>NC_050096.1:300255363-302755363 GCF_902167145.1 Zea mays
TCCAACAGTTCCCTAACCCACAACAATGATAATGTGAGCCGCAAGCCCACAACCACTGAAAGTGCATTCATCCCTTTTGTGAGTTTTGGTGGTTTGGATAACAACACATTTAAAGGTCTAACAAGTTTGCTAAGTGTTGAACAGGAAATTCAGTATGATGAACATACTTGAATAGTGTATAATGATCAGTGAACAAGGTTCAACACAAGGTCAAATAACCAGTGAGACAATGCGAATGGATATAATATGGTCTCTATATTGGTTTGAATATATGGACAAGTCCTGAGAAATCACTATGCATAAATATGATCATAATAGAGGTTGAAGTGATTAAGAGGATTGGTCAAGCCAAAGTGAATAAGATATGAGGAATCGTGAATTGGCTTGACCATATTACTATTAGTCCATATATGAATATATGAGAATCAAACTAGAGCTTGATTTATCTTAGCAGTTATATCTAGATGACATTCAAGCAAGGTTCACAATATTGAAGAAATGATTCTCTCAATGGATGCTCAATAGGATGTGACTCAAGAATGGCTTGATAGGGTGAAGATAGCAAGGAAAGGGCTTCGAGGAACTAAGCGAAGGTGAAGGCCAAGCGACGGCTTGTAGACCGAGGTACCATGGCTAAGGTGAAGAAGAGAGTACTTGCACTAAGTCGATGAACTAATCAGCTATGAAGAGTTACAACATGTTGATGCATCAGTAAGGTGACTTGAAGCCATGATTTGAACTCATATATGGTGAAATGGCACAAGTCACGGGTTTGATTTGAGTTTGCTTCAAAAGGTGAGACAAAGATGTTTGTGATCCTTATGAAGCAATGCCATGGAGAAATCACACATGAGACACCAATGACTCAAGGAGTTTTCTTAATTAATTTTATTTAACTTGAGTATAGGAATCGTCGTACTATAAAGGGGGATCCAAAAAGATGGTTGGTGTTTGCCAAAGCTCAAACCTCTCTATTCAAAAGCTATTTTTGAAAAGCAAAAATCTCTTTAACGTTCTATGGTTGACCGTGGTTAGGGTTGAGAAACCTAGAGTGTTCTGCTGAAAAGCAGCTAAACTTCTTCAACTGCAGCTGAGCTTTCTAGCTGAACTTGACTTCAGCTGAGTTGAGCTTCTTCAGCTGCAGCTGAGCTTTTCAGCTGAGCTGAACTTCAGCTGAGTTGAGCTTTCTCAACTTCAGCTGAACTCAACTTCAGCTGTGAACCTCTTTGACCATACACCAGCTGAACTTGCCTCCGGGCAGTTGAGCTGGGGTTTTCTCTCCTAAACTCACTGGTCAAGACCGGTTGAACTGGTCCTGAGGGGCAGTTCAGCTGGTCTCTGACCCCTCTGACCTCTGATCTGCAGTCTGCCAGTCAGACTGGCAAACAGGTCGCCAGGAGCTGTCAGGGGCGGTTCAACCGCCCCCCTGGGCGGTTCAACCGGTGTTGGTCAACTTTGACCAGTCTGCGGTCAGTCTGCGTGTCAGTCTGCCAGTCAGACTGGCAGACAGGCTGCCAGGCCTGCCAGGGGCGGTTCAACCGGTCTCAGGCAGAAAAATCTGCCCAACGGCTAGTTTTGAGCTCCACCTATATATACTACCTCCTACCTCTCTCCCCAAAGCAGAGAGCATGATTTGAACTCCATTTCTAACCCAAGAAACACCTCCCTCTCCCTCACACACATCTCTTGCCTCTCCCATTTCAAATCTTTGGAGAGGAATCTTTGAGTGAGCTTGAGAGCTGCGGTTTTTGTGCTCCATCTCTAAATCTCTCTTGCTCTTCTTCATTCGAGCTTTGGTACTACATCGAGTTCTTTGTGGATTCATTACTCTTGGAGCTTCTAGCTCCTAGACGACTAGGTGTCTCTTGTGAGTCTCCAAATCTTGTGGAAGACCACAAGAAAGTTTGTATTACCCGCTCGTTTGAGCAAAGATTATTGTGTGGGTGAAGCGTCCCGATCCTTTGGGACTCAAATGTGATACAATTACTAGTCCCAGGAGGCTAGTAAACACATTCCTTACTTCAAATAGTACAGAGTTTAGATAAATTTATTACAATACCGGGGTACAAGCTCGAGAGAGAGCCAAATAGAGAAGCGTAGTAGGAAAAATATACTAGCCCAAACCACAGGCAGAACTGGGTGCAGACACAGCCCTCTTAATCAAGCATAGCAGAAAAGAAGTCCTCGGCTGCTGAAAAACATAAATAAATCTGGGTGAATACACTAGGTATTCCGCAAGCCCACCCCGCTCCCGTAGAGAGAAAGAGACCTATGATATACATGCTCAATTTGGTGGAGTTGTAGTCACTCATTATTTTCTTAGAGAGAGGCAGTTACTTGAAGGTTTTCCCATGGAATTATAAGTAACCAAAAACTCAACCACCACTGAGCTTCCCGCTCCAGTGGTTTTATTTTTTCAAAACCCATTTAAACACACCTTTCCCTTGATAAGAAACTTAGAAAAAAAGTTCTAATTGCCATACCATACCAGACTCATCCATACCAGTGGACACGGACTATTCGAATAGGTTTAAACTCTGCGCAGAGGGGTACACTTTACCCACTAGCCCGGTTTCTGCGATCTCACCGTCGCGAGACCCGAATGCCGGATCTCTTTCCTTACTCGTGCATCCTAACCTTAACGGTTATCCGGAAGGAGTCAGGCCACCACCATGCCCAAACCGGACAAAACTTTCCCCCTCCTTATCCTCCCGGTGCTCCCCAGCCTTCTTAACCCTGGGGTCGGACCACACGAGTTCGGATTGAGTGACTGCCCACACAGTCTCGAGTGGTTGTACGACAAGGGAGTACAGGTAGTGAAAATGACAAACCGGTCCTTATATGAGGGGACAATCCTTCTGCTCACACCTAAACCAGCTGAGCCAACACCTTAGGCCCTCCCCTAAACCAGGGAGTCCCTGATCATCCCACTCCAGGGTGATGAGGGTGAGTACCCTTCATCGCAAAACTTTTCAAGAGGAGACTTTATTTGAAGAAAACACATTTCCTTTCTACCCGAACCACATTTCGTATCCAGAAGGTATATGTTAATGCGGGCTATCTCTTACTCACAATGCAATATTCCCCCATGATTCCCGGCCTAGGCAGTGGTAGAGAGAATAGGTAATTTATGCATCAAGGGAAGGATGGACTTGCCTTCGTCGAAGCTTTCCTGGCACAGAAGACCTACTTCCGGAAGTTCGGGTTCTGGTCCCTCTTCCGGGGCTACGGGTTCTGGATCAACGATCCCCGCTTCTTCTAGGAAAACAGGCAATAAACAACACATCAACAGGGAATTACCAATTATAGTGTGTCATTTTCTAGCATCATTGCTATATGAGTTCTTTAGAAATTATTTGGATAATTTTTGGTGCATAAAATATTGAAGAATACTAATTAAAGGAGGAAAATGCTGAAAAAAAGAAAAAGAAAAAGGGTTTCAGCTCTGGTGGGCCGGGGGAAGGGAATCTGGCCCAGCCAGGCGCGAGTGCGCGCGGGCGCGAAGGCGCCGGCCCAGTTGCGGCCCAGGGCAAAGGAGGGCGCGGGCGCGCGAAGGTGACGGCGTCGCCACGGGCCCTACGTGCCAGAGAGAGCGGGAGGGGGAAGGGAACGGCGTCAGGGTGACGGGGGGAAATGAACCTGCCGTCCGCGGCGAGGACCCGGTCGCCGGTGGGCTCGGCGGTGATTCACCGCCGGTGGCCCGGTTCTTGGGCAACGGGTGGGTGCCTTAGCTTGGGGAGGGGCTGGCGAACCTAGGGGTGGGCTCAATTTGGCCAGCGGGGGCAGGGAGGGGGCTGTCCGCGGGGAGGTGGCGGAGCTTCACGGCGGGGTCGCCGTCGGTGAGCTCTGGGCGAGGAATTGGGGTGGAGGAGTGGTGTCCCGAGTTCGTGGTGGTGTGGCGAAGCTGAGAGGCTTGAGCAATTGCTTGATGGTCCAACGGAGGGGAAGGGAGAAGGGAGGGAAGGGCTTACCGGGGAGGAAGACGACTACGGCTCCTCTGCGAAATTGGACTCGGGCGAGGGAGGAGGATGGTGGCTGAGGCCGGTGCGAGGGAGAAAGGAGCTCGGGCGAGCTTTTTATAGGCGCTCGGGGGCGAAGGGAGCGGTGGAGCTCCCTGACTCCGGCGAGCTTCCCGGTGTCGCCATAAATGGCGCACAGCTCCGCCGAGGGGACGCTACGGCGGGGGCGGTACCGGCGAGGACGATGGTCAAGGGGAGGAGGACGGAGCGGTGCCTAACTTTCCTGTGTGGCAGGATGGCAGAGGGGAGGACGGAGGCGACGGCCGGAGGTGACCGCGGCGAAGAGACGGCGGAAGGACGACGAAGCAGCTGACAAGGGGGGCTACTCTGCCAGAGGAAACGATCGTGCGCGAGAGAGAGAGCAGCTGACGGGTGGGGTCGCTTTGCCAGGGAGAGAGAGGCGGGGTGCGAAGCGGGCTGGCGCGCGCGCGGAGGCAGGCCGGAGATGGGCCGCGGGAGGAGGAGCGCGGGCGCGAGAGAGAGGGGAGGCCGCGGGTTTGGGCCGGGAGTCGGCCCAGTAGGGTAGGGGAGGGTTTTTCTTCTTTTTCTTTTTATTTTCTAATCCCTATTTCCCTTTTTGCATCTTTTTGCACAAATTATTTTGTGGGTAATCTAGGTGTTGAAAAAAAATAGAATCTAAGTGATGTGCTTGTGATCAAACAAGGTGTATGCATATGATGAAAGAAAATCTAAGGGGAGCTCTTGGAATTAAGGGTTGAAAAGGAGGGAAAAAAAAAGGGGGTAGATTAGGGTTTCAAACCTAGGTTAGGATTTTGGGATGTTACAAACCTACCCCACTTAAAGGAATCTTGCCCTCGAGATTCAGACGGGGTTCGAGAAAAGGTAAGGGTATTCCTTCCTCAGAGAGTCCTCACTTTCCCAGGTGGCTTCCTCTTCTCCATCTCTGCTCCGCTGAACCTTACAGAGCTTCACTTCTGAATTGCGGGTTCTTCTGACTGCTGAGTCGAGAATCTTCACTGGCTTTTCCCGGTACTGGAGATCTTTTTGAATCTGAATTGCTTCTGCCTCGATACGGGTTTCTGGTACTTTTAGGCATTTGCGGAGTTGGGACACATGGAACACATTGTGAATATCTGACATGGATTCTGGTAGCTCAAGACGGTATGCCACGGGTCCTATTCGGGAAATGATAGGGTAAGGACCGACGAAACGGGGTGCTAGCTTTCCTTTCATCTGAAACCTCTTGACACCACGCATTGGGGAAACCTTGAGATAAACAAAATCTCCTTCCTCAAATCTGAGTTCCCTTCGCCTATTGTCTGCGTAACTCTTCTGTCGACTCTGAGCTTCAAGTAACCTTCTGCGGATCAAAGCAACTTTTTCTTCGGCTTCTTTAACAAAGTCGGGTCCTTCTAGTGTTCTTTCCCCTACATTGGACCACATTAGGGGAGTCTGGCATTTTCTTCCATACAGTGCTTCGAACGGTGACATTTTGATGCTGGCCTGATGGCTGTTGTTGTATGAGAATTCGGCGTACGGTAAACTAGACTCCCAATCTCTGTCGAAAGCCAATACGCAGGCTCTGAGTAAATCTTCAAGGACCTTGTTGACTCTTTCTGTTTGACCATCTGACTGGGGGTGATAAGCAGTGCTGAAATCTAGCTTGGTGCCCATTGCTTGCTGAAGGCCCTTCCAAAATTTTGAAGTGAACTGCGTTCCTCTATCTGATACTATCTTCCGTGGAATGCCATGTAGCCTGACTATCTCCTTAAGGTATAATCGGGCGAGGGCTGCTCCTCCAAAAGTGGTCTTTACTGGAATGAAATGGGCCACCTTGGTGAGACGGTCGATGATTACCCATATGGAGTCATTTCCTCTTTGCGATCTGGGCAGTCCGGTGACGAAATCCATGCCTATTTCTTCCCACTTCCATTCGGGTATTGGGAGGGGTTGAAGCAGGCCTGCAGGCTTCTGATGTTCGGTCTTTGTTCGCTGGCAGGTGTCACATCGGGCCACATACTGTGCTATCTCCCTTTTCATCCCTTTCCACCAATACCTGGTCTTAAGGTCTAAGTACATCTTGGTGGTCCCTGGGTGGATAGAGTAAGCTGAGTTGTGGGCTTCATCGAGCAGGGTTTCTCGTGTTTCTCCCACTGGCACGCACAGGCGATCCTTGAACCAGAGGGCTCCTTGATTATCCGTCCTGAGGTCCGGAAGTTGCTCCTTTCGTGCTCTTTCCAAAAGCTTGGTTGTTTCTGCGTCCAGGCGTTGGGCCTTGCGTATGAGATCTTCTAGATTTGGCTTGACTTCCAGGCCATCGTTGTCTCCCAGACATGCATTTAGCTGAGCTGATTCTTTCTTCCAATCTTCCAGAAAGTTTGCTCCCTTAACCCCGAAGGGTTTTCTGCTGAGGGCGTCTGCTACCACGTTGGCCTTTCCGGGGTGGTAGTGGATTTCGAGGTCATAATCTTTGATCAATTCGAGCCACCTTCTCTGACGGAGGTTGAGGTCCGGTTGCGTGAAGATGTACTTTAGGCTCTTGTGATCAGTGAAGATGTGGCATTTGTTCCCAATCAGATAATGCCTCCAAATTTTTAGGGCGTGCACTATGGCTGCCAATTCCAGATCGTGGGTAGGATAGTTCTGCTCGTGCGGCTTGAGTAATCGGGATGCATAAGCAATGACTTTCTCATTTTGCATTAAGACACATCCTAAGCCTTGCTTGGAAGCATCACAGAAGATGACAAAATCCTGGTGTATGTCTGGTAGGGTCAGGACTGGTGCAGTTGTAAGTTTCTCCTTGATGATTTGGAAACTTTCTTCACATTTGGGAGTCCATACAAACTTATTGTCCTTTTTGAGAAGTTCCGTCATGGGCTTTGCTATGCTGGAGAATCCCTTGATGAAGCGGCGATAATACCCTGCCATTCCCAGAAAGCTTCGAACTTCACTGACATTGGATGGTTGCTTCCAGTTTGAAACAGCTTCTACCTTAGACGGGTCCACTTCTATCCCTTCAGCAGTCAAGATATGCCCTAGGAAGGCTATCTTTTCTAACCAGAACTCACATTTGCTGAGCTTAGCATAAAGTTGATGTGCTCTGAGTCTTCCGAGGACGGTTCGAAGGTGCTGCTCATGGTCCTTGCGACTCTTGGAATAGATGAGGATGTCGTCGATAAAAACCACGACGAACTTATCCAATTCTTCCATAAATACCTTATTCATGAGGTTCATGAAAAAGGCGGGTGCGTTGGTAAGCCCAAAAGGCATTACTGTGAATTCATATTGCCCGTATCTGGTGACGAATGCAGTTTTCTGAATGTCTGCTTCCTTTATCCTGAGTTGGTGATATCCTGACCTGAGATCTATCTTGGAAAAGTACTTGGCTCCTTGCAGTTGGTCGAATAGGTCATCGATCCGGGGAAGAGGGTACTTATTCTTGATTGTAACCTCGTTCAAGGACCGATAATCAATACACATCCTCATACTCCCATCCTTTTTGGTAACGAAAAGAACGGGTGCTCCCCAGGGAGATGAACTGGGACGGATGTACCCTTTTTGTTGTAGTTCTGAAATCTGAAGCTTCAATTCTGCCAACTCAGTGGGGGCCATGCGGTATGGTCTCTTTGCGATGGGTGCGGTGCCGGGAATGAGATCTATATAGAACTCTACTTCTCTTTCTGGTGGCATCCCGGGCAACTCTTCTGGGAATACATCTTCAAACTCCTTGATTACAGACATGCTTTCTACTGCCAGATTAAATATCATTGGATCATTTGCGGGCGGTTGGGCTTGACAGGAAACTGCCTTTCCTTGGTGATCTATGAGAAGAACAGTCTTGCTTGCGCAGCTGATAACACCCTTGTGCCTAGCTAGCCAATCCATTCCTAGAATTACATCAATTCCTTGGGATGGCAAGATGGTTAAGTCTGCCAGGAACACTACCCCACTTAAAAGAATTCTGACCTGGGAACACCTGAGCTTGCATAGGAGGTCTGATCCCGGGGTTCGGGTGACCAAAGGGATAGCTAGAGGTGTAGAGGGTATGCCATGCTCTTCCACAAACTTAGCGGCTATAAATGAATGGGATGCTCCCGAATCAAAAAGCACAGAAGCGGGAGTAAATTCAACGAGGAACTCACCGAGCACTACTCCCGGGGCTTGCTGGGCTTCCTGAGCGTCGACGTGGTTGACCCGGGCCCTGCCCTGGTACTGAGCCCTGCTCTGCTGGCTGCTGGAAGGAAACGCCTTGGGGTGGGTGCGGATGGAACCTTGGGGCCATTCACCGAGTTGGTGTAAGTTGGTCCTGGTGCCTTCAACTGGGGGCAGTTGTTCTTGAAGTGATTGGGGTCCCCGCAGTGCCAACAGGCATTTGCTGGCGGCTGGTTGCTTGCAACGGAGGGTGCCTGATGGGAGCTCTGACTCTGCTGACTGAAGCGTGATGGAGAGGGTCCAGATTGTTTATGAAAGCTTGGACCCCTGGGTGGGAGCCCAAAGGGTCGAGCTCTCTGGTGACGTTCTTGCTGTTGTGCTCGGAGGACCTGGAACTTTCTCTTGATGTGCCCTTTTTCTTCCTCTTTTGCTCTCTCCACTTGAATAGCTTTGTTGGAAAGGTGAGAGAAGCTGTGGAAGTCTTGGCTGGCGAGGATGGTCTTAAGCTCGGGTCTTAACCCCCTCAGGAAACGAGCCATCTTTCTGGCCTCGGTGCTGACATCCTCGGGCGCGTAGCGGGCCAACTCTGTGAACTTGTGCACATATTCACTGACTGTTCTTCCGCCTTGGGTTAGCTCCCGGAACTCATCCTCCTTGAGTTGAACTATCCCCTGGGGTACGTGGTGCTCACGGAAGGCTGCTTCAAATTCTGCCCATGTAGCGTCTCTGATGGCTTCACTGAAAGTGTCCCACCATGCTAAAGCCATTCCTGAAAGCTGATGAGCTGCCAGCTGCACACGTTGATTCTCAGGGCAAGCGATGGCTTCCAACTTCCTCTTGATCGTGCGAAGCCAGTCATCTGCATCGAGGGGATTGCTGGACCCCGCGAACGTGGGCGGCTTCAGTCTCAGGAATTCTCCCATCCTGTCCTGGGGCCTTCCACCGCCTGGGCGCTGGTTCTCCAGACTTCGAGTGAGGACTTCAATGAGTCTGGTTTGATTGGCCAGAATTTGGGCTAGGTCTAGTGGTAGTTCTGGAGGTGCGGGGAGGTGGGTCTCACCCCCTTCTCCGCCAGCCTCTCCCTCAGCTCCTAGGGGAAGTCTTGCTCCAATCCCGGAGGCGGTAGGCGTGGTTCTATCCGAAGCCATCTGCCATGGGAAGAGAGTCACTATTATGCACATGCCATTTTTTTTAACTAGTTATTTTATTCATTACATCAAGCCATTACATTACATAGCATACCACTACCACAAGCTTGTCACACACGAGTGCTACCTAGGGTACCCCTGAAATCTCTCTCTAAAGTGTCCCCAAATTCCTTGAGAAGGTCATCAAGGCTGGCCAGGGACATGTCCTCGGCGTCGGACTGGTTCCTGGGAGGGTTTTCTTCCTGCTGCTCAGTCTGACACCCTTGGCTTTTGGTCTTCTTGCGGCTTTTCCTTGCGGGGGCGAGCTTCTTCAGTACCTTGTCGTAGTCCATTTTGAGGGTGCGGTAGGCTTCGCGGGTGTTGGTCTCTTCGCCTTCAGCTAACGAAAGGCTCTCTTGAAGGGACGCTTTTTCTTCTGAAAGTTCCCTGACTTTCTGCTCCAGGCTTTCCACCTGGGAGGTTAGGGAGGTGCAGTGGAGGGCGAGGTCATCGTATTGGTTATCAAGGGTATGAAGATATCCAGCCATGTAGACAATGGTGGGATCATTCTCAATAGGATCTCCTCCTGATAGGGCCTGAAGTCTTTTCCTCCAGGTGGGGGTATTCTTGTTGCTAGGTGGAAAGTAGCGAAGGGGGGTTTCAACGATTACTTTGTTGTAGTTCTGACATAGCTGTCGGAGGGCTTTTCGGGCGACATTTTGGCAAGCGTCTAGGAAATGGACTCCGGCAAAAGTGACTTGGAAGGAATGTTGGTTTGGATAGCTTTGGCTTTCCCCCAGGTAGACTGCCATAGAGCATCTTATCATTCCGCCCTCGAAATGTTCCGTCCAGACGTATTCCGGCTTCTTGCGGATTCCCATGCGGAGCGCACAGCTTCGCAAGAGGCAGGGGAACCCTTCCACTTCTGAGCAGTAGGATGACTTAATGGCCAGAGAGCCTTCCATCTGGAATAGGAAAAGAAGGGTCTTGTTAAAACCGGGGAAGGGAAGGAAAAACTTTTCCTGAGGTAAGGGGTATTTTCTTTCTAAGGTAAGTTTTAGGGTCAGGGCTGCGACCTACGGCCAGTCCTATGGGCTCTGATACCACCTGAAGCGTCCCGATCCTTTGGGACTCAAATGTGATACAATTACTAGTCCCAGGAGGCTAGTAAACACATTCCTTACTTCAAATAGTACAGAGTTTAGATAAATTTATTACAATACCGGGGTACAAGCTCGAGAGAGAGCCAAATAGAGAAGCGTAGTAGGAAAAATATACTAGCCCAAACCACAGGCAGAACTGGGTGCAGACACAGCCCTCTTAATCAAGCATAGCAGAAAAGAAGTCCTCGGCTGCTGAAAAACATAAATAAATCTGGGTGAATACACTAGGTATTCCGCAAGCCCACCCCGCTCCCGTAGAGAGAAAGAGACCTATGATATACATGCTCAATTTGGTGGAGTTGTAGTCACTCATTATTTTCTTAGAGAGAGGCAGTTACTTGAAGGTTTTCCCATGGAATTATAAGTAACCAAAAACTCAACCACCACTGAGCTTCCCGCTCCAGTGGTTTTATTTTTTCAAAACCCATTTAAACACACCTTTCCCTTGATAAGAAACTTAGAAAAAAAGTTCTAATTGCCATACCATACCAGACTCATCCATACCAGTGGACACGGACTATTCGAATAGGTTTAAACTCTGCGCAGAGGGGTACACTTTACCCACTAGCCCGGTTTCTGCGATCTCACCGTCGCGAGACCCGAATGCCGGATCTCTTTCCTTACTCGTGCATCCTAACCTTAACGGTTATCCGGAAGGAGTCAGGCCACCACCATGCCCAAACCGGACAAAACTTTCCCCCTCCTTATCCTCCCGGTGCTCCCCAGCCTTCTTAACCCTGGGGTCGGACCACACGAGTTCGGATTGAGTGACTGCCCACACAGTCTCGAGTGGTTGTACGACAAGGGAGTACAGGTAGTGAAAATGACAAACCGGTCCTTATATGAGGGGACAATCCTTCTGCTCACACCTAAACCAGCTGAGCCAACACCTTAGGCCCTCCCCTAAACCAGGGAGTCCCTGATCATCCCACTCCAGGGTGATGAGGGTGAGTACCCTTCATCGCAAAACTTTTCAAGAGGAGACTTTATTTGAAGAAAACACATTTCCTTTCTACCCGAACCACATTTCGTATCCAGAAGGTATATGTTAATGCGGGCTATCTCTTACTCACAATGCAATATTCCCCCATGATTCCCGGCCTAGGCAGTGGTAGAGAGAATAGGTAATTTATGCATCAAGGGAAGGATGGACTTGCCTTCGTCGAAGCTTTCCTGGCACAGAAGACCTACTTCCGGAAGTTCGGGTTCTGGTCCCTCTTCCGGGGCTACGGGTTCTGGATCAACGATCCCCGCTTCTTCTAGGAAAACAGGCAATAAACAACACATCAACAGGGAATTACCAATTATAGTGTGTCATTTTCTAGCATCATTGCTATATGAGTTCTTTAGAAATTATTTGGATAATTTTTGGTGCATAAAATATTGAAGAATACTAATTAAAGGAGGAAAATGCTGAAAAAAAGAAAAAGAAAAAGGGTTTCAGCTCTGGTGGGCCGGGGGAAGGGAATCTGGCCCAGCCAGGCGCGAGTGCGCGCGGGCGCGAAGGCGCCGGCCCAGTTGCGGCCCAGGGCAAAGGAGGGCGCGGGCGCACGAAGGTGACGGCGTCGCCACGGGCCCTACGTGCCAGAGAGAGCGGGAGGGGGAAGGGAACGGCGTCAGGGTGACGGGGGGAAATGAACCTGCCGTCCGCGGCGAGGACCCGGTCGCCGGTGGGCTCGGCGGTGATTCACCGCCGGTGGCCCGGTTCTTGGGCAACGGGTGGGTGCCTTAGCTTGGGGAGGGGCTGGCGAACCTAGGGGTGGGCTCAATTTGGCCAGCGGGGGCAGGGAGGGGGCTGTCCGCGGGGAGGTGGCGGAGCTTCACGGCGGGGTCGCCGTCGGTGAGCTCTGGGCGAGGAATTGGGGTGGAGGAGTGGTGTCCCGAGTTCGTGGTGGTGTGGCGAAGCTGAGAGGCTTGAGCAATTGCTTGATGGTCCAACGGAGGGGAAGGGAGAAGGGAGGGAAGGGCTTACCGGGGAGGAAGACGACGACGGCTCCTCTGCGAAATTGGACTCGGGCGAGGGAGGAGGATGGTGGCTGAGGCCGGTGCGAGGGAGAAAGGAGCTCGGGCGAGCTTTTTATAGGCGCTCGGGGGCGAAGGGAGCGGTGGAGCTCCCTGACTCCGGCGAGCTTCCCGGTGTCGCCATAAATGGCGCACAGCTCCGCCGAGGGGACGCTACGGCGGGGGCGGTACCGGCGAGGACGATGGTCAAGGGGAGGAGGACGGAGCGGTGCCTAACTTTCCTGTGTGGCAGGATGGCAGAGGGGAGGACGGAGGCGACGGCCGGAGGTGACCGCGGCGAAGAGACGGCGGAAGGACGACGAAGCAGCTGACAAGGGGGGCTACTCTGCCAGAGGAAACGATCGTGCGCGAGAGAGAGAGCAGCTGACGGGTGGGGTCGCTTTGCCAGGGAGAGAGAGGCGGGGTGCGAAGCGGGCTGGCGCGCGCGCGGAGGCAGGCCGGAGATGGGCCGCGGGAGGAGGAGCGCGGGCGCGAGAGAGAGGGGAGGCCGCGGGTTTGGGCCGGGAGTCGGCCCAGTAGGGTAGGGGAGGGTTTTTCTTCTTTTTCTTTTTATTTTCTAATCCCTATTTCCCTTTTTGCATCTTTTTGCACAAATTATTTTGTGGGTAATCTAGGTGTTGAAAAAAAATAGAATCTAAGTGATGTGCTTGTGATCAAACAAGGTGTATGCATATGATGAAAGAAAATCTAAGGGGAGCTCTTGGAATTAAGGGTTGAAAAGGAGGGAAAAAAAAGGGGGGTAGATTAGGGTTTCAAACCTAGGTTAGGATTTTGGGATGTTACAGTGGGCTTGACCTTTGTGGTCGGCAAAGGGAGGATTAGGGTTGAAAGAGACCCGGCTCTTTGTGGGCGCCTCAACGAGGAAGTAGGGCACCTTTTGTGGTGTGACCGAACCTCGGGATAAATCTTGTGTCTCTTGTGTTCTTGCTCATTGTGTTTGTTAGTGTTCTTCGTTCTCTCACCATTCCGTGGAAGATTGTTTATATCTTTTTGGTGTGTGGATTTTGAGAAGTGCCCTTCTCTGATCTACTACTTTGAACCCTGTGGATCATTTAGAACATCTCATTTCCAAAGTTAACTGGGTGAATTTCAAGATCAATTCAGTTTTACCCAGTTTGCTTCTAGTTTTTGTTGAAAAAGTTTTAACTTGCCTATTCACCCCCCCTCTAGGCAACTTTCAATTGGTATCAGAGCCTAATCCTCGTTCTAACGCTTAACCGCGTGAGGAAAGATCATGTCGGGGGGACTAAGAAACGAAAGTGCTTCTAAGCTTGAAAAAGTTGAGGTTGCCTCGACTTTATCTTTTGGTGCAGATGTTGATCCTAGGGCAATAGATCTTGCCATGAAAATCGCTGAAAGGATGTTCCTCAAAATGAAGGAAGATGAGGCGAAGAACAAGATTGAAGAAGAAGAAAATGATCGATGGAGACCAAAGGACGAATCCACCTCTTCACAAGGTTCGTCTTTCAAATCCACTTCTCATATGTGCTTTATTGCTAATGGGAGTGACAGTGAAAGCGAAAGTGAGGATGAGGAGGAGCAAGAAAGTGATAGTGAAGATGAGGATGATCTTCAACAATTCTTCGCTCATCTAAGCAAGAAACATCGGATGAGCTTGCTTAAACTCATGAAAAGAGCGAAAGAACAAAAAGAAATGCTTCATAAGCAAGAAGACTTCCTCATCAGAAAAATTGAAGACTTAGAGAAGTTGACCAAAGAGCATGAGAAGTGAAAGTCGCCTAGAGGGGGGGGTGAATAGGGCGAAACTGAAATTTACAAATATAAACACAACTACAAGCCGGGGTTAGCGTTAGTAATAAGAAACGAGTCCGCAAGAGAGGGCGCAAAACAAATCCCAAGCGAATAAGCAAGTGAGACACGGAGATTTGTTTTACCGAGGTTCGGTTCTTTCAAACCTACTCCCCGTTGAGGAGGCCACAAAGGCCGGGTCTCTTTCAACCCTTCCCTCTCTCAAACGATCCACGGATCGAGTGAGCTTTCTCTTCTCAATCACTTGGAACACAAAGTTCCCACAAGGACCACCACAAGATTGGTGTCTCTTGCCTCAATTACAAGTGAGTTTGATTGCAAAGAAAGGATCAAGAAAGAAGAAAGCAATCCAAGCGCAAGAGCTCGAAAGAACACAAGCAAATCACTCTCTCTAATCACTATGGCGTTGTGTGGAATTTGGAGAGGATTTGATCTCTTTGGTGTGTCTAGAATTGAATGCTAGAACTCTTGTAGTAGTTGGGAAGTGGAAAACTTGGATGCCATGAATGATGGGGTGGTTGGGGTATTTATAGCCCCAACCACCAAAAGTGGCCGTTGGGAGTCTGTCTGCTCGATGGCGCACCGGACAGTCCGGTGCACACCGGACAGTCCGGTGCCCCCTGCCACGTCATCACTGCCGTTGGATTCTAACCGTTGGAGCTTCTGACTTGTGGGCCCGCCTGGGTGTCCGGTGCACACCGGACATGCACTGTTCCTTGTCCGGTGTGCCGGAATGGGCGCGCCTGACATCTGCGCGCGCAGAGCGCGCATTAAATGCGCGGCAGAGAGCCGTTGGCGCGGAGATAGCCGTTGCTCCGGAGTCGCACCGGACAGTCCGGTGCACACCGGACAGTCCGGTGCACACCGGACAGTCCGGTGAATTATAGTGGACTAGCCGTTGGAGTTTCCCGAAGCTGGCGAGTTCCTGAGGCTGCTCCTTCGTGGCGCACCGGACACTGTCCGGTGTACGCCGGACAGTCCGGTGAATTATAGCGCGAGAGCCTCTGGAAATTCCCGAAGGTGGCGAGTTTGAGCTGGAGTCCTCTGGTGCACCGGACACTGTCCGGTGTACACCGGACAGTCCGGTGCTCCCAGACCAGAGGGCCTTCGGTTCCCACTTGGCTCCTTTGTTGAATCCAAAACTTGGTCTTTTTATTGGCTGAGTGTGAACCTTTTACACCTGTGTAATCTATACACTTGGGCAAACTTAGTTAGTCCAAATGTTTGTGTTGGGTTAATTCAACCACCAAAATTAATTAGGGATTAGGTGTAAGCCTAATTCCCTTTCAATCTCCCCCTTTTTGGTGATTGATGCCAACACAAACCAAAGCAAATATAGAAGTGCATAATTGAACTAGTTTGCATAATGTAAGTGCAAAGGTTGCTTAGAATTGAGCCAATATAAATACTTACAAGATATGCATGGATTGTTTCTTTCTTATATAACATTTTGGACCACGCTTGCACCACGAGTTTTGTTTTTGCAAACTCTTTTGTAAATCCTTTTCAAAGTTCTTTTGCAAATAGTCAAAGGTGAATGAATAAGATTTTTCAAAGCATTTTCAAGATTTGAAATTTTCTCCCCCTGTTTCAAATGCTTCTCCTTTGACTAAACAAAACTCCCTCTAAAAGAGATCCACCTCTTAGTGTTCAAGAGGGTTTTGATATATCATTTTGAAATACTACTTTCTCCCCCTTTTGAACACAATAGGATACCAATGAAAATATTCAACACTGAGTTTTTGAAATTGGTGGTGGTGGTGCGGTCCTTTTGCTTTGGGCTCATTTCTCCCCCTTTTTGGCATAAATCGCCAAAAACGGAATCATTAGAGCCCTTGAAGTGCTTTTCTTCCCCTTTGGTCATAAACAAATGAGTTAAGATTATACCAAAGAAGACGAAGTCCGGTCCTTTTGTTTTGGGCTTTTTCTCTCTCCCCCAAAGACAAGGTCCTTTTCTTTGATGCTCAGCTTTTCTCCCCCAAGAATGGAGAGTTGCTTGGAGTGACGGCGAAGTATGAGTTACGTAGTGGAAGCCTTTGTCTTCGCCGAAGATTCCAATTTCCTTTCAATACACCTATGACTTGGTTTGAAATATACTTGGAAAAACCCATTAGTCATAGCATATGAAAGAGATATGATCAAAGGTATATAAATGAGCTATGTGTGCAATCTAGCAAAAGAAGTTTCTAGAATCAAGAATATTGAGCTCATGCCTAAGTTTGGTAAAAGTTTGTTCATCAAGAGGCTTGGTAAAGATATCGGCTAATTGATCTTTAGTATTAATGTAAGAAATCTCAATATCTCCCTTTTGTTGGTGATCCCTAAGAAAATGATACCGGATGGCTATGTGCTTAGTGCGGCTATGCTCGACGGGATTGTCGGCCATTTTGATTGCACTCTCATTATCACATAGCAAAGGGACTTTGGTTAATTTGTAACCGTAGTCCCGCAGGGTTTGCCTCATCCAAAGCAATTGCGCGCAACAATGGCCTGCGGCAATGTACTTGGCTTCGGCGGTGGAAAGAGCGACCGAATTTTGCTTCTTTGAAGCCCAAGACACCAAGGATCTTCCCAAGAACTGGCAAGTCCCCGATGTGCTCTTCCTATTAATTTTGCACCCCGCCCAATCGGCATCCGAATAACCAATCAAATCAAAAGTGGATCCCCGAGGGTACCAAAGCCCAAACTTAGGAGTATAAGCTAAATATCTCAAGATTCGTTTTACGACCGTAAGGTGGGATTCCTTAGGGTCGGATTGAAATCTTGCACACATGCATACGGAAAGCATAATGTCCGGTCGAGATGCACATAAATAGAGTAATGAACCAATCATCGACCGGTATACCTTTTGATCCACGGACTTACCTCCCGTGTCGAGGTCGAGATGCCCATTAGTTCCCATGGGTGTCTTGATGGGTTTGGCATCCTTCATTCCAAACTTGGTTAAGATGTCTTGAGTGTATTTTGTTTGGCTAATGAAGGTGTCCTCTTGGAGTTGCTTTACTTGGAATCCTAAGAAATACTTCAACTCCCCCATCATAGACATCTCGAATTTCTGTGTCATAATCCTACTAAACTCTTCACAAGTAGACTCGTTAGTAGACCCAAATATAATATCATCAACATAAATTTGGCATACAAACAAGTCATTTTCAAGAGTTTTAGTAAAGAGTGTAGGATCGGCTTTACCGACTTTGAATCCATTTGCAATAAGAAAATCTCTAAGGCATTCATACCATGCTCTTGGGGCTTGCTTGAGCCCATAAAGCGCCTTAGAGAGCTTATAGACATGGTTAGGGTACTTACTGTCTTCAAAGCCGGGAGGTTGCTCAACATAGACTTCTTCCTTGATTGGTCCATTGAGGAAGGCACTTTTCACGTCCATTTGATAAAGCTTAAAGCCATGGTAAGTAGCATAGGCCAATAATATGCGAATTGACTCAAGCCTAGCTACGGGTGCATAGGTTTCACCGAAATCCAAACCTTCGACTTGGGAGTATCCTTGGGCCACAAGTCGAGCTTTGTTCCTTGTCACCACACCATGCTCATCTTGCTTGTTGCGGAAGACCCATTTGGTTCCTACAACATTTTGGTTAGGACGTGGAACTAAATGCCATACCTCATTCCTAGTGAAGTTATTGAGCTCCTCTTGCATTGCCACCACCCAATCCGAATCTTGGAGTGCTTCCTCTACCCTGTGTGGCTCAATAGAGGAAACAAACGAGTAATGTTCACAAAAATGTGCAACACGAGATCTAGTAGTTACCCCCTTATGAATGTCGCCGAGGATGGTGTCAACGGGGTGATCTCGTTGGATTGCTTGGTGGACTCTTGGGTGTGGCGGCCTTTGCTCTTCATCCTCCTTGTCTTGATCATTTGCATCTCCCCCTTGATCTATGTCGTCATCTTGAGGTGGCTCATTTGATTGATCTTCTTCTTCATCAACTCGAGCCTCTTTCTCATTTTGAGTTGGTGGAGATGCTTGCATTGAGGAGGATGGTTGATCTTGTGCATTTGGAGGCTCTTCGGATTCCTTAGGACACACATCCCCAATGGACATGTTCCTTAGCGCTATGCACAGAGCCTCTTCTTCACCTATCTCATCAAGATCAACTTGCTCTACTTGAGAGCCGTTAGTCTCATCAAACACAACGTCACATGAGACTTCAACTAGTCCAGTGGACTTGTTAAAGACCCTATATGCCCTTGTGTTTGAGTCATAACCAAGTAAAAAGCCTTCTACAGTCTTAGGAGCAAATTTAGATTTTCTACCTCTTTTAACAAGAATAAAACATTTGCTACCAAAGACTCTAAAATATGAAATGTTGGGCTTTTTACTGGTTAGGAGTTCATATGATGTCTTCTTGAGGATTCGGTGTAGATATAACCGGTTGATGGCGTAGCAAGCGGTGTTCACCGCCTCGGCCCAAAACCGATCCGAAGTCTTGTATTCATCAAGCATGGTTCTTGCCATGTCCCATAGAGTTCTATTCTTCCTCTCCACTACACCATTTTGTTGTGGCGTGTAGGGAGAAGAGAACTCATGCTTGATGCCCTCCTCCTCAAGGAAGCCTTCAATTTGAGAGTTCTTGAACTCCGTCCCATTGTCGCTTCTTATTTTCTTGATCCTTAAGCCAAACTCATTTTGAGCCCGTCTCAAGAATCCCTTTAAGGTCTCTTGGGTTTGAGATTTTTCCTGTAGAAAGAATACCCAAGTGAAGCGAGAATAATCATCCACAATAACTAGACAGTACTTACTCCCGCCGATGCTTATGTAAGCAATCGACCCGAATAGATCCATGTGGAGTAGCTCAAGCGGCCTGTCGGTCGTCATTATGTTCTTATGCGGATGATGAGTGCCAACTTGCTTCCCTGCTTGGCATGCGCTACAAATCCTGTCTTTCTCAAAATGAACATTTGTTAATCCTAAAATGTGTTCTCCCTTTAGAAGTTTGTGAAGATTCTTCATCCCAACATGGGCTAGTCGGCGGTGCCAGAGCCAACCCATGTTAGTCTTAGCAATTAAGCAAGTGTCGAGTTCAGCTTTATCAAAATCTACCAAGTATAGCTGACCCTCTAACACTCCCTTAAATGCTATTGAATCATCACTTCTTCTAAAGACAGTGACACCTACATCAGTAAAAAGACAGTTGTAGCCCATTTGACATAATTGAGATACAGAAAGCAAGTTGTAATCTAAAGAATCTACAAGAAAAACATTGGAAATGGAATAGTCAGGAGATATAGCAATTTTACCCAAACCTTTGACCAAACCTTGATTTCCATCCCCGAATGTGATAGCTCGTTGGGGATCTTTGTTTTTCTCGTAGGAGGAGAACATCCTTTTCTCCCCTGTCATATGGTTTGTGCACCCGCTGTCGAGTATCCAACTTGAGCCCCCGGATGCATAAACCTACAAAACAAGTTTAGTTCTTGACTTTAGGTACCCAAATGGTTTTGGGTCCTTTGGCATTAGACACAAGAACTTTGGGTACCCAAACACAAGTCCTTGACCCCTTGTGTTTGCCCCCAACATATTTGGCAACTATCTTGCCGGATTTGTTAGTTAAAACATATGATGCATCAAAAGTTTTAAATGAAATGTCATGATCATTTGATGCAATAGGAATTTTCTTAGGCAACTTAGCACGGGTTGGTTGCCTAGAACTAGATGTCTCACCCTTATATATAAAAGCATGTTTGGGGCCAGAGTGAGACTTCCTAGAATGAATTTTCCTAATTTTGCTCTCAGGATAACCGGCAGGGTACAAAATGTAACCCTCGTTATCCTGAGGCATGGGAGCCTTGCCCTTAACAAAGTTAGACAATTTCTTAGGAGGGGCATTAAGTTTGACATTGTCTCCCCTTTGGAATCCAATGCCATCCTTGATGCCCGGGCGTCTCCCATTATAAAGCATGCTATGAGCAAATTTAAATTTTTCATTTTCTAAGTTGTGCTCGGCAATTTTAGCATCTAATTTGGCTATATGATCATTTTGTTGCTTAATTAAAGTCATGTGATCATGTATAGCATTGATATCAATATCTCTACATCTAGTACAAATAGTGACATGCTCAACAGTAGATGTAGAGGATTTGCAAGAATTAAGTTCAACAATCTTAGCATGAAGAATATCATTTTTATCTCTAAGATTGGAAATAGTAGCATTGCAAACATCTAGTTCTTTAGCCTTAGCAATTAAATTTTAATTTTCTACTCTAAGGCTAGCAAGAGAAATGTTTAATTCTTCAATCCTAGCAAGCAAATCATCATTATTATCTCTAGGATTAGGAATTGAAACATTGCAAACATGTGAATCAACCTTAGCATTTAGACTAGCATTTTCATTCCTAAGGTTGTCAATTATCTCACGGCAAGTGCTTAGCTCACTAGATAATTTTTCACATTTCTCAATTTCTAGAGCATAAGCATTTTTAACCTTAACATGTTTCTTGGTTTCTTTAATTAGACAATCCTCTTGGGAATCCAAAAGGTCATCCTTTTCATGAATAGCACTAATTAATTTATTTAATTTTTCTTTTTGTTCCATGTTAAGATTGGCAAAAAGGGTACGCAAGTTATCCTCCTCATCACTAGCATTTTCATCACTAGAGGTTTCATATTTAGTGGAGGATCTTGATTTTACCTTCTTCCTTTTGCCGTCTTTTGCCATGAGGCACTTGTGGCCGATGTTGGGGAAGAGAAGTCCCTTGGTGACGGCGATGTTGGCGGCGTCCTCGTCGTCGGAGGAGTCGCTTGAGCTTTCGTCGGAATCCCATTCCCGACAAACATGGGCATCGCCGCCCTTCTTCTTGTAGTACCTCTTCTTCTCCTTTCTTCTCCCCTTCTTGACGTCGCCTCGGTCACTGTCACTAGATATAGGACATTTAGCAATAAAATGACCGGGCTTACCACATTTGTAGCAAACCTTCTTGGAGCGGGACTTGTAGTCTTTCCCCCTCCTTTGCTTGAGGATTTGGCGGAAGCTTTTAATGACGAGCGCCATTTCCTCATTGTCGAGCTTGGAGGCGTCTATTGGTTGTCGACATGGTGTAGCCTCCTCCTTCTTTTCCTCCGTCGCCTTGAATGCGACGGGTTGAGCTTCGGATGTGGTGGGTTCGTCAAGCTCGTTGATCTTTCTCGAGCCTTCGATCATGCACTCAAAACTTACAAAATGCCCGATTACTTCCTCGGGGGTCATTTTAGTATATCTAGGATTACCACGGATTAATTGAACTTGAGTAGGGTTAAGGAAAATAAGTGATCTTAGAATAACCTTAACCACCTCATGGTCATCCCATTTTACGCTCCCGAGGTTGCGCACTTGGTTCACCAAGGTCTTGAGCCGGTTGTACATGTGTTGTGGCTCCCCCCCCTTTGCGAAGCCGGAACCGACCGAGCTCCCCCTCGATCGTTTCCCGCTTGGTGATCTTGGTGAGCTCGTCTCCCTCGTGTGCGGTTTTGAGCACATCCCAAACCTCCTTGGCGCTCTTCAACCCTTGCACTTTGTTATACTCCTCTCTACTTAGAGAGGCGAGGAGTATTGTTGTCGCTTGAGAGTTGAAGTGCTCGATTTGGGCCACCTCATCCTCATCATAATTCTTATCCCCTACGGATGGTACCTGTGCACCAAACTCAACAACATCCCATATACTTTTGTGGAGTGAGGTTAGATGAAATCGCATTAAATCACTCCACCTAGCATAATCTTCACCATCAAAAGATGGTGGTTTGCCTAATGGGACGGAAAGTAAAGGTGCATGTTTAGAAATGCGAGGGTAGTGTAGGGGGATCTTACTAAACTTCTTACGCTCTTGGCGTTTAGAAGTTACGGAGGGCGCGTCGGAGCCGGAGGTTGATGTTGATGAAGTGTCGGTCTCGTAGTAGACCACTTTCCTCATCCTCTTTTGTTTGTCCCCACTCCGATGCGGCTTGTGGGAAGAAGATTTTTCCTTCTTCTCTTTGTGGTGAGAAGAAGAAGATTTCTTCTCCTTCCATTTGGTGCGGGACTCTTCCGATGAAGTGCTCCCGTTGCTTGTAGTGGGCTTTTCGCCGGTCTCCATCTCCTTCTTGGCGTGATCTCCCGACATCACTTCGAGCGGTTAGGCTCTAATGAGGCACCGGGCTCCGATACCAATTGAAAGTCGCCTAGAGGGGGGGTGAATAGGGCGAAACTGAAATTTACAAATATAAACACAACTACAAGCCGGGGTTAGCGTTAGTAATAAGAAACGAGTCTGCAAGAGAGGGCGCAAAACAAATCCCAAGCGAATAAGCAAGTGAGACACGGAGATTTGTTTTACCGAGGTTCGGTTCTTTCAAACCTACTCCCCGTTGAGGAGGCCACAAAGGCCGGGTCTCTTTCAACCCTTCCCTCTCTCAAACGATCCACGGATCGAGTGAGCTTTCTCTTCTCAATCACTTGGAACACAAAGTTCCCACAAGGACCACCACAAGATTGGTGTCTCTTGCCTCAATTACAAGTGAGTTTGATTGCAAAGAAAGGATCAAGAAAGAAGAAAGCAATCCAAGCGCAAGAGCTCGAAAGAACACAAGCAAATCACTCTCTCTAATCACTATGGCGTTGTGTGGAATTTGGAGAGGATTTGATCTCTTTGGTGTGTCTAGAATTGAATGCTAGAACTCTTGTAGTAGTTGGGAAGTGGAAAACTTGGATGCCATGAATGATGGGGTGGTTGGGGTATTTATAGCCCCAACCACCAAAAGTGGCCGTTGGGAGTCTGTCTGCTCGATGGCGCACCGGACAGTCCGGTGCACACCGGACAGTCCGGTGCCCCCTGCCACGTCATCACTGCCGTTGGATTCTAACCGTTGGAGCTTCTGACTTGTGGGCCCGCCTGGGTGTCCGGTGCACACCGGACATGCACTGTTCCTTGTCCGGTGTGCCAGAATGGGCGCGCCAGACATCTGCGCGAGCAGAGCGCGCATTAAATGCGCGGCAGAGAGCCGTTGGCGCGGAGATAGCCGTTGCTCCGGAGTCGCACCGGACAGTCCGGTGCACACCGGACAGTCCGGTGAATTATAGTGGACTAGCCGTTGGAGTTTCCCGAAGCTGGCGAGTTCCTGAGGCTGCTCCTTCGTGGCGCACCGGACACTGTCCGGTGTACGCCGGACAGTCCGGTGAATTATAGCGCGAGAGCCTCTGGAAATTCCCGAAGGTGGCGAGTTTGAGCTGGAGTCCTCTGGTGCACCGGACACTGTCCGGTGTACACCGGACAGTCCGGTGCTCCCAGACCAGAGGGCCTTCGGTTCCCACTTGGCTCCTTTGTTGAATCCAAAACTTGGTCTTTTTATTGGCTGAGTGTGAACCTTTTACACCTGTGTAATCTATACACTTGGGCAAACTTAGTTAGTCCAAATGTTTGTGTTGGGTTAATTCAACCACCAAAATTAATTAGGGACTAGGTGTAAGCCTAATTCCCTTTCAAGAAGCTAAAGTGCTCTCATGATGATTTGGTCCAAAGGTATGAAGACATTTCAATTGAGCAAATTAAAGCTGTTAATCATTCATCATATATTGCTCAATTAGAAAATAAAAATGCTATGTTCAAGAACACGATAGAAAGGCTAAATATTGAAAATCTAGCTTTGCAAGAAAAACATGATTTGCTTGTGTGCTCTCATAATAAATTTATGGATTCACATATCATGTTAGAAATGGCTCATGAGGTTGTGTTAACTAATTTGAAATCATACCAACCTCACATGTGCACATGTGTTGAAATTGAAACTATATTACCATGTGCTAACAAATGTTGCTCTCAAGAAAGCCAATCTTCCATTGAGCTAGACATTTCAGGAATTAGTGATATTTCTATCACACAAGAAAATAAAGAGCTCAAGGAAGAAGTTGGAATGCTAAGAAGGAGCTTAACTCGTTTGAAGGGAAAGTGTCATGCTCAACCTTCTCAAGATAACCATAATAATGTGGTGAAAAAGCTTGAGAAGGGGACAACCGTAGCATGCACAAAACCCCTTCAAAAGAATACCAAGCTTTCCAAGAAGGGCATGAGCAAAATCCATGGTGAGAAAATTAATGCTCATATGATTTGCTCTAACAATGTACCTATGTGCTTCAACAAAGAAAGATCAAAGAGAAGCGATAGGAGATGCTATGGATGCAAGGAGAAGGGCCATGAAATTGATTCATTGAAGAATCAAGACCTTGCACGATCAAGAAAGATGACCATAAAAAAGGATGAAAGCAAAAGGCAAATGCATTGCAAGGACAAGCATCGCATTTGCTACAATTGCCGTGAAAAAGGTCATCTATTCAAGGTTTGTCCAAAGGGTAAAACTCCTAAGCCTAACTTGTCAATACATTCAAATATGCTTAGGAGACCCAAATTTGACTCTTGTGCTAGAAAGGTGATGAGTTCACCACATTCTAGGACCAAGGCTATTTGGGTGCCTAAGTCCTTATTGGCTAACCTTGATGGACCTATCATGAGATGGGTACCAAAATGTACTTAATAAGTTTTGCAGGTACCCAGAGATGATATGAAGCTTTGGGGTGCTTGAGCGGTTTAACTCAATTCTTATCTCAAGCTATCAATCTTACATTGTCTATCATTTAAGATTGACCCAAAGATGAATTGAGTTGTTATATCACTAACTTCATATTCTTCTCTAGCAAGAACTTGTGTTGTAGGGAATAAGGATTAACCTTTGTAGGAATCAAGCAAAAGGCCTACAACCAAGTGATATCCAAAGGATGGTAACAATTAACTCTTAAGTGCACATTGCTTTTAATTGATATATTCCTTTGTGTCTTTTGTAGCCACATAGGAAAAATGAAGCACTTGAGAATGAACTTAAAAGATTTTACCTTGCTTTGGAAAGGATCTAATTATATGGTAGATTGCAACTTCATATTTTTATATTGTGACAATCTACATGCTCTAAATTGATTGTATGTATCTTGTGGCATATTTCAAGTTATTCATCATATTATTGCCATAACCTAGACATAAAGAGTATTATCCCATGTTCTAAAATGAATAGAGTGCTAAGTAAGAAATTCAAATTCTTAAAACACTTACCAAAAGGGAAATTCTCTATATGACTAGAGTTGTGAGACTAATGTTTTTGTCTAAGTGATTTATGTAGTTTCACAACATGAGAATGTGTTTCTCAAATGGAGTGTGCCATTCAATCTATGCGTACATTTTAAAATTTGAAATGAGGTTTATTGTGAAAAAATTATTTTAAAATTCATTCCAAGCTCAACTGGTTTGACCAGCTGGGGAGACCAGCTGAACTTCTGAGTTGAACTTCAGCTCGGCTGGTATTCACCAGGAAACCCCTGGCTGAAACCGGTTGAACCGGTGTCCAGGACCGGTTGAACCGGTCTGGTGCAGTCTGAGCCGCTAGCGCCCGTCAGTCTGACCGTTTGACTGACCGCGTCAGCCCCCTTTTTCAGACGCCTTTTCAGACTGCGCCAGTACCTTTTTCAGGCGTCAGGTCACCTTTTGCAGCACTTTTTCAGTCATTTTTTTGTCGCGTCAGGTCACCTTTTCAGAAACCTGTGCAGTACCTTTTCAGCTTTATTTTTGCAGACTTTTACTGTTTCATTTGATATGTGACCAATAATAGTTCCTTTCAAGTGGCATTCTTTCAATTGGTAATAATCTATTTTATGAAAAAAGGTCAATATGAAAGTTAAATTCTTTTTGGCTTAAATTTGTAAATTGGTGCATAATATTAATTCACTCATCCATGTGCATTAATTTAAAAGGAATTTAATTTATGCCTTTATGTCTCATAAATGATGGTTTGTTTGCCATTCATATATAGATATCATCATTCATTAAATACTTCCTTAGACTACTAATACCTCTTTTGAAAGTGTTTTATCAACTAGTTTTAAAAGCAAAAGGAGATAACAAAAAAGGAAGTCTCCACAAATGATGAAAAGAAGAATACTAAGGTGACACCACCACAGATAGTAAGATCTGTCAAATTGGTATAACAAATGGTACGTTCTATATGGTGGTAAGTATTCTTAGGCATAAGTTAATTCATTGCAAATTTATCATGCCTTGAACAATATATGTAATGTACTCCTCGTGAGTCTCTTAACTGAATTGAAAGTGCATGTGGTAAGTCATTCAAATACTTGATGCACATATCTAGTGGGAGAACATTATATATCTTGTGTCGTAGAGAATAAGTTTCCCTTGAGTAAGTTATACTAAGACAATCCAAAATGGTAAATTTGTATCTCATTCATATGGATTCTAATCTTTGTTTTCTAAATAGCTACTCTTGATGCAGTTTAAAATTTCCTTATCGTTAAATCTAAAAGTGCATAAGAATTCTTTTTGTTGATATTCATCACATACATATGCACTAACATGGATATGATTTTAAACTGTAAAAGGTACAATTAGTGATACATACTCTCTAAACTTTGGAAACCTACAAATTGATATCTCAGGAATCTACTTCAATCGGTATCCATATGCTTCACTAGGATTGGATCACTATGTTGTAAATTCCATGCATAACTTGTCTTTATGATATGAATGCTTGTGCGACTAACCTTGATAAGCTAGGTGCACCCAAAGTCAAGGTAGGTTCATCATCAAGAAGGCAACACAACGATGTATTAATAAAAGGAGAAAAGGCTCCTACTCTTAACTCTAGTTTTTATCTATGTGATTAAATATTGACTTGAAACCATGTAAGATGGTTGTCAAGTATATGTGGGTGCCTACACAAAGAGAAAGGCCACAATAAAGATTGTGTGGGTACTCAAGGCTCTTACTACTAATCTCAAAGGACCCAATTCAAATTGGGTACCAAGATATGAGGCTTAAACTTGTTTTGCAGGATCACTCCTTCAATGGATCAAGTTGGGTGCTCGATAATGAATGTATAAATCATCTTTGGAGATAGTAGCAAGCGTGGTAACAACTGAATCTCAAGTGCAAATTATTTTCAAATCTTATCTCTTTTGTGACTTGTGTAGCCACTAAGGGAAAAGAAGCACTTGAGGATATACATCAGTTGTTGATTATGAAATAAAGGTCTAATTGGAAGTTGAATGAATATTATCATATGGTGAACAATCCAAAATTATGTGACGTATTCTCTATCTAGTTAATTTGGATTTGATTCTTCTATATTAGACACACACCATAATATGGATTAAGTCATCCCTCTAGGCTTCATTGAATAACCATGCATATTATCCATGTCATTCAAAATATATTGTGCATGAGGGTTCAAGGAAATTTAGTCCATATTATGAGGTTTCTCTATTTTAGCAACTCGCTTGCCTCCCATATATAAAATGGTTGCTAAATAAGAAACTAGTGCTTGTGCTACTAATGCCATCTCTTATGTTGAGTTTATCCATAGAAAATCTATGTTAAGAGATGGTGCTTGTTTTACATTGGATAAACCACAAGCTTAAAGGATACTATTCAACTAAAGTAAGATGAAGTTGATAAGAGGCCAAGGTATGAAAACTTCCTCTCCTTCAGTTGTTTTAGTATTCTATCCTTAGTGGGATGTTCCATAGTATAGGTTAATTTCCTTGCAATATAAAATGTTCAATAGTGCATATAACTTTGACATCAACTATATGTGTGCACTAATTTAAAGGAATTTAATCTATCTTTTTGGGTTTCAAGAATGATGATTCATTTTCCATCCACATATAAGGATTATCATTTGTGAAACCCTCCCTTGTGTTTCTAATGCTCTCTTTTCTAAGTGTTTAAATAAGGTCCTTCCAAGTGCTTTCAAGATGGATTCAAAATCCACAGATATAAGAGTCTTGGGTGTTTCAATCATTGAGTTTCAATGGGTCTCATATCAAGTTTGATTGAACCAAGCCAAGATCAATGAAGTTCAAGATCGCCTGGTTGGATGAAATCATAAAGAGAAAAGAAATCACAGTGATTCAAGAAGGGAGTTACACTTTTTGTCAACCTAATAATGAAGATGTAGTGACATATTTATATGATATCCTTCATTATGAGGTTTAAGGTTCATATTAGCATGCTTTACCCTCCAAGATTTCAATTGATATACTTTTAGTTCTTAAACTTTTAATTGGTTTAATTTTCATCATCTATGTAAAGCATGTTATGTTAAACTAAGATATAGTGCAAACATCTCCTTTAACCTCGTATTGTTAATGTGCATAAGTGTACTTTGTACTCTTGCATGCACAAATTGAGGAAGAGTTTAGCCTATATCTTGTGAGGCTAATGATTTCTTCAAGTTCATGTTTTTGTAGTCTCACACCTTGGAGAACATCAAATGAGGATGAGTGGTTCCAAGGAAATGATCAAATATTTACCACATGTCACCCCATGGATTAGTTCTATTGGGGAATGATATGTGTTCTCTAGCATAAATTCAATTGTTTCATATATATTATGCCTTGACCAAGATATATGATGAACTCCTCTAAGAATCTTAATTGAATCAAGTGCATGTTACAAGTAATTCGAGTACTTGATGCATACATTTAGGGGGAGCTCATTCTATATCTTGTGTCCTTAAAGACTAACATTTTCTTTTAGTGAATTTGTGTAGTTCTTTGAAGAGAATGAGTTTCTCTTGATCGTTTAAAGAGGATAAGTTTCTCTTTGAAATGTCAAGCCTATCAAAAGCTAAGATAGAAATTCATGATTATAATGAAGACCATATGGCATGGAACAAAGGTGTGTCACTTCATGAACTATTGTATTACATTTGTGTATTTAGGCTCTTACAAGTTAGTGTATGCATGTATATGCAATATCTTAAGTCACATCATAAGGTTGCACTTGAATCTTGGCTTAAAATATTGCATATCATGTCTATTAGTATACCGTTTGATTATGAGTAATTCCTTAAATTGGTGCAATTTCATATTTTCATACTTTATTTGTACCAAGGTTCAAATTGTAGAACTTAATCCCCTGGTCTCACAAGTCCAAGTGCATAAGCTAAACAAGTATTCATCACTTGTATGCACACATTTAGGGGGAGAATGGTCTATAATTTGAATCTTTGAGACTAACTTCATTTTCAAGTCTATTATGTGTGTAGTCTCAAATTAGAAAGGAACCTTCGGGCAAAGACAATCGCTTCCACTATAAATTTGATGGGTATCAAAGATTCTTTGCTCTAATAAATAGCGCGCAAATGAATTCTAAGTCCAACACAAGTTTGGAACACCCCCTTGAAAAGGTAAAATGCAAAGGTAAATCACTTCATGTCACTTCTACATTAACTTTGTGCCATCTAAGAACCCTCTTCATGATAGTGTGTTAACATCTTGCTTAATCATAATTTCTACCCTTTATATTCTTTGTATCCTTTTTGGAGATTTATGACAAAGGGGGAGAAATTTTGTATTAAAGCTTACCTTTAGTCTTATGTAACTAAGTGTTAGAAGACTTTTAAAAAGGGGAGAAATGATTAAAAAAGGGGGAATCATAAGAAAAACATAAGATGTAGAAAATTGGTAAGTGCATTCTTTGTCATGAGCATCACGTTTATTTTATGACACACTGCACCCAATGAATAGTATGATATAAGTTGTCTCCATACTTTGACCTAAATACGTGCTTTTGGCATTTGAGTACAAAAGTGTTATTTCCTGAAATGCACATATTTAGGGGGAGGAAACTATATCATAGGATTCAAAATCTTATTTATCAAATCTTATGTAAGCTTTAAATGTGTTGTCATCAATCACCAAAAAGGGGGAGATTGAAAGTGCATTCATCCCTTTTGTGAGTTTTGGTGGTTTGGATAACAACACATTTAAAGGTCTAACAAGTTTGCTAAGTGATGAACAGGAAATTCAGTATGATGAACATACTTGAATAGTGTATAATGATCAGTGAACAAGGTTCAACACAAGGTCAAATAACCAGTGAGACAATGTGAATGGATATAATATGGTCTCTATATTGGTTTGAATATATGGACAAGTCCTAAGAAATCACTATGCATAAATATGATCATAATAGAGGTTGAATTGATTAAGAGGATTGGTCAAGCCAAAGTGAATAAGATATGATGAATCGTGAATTGGCTTGACCATATTACTATTAGTCCATATATGAATATATGAGAATCAAACTAGAGCTTGATTTATCTTAGCAGTTATATCTAGATGACATTCAAGCAAGGTTCACAATATTGAAGAAATGATTCTCTCAATGGATGCTCAATAGGATGTGACTCAAGAATGGCTTGATAGGGTGAAGATAGCAAGGAAAGGGCTTCGAGGAACTAAGCGAAGGTGAAGGCCAAGCGACGGCTTGTAGACCGAGGTACCATGGCTAAGGTGAAGAAGAGAGTACTTGCACTAAGTCGATGAACTAATCAGCTATGAAGAGTTACAACATGTTGATGCATCAGTAAGGTGACTTGAAGCCATGATTTGAACTCATATATGGTGAAATGGCACAAGTCACGGGTTTGATTTGAGTTTGCTTCAAAAGGTGAGACAAAGATGTTTGTGATCCTTATGAAGCAATGCCATGGAGAAATCACACATGAGACACCAATGACTCAAGGAGTTTTCTTAATTAATTTTATTTAACTTGAGTATAGGAATCGTCGTACTATAAAGGGGGATCCAAAAAGATGGTTGGTGTTTGCCAAAGCTCAAACCTCTCTATTCAAAAGCTATTTTTGAAAAGCAAAAATCTCTTTAACGTTCTATGGTTGACCGTGGTTAGGGTTGAGAAACCTAGAGTGTTCTTGCTGAAAAGCAGCTGAACTTCTTCAACTGCAGCTGAGCTTTCCAGCTGAACTTGACTTCAGCTGAGTTGAGCTTCTTCAGCTGCAGCTGAGCTTTTCAGCTGAGCTGAACTTCAGCTGAGTTGAGCTTTCTCAACTTCAGCTGAACTCAACTTCAGCTATGAACCTCTTTGACCATACACCAGCTGAACTTGCCTCTGGGTAGTTGAGCTGGGGTTTTCTCTCCTAAACTCACTGGTCAAGACCGGTTGAACTGGTCCTGAGGGGCAGTTCAGCTGGTCTCTGACCCCTCTGACCTCTGATCTGCAGTCTGCCAGTCAGACTGGCAAACAGGTCGCCAGGAGCTGTCAGGGGCGGTTCAACCCCCCCTGGGCGGTTCAACCGGTGTTGGTCAACTTTGACCAGTCTGCGGTCAGTCTGCCAGTCAGACTGGCAGACAGGCTGCCAGGCCTGCCAGGGGCGGTTCAACCGCCCTAGGGGGCGGTTCAACCGGTCTCAGGCAGAAAAATCTGCCCAACGGCTAGTTTTGAGCTCCACCTATATATACTACCTCCTACCTCTCTCCCCAAAGCAGAGAGCACGATTTGAACTCCATTTCTAACCCAAGAAACACCTCCCTCTCCCCCACACACATCTCTTGCCTCTCCCATTTCAAATCTTTGGAGAGGAATCTTTGAGTGAGCTTGAGAGCTGCGGTTTTTGTGCTCCATCTCTAAATCTCTCTTGCTCTTCTTCATTCGAGCTTTGGTACTACATCGAGTTCTTTGTGGATTCATTACTCTTGGAGCTTCTAGCTCCTAGACGACTAGGTGTCTCTTGTGAGTCTCCAAATCTTGTGGAAGACCACAAGAAAGTTTGTATTACCCGCTCGTTTGAGCAAAGATTATTGTGTGGGCTTGACCTTTGTGGTCGGCAAAGGGAGGATTAGGGTTGAAAGAGACCCGGCTCTTTGTGGGCGCCTCAACGAGGAAGTAGGGCACCTTTTGTGGTGTGACCGAACCTCGGGATAAATCTTGTGTCTCTTGTGTTCTTGCTCATTGTGTTTGTTAGTGTTCTTCGTTCTCTCACCATTCCGTGGAAGATTGTTTATATCTTTTTGGCGTGTGGATTTTGAGAAGTGCCCTTCTCTGATCTACTACTTTGAACCCTGTGGATCATTTAGAACATCTCATTTCCAAAGTTAACTAGGTGAATTTCAAGATCAATTCAGTTTTACCCAGTTTGCTTCTAGTTTTTGTTGAAAAAGTTTTAACTTGCCTATTCACCCTCCCCCTCTAGGCAACTTTCAACCACAGATGAAGAAGGGTGGCCACAACACTAAGGTCACTAAGAAGCCATTCCATGATGGGAGCAAAGATAACCTTGGCTTTGAGGACCTAAAGCACACTATGCTTGTCATCTGCAATGCCACCGGTGAGCTAAGCTCTCACAATGCTCTAAACCTCTTGCGTCAAGAGGTTAGGCCTGCTAATGGCAAAAAATCCAACCCACTCCCACCCATACCCAAATATAATAACTTTGATATCCATCCCACGCCCACCCCAAAATATAAGAAGAAAATTAAACCCGACCCATCCAATAATAGTATTGACCCCAAACCAATCCGTAATTGGGTGGAAACCCATAGAAACACTGTGGGTTCAGCTTATTGTCTCACATCAAGCCAACTGCATACACATACACTGATACACAGTGATAATTTTATAGATAGTTTCAATGGCGTACAAAAAACATAGTCCACGACATAAAAACAGTGACAATAATATTATACACTGATACAAAAACAAGTTTGGTCGATGAACATTTAGGTCTCGAGAAAATAACAAAAAACATCTGTTAAAGATCCTTAATGAACAATTATCTTTTTGGCAAGAAATATAAACTAGCAGCAGTGAAAAAAATCTCTGATCAAGCTCGAAGCTAGCAACAGTGGAAGGGCCGAGGCGAAGAGATGGGGAGAGGGGAGACTCCGGTCGCCGGAGCAGGGAGTAGGATGCGACCGTTGGTGCACGGGTGAAGAATTGAGGAGTTAGGGGTGAGTTGGGTATGTTGGGACTTGGGACTAGAGATGGCCAAACGAGTCGTCCAGCCTGGCCCAGGCCCGGTGAAGCCCGGTCGTCTAAGCATGCGGGCTCAATTTCCTGTCCGAGCCCGGCCCACAGCGAGCCTAAACGGGCCGGGCCGGCCCGTTTAACACGAAAAAACGGGCCGAAAAGCGGGTTATGCGGGTCGGTAAGCACATTTTAGTGTAAAAATCGGGCTTAACGGGCTTAGAGGTAAACGGGCCGTGCCGGGCTAGCCCACCGTGCCTAGTTTCCTGTCCGAGCCCGACCCACTTATTCGTGTCAGGCCAGCCCGGGCCCGCATAGAACCGGGTCATGCCGGGCTCGGACCGGGCCCAAACAGCGGGCCACGTGCCGGGCTCGCGGGTCTCGTGCTTATTGACCATCTATGCTTGGGACTAAGTTGGGAGTCGACTTGAATAGAGTCCTACGATCTACGGATGGGTGAAGACCCATGGAAGCCCACGCCTATGTAAACTCATCTACACCCATGGGTATCAACCATTTTGACCCACAATACAAAATAAACCCACCCAACCCAACTGTTGAGCACCAATTTGAGCGCGCGGACGGTCCGGCCCTGAGGCCGGACGGTCCGCGGTCCGGACGGTCCGCGCGTGCGCAGAACAGATTAGGGTTCCGAGTTTTATGCTACGGTTGTTAGCTAAAATCATGGGATAAGCTCGGAAATTAGTTTGTAAAGGGTCCAGCCCCCCTCCTCTATAAATAGAGAGGTATACGGCCAATTTGTAATCATCAATCGAATCAATACAACTTCTATTTCGCATTTTACCTTAGGAGTAGTTATAGTTTAGCCCTAGTTTAGCCTTCCAATCCCCAAATTCTCCGCCTCTCCTCGACTCTACGTCGATTAGAGGAGTCTAGGTCGGTCTACCCGAGCCTAGACACCACCTAGGATCTCTCCTCCCCGACGGGGTCCCTCCCGGGAGCGAGATCCAGGCGCCGCCGGTGATCCTCCGCCGCCCCTGCGCACGCGCGGACCGTCCGGCCTTAGGGCGCGGACCGTCCGGCCGTCAGGCAGGGAACCCGAGCTCCTGCACCAGGTCGCGGACCGTCCGGCCCTGCGCCGCGGACCGTCCCCGCCTGACCAGAGAGCACCGCCGCCTCGCGCCAGGTCGCGGACCGTCCGGCCCTTGGCCGCGGACCGTCCGCGCCTGACCAGAGAGCACCGCCGCTGGTTCTCTTGAGTAATTGGCGCCTCCAAAAAGGCGTCAACATACTTTTTGGCGACTCCGCTGGGGAGAACACATATAGACCTATCAAATCGGCCCTCAATGGCTGGTTCAAAAGATAGCTCTGAGGTTTCCACCAGCAATATCATCACACCGACATGGGAAGCCTTGCCGGCTGAAGAACAGCTCCTATTCGAGGAGCGCCAGGAGCAGCTGATCCAAGAAGCAAAGGCGAAATTCCTGGCTGACTTCAAAGTGGACAGGAACAACAAAGTCGTTCGGCAACGGGCGACAGATCTGGCTTCGCTCCGACCTACTACGATTACCCCAAATGTAAGTAGCACCAACGAACTCCAATCTCTTAAAGCTTACATAGACGAACAGCGAGAACAGATGCAAAATATCATAGGGGTTATGCAAAACGATTGTAGGAGACTAGTACGTGCATTTGATAAATCTAGTGTAGCAAATTTTCCTTCACACGAGTTTGAATTAGGAGATAATACACGTAATACATCGGTTAGAGGTTGTCACGACCAGTCACAACCCCCTTATGGGATGCCGATGGACATGTACCCTGAGCAAACGCAAATCGGCAGTAAACCAGCCGATCTACACATGTTCGGACCGTCCGCTCGCGAGCGCGGACCGTCCGGGTCAGCCACAGCCGGACCCATTTTTAATGAGTTACCTAGACACGCACCCAAGCCACCACATAGGGCACCGAATTTAAACTACCCAGTCGGACGGTCCGCATACAACGACGGACGGTCCGCACATAATTACGGACGGTCCGGGCCAATGTCCGGACAGTCCGCATATGACCTTTTTGAGGAAGATTGTTACTTGAATCCTCACCCATCCCAGCAACACTCCCAATCACAATATGCAATGCACCAGCCCATTAATTCAAGACCTAGAGCCCAGGAAAGCTTTTCGGCCCCACCTAGAAGGCCGGAAAGAAACGATCAAACATATGAGCCATATAGGGCAAATGGAAATGCACCACGTAGCTCAAACCAATGGGGGGAACGACAACATACTAACATGCAACCAACCCCACCTATGTTTGACCAGAGAGCCGGTGGTCTTGCACCGGCTGCCGTTGATATAGTGAGGGAAGAAATAGCCGGGGCATTCCGAGATAAGCTCGGAGTAAGCATGATCCCTGGGGGGCAATCATATCGAAAGCCTTATGACAGCCGATTTGATCACCACCCATACCCACAGGGAACCAGGATACCCGAGTTTGCAAAGTTTTCGGGTGACCAAGGAAAGAGCACGCGTGAGCACATAGGCCAGTTCCTAGCACAATTAGGAGAATTGGCCGACACCGAAGCATTTCGTGTGCGTTTATTTTCATTATCCTTAACAGGGACTGCATTCACATGGTATGCCACGCTCCCTCCTAACTCCATTTTGTCATGGGGAGACTTAGAGCAAAAATTTCATGAACATTTCTTCTCTGGTGATTATGAGCTAGATCTAGTAGACTTAGTGACCCTACGACAAGAAAAGGATGAATCGGTTAGTGATTATATCCGGAGATTCCAGGATACGAGAAACCGATGCTTTCAAATTCATTTAACAGAAAAACAACTGGCGGGAATAGCCTTTGATGGATTGCGCTATTATTTAAAAGAGAGATTAGAAGACATCCAGTTCTTTACTCTAGCACAATTACATCAGAGAGCTTCGACTTGTGAAAGCCGAAGCAAAGAACTAGTCAGAACGGTTCATCATAATGTCCCTATAGTAGAACACAATCAAAGTAGTTCGGACGATGAACCAAAGAAAGTTTACACTGCCGAAATAGTTTGGCCCGAGCAGGCCAAATCTTCGGCTTGCTCCTCCTTGCAGTCAGTTCAAAAGGAACGACAGGAGGAGGTTAAGTTTACATTTAATGTCGGCAAATGTGATAAGATATTTGATGAATTACTAAAAAATGGTAACATTAAAATTGATTATATCGTTCCACCTGCCGACAAACTTAAGTGTCGCGCATACTGCAAGTGGCACAACTCATTTTCCCATGCCACTAATGATTGTAATGTGTTCCGACGACAAATTCAATCGGCCATTAACGAGGGACGATTGAAATTTCAGGAGGACACGGAGCCCTTCCCAATGAATGTGATCGACTTTAATGGCAAAAAGGTCCTAATTCGGCCCAACACAGCCGATAAGGGCAAAGACAAAGAAGTCATCACCGGCAACGCACGGGAGGCCGATGGAAACAACAAAATTTCTTGCAGGAAAGTGATGGTCGAGAAGACTCCTGATGGAGGGGAGACACTGAAGGTAACCATCACAAACTCCAGCGCTGGGGGGCAAGCACAGACAAGGGGATATGCGCGAGAACCCATACTACGTATCGCGGACGGTCCGGTGTCTAGGCGCGGACGGTCCGTAACATCACCGGACGGTCCGAAGCGTTCCGGCGTGTAGGAAACGGTTGACGCCTAAGAGGGGGGGTGAATTAGGACTTCTAAAACTTTCGCTAAACTAGGCCACAATTAAATCCCTAGAGCAAAACCTATGCAAGAAGTCAAACTAGAATGTGCAAACTAGGTTTTGTCTAAGTGTTGCTATCTCTACCGCAAAGGCTAAGTTTCAATCTACACTAGATATGTAAGAATACAAGATTGAAACTTAAATGCTTAATATAAATGCGGAAACTTAAAGAGCAAAGTAGAGAAGCAAACTCTCGTGGATGACGCCGGTATTTTTACCGAGGTATCCGGAACCGTGCAAGGTCCCGACTAATCCTCGTTGGTGCCCCTACGCGAAGGGAAGCCCACGCGAGGGCCAAGCACCTCGGTCGAGTAACTCCATAGAGAGCCGCGGGCCTTCTCCACACGCAAGTGGTGCTCCGCTTCCGGCTCCTCTCGGACGCTCCCCGCCGTCTCCACTATTGAGCTTCCGGCCGAAACGCCGCGGGCCTCGTTCCCTCCGGTACACGGTGGCGGCCGTGACACAAACGCGGTTGTCACGGTCTCGCAAGACTCTCGCCCCACTCGATACAATTACAACGACTCACGCAAGAGCCGAGGGGTTGAGGTTTTATCTAAACTCACTCAACAATCTAGGGTTTACCTAGAGCAAGCGCTAAAGCGGTCTAACTAACCTAAGCACTTCGCAAAGCACCTACGCTAATCACCGAGTGATTCTATTAAGCACTTGGGTGTTTGAGCACTTGGAAATGTCTACAATATGCCTTGGTATGTTGCTTGGGCTCCCACACCTGAGAATGGCCGGTTGGGGTGGTATTTATAGCCTCCACACCCCCAACTAGCCGTTGGACAGAAAGCAGCAGCTTTCTGTCGTCGGGTGCACCGGACAGTCCGGTGCAACACCGGACATCTACTGTGCATTGTCCGGTGCACGCCACGTCAGCCGACCGTTGGCGCCTGTAGCAGTCGACCGTTGGATCCGACCGTTGCCGTCTGCCCGTTGGCACACCGGACAGTCCGGTGCTACAGCCAGAGAGCGCCTGTCTGTGGCCTCTCTGCGCAGACTGTCCGGTGCCTCACCGGACACCAATGTCCGGTGCGCCACCAGGCGCTGGCTGACAGCCCGTTTCTTGGATTCCTTTGCTTGATTTCTTCGGGCTTCTTTTGTTCTTGAGTATTGGACTCCTATGCATCTTTTTATGTCTTCTTTTGAGGTGTTGCGTCCTCATTGCCTTGGTCCAATTCTCTTCGCATCCTGTGAACTACAAACACAAACACTAGAAAACTTATTAGTTCACGGATTGTGTTGTTCATCAAACACCAAAACTCAATTAGCCAAATGGCCCGGGGTCCATTTTCCTTACAATCTCCCCCTTTTTGGTGATTGATGACAACACAACCAAAGCAAGCAAATAATACAAGTTTTTGTATGAAAATATGCATTATACTTGCTAAGATGCATGATTGTCCCCTCAATGTGATATTATGGACTTAAGCCTCCCCCTAACTCCATAATTCACTTACTTCCTATTTTTGGACCAAATAACCAAAACCACTTGAAAAACCATTTGTAGATATAAAATTTAAATTGGTGGTGTTTGGTGTTTGATATAGTTTTCATTGCTTTGGTCCCTAAACTTCTCTGATACCACTTGTAGGAAACGGTTGACGCCTAAGAGGGGGGGTGAATTAGGACTTCTAAAACTTTCGCTAAACTAGGCCACAATTAAATCCCTAGAGCAAAACCTATGCAAGAAGTCAAACTAGAATGTGCAAACTAGGTTTTATCTAAGTGTTGCTATCTCTACCGCAAAGGCTAAGTTTCAATCTACACTAGATATGTAAGAATACAAGATTGAAACTTAAATGCTTAATATAAATGCGGAAACTTAAAGAGCAAAGTAGAGAAGCAAACTCTCGTGGATGACGCCGGTATTTTTACCGAGGTATCCGGAACCGTGCAAGGTCCCGACTAATCCTCGTTGGTGCCCCTACGCGAAGGGAAGCCCACGCGAGGGCCAAGCACCTCGGTCGAGTAACTCCGTAGAGAGCCGCGGGCCTTCTCCACACGCAAGTGGTGCTCCGCTTCCGGCTCCTCTCGGACGCTCCCCGCCGTCTCCACTATCGAGCTTCCGGCCGAAACGCCGCGGGCCTCGTTCCCTCTGGTACACGGTGGCGGCCGTGACACAAACGCGGTCGGTTGTCACGGTCTCGCAAGACTCTCGCCCCACTCGATACAATTACAACGACTCACGCAAGAGCCGAGGGGTTGAGGTTTTATCTAAACTCACTCAACAATCTAGGGTTTACCTAGAGCAAGCGCTAAAGCGGTCTAACTAACCTAAGCACTTCGCAAAGCACCTACGCTAATCACCGAGTGATTCTATTAAGCACTTGGGTGTTTGAGCACTTGGAAATGTCTACAATATGCCTTGGTATGTTGCTTAGGCTCCCACACCTGAGAATGGCCGGTTGGGGTGGTATTTATAGCCTCCACACCCCCAACTAGCCGTTGGACAGAAAGCAGCAGCTTTCTGTCGTCGGGTGCACCGGACAGTCCGGTGCACCACCGGACATCTACTGTGCATTGTCCGGTGCACGCCACGTCAGCCGACCGTTGGCGCCTGTAGCAGTCGACCGTTGGATCCGACCGTTGCCGTCTGCCCGTTGGCACACCGGACAGTCCGGTGCACACCGGACAATCCGGTGCTACAGCCAGAGAGCGCCTGTCTGTGGCCTCTCTGCGCAGACTGTCCGGTGCCTCACCGGACAGTCCGGTGAACACCGGACACCAATGTCCGGTGCGCCACCAGGCGCTGGCTGACAGCCCGTTTCTTGGATTCCTTTGCTTGATTTCTTCGGGCTTCTTTTGTTCTTGAGTATTGGACTCCTATGCATCTTTTTATGTCTTCTTTTGAGGTGTTGCGTCCTCATTGCCTTGGTCCAATTCTCTTCGCATCCTGTGAACTACAAACACAAACACTAGAAAACTTATTAGTTCACGGATTGTGTTGTTCATCAAACACCAAAACTCAATTAGCCAAATGGCCCGGGGTCCATTTTCCTTACACGGCGGACGGTCCGGCAACGTCGAAGAACCGCGGCGACCACGTACCTTCAAACCACGACGACCAGAAATAGGTACGTGGAAAACTAACACGTTCAAGGCAACTGGTCGGTTGGTAAAATCTAGCCCGACCTTTGATCAATTATTGTCTAAATATGTGAAAAAGAAGGCTGGCTCCAGCGACCGGCCACCAAAGGGACCTCGCTTACCCACCCAGGTACGACGGCAGGTTAGGCCGATTGGACCACCACACCAATTGGAAAGGACGGGAGGTCATAATGTTCAATTAAGACCTAACATACCTGCATGGACACCTCCACCACCATATCTACCTATGTCATATTCATACACATACATACCTCCACCATACGTCCCAAATCAAATGTGGGGCATGCCACCATACCCACTTAGGATGCCACAGTACCCCGCTTGGGGGGCACCCCAAACATCTGTATTCAATAGGTTGACACCTCCAGTACAAGACCGATTGAGAGCCCCTCAATCTGGTCCACAAGCACAGGCCCAGCAAGATTGCCGAACAATTCGGCCCCAAAGGCTGACTAATCCGGCAGGGGGGCATGCAGCTACCACCTCCAACAGTACGAAAAAGGGAGATGTCATTAAAATAGGAACGACAGATGTCGTCGTACAACAAAATAACGAAGGGCCAATGATTTTTGGTGAATCGGCCAACACAAATAAAAAAGAAAGTACGACTGTCAATAAAATAGCCGATCCAAAATACTCCATCCCCCGATGGTGCCCATCGGGATTGACACGATCGCAAAAGCGAAAATTACAGCGCCTTAGAGCAAAGGAGAATCAGGAGAAGGAGGCGGAAAAAATATTCAATGACACACATCCGCAGTATCCGCCACCACAAAAGAGATGGAGACCAAAGGTCGTTGAGGAAAATCAAACGGCCATAAAAGACAGAAAATAAAACAGCAACTGTGCAGCTCTTTGCAGGTATAGCAGACAGTCCGGCTATAAAGACCGGACCAACCGTACAGGGCGCAGACCGTCCGACCCCTGAGGCCGACTCATCCGCAATAAACCATGACACCTGCAACGACGTGTCGACACCCATGGAGGAAGATGACCTGCAAGGAGAAGACCTGGTCGACTACGAAGCTACGCCAGAACACTTGGAAAATTAGGAAAAGCTAGGTGACGGATTGGTCAGGATCAGTATGATGCTCGACGGTGTTGGGACCGGCAGTTCGATCAAAGCTAAAGGGGTCACGTCCGAGACCAAGACCATTGCGTACCATCCTAGTAAGTGGCAAGATGCCTAAGAAAACCGATGTGATAACATCGAGTTAGTTACTTTTGGTTCGCTCAGCTCCACCAAAAGGCAGGGGGGCATATGTTGAGCACCAATTTGAGCGCGCGGACGGTCCGGCCATGAGGCCGGACGGTCCGCGGTCCGGACGGTCCGCGCCTGTGGGCCGGACGGTCCGCGCGTGCGCAGAACAGATTAGGGTTCCGAGTTTTGTGCTACGGTTGTTAGCTAAAATCATGGGATAAGCTCGGAAATTAGTTTGTAAAGGGTCCAGCCCCCCTCCTCTATAAATAGAGAGGTATACGGCCGATTTGTAATCATCAATCGAATCAATACAACTTCTATTTCGCATTTTACCTTAGGAGTAGTTATAGTTTAGCCCTAGTTTAGCCTTCCAATCCCCAAATTCTCCGCCTCTCCTCGACTCTACGTCGATTAGAGGAGTCTAGGTCGGTCTACCCGAGCCTAGACACCACCTAGGATCTCTCCTCCCCGACGGGGTCCCTCCCGGGAGCGAGATCCAGGCGCCGCCGGTGATCCTCCGCCGCCCCTGCGCACGCGCGGACCGTCCGGCCTTAGGGCGCGGACCGTCCGGCCTTAGGGCGCGGACCGTCCGGCCGTCAGGCAGGGAACCCGAGCTCCTGCACCAGGTCGCGGACCGTCCGGCCCTGCGCCGCGGACCGTCCGCGCCTGACCAGAGAGCACCGCCGCCTCGCGCCAGGTCGCGGACCGTCCGGCCCTGGGCCGCGGACCGTCCGCGCCTGACCAGAGAGCACCGCCGCTGGTTCTCTTGAGTAATTGGCGCCTCCAAAAAGGCGTCAACACCAACCCATTCACAATTAAAACTCATCACAACCCACCAAAATAAGCCCATTTCTTAAACCCATCTAAAATACCCGCTTACATCCACCCCGTTTGCAGGCCTACAAGAGGTGCATGTCGTAATTATGCAACACCATTATACTAGGATCCCTTAAATGGTTTGGTACCCCAATCTACTTTGATTTTTGTGACTGCTCTTGCAACTTAGCAGACATGTGGATCCTTCCCATTGTCATCTTACTACAATTCAAAATTTTCATTATTCTAGCAGCATCAAACAACAATTTTAGCACCAAACAACATGCCATGGGTGGAAATTAAAAATGGGAATTTAAGGTAGTGTATTGAATTCGGATGACTCATATATTAGATATCCATCACATAACGGGTATGGATACTGGATATACCCGCGGATAATAAATTCTATGGCACTATACTCATGCTCGATGGATAATTACCCGTGATTATTTGCCTATACCCATACCTAGTGGGGGGCAATGAATATTACATGTCTTATATATCAATAGAAAACTATCTCCGTTCTCGAATATTTGTTGTTTGATAGTTTATTTTTGAACTAAACAGCGACACATTAAAAAGAACGGAGAGAGTAATAATCTATTGCCGCTAATTAACTAGAATACTTTCTTTCTATGCGCACGTGAATTCCTGTACTTGCCGTATTCAGTATTGTTGTTTACATAAATTTGAAATAGTGACTGAATATAAAAGCTGCTCGAGACATCCTTACGTGAAATCCAATTCTGAATTCCGAGTCTAAATTCCAATTCTGAATTCCGAGTCTAAATTCCAACATCCAAACGCACTGTTAATGGATTCACTGTGAAGCAGAACTGGCAGGCAGGGGCGGATCTATGACGCGGTCCACCCAGGCCGTGGCCAGAGCGTAGCTCATATAAGCTCTATTTGTTCAAGTTCAAAGTGATCATGATGAGAAAGAGGAGCAAAAATTCAGTAGGCCCGATCAAGATAAAAAAGAAAATAGTGAAATCTAGTAGGCCCGAATTGAACTGCTAACCAACATTTGACACAGAGGATATATATTATTCATGCGCTCGCTCACACTGGGAGAAAGCGCTCTATGGCGGTCTGACGACAACATACAAGAAGCCTGCCAAGAAATACAGCACCCTGCATCCTAATTAGCAACACATGTACGTGCATGCTCTATTCCACAAGCTCTCAGGCACTGGCTGGAACGGATGCAGGGTCGATCATCCCAGCCAGAAACGCGACGAAGATGCACACCATCAGCAGGCCGATTATCGCAGCCCTGATGGCGTTCTCGCAGCTATAAGGTGATGGGATCTCTTCATCCAAGTCGAAGTCCAAGTCTGTGACAGGTAACCCGTCATCAACGCTGACCAAGCGGGGCTGCTTCTTGCTCCCTTCCCCTGCCTGTATCACTGAATCATCACGAGGACTCTCACATCGCGGGCAGCTGCATTTACCGCCCAGAAACGCTGGCACAGCCTGCAGGAACTCCGCCAATGCCTTCTTGTACGAATCTCCCTCAAAACGCAACTTCTGCTTTGTAGCTGGTTTCAAGACCTGTGTAAAATTTAAGCTATGAGTACCATGTGATATTGCAATCTACCAGCAAAAAGATATTAAGTCAAACTGATCCTTCCTTTCTACAGAGCATCTTTAACTTATAGTCAGCCTTGCTGCCTTGGTTGGTTTGTATCCTGATTAGGTTACCAATTTTGGTAAAAAAAAAGTGTTGCAGGAAAATTCTGGCATCATACAGAAGTTGAAGTAGATAAATAGTGAGGTTCAAAATTTACAACAGACATGCTCACGAAGGAATCAGGTACCAGTCCCACTAACCATAACTGACCAAACAAGAACATGAAAAGCTAATTATTATCTTATCTATACAACATCACAAGACCATGAAAAGCCAATCAAAATATTTCATCACCTAAATAAAACAGGCGAAGTGGACACACAAGACAAAACCAATAGCATTAGATGCCAAGTAGGGTGTAATGATTATCTTACTTGAAGAAATGTCTGTGCAATAACTCTGACAACTGGAGGAAGACGGATGACAAACAATACCCCAAGACGATTCGGGTAGTTTTCTTGAACCACAGTGATGAACGACCTCATCATTTGCATTGGAAATCTGAATGGCGAAATCCCATGGCAATCCAGTAAAACGGTAATCCTTGAATCTTCTTCATTGATCAAATTTACAACGCCATGGTCAATTTGAGAAACTGATTTGAAAAAAAATAGTGAGATAGTAGCCACTTTTCTTGCAAACAATTAGAGGAAGCGACAGGTGAAAACAAATCTGCAGTAAGTAAAGTAGGGGACAGGAGAGCATAACAAAAGCAATATGCTAGCGTGCTAGTGCCCATTTTGTTATTCGAGTTACAGGGATCTTTATCGATTGGAGTTTCAACAGTTACAGTAAGACGTCGGTTCATGGAAATGTTTTCAAATTTCAACTAACTTCAAACCAAAAAAGAAACAAAGAGAAGGATATGTTTTGAAAAGCATTATAATGCTAAACCGAGCCTAAGAGTTCCACAACTTCCACTGATAGAAGATATGTTGGTAGCAGAAAGATCTGTTGAAAGAAGCAGAATAATGCAAGCAGGAAAAACATTGCCAACCCTACATGTGACTTTGACTGCCCAGCTCTAAACTTTGAGGCCATAATGACAATATCACATAGAGAACGATAATCATAAAAAAGAGCAGACTGTCACAAGGCCAGGTGTGAGCCCAGGGCCGAGAAGGACCAAGTGGCAATACAAGCCCAAGTGCCCAACATGTCTGTGTTTGGGCCGGACTGGACTCAGTAACTGGAGAGCATTTAGTCCTCTGGTTAGCTGAGTTGAGGATGGCGTGGAGAGTTTTGGCTTGGAGAAGACTTTGGCCAGCTGTGTCCCGACCTGGAGTGCATCGAGAGATTTTTCCTTCCACTTTCTGCTATAGAATTCTATAATCCGTGAACTTCGTGAGAGGGAGTGTCGGGAGCGGTGCTCGACGTAATACAAAATCCCAGTGTTGATTACAATTGGTATCAGATTCTTGTCGCGATCCTGGCGGATCGTATCTCCTCCGCCCGCAGTACAAGACTTGACTGCAACGTGACGTTCAAGCCATGGAGAAGAGCGTTGGTGATCTTACTGCGCTCCTGCAAGCTATGCAACTTCAAAATGAGTCCATCAAGCAGGCCTTGGATGCAAATACCGCAGTGGTGAGAGATCTCTCATCATGGAAGCCGCAGATCGAAACTGAAGTGTTGAATCTACGACAAGATGTGGGATCTCTGTCTGACAAACTGGATGAATTGATGGCTATTAAGGATCAACACCACACTGCCCCGAAGGTGTTCGATCGGGAGCCTCTGGAGCCTGGGTTTTCTCCGTCGACTTCTCTGGGATTATCTCTACATCAGGCAACTCATGGACATTCTGATCATCACCATGCACCCCTTCACCAGAGCAATGGACTTGGGGTGGTGACCACCCTGACTCCACCTCCGGTCACAGTTACTTCCAAAATCTCGCCTCAGGAAGCTTTTCGTACCCCACTTGTTCATCCGATAGATCCTTATTTGTCACCATACCAGCCTCGTTTAGCTGCAGCCTTACCCCAACTTATTTTTCCCCCATTTGATGGACATCATCCAAAGATGTGGAAAGCTAAGTGTTAGTCGTATTTTGATGTGTTTGCCATACCCTGGAAACTTTGGGTTAAGATTGCCACGATGCATTTCGTTGAGTCAGCTGTGTTTTGGTTACAGTCATCTGATCCTGTTTTACGTTTGACACCCTGGCCTGAGTTCTGTGCTGCAGTTTGTGCTCGGTTCGAACGTGATCAGCACAACTCTCTTATTAGACAGTTCTTCCATATTAGACAAAATGATACGGTAACTGATTATGTTGAACAGTTCGACACTCTTATGCATCAGATACTTGCACATGATCCCCTGTTTAGTGTTTCTGCTATTGTAAAAATAGATTCATAGATGGTCTTACACCTGAGATTCGTGCCATAGTCTTTATTCACTTGCATTGTTACAGGAAGAACTGTCGACATCTAGTGGAAATGCTACTACAGCTCTTAAGCAACCAAGCCGATCTCTGATTACTGGGAATTCTTCATCAGTGGTGGCTCAGTCAGATGGTCAGCGTAAACAGCAACCAATGGTAGCCAACAGTTTGGGAGGACTGACCAAATCTGGGACTGATGAGCGTAAAGCTTCGGTTCTGATGGCTTACCGTAAAGCTAAAGGTCTTTGCTACAAGTGTGGTCTTCATTGGGGTCCAACACACAAATGCAGTGACACAGTTCCATTACATATCGTGGAAAAGTTGTGGCAGCTGTTGGATCAGCCTGTCTCTCCAGATAACTCACATGTCAGTCAAGAGGATTCGGGAAATGACTTAATGGTGTTATCCTTTCATGCTGTACATGGCACTGAAGCTCCTCAGACCATAAAACTGATGGCAACTTTGTTTTCCAAGAAAGTATTGATGCCTCGGGGAGCTCTTCCTCCTTCATCAGTCAACCCTTAGTCGCCTTGGGTCCTCCATTGATTCCTCTCACTAATTCAGTTCAAGTCAAGGTGGCCAATGGACAGTTGCTGTCTTGTACCCATTATCTACCCCAATGCAAAGTGAGTTTGTCTGGCCATGTTTTTTTTCTATCAACCTTAAGGTTCTTCCTTTGCAATGCTACAATGTTATATTGGGTATGGATTGATTATCTTCACATAGTCCTATGGAGATTCATTGGCAAGATAAGTGGTTAGCCTTTACTCATGAACAGCAGAGAGTGGTTCTTCATGGCCAGTTGTCTGATACTTCAATGGTGGAGCAGATCTCAGTATGCCAGCTGTATCACTTAGACAAATTGGATGAACTTTGGTGCACAATTGAGTTACAACAGATTTCTGACCAACAATCCCATACCAGTCTACCACACGAGATTCAAAGTCTTATTCAAGAATTTGCCTCATTGTTTGACCAACCCAATAGGTTGCCACCTCCTAGGTGCCATTGTCATACAATTCCCTTGATTCAGGAGCAACACCTTTTTCGGTTAAGGCCTTACAGATACAACCCAGCTCAGAAAGATGAGATTGAACGCCAAATTGCAGATTTGCTTCACAAAGGAATGATTCAGCCGAGCTGCAGCCCATTTGTTTCACCAATTATTCTAGCTCGAAAGAAGACCGGCGATTCGAGGCTCTGTGTTGACTGTCGTCGTTTAAATGCCCTCACTATAAAAAATAAGTATCCTTTTCCAGTTTCTGCTATAGAATTCTGTAATCTGTGAACTTCGTGAGGGAGAGTACCGGGAGCAGTGCTCGACGTAATACAAAACCCCAGTGTTGATTACAAAAACCTAATGGTGGAGGCTCCCACATGAGTGGGCAAGCACCCTCCCCGGCAAATACGAAGAGGCTGCTTCGAACCCACAACCTGAAGACTCAGTGGGACAACTCTCATCACTGCACCAGGTCTGCCCTTCTATAAAGAATAATAATCATCACGAACATAGACAAAATTAGACACAACAGTTTGAGAAATTACCTACTGCTTGCCCGAAACGGGGTCTATCATGAGGAGGTATGCTAGAGCATGCAAGTCCAAGACGAACTACTAAACAAGGCCGAAGCATCGTGTCAAACCCATGCCAAAAGACTAAGTGAGACCATCTATCAAGTTCTTGCAATGTAAGTATGTGAAATGTTTCCCTCCAATGAATTGTCTTCTTAACCGAAGAGAGTAAACTTTGAAAGTCGCCATTTGCAGCAACATAAAATCTGCGTAACTCATCTTCAGTAAACCTGAAACATCCATCTAGACTCAGTTGTGTGGAACCAGGATGCTCATTTCAGGCATGTGCTAGCGTCCTAATAAAGGCAACTTGATTAAAAGACTACTGCATATTGTGGCAATAGACCAATAGCATTCATAAGGAAATGATATTATATATCTTCTTTATTTGTAATAGCATTCATAATAGCATTGCAAGCAAGATCAAAAGATTACCAACATAATATAACTACTGTGTAGAATTCATTAGATTGAGAACTTAGAAGCTGCATCTATCCTCACACAGACAACATAAACAGTAACGTATTTCTGCACTGCTATCAAAGTTCTCTTATTAAGGATAAACTGATGTCTCCATATTCAGAAATACAGTAAAAACACTGCAAAATGTACAAAGAACGTTTTTGCCTGGTGCATAGTGTTTCAGATCTTAACTCAAGGACAAATACTCCAACAGTTACAAATAAAGAATATAGCAGAAAGTCACCTCTCAGGCAAAGTGATGCCTTGCTTCTCAAGCTCCCTGAAAAGTAACACAAGCCAGTTCTCTTGCACGATTTCCTTTGTGCCATCAGCAGCATCGCTAAAACAAGTCAAACCCACCGTGTTATTAAACAAGGCAGACTTCTTTTTGTTAAGGGTATATTTGGTAGTTAGGACTGTAAATGAGGCATTGACATAAGTATCCAGGGAGGTGCCTTGCCCCCAAATCTATGTACTCTATATAGTATATATATACTACCCGAGAGGGTCAATGCAATACATCCGCACATTATGTGCAATCCTTCCTGGTTACACTTTTCATACCACTATCTAATTACTGTGATATAATGCCAAAAGAACTAGAATAGTATGATAGCATGATTCAACGACAGGAAACCAGCAAAGAACTGTTTAAACTAAGAGATATTTATTGTCTTATTTGATTGTTTCTCATGTTTTAACTAACCTTGTGCCAGAAGTTGACGCCAATTCATTTGTTTCGGAAGGTGTCTCAGAATGTTCTGTATTGTTATCTGGTTCATCATCATGCTTGGAAGACAGCTCACTTACTGTTGTTGTGACTGACAGAAACAACAGTGGCATGGATAGTTTCTGCAGTAGAGAACAGATCATCAGTTACTTGGAGCTGTTTTTGGGGGGAAATAAAATGCTGTTTTCAAATCTGTTATGCAACTCATTCAAGTATCCAACGATGTATTGATGAGACAATATACAAATGAGATTTGATTGACATCTACAACACACTCATCACATGAATTTTACCTGGGATATTTGGATTCCACAGTAAGTACAGATTATCTTGTGAAGTGCTACGGTGTATATTAACTAAGACATGTCCATTTTTTGTCACTGTTCTAAAAATTAGCTGCATATAGCCCTCTCAATGGTGACTATGACCTAGGTGCCACCTTGCTTAGCGCTTACCACATTTTAGGAAAATGTTTTTGATTTCATAATCTGTCTAGAAGCCCAGGTGATGCTTCAAGGAGCTCATTGTGCAAAACACCCAATGCCTCAAAACAAACTCCTAGTCTTATGCGGTTATGCCAGCTCTAAGTTAAGTAGAATTCTTCATATATTAACAAGAGTGTGACACAGAACATTTCACTACAGATTAACTCTGGGCCAGTCATGGTTGGACTTGGCATGGGCTCAAAGGACGGGTCAAGGCTACAAAAAATAAAACATGCAATTGAGAAAACACCTAAAATAGTGCTCTTCTTGCTGTAGTGTTGAAACTAAAAAAAAAGTCTGCTCAGAATGGAAAAAAATTGAGCATCCTAAGAACCTATTGACAAGATAATGCTGCCAGATCTATGTTCATTTCTAGAGAAAACTGTTCCTAGTCACCATGTTCGGAACACAAATAAACTATATAACTTACATCATAACCAAACATGTTATTAAGATTGTGAGTAAATGAGACAATGCTGACATACTACAGTACCATGATCAACTCAGTAGAAAGAAGGTAGTAAATGTTCAAATAAAATAGCATTCCCTCTCCCTCATCTATTTTCATTTATGTCAAGGAATAATTCAATATCTAAGCACATGGTATTTGTTAAAGCACTACTATTTTTGAAAAATAAGGAGCATCCATCTTGGAGAGCTGAGAAATCAAATAACCTGAATTCCCTGCACGAGAAATCCGAGCGGTGCCCATCTTTGGATCCAGCTAAATGGAGGATACACAAGGATCTGCAATGCTTGAACAGAATTCCATATGAAAGGGCATCTTGTTTTAGAAACTCTTCTCACTGCCTCAAGAGCAACGACCTTGATCAGAAATGATGCCACATGGCCTATTGAACCCCCACCCAAGATCAGTTGCTTCGATGGCACAATGCGGTTCACACACTTAGGTGAAATGGCCTTTGCTGGTGAAGCAACCAGCGTGCCCTGATACTTCTTGTCATTGCCTGCTTGACTTGAAGGTTGCAAGTGCTTGCTTGCATTCGCCATTGCTTCGAAGCAAAAGCAGAGGCAGAAGACAGGCCCTGCTATTCACATGTACCACCAGCTTCAGCAAAAAACAAACCAGGTGCCTCTAACCACTGCAGAAATATCATGAACAGGAGCATAATAAATGTGTAGCAATAAGCACAATGCATACCAACAGCTGAATTAGCAACCAAGGAAGAACATACCGAATACACCTAAATACATGATGACCACCAAAAGAAACAAGTAATAAAAGGTGTCTTCAGGCCTAAACCGAGCAATTATGATGTCCTAGTATAAGCTGAATTAGAGGTTCACACGAAGTGCGCATTGTTCACTCGCTCAGCACACAGAAAGGCGGACTTAACGAGGGGGTGGGGTTTCAGTTGGTTGAGACCCAATCTATTTGGAAAATAACAGCTATTACTACAAACCCGCCAGCCACCAGCCACCATCCACCAAACAAATGCTTAGCTAACCGCAATGATGGAGGGATTCCACTATACATCCCGGCAAGACTGATCTAGATTAGATCGCTGAATGGTCACATCGTATACAGTTATACACTAAGATGAGATCTCACGAAGCATGCACACACAAAAAAAACGCACTCGTGGAACAATCCGCCATCCCGAGTGATCCAGCATCCAGCCGTCCTTCCTTACCGACAAACGAAGAAATCAACCCAAACACAGCTGGGCCTCCAAGCGACTCCGGCCTCCGCGCCGCGCCGCAAAAGGAGGCGAGGAGGAAGACGGCTCCAGGATAAACTCCCTCCAGGTGGTCCGCGCCGGCGGAAGGAGACCTGCTCACCGGCCGCTATTTAGGGCTGGAATGCCCCTCGGATCGGGAAACGGCCGCGGATCTGAGGGAGTGTCGGGGACGCAAGCGGGAGAAGTGAGGAACACGAACACTCCCGCGGCCGCCGCGCGGGGGAAGAGGAGAAAGAGATGCGTGGGCGGAGTCGGGGCAGAAGAACAGAGACAGAGACAGAGACAGAGACAGGTCGCGGCTCAGAGGAAAAGTGTGCGATCGTGTCCCTTCTCGTGCTACGCGTGGGCGTGGTGGTTCGTCCGCGGGCGCTGCGGCGTGGGCCTAGCCCAGAGGACCATACCATACCAGACGACCACTGGAGTGGGTTCCGCCGGACCCCGTAGGGTACTGGATGGATGCTCCGAGGCTGGAGCGGAGCTGGATTCGTCGCGGTCGTGACGTGCGAACGTAGACAGAGCCCAGTTCATCATTGGCAATACAGCAACGGTTAGACCTTTGAAATTTTTCGGGCCGGCCCAAAAACCGGATGTTTTGGTAGGAGGGAAAAAATCACGTACGGGTGTCGGATGATCTGTTCCTTGGCCTGTTTTACAAATGAACCAAAAATATATTTCTCTATCTCTATATCTACTATTATAATACACATTTTCAGATAGAATCGTGCACGGAACCGTTTTCACCGTCGTCTATCTCCCCACGCGCTCCACCCCGCCCTGCGGCCCCTCCCCACCGACTTCCACGCCAGCTGCACGTCGCGTCGTCGCCCGCACAACCGCCTCCGCGTACTCTGTGCCACTAAACTCGGCAACGACCACCCGCTCCCCTAGCTCCGCCCGCTATAAATCGCTTGGAGGTCGCCCCACTCACCCGCGACGCCACCCTCACGCCGCCAGTCGCCCTCGACCTCATCGTCTTTGGCATGGCCACCATCGCGTACCCGCTCGCCTCCGCTAGCTCCACGAAGGCGTCGCATGAGCCTCATTCTGTTCGGGCTTTGCTTCGACGACTTTGCGTGGCAACATGCCAAAAAAAACCTAACTCCAAATCGCGGGTGACTGGATCCAGGTCCGCCTCCCCTCCCCTTGATCACTGAAAGGGAATTAGGCTTACACCTAGTTCCTAAATAATTTTGGTGGATGAATTGTCCAACACAAATAATTGGACTAACTAGTTTCCTCTAGTGTATAAGTTATACAGGTGCCAAAAGTTCACACTTAGCCAATAAAAAGACCAAGTATTGGGTTCAACAAAAGAGCAAAGGGACAACCAAAGGCACCTCTGGTCTGGCGCACCGGACTGTCCGGTGTGCCACCGGACAGTGTCCGGTGCACCAGAGGACTCCAGCGCAAACTCGTCACCTTCGGGAAATTCCAGAGGCAACTCCACTATAATTCACCGGACTGTCCGGTGCTCCAAGGAAGAGCGGCCTCAGGAACTCGCCAGCTTCGGGAAACTGCAACGGCTGCTCCGCTATAATTCACCGGACATGTCCGGTGTACACCGGACTGTCCGGTGTAACAGCGGGGCAACGGCTATTTCGGCGCCAACGGCTACCTGCAGCGCATTTATTGCGCGCCAGCGCGCGCAGAAGTCAGGCGTGCCCATACTGGCGCACCGGACACTCTACAGTACATGTCCGGTGCGCCACCGGACATCCAGGTGGGCCCAGAAGACATAGCTCCAACGGCCAGAACCCAACGGCTTTGGTGACGTGGCTGGCACACCGGACATGTCCGGTGTGCACCGGACTGTCCGGTGCACCATACGACAGACAGCCTCCACCAAACGGCTAGTTTGGTGGTTGGGGCTATAAATACCCCAACCACCCACCATTCATTGCATCCAAATTTTCCAATTCTCAACCACTTACAAGAGCTAGGCATTCAATTCTAGACACACCAAAGAGATCAAAATCCTCTCCAATTCCACACAAGGCTTTAGTGATTAGCGAGAGAGATTTGTCATGTTCTTTTGAGCTCTTGCGCTTGGATTGCTTTTTTTCTTTCTCACTTGTTCTTGTGATCAAAACTCCATTGTAATCAAGGCAAGAGGCACCAATTGTGTGGTGGCCCTTGCGGGGAAGTTTTGTTCCCAGTTTTGATTTGAGAAGAGAAGCTCACTCGGTCGGAGGGACCGTTTGAGAGAGGGAAAGGGTTGAAAGAGACTCGGTCTTTGTGACCACCTCAACGGGGAGTAGGTTTGCGAGAACCGAACCTCGGTAAAACAAATCCTTGTGTCACACTCCTTATTTGCTTGAGATTTGTTTTGCACCCTCTCTCGCGGACTCGTTTTTATTTCTAACGCTAACCTGGCTTGTAGTTGTGATTATTTTTGAGAATTTCAGTTTCGCCCTATTCACCCCCCCTCTAGGCGACTATCAATTGGTATCAAAGCCAGGTTCTTCATTAGAGCCTAACCGCTCGAAGTGATGTCGGGAGAACACGCCAAGAAAGAGATGGAGACCGGCGACAAGCCCGCTACAAGCCACGGGAAAGCTTCATCGGAAGAGTCCCACAAAAAGGGAAAGGGGAAGGAGAAGAAAGCCTCTTCCCACAAGTCGCATCGGAGTGGGGACAAGAAAAAGAAGATGAGGAAGGTGGTCTACTACGAGACCGACACCTCATCGCCATCTACCTCCGGCTCCGACGCGCCCTTCGTAACTTCTAAGCGCCATGAGCGCAAGAAGTTTAGTAAGATCCCCTTACATTACCCTCGCACTTCTAGACATACTCCATTACTTTCCGTTCCATTAGGCAAACCGCCAACCTTTGACGGTGAAGATTATGCTAGGTGGAGTGAATTAATGAAATTTCATCTAACCTCACTCCACAAAAGTATATGGAATGTTGTTGAGTTTGGAGCACAGGTACCATCTGTAGGGGATGAGGATTATGATGAAGACGAGGTGGCCCAAATCGAGCACTTCAACTCCCAAGCTACAACCATACTCCTCGCCTCTTTAAGTAGGGAGGAGTACAACAAGGTGCAAGGATTAAAAAGAGCCAAGGAAGTTTGGGACGTGCTCAAGACCGCGCACGAGGGTGATGAGCTCACCAAGATCACCAAGCGGGAAACGATCGAGGGGGAGCTCGGTCGCTTCCGTCTTCGCCAAGGGGAGGAGCCACAAGACATGTACAACCGGCTCAAAACCTTGGTGAATCAAGTGCGCAACCTCGGGAGCAAAAAGTGGGATGACCACGAGATGGTTAAGGTTATTTTAAGATCACTTATTTTCCTTAACCCTACTCAAGTACAATTAATTCGTGGCAACCCAAGATATACACTAATGACCCCCGAGGAAGTAATCGGGAATTTTGTGAGCTTTGAATTTATGATCAAGGGCTCACGGAAGATCAACGAGCTTGACGGTCCTTCTACGTCCGAAGCTCAACCGATCGCATTCAAAGCGACGGAAGAGAAGGAGTCTACACCGAGTAGAACACCCATCGACGCCTCCAAACTCGACAACGAGAAAATGGCGCTTGTCATCAAAAGCTTCCGCCAAATCCTCAAGCAAAGGAGGGGGAAAGATTACAAGCCCCGCTCCAAGAAGGTTTGCTACAAGTGTGGTAAGCCCGGTCACTTTATAGCAAAATGTCCTATTTCTAGTGACAATGACAGGGGCGACGACAAAAAAGGGAGAAGAAAGGAAAAGAAGAGGTACTACAAGAAGAAGGGCGGCGATGCCCATGTTTGTCGGGAGTGGGACTCCGACGAAAGCTCTAGCGACTCCTCCGACGACGAGGACGCCGCCAACATCGTCGTCACCAAGGGACTCCTCTTCCCCAACGTCGGCCACAAGTGCCTCATGGCGAAGGACGGCAAAAAGAAGAAGGTTAAATCTAAATCCTCCACTAGATATGAGTCCTCTAGTGATGATAATGCTAGTGACGAGGAAGATAATTTGCGTACTCTTTTTGCCAACTTAAACATGCAACAAAAAGAGAAATTAAATGAGTTAATTAGTGTCATCCATGAGAAGGATGATCTCTTGGACTCCCAAGAGGACTTCCTAATCAAGGAAAACAAAAAGCATGTTAAAGTTAAAAATGCTTATGCTCTAGAAGTTGAAAAATGTAAAAAATTATCTAGTGAGCTAAGCACTTGCCATGAGACTATAGACAACCTTAGAAATGAGAATTCTAATTTGTTAGCTAAGGTTGATTCTATTGCTTGTAATGTTTCAATTCCCAATCTTAGAAATGATAATGATGATTTGCTTGCTAAGATTGAAGAATTAAACATGTCTCTTGCTAGCCTTAGGATTGAAAATGAAAAATTGCTTGCTAAGGCTAAAGAATTAGATGTTTGCAATGCTACAATTTCCGACCTTAGAACTAAAAATGATATATTGCATGCTAAGGTTGTAGAATTGAAATCTTGCAAACCCTCTACATCTATCGTTGAGCACACTTCTATTTGTACTAGATGTAGAGATGTTAACATTGATGCTATTCATGATCACATGGCTTTAATTAAACAACAAAATGATCATATAGCAAAATTAGATGCTAAAATTGCCGAGCATGACTTAGAGAATGAAAATTTTAAATTTGCTAGAAGCATGCTCTATAGAGGGAGACGTCCTGGCATTAAGGATGGCATTGGCTTTCAACAGGAAGGCAATGTCAAAATTAATGCCCCTCCTAAGAAATTGTCCAACTTTGTCAAGGGCAAAGCTCCCATGTCTCAGGATAACGAGGGTTACATTTTGTACCCTGTCGGTTATCCTGAGAGTAAAATTAGGAGAATTCACTCTAGGAAGTCTCACTCTGGCCCTAACCATGCTTTTATGTATAAGGGTGAGACATCTAGTTCTAGGCAACCAACCCGTGCTAAGTTGCCTAAAAAGAAAACTCCTAGTGCATCAAATGATCATGACATTTCATTTAAAACTTTTGATGCATCATATGTTTTAACTAACAAATCCGGCAAGGTAGTTGCCAAGTATGTTGGGGGCAAACACAAGGGATCAAAGACTTGTGTTTGGGTACCCAAAGTTCTTGTGTCTAATGCCAAAGGACCCAAAACCATTTGGGTACCTAAAGTCAAGAACTAAACTTGTGTTGTAGGTTTATGCATCCGGGGTCTCAAGTTGGATAATTGACAGCAGGTGCACAAACCATATGACAAGGGAGAAGAAGATGTTCTCCTCCTACGAGAAAAACCAAGATCCCCAACGAGCTATCACATTCGGGGATGGAAATCAAGGATTGGTCAAAGGTTTGGGTAAAATAGCTATATCTCCTGACCATTCCATTTCCAATGTTTTTCTTGTTGATTCATTAGATTACAATTTGCTTTCTGTATCTCAATTATGCAAAATGGGTTACAACTGTCTTTTCACTGATATAGGTGTCACTGTCTTTAGAAGAAGTGATGATTCAATAGCATTTAAGGGTGTGTTAGAGGGTCAGCTATACTTAGTAGATTTTGATAGAGCTGAACTCGACACATGCTTAATTGCTAAGACTAACATGGGTTGGCTCTGGCACCGCCGACTAGCCTATGTTGGGATGAAGAATCTTCATAAGCTTCTAAAGGGAGAGCACATTTTAGGACTAACCAATGTTCATTTTGAGAAAGACAGGGTTTGTAGCGCATGCCAAGCAGGAAAGCAAGTTGGTGCTCATCATCCACACAAGAACATCATGACGACCGACAGGCCGCTTGAGCTACTCCACATGGATCTATTCGGCCTGATTGCTTACATAAGCATCGGCGGGAGTAAGTATTGTCTTGTAATAGTGGATGATTATTCTCGCTTCACTTGGGTATTCTTTTTGCAGGAAAAATCTCAAACCCAAGAGACCTTAAAGGGATTCTTGAGACGGACTCAAAATGAGTTCGGCTTAAGGATCAAGAAAATAAGAAGCGACAATGGGACGGAGTTCAAGAACTCTCAAATCGAAGGCTTCCTTGAGGAGGAGGGCATCAAGCATGAGTTCTCTTCTCCCTACATGCCACAACAAAATGGTGTAGTGGAGAGAAAGAATAGAACTCTATTGGACATGACAAGAACCATGCTTGATGAGTACAAAACTTCGGATCAGTTTTGGGCCGAGGCGGTCAACACCGCCTGCTACGCCATCAACCGGTTATATCTACACCGAATCCTCAAGAAGACATCATATGAACTCCTAACCGGTAAAAAGCCCAATATTTCATATTTTAGAGTCTTTGGTAGCAAATGCTTTATACTTGTTAAAAGAGGTAGAAAATCTAAATTTGCTCCTAAGACAGTAGAAGGCTTTTTACTAGGATATGACTCAAACACAAGGGCATATAGAGTCTTTAACAAGTCCTCTGGACAAGTTGAAGTTTCTTGTGACGTTGTGTTTGATGAGACTAACGGCTCTCAAGTAGAGCAAGTTGATCTTGATGAGATAGGTAATGAAGAGGCTCCACGCATCGCGCTAAGGAACATGTCCATTGGGGATGTGTGTCCTAAGGAATCCGAAGAGCCTCCAAATGCACAAGATCAACCATCCTCCTCCACGCAAGCATCTCCACCGACTCAAAATGAGGATGAAGCTCAAGTTGATGAAATAGAAGATCAAGCAAATGAGCCACCTCAAGATAACGGCAATGATCAAGGGGGAGATGCAAATGATCAAGACAAGGAGGATGAAGAACAAAGGCCGCCACACCCAAGAGTCCACCAAGCAATCCAACGAGATCACCCCGTCGACACCATCCTCGGCGACATTCATAAGGGGGTAACCACTAGATCTCGTGTTGCACATTTTTGTGAGCATTACTCCTTTGTTTCCTCTATTGAGCCACACAGGGTAGAGGAAGCACTTCAAGATTCGGATTGGGTGGTGGCGATGCAAGAGAAGCTCAACAACTTCACTAGGAATGAGGTATGGCATTTAGTTCCACGTCCTAATCAAAATGTTGTAGGAACCAAATGGGTCTTCCGCAACAAGCAAGATGAGCATGGTGTGGTGACAAGGAACAAAGCTCGACTTGTGGCCAAGGGATACTCCCAAGTCGAAGGTTTGGATTTCGGTGAAACCTATGCACCCGTAGCTAGGCTTGAGTCAATTCGTATATTATTGGCCTATGCTACTTACCATGGCTTTAAGCTTTATCAAATGGACGTGAAAAGTGCCTTCCTCAATGGACCAATCAAGGAAGAGGTCTATGTTGAGCAACCTCCCGGCTTTGAAGATAGTGAGTACCCTAACCATGTTTATAAGCTCTCTAAGGCGCTTTATGGGCTCAAGCAAGCCCCAAGAGCATGGTATGAATGCCTTAGAGATTTCCTTATCGCTAATGGCTTCAAAGTCGGAAAGGCCGATCCTACTTTATTCACTAAAACTCTTAACAATGATTTGTTTGTATGCCAAATTTATGTTGATGATATTATATTTGGGTCTACTAACGAATCTATATGTGAAGAATTTAGTAGGATCATGACACAAAAGTTCGAGATGTCTATGATGGGGGAGTTGAAGTATTTCTTAGGATTTCAAGTGAAACAACTCCAAGAAGGCACCTTCCTAAGCCAAACGAAGTACACTCAAGACATTCTAAGCAAGTTTGGAATGAAGGATGCCAAACCCATCAAGACACCCATGGGAACCAATGAGCATCTCGACCTCGACACGGGAGGTAAATCCGTCGATCAAAAGGTATACTGGTCGATGATAGGTTCATTACTCTATTTATGTGCATCTCGACCGGACATTATGCTTTTCGTTTGCATGTGTGCAAGATTCCAATCCGACCCTAAGGAATCTCACCTTACGACCGTAAAACGAATCTTTAGATATTTGGCTTATACTCCTAAGTTTGGGCTTTGGTACCCTCGAGGATCCACATTTGATTTGATTGGTTATTCGGATGCCGACTGGGCGGGGTGTAAGATTAATAGAAAAAGCACATCGGGGACTTGTCAGTTCTTGGGAAGATCCTTGGTGTCTTGGGCTTCAAAGAAGCAAAATTCCGTAGCTCTTTCTACCGCCGAAGCCGAGTACATTGCCGCAGGCCATTGTTGCGCGCAATTGCTTTAGATGAGGCAAACCCTGCGGGACTATGATTACAAATTAACCAAAGTCCCTTTGCTATGTGATAATGAGAGTGCAATCAAAATGGCAGATAATCCTGTCGAGCATAGCCGCACTAAACACATAGCCATTCGGTATCACTTTTTAAGGGATCACCAACAAAAGGGAGATATCGAGATTTCTTACATTAACACTAAAGATCAATTAGCTGATATCTTTACCAAGCCTCTTGATGAACAAACTTTTAATAAACTTAGGCATGAGCTCAATATTCTTGATTCGCGCAATTTCTTTTGCTAAATTGCACACATAGCTCATTTGTATACCTTTGATCATGTCTCTTTCATATGCTATGACTAATGTGTTTTCAAGTCTATTTCAAACCAAGTCATAGGTGTATTGAAAGGAAATTAGAGTCTTCGGCGAAAACAAAGGCTTCCACTCCGTAACTCATACTTCGTCGTCGCTCCGCGCATCTCTCCATCTTTTTGGGGAGAGTTCAAAGCAAAAGGACTTCGTCTTTGGTACAATCTTCACTCATTTCTTTATGACCAAAGGGGAAGAAAGTACTTCAAGGGCTTATATCTCACTCAAAGTTTCCGTTTTTGGCGATTCATGCCAAAGGGGGAGAAAGTATGAGCCCAAAGCAAAAGGACCGCACCACCACCTAATTTTAAAATTGGAGATTTTCAATTGGTAAATTTCAAACTGGTATCTCATTATGTTCAAAAGGGGGAGAAAGTAGTATTTCAAAATGATATATCAAAACCCTCTTGAACAACAAGAGGAGGATCTCATTTAGGGGGAGTTTTGTTTAGTCAAAGGAAAAGCATTTGAAACAGGGGGAGAAAATTTCAAATCTTGAAAATGCTTTGCAAAATCTTATTCATTTACCTTTGACTATTTGCAAAAGAACTTTGAAAAGGTTTTACAAAAGAGTTTGCAAAAACAAATCATGTGGTGCAAGCGTGGTCCAAAATGCTAAAAACAAAGAAACAATCCATGCATATCTTGTAAGTATTTATATTGGCTCAAATCCAAGCAACCTTTGCACTTACATTATGCAAACTAGTTCAAATATGCACTTCTATATTTGCTTTAGTTTGTGTTGGCATCAATCACCAAAAAGGGGGAGATTGAAAGGGAATTAGGCTTACACCTAGTTCCTAAATAATTTTGGTGGATGAATTGCCCAACACAAATAATTGGACTAACTAGTTTGCTCTAGTGTATAAGTTATACAGGTGCCAAAGGTTCACACTTAGCCAATAAAAAGACCAAGTATTGGGTTCAACAAAAGAGCAAAGGGACAATCGAAGGCACCTCTGGTCTGGCGCACCGGACTGTCCGGTGTGCCACCGGACAGTGTCCGGTGCACCAGAGGACTCCAGCGCAAACTCGTCACCTTCGGGAAATTCCAGAGGCAACTCCACTATAATTCACCGGACTGTCCGGTGTACACCGGACAGTGTCCGGTGCTCCAAGGAAGAGCGGCCTCAGGAACTCGCCAGCTTCGGGAAACTGCAACGGCTGCTCCGCTATAATTCACCGGACATGTCCGGTGTACACCGGACTGTCCGGTGTAACAGCGGGGCAACGGCTATTTCGGCGCCAACGGCTACCTGCAGCGCATTTATTGCGCGCCAGCGCGCGCAGAAGTCAGGCGTGCCCATACTGGCGCACCGGACACTCTACAGTACATGTCCGGTGCGCCACCGGACATCCAGGCGGGCCCAGAAGACAGAGCTCCAACGGTCAGAACCCAGCGGCTTTGGTGACGTGGCTGGCACCTGTCCGGTGCACCATACGACAGACAGCCTCCACCAAACGGCTAGTTTGGTGGTTGGGGCTATAAATACCCCAACCACCCACCATTCATTGCATCCAAGTTTTCCAATTCTCAACCACTTACAAGAGCTAGGCATTCAATTCTAGACACACCAAAGAGATCAAATCCTCTCCAATTCCACACAAGGCTTTAGTGATTAGCGAGAGAGATTTGTCGTGTTCTTTTGAGCTCTTGTGCTTGGATTGCTTCTTTTCTTTCTCACTTGTTCTTGTGATCAAAACTCCATTGTAATCAAGGCAAGAGACACCAATTGTGTGGTGGCCCTTGCGGGGAAGTTTTGTTCCCAGTTTTGATTTGAGGAGAGAAGCTCACTCGGTCGGAGGGACCGTTTGAGAGAGGGAAAGGGTTGAAAGAGACCCGGTCTTTGTGACCACCTCAACGGGGAGTAGGTTTGCGAGAACCGAACCTCGGTAAAACAAATCCTTGTGTCACACTCCTTATTTGCTTGAGATTTGTTTTGCACCCTCTCTCGCGGACTCGTTTTTATTTCTAACGCTAACCTGGCTTGTAGTTGTGATTATTTTTGAGAATTTCAGTTTCGCCCTATTCACCCCCTCTAGGCGACTATCAATCACCTATATGACTCTGGATTCGTATCAGAATTGTGTTCGTCGTGCCTGGTAATAACATCAAAGTAGGTGTGTTGATTGATTCATCGATTTGGTAGTTCTTTTAGTGCAGTTCTTAGTCTTCTACATGTCATGATGGTTCTTAGTCTTCTGGAGGGATGATTGTATTCCTGGTGGGGCTCCAGCGTTGGCAAAGTGGAAGGTGGTGATTGTGCAGAAGTTGGTGCTTAACATCTAAGTCAAAGAGAGTGGGGATCGCCTCACCTGCGCCGCCAAGGTTGGTGTCTGTTCTTGCACGTCATGTTTTTGCCAAAAAAAACTTCATTGTTTTTTATCCTTGTTATAGCGATCTGGTTGACATCGTTGGTAGAATCTCGTGCACCCTTCATAGGTAGCTCCTGCTGCTTGTTTAGTATGGTTGTTTTTTTAATTGTGTGTAATCAGTCTAGATTTTTTGATACAGAATTGTCTTCTATATTTCAGAACCAAGATTTGAGAAACTGTTATAGGAATCTATAAATAGACTTCTAACTTTTGTAGCCACTTAGAAAACTCATGGTATGCCAATTGATTTTTCTAAAAAAATATTAGAGAAGCTATAAGACCGATTTTAGCCTCCATATTTTACCAGCCAATGCCATTAGATTTTTTGTTGATTTGTGTATGACAAGATGAGCAGAACAGAGCGGTAACACCTCTGCATTCACTTGATGTTGAATTCTCCAAGCCCATGTGGATTTTCGGTGTCAGCTCCTATGATTTCTTTGGAATAGACGACACATGTCACAAAATCATTTGCTCTTACATGTTTTCACATTTTTTAATAGTTGTTTGATTTTATGTGGTTCAGAAGAATTAACTTGTTTTTTCTTATTCAGGTATAATGGAAAGTCATATGTTGGGGTGCTCATCTTTCGATTTCCAAAAGTTTGGAGCTTTTTCGTGGTGCAGTCGAATATATTAAGTGATGTCTTCACACGGTTTAGGTTCCTAGTTCATTTTTTGAAGTCGTCGTGCATAGGATCCATAGATCCATTTATCTATTTTCTTACTAACCCAACCTGGTTGTATATTCGAATGCTCCCTAGGGTTCCTAGTTGTATATCCATTTCTCTACTCCTAAGTACTACTGCTTAGAGGCAGTTTCCTTGTTCTTGTTATTACCTGGACCTGAGCACAAACTCTTGTGTGGTTTTCGCTGCATGGAAAAAAACATTTATAACCTGCTTGGAACATTTTCCTTTCTTGACACGCATGAGCTACTAGACATCATTTTACTAAAAATACTTGAAACATACATATGGTAGGGGGGCAATGATTAGTTTAATTATTTAAACATATTTTTAATACACATTTGTGAGAGCACCTAGAGGGGGGGTGAATAGGTGATCCTGTGAAACTTAAACTTATAGCCACAAAAACTTGTTAAGTGTTAGCACAATAATCGCCAAGTGGCTAGAGAGGAGTCTCAACAAAACACAATACCACAAGAGATCAAACACAGAGATGACACAGTGGTTTATCCCGTGGTTCGGCCAAGACCAACGCTTGCCTACTCCACGTTGTGGCGTCCCAACGGACGAGGGTTGCAATCAACCCCTCTCAAGCGGTCCAAAGACCAACTTGAATACCACGGTGTTTTGCTTTGCCTTTCAATATCCCGTTTGCGAGGAATCTCCACAACTTGGAGCCTCTCGCCCTTACACTTGAGATTCACAAAGAAATACGGAGCAAGGGAGGAACTAGCAACGCACACAAGACTCAAAATCAGAGCAACAGCACGCACACAAGTCGCAACAAGAGCTCGCAACACAACTTAATGAGTTCACAACTCAACAAGAGCTCTAGATGCTATCACAATGAACCAAATGCGCGGAATCGATGTCTTGGTGCTTAGGAATGTTGTAGGAATGCTTGGTGTTCTCCTCCATGCGCCTAGGGGTCCCTTTTATAGCCCCAAGGCAGCTAGGAGCCGTTGAGAGCAAATCAGGAAGGCTGATCTTGCCTTCTGTCAACTGGTGCACCGAACAGTCCGGTGCACACCGGACACTGTCCGGTGCCCGATTTCTTTCTTTAAACGGCGCAGCCGACCGTTGGCCGCCAGAGAGCCGTTGGCGCACCGGACATGTCCGGTGCACACCGGACAGTCCGGTGCTCCCTTCTAGCCGTTGGCTCGGCCACGTGTCCCGCGCAGATCGCACGGCCGACCGTTGGCTCACCGGACAGTCCGGTGCACACCGGACAGTCCGGTGAATTATAGCCGTACGCCGCCGGTAAATTTCCGAGAGCGGCCAGTTCGCCCGAGTCAGTTTGGCGCACCGGACACTGTCCGGTGCACCACCGGACAGTCCGGTGCTCCAGACCGAACAGCCTTTTGGATGTACACAGCCAACTTTTCTCTGACTCGATTTCTCCTGTTTCAAGCACTTAGACACAATACATTAGTCTTCAAAACAATGTACTAAGGCTTAGAAACATACCTTTACTCTTGATTTGCACTTTGTCCATCCATGGGTATAGATTCACATTTAAGCACTTGTGTTGGCACTCAATCACCAAAATACTTAGCAATGGCCCAAGGGCACATTTCCCTTTCAATCTCCCCCTTTTTGGTGATTTATGCCAACACAACATAAAGCAACTAGAACAAGTGCAATATCACTTCAAATAAAACTCAAATTTATTTTGATTCAATTTTGGCATATATGGATCATCCTTTGCCACAACTTGGTTTGTTTTTGCAAATCAAAACTCAAATTTCTATCTCTAAGTCAAACACACATGTTAAGTCATAAAGAGAGTTATTTCAGGAGTATTTGATTCAGGATTCCAAAAACTCCCCCTTTTCCCCATAATCAACATTTCTCCCCACAAGAAGCCAACTTTTGACAAGAGAGACAATAAAATTGTTTTGACAAAACAAAGAACTCTATTCTACTATTTTCAAAATCTCTCAAGTGGTAGCTGATCCATTTATCACTTTGGCCTTTATTTTCTCCCCCTTTGGCATCAAGCACCAAAACGGGATCAATCTTGGCCCTTTAACCCCATTGCCTCACCAAAATCTTCAATTAAGAGTAAATAGGCAATAAGAGTTAAAAGATGAACTTGGAAAAGTTACTCTTTTCATCGGAGTGCAGTGGAAGTGTTGCATGGTCCAAGTCCACCTTTTCCCTTTTTAATTCTCCTTCGAGACTAAAACAAGCAAACTCAAGCATATGGTTAGTCTCAAAGGGTTAAGTTGTAACACATCTCCCCCTAAAACTGTGCATCACTTTGCAACGAACTTGTGAAGTCCAGGGAGTGTTTGTACAACTTGAGCACCATACTAAACAACAAAATGCAAAAAGGAACATGATCAAAGGCATATACACATGTATGCTATAAATCAATCCAAGTTCCGCGAATCTAGGACATTTAGCTCACTACGCAACCTGCAAAAGGTCTTCTCGTCTAGAGGCTTGGTAAAGATATCGGCTAGCTGGTTCTCGGTGCTAACATGAAACACTTCAATATCTCCCTTTTGCTGGTGGTCTCTCAAAAAGTGATGTCGGATGTCTATGTGCTTTGTGCGGCTGTGCTCAACAGGATTTTCCGCCATGCGGATAGCACTCTCATTATCACATAGGAGTGGGACTTTGCTCAGATTGTAGCCAAAGTCCCTGAGGGTTTGCCTCATCCAAAGTAGTTGCGCGCAACACTGTCCTGCGGCAACATACTCGGCCTCAGCTGTGGATAGGGCAACGGAAGTTTGTTTCTTAGAGTTCCATGACACCAGGGACCTTCCTAAGAATTGGCACGTCCCCGATGTACTCTTCCTATCGACCTTACATCCAGCATAGTCGGAGTCCGAATATCCAATCAAGTCAAAGGTAGACCCCTTTGGATACCAGAGCCCGAAGCAAGGCGTAGCAACTAAATATCTAAGGATTCGCTGCACTGCCACTAAGTGACACTCCTTAGGATCGGATTGAAATCTAGCACACATGCATACGCTAAGCATAATATCCGGTCTACTAGCACATAAGTAAAGTAACGACCCTATCATTGACCGGTATGCCTTTTGATCAACGGACTTACCTCCTTTGTTGAGGTCGGTGTGTCCGTCGGTCCCCATCGGAGTCTTTGCGGGCTTGGCGTCCTTCATCCCAAACCGCTTCAGCAAGTCTTGTGTGTACTTTGTTTGGGAGATGAAGGTGCCGTCCTTGAGTTGCTTCACTTGAAACCCAAGGAAGTAGTTCAACTCGTCCATCATCGACATCTCGAATTTCTGCGTCATCACCCTGTTAAACTCTTCACAAGACTTTTTATTAGTAGAACCAAATATTATGTCATCGACATAAATTTGGCATACAAACAAATCACCATTACATGTCTTAGTGAAAAGAGTTGGATCGGCTTTCCCAACCTTGAAAGCATTAGTAATTAAGAAATCTCTAAGGCATTCATACCATGCTCTTGGGGCTTGCTTAAGTCCATAGAGCGCCTTAGAGAGCTTACACACGTGGTCGGGGTACCGTTCATCCTCGAAGCCAGGGGGTTGCTCCACGTACACCTCCTCCTTGATTGGCCCATTGAGGAAAGCGCTCTTCACATCCATTTGGTACAACCTGAAAGAATGGTGAGCGGCATATGCTAGCAAGATACGAATTGATTCTAGCCTAGCCACAGGAGCAAACGTCTCCTCAAAGTCCAAACCTGCGACTTGGGCATAACCTTTTGCCACAAGTCGAGCCTTGTTCCTTGTCACCACTCCGTGCTCGTCTTGTTTGTTGCGGAACACCCACTTGGTTCCCACAACATTTTGCTTAGGACGAGGCACCAGCGTCCAAACTTCATTCCTCTTGAAGTTGTTGAGCTCCTCTTGCATGGCCAACACCCAGTCCGGATCTAGCAAGGCCTCTTCTACCCTGAAAGGCTCAATAGAAGAGACAAAGGAGTAATGTTCACAAAAATTAACTAATCGAGACCGAGTAGTTACTCCCTTGCTAATATCACACAGAATTTGGTCGACGGGATGATCCCTTTGAATCATCGCTCGAACTTGGGTTGGAGGTGCCGGTTGCGCTTCTTCCCCCATCACATGATCATCTTGTGCTCCCCCTTGATCACACGCCTCCTGTTGATGAACCTGTTCATCGTCTTGAGTTGGGGGATGCACCATAGTTGAGGAAGAAGGTTGATCTTGCTCATCTTGTTCCTGTGGTCGCACATCACCAATCGCCATGGTTCGTATAGCAGCCGTCGGAACATCTTCTTCGTCTACGTCATCAAGATCAACAACTTGCTCTCTTGGAGAGCCATTAGTCTCATCAAATACAACGTCGCTAGAGACTTCAACCAAACCCGATGATTTGTTGAAGAACCTATACGCCTTTGTATTTGAATCATAACCTAGTAAAAACCCTTCTACAGCTTTGGGAGCAAATTTGGAATTCCTACCCTTCTTCACTAGAATGTAGCATTTACTCCCAAATACACGAAAGTACGATACATTGGGTTTGTTACCGGTTAGAAGCTCGTATGAGGTCTTCTTGAGGAGGCGGTGAAGATAGACCCTGTTGATGGCGTGGCAAGCCGTGTTCACGGCTTCCGACCAAAAACACTCGGGGGTCTTGAATTCTCCAAGCATAGTCCTTGCCATATCAATGAGCGTCCTGTTCTTCCTCTCTACCACACCATTTTGCTGAGGTGTGTAGGGAGCGGAGAACTCATGCTTGATTCCCTCCTCCTCAAGGAACTCCTCCACTTGAAGGTTCTTGAACTCGGACCCGTTGTCGCTCCTTATCTTCTTCACCTTGAGCTCAAACTCATTTTGAGCTCTCCTGAGGAAGCGCTTGAGGGTCCCTTGGGTTTCAGACTTATCCTGCAAAAAGAACACCCAAGTGAAGCGGGAAAAATCATCAACAATGACTAAACCATACTTACTTCCTCCTATGCTTAGATAGGCGACGGGTCCGAAGAGGTCCATATGTAGCAGCTCCAGGGGTCTTGATGTGGTCATCACATTCTTGCTGTGATGCGCTCCTCCCACCTGTTTACCTGCTTGACAAGCTGCACAAGGTCTATCTTTTTCGAATTGTACGTTAGTCAAACCTATCACGTGTTCTCCCTTTAGAAGCTTGTGAAGGTTCTTCATCCCCACATGTGCTAAGCGGCGATGCCACAGCCAGCCCATGCTAGTCTTAGCAATTAAGCATGCATCTAGACCGGCCTCTTCTTTTGCAAAATCAACTAAGTAAAGCTTGTCGTCTAATACACCCTTAAAGGCTAGTGAACCATCACTTCTTCTAAAGACAGACACATCTACATTTGTAAAAAGACAATTATATCCCATATTGCATAGTTGACTAACAAATAGCAAATTGTAACCAAGAGACTCAACTAAAAACACATTGGAGATAGAGTGCTCATTAGAAATTGCAATTTTACCTAACCCTTTTACCTTGCCTTGATTCCTATCACCGAATATAATTGAATCTTGGGAATCCTTATTCTTGACGTAGGAGGTGAACATCTTCTTCTCCCCCGTCATATGGTTTGTGCATCCGCTGTCGATAATCCAGCTTGAACCCCCGGATGCATAAACCTGCAAGGCAAATTTAGGCTTGGGTCTTAGGTACCCAACTCATGTTGGGTCCTATAAGGTTAGTGCAAATATCCTTAGGGACCCAAATGCAAGTTTTGTCTCCCTTGCATTTTGCCCCTAACTTCCTAGCAACTATTTTCCTATCCTTTCTACAAATAGCAAATGAAGCATTTAAAGCATGATAAATTGTAGAGGGTTCATTCATTACTTTCCTAGGAACATTAACAACATTTCTCCTAGGCATATTATGAACAACATTTCTCCTACCAACATTTCTATCATGCACATAGGAAGAACTAGAAGCAAACATGTCATGAGAATCAAAAGTACCATATGCGTTACATCTCCTATAAGCATTTCTAGATTGTCTCCTATCATGGTACATAAAGGCATGGTTCTTTTGCACACTACTATCCATAGGGACCTTCCCTTTCTCCTTGGCGGAGATGGGAGCCTTATGGCTTGTCAAGTTCTTGGCTTCCTTCTTGTAGCCAAGTCCATCCTTAATTGAGGGGTGTCTACCAATTGTGTAGGCATCCCTTGCAAATTTTAGCTTATCAAAATTACTCTTGCTAGTCTTAAGTTGAGCATTAAGACTAGCCAATTCATCATTAAGTTTGGAAATTGAAACTAGGTGTTCACTACAAGCATCAATGTCAAAATCTTTACACCTATTGCAAGTTTCAACAATTTCTACACAAGATGTTGATTTACTAGCTATTTCTAACTTAGCATTCAAATCATCATTAACACTTTTTAATTTAGAGATGGATTCATGACAAGTAGATAATTCACTGGAGAGCATTTCATTCCTTTTAATTTCTAGAGCAAGAGAATTTTGTGCACTAACAAATTTATCATGCTCCTCATATAAAAGATCCTCTTGTTTTTCTAGTAATCTATTCTTGTCATTCAAAGCATCAATCAACTCATTAATCTTATTAATTTTAGATCTATCTAATCCTTTGAATAAGCATGAGTAGTCTATCTCATCATCATCACTAGACTCATCCTCACTTGAAGAAGCATAAGTACTAGTATCATGAGTGCTTACTTTCTTCTCCCTTGCCATGAGGCAAGTGTGACGCTCGTTGGGGAAGAGGGATGACTTGTTGAAGGCGGTGGCGGCGAGTCCTTCATTGTCGGAGTCGGAGGAGGAGCAATCTGAATCCCACTCCTTTCCGATATGTGCCTCGTCCTTGGCCTTCTTGTAATGCTTCTTCTTCTCCCTTTTGTTCCCCTTTTCCTGGTCACTTTCATTATCGGGACAGTTAGCAATGAAATGACCAATCTTACCACATTTGAAGCACGAGCGCTTCTCCTTAGTCTTGGTCTTGCTTGGCTGTCCCTTGCGACCTTTAAGCGCCGTCTTGAAGCGCTTAATGATGAGTGTCATCTCCTCATTATTTAGCCCGACCGCCTCAACTTGCGCCACCTTGCTCGGTAGCGCCTCCTTGCTCCTCGTTGCCTTGAGAGCAATGGGTTGAGGCTCATGAATAGGACCGTTCAATGCGTCGTCCACATATCTTGCCTCCTTGATCATCATTCGCCCGCTTACGAACTTCCCCAGAACTTCTTCGGGCGACATCTTGGTGTACCTAGGATTTTCACGAATATTGTTCACCAAATGAGGATCAAGAACGGTAAAGGACCTTAGCATTAGGCGGACGACGTCGTGATCCGTCCATCGCGTGCTTCCGTAGCTCCTTATTTTGTTGATAAGGGTCTTGAGCCGGTTGTATGTTTGAGTTGGCTCCTCGCCCCTTATCATTGCGAACCGTCCAAGCTCGCCCTCCACCAACTCCATCTTGGTGAGCAAGGTGACATCATTCCCCTCATGAGAGATCTTGAGGGTGTCCCAGATCTGCTTGGCATTGTCCAAGCCGCTCACCTTATGGTACTCGTCCCTGCACAAAGAGGCTAGCAACACAGTAGTAGCTTGTGCATTTTTATGAATCTATTCATTAATAAACATGGGACTATCCGTACTATTAAAGTGCATTCCACTTTCTACAATCTCCCATATGCTAGGATGGAGAGAGAACAAGTGACTACGCATTTTGTGACTCCAAAATCCGTAGTCCTCTCCATTGAAATGAGGAGGTTTACCAAGTAGAATAGATAATAAATGAGCATTAGTACTTTGAGGAATACGAGAGTAATCAAAAGAAAAGTTCGAATTAACCGGTTTCTTTCTCTCGTATTCGTTGTGGTCGTCGTCCTTTTGGGAGGAAGTAGACTCATCGCTGTCGTAGTAGACGATCTCCTTGATGCGTCTTGTCTTCTTCTTCTTCCCATCTTTGCGTCTGTGGCCCGAGTCGTTGGACTTGTCATCCCTTGGCTCGTTGACGAAGGACTCCTTCTCCTTGTCGTTGATCACGATTCCCTTCCCTTTAGGATCCATCTCTTCGGGCGGTTAGTCCCTTTGTGAAGAGAACGACTCTGATACCAATTGAGAGCACCTAGAGGGGGGGTGAATAGGTGATCTTGTGAAACTTAAACTTATAGCCACAAAAACTTGTTAAGTGTTAGCACAATAATCGCCAAGTGGCTAGAGAGGAGTCTCAACAAAACACAATACCACAAGAGATCAAACACAGAGATGACACAGTGGTTTATCCCGTGGTTCGGCCAAGACCAACGCTTGCCTACTCCACGTTGTGGCGTCCCAACTGACGAGGGTTGCAACCAACCCCTCTCAAGCGGTCCAAAGACCAACTTGAATACCACGGTGTTTTGCTTTGCCTTTCAATATCCCGTTTGCGAGGAATCTCCACAACTTGGAGCCTCTCGCCCTTACACTTGAGATTCACAAAGAAATACAGAGTAAGGGAGGAACTAGCAACGCACACAAGACTCAAAATCAGAGCAACAGCACGCACACAAGTCGCAACAAGAGCTCGCAACACAACTCAATGAGTTCACAACTCAACAAGAGCTCTAGATGCTATCACAATGAACCAAATGCGCGGAATCGATGTCTTGGTGCTTATGAATGTTGTAGGAATGCTTGGTGTTCTCCTCCATGCGCCTAGGGGTCCCTTTTATAGCCCCAAGGCAGCTAGGAGCCGTTGAGAGCAAATCAGGAAGGCTGATCTTGCCTTCTGTCAACTGGTGCACCGGACACTGTCCGGTGCCCGATTTCTTTCTTTAAACGGCGTAGCCGACCGTTGGCCGCCAGAGAGCCGTTGGCGCACCGGACATGTCCGGTGCACACCGGACAGTCCGGTGCTCCCTTCTAGCCGTTGGCTCGGCCACGTGTCCCGCGCAGATCGCCCGGCCGACCGTTGGCCCGGCCGACCGTTGGCTCACCGGACAGTCCGGTGCACACCGGACAGTCCGGTGAATTATAGCCGTACGCCGCCGGTAAATTTCCGAGAGCGGCCAGTTCGCCCGAGTCAATTTGGCGCACCGGACACTGTCCGGTGCACCACCGGACAGTCCGGTGCTCCAGACCGAACAGCCTTTTGGCTGTACACAGCCAACTTTTCTCTGACTCGATTTCTCCTGTTTCAAGCACTTAGACACAATACATTAGTCTTCAAAACAATGTACTAAGGCTTAGAAACATACCTTTACTCTTGATTTGCACTTTGTCCATCCATGGGTATAGATTCACATTTAAGCACTTGTGTTGGCACTCAATCACCAAAATACTTAGCAATGGCCCAAGGGCACATTTCCCTTTCAATTTGGTACGCAACTAGGAGTGTTATGCAACTAACCTGAGCCTCTAATACTTTGTCTGCAGTGGGTACTTGTTAAGTTGCCTTGAATGAAATTGTGGTAATTGTTTTCTTGAACTGTCAACTAATTTGATACGACATGTATTAATTCGTTTATGTGTTTGGGTTATCAGAACAAAATTTGTAAGTCAGAGTTCATTTACGTGTTTGTCAAACTTTTTAAGTTAGCTGTTTTTATGGACATTGGTGCCGTGTCGGTCGCTGGATTTGTTGTAACTAAGACAATGTGTTCTAGTTAATTGTTATGATCATGGATGCTTGAATATTCCTATTTGAACAGCTGGATCTGTTGTCTGTGTGGGGGTAATAATATTCCTATTTGAGCTCCCTTTTCTCCTCACCTCGTGTAGTATCTCATCCGGTAAGTCGACTGGACATAATTTGTTTGTATAAACAGATCACTTTTGTCCTCATCTCGTTCAGCACATTATGTTTAGTACTTACACTGCACTTATTTTATAACTTGTGATAAGCATCATCAACTCATTGCTTTTGCTGTTGATTTTATATAGGAACTTTAATCAAGGTTTACACTTGAAAACAGACCACACTGACCATTCTGTTCCTGAGGGGGTAGTTTGTAACAGTTGAACAAACTTACTGGTGTTTGTGATCTTACTAATGTTTGTGATCTACTGTTGTTTGCAAGTATGAGAGGGAGGTAGTCTGCAAGTATGAGAGTTATCAAGAAAAATGGTAGATAGTGAATGATCCATAGAACATACAAGTTAAACTTACCGCTGTTTGTTTTAGATGTCGTATGCCTTTGTATTTTTTACACTTGTGCATGGAACTACCAAAGGCCTGGGAGGGGTTTTACAAATAGCAAAATTTGAGTTGGGATGTCATGATCTGTATAAATGGTAGTTTCAGCTGGGTTGTGATGCTTTGCATAAATGGTATAGGATAAACTTTGTCTGCTATGAACAATTGGATCATACCTAAATATGAGCAATTGTCCCTGCAGCATTGTTTGCTCACTGCTCACAAGCACCGCGGTTTGTAGCTCACTCTTTGGTCTCATCGAACTGGCAGCAGCACTGACAGGAGTGAAAGTTATGAGTTAAGTACTGCTGAGCAAGGTTTGATGCTTGAACATGTCCTTTCAGGTTCTTCGCAGTTGTTTTTTTCCTAGAAAAAAATCTTACTAGTTGCTAAATGATCGAGAATTAACATTGAATATAATTTTGGACGACGCAATATAATCAATTATGCATGCATGGAATTTTGAAAGTAACGAAAAATTAATTGTATGCATAATGTACATAATGCCCCGCACACTAATTATTGGAGATTATCTTTGTATTAAAAAATATAAATCTAAATATTTGAACAAGCCGTACGTGTACATATACAAAATGGAAAAAAATGTAGTTGATGGTAGTTGAATGATATGTATTTTTTATGTGTAGATTGAGAGAAAGAGGAAAATTTAGGGAGGACTGTTGCAGGAAGAGTGAATATAGAGGATAGAATCTTGTTGACGTATATTAGTATATAGGGGGGAAATTAGAGAGAATCGCTATGTATAATCTAAATTTTAACGTATTCGGTACATGACTACGGATGTTTTACCGTTCGTTGTTGAAGACAGACTAAGTAGGGTTCCTTTTCTCGGTCCGTCGCTGCGCATAGCCTTACATCTCTTTTGTTGCTTACAGAGTACAGACCTAGGTGGCAATCATACTAGGGATGGCAGTGGGTAAGGTACCCAGTGGGCACACGAAGCCATACCCATACCCACTAGGAAAAAATGGACCCATACCCACACCCACTACCCATCATGGGTACAAAATTACGCCATACTCATACCCACCATGGGTAGCGGGTACCCATCGGGTACCCATACCCATTAACATTACGATAGACATGATCATTTGAATCGCAAAAATAAGTACCAGCATAACAAATGTATCGAACCCAACATAATTTTATCACATGTTCAACAATATTCAACATTAAATGGCAACATCATGCCTTCAAATCACACAAAACATAGCATTGATTCTACAAAACTGTGGACAAAATCATGGCTTCAAATCTAATTGTTCAATACACAATACTTAATATTTGAATATATAAGACTTCTGGATGGTCCGCCTGGTGGCTGGCCTAGTGCCCTGGTGGCCGCGTTAGGGTCTTAGGGTTAGCAAATAGCGAGAGCAAATTCATTTTATATGAGACATATAAATCCGGACCCACGTGTCATATATTAGCGGGTTCACCATCGGGTAGTGGGTATGGGGCAACAGAGAACATACCCACGCCCACCGTACCCGATGGGCATAACAAATGACCCAATAAAATACCCATGGGTATCAAAATCCGCCATACTCGTGCCCTAATAGGGTTTTTACCCATCGAGTTTCGGGTACCCATTGCCATCCCTAAATCATACCACTTGGGCTTGGTTGTGCTCGCGTCATGAACATTTGCTTTTCAGGTTGGGCGTGTATGGAACAAGCTTCCAAAATACTCTATCCAGTTCTGTATCGTGTTTGGGTTTGTTTCAGCATTCTACACACAATTTTAAACATGATTCAGGATTATCTCGCTCGTTGTAGCTTCGGTTTTGCTATTTTGATGGTACAGCTGCACTTCTAAATAACTTAAAATAAATTAGAGGCGTTTGGTTTCAGGAATCACTCCATTTAAAATAAGATGATGCATCATACGTGCATTCCTCAAATTTGGTGGGATGATCTTATTCCTAATATTGGTACTAACTAATTAATTATGAGAAATGAGGTAGTGATGAATCAACTCATTCTATTACATAAACCAAACGAAAAAAGCGAAGAGTGAGAAGATGATACACTAACTCATTCCTCAAACCAAACACCCTATTAGTGACTTTACCCTTCTTTTCAAATTAAGTTTTAACAAAATTTGCTAAATGTGAGCTGTTAGAGAATTAGGCATTATCGGTTTTAATTTAATGCATAAAACCAGTGTGATGCATGTGACGACATGTATGTGCATGTGTGTATGACTATTCGCATAAGCAGTAAACAACAATAAAACATACACAATTATTAAGAACAAAATGTACCATGCGGAGGAACCGATGCTCAAGGCATCAGTGGCTCTATTCACACGAGACATCTCGTGTGTATGTTCGATGTAGTCGTACACAGTCGATGCAGGCAGATATATGCAGTGCAGTCCACTACAGGAATCCAGTTAATTCCCGTCGGCTAAAAACTGACGGGAATAACTAATTCCCGTTGGTAACTGGCTAACTCCCGTCGGCCTCAAGCCGATGGCTGTCAGGTGTCGAGGATAAACTTATTCCCATCGGCAGCTGACGGGAATAAGTAACTCCGGTCGGCTAGTACTTGGCCGACGGGGATAAGCCTTAACTCCCGTCGGCCACGTGGGCTGACGGGCATAAGCCTTAATTCCCGTCGGCTACGTGGGCCGACAGGGATAAGCCTTAACTCCCGTCGGCCACGTGGGCTGACGGGGATAAGTCTTAACTCCCGTCGGCCTAGTCCAACCGACGGTAATTAACTGGGCCGACGGGGATTAATTGTTTATCCCCTTCTTGAAACCTTCATACATCCAATCACGTCTATCACCCATTATTGCGGCTGTGTGTACGAGTAAAGAGTGTGTGTGAGACAATCATGTTTTACACGTCACACATACATCTATAGGTAAGCAGTAAAACTATATATATATACATATTGTTGGGCCTATGCTTCGTCGCCGAAGGTCTTCTAGGAAGAAGCGGCTTTCGGCTGAAGCTGTTTGTATAAGATGGCCGAAGGTCCCTCTTCATGAAGCTTCGGTATTACAAACCGACTTAAAGATAGAATGACCTTTTAGTCCATAAAGGTCTAAGTCAATGTTGTAAACTTTTATAAGGGGCATACTTGTAATCCCTCACAGGCTGCGCCCTGTGCCTATAAATAGTGAACAATATTCCTTTACTGTTCACGGATTATAGTAACTGCAATCGCATATTCTGGAATTCAACCTTTTGTCAAGGCAGAGGTATTATTGTATTCAACGATTGGATATATTAAGAAAATATAATATAATTCGTCTATGATTTGTTTACCTCTTTTGTACCTTTTATTTTATGTCATCTTGCAATATCTATTGAAATATTATTACGAAGATTTAAGCTTCGTAATTTTACTCTCATCAACCTTCGTCCAAGACCCATTATCCTCAAAGGAATAATGTTTCATGGACGAAGGACGTTGACATTTAACACTTTATGTTGTCTTGTTCTTAATTCATAGCACTTGAGAACGAGTCTCCAACATTGGCGCCCACCTCCGGTGAACTCACTTCCACTTTTTAAGCTGATGGCTTTGTTCAATGACCAAGCTGGAGCTGCTTCAGACCCGAAGCTGGTACTCCCGATCACAGGTGGTTCGTCCTCAGAGCCAGCTAACAAGAAACAAAAGAAGGAAGCACAGAGAAGGGTACAACATGTTGGGGTGCAAGGACCCTTCATCAAGTCAAGATGGTCTCACATTCCTATTATCTTCTCCCAAGAGGACCTTCAGCTCAAGGATTACCCACACAACGATGCCATGGTTATCTCTTGTGTTATCAAAGGATTTCTGGTCCACAATGTCTTGGTTGACACAGGCAGTGCAGCTGATATCATATTTGCTAAGGCCTTCAGACAAATGCAAGAGCCAGAAGATAAGATTCATGATGCTACACATCCTCTCTGTGGCTTCGGAGGGAGACAGATTGTAGCATTGGGCAAGATCACCATGTCAGTAACCTTCGGGTTCATCAACAACACTAGAACTGAGCAAGTTGTGTTTGACATTGTTGACATGGAATACCCTTACAATGCAATTATTGGTCGTGGCACCCTCAATGCTTTCGAAGCAATTCTTCATCCTGCCTATCTTTGTATGAAGATACCTTCGGATCAAGGACCCATCGCTATACATGGAAGTCAGGAAGCTGCCAGAAGGGCCGAAGGCAATTGGACTGACTCAAAAGCAATCCATAACATAGATGGAGCTGAAGCTTGTGAACAGTACAAATTCAGAAGGGAGAAAGCAGCTTCAGCAGATCAGTCGAAGCCTATGCTCTTATGTGAGGACATAGCAGAGCAGAAGGTGCTGTTAGGCTCTCAATTATCCGAAGAGCAGGAGAAAACCTTGATAAGGTTTTTGTTCAACAACAAAGATGTTTTTGCATGGTCAGCTAATGATCTCTGCGGAGTAAATAGGGATGTTATTGAACACTCGCTCAATGTTGATCCATCCTTCAGAGCCAGAAAGCAGAGGCTTCGGAAAATGTCAGATGATATGGCCGAAGGTGCTCGTAACGAAGTCAAAAGACTCCTCAGTGCAGGAGTCATCAGAGAAGTAAAGTACCCAGAATGGCTAGCTAACACTGTTATGGTAAAAAAGGCCAATGGCAAGTGGCGAATGTGTATCGATTTTACAGACCTCAACAAGGCTTGTCCGAAGGACGAATTCCCATTGCCAAGGATAGATTCTTTAGTAGATGCAGCAGCTTCTTCCGAGCTCATGAGTCTGCTAGACTGTTACTCAGGCTATCACCAAATCTGGATGAAAAAGGAAGATGAGCCGAAGACTAGCTTCATAACTCCAAGTGGCACATATTGCTATCTTCGGATGCCTGAGGGGCTCAAAAACGCCGGAGGAAGTTTCAGCAGAATGACTGCGAAGGTTCTCCAGTCTCAGATAGGCAGAAATGTGCTAACTTATGTTGATAACATCATTGTAAAAAGCACGAAACAGGAGAATCATATTGCTGATCTGCAGGAGACCTTCGCCAATTTCAGACAAGCTGGTTTAAAGCTGAATCCAGAAAAATGCGTCTTTGGAGTAAAGAAGGGAAAATTTCTTGGATGCTTGGTTTCAACAAAGGGAATTGAAGCTAATCCAAGTAAAATTGAAGCTATACTTCGGATGGAGCCACCAACTACAAAGAAGGGGGCTCAAAGATTGACAGGAAGGTTGGCATCTCTCAACAGATTCATATCCAGATCAGCAGAGAGAAACTTACCATTCTTCGAAGTACTGAAGTCAGCCGAAGTCTTTCAATGGGGACCAATCCAGCAGAAGGCTTTTGAAGAGCTGAAACAGTACTTGATAGATTTAACAACATTAACTCCACCGACGCCAGGGGCTCCTTTGTTATTATATGTGGCAGCTTCGCACTCAGCGGTAAGTGCAGCGCTTGTCCAGGAGAAGCTTGATGGTCAAGCCAAGAGGCAGGCCCCAATATATTTCGTATCCGAGGTTCTTAGTTTATCAAAGAAAAATTATACAGAGCTGGAGAAGGTACTGTATGCTGTCTTGATGGCCTCCAGGAAGCTTCGGCACTATTTTCAAGCTTACAACATAATTGTTCCTTCTTCACAACCTCTGAAGGATATTATGAGGAACCGAGAAGCTACTGGAAGGATTGGAAAATGGGCTGCAGAGCTCAATGAATTTTGTATTGAATATGTTCATAGATCTTCGATTCAGTCCCAGACTTTGGCAGACTTCATTGTTGACTGGACGCCAGGGGCTCAGGAGGAAGAAACAAATAAAGACGCTGAAGCATGGACAGTGTTTTGTGATGGATCTTGGGGAACCTTCGGAGCAGGAGCGGCTGCTGTGTTGGTTTCACCTTCCAAGGTCAAAACTTGTTATGCGGCAAAACTTGATTTTAGTTGCACAAATAACATTGCCGAGTACGAAGCCTTGCTTCTAGGTCTTCGGAAGCTAAAAGCAATGGGAATCAGAAGGGCTATACTCAAAACTGATTCCCAGGTTGTTTCGGGTCATATTGACAAGAGTTGCAAGGCTAAGGATCCGAAGCTTGAAAAATATCTGGATATGGTTCGAAGAGTTGAAGCTTCCTTCGAAAGATTTTCTGTCAAAAATATCCCTCGGGGACAAAATGAGCATGCTGATTTGTTAGCTAAGTCTGCAGCACAGGGGCTGCCCTTACCTTCGGATGTGTTCTTCGAAACAATAAAAGCACCTTCGGTGGAACTTCTTGAAAGGGCAGTCCTCAATATATCCCCTGTTTATAGCGAAGATTGGAGAACTGAGATCATCTCTTATCTTCAGGGAAAATTCCTTTCAGATGACGAAGCTTATAACAGAAGGATAGATGCAAGAGCTCGTCCATATGTCATGATAGAAGGGGAGTTGTACAAGCATGGAGTTTGTGCTCCGCTACTCAAGTGTCTATCCAGAACCGAAGGTATAGAGTTGATGAAAGAAATACATGCAGGCCTGTGTGGATCTCACATTGGATCTAGGCCGTTACTTGGAAAAATTTTCCGCCAAGGATTTTATTGGCCGAAGGCAGCTTCGGATGCAGCGGAATTAGTCCAAAAGTGCGAAGGTTGTCAGAAATGTGCACGAGATCAAAAACAACCTTCGTCCTTAACACAGCTCATACAACCCGTTTGGCCATTGCAAAGGTGGGGCCTTGACTTGTTAGGTCCGTTACCACCGGCCCAAGGGAACCTAAGATATGTTGTAGTGGCGGTGGAGTATTTTTCTAAATGGATTGAGGCAAAGCCTTTAGCCACAATAACTTCGGCCACCGTCCAAAAGTTTTTCTGGCAAAATATTGTTTGTCGGTTCGGGGTACCAAAGGCTATTACTGTGGATAATGGAACACAGTTTGACTCCGAAGCTTTTAGGGATTTCTGTGATCAAATTGGTACGAAGATCCATTTTGCATCAGTCAGACATCCGGAGTCAAATGGACTCGTTGAAAGAGCCAATGGCATCATAATGACAGGAATAATGAAGTTAATCTTCAATCAACCCAGGGGCAAGTGGCCAGATCAGTTAACCAAAGTGGTGTGGAGCCATAATACAACAACATCGAGGTCTACAGGTTTTACTCCATTCAAGTTATTATTCGGTGACGAAGCAATAACTCCAGAAGAAGCTAAAACCGGATCAATAAGGGTAGTAGCTTCGGCAGCATCAGATTCCGAAGCTGCTTATTCTGTGGAAAAAGATGCTTTAGAAGGGATCAGGTTGCAAGCCGTGGAAAACATCAATAAATATCAAGCCGAAACAATTAAATGGCGAGATAGAAAGGTTCGGCTAAAGAATATTGAGCCAGGACACTTGGTGCTTCGGAGAGTGGCCAACCCAGAAACAGTGGGCAAGTTGCAGTTGAAATGGGATGGACCTTTCTTAGTAGCATCTTCGTCAAGATCCGGTTCATACAGATTGAAGGATATGGACGGCAACGACATTCCTAGATCTTGGAATGCGGATGAGCTTCGGCGATATTATGTATAACTCGATGTAATTTTCCATATTTTTTATTTTTATTTCATGGCACCCTTTTCCTTTCTGAAGGGGGAGAAAGGTTTTTAATGGGGCCATCGCATGTAATTTCCCTTTTTAGTTTTATAAGAGTAAAATCCCCCAAGGAATGTAAATGTAAAAGCTGAGAACGCACCATCGAGTGCTGAAAAGTAAAAGAGAAGAAGCTCCAAAGTCGTTCCTAAGGGAATGCAGAGCTTACAGCGAAAAGTCAACGCTGATTCCGCCAAAAGTAAAGGCGAAGAAGCTCCAAAGTCGTTTCTAAGGGAATGCAGAGCTTACAGCGAAAAGTCAACGCTGATTCCGCCAAAAGTAAAGGCGAAGAAGCTCCAAAGTCGTTCCTAAGGGAATGCAGAGCTGAGGTGTGATTGTGGCTATGGGTATGGCTTCGGATACGCGTTTGGACATTCATTTGCACATCACATCATAGCATTTGCATTCATAAACATTCATCTAGGCATATGTAGAATAATCATCATCATGGCATAAATGCTTGCTTTGGCAAAAAGAAGAAAAAAAAAGAGGAAGAAAGAGCCTCGCCTACAAAAAGGAAAAGCTTCGGAAAAAAGGGAAATGTTGTTTTCTATGCTTCGTTGCGCACGAAAAGAAGGGAAGGTGTTTTTTCGCCTTCGGCTCAAAAAAGGAAAATTTCGTTCACATCAAAGCATTTCTCATACATCAATGGAAGGGTAAGGATATATCACAAGGTATGAATAGAATTCATTAAAGACAAGCTTTAGTTACATTCACAAAAGTTATCTCAAAAGTTCTTCAAGTACTGTCTAGACTACTGTTTAATCTCCAAGGAGCTTCAGCTTCGGCGTCATTCTTAATCATCAGCTTCGGCTTCGTCATCCTACATGAATAACGTCGTTGTAAGTCGAAATCGAGCTTGCAAGAAAAGGTAAACACAAGGTATGATTTCTTACTGGTTCAAGGTGGCTACGAGCTTCGTCTCCAGCCTTTTCTCGCCCACCTTTTGTCCATATCATTTTTACAAATCTATTAGAGATGCTTCGGGCGAGATCAGGGATGTCATCCAGGATTGATGGTGATAAAGTGAAATTTGGCCTATTGACAATCTTTCCATGATCGCAGCCAGCTTTCAGGAAAGCTGCAGCAGTACCTCGAGAAGCCACCCAGGCACAGAAGTCACCATGCCCAGCTATGACTTCGTCGAGCTCGTCAATCTCACCCTCAATATGTTCGAAGGTCTTCGGTAGATCTTCAGCTGAGGGGGTGAATTTTTCACTGCTGGCTCCAACTGAGTGGAAAATTTTTCTTAATCGTTGAATGCATTTGTTGCTAAATTCCAGACATTTTTCTTGAAGGCTTGTCAATAATTTTCTCAAATCTGAATTTTGTTGAGCTTCGGCTTCAAGTTTTGCATTAAGCTCTAGCTTTTCTTGCTCGAACTGTTCAGACTGGCGGAGAAGCTTCGTGTTCAGTTCTGTTATTTTTGCTTCAGCTTCCGCCAATGAACCTTCGGTTGCCTGGAGCTCAAAGTTCTTTTTCTCAATAATATCCGATTGCTCCTTTATTCTGCTTTCCAAATTTTCAATTATAACTTCGTGCTTTTTGTCTTCAAAATCTTGCTGCATTTTCAAGGCTTTGCTCAATAGCATACTCTGCACGAAAACAACCTTCGTCAGATATGTTTTTATTATTAACAATAAAAGTTTAGGGAAAAGTAGTTCACCTTGAAATTGGAATAAAATAAACTACCAACGATATGTTGTCGTCGGTAGCGGCTGATGTCTGTTTCTAGCTTCGGAAAACCGATACTCTTTGACAGAGTACCGATAATTTTGGCCCCAGTCTGATCTCGAATGCAATCTAATTTTTCATCATCAATGCCTCCGAAGAGGAGTGCTCCAGGTTTGTATCCGCAGGATTTTGCATATTCTCTAAGCTCTTCTCTTTCAGCTTTTGACAGTTTTCTCCAACTAAATTCTGGAACATGAAAGCTTCGTCTTCTGAAGCTTCATCAGCAATTTCCTTCCCTTTCCCCGACGCTGCGGTCACGACCTCTTCGGCGGCGGTGGTAGCTTCTTCTGCAGCCATATCTAGCAGTATCCTATCAATATTTTCGATTGTGCTCTCCAGGTTCAAATCTTCAGCTGAGGCAGCTTCGGCAGCCGCGACCTCCGAAGGTGTAATTTCAACATCTGTCTCTTCCGCATACGCTGGTGTTTTTTGAGCTGCAGCTCTTGGCGGTGTCTTGTCAATTACTTCTGTCACAATAATAATTCTTTGTTTCTTTGCTTTGATTGTTTTCTTCGATTTTTCGGGCTCCTTGTCCTTCTGAAAAAACTTTGTCAGTCGAGGCCCCAGTGGACTTAGCTTCGCAGGTAAGGATTCAGTCATTACCTTCAGAATTGCCTCCACATCGGTGGCAGAGGGTGATGCGGGGAATTTTTCTTCGTCGGATATTTTTCGTTTCGGAGAAGACGCTTTCCTTTTCTTTGGAATTTTCTTTTTTGGTGTCTCTTTTTCATCTTCGTTTGAGGCTTCGGTTATTCTTTTCCTTTTCTGGCCTCCGGCACCTTTGTTCAGATTTTCATAGTCAGGGTATTCAAAATTCAAGGCGTCCAACACCCGATTTAACCTTCGCTTCGGACGGGTGCCGAAGGCTGCGGTCATCAATTGATCTTCTTTTTTGGAATAATTACCAAGTATTTCATTACACATCACTTCAATTGAATCTAGCCACTCTCGGCAAGGTGTTTTAAAGTACTTTTTAAACTTGAAATAGTAAGGTAAACGTACAAGTTCACCTTCTTTCTTTTCCCCCTGTAGCTTCGGCATTTTCCATTCTTTCAAACTGGGAAAAACTTTGAAAGCCAAAAACTCCTGAACCAGGTCCCTTGTGCTGATATGCTCTGCAATAATTCTGAATTCATTCATTGCTTGTTGTGTTGGACCTTCGGGTGTCATGTTGCAGCGAGGTCGGGTTTCTCCGAAGATCAGATCGAGTGGGCTTTGCACAAGCTTTTCCTTGTCATCATCAACCTTGACATAGAACCACTCTGATTTCCAGCCTGCTGCCCACTTGCTTCGGTAGCTAATTACAGGAAACTTTGTAGTTTTCCGATAGGCGAAGTTATAGCAACCAAAATTATCGTGCAATCCATCTTTTCTAGCCTTTGTTTGATAATGCAACTCGTGAACCCGGCAAAAGCTGTCCGCAAATGGTTCCACTGCTTGGCTTCGGAGTGCCCAGATATAAACAATAAGCCTAACGATAGCGTTAGGGGTCAGCTGGTGAAAATAGATACCGAACCTCTTCAGCACCTCTGCAATAATCCCATGAAGGGGGAATCTCAATCCAGCCTTTAGAAAGCTTTTGAAAATAACAATTTCATCCTTCTCCGGCTTTGGGGTAGTCTCTTCTCCTCCGAAGCGCAATAGCTTCTTCTGGTTTTCAGTAAAAAAGCCAGATTTTACCATCTTGGACAGATCAGCCTTCGAAACAGTAGATTTCCCGAAGTCCAAGTGGCTGGGTTTGCTCGGCATGGCAATGCGATAATCATCTTCGGGATCAGTTTCCTCAATATCTTCTTCCTCTGCTTCAGCGATTGCTTGTTCTGCATCATCATTAGGAACCTCTTCCGAAGTCAATAGCCCGGATCGTTGCATGGCTTCGGAGATGGGGACAGTCTCCGAAGCTTCAGTTTCGTTCCCCTCACGTTCAACCCAGGCGGTAGAACGCACTCTGGCCATTTAATTATGAACTTGAGGAATTTTAATACTTTCTTCCTCCGAAGCAGGTTTCAAACTGGAGCTTCGTTCGATTCCGACAGACAAGCTTCGGCGACGGTTAAAAATTTTGGCAGCAAAACAGTGTAAATAGCAATGAATGCTGTGGTAACTTCACATCTACTCGTCTGTTTATATAGTGCTGCAGGTAAGAAGGCGAAGCGCCAGGATTTTTACACCAGACGGACATCCGCTCGCACTCGCTGCGTGGTGGACCGCAGAGACCGAACAGTAACTCTGAAAGGTGGGACCGCTATACGCTGAGAAAGTGAATCGTTTCTCGACAACGAGCTCAGGGAAGGTGTTTTTTAGACCTTCGGCGCTCCGAAGCTTAAGAGACTTTTTTCACGGATCAAGCTCGTTACGAAAAACGATCTAGCACCGCGAAAGGGGCTACTGTTGGGCCTATGCTTCGTCACCGAAGGTCTTCTAGGAAGAAGCGGCTTTCGGCTGAAGCTGTTTGTATAAGATGGCCGAAGGTCCCTCTTCATGAAGCTTCGGTATTATAAACCGACTTAAAGATAGAATGACCTTTTAGTCCATAAAGGTCTAAGTCAATGTTGTAAACTTTTATAAGGGGCATACTTGTAATCCCTCACAGGTTGCGCCCTGTGCCTATAAATAGTGAACAGTATTCCTTTACTGTTCACGGATTCTAGTAACTGCAATCGCATATTCTGGAATTCAACCTTTTGTCAAGGCAGAGGTATTATTGTATTCAACGATTGGATATATTAAGAAAATATAATATAATTCGTCTATGATTTGTTTACCTCTTTTGTACCTTTTATTTTATGTCATCTTGCAATATCTATTGAAATATTATTACGAAGATTTAAGCTTCGTAATTTTACTCTCATCAACCTTCGTCCAAGACCCATTATCCTCAAAGGAATAATGTTTCATGGACGAAGGACGTTGACATTTAACACTTTATGTTGCCTTGTTCTTAATTCATAGCACTTGAGAACGAGTCTCCAACACATATATAACTATATATATACATAAATAACATTAAATTTATCAATATCGAAACCTTCACACAACATAATATTATAAGTTAAATCTAATTAATAAATAACATCAAATTCAACAATTCAATAGCATAAGTTAAATCTATTATAATAATAGAATTAATACTTACCTAACATCAAGCCACACATGTGATATTAAACTAACTCTAATCACATGTGATATTAAACTAACTCTAATCAAATGAAAGTTAATTCTCGTCGGCCATAAAAAACCGACGAAAATAAACATGTGTACACATATTTAACAATCACACTCGCATTTACATTTATTAATTCAAAAATATATATACCTCAACGACGTGGGCGGCGACGTCGTCGCTTGGGAGAGGCGGTCGGGGAGGCGGTGGCGGCGCTCGGGGAGGCGGTGGTGGCGCTCCGGGAGGGGTTCGGGGGCAGCGGCGTTGAGGCCGAGCGGGGGCGGCGCCCGTCGCGGGGGTGGGGGGTGGGGGCCGGCAGGGGATGTTGGGGGCGGCGGTGGTCGGCAGAGCTCCTGGGCGTCGGTGGTTTTTGGAAACACGAGAGAGCAGAGAGGAATGAGCCACGCGGGCTGTCCGCTGGTCTCCATAAAAGAGCAATCCCCGTCGGCTAGAGCAAAGGCCGACAGGAGTTAACTTATCCCCGTCGGCCTATGTCAGGGCCGATGGAAGTTAACTTAATGCCCGTCGGCTGCGGGGTAGCCGATGGGAGTTAACTAATTCCCGTCGGCCAGAGCAAAGGCCGACGAGAGTTAACATGGCCGACGGGAATCTTCAGGATTCCTGTAGTGGTCTCTCGAACGGCACCGACGACGAAGAACCAGATCGGTGTTGGTCGAGCGGACGGAGCGAGCAGTACGTGTACGTCGCGAGTACGCTCCCAAAAACCTGATCGCCCGCACACCCGTGCAAGTGTAGCTCTACGAACGGCGATTTCGGAGACCTGCGCTCCCACTCTCTGTGCTCGTAGAAGGTAAGACGGGGATGGGCCGAGTGCAATGCGTCTGAGAGATGTTCGCGTGTGACCATAATAAGTTGCACTGTTCGTGTATTTATACACTCGCAGAGAGACGAGTTAGAAGCTCCACATATTTAAGTTGATTGATTTGTCTCCTGAACTTCCGGTATGATACTAAAACACCGTAACATTGAAGTTGTCCTTTAGTATTGATTATTATTGAATATTAATTTGGTACAGACCCACTTAATCCAACATGAGCTTGCATTATATTTCAGTATAGATAAATTTTGGAAGTTCCCATGACCGCATAGCTTGCTTCGTGAGCTCCGCCACTAGTAGTATGCATGGGGTTTGATTGAAACTGCGCGCGAGTGATAATGTTTTTGGCCGTAATGATTTCTGTCGGCGACGCCACCGTTGGCCGACATGAGCACGAACGTCGCTAAGCTTTGTGCTCGGCTGTGCTGGAGGTGTCGGAGTCGGGCGGAGAATGAAAAAGGAAAGATCGCATGAAACGGCAGCCATCGATCTCCGGTGCCAACACGGCGCTTGCTTTCAAATTTCCCCAATCCCTCCCTCCCTCCCCGCCCTCGCGCCTTTGGCTTTAATCAATCGATCAGCTCGCGATCGTCAGCAGGGATGTTGGTACATCATGGTAGTGCAGGGCGAAAGCGGCGTCCCGCCGGCCCCTCCGACTCCGATCCTCCCCCACTCCCTACGCGGCTAAGCAACTAAAGCGCCGGGCAGCTAGCCAGGGCCAATGATCATTATCGCCCAGCGGGACCGGCACCGTGGCTTTACTCACCTGGCCGTCCCGCGCGTCGGCCGCACGTACGATGGCCGCGGCCCGCCCAGGTAGCAGAGGTAGTACGTCTCCTTGTTGCCGGCCGGGCCACTGCTGCTGGCCGCGGCCAGGCACGGCCGGCGAAAGGCCACTAGCTAGGGGAGGCCCAGGAGACGAGGGGGAAACCAAGTGGCCAGCACGGCCAAAGGCCAGGTAAAGCAAGCGAGAGGTGAGGTGACGAGCCGGCCCGGCGCTTGCCTGCTGCCACCCTGCGCTGGCGCTGGGTTGCGCTTTCCACCGGCACTTGTCCTGACCGGGTGATTGCGAGCGATCGAGCAGCGGCCGGCGGGGGAGATGGCAGTGCATGCGGCGGCGTTGGCCAGGCGATCGTCGAGGCCGGCGCGGCCTTAAGCCACGCGTACCGTAACGAGCAAGCTACTCGACCCTAGTCCTAGCTGCAGGTTTTCGGTCAGCTTACATGGCCGCGCGCGCGCGCGCCGCCATAGACAAGCTAGCTTTCATTGGAATGCCAGAATGCCTTTGTTCGTTAATCAAAAAAATCAAAATAGAATATGTATCGCCGATCTCTTCGCCCCAAAGGAAACGCATGGCAGATGCTAGCAGGGCGGTGGAGAGAGATGTGTGAGGCCGGATTTGAGCTGCTGCAACTGCATGCTGCAGGTGCAGGATGAAATGGCCAGAGGGCAGTGCCAGCTAGCTAGCTTAGTACTAGCGCTAAGTGCGCACACAATCCTCAGTGAGCAAAAGCCGGGCAGAATCTTGGACTGCTAAAGCCACACTGTCGTCTATCTATATACGCGCCGCCCCCAAAGCTGAATCATCGAGAGACCATGTGTGGAAGCGCCAGTGCTGCTCATGATGCATGCTCGATCGCTATATTATATTCCATTCTCTTCTCTGCTCAAATCACACCGTCGGCTGCTGTCGTCCCCACTCCACCGCGCCTCCCTCGCCGTCCCTAACCTCAAATCACTGTTCCCAAAATCCTGATTGCCCGCGCGCGCCAAATAAAGATTGGGTGATAGATGCAAGAAGCCTGTTCTGAAGGCTACGCATGCATTCTGCAGGTAGGAGCAGTCTGTTGCAGCCTGGGCTTCTGGCACTGTGACCACTTTTGCCTGATCGATACACTGAAAGGCCATTCACCAGGTCAGTCCCCATGAATGAATGAGCTTATGAGCTAGCTAGCTTATCGATAATTGGGAAGGCCGGGTGCACTTGCTAGACCCTGCTACGCTGAAAAGAGCCGAATTGCTATCTTCTGTCCAATCTCTCTGGCTAATCGATCATCACATATACTTAGGTAAGCTAGGGAAAGTGGGCCGGTATTTTTACAGGTTTATTTATCGGCAGCTAGCTGATGACAAGACAGCCAATCAGGAGAATATAATACTCCCTCCGTTTCTTTTTATTAGTCGCTGGATAGTGCAATTTTACACTATCCAGCGACTAATAAAAAGAAACGGAGGGAGTATAATGCTCTAATTATAAGGCAGCAGCTAGCGCGCACAAATCCCTTGTGCTCTCACCAATTGGAGAGAGGGAGAGAGAGAGGGAAAAAATAGTGATATGCATCACGCCATGATGGATGGACGGATCGGATGGATGGGTCGGGGACGGGGATCGGAGAAGAATTCATGCTGAAAGGAATTTCACTAGTATTATACTATGTGATGCATGCAAGTCACTTGATTATTCGAAGAGGACCAGATCGAATAGAATAAGAACCTCGTGATTTGGCCAGATCTTGCATGATGCTGTACAATTCGAACGTGTAAAGCTCTATATATCATAGTTTTAGACACTGTTTGTTTCAGATTATAATCTCTTCAGATTATATAATTTAGCATAAATAATTAATTAGGTAAACAAACAACTAGATTATGAGTCCAGATTATATAATCTAAAGCTTAGATTATGATAATCTCATAATCTCATCAAGAGTAGCTTATTTGACATTATTTTGGCAAAAGACCCACTACCCATGGTTACGTAAATAGAAATTACAATATATGTCATTCTTCTTTTTTCACCTTAAATAACAAACAATGGTGTTGTTGTCTTTGTGAATAATCTACATTTGTATAATCTAAACTACCAAACAACTACATATAGATTATAATATATCTAGATTATAATCTGGATTATATAATTTAGATTATAATCCAAATTATATAATCTATAAGCTGAAACAAACAGACTCAGATCGATGTCATGTTTGCTTAATTAATATAACTCGTTCAACAAAGCGATCGAAACTGTCTGGCTTCCATAGTCTAGTAGTAGATCTATGTACGAGCAGCTAGCTAGTAGCCTGCCATGTGCTTCATGCTTGCACTGAAATTTTTTCCAACAAAGCACTTGAGAATCAATGGCTATATTGTGCTCTCGAGCACTGTTCCCTGTGCGAGCGAGCACACAAGTAGAGATGGCAATGGGTAAATACCCACCGGGTATTAGTACCACATACCCATACCCACGACACAAAAATAATCCCATCGGGTCACCCATATACACTGGCGGGTATGGATTTACCCCCATACCCATACCCATGTGGGTATGGGTCACCCATCGGGTCACCCGTACCCACAAAAATTAAACAACTATCAAAATATTATACTATACAAATGTCAAGTATATCCATATAAATACCATTACAAAATTTTCTAGCATCATTTAACCATTCAACACACCAAAGATAATTGGATAAAGTAGTAACACTATGATAGTACTACATAGCACATTACATGTTCCATTACATTAAATTGTTGTTAATTGGATAAAGTAGTAACACTATGATAGTACTACATAGCACCACTATGATACAAGTTCATGCTTCAGATAAGTTTATATTGGGTATTTTATACCCACGGGTTAACGGGTATGGGTGAAGGTGGAACGTTCTAATACCCGTTTACCCGTTGGGTGAAGATTTTTGCCCAATAACAAACCCACGGGTAGAATATTTAGCCCACATACATACCCTAATGGAGTAAATACCCATCGGGTATCGGGTCGCGGGTACCCATTGCCATCTCTACACACAAGATGAAATCTCTCATCTCTCTCTCCACCTAGCTCTTTTTCCCGGCCAGCCACCTCTACTGCCCATCTGTACATTGCACAAAGACACATGTGTAAGACTAAGACGCACGTACTTCACTGCTTTATCTACGCCTATGTACTTAAAGACATCTATCTGTACACGAGAGCATATACTAGCTTATTGTTAACTTTGGTCGGGTTAGAGAGAGAGAGAGTAGAACATGAATTCTCTACACCACCAATCCACTAGCCAACAGCTAGCCAAGAGTCCAAAGAGAGTCGTAGCAAGAGTGACTTTATCACTGATTGATCTCTTTCATCAATATGGACATAAAGTTGCACCTGCACACACACCACTAGAATGACCCCCTGGACTGGACAACTTGTATTGGTTGGTGGCTCATGTTGGTAACCTCTTACTACCTTCGTATGTACACTGTTCAACCCCTCCATCTCTATCTATGTGCTAGCTCTAGCTAATCAAGCAGGGAACGAAGGAGAGGAAAAAAGAGAGCAAAGAACACGCTGAACAGGACAGCCTTTGCTTCCGATCAGTAGCACAACAGGCGTCACCACCTCTTCCTGCTGCCCTGCCTCCCTCCTCATGCATAAAACCAGGCCCCCCTCTTGCTTCCCTAGCTCATGACCACCCTCCCACTCTCTCTCTCTGCTAGCTACACCCATCCGCCCATCAATCTCACCCATCGCATCCTTACAAGCTAAGGAATGAAGCCCCTTCTCCTTTGCTCTTCTCTCTCCCATATGTTTCACATCCATTATATATGTATTGTGAGGCCTCCACGAACACCCAAGCAAACAAAAAAATAGATACATAAAGGGGGAATGAACAAACCCCCATTCCCCTTTAATTTTATTCCACTTGCTTTCGCGCGTCCTCCTCGTGATCCCATCTTTTTTCTTCCCTTACCTTTAGTTTCTCCTCCTCCTCTCTCCGGGTGGCAGACCCGGCCTTCTCTCCTCCCTCTTCGTCTTCCAGTTCGAAGCTGTAGCGGCAGCTAGAGCTAGCCACGTGTAGAGCGGCACGACTGCAGCGTGCGAAGAACAAACAAAAGCAGCTAGAAAAGAAGCTCTCACTCACTCACAAGTAGCAAAAGATCAAAGGGAAATCAATCATATACCATGGTATTTTCTTCGGTTCCTGTCTACCTTGATCCACCCAATTGGAACCAGCATCAGCACCAGCCACAGCATGAGGTAAAGATTTCCACTATCCAAATCGCTTCCGCTTCTTTTGTGCGCGCGGCTTTTCGTTTCTTCTCCTACTCGTTGGCCACCATAGAGGTGGGGAGGGAATGGAGAGGAAATATCCCTAGGCTCTTTTGTGAAATCTCTCCTCTTTGCTTGAATATACCAAGTCGTCTCTCTTTTGGTTTCATTCGCTGAGATATCAATTTCACCTTGCGCGCCTTTCTTCCCTTTAATTGTTGTGTGATTGTGTGTTTGATTTGTAAATGACGTTGCTTTCTTCAGCAACTGCAAGCTCACCATGGCCAGCTTCCAAGTGACGCCGGAGGAGGTGGAGGCGGTGGCGTCGACGTGCATGCGCACCATCATCAGCTACCGCCGATGCCACCTTCTGCTCCTGGTGGGGCTCTCATGGCTCCTCGCCGTGACATGGCGGCTGTGGTCGCCGCGAGCGGTGGCAGCACGAGCGGCGGCGGTGGGCCGACTGGCGGTGGTTCCCCTATCCGTCCGGGCTCCATGACCGAGCGGGCTAGGCTCGCCAAGATCCCGCAGCCAGAGCCGGGGCTCAAGTGCCCGCGTTGCGAGTCCACCAACACCAAGTTTTGCTACTTCAACAACTACTCGCTCTCCCAGCCGCGCCACTTCTGCAAGACGTGTCGCCGGTACTGGACGCGCGGCGGCACGCTCCGGAACGTCCCCGTTGGCGGCGGGTGCCGCCGCAACAAGCGCACCAAGTCGTCCAAGTCCAACTCGTCGTCAGCCGCCTCCGCTTCCAGCGCGGGTGGGACGTCGTCGTCCACCTCGTCCACCGCGACCGGTGGCAGCGGCAGCGCCGCCAGCATCATGCCGCCTCACCAGGGGCACGGGGGACAGCCGCAGTTCCTAGCCTCGTTGCACCACCCTCTCGTCGGCGGGGACCACTACAGCACCGGCGCGTCAAGATTAGGGTTCCCCGGGCTGAGCTCGCTGGACCCCATGGACTACCACCAGTTCGGCGCCGGTGCCGGAGGTGCCATCGGGCTGGAGCAGTGGCGCCTACCGCAGATACAACAGTTCCCATTCCTAAGCAGCCGCCCCGACGCCGTGCAACCGCCAATGTCTGGCATTTACCCGTTCGAAGTGGAAGGCCACGGCGGGGAAGGTTCCGGCTTCGCTGGTCACATGCTTGGTGACCCCAAGGTGTCCGGCTCAGCCGGACTGATCACGCAGCTGGCGTCAGTGAAGATGGAGGACAACCCAACGTCCGCAGCGATGGCAAGCAGCTCACCGAGGGAGTTCCTTGGTCTCCCTAGGAACCTCCAATTATGGGGCGCTAGCGGCAACGGCGGTGCAAGTGGCAACAATGGAGGAGGCACCGGCAACGCTGCCGGTGGCGGCGACACTATTCCTCCGGGTAGCAGCTGGGTAGACCTGTCAGGATTCAACTCGTCTTCGTCCGGGAACGTGCTGTGACGTGACGCGCCCCCTGAATCTGATCTGCATGATAAGCTGGTACAGTTGCTGCAGATGAATGGTAGCTCTATCTATTTATGCAAGCACTGAAGTTTCATTTTAGTCATTGCTTATGAGAAAGTTCCACAGAAAAGGAGTTGTGGTGCAAGATTATAGAGGGGGGGGGGGGGGGGGGGGGGTATATATATGATCCATGGCGGAAATGGTGAATTGGTGTCTAGAAACGGTAGGCAATAGAAATTAGTTTCTGTTATCATTCAGTTCTTAATGCGCTGGCTGTTCTTGTTTTCTACAACATCTACGGGTGTATTTTTCTATATTGTTGTCCATTATATTTTAGGTCCATGATATGTAAACTTCTAACGCACGCATGTTGCTAGGTTAGGTTTACTTACAAGCTTTAATTGGTGTGCGATGTGTTCATGGTGCAGGGTGATCAAAGAGCTAGCATGTTTCTAGCTAGCTACATATGCATGCTGGTGAATTGTTCATCTATTCGAGACAGTTTGCAGACAGTGGATACTTGTTACTCAATGATTATACGGGCACGTATTGTTGTGTGTTTTGTGGGTGTATGCATAGTAGTAGCACAATGCATTGGTCTACTGCATATAATCTATCTATCATGGTGCATTCAGTTGCACTTGCACCTATATATCATTTGGAAATAAATGAATAAAGAAGGTAGTCATGTCCATCGCGCAGCGCACCATTGTATATAGGATTCACACCCATGCATGGCATATAACATATGTATTCTCTCTTGTACCCACAAATATATTAACACTCATTCCAAGCACTGAACATAAGAAACCATATATACCTATCGATTTATATTAGGAGAGGGGACAACAGGCAGGTAACGAGGCAAACAATGGAACACATGCATGCATGCATGGTCCATAGAAGCTCTAAACTACGTCCAGTAGTTCTCTTTCGAGAGATTACATTTCTGACGATACATACACTACATGTGTCATGTGTGCAGTGCAGCAAGTGACCCAATTCTCCACGTATGGTCCTCCTAGCAGAAACGATGTTGGTTTCTAGGTTTCCATGCGCCAATCTCCATTCAAAGACTTTTTTCCCCACTGCCATTGTGATCATGGCATGCATGAATGCCCCCACACAATGCAGGCACAGAGGCATTTTATTCATGTCCAAGGAATGGAATGCATCATTCATGCAGCAGGGAATGGCTACGACTGGCTGGCTAGCATGCAGCAGCTGCGATCTCCTTAGTTGCGCACAAAGAATTTGTTCCTACACAGGACTACGCTTCTTTTGGTCCTTTATTTCGCGCCATCTTTACTGGCCTGCTTTATATATCCAGCAGCTTCGTCGGTTTCGAGGAGTCATTGCATGCACCAGCAGAAGCTTTGCTTGCATTTCTAGAGGTCTGAAGCCAACCATGACTGACACACCATCAAAGTGTGCATCAGCCCCCTGACGAAGATGCACGCAGGTTGCCCAGTCTGCTGCGACATCGGCTTTCGTTCCCTTGAAACAACCAATGTTGATGCGGTTTTAACGTACTGGCGCAGTAGTGCTGAATCAGACCATATTAATTAGATTAGAGTAGTTTTATATATAAAGCGCGCATGGATATTTAATTGTCATGAGTAAATATATAAGTACCATTAATTTCGCTGCGAAATATATTTTCATTAGTATCACTAGCGGACACAGCTTCCTTGCCGAAAAAACACTCAGCGAACGTTTTGTCAAATATGACTCTCGTCAAAGAATCTCGACGAACTATACATTGACAATGGTTTCTTTGCCGAGTACTTTTTGTCAGGCACTCGGTAAAGCCTTTGCCGAACATTACCAGATACTCGACAAAGAAAAGTCGTCGTCACGACGTCAAGTGACGATGATGGAACCTTTACTGAGTGTCGTTCTTAACACTCGGCAAATGCTCTCTTTTTGCCAAGTGTATGTTGAACTAGCGCTCGACAAAGAAGTCTCCTATGGGCGCATAAACTGGAACAAACAAACTGGACATCCGAAGCCTACATGTACATCACGGGATACAATACAGATCCAATCTTGTTGATGCAGCTAACACAAAATACTTTTTCGGTTCTTAAACTTGTCGTGCAGGGTCATCTCGGCCCATAATCTTTTAAAGTATGGCCCTTAGATCCTTATTCATTGTTCGAGTCTTTATTAGGTCCAAACGTATTGTGGTTTCAAAATGCGTTCTATAACATGGCATATGAACTCCACATGCTAGCTAGTCTATATATCTCGTTTATCTCTTTTCTCTATTCTCTCTCATCTAACGATGGGAGTTCATATGACAGTTTATGGGTCCAAATGGCACCACATGACAAATTTAAGGACATGAAATATATTTTACTCAAAACCAAACCATGGTCAACATACAACACCGGAGAGCCCAGCGATCAACTGACCTCGCGCGCGTGAACGACATGACAGAAGAAATCGAGGGAGGCTTACACAGGAGGGAGGGAGAGAGTGACCCGAAGGCAGCAGCATAGCATTCAGTTCCCGTGTGCCGCCACCGCCGCCGGCTAGGCTATCCGAGCCCGCGCCCGCGGTCCACAGAAACCTAGCATTATTGGCCGGCACCGGCGAGCTCGGTATTCACTTGGCGCCGCCGGAAAAAAAAGAACTCCTCGCTCTCGCACCTGTGGGGACATGCATGGGGCGAAGCGAGAGACGTTCGGCGCCGAGATAGGAGCCGCAAGCACCCGTCGTGACGCCCCGATTCGAGTCCGCCGCGAGGAACGGCGGCGCCGGCGCCGGCGTACGTGAACGAGTGCGGGGTGGAGATGGCCCACAAGCTAAGTCGGCGCATGGGACAGGGAATCAAGTTTTCGTCTGCTTTCGCGCAGTCCGATGCAGTCTCGCTCGTCCCTCTCGGCGGAGAGGGAATAAAGGCCTAAATCTGATCTCTGACCCCATCTTTTTGACTTAATTATTTGTATGGATTTGATTCAAATCACAACCCAAGTAATAAACTAATAACTCATGTTTAAGCTGGCGACAGTTTTTAAGTAAAACAAGATCAACTTCTTCTGTTTTTTTTACCTTTTCAGCAAGTTATTACATGCACGTCAGTAGTGCCCAGTCAGATCTCATTGGATTGATTGCATGCTTGTTAGTACATCGATCGCTTTCCCGTAGATTCGTAGTAGGAAATCGGAATGAATACATGGAATGACCTAGCTTTCTTCCTTCTTTCCTCTGCTGCAGTCGCGCGGGCGCAACATCGCATGTGCAAACAATACTGACATTTCTTCATGGCTGTGGCCGTGGGTCTTTCGATCGTGTATGTATTACTCGATATACGCCACCCGGCCCCCCCGTCGTCGGAACTTGCTGGCATGGAGCAGCCAAAGCACTTGCTGTAGCAGAACACACAGCAGAGAGAGAGAGAGAGAGAGAGAGAGAGAGAGAGAGAGAGAGATGCAGCATCAGCAATCAGCATGCATGGAATGGAATGGTAGACCAGCAGGAGGACAGCAGGTGGTCGGGGGTATCAGATTCCTGTCAGATCGACTGTACTGCAAATCACACAGGGGATCTCGAAAAAGAAATGACAGCTTTAGCTTCTTTATACACGTACACACACCAGCTGCTGCAGCCCCCTCCTCCTTTTTTTCCCTTTGGGGTCCTACTTTTAAGAAATCTTTCTTGGGTCAGGAAGGCCCATGTGGCCCATATACTTAAAACCCTAGTTATTGTCTATAAATAAAGAGGAGATCCCATATCATGTAACCTTAGACAGCAGCATCATACAGTAATAAAGAATCAGTCCCTCTCTACACTATTGTCTCCTTGTGTTCTACTATTATTCAGTTAAGGAGCCCTTGGACTACACTCGGTAGCAAGGGGTTCTTAACACGTTATCAGTTATCACGCACGTGGCTCTAAAACGAAGATCGAGCAAAGGTAATGTAAAAGGTGCTGAATTCATATATTTTATGATCTGTGTATTGGAGTTCTGTTTTTTTAGCACAAATACCTAAAGCATGCATCTCTTAGCAGATTTTATCGCCGACACGAAGTCGATGGGGTGCACACATGATTGCCGCTGACTTTAAATCGCCGACACACACGTCGATCAATCATGTGTGATACATACGTTTATTTTCCTGCATCATTAAAAAAACAACAACAGTAGTAAGGCTAGCGTCAGCGTAGTCGCTGTACTAGCATGGAGGCAAGCAAGCAGCAGCCGTCGTAGCACTGGCCTCACCGCTGCCTCACGAAGGTGCACGAGCGAGTGGGGGCCACCGTCTCACTGCTGACGAGTGTGGGCGAGCGAGCGCCGTCGTCTCGCCGCTACCGCACGAAGGCGCGCGGGCGAGCGGCTACGACCGCCTTGCTGCTGCCGAGCGGGCACCACCTTGTTGCTGCCGAGCACGGGTGAGCAACCACCGCCACCCGGCTACTGCCAAGCGTGAGCGCGTGGGCGCCGCCGTGCGCGAGCGCCGCTGCCTCGCTGCTCGAGCGCCTGGCCGCCCAGCCCTCAGAGCTCCACCGCTTGAACAGAGAATAGTAAAGTGTTGGAGAGAGAAAAAAAGGGGAGAGAGGCTCCTGCGCTTCGAAGCACGCAAGGTGCAGCATGCGTGTGACATTATTGTTCATTACACGCACGCGACCCAAAGCGTACGATACTAGTAAATGGTAAACCATTTTCATTCTTTCTATTTGTTTTTACCTTCAGAAAGTTATTTCTGAAATAATATGAAGTTAAAATACTACAAGTTTACCTTCTTGTGCATTTAAATTTGTATAGTGCGTCATTTATTTTAAGCTTCTGTTTTGTTCTTTATAAATATTTATTTGATTCTTTGAAATGATTACAAAAAGTAATCTAATTATAAAATTCATCACATGTAGATGACTGGTATTGTGAGCCGTGAATTCGAGGTGTTGGCCCCGCATGGTCAAAACTACCTCACGTGGGCATCTGATGTGCAAATTGTGCTTGGGGGCAAGAAGCTCAAAGTTGCAATCGGGCTTGGCCAAAAAGATGAAGTGACTACCGACGAGCAAAATGACCAAGCATTGCATTTTCTTCGGCATCATCTCTCGCCTACACTCAAGAAAGAGTACATGTCAGAGAGAAAGGCAACCAACCTCTGGAATGCATTGCAACAGCGTTTTGAGAGGTTAAAGTACACAGTCTTGCCCCAAGCACAGCAAGACTGGGCTCGCCTTAGATATACCGACTTTAAAACTGTGGGAGAATACAATGCAGCACTGCACCGAATATGCACCAAATTATCTCTTTGTGGTAAGGTGATAACATATCAGGAAAAGATTGAAAAAACCTTGTCTACCTTCCACCCAAGCGCCATCCAATCTGCCCGCAACTATCGACAAGATGCATACAAGCAGTATAGCGATCTTATCGATATGATGCAAGTAAATGAGGCACAAGATGATGCATTGAAGACGAACTTCAATGCTTATCCAAATGGAAAGGGCATTAGCACTGAAATTAATGTCGCCTCGTACAAGATAAGGAAGCCTATCTAGAGAAAAAGAGGCAAGCATGGTGCTGGCAAGGGAAAGAAAGAAACCACGGTCAATCCCGTCAATGCTCACGGAAAGAAAACAAGCAAAGAGAAGCCACAACATAAGCCATACGGACTTCAAGACCAAACATGCTACAAATGCGGAGTGTGGGGGCATTGGTCTAAAATATGTCAATCACCAAAGCATGTAATAGAAGCATACAAGGCAAAGAACATGCACAAACAGAAACCTGAGGCCCACTTCACCATGGCAACCAACAACGAAGCCATGGAAGAAGACCCTGCACTTGAAGCATTTGGCATGCCTCTTGATCTTGCAAGTGCTGTGAAGATGATTGCCACCGAAGAGAATACCTCCATAGCTCTAGTGGAGGCTAACACCGATGCCTTTCTTGATTCCATTTGAGTGCTTGCATGCACATTTATTTTTCATTAGAGCTTAAATTATGGTCTGTAAGCTCTATGAGAGCATTATCTTTATTTCGTGAGTGTTGAACTATTTGAATTTACCATGCAATATTTCCCTTATGATAATTACTAATTGCAATAATTTTATTATGAAAGGTCCATGGAGGATATATGTATTGTCGACAGTGGCACGACAAATACCATTTTAAGGGAGATGAAATACTTTCACACAATCACGAAGAACGTTGGAAGTATTACCACGATCGCCGGAAGCGGTTCATATGTAATAGGCTCCGGTAAAGCCACAATTATACTCCTGATGGGTACTCAGATCGAAATCAAAGAAGCACTATTGTACCCCGAATCAACCAGAACCCTCTTGAGTTTTAGGGACATTCGTGCAAATGGTTTTCATGTAGAAACCATAGAGGAAAATGGTAAGGAATACCTATGCATCATAAAGTATGGGAAATATGACAAATAAGTCATAGAAAAATTCCCGTCGCTAGAATCAGGGTTATATTATACTAAGATTAGTGCATCTGCAATGTACACTTCCCTAAAGACGGTGTTTAGACATTCTGAATTATTCTCTCTATGGCATTATCGACTAGGGCACCCTGGTCTTAGAATGATGAGAAATATCATCAATAACTCACAAGGACACTGCATAAATGTGAAACACTTCCCAAATCAAGAATATTTTTGTGCCAGAGATGTGCCATGGGAAAATTGATAGTGAGACCACCCCCTTGAAAGTAAAGAATGAAATTCCCGCCTTCTTGGAACGAATCCAGGGGGACATTTGTGGTCCAATTCAACCACTTTCAGGACCTTTTAGATATTTTATGGTCTTAATCGATGCATCCTTGAAGTGGTCGCATGTATGCTTACTATCAACTCGAAACCATGCACTCGCAAAGTTGATCTCGCAGATCATCCGGATTAAAAATACTTTTCCTGACCATCGAATAAAGTCCATTAGAGTGGATAATGCTGGAGAATTTACCTCTAAGGCATTTGATGATTATTGTACCACATCGGGAATTGCAGTTGAGCACTCTGTGCCTCATGTTCATACGCAAAATGGACTAGCCGAAGCTTTGATTAAAAGAATAAAGCTAATTGCTCGACCACTCTTGCAGAGTTGTAACCTACCCAACACATGTTGGGGCCATGCCATCCTGCACGCAACAGCACTTATCAATTTCCGTCCATCAGCATACAACATTCACTCACCAATGCAACTAGTGCAAGGAGTCATCCCAAAAATCTCTCACCTAAGAAAATTTGGATGCATGGTATATGTACCTATATCACCTCCACAGTGAAGTGCAATGGGACATCTCCGGAAAATAGGGATATATGTTGGATATGAGAGTGCATCCATAATTAGACACCTTGACCCAATGACCGGAGAATTGCATATGGCCCGATTCGCTGACTGTATTTTCGACGAGGATAATTTCCCGTCATTAGGGGGAGCAAAAGAACCTTTGGATGAGAAATGCCGAGAAATTATATGGCAATCCATGGGAATCCCCGCTCATGACCCTCACACCAAAGAAGCAAATCTAGAAGTTCAAAAGATAGTCGATTTGCAAAACTTAGCAAATGAACTGCCTGACCATTTTTGTGATTTGAAGAGCGTGGTTAAGTCGCATGTTCCCGCACAGAATGCACCAGAGAGGGTTGAAATACTAAAGAAAATTGAAGGTATACCCGATCCTGTTAAGAGGCCTCATAACAAAAGGACAAGAACTCTGGCTTCTCAAACCCCAAGTACTTGGAGACGTCCCGGGAAAAGAGGGCGAGAGGACTTACCACAGCCAGTCACGAAAATGCCCCAAAGCAAGAAGGGGAGCCATACGAGACCTGGCACCGAGAAGGAACACATGAAGAAAAGAAATCCGGACTTGAACCTTCCCGTTGAAGAAACCGCCAACCCAAACATGTGCGCACACAAAGGCGATGAAAAACTAAAGGAACTCGCTCCCGCAACAAGAAGCAGCAGGGAAATGCAAGAAGAAATGCAAGAAGCATCCCATGATGAAATGGCCATAAACAATGTATTAACTGGAGAATGCATGAACAGAGCAACAACCAACATAGACATATATTTCGCAAAGAAAGTTGCCTCGATCATTGATCATGACCCAGAACCGGCATCTATCGCAGAGTGCAAGAAAAGACCAGATTGGGATAAATGGAAAAAGGCAATTATTGTTGAATTAATTTCTCTAGACAAAAGAGATGTGTTTGGCCCCGTAAGCCGCACACCATCCCACATACACCCTGTAGGTTATAAGTGGGTATTCGTCCGCAAGAGAAATGAAAATAATGAAATATCAAGGTACAAAGCAAGGCTAGTCGCTCAAGGTTTCACTCAGCACCCTGGAGTTGATTATGAAGAAACTTACTCTCCAGTCATGGGAGGAATTACCTTTAGATACTTGATCTCATTGGCAGTGAACTTAAATTTAAAAATGAAACTAATGGATGTTGTGACGGCTTATCTTTATGGTAACTTGGATACATACATCTATATGAAAATACCAGAAGGAATCCCAGTCCTAAATCGAGACAAGAAAAATAGAGCATTATACAGTGTTAAACTTAAGAAATCACTGTATGGATTGAAACAATCAGGAAGAATGTGGTATAATCGACTGAGTGAATTTCTAAGCAAGAAAGGCTACACAAACAGCGAGGATTGCCCATGTGTCTTTATACAGCGATCCCCGAATTGATTCTGCATTATATCAGCATATGTTGATGACTTGAACATCATAGGAACACATGAAGAAATTGAAGAAGCAAGCTCATACTTGAAGTCTGAATTTGAGATGAAAGATTTGGGTAAAACCAAATTCTGTTTAGGCTTGCAGCTTGAACATTTTGAAGGTGGCATATTAATCCACCAATCAACTTACACTCAGAAAGTATTAGAAAGATTTGGTTTTGAGAAGGCATACCCTGCCAAAACACCTATGATCGGAAGGTCATTACATATAGACCAAGACCCATACTGACCTAAGGAAGAAGGGGAGGAAGTTCTTGGAGTTGAATACCCATACCTAAGTGCAATTGGAGCGCTAATGTATATAGCAAATAGCACGAGACCAGATATTGCATTTGCCGTTGTTAGTACCCTGGAAATGGGGTACCCATTACTACAGTATGAAGGTGCGGTGTCCATGCGACTATCTTTAGTCGCATGGCGAACAGTACCCGACCCCACCACGTGGACGGCTCCGGGGTCGCCACGTGGCCAGGGAAGACAATATCCTCCAAGGTATCAATGGTGAGTCCGGACCCCCATGGGAAAGTGTCCGACCCCTGCATATCCGGACTGGACCTCCGGGAAGGGTCCAGGACCTCCGCGGGTACAGACCGGACCCCCGGGACGGGTCCCGGAGCTCTCTGTGTAGGGTCCGGGCCACCCTCAGCAGGGTCCCGGGATTCTGGGATAAAGAATACCCAGGCCTTAATTAAGGCCAGGCGGGGGTCCGGAGTCGACACGTGTCCGGACCATACCATGTACACTTCTGCTCCCCGCTCAGGCGGAGACCCGATGCTGCCACGTGGCCTACTACCCATGACGTAAGCCAGCGGGCGGAGCCTGACGTAAGGCCTCTGGCCGCGCGGCGCTACATTTCTTGCGGATAAGGCGCGCTACCTGTCTATTCCACTGGCAGGTGATGTGCAACCTCAGCATTTAATGAGCCCTGCCACTCCACTGGCAGGCGATGTGCTGCCTTAGCATTTAATGTGCCCTGTCCACTCCGCTGACAGGCGGCGACCAGGCCATCCTGCAGGCGGCGTGCCTGTCCATTCCGTTGGCAGACAGTACGCCCATGCTGCGGCATACACTATGCTCATCATCACTCGCATGTTACCGAGGAAGCAGCGCAGGATATCAATATCGTATGCACTATGGACATTATGGCGCTCGAAGATCTTCTAAGCGACACTGGCATTGATACTTCTATATTATTCCCTCTGTTTTGCCCTTGGGCCCGCATGTCGGGGCTCAGTACCCTTGTACGTGCCCCTCTTCAGCTATAAAAGGGGAGGCACGCAACAAACTCACTTAGACTCTCACACTCACAAGTTCATACAAGCTCTCAAGCTCAATACAACACATAGTGGAGTAGGGTATTATGCTCCTGCGTCCCAAACCACTCTAAACCCTTGTGTGTTCTTGTGTTCTTCCCGTTTCCACCTAACAGGCAAAACGCTTAGGCCCCTCCTCATCTAAGGATTTAGGGCGCGTGCAATTGAGAGCACCTAGAGGAAAGGGTGAATAGGTGATCCTGTAAAATTCAACAACTAATAGCCACAAAACTTGATTATAAAGATGTTAGTGCAATAGAACCAAGTGGCTATAGAGCGAGCTCTTGCGAATCACAATAAACACAAAGACAGCACAAGAGACACAGTGGGTTACCCCGTGGTTCGGCCAAGTATAACACTTGCCTACCTCCACGTTGTGGCATCCCAATGGACAAGGGTTGCACTCAACCCCTTTCAAGTGATCCAATGATCAACTTGAATACCACGGTATTCTTCCTTATATCTTATCCCGTTTGTGAGGAATCTCCACAAGTTGGAGCCTCTCGCCCTTACAACAAAAATCACAATGAAAACACAAGAGTAAGGTTGGGAGCAACACACACAAATCCGCAGCACACACACGCACACAAGCCAAGACTTGAGCTCAAATGAAGCACAGAGAGTTCACAGCTAGAACAGAGCTCAAATCACTAACACGATCGATCAAGTGCGTGGAGACGGAGTGTCGAGACTTAGAATTGCTTAGTGAATGCTTGGGTGACTCCTCTATGCACCTAGGGGTCCTTTTTATAGCCCCAAGGCAGCTAGGAGCCGTTGGAAGCTAACATGGAAGGCAATTCTTGCCTTCTGTCGGGTGGCGCACCGAACAGTCCGGTGCACCACCGGACAGCCACTGTAGACGGTCCGGTGCGGATCTCCTTCCTTTCCTGGCGCAGACTACTGTTGCACCTCAGCGTCGGTTGGCGCACCAAACACTGTCTGGTGCACACCGGACAGTCCAGTGCCCCCAGCCGACCGTTGGCGCGGGCCACGCGTCGCCCGCGAATTGCGCGGCCGACCGTTACGCTGGCAGCCGTTGGCTCACCGGACAGTCCGGTGAATTATAGTCGTACGTCGCCAAACATTCCCGAGAGCCGCCTGTTCACCGGAGTCCAGCTTGGTGCACCGGACACTGTCCGGTGCACCACCGGACAGTTCGGTGTGCCCAGCCGAGCTGGTCTTCGGCTGTAGGCAGCCAGACTTTTGCAATCCAATCCTTTATTTCTTTTCTCTGTTTCTAGCACTTAGATAACTTCATTAGTATATACAAAAACCAACTACTAAGTCTAGAAACATACCTTCTCTTTGATTTGCACTTCTTTCTTCATTTAGCACTTAAGAACTCAATTAAATGCGTTGGACACTTAATCACCAAAACACAATAGAAATTGCCCAAAGGCATATTTCCCTTTCAATCTCCCCCTTTTTGGTGATTTATGCCAACACATCCAAAAGCAACAAAAGAAGTGTAACATCAATGCAATTGTGAACAAATTTGTCTTTGACAAGATTTGACATATTTGGATAATCTTTTGGCACCACTTGGTTTGTTTTTGCAAATCAAATTCATTTTCCTATCTCTAAGTCAAACACACTTGTTTAGGCATAAAGAGAGATATTCCAATGGAAAAGTTGATCAAGTACCAAAAACTCCACCTTTTTGCCATAATAAAAAATTCTCCCTATAAGAGACCAAATTTTGCAATAAGAGTATTTTGACAAATCAAAAGTTCTAACTCTATTATTTTCAAAATTCTCAAGTGGTAGCTGATCCATTTGCTTTGGCCTTAATTTCTCCCCCTTTGGCATTAAGCACCAAAACAGGATCATTTTTGGCCTTTTAACCCCATTGCCTCACCAAAAATGTCAATTAAGAGCAAAAAAGGCAATAGAAGCATAAGAATGAACTTGGAGGTGAGTACACTAGTACCGGAGTGCAGTGGAAGTCTTTGCAAAGTCCAAGTTCACCTTTCCCTTTCAATGTACTTTTGAGACTACATCAAATACACTCAAACACAAAGGTTAGTCTCAAAGGATCAAGTTGTAGCACTTCTCCCCCTAAATATGTGCATCATTCACACATGGACTGGTGAGGTCCAGGGATCCCTTGCACAACTTGAACACAATAAGCATAAATGCATAAAGTAACATGATCAAAAGCATAAAACACATGTATGCTATAAATCAATCCAAGTTACGCGAATCTAAGACATTAAGCTCACTACACAGCCTGCAAAAGGTTTTCTCATCTAAAGGCTTGGTAAAGATATCGGCTAGCTGGTTCTCGGTGCTAACATGATATACTTTGATATCTCCCTTTTGCTGGTGGTCCCTCAAAAAGTTATGCCGGATGTCTATATGCTTAGTGCGGTTGTGTTCAACAGGATTCTCCGCCATGCGGATTGCACTCTCATTGTCACATAGGAGTGAGACTTTGCTCAGATTGTAGCCAAAGTCCCGAAGGGTTTGCCTCATCCAAAGTAGTTGCGCGCAACACTGTCCTGCTGCAACATACTCGGCCTCAGCGGTGGATAGGGCAACGGAGGTTTGTTTCTTAGAACTCCAAGACACCAGGGACCTTCCTAGGAATTGGCACGTCCCTGATGTACTCTTCCTATCAACCTTGCATCCAGCATAATCGGAGTCTGAGTATCCAATCAAGTCAAAGGTAGACCCCTTTGGATACCAGATCCCGAAGCAAGGCGTATCAACTAAATATCTCAGAATCCGCTTAACGGCCACAAGGTGACATTCCCTTGGATCGGATTGAAATCTAGCACACATGCATACGCTAAGCATAATATTCGGTCTACTAGCACATAAATAAAGTAATGACCCTATCATAGACCGGTACGCTTTTTGATCAACAGATTTACCTCCTTTGTTGAGGTCGACATGTCCGTCGGTTCCCATTGGTGTCTTCGCGGTCTTGGCGTCCTTCATCCCAAACCACTTGAGAAGATCTTGTGTGTATTTCGTTTAGGAGAGGAAAGTGCCATCCTTGAGTTGCTTCACTTGGAACCCAAGGAAGTACGTCAACTCGCCCATCATCGACATCTCAAATTTCTATGTCATCACCCTGCTAAACTCCTCACAAGACTTTTGATTAGTAGAACCAAATATTATGTCATCGACATAAATTTGGCACACAAAAAGGTTACCGTCACAAGTCTTAGTGAAAAGAGTGGGATCGGCTTTCCCAACCTTGAAAGCATTAGCAATTAAGAAATCTCTAAGGCGTTCATACCATGCTCTTGGGGCTTGCTTAAGTCCATAGAGCGCCTTAGAGAGCTTAAAAACGTGGTCGGGATACCTGTCATCCTCAAAGCCAGGGGTTGTTCCACGTACACCTCCTCCTTGATTGGCCCATTGAGGAAAGCGCTCTTCACATCCATTTGAAACAACCTGAAAGAGTGGTGAGTGGCATAAGCTAATAATATTCTAATTAACTCTAGCCTAGCCACAGGAGCAAAAGTCTCCTCGAAATCCAAACCTGCGACTTGGGCATAACCTTTTGCCACAAGTCGAGCCTTGTTTCTTGTCACCGCCCCGTGCTCGTCTTGCTTGTTGCGGAACACCCACTTGGTTCCCACAACATTTTGCTTTGGACGTGGCACCAGGCTCCAAACTTCATTCCTCTTGAAGTTGTTGAGCTCTTCCTGCATGGCCAACACCCAGTTCGGATCTAGCAAGGCTTCTTCTACCCTGAAAGGCTCAATAGAAGAGACAAAAGAGTAATGCTCACAAAAATTAGCTAATCTTGAGCGAGTAGTTACTCCCTTGCTTATGTCACCCAGAATCTGATCAACTGGATGATTCCTTTGAATTGTCGCTCGGACTTGAGTTGGAGGGGCCTGTGGTGCTTCTTCCTCCATAACTTGTTCTTCTTGTGCTCCCCCTTGATCACACGCCTCTTCTTGATGAACACGTTCATCATCTTGAGTTGGGGGATGCACCATCGTTGAGGAAGAAGGTTGATCTTGCTCTTGTTGTTCCTATGGTCGCACATCTCTAATCGCCATGGTGCGTATTGCGGCCGTCGGAACATCATCTTCATCTATATCATCAAGATCAACTTCCTCTCTTGGAGAGCCATTAGTCTCATCAAATACAACGTCGCTAGAGACTTCAACCAAACCTGATGGTTTGTTGAAGACTCTATACGCCTTTGTATTTGATTCATACCCTAGTAAAAACCCTTCTACTGCCTTGGGAGCAAATTTAGAATTTCTACCTTTCTTCACTAGAATGTAACATTTGCTCCCAAATACACGAAAGTATGAGACATTGGGTTTGTTACCGATAAGAAGTTCATATGAGGTCTTCTTGAGGAGGCGATGTAGATAGAGCCGGTTTATGGCGTGGCAAGCTGTGTTCACAGCTTCCGACCAAAACCGCTCGGGCGTCTTGAACTCTCCAAGCATCGTCCTCGCCATGTCGATAAGCGTCCTGTTCTTCCTCTCTACCACACCATTTTGCTGTGGTGTGTAGGGAGCGGAGAACTCATGCTTGATGCCTTCCTCCTCAAGGTACTCCTCCACTTGCAGATTCTTGAACTCGGACCCGTTGTCGCTTCTTATCTTTTTCACCTTGAGCTCAAATTCGTTTTGAGCCTGCCTTAGAAAGCGTTTAAGGATCCCTTGGGTTTATGATTTATCCTGCAAAAAGAATACCCAAGTGAAGCGGGAAAAATCATCAACAATAACAAGACCATACTTACTTCCCCCGATGCTAAGGTAGGCGACGGGTCCGAAGAGGTCCATATGTAGTAGCTCCAGTGGTCTTGATGTTGTCATCACATTCTTGTTGTGATGAGTGCTTCCCACCTGTTTTCCTGCCTGATAAGCTGCACAAGGTCTATCTTTTTCGAAGCAGACATTGGTTAGTCCTAACACATGTTCTCCCTTTAGAAGTTTATGAAGGTTCTTCATCCCAACATGTGCTAGACGGCGATGCCACAGCCAGCCCATGCTAGTCTTAGCTATTAAGCATGCATCTAGATCGGCCTCCTCATTCGAAAAATCAACTAAGTAGAGTTTGCCATCTAGTACACCCTTAAACGCTAATGAACCATCACTCCTTCTAAAGATAGAAACATCAACATTTGTAAACAAACAATTGTAGCCCATGTGGCACAATTGACTTATAGACAGGAGATTATAGCCTAGCGACTCTACTAAAAATACATTGGAAATAGAGTGCTCGCTTGTGATGGCTATTTTTCCCAAACCTTTGACCTTGCCTTGATTCCCATCTCCAAAAATAATCGTATCATGGGAATCCTTGTTCTTGATGTAGGAGGTGAACATCTTCTTCTCCCCCGTCATGTGGTTTGTGCATCCGCTATAAGACAAATCTTTGAGCCCCCGGATGCATAAACCTGTAAGACAAATTAGGCTTGGGTTTTAGGTACCCAACTCTTGTTGGGTCCTACAAGGTTAGTTACAATAGCTTTTGGTACCCAAATGCAAGCCTTGTCTCCTTTGCATTTGGGTCCCAACTTTTTAGCAACCACTTTTTCATTTTTACATGAAAGAACAAACTTAGTGTTGCAAGCATGAAAGACAGTAGTAGGTTTATTACACATTTTCCTAGGAGCATGAGACACAAAATTTCTCCTAGGCCTACCATTAGAACTTGAAGCGAACATAGCATGTGAATCATAAGCATCATAATCATATCTCCTATTATACATGAAAGCATGATTCTTTTGAGCGCTACTAGCCATAGGGGCCTTCCCTTTCTCCTTGTTGGAAATGGGAGCCCTTTGGCTTGTTAAGTTCTTGGCTTCCTTTCGAAAGCCAAGTCCATCTTTAATTGAGGGGTGTCTACCAATAGTGTAGGCATCCCTAGAAAATTTTAGCTTATCAAAATCAACCTTGCAAGTCTTAAGTTGAGCATTAAGACTTGCCACCTCATCATTTAATTTAGCAATAGAAACAAGATGTTCATCACAAGCATTGATATAAAATCCTTGCATATATTGCAAATTACAACATGTTCTACACATGAACTTGATTTCTTAGCTACCTCTAGCTTAGCACTCATCACTCAAAGTTTTTAAACTAGAGATAGATTCATTGCAAGTAGATAACTTAGAAGATAGTAATTCATTCCTCTTAATTTCTAAGGCAAGAGACTTTTGAACACTAACAAATTTGTCATGTTCCTCATACAAAATGTCCTCTTGCCTCTCTAGTAGTCTATCTTTTTCATTTAAAGCATCAATCAATTCATTGATCTTTTCTACTTTAGCTCTATCTAATCCTTTAAACAAGCTAGTATAATCTACTTCATCATCACTAGAATCCTCATCACTAGAAGTAGAATACTTAGGGGTTTCTCGAACGCTTACCTTTTTCTCCTTTGCCATGAGGCAAGTGTGGCGTTCGTTGGGGAAGAGAGAAGATTTGTTGAAGGCCGAGGCTGCCAGTCCTTCATCATCGGAGTCGGATGACGAGCAGTCCGAGTCCCATTCCTTGCCAACATGCGCCTCACCTTTAGCCTTTCTATAGCTTTTTTCTTCTCCTTCTTCCCATGTCTTTCTTCCCCCTGGTCATTTTCATTATCGGGACATTGAGCAATAAAATGACCTGTCTTACCACATTTGAAGCAGGAGCGCTTTCCCCTTGCTTTATTCTTGTTGGGCTACTCCTTACGTCCTTTTAATGCGGTCTTGAAGCGCTTGATGATGAGAGCCATCTCATCTTCGTTTAGCCCAGCCGCCTCAACTTGTGCCACCTTGCTTGGTAGCGCCTCCCTGCTGCTTGTTGCTTTGAGAGCAACGTGTTGAGGCTCGTAGACGGGTAATGGACCATTAAGCGTGTCGTCTACATATCGAGCTTCTTTCACCATCATGCGCCCGCTAACAAACTTTCCGAGTATCTCCTCGGGTGTCATCTTTGTGTACTTGGGATTTTCATGGATGAGGTTCACAAGATGAGGGTCAATAACAGTAAAAGACCTGAGCATAAGTCGGACGACGTCGTGGTCCGTCCATCTCGTGCTCCCATAGCTCCTAATCTTGTTGACCAGGGTCTTCAGCGTGTTGTACGTCTGTGTTGGCTCCTCTCCCCTGATCATGGCGAACCTTCCCAGCTCGCCTTCCACCAACTCCATTTTGGTGATCATGGTGGCGTCGTTTGCCTCATGTGATATTTTGAGGGTGTCCCATATTTGCTTGGCGTTGTCCAAGCCGCTCACCTTGTTGTACTCATCCCTGCACAAAGATGCTAGCAAAACAGTGGTAGCTTGTGCATTTTTATGAATTTGCTCGTTAATGAACACGGGGTTATCCGTACTATCAAATTGCATTCCATGTTCAACTATCTCCCAGATACTAGGATGGAGAGAGAATAGATGACTACGCATTTTGTGACTCCAAAAAGAGTAGTCCTCTCCATCAAAGTGTGGAGGTTTACCAAGAGGAATTGAAAGCAAATGAGCATTGGAATTAAAAGGAATACGTGAATAATCAAATGAATAATTTGAATAACCGGTTTCTTTTTCTCGTCATTGTCGTCTCTTGGTGAAGAAGAAGATTCATCGCTGTCGTAGTAGACGATTTTCTTGATGCGCCTCTTCTTCTTCCCGTCCTTCTTCTTATGACTCGAGCCAGAGTCAGTGGGCTTGTCGTCCCTTGGCTCGTTGAGGAAGGACTCCTTTTCCTTGTCATTGACCACCATCCCCTTTCCCTTAGGATCCATCTCTTCGGGCGATTAGTCCCTTTCGTGAAGAGAACGGCTCCGATACCAATTGAGAGCACCTAGAGGGGGAGGGTGAATAGGTGATCATGTAAAATTCAACAACTAATAGCCACAAAACTTGGTTATAAAGATGTTAGTGCAATAGAACCAAGTGCCTATAGAGCGAGCTCTTGCGAATCACAATAAACACAAAGACAACACAAGAGACACAATGGGTTATCCCGTGGTTCGGCCAAGTATAATACTTGCCTACCTCCACGTTGTGGCGTCCCAATGGACAAGGGTTGCACTCAACCCCTTTCAAGTGATCCAATCATCAACTTGAATACCACAGTATTCTTCCTTATATCTTATCCCGTTTGCGAGGAATCTCCACAAGTTGGAGCCTCTCGCCCTTACAACAAAGATCACAATGAAAACACAAGAGTAAGGTTGGGAGCAACACACACAAATCCGCAGCACACACACGCACACAAGCCAAGACTTGAGCTCAAATGAAGCACAAAGAGTTCACAGCTAGAACGGAGCTCAAATCACTAACACGATCGATCAAGTGCGTGGAGACGGAGTGTGGACACTTAGAATTGCTTAGTGAATGCTTGGGTGACTCCTCCATGCGCCTAGGGATCCCTTTTATAGCCCCAAGGCAGCTAGGAGCTGTTGGAAGCCAACAAGGAAGGAAATTCTTGCCTTCTATTGGGTGGCGCACCGGACAGTCCGATGCACCACCGGACATCCACTGTAGACGGTCCGGTGCGGATCTCCTTCCTTTCCTAGCGCAAACGACCGTTGCACCTCTGTGTCGGTTGGCGCACCGGGCACTATCGGTGCACACCGGACAGTCCGGTGCCCCCAGCCGACCGTTGGCGCGGGCCACGCGTCACCCGCGGATTGCGCGGCCGACCGTTGCGCTGGCGGCCGTTGGCTCACCGGACAGTCCGGTGCACCACCGAACAGTCCGGTGAATTATAGTCGTACACCGCCAAACATTCCCGAGAGTGGCCTGTTCACCGGAGTCCAGCTTGGCGCACCGGACACTGTCCGGTGTGCCCAGCCGAGCTGGTCTTCGACTGTAGGCAGCCAGACTTTTGCAATCCAATCCTTTCTTTCTTTTCTCTGTTTCTAGCACTTAGATAACTTCATTAGTATACAAAAACCAACTACTAAGTCTAGAAACATACCTTCTCTTTGATTTGCACTTCTTTCTTCATTTAGCACTTAAGAACTCAATTAAATGTGTTGGACACTTAATCACCGAAACACAATAGAAATTGCCCAAAGGCATATTTCCCTTTCAGCATTCTGCCACCCGACCGGAGATTTCCTCTTCGACATTTGGCGCGCCAGGTAGGGGCTAGGCTTTAGGTTTTTGCTTGTTTTCTTGCTCGGCATGATGGTGCAAACCGTTGAGCACCGCGCCAACACTTTGGAGGATTTCGTGGTGGAGGAAGAAGCTGCATACTCCGCGCCACGAGTATCCGACCGCCCTGTGACTGGGCTACTGCTGTGCACGCTACGCGGCATCACACGCCTGCACAAGCATCCCGGACTCCGTCAAGGGCAGCGCCCGGGGCGTTGTCCGCGGCCAAAGAGTTGCTACGCCACCCTCCAAGCTCCACGGCCTCATCGGGGGCCATGAAGCAGTGGTGTGATGACGTCGACCGACTGCTCGGCATGGCGCACTCTAGCTCGACCAGATCGAGGCCACGGTCATCCCGACGCCAACATGAGGCGACGATGTTTGTGCGCTCACCCTCTGTGAGGGGCGCGCATACTGACGACCTCCGGGCAGAGCTCAACCCCAGGCGTGCGGGAGAGGATGCCTGGGTCTTCCTGGAGAGGACGCGAGAGCGCCGACAAAACTTCGAGGGTCGCGAAGATGCTCGAGTCTCTCTAGAAAGGGCGCGTGAGCGCCGACAAAACATCGAGGGTCACAACCTCGATCAAGACTTTGCTGCGGTAGCACCGCAAACCCCGGTGGGCACCCGGTTCCAGGCGGGTGTCCCCTTGGCCGGCGTGGGCTATGCCGCCCTCGCGGATCATCTCCACACGACATCCTTGCCATCCAAGTTCCGGCCACACCTGCCGGAAAAGTACGATGGTACATCAAATCCGTCGAAATTTCTGTAGGTGTATGTCACCGCTATCACAGCAGCAGGTGGAAACACTGCTGTGATGGCGACATATTTTTATGTCGCCTTGTCTGGGCCTACCCGGACTTGGCTCATGAACCTTGCCCCAAGATCAATCTATTCCTGGGAAGAGCTCTGCGCGCGGTTCACAGCGAACTTCGCCAGCGCTTACCAACAGCACGGCGTGGAGGCCCACCTCCACGCAGTAAGGCAGAAACCCGGGGAGACTCTCCGGATGTTTATCTCCCGCTTCACCAAGGTGCGAGGTACTATACCTCGCATTTCCGATGCTTCCATCATCACGGCCTTCCGTCAAGGAGTACGTGATGAAAAAATGTTGGAGAAGCTGGCCACGCATGACGTGGAGACTGTCTCCACACTCTTCGCTCTGGCCGACAAGTGCGCTAGAGCCGCAAAGGGCCGGGCATGGCACTCGGCCCCACAAACCGGGGTCGTCCAGACGGGTGGCTCGGGTGTCGTCCCCTGGGATGGTAAAAAGAAAAAGAAGGGTCGCGGCCATGAGAAGCTGCAGTCCACCGCTCTAGTCGTCGCAGCCGCGACTAGGGGCCGGGGCGACCACAACAAGCGCCCACGGCAGCAGAGGGGTAACAGCGGCTCATGCCCTGTACACCCCAACAGTCACCACAGCGCCGCGGAGTGTCGTGAGATCATCGACCTCACGAAACGCGTCAGCGAGCAGCGCAAGCAGTCTTCCAGGGACGGCTCCCCACCTCGTCGCCGACCTGGCAAGGAAAGGGTCGACGACGGCGAGGTGGCCGCGTCTGAACGGGACCTCGGGTATCATTCACCCGAGGGGGTCCTGAAGGATGTAATCACCGGAGACTCCTACTCCGGTGGCGACAGCTAGACGGGCCACCGGGGGGACCCCGTACTCCCTAGTCTACGGGGCTGAAGCCTGCCTTCCCACAGAAACCTTTATGGACTCACCATGGGTCCAGTCTTTTGATAAGTCTATGCAAGAGCGGCCATAGCGTAAGGATGTGGGCTCCATCGACGAACGCAGAGGGAAAGAAGCGACCCGAAATGCACGTTGCAACCAGGCGCCCAGGCGCTACTGACGGTTCGTGCATAGTAGGGAACCCTGGGTCGGGACCTAGCCCTATGGCGAGTACTGAACCAAGAGGGTTCCATAAACGCTCCCCCAGCTGGGAGGAACCCTTCAAGGTGACAGAAATATGTCGACCCGGGGGTAACCACCTTGCTACAGCTGGAGCACCTCTTCCTAACCTCTGGAGCATCTTTGTAAGTTCTATCCATAGGAGCAAGTCTATGGGGTTTAGTTTTTCTCCCTTTTGTAACTAGGTTGCGCATACGTGTACGCCAGCCCAGTGAGGTCCGCCCTCATAAGCCCGGCCTGTTGGCCTGCACCCATGCATGTCGAGTTATAAAGAGAAGATTTACCCCCTCAGATGCGCTCCTATGACAGTCTTATCCTCCTGCCTCCATGGTTTTATCCTGTAGTTCCCGGATATTATTTTTATCTAACCCACCCGTACAGTTCCTATCTGTCCTGGCATGAAGACATCCGAATTGAGTAGTCAGGCCTGCAGTTTAGGACCCCTCTACGAAAGCAGGGGGTCCGGTAGCCTGGGGACCAGTTCTAAAGAACAGGAGCTCGTTCCATGGGGTGGTCCAAAGCAGTGTGGCCGCTTAGCCTGGTTCCGTACCCAAAAGCCTGCACACTCTACCACTCTGTGACGGGCACCCTAGTATTTGGAGCTATAGTCATGTGGGTCCGACAACCTGGGGTCCGGCTCTAGAGAATGGATACTTGTCCCCTGGGGTGGTCCGGAGCCGTGTAGCCGCTTAGCCTGGTCTTGTACCGTAAGCCTGCATGCTCCACCACTCTGCGACGGGTGTCCTAGTATTTGGAACCGCGGTCCAGGGGGTCCGGACACACAACTTGGCTTCCCAGACTAAAACCTGCAGGTCCCGTGCATATATCAAAGGATGGCTAATGTCAGACGATGGGTACTATGGGTGTACTACTAACACTCCCTAGCCGAAGCTGTGTGCAAGTCCGGGTCCCAGTCGAGTCTACCTCCTGGGGGCCATTGCCAACTCATTCCTAGGTATACTGGTATCCAGCCTAGGTAGTGCGCCTCTTCACCTCCGCCGAAACCAACAGCCCAGTCTCTGGCACGGGGGCCCGGGCCCACGAGTCATCCTCCATGGGCGCCGGTTCCTGGGTGTAGAGAAGTCAAACCGCCGCTCGCGCTAGTACCACGCCTCCTCAGGGCCTCCGTAGAAGACAGAGAATTTTTCAAAACCGATGCAGCGGTATCGAGGCACCCCGCGCGTGGCCCAACAAAAGCATCAAGTGCGGAGGTCACGGGTCAGTCAGCCGCAGGGACAGGCGTCACAGTTGGCGTGATCGAGGGCGGACTGACAGTAATTACGCCAGCGAGCACACGGAAGCAGCGCACCCATTGACAATCTAGCTTTGCCCCAACTGCAGGCTCGTACCCTCCCCTAAGGCAGGCCCGAGGGCCACTGTCAGTACCCTGGAAATGGGGTACCCGTTACTACAGTATGAAGGTGCGGTGTCCATGCGGCTATCTTTAGTCGCGTGGCGAACAGTACCCGACCCCACCACGTGGACGGCTCCAGGGTCGCCACGTGGCCAGGGAAGACAATATCCTCCAAGGTATCAACGGTGGGTTCGGACCCCCATGGGAAAGTGCCGGACCCCTGCATATTTGGACCGGACCTCCGGGCAGTGTCCAGGACCTTCGCGGGTACAGACCGGACCCCCGGGACGGGTCCCGGACCTCTCTGTGTAGGGTCCGGGCCACCCTCAGGAGGGTCCCGGGATTTCGGGATAAAGAATAACCAGGCCTTAATCAAGGCCAGGTGGGGGTCCGGAGCCGACACGTGTCCGGACCATACCATGTACACTTCTGTCGGCGTTTCGAGACCGGGGGGTCCCTAAGCCGACGAGTGAATGTCGTCGCGTGCCCCAGCCCAGATGGGTCGACGCGAGGCCGAGCGCGATGGGGGGAAGTGAGGTGGCCGGAGACAGGCGTGAGAGAGGTGGAAATCCCGCGGCCTTCGTGTTCGTTCCGCGCCCAGGTCGGGTGCGCTTGCAGTAGGGGGTTACAAGCGTCCACGCGGGAGAGGGAGCGAGCGGCTTCAAGCGAGCGCCTGTCTCGTCCTCGTCCCCGCGCGGCCAACCCTCTCTAAGAGGGCCCTGGTCCTTCCTTTTATAGGCGTAAGGAGAGGATCCAGGTGTACAATGGGGGGTGTAGCAGAGTGCTACGTGTCTAGCGGAGGAGAGCTAGCGCCCTAAGTACATGCCGTTGTGGCAGCCAGAGAGATTTTGGCACCCAGCTGGTGTGATGTCGTGGCTGTCGGAGGAGTGCTGGAGCCTGGCGGAGGGACAGCTATCGGAGCTATTGAGTCCTTGCTGACGTCCTCTTGCTTCCGTAAGGGGGCTGAGAGCCGCCGTCGTCACAGAGTATGCGAGGCGCCATCATTGCCTATCTGGCGGAGTGAGCTAGATGGGACGTCGGTCTTGTTCCCCGTGGCCCGAGTCAGCTCGGGGTAGGGTGATGATGGCGCCTCCTGTTGACGTGGCTGGTCTGCGCCCTAGGTTGGGCGGTGTGGAAGCTCCTCCGAGGTCGAGTCTGTCTCCCATGGCTGAGGTCGAGTCCGAGCCCCTGGTTCGGGCGAGGCGGAGACCGTCGGCTGAGGCCAGGGTGGAGTCCGAGCCCTGGGGTCGGGCGGAGCGGAGTTCGTCGTCTTCTGGGGCTGAGCCCAAGTCCGAGCCCTGGGTTGGGCGGAGCGGAGTTCGTCGTCTTCCGGGACTTAGCCCGAGTCCAAGCCCTGGGTCGGGCGGAGCGGAGTTCGCCGTCTTCCGGGGCTTAGCCCGAGTCCGAGCCCTGGGTCGGGCGGAGCGGAGTTCACCGTCTTCCGGGGCTTAGCCCGAGTCCGAGCCCTGGGTTGGGCGGAGCGGAGTTCGTCGTCTTCTGGGACTTAGCCCGAGTCCGAGCCCTGGGTCATGCGGAGCGGAGTTCACCGTCTTCCGGGGCTTAGCCCGAGTCCGAGCCCTGGGTCGGGCGGAGCGGAGTTCACCATCTTCCGGGGCTTAGCCCGAGTCCGAGCCCTGGGTCGGGCGGAGCGGATTTCGCCGTCTTCCGGGGCTTAGCCCGAGTCCGAGCCCTGGGTCGGGCGGAGCGGAGCTTCCTATGGTGCCTGCGGTCGGGCCTGATTGCCTGTCAGCCTCACTCTGTCAAGTGGCACCGCAGTCGGAGCGGCGCAGGCGGCGCTGTCTTTTTGTCAGGCCGGCCAGTGGAGCGGCAAAGTGACGGCGGTCACTTCGGCTCTGTCGGCTGAAGGGCGCGCGTCAGGATAAAGGTGTCAGGTCACCTTTGCATTAAATGCTCCTGCGATTTGGTCGGTCGGTGCGACGATTTGGTCAGGGTTGCTTCTTGGCGAAGACAGGGCCTCGGGCGAGCCGGAAATATGTTCGCCGCTGGAGGGGGCCCTCGGGCGAGACGGAGATCCTTCGGGGTCGGCTGCCCTTGTCCGAGGCTAGGCTCGTGCGAGGCGTGATCGAGTCCCTCGAATGGACTGATCCCTGACTTAATCGCACCCATCAGGCCTTTGCAGCTTTATGTTGATGGGGGTTACCAGCTGAGAATTAGGAGCCTTGAGGGTACCCCTAATTATGGTCCCCGACAGTAGCCCCCGAGCCTCGAAGGGAGTGTTAGCACTCGCTTGGAGGCTTTCGTCGCACTTTTTTGCAAGGGGACTAGCCTTTCTCGGTTGCGTTTTGTTCTGGTGGGTGCGCGCGAGCGCACCTACCGGGTGTAGCCCCCGAGGCCTCGGAGCAGTGGTTTGACTCCTCTGAGGTCTTAATGCCTCGCGCAATGCTTCGGCTGGTCTGGTCGTTTCCTCATGCGAGCTGGCCGTAGCCCGGGTGTACGGTCGGGTCCCAAGTTCTCGGGCTGGTATGTTGACGATGTCAACGATTTGGCCGGAGCCGGGTTTGCGAGAGCAGCCCCCGAGCCTCTGCACGGGGCGAGAGGGCGATCAGGGACAAACTCGACTTTTTTACATACGCCCCTGCGTCGCCTTTCCGCAAGGAGGAGGGGGGAGAGTGCCATGTTGCCCTCGGTGGGCGCCGAACATCGTGTCTCCGGTGAGCTACAGGCGGGTGATCAGAGAGGACGTCCATGCCCCGTTCGTTAGGGGTCGGCTAGAGGCCCAGAGGCGCGCCCAAAAGTACCTGCGGGTGATCTGCCGGACCCGGTCCCCTGGCGACGGGGTCCGAGGGCTCGATGCCTCCCTTTGATGGGATTCCGTTACAAGATCGTTCCCGCTGGTCTCGGAAATGTCCTAGGGTACCTCGGGAGCGCAGCCCGAGCCTTGGTTATGTATCGAACGTACCCATGGTCATCCCTCGCTCTGTGTCTGAGGCGGCTGTGAACCCTTCGGGGGCCAGCCTTCGAACCCCTGATCAGTAGTGGGCGCGGAGCCCGAGTAGCCTAAAGCGGCCGTTGAACCCTTCCGAGGGGCCGGCCTTCGAACCTCTGACCAGTAGTGGGTGTGGAGCCCACGCGCTCTGAGGCGGCTGTTGAACCCTTCCGAGGGGCCAGCCTTCGAACCTCTGATCAGTAGGGAGGCTCGGAGCCTGGTTCCTTCACGGGGAAGGATCCTTTTCGGGGTATCCCCCTTTCCCGGTCCCTGTTGCAAGAGAGAGAAAGAGGAAAAAAGGAAAAGGATACGAAATCGAACGACGTGGCGTACCTTTTTTGACGCGATTTTTATGGCGAAGGCGAAGCGTCGCTCGCTTCTCCTGCCAGAGGCGTCGCCTGCCCCGCCGCGGAGTTAATGCGACGGGGCGAGTGGTTCGCGGGGCGGCCGTTGCGCGTGCGTGGGCCGTTCGAGGAACGGAACACGGGCGCGTCGTCTTCACGCCGTGAGAGAGGGTTCTCTCGTCGCTCCTGGATGGGACGTAGGCTTGGCTGACGACGTGACCGCTGCTCCTGCCCGCCTGCCACCGCCATTACTGCCGGCCCATTTTTTGTCGCATTGACCGCCGCGCCAGGCTGGTGCTGCTGGGTCGTGTTCTGGGTCGCCTCGAGTCGCGGTACTGGTTCCGCAGTCGAGGAGGCGCGGTGGTGGCGCAAGTGGCGGTGCAGTTGCATGCACGAAGCATTCGGCGCGCCGGTTGCATGACGCGTGGGCTTGGGCCTCCATGCTGGGCATGTTGGGAGACAGAGAAGTGCGCCCACTTGGCGCGGTTGCATGCCGCCTGCATGGCTGCCCGCCCTTTCGCCCGCTGGTCTGGGCAAAAGTGGAGAGCCGCTTGCAACCGCTGGGCGGTTGTACGCATCTTGCACGGCGGTTTGTCTTCTTCTGCTTTGAGCCGGCTTGCATGACGTGTGGGACCCAGCCCCCGTGCCGTAGGAGGAGGGCCTTGGAGCGTGTTGGAGAAGACTCAGCCCGCGACGGCTGGGGACGCAAGTAAGGAGAGTCGCCTTTAAAAGGAGGGTGACCCCCTTAGAAGGCGACCATGTCTTCGCGCTTCCTTATGCATCGTGTCTTTCCAACTTCCAAGCCCCCGGATGGGAGATACCCACCGTCTTTCCGCCTTGTCGTTGGGGGAACGCAACTCCGCGGGAGTTGGTACCTCTCAGCCATCGTTCGGCTTCAAGGATTTTCATCATACAGCCCGGTTGCACCCCTCCACCGGTGGTCACCCAAAACGGTGACCTCCAGCCCCTAGATGGGGAGAGGCAAGCCGGGCTGTGATCTTGGTCCCGCCCTCAGCCTCAAGGATGTTCGTCATCCTTGCTGGGGCGGGGAGCGAGGCAAGCCGGGGCTCTACCTCCCACGCGGGCCGGCTTGCCACCTCTTCTTCCAGCTTCTGGTGGTGGCAACCATCCTCCAGCTCTGTGGAGGAGACGTCCTCCAGCCATGCCGGGGAAGGCGAACTGTTGCTGCCCAACTAGGATGCAACATTTCACCCTCTTCCTCGCTTTCGTGGCGAGGACGGGAGCGAGGACCTGCCAGTGCGCTTTGGAGCGGCCCGCTTTTTGGCTTTAATAGCTGGTTCGCGTCCCTTGAGCGGGAACGCGAACGAGAGCCCTCCGGCGGCCGCGTCCGTCCTGGGACCATGGCTGCTGCTGCAGAGGTCGCTGGCGGGTCCCCCGGTGCTCGTCGCCCCGCAGGCTCCCCGGTGTGGAGGTTGCACATACCCGCGGGGACGGAACCAGAGTTCGGTCTGTAATGGCACTTCGAATGCCAGTGTTTTTGTTCATCGTGGCTGTCGAGGCCTGAACATGTATGTAATTTCGGCACGGAGCCGTGTTTTTTCCTCATTTTCGAGCGCTAAGACTCGCCTGTTGGTTGTCTGAACCGCTTCACCAAGCGTGAGTCGCCCCGTGTAAAGGTGACGAGTGAGGTATCCGTATCCTGGAGGCGTAGGAGTCCCTCGGCTCGGTCAGCCTTGTTGTCCGAGGCTTCTCTTGCTCAGTTAGAGGAACCCCTCGGCCGCCCTTCGATGAGCCGAGGCCAGGGGTAGCAGTGTCAACGCGAACAGAGGCGGAGTTGGCTCGAAAAGAAGACCTGTTCGGCCGGAGCCTGACCGGGCCGTCTGTTAGCGGGACCGACGCTGGAATTGACCTGCTGAGGCCTCGGGCCGGGCTGATGTCCTTGGAGGACAGCCGACCGAGGCCCCGGGGTGACCGGCCGAGCCGCCTGCTCGGGCCGGATTCTCGGAGAAGGCCCTGGCGGCGATGGCCCGGGCTTGGTGATGACGTTGTCCTTCAGAGCAGAGACCCTTGGACCGCGTCGTCGTCCGAGGCTAGGTCGGGCCTCGCCGAAGGTGTTGTCGACGCTGGGGGCGCTGCTGCTCCCTTTAGCCGTCAGGATCCGAGCCTGCAGGATCGGATTATCTTGTAGCGTGTGTTTTCTGCGGCCGCCGAGGCCAAAACACACCCTCGCCGTGTTGTAAAGCCGCGTCTCTTTTCCTCTTGTTTCGAGTATCTGGACTTTTTTGTCGGTAACAGAATTGTTTGTGCGAGCGAGAGTTGCTTCTCACGGAAGGTGATGAGTGAGGTATCCGTATACCGGAGGCGTAGGAGTCCCTCGGCTCGGTCGGCCTTGCCGCTTACGCACACTCTTACCCGTCCATGGGGTTCTGTCACCGACGCAGTTGAGAAGGCTCGAAGAATCGCTCCGGCAGAAGAGCTTCCGAACGTGAAGACTTGTTCGGTCCGCAGAATCACTTATCCGAACGTGAGTTACTTATCGCAGAAGGTGATGAGTGAGGTATCCGTATCCCGGAGGCGTAGGAGTCCCTCGGCTCGGTCAGCCTTGGCTGCTTACGTGTACTCCGTCGTTTTCAGGATCCACTTTCGAAGTAGTCAAAAAGCACGAAAGACATTCTGGCAGAAAGGATCTTTTTTCGAGGAAAAAATTCGACGCAGAGGGGGTTCCCCCCTTTTAGCCCCCGAGGGAGGGTCGAGCTTTGCCGAGGCGAGGCCGACCCTTGCTTGATGACTAAACTTTGCGTGGGAGCGAGGTATATGAACAACTTGAAAACATCTTAAGGGTAGAAGCGACGTAGCTGTTGGATGTTCCAAGCGTTGCCGTAGACCTCGCCTTGGTTGTTGGCCAGCTTGTACGTTCCGGGCTTCAGAACTTTGGCGATGACGAACGGCCCCTCCCAGGGGGGCGTGAGCTTGTGCCGCCCTCGGGCGTCTTGTCGCAGCCGAAGCACCAGGTCGCCCACCTGGAGGTCTCGGGACCGGACCCCTCGGGCGTGGTAGCGTCGCAGGGATTGCTGGTACCGCGCCGAGTGTAGTAAGGCCTTGTCTCGAGCCTCCTCCAGCTGGTCCAATGAGTCCTCTCGACTAGCTTGGTTGCTTTGGTCGGTGTAGGCCCTCGTCCTCGGGGAACCGTATTCTAAGTCTGTGGGCAAGATGGTCTCGGCCCCATAGACCAGAAAGAACGGCGTGAAGCCCGTGGCTCGGCTCGGCGTTGTCCTCAGGCTCCAGACCACCGAGGGGAGTTCCTTCATCCATCGCTTGCCGAACTTGTTGAGGTCGTTGTAGATCCGAGGCTTGAGTCCTTGCAGAATCATGCCGTTGGCACGCTCTACTTGCCCATTTGACATGGGGTGAGCCACGGTGGCCCAGTCCACCCGGATGTGGTGATCCTCGCAAAAGTCCAGGAACTTTCTGCCGGTGAACTGGGTGCCGTTGTCGGTGATGATGGAGTTCGGGACCCCGAAGCGATGGATGATGTTGGTGAAGAACGCCACCGCCTGCTCGGACCTGATGTTGTTTAGGGGTCGGACCTCGATCCACTTGGAGAATTTGTCGATGGCGACCAACAGGTGCGTGTAGCCCCCGGGTGCCTTCTGCAAGGGGCCAACAAGGTCCAGACCCCACACAGCAAAAGGCTAGGTGATGGGTATCGTCTGCAGAGCCTGAGCGGGCAGGTGGGTCTGCCTTGCGTAGAACTGACACCCTTCGCAGGTGCGGACAATTCTAGTGGCGTCGGCCACCGCCGTCGGCCAGTAGAAACCTTGTCGGAAAGCATTCCCGACAAGGGCTCGAGGCACTGCGTGATGGCCGCAAGCCCCCGAGTGTATCTCTCGCAGGAGTTCCTGACCTTCGGCAATGGAGATGCATCGCTGGAGGATGCCTGAGGGGCTGCGGTGGTAGAGCTCCTTCTCATCTCCCAGCAAGACGAACGACTTGGCGCGCCGCGCCACCCGCCGAGCTTCGGCTCGGTCGGAGGGTAGCTCTCCTCGGTGGAGATATTGCAGGTACGAGGTCTGCCAGTTTTGATCAGGCGTGACCCCACTTCGCTCCCCCCGACGTGCAGCGTCTCGCCCTCGGGGGCCGAGGGTACCTCGGGCCGAACCGAGGGTGCCTCGGGCCGAGCCGAGGGTGCCTCGGACTGTGCTGAGGGTATCTCGGGCTGGACCGAGGGTGCCTCGGGCCGAGCCGAGGGCGCCTCGGGCTGTGCCAAGGGCACCTCGGGCTCGGGCGTGTCGTCGATCTTGACGGAGGGCTGATGCAGATCTCGGGAGAATACGTCCGGGGGAACCGTTGTTCGCCCCGAGGCTATTTTAGCCAGCTCGTCCGCAGTCTCGTTGTAGCGCCGAGCGATGTGGTTGAGCTCGAGCCCGTAGAACTTGTCTTCCAGGCGCCGAACCTCATCGCAGTAGGCCTCCATCTTTGGGTCGCGGCAGTGGGAGTTCTTCATGACTTGGTCGATGACGAGCTGCGAGTCACCGCGAGCGTCGAGGAGTCGGACCCCTAGCTCGATGGTGATCCGCAATCCGTTGTCCAGAGCCTATTACTCAGCCACATTGTTGGATGCCGGGAAATGGAGGCGTAGCACGTAGCGTAGGTGCTTCCCGAGGGGCGAGACGAAGAGTAGGCCTGCGCCGGCTCCTGTCTTCATCAGCGACCCGTCGAAGAACATGGTCCAGAGCTCCGGTTGGATCGGAGCTGTTGGGAGCTGGGTTTCGACCCATTCGGCCACGAAGTCCGCCAGGACCTGGGACTTGATGGCCTTCCGAGGGGCGAACGAGATTGTCTCGCCCATGATTTCCACCGCCCACTTTGCGATCCTACCCGAGGCCTCCCGGCACTGGATGATCTCCCCCAGGGGGAAGGATGACACCACAGTTACCGGATGAGACTTGAAGTAGTGTCGCAACTTCCGCCGTGTTAGGATCACCGCATACAGCAGCTTCTGAACTTGTGGGTAGCGGATCTTGGTTTCAGACAGTACCTCACTGACGAAGTAGACAGGCCTCTGAACGGGCAATGCATGCCCCTCTTCTTGCCTCTCGACCACAATCGCGGCGCTAACCACCTGAGTGGTCGCGGCGACGTAGACCAAGAGGGCTTCTCCGGCAGCTGGGGGCACCAAGATAGGCGCCTTCGTGAGGAGCGCCTTCAGGTTCCCGAGGGCTTCCTCGGCCTCAGGGGTCCAAGCGAAGCACTCGGCCTTCCTTAAGAGGCGGTACAGAGGTAGACCTCTTTCGCCGAGGCGTGAGATGAAGCGGCTCAGCCGCGAGACATCCCATGACCCTCTGTATGCCTTTCAAGTCCTTGATGGGCCCCATGCTGGTGATGGCTGCGATCTTCTCCGGGTTGGCTTCGATGCCCCGCTCGGAGACGATGAACCCCAAGAGCATGCCTCGGGGCACCCCAAAGACACACTTCTCGGGATTGAGCTTGACGCCTTTCGCCTTGAGACATCGGAATGTCACTTCAAGGTCGGAAAGGAGGTGGGAGGCTTTCCTCGTCTTGACTACGATGCCATCGACGTAGGCCTCGACCGTGCGGCCAATGTGTTCGCCGAACACATGGTTCATGCACCGCTGGTACGTCGCGCCCGCATTCCTCAAGCCGAACGGCATGGTGACATAGCAGTACATGCCGAAGGGTGTGATGAAAGAAGTCGCGAGCTGGTCGGGACTCTTTCATCCTGATTTGGTGATACCCTGAGTAGGCATCAAGGAAAGACAGGGTTTCGCACCCAGCAGTGGAATCCACGATTTGATCGATGCGAGGCAGAGGGTAGGGAACCTTCGGACATGCTTTGTTGAGACCAGTGTAGTCTACACACATCCGCCATTTCCCCCCTTTCTTTCTCACAAGCACAGGGTTGGCAAGCCATTCGGGATGGAATACCTCTTTGATGAACCCTGCCGCCATTAGCTTGTGGATCTCCTCGCCTATGGCTCTGCGCTTCTCCTCGTCGAATCGGCGCAAAGGCTGCTTGACGGGTCGGGCTCCGGCTCGGATGTCCAGCGAGTGCTCGGCGACATCCCTCGGTATGCCGGGCATGTCCGAGGGACTCCACGCGAAGACGTCGGCGTTCGCACGGAGAAAGTCGACGAGCACTGCTTCCTATTTGGGATCGAGCTCGGAGCCGATCCAGACTTGCTTGGAGGCGTCACTGCTGGGGTCGAGGGGGACGAACTTAGCCGTCTCCGCTGGCTCGAAGTTGCCGGCATGACGCTTCACGTCTGGCACCTCCTTAGAGAGGCTCTCCAGGTCGGCAATGAGGGCCTCGGCGTACTCCACGCACTCCACGTCACATTCGAATGCGTGTTTGTACGTGGGGCCGACGGTGATGACCCCGTTGGGGCCCGGCATCTTGAGCTTCTTGTCGAAGAGGTTGGCACCTCCGGGGGGTTTCCGAGGGTTCTTGTACTCGGCGGCGGCGACAAGGTCCGCGTCAGCGGCGTCGCGTTTCGCTTGCGACTTCTTCTTGCCCTTCTTCTTGGCGCCGCGCTGAGTTGACGCCTCGGGGGCATCTTCCGAAGGGCGGCCCTGGGGCTGCTTGTCCTTCCGGAAGATAGCCTCGACCGCCTCTTGGCCGGAGGCGAACTTGGTGGCGATGTCCATCAGCTCGCTCACCCTGGTGGGGGTCTTGCGACCCAGCTTGCTCACCAGGTCGCGACAAGTGGTGCCGGTGAGGAACGCGCCGATGACATCCGAGTCGGTGATGTTGGGCAGCTCGGTGCGCTGCTTTGAGAATCGTCGGATGTAGTCTCGGAGAGACTCTCCCGGCTGCTGTCGACAGCTTCGAAGGTCCCAGGAATTCCCAGGGCGCATGTATGTGCCCTGGAAATTTCCGGTGAAAGCTTGGACTAGGTCGTCCCAATTGGAGATCTGCCCCGGAGGCAGGTGCTCCAACCAGGCGCGAGCGGTGTCGGAGAGGAACAGGGGGAGGTTGCGGATGATGAGGTTGTCATCGTCCGTTCCACCCAGTTGGCAGGCCAGACGGTAGTCCGCAAGCCAAAGTTCCGGTCTCGTCTCCCTCGAGTACTTCGTGATAGTAGTCGGGGGTCGGAACCGGGTCGGGAACGGCGCCCGTCGTATGGCCCGGCTGAAGGCCTGCGGACCGGGTGGTTCAGGCGAGGGACTCCGATCCTCCCCGCTGTCGTAGCGTCCCCCACGCCTGGGGTGGTAGCCTCGGCGCACCCTCTCGTCGAGGTGGGCTCGACGGTCACGGTGATGGTGCTCATTGCCGAGGCGACCCGGGGCATACGACGACATGCCGAGATGGTTGCCTTCTGAGGGACCCCCTAGATCGACGTGGAAACATTCGCGGCTTGGGCCGCAGTCCTCGTCGCCGAGGCTACGGCTATCGTCGGAACAGTCGGAAAGGCAGTAGTCGCATGCGGCCATGAAGTCCCGCATGGCACTGGGGTTGCCAAGTCCAGAGAAATCCCAACAGAAGCTAGGCTCGTCGTCTTCCTCGGACCCAGAGGGCCCGTAGGTCGAGACGTCCGTCAGCCGGTCCCAAGGTGACCGCATACGAAACCCAGAGGGTTTGGACTTGCCTCTACGAGAGCGCCCGCCAAAGCGAAGCCGCTAGGCGGGTCGAGGCTAAATCCGAAAGACGTGGGATGGGAATCGGTCGGTACCTCTTGGTCGACGGGCGGTGATGAAGTCACGTCGGGGACTGACTGCACCGTCGTCTCAGGTACGAGGGTGACGTCCAGCAAGCCTTTCGCGAGCGTGCTGGCGTCGTCCGTTTGCCCGGAATCGGTGCGTTGCGGGGAGACAGCGCTCGTCTTCGTCTCAAGCGTGAGGTCGATGCCCGGTGCGCCCCCCGTTGGGGTGCTGGCGCTATCGACTCGCTCGACAGCCGACGAGGCGCTGCCTCCTGCTTGGCCTTGGTTGCCCCGCCTCCCCCTCCGTCGGCGGGGAAGAGGGCTGGGTGAGCTCAAAGGTTGTTCTTCCACCACGCGGGGAAGACGTCGTCGATTCCGCCGCGGGCGGGCGGGCTGTCGGCCGCCATTGTCGCTGTCGCCTGGCGATGGAATGAGTATCATGTCGTAGCTGCCGTCGAGGGACATGAACTCAAGACTCCCGAAACGGAGCACCGTCCCGGGTTGGAGAGGTTGCTGGAGACTGCCCATCTGGAGCTTGACGGGAAGCTGTTCATCAACACGCAGCAGGCCCCTACCTGGCGCGCCAACTGTCGGCGTTTCGAGACCGGGGGGTCCCTAAGCCGACGAGTGAATGTCGCCGCGTGCCACAGCCCAGATGGGTCGACGCGAGGCCGAGCGCGAAGGGGGGAAGTGAGGTGGCCGGAGACAGGCGTGAGAGAGGTGGAAATCTCGTGGCCTTCGTGTTTGTCCCGCGCCCAGGTCGGGTGCGCTTGCAGTAGGGGGTTACAAGCGTCCACGCGGGAGAGGGAGCGAGCGGCTTCAAGCGAGCGCCTGTCTCGTCCTCGTCCCCGCGCGGCCAACCCTCTCTAAGAGGGCCCTGGTCCTTCCTTTTATAGGCATAAGGAGAGGATCCAGATGTACAATGGGGGGTGTAGCAGAGTGCTACGTGTCTAGCGGAGGAGAGCTAGCGCCCTAAGTACATGCCGTTGTGGCAGCCGGAGAGATTTTGGCACCCAGCTGGTGTGATGTCGTGGCCATCGGAGGAGTGCTGGAGCCTGGCGGAGGGACAGCTGTCGGAGCTGTTGAGTCCTTGCTGACGTCCTCTTGCTTCCGTAAGGGGGCTGAGAGCCGCCGTCGTCACAGAGTATGCGGGGCGCCATCATTGCCTATCTGGCGGAGCGAGCTAGATGGGACGCCGGTCTTGTTCCCCGTGGCCCGAGTCAGCTCGGGGTAGGGTGATGATGGCGCCTTCTGTTGACGTGGCTGGTCTGCGCCCTAGGTTGGGCGGTGTGGAAGCTCCTCCGAGGTCGAGTCTATCTCCCGTGGCTGAGGTCGAGTCCGAGCCCCTGGTTCGGGCGAGGCGGAGACCGTCGGCTGAGGCCAGGGTGGAGTCCGAGCCCTGGGGTCGGGCGGAGCGGAGTTCGTCGTCTTCTGGGGCTGAGCCCAAGTCCGAGCCCTGGGTTGGGTGGAGCGGAGTTCGTCGTCTTCCGAGACTTAGCCCGAGTCTGAGCCCTGGGTCGGGCGGAGCGGAGTTCGCCGTCTTCCGAGGCTTAGCCCGAGTCCGAGCCCTGGGTCGGGCGGAGCGGAGTTCGCCGTCTTCCGGGGCTTAGCCCGAGTCCGAGCCCTGGGTCGGGCGGAGCGGAGTTCGTCGTCTTCTGGGACTTAGCCCGAGTCCGAGCCCTGGGTCGGGCGGAGCGGAGTTCGCCGTCTTTCGGGGCTTAGCCCGAGTCCGAGCCCTAGGTCGGGCGGAGCGGAGTTCGCCGTCTTCCGGGGCTTAGCCCGAGTCCGAGCCCTGGGTCGGGCGGAGCGGAGCTTCCTATGGTGCCTGCGGCCGGGCCTGACTGCCTGTCAGCCTCACTCTGTCAAGCGGCACTGCAGTCGGAGCGGCGCAGGCGGCGCTGTCTTTTTGTCAGGCCGGCCAGTGGAGCGGCGAAGTGACGGCGGTCACTTCGGCTCTGTCGGCTGAAGGGCGCGCGTCAGGATAAAGGTGTCAGGTCACCTTTGCATTAAATGCTCCTGCGATTTGGTCGGTCGGTGCGGCGATTTGGTCAGGGTTGCTTCTTGGCGAAGACAGGGCCTCGGGCGAGCCAGAAATATGTTCGCCGCTGGAGGGGGGCCTCGGGCGAGACGAAGATCCTCCGGGGTCGGCTGCCCTTGTCCGAGGCTAGGCTCGGGCGAGGCGTGATCGAGTCCCTCGAATGGACTGATCCCTGACTTAATCGCACCCATCATGCCTTTGCAGCTTTATGCTGATGGGGGTTACCAACTGAGAATTAGGAGCCTTGAGGGTACCCCTAATTATGGTCCCCGACAACTTCTGCTCCCCGTTCAAGCGGAGACCCGATGCTGCCACGTGGCCTACTGCCCATGACATAAGCCAGCGGGCAGAGCCTGACGTAAGGCCTCTAGGTCGCGCGACGCTGCATTTATTGCGGATAAGGCGCGCTGCCTATCTATTCCACTGGCAAGGTGATGTGCCGCCTCGGCATTTAATGAGCCCTGCCACTCCACTAGCAGGCGATGTGCCGCCTCAGCATTTAATGTGCCAAGTCCACTCCGCTGACAGGCGGCGACTAGGCCATCCTGCAGGCGGCGTGCCTGTCCATTCCGTTGGCAGACAACATGCCCGTGCTGCGGCATACACTATGCTCATCATCACTCGCACGTTACCGAAGAAGCAGCACAAGATATCAATACCATATGCACTATGGACATTATGGCGCTCGGAGATCTTCTGGGCGACACTGACATTGATACTTCTATATTATTCCCTCCGTTTTGCCCTTGGGCCCGCATGTCGGGGCTCAACACCCTTGTACGTGCCCCCCTTCAGCTATAAAAGGGGAGGCACGCAACAGACTCACTTAGAATCTCACACTCACAAGTTCATACAAGCTCTCAAACTCAATACAGCACACAGTGGAGTTGGGTATTACGCTCCGGCGGCCCGAACCACTCTAAACCCTTGTGTGTTCTTGTGTTCTTCCCGTTTCCACCTAATAGGCAAAACGCTTAGGCCCCTCCTCATCTAAGGATTTAGGGCGGGTGCATTCCGCCACCCGGCCGGAGATTTCCTCTCCGACAACCGTGAATCTGTTAGCAAGATACAATGCGGAACCCACCAAAAGGCATTGGAAAGGGATCAAGGACATTTCTGTCTCCTACAAGGAAGCAAGGATCTTGGTTTGTTTTATCGAAAAAATCAAGATCTAAATCTTATCGGGTATGCTGATGCTGGATACCTGTCTGATCCACATTCAGGCAAATCTCAAACTGGATATGTATTTCTTTGTGGAGGAACTGCAATTTCATGGAAGTCGTCAAAACAAACTTTGTTCTCGACTTCAACGAACCACTCAGAAATTATTGCATTATATGAAGCCTCGCGTGAATGTGCATGGCTTCGAAGAATGATCAACCATATACAATCTGCATGTGGGTTGAATATTGAACAAACATCCACAATCATTTTTGAAGACAATGCAGCTTGTGTCGCAGAAGTTCAAATGGGCTATGTGAAAAGCAATCTTACGAAGCATATAAACCCCAAATTCTTCTATGCACATAAACTACATAAGATGAATGAGATTAAAATATTGCACACTAAGTCATGTGAAAAATCGTAGATATGTTCACAAAGTCACTCCCTGCGTCATCCTTTGGAAGATGCGTCCGAGGACTTGGAATGATGAGACTTAGAGAATTGCAGATCTCACGGGGAGAAACTTCACACACACCCAAATAAATCTTAAACGTAAATTTTAAGTACCCAAATAATCTAGAAGATTAAATTGTTATATTGGGTAAATTGTACTCTTTTTCCTTTATGCGAGTTTTCATGAAAGTTTGTCACTAAGGTTTTGATGATGCAATTCATGCGACACAGCAAGCGTGAGCTATGTACTCTTTCTCCAATTTTCCCACTGGGTTTTTATGGAGTTTTGGGACATATGCATCTCGCGACATTGGACCTAGGGGGAGTGTTAAGAAACCTTTCTTGGGCCAGGAAGGCCCATGTGGCCCATATGGCTGAACCCTAGTTATTGTCTATAAATAGAGAGGAGATCCCCATATCATGTAACCTTGGACAGCATCACCATACAGTAATAAAGAATCAGTCTCTCTCTACACTATTGTCTCCTTGTGTTATACTATTATTCAGTTAAAAAACTCTTAGACTACACTCGGTAGCAAGGGGTTCTTAACACCTACAACTACAATACTACGCACAAGCCACTCTCAGCATATCCTACTTCCTACTAGTTAGGTACCTGAGCTCTAAAAAAACTCAGGTTTAGATTAAACCAAACTTTTTAAAATTTAACCAAATCTACTAAAAACACTATCAATATTTATAGCTCCAAATAGGTACATCATAAGAATGATATTCTATAATTAATCTAAAAACAATTATTTAGTGTCAGAAATGTGAATATGTTTTTGAAGTTTGATCGCATCTCAAATATTTGTACTAGGAAACTAAAGTAATACTCTCTATCCCAATTTATAATCTGTTTGACTTTTTTACCAGGTTTGACGGGCTCGTCTTATTCAACTTAAGTTTAGTTTGACGGGCTCGTTTTATTTAATTTTTACGGAAAAAATGAAAAATTGGGATAGAGGGAGGGGGTATTATTTTTTTAGGACCCAGAGGATCGGAAAGAGAGAGAGTAGAACATTCTCGTGGTCGACTAGACATCAAATGGAGTGGAGCATGACACAGTACGGTAAAGCAACAGCACAACGTGGAACAACAGTTTTCATGGTTCCTACGATTATTGTATGTATGTATGTATGTATATATAGGTGAGTGCTCGTGCGTTGCAATGGAAACATATAATACCGCGATAACTTATTTACAAATGTGTGTTATACTGTTACGAGAAAAGATTTCGTAATCTATTTGTGATCCTAGCCATACATAAATTTTATTATTTTAATCTAGCTATTTCATCACTACATTACAACCATTAGTACCATACAAGACTTAGTACCATGCATGACTTCTATATATGATAGTACAATGTCCGTGTGTTTCTACATTTTCTATATATTACACAAGTAGAACTTGTTAAAATATGATAGTTGTTCAAACAAGTTCCAAATCAATATCTCATCCATTTCAAATGTACATGGCCTATATAATTTGTAATTTTACTTTGACAAATACAAAATATGCAAATTACCCTTTCTTTCCTTTATTTATTCTCATTCTTTCTTCAACATCTTTCATTACATACATTATTCCTTAGAAATTAATATCATCAATATTGTAGAAATCACCCATCATAAAGACAAAAGTGCCTTGTAAACCCCACAAACATTTCTCTTGCTACGGCCACCGGGGAAGCGGGGAAAAATATCCCATCCAAATGGCTATCCTCGCCCAAATATGTGACAATGTCAAGTTCATATATAGTTTGTTAGTCTGTGTTGTTAATTCTTTTCTGTTCATTTTAGATATTAGTCCTGTTTGACAGTGAGCTATTTCATAATGTTGCGAGTTCTAATTTTTCTTGATGCGTGGTAGCAGTACTGTACTGAACTTCCATCAGAATATGGTTCTTTGTCCGAGGTTGGGGGAAAAAGAAATTTGGCAGTACAATGTCATATCTGAATTTTGATCCATTTAACAACCAGTATAATAATTCAATTCTGGTTTGCTACCCACTTCAGGGCTTGTTCTTTTCAACTTAACCCATGTGAATTGGATGGTATTGAGCCGGTTTAAATCTATAGTAAGTTAAAATTCATTCCTATCCATTCTAACTCTAATCCATATATAATTGGAATAATCGAACAAGTCCTCACTAATTTTGGTTGTATCCTCCTATGTAGCTAAACTTATAATTTCAACCTAAACTATATCTAGCTTCTCGTTAGTTATAGGTGGATATCTTTCCTCACCAACCTATATATTTAGCTAGGATTTTCTCTCGACCACATTTGGTGTGTGAAGGAAACATGAAGACTTTGCTTTGAAACAAAGATGTTTCAGACAAAGCTTCACTTTCTTCAATCTTCACTTCTATTATATTTTTTCCTATTACCAAGAAGAATCTTATTGACGCAACTCATCAGCAATTCTTTTTAGCATTAGTGGAAGAGAGAATTGATGTCATGTTGCCATGGGCTAATTTAATTTTTTTCTGAAATGTGAAGGTGCCTATCTGTGGAGAGAAATATCAAGCAAACATGTGTTAAGCTCTTTGCAGAGAATACAAATTATCTCACGAACGGTTCCTCAGCCCCAATAGCTTCCTTTGTGACCAAACTTATTGTATCTCTACCACCTAATCAGCAGATCATAGTCCACCCAGGTAAGTTACTTCTACTAATTAACTTGTTCAAGAAAAAAATTGTCTTCTACTCTCAACTACGGTCTTCTTGTAATTGCAGTGATCAAACACTCTATTATTGTACTGCAGAACAAGTGATGTAACAACAGACAAGCTCAAACCTCCCTTATCTTTCAGCAATTGTTCTCCAGTATACCTCATATCACTCATTGACTTGAAACTTCTCCCATTTCTACATGAGCACGACATGATTTGTACATTTCATATACAGAATATTAAAAATTGCCAAAATGAATCCACTCATATAAATAGGAAGTTTATATGACATGTGAATCTCCAAATGATGCATTTTGCTTGCAGAACTGAATGTACTCTTACCCTTAAAAAATGGACAAATGGTATTATTGTAGGAATGAAAAAATAATATTATAATTTAGCTTGTTTTAAACAGTTCCATATATTTTGAATATTATGATGGATGAGGTGCACTGCAATGCTTGCTAAAGAACATGAACTTACTCAATGACAGACACCAGTTGTTTAACTATTGAAGCTGGAGGAAAGGTTAGTTTTGTTGAACAAGTTGATTCAGTTGGTATGCTTGAGGAATCCTCGTTCTCTGAGGGGCTTATTTCTAGGACCTAGGACCATGAAGTTTTGAGTAGCATACGTGAAGATCTAGCTGATTAAATAGCCAATTGTGCTTATAACAAGAAATGAAATGAAATAGAGAATTTAAGCATCCAACAAAGATGCCTTTTGTGTACTTAACAAAAAAGGGGTTTCGACACTAACTGCAGAACTATGAATATTGTCCCTAAAAACTCCCGCAAACTCAATATCCAGTCCAATTCACCAGAACCGATTGCTCCATTTGGTTGTGTTTAACACACCCAACTGCCCCAGTTCGTCATAAAAAATTGCTCAGGGGAGGCTCAGCACACACAGCCATATGCTTCCATGGAATCTACACCCTGGAGCATTGACAAAGCCCAACAAAGAAGTGACAGGGTAACTACTACTAACTGAAAGGCCTCGATTTTCTAATAAGCCTCCGCAAAGCTTGAATCCAGAGCTTCACAATTCTGCTGAGCCACACTGTGAGAACAGAGAAGCACACAGGCCAATAGCAGTTCAGCTGCCTAGAACAACAACCACTTCCACCACAAGTCAACATCAATTCACCAATCTCTCCGTCACAATCAGCTCAATTGATCGGATTCAACACCATTACCACCAACCCGCGCGAGCACCGGACTGAATGGAGCAGCACCCAGTTGGAGGAGTAGAACGACAACAACCCCGTACCTCATCACGCGGTGACGACGGCTTCACGTCCGGCTCCCGCCCTGTGGCGCTCGCTTCGGCGGCCTCCCGATCCAGGGACATCCTCGGCGACAGCGCCCGGCTACGCCCGCCGAATCCTTCGGCATCTGTGCCCCCCACCACAACCGATCCCACCACACCCCCAGCCCGGGAGCTCATCAGATTCGGAAGCGGGAGCGAACAGCGAGCGCGAGGACCCCGCACGACGGCACACGTACCTTGGAGGTCGGCCTTGATGTCGGTGAGCACGCGGGCGGCGGCGGAGTGGATCGCGGTGCGAGCGCGGGACACCAGCGACTGCGCCGACTGCATGGTGTGGCCTACCTGGCAGTGACCCGGGACGGCGCATGAAGGGGGCGTATGCGGAGGAAGGGGAGCCGCGGGGGAGGGAGCTTGCCGCGGGGGAAGGAGCTTGGTGCGCGGGAAGGGGGCGCAGGCTCGCGGGCGGGATACCCGGCGGCGAGATTGGTGCGCGGGCGGGCTCGGGGGGCTGGCGCGTGCGACATGTGGGAGGAAGACACGCGCGGGGCGTGCGGGATGCGGGGAGGAAGGAGGGCGTGCGCGGCGGCAGGCATCACGGCGCCGGAGGAGAGGGGGTGTAGCATCGCGGGCGGGGGCGTAGTGAGGTTTGTGGACGCCCTCCGTCCACCTTTAAGGATTAGTAGAGATATGTGCGCCTCTCACTTTCACTCTATTATTCGGCGTGCTTGGCCTCTGCACGTCGTTGCATCACATGCATGAAAACAACCACGCATATTATGTACACGATACATGAGGCCATATGCATGCATATGTACACGATACATGCAAAATTAATTACCTTGAGATCGAGCAACAGCATTCCCATGTGTATAAAATACATAAAGCTAGTATGTACCATATATACTAAAATATACATAAATCTAGTATAAAATACATAAAGCTAGTTTGTGCCCGGCCGGGTACATCCGTTTTTTTTATATATTCTGGACAAGACGCCAAGAGAATGCGCATGTTCCAAATGGTATGTTAATGAGCTGGAGTAGCTAACGTCCATGCATACATCATTACCAGAATCCGGCCCTTTACCGAGTGTCAGAGTCATTGCCGAGTGCTTTTTATCGGGCACTCGACAAAGAAGACTTTGCCGAACGCCGCACTCAACAAAGTCCGCCGCTCGGTAAAGAGCTCGTTTACCGAGAGCTGGACACTCGGCACAGCGAAGCACTTGGCAAATACTCCTTTGACGAGCGTCAAACACTCGGCAAAGACGGATCTCGGCAAAGGTCCGTTAGCGGCCGTCTATAGCTGACGTCCGTCAGTCTTTGCCGAGGGCCGCCAGTCGGCACTCGGCAAAGCAGATTCTTTGCCGAGTGCCACATAGCTGGCACTCGGCAAAGAGAGTCTTTGCCGAGTGTTTTCTGTGGACACTCGGCAAATCAGATTTGTATTTTTTTATTTTGGCCACCAAACTTTTTGTGGTATGTGTCTACACTATATAGACCTACATGTATCATTTTAGGACAATTATAACTGTGTTTTCAATAGCTAGTAGATTTATTTCGTTTATTTGAATTTCTTCGGAAAATTTAGATTTGAACTGCAGGTCACTTGAAACTTGGAAACAGTGCATGAAAAAATGATATTCATGCTACTTAGCACAAGTTACGACCGATTTTAGGAGCGAACCAGAAACTTCGAGCACTATGCTCACTTAACATGGTCGTAAACTTGCCATCCAGGTGTTTATAAATTGTATAAAACACAAACAAAGTCAGAAAATCATGAAACCTGTCCACGTGTCATGATATCATATGTAGAGGCTGTGATAAAAATTTGAAAACATTTCGAAAAAGTTATGACGCACTATGTGTACAAACCTAAGAGATCCACATTGAAACTCCATGATTTCAAGTGTAGTTCTCTTAGGTTTCTACACATACTATCTCACAACTTTCTCCAAACATTCTAAATTTTTTATCACAACCTCTACATATGATATCATGACATGTGGACAAGTTTCATGATTTTCTGAGTTTGTTTGTGTTTTACAAAAATTTTGAACAGCTGGATGGCAAGTTCACGGCCATGTTGAGTGAGCATGGTGCTCAAAGTTTCTGGTCCGCTCCTGAAATCGGTCGTAACTTGTGCTAAGTAGCATGGATATCATTTTTGCATGCACGGTTTTCCAAGTTTCGAGTGACCTGCAGTTTAAATCTGAATTTTTCGAATAAATTCAAATAAACGAACTAAATCTACTAGCTATTGAAAACACAGTTATAATTGTCACAAAATGGTACATGTAGGTTTACATAGTGTAGGAACACACCACCAAAAATTTGGTTGGTAAAATAAAAAAATACAAATGTACTTTGCGAGTGTCAGCGGGTTGACACTCGGCACAGTAGGCTTTGCCGAGTGTCAGCTGGGTGGCACTCGGCAAAGAATAGTAAAAGAATCTTTGCCGAGTGCCACCCAGCTGACACTCTACTTTGCCGAGTGCCAGCGATCTGACACTCGGCAAAGCGTATTTTAAAATTTTAAAAAATCTTTGCCGAATGCCAGATCACGGGCACTCGGCAAAGTACGTGTAAATACGGCTAGTAAGTTTCTTTCCCTCTCACTCTCACTCCGCGCCGCCGCTCACTCCGCGCCGCCGCGTCCCCGCCACGCCACCACGCCCCCGCCGCGCCGCCGCGCCCACGCCCACGCCCACGCGTACGCCGCGCCCACGCCCTCGCCCCCGCCCCCACCCGCGCCCAAGCCCTCGCCGCGCCGCCGCAGCCGCGCCCAAGCCGTGCCCCCGTCGTGCCCCTGTCGTGCACCCGTCGTGCCCGCGCCGTACGTCGTGCCCTCGTCGTGCCTCCATCGTGTCCCCGCCGTGCGTGCCCTCGCCGCGCCCCCGCCGCCGTACGCCGTTCCCTACTAGGTATGAATTTGTTTATGCTTTAGTTTTGTATTTATTACGTGTCAATTTGTATTTATTATTGATTATATGATAGGATATAAATAATGTAAATCATTTAAATTTGTGAATGATAGGATGTAAATAATGTAAATTATGTAAATGTGTGAATGATAGGATGTAAATCATGTAAGTTAGATTTAGTCTCGTTGAGAATTTGTTGTGTTATCTCTGATAGATTGAATATATATAGATGTGATTGCCGGCCATCGCGCCTTTGAATTATACGTGAATGTCAGCCATCTTGCTGATACTTTTATTTGCAGGATTTCGAAACCTCCCCGTGCAGGGGAGGTGCTGCCGAAATTTCCTGTTGCTAGGCTTCTGTTAGAGGATGGAGGACCGTGAGTGGATGTACACGGGTTGTAGAGGAAGGAATGATGTCACCACTGAATGGATTAGAAAGACCGATGATTTCGTGGAACGGGCATTTGGCGAAGCAGCTAAAGGAGCGAGTCTAGTGCCATGCCCGTGCAGCAAATGTGCCAACCGGAAAAGAAAACCAAAGAAGGCCATGGTAGAACATATTTGGAAGAACGGATATACGCCGGGCTATACTCGGTGGATATTTCATGGTGAAGCGCATCGTACGAGAGAGGAGGTACTGAGACAACGTGTCGAGGATTATGATGCCGATGCGGGGGTAGCGGATATGTTGAACGACTATCAGGAGTCACAGTACACGGGAGAATGTATGGATGACGAGCCAGAGATGACTGCAAAGGCATTCTACGACATGTTCGACGCGGCACAGAAGCCCCTTCACGGCCAGACAAAGGTTTCTCAACTCAATGCTATTGGGCGTGTAATGGTGTTCAAGTCACAGTACAGCATGAGTAGAGACGCATTCGATGGCTTGTTTCCGGATGATCACGTTCTGCCAAAGAGCCTGCTTCCGGATGATCACGTTCTGCCAAAGAGCATGTACGAGGCACAAAAACTTCTTCGTGCACTCAAGATGACGTATGAGCAGATTCATGCTTGTCCGAAGGGCTGCGTGCTATTTAGGAAAGAATACACGGAGGCAAAGTATTGTCCCAAGTGTAAATCGTCTAGGTTCATGGAGGTAGACTCTGGTGATGGACAGAAGAGGCAGCTCGACGTCCCCTTGACAATCCTACGGCACCTTCCGTTCATACCAAGGATCCAGCGTCTGTACATGACAGTGGAATCCGCGAAACAGATGACATGGCACAAAAATGGAAAACGATACAATCCTGACAAGATGGTGCACGTATCCGATGGTGAAGCATGGAAACACTTTGATGCCATTCACCGTGAGAAAGCCGAAGAGGCTCGTAATGTATGTGTTGCGTTGGCCACAGATGGGTTCAATCCCTATGGAATGAGCGCTGCCCCGTACACATGTTGGCCCGTGTTTGTTATCACAATCAATCTCCCTCCTGATGTGTGCTTTCAAAGGCAGAATATATTCGTGTCATTGATAATTCCCGGACACCCGGGGAATAAAATGGGCGTGTACATGGAGCCTTTGATCGATGAATTGGTACGTGCCTGGGAGGAAGGGGTATGGACGTATGACCGAGCTACGAAGACAAACTTCAGAATGCATGTTTGGTACCAGTACTCCATGCATGACTTACCGGCGTATGGGCTATTCTGCGCCTGGTGTGTTCACGGTAAGTTCCCATGCCCAGTTTGCAAGGAAGCACTCAGGTTCATTTGGTTGAAAAATGGTGGCAAATATTCGTCCTTCGATAAAAATCAACAATTTCTCCCTGCTGACCATCCATTCCGCCTAGACATCAAGAACTTTACGAATGGTGTCATAGTGACAGACCGCCCACCTGCAATAATGACTGGTGCCGAAATTCATCAACAGATAGATGGGCTCATGGCCAATACCGAAGGTGGTTTTGTGGGATATGGTGAGCAGCATATGTGGACACATAAGTCTGGCTTGACTCGGCACCCCTATTATGACGACCTGCTCCTTCCACACAACATTGACGTGATGCACACTGAAAAGAATGTTGCCGAGGCACTGTGGGCAACAATTATGGACATTCCTGATAAGTCAAAGGATAACGTGAAGGCAAGAGTGGATCTGACAGCGTTATGTGATAGACCAAACCTAGAGATGAAGCCGCCAAGTGGCGGAAAGACGTGGAGAAGGCCTGAGGCCGATTTCGTCCTAAGCAGGGCCCAGAGGAAGGAAGTACTTCAGTGGATCAAGATGTTATCTACTATGTGAGCTTATCTACTATGTGAGTCTTAGGGATGAAGAGTCATGACTTCCACATATGGATTGAACGGATTCTTCCTGCGATGGTTCGAGGCTATGTCCCTGAGCATGTCTGGCTAGCGCTTTCAGAGTTTATCTATTTCTTCCGTCAGCTTTGTGCAAAAGAGTTATCTCGGACCGTGGTTGCGGACTTGGAAAGATTGGCACCCGTGTTATTGTGTAAGCTTGAGAAGATATTTCCACCCGGCTTCTTCAATCCAATGCAGCATTTGATTCTTCATCTCCCCTATGAGGCACGAATGGGGGGCCCGTGCAGGGACGTTGGTGCTATCCAATCGAGAGATGTCGAAATAAATGTAGAAATATATGCAAAATCGAGGCTTCCATTGCAGAGGCATACATTCTAGAGGAGGTCTCAAACTTCACAACAACTTATTATGGTGACAAACTACCGAGCGTGCATAATCCACCCCCTCGTTACAATGATGGCGACAATGAATCGAACCTTAGCATATTTCGAGGCCAACTCGGAAGCGCAAGTGGCTCGACCACCAAGACCCTGACACAAGAAGAGTGGCGGCATATCATGCTATATGTATTGACCAACCTTGAAGAGGTGACGCCATACATGGAACAATTCCTTCATGAATTCTGGCGTCGATCAAGGGACCCCACTCCACAGGAATATGACACTCTTCTTAGAAAGGGTGCGAGAAATGGGTTGCCCGATTTCATTTCCTGGTTCAAACGTAAGGTACGTGCTTAGTTTGTAAAAGAGATACGTCTTTGAACTCAATTTAGTGTCTTTTAACTTGCGAATACTTGCAGGGCCAAAGAGATCTGTCTATGAGTGCCGAGTTGAGACAAGTAGCCAACGACTTTGCTTATAGGGTCAAGAAATATTTTGGGTATGACGTCAATGGATACCGTTTTCACACAACAAACTACAACAAAAGTCGGCCCAATCGGAAAACAGCGTGTTCTGGAGTCTTTACGCCCGGCCTTGACAATGTCGATTATTTTGGACGAATTGAAGAAATATATGAGCTCAATTTTTATGGTTCCAAACCTCTTACTCCAGTGATATTCAAATGTCATTGGTTTGACCCTCAAGTGACGAGACGGACACATTCTAATCTTGGGATAGTCGAAATTCGACAAGATTCCACCTTAGCAGGAGACGATGTCTATATCGTGGCCCAACAGGCCACACAAGTGTATTATCTCCCATATGTGTGCCAAACGAAAGAACATCTTAAGGGTTGGGATGTTGTGTATAAGGTATCTCCGCACAGGAGGTTACCTGTTCCTAACGATGAAGATTACAACTTTGACCCGGACACATATGATGGAGAGTTCTTCCAAGAAGATGGGCTAAAAGGGCGATTTGAGATAGACTTAACCGAAGCTATCGGAATGGACGTAGATATTGAAATGGTTGTTGATGAGGAGGATGATGAGTTGCAAAATGATAATGACTTAGTAATCCTTGAAGGCAATGACATTAATGACGAGGTTGCGTCTTCCGATGGTGTTGAGATTGAAATGGTTGATAGTGATGATGAGAGTTATGATCCGGCTAACCCCGACACATATGAAGATTATTTTTAATCGATGTAATGCTATATGACTTTTTATTTCGCACCTGTTTTTAAATACATCTTTTTATATGTGCTTATTTGTTTACTCTTAATTGTAGGTTTTTGGACAAATATGGTCGGCGGTAATTGGCTGAGTAGGAGGAGGAGGGGGGAGGAGTAGGATGGCGGACGAGGCAGACCAGCAGCAGGCGGCGCAGCAGGACGACCTTGTCCAGCAGCAGGCGGCGCCTCAGGTCGACGACGACCAGCAGCAAGACGACGATGACCAGGAGCAGGACGCCTCAGGTTCTGGTGCCTCAGGTTCGAGGGGCATCTACCTGCGAGGTCCCGCGAGTCTTCCTCAGCGTCCCATACTTCGGGACAGGCGGCCGCTAATTCGGCCGGAAGGGGATAGGTATGTAACTTTATGTTCTTCATTCTTGTTCATAATATGTGTTCAAAATCATAATATAAACTAATACTTTTTATTTATCACTTGGACAGGTCTTGGACGGTTGTGGATTATGCTAGGGGTCATCGTCGCCCCCCCAATGGCATCCTCGGCCTGCTGTGCAGGGAACACTTCCCTGAACTGGTGGAGTACGCCGGAGTGACGGGCCCAGCCTTCACCTTCGACCACTACGCCGTCGCCCCCGATGCAGTAGACTGGGACGACCGGGAATTCAATAACAAGGCGGAGCGGGTGAAGCAAGAGCTGTGGGTAAGTCTTAGTATAATGTAAAATATGTCGCATTCGTTGCAAATTCTTGAAATAATGTATGGATACATCATTTTTGTATGTAGGATTTCTTCAGATGTGAGGCTGGATACGAGGCTAGGGCGGATGTGGTGGCCACCATGAGCTGTAAGAAGCTCGTCGTGGACATGCACTATAAGGCCCGAATCCAGGCCATCGTCACCTACCACAGCTCCGTCCTTGGGGAGAGGGTGACCAAAACTCAAGCCCGAACCATGTCGTTGACCAGGGACCAGTACCTGCAGGTAAAGTCATGCATGTTTGGTACCAGTACTTCATGCATGAATTTTATTTTATCTTCTGATATGCACTTTACGTGTTTACTGTGTAGATGATTCCACATTGGTGCGCCACACATCCTCTGTGCTGGGAGCAGATGGTGGATAGGTGGTGTTCGGCTGAGTGGGACGAGGCGCACACCACTAGCCGGGAACGTCGTATGATGATGCAAGGTCCCTCCCACCACCAAGGCAGTCGGAGCCTGGGCCAATATGCCGAAGCATGGGAACGCTCTCTTTTTTATTTAGGTATATAGCACTGGATTAGATATTATTTCTAACTATCTCGTTGGTTTTCTTGCAGTCGGCATCACATGGTGACCGACCTTGCTCCACCTTCTCGGCCTATGCTATGGCCCATAAGAGCAAGGCGACGTCCGACGTCACCTACAACCCGGATGATGGCCCCGAGGCCTACACCAACCCCGCCGTCTACAGCCGCCTTCATGACTACACTGCCATGGCGCAGGAGGTCAATGACCCAGATTATGATCTGAGCACCGAGCCGATCGACCCCGATGTGCTCATGAGGGTCGGAGGAGGCAAGAGACATGGGCGGTACTGGATTGCCGACAGGGCAATCGACTCGTCCTCCACTCCCACTCTGTCTCAGGTGCGGGCAAGGAGCACGGGCTCGAGTCCAGCCATACGACCTTATCGGCGTTTCGAGACCAGGGGGTCCCTAAGCCGACGAGTGAGTGTGCTGCGTGCCCCAGCCCAGATGGGTCGAGCGCGTGGGCGAGCGCGAAGGGGGGAAAGGAGCGAGGAGGCCGGAGTCCGGCGAGAGAGAGGTGGGAATCCCGCGGCCTTCGTGTTCGTCCCGCGCCCAGGTCGGGTGCGCTTGTAGTAGGGGGTTACAAGCGTCCACGCGGGTGAGGGAAGCGAGCGGCCCCAAGAGAGCGCCTGTCCCCCTCCTCGTCCCCGCGCGGCCAACCTTCTTTAAGAAGGCCCTGGTCCTTCCTTTTATAGGCGTAAGGAGAGGATCCAGGCGTACAATGGGGTGTAGCGGAGTGCTACGTGTCTAGCGGGGGGAGAGCTAGTGCCCTAAGTACATGCCAATGTGGCAGCCGGAGAGATCTTGGCACCCTGCTGGCGTGATGTCGTGGCTGTCGGAGGAGCAACGGAGCCTGGCGAAGGGACAGCTGTTGGAACGGTTGTGTCCTTGCTGACGTCGCCCTGCTTCCGTAAGAGAGCTGAGAGCCGCCGTCGTCACGGGGCTAGCGGGGTGCCATCATTGCCTATCTGGCGGAGCTAGCCAGATGGGACACAGGTCTTGTTCTCTGCGACCCGAGTCGGCTCGGGGTAGGGTGATGATGGCGCTTCCTGTCGACGTGGCTGGCCTGTGCCCTAGGTTGGGCGACGTGGAGGCCCCTCCGAAGCCGGGGTTGAGTCTGTCTTCCATGGCCGAGGCCGAGTCCGAGCCCCTGGGTCGGGCGAGGCGGAGGTCGTCAGCAGAGGCCGAGTCCGAGCCCCTGGGTCGGGCGAGGCGGAGGTCGTCAGCAGAGGCCGAGTCCCAGCCCCTGGGTCGGGCGAGGCGGAGGTCGTCAGCAGAGGCCGAGTCCGAGCCCCTGGGTCGGGCGAGGCGGAGTTCGTCGTCTTCCGGGGCTTAGCCCGAGTCCGAGCCCTTGGTCGGGCAGAGCGGAGCTCGCCGTCTTCCGGGGCTTAGCCCGAGTCCGAGCCCTTGGTCGGGCGGAGCGGAGTTCGCCGTCTTCCGGGCTTAGCCCGAGTCCGAGCCCTTGGTCGGGCGGAGCGGAGTTCACCGTCTTCCGGGGCTTAGCCCGAGTCCGAGCCCTGGGTCGGGCGGAGCGGAGTTCGCCGTCTTCCGGGGCTTAGCCCGAGTCCGAGCCCTGGGTCGGGCGGAGCGGAGTTCGCCGTCTTCCGGGGCTTAGCCCGAGTCCGAGCCCTGGGTCGGGCGGAGCGGAGTTCGCCGTCTTCCGGGGCTTAGCCCGAGTCCGAGCCCTTGGTCGGGCGGAGCGGAGTTCGCCGTCTTCCGGGGCTTAGCCCGAGTCCGAGCCCTTGGTCGGGCGGAGCGGAGTTCGCCGTCTTCCGGGGCTTAGCCCGAGTCCGAGCCCTGGGTCGGGCGGAGCGGAGTTCGCCGTCTTCCGGGGCTTAGCCCGAGTCCGAGTCCTGGGTCGGGCGGAGCGGAGTTCGCCGTCTTCCGGGGCTTAGCCCGAGTCCGAGCCCTGGGTCGGGCGGAGCGGAGTTCGCCGTCTTCCGGGGCTTAGCCCGAGTCCGAGCCCTGGGTCGGGCGGAGCCGAGTTTCCTATGGTGCCTTTGGCAGGACCTGGTTTCCTTTGCGTTAAATGCTCCTGCGACTTGGCCGGTCGGTGCGGCGATTCAGTCAGGGTCGCTTCTCAGCGAAGGCAAGGCCTCGAGCGAGCCGGAGATGTGTCCGCCGTTGAAGGGGGGCCTCGGGCGAGACGGAAACCCCTTCGGGGTCGGCTGCCCTTGCCCGAGGCTAGGCTCGGGCGAGGCGTGATCGAGTCGCTCGTATGGACTGATCCCTGACTTAATCGCACCCATCAGGCCTCTGCAGCTTTATGCTGATGGGGGTTACCAGCTGAGAATTAGGCGTCTTGAGGGTACCCCTAATTATGGTCCCCGACAGTAGCCCCCGAGCCTCGAAGGGAGTGTTAGCACTCGCTTGGAGGCTTTCGTCGCACTTTTTTGCAAGGGGACCAGCCTTTCTCGGTTGCTTTTGGTTCCGGTGGGTGCGCGCGAGCGCACCCGCCGGGTGTAGCCCCCGAGGCCTCGGTGGAGTGATTTCACTCCTTCGAGGTCTTAATGCCTTGCGTAATGCTTCGGCTGGTCTGGTTGTTCCCTCATGCGAGCTGGCCGTAGCCCGGGTGTACGGTCGGGGCCCAAGTTCTCGGGCTGGTATGTTGACGCTGTCAACGGTTCGGCCGGAGCCGGGTTTGCGAGAGCAGCCCCCGAGCCTCTGCACAGAGCGAGAGGGCGATCAGGGACAGACCCGGCTTTTTTACATACGCCCCTACGTCGCCTTTCCGCAAGGAGGAGGGGGGGAGTGCGCCATGTTACCCTCGATGGGCGCCGAACATGGTGTCTCCGGTGAGCTGCAAGCGGGTAATCCGAGTGGACGTCCGTGCCGCGTTCGTTAAGGGTCGGCTAGGGGCCCAGAGGCATGCCCAAAAGTACCTGCGGGTGATCTGCCGGACCCGGTCCCCTGGCGACGGGGTCCGAGGGCTCGATGCCTCCCTCTGATGGGATTCCGTTACAAGATCGCTCCCGCTGGTCTCGGAAATGTCCTAGGGTACCTCGGGAGCGCAGCCCGAGCCTCGGTTATGTATCGAACGTACCCCTGGTCATCCCTCGCTCGGCGTCTGAGGCGACTGTGAACCCTTCGGGGGCCAGCCTTCGAACCCCTGATCAGTAATGGGCACGGAGCCCGAGTAGCCTGAGGCGGCCGTGGAACCCTTCGGGGGGCCGGCCTTCGAACCTCTGACCAGTAGTGGGTGTAGGGCCCACGCGATCTGAGGCGGCTGTTGAACCCTTCGGGGGCCAGCCTTCGAACCCCTGATCAGTAAGGAGGCTCGGAGCCTGGTTCCTTCACGGGGAAGGATCCCTTTCGGGGGATCCCCCTTTCCCGGTCCCTGTTGCAAGAGATAGAGAAAGAGGAAAAAAGGGAAAAAGGATACGAAACCGAACGACGCGGCGTACCTTTTTTGGTGCGGTTGTTTCGGCGAGGGCGAAGCATCGCCCGTTGCTCCTGCCAGATGTGACGGAACCTCCCAAGTAATTAGGCCCACCTACAGTTGTCCTTATCTAACAGACATCAGACAACCCTGTAGGTGCCCCTGACTACTTGACAAGTTCGGTATCTTTCCTTACCTCACCAGGAACGTCTCACCCGTCTTGTAGACATTACAGAACATCGGAGATAAAGATATGCGGAAGCAATTACATAAACTTACATTTATTTCAAAAGCAAGCTTGAGTTAGGTTATTACAGACCAGACTAAAGTGAGTGCAGAGTAGTACTATTATACAAGCCAGGGGAGGCACCAACTCCTCCCGATAAGTTTAATAAACAAAAGATTCTAAGTGGAGGACCAAGTCCTCCCGCACTTCAGTCTTCTTTTTCCTCGTTTGGTACCACCTTGGAGCAGAAGCAACAAAAGTTTGTCGCTTCCTCACCTAAAAACAACAAAGGGATAAACCCTGAGTATGGAATACTCAGCAAGTCTTACCCGACTAAGGAAAAGACTCTCAAGGGTATGCTGGATAAATAGGAGTCAAGGAGAGGCTCTAGCAAAAATCAACTTATACTTTTGCAGAAGTAGCTTACTAAAGTGAGTCCTTACTTTCAATCTTTTAACGCCATGTTAAGTATTAATAGACTCTATTGGCATCTAGTCTAATTTCATATCATATCAAGACAACATCATTTTTATTCATCGTGTTCACATCCTGACTTTAGGTTGCAGGGAAGTGACCAAGTCTTCATAACCGCGAAGGTACGGCGATCCGAATCGATTATACTCAGCTGAGGATCTCCAATCACACGACATATGTAGCACTTAACCCTTGCATATGTCAACCCGCCACCGGGGTTCTTAAGACCGGATCAGGTTCACGCAAACCGAGAGCACAGATACACCACCGTCCAGCCTCTTGCCACGGAGGGTACACGCTACTCTCGCCACCGCTCCACGCCCATTTCGTGTTATCTTATTTCGGCCTTAGTCTGCCCGAGGCAAGGCTTACCCATGACGAGGTATGTGACCAGTTAAAGGGTCCTCGGTCAGCACGCCTACATACGCGTTAATCCTTAACCAACTTGGGTAGAACATCACCTGTTCCTACCCCAAGTCTCAATTTAAGTATTTCCACCCTTAGGAATGTGTCTGTTCCTTAGGATGAAAGAGCATCACAGGGAACTTTGCAGTAAGATCCCACTATTGCTCCAAATGAAAATATTCTTGCAGGTAGAAGCCATCCTCTCCATGGTTAAATTGAGGACAACTTCTATCCACAAGATCTAAGCAAGTCTAAGCATTTTTGTAAATCATGTTTTGATACTTCACAGAAGTATCTAAAAAGGTATGGATATCAAGGAAAGCAATGCATCCAAGGGTTCCAAGCAATTCCTATCAACCTAATGCACATTTCACTAGACTTAAAGTGTGCGAAAAGTATTTAAAAACACAAGGAAAGGGGTTGCATGCACCGGGGCTTGCCTTCGTTCACAGGTGAATCAGGCTCAGATCCACAGATGTCAAAGTAGAAAAGATTCCCGGCCTGAGACTCCGAAGGTGGTGGTGGTGGTGTCTCCTCTTCGGTAACTTCGATTTCTTCCTCACGTTCTAATCATAACCATACATATGTATAAGAATGGATGCCATGGGATGCTCATGAGGATGCAAAGGTAACATAAACTTATTATTTATGTCTTGAATACAACTTTCCTTCACGGAGTTCCGGGAACTTAGGGTTTCCGGAGTCGGTAAAGGAGTTCATAGGGCAGGGGGGTGTTTTGGGGTTTGGTGATCAAACAAGTTCCAAATCAATTCAACTCTACCCAAGGCTTCTAAATATTATATAACACTCATATAAAAATTTTGGGCAATTTAGGACTTACCAATTATTTTCTAAAAATCCATAATCAACATTTTTAACCATTTTAAATACCCTAAAATTTCTTACTTTCACTAAAAATCACCAACTTATTTTTATTAAATACTATGGAAAATAACAAACCTAGGAAAATTAGTTTCACAATTTTAGCATTTTTCTACATTTTTCTATAATTGTTTTGGCTCTGGGGATAAAAGAAAAAGAAAAACACTTGAACAGCGCTGGGCCGAATTCAGCCCAGGCGGCCCAATTAAGGCAGAAAGGCGCCCGCGCGCGCCCGCGCCCTGGCGGCTTTGCACAGGGGCCCCCGCGTTTTAGACTAACCGCGAATGAGCCCTTTCACTATTTGGAGGAGTCGCTGACACTTCGCAAAAAGGCCCTCCGGTTTCTATCTCTTCGCAGGATGAAGTCCACGACGACGTCGCGCGGAGGATGAACTCCGGCGAGCATGTAGACCGGCCAGAGGAGGCCAAGACCAGCGCTTATCGTCGGCCTAAACCAAATTCATTACCTAAAGAACGTTTCCCCCAAGTTAATTTGAAGAATGGCACTCTACCTTGCCCTGTCCACGGTGACCGAGAACGTTACAGAGGGATGAAGGTGTTCCCGGCGAGTGGTGGTGATCTAGTTCAATTGAACGGTTCGAGGAGTTCGTGGGGTGCCTACGGATGCTAAAACAAGCAACAGAAGGACGGGAACTAACCGGAATCGAGCTGGCCGCGGCGAGCTGTTCTTCACGGCGGCGGAGACCGGATTTGGGGAGAATGGGAAATTCGTGCGTGCTGGTGGATGATCGAGGGTGGGAGCGGGTGCTATAGCTTCGGGATGGCTTAGCGCAGCTGCCCAGGGGCTCAATTTATAGTGTTCGCGGGCGGTGGTGCTCAATTTGAATGAAGATGAGCGGCGACCGGAGATAGGGAAGAACGCAGGTGCGGCGAATTCGTGGCTACTGCCGTGGCAAGCTCCCCGGCGACGATGGGACGGGTAGAGGGAGTCATGGCGACGCGGTGGAAAGGCTTGGACACGCGGCATAAGGCCGGGAAGCGGCGGTCACCGGCGAGGTAATCCACATCCGCCGCGGTAACGATGGTACAGTGGCCGGAGTTGTTTAATGGCTCAAGTTTATCCCCGACGGTGACCTCCAAGCGTTATCCACACTGTCCGCACGAATCACAGCAACGGATCGACCACCGGCGACGACTTACCAGCGACGAGCCCGCCGCGCTGGCAACCTGATCCGCTCGGTCTACTGTACCATGGCAATCCTCATTCAGAGCACCAGACAGCCGGAGTTGAGGGTCGATTTTCTCAAAATTTTGTATTACGACTTGGTCATCTCTCTGCACCAAAGTTGTAGTGCTACATACCAGCTACAACTCGACTATAGGGGCTACACTTATTTGAGCACTGGATCAAGGTCAAACTGGCTCTCAAACTTGGGTCTAGGCCACTATTAGTCTGAAATTCAGACAATACTAGCCTGACAACCTGACTTCAGGCTTGATTATCTCCAAAATTTTCTTAACAACTGTGCTTACACCTTTTAGCAAAGTTGTACTCCTATAGTTGGGCTACAATCTTGATGTGGTGACCTAGGGCAAAAACCCTATGCTTTGAAAGTTACAAGGGCTCAAAGTTGTGCTCACAACACTGATTTCAGACTTAGGCTAAATAGAGGTCAAGTGGTACTTTTTGCAATTAAACCCAAAACTTAGGGTTTTGCTTTCAAGTCCACATATTTGTGAACCAAAGGACTTAAGATACTTATTTGGCTTGGTTTTTGCACTTTAGTCCAAAAGTGGACCAATTTTGCATATAAGCCCCTAGGGTTTGGTTTCAGGGTTTTCCAGGGTTCCAATTAGGGTTTCTGGTATCCCAGGGGTATAAAAGTGATTCAAGTTTATTCTTAGGGTCATTTTATGACTTTTACCCTAAAGTCTTTGGGTTTTCTTAACTTAGGTTAAGTTTTACCCCTTTAACCACTATTTAGGGTTAAGTCCATTAACCAGGGTTCCATTTGCAAAAACATTAAAACAATACAACTTGTTTGAAATTTTTGCCTAGTGAATGCACTCTAGGTGTGTCAAACATATGCAATGCCAATGCTCATGATGCCATGCTCATGTTTTAGTTATAGTAACACCAGGGGTGTTACACCAGAAGCGCCACCTGTCCAGCCGCGGAGTTAATGCGACGGGGCGAGTGGTTGGCGGGGCAGCCGTCGCGCGTGTGCGAGCCGTTCGAGGAACGGATCACGGGCGCGTTGTCTTCACCCCGTGAGAGGGAGCTCTCTCGCTGCCCCCGGATGGGACGTGAGCTTGGCTGTCGACGTGCCCGCTGCTCCCGCGCGTCTGCCACCGTCATTACTGCCGGCCCACTTTCGGCCGCATTGACCGTCGCGTCAGGCTGGCGCTGCTGGTCTTGTGCCTGGTGCGCCTCGAGTCGCGGTATTGGTTCCGCAACCAAAGAGGCGCGGTGGTGGCGCAAGTGGCGGTGCAGTTGCTTGCATGCAGCATCCGGCGCGCCGGTTGCGTGACGCGTGGCCCTGGCCTCCAGGCTGGGCGCGCTGGGAGTCGGAGAAGTGCGTCCACTTGGCGCGGTTGCATGCCGCCTGCATGGCTACCCGCCTCTCTCACCCGTTGGTCTGGGCAAAGGTGGAGGACCGCTTGTAACCGCTGGGCGGTTGCGTGCCCCACGCGCGACGGTTTGGCTTCTTCTGCTCGGAGCCGGTCTGCATGACATGCGAGACCCAGCCCCCGCGCCGCAGGGGAGGGCCTTGAAGCGTGTTGGAGAAGACTCCGCCCGTGACGGTTGGGGGCGCGCGTAGGGAGAGTTGCCTTTAAAAGGAGGGCGACCCCTTTCGTAAGGCGACCATGTCTCCTCGCTCCCTTATGCGCCGCGCCTTTCCACCTTCCAAGCCCCCGAATGGGGGGAACCCGCCGTCTTTTCGCCTCATCGTTGGAGGAACGCAACTCCGTGGGAGTCGGTACCTTTCAGCCATCGTTCGGCTTCAAGGATTTTCATCATGCAGCCCGGCTGCACCCCTCCACCGGCGGTCACCCAAGATGGTGACCTCCGGCTTGATGGTGGGGGAAAGCGAGCCGGGCTGCGGCCTCTGCCCCTCCCTCAGCCTCAAGGATTTTCATCACCAGGGCTGGGGAGGGGAGTGTGCCGAGTTGGAGCCGGCCCCTGCGTGGGCGGCGGCCCGCTCCTTCACTCAGTGATCGGAGGGAAGGGCGGTCGTCGTCCGTGGCGCCGGCAGCTGCACCGTGCCTGGCTCTCAGACGCGAATGGCTTCGGAGCCGCTCGCGGCGCCGGCGTCTGCCACGGCAGCTTGAACAGGTTCTTCCGCCAGCGGGATAGCCAAGGCTGGCCACGGACCGACTTCCAACTCTACGGCCTTCTGCCCGTCCTTGCCTCACGAGTTTGGGCATGGGCAGGGGACTCCTGGTAGCAGCATCCGCCCTGAGGTCAGTGCTGCCGCTGTTCGGCCCCCCGGAGCAGAAGTCGTCGTCGTCGCTGCTGCTGGAGCAGGAGACGGCGTGTCGTTCGTCGGTCTTCTGTTGCTCCGCAGGTCCACCCCTGTCGAGTGGGGTTGTTCGTACCTGCGGAGGGGGAACCGGAGTTCCGTTTGTAATGGTACTTCGAATGCCAGGGTTTTTGTTCATTACGGCTTTCGGGGCCTGAACATGTATGTAACATCGGCACGGAGCCGTGTTTTTTCCTCATTTTTGAGCGCTAAGACTCGTCTGTTGATTATCTGAATCGCTTCACCAAACATGAGTCGCCCCATGTCAAGGTGACGAGTGAGGTATCCGTATCCCGGAGGCGTAGGAGTCCCTCGGCTCGATCGACCTTGTTGTCTGAGGCTCCTCTAGCTTAGTTAAAGAGACCCCTTGGCTGCTCTTCGACGAGCCGAGGCCAGGAGTAGCTATATCAGCACGAACAGAGGCGGAGTTGACTCGAAGATGAGAACCTGGTTGGCCGGAGCCTAGCCGGGTTATCCGTTAGCGGGACTGATGTCGGAGTTGATCGGCCGAGGCCTCAGGTCGGGCTGGCGCCCTTGGAAGATGGTTGGCCGAGGCCCCAGGGGTAACCGGCCGAGCCGCCTGCTCGGGCCGGATTCCCGGAGAAGTCCCTGGACCGCGTCACCGTCCGAGGCTGGGTCGGACCTCACTGAAAGTGTCATCGATGCCGAGGGTGCTACAGCTCCCTTCCAGCGTGAAGACCCGAGCCTGCAGGATCAGATTGTCTTGTAGCCTGTGCTTTCTGCGGCCGCCGAGGCCAGAACACACACCCTCGCTGCGTTGTAAAGCTGCGTCTCTTTTCCTCTTGTTTCGAGTGTCTGGACTTTTTGTCGGTAACAGGGATGTTTGTGCGAGCGAAAGTTGCTTCTCGCGGAAGGCGATGAGTGAGGTATCCATATCCCGGAGGCGTAGGAGTCCCTCGGCTCGGTCAGCCTTGGCTGCTTACGCGTACTCCGTCGTTTCCAGGACCCACTTTTCGAAGTAGTCAAAAAGCATGGAAGATATTCTGGTGAAAGAGATCTTTTTTCGAGGAAAATTTCGACGCAGAGGGGGTTTCCCCCCTTTTTAGCCCCCGAGGGAGGGTCGGGCTTTGCCGAGGCGAGGCCGACCCTTCCTTGTTGACTAAACTTTGCGTGGGTGCGAGGTATATGCACAACTTGAAAGCATCTTAAGGGTAAAAGCGATGTAGCTGTTGGATGTTCCAAGCGTTGTCGTAGACCTCGCCTTGGCTGTTGGCCAGCTTGTACGTTCCGGGCTTCAGAACTTTGGCGATGATGAATGGCCCCTCCCAGGGGGGCGTGAGCTTGTGTCTCCCTCGGGCGTCTTGCCGCAGCCGAAGCACCAGGTCGCCCACCTGGAGGTCTCAGGGCCGGACCCCTCGGGCGTGGTAGCGTCGCAGGGACTGCTGGTACCGCGCCGAGTGTAGTAAGGCCTTGTCCCGAGCCTCTTCCAGCTGGTCCAGCGAGTCTTCTCGGCTAGCTTGGTTGCTTTGACCGTTGTAGGCCCTCGTCCTCGGGGAGCCGTACTCCAGGTCAGTGGGCAAGACGGCCTCGGTCCCATAGACCAGGAAGAACAGCGTGAAACCCGTGGCTCGGCTCGGCGTTGTCCTCAGGCTCCAGACCACCGAGGGGAGTTCCTTCATCCATCGCTTGCCGAACTTGTTGAGGTCGTTGTAAATCCAAGGCTTGAGCCCCTGTAGAATCATGCCGTTGGCACGCTCTACTTGCCCATTCGACATGGGATGAGCTACGGCGGCCCAGTCCACCCGGATGTGATGATCCTCGCAAAAATCCAAGAATTTTTTGCCGGTGAACTGGGTGCCGTTGTCGGTGATGATGGAGTTCGGGACCCCGAAGCGATGGATGATGTTGGTGAAGAACGCCACCGCCTGCTCGGACCTGATGCTGTTCAGGGGTCGGACCTCGATCCACTTGGAGAATTTGTCGACGGCGACCAGCAGGTGCGTGTAGCCCCCGGGCGTCTTCTGCAAGGGACCGACGAGGTCCAGTCCTCATACAGCAAAAGGCCAGGTGATGGGTATTGTTTGCAGAGCCTGAGCGGGCAGGTGGGTCCGCTTCGCATAGAATTGACACCCTTCGCAGGTGCGGATAATTCTAGTGGCGTCGGCCACCGCCGTTGGCCAGTAGAAGCCTTGCCGGAAAGCATTCCCGACGAGGGCTCGAGGCGCTGCGTGATGGCCGCAAGCCCTCGAGTGTATCTCTTGCAGAAGTTCCTGACCTTCGGCGATGGAGATGCATCGCTGGAGGATGCCCGAGGGGCTGCGGTGGTAGAGCTCCTTCTCATCGCCCAGCAAGACGAACGACTTGGCGCGTCGCGCTACCCGCCGAGCCTCGGCTTGGTCGAGGGGTAGCTCTCCTTGGCGGAGATATTGCAGGTACAGGGTTTGCCAGTCTCTGTCGGGTGTGGCCCCGCTCCGCTCCTCCTCGATGCGCAGCGCCTCGCCCTCGGGGGTCGAGGGTACCTCGGGCTGGACCGAGGACGCCTCGGGATGGGCCGAGGGTACCTCAGGCTGGGCCGAGGGTACCTCTGGCTGGGCCGAGGGTACCTCGGGATGGGCGAGGGTACCTCAGGCTGGGCCGAGGTTACCTCGGGCTCGGGCACGTCGTTGATCCTGACGGAGGGTTGGTGTAGATCCCGGGAGAAGACGTCCGGGGGAACCGTCGTTCGCCCCGAGGCTATTTTTGCCAGCTCGTCCGCAGTCTCGTTGTAGCGCCGAGTGATGTGGTTAAGTTCGAGCCCGTAGAACTTGTCTTCCAGGCGCCGAACCTCATCGCAGTAGGCCTCCATCTTCGGGTTGCGGCAGTGGGAGTTCTTCATGACTTGGTCGATGACGAGCTGCGAGTCGCCGCGAGCGTCGAGGCGTCGGACCCCTAGCTCGATGGCGATTCGCAATCCGTTGATCAGAGCTTCGTACTCAGCCACATTGTTGGACGCCGGGAAATGGAGGCGTAGCACGTAGCGTAGGTGTTTCCCGAGGGGTGAGATGAAGAGCAGGCCCGCGCCGGCTCCCGTCTTCATTAGCGACCCGTCGAAAAACATGGTCCAGAGCTCCGGTTGGATCGGAGCCATCGGTAGCTGGCGGGGGAGAGGACGGGGCGAGCTCGAATGTCGTTCTTCCACAGCGCGGGGAAGACGTCGTCGATTCCGCCACCGGAGGGCGGGTTGTCGGCCGCCATTGTCGTTGTCGCGCGGCGGTGGAAGAAGTATCATGTCGTAGCTGCCGTCGAGGGACATGAACTCAAGACTCCCGAAACGGAGCACCGTCCCGGGTTGGAGAGGTTGTTGGAGACTGCCCATCTGGAGCTTGACGGGAAGCTGCTCGTCAACACGCAGCGGGCCCCTACCTGGCGCGCCAACTGTCGGCGTTTCGAGACCGGGGGGTCCCTAAGCCGACGAGTGAGTGTGCTGCGTGCCCCAGCCCAGATGGGTCGAGCGCGTGGGCGAGCGCGAAGGGGGGAAAGGAGCGAGGAGGCCGGAGTCCGGCGAGAGAGAGGTGGGAATCCCGCGGCCTTCGTATTCGTCCCGCGCCCAGGTCGGGTGCGCTTGCAGTAGGGGGTTACAAGCGTCCACGCGGGTGAGGGAAGCGAGCGGCCCCAAGAGAGCGCCTGTCCCCCTCCTCGTCCCCGCGCGGCCAACCTTCTTTAAGAAGGCCCTGGTCCTTCCTTTTATAGGCGTAAGGAGAGGATCCAGGCGTACAATGGGGTGTAGCGGAGTGCTACGGGTCTAGCGGGGGGAGAGCTAGTGCCCTAAGTACATGCCAATGTGGCAGCCGGAGAGATCTTGGCACCCTGCTGGCGTGATGTCGTGGCTATCGGAGGAGCAACGGAGCCTGGCGAAGGGACAGCTGTTGGAACGGTTGTGTCCTTGCTGACGTCGCCCTACTTCCGTAAGAGAGCTGAGAGCCGCCGTCGTCACGGGGCTAGCGGGGCGCCATCATTGCCTATCTAGCGGAGCTAGCCAGATGGGACACAGGTCTTGTTCTCTGCGACCCGAGTCGGCTCGGGGTAGGGTGATGATGGCGCTTCCTGTCGACGTGGCTGGCCTGTGCCCTAGGTTGGGTGACGTGGAGGACCCTCCGAAGCCGGGGTCGAGTATGTCTTCCATGGCCGAGGCCGAGTCCGAGCCCCTGGGTCGGGCGAGGCGGAGGTCGTCAGCAGAGGCCGAGTCCGAGCCCCTGGGTCGGGTGAGGCGGAGGTCGTCAGCAGAGGCCGAGTCCCAGCCCCTGGGTCGGGCGAGGCGGAGGTCGTCAGCAGAGGCCGAGTCCGAGCCCCTGGGTCGGGCGAGGCGGAGGTCGTCAGCAGAGGCCGAGTCCGAGCCCCTGGGTCGGGCGAGGCGGAGGTCGTCAGCAGAGGCCGAGTCCGAGCCCCTGGGTCGGGCGAGGCGGAGTTCGTCGTCTTCCGGGGCTTAGCCCGAGTCCGAGCCCTTGGTCGGGCAGAGCGGAGTTCGCCGTCTTCCGGGGCTTAGCCCGAGTCCGAGCCCTTGGTCGGGCGGAGCAGAGTTCGCCGTCTTCCGGGGCTTAGCTCGAGTCCGAGCCCTTGGTCGGGTGGAGCGGAGTTCGCCGTCTTCTGGGGCTTAGCCCGAGTCCGAGCCCTGGGTCGGGCGGAGCGGAGTTCGCCGTCTTCCGGGGCTTAGCCCGAGTCCGAGCCCTGGGTCGGGCGGAGCGGAGTTCGCCGTCTTCCGGGGCTTAGCCCGAGTCCGAGCCCTTGGTCGGGCGGAGCGGAGTTCGCCGTCTTCCGGGGCTTAGCCCGAGTCCAAGCCCTTGGTCGGGCGGAGCGGAGTTCGCCGTCTTCTGGGGCTTAGCCCGAGTCCGAGCCCTGGGTCGGGCGGAGCGGAGTTCGCCGTCTTCCGGGGCTTAGCCCGAGTCCGAGCCCAGGGTCGGGCGGAGCAGAGTTCGCCGTCTTCCGGGGCTTAGCCCGAGTCCGAGCCCTGGGTCGGGCGGAGCGGAGTTCGCCGTCTTCCGGGGCTTAGCCCGAGTCCGAGCCCTGGGTCGGGCGGAGCGGAGTTTCCTATGGTGCCTTTGGCAGGACCTGGTTTCCTTTGCGTTAAATGCTCCTGCGACTTGGCCGGTCGGTGCGGCGATTCAGTCAGGGTCGCTTCTCAGCGAAGGCAAGGCCTCGGGCGAGCCGGAGATGTGTCCACCGTTGAAGGGGGGCCTCGGGCGAGACGGAAACCCCTTCGGGGTCGGCTGCCCTTGCCCGAGGCTAGGCTCGGGCGAGGCGTGATCGAGTCGCTCGTATGGACTGATCCCTGACTTAATCGCACCCATCAGGCCTCTGCAGCTTTATGCTGATGGGGGTTACCAGCTGAGAATTAGGCGTCTTGAGGGTACCCCTAATTATGGTCCCCGACAGACCTCAGCACGATAGCTCACAGCTTCGCATACAACAACTCGAGGTTAGTGCTTCTGTAACTCGTCATTCCTTGAGTTATATACCTTCTCTTTGAGTTACTACAACGTTGGCTTGTAATATTACAGACCCAACTAGAACAAGAGAGGAGGGAACGTCAAGAGATGGAGGCGAGGATAATGGCGGAGCGGGCGGCGACTGATCAAAGGATGGCAGATATGTTCCAGTACATGCAGAGCCTTAGCGCGTCACAGGGTTTCGCTCCACCACCTCCATTGTTCCCTGCAGTTGACCCTGCTGTGTTCCATACTCCTGTGAGTATCAAAATTGTAGTTAGATGTTGGTAATGCATCTGGTATAACACATGCAATCTCTTCTCTGTGCAGGACCAATCTGGAGCCGCATCCAACAACCCTCCTGAAGGTTTCAGCCCAACGCAACACCAGACCAACCGCCCACCTCCATGAGTTTTATGTTGTTAGGACCATGCTTCGTCGCCGAAGGTCCTGCGGAAAGGAAACAGCTTCGGCTGAAGCTGCTTGAACGTAATGACGAAAGTATCATTCATGAAGCTTCGGTATTACAGCATGTCCGAAGATGAGGGATCGAACCGACTTAGAGATAGAATGACCTTTTAGTCCATAAGGGTCTGAGTCAATGTTGTAAACTTTTATGAGGGGCATGATTGTAATTCCTCACGGGCTGTGTCCTGTGCCTATAAATAGTGAACAATATTCCTTTACTGGACACACATTCCTGTAATTGCTGACGCATCACTCGGGAATTATTGTTTGTCAAGGCAAAGGTATAAATGTACCTAAACGTTGTATTCAAATATCTTAAATTCGTATAATAAGATATGTGAGTGATGTCATTTATTTTCAATGTATTTATCTTTAATGTTTCATGTTTTACTTTACTTTGTACTGTCTTTATAAGTTTAATTACGAAGGTGAAACCTTCGTAATATTATGCTCGTGGCCTTCGTCCAAAGTTCATTAAATCCTTGTGGAAATAATGCTTCGGCGGACGAAGGGCATTGATATTTAACATTTTATGTTGCCTTGTTCTTAATTCATAGCATTTGAGAACAAGTCCCCAACATATGTTAGTCACTTATGTTTGTGTTGGATACTTATGTCAGAGCTTGAGACGTATGAGACTTATGTTTGTGTTGGGTACTTATGTTGAACACTTATGTTTGTGATGGATATTTATGTTTGTGTTGGCTATTTATGTTTGTGATGATATTTGTAATGTATATATGTGATATATATGTGATATCTTTTGTTTGTGTGGATGAAATACAAAAAACAAATAAAAAAGGTGCAGACTAGTCACTTTGCCGAGTGTTGCACTCGGCAAAGAGGTTCTTTGCCGAGTGTCAAGACCATAGCACTTAGCAAAAAACAATACCTGGGCACCGGTATAGGTTCTTTGCCGAGTGTAATGTCTCTGGCACTCGGCAAAGAACCTGACATGGGGACCCTCCCTGGCGGGTTCTTTGCCGAGTGTCCCAGGTGGCACTTGGCAAAGATTGATTTTTTGCCGAGTGCTGCCGGGCAGGCACTCGGCAAAGGCGCCGTCTCCGTCAACCGACGTCGTAACGGCTGCTTTTCTTTGCCGAGTGTTGTATGGCACTCGGCAAACCTCTTTGCCGAGTGCCCGAAATAAAGTACTCGGCAAAGAAGGCTTTGCCGATGCACTGTATGCCGAGTCTTGTTTGCCGAGTGTGACACTCGGCAAAGTCTTTGCCGAGTGCTTTAGGCACTCGGCAAAGGCGGCGATTCCGGTAGTGCATGCAGAGATGCCAATGCGTGTGCCAAGAATCTGATGCTCTTTTCGCTCGCTCATTAATTATGTAACTTTTGCGACCATACATCGAGCGAGATGGATCTCGATCGAGTAGTAGTGTGAGCTAGTTGGGAACACGAGCTTGCTTGTCAGTTGCATGCTTCTACGTCTCTATCTATAGTAGGAATTGAACTAATTAAACTAGTATAGTATAGAAGCCATTTATTTCAATGTTATACCATGTACTTAGAGCATCTCCAAGATGGACTCCTATAATTGAGGTCTCAAAAACAAAATTGGAACTGATTTAGGTTGATTGGGACCTACAATTTTTTTGCAACTCCAACAGCAACTCCTAAACCCGCGTGGTTAGTTAACTCCGTGCGATTTGGCGGCACATTTTACACTCCGCGTCACGCGTATCCTTCAACCTTCCAGGCCGTTTTTTCAGATTCACGCCATGGGAGGTCCCATGCCTTTCTTTGCGTCAGGTGTTCCGCCAGGAGCCCATGACGGCCAGTTCGACGCCGCCACGGGATTCTCTGGTATTTTTCTTCCGTTTGTTTCCCGATCTCTCCCTTCATCTTGTAGTTCATACCGTATTTGAATACATATGTATTTAGTATAAAACCGGTGCTCCATCTCTCCTTTCCTCTTTTTGCATGATTTGTAGCTTATTTGGATATATATCTATTGAATATAAAACCAGTGCTCCATCTCTCCCTTCGTCTTTTTGCTGCTCAAAGCAGGTATAGAATAGCCAAAGCAAGGAAATCAGAAACAGAAAGTTTGTGTCCACATCAGCATATTACATGATATAACTATATTTTGCCTGAATATGCAAAAAAATCATCTAGCTAGCATTAGTATTTTTCCAAATAGAAAAAGAAAAACAGGTTTCTATCACCTTTATGTATCCGAAGGAACATACCAGAATATATCACTTCCAAAACACCAGAGTGTATCACTTCCAATCTACATGCAGCATACTCGCCTGCAAGGAATGATGATTAAACTGAAGCTATTGAACTCTTCAATATAAAGACCATGCCTGAAAAACCACTGGATGGAGATGAATAGGTCCGCTGCCTGAGATAATATATGTTAGACTTGCATTTTCCGTATCATTTTAATTCCATAAATTAATATTATGATGATGACATATAAAAGATATTTAATCATGACATCAAATATATCCATAACAATATGGATCATGAGAACATAAAGCATATGAATTATATAAATCATATAAATACGATAAACATGTAAACTGACTGAACAATTAAAAATAAATAGATAGAAATATAAACAGCATGACTGTAAAATTAAAACAGACAGATCTATCATATTATAATAAGACAGAACAGATAAGATAAAATCATTGCTACATATGAAACAACATAGATGAATATATGAAACATATATAATCTCCAGAACACAAAACAGTAAGTAAATAAACTGATCATACCCTCCCATACGCTCTGATGATCCAGATTCTTGTCCAGCTTCCCTTGTCATGTCACCAGGAAGAACACGTTTTGGGCAGTCGCGTAGATGCTCCCCAAAAACCTAATTGTCGATCCCCCGTGCAAGGTCTCGAACGGCAAGGGCTCCGGAGGCACCTGCCCTCTCGCTTCTCTGTGCGCGCAGAGTCACGAGATGGAAATACCCTCACTCGGCGACTAGACTATGATTCTGAAAGTGTTTTCTTGCGTGTACCGAGTGACAGGGGTGCTCTTCTATTTATCCTCTCGCAGAGGGAAGCTGAAGGAGAAAGGTCGCCGAGTCACGCCAAGAGTCGGTTAGCTCTCGTCGAGTCATACCATGAGTCGGCTAGAACTCGCCGAGTCACGCCATGAGTCGGTCAGCTGAAGGAGAAGGGTCACTCGGCTGACGAAGAGACAGGCAACTGAAAGGTTAACGCGGTTAGTGAGTGCTAAAAATTAACACAACCACACCACGCCCGCTCGCCTGCCTGCCTGCCTGCCTGCCTGCCTGCCTGCCTGCCTGCCTGCCTGCCTGCTTGCCTCGCCACGCCACGCCCGGCCCGGCCGGCGGCGGCGGCGGCGCACGCGCGCGTGTGGCACGCCCTTGTCCATTTCTTGACTTCTCAAGTTAAGTGGAATAAATCCCACCATATAAGTCAAGCCAAAAGACCCTTGGACTTCCAATGTGGTACTATTGGTATTCTCCACCATTACACACCTTAGAGTTTATTCAATAAATGGGCCAAGCCCATAAAAGATCCAACAATTCCCACCAAACTCTAGGGTTTGTAATGATGAAGTATCAGAATCACAATCCTTTGATATACCAATGTTTCGATGGAGACTGTTAAGTTGAACATCCATCTAGAATAAGAGTTTCACTCATTCACAACTGAACAATGGACTATGTCTTGAATTGACAGTTTTGTGCGAAATGAGATTCACTCAAATCCTTTGCTGATACTAGGCTGCAAAAGGGTATTCCCGCTGTTTAGAAGCATATAAGTCACACTTCAGTGCCTTTCATGAGTATTTAGGGATTACCCAAGTCCCATAGACTGTGACCAGCAGTCTGACTCATATAGGTGTATTCCTCAAAAGATGTTCTGTAGGACAACATCTCACCTTTATAAGACTCTTGGAATACATTAAGGTAAAAACCATCCTGCCTTACAGATAGGAAAGATGTGCATCAGAAATGAGTTAAGGAAGGGATCTTTCCTCACAACCTACTCCTAGCTTGTTTCTCCACTCTACTTCACGGGATCTCCGATCACATAGAGCAGGTTACCACTAGAGTAGACCTCACATGGGTCTCATACCCATTTCCCTCGATGCACTTTCTATCACACGTAATAGACCCTTAGTGAATTGATCTGCCAGATTATTCGATGTGTGGACATAATCCACAGTTATAACTCCGGAGTTTTTCAACTTTCTGACATATTTCAATCTTCTCTTAACATGCCTTGTAGACTTCATGTTATTCCTAGAACTGTTAACCTTTGTAATCACCGTTTGATTGTCACAGTTCATGGAAATAGCCGGTATCGGTTTTTCAACTACCGGTAAGTCCAAAAGGAAATCACGAAGCCACTCGGCCTCAGCCCCAGCAGTGTCTAATGTTGCGAGTTCTGCTTCCATTGTAGACTTCGTTAAGATAGTCTGCTTGCAAGACTTCCAGGAAACAACGCCACCTCCAAACAGAAACACATATCCGCTTGTGGCATAAAGCTCATCAGCATCAGAAATCCAGTTGGCATCACAATAGCCTTCCAGCACTTTTGGGTTTCCGGTATAATGAATATCGTATGTCATAGTACCTTTCAAATACCGCAACACTCTCTCAAGAGCACGCCAGTGATCATCTCCTGGTTTCGACACAAACCGACTTAGCTTACTCACAGCATAAGATATGTCTGGCCTTGTTGCACTTGCAAGATACATGAGCGAGCCAATGATCTGGGAGTATGTCAATTGATCCCTTGCTATTCTCTTATTCTTTCTTAATAGCACACTGGGGTCATAAGGTGTTGGAGCAGGATCACAGTCACTAAAACCAAAGCGACTCAATACCTTTTCCACATAATGGGATTGTAACAAAGTTACCCCACCATCAGCTTCTCTAACAAGCTTGATGTTTAGAATGACATCAGCTTCTCCCAAATCTTTCATTTCGAAATTGCTCGATAGAAGATTTTTAACTTCCTCAATCACATTGAGATTTGATCCAAAGATCAAGATGTCATCAACATAAAGGCACAACATAACAGACTCACCCCCACCATATCGATAGTATACACACATGTCAGATTCATTTACAACAAAGCCAGCTGCTGTAAGAGTATTATCAAACTTTTCATGCCATTGCTTAGGTGCTTGTTTTAGGCCATACAATGATTTTATCAACCTGCACACCTTGTTCTCTTGACCATCCGCAATGAACCCTTCTGGCTGATCCATATAGATCTCCTCATCCAACTCTCCATTTAGGAAAGCTGTCTTAACATCCATCTGATGAATGATAAGACCATAAGAGGCTGCCACGGCTATTAATGTGCGAATTGTAGTCAATCGAGCCACTGGTGAGTAGGTATCAAAGAAATATTCACCCTCCTTTTGGGTATATCCTTTGGCCACAAGCCTTGCCTTGTACCTCTCGATTGTACCATCAGGCCTAAGCTTTTTCTTGAAGATCCATTTGCAACCTATAGGTTGACAACCATAAGGACGGTCAACGACCTCCCAAGTTCTATTAGACATAATAGATTCCATCTCACTCCTTACTGCTTCCTTCCATAAGTCAGCATCAGGAGAGGAATATGCCTCACTAATGGTAGTTGGTGTGTCTTCCACAAGGTACACTATAAAGTCATTACCAAAGGATTTTGCAACCCTCTGTCTCTTGCTCTTTCGAGTGACTATAGTGTCATCCTCCTCAGGGATGTGCACGTGAGAATCCTCAGCATGATCTATAGGAATCGACAGTTCGTGCTCATGGGGAATTATAGTATCATGACTTGTATCACTAGGTGTATTCTTCATGGGAAACTCATTCTCAAAAAATGTTGCGTCTCTTGATTCCATGATAGTATCAACATACATATCAGGCACATCAGATTTTATAATTAAGAACCTATACCCAGTGCTGTGAAAAGAGTACCCAAGGAATATACAGTCAACAGTTTTAGGCCCAAGTTTACGCTTTTTGTTGATTGGCACATTCACTTTAGCCAAGTAACCCCAAGTGCATAAATACGAGAGATTTACTCTTCTCTTTTCCCATTCCTCAAATGGAGTGATCTTTTTGTTCTTTGTTGGAACTCTATTCAGGACATGACATGCTGTCAAAATCGCCTCACCCCACCATGCCTTGGATAATCCCACTGTACTCAACATGGCATTCACCAAATCTGTTAGAGTGCGGTTTTTTCCTTTCAGCAATCCCATTGGATTGTGGTGAGAATGGCGGTGTCCTCTCATGAATAATACCATGTTCCACGCAGAACTCATCGAACACATTAGAGAAATATTCTCCACCTCGATCAGACCTTAACCGTTTTATTTTCCTCTCAAGTTGGTTCTCAACTTCAGCTTTATAGGCCTTAAAATAATTTAACGCTTCATCTTTTGTTTTTAAGAGATACACATAACAAAATCTAGTGGAGTCATCTATAAAAATGAGACAGTATCTTTTACCACCTTTGGTCAAAACTCCATTCATCTCGCACAGATCAGAATGAACAAGTTCTAGAGGTGCCAAACTCCTCGCCTCAGCAGCCTTGTGAGGCTTGCGGGGTTGTTTTGATTCAACACACACATGACACTTAGACTTTTTGACCAAGTTAAATTTAGGAATTAAATTTATATTTGCTAACCGCATAAGACAGCTAAAGCTTGCATGACAAAAACGTGAATGCCATAAATCTGACTCATCAGAAAAATTAACAGAATTCACCAGTTTGTTACACACATCATGCAATGATAAGCGGAACAACCCTCCGCAGTCATATCCTTTACCAACAAAAGTAACATGTTTCGACACAACATATTTATTAGACTCAAGAACAACTTTGTATCCATCTCGACATAGCATAGAAGCGCTAACGAGATTCTTCTTGATAGAGGGCACATGCTGCACGCTCTTCAATGGCACCGTCTTTCCCGAAGTAAACTTCAGAATGACCGTACCAACACCAAGAACATGAGCACGCGACCCATTTCCCATTAACAAGGCGCCAGACCTCCCATTCTGATAGGAGGAGAACATAGAGGCATCAGCACACACATGAATATTTGCACCACTGTCCATCCACCACTCAGGTGAATTACAAACTGAGAGAACAAATGGTAAAGAATTACCATACCCAGATATTCCTTCTCCAGTTTTAGTGGTTACAACATTAGTTGATTTCTTGTCCTGTGTGAACTTGCGATCAGGGCACTCTTTAGCCCAGTGTTGATCACTGCCACAGACAAAGCATCCTCCCTTTCTCTTGTTATTGTTGTTCTTCTTTTTAAACTGTGCTGTTTGAACAGGTTTATTCGCGTTCTCTGGTTTGTTCTGGTTTTTCTTCTTGTTAAACTTGCGGAAGTTTCTCTTCTGCACCACATTAGCAGTAGAGGTCTCAACACCTTTTCCACTGTCCTTTGTTCTAGCCCTTTCCTCAACATCAAGAGTACCAATGAGCTCTTCCACATTGAACTCTTGTCTCTTATGTTTGAGAGAGGTAGCAAAGTCCTTCCAAGAAGGTGGTAACTTGGCGATTATACCGCCAGCCACAAACTTGTCAGGCAAAGGACAAGGAAAAAGTTCGAGTTCCTTAGCTAGTGCCTGAAACTCATGAGCCTGTTCCACTACAGATCGGTTCTCAACCATCTTGTAGTCATACAACTGCTCCATGAGATACAGCTCGCTACCAGCGTCAGTAACTCCAAACTTTCCAACAAGTGCATCCCACAGCTCTTTCCCTATAGGAAGGATGATATAGCTTTTCTGGAATTTTGTGTCAAGTGCGCTAATCACTGCTCCTCGAAAGAGGTTGTCATCAGCCTTAAACTTAGCCTCATCCTCAGGAGGTAAGTTGGCAGGCTTGCCCTCAGCGGCATAATAACATGACATTGCAGTTAGCCACAACTCCATCTTAGCTTTCCATATCAAGAAGTTTTTACCATCAAAAGGATCAGGCTTTAGCACAACAGCAAAACCTCTGATAGAAAAATGCCTAACAGTAGGTTTTTGGATTGTTAGACTTATAGGCATTTTCCGTATCATTTTAATTCCATAAATTAATATTATGATGATGACATATAAAAGATATTTAATCATGACATCAAATATATCCATAACAATATGGATCATGAGAACATAAAGCATATGAATTATATAAATCATATAAATACGATAAACATGTAAACTGACTGAACAATTGAAAATAAATAGATAGAAATATAAATAGCATGACTGTAAAATTAAAACAGACAAATCTATCATATTATAATAAGACAGAACAGATAAGATAAAATCATTGCTACATATGAAACAACATAGATGAATATATGAAACATATATAATCTCCAGAACACAAAACAGTAAGTAAATAAATTGATCATACCCTCCCATACGCTCTGATGATCCAGATCCTTGTCCAGCTTCCCTTGTCATGTCACCAGGAAGAACACGTTTTGGGCAGTCGTGTAGACGCTCCCCAAAAACCTAATTGCCGATCCCCCGTGCAAGGTCTCGAACGGCAAGGGCTCCGGAGGCACCTGCCCTCTCGCTTCTCTGTGCGCGCAGAGTCACGAGATGGAAATAACCTCACTCGGCGGCTGGACTATGATTCTGAAAGTGTTTTCTTGCGTGTACCGAGTGACAAGGGTGCTCCTCTATTTATCCTCTCGCAGAGGGAAGCTGAAGGAGAAAGGTCGCCGAGTCACGCCAAGAGTCGGTCAGCTCTCGCCGAGTCATACCATGAGTCGGCCAGCACTCGCCGAGTCACGCCATGAGTCGGTCAGCTGAAGGAGAAGGGTCACTCGGCTGACGAAGAGACAGGCAACTGAAAGGTTAACGCGGTTAGTGAGTGCTAAAAATTAACACAACCACACCCCGCCCGCCTGCCTCGCTTCGCCTCGCCACGCCCGGCCCGGTCCACGGCAGCGGCGGCGGCGCGCGCGCGTGTGGCACGCCCTTGTCCATTTCTTGACTTCTCAAGTTAAGTGGAATAAATCCCACCATATAAGTCAAGCCAAAAGACCCTTGGACTTCCAATGTGGTACTATTGGTATTCTCCACCATTACACACCTTAGAGTTTATTCAATAAATGGGTCAAGCCTATAAAAGATCCAACAATATATTTAGCAACTCTGCCTTTGAGTCCTATACTGATTTGGTGAAAATTTATAAAATAGCTACTTTGTTGGAAGCTATTTTGTGATCTTAACTCCTATATTTGAATATAGGATCCGATTTAAATCCTCTCTTGGAGATGCTCTTATATTTTAAATTTTAGAAAAGACTCAAAAAAAAACTTCACAGGCTCTTCGGGAGCTAGCGGTAGGGAGGCTCTCTCGAGCCCCCTCCGTCGCCGAGGATATCTCTAGAGATGTGCAGCGTCCACGAATGGAACGGTTCGTACGTACAGAGGACAAGACTGAAGGATCGTAAACATGACATCACACAGTCCACGAGCTAGCATGCAACATGCATATGCAGCTAGCGGTTACATGAGAGGCCGTAGATGCATGTCCAGAGCTCGATCATGCATGGACACTAGTCGTACGTGCATGGACACGAGCTAGCATGCATGGACACCTCGCCTTTGCCTTGCACGTCTCCATCATGCATGGACACCTCGCCTTTGCCTTGCACGTCTCCATCATGCATGCATCCAATAACCGCTCGATCCATCCCATCGACCGACGTCCATGCATGGACACTAGTCCATATTCCATCCCATAGCTTTTTCTTGACCATTTTATGGATGCATACCGTTAATAACTGAGAGGTATTTCCATCTAGCTAGGTTAGCTACATGCATGATCTCTACCTATGGTCGACACATAAACTGTATCGTCGTCCCTAGTAAACTGTGATTGTTCCAGAACCAATGACATATATGTACTAGACTAAAATCTCCTGGTGTCCTTGTTGGTGGGGTGTGGCCGGGGGGGGGGATAAGGTCCGCTTTGCATTGCTGCCGGCCGCCGTCCCCGTCTGGTGTCCCTGCGATTTGACGGTGGAATCTCTCTGGGTCGCGGCGCGCACACATCCATCATCACATGCAGATGCAAGCAATAATGGCTGCACTGCATCTGTCTCGACCTGGGCGTCCAGGAAAGGAGAGGAGTTGAGGCGTCAAGGGGAAGCCTCTGTCCTGTCCTGGATGGGCGCTGCCTTTCTTTCACACCAGATTCGGATCGTGCCCTGTCTACAGCCCTGCCGGCCTCGATCCCCGCGCAGCAGAGACGAGGAACCGTGTGGACCTCCACCTCTACGGAACGAGTACTACCCCTCCGGTATTAAAATAATAATTATTTTGAACATGAATACACATACCAAGAAGTGTTTAATTAGAAGTCATATTTCCAATCGTATTCATACTAAATACCTTAATTCTCTTTAGGGTTCCAACTGGTCAGCAACTCTGCTCTCTATCATGCCTACCCGAGTTCGATTCTTGTGGCCTTAGCCGCAGAATCTTTACTCCGAGCTCGCGGCAGAGTAGGAGTGAGCTCGACATAGTATATGAACAGACACATACGAGGTGAGAGGAGTACTAGCCTACATGCAGCTATGCAAGAAGAGGGTGTGTATGCCGTGCTGGATTGATGTAGCCTCGTGACGCGCCTTTAGTTTCGAATTCTAGATGTATTAATTACGGGTAAATTTGACCAAAACTTACCTAGAAAACATAAATGACTGGTTTTGCTGGACTACAAGTACAAGACCAAAATGACTAGTATTTCAATACCGGAGGGAGTATGTCTTTAGCGGGTAGTGTAAATTAGGAACACGTTGTAGAGTAATGTTTGAAACCGTGAATTGAATCGAGGATCTGCTAAAGATAATGAGATCTAAATTTTACACTATTAAAATGTAAAGATCATCAAAATGAGACTCTATTTCTATTCATTTTAAATTAAAATTTATTAAGAGCTCAAATGAATCGTAAAGAAACATTTTAGATCTTGATCCACTAGTCATGTGCCCGTGCATTGCTACGGTTTTATATATATAACATAGGATAAATTTTGTTTTAATAAAGCACAAAATATATGTTTTCTATTGATTAGGTGGATGTGAATGTGGAGCCATCAACCAAGGTCCAAACACTCACTTGTACATAATTTTATCTTATTTTTTACATAAACTCTTTTATTATAATAGTAGAGAAGAGATTATAGGAGTGAGGGTTGATTCTAATAAAATATAGGATTTTTTTTTTGAAAAATATTGACGCGGGACGACCGTTGAAACTGATGTTTTAATATAGTAGAGATTATCATCCCTGATTATAAGAGGCAGCTAAGATACGATATGATACAACTCTAAGTCTTTAGATTATATATAGAGCTAATAATATGTTTGGAGAGTCGTGTAGAGGTATGTTCTTCGCGAAGAGTATGTCTATTGTTTTTTTAATTAACTCATAGAGACCCAAAAAAAAGCTCATATTAAATGGGTTATACATGTTCTAAGTAAGTATAGACACAATTACAAAGAAGTACTATATATACGAGTATGACAAGGTTGTAGTCATGCCAAAGCCAGTAGTCAAAGAATACTTCAAACATAAACATGCAGATTCCATAAGTGGTACGTACATAGAGAAATCCATTGCGGAAAGAACATATATCGGTGATCGGTGTACTCATCATATACAATAAAAGACTAAAATATTTTTAGTTCTAGTTATACAATATCAGTTGGAAATCGACTACTAATAATCGGTCCCTAATTAACGCCGCTTTGTGCAGTAGTGATGGATGACGCGGCTGCCTAGCTAGCTAGCTATCCCCTGCAGCGCTGTCCGCACCTCGCCTTTGCCTCTCTTTTAATTTGGGTGGTATCATCATGCACTCATGTATCTATCGTCGCCGTCTCCGTCGTGGGGTCGCCGCCGGCCCGAAGACACATGCATGTAGACAACAAGATGCCACCAGCGACACGCGCACTATGCGTAGTCGTAGAATGATGCGACGCCGCCAGGCGCCAGCGGCCGTGACGTTGATCGGGTGCCCACCATGCATGCATGCCCTCGATATATGATCGTCGCCACGCGGGATGCCATCGTTCGTCGAGATCCATTGTCAGCCGCCATGCTGGGCTCCGCTACATGGCCGGCGTGGAGGGTGGGCACTGGCCAGGGTGTGATGGACATGCATGCATGGCCAGTGCACGCTTTGCTGCTCAGGCACCTGCGCGCTGCAGTGTGGCCGTGTCCGGTGTGTGGGTGTGTCGTTTGGGAAAGTAGGGAAGAGAGAGAGAGCAAACAACACGCTGATGAACAAGACAGCGTTAGCTTCCAAACAGTAGCACCACAGGCGTCACCACCTCTTCCTGCTGCCTCCCTAGGGTTTCCAACTTTCCTCATGCATAAAACCGGCCCCCTTCTTGCTTCCCTAGCTCATCACCACCACCCTCACACTCTCTCTTTCTCTGCTGCTAGCTACACCCATCAATCTCACCCATTGCATCCTTTACAAGCTAAGGAATTAATGAAGTCCCTTCTCCTTTGCCCTCCTCTCCCACATGTTTCACATCCATTATATATGTATTGTGACGTCTCCGGTAACACCCAAGCAAACAAAAAAATAGATACATGTCGGGGACCATAATTAGGGGTACACCCAAAACTCCTAAACTTGACTGGTAACCACCATCAGCACAAGCTGCAAAGGCCTGATGGATGCAATACAGGTCAAAGCTCCGTCCACTCAAGGGACACGATCTCGCCTCGCCCGAGCCAGCCTCGCGCGAGAACAGTAGACCCAGGCGGATTCACGCCTCGCACGAGGGCCTCCTCAAGCAACGGGCGCACCTTCGACTCGCCAGAGGCCCAGCTCGGGCAGGCTTCGCAGTGAAGCAACCTTGGCCAGATCGCCTCGCCAACTGACCGTATCGCAGGAGCATTCAATGCAAGGATCGCCTGACATCTTATCTTGACGCGCGTTCCTCAGTCAACAGGGCCGAAGTGACCACAGTCACTTCGCCCCTCCACTGACTGACCTGACAGGAAAACAACGCTGCCTGCCCTGCTCCGACTGTTGTGCCACCCGCCAGGGTGAGACTGACAACAGCAGAGTCCAGCCTCAGGCGCCATAGGAAGCTCCGCCTCGTCCGACCCCGCGGCTCGGACCCCGCCTCGACCTCGGAGGACGGTCTCCGCCTCGCCCGACCCCAGGGCTCGGACTCAGCCTCGACCTCGGAGGAGTCACCGTCTCGCCTGACCTTGGGCTCGGACCGACCACGTTACAGGAGGGTACATCATTACCCTACCCCTAGCTAGCTCAGGCTACGGGGAACAAGACCGGCGTCCCATCTGGCTCGCCCCGGTAAACAAGTAATGATGGCACCCCGCGTGCTCCCATGACGACGACGGTTCTCAGCCCCCTACGGAAGCAAGGAGACGTCAGCAAGGACCCGACAGCCCCGACAGCTGTGCTTCTACAGGGCTCAAGCGCTCCTCCGACGGCCACGGCATCACATGAACAGGGCACTAACACCTCTACGACAGCCACGTCGGCATGTACATAGGGCTCTGGCTCCCCTCTGTCGGACACGTTAGCACGATGCTACACCCCCCATTGTACACCTGGGCCCTCTCCTTACATCTATAAAAGGAAGGTCCAGGGCCCTCGTACGAGAAGGTGGTCGCGCGGGAGGACGGGCTGACGAGCAGGCTCTCCCCCTCTCTCGCGAACGCTTGTAACCCCCTACTGCAAGCTCATCCGCCCTGGGCGCAGGATAACACGAGCCGCGGTTCCCTCCCCCCCTTGTGTTCCATCTCGCGCCGACCCATCTGAGCTGGGACACGCAGCGACAATTTACTCGTCGGTCCAGGGACCCCCCGGGGTCGAAACGCTGACGGTTGGCGCGCCAGGTAGGGGCCTGCTGCGTGTTGACGAACAGCTTCCCGTCAAGCTCCAGATGGGTAGTCTCCAGCAACCTCTCCAGCTCGGGACGCTGCTCCATTTCGGGAGTCTCGAGTTCATGTCCCTCGACGGCAGCTACGACATGGTACTCCTTATTCCGCCGCACGACGACGACAACGACGGCCGTCAGCCCGCCCGACGGCGGCGGAATCGACGACGTCTTCCCCCCATGGCGGAAGAGCAGCATCCGGGCCTGTCCCATCACCTTCCCTGCCGCAGGAGGAGGAGGCGGGGCAACCATGGCCAAGCAGGAGGCGACACCTCGTTGGCTGTCGAGCGAGTCAACGACGTCGGCGCCCCAGCGGGGGACACGTCGGGCATTGACCTCGCGTCTGAGACGAAGACGAGCGTCGTTTCCCCGCAACACGCCAACCCCAAGCGGACGGATGACGCCAGCACGCTCGCGAAGGACTTGCTGGGCGTTAGCCTCGTACCTGAGATAACGGTGCAGTCCGTCCCCGACGCGACTTTGTCACCATCCGTCGATCAAGAGGTACCGTCCGTTTTCCACCCTGTGCCTTTTAGATTCAGCGTCGACCCACCAAGCGACCCCGCTTCGGTGGACGCTTTCATAAAGGCATATCCTAACCTTCCGGGGTACCATATGTGGTCAACCTGGGACCGACTGACGGCCGTCTCGACCTACGGGCCCCGGGTTCCGAGGAAGATGACGAGCCCAACTCTGGTTGGGATTTATCCGGGCTCGGTAACCCCAGTGCCATGCGAGACTTCATGACCGCATGTGACTACTGCCTCTCCGATTGCTCCGATGGTGGCCACAGCCTTGACGACGAGGACTGTGGCCCAAGTCGCGAATGTTTCCACGTCGGTCTAGGGGGTCTCGACAAAGGCAACCACCTTGGTATGCCGGAGGACGGCGATCCCCCTAGGCCTGCGCCTCGCGTTGACATCCTTTGGGAGCTAGCTGTGGTCGCAGTCCCTGCGGGGGGTTAGGACACACAGCTCGAGCAAATCCGCAAGATGCAGGCCAAGATCGACGAGGAAGCAAGACAACTTGTGCAGCTCCGGCAAAACATCGGGCAGGAGTGGGCAGGTCGAGCGCTAGCCGGAGAAGCGCGTCATCTGGCCCAGGACGTCCAGCACCGCGTCGCCGATGATGCCAGGGCAAGGCTGCCCCCGGCTTCCAGTGGGGTCGGCCAGAACCTGGCTGCAGCAGCAATACTACTCCGAGCGATGTCAGAGCCATCCACCACCGAGGGGTGGCGTATCCAGGGAGAACTCAAGAATCTCCTGGAGGATGCCGCGGTCCGACGGGTCGAAAGCTCTGCCTCCCGAAGGCAAGGGTACCCCCCGGAGCATCGCGCCGCGACTTCCCGATTCATGCGGGAAGCCTCGGTCCACACCGGGCGCACGCGGGACGCAACGCCTGCAGCCCCGGGTCGCCTCGGCAATGAGCACCACCGCCGCGACTGTCGAGCCCATCTCGACGAGAAGGTGCGCCGAGGCTACCACCCCAGGCGTGGGGGACACTACGACAGCGGGGAGGATCGGAGCCCCTCGCCCGAACCACCTGGTCCGCAAGCTTTCAGTCGGGCCATACGACGGACGCCGTTCCCGACCCGGTTCCGAGCCCCAACTACCATCACCAAGTACTCGGGGGAAACAAGGCCGGAACTATGGCTCGCGGACTACCGGCTGGCCTGCCAGCTGGGTGGAACGGACGATGACAACCTCATCATCTGCAACCTCCCCCTGTTCCTCTCCGACGCCGCCTGGGCCTGGCTGGAGCATCTGCCTCCTGCGTAGATCTCCAACTGGGACGACCTGGTCAAAGCCTTCGCCGGAAACTTTCAGGGCACATACGTGCGCCCTGGGAACTCCTGGGATCTCCGAAGCTGCCGCCAGCAGCCAGGAGAATCCCTGCGGGACTACATCCGGCAATTTTCGAAGCAGCACACCCGAGCTGCCCAACATCACCGACTTAGAAGTCATCGGCGCGTTCCTCGCCGGCACCACTTGCCACGACCTGGTGAGCAAGCTGGGTCGCAAGACTCCCACCAGGACGAGCGAGCTGATGGACATCGCCACCAAGTTCGCCTCTGGTCAAGAGGCGGTCGAGGCCATCTTCCGGAAGGACAAACAGCCTCAGGGGCGCCAGCAGGAAGACGTCCCCGAGGCGTCCGCTCAGTGTGGCACAAAGAAGAAGAGCAAGAAGAAGTCGCAAGCGAAACGCGACGCCACCGACGCAGATCTTGTCGCCGCCGCCGAGCACTGGAACCCTCGGAAGCCTCCCGGAGGGGCCAACCTGTTCGACAAGATGCTCAAGGAGTCGTGCCCCTATCATCAGGGTCCCGTCAAGCACACCCTTGAGGAGTGCGTCATGCTTCAGCGCTACTTCCATAAGGCCGGGCCCCCGGCGGAAGGTGGCAAAGGCCATGACAGCGACAAGGAGGGCCACAAAGCAGAGGAGTTCCCCGAGGTCCACGGCTGCTTCATGATCTACGGTGGGCAAGTGGCGAACGCCTCGGCTCGGCACCGCAAGCAGGAGCGCCGGGAGGTCTGCTCGGTGAAGGTGGCGGTGCCAGTCTACCTAGACTGGTCCGACAAGCCCATCACCTTCGACCAGGGCGACCACCCCGACCGCGTGTCGAGCCCGGAGAAGTACCCGCTCGTTGTCGATCCCGTCATCGGCAACGTCGGGCTTACCAAGGTACTCATGGACGGAGGCAGCAGCCTCAACATCATCTACGCCGAGACCCTCGGGCTCTTGCAGATCGATCTGCCCACGATCCGGGCCGGTGCGGTGCCCTTTCACGGGATCATCCCCGGGAAGCACGTCCAACCCCTTGGGCAACTCGATCTGCCCGTCTGTTTCGGGACTCCCTCCAACTTCTGAAAGGAAACCCTCACGTTCGAGGTGGTCGGGTTCCGAGGAACCTACCACACAGTGCTGGGGAGACCATGCTACGCCAAGTTCATGACCGTCCCCAACTACACCTACCTCAAGCTCAAGATGTCGGGCCCCAACGGGGTCATCACCGTCGGATCCACGTACCGACACACGTACGAATGTGACATTGAGTGCGTGGAGTACGCTGAGGCCCTCGCCGAATCAAAGGCCCTCATCGCCGACCTGGAGAGCCTCTCCAAGGAGGTGCTAGATGCGAAGCGCCACGTCGGCAACTTCGAGCCAGTAGAGGCGGTTAAGTCCGTCCCTCTTGACCCCAGCAACGACGCCTCCAAGTAAGTCCAGATCGGCTCCGAGCTCGACCCCAAATAGGAAACAGTGCTCGTCGACTTTCTCCGCGCGAACGCCGAGGTTTTTGCGTGGAGTCCCTCGTACATGCCTGGCATACCGAGGGATGTCGCCGAGCACTCGCTGGATATCCGAGCTGGAGCCCGACCCATGAAGCAGCCTCTGCGTGGATTCGATGAAGAAAAGCGCAGAGCCATAGGCGAGGAGATCCACAAGCTGATGGCTGCAGGGTTCATCAAAGAGGTATTCCATCCCGAATGGCTAGCCAACCCTGTGCTTGTGAAAAAGAAAGGTGGGAAATGGAGGATGTGTGTAGACTACACTGGTCTAAACAAAGTATGTCCGAAGGTTCCCTACCCTCTGCCTCGCATCGATCAAATCGTGGATTCCACTGTTGGGTGTGAAACCCTGTCATTCCTTGATGCCTACTCAGGGTATCACCAAATCAGGATGAAAGAGTCCGACCAACTCGCGACCTCTTTCATCACACCCTTTGGCATGTACTGCTATATTACTATGCCATTCGGTTTAAGGAATGCAGGCGCGACATACCAAAGGTGCATGAACCACGTGTTCGGGGAGCACATTGGCCGAACGGTCGAGGCTTACGTCGATGACATCATAGTCAAGACGAGGAAAGCCTCTGACCTCCTCACTGACCTTGAAATTACATTCAAGTGTCTGAGAGCGAAGGGAGTGAAACTCAATCCCAAGAAGTGTGTCTTCGGAGTGCCCCGAGGCATGCTCCTGGGGTTCATCGTCTCCGAGCGGGGCATCGAGGCCAACACGGAGAAAATCGTGGTCATCACCAACATGGGGCCTATCAAGGACTTGAAAGGAGTACAAAGGGTCATGGGATGCCTTGCGGCTCTGAGCCGCTTCATCTCGCACCTTGGCGAAAGAGGCCTACCCCTGTACCGCCTCTTAAGGAAGACCGATCGCTTCACTTGGACCCCCGAGGCCGAGGAAGCCCTCGGGAACTTAAAGGCACTCCTTACAAGCGCGCCCATTCTGGTGCCCCCGCTGTGGGAGAAGCCCTCTTGATCTACGTAGCCGCAACCACTCAGGTGGTCAGCGCCGCGATCGTGGTCGAGAGACGAGAAGAAGGGCATGCATTGCTCGTCCAGAGGTCGGTCTACTTCATCAGTGAAGTACTATCCGAGACCAAAATCCGCTACCCGCAAAGTCAGAAGCTTCTGTACGCGGTAATTCTGACGCGGCGAAAGTTGCGACACTACTTCGAGTCTCATCCGGTGACTGTGGTGTCATCCTTCCCCCTGGGGGAGATCATCCTGTGCTGAGAGGCCTTAGGTAGGATTGCAAAGTGGGCGGTGGAGATCATGGGCGAGACAATCTCGTTCGCTCCTCGAAAGGCCATCAAGTCCCAAGTCTTGGCGGACTTTGTGGCTGAATGGGTCGACACCCAGCTTCCAGCAGCTCCGATCCAACCGGAACTCTGGACCATGTTTTTCGACGGGTCGCTGATGAAAACAGGAGTGGGTGCGGGCCTGCTCTTCATCTCACCCCTCGGGAAGCACCTCACTAGGTGCTACACCTCCATTTCCCGGCGTCGAACAACGTGGCCGAGTACGAGGCTCTGGTTAACGGGTTGCGCATCACCATCGACCTAGGGGTTCGGCGCCTCGACGCTCGTGGCGACTCACAGCTCGTCATCGACCAAGTCATGAAGAACTCCCATTGCCGCGACCCGAAGATGGAAGCCTACTACGATGAGGTTCGACGCCTAGAAGACAAGTTCTATGGGCTCGAGCTCAACCACATTGCTCGACGGTACAACGAGACTGTGGACGAGCTGGCTAAGATAGCCTCGGGGCGAACAACGGTTCCCCCGGACGTCTTCTCCCGAGACCTACATCAACCCTCCGTCAAGACCGACGACACGCCCGAGCCCGGGGAGGCCTCGGCCCAGCCCGAGGCACCCTCGGCCGCCGAGGGTGAGGCACTGCGCGTCGAGGAAGAGAGGGATGGGGTCATGCCTAATCGAAATTGGCAGACCCCGTACCTGCAATATCTCCACCGAGGAGAGCTACCCCTCGATAGAGCCGAAGCTCGGCGACTGGCGCGGCGCGCCAGGTCGTTTGTCTTGCTGGGTGACGAAAAGGAGCTCTACCACCGCAGCCCCTCAGGCATCCTCCAGCGATGCATATCCATCGCCGAAGGTCAGGAGCTATCGCAAGAAATACACTCGGGGGCTTGCGGTCACCACGCAGCGCCTCAAGCCCTCGTTGGAAACGCCTTCTGACAAGGTTTCTATTGGCCAACCGCGGTGGCTGACGCCACTAGGATTGTACGCACCTGCTAAGGGTGTCAATTCTACGTAAGGCAGACACACCTGCCCGCTCAGGCCCTGCAAACAATACCCATCACCTGGTCGTTTGCTGTGTGGGGTCTAGACCTCGTCGGTCCCTTGTAGAAGGCACTCGGGGGCTTCACGCATCTGCTGGTCGCCATCGACAAATTCTCCAAGTGGATTGAAGTTCGACCCCTAAACAGCATCAGGTCCGAACAGGCGGTGGCGTTCTTCACCAACATCATCCATCGCTTTGGGGTCCCGAACTCCATCATCACCGACAACGACACCCAGTTCACTGGCAGGAAGTTCCTGGACTTCTGCGAGGACCACCACATCCGGGTGGACTGGGCCGCCGTAGCTCACCCCATGATGAATGGGCAGGTAGAGCGTGCCAACGGCATGATTTTGCAGGGACTTAAGCCGAGCATCTACAACGACCTCAACAAGTTCGGCAGGCGATGGATGAAGGAACTCCCCTCGGTGGTCTGGAGTCTGAGGACGACGCCAAGCCGAGCCATGGGCTTCACGCCGTTTTTTCTAGTCTATGGGGCCGAGGCTATCTTGCCTACAGACTTAGAATACGGCTCCCCGAGGACAATGGCGTACGATGACCGAAGCAACCAGACCAGTCGAGAAGACTCACTGGACTAGCTGGAAGAGGCTTGGGACATGGCCTTACTACACTCGGCGTGGTATCAGCAGTCTCTGCGACGCTACCACGCCCGAGGGGTTCGGTCCCGAGACCTCCAGGTGGGGGACTTGGTGCTTCGGCTACGACAAGACGCCCGAGGGCGCCACAAGCTCACACCTCCCTGGGAGGGGCCGTTCATCATCGCCAAGATTTTGAAGCCCGGAACATACAAGCTGGCCAACAGTCATGGCGAGGTCTACAGCAACGCTTGGAACATCCGACAGCTATGTCGCTTTTACCCTTAAGATGTTTTCAAGTCGTTCATATGCCTCGTTGTCTTTACATACACAAATAGAGTCTAACCATCAAGGAAGGGTCAGCCTTGCCTCGGCAAAGCCCGACCCTCCCTCGGGGGCTAGAAGGGGGAACCCCCTCTGCGTCAAAATTTTCCTCGGAAAAAGTCTTTCTGCCAGAACATCTTTCGCGCTTTTCGACTACTTTGATAGCGGGTTCCTGAAAACGGCGGAGTACACCTAAGTGGCAAGGCCGACCGAGCCGAGGGACTCCTACGCCTCCGGGATATGGATACCTCACTCATCACCTTCTGCGATAAGTAACTCATGCTCGGATAAGCAATTCTACTGACTGAACAAGTCTTAACGCTTGAAAACTTTTCTGCCAAAACGATTTTTCGTGCCTTCTCGACTATATTGATAACAGAATCCTGCAGATGAGCAAGAGTACACGTAAGCGGCGAGGCTGACCGAGCCGAGGGACTCCTACGCCTCCGGGATACGGATACCTCACTCATCACCTTCCGCGATAAGTAACTCTCGCTCGGATGAGCGATTCTGCTACCGACAAACAAGTCCTGATACTCGAAACAAGGGGAAAAGAAACACAGCTTTATAACACGATGATGACATGTTTGGGCCTCGGCGGCCGCAAAAAACACACACACATTACAGACAAACTGTTCCTGCAGGTTCAGACATCAATAGGGGGAGCAGCAGCACCCTCGACATCGTCTCCACCTTCGGCGGAATCTGGCCCGGCCTCGGACAGTGACACGGGCAAAGGATCTCCACCTCGAAGGAAGATGTCAGCACCGCGCCTGGGCCATCGCCGCCAGGGTCTCCTCCAGGAACCCGGCCCAAGCAGACGGCTTGACCGGCCGCTCCGTAGCCTCAGCCAGCTGTCCCCCGAGGACATCAGCCCGGCTCATGGCCTCGGCAGCCCGACTCTGGCGTCGGTCCCGCCAATTGACGACCTGGCCAGGTTCCAGCCGCCGCTGCTACGCCTCCTCGGCCTAGGAAGTCACCTGCTCCTGGGCCGACGAAGTTTCTTCTCGAGCCAACTCCGCCTCTGTCCATGCAGACACCGCTGCCTCTGGCTCCTGCTCATCGCAGAGCGGCCGAGGGTTTCTTTAACTGAGCAAGAGAAGCCTCGGGCGACAAGGTCGACCGAGCCAAGGGACTCCTACGCCTCCGGGATACGGATACCTCACTTGTCACCTTCCGCACAGGGCAACTCACACTTGGTTAAGCGGTTCAGCTAGCCGACAGGCGAGTCCTGGTGCTTGAAATGAGGAAGAAACACGGTATCGCACCCAAAATACCAAGATGTTCAGGCCCCGACAGCCACAATGAACAGACACCGGCACTCAAAGTGCCATTACAAACGGAACTCCAGTTCCACTCCCGCGGATACGAACAACCCCCACATTGGAGGGCCTGCGAGACGACAAACTCCGGGTAACTCGCCGGCGACCTCTACAGCAACAGCAATGGTCCCAGGGCGGACGCTACCGCTGGAAGGCTCTCGTTCGCGTCCCCTCGCGGAGGACGAGAACCAGATATCAAAGCCAAGGAGCCAGGGGTCGGTCCGCGGGTGGCGCTGACGGTCTCGTCGGCGGAGAAGCTTTCTCCAGCTGCCACCACCTCAGCACCGACGGTGGCGTCCACCTGCCCCCCAACACCGCACCAGCGAGCGCCGGCCGCCCCAAAGCGCACCGGTAGGTCCTCACCCCCGTTCTCACCATGAAAACGAGAACGGGACCGTCCCAGAACACGAGTACCGCCCTCACGGCGTACGACGTGTTGTGGGACCCTCCGGTGCGGCTGGCCACAGTCGCCCGGACAGAGGACGGAATGCTGCACCCTGGCCGAGCAGCAGCAGTTCGCCTTGCCCCCGCATGGCTAGAGGACGCCTCCTCCGCAGAGCTGGAGGATGGCTTCCACCCCAAGATGTTGGAGGAAGAAGCGGGACGCCAGCCCACGCGAAGGCAGGCCCTGGCTCGCCCCCTGCCCCAGCAAGGATGATGAAGATCCTTGAAGCTGAGGGCGGGGCAAAGGCCGCAGCCCGACTTGCTTCTCCCCACCATCGAACCAGTGGTCACCCTCCTGCGTGACCATTAGTGAGGGGATGCAGTCGGGCTGCCTGATGAAAATCCTTGAAGCCGAGCAATGGCTGAAAGGTGCCAACCTCCACGAAGTTGCGCTCCTCCAACGGCAACAAGACGAAAGCAACGCGGGCACTCCCCATCCGGGGGCTCGGAAGGTGGAAGGACGCAATGCATGATGGGAGTGTGAAGGCGTGGCTACCACCCAGGGGGTCGATCCCTTTTTAAAGGCGACTCTCCCCACTCGCATCCTCAGGCGTCGCGAACTAAGTCTTCACCAATACGCTCTAGGGTCCTTCCCCTACGACATGGGGTCTGGGTCCCACACGTCATGCATGTTGGCCCGGACAGAAGAAGACAAACCGCCACGCGCGGAGCATGTAACCGTCCGGCGGTTACAAGCACTCCTCCATCTTCGCCTAAACCAGCGGGTGAAAGGGCGGACCACCATGCAGGCGGCATGCAACTACACCACGGGGATGCACCCTTTCGACTTCAACGCATCCAGCGTGGAGGCCCAGGCCCACACGTCATGTAACTGGCGCGCCGGTCACTACGTGCGAAAAACTGCACCGCCACTTACGCCAATGTCGCGCCTTCTCGACTGCGGAACCGGTGCCGCGACTCGAGGCAACCCTGTGCATGGCCCAAAAGTGCCAACCAAGCACATTGGTCACAGGTCAGTCAGCTGCGGGAGAAGGCACGACGGTCGATATGGCCAAAAGTGGGCCGACAGTAATGGCGGCGGCAGGCGGGCGGAAGCAGCAGTCAAATCGTCTGCAGGCTCACGTCCCCTCCTAGAGCAGCAGGGGAGCCCTCTCCCACGGCGTGAAGACGACGCGCCCGTGTTCCGTCCCTCGAACGGCTCGCGCAACGGCTGCCCCGTGAACCACCCGTCCCGTCGCATTAACTCTGCGACAGGGCAAGCGACACCTTTGGCAGGCGAAGCGGGCGACGCTTCACCTCCGCCATGATGACCGAGTCAAAAAAGGTGCGCCACATCGTTCAATTTTGTATCCTTTTCCTCTTCCCCTTTCTCTCTCTTGCTACAGGAACCGGGAAAGGGATACTCCGAAAGGGATCCTTCTCCGCGAAGGAAGCGGGCCCTGAGCCCTCCTACTAATTAGGGGTTCGAAGGCTGGCCCCTCGGAAGGGTTCGACAGCCGCCCAGAGCACTCGGGCTCCGCGCCCACTACTGATCAGAGGTTCGAAGGCTGGCCCCTCGGAAGGGTTCGACAGCCGCCTCAGAGCACTCAGGCTCCACGCCCACTACTAGTCAGAGGTTCGAAGGCTAGCCCCTCGAAAGGGTTCGACAGCCGCCTCAGGCCACTTGGGCTCCGCGCCCACTACTGATCAGGGATTCGAAGGCTGGCCCCCCGAAGGGTTCGACAGCCGCCTCAGAACACGCAGAGCGAGGGATGACTCTGGGTATGTCCGATACATGGTCGAGGCTCGGGCCACACTCTCGAGGTACCCTAGGACATTTCCGAGACCAGCAGGAGCGATTCTGTAACGGAATCCCATCAGAGGGAGGCATCGAGCCCTCGGACCCTATCAAACGGGACTTGGTCTGGCAAATCACCTGCAGGTACTTTTGGAGCGCGCCTCTGGGCCACTAGCCGACCCTTATCGAACGGGGCATGGGCGTCCACTCGGATCACCCGTTAGCAACTCACCGGAGACACCATGTTCGGCGCCCTCCGAGGGCAACATGGCGCTTTCCCCCCTCCTCCTTGCGGAAAGGCGACGAAGGGGCGTATGATAAAAGCTGAGTCAGTCCTTGACCGTCCCCTCGCTCTGTGCAGAGGCTTGGGGGCTGCTCTCGCAAACCCGGCTCCGGCCAAACCGTTGACAGCGTCAACATACCAGCTCGAGAACTCGGAACCTGACCATGCACCCGGGCTACGACTAGATCGCATGAGGGAACAACCAGACCGGCCGAGGCGTCACAAAAGGCCCTAAGACCTCGGAGGAGTCAAACCACTCCTCCGAGGCCTCAGGGGCTACACCCGGCGCGGAATAAAATGTAACCGAGAAAGGCCGGTCCCCTTGCAAAAAAGTGCGACAAAGCCTCCAAGCGAGTACCAACACTCCCTTTGAGGCTCGGGGGCTACTGTCGGGGACCATAATTAGGGGTACCCCAAGACTCCTAAACTCGGCTGGTAACCACCATTAGCACAAGCTGCAAAGGCCTGATGGGCGCAATACAGGTCAAAGCTCCGTCCACTCAACGGACACGATCTCGCCTCGCCCGAGCCCAGCCTCGGGCGAGAACAGTAGACCCAGGCGGATTCACGCCTCGCCCGAGGGCCTCCTCAAGCAACGGGTGCACCTTCGACTCGCCCGAGGCCCAGCTCGGGCAGGCTTCGCAGTGAAGCAACCTTGGCCAGATCGCCTCGCCAACCGACCGTATCGCAGGATCATTCAATGCAAGGATCGCCTGACACCTTATCCTGACGCGCGTTCCTCAGTCAACAGGGCCGAAGTGACCGCAGTCACTTCGCCCCTCCACTGACTGACCTGATAGGAAAACAGCGTTGTCTGCCCTGCTCTGACTGTTGTGCCACCCGCCAGGGTGAGGCTGACAGGAGCAGATTCCAGCCTCAGGCGCCATAGGAAGCTCCACCTCGCCCGACCTCGGGGCTCGGACCCCGCCTCGACCTCGGAGGACGGTCTCCGCCTCGCCCGACCCCAGGGCTCGGACTCAGCCTCGACCTCGGAGGAGTCACCGCCTCGCCCGACCTTGGGCTCGGACCGACCATGTTACAGGAGGGTACATCATTACCCTACCCCTAGCTAGGTCAGGCTACGGGGAACAAGACCGACGTCCCATCTGGCTCGCCCCGGTAAACAAGTAATGATGGCACCCCGCGTGCTCCCATGACGACGGCGGTTCTCAGCCCCCTACGGAAGCAAGGAGACGTCAGCAAGGACCCGACAACCCCGATAGCTGTGCTTCTACAGGGCTCAAGCGCTCCTCCGACGGCCACGACATCACATGAACAGGGCACTAAGACCTCTCCGACAGCCACGTCGGCATGTACATAGGGCTCTGGCTCCCCTCTGTCGGACACGTTAGCACGTTGCTACACCCCCCATTGTACACCTGGGCCCTCTCCTTACATCTATAAAAGGAAGGTCCAGGGCCCTCGTACGAGAAGGTGGCCGCGCGGGAGGACGGGATGACGAGCAGGCTCTCCCCCTCTCTCGCGAACGCTTGTAACCCCCTACTGGAAGCGCATCCGGCCTGGGCGCAGGATAACACGAGCCGCGGTTCCCTTTCCCCCCCCCCCTTGTGTTCCATCTCGTGCCGACCCATCTGGGATGGGACACGTAGCGACAATTTACTCGTCGGTCCAGGGACCCCCGGGGTCGAAACGCCGACAATACATGAAGGGGGAATGAACGAACCCCCATTCCCCTTTAATTTTATTCCACTCGCTTTCGCGCGCCCTCCTCGTGATCCCATCCTTTTTCTTCATACGAAACTCTAACTTACACCAACTCTCATGCCCCTCTAGAATTTCCTTCATATTTTTAGCACCAGTATATTCAGAAGTATAAACTGGCCTTTTCTCATCATTAAGGCACTGAAGTATGGAAGGAACTATTACAAAAACAATTCATCGTCTTCTTTTTGTTGTAATTGCATGAATTTCCTAATTTTTCCTTTCGATATTCCATAATCTTGTCACTAGAGCCCATTATCTAAGAGTTGCAAATAGTACATAACTTAGTTATAGTATTAAAAAATAGTAAGTGATAAACAGATAAACAGATAAACTGATGAATTAATTATCATATTGAGAAGTGAGTTACCGTGGTAGCTTCTGTTCTGAGCGAAATCCTAGTGTCAGGGAGCAGTGTCGTCTGCTGATCACTGCATATTAATTGAGAAGTGAGTTTACAATAATATATTATATGGTCGAACAACACAAAAGAATAAAATAATTTGCCTCCACACGGCCTCCACATACGGCCTGCTCCCACGCACAAATTCCACTCGCCGAGCACGAGCTTCTGGTCGCTCAAGCCACTGGCGCTCCCGCATACGGCTTGCTCGTCGCCCTCTCCCGCTCCCACGCGCAATCTACCGATGCACGTTCAAGATAACGACTTCTTTATGCGCTGCCGCTGCTTGCAGCCGCTCCTCCCTTGAAAAAGTCGGTCGGGGCGAGAGCCAGAGACGCAGCCGCAGGCAGAATCCGCGGCTGCAGGCGGACTGCCGATGTCGCTAGGCAAAGGCCCACAGGCCCTCCTCCCTCTGTCGCTCGCTCAATCCGCTGGCGCTCCCGCATACGGCCTGCTCGTCGCCCTCTCTCGCTCCCGCGCGCTCAAGCCATTGGCGGCCACCACATCCGCGGCACCGCGTCAAAGTAGACGTCCCTCTTCCTTTTACCTCTCTCCTTCGTAGCTGCAGATCGCGTCACCGGCTCCGGATCCACTGCCGACACGTCCCGGCGATGCAGAGCTGTGAGCGAGTGGGGATGGAGGCAATGGAGCTTGGGCGAGTGGGGATGGAGGCGATGGAGCGTGGGCGCGTGAGCAGCAATGGTTCTTAGCCGCCGACGCAAACCCTAGCCGCCATAGGTGCTGCTGGACTGTGGGAGTGACGGACGAAATGAGAGGCCGAGAGCCACCACGAGAATGGAACGAGAAACATGAGTGGGGACTAGTTTTTTTACTTCCCCGTGGATTGACAGGGTTAGGAATAAAAAGGCCCGTGGCATTTTGGCCTGTGTCTCATCCAAACAGTAGCCCGAGATGTGTGGGAAAGAGAAGACGCGGTCTTATTTCTCACGCGGATTGGGCTGGGATCCCTCCAGAGATTGGGTCATCCAAAGGAGCCCTTAATTTTATTCCACTCGCTTTCGCGCGCCCTCCTCATGATCCCATCCTTTTTCTTCCCCTAGCTTTAGTGTTTCTCCACCTCCTCTCTCCGGGTGGCAGACCCTTCTCTCCGCCCTCTTCGTCTTCCAGTTAGTCGCATGTAGAGAGGCAGTGCGAGTGTGGCATGCGAGGAACAAACAAAACCAGGAAAAGAAGCTCTCACTCACTCACAAGTAGCAAAAGATCAAAGGGAAATCAATTCTATACCATGGTATTTTCTTCGGTTCCTGTCTACCTTGATTCACCCAATTGGAACCAGCACCAGCACCAGCACCAGCCGCAACAGCAGGTAAAGATTTCCGCCCTCAAAACTGCTTTCGCTTCTTTTGCGCGCGCGACTTTTCATTTTGTCTCCTCCTCGTTGGCCACCATAGAGGTGGGGAGGGAATGGAGAGGAAATATTCATATGCTCTTTTGCGAAATCTCTCTTCTTTGCTTGAATATACCATGCCATCTCACTTTTGGTTTCATTCGCTGATATCAATTTCACCTCGCGTGCCTTTCTTCTCTTTAATTGTTGTGTGATTTGGAAATGACGCTCCTTTCTTCAGCAACAACAAGCTCACCATGGCCACCTTAAGTGGCACCGGAGGAGGTGGAGGCGGCAACGTCGACGCGCATGCGCACCATCATCAGCTGCCGTCGATGCCACCTCCTGCTCGTGTTGGGGCTCTCATGGCTCCTCGTCCTAACATGGCGGCTGTGGTCGCCGCGAGCGGCGGCAGCACGAGCGACGGTAGTGGGCCAACTGGCGGTGGTTCCGTTATCCGGTCGGGCTCCATGACCGAGCGGGCTAGGCTCGCCAAGATCCCGCAGCCGGAGCCGGGGCTCAAGTGCCCGCGTTGCGAGTCCACCAACACCAAGTTTTGTTACTTTAACAACTACTCGCTCTCCCAGCCGCGCCACTTCTGCAAGACGTGTCGTCGCTACTGGACTCGTGGCGGCGCGCTTCGGAACATCCCTGTCGGTGGCGGGTGTCGCCGCAACAAGCGCACCAAGTCGTCCAACTCGTCGTCGGCCACCTCCGCTTCAAGAGCGAGCGGGACATCGTCGTCCACCTCGTCCACCGCGACCGGCGGCAACAGCGCCGCCAGCATCAAGCTGCCTCACCAGGGGCACGGAGGGCAGCTGCCTTTCCTAGCCTCGTTGCACCACCCTTTCACCGACGGGGATCATCACTACAACACGGGCGCGTCACGGTTAGGGTTCCCCGGGCTGAGCTCGCTGGACCCCATGGACTAGCACCAGTTCGGCGCTGTCGCCGCCGGGCTGGATCAGTGGCGCCTGCCGCAGAGACACCAGTTCCCGTTCCTAAGCGGTCGCCCCGACACCGTGCAACCGCCAATGTCTGGCATTTACCCGTTCAACGTGGAAGGCCATGGTGGGGAAGGTTCCGGCTTCGCCGACCACATGTTTGGCGACTCCAAGGTGCCCAGCTCAGCAAGGCTGATCACGCAGCTTACGTTAGTGAAGATGGAGGACAACCCAACGTCCGCGGTGATGGCAAGCAGCTCACCAAGGGAGTTCCTTGGTCTCCCTGGAAACCCCCAATTCTGGGACGGTGGCGGCAGCAACGGTGGTGCAAGTGGCAACAATGGAGCAGGCACTGGCAACGCCGGTAGTGCTGGTGGCGACGCTATTCCTCCGGGTGGCAGCTGGATGGACCTGTCAGGATTCAACTCATCTTTGTCCGAAAACGTGTGGTGATGCCCTCTGAATATGTTCTGCATGCTAAGCTGGTCGCTGCACACAAAAGGTAACCCTATCTATTTATGCAAATCCCTCAAGCTTCATTTTAGTGATGGCTTCTGAGAAAGTTCAACAGGAAAGGAGTTGTAGTGCAAGATTATAGGGGGGCTAAATATGATCCATGCCGGCACTACCGGAATCGCTGGTGGACGCATCTCCAGGTTGGAGCGTAATAACCTTAAGTTTTGAGCATAAAATCCCTCAATTATAAGCGTATATACCGAGCCAATGTGAGAGGTTGATAGCTCTAGTAGGTTGTTATTACGATCCTATTTTTATGGCAGATCCGAAAAACATGACAGTCGCATGCATGCGGTTATATAGATCCAAAAATTATGGCAAAATGCATGCATGAATCAAACAAGTTCCCTTCCATGCGCGTAAATTTAGGAAAGATATGTGTGACAGTTTTTATTTTAAATAATTTATTTCCTCCATAAATTTAGGATCGCTGCAACAGCCATGCAACTAGACTCGTAATGACCACTTTATGCTATATACTGATACTAAATATGCTACACTGTGTAGATAATTATACAATTCGGTATACTACATAAAAATCTGTTACCAGCTGCATGCACACGAATTTATGGTGGAAAGAATATGCAATGAAAGGAAATGAATTGCATGCATAGAAATAAAAAAAATCACATTTAATGTTTTATTTCCTTCATAAATATAAGATCCCTCCAACAGCCATGCAGCTAAACGCATTAGAACTAGTTTATGATGTATACTGAAACAAATTATACTACACGGTGTAGGTATCTATGCAATTCATTACACTGCATAAAAAATCTGACATGTTCACTGGTGGACGCATCTCCGGGTGGAGCGTAAAAACCTTAAGTTTTGAGCATAAAATCCCTCAATTATAAGCGTAAATACCGAGTCAATGAGAGGTTGATAGCTCTAGTAGGTTGTTATTACGATACTATTTTTATGACAGATCCGAAAAATATGGCAGCCGCATGCATGCGGTTTCTATTTTTATATAGATCCAAAAATTATGCCAAAGTCGTGGGAGTTTCCATTGCATGCGCGAAATTACGAACAACATAAATCAAGGAATTGCTTTTCCAATGTGCATGCAGTAAACTGATATACGAACTCCGTGTTCAAGCATAAAATCGTACAGTTTTTAGCGTAAATAATACATGTGGTAGGCATAAAACACAATAACCGAAAAGAAAATTGCGCCGGATCGGAGGATGTCACGCGCAATCATCGATGCGCGCATCTCGCGCCTTCCGTGACGTCGCTCGCTCGAACATCGCGCGTCGTCGCTACTCGCACGTCGACGGGCGTCACTTGCTCGCCGGCCTTGGAAGTGCCGCCTCCTCGGGGCTTCGGGGACACCGCCGCTTGCCCGCACAAGGGCCCCGCTTTCGCTTGCCCTCTAGATCAGGGAACCGCCGCCACTACTCCGGATCGAGGAACCTCCACCACCGCGCGTCGAGGTAATGGAGTTGTGGCCACCGGCCTAGGAACCATCGCCACCGCACAAGGGCAGTGCCGTCGCTCGCCCTCTGGATCGGGGGCCGCCGCCGCCGGCCTGGGAACCGACGCCACCGCATGTCGAGGTCGGGGAGCCGCGGCCACCGTAGCCATTGGTCGGGGGTCCACCGCCGCGCGCGCTATCGGGCAACCGCCTACGCTAATGAATCGAGATGGGGCGTGAAAAACTGATCCCTAGCACTATGGATTTCTTTTAAAGACGTCTGGACCTGGTCCGGCTCGACCGGATTGCACTTTCTGGCCTGGGCTTCCTTTAGTTATTGGAAGCTCAGGGCTCCTAATATACAATATATATATGTGTGTGTGTGTTTTATTTTCTCATGACCCGCACAAAAAGTTCTAACCATTAACGCAATATCATTACTTTAGTTAGAATCAAAATTTGCACAATGTGAAACTGATATGCATAAACTAGTCGTGTTTTGAGATAGGGAGCAAAACCTTGTGGAGGCTTTAAATTAAATATATGTGTCGGCGTTTCGGACCCGAGGGGTCCCTGAACCGACCAGTAAATTTGTCGCTGCGTGCCCCTGCCCAGATGGGTTGGCGCGAGATGGAACACAAGGGGAAAGCGTGGCTCGTATTATCTCGCACCAGGGGTGCTCGTAGTAGGGTTACAAGCATTCGCGAGAGAGAGAGAGAGTGAGCCTGTTCGTTTGCTCGTTCCCCCGCGCGACCCTCCCGCATGAAGGCCCTGGACCTCCTTTTTATAGATGCAAGGAGAGGGTCCAGGTGTACAATGGGGGGTGTAGCTATGCGCTAATGTGTCTGGCAGAGAGGTGCATGAGCCCTGTGTACATGCCAACGTGGCTGTCGGAGAGGTGCTAGAGCCCTGTGTACGCGATAACGTGGTCGTCGGAGAAGTGCCCGAGCCCTGTAGAAGCACAGTTGTCGATGCTGCTGGGATCCTGCTGACGTCTCCTTGCTTTCGTAGGGGCCTGAGAACCACCGACATCATGGACGCACGCGGGGAACCATCATTATCTGTTACCGGGGCGAGCCAGATGGGACGCCGGTCTTGTTCCCTTGTAGCCTGAGCTAGCTAGGGGTAGGGTAATGATGTATCCCCCTGTGGCGCGATCGGTCCTAGCCCAAGGTCGGGCGAGGCGGAGACTTCTCCTGAGGCCGAGGTCGGGGTCGGGCGAGGACGCGATTCCTCCCGAGGCCGAGGCTGAGGCCGAGTCTTGGGGTCGGGCGAGGCGGAGACCTCCTCCCGAGGCTGAGGCCTAAGGTCGGGCAAGGCGGAGCTTGCTGTTGCGCCTGAGGCTGAACTTGCTGTTGTCAGCCTTGCCCGGGTGGCTAGCACAGCAGTTGGAGCGGGGTGAGCGGCGCTGTTTTCCTGTCAGATCGGTCAGTGAAAGGGCGAAGCGACTATGTTCACTTCGACCTTGCCGACTGAGGCACGCGTGTCAGGATAAGGTGTCAGGCAATTTTTGCATTGAATGCGCCCGCGATACGGTCGGTTTGCGAGGCGATTTGGCTAAGGTTGCTTCACAACGAAGCCTGCCCGAGCTGGGCTTCGGGCGAGTCGAGGGTGCGCCCATCGCCTGAGGAGGCCCTCGGGCGAGGCGTGAATTTGTCCAGGACTACTGTTCCCGCCCGAGGCCGGGCTCGGGCGAGGCGAGATTGTGTCCCTTGGTAGACGAGGCCTTGACCTGAACCGTGCCCATCAGTCTTTGCGGTTTGTGCGGATGGTGGTTACCAGCCGTGTTTAGGAGTGTTGGGGGTACCCCTAATTACGGTACCCGACAGTAGCCCCCGAGCCTCGAAAGGAGTGTTTGTACTCGCTTGGAGGCTTTGCCGCATTTTTTGGTGAGGGGATCAGCCTTTCTCGGTTATATTTTGTTCCGGTGGGTGCGCGCGAGCGCACCCGTCGGGTGTAGCCCCCGAGGCCTCGGAGGAGTGGTTTGACTCCTCTGAGGTCTTAATGCCTTTCGTGATGCTTCGGCTGGCCTGGTTGTTCCCTCATGCGGCCTGGTCGTAGCTTGGGTGCATGGTCAGGTTCTGAGTTTTTAGGCTGGTTTGTTGACGCTGTCAACGGTTTTGGCCGTAGCCGGGTTGCGAGAGCAGCCCCCGAGCCTCTGCACGGAGCGAGAGGACGATCAAGGACTGTCTCGACTTTTATTATACGCCCCTTCGCCGCCTTTCCGCAAGGAGGAAGGAGGGGAAAGTGCCATGTTGCCCTCGGAGGGCGCCTAACATGGTGTCTCCAGTGAGTTTCTAATGGGTGATCCGAGTGGACGCTCGTGCCCCATTCGATAAGGGTCGGCTAGTGGCCCAGAGGCGCGCTCCAAAAGTACCTGCAGGTGATTTGCCGGACCCGGACCCATTCGATAGGGTCCGAGGGCTTGATGCCTCCCTCTGATGGGATTCCGTTATAAAATCGTTCCTGATGATCTCAGAAATGTCCTAGGGTACCTTAGGAGCGTAGCCCGAGCCTCGGCCATGTAACGGACGTACCCAGAGTCATCCCTCGCTCTGCGTGCTCTGGGCGGCTGTCGAACCCTTCCGAGGGGCCAGCCTTCGAACCCCTGATCAGTAATGGGTGCGGAGCCCGAGTGCTCTAGGGCGGCTGTCTAACCCTTCCGAGGGGCCAGCCTTCGAACCCCTGATTAGTAATAGGCTCGGAGCCTAAGTGCTCTGGGGTGGCTGTCGAACCCTTTCGAGGGGCCAGCCTTCGAACCCCTGATCAGTAGGAGGGCTCGGGGGCCCGTTTCCCTCGCCGAGAAGGATCCTTTTCGAAATATCCCCTTTCTCGGTCCCTGTAGCAAGAGAGAGAAAGAGGAAGAGGAAAATGATATGAATTTAAATAATGTGGCGCACCTTTTTTGACGTGGTCGTCATGGTGGAGGTGAAACGACGCCCGCTTCGCCTGCCAAAGGTGTCGCTTGCCCTGCCGAGGAGTTAATGCGACGAGACGGGCAATTCACGGGGCGGCCGTTGCGCGTGCGCGAGTCGTTCGAGGAACGAAACACGGGCGCGTCGTCTCCATGCCGTGGGAGAGGGCTCTCCTGCCACTTCAGGAGGGGACGCGAGCCTGCAGGCGATTTGACCGCTGCTTCTGCTCGTCTGCTACTGCAATTACTGCCGACCCACTTTTGGCCATATCGACCGTCGCGCCTCCCCCCGCGGCTGACTGACCCGTGATCGTTGTGCTCGATTGGCACTGTTGGATCATGCGCAGGGCTGCCTCGAGTCGCGGCACTGGTTCCGCAGTCGAGAAGACGCGGCATTGGCGCAAATGGCGGTGCGGTTTCTTGCACGTAGTAACCGGCGCGCCTGGTACACGACGTGTGGGCCTGGGCCACCATGCCGGATGCGACGAAGCCGAAGGGGTGCGTCACCACGATGCGGTTGCGCGTCACCTGCATGGCGGTCCGCCCTTTTGACCGCTGGTTTCGGCGAGGGTGGAGGAGTGCTTATAACCGCGGGGCGGTTACATGCTCCGCGTGCGGCGGTTTTGCTTCTTCCGTTTCAGGTCAGCTTGCATGACGTGTGGGACCCAGCCCCCGTGTCGTAGGGGGAGGACCCTGGAGCACGTCAGTGAAGACTTTGCCCATGACGCTTGAGGATGCGAGTGGGGAGAGCCGCCTTTAAAAAGGGATCGATCCCCGGGCGGTAGCCATGCCTTCGCACTCCCCTCATGCATCGCGGCCTTCCACCTTGCGAGCCCCCGGATGGGGAGCACCCACGTTGCCTTCGTCTTGCTGCTGTTGGAGGAGCACGACCTCGCGGGGGTTGGCGCCCTTCAGCCATCGCTTGGCTTCAAGGATTTTCATCAGGCAGCCCAGCTGTAGTCCCCCGCCGGCGGTCACCCAGGATGATGACCGTAGGCCTCGTGGTGGGGAGAAGCAAGCCGGGCTACGGCCTCTGCCCCGCCCTCAGCTTCAAGGATATTCATCATCCTTGTTATGGCGGAGGGCAAGCTAAGCTGGGGTTCTACCTCCCGCATGGGCCGGCAAGCTGCCTCTTCCTTCAGCATTCAGGGGATAGGGCGCTCACCGGCCTTGCGGAGGGGGCAAACTTCGACAACGCGGGACCGGTCAGCCGCAAGCGCCGTCAGCTGCAGCGTGCCTGGCTCGCTGGCTCAGCCGGCTCTAGCGCGGCCTCCGACGCTGCCTCCTGCCGCTTGGTCCGGGCGTGGCCGTCCATCCATCGCACGGGCGACTGTTGCACCATGCGCACCGGGGGATCGTCCAAGACGTCGTACGCCGCGCGGGTGGCGTTCGTGTCCTTGGATTGTCTTGTCCTCACTCCGGCACATCGCCTCCACGCGGAGGTCGGTGTCGACCCGTCTGGAGGACTTGAGTGGGGATATGCCGGTGCAGGCTGGGGCGGCTGCCATTCGTTGGTGTGGCGCTGGCGCGCAGGTGGCCGCTGTCGTCGGTGCTGAGGTGGTGGCAGTCAGAGAAGGTTTCTCCGCCGATGAGACCGTCGGCGCCACCTGCGGTCGGACCTCCAGCTCTTCGGCTTTGATGGCTTGTCCTCGCCCCTCACGTGGGGACGTGGGCGAGGGCTTTTCCACAGCAGCGTTTGCCCTGAGGTCATCGCTGCTGCTGTTTAGCCGCCCGAGGCGGAGGTCGTTGTCGCTGCTGATGGAGGGGTCGTCGACGAGCCACCTGGAGTTTGTTGTCCCGCAGGCCCTCTGGTGTGGAGGTTGTTCATACCCGCGGGAGTGGAACCGGAATTCCTTTTGTAATGGCACCCAGAGTATGGGTGTTTGTTCATTGTGGCTGTCGAGGCCTGAACATCTGGGTATTTGGGCATGAAGCCGTGTTTCTTCCTCATTTCGAGCACTAGGACTTGCCTGTCGGCTAGCGGAACCGCTTAACCGAGCGTGAGTTGCCTTGCGTGGAAGGTGACGAGTGAGGTATCTGTATCCCGGAGGCGTAGGAGTCCCTCGGCTCGGTCGGCCTTGCCACTCAAGGCCTCTCTTGCTTAGTTCTAGAACCTTCGGCCTCTCTACGATGAGCTGGAGCCGGATGCAGCGGTTTCGGCATGGACAGAGGCGGAGTCGGTTCGAAAAGAGGCTTCGTCGGCCCAGGAGCAGGTGGCTTCCCAGGCCGAGGAGGTGCAGCAGCGGTGGCTGGAGCTTGGCCAGGTCATCCGCGAGCGGGACCAACCCCGGAGTCACGCTGCCGAGGCCATGAGCCGGGCTGAGGTCCTCGGGGGACAGCTGGCTGAGGCTATGGAGCGGCCGGTCTTGGTGTCCGCTCGGGCCAGGATCCTGGCGGAGGCCCTGGCTGCAATGGCCCAAGCGCGGTGCTGGCGCCCTCCTTCGAGGTGGAGATCCTTCCGCCCGTGTCGCCGTCCGAGGCTGGGCCAGGTTCCCCGAGGGTGGAAATGACGCCGAGGGTGCTGCTGCTCCCTCTGCCGATGTCCGAACCTGCAGGAACAATTTGTCTGTAGTATGCATATGTTTTCATGGCCGCTGAGGACTATACACTTTTATCGTCGTATTATAAAGCTTCGTTTCCTTTCCTCTTGTTTCGAGTATCAGGACTTGTTCGTCGGTAGCAGAATCGCTTATCCGAGCGAGAGTTACTTTTCACGGAAGGTGATGAGTGAGGTATCCGTATCCCAGAGGCGTAGGAGTCCCTCGGCTCGGTCGGCCTTGCCGCTTATGTGCACTCTTACTCGTTTGTAGGATTCCGTTATCGATGTAGTCGAGAAGACACGAAAGTCGTTCTGGCAGAAAAGTTTTCGAGCATTAGGACTTGTTCGGTAGCAGGATCGCTTATCCGACCGTGAGTTACTTATCGCGGAAGGTGATGAGTGAGGTATCCGTATCCCGGAGGCGTAGAAGTCCCTCGGCTCGGTCGGCCTTGCCGCTTACGCGTATTCTCGTCGTTTTTAGGACCCCGCTATCGAAGTAGTCGAAAAGCGCGAAAGTCGTTCTGGCAAAAGACTTTTCTGAGGAAAATTTTGACGTAGAGGGGGTTCCCCCCTTCTAGCCCCCGAGGGAGGGTCGGGCTTTGCCGAGGCAAGGCTTATCCTTCCTTGACGGTTAGACTTTATTTACGTATGTAAAGAAAATGAGGTATATGAACGACTTGAAACATCTTAAGGGTATAAGCGACGTAGCTGTTGGATGTTCCAAGCGTTGCTGTAGACCTCGCCTTGATCGTTGGTCAGCTTGTATGTTCCGGGCTTTAAAATCTTGGCGATGATGAACGACCCTTCCCAGGGAGGAGTAAGCTTGTGGCGCCCTCGGGCGTCTTGTCGCAGCCGAAGTACTAGGTCTCCCACCTGGAAGTCTCGGGACCGGACCCTTCGGGCGTGGTAGCGTCGCAGGGACAGCTGATACCGTGCCGAGTGTAGTAAGGCCACGTCCAGAGCCTCTTCGAGCTGGTCCAGTGAATCTTCTCGGCTGGTCTGGTTGCTTTGGTCATCGTACGCCTTTGTCCTCGGGGAACCATATTCTAAGTCTGTGGGTAGGACGGCCTCGGCCCCATAGACTAGAAAGAACGACGAGAAACCCGTGGCTCGGCTTGGCGTCGTCCTCAGACTCCAGACCACCGAGGGTAGCTCTTTCATCCACTGCTTACCAAACTTGTTGAGGTTGTTGTAGATCTTCGGTTTAAGTCCCTGTAAAATCATACTGTTGGCACGCTCCACCTGCCCATTCGTCATGGGGTGAGCTACGGCGGCCCAGTCCACACGGATGTGGTGGTCCTCGCAGAAGTCCAGGAACTTCTTCCTAGTGAACTGCGTGCCATTGTCGGTGATGATGGAGTTTGGGACCCCAAAGCGATGGATGATGTTTGTGAAGAACGCCACCGCCTGCTCGGACCTGATGCTGGTTAAGGGTCGGACCTCGATCCACTTGGAGAATTTGTCGATGGCGACCAGCAGGTGCGAGAAGCCCCCGGGTGCCTTCTGCAAGGGACCGACAAGGTCCAAACCCCACACGGCAAACGACCAGGTGATGGGTATTGTCTGCAGGGCCTGAGCAAGCAGGTGCGTCTGTCTCGCGTAGAATTGACACCCTTGGCAGGAGCGTACAATCCTAGTGGCGTCGGCCACCGTGGTCGGCCAGTAGAAACCTTGTCGAAAGGCGTTTCCCACGAGGGCTCGAGGTGCTGCGTGGTGACCGCAAGCCCCCGAGTGTATCTCTTGCAACAGCTCTTGTCCTTCAGCGACGGATATGCATCGTTGGAGAATGCCCGAGGGGCTGCGGTGGTAGAGCTCCTTTTCATCACCCAGTAAGACGAACGACTTGGCGCGCCGAGCCAGTCGCCGAGCTTCGGCCTTGTCGAGGGGTAGCTCTCCTCGCTGGAGATATTGCAGGTACAGGGTCTGCCAGTTTTGGTTTGGCGCAACCCCATTCCGCTCTCCCTCGACGCGCAGGGCCTCACCCTCGGCGGCCGAGGGTACCTCGAGCTGGGCCGAGGCCTCCTCGGGCTCAGGCGTGTCGTCGATCTTGACGGAGGGTTGATGTATTTCTCTGGAGAAGACGTCCGGGGGAACCGTTGTCCGCCCCGAGGCTATTTTCGCCAGCTCATCCGCAGTCTCGTTGTACCGCCGAACGATATGGTTGAGCTCCAGCCCGTAGAACTTGTCTTCCAGGCGCCGAACTTCATCGCAGTAGGCCTCCATCTTTCGGTCGCGGCAGTGGGAGTTCTTCATGACTTGGTCGATGACAAGCTGCGAGTCGCCACGAGCGTCGAGGCGCCGAACCCCTAGCTCGACGGCGATGCGCAACCCGTTAACCAAAGCCTCATACTCGGCCATGTTGTTTGATGCCGGAAAATGGAGGCGCAACACGTAGCGGAGATATTTCCCAAGGGGTGAGATGAAGAGCAGGCTAGCACATGCTCCTGTTTTCATCACCGACCATCGAAGTACATGGTCCAAAGTTCGGGCTGGATTGGAGCTATCGGCAATTGGGTGTCGACCCATTCCGCCAGGAAATTCGCCAAGACTTGGGATTTTATGGCTTTCCGAGGGACGAATCAGAGTGTTTCGCCCATGAGCTCCACCGCCCACTTTGCTATCCTACCCGAGGCCTCTCGGCACTGGATGATCTCCCCCGGGGGAAGGATGACACCACAGTCACCGGATGAGACTCGAAGTAGTGTCGCAATTTTCGCTGTGTCAGAATTACCGCGTACAGTAGCTTCTGGATTTGTGGGTAGCGGATCTTGGTCTTGGATAGCACCTCACTGATGAAGTAGACCGGCCTCTGGACAAGCAGTGCATGCCCTTCTTCTCGTCTCTCGACTACGATCGCGGCGCTGACCACCTGAGTGGTTGCGGCTACGTAGATCAAGAGGGCTTCTCCCGCAGCGGGGGGCACCAAGATGGGCACGTTTGTAAGGAGCGCCTTTAAGTTTCTGAGGGCTTCCTCGGCCTCGGGGGTCCTAGTGAAGCGCTCGGCCTTCCTTAAGAGGCGGTACAAGGGTAATCCTTTCTCGCCGAGGCGCGAGATGAAGCGGCTCAGAGCCGCAAGGCATCCCATAACCCTTTGTACTCCTTTCAAATCTTTGATAGGCCCCATGTTGGTGATGGCCGCGATTTTCTCCGGGTTGGCCTCGATGCCTTGCTCGGAGACGATGAACCCCAGGAGCATGCCTCGGGGGACTCCGAAGACACACTTCTCGGGATTGAGCTTCACGCCCTTCGCTCTCAGACACTTAAATGTCGTTTCAAGGTCAGAGAGGAGGTCGGAGGTTTTCCTCATCTTGACAACGATGTCATCGACGTAAGCCTCGACCGTTCGGCCGATGTGCTCTCCGAACACGTGGTTCATGCACCTTTGGTATGTCGCACCTGCATTCCTCAAGCCAAATGGCATAGTAGTATAACAATACATGCCAAAAGGTGTGATGAAAGAGGTCACGAGTTGGTCGGACTCTTTCATCTTGATTTGGTGATAACCTGAATAGGCGTCGAGGAATGACAGGGTTTCGCACCCAGCAGTGGAGTCCACAATTTGGTCGATGCGAGGCAGAGGGTAGGGAACCTTCGGGCATGCCTTATTCAACCCGGTGTAGTCAACGCGCATCCTCCATTTCCCACCTTTCTTTTTCACAAGCACAGGGTTAGCTAACCATTCAGGATGGAATACCTCTTTGATGAACCCTGCGGCCATCAGCTTATGGATCTCTTCGTCAAAACGGTGCAGAGGCTGCTTCACGGTAGAGATGTCCAAACGGGCCGCCCGGCTCGGTCCGGCCCGGGCCCGGTGAAGCCCGACCCGTTTTGGGCTCGGCCCGCCAGGCACGATTAAAAAACCAGGCCGGGCCGACTAAGCACGTGGGCTCAATTTCTTGTCCGAGCCCGGCCCGCAACGGGCCTAAACGGGCCGGCCCGGCCCGTTTAGCACGAAAAAAGCGGGCCGAAAAGCGGGCTATGCGGGCCGAAAAGCACGTTTTAGTGTAAAAAAGCGGGCTTAACGGGCTTAGAGCTAAACGGGCCGTGCCGGGCTAGCCCACCGTGCCTAATTTCTTGTCCGAGCCTGGCCCGCTTATTCGTGTCGGGCCGGCCCGGGCCCGTATATAACCGGGTCGTGCCGGGCTTGGACCGGACCCAAAAATCGGGCTTCGTGCCGGGCTCGCGGGCCTCGTGCTTATTGGACATCTATACTTCACGGGTCGAGCACCGGCTCGGATGTCCTGTGAGTGCTCGGCGACATCCCTCAGTATGCCGGGAATGTCCGAGGGACTCCACGCAAAAACTTCGGCGTTTGCGCGGAGAAAGTCGACGAACATTGCTTCCTATTTGGGGTCGAGCTCGGAGCCGATCCGGACCTTCTTGTCGGCGTTGTTGCTGGGGTCGAGAGCGACGGACTTAACCGCCTCAGCTGGTTCAAGTTGCCGGCATGGCGCTTCGCATCAGGCACCTTCTTGGAGAGGCACTCTAGGTTGGCGATGAGGGCCTCGGACTCGGCGAGGGCCTCAGCGTACTCCACGCATTCCACGTCGCATTCGTACGCGTGGCGGTACGTGGATCCGACAGTGATGACCCCGTTAGGGCCTGGCACCTTGAGCTTGAGGTACGTGTAGTTGGGGACAGCCATGAACTTGGTGTAGCACGGTCTCCCCAGCACCGCGTGGTAGGTTCCTCGGAACCCAGCCACCTCGAACGTGAGGGTTTCCCTGCGGAAGTTGGAGGGAGTCCCGAAACAGACGGGCAAATCGAGTTGCCCAAGGGGCAGGACGCGCTTTCCGGGGACAATCCCGTGAAAGGGTGCCGCACCGGCCCGGATCGTGGACAGATCGATCTCCAAGAGCCCGAGGGTCTCGGTGTAGATGATGTTGAGGCTGCTGCCTCCGTCCATGAGGACCTTGGTGAGCCTAGCATTGCCAATGACAGGATCGACAACGAGAGGGTACCTTCCTGGGCTCGGCACGCAGTCGGGGTGGTTGCCTTGGTCGAAGGTGATGGGCTTATCGGACCAGTCTAGGTAGACTGGCGCCGCCACCTTCACCGAGCAGACCTCCCGGCGCTCCTGCTTGCGGTGCTGAGCCGAGGCGTTCGCCACTTTCCCACCGTAGATCATGAAGCAGTCGTTGACCTCGGGGAACTCCTCTTCCTTGTCGCCCTCCTTGTTGTTGTCTTGGTCCTTGCCACCTTCCGCCGGGGGCCCGGCCTTATGGAAGTAGCGCCGAAGCATGACGCATTCCTCAAGGGTGTGCTTGACAGGACCCTGGTGATAGGGCCACGACTCCTTGAGCATCTTGTCGAACAGGTTGGCCCCTCCGGGAGGCTTCCAAGGGTGCCTGTGCTCGGCAGCTGCGACAAGATCCGCGTCAGCGGCGTCGCGCTTTGCTTGCGCCTTCTTCTTGGCCTTCTTCTTCGTGCCACGCTGGGCGGACGCCTTGGGGGCGTCTTCCGGCTGCCGTCCCTGAGGCTGCTTGTCCTTCCGGAAGATGGCTTCGACCGCCTCCTGACCAGAGGCGAACTTGGTGGCGATGTCCATCAACTCGCTCGCCTTGGTAGGAGTCTTGCGCCCCAGTTTGCTTACCAGGTCTCGGTAGGTGGTGCCGGCGAGGAACGCCCCGATGACATCCGAGTCGGTGATGTTGGGCAGCTCGGTGCGCTGCTTTGAAAACCGTCGAATGTACTCTTGCAGGGATTCCCCTGGCTGCTGGTGGTAGCTTCGGAGATCCCATGAGTTCCCAGGGCGCACGTATGTGCCCTGGAAATTCCCAGCGAAGGCTTTGACCAGGTCGTCCCAGTTGGAGATCTGCGCGGGAGGCAGATGCTCCAGCCAGGCCCGGGCAGCGTCAGAGGGGAGGTTGCGGATGATGAGGTTGTCGTCGTCCGTTCCTCCTAGTTGGCAGGCCAGCCGGTAGTCCGCAAGCCACAACTCTGGCCTTGTTTCCCCCGAATACTTGGTGATGGTAGTCGGGGCTCGGAACCGGGTCAGGAACGGCGCCCGTCGTATGGCTCGGCTGAAGACCCTCGGCCCTGGTGGTTCGGGCGAGGGACACCAATCCTCCTCACTGTCGTAGCGTCCTCCGCGCCTGGGGTGGTAGCCTCGGCGCACCCTCTCGTCGAGGCGGGCTCGACGGTCGCGATGGTGTTGTTCGTCGCCGAGGTGACCCGAGGCTGCAGGTGTCCCGTCCCGCGTGCGCCTGGTGTGGACCAAGGCCTCCTGCATGAGTCGGGAAGTCGTTGCGCGATGCTCCGGGGGGCACCCCTGCCTTCGGAAGGCAGAGCTTTCGGCCCGTCGGACCGCGGCATCCTCCAGGAGATTCTTGAGTTCTCCCTGGATACACGCGCCCCTCGGTGGTGGATGCCTCCGGCATTGCTCGGAGTAGCATTGCTGCTGCTGCCAGATTCTGGCCGACCCCGCTGGAGGCCGGGGGCAGCCTTGCCCTGGCATCGTCAACGATACGGTGTTGGACGTCCCGAGCTCGATGTCGTGCTTCTCCGGTGAGTGCTCGGCCTGCCCACTCCTGCTAGATGTTTTGTCGGAGCTGCACAAGTTGCCCTACTTCCTCGTTGAGCTTGGCCTGCATTCAGGATGTCAACGCGCCCCTCGGTGTGTCCTAACCCCCCGCAGGGACTGGGACCACAGCTAGCTCCCGCAGGATGTCAACGCGAGAAGCAGGCACAGGGGGATTGTCATCCTCCGGCATGCTGAGGTGGTTGCCTTTGTCGTGACCCCCTAAATCGACGTGGAAACATTCGCGACTTGGGCCACAACCCTCATCGTCAAGGCTGTGGCCATCATCAGAGCAACTGGAGAGGCAGTAGTCACATGCGGTCATGAAGTCTCGCATGGCACTGGGATCACTGAGCCCGGAGAAATCCCAACCGGAGTCGGGGTCGTCTTCTTCCTCGGAACTCGGGGGCCCGTAGGTTGAGACGGTCGTCAGTCGGTCCCAGGATGACCACATGTGGTACCCCGGAAGGTTAGGGTATGCCTTTACGAAAGCGCTCACCGAAGCAGGGTCGCTTGGTGGATCGAAGCTGAATCTAAAAGGCACAGGGTGGAAAACGGACGGTACCTCTTGATTGATGGACGGTGGTGAAGTCGCGTCGGGGGCGGATTGCACTGTCATTTTAGGTACGAGGCTAACGCCCAGCAAGTCCTTCGCGAGAGTGCTGGCGTCATCAGTCCGCTTGGGGTTGGCATGTCGTGGGGAAACGACATTTGTCGTTGTCTCAGGTGCCAGCGTCGTCGACTCGCTCGACAGTCGATGAGGTGCCGCCTCTTGCCTGGCCACGGTTGCCCCGTCTCCTCCTCCTGCGGCGAGGAGGGTGGCGGGACAAACCCGGATGCTGCTCTTCCGCCACGAGGGGAAGACGTCGTCGAGCTCGCCGTCGCCGGGCGAGCTGACGACCGTCGTTGTTGCTGTCGCGCTGCGGGGGGAGGAGTACCATGTCGTAGCTGTCGTCGAGGGACATGAACTCGAGACTCCCGAAGCGGAGCACCGTCCCGGGCTGAAGAGGTTGCTGAAGGCTACCCATCTGGAACTCAACGGGAAGGTGTTCGTTAACACGCAGCAGGCCCCTACCTGGCGCGCCAACTGTCGGCGTTTCGGACCCGGGGGGTCCCTGGACTGACCAGTAAATTTGTCGTTGCGTGCCCCTGCCCAGATGGGTTGGCGTGAGATGGAACACAAGGGGAAAGCGCGGCTCGTATTATCTCGCACCAGGGGGTGCTCGTAGTAGGGGTTACAAGCGTTCGCGCGCGAGAGAGAGTGAGCCTGTTCGTTTGCTCGTTCCCCCGCGCGACCTTCCCGCATGAAGGCCCTGGACCTCCCTTTTATAGATGCAAGGAGAGGGTCCAGGTGTACAATGGGGGTGTATCTATGCGCTAACGTGTCTGGCAGAGAGGTGCCTGAGCCTTGTGTACATGCCAACATGGCTGTCGAAGAGGTGCTAGAGCCCTGTGTACGCGATAACGTGGCCGTCGGAGAAGTGCCCGAGCCCTGTAGAAGCACAGTTGTCGATGCTGCTGGGATCCTGCTGAGGTCTCCTTGCTTTCGAGGGGGCTGAGAACCACTGACGTCATGGACGCACGCGGGGAACCATTTGTCGGCGTTTCGAGACAGGGGGGTCCCTAAGCCGACGAGTGAGTGTGCTGCGTGCCCCAGCCCAGATGGGTCGAGCGCGTGGGCGAGCGCGAAGGGGGGAGAAGCGAGGTGGCCGGAGTCGAGCGTGAGAGAGGTGGAAGTCCCGCGACCTTCGTGTTCGTCCCGCGCCCAGGTCAGGTGCGCTTGCAGTAGGGGGGTTACAAGCGTCCACGCGGGTGAGGGAAGCGAGCGGCCCCAAGAGAGCGCCTGTCCCGTCCTCGGTCCCGCGCGGCCAACCCTCTCTAAGAAGGCCCTGGTCCTCCCTTTTATAGTCGTAAGGAGAGGATCCAGGTGTACAATGGGGGGTGTAGCAGAGTGCTACGTGTCTAGCGGAGGGAGAGCTAGCGCCCTAGGTACATGCCAATGTGGCAGCCGGAGAGATCTGGGCACCCTGCTGGCGTGATGTCGTGGCTGTCGGAGGTGCGGTGGAGCCTGGCGGAGGGACAGCTGTTGGAGCGGTCGAGTCCCTGCTGACGTCGTCCTGCTTCCGTAAGAGAGCTGGGGGCCGCCGTCGTCATAGAGCTTGTGGAGCGCCATCATTACCCCTCCGGCGGAGCTGGCCGGATGGGACGCCGGTCTTGTTCTCCGTGACCCGAGTCGATTCGGGGTAGTATGATGATGGCGCTTCCTGTTGACGTGGCGGTCTGTGCCCTAGGCAGGGCGACGTGGGGGTTCCTCCGAAGCCGAGGTTGACTCTGCCTTCCGTTGCCGTGGCCGAGCCCGAGCCATGGGGTCGGGCGAGGCGGAAGTCGTTCGGCCGAGGCCAGGGCGGAGTCCAAGCCCTGGGGTCGGGCGAGGCGGAAGTCGTTCGGCCGAGGCCAGGGCGGAGTCCGAGCCCTGGGGTCGGGCGAGGCGGAGTTTCGTCGTCTTCCGGGTCTTAGCCCGAGTCCGAGCCCTGGGGTCGGGCGGAGCGGAGTTTAGTCGTCTTCCGGGTCTTAGCCCGAGTCCGAGCCCTGGGGTCGGGCGGAGCGGAGTTCGCCGTCTTCTGGGTCTTAGCCCGAGTCCGAGCCCTGGGGTCGGGCGGAGCGGAGTTCGCCGTCTTCCGGGTCTTAGCCCGAGTCCGAGCCCTGGGGTCGGGCGGAGCGGAGTTCGCCGTCTTCCGGGTCTTAGCCCGAGTTCGAGCCCTAGGGTCGGGCGGAGCGGAGTTCGCCGTCTTCCGGGTCTTAGCCCGAGTCCGAGCCCTGGGGTCGGGCGGAGCGGAGTTCGCCGTCTTCCGGGTCTTAGCCCGAGTCCGAGCCCTGGGGTCGGGCGGGGCGGAGTTCGCCGTGGTGCCTTTGGCAAGGCCTGACTGCCTGTCAGACTCACTCTGTCGAGTGGCACTGCAGTCGGAGTGGCGCAGGCGGCGCTGTCCTTCTGTCAGACTGGCCAGTGGAGCGGTGGAGTGACGGTGGTCACTTCGGCTCTGCCGGGGGCGCGTGTCAGGATGAAGGTGTCAGGCCACCTTTGCGTTAAATGCCCCTGCAATTTGGTCAGTCGGTGTGGCGATTTAGTCAAGGTTGCTTCTGAGCGAAGCCAAGGCCTCGGGCGAGCCGGTGATGTGTCCGCCATAAAAAGGGGGCCTCGGGCGAGACGGAAGTCTCTCGAGGTCGGCTGCCCTTGGCCGAGGCTAGGCTCGGGTGAAGCGTGATCGAGTCACTCGTGTGGACTGATCCCTGACTTAATCGTACCCATCAGGCCTTTGCAGCTTTATGCTGATGGGGGTTACCAGCTGAGAATTAGGCGTCTTGAGGGTACCCCTAATTATGGTCTCCGACAGTAGCCCCCGAGCCTCGAAGGGAGTGTTAGCACTCGCTTGGAGGCTTTTGTCGCACTTTTTTGCAAGGGGACCAGCCTTTCTCGGTTGCATTTCGTTCCGGTGGGTGCGCGCGAGCGCACCCGCCGGGTGTAGCCCCCGAGGCCTCGGAGGAGTGGTTACACTCCTTCGAGGTCTTAATACCTCGCGCAATGCTTCGGCTGGTCTGGTCGTTCCCTCATGCGAACTGGCCGTAGCCCGGGTGCACGGTCGGGGTCCAAGCTCTCGGGCTGGTATGTTGACGCTGTCAACGATTTGGCCGGAGCCGGTTTTTGCGAGAGCAGCCCCCGAGCCTCTGCACAGGGCGAGAGGGCGATCAGGGACAGACTCGACTTTTTACATACGCCCCTACGTCGCCTTTCCGCAAGGAGGAGGGGGGGAGTGCGCCATGCTACCCTCGATGGGTACCGAACATGGTGTCTCCGGTGAGCTGCAAGCGGGTAATCCGAGTGGACGTCCGTGCCCCGTTCGTTGGGGGTCGGCTAGGGGCCCAGAGGCACGCCCAAAAGTACCTGCGGGTGATTTGCCGGACCCGGTCCCCTGGCGACGGGGTCCGAGGGCTCGATGCCTCCCTCCGATGGGATTCCGTTACAAGATCGTTCCCGCTGGTCTCCCTAGCACGGCGTGGTAGGTTCCTCGGAACCCGACCACCTCGAACGTCAGGGTCTCCCTTCGGAAGTTGGAGGGTGTCCCGAAGCAGACGGGGAGGTCGTGTCGCCCGAGGGGCTGGACGCGCTTCCCAGGGATGATCCCGTGGAAGGGCGCAGCGCCTGCTCGGACGTAGGACAGATCGACGCGCAGGAGCTTGAGGGTCTCGGCGTAGATGATGTTGAGGCAGCTGCCCCCATCCATCAGGACCTTGGTGAGCCTGACATCGCCAACAACGGGGTCGACGACGAGCGGGTATTTCCCCGGGCTCGGCACATGATCGGGGTGGTCGGCCTGGTCGAAAGTGATGGGCTTGTCGGACCAGTCTAGGTAGACTGGCGCCGCCACCTTCACCGAGCAGACCTCCCGGCGCTCTTGCTTGCGGTGCCGAGCCGAGGTATTCGCCGCATGCCCTCCATAGATCATGAAGCAGTCGCGGACCTCGGGGAATTCTCCTGCTAGGTGATCTTCGTTCTTGTCGTCGTCGCGGGCCCTGCCACCCTCGGCGGGCGGCCCGGCCCTGTGGAAGTGACGCCGAAGCATAACGCACTCCTCGAGGGTGTGCTTGACGGGCCCCTGATGGTAGGGGCACGGCTCCTTGAGCATCTTGTCGAAGAGGTTTGCACCTCCGGGGGGCTTCCGAGGGTTCTTATACTCGGCGGCGGCGACAAGGTCCGCGTCAGCGGCGTCGCGTTTCGATTGCGACTTCTTCTTGCCTTTCTTCTTGGCGCCGCGCGGAGAAGACGCCTCGGGAGCTTCTTCCGATGGGCGGCCCTGGGGCTGCTTGTCCTTTCGGAAGATAGCCTCGACCGCCTCCTGGCCAGAGGCGAACTTGGTGGCAATGTCCATCAGCTCACTCGCCCTGGTGGGGGTCTTGCGACCCAGCTTGCTCACCAGGTCGCGGCAAGTGGTGCCGGCGAGGAACGCGCCGATGACATCCGAGTCGGTGATGTTGGGCAGCTCGGTGCGCTGCTTCGAAAATCGCCGGATGTAGTCCCGAAGCGACTCCCCCGGCTGTTGCCGGCAGCTTCGAAGGTCCCAGGAATTCCCGGGGCGCACGTATGTGCCCTGGAAATTGCCAGCGAAGGATTGGACCAAGTCGTCCCAGTTGGAGATCTGCCCCGGAGGCAGGTGCTCCAACCAGGCGCGAGCAGTGTCGGAGAGGAACAGGGGGAGGTTACGGATGATGAGGTTGTCGTCGTCCGTTCCACCCAGTTGGCAGGCAAGGCGGTAGTCCGCGAGCCACAGTTCCGGTCTCGTTTCCCCCGAGTACTTCGTGATAGTAGTCGGGGGTCGGAACCGGGTCGGGAATGGCGCCCGTCGGATGGCCCGACTGAATGCCTGCGGACCGGGTGGTTCGGGCGAGGGACTCCGATCCTCCCCGCTGTCGTAGCGCCCCCCACGCCTGGGGTGGTAGCCTCGGCGCACCCTTTCGTCAAGGTGAGCCCGACGGTCGCGTCGATGGTGCTCGTTGCCGAGGTGGCCCGGGGCCGTAGGCGCGGTGTGGCGCGTGCGCCCGGTGTAGACCGAGGCTTCCCGCATGAATCGGGAAGTCGCGGCATGAGGTTCCGAGGGATAACCTTGCCTTCGGGAGGCAGTGCTCTCGGCCCGCCGGGCCGCAGCGCCTTCCAGGAGATTCTTGAGTTCTCCCTGGATTCGCCGACCCTCGGTGGTTGACGGCTCCGGCATCGCGCGGATGAGCATTGCTGCGGTTGCCAGGTTCTGACCAACCCCGCTGGATGCGGGCGGCGGCCTGATCCTGACATCGTTGGCGACGCGGTGCTGGAGACCTTGGGGCAAGTGACGTATTTCTCCGGCCAGGGGTTGGCCCGCCCACGCCTGTCCGACGTCCCGACGGATCGGCTCAAGCGCTCCTGTTCCCTCGTTGAGCCTGGCCTGCGCCTCGCGGACTTGCTCGAGTTGTGGGTCGTAACCCCCCGCCGGAGCGGGGACCACAGCTAGCTCCCGTGGGATGTCGGCGCGAGGCACCGGCCTAGGGAGATCACCGTCCTCCGGCATGCCAAGATGGTTGCCTTCGGAGGGATTCCCTAGCTCGATGTGGAAACATTCGCGGCTTGGGCCGCAGCTCTCGTCGCCAAGGCTGCGGCTTCCATCGGAACAGTCGGATAGGCAGTAGTCACATGCGGTCATGAAGTCCCGCACGGCACTGGGGTTGCCAAGTCCGGAGAAATCCCAAGCGATGCTGGGATCGTCATCTTCCTCGGACCCAGAGGGCCCGTAGGTCGAGACGTCCGTCAGTCGGTCCCAAGGCGACCGCATACGGAACCTCAGTGGGGTTGCACTCGCCTCAATGAGAGCGCCCGCCAAAACGAGGTCGTTTGGCGGGTTGAGGCCGAGTCGAAATGACGCAAGATGGGAGTTAGTCGGTACCTTTTTGTCGACGAGGAGCGACGTAGTCACATCGGGGACTGGTTGCACCGTCAACTCTGGTTCGAGGGCGACGTCCTGCAGGCTTTCCGCGAGCGCGCCGGCGTCGTCTTCTTGCTCGGGGTCAGCGTGCCGCGGGGGAACGGCGCTTGCCTCCGTCTTGAACGCGAGGTCGACGTCCGGCGTGCCTTCCGTCGGGGCGTCGGGGGCGTCGATTCGCTCGACGGCCGACGAAGCGCGGCCTCCCGCCTGGCCTTGACGGCCCCGCCTCCTCCTCCGTTGGCGGGGGAGAGAACGGAGCGAGCCCGAAGGTTGCCCTTCCACCACGCGGGGAAGACGTCGTCGATTCCGCCGCCGGCGGGCGGGTTGTCGGCCGCCATTGTCGTAGTCGCGCGGCGGTGGAAGAAGTATCATGTCGTAGCTGCCGTCGAAGGACATGAACTCAAGAGTCCCGAAACGAAGCACCGTCCCGGGCCAGAGAGGTTGCTGGAGACTGCCCATCTGGAGCTTGACGGGGAGCTGTTCGTCAGCACGCAGCAGGCCCCTACCTGGCGCGCCAACTGTCGGCGTTTCGAGACAGGGGGGTCCCTAAGCCGACGAGTGAGTGTGCTGCGTGCCCCAGCCCAGATGGGTCGAGCGCGTGGGCGAGCGCGAAGGGGGGAGAGGCGAGGTGGCCGGAGTCGAGCGTGAGAGAGGTGGAAGTCCCGCGACCTTCGTGTTCGTCCCGCGCCCAGGTCAGGTGCGCTTGCAGTAGGGGGGTTACAAGCGTCCACGCGGGTGAGGGAAGCGAGCGGCCCCAAGAGAGCGCCTGTCCCGTCCTCGGTCCCGCGTGGCCAACCCTCTCTAAGAAGGCCCTGGTCCTCCCTTTTATAGTCGTAAGGAGAGGATCCAGGTGTACAATGGGGGGTGTAGCAGAGTGCTACGTGTCTAGCGGAGGGAGAGCTAGCGCCCTAGGTACATGCCAATGTGGCAGCCGGAGAGATCTGGGCACCCTGCTGGCGTGATGTCGTGGCTGTCGGAGGTGCGGTGGAGCCTGGCGGAGGGACAGCTGTTGGAGCGGTCGAGTCCCTGCTGACGTCGTCCTGCTTCCGTAAGAGAGCTGGGGGCCGCCGTCGTCATAGAGCTTGTGGAGCGCCATCATTGCCCCTCCGGCGGAGCTGGCCGGATGGGACGCCGGTCTTGTTCTCCGTGACCCGAGTCGATTCGGGGTAGTATGATGATGGCGCTTCCTGTTGACGTGGCGGTCTGTGCCCTAGGCAGGGCGACGTGGGGGTTCCTCCGAAGCCGAGGTTGAGTCTGCCTTCCGTTGCCGTGGCCGAGCCCGAGCCATGGGGTCGGGCGAGGCGGAAGTGAGAGCACCTAGAGGGGGGGGGTGAATAGGTGATCCTGTGAAACTTCAAAACTTAAGCCACAAAAACTTGTTAAGTGTTAGTACAATTATGGCCAAGTGGCTAGAGAGGAGTCAAAACACAATAACCACAAGAAATCAATCACAGAGATGACACGGTGGTTATCCCGTGGTTCAGCCAAGTACAAAACTTGCCTACTTCCACGTTGTGGCGTCCCAACGGACGAGAGTTGCACTCAACTCCTCTCAAGTGATCCAATGATCAACTTGAATACCACGGTGTTCTTGCTTTTCTTTTCTCAATCCCGTTTGCGAGGAATCTCCACAACTTGGAGCCTCTCGCCCTTACAAAAGATGTTCACAGAGAATCACGAAGCAAGGGAGGGAATGAGCAACGCACACAAGACTTCAAAAGAGCAACACGCACACAAGCAGCAATAAGAGCTCACAACACAACTCAAAGAGTACACAACTCCACAAGAGCTCTATATGCTATCACAATGAATCGAATGCGCTAGATCAATGTCTTGGTGCTTAGAGAGGTTGTAGGAATGCTTGGTGTTCTCCTCCATGCGCCTAGGGGTCCCTTTTATAGCCCCAAGGCAGCTAGGAGCCGTTGAGAACAAATCCAGAAGGCTATCCTTGCCTTCTGTCGTCGGGCGCACCGGACAGTCCGGTGCACACCGGACACTGTCCGGTGCCCGATTTCTTTCCTTAACAGGCGCAGCCGACCGTTGCCGACCGTTGCAGATCTGGCGCACCGGACAGTCCGGTGCACACCGGACAGTCCGGTGCTTCCTTCCGACCGTTGGCTCGGCCACGTGTCGCGCGCCGATCGCGCGGCCGACCGTTGGCCCGGCCGACCGTTGGCTCACCGGACAGTCCGGTGCACACCGGACAGTCCGGTGAATTTTAGCCGAAGTCGCCGGAGACAAACCCGAGAGCGGCCTCTTCGGCTGGGGCAGCCTGGCGCACCGGACACTGTCCGGTGCACCACCGGACACTGTCCGGTGCACCACCGGACAGTCCGGTGCCCCAGACCGAAACAGCCTCTTGACTGTACACAGCCAAGTCTTCTCTTCTCTTCTTCTTTCTGTTTCTAACACTTAGACAAGAATATTAGTACACAAAACCAATGTACTAAGGCTTAGAAACATACCTTAACTTGTGATTTGCACTTTGTTCATCCATGGGCATATTTTCACATTTAAGCACTTGTGTTTGCACTCAATCACCAAAATACTTAGAAATGGCCCAAAGGCACATTTCCCTTTCAATCTCCCCCTTTTTGGTGATTTATGCCAACACAACATAAAGTAGATAGAACAAGTGCAAAATCACTTCAAATAAAAACTCAAATTGGTTTTGATTCAATTTTGGCATATATGGATCATCCTTTGCCACCACTTGGTTTGTTTTTGCAAATCAAACTCAAATCTCTATTTCTATGTCAAACACACATGTTGAGGCATAAAGAGAGTCATTCTAAAGGAGATTGATCAAAGATTTCAAAAACTTCCCCTATTTCCCATAATCAACACTTCTCCCCACAAGAAGCCAACTTTTGACAATAGAGACAATAAGAGACAATAAAAGCTTTTGACAAAACAAAAACTCTATTCTACTATTTTCAAAATCTCTCAAGTGGTAGTTGATCCATTTATCACTTTGGCCTTTATTTTCTCCCCCTTTGGCATCAAGCACCAAAACGGGATTAATCTTGGCCTTCTAACCCCATTGCCTCACCAAAGTCTTCAATTAAGAGCAAATGGCAATAAGATTTCATGAGATGAACTTGGAATTAGTTACCCTCTCATCGGAGTGCAGTGGAAGTCTTTCATGGTCCAAGTCCACCTTTTCCCTTTCAATCCTCCTTCGAGACTAAATTATCAAACTCAAGCACAAGGTTAGTCTCAAAGGGTCAAGTTGTAACACATCTCCCCCTAAACATGTGCATCACTTTGCAACGGACTTGTGAGGTCCAGGGAGTGTTTGTACAACTTGAGCACCATAATAAGCAACAAAATGCAAAAAGGAACATGATCAAAAGCATAAGTACATGTATGCTACAATTCAATCCAGGTTCCGCGAATCTATGACATTTAGCTCACTACGCAGCCTGCAAAAGGTCTTCTCATCTAGAGGCTTGGTAAAGATATCGGCTAGCTGGTTCTCGGTGCTAACATGAAACACTTCGATATCTCCCTTTTGCTGGTGGTCTCTCAAAAAGTGATGCCGGATGTCTATGTGCTTTGTGCGGCTGTGCTCAACAGGATTCTCCGCCATGCGGATAGCACTCTCATTGTCACATAGGAGTGGGACTTTGCTCAGATTGTAGCCAAAGTCCCTGAGGGTTTGCCTCATCCAAAGTAGTTGCGCGCAACACTGTCCTGCGGCAACATACTCGGCCTCAGCGGTGGATAGGGCAACGAATGTTTGTTTCTTAGAGTTCCATGACACCAGGGACCTTCCTAAGAATTGGCACGTCCCCGATGTGCTCTTCCTATCGACCTTACATCCAACATAGTCGGAGTCTGAGTATCCAACTAAGTCAAAGGTAGACCCCTTTGGATACCAGAGCCCGAAGCAAGGCGTAGCAACTAAATATCTAAGAATTCGCTTCACCGCCACTAAGTGACATTCCTTAGGATCGGATTGAAATCTAGCACACATGCATACGCTAAGCATAATATCCGGTCTACTAGCACATAAGTAAAGCAAAGAACCTATCATTGATCGGTATGCTTTTTGATCAACGGACTTACCTCCTTTGTTGAGGTCGGTGTGTCCGTCGGTCCCCATCGGAGTCTTTGCGGGCTTGGCGTCCTTCATCCCAAACCGCTTTAGCAGATCTTGCGTGTACTTTGTTTGGGAGATGAAGGTGCCGTCCTTGAGTTGCTTCACTTGGAACCCAAGGAAGTAGTTCAACTCGCCCATCATCGACATCTCGAATTTCTGCGTCATCACCCTGCTAAACTCTTCACAAGACTTTTGGTTAGTGGAACCAAATATTATGTCATCGACATAAATTTGGCACACAAACAAATCACCATCACAAGTCTTAGTAAAAAGAGTTGGATCGGCTTTCCCAACCTTGAAAGCATTAGCAATTAAGAAATCTCTAAGGCATTCATACCATGCTCTTGGGGCTTGCTTAAGTCCATAGAGCGCCTTAAAGAGCTTACACACATGGTCGGGGTACCGTTCATCCTCGAAGCCAGGGGGTTGCTCCACGTACACCTCCTCCTTGATTGGCCCGTTGAGGAAAGCGCTCTTCACATCCATTTGGTACAACCTGAAAGAATGGTGAGCGGCATATGCTAGCAAGATACGAATGGACTCTAGCCTAGCCACAGGAGCAAAAGTCTCCTCAAAGTCCAAACCTGCGACTTGGGCATAACCTTTTGCCACAAGTCGAGCCTGGTTCCTCGTCACCACCCCGTGCTCGTCCTGTTTGTTGCGGAACACCCACTTGGTTCCCACAACATTTTGCTTCGGACGAGGCACCAGTGTCCAAACTTCATTGCGCTTGAAGTTGTTTAGCTCCTCTTGCATGGCCAACACCCAGTCCGGATCTAGCAAGGCCTCCTCTACCCTGAAAGGCTCAATAGAAGAGACAAAAGAGTAATGTTCACAAAAATTAACTAATCGAGATCGAGTAGTTACTCCCTTGCTAATGTCACCCAGAATTTGATCGACGGGATGATCCCTTTGAATCATCGCTCGAACTTGGGTTGGAGGTGCCGGTTGCGCTTCTTCCTCCATCACTTGATCATCTTGTGCTCCCCCTTGATCAAGCGCCTCCACTTGAGGTACCTGTTCGTCATCTTTGGTTGGGGGATGCACCATAGTTGAGGAAGAAGGTTGATCTCGTTCATCTTGTTCCTGTGGCCGTACTTCTCCAATCGCCATGGTCCGTATAGCGGCCGTCGGAACATCTTCTTCATCTACATCATCACAATCAACAACTTGCTCTCTTGGAGAGCCATTAGTCTCATCAAATACAACATCGCTAGAGACTTCAACCAAACCCGATGATTTGTTGAAGACTCTATACGCCTTTGTATTTGAGTCATAACCTAACAAAAACCCTTCTACAGCTTTGGGAGCAAACTTAGAATTTCTACCCTTCTTCACTAGAATGTAGCATTTACTCCCAAATACACGAAAGTACGATACATTGGGTTTGTTACCGGTTAGTAGCTCATACGACGTCTTCTTGAGGAGGCGATGAAGGTAGACCCTGTTGATGGCGTGGCAAGCAGTGTTAACGGCTTCCGTCCAAAAGCACTCGGGGGTCTTGAACTCTCCTAGCATCGTCCTCGCCATGTCGATGAGCGTCCTGTTCTTTCTCTCTACCACACCATTTTGCTGTGGTGTGTAGGGAGCGGAGAACTCGTGCTTGATCCCTTCTTCTTCAAGGAACTCCTCCACTTGAAGGTTCTTGAACTCGGACCCGTTGTCGCTCCTTATCTTTTTCACTTTGAGCTCAAACTCATTTTGAGCCCTCCTGAGGAAGCGCTTGAGGGTCCCTTGGGTTTCAGACTTATCCTGCAAAAAGAACACCCAAGTGAAGCGGGAAAAGTCATCAACAATAACTAGACCATACTTACTTCCCCCTATGCTTAGATAGGCGACGGGTCCGAAGAGGTCCATATGCAGCAGCTCCAGGGGTCTTGAAGTGGTCATCACATTCTTGCTGTGATGCGCTCCTCCCACCTGTTTCCCTGCTTGACAAGCTGCACAAGGTCTATCTTTTTCGAAATGAACATTGGTTAGACCTATCACATGTTCTCCCTTTAGAAGCTTGTGAAGGTTCTTCATCCCCACATGTGCTAAGCGGCGATGCCACAGCCAGCCCATGCAAGTCTTAGCCATTAAGCATGCATCTAGACCGGCCTCTTCTTTTGCAAAATCGACTAAATAAAGTTTGCCGTCTAATACACCCTTAAAAGCTAGTGAACCATCACTTCTTCTAAAGACAGACACATCTATATTTGTAAACAGACAGTTATATCCCATATTGCACAATTGACTAACAGATAGTAAATTATATCCTAGTGACTCTACTAAAAACACATTAGAGATAGAGTGCTCATTAGAAATTGCAATTTTACCTAACCCTTTTACCTTGCCTTGATTCCCATCACCGAATATGATTGAATCTTGGGAATCCTTATTCTTGACGTAGGAGGTGAACATCTTCTTCTCCCCCGTCATATGGTTTGTGCATCCGCTATCAATAATCCAGCTTGAACCCCCGGATGCATAAACCTGCAAGGCAAATTTAGGCTTGGGACTTAGGTACCCAACTCTTGTTGGGTCCTACAAGGTTAGTCACAATTTCCTTAGGGACCCAAATGCAAGTTTTATCACCTTTGCATTTTGCCCCTAACTTTCTAGCAATTACTTTTCTATCCTTTCTACAAATTGCAAATGAAGTATTCAAAGCACAATAAATTGTAGAAGGTTCATTCACTACTTTCCTAGGAGCATGAATAACATTCTTTCTAGACACATGATGAATAGCATTTCTCCTAGACATATTTCTACCATGCATATAGGAAGAACTAGAAGCAAACATGGCATGAGAGTCAAAATCATCAAAAGCATTATAACTCCTATAAGCATTTCTAGTTTGTCTTCCATCATAATACATAAAAGCATGATTCTTTTGCACATTACTAGCCATAGGGGCCTTCCCTTTCTCCTTGGCGGGAATGGGAGCCTTATGGCTTGTTAAGTTCTTAGCTTCTCTCTTGAAGCCAAGTCCATCCTTAATTGAGGGGTGTCTACCAATTGTGTAGGCATCCCTTGCAAATTTTAGCTTATCGAAATCATTCTTGCTAGTCTTAAGTTGAGCATTAAGACTAGCCAGTTCATCATTAAGCTTGGAAATTGAAACTAGGTGTTCACTACAAGCATCAATGTCAAAATCTTTACACCTAGTACAAATTTCAGCATGTTCTACACAAGAATTGGATTTATTTGCTACTTCTAATTTAGCATTTAAATCATTGTTGACACCTTTCAAAGTAGAAATGGTTTCATGACAAGTAGATAGTTCAAAAGAAAGCATTTCATTTCTTTTAACTTCTAAAGCATAGGATTTTTGTGCCTCAACAAATTTATCATGCTCTTCATACAACAAATCCTCTTGCTTTTCTAAAAGTATATTCTTTTCATTCAAGGCATCAATTAATTCATTAATTTTGTCTATCTTAGATCTATCTAAGCCCTTGAACAAACATGAATAATCTACTTCATCCTCATCACTAGATTCGTCCTCACTTGAAGAAGCATAGGTAGAGTTGCGAGTACATACCTTCTTCTCCCTTGCCATAAGGCATGTGTGACGCTCGTTGGGGAAGAGGGTTGATTTGTTGAAGGCGGTGGCGGCGAGTCCTTCATTGTCGGAGTCGGACGAGGAGCAATCCGAGTCCCACTCCTTGCCTAGATGCGCCTCGCCCTTTGCCTTCTTGTAATGCTTCTTCTTTTCCCTCTTGTTTCCCTTTTCCTGGTCACTATCATTATCGGGACAGTTAGCAATAAAATGACCAAGCTTACCGCATTTGAAGCATGATCGCTTCCCCTTGGTCTTAGTCTTGCTTGGCTGTCCATTGCGACCCTTTAGCACCGTCTTGAATCTCTTGATGATGAGGGCCATTTCTTCATCATTAAGACCGGCTGCCTCAATTTGCGCCACCTTGCTGGGTAGCGTCTCCTTGCTCCTTGTGGCTTTGAGAGCAAAAGATTGCGGCTCGTTGATCGGTCCATTCAAGGCGTCGTCCACATACCTTGCCTCCTTGATCATCATTCGCCCGCTGACGAATTTTCCTAGGACTTCTTCGGGCGACATTTTGGTGTACCTAGGATTCTCACGAATATTATTCACCAAATGAGGATCAAGAACGGTAAAGGACCTGAGCATTAGTCGGACGACGTCGTGGTCCGTCCATCGCGTGCTTCCGTAGCTCCTTATTTTGTTGATAAGGGTCTTGAGCCGGTTGTATGTCTGAGTTGGCTCCTCGCCCCTTATCATCGCGAATCGTCCAAGCTCGCCTTCCACCAACTCCATTTTGGTGAGCAAGGTAACGTCATTCCCCTCATGAGAAATCTTGAGGGTGTCCCAGATCTGCTTGGCGTTATCCAAGCCGCTCACTTTGTTATATTCATCCCTGCACAATGAAGCTAGAAGAACAGTGGTAGCTTGTGCATTCTTATGGATTTGCTCATTAATGAATGAAGGGCTATCCGAGCTATCAAATTTCATTCCACTTTCCACAATCTCCCAAATGCTTGGATGGAGAGAAAATAGGTGAGTACGCATTTTGTGACTCCAAAATCCGTAGTCCTCTCCATCAAAGTGAGGAGGCTTGCCAAGTGGAATGGGGAGCAAATGAGCATTTGAGCTATATGGAATGCGCGAATAATCAAAAGAAAAGTTTGAGTTAACCGTCTTTTGTTTGTCGTGGTCGTCGTCCTTTTGGGAAGAAGAGGATTCGTCGCTGTCGTAGTAGACGATCTCCTTGATGCGCCTTGTCTTCTTCTTCTTCCCATCTTTGCGCCTGTGGCCCGAGCCCGAGTCGTTGGACTTGTCATCCCTTGGCTCGTTGACGAAGGACTCCTTCTCCTTGTCGTTGATCACAATTCCCTTCCCCTTAGGATCCATCTCTTCGGGCGGTTAGTCCCTTTCTTGAAGAGAACGGCTCTGATACCAATTGAGAGCACCTAGAGGGGGGGGTGAATAGGTGATCCTGTGAAACTTCAAAACTTAAGCCACAAAAACTTGTTAAGTGTTAGTACAATTATGGCCAAGTGGCTAGAGAGGAGTCAAAACACAATAACCACAAGAAATCAATCACAGAGATGACACGGTGGTTATCCCGTGGTTCGGCCAAGTACAAAACTTGCCTACTTCCACGTTGTGGCGTCCCAACGGACGAGAGTTGCACTCAACTCCTCTCAAGTGATCCAATGATCAACTTGAATACCACGGTGTTCTTGCTTTTCTTTTCTCAATCCCGTTTGCGAGGAATCTCCACAACTTGGAGCCTCTCGCCCTTACAAAAGATGTTCACAGAGAATCACGGAGCAAGGGAGGGAATGAGCAACGCACACAAGACTTCAAAAGAGCAACACGCACACAAGCAGCAATAAGAGCTCACAACACAACTCAAAGAGTACACAACTCCACAAGAGCTCTATATGCTATCACAATGAATCGAATGCGCTAGATCAATGTCTTGGTGCTTAGAGAGGTTGTAGGAATGCTTGGTGTTCTCCTCCATGCGCCTAGGGGTCCCTTTTATAGCCCCAAGGCAGCTAGGAGCCGTTGAGAACAAATCCAGAAGGCTATCCTTGCCTTCTGTCGTCGGGCGCACCGGACAGTCCGGTGCACACCGGACACTGTCCGGTGCCCGATTTCTTTCCTTAACAGGCGCAGCCGACCGTTGCCGACCGTTGCAGATCTGGCGCACCGGACAGTCCGGTGCACACCGGACAGTCCGGTGCTTCCTTCCGACCGTTGGCTCGGCCACGTGTCGCGCGCCGATCGCGCGGCCGACCGTTGGCCCGGCCGACCGTTGGCTCACCGGACAGTCCGGTGCACACCGGACAGTCCGGTGAATTTTAGCCGAAGTCGCCGGAGACAAACCCGAGAGCGGCCTCTTCGGCTGGGGCAGCCTGGCGCACCGGACACTGTCCGGTGCACCACCGAACACTGTCCGGTGCACCACCGGACAGTCCGGTACCCCAGACCGAAACAGCCTCTTGACTGTACACAGCCAAGTCTTCTCTTCTCTTCTTCTTTCTGTTTCTAACACTTAGACAAGAATATTAGTACACAAAACCAATGTACTAAGGCTTAGAAACATACCTTAACTTGTGATTTGCACTTTGTTCATCCATGGGCATATTTTCACATTTAAGCACTTGTGTTTGCACTCAATCACCAAAATACTTAGAAATGGCCCAAAGGCACATTTCCCTTTCAGGAAGTCGTTCGGCCGAGGCCAGGGCGGAGTCCGAGCCCTGGGGTCGGGCGAGGCGGAAGTCGTTCGGCCGAGGCCAGGGCGGAGTCCGAGCCCTGGGGTCGGGCGAGGCGGAGTTTCGTCGTCTTCCGGGTCTTAGCCCGAGTCCGAGCCCTGGGGTCGGGCGGAGCGGAGTTTCGTCGTCTTCCGGGTCTTAGCCCGAGTCCGAGCCCTGGGGTCGGGCGGAGCGGAGTTCGCCGTCTTCTGGGTCTTAGCCCGAGTCCAAGCCCTGGGGTCGGGCGGAGCGGAGTTCGCCGTCTTCCGGGTCTTAGCCCGAGTCCGAGCCCTGGGGTCGGGCGGAGCGGAGTTCGCCGTCTTCCGGGTCTTAGCCCGAGTCCGAGCCCTGGGGTCGGGCGGAGCGGAGTTCGCCGTCTTCCGGGTCTTAGCCCGAGTCCGAGCCCTGGGGTCGGGCGGAGCGGAGTTCGCCGTCTTCCGGGTCTTAGCCCGAGTCCGAGCCCTGGGGTCGGGCGGAGCGGAGTTCGCCGTCTTCCGGGTCTTAGCCCGAGTCCGAGCCCTGGGGTCGGGCGGGGCGGAGTTCGCCGTGGTGCCTTTGGCAAGGCCTGACTGCCTGTCAGACTCACTCTGTCGAGTGGCACTGCAGTCGGAGTGGCGCAGGCGGCGCTGTCCTTCTGTCAGACTGGCCAGTGGAGCGGTGGAGTGACGGTGGTCACTTCGGCTCTGCCGGGGGCGCGTGTCAGGATGAAGGTGTCAGGCCACCTTTGCGTTAAATGCCCCTGCAATTTGGTCAGTCGGTGTGGCGATTTAGTCAAGGTTGCTTCTGAGCGAAGCCAAGGCCTCGGGCAAGCCGGTGATGTGTCCGCCATAAAAAGGGGGCCTCGGGCGAGACGGAAGTCTCTCGAGGTCGGCTGCCCTTGGCCGAGGCTAGGCTCGGGTGAAGCGTGATCGAGTCACTCGTGTGGACTGATCCCTGACTTAATCGTACCCATCAGGCCTTTGCAGCTTTATGCTGATGGGGGTTACCAGCTGAGAATTAGGCGTCTTGAGGGTACCCCTAATTATGGTCCCCGACACCATCATTACCTGTTACCGGGGCGAGCCAGATGGGACGCCGGTCTTGTTCCCTTGTAGCCTGAGCTAGCTAGGGGTAGGGTAATGATGTATCCCCTGTGGCGCGGTCGGTCATAGCCCAAGGTCGGGCGAGGCGGAGACTTCTCCTGAGGCCGAGGTCGGGGTCGAGCGAGGACGCGATTCCTCCCGAGGCCGAGGCTGAGACCGAGTCTTGGGGTCGGGCGAGGCGGAGCTTCCTGTTGCGCCCGAGGCTGAACTTGCTATTGTCAGCCTTGCCCGGGTGGCTGGCACAGTAGTCGGAGCGGGGTGAGCGGTGCTGTTTTCCTGTCAGATCGGTCAGTGAAAGGGCGAAGCGATTGCGGTCACTTCGACCTTGCCGACTGAGGCACGCGTGTCAGGATAAGGTGTCAGGCGATCTTCGCATTGAATGCGCCTGCGATACGGTCGGTTGGCGAGGCGATTTGGCTAAGATTGTTTCACAACGAAGCCTGCCCGAGCTGGGCTTCGGGCGAGTCGAGGGTGCGCCCATCGCCTGAGGAGGCCCTCGGGCGAGGCGTGAATTCGTCCGGGACTACTTTTCTCGCCCGAGGCCAGGCTCGGGCGAGGCGAGATTGCGTCCCTTGGTAGACGAGGCCTTGACCTGAACCGCGCCCATCAGTGTTTACGGTTTGTGCTGATGGTGGTTACCAGCCGTGTTTAGGAGTGTTGGGGTACCTCTAATTACGGTACCCGACAATATGAAATTTGCTTTTATAGAAAGTCAAACTCAGGACATGATGAATAATGCTACTTAGACCATATAACCAACTCAGCTATATGCCCCTTCGTGTGAAGTCTCGCAAGACTTTATTTAGGTTCTATTTGTTACTTTTTTCACCATAATGCCAGATGTAAAGAAAAAAAATTCAGAAATGAACCATGCATGTTGGGACTATGCTTCGTCGCCGAAGGTCTTGTAGGAAGAAGCGGTTTTCGGCTGAAGCTGTTTGTATGGGATGGCCGAAGGTTCCTCTTCATGAAGCTTCGGTATTACAAACCGACTTAAAGATAGAATGACCTTTTAGTCCATAAGGGTCTGAGTCAATGTTGTAAACTTTTATGAGGGGCATAATTGTAATTCTTCACAGGCTGTGTCCTGTGTCTATAAATAGTGAACAGTATTCCTTTACTGTTCACGGATTCTTGTAATTGCAATCGCATCATTCGGGAACCAATCTTTGCCAAGGCAGAGGTATAACTGTATTCAATGATTCAATATATTATAATATAATTCATTTATGATTCATTTACCTTTGATACCCTTTATTTTATGTTATCTTATACAATCTATTAAAATTCAATTACGAAGACTTAACCTTCGTAATCATATTCTCATTAACCTTCGTCCAAGGTTCATTATCCTCAAGGGAATAATGCTTCGTGGACGAAGGACGTTAACATTTAACATTTTATGTTGCCTTGTTCTTAAGGCAGAGCATTTGAGAACAAGTCCCCAACATTGGCGCCCACCTCCGGTGAACTCACTTCCACTTTTTTGAGCTGATGGCTTCGTTCAACGATCAAGCTGGAGCTACTTCGGCTCCGAAGCTACTACTCCCAATAACAGGCGGTTCATGTTCAGAGCCAGCCAACAAGAAGCAGAAGAAGGAAGCACAGAGAAGGGTACAGCATGTTGGGGGTGCAAGGACCCTTCATCAAGTCAAGATGGTCTCACATTCCTATTACCTTCTCCCAAGAGGACCTTCAACTCAAGGATTACCCACACAACGATGCCATGGTTATCTCTTGTGTTATCAAAGGATTTCTGGTCCACAATATCTTGGTTGATACAGGCAGTGCAGCTGATATCATATTTGCTAAGGCCTTCAGGCAAATGCAAGAGCCAGAAGATAAGATTAATGATGCTACACACCCTCTCTGTGGCTTCGGAGGAAGACAGATTGTAGCACTGGGCAAGATCACCATGCCAGTGACCTTCGGATTCATCAACAACACTAGAACTGAGCAAGTTGTGTTTGACATTGTTGACATGGAGTACCCTTACAATGCAATTATTGGTCGTGGCACCCTCAATGCTTTCGAAGCAATTCTTCATCCTGCTTATCTTTGCATGAAGATACCTTCGGATCAAGGACCCATCGCTATTCATGGAAGTCAGGAAGCTGCCAGAAGGGCCGAAGGAAACTGGACTGACTCAAAAGCAATCCATAACATAGATGGAGCTGAAGCTTGTGAACAGTACAAATTCAGAAGGGAGAAAGCAGCTTCAGCAGATCAGCCGAAGCCCATGCTATTATGTGAGGACATAGCAGAGCAGAAGGTGCTGTTGGGCTCTCAATTATCCGAAGAACAGGAGAAAACCTTGATAAGGTTTTTGTTCAACAACAAAGATGTTTTTGCGTGGTCAGCCAATGATCTCTGCGGAGTTAATAGGGATGTTATTGAACACTCTCTCAATGTTGACCCATCCTTCAGACCCAGAAAGCAGAGGCTTCGGAAAATGTCTGATGATAAGGCCGAAGGTGCTCGTAATGAAGTCAAAAGACTCCTCAGCGCAGGAGTTATCAGAGAAGTAAAGTACCCAGAATGGCTAGCTAATACTGTTATGGTAAAAAAGGCCAATGGCAAATGGCGAATGTGTATCGATTTTACAGATCTTAACAAGGCTTGTCCGAAAGATGAATTCCCATTGCCAAGGATAGACTCCTTAGTTGATGCAGCAGCTTCGTCAGAACTTATGAGTCTTCTCGATTGTTATTCAGGCTATCATCAAATTTGGATGAAGAAGGAGGATGAGCCCAAAACCAGTTTCATAACCCCTAGTGGAACATATTGTTACCTTCGGATGCCTGAGGGGCTCAAGAATGCTGGAGGAAGTTTCAGCAGAATGACTGCGAAGGTTCTCCAGTCTCAGATAGGTAGAAATGTGCTAACTTATGTTGATGATATCATTGTAAAAAGCACGAAGCAGGAAAATCACATTGCTGATTTGCAAGAGACCTTCGCCAGTTTTAGGCAAGCTGGCCTAAAGTTGAATCCAGAAAAATGTGTTTTCGGAGTCAAAAAGGGGAAATTTCTTGGATGCTTGGTTTCAACAAAGGGAATTGAGGCTAATCCAAGTAAAATTGAAGCTATACTTCGAATGGAGCCACCAACTACAAAAAAGGGTGCCCAAAGATTGACAGAGAGGCTGGCATCTCTTAATAGATTTATATCCAGATCAGCAGAAAGAAATTTACCATTCTTCGAAGTACTGAAATCAGCCGAAGTCTTTCAATGGGGACCAAGCCAACAAAAAGCCTTCGAGGACCTGAAGCAATATTTGATAGATTTAACAACATTAACTCCACCAGCGCTAGGGGCTCCGTTGTTATTATATGTGGCAGCTTCGCACTCAGCGGTAAGTGCAGCACTTGTCCAGGAGAAGCTTAATGGCCAAGTCAAGAAGCAGGTCCCAGTGTATTTTGTATCTGAAGTTCTTAGTATATCAAAGAAAAACTATACAGAATTAGAGAAGGTGTTATATGCTGTTTTGATGGCATCCAGGAAGCTTCGGCATTACTTTCAAGCATACAATATTATTGTTCCTTCTTCGCAGCCGTTGAAGGATATTATGAGAAATAGAGAAGCTACTGGGCGGATTGGAAAATGGGCTGCAGAGCTCAATGAATTTTGCATTGATTATGTGCATAGATCTTCGATCCAGTCTCAAGCATTGGCAGATTTTATCGCCGATTGGACGCCAGGGGCTCAGGATGAAGAAACAAATAAAGATGCCGAAGTATGGACAGTGTTTTGCGATGGGTCTTGGGGAACCTTCGGGGCAGGAGCAGCTGCTGTGTTGGTCTCGCCATCCAAAGTTAAAACTTGTTATGCGGCAAGACTCGATTTCAGTTGTACAAACAATATTACTGAGTATGAAGCCCTGCTTCTGGGTCTTCGGAAGCTAAAAGCAATGGGAATCAGAAGGGCCATTCTTAAAACTGATTCCCAGGTTGTTTCGGGTCATATCGACAAGAGTTGCAAGGCTAAAGACCCGAAGCTTGAAAGATATCTAGACATGGTTCGAAGAGTCGAAGCTTCCTTCGAAGGATTTTCTGTCAAAAATATCCCTCGAGGACAAAATGAGCATGCTGATTTGCTAGCTAAGTCAGCAGCACAGGGGCTGCCCTTACCTTCGGATGTGTTCTTCGAAACAATAAAGGCACCTTTAGTGGAACTCCTTGAAAGAGCAGTCCTCAATATATCTCCTGTTTATAGCGAAGATTGGAGAACTGAGATCATCTCTTACCTTCAGGGTAAATTCCTTTCAGATGACGAAGCTTATAACAGGGGGATAGAGGCAAGAGCTCGTCCATATGTCATGATAGAAGGGGAGTTGTACAAGCATGGAGTTTGTGCTCCGCTACTCAAGTGTTTATCTAGAACCGAAGGTAAAGAGTTGATGAAAGAAATACATGCAGGCCTGTGTGGATCTCACATTGGATCTAGGCCGTTACTTGGAAAAGTTTTCCGCCAAGGGTTTTATTGGCCGAAGGCAGCTTCGGATGCAGCGGAATTAGTTCAAAAGTGCGAAGGTTGTCAGAAATGTGCAAGAGATCAAAAACAACCTTCGTCCTTAACACAGCTCATACAACCCATCTGGCCATTGCAAAGGTGGGGCCTTGACTTGTTGGGTCCATTACCACCGGCCCAAGGGAACTTAAGATATGTTGTAGTGGCTGTGGAATATTTTCCCAAATGGATTGAGGCAAAGCCTTTAGCCACAATAACTTCGGCCACCATTCAAAAGTTTTTCTGGCAGAATATTGTTTGTCGTTTCGGGGTACCAAAGGCCATCACTGTGGATAATGAAACACAGTTCGACTCCGAAGCTTTCAGAGATTTCTGTGATCAAATTGGTACGAAGATCCATTTTGCATCAGTCAGGCATCCGGAGTCAAATGGGCTCGTTGAAAGAGCCAATGGCATTATAATGACAGGAATAATGAAGTTAATCTTCAATCAACCCAGGGGAAAGTGGCCAGATCAGTTAACCAAAGTGGTGTGGAGCCACAACACAACAACATCAAGGTCTACAGGCTTTACTCCATTCAAGTTATTATTCGGTGACGAAGCAATAACTCCGGAGGAAGCTAAAACTGGATCAATAAGAGTAGTAGCTTCGGCAGAATCAGGTTCTGAAGATGCTTATTCTGTGGAAAAAGATGCTTTAGAAGGGATCAGGCTTCAAGCTGTGGAGAATATCAATAAATATCAAGCCGAAACAATCAAATGGCGAGATAGAAAGGTTCGGCTAAAGAATATTGAGCTAGGACATTTGGTGCTTCGGAGAGTGGCCAACCCAGACACAGTGGGCAAGTTGCAGTTGAAATGGGAGGGACCTTTCTTAGTAGCATCTTCGTCAAGACCCGGTTCATACAGATTGAAAGATATGGACGGCAACAATATTCCTAGATCTTGGAATGCGGATGAGCTTCGGCGATATTATGTGTAACTTGATGTAATTTTTTATGTTTTTTCTTTTTCATGGCACCCTTTTCCTTTCTAAAGGGGGAGAAAGGTTTTTAATGGGGCCATCATATGTAATTTCCTTTTTTAGGTTCTATAAGAGCAAAATCCCCCAAGGAATGTAAATGTAAAAACTGAGAACGCACCATCGAGTGCCGAAAAGTAAAAGGCGAAGAAGCTCCAAAGTCGTTCCTAAGGGAATGCAGAGCTTACAGCGAAAAGTCAACACTGATTCCGCCAAAAGTAAAAGGCGAAGAAGCTCCAAAGTCGTTCCTAAGGGAATGTAGAGCTTACAGCGAAAAGTCAACGCTGATTCCGCCAAAAGTAAAAGGCGAAGAAGCTCCAAAGTCGTTCCTAAGGGAATGCAGAGCTTACAGCGAAAAGTCAACGCTGATTCCGCCGAAAGTAAAAGGCGAAGAAGCTCCAAAGTCGTTCCTAAGGGAATGCAGAGCTGATGTGTGATTGTTTCTAAGGAAATAATGGCTGACAGTATGGCTTCGGATATGTGTTTGGACATTCATTTGCACATCGCATTACATCATAGCATTTGCATTCATAAACATTCATCTAGGCATATGTAGGATAATCTCCATCATGGCATAAGTGGTTGCTTCGGCATAAGAGAAGAGCTTCTTCGCATACAAAAAGGAGAGCTTCGGAAGAAAGGGAAATGTTGTTTTCTATGCTTCGCTGTGTACGAAAAGAAGGGAAGGTGTTTTTTCGCCTTCGGCTCAAAAAAGATAATTTCGTCCACAACAAAGCACTTCGCATACATTAATGGAAGGGTAAGAGCATAATACAACGTATGAACAGAACTCATTAAAGACAAGTTTAGTTACATTTACAAAAGTTATCTCAAAAGTTTCCTGAGTCTGTCTACAGTCTACTCCTATTTAATCTTCGAGGGATTTTAGCTTCGGCGTCATTCTTTTTAATCATCGACTTCGGCTTCGTCATCCTACATGAATTAAGTTGTTGTAAGTCAAAATCAAGCTTGAAGGAAGAGGTAAGCACAAGGTATGATTTCTTACTGGTTCAAGATGACTCCGAGCTTCGTCTCCAGCCTTTTCTCGCCCGCCTTTTGTCCATATCATTTTTACAAATCTATTGGAAATACTTCGGGCGAGATCAGGAATGTCATCTAGGATTGATGGTGATAAAGTGAAATTGGGCCTATTGACAATCTTTCCATGATCGCAGCCAGCCTTTAGGAAAGCTGCAGCAGTGCCCCGAGAAGCTACCCAGGCACAGAAGTCACCATGCCCAGCTATAACTTCGTCGAGCTCGTTAATTTCACCCTCAATATGTTCGAAGGTCTTCGGTAAATCTTCAGCTGAGGGGGTGAATTTCTCACTGCTGGCTCCAACTGAGTGGAAAATTTTTCTTAGTCGTTGAATACATTTGTTGCTAAATTCCAAACATTTTTCTTGAAGGCCCGCCAATAGTTTTTTCAAATCTGAATTTTGTTGAGCTTCGGCTTCAAGTTTCGCATTAAGTTCTTGCTTTTCTTGTTCAAACTGCTCAGATTGGCAGAGAAGCTTCGTGTTCAGCTCTGTTATTTTAGCTTCGGCCTCCGCCAATAAACCTTCAGTTGCTTGGAGCTCAAAGTTCTTCTTCTCAATAGCAGTTGATTGCTCCTTTATTTTGCTTTCTAAATTTTCAATTATAACTTCGTGTTTCTTGTCTTCAAAATCTTGCTGCATTTTCAAGGCTTTGCTCAACAGCATACTCTGCACGAAAACAACCTTCGTTAGACATGTTTTCATTATTAAAAACAATAAAAGTTAAGGGAAGAGTAGTTCACCTTGAAATTGGAATAAAATAAACTACCAACGATATGTTGTCGTCGGTAGCGGCTAATGTCCGTTTCTAGCTTCGGAAAACCGATACTCTTTGACAGAGTACCGATAACTTTGGCTCCAGTTTGATTTCGGATACAATCTAATTTTTCATCATCAATACCTCCGAAGAGGAGTGCTCCTGGTTTGTACCCGCAAGATTTGGCATACTCTTTAAGCTCTTCTATTTCGGGTTTTGACAATTTTTCTCCAACTAAATTTTGAAACATGAAGGCCTCGTCCTCTGAGGCTTCGTCAACAGTTTCCTTTTCTTTCCCCGGCACTGCGGCTATAGCCTCTTCGGCGGCAGTGGCAGCTTCTTCTGTGGCCATGTCTAGCAGTATTTTGTCGATGTGTTCAATTGTGCTTTCCAGGTTCAAATCTTCAATTGAGGCAGCTTCGGCAGCCGCGACCTCCGAAGGTGTGATTTCAATATCTGTTCTTTCCTCAGCCGCTGGTGTCTTCTGAGCTGAAGCTCTTGGTGGTGTCTTGTCAATGACCTCTGTCACAGTGATGATTCTTTGTTTCTTTGCTTTAGTCGTTTTCTTCGTTTTTTCAGGCTCCTTTTTCTTCTGAAAAAACTCTGTCAGTTGAGGCCCCAATGGACTTAGCTTCGCAGGTAGGGATTCAGTCATTACCTTCAAAATTTCCTCCACGTCAGGGGCAGAGGGTGATGCGGGGGTTTCTTCTTCGTCGGATATTTTTTGCTTCGGAGAAGACGCTTTCCTCTTCTTCGGAATTTTCTTCTTTGATGGTTCTTTCTCATCTTCATTTAAGGCTTCAGTTATCCTTTTCCTTTTCTGGCCCCCGACACCTTTATTCAGATTTTCATAGTCAGAGTATTCAAAACCCAAGGCGTCCAGCACTCGATTCAGTCTTCGCTTCGGACGGGTGCCGAAGGCCGCAGTCATCAATTGATCTTCTTTTTTGGAGTAGTTGCCAAGTATTTCATTACACATTACTTCAATTGTATCCAGCCACTCTTGGCAAGGTGTTTTAAAGTATTTCTTAAACTTGAAATAGTAAGGTAAACGCACAAGTTCACCTTCTTTCTTCTCCCCCTTTAGCTTCGGCATTTCCCATTCTTTTAAACTAGGAAAAACCTTGAAAGCCAAAAACTCCTGAACCAGGTCTCTTGTACTGATATGCTCTGCAATAATTCTGAATTCATTCAACGCTTGTTGTGTTGGACCTTCTGGTGTCATGTTGCAACGAGGTCGGGTTTCTCCGAAGATTAGTTCGAGTGGACTTTGCACAAGCTTCTCCTTGTCGTCATCAACCTTGACATAGAACCACTCCGACTTCCAGCCTGCTGCCCATTTGCTTCGGTAGCTAATTACAGGAAACTTTGTGGTTTTCCGATAAGCAAAATTATAGCAACCAAAATTGTCATGCAATCCATCTTTTCTAGCCTTCGTCTGATAGTGCAGTTCGTGAACTCGACAAAAGCTGTCCGCAAACGGCTCCACCGCTTGGCTTCGGAGGGCCCAGATATAAACACTAAGCCTAACAATAGCGTTAGGAGTCAACTGATAAAAATAGATACCGAACCTCTTCAGTACCTCTGCAATAATACCATGTAGGGGGAATCTTAATCCAGCCTTTAGAAAGCTCTTGAAAATGACAATTTCATCCTTCTCCGGCTTTGGGGTAGTCTCTTCTCCCCCGAAGCGTAATAGTTTCTTCTGATTTTCATTGAAAAAGCCCGACTTTACCATCTTGGAGAGATCAGCCTTCGAAACAGTAGACTTTCCGAAGTCCAAGTGGCTGGGCTTGCTTGGCATGGCAATACGATAATCGTCTTCGGGATCAGTTTCCTCAATATCTTCTTCTTCTGCTTCGGCAATAGCTTGTTTTGCTTGTTCTGCATCATCACTGGGGATCTTTTCCGAAGTTACTAGTCCGGATCTTTGCATTGCTTCGGAGATGGGAACAGTCTCCGAACCTTCAGCTTCGCCCCCCTCACGCTCAACCCTAGCGGTAGAACGCACTCTGGCCATTTAATTCTGAATTTATGGAAATTAAACACTTTTTTCTTTCGAAGTTTTTTCCTTCTGACGAAGCAGGCTTCAAGTTGGAGCTTCGTTCGATTCCGAGAGTCAAGCTTCGGCGATGGTTAAAAATTTTGGCAGCAAAACAGTGCAAATAGCAATGAATGCTGTGGTAACTTCACACCTACTCGTCTGTTTATATAGTACTGCAGGTAAGAAGGCGAAGCGCCAGGATTTTTACACCAGGCGGACACCCGCTTGCACTCGCTGCGTGGTGGACCGTAGAGACAAACAGTAACTCTGCAAGGTGGGACCGCTACGCGCTGGGAAACTGAATCATTTCTCGACAACGAGCTCAGGGAAGGTGTTTTTGGACCTTTGGCTCCCCGAAGCTTAAGAGACTTTTTTCACGGATCAAGCTCGTTACGAAAAACGATCTAGCACCGCGAAAGGGGCTGCTGTTGGGACTATGCTTCGTCGCCGAAGGTCTTGTAGGAAGAAGCGGTTTTCGGCTGAAGCTGTTTGTATGGGATGGCCGAAGGTTCCTCTTCATGAAGCTTCGGTATTACAAACCGACTTAAAGATAGAATGACCTTTTAGTCCATAAGGGTCTGAGTCAATGTTGTAAACTTTTATGAGGGGCATAATTGTAATTCTTCACAGGCTGTGTCCTGTGTCTATAAATAGTGAACAGTATTCCTTTACTGTTCACGGATTCTTGTAATTGCAATCGCATCATTCGGGAACCAATCTTTGCCATGGCAGAGGTATAACTGTATTCAATGATTCAATATATTATAATATAATTCATTTATGATTCATTTACCTTTGATACCCTTTATTTTATGTTATCTTATACAATCTATTAAAATTCAATTACGAAGACTTAACCTTCGTAATCATATTCTCATTAACCTTCGTCCAAGGTTCATTATCCTCAAGGGAATAATGCTTCGTGGACGAAGGACGTTAACATTTAACATTTTATGTTGCCTTGTTCTTAAGGCAGAGCATTTGAGAACAAGTCCCCAACAATGCATATTGAGGCGCTTTGATGGTTTTAGGTAAACTATAAGAAAAACGACAATTACGCATATTTTTAAGTTAAATATTTTATAATAAAAACATGGGTGTGTCGTTTGGTGGGAAAGTAGGGAAGACCGGAATAATAATCTCACGTAGGGATGGCAATGGGTACCCGAAACCCGAAACTCGATGGGTAAAAACCCTATTAGGGCACGAGTATGGCGGATTTTGATACCCATGGGTATTTTATTGGGTCATTTGTTATGCCCATCGGGTATGGTGGACGTGGGTATGTTCTCTGTTGCCCCATACCCGCTACCCAATGAGGAACCCGCTAATATATGACACGTGGGTCCGGATTTATATGTCTCATATAAAATGAATGCTATGTTTTGTCCACAGTTTTGTAGAATCAATGTTATGTTTTGTGTGATTTGAAGGCATGATATTGTCATTTAATGTTGTATATTATTGAACCTGTGATAAAATTATGTTGGGTTCGATATATTTGTTATGCTGGTACTTATTTTTGCGATTCAAATGATCATGTCTATCGTAATGTTAATGGGTATGGGTACCCGATGGGTACCCGCTACCCATGGTGGGTATGGGTATGGCGTAATTTTGTACCCATGATGGGTAGTGGGTATGAGTATGGGTCAATTTTTTCCTAGTGGATATGGGTATGGCTTCGTGTGCCCACTGGGTACCTTACCCACTGCCATCCCTAATCTCACGTACGTACGTACCGTACACAGCTAGCGTGTTGGCTAAAGAACAAGAGGACCGATCACCGTATACAGCCAAGCCGATTATTACAAGATTCCCCTAGTCATCAACACAGCAGGAAAGAACAATAACGCACGCATCAGGAAAATCGCTTGCTGAATCGAGCCACTACTGCACTACGTACGGCTTTCGATCAAGAAGATCAGTAGATCTGCACTGGAGCAGTTCAGCTGTACGTTACGTTGGCTCTAAAGCAGCTCCACCGGCTTCCCACTGATCCTTATCCTCAAGGAGACAGGGATACATGCAAGAGCTAGCCTCTCTCTCGATCTCTCCCTCTCTATCAGAGAGAGAGAGAGACAGCTGCCATAGCCGCCCCCATCAAGATGTAGCACTACACACTACTACAGTGGTTCTTATGAATGATTGATGGATCGCCGGATCGAGAAGATAACGACCGGGATTGTACATGCAAATCGTGTGATGCCAGCAGGAACCAACACGTACGTGCACGACGACGCATGACCTAAGCATCCATTTGTGGTGAAACGTATGGCGACAGTGAAGGGCGCGTGTGGTGGTACGTAGCTGGGTCAGCAAAGCAAAGCAACCTTTTTATACTTCAATTATTTGTTATCCCCATATATGCAGACTAATAACGGTTCTTTGTACACGATGGCGTCGACTTGCTTCCATGATTACGTATGTGATGCTTTGAAAGAGACGGCCCGCAAATAGTACGTCTGTGGCAAATATAGCAGTTCTGACGAGCTCCAGCTAATAAGGCCATGCATGCACGCTACATTATTTTTGCATCAGGCATTTACGCCTCTAATAAGTAAGGATAAAGAACTAACTACGTTCAAGGCGTAGTTTCGTCCACGCAAACGTGTACTCTTTCTAAAGGTGAAGTGGATAAACAGTGCGCACACACGTCGCACAATTTAAAGACGGCCCTTAATTAACCTTGTACAATTTAAAGGATCTTGACAAAGGTGGCCAGCGTTCAACGTGGATCACGCAGCTTTTAGATAACTGGGTCACAACACGTGATTTATTTTGAATGTCACAGGAGGAGATAGGATCCCCACCTGAATTGCATTACTCTTTGTGGCTAAAACGCCTTTTTAGTACAGCAGGGAGGGGGTTAGGTTACATCGATGTGATTTATTAATAGAAAAACTTTTATCTCATCTGCCAACGAAAAGCAGGACCTCTTTCAGGATTTCCATGATGATTTCTCCAAGCATACGACGACGAATGGGAAGTAGTAGATAGAAGCGTACATCTTCCTCCTGCGAAGATAATTGAGCATCTCTTCACCCGCTTCTTCTTCCTCCTCCTTTTACCAGCTTAAGACCACGCTTCTCGTCCTTACAAACCATCAGAAGCTCAGCGATGCGCTTTTGGTTTGGTGCCGATCCAGGCATCCAGCAAATTCCATAATCACCTTGTAAAAAAAAACTGTTGCAAGTTTTGGAAAGGTGGACGCTGGTTATATAGGGAAAAAAAATTATGGCAGTGCAGGACCAGGGTAGACAAGTTTTGGGCCCATGGGTTGGAGAGGGCGCGTAGTGATTGGGCTGTATCTGTTGTCCACGCGGCCCGTATAATTATTTTCGCCCACTGCTCGCAGCGTGGTCTGTGTCTGGAAACAAAATTGTGACAAGCCCAATTCCCCTTCTGTAAAAGAGAAGGAATCCAAACATGGAACTATATGCTCACGGTGAAAGTCAATGGATCAAATGCAAAACCTTGTCATACCATAATTTAATCCCTAAATACACCTTTTGTTGTCTGAACTGAAGAAAGTTCGAAACCCCATGAGGGAATGCTTAGTAAGTCCTGCTAGGGCATGCTGCATCAGAGGCCAACTTAGGTTCATTCATTCATTCATGGCCACAGGATAACCCATATGGTTTCTCACAGCAGATAAGGCCGGCAACCTGGCACTGGCCTGAAGCGTCCAACGGGCTCTGGAAAGCCTTACTTAAACAGGTCAGTACCGCAGATGGTTTCTGACCAAATAACCATTATTCGCGTATTTGCATAAAGTTTAGTACGGAGTACTTCAGAACCATACAAGTCCGACTTTGAATCAGTCTGCCGCGCACTGCGCACATGTACAGTTTTACCTGTGGTATGAACACAGAGGATGCCCCCAAAAAAAGGTCAAAAAAAAACTTGACCAATTGGTCGCTATTTTAGTTATCAGTAGTTGAACAGATCTTCTTTTACATGAACATCTTATACGGCACTGCGCTCCAGGGGACGCATCTTCTCATCGTGATTCAACTTGGATGCGCCGAGATCCCAAGCCCACCCAGTGGTGCTTCGTTGAGATTTTGTACAGGAGCAGCTGGGAGTAATGGAATAGGCCTGCAAGAACCTCTCTCTATCTCTACAGATATATACGTTTCTTTCTCTAATCTAGTATGGCCGACCTATTTACACGCAAGACCTCCAGATCCTGCCCTCCAAGGATATTACAATGACAGATACGTCGTCGTGGTACCGCCGCCGGTCGCCGTGTGGGATCTCGATCAGTTCGTGGAAGTCCATCCCTGCAACCACAACAAGTCATATGTGAGAAAACAAGATCACCGACTGAACCCCCGAGCCAACTCACCCTGACCTTCCAGAACCTAAAAAACTTCCTACTACTGCACAACACACGAACGGTATGGCTTCAGTATGTGTGTATACCTGCTTTGTTCGCGGCTTTGAAAAGAACCTCCTCCACCAGGTGCTGGGCAGGGTCGCCGTCGGGGGTTGTCGCGATGAACATCTCGACCTGGGCAACCGCCTCCTCGCTGGTGAAGTACTGGTACAGCCCGTCCGAGGACAGTATCAGGAACCTGTCCCTCGTGCTGAGCCTGCGGTGACAGAGCGAAGGGCTGCACGTGACGTACGGGGATGACCCGACGTAGTCTATTCTGAACATCTCCAGCAGCGCCTCGTTCCATTTCGGCTGTTTTAATGTAAAGGCGTGGCGAAGGTTGTGAGCGCAGGAAGGAAATAAAAAAAAATAAAATATATGCAGCAGATGATGGTGCTACTAGTTAAGCGTCGCTAGATGCACAAGCAGTCAAGCACATTCTCTGCACTTGGCCCGAAGCGAGAGAAGCTTCGCCTTCATTTGTTCAGACGAGCAGGCTATACTATGTTTGGCACAGCTTATTTTCAGCTTCTTCACAAATTTAAGCAGAGGTTCTGCCAAACAGGCAGCTTATCAGTTCGGCTGCTTCTCAGAATACACTAAAAGTAGCCAACAAGTAGAAGTTGCTTTTCACCAGCTTCTCAAATAAGCTGCTTTTTCAACAAGCACCAGCTGTGCCAAACAGGGCCATACACATGGTGGCTGTGAGACCCGAGTAATCTATTCGTTGTTCGTTGAAAATGTGGCCATGAGCTTTTAAGTCAAGGTCAAGGCAGTCCGTTTCCGTGTAAGAAGTGGACATGATTTCCACTCCAGAGAAATTAGAACTGACAACGATGTAGTATTTTTTTTCTCTCTCAAACTTTGGACCGGTTCCTGCTTTCCTTTTTTTGACCTCGATTGATCAAGATCTGAGTAACTACTTGTTGACCAACGAACCACAAGCAGCAAGGGTGTCATGTTTTGCACCTGTTGATATGATGAATGAGATTGGACTCTTTGTCTGGCCCTAGGAATTTAACCTTCCAATTTCGGATCTTCTTTCTTAGGACACAACAGAATTAAGCCAGTGGCATGGCATGATCATGGTCATCTAAAGCAAGTTCATCATGTGCATAAGCAGAACTGATGCAATTCATCAGATAGGAACTGACCTGTTTCAGGAAACCAGCTCCAAACGCTCTCGTCACCTTGAGCGAGCCCTTCACACGGTCCTTGGAGATCGCGGACGGGTCATCAGGGTGCTCGTTCCGTATTCTGCAGACTTCCTGTAAACGTATGAGTTACTGTGAGATCAGATCAGATCATCAAAAAGGACAATCTTCAATCCAACTGTGAATCGATCCAGTTACCTGCCGCACCGACGTGCTGTGTTCTGATGTAAGCTGCACAGCTGACAAGAGCGGCGTGCCATCCCCAACCAATCCATCACTGGTGACCTGCTCGACGTCTACACTGTCCATTGTTCCCAGGACAGCCCGGCTGTCACCTACATTCATGAGGTACATGTCCTCCCCTTTCATAAGCATGGCTAGAACGCAAGAGCCCATAAGCGCAAGCTCCGGGAACTCGCCGACCATCTTATCGGCCACGTCCAGGTAGGCCTCCTCGGTCTTGCGAAGCGCGCGCGCAAGCGCCTTAAGCACGGCGAGGTGGTCGTTCTGGCTGCTGCCCCGAGGAGGGCGCTGGGTCGGCGGCTTCAGGGCGCTGGAGCAGTCGCGCTCCCACTCGCACTTCCACCGCCGCTGGTCATCGTCGGCGCCGCGCGGCGGTCTCGAGCGGCGGGCGCGGCGGCGGCGGCGGTCCTGGTGATCTGAGGCCGTGGTGCTGGTCGTGGTCGGCTGGTCGGGGTGCGCGTCGCGCTGGTCCCAGAGCAGGCCGCGGAGCTCGCGGTGCACGGCGGCGTAGAGATGGGAGACGAGGAAGTCCGTGGCGTCGGGGCCGTTGAAGCCGTCGTAGATGCCGACGAACACCCAGCCCCGCTCCTCCGACACCACGACGTGGACGCGGTCCTCGCCGGCCTTCCCCTGCGCCCACTGCAGCTGCAGCCCGGCGCCATCGGGCGAGCCGAGGCCGAGGCCGAGGCCGAGATCCATCGAACCCTGAAGCTTCTCCGTCCGCGCGAGGATCGCGCGGGTGAGATCCCGCAGGCGGCGGCCGCCGTGCGACAGGCTCCGGCGGAGCGAGGGCACGGCGCCTCCCATGCGGCCGGACGTGGCGGCGCCAGGGAGCGGGCCGGACGACATGAGCGCGGCGTCGAGGGGGCCCGAGAGGAACCCCCTCTCTATGGGCCCGGAGAGGAACCCGGCCCCGGCCCCGGCGGGCGCGCAGATGGGCCCCGACGGGAACCTCGGGACCGGCTGCAGCGGCACGGCGGCGAACGACTCGGAGCTCTCGAAGCCGGAGGAGGAGGCCGCCGACTCGTCCGGCAGCAGCAGGAGGAGGGACGTGGAGAGCGGCGTGGAGACGTTGGCGCTGAGCGCGGCCCCCGAGATGGCCCGGAACGTGGTGGCGTCCTCGGCCGCCTTGGCGTCGGCGACCAGGTCGTCGTCCGCGGAGAAGGGCACGGGCACCTTATCCGGCCGGACGTAGCAGAAGGAGTGGCCGAGGCCCTCGTCGTAGGCGGGGTCCGAGGGGAGCGCGGCGGGCGCCACGTGCCCCGCGGCGCCGCCCGCGCAGCAGAAGCAGGCGAGGGAGTTGCCCATGGCGGGACGGGAGCGGAGCGGAGCGGAGGGTTGTGGACGCGGGGAGGGTTGGGTGGTTTGGTTATAATGGAAATGGAGGTGAGGGCGTGAGCAGAGTTGACTTGTGGGAGAGGAGGAGAAGGGGGGAGGAGAGTGGGTGGGTGGGGTTGAAATGCCTGAATAAATAAAAAGCTGGTTTTCCACCTCTAGGCGTTGACTCGCGTGGGTGTGCGAGCCCGCGAGGCAGCTGCGGCTGCGGGGCCGCGGCCGCGGGAGCCCTTCCCCTCGCCCCGGTCCGCTTCCTGCGTCGTCGTGGTGGCGGGGCCCGCCCGCGCCTCGGTGCGGAAACCTGATGCAACCTTCTGCGTCCGCGTCCGTGTGGCCGCTTGTGAGGCTGAGGTGAGCCGCACCATGCCTCGTTGCTGCCTGGACCTTTGCTTCTGTTCTGTATACACGGGTGATACTGAACTGGTGCCACGGTCACGGACCACGAGAGAGAGGAGACAATATGGTGGGCGATACGAAAATGACGAGCACGTGCCTTCCAGAAAGTCATACCTGGCACAGCGGGCCAGCCGCCAGCGGCACAAGAGACGGACGCGAGCGCAGACTTGAAGAGAAAGTCCAAAAGATCCAATCCTCAGCGCAGCGCCCCCGGGCCTCGGGACTAGGGATGAAAACGGTGGAAAACGATCGAAAAAACAGCTAAATTGTTTTTTGTTTTCATATTTTTTTGGTCGGAACGAAAACGAAAACGAAAACCAACGGTCGAAATACGGGATCGAAAGTGTCGGTTATTCAAAAACGATCGAAAACCATAAACTATAGTCGGAAAGATAACTATTTTGTAGTTTTATCAAAAAACATAATAAAGTGATGTATTGCCTAATTTTTAAAATTTAGAAATATATAAATAACTCTTTTTCATCATTCATATTAGTAGAGTAATTATAACATTTACTTTTCGCGTATTTATTCACTTGAACACAACAAAATTCTATAACTTAAATAAATTATATGCTAAACATATCTCATATTATATAAAACGGTAGAAAAACAGTATTAGCACGACTCGGAAACGACGAAAAACTAACTAAATCATTTTCGTACCGTTTTTATCGGTTCCTGAACAATTCAAAAACGATCGGGAAAAAACAGTATTCGAAACGGGACGGTACGAGAATTTCCCGTCCCGTTTTCATCCCTACCTTGGACATCGGCGGCTTGCCGATACGAACGGCCGGGCCGTCTGGAATTCGGCAGCCGAGCCGTGGATCCTAGCTCGCTCGCGACGACGACGCGGTTGCCATGCCGCGTGACTGACCCAAGCCGATGCAGCGTCGAGACCGCACGGAACAGGCGTCCGCTTCCGCGGTGGCAGCGGCAGGTGGGCGAACCGGCCACGCCACTTCCACTGGGGCGCTCCGGTTCGGTGCACACAGCCAACCAATCGGAGGATGATCCATAACCTAACAACCACGCACACAGGTCAGCGCGGGCGGGTGGATTTTTTATTTTTTTTTTCTCCCGCTGTCCGACGCTGGAAAGGCTGCGAACTAGTGGAGGGCTGGAGCGTTTGAGTTGGTCGCCGGTCGCACGCATGTGTGGCTGCAACTGCAGTCTGCGTTCCATGCGTGTGCGTCGCAACCTTTGGAGTTGGAGTGAGTTCGTTCGTACGGACGGGCTGAAGCGTTCTCACTCCGTGACTTTTCCGGCGCGGCATCTGGTATTCTGGTCCCATCCTCCGAGAGCTGAATTCATCAGCTCTGTAGCTCCTGTAGGCGGTAACCGGTAGCTCCAGTGTTTGTTTGGTTCAACTTTCTCTCAACCAGATTCGCTATCAAAAATCAAAAATCTCGACTAAACGAGTACAACAGCGGAATAGATTCATCCATATTATAGGCTATCACGTTCTTAAAAAATTTACATATGATAGTTGTATCTTTACACCATATAAAATAAATAGAAACATGAGCCACGTGAATCAACATTCGTCGTATCTTCTCATCCACACAAACATAACGAGACTCAAACTACCTCTACATATAAATAAGGGAAAGGTCATCACCGTTGCTATCAACACCAACCACAAAACTGTGTTTTCGTAGAGAACTCCTACAACCACGAAGATTTACATATAAGATTTGTCCGTTCTAGCGGCTAGGATCTCATAAAATCCAAGATACATAACACATGTATCAAAAACAAGGTTTGTCTCGTGAACCCGAACCCTTTCGGATTTTGGCATCCGGTTGAAACATTTAGAGCTCCAACAAGTAGACTAATGGTTGCATCAGCAGGCATGGCTATGGAGAAACACTTATTTCCCAAGTATTTTAGGAGCCAGGCATAGAGGGAATCTTTGCATTTGCATAGTCAGGCTATAGAGGCTGACCAGACAACCAAACACGTGAAGAGTACATCCTGTGAGACTGGCCAGGTCATATGCAAGCAACTAAACACACTACAAAAACTTTCACCTAGCATGTTCACAGAACACGTAGCGGACATGGGTTTAAGAAGTACTTACTGTTTTGGATTAAGAAATCATCAATATAATTATCTCCCTCAAGGATAAGTGAGACTCGATGATCTATCTCTACGTGTAAGTGAGGAGAAGACCACTATCATCGCTATCAACACCATCAGCATTGAAACCGACACCAAACTTCGTCTTCTTATAGTGACCTCCCTTAATACCAAAAATATACATGTAAGATTCATCAGTTATAGTGACTAGAATCACAGGTTCAGATCCTGGATAAATAGCATGTTTCTCTCTATCTTCGGGTGTGCGATCGGACTATGCAGCCACATTTGCTAAATGATTCGTTGAGATACAAATGTACTCGTGTGGACGCTAAATGGGAGGGAGGGGTCTGGCGCTCCTCTCCTCCATCGGCGGGGCGCAAAAGGTGCGAACAAGATGCAGGATTGCGTGCTTCTTGATGTTCAAGAAGGCATCCTTTCTCAAGTGGATGATTGTCATCGCCTTCTTCTTCTTTGTCAACGTCGTCTTCACTACGTTCCTCTCGAGGTAGGGTGTCATCGAGCGAACCAGCATGTCGCACCTCTCGTGTTGGGCGGGAGAGGGATGCGTCTGAGGAGGCAGAAGCGAGAAAGGGACGCGTCGGAGATGGTGGCGAAGCAGGGGTGGAGCTACGTGTAACCGTTGGGGTCAGCTGACCCCTATAAATTTTGGTAAATCCTATACAAATGTACTGTTGCCTTAGTGTATTTAAATAATGATTAGTGAAGCTGACTCCAATAACTTTGTTGTCTGGCTTCGCCCGTGTGGCGAAGGACCGCAGCGGCTTCGTCCGCTTGGAGGCTGCCTCTGCGTTCGAGTTCCAACCAACCTGGCTGAGGAAGGAATGGGCGAGGGGCAAAGGAAAAAAAATAAATGAGATAAAATTACAGTGTTTTATTTTATTCTTTAGTTATTTGCTTGGATACTGTATGATTGGCTGAAAACGGAAGTGTTGTTCTGTGTATGTGATTGGTTAATATAGTTGGATGTATATGGTAACATATAGAGGATGAGATGGTAGACGCTGCTCAAGAAGAAGGTGAAGATTTAGATGATGAATTTTTTTAGGGTGTTGTAAATGATTGAAAATATTCTTTTAAGAGATGAAATTTGATGAACACAACTTTATTGGTTAAATAGCCGGCAGCAGCATCTAGGTCACTCGTCGCCCGGCCGGGTGTGGGCTACCGCGTCCGATCGAAATCCTATAAAAATCCAAGGTCACTCGTGGTTCGTTTTGGCGGATATGCTGGCAGCAAGACGCCGCTGCTATATAGTGTACTGGCGTGTATTCTTGTACGTACGCAAGAATCGTCCGGCGGAAACGACGTCCCGTCGTACCGGCCGCTTGCTTCCCCGGGTCAGAGGGAAACGCTGAGCTGGTCCTGTGGAAACAAGGAACAGGAGGCTGTGGCTCGCGCGACACGACACATCACACAGACACAGGTGGTAGGAGCAGCGCTGCGGCCTTCAGCTGTGGCTCGTGTTCGTCAGCTTCGTGTGGCTGTCAACCTAGGGCCGGCGGTAACAATCACCGTACCTAGGAAGGAGAGGAGAGGAGTCAGTCTATAGGACACCTGAGTCGTACGTCAGCAGTGACACCCGAGCTCGTTGCTAACAAGCTTCACGAGAAAAGACGGACGCTTTCGCTATCGATCGATCCGTCCGCAGCTAGCATAGCAGAGAGGCGAAACCCTGTGGCTGTGGTGCAGCAGGCCCGAGACCAGAAGATCTGGCCTCTCTCTCTCTCCGAATCTTGGTCGCAACGACCCCGTTGTCGGCTCGGCAAGCATCGTGTTTCATAATCATGAGAGCAAGCAGAAGCAGCCGGCCGAAACGACACCGGACCCAGCAGGAACGGAGTGGGACGAAGCGCCTGCGAATCTATGGCCCGCACCCGTAGGAATCCGATTCACACCCCAACCCGTATCTATCCGTATCCCATCGGGGGCGTGAGTGAGGGGCGTTGACCTGCAGACATCAGAGCGTGCGCGCATGGACTTTCGGCCCACCCTCCCTTTCCGTCGCCGTCGTCACCTGCGAGCCCAGCCCAGCCCAGCAACCAACTCCCCTGCTACTACTGCTCGTGCTGGATCAATGCGATGCAAGCAAAACATGGATGGGGCCGGACCGAAGTAACAACTTCCATGTTCCAACAAGAAGTAACAACCAACCGAGTTCCCAACTTCCAAGTTCCAACAGCAAATAAGAGCAGTAGTCCCAACCCGTAGTTTCAATAAGCAGTTTCTCTGTTAACACGTCATCAAGACACACCCCTTATAGAACCAAACTTACTCAATGCAGAAAGTTTAGAGTGGTCTCTTTATAGAGAACAAATTTAATGACTTCACACAAGAAGCCCAACAACGCTGGGAGCGAGGTAGTGGAGAGGAGCATCAGGATCCGAATGAGAGGAAGGAAGATGAGGATAGAAACGATACACCGTCTCCAACCCAGTTTTGCCGGTTTCTGTGTACGTTAGTTGGAGAGCCGACTCGATCTCGATTTCGTTTTGGAGAAACGATTTCCCTCTCTTTCTTCGTTAAACTGGTTACCACAACAGATCCACTTGAACAACAGATCCACTTGAGAGCAGTGAGGTGGAGCTCCCACGAGGTGTGCATGTGAAAGCACACATGGTGAACGACATAGGCGATGTCAGGTTGAGAGAAAGTTAGGTACCATCATGTCGGTGAGGCACCGGTAGGCTGTCGCGTCGGTGGCCTAGGGCCCTTGTCCTCGAAGAGCTTCAACTAGAGCAAGGCTTGTAGTCAGAGATGTCACCCCTATAGATGGCCAAACGGGCCGGCACGGCTCGACTCGGCACGGCCCAACGTCGGCCTGGCCCGTCAAGCCCGACTAGCGAAGCGTGCCGTGCCAGATGGGCCGACGTGCCGTTACCGCGACCCAGGCACGGCCCGTCAGCCTGCTAGTCGTGCCGGGCCGACCCGGTAGCACTATGGCCCATCTGAGTATATTGTATAATTTAGCAAAAAAATGTGTAGTTGTGGGAGCTCAAACTCACGACCTAATGAATAAAAGACTTAAACACATCCATCTAGCTAGTGCAGCTACAGTTTTATTGTATTATATGTTGAATTCTTATACTTAATATATGGAAACTATTATTTTCAAAATAAAAAATGTAACCATGTCGTGCCCGTGCCAGCACTACAGGTCGAGATGGTGGCCCAGACACGACACTATAACCGTGTCGTGCCAGGCACTGACACTATACTAGCCGGGTCGGGTCGTGCCTGGGCCGTGCTTTTCGTGTCGTGCCTGGGCTGGCCCATCGTGTTAGTGCCAAATGGCCATCTATAGTCACCCCGCTCCAAAATGTCGAGAGTGTACTGGTGCTGGTGAAGGAAGAGGTCCTACGACCGTCGCTTCACAGTGATCCTAAGGAAGTGGTGGAGAGGGTATAGGTCCTTCATCGCGAACTCGCTCTGAAGGACGACGATCGTATGTTGAAGCAGGGCACTACTGGACACCGTGAGCACGATGTTGTCGACGTGGACTAGGAGGTAGATGGTGTCATCGTCGTGCTGACGAATGAACATGGACGAGTCTAAATTGGCCTCGCGAAATCGAGGGAGGCAAAGTAGGAGGCGAATCGAGTGTACCAATCCCTCAGTGCCTGCTTGAGGCCGTACAGAGAGCAGTTCAACCCTCAGTCCATGTCTGGACGAGCAGAATCGAGTGATGACGCAGCCTGTGTAAAATTACATCCATGCCCTTGACATTTATTATTGACTAAGGGTAAACTATCGAGGACTAGACAACCTTTTCCTCTTTAGGTCGGTTTCATTTTCCACTGCTAAGCCGAAGCTTCTCCATCCGTAGCTTCGGGACTGGTTCGTCCTACTCCCAGATTGCGCCTTTCATACCATGCACACCTTCATCTCAAGGCCAAAGGTTCTTGTGACAGTATATTACACTTGGAAAACATGTTAGTCGCGTTTTTAGGACCTTCAGAAGATGAAGGCCCCCAACGGGGACTAAAGGTGTCGTTGTAGTCTACTTCGAGGCACTGAGTGAAGCCAATTCAGGAGATGAGTAGCAGTGCTCAGCGCATTTGGCTAATTGCTGGCAAGAAGAGACACCTAAAAGAGGAGGTAGTGGATCATGTTAGTGGTGGTGTGAATTATCCAGTCGGCCCAACCGTTCGAGGGAAAGTGTAGGGCAAGAGAGTCACAACTAAATGTCGTGGGAGAGAATGGAGTATGAGGTGGAGTTGTCGAACTCACATCCATTATCGTACCGGAGGTCACGAACCGGGCGATGGAACTGGGTGGAGGCGCAAGCAAAAAAGTGCGAGAGGGTGTGTAATGTATCCAAGGTGGTCAGTCACCTCACCCCCACTTTTCTCTGTATGGCACAACCCCCTCTTATGCCTACCTTCGGGTCTTTGGTTGTGCCTGTTATCCCAACACCTCCACTACTGCTCCTCACAAGCTCCCCCACTCCGCTAGTTGTCTTTTCCTCGGTTACTCCCCTAACCACAAGGGATTGCAATGCCTTGACCTAATCACCTACCTCTTGACATGTCTTGTCATGTCGTTTTCGATGAGAATGTCGTTTTCGATGAGAATGTCTTTCCCCTTGCTGGATCATCCCCACCTCTTGACCTTGACACTCTTCTCGATTTTGACCCCATTCTTGAATTGTACCTTTGCCAACCCCACGCGTGGCCCCATCGACCCCGCCTACGCCATGCACGACCTCGCCTACTTTGCGTGCACCATGAGCGGCCCTATCAACGAGCGCGACCCGTTGCCTTTGCTTGCGCCATGCACGGCCCCGTCACCTATGTCCTACCTGGCACGTTTCTTCGGCCTTGCTCACATCTACCACTGTCATGAGTGGCCTAATATCCCATCCCCCTGCTCCACCATTTCATGTCTCAGCTAGTTGACGTGCCGAGCTGTCAGTGCACCATTCAGTCGCTATCCACCGTAACACGCACTTGCACGTGGACAATGCAGCATTAGCTTGGGTATGTGGGGCACGACAACCAATCAACCCGATATTGAACTGGGAGTGAAGAAATGTGTTCCTGTCCTCCCTCAGTCATTCCCTCGTTGGCTTGGATTTGTTCAAGGTGCATTTGCAAAAAGTAATATTTGCTCAAAGGAATAAGACATATTGTTATCGCCCTCAATTTTTGAAGATTATAAGGAATGACATGTTAAAGACTCCAAGTGGTGGACATAAATATATCTTTTTGTCCTTAAGTATAGGTATATTATACTATTAAGAGGGATGTAGTGTTAATTGTTTGATAAGTCTAAGACTGTCTCCAGCAGTTAGTGTAAAATATGAGACACGAAACTGTAGATGACACTATTTGTATAGTGAAGTTAGAAATAGAGAATGAAATAAGGGATCTGTTGGAGATAGCCTAAGTGATAAAGTAATTGAAAACCAAATGCTAACATAAGGAAAAACATGTCACAACACTTGTAAATGTTGATTTTGTAGGCTTGTTCTTTGTTGTGTTAGATAACTCTTCAGATAAGTTTTTTAGAATGTCTAAGATCATCGAAACCAAAGTTTCAAGATAAAAGTTATGAGCATTTTACCTTATTGAAATCTGAAAAGAAGTCGTACTGGAACTCCACTTCTTATTGTAGCTTTGAAAAATAGGGCTATTGTGTTTCTGTCCATAGATGGAGTGTAATTGTGATTTTACCCTCCAAAATTTTACTTCATGATTTCAGGCCTCCTTTTTATCACCCCTTTTTGTCTTGTTACTATTTTTCCTACAAATACACAAACAGTCCGAGGAAAAAAGGATTCTAGAATTTTTTCTGTTTGTTTTCATGCAACGTGGGCTAGGTCCAAATTAAGTGATGAATGAATGAAGTCAAGCCCAACAAAGGAGAGGATATCCCAATTTCAATAATCTAGTACTCTCCTTCGCTTCTGTTGAGAACTACGTCACCACGGATCACCAGATCCGCTCCCTTCCCTCTCGTGAGCAGTAGATGCGCGAGAAGCTGTAGAGAACCCATCTCCCTTCCCAGAAGCACGACAGAGTAACACACGAGACACATGATATAGGGTTGGGCCTCTGGCCTCTTTCTCTTTGTATTATGAGGGGGTGTACATGTTCCTTATATAGAGATGTGAGACCCCTCAGGGGCAAAGCAGGTATTTGCCCACATAACCCTAACTAGGGTTAGAGGTGGGCACTTTTTACCATAAACCAAAAACCGAACCGTACCGAACCGAAATTTCGGTTTTTTCGGTAGTTCGGTTCGGTTTCGGTTTTTGTATCTCAAAAGTTCAGTTTTCGGTATTGTAATCGGTTTTCACCGTATACCAAACCGAAATACCAAAAAACCGAATTGCCAACCTTTATCAATTATAAAGTTTGACTATTTGATTATGTGAACTAAATGTGTGAAGCAATTAAATTGTTATTCACTTATTTATATGTGATGCATGATGTATCTCTAATATTTTCTAAAATTATGTGTAATTTATCATATAAACTTGCTGTATGTGTTATCTTGAGTATAAGTTTGGTATTCGTTTTTTACCGAAAAACCGAAGTAAAAAATCGAAACCGAACTTCTCGGTTTTTCATTTTCAAGAAAATCAATCGGTTTCTAATGTCTAGAAAACCGAAGTTTTTAAAAATCGAAAAACCGAACCAAAGTTTCAAAAAACCGAATGCCCAGCCCTAACTAGGGTTACTTAACACTCCCCCTTGGACGAATACCGTGACCAACACATGCCTTGTTAAAACTCCAAAAAAACCTAGTGGGAAAAATGTGGAGAAAGAGTGCATGGTGATACAAATTGCATTTGTACTTTGTTGCCTCGTTAAAAACCTCATGTGAGAAACTTTAAGAAAACTCACCAAGGGAAAAAGAGTACAACAGCTGTCATCGGGACAGATTTCGATCCTCTGGGATCTAGATTCTATCGAATCTTCTACAAGGGCTAACTTTAGAAATGTGCTCCCCCTGATCCTTGTAAAACCGTATCAATAAGACAAAACATCTTCTTATGGAAGTATATGCACATAAAGATTTAGCAAACAGATTGCATATCCTTGCAAGGACTATTTTAGGAACTTTACCTCTACTCACTTATAGGATATACGAGGTAAGTGCACGTATCAATATAAATAAGCTACTTTGACTGATGGTGTTCGATCGACTGGATATATATATTTGATAGAAAGTTCCATAAAGGTTCACATATTGATCATCAAGCTCACACCTTCAAGGCATAGAATATGACATTTATTTTCTCACGATTGTGATCAATATAAGCATTCGCTCCCCCTAACGATGACATCTGTCAAAGTCGTTATCCCTCATAACTCAAGCATATATTCTTCAAGATATATGTCTCATTGTTCATCTGAAATAACGAGAATGGATGAGGTTGGGGTGCTATCATTTTCTATCTTACACCATAATTTATACATAGTTGTGCAAAGCAAATAACATGTCCTTCAATAGGACTTAGGGGATAATATAGTTGCAATAGTACATATTCTAAATATGACACATTGCTCTAGGCGTTCATCCATTGCAACATCTATGATGGTGTAACAAAAGTCCATCAAAGATCGTAATCCATCAGGGATTTTTCATCGATCAGATACATCGTTATAGTCTGTCATTCTGGCACAATGGGGATATTTTGCCAGTAACACCTAAACCTTATAGGTTTTTGCCATCATGGCTTTAGAGGATACTGTAATTCCACATATAGTGGAAATTACCATGAGTAAAACTCATGGAATGCACATGTGCTTATTCGGTGAACTTCAAGTCCTTTGGTACCTCATCTTATTCCTTTTCGGGTCTGTATGGGTCTTTATGACTTTATAGGGATTATCAAACTTTGGTGTTTAACACAGACTTTATTTCTTCTGGAAAGGTTCCATTAAGGAACTATAATCTCATCTAGGAGATATTCTCTCTACATAGGAGAGTGTTCATTCGTCAGAAATGTATTATTTGATACGAGATTTATATGTTGCATATTTATAATTCAAATATATGGGTCCTCCTAGGATCTCATGACGGATGTTCAGAATCCTATTAACTGCATATTTTAATTTATGCCATTTGCTAGATATATTACATAGCGGAACATTGTTTATTCAACACATATGTGGGATGGGTCTCTCACAAGACCACTTGAACCATCGCATTCACCACACATTATTTCAATAGTGCCCATAAATGTCCGAACTTCAAGCTCGTGACTTTCATTTTGCGATTATTGGTTCAGCCTCGATTGCATTTATCAATGACCCGATAAGAGAGCTTAAAGCACTCATCCTTAGGACTTTGTTTTGGATCCATTTGCAATCTAGAGGGGCAAGATAGGTGTCGACATATTTGTCTCCCACATTTAATAATGATATCCGTCATTTCCCAAAACGAAAGATTCATTGTTCCGTATTCCCAGCACAATGATATTGCGCGCATTGCTAGGAATTTCATCATCAAGATGAATCTCTTCGTGAGGCAGATCACCACCAGGGTGAATTAATCGGAGGATAGTTATCACAGACCACGTGAATATGCAATCAAAACATATGCTTTGGCTAAGGCCGATGGATCATATCCACAGGCGTCCCCGCAGAATAGATCAAATGCCAATAAGTCAAATGTGGATATGATATTAATCCCGGGTATATCCACATCTACATCAGGTAGAAGCATTCAAACCTATTTGGTTACTAAAAGGGAAATAGGGTCAAACCTTTTCCTAAATAATTTTGGTGGTTGAATTGCCCAAGACAAATAATTGGACTAACTAGTTTGCTCTAGATTATGTTCTACAGGTGCATAAAAGTTCAACACAAACCAATAAAAAGATCAAGTTAGGGTTCAATAGAAAGGAGCAAAAGAAACCGAAGGCTGCCCTGGTCTGGCGCACCAGACTGTCCGGTGTGCCACCGGACAGTGTGCGGTGCACCAGGGACCGTACACTCCGAACTCCTCAGCTTCAGGTTTCTCAGAGGCCGCTCCGCTATAATTCACTGGACTGTCCGGTGTGCCACCGGACTGTCTGGTGCACCAAGCGGAGCAACGGCTACTGCGCCAACGGTCGTCTGCAAAAGTGTGAATAGTGCGTGAACAGTGCACGGACAGTTCGTGCAGAGTCAGAGCAGTGCCAGAAGGCGCACCGGACAGTGAACAGTGCCTGTCCGGTGCGGTATCAGACTGTCCGGTGCCCCAAGAAGTCAGAGCTCCAACGGTCAAAACCGTCAAAACCCTAATGGTTGGGTGACATGGCTGGCGCACCGGACAGTGTCCGGTGGCGCACCGGACTATCCGGTGCGCCCATCAACAGACAGCCTCCCCAACGGCTATGTGGTGGTTGAGGGCTATAAATACCCCCAACCACCACCACTCCAAGCATCTAAGTTTTCAGACATCTCATTCAATACAAGAGCTAGTGCAATCAATACAAGACACAATTCAAGAGAATCAAAGCCTCTCCAAGTCCCATTTCCACTCCAAACAACTAGTGACTAGAGAGAGAGTTTTGCCCGTGTTATTTGAGCTCTTGTTCTTGGATCGCTTTCTTCTTCCTCTATTCTTGTTCCCAAGCTACTTGTAATCAAAGCAGGAGACACCAAGTTGTGGTGGTCCTTGTAGGGGTCTAAGTGACCCATTTGATTAAGGGAAAAGCTCACTCGGTCTAAGTGACCGTTTGAGAGAGGGAAAGGGTTGAAAGAGACCCGGTCTTTGTGACCACCTCAACGGGGACTAGGTTTGCAAGAACCGAACCTCGGTAAAACAAATCACCGTGTCATCCGCTTCATTTGCCTTTGATTTGTTTTTCACCCTCTCTTTTGGACTCGTTTTTAATTCTAACGCTAACCCCGGCTTGTAGTTGTGCTTTAAGTTTATAAATTTCAGATTCCGCCTATTCACCCCCCCTCTAGGTGACTTTCAGTTACTCCTCAACGATTTCTGGCAAACTCCATATACACAGGAGTACACACCGAACGATAGGTTCATTTGGCTTATGTGCGTTTAATAGAATATTGAGGCATTACACTATATGGGCATTCCTCCCCCTAATGCCGAGATGTTCTAATAGCATACAGATAAAATCCCCAACCACAATCATCCAATTGTGGGCAATGTATGCTATTGTGGTGATTTATTTGGGAAATCTTACGCACATTACAGATAGGGGTTTTATGCAGTGACTTTGGACTTAGATTAATGTAGTGGCATGAATACTACATATTTGTCCTTCAACATGGAGGGTTAGTCTCAACATCCAGCGAGACGCAACAACAAGTTGCTTCATGGTTACAATTCTGCAAACTTATTGTTATTACTACCAAATGCATATTCAATCATTAAGATTTAGACTGATATGCGCAACACTATTTTATCCATAAGGGTCCTTCAGGGGCTCATGCATACCATTCGTCGTTTGGAGCCATTAGTTGACTTCAGATCAACAAGTAAAAAGACCATCAGGGTCTAACGCTCACAAAGACATTCACTGGTTGCATTGTGCTTTTAAGCACATAGGAAAAATGTGTGTGTTTATATTGGTAGTGAAGTGTACAGTATCAGGCCAATGCTGCCAAGCAAAGATTTTTATATGTCGAGATGTATAGTCCAGCTCATTTTTATCATTGCCCATGGTTTACCCAATTACTCATACTGCTCTGAAATTAGGTATCGATTTATGCAACATTTTTAGGTATAATAATTTTGAGAGAGAACTTATAAAAATAGTTAATTATTTGTGGTGTTGCCAGCAGGGCAAACATTTCTCCTCATATTATATACCAAATTGTTCTATAAAGCATTATCGATCTCTTCGTTGTTCGGCAAAAAGAGAAGCTTTGGAATAGAACAGACAAGGCCAAGAATTCATTTTATCTAGGAAAAATCACCATATAACTAGCTTTTGATGAAGCAAATGATGATAAATGCTTGGCAAGAACGAAACAATACTGGTATCCGCCTAGGATCTATCTTCAACAACAGATATTACTGCTCTCATACGAAGAAATCATCAGGAGTAGAGAGGATACAACAGGACTCTACAAGATCTTCATATTTCGATCACAAATTATCATCACTAGTAGTCTAGTGGTCAAGACATATGACTCTTCTGGCTCCGAGGACCAAGGACATGTTAATGTCTAATTTGGCTTCAAGCTCTGTGGTGATGTGGGATTTCATAGTTATTTGTCTACTCTTCTCACTTCTGGTAGATCGGAGTTAAATAATGGTAAGCATGCCAAAGGGTGGAATTCAGTGTAGTTCGACTACATAAACCCCAAGTATGTGTCTGAAAGTCGCCTAGAGGGGGGGGGGGGGGTGAATAGGCGAAACCTGAAAATTAAAACTTTATCCCCCAACTAGATCCCTTGATTAGTGGTTAGAACAAGATATACAATTATCGAAGTATAAAAACTAAGTCCTTGCTTGTAAAGAGTATTGCTTTCAAATAATGCGGAATTGATAAAACAATACAACTAATAGGTTTATGATAATAAAGCAAAGGGGCTTAGATAAGAAGAGTAATGACGCAAGTTCTTTCTTGCAATGTGTTGCTTCACTAAATGAGAATTTAACTTAAAGCAACACCAAATAATATTAGCAACGAATAGTGCAAGAAAACTTAGAAAGGGAAAGAACAAACAAATCACAAGCAATAAGCACACGTGACACGGGTGATTTGTTTTACTGAGGTTCGGCCCTCGAAGACCTAGTCCCCGTTGAGGAGTCCACTAAGGACGGGTCTTTTTCAACCCTTTCCCTCTCTCCACCAATCACCAAAGACCGATGAGCTCTTCTTCTTCTCAAGGATCACTTAAGACCCCACAAGGACCACCACACTCTTTGGTGTCTCTTGCTAGCTTTACAAGCCTCCAAAACTTTGGAGGAAGTTCAATGGGAGTCAAAAACTCCACGCGCAAATGAACACAAAGATGTAGTACATGCTATCTCTCAATGAATCTCACAAGGCACTAGAACTAAATCACACGAGAGGCTTTCTTTTGCTTGCTCTCGCTTTTGTGGCACTCTTGTGTGGGTTGTAGTGGTCTAAATCTTGTGTATAGGATGGATAAATGAATATAGGTGGTTGGGAGGGCTTGAATGTGTCAACTAGATGACTTGGAATGTTGCTTGGGCTCCCACACCTTGAAGTGGCCGGTTGGGGTGGTTTTATAGCCACCATCCAAATTGTAGCCGTTGGAGAAGGCTGCTGGTGATGGGCACACCGGACAGTCCGGTGCGCCACCGGACAGTCCGGTGCGCCACCGGACAGTGTTCGGTGCGCTGCCACGTCATCCTCTTCGTTAGGGTTGGAGCTGGTCGACCGTTGGAGGCTTTGTCCTCACGCAGCACCGGACAGTCCGGTGCCACACCGGATAGTCCGGTGCTCCTCTGACCTTCTGCTCTGACTTCTGCCGCGTGTACTGTGCTGCACTGTTCACTGTCAGAGTCGACCGTTGCGCGCAGATGACCGTTGCTCCATTGGCTCACCGGACAGTCTGGTGGCACACCGGACAGTCCGGTGCGCCAGACCAGGGAGCACTTTGGTTTCCTTTGCTCCTTTCTTCTTGAACCCTTTTTAATCTTTGTATTGGTTTTGAGTTGAACCTTTGGCACCTGTAGAACACATATTCTAGAGCAAACTAGTTAGTCCAATTATTTATGTTGGGCATTTCAACCACCAAAAACATTTAGGAAAAGGTTTAATGCCTATTTCCCTTTCAGTGTCTATTCAGGACCGACCTTTACCATTTAGCTTACAGTGTATACCAAACTTGTCAAAGGACTATCCCGAGTCAATTCAGTGACTATAAGTATTTACAATTCTGAGAGATGTATGCGACATAAGCATAGATGTCCTAGATAGAACGAGTAAAGTGGTTCGACGGGAACACACTATGGTTTTTACACCAACATAGTGAAAAAATTCTCAGAATAACCTCTCGGTATACTCGTAACTTCGTGTTACTGGCATTATATGTCCTTTTATCTCATAGTTTGCTTCATGTCATTCAGCGACAAAGAGAGCAATGTGCTAACATCTGGTTGAGCAATGTATGGCTGAGATTTATAGTCTTAAATCATTTGGTAAGGCCTTTTGCTTAGTAACAGAATCCCAATTTATGATGTCTTCTATGCCAAAAAGGCTTTCATGCATTATATTATATATCTTCGGGTTACTTTGGGTAAAACTTTATGCATGAGGAGAGAGCAGAAAATTAACTTATCTGTGTTTAATTGTATTTCAATTTAATTTCTCAGATTTTCAAGCACTATAGAGCTCGATATAGTTGTTATGGCCACTTGGTGATATATATAAATATATGATGCCACACAACACAATCAAATAAAATATAGAACCAAACAAAATTGTTTATGAAGGTTGCACATAATATGACTTCAGGGCCTTGAACGACCCACCACAATCCACGTGAGTACAAGCTTTATCGTATCTGGCGCCAACGTGTGTGTGGTCATCAGGGCTATCGCAGCATAGCAAGCCTTCGTAATAAGCGCGACAGGCGCATTTGTGGCTCAATAGTCGTGGTATAAGATAAGTCCACGCAACATGCGCAACAGACACAATTGTGGCTCGATAATAATGACTAACGAACAATGCCTACATGGCATGCATAAAATACGTGACTCGATGATGGCGTCCGACTCAACAGGAGTGGTCCGATTAAGCGAGAGTGCGATATAACAATCAAATGACACAGTCAGGTTCGTACGTCACAAATACTGCGTTGTGTTGCTAGGACGCAGCCAATGCTCAGTCAATACCATAACTCAATCGATTAATAATGTATCTTGATCGGCGCATCTGAGTACCCACTATATAATTAAATCGGTCGTGTGAGTCCAAAAGCTCAACACATCATAAATATTTAGAGTGATTTAAGTATGCACAATATATAACCTTCGTATGCAACTTTTTTTAAAAAAAATCTGCTTATTATTTATGACGGGAATAAAAGCAAAAAATAAACATCATAATCAGATGCAAAGGACATTTTCTATATTTAAGTATGTATTATGCTACTAATTATTTACGATAGGAAATAATTAGTTAATGTATAAATAAAAAGAAACGGTGAAAGATATACGAAGACTAAAAAATGGACTACATATCAGGTTAAATGATTTGGCAAATGCTTATAGAACACAACAGGTCAGCGGATGCCAATTGCCATCACATGCAGAGGTCCTGGGCTACATGCCTCGGGAGGGGGTGGGTGAGGGCCCGACACAACCTTTGAATTACCGAGTCTTGCATGCACACATGCAAAATTTTCTTTTCTTTTGTTTTCTTTACGGAAGAGAATAGCGCTCAACTGCCAGGCGCTTGACTTGAAGAGAATAGTGTGCGGCCGTTTTGGGAGCAGGAGCGTTTCCGACGCGCTAGCCGCTTGATTGACCAGCTCACCAGGGCCACCATCCCGTGTGGATCGCTCATAATGCCATGGTACACGTGCTCCAAGGCTGGGAGGAGCACCTTTGATTGGCGAGCAGGGGAGCAGCCACACCGCCAAGAGTTCGCTCGTGCGCGTCGCGTGCCTGTGCACCACCAAGCTGGCGTCTACGGCCGTCCGCCGCCAGGAGGCGTGAACCTCCTCTCCCCGTGCAAACCGCAACACGGGAGATGAAAACACCGCTGCTCTCTGCCAGCTAGGCGGTTCGCGTGGTGCGTGGCCAACACAGCCGCCACCGATTTTTTTTCACTGTGAATAGTGGACTTAATCTACTTATAAAGACATACCGCTCGATTTCGTAGAGGGAGAATCGAAGCCTTTCGCGTAGGACAGTTCGGCTAGGCCGGGGACCTGCCGATTTATTGAAGAGTTGATGCAAATCTGATCCCGCAACAACGTCGACGTAGAGCATGCTGATAACGTGTTGAGAACTACGTCACGACGGATCACCAGATCCGCTCCCTTCCCTCCCGTCAGCAGTAGAGGCGCGAGAAGCTGTAGAGAACTTGTCTCCCTTTCCAGAAGCACAACAGAGTAACACACGAGACACATGATATAGGGTTGGGCCTCTGGCCTCTTTCTCTTCTCTGTATTATGAGGAGGTGTACAAGTTCCTTATATAGAGATGTGAGACCTCTCAGGAGCAAAACATGTATTTGACCACATAACCCTAACTAGGTTACTTAACACCTTCCTCCCTAGTCCGTCGCCCCTCCGTCGCAGGCCGCCACCAAGCTGTGCCTCTCGAGTAGCTTCCTCTCTCTGGTTCGCACCGCCCCTCCGCTACCCTCCACCACCCAACCCTGCGTGTGGCACTTCCTCTCCACCCACCCACACACTTCTCCATCGAGGGCTACCTCATCACCGTCTGTGGCCTTACTCCCGCGCAAGCCCGCGTGGTGTCCAAGAAGGCGTTCCATGATTCTACCAAATATGGTAGAACACCTGATAAGCTCCCCTACTCACGCCTCAACTCTGCCTCCAACCCTGATGCCATCTCACGCACTGCTCTCCATCCTGGCCTCTCCCACACCGACATTGCTGTTGTGGTCTCCATGGGCCCGCTGCTCCTCCGTGCTTCGGTGAAGAACATCGCCCCCTACCTTCTTGGTATCCATGACCTGTCGGTCTTTCTCCTCCCCAAATCATATGCTTCCTCCTGATCGACACACGTGCTCTCCGCAGATGCGACGTCGTTGCTAGGCCCGAGTTCTTCATCTCTTTCTACGTCTCATTTGACAAGGCCCTACTGCCATAAAAAGGAACCAGACCCTTCTCATCGCGAACCTTGAGAGGTTAATCAAACCCAACATAGCTTTGTTTCAACAATGGGGTGTTCGATAAATTGTCGAGCTATGTTTAAACTTCTCGCGACTGCTAAACTACAACCCGGAACGCGTAAAAGAGTTTCTGCCACGGGCCGAACAACTTGGGTGCCTCCCACTTATAGATCTCCAAACAGGTCGTCCGGTCTGGTCTGTTGAGGCACGACACAATTTTAGGTAAGTCCGGCCCGACCCGGTTTGGACGATGGATTGTGTCGTGCTAGCCTTTGGGCTACAGACAGGGCCAGGCATGACCCGATAGGCTATTTAACTGTCACACCCGGTTTTAGAAGGCAAACCGAATGCAAACCATGTACATGCCAGGATCAGTTATTCACGTACACAGCAGTTACATAACATGGACATCATCACACAGTGCTCAAAATAGTATTAATAAGGGAAATAGTCGATTACATCATACGTCTGAGACGTCCATATAGTTCTTGCAATAAATCAAAGTGCGGAAAAGAAACGTAGATAACCGCGACCTTCACAGGCAGCCGACTGGGGGTTGCCGCTAACCCACACCTAGAACTCGTCGTAGTCTTGGAACTCCTGGAAGTCTCCTTCCATAGCTTCATCTTCGCCTGAGCAGTGGTTGCAATGCTGACAACCTGGGGGTGGGGGGGGGTTTGGTGTGTAGAGCAAGGGTGAGTACACATCAACATACTCAGCAAGTATCCTGTTTGGCTGTAGTGGACTAGCTTTATGTGGGGATAAGTCAAGCAGTTGCTTTTAGTTGGTCAGATTATTACTTACTAGTAGAAAAGCCAAGTTTTAGCATTAACCCAAGTTATTAACCCAAACGTACTCCTTTCCGAACGGAAAGAGTACCACTTACCAGCATCATAGTCATAACCAAAACCATCGATCTCACAACCACCTGTACCAAAGTATCTCCGATCAAGTACCACTAATCACTGGAGCTCCCTTGGCCGCTCATAACCGTGAGCACGGCTGATATATCAGTTTTCAAACACTCTGCAGAGGTTGTGCACTTTACCCACAAGCCGTGATTCCCATTCTGCCCGGAGAGAGCTACTCCCCATTGACCACTACCTAGGTGGCCTAGCAGGGCATCACTACGTAGCCTTTACAAAGATTCCGCGGGGCTGTAGCCACCCGTTAGGTTTCCTAAATGCACCGCACTCCTCCCCAAGGGGCGAACCCAAACTTGGCAGAGCGAGCCGCATACACCGAGCCCCATTGACGGCACGACGGCTAAGTGAACTACACCCCGGATCCTCTAATTACTCAGCTAAGGGCATCCCATTCCACCCTTATGGTTGCACTGTTTTCCCGGGCGGTCATCCATAGAATAGGTCCTTACGGAGAGGCACTCGAGAAACCGCTCGAGCCCCCTTGAAGACCACAAGCATACATCATAATAAGAGAAGGGAAAACAGCGTATCATAGATAATCTCATCATGTTCATTGATTAGAGTTTGAGCAATAGCATAAAGCTAAACAGTAATAATCCAACCCAAATAGGTGAACAAGGACATGGTTAACAAAAGCTAGTCAATCCTTAGGCATAAATGTGTAAGGCGGGAGGTGAATTAAATAATGAATAGGACAGAGATAGGTCAAGGGACACTTGCCTCCACCAACCGACTGCTGCTCAGGGGCTTCTCCTGCGAGTTCCTCGGGCTCTTCAACCGGATCGTTCTCTATGCGATTGCAAACATACATACATCCACACATTTAATACAAAAGAACAGTACGCCATACAATAGAATGCAATAAGTAAACAGACGTTCCACGCGGGTTCGCGAGTACGCTTAAGAGAGAAAGAGGAAAAGACAGTCGAGAAACGATCACGTTACATGATTATAAACTAACCACTCGCTTAATGGAAGGAAATTTAATGTAGACACTATGTTTAGCGTAAAGTAAAGTCATGTTTCATGTCTAATTATTATAAGCAGGTGGAGATAAATAAAAGGATGGTCGCGCGACGAGACGCGCGACAAAGCTCTCTAAAACAAATTAAGAAGTTAACGACTCGTCGCGCGACCGAGCACGCAGCGAGACACTTCGCCTTGGTTAAGAGGAGACGTTAAGCGTCGCGCGACGAAGCGCACGACGGCATACGTCGGCTAAACTGAGTCCAAAGTGGAACGTCGCGTGAATACACACGCGGCGTTACACCTTAAACAACCTGAAACAAAAATGGATCGTCGCGCGACGAAGCGCACGACGCAACACAAGATAGAATCTGAATTTAGACAAATCCGTCGCGTGCCGCGCGACGCAACACGCTAATTAACGAGTAATCACCGCGAGCGCGGGCGAGCGAAGATACGGTCGGGCGAGGCCGGGACGGGGGAACGGGCGGCCGAGCTGGGGCCAGGGCGGTTGAACCGGCCAGGGGGGCGGTTGAACCGGCCAGGGGCCGCACCGGGGACACGCCGGGGGCCGGAGGCCGCGCCGGGGTCGCGCCGGCGAGCAGGGGCCACCGGGGCCGCGCCGGGCCACGCCGGGGCCGCGCTGCGCGCGAGCAGGGGAGGAGCGGGGGCGGGCGGGCGCCGCCACGGGGCCGGGACGGGCGGACGCCGCCGCGGGGAGGGGCGGGCGGACGAGCGCCGCGCGGGGCCGGGGGAGGGGCCGAGCGCCGCCGCGCGGGACCGGGGAGGGCGGGCGAGCGCCGCGCGGGGCCGGGGGAGGGGCCGAGCGCCGCCGCGCGGGACCGGGGAGGGCGGGCGAGCGCCGCCGCGCGCGGGGGGGGGGGGGGGAAGGGGAGCGCCGCCGACGGGCGAGCAGGGGCGGGCGAGCGCCGCCGGGGAGGGAGGGGGAGGGGCCGAGCGGGGGGGCCGAGCGGGCGGTCCGAGCGCCGCCGCGGGGAGGGGCCAAGCGGGGGGCCGAGCGGGCGGTCCGAGCGCCGCCGCGGGGAGGGGCCGAGCGGGGGGGGGGGGGGCGAACGCCGCCGAGGGCCAGGGGAGGGCGGGCGCCGCCACGCGGGGCCGGGCAGGGGCGGGCGGGCGAGCGCCGCCGCGGGGGGAGGGGACGCGGTCGCGCGCGGGCAGGGGGAAGAGGGAGGGCGCGCGCGGGGGGAAGAAGAGGAGGGAGAGGGAGAGAGAGAGGAGAAGGGGAGGGGATGGGAGCTCACCTCGGGGTCCAAAATCCGGTGATCGCCGTCTCCAAATCCTAGGGCACCACGGGGAGAGAGAGGTGGAAGAAGGAGAGGAGAGGTTGTTTGCGCGGGAGATCCAAATGAGAGGGAGAGAGGGGAGGGGGGCGCATGGGGGGGGGGGGGGGGGGTTTGAGCGCCAGGGGCGCGCAGGCCGGGGCGGGCCGGACTAGGTTGGGCCGGGCCACTTCGCGGATCGAAAACCCACGACAAGCGCGGACCACTAAACAGAATTAAATCGTGTTGGGGCCATGCTTCGTTGCGCCGAAGGTCTTGCGCGAAGAAGCAGCTTCGGTTGAAATCGTCCCCAGGAAATGGCCGAAGGTTCCTTTTTATAGAGCTTCGGCGTTACAAACCGACATAAAGATAGAATGACCTTTTTATCCATAGAGGTCTAAGATAATGTTGTAAACTTTTGTAAAGGGCATAATTGTAATTCGTCACAGGCTGCGTCCTGTGTCTATAAATAGATGAACAGTACCCCCGTACTGTTCACACGAACCTGTCATTTTTGCCTTCGCATCACACTTGTGTTCTTCAAGACCGAAGGTACATTTGTAATTTGAAATCATTTACATTCGTTTATAATAATAAAAATGGAGATGATTCTATGATAACATTTAAGTATTTTCATATCTCATGATTTATATGAATGCTTCGTTCCTCGTTGTCATGCTTACGAAGGTACGTCCTTCGTAACCTTCGTCCAAGATGCTTTATGTCCCAAAGGGATATAATGTTATGAAGGACGAAGGACTTTTACACTTAACATTTTCTATGTTGCCTTGTTCTTAATTCTTAGCATTTGAGAACAAGTCCCCAACATTGGCGCCCACCTCCGGTGAACTCACTTCCACTTTTTGAGCTGATGGCTTCGTTCAACAACCAAGCTGGAGCTGCTTCGGACCCGAAGCTGGTGCTACCGATCACAGGTGGCTCGTCCTCAGAGCCAGCTAACAAGAAACAGAAGAAGGAAGCACAGAGGAGGGTACAGCATGTTGGGGTGCAAGGACCCTTCATCAAGACAAGATGGTCTCACATTCCTATTACCTTCTCCCAAGAGGACCTTCAGCTCAAAGATTACCCACACAACGATGCCATGGTTATCTCTTGTGTTATCAAAGGATTTCTGGTCCACAATGTCTTGGTTGACACAGGCAGTGCAGCTGACATCATATTTGCTAAAGCCTTCAGACAAATGCAAGAGCCAGAAGATAAGATTCATGATGCTACACACCCTCTCTGTGGCTTCGGAGGAAGACAGATTGTAGCATTGGGCAAGATCACCATGTCAGTGACCTTCGGATTCATCAACAACACTAGAACTGAGCAAGTTGTGTTTGACATTGTTGACATGGAATATCCTTATAATGCAATTGTTGGTCGTGGTACTCTTAATGCCTTCGAAGCAATCCTTCATCCTGCTTATCTTTGCATGAAGATACCTTCGGAACAGGGACCCATTGCTATCCATGGAAGTCAGGAAGCCGCAAGAAGGGCCGAAGGTAACTGGACTGACTCCAAAGCAATCCATAATATAGATGGAGCCGAAGCTTGTGAACAGTACAAATTCAGAAGGGAGAAGGCAGCTTCAGCAGATCAGCCGAAGCCCATGCTATTGTGTGAGGACATAGCAGAGCAGAAGGTGCTGTTGGGCTCGCAATTATCTGAAGACCAGGAGAAAACCTTGATAAGGTTTTTATTCAACAACAAAGATGTTTTTGCATGGTCGGCTAATGATCTCTGTGGAGTAAATCGGGATGTTATTGAACATTCGCTCAATGTTGACCCATCCTTCAGACCCCGAAAGCAGAGGCTTCGGAAAATGTCTGATGACAAGGTTGAAGGGGCTCGCAATGAAGTAAAAAGACTCCTCAGTGCAGGAGTTATCAGAGAAGTGAAGTATCCAGAGTGGCTAGCTAACACTGTTATGGTGAAGAAGGCCAATGGCAAGTGGAGAATGTGTATCGATTTCACAGATCTCAACAAGGCTTGTCCGAAGGACGAATTCCCGTTGCCAAGGATAGACTCTCTAGTCGATGCAGCAGCTTCTTCAGAGCTCATGAGTCTCTTGGACTGTTACTCAGGATATCATCAAATCTGGATGAAAAAGGAAGATGAGCCGAAAACTAGCTTCATAACTCCAAGTGGCACATATTGCTATCTTCGGATGCCTGAAGGGCTCAAAAACGCTGGAGGAAGTTTCAGCAGAATGACTGCGAAGGTTCTTCAGTCTCAAATAGGCAGAAATGTGTTGACCTATGTTGATGACATTATCGTCAAAAGCACGAAGCAGGAAAATCATATTGCTGATCTGCAGGAGACCTTCGCCAGCTTCAGACAAGCTGGTTTGAAGCTGAATCCAGAGAAATGTGTCTTCGGAGTAAAGAAGGGTAAATTTCTTGGATGCTTGGTTTCAACAAAGGGAATCGAAGCTAATCCAAATAAAATCGAAGCTATACTTCGAATGGAGCCACCAACTACAAGAAAAGGGGCCCAAAGATTGACAGGAAGGCTGGCATCTCTCAACAGATTTATATCCAGATCAGCAGAAAGAAACTTACCATTTTTCGAGGTGCTGAAGTCAGCCGAAGTCTTTCAATGGGGCCCAAGTCAACAAAAAGCCTTCGAAGAGTTGAAGCAATACTTGATAGATCTCACAACATTAACTCCACCAACGCCAGGGGCTCCTCTGTTGCTATATGTGGCAGCTTCGCACTCAGCAGTAAGTGCGGCACTTGTCCAGGAGAAGCTTGATGGCCAGCTCAAGAAGCAAGTTCCAGTGTATTTTGTATCTGAGGTCCTTAGTGTCTCAAAGAAAAATTATACAGAGCTGGAGAAGGTATTATATGCCGTTTTAATGGCTTCCAGGAAGCTTCGGCATTATTTTCAGGCATACAATATCATTGTTCCTTCTTCGCAGCCGTTGAAGGATATAATGAGAAATAGAGAAGCTACTGGACGGATTGGGAAATGGGCTGCAGAGCTCAACGAATTTTACATTGATTATGTGCATAGATCTTCGATCCAGTCTCAAGCATTGGCAGATTTCATTGCCGACTGGACGCCAGGGGCTCAGGATGAAGAAGCAAATAAAGATGCCGAAGTGTGGACAGTATTTTGTGATGGATCTTGGGGAATCTTCGGAGCAGGTGCAGCTGCTGTGTTGGTTTCACCATCCAAGGTCAAAACTTGTTATGCAGCAAGACTTGATTTCAGCTGCACAAACAATATTGCTGAGTACGAAGCCCTGCTTCTGGGCCTTCGGAAATTAAAGGCAATGGGAATCAGAAGGGCAATTCTTAAAACTGATTCCCAGGTGGTTTCGGGTCATGTTGACAAAAGTTGCAAGGCTAAAGATCCGAAGCTTGAAAAATATCTAGATACGGTCCGAAGGATCGAAGCATCCTTCGAAGGATTCTCTGTCAAGAATATCCCTCGAGGACAAAATGAGCATGCTGATTTGCTAGCTAAGTCTGCGGCACAGGGGCTGCCGTTACCTTCGGATGTGTTCTTCGAAACAATAAAGGCACCTTCAGTGGAGCTCCTTGAAAGAGCAGTCCTCAACATATCTCCTGTTTACAGCGAAGATTGGAGAACTGAAATAATCTCTTACCTTCAGGGTAAGTTCCTTTCAGATGACGAAGCTTACAATAAAAGAGTAGAGGCAAGAGCTCGTCCGTATGTTATGATAGAAGGGGAATTATACAAACATGGAGTTTGCGCTCCGCTGCTCAAGTGCTTATCTAGAGCCGAAGGTATAGAGTTGATGAAAGAGATACATGCAGGCCTGTGTGGATCCCACATCGGATCCAGGCCGTTACTTGGAAAAGTGTTCCGCCAAGGTTTTTATTGGCCGAAGGCAGCTTTGGATGCAGCGGAGTTAGTCCAAAAGTGCGAAGGTTGTCAAAAATGTGCAAGAGATCAAAAGCAACCTTCGTCCTTGACACAGCTGATACAACCCATCTGGCCATTGCAAAGATGGGGCCTTGACTTGTTGGGTCCATTACCACCGGCCCAAGGGAATCTAAAATATGTTGTAGTAGCTGTGGAGTATTTTTCCAAATGGATTGAGGCGAAGCCATTAGCTACAATAACTTCGGCCACTGTTCAAAAGTTTTTCTGGCAGAACATTGTCTGTCGCTTCGGAGTACCGAAGGCCATCACTGTAGACAATGGAACGCAGTTCGACTCCGAAGCTTTCAGAAACTTTTGTGATCAAATTGGAACGAAGATCCATTTTGCATCAGTCAGGCATCCGGAGTCGAATGGGCTTGTTGAAAGGGCCAACGGCATTATAATGACAGGAATAATGAAGCTAATCTTCAATCAACCCAGGGGAAAGTGGCCAGACCAGTTAACCAAAGTGGTCTGGAGCCACAATACAACAGCATCAAGGTCTACAGGCTTTACCCCATTCAAGTTATTATTCGGAGACGAAGCAATAACCCCGGAAGAAGCCAAAGCTGGATCAATAAGAGTAGTAGCTTCGGCAGAATCAGGTCCCGAAGATGCTTGCCTTGTGGAAAAGGATGCTTTAGAAGGGATCAGGCTTCAGGCCGTGGAGAATATCAATAAATATCAGGCTGAAACAGTTAAATGGCGAGATAGAAAAGTCCGGCTAAAAAATATTGAGCCGGGACACTTGGTGCTTCGGAGAGTGGCTAACCCAGATACAGTGGGTAAGCTACAGTTGAAATGGGAAGGACCATTCTTAGTAGTATCTTCGTCAAGGCCTGGATCGTACAGATTGAAGGACATGGATGGCAACGAAATTCCAAGGTCTTGGAATGCGGATGAGCTTCGGCGATACTATGTATAACATGATGTAAATTTTTATGTTTTTTCTTTTCTTTTTCATGGCACCCTTTTCCTTTCCGAAGGGGGAGAAAGGTTTTTAATGGGGCCATCATGTGTAATTTCCTTTTTTAGTCTTATAAGAGCAAAATCCCCCAAAAAATGTAAATGTAACAGCTGAGAACGCACCATCGAGTGCAGAAACTGAAAAAGAAAAAAGAGAAGAAGCTCCAAAGACGTCCCTAAGGGGATGCAGAGCTCTCAGCGAAAAGTCAACGCTGGTACCGCCTAAGTAAAAGGCGAAGAAACTCCAAAGTCGTTCCTAAGGGAATGCAGAGTTTATACCGCCTAAGTAAAAGGCGAAGAAACTCCAAAGTCGTTCCTAAGGGAATGCAGAGTTTATACCGTCTAAGTAAAAGACGAGGAAGCTCCAAAGTCGTTCCTAAGGGAATGCAGAGCTGATGTGTGGTTGATTCCAAGGAAATAATGGTTGAGTGTGACTTCGGTTATATGTTTTGGACATTCATTCGCACAACACATTACATCATAGCATTTGCATTCATAAGCATTCATTCATGGCATCTGTGTTACTAAGTGGTTGCTTCGGCAAAAAGGAGAAGTATTCTTTTATGTTTTGGAGTGGACAAAAAAGAAAAGCTTCGGCAGAAAGAAGAAGTAGTCTTTTATGTTTTGTACAAAAAAGAAAAGCTTCGGCAGAAAGAAGAAGTAGTCTTTTATGTTTTGTACAAAAAAGAAAAGCTTCGGCAGAAAGAAGAAGTAGTCTTTTATGTTTTGTACAAAAAAGCAAAGCTTCGACAGAAAGAAGAAGTAGTCTTTTATGTTTTGTACAAAAAAGCAAAGCTTCCGCAGAAAGAAGAAGCAGTCTTTAATGCTTCGTTGTGTACGAAAAGAAGGGAAGGTGTTTTTTTTCGCCTTCGGCTCAAAATATTGATTTCGTCCACATCAAAGCGTCTTGATAAAAGGGTAAGGATATATTACAAGGTATGTACAAAGTTCCTTGAGAACGGTTTAATTGTATTTACAACAAGTTGTTACAAATTTTTCTCAGTATTTTCTAGCCTACTACTACTAATCTTCTTCAGGCTTCCGCTTCGGCGGCATATTCTTTAATCATCTTCAGCTTCGTCATCCTACATGAATCCAGGTATCCAGAGTAAAAATCAAGTATGAAGGAGAAGGTAAGTACAAAGAAGGATTTCTTACTGGTTCAAGATGACTTCGAGCTTCGTCTCCAGCCTTCTCCCGCCCGCCTTTTGTCCATATCATTTTTATAAATCTATTTGAGATACTTCGGGCGAGGTCAGGTATATCGTCCAGGATTGATGGAGACAGGGTGAAGTTGGGCCTGTTGACGATCTTTCCATGCTCGCAGCCAGCCTTCAGGAATGCTGCAGCAGTACCCCGAGAAGCTACCCAGGCACAGAAGTCACCGTGCCCAGCTATAACTTCGTCAAGTTCTTCAATTTCAGCTTCGATATGATCGAAGGCTTTTGGTAAATCTTCATCCGAAGGGGTAAATTTCCCGCTGCTGGCTCCAACTGAGTAAAAGATCTTCTTTAGTTGTTGGATACAATTGTTGCTAAAATTCAAACATTTATCCTGAAGGCTTGTTAATGATTTCTTCAAATTTGAGTTGGCTTGGACTTCGGCTTCAAGTTTAGAATTAAGCTCTAGTTTTTCTTGTTCAAACTGTTTTGATTGACCGATAAGCTTCGAATTCAATTCTGATATTTTAGCTTCGGTCTCTGCCAGCAAGCCTTCGGTTGATTGAAGTTCGAAGTCTTTCTTTTCGATGATGGCTGATTGTTCTTTTATTTTGCTCTCTAAATTTCCAATTATAGCTTCGTGTTTTTTGTCCTCCAAATCCTGCTGCATCTTCAGAGCTTTGCTCAGTAGCATGCTCTGCACAAAAACAGTTTTCGTTAGTAACATTTTCATTATCCAAAGCAATAAGGAACAGAGAAAAGATTGTTTACCTTGAAATTGGAATAAAATAAGCTGCCGACGATATGCTGTCGTCGGTAGCGGCTGATATCTGTCTCTAGCTTCGGAAAACCGATACTCTTTGACAGAGTACCGATGACCTTAGCTCCGGTTTGGTCTCGAATGCAGCCTAATTTTTCATCGTCCACACCTCCGAATAGAAGAGCTCCTGGCCTGTATCCGCAAGATTTGGCATAGTCTTTTAGCTCTTCTATTTCGTCCTCCGAAAGTTTTTGCCCAATTAAATTTTGAAATGTGTAGGCTTCGTCGTCCGAAGCGACTTCGGCTATTTCTTTCCCCTTCTCAGGCACTGCGGCCATGACTTTTTTAGCAGCAGCGGCAGCTTCTTCTGCAGCCATGACTTCTAAAATTTTGTCGATATTCTCAATGGTAGTCTCTAAGTTCACATCTTCGGCTGTAGCGGCTTCGGTAGCCGCGACCTCCGAAGGTGCGACTTCGACGTTTGTTGTGTCTTCAGTAGCTGCTGTTTTCTGAATTGATGCTCTCGGTGGCGTCTTGTCAATAACTTCTGTTACGGCAATAATTCTTTGCCTTTTTGCTTTGGTTATCTTCGTTTTTTCCGGCTCCGCCACCTTTTGAAAAAGCTTCGTCAGTCGAGGCCCTAATGGACTTAGCTTCGTGGGCATGGGTTCAGTCATTACCTTTAGAATTTCCTCCACGTCGCTGGTAGAAGGTGGTGTGGGGGTCCCCTCTTCTTCGGATAGTTTTCGCTTTGGAGATGATATTTTTCTCTTGACAATTTTCTTCTTTTTTGGTGGTTGTTCTTCATCCTTGTTTAAAGCTTCGGCCGTTCTTTTTCTTCTCTGGCCCTCAACATCCTTGTTCAGCTGCGCATAGTCAGGATATTCGAAGTCCAGTGCATCAAGCACTCGGTTCAGCCTTCGCTTCGGACGGGTGCCGAAGGCTGCTGTCATCAGTTGATCTTCTTTTTTCGAATAATTTCCAAGAATTTCATTACACATCACCTCAACTGTGTCCAGCCACTCTTGGCAGGGCTTCTTAAAATATTTCTTGAATTTGAAGTGGTAAGGAAGCCGGACAAGATCCCCTTCCTTCTTCTCCCCCTTTAACTTTGGCATTTCCCATTTTTTCAGAGTAGGGAAGACTTTGAATGCTAAGAATTCTTGAACCAGATCCCTGGTACCAATATGATCTGCAATGATTCTGAATTCATCCATTGCCCGTTGAGTTTGACCCTCTGGTGTCATGTTGCAGTGGGGTCGGGTTTCTCCGAAAGTTAGCTCGAGTGGACTTTGCACAAGCTTCTCCTTGTCCTCATCAACCTTGACATAGAACCATTCTGATTTCCAGCCTGCCGACCATTTGCTTCGGTAGCTAATTACAGGAAACTTTGCGGTTTTCCGGTAGGCAAAATTGTAGCAACCGAAGTTTTCATGAAGCCCATCTTTTCGGGCCTTTGTTTGATAATGCAATTCATGAACTCGACAGAAACTGTCAGCAAAAGGCTCCACTGCTTGGCTTCGGAGGGCCCAAATATAAACGCTAAGCCTAACGATAGCGTTAGGAGTTAACTGGTGAAGGTAGATGCCAAACCTCTTCAATATCTCCGCAACAATCTCGTGAACAGGGAATCTTAACCCAGCCTTTAAAAAGCTTTTGAAGATGACAACCTCGTCCTTCTCTGGCTTCGGGGTGGTCTCTTCTCCTCCGAAGCGAAGTAGCTTCTTCTGATCTTCACTGAAAAAACCTGCTTTCACCATCTTGGCGAGATCAACCTTTGAAACAGTCGATTTTCCGAAGTCTAGGTGGCTGGGTTTGCTGGGCATGGCAATACGGTAGTCATCTTCGGAGTCGGTTTCTTCAATGTTCCCTTCTCCTTCGGCAGCTGTCGGGTTTGCTTCGACAGCAGGCATTTCTTCCGCAGTCACCAGTCCGGAGCGCTGCATCGCTTCGGAGATGGGCACAGTCTCCGAAGCTTCAGTTTCGTCCCCCTCACGCTCAACCCTAGCTGTAGAGCGAACTCTGGCCATTTAATTATGAACTTGTGAAACTTTAATACTTTTTTATCCGAAGCAGGCTTCAAGATGGAGCTTCGTTCAAACCTGACAAACAAGCTTCGGTGATGGTTAAAAATTTTGGCAGCAAAACAGTGCAAATAGCAGTAAATGCTGTGGTAACTTCACACCTACTCGTCTGTTTATATAGTGCTGCAGGTAAGAAGGCGAAGCGGCAGGGTTTTTACACCAGGCGGGCAGTAACTTGTACTTGCTGCGCAGTGGACCGCAAAGACCAAACAGTGACTCTGCAAGGTGGGACCGACACGATCTCGGGAAATGAATCGTTTCTCGGCAACGAGCTCAGGGAAGGTGTTTTTTGGACCTTCGGCTTCCCGAAGCTTGAGAGGATTTTTTCACGGTTCAAGCTCGTTACGAAAAACGATCTAGCGCCGCGAAAGGGGCTACTGTTGGGGCCATGCTTCGTTGCGCCGAAGGTCTTGCGCGAAGAAGCAGCTTCGGTTGAAATCGTCCCCAGGAAATGGCCGAAGGTTCCTTTTTATAGAGCTTCGGCGTTACAAACCGACATAAAGATAGAATGACCTTTTTATCCATAGAGGTCTAAGATAATGTTGTAAACTTTTGTAAAGGGCATAATTGTAATTCGTCACAGGCTGCGTCCTGTGTCTATAAATAGATGAACAGTACCCCCGTACTGTTCACACGAACCTGTCATTTTTGCCTTCGCATCACACTTGTGTTCTTCAAGACCGAAGGTACATTTGTAATTTGAAATCATTTACATTCGTTTATAATAATAAAAATGGAGATGATTCTATGATAACATTTAAGTATTTTCATATCTCATGATTTATATGAATGCTTCGTTCCTCGTTGTCATGCTTACGAAGGTACGTCCTTCGTAACCTTCGTCCAAGATGCTTTATGTCCCAAAGGGATATAATGTTATGAAGGACGAAGGACTTTTACACTTAACATTTTCTATGTTGCCTTGTTCTTAATTCTTAGCATTTGAGAACAAGTCCCCAACAAATCGCGAATCGAAATCCGGAACGGAACGAGACGAACACTCAACATCAGACAAAGGAATGTGCTTCGGCATGATGCAACACCCATGACACTTAGGTTTTGGTTTATACATGACACGGACACCTGCCGTTATACTGGTTTGAAATTGGGAAGAAGGAGCAAACGGGGAAAGAGAAAAGAGAGTAACGCCCGAATTTGGTGAGAGAAAAGAAGAAAAAATTCTACCCCCAAATTCAGGGCATTACAAACCTATCCCCCTTAAAAGAATCTCGCCCTCGAGATTCAGGGTTGGCTAGCAAAGAGCTCAGGGTATTTAGCCATCAGATCATCTTCACGCTCCCAGGTTGCTTCTTCCTCTGAGTGATGATTCCATTGGACTTTGCACATTCTGATGGTCTTCCTTCGGGTGACTCTGTCTGCAACCTCAAGGATTTGCACTGGCTTCTCAACGTAGGTCAAGTCCTCCTGGACTTCAAGACCTTCCACTGGCAACTGCTCTTCTGGCACACGCAAGCACTTCTGAGAGCACCTAGAGGGGGGGGGGGGGGGGTGAATAGGTGATCCTGTAAAAACTTCAAACTTATAGCCACAAAACTTGATTAGGTGTTAGCACGATTATTGCCAAGTGGCTAAGGTGAAGTCTCAACAATCTCAACAAAACACAGTACCACAAGAGAATCAAGCACAGAGTGACACAGTGATTTTATCCCGTGGTTCGGCCAAGACCAACGCTTGCCTACTCCACGTTGTGGCGTCCCAACGGACGAGGGTTGCAATCAACCCCTCTCAAGCGGTCCACAGACCCACTTGAATACCACGGTGTTTTGTTTTCCTTTCACTATCCCGTTTGCAAGGAATCTCCACAAATTGGAGTCTCTTGCCCTTACAAGTATATGATCACAAATGAAACACAGAGTAAGGGAGGGAAGCAACACACACAAATCCACAGCAAAAGCGCACACACACGGCCAAGAATCAAGCTCACAAGACTATCTCAGAGTTCTCACTTAGAACAGAGCTCGAAACACTTAGAAACACAAACGAATGCGCAGAGACTTAGTGTGGATGATCAAGAATGCTCAAAGGTTGCTTGTGTATCTCCTCCATGCGCCTAGGGGCTCCTTTTATAGCCCCAAGGCAGCTAGGAGCCGTTGAGAGCAAATCAGGAAGGCCATCCTTGCCTTCTGTCGTCGGGGGCACCGGACAGTCCGGTGCACACCGGACACTGTCCGGTGCCCGATTTGTTTCCTTAAACGGCGAAGACGACCGTTGCAGACCGTTGGCAGATCTGGCGCTGTTGGCGCACCGGACATGTCCGGTGCACACCGGACAGTCCGGTGCCGTCTTCCGACCGTTGGCTCGGCCACGTGTCCCGCGCGGATTGCGCGGCCGACCGTTGGCCCTGGCCGACCGTTGGCTCACCGGACAGTCCGGTGCACACCGGACAGTCCGGTGAATTTTAGCCGTACGCCGCCGGCCAATTTCCCGAGAGCGGCCAGTTCGAGTCGCGCCAGCCTGGCGCACCGGACACTGTCCGGTGCACACCGGACAGTCCGGTGCTCCAGACCGAGCTGGGTCTTGGCAGCACACAGCCAAGTCCCTTCTCCTTTTCTCTATTCTTCTTCTTTCTGTTTCTAACACTTAGACAAATATATTAGTACTTAAAACCAATGTACTAAGGCTTAGAAACATACCTTTACTTCATGATTTTCACCTTGTTCATCCATGTACATAAATTCCCAATTAAGCACATGTGTTGGTACTCAATCACCAAAATACATAGAAATGGCCCAAGGGCACATTTCCCTTTCAATCTCCCCCTTTTTGGTGATTTATGCCAACACAACATAAAGCAAGTGGAACAAGTGCAAAATCACTTCAAATAAAAACTCAAATTGGTTTTGATTCAATTTTGGCATATATGGATCATCCTTTGCCACCACTTGGTTTGTTTTTGCAAATCAAACTCAAATCTCTATCTCTAAGTCAAACACACATGTTGAAGTATAAAGAGAGTCATTCCAAAAGAGATTGATCAAAGATTTCAAAAACTCCCCCTTTTTCCCATAATCAACACTTCTCCCCACAAGAAACCAACTTTTGACAAGAGTGACAAGAGAGACAATAAAAGCTTTTGACACAACAAAAACTCTATTCTACTATTTTCAAAATCTCTCAAGTGGTAGCTGATCCATTTATCGCTTTGGCCTTTATTTTCTCCCCCTTTGGCATCAAGCACCAAAACGGGATCAATCTTGGCCTGTTAACCCCATTGCCTCACCAAAGTCTTCAATTAAGAGCAAATGGCAATAAGATTTCATGAGATGAACTTGGAATTAGTTACCCTCTCATCGGAGTGCAGTGGAAGTCTTTCATGGTCCAAGTCCACCTTTTCCCTTTCAATCCTCCTTCGAGACTAAATTATCAAACTCAAGCACATGGTTAGTCTCAAAGGGTCAAGTTGTAACACATCTCCCCCTACACATGTGCATCACTGTGCAACGGACTTGTGAGGTCCAGGGAGTGTTTGTACAACTTGAGCACCATAATAAGCAACATAATGCAAAAAGGAACATGATCAAAAGCATAACTACATGTATGCTACAATTCAATCCAGGTTCCGCGAATCTAAGACATTTAGCTCACTACGCAACCTGCAAAAGGTCTTCTCATCGAGAGGCTTAGTGAAGATATCGGCTAGCTGGTTCTCGGTGCTAACATGAAACACTTCGATATCTCCCTTTTGCTGGTGGTCTCTCAAAAAGTGATGCCGGATGTCTATGTGCTTTGTGCGGCTGTGTTCAACAGGATTTTCCGCCATGCGGATAGCACTCTCATTATCACATAGGAGTGGGACTTTGCTCAGATTGTAGCCAAAGTCCCTGAGGGTTTGCCTCATCCAAAGTAGTTGCGCGCAACACTGTCCTACGGCAACATACTCGGCCTCAGCGGTGGATAGGGTAACGGAAGTTTGTTTCTTAGAGTTCCATGACACCAGGGACCTTCCTAAGAATTGGCACGTCCCCGATGTACTCTTCCTATCGACCTTACATCCAGCATAGTCGGAGTCTGAGTATCCAACTAAGTCAAAGGTAGACCCTTTTGGATACCAGAGCCCGAAGCAAGGCGTAGCAACCAAATATCTAAGAATTCGCTTCACCGCCACTAAGTGACACTCCTTAGGATCGGATTGAAATCTAGCACACATGCATACGCTAAGCATAATATCCGGTCTACTAGCACATAAGTAAAGCAAAGAACCTATCATTGACCGGTATGCTTTTTGATCAACGGACTTACCTCCTTTGTTGAGGTCGGTGTGTCCGTCGGTCCCCATCGGAGTCTTTGCGGGCTTGGCGTCCTTCATCCCAAACCGCTTTAGCAGATCTTGCGTGTACTTCGTTTGGGAGATGAAGGTGCCGTCCTTGAGTTGCTTCACTTGGAACCCAAGGAAGTAGTTCAACTCGCCCATCATCGACATCTCGAATTTCTGCGTCATCACCCTGCTAAACTCTTCACAAGACTTTTGGTTAGTAGAACCAAATATTATGTCATCGACATGAATTTGGCACACAAACAGATCACCATTACAAGTCTTAGTAAAAAGAGTTGGATCGGCTTTCCCAACCTTGAAAGCATTAGCAATTAAGAAATCTCTAAGGCATTCATACCATGCTCTTGGGGCTTGCTTAAGTCCATAGAGCGCCTTAGAGAGCTTACACACATGGTCGGGGTACCGTTCATCCTCGAAGCCAGGGGGTTGCTCCACGTACACCTCCTCCTTGATTGGCCCGTTGAGGAAAGCGCTCTTCACATCCATTTGGTACAACCTGAAAGAATGGTGAGCGGCATATGCTAGCAAGATTCGAATTGACTCTAGCCTAGCCACAGGAGCAAAGGTCTCCTCGAAATCCAAACCTGCGACTTGGGCATAACCTTTTGCCACAAGTCGAGCCTTGTTCCTCGTCACCACCCCGTGCTCGTCCTGTTTGTTGCGGAACACCCACTTGGTTCCCACAACATTTTGCTTTGGACGAGGCACCAGTGTCCAAACTTCATTGCGCTTGAAGTTGTTTAACTCCTCTTGCATGGCCAACACCCAGTCCGGATCTAGCAAGGCCTCTTCTACCCTGAAAGGCTCAATAGAAGAGACAAAGGAGTAATGCTCACAAAAATTAACTAATCGAGATCGAGTAGTTACTCCCTTGCTAATGTCACCCAGAATTTGGTCGATGGGATGATCCCTTTGTATCATCGCTCGAACTTGGGTTGGAGGTGCCGGTTGCACTTCTTCCTCCATCACTTGATTATCTTGTGCTCCCCCTTGATCAAGCGCCTCCACTTGAGGTACCTGTTCGTCATCTTTGGTTGGGGGATGCACCATAGTTGAGGAAGAAGGTTGATCTCGTTCATCTTGTTCCTGTGGCCGTACTTCTCCAATCGCCATGGTCCGTATAGCGGCCGTCGGAACATCTTCTTCATCTACATCATCACAATCAATAACTTGCTCTCTTGGAGAGCCATTAGTCTCATCAAATACAACGTCGCTAGAGACTTCAACCAAACCCGATGATTTGTTGAAGACTCTATACGCCTTTGTATTTGAGTCATAACCTAACAAAAACCCTTCTACAGCTTTGGGAGCAAACTTAGAATTTCTACCCTTCTTCACTAGAATGTAGCATTTACTCCCAAATACACGAAAGTACGATACATTGGGTTTGTTACCGGTTAGTAGCTCATACGACGTCTTCTTGAGGAGGCGATGAAGGTAGACCCTGTTGATGGCATGGCAAGCAGTGTTCACGGCTTCCGTCCAAAAGCACACGGGGGTCTTGAATTCTCCTAGCATCGTCCTCGCCATGTCAATGAGCGTCCTGTTCTTCCTCTCTACCACACCATTTTGCTGTGGTGTGTAGGGAGCGGAGAACTCGTGCTTGATCCCTTCTTCTTCAAGGAACTCCTCCACTTGAAGGTTCTTGAACTCGGACCCGTTGTCGCTCCTTATCTTCTTCACCTTGAGCTCAAACTCATTTTGAGCTCTCCTGAGAAAGCGCTTGAGGGTCCCTTGGGTTTCAGACTTATCCTGCAAAAAGAACACCCAAGTGAAGCGGGAAAAGTCATCAACAATAACTAAACCATACTTACTCCCTCCTATGCTCAGATAGGCGACGGGTCCGAAGAGGTCCATATGCAGTAGCTCCAGGGGTCTTGACGTGGTCATCACATTCTTGCTGTGATGCGCTCCTCCCACCTGTTTACCTGCCTGACAAGCTGCACAAGGTCTATCCTTTTTGAAATGAACATTTGTTAGACCTATCACATGTTCTCCCTTTAGAAGCTTGTGAAGGTTCTTCATCCCCACATGTGCTAAGCGGCGATGCCACAGCCAGCCCATGCTAGTCTTAGCTATTAAGCATGCATCTAGACCGGCCTCTTCTTTTGCAAAATCTACTAAATAAAGTTTGCCGTCTAATACACCCTTAAAAGCTAATGAACCATCGCTTCTTCTAAAGACAGACACATCTATATTTGTAAATAAACAATTATATCCCATTTGACATAATTGACTGACAGATAGCAAATTATATCCAAGACTCTCCACTAAGAATACATTTGATATAGAGTGCTCATTAGAAATTGCAATTTTACCTAACCCTTTTACCTTGCCTTGATTCCCATCACCGAATATAATTGAATCTTGGGAATCCTTATTTTTGACGTAGGAGGTGAACATCTTCTTCTCCCCCGTCATATGGTTTGTGCATCCGCTGTCAATAATCCAGCTTGAACCCCCGGATGCATAAACCTGCAAGGCAAATTTAGGCTTGGGACTTAGGTACCCAACTCTTGTTGGGTCCTACAAGGTTAGTACAAATGTCCTTAGGGATCCAAATGCAAGTCCTGTCTCCCTTGCATTTTGCCCCTAACCTCCTAGCAACTATTTTCCTATCCTTTCTACAAATAGCAAAGGAAGTGTTTAAAGCACAATAAATTACAGAAGGTTCATTCTCTACTTTTCTAGGAGCATGAATAACATTCTTTCTAGGCACATGAGCAATATTTCTCCTAGGCATATCCCTATCATGCTTATAAGAAGAACTAGAGGCAAACATGGTATGAGAATCATAAACATGTGAATCAAATTCATTATAAGCATTTCTAGCATTTCTCCTATCATAATACATAAAAGCATGGTTCTTTTTAGCATTACTAGCCATAGGGGCCTTCCCTTTCTCCTTGACGAAGATGGGAGCCTTATGGCTTGTTAAGTTCTTGGCCTCTCTCTTGAAGCCAAGTCCATCCTTAATTGAGGGGTGTCTACCAACCGTATAGGCATCCCTTGCAAATTTTATTTTATCAACTTCATTCTTGCTAGTCTTAAGTTGGGCATTAAGACTAGCCACTTCCTTATTTAATTTGGAAATTAAAACTAGATGTTCACTACAGGCATCAACATCGAAATCCTTACACCTAGTGCAACTCTTAACATGTTCTACACAAGAATTAGATTTATTTGCTACTTCTAACTTAGCATTTAAATCATTGTTAACACCTTGTAAAGTAGAAATGGTTTCATGACAAGTAGATAGTTCATAAGAAAGCATTTCATTTCTTTTTACTTCTAAAGCATATGATTTTTGTGCCTCTACAAATTTATCATGTTCATCATACAATAAATCCTCCTGCTTTTCTAAAAGTATATTCTTTTCATTCAAGGCATCAATTAATTCATTAATTTTGTCTATCTTAGATCTATCTAAGCCCTTGAATAAACATGAATAATCTACTTCATCCTCATCACTAGATTCGTCCTCACTTGAAGAAGCATAGGTAGAGTTGCGAGTACATACCTTCTTCTCTCTTGCCATAAGGCATGTGTGACGCTCGTTGGGGAAGAGGGTTGATTTGTTGAAGGCGGTGGCGGCGAGTCCTTCATTGTCGGAGTCGGACGAGGAGCAATCCGAGTCCCACTCCTTTCCTAGATGCGCCTCGCCCTTTGCCTTCTTGTATTGCTTCTTCTTTTCTCTTTTGTTCCCCTTTTCCTGGTCACTTTCATTATCGGGACAGTTAGCGATAAAATGACCAAGCTTACCGCATTTGAAGCATGAGCGCTTCTCCTTGGTCTTGGTCTTGCTTGGCTGCCCCTTGCGACCATTTAGCGCCGTCTTGAATCTCTTGATGATGAGAGCCATCTCTTCATCGTTGAGTCCGGCCGCCTCAATTTGTGCCACCTTGCTAGGTAGCGCCTCCTTGCTTCGTGTTGCCTTGAGAGCGAGAGGTTGCGGTTCGTTGATCGGACCATTCAAGGCGTCGTCCACATATCTCGCCTCCTTGATCATCATTCGCCCGCTAACAAATTTCCCAAGAACTTCTTCGGGCGACATCTTGGTGTACCTGGGATTTTCACGTATATTGTTCACCAAGTGAGGATCAAGAACGGTAAATGACCTTAGCATTAGGCGGACGACGTCGTGGTCCGTCCATCGCGTGCTCCCGTAGCTTCTTATCTTGTTGATAAGGGTCTTGAGCCGATTGTATGTTTGCGTTGGCTCCTCGCCCCTTATCATTGCGAACCGTCCAAGCTCGCCTTCCACCAACTCCATCTTGGTGAGTAAGGTGACGTCGTTCCCCTCATGAGAAATCTTGAGGGTGTCCCAGATTTGCTTGGCGTTATCCAAGCCGCTCACCTTATGGTATTCATTCCTGCACAAGGAAGCTAGAAGAACAGTAGTAGCTTGTGCATTCTTATGAATTTGTTCATTAATGAACATGGGACTATCCGAACTATCAAAATGCATTCCACTCTCTACAATCTCCCATATACTAGGATGGAGAGAGAATAGGTGACTACGCATTTTGTGGCTCCAAAATCCGTAGTCTTCTCCATCAAAGTGTGGCGGCTTGCCGAGTGGAATGGAGAGCAAATGAGAATGTGAACTTTGCGGAATACGAGAGTAATCAAAAGAAAAGTTCGAATTAACCGGTTTTCTTTGTTTGTCGTAGTCGTTGTGGTCCTCGTCCTTTTGGGAAGAAGTAGACTCGTCGCTGTCGTAGTAGACGATCTCCTTGATGCGCCTGGTCTTCTTCTTCTTCCCTTCCTTCCGTCTTTGGCCCGAGCCGGAGTCGGTAGGCTTATCATCCTTTGGCTCGTTGACGAAGGATTCCTTCTCTCTGTCGTTGATCACTATACCCTTCCCCTTAGGATCCATCTCTTCGGGCGGTTAGTCCCTTTGTGAAGAGAACGGCTCTGATACCAATTGAGAGCACCTAGAGGGGGGGGGGGGTGAATAGGTGATCCTGTAAAAACTTCAAACTTATAGCCACAAAACTTGATTAGGTGTTAGCACGATTATTGCCAAGTGGCTAAGGTGAAGTCTCAACAATCTCAACAAAACACAGTACCACAAGAGAATCAAGCACAGAGTGACACAGTGATTTTATCCCGTGGTTCGGCCAAGACCAACGCTTGCCTACTCCACGTTGTGGCGTCCCAACGGACGAGGGTTGCAATCAACCCCTCTCAAGCGGTCCACAGACCCACTTGAATACCACGGTGTTTTGTTTTCCTTTCACTATCCCGTTTGCAAGGAATCTCCACAAATTGGAGTCTCTTGCCCTTACAAGTATATGATCACAAATGAAACACAGAGTAAGGGAGGGAAGCAACACACACAAATCCACAGCAAAAGCGCACACACACGGCCAAGAATCAAGCTCACAAGACTATCTCAGAGTTCTCACTTAGAACAGAGCTCGAAACACTTAGAAACACAAACGAATGCGCAGAGACTTAGTGTGGATGATCAAGAATGCTCAAAGGTTGCTTGTGTATCTCCTCCATGCGCCTAGGGGCTCCTTTTATAGCCCCAAGGCAGCTAGGAGCCGTTGAGAGCAAATCAGGAAGGCCATCCTTGCCTTCTGTCGTCGGGGGCACCGGACAGTCCGGTGCACACCGGACACTGTCCGGTGCCCGATTTGTTTCCTTAAACGGCGAAGACGACCGTTGCAGACCGTTGGCAGATCTGGCGCTGTTGGCGCACCGGACATGTCCGGTGCACACCGGACAGTCCGGTGCCGTCTTCCGACCGTTGGCTCGGCCACGTGTCCCGCGCGGATTGCGCGGCCGACCGTTGGCCCTGGCCGACCGTTGGCTCACCGGACAGTCCGGTGCACACCGGACAGTCCGGTGAATTTTAGCCGTACGCCGCCGGCCAATTTCCCGAGAGCGGCCAGTTCGAGTCGCGCCAGCCTGGCGCACCGGACACTGTCCGGTGCACACCGGACAGTCCGGTGCTCCAGACCGAGCTGGGTCTTGGCAGCACACAGCCAAGTCCCTTCTCCTTTTCTCTATTCTTCTTCTTTCTGTTTCTAACACTTAGACAAATATATTAGTACTTAAAACCAATGTACTAAGGCTTAGAAACATACCTTTACTTCATGATTTTCACCTTGTTCATCCATGTACATAAATTCCCAATTAAGCACATGTGTTGGTACTCAATCACCAAAATACATAGAAATGGCCCAAGGGCACATTTCCCTTTCAACTTCTTCAACTGAGACACATGAAAGACATCATGCACAGCAGACAAATTCTCGGGCAAACTGAGCTGATAGGCCACTTCTCCACGTCTTGCAAGAATCTGATACGGACCAATGTAACGGGGTGCTAGCTTGCCTTTCACTCCGAATCTTCTGACTCCTCTGATCGGTGACACTTTCAGATAAACAAAGTCTCCGACTTCGAAACTCAGCTCTCTTCTTCTTGTGTCTGCATAGCTTCGCTGTCTTGATTGCACTATCTTCAGATTCTCTCGGACCATCTTGATGTTCTCTTCGGCTTCAAGCAAAATGTCTGGCCCAAACACTTGCTTTTCTCCAGGCTGATCCCATTGCAATGGAGTTCTACAACTCCTTCCATAAAGCGCCTGAAATGGTGACATCTTCAAACTGGCCTGGTAACTGTTGTTATAGGAAAACTCTGCATAAGGCAATCTCTTGTCCCATCCGGACTGATCTTGCAACGCACAGGCTCTCAACATGTCTTCAAGAATTTGATTGGTCCTTTCGGTCTGGCCATATGTCTGCGGATGATAAGCTGAACTGAAATTCAGATGCGTGCCCAAAGCTTCATGCAACTGCTGCCAGAAATGAGAGGTGAACTGCGTTCCTCTGTCTGACACTATCTTCTTTGGCACACCATGAAGACAAACGATCCGAGACATATACAATTCTGCTAATACTGCACTGCTGTAGTTGGTCTTGACAGGTATGAAGTGGGCTGACTTGGTCAAGCGGTCCACCACTACCCAAATGGAATCGGAGCCGGCTCGAGTGCGAGGCAATCCGACTATGAAATCCATACCGATTTCATCCCATTTCCACTGAGGGATCTGCAACGGTTGCAACAATCCAGCAGGTCTCTGGTGCTCTGCCTTAATTCTTCGGCAACTATCGCACATAGCCACATGCTCTGCGATTTCCCTCTTCATTCCGTACCACCAGAATTTCTTCTTCAGATCCTGATACATCTTCTCACTGCCAGGGTGAATCGAATAAGCTGTCTCATGAGCTTCCTTGAGAATCAACTCCCGAATGGACTGGACATTGGGAACACATAAGCGGTCTTTGAACCATATCACGCCTTCTGCATCTTCTCGAAAATCTTTGCCTTTGCCTTCTAGAATCAGTCGCCGGATCTCACTGATTTTCTCATCATTCTTCTGCGCTTCTTTGATTTCGCGCTCTAAGGTAGGTTCCAACTCGACTGTGACTCCTCGCGAATTGTTCAGAAATCCGAGACTCAACCTGTCAAACTCTTTGGCCAACTCATAAGGCATCGGACGAGCGACCATCAGATTGACTTGACTCTTTCTGCTCAAAGCATCTGCCACTACGTTTGCTTTGCCTGGATGGTAATGAATCTCCAACTCATAGTCTTTGATCAACTCTAACCATCTTCGTTGCCTCATGTTCAACTCTGACTGAGTGAATATGTACTTCAGACTCTTGTGATCTGTGTAAACATCGCATTTCTGTCCATACAAATAGTGCCTCCATGACTTCAGTGCGTGAACCACTACTACCAACTCTAGATCATGGATTGGGTAGTTCCTCTCATGAACCTTCAACTGTCGGGACGAGCAAGCCACAACTCTTCCCTCTTGCATCAACACACATCCCAAACCCGTGTAACAAGCATCACAATACACCGAGAAGGGCTTGTGCACATCAGGCAAGACTAGGACAGGCGCTGTAGTCAACTTCTCTTTCAGCGCTTCAAAGGCCTCTTGGCATTTCTGGGTCCACTTGAACTCAACTTTGTTGCCTAGCAACGCTGTCATTGGTTTCGCAATCTTCGAAAATCCTTCAATGAATCGTCGATAATATCCGGCCATTCCAATGAAACTCTTGATTCCTCTAGCATCTGTTGGCGCTTTCCAGTTCAAAATGTCTGCCACTTTCTTCGGATCCACAGCCAATCCTTCTTTGTTGATTATGTGACCCAAGAACAGGACTTCACTGATCCAGAACTCACACTTGCTCAACTTTGCATACAACTGGTGCTCTCGCAATCCCTGCAATACCATCCTCAAATGTTCTGCATGTTCTTCTTCGCTTTGAGAATAGACCAGAATGTCATCAATGAATACCACCACAAACTTATCAAGGTACTCCATGAATACACTGTTCATCAAGTTCATAAAGAACGCTGGCGCATTGGTCAAACCAAAAGACATCACTGTGAACTCATACAAACCATACTTGGAAATGAATGCCGTCTTCGGAATGTCCGAAGGTCGGATCCTGAGCTGATGATAACCTGACCTCAGATCAATCTTGGAGAACACACTGGCTCCTCTCAACTGGTCGAACAGATCTTCTATTCTGGGCAAGGGATACTTGTTCTTGATCGTGACCTCATTCAAAGCTCGATAATCGATACACATCCTCTTGGTGCCATCTTTCTTCTCCACAAATAGGACAGGGGCGGCCCAAGGCAAGGTGCTTGGCCGAATGTAACCTTTCTCTGACAGCTCATCAATTTGCTTCTTAAGCTCAACCAACTCTGGTCCAGATATTCTGTAAGCTCTCTTGAAGATAGGGGCGGTTCCAGGAAGAAGCTCTATGGCAAACTCAACTTTCCGCTCTGGTGGCATACCCGGTAAGTCCTTTGGAAACACATCTGGGAACTCGGACACAACCTTGATACTCTCAATTGGGTCTGCTTCACTGCTATCAACGGCCATCTGATAACAACTTCCTTTCTTTGGCTCAGGCGGGACTAACTCGGTCACCACTTCCTCTCCTAGTGGGGACACCAACTTGATGGTCCTCTTATCACAACTGATAACTGCCTGATACTTATCTAGCCAATTCATCCCTAGGATGATATCTATTCCCTGAGTACCCATTACTATAAGGTTGGCGGGAAACGCTATCCCCCTTATTTCCACACTTATATTCAAACAAATGCTATCGGCTCGAATTCTACCACCGGCTGAGTCGATTTGAATGGGGGTTGACATGGTAGTAATTGGAAGATTATGTGCTTCTATCCATGATGCAGTAATGAAAGAATGTGTTGCTCCAGTATCAAATAACACTTCTGCAATATGGGAGTCGACTGGGAACATACCTACTATCATGCCGGGGGTCTCCTGAACTGCTGAGAGCACCTAGAGGGGGGGGGGGGTGAATAGGTGATCCTGAATAACTTCAAAACTTAAGCCACAAAAACTTGTTAAGAGTTAGCACAAGTATGGCCAAGTGGCTAGAGAGGAGTCAAAACACAATAACCACAAGAAATCAATCACAGAGATGACACGGTGGTTATCCCGTGGTTCGGCCAAGTACAAAACTTGCCTACTCCACGTTGTGGCGTCCCAACGGACGAGAGTTGCACTCAACTCCTCTCAAGTGATCCAATGATCAACTTGAATACCACGGTGTTCTTGCTTTTCTTTCTTCAATCCCGTTTGCGAGGAATCTCCACAACTTGGAGCCTCTCGCCCTTACAAAAGATGTTCACAGAAAATCACGGAGTAAGGAAGGGATTAGCAACTCACACAACACAAAGATCACAGCAAATACGCACACACAAGACCCAGACTTGAGCTCAAGAGACTAGCACACTAGAACGGAGCTCAAATCACTAGAATGAAGAACAAGTGCGCAAGATTGATGTGTGAGTGATCAAGAGTGCTCAAGGAATGCTTGGTGTTCTCTTCCATGCGCCTAGGGGTCCCTTTTATAGCCCCAAGGCAGCTAGGAGCCGTTGAGAACACATCTGGAAGGCTATCCTTGCCTTCTGTCGTCGGGCGCACCGGACAGTCCGGTGCACACCGGACACTGTCCGGTGCCCGATTTCTTTCCTTAACAGGCGCAGCCGACCGTTGGCGACCGTTGCAGATCTGGCGCACCGGACAGTCCGGTGCACACCGGACAGTCCGGTGCTTCCTTCCGACCGTTGGCTCGGCCACGTGTCGCGCGCCGATCGCGCGGCCGACCGTTGGCCCGGCCGACCGTTGGCTCACCGGACAGTCCGGTGCACACCGGACAGTCCGGTGAATTTTAGCCGAAGTCGCCGGAGAAAAACCCGAGAGCGGCCTCTTCGGCCGAGGCAGCCTGGCGCACCGGACACTGTCCGGTGCACCACCGGACACTGTCCGGTGCACCACCGGACAGTCCGGTGCCCCAGACCGAAACAGCCCCTTGGCTGTACACAGCCAAGTCTTCTCTTCTCTTCTTCTTTCTGTTTCTAACACTTAGACAAGATATTAGTACACAAAACCAATGTACTAAGGCTTAGAAACATACCTTTACTTGTGATTTTCACTTTGTTCAACCATGGGCATATTCTCACATTTAAGCACTTGTGTTTGCACTCAATCACCAAAATACTTAGAAATGGCCCAAGGGCACATTTCCCTTTCAATCTCCCCCTTTTTGGTGATTTATGCCAACACAACATAAAGCAAATAGAACAAGTGCAAAATCACTTCAAATAAAAACTCAAATTGGTTTTGATTCAATTTTGGCATATATGGATCATCCTTTGCCACCACTTGGTTTGTTTTTGCAAATCAAACTCAAATCTCTATTTCTATGTCAACCACACATGTTGAGGCATAAAGAGAGTCATTCCAAACGAGATTGACCAAAGATTTCAAAAACTCCCCCTAAATCCCATAATCAATACTTCTCCCCACAAGAAGCCAACTTTTCACAAAAGAGACAATAAGAGAGTTTTGACAAAACAAAAGCTCTACTCTACTATTTTCAAAATCTCTCAAGTGGTAGCTGATCCATTTATCACTTTGGCCTTTATTTTCTCCCCCTTTGGCATCAAGCACCAAAACGGGATCAATCTTGGCTCTATAACCCCATTGCCTCACCAAAATCTTCAATTAAGAGCAAATGGCAATAAGAGTTCATGAGATGGACTTGGAATAAGTTACCCTCTCATCAGAGTGCAGTGGAAGTCTTTCATGGTCCAAGTCCACCTTTTCCCTTTCAAGCCTCCTTTGAGACTAAATCATCAAACTCAAACACATGGTTAGTCTCAAAGGGTCAAGTTGTAACACATCTCCCCCTAAACATGTGCAACACTTTGCAACGGACTTGTGAGGTCCAGGGAGTGTTTGTACAACTTGAGCACCATAATAAGCAACAAATGCAGTGGAAGCATAAATACATGTATGCTACAATTCAATCCAGGTTCCGCGAATCTAAGACATTTAGCTCACTACGCAACCTGCAAAAGGTCTTCTCATCTAGAGGCTTAGTGAAGATATCGGCTAGCTGGTTCTCGGTGCTAACATGAAACACTTCGATATCTCCCTTTTGCTGGTGGTCTCTCAAAAAGTGATGCCGGATGTCTATGTGCTTTGTGCGGCTGTGCTCAACAGGATTCTCCGCCATGCGGATAGCACTCTCATTATCACATAGGAGTGGGACTTTGCTCAGATTGTAGCCAAAGTCCCTGAGGGTTTGCCTCATCCAAAGTAGTTGCGCGCAACACTGTCCTGCGGCAACATACTCGGCCTCAGCGGTGGATAGGGCAACGGATGTTTGTTTCTTAGAGTTCCATGACACCAGGGACCTTCCTAAGAATTGGCACGTCCCCGATGTACTCTTCCTATCGACCTTACATCCAGCATAGTCGGAGTCTGAGTATCCAACCAAGTCAAAGGTAGACCCCTTTGGATACCAGAGCCCGAAGCAAGGCGTAGCAACTAAATATCTAAGGATTCGCTTTACCGCCACTAAGTGACATTCCTTAGGATCGGATTGAAATCTAGCACACATGCATACGCTAAGCATAATATCCGGTCTACTAGCACATAAGTAAAGTAATGACCCTATCATTGACCGGTATGCTTTTTGATCAACGGACTTACCTCCTTTGTTGAGGTCGGTGTGTCCGTCGGTTCCCATCGGCGTCTTTGCGGGCTTGGCGTCCTTCATCCCAAACCGCTTTAGCAGATCTTGCGTGTACTTTGTTTGGGAGATGAAGGTTCCGTCCTTGAGTTGCTTCACTTGAAACCCAAGGAAGTAGTTCAACTCGCCCATCATCGACATCTCGAATTTCTGCGTCATCACCCTGCTAAACTCTTCACAAGACTTTTGGTTAGTAGAACCAAATATTATGTCATCGACATAAATTTGGCATACAAACAAATCACCATCACATGTCTTAGTGAAAAGAGTTGGATCGGCTTTCCCAACCTTGAAAGCATTAGCAATTAAGAAATCTCTAAGGCATTCATACCATGCTCTTGGGGCTTGCTTAAGTCCATAGAGCGCCTTAGAGAGCTTACACACGTGGTCGGGGTACCGTTCATCCTCGAAGCCAGGGGGTTGCTCTACGTACACCTCCTCCTTGATTGGCCCGTTGAGGAAAGCGCTCTTCACATCCATTTGGAACAACCTGAAAGAATGGTGAGCGGCATATGCTAGCAAGATTCGAATTGACTCTAGCCTAGCCACAGGAGCAAAAGTCTCCTCGAAATCCAAACCTGCGACTTGGGCATACCCTTTTGCCACAAGTCGAGCCTTGTTCCTCGTCACCACCCCGTGCTCGTCCTGTTTGTTGCGGAACACCCACTTGGTTCCCACAACATTTTGCTTCGGACGAGGCACCAGTGTCCAAACTTCATTGCGCTTGAAGTTGTTTAGCTCCTCCTGCATGGCCAATACCCAATCCGGATCTAGCAAGGCCTCCTCTACCCTGAAAGGCTCAATAGAAGAGACAAAAGAGTAATGCTCACAAAAATTAACTAATCTAGATCGAGTAGTTACTCCCTTGCTAATATCACCCAGAATTTGGTCGACGGGATGATCCCTTTGAATCATCGCTCGAACTTGGGTTGGAGGTGCCGGTTGCGCTTCTTCCTCCATCACATGATCATCTTGTGCTCCCCCTTGATCACACGCCTCCTGTTGATAAACCTGTTCATCGTCTTGAGTTGGGGGTAGCACCATGGTCGAGGAAGAAGGTTGATCTCGTTCATCTTGTTCCTGTGGCCGTACTTCTCCAATCGCCATGGTTCGTATAGCGGCCGTCGGAACATCTTCTTCATCTACATCATCACAATCAACAACTTGCTCTCTTGGAGAGCCATTAGTCTCATCAAATACAACGTCGCTAGAGACTTCAACCAAACCCGATGATTTGTTGAAGACTCTATACGCCTTTGTATTTGAGTCATAACCTAATAAAAACCCTTCTACGACTTTGGGAGCAAACTTAGAATTTCTACCCTTCTTCACTAGAATGTAGCATTTACTCCCAAATACACGAAAGTACGATACATTGGGTTTGTTACCGGTTAGTAGCTCATACGACGTCTTCTTGAGGAGGCGATGAAGGTAGACCCTGTTGATGGCGTGGCAAGCCGTGTTCACGGCTTCCGTCCAAAAGCACTCGGGGGTCTTGAACTCTCCTAGCATCGTCCTCGCCATATCGATGAGCGTCCTGTTCTTCCTCTCTACCACACCATTTTGCTGTGGTGTGTAGGGAGCGGAGAACTCGTGCTTGATCCCTTCTTCTTCAAGGAATTCCTCCACTTGAAGATTCTTGAACTCGGACCCGTTGTCGCTCCTTATCTTCTTCACTTTGAGCTCAAACTCATTTTGAGCTCTCCTGAGGAAGCGCTTGAGGGTCCCTTGGGTTTCAGACTTATCCTGCAAAAAGAACACCCAAGTGAAGCGGGAAAAGTCATCAACAATAACCAGACCATACTTACTTCCTCCTATGCTCAGATAGGCGACGGGTCCGAAGAGATCCATATGCAACAGCTCCAGAGGTCTTGAAGTGGTCATCACATTCTTGCTGTGATGCGCTCCTCCCACCTGTTTACCTGCTTGACAAGCTGCACAAGGTCTATCTTTTTCGAATTGTACGTTAGTCAACCCTATCACGTGTTCTCCCTTTAGAAGCTTGTGAAGGTTCTTCATCCCCACATGTGCTAAGCGGCGATGCCACAGCCAGCCCATGCTAGTCTTAGCTATTAAGCATGCATCTAGACCAGCCTCTTCTTTTGCAAAATCAACTAAATAAAGTTTGCCGTCTAATACACCCTTAAAAGCTAGTGAACCATCACTTCTTCTAAAGACAGACACATCTACATTTGTAAATAGACAGTTGTACCCCATGTTGCATAATTGACTAACTGATAGCAAATTGTATCCCAAAGACTCAACTAAAAACACATTAGAAATTGAGTGCTCATTAGAAATTGCAATTTTACCTAACCCTTTTACCTTGCCTTGATTCCCATCACCGAATATAATAGAATCTTGGGAATCCTTATTTTTGACGTAGGAGGTGAACATCTTCTTCTCCCCCGTCATATGGTTTGTGCATCCGCTGTCGATAATCCAGCTTGAACCCCCGGATGCATAAACCTGCAAGGCAAATTTAGGCTTGGGTCTTAGGTACCCAACTCATGTTGGGTCCTACAAGGTTAGCACATATATTCTTAGGGACCCAAATGCAAGTTTTATCTCCCTTGCATCTTGCCCCTAACTTCCTAGCAATTACCTTCTTGCCCTTTCTACAAATAGCAAAGGGAGCATTGCAAGTATAATAAATGGTAGAAGGTTCATTTGCTACTTTCCTAGGAGCATGAATAACATTCTTTTTAGGAACTACATTTTTCCTAGTAACATTTCTATCATGCACATAAGAAGAACTAGGAGCAAACATGGCATGAGAATCATAAACATATGAGTCAAAAGCATCATAACTTCTATTTGCATTTCTAGTATGTCTTCTATCATGATACAAAAAAGCATGGTTCTTTTTAGTGCTACTAGCCATAGGAGCCTTCCCTTTCTCCTTGGCGGAGATAGGAGCCTTTTGGCTTGTCAAGTTCTTGACTTCTCTCTTGAAGCCAAGCCCATCCTTAATTGAGGGGTGTCTACCAACCGTGTAGGCATCCCTAGCAAATTTTAGTTTATCAAAATTACTCTTGCTAGTCTTAAGTTGAGCATTAAGACTAGCTAATTCATCATTCAATTTTGAAATAGAAACTAAGTGTTCGCTACAAGCATTAATATCAATATCCTTACACCTAGTGCAAACTTCAACATATTCAACACAAGAGTTGGATTTATTTGCTTCTACTAGTTTAGCATTTAAATCATCATTTATGCTTTTTAAGTTAGAAATAGAATCATGGCATGTTGACACTTCACAAGCAAGCATTTCATTCCTCTTAATTTCTAATGCAAGGGATTTTTGAGCCTCTACAAACTTATCATGTTCTTCATACAACAAATCCTCTTGCTTTTCTACAAGTATGTTCTTATCATTCAAGGCATCAATTAATTCATTAATTTTGTCTATCTTAGATCTATCTAAGCCCTTGAATAAACATGAATAATCTACTTCATCCTCACTAGATTCATCATCACTAGAAGAATCATAAGTATTAGCATTACGAGTGGTTACCTTCTTTTCCCTTGCCATGAGGCAAGTGTGATGCTCGTTGGGGAAGAGGGATGACTTGTTGAAGGCGGTGGCGGCGAGTCCTTCGTTGTCGGAGTCGGACGAGGAGCAATCCGAATCCCACTCCTTTCCAATATGAGCCTCGCCCTTTGCCTTCTTGTAATTCTTCTTCTTTTCCCATTTTCCACTCTTCTTTTCCTGGTCACTATCATTATCGGGACAATTAGCGATAAAGTGACCAATCTTACCACACTTGAAGCATGAGCGCTTCCCCTTCGTCTTGGTCTTGTTGGGATGCTCCTTGCGACCCCTTAACGCCGTCTTGAAGCGCTTAATGATGAGAGCCATTTCTTCATCATTAAGCCCGGCCGCCTCAATTTGCGCCACCTTGCTTGGTAGTGCCTCCTTGCTTCTCGATGCCTTGAGAGCAATGGGTTGAGGCTCGTGGATTGGACCGTTCAACGCGTCATCGACGTACCTTGCCTCCTTGATCATCATTCGCCCGCTCACGAATTTTCCAAGTACTTCCTCGGGCGTCATCATCGTGTACCTGGGATTCTCACGAATATTGTTCACGAGATGAGGATCAAGAACGGTAAAGGACCTGAGTAGTAGGCGGACGACGTCGTGGTCCGTCCAACGCGTGCTTCCGTAGCTCCTTATTTTGTTGATAAGGGTCTTGAGCCGGTTGTAAGTTTGAGTTGGCTCCTCTCCCCTTATCATGGCGAATCGTCCAAGCTCGCCCTCCACCAACTCCATCTTGGTGAGCATGGTGATGTCGTTCCCCTCGTGAGAGATCTTGAGGGTGTCCCATATCTGCTTGGCATTGTCCAAGCCGCTCACCTTATTGTACTCTTCCCTGCACAAAGATGCTAAGAGAACAGTAGTAGCTTGTGCATTTCTATGAATTTGTTCATTTATAAGCATAGGACTATCCGAGCTATCAAATTTCATTCCATTCTCCACAATCTCCCATATGCTTGGATGGAGAGAGAATAAGTGACTACACATTTTGTGACTCCAAAATCCGTAGTCCTCCCCATCAAAGTGTGGGGGTTTGCCAAGAGGAATGGAAAGCAAATGCGAATTCGAACTATGTTGAATACGAGAATAATCAAATGAAAAGTTCGAATTGACCGTCTTTTTGTAGTCGTTGTCACCATCCTTTTGGGAAGAAGTAGATTCATCACTATCGTCGTAGTAGATGATCTCCTTGATGCACCTTGTCTTCTTCTTCTTCCCATCTTTGCGCCTGTGGCCCGAGCCTGAGTCGTTGGACTTGTCATCCCTTGGCTCGTTGACGAAGGACTCCTTCTCCTTGTCGTTGATCACAATTCCCTTCCCCTTAGGATCCATCTCTTCGGGCGGTTAGTCCCTTTCTTGAAGAGAACGGCTCCGATACCAATTGAGAGCACCTAGAGGGGGGGGGGGTGAATAGGTGATCCTGAATAACTTCAAAACTTAAGCCACAAAAACTTGTTAAGAGTTAGCACAAGTATGGCCAAGTGGCTAGAGAGGAGTCAAAACACAATAACCACAAGAAATCAATCACAGAGATGACACGGTGGTTATCCCGTGGTTCGGCCAAGTACAAAACTTGCCTACTCCACGTTGTGGCGTCCCAACGGACGAGAGTTGCACTCAACTCATCTCAAGTGATCCAATGATCAACTTGAATACCACGGTGTTCTTGCTTTTCTTTCTTCAATCCCGTTTGCGAGGAATCTCCACAACTTGGAGCCTCTCGCCCTTACAAAAGATGTTCACAGAAAATCACGGAGTAAGGAAGGGATTAGCAACTCACACAACACAAAGATCACAGCAAATACGCACACACAAGACCCAGACTTGAGCTCAAGAGACTAGCACACTAGAACGGAGCTCAAATCACTAGAATGAAGAACAAGTGCGCAAGATTGATGTGCGAGTGATCAAGAGTGCTCAAGGAATGCTTGGTGTTCTCTTCCATGCGCCTAGGGGTCCCTTTTATAGCCCCAAGGCAGCTAGGAGCCGTTGAGAACACATCTGGAAGGCTATCCTTGCCTTCTGTCGTCGGGCGCACCGGACAGTCCGGTGCACACCGGACACTGTCCGGTGCCCGATTTCTTTCCTTAACAGGCGCAGCCGACCGTTGGCGACCGTTGCAGATCTGGCGCACCGGACAGTCCGGTGCACACCGGACAGTCCGGTGCTTCCTTCCGACCGTTGGCTCGGCCACGTGTCGCGCGCCGATCGCGCGGCCGACCGTTGGCCCGGCCGACCGTTGGCTCACCGGACAGTCCGGTGCACACCGGACAGTCCGGTGAATTTTAGCCGAAGTCGCCGGAGAAAAACCCGAGAGCGGCCTCTTCGGCCGAGGCAGCCTGGCGCACCGGACACTGTCCGGTGCACCACCGGACACTGTCCGGTGCACCACCGGACAGTCCGGTGCCCCAGACCGAAACAGCCCCTTGGCTGTACACAGCCAAGTCTTCTCTTCTCTTCTTCTTTCTGTTTCTAACACTTAGACAAGATATTAGTACACAAAACCAATGTACTAAGGCTTAGAAACATACCTTTACTTGTGATTTTCACTTTGTTCAACCATGGGCATATTCTCACATTTAAGCACTTGTGTTTGCACTCAATCACCAAAATACTTAGAAATGGCCCAAGGGCACATTTCCCTTTCAACTGCTTCAGCCTCCAAGTGGTTCAGCCTTCCATGATTATAGCGCGGCTGAGAGCGATTGCCTGCTCCAGACTGAGGCACATTCTGCTTTGCTGGGGCATTGGGGCCTGACTGCTGCTGGGCTGCCTTCTTCGGACATTGCATCACCCAGTGGCCTTGCTCTCCACAGTGGAAACATGCTCTGTTTCCAACCTGAGCTGGTGCTGCCTGACTGTTCTGCTGGTTTGCTGGGGCAGGAAGGCGAGGTGCCTGCTGATTCTGCCCCTGAAACTGACCTCCTGACTGATTGCTCTGACGGTTCTGGTACTGATGCTGAGGATACTGCCTTTGGAACTGCTGATTCTGTTGAGGTGGACGCTGGTTCTGCCTAAACTGCTGAGGTTGATTGCCTGAGAAACGAGGACGACTGCTGCTTCCAGGCTGGGGTCCACTAATCTTGCGCTTACGATCTTCCATCTCCTTACGCTTCCTTTCTGTCATGATTGCTCTGTCAATCAGGTGCTGGAATGTCGGGAAGGTGTGATTCATCAGCTGATACTGAAGAGGGTCAACCAAGCCTCTCAGGAAACGGTACTGTCGCTTGGCGTCGGTGTTGACATCTTCAGGAGCATAGCGAGACAATTGCAGAAACTTGTCCCGGTACTCACTGACAGACGATGGCCCTTGCTTGAGGGCCAGAAACTCCTCCTTCTTCACTGTCATCAGACCTGCGGGAACATGGTACTAACGAAAGCTACCTCTGAACTCTTCCCAAGTGATGGCGTCAGGGTGGGCATGGGTGGCGAGGTAAGACTCCCACCATGATTGGGCTGCTCCTCTCAACAGACGGGGACCATACAGGACTTTCTCCCTGTCATCGCACTGAGCAGTATGCAACTCCCGCTCCACAGTGCGCAGCCAGTCTTCAGCATCCATGGGGTCAGAAGAGTGAGCGAACGTTGGTGGATGACCTCTCATGAATTCAGCACGCTTGTCTCTAGGCATTTGAGGCATCTGAGGTTGAGGTGGAGCCTGCTGCTGCTGCTGAATGGCGGCCAAAGTCTGACCGATGGCGTGAACTGCCTGAGTCTGCATCAGAAACATCTGCTCGATCGACATCGGGGGCGGGGGCGGCAGATGCTGCTGCTGGGGCACCTCCTCCTGTTGAGCGGCTCGCTTTTGCTGAGCACGCCTTCCTCCTCTGCGCCTGTTCTCTGACATCTGCAGAATGCAACCACACATCAGAACTGATCTGGCAAATCTTGCAGCATAAGAAAAGAGTATGGAATTCTTCAACAGCACTGAACAGATGAGCATCTTCACTGATCTCCAACACAGACCACACAGCTTCTCAGATAAAGAGGAGAGTGGAATAAAAGGTTTCCCAACTATATAACTAACTCCATTAACATAATAGGCAAACCAAAATGCAGGGGATACCCACACTCTGGTGACAGTCATTACAAAGATCCAAACCAAACATAGTTCATCATGACAAACATAAATGCACAGGATGTAGCAAACTACCCTGTCTAACTAAGACTAACTAAGAGCGAGACTAATGCTAAGACTGAAGCTTCTATGTATATATTTCGTATTAATTACAAGATCCAACTCTAACGAGCTATGGTTCTAGATTTATCTTGGTCTTGCAGTCGGGATTACCATAAGACTGGTGTCCACGCTGAGGTGAGCGGTACGGGTGCTGAGTCCCGACGGGAGCGGGGGAACCACCATCCAGGTGACGACATTCCGCGCGCTCAGCCCGCAGCAGGGCGATCTCAGCACGAGCCCTACTCAGCTCGTCTAATGCATGGTCCAGCTCCGTGTTTAGCACGGCGGCTAGGTTGACTGTGCTGCTCAACCTAGGATTGCCCTCACCGACAGGTGAAACAATCACGCCTCCTGTGCTGCCAGATGGACGGCGGGGGTAATACTTCAGGTCAAGACCATCAGCTGCCCCACCGAAAACCGAGCAGTAGTGCGAAAGCGCACGCCGTGCAGCATCTTGCATGGCTGCCTCAGCTGAGTCCCGTTCAGAGATAGAATAGTGCTCTAAGCAGGCCTCTGCACCCTAGAGACTGTTCTCCGGGCAGCGCACCAAACAGGTTGCCTCCCAGCGGTCCGGGTAGACCCCGCGACTGTGCTGGTAGACCACACAGCGATACTCGACGGACCAAGTATGCCGGTTAAATGCCCGACGTAGCAGGGTGTCGAGCGCATCGTGGAAGTGACACCCGCGAGCAGCGTCGCGAGTGATGGGTCGAGCAATCCATCCTTCCGGCTCAAGGTTAGCAGAGAAGTCGGTGTCGTGGCTCGAGCTGTCGTCGCCATCTCCGTCGTCTGGGTCTCCTCCAGCGGCTACTCCAGAAGCTGGGGCGCCCAGTGGTGGTGCAGGGGGCGGCTCCAGAGGAAGCACAGGGGAGCAGCTCCTCACAGACTCTATCTCCTGGTGGAGCGAGAAAGAAGAGCCCTGCTGCTCCTGTCGTCGACGCTCCTGCTCCTCACGCAGGCGGTGGTGCAGTCTCTCCAAGTGGCTGGACTGTCCGGCCACGGGACGGCGAAGCGGACGCTCAGCAAGGCGAGAGGGTAAGAAGGGTATGACTGACTTTCGTGCAGTGTGTCTAAGTCGAGCCATCTACAAAAGACATCGCAAGCAAAAGGGTGAGAACAGAATCAATATGACCAGCAAGTAATGAATCATAGGTAAATGAAGGATTAGAATAAAACATGATTTTCAGCAAGGTATAGTATATAGTAGAACATAGGTTCGGTCGGTATGACCAACTTTTGAAGGGATATCAAAGTCAAGGCAGAGACAGAGGTCTATAGTCCTTAGAACGACCATTCTACTCTAGGTTAGCGGTCCTACAGTCAGCACGGCTTTGATACCACTTATGTCACACCCGGTTTTAGAAGGCAAACCGAATGCAAACCATGTACGTGCCAGGATCAGTTATTCACGTACACAGCAGTTACATAACATGGACATCATCACACAGTGCTCAAAATAGTATTAATAAGGGAAATAGTCGATTACATCATACATCTGAGACGTCCATATAGTTCTTGCAATAAATCAAAGTGCGGAAAAGAAACGTAGATAACCGCGGCCTTCATAGGCAGCCGACTGGGGGTTGCCGCTAACCCACACCTAGAACTCGTCGTAGTCTTGGAACTCCTGGAAGTCTCCTTCCACAGCTTCATCTTCGCCTGAGCAGTGGTTGCAATGCTGACAACCTGGGGGTGGGGGGGGTTTGGTGTGTAGAGCAAGGGTGAGTACACATCAACATACTCAGCAAGTATCCTGTTTGGCTGTAGTGGACTAGCTTTATGTGGGGATAAGTCAAGCAGTTGCTTTTAGTTGGTCAGATTATTACTTACTAGTAGAAAAGCCAAGTTTTAGCATTAACCCAAGTTATTAACCCAAACGTACTCCTTTCCGAACGGAAAGAGTACCACTTACCAGCATCATAGCCATAACCAAAACCATCGATCTCACAACCACCTGTACCAAAGTATCTCCGATCAAGTACCACTAATCACTGGAGCTCCCTTGGCCGCTCATAACCGTGAGCACGGCTGATATATCAGTTTTCAAACACTCTGCAGAGGTTGTGCACTTTACCCACAAGCCGTGATTCCCATTCTGCCCGGAGAGAGCTACTCCCCATTGACCACTACCTAGGTGGCCTAGCAGGGCATCACTACGTAGCCTTTACAAAGATTCCCCGGGGCTGTAGCCACCCGTTAGGTTTCCTAAATGCACCGCACTCCTCCCCAAGGGGCGAACCCAAACTTGGCAGAGCGAGCCGCATACACCGAGCCCCATTGACGGCACGACGGCTAAGTGAACTACACCCCGGATCCTCTAATTACTCAGCTAAGGGCATCCCATTCCACCCTTATGGTTGCACTGTTTTCCCGGGCGGTCATCCATAGAACAGGTCCTTACGGAGAGGCACTCGAGAAACCGCTCGAGCCCCCTTGAAGACCACAAGCATACATCATAATAAGAGAAGAGAAAACAGCGTATCATAGATAATCTCATTATGTTCATTGATTAGAGTTTGAGAAATAGCATAAAGCTAAACAGTAATAATCCAACCCAAATAGGTGAACAAGGACATGGTTAACAAAAGCTAGTCAATCCTTAGGCATAAATGTGTAAGGCGGGAGGTGAATTAAATAATGAATAGGACAGAGATAGGTCAAGGGACACTTGCCTCCACCAACCGACTGCTGCTCAGGGGCTTCTCCTGCGAGTTCCTCGGGCTCTTCAACCGGATCATTCTCTATGCGATTGCAAACATACATACATCCACACATTTAATACAAAAGAACAGTACACCATACAATAGAATGCAATAAGTAAACAGACGTTCCACGCGGGTTCGCGAGTACGCTTAAGAGAGAAAGAGTAAAAGACAGTCGAGAAACGATCACGTTACATGATTATAAACTAACCACTCGCTTAATGGAAGGAAATTTAATGTAGACACTATGTTTAGCGTAAAGTAAAGTCATGTTTCATGTCTAATTATTATAAGCAGGTGGAGATAAATAAAAGGATGGTCGCGCGGCGAGACGCGCGACAAAGCTCTCTAAAACAAATTAAGAAGTTAACGACTCGTCGCGCGACCGAGCACGCAGCGAGACACTTCGCCTTGGTTAAGAGGAGACGTTAAGCGTCGCGCGACGAAGCGCACGACGGCATACGTCGGCTAAACTGAGTCCAAAGTGGAACGTCGCGTGAATACACACGCGGCGTTACACCTTAAACAACCTGAAACAAAAATGGATCGTCGCGCGACGAAGCGCACGACGCAACACAAGATAGAATCTGAATTTAGACAAATCCGTCGCGCGGCGAAGCGCGCGACGCAACACGCTAATTAACGAGTAATCACCGCGAGCGCGGGCGAGCGAAGATACGGTCGGGCGAGGCCGGGACGGGGGAACGGGCGGCCGAGCTGGGGCCAGGGCGGTTGAACCGGCCAGGGGGGCGGTTGAACCGGCCAGGGGCCGCACCGGGGACACGCCGGGGGCCGGAGGCCGCGCCGGGGTCGCGCCGGCGAGCAGGGGCCACCGGGGCCGCGCTGCGCGCGAGCTGGGGAGGAGCGGGGGCGGGCGGGCGCCGCCACGGGGCCAGGACGGGCGGACGCCGCCGCGGGGAGGGGCGGGCGGACGAGCGCCGCGCGGGGCCGGGGGAGGGGCCGAGCGCCGCCGCGCGGGACCGGGGAGGGCAGGCGAGCGCCGCGCGGGGCCGGGGGAGGGTCCGAGCGCCGCCGCGCGGGACCGGGGAGGGCGGGCGAGCGCCGCCGCGCGCGGGGGGGGGGGGGGGGGAAAGGGGAGCGCCGCCGACGGGCGAGCAGGGGCGGGCGAGCGCCGCCGGGGAGGGAGGGGGAGGGGCCGAGCGGGGGGGGCCGAGCGGGCGGTCCGAGCGCCGCCGCGGGCGAGCAGGGGCGGGCGAGCGCCGCCGGGGAGGGAGGGGGAGGGGCCGAGCGGGGGGGGCCGAGCGCCGCCGCGGGGAGGGGCCGAGCGGGGGGCCGAGCGGGCGGTCCAAGCGCCGCCGCGGGGAGGGGCCGAGCGGGGGGGCCGAACGCCGCCGAGGGCCAGGGGAGGGCGGGCGCCGCCGCGCGGGGCCGGGCAGGGGCGGGCGGGCGAGCGCCGCCGCGGGGGGAGGGGACGGGGTCGCACGCGGGCAGGGGGAAGAGGGAGGGCGCGCGGGGGGGGGGGGGGGAAGAAGAGGAGGGAGAGGGAGAGAGAGAGGAGAAGGGGAGGGGAGGGGAGCTCACCTCGGGGTCCAAAATCCGGTGATCGCCGTCTCCAAATCCTAGGGCACCACGGGGAGAGAGAGGTGGAAGAAGGAGAGGAGAGGTTGTTTGCGCGGGAGATCCAAATGAGAGGGAGAGAGGGGAGGGGGCGCATGGGGGGGGGGGGGTTTGGGCGCCAGGGGCGCGCAGGACAGGGCGGGCCGGACTAGGTTGGGCCGGGCCACTTCGCGGATCGAAAACCCACGACAAGCGCGGACCACTAAACGGAATTAAATCGCGAATCGAAATCCGGAACGGAACGAGACGAACACTCAACATCAGACAAAGGAATGTGCTTCGGCATGATGCAACACCCATGACACTTAGGTTTTGGTTTATACATGACACGGACACCTGCCGTTATACTGGTTTGAAATTGGGAAGAAGGAGCAAACGGGGAAAGAGAAAAGAGAGTAACGCCCGAATTTGGTGAGAGAAAAGAAGAAAAAATTCTACCCCCAAATTCAGGGCGTTACATTAACGTGTCGGGCCGACCCATAGTCCGACGGGCCTATGCCAGCCGCCCAGCCCATCACGTTTATGTAGCCAAAAAGGCTAAAAATGTGTAAGAATGAGGGTTTAAACCATGGTTGTTGGCTTTAAAAGCTTATCTACATCTGCTTAACCAACATAGCTTTGTTTAAACTTCATGCGGCTACTTACCTACAACCCAGAACACGTGAAAGAGTTTCTGCCGCGGGCGAAACAGTTTGGGGTGCCTCCCACTTATAGATGTCCAAATGGGTCACCCGGCCCGGCCAGGCCCGCTGAGGCACGACACGATTTTGGGTAAACCCGACCCAACCCGGTTTGGCCAGCCCGCGGGCTACGGACCGGTAGGCTATTTATCGTGTCGGGTCGGGCCGTGGTCCGATGAGCCTATGCTAACCTGTCATGTTTAAGTAGCCAAAAAAGGCTAAAAATGTGCAAGAATGGGGGTTTGAACGATGGTTGTTGGCTTTAATAGTCTATCTACACCCACTTAACCAACAAGGCACATATATATTTTTTTGTGTTTTATACTCTATAATCATGTGTAGTATAGATATTTTAAATTTAAAAATAGAAAAACATAAAACTAGGCCATGTCGGGCCATGCCGCGCCTTAGTCCCAGACACGACCCATGGTTGGGCTGGGCCGGCCCGAGCCCGGTAACCACCGTGCTGGGTTACGGGCTTACTGGGCGGCCCGACCCGTTTGGACTTCGTCCCCACTTCGGGCTGTTCGGGCAAGTAGTGTCCGTTGTTGCCTGTTTGTCCCAAGAGAAGGTTGCTGCCAAGCTTGAGTTGTTTAAGAGGACTATTGGTTATTCTGGGTTTGAGGTTTTCACTGCAGTGTCCAAGGCACCAGCTATACTAAAATTTTCTGCCGAGATTCTTCTTCGCAAGATTGGGTTCCTCGTCATCGAGGCTGCACTGGAGCCACGGTACATTGTGCAAAGGCCTGTACTGCTCACATACAGCCTGGAGAAGAGGCTAGTGCCACGGCATTGTGTCATGAAGGTCCTGTGGGAAAAGGGATTGCTCAATAGCAATTCAAACTTTTTCACAGTAATTAAATTAGGTGAGGAAACTTTCAGATCGAAGTTCATCGACTGTCACAAGGACTCTGTTCCTGGCCTTGCATATTCCTATGCTACAACTCGTGCTGGTATTGTGCCCTCTAGAGTTTATTATGTTTAGCATCTCTATTTATGTTGTAGGCACTTGGCAGGCAGACTGGTGGGACTGCAACTTATGCTTATCAGCAGCTATCCACTGTGCAGGCTTTCTCAATTATCTTTCTACGTTGGAACCGCTAAGTGACTCTGACTGCCCATAGTCTAAGTTTAAGTTAAGCTTGTTATTTGTGAAGGAGCTTGATTTTATTTGCGACCTTAATGCGCTGTGTGTGTTAATAATTTCTTTTTCTGCCTAGCACACGGCTGGCTGAAGATTACCCTTTGTTTTTCTCCTGTGAATATGTCTTTTGTTGTGGACCTGCTGGAGGGCAGAACTTATTAGGCTAATATTGTTAAATTCCAATTACCTTTTCATTTCATCTAACCAGTTTATTTATTGGTATGTTTTATTCCAACTGATGTTTTGCCTAGCTCACACTAGCTAAAATGATTTTTTTTCTACTGATGTTTAAATGTTGTACTTCACTGAGGCTGAACTAGTAGTTTTAAGTAGTGGCTGAAAGTGCTAGAGCGAAGAAAACTGTATGAAAAAATATACTTGACCCCCCAACTATAAATGATTGTCTACTTCACCACCTCCTATCTATAAAACCAAGTATTATACCCTTTAAACTATTGAAAATTGTCTAAACAAACCCTTGAGGCGGTTTTGAAGGTGGTTTTACTGATGTGTCATTTTTAGAAGTCTATTTAACCTTCTAACATATCAAGGGTTGATTGCATGACCTTTTCAACTGTAAAATATAATACTATAGCTCTTAAAATATCTAATTATGTCCAAATAATCTCCAGGATCATGTTAGACCGTTTGGACACTATATACCACCACACTAGTACAAGCACACATGCTTGGACACAAACCCATCGCCTACCCCCTAGCCTTATTATTTTAGGCTTGTGTTATCCCAGCATGATCATTCAGAAGGTCATTCAAATAGTATTAGGGTTAGTTTGAGAGTCCAAAAACCGAAGGGGTTTGGAGAGTTAAAATCCCCTCCATAGTCAAAATTGAATGAGGATGAGATTTTAGCCTCTCCAATCCCCTCCGATTTTGTGGCTCCTAAACTAGCCTTTAGAAGTCAAAATTGAATGAGGATGAGATTTTAGCCTCTCCAATCCCCTCCGATTTTGTGGCTCCTAAACTAGCCTTTAGATGTTTTAATGGCTATAATATTATATTTTATATTTGAGAAGGTTATGCAGTCACCCTTGATATGTTATGGGTTATATAGACTATAAAAATAGCACATCAGCAAAACCACCTCTAAAACCGCCTTAGAAATGATTTAGATGATTTTTAATAGTTTGATGGGTAGAATATATGGTTTTACTAGGCCACAATGTTGCCCCAATTTTCTCACCTTTACATTGCACATATACACCATTCCTATATGACAGGTTAAATATACAACTGACAGAGCAATATATTATTGTAGTTTTACATCTTATTATCCGTGTAGGTGTATAAGTCGTTTTCTTCATGCAGGTTGTTTGGGATAAGGATCTAGTTGAGGATTCCCCCTTGCCCTGCTAGTTGCCCTTGGATCCATGCCAATTTTTAGTTCATTTTACTTATAGATAAATCATTTGTTACAAATACTGCCCGATTTGTTCTGAACAATAAAAAAACCTTTTTTTAATGAATGGCCATTTGAGCACTTGGTGATATTTTTTAGGCCTAGGCATTGGAGTACATTGGTCTTGCGCCCACAATGCATTGAGAAGGTCTTGTAGAGGGTGAGAAGTAAGTCTGATCGTTAAGCTTTTTGTTTGTTCAGTTTGTTAGTTGTGCTGTTTTGGATTGACAACCAAGTCGAATTGCTTTGTTTACCCCTCTCTGTCGTGCATGTTATTCGTAGTTATTTTTTCAATGTCCAGAAAAAAACCATCTACCAAGGATAGAATGAATAATGGCATCCGGATGAACAAACAAGTTCATAAAATAAAGCATATAACATCAATCAATTCATCATATAAGTTCATAACTGTCGGTTAGTACGCGTATAATAATACGTTAGGCAATCTTCTAGTTTAGATCATTGAACCATCTTTGCAGCAGCAGAAAGTGGATCTTCTTCTAGTTCAGATCAGTGAACCACGGGCTTCGGAGCGCGACCGACGCCGACGGCCTCTTGTCGGCGTCGCAGGAGAGGAGCCGCTGCAGGAGGTCGAATCCATCCGCGGACAGGAGCTTCTTGGGAAAGAGCTTCCGCAGCATGCTGGGGTGGCGGACAGGCGGCAGGGGCACCATGGCGGCGAGCGGGAGGGACTTGAATGCCGGCCACGTCGTCCGCTCCGACACGCCGAGCACGCCGAATATCCAGCTGAGCACCTCCATGTCGTCCTCCCCGTCGAAGAGCGGCTTCCCGGTGAGGAGCTCCGCCATGACGCAGCCGAGGGACCACATGTCCACCATCGCGTCGTAGTCGGGCTTCCCCAGGAGCATCTCCGGCGCCATGTACCGGCGCGTGCCAGCCTGCCCGTACGCCGGCTTGGTGATCGAGGCGGCGAGCCCGAGGTCGCATATCTTGACGGAGACGGGCTCGCGGTCATCGGCGCCGGCGCCGGCGCCGACAAGGATGTTCCCGGGCTTTATGTCCCGGTGCATGATCTGGCGCGCGTGCATGTGCTTGGCCCCGGCCAGGAGCTGCCGCATGATGAGCCGCACTTGCGGCTCCGTGAACGGGCGGCCGGCGCGGTAGCGGCTTCCGTTGAGTACGTCGTGGAGGTTGGGCCCGACGCACTCCATCACGAGCGCGATCTCGGCCTTGGCGGGGTTGACGGCGATCGCGTGCAGGCCGACCAGCGACGAGTGGCCGCGGCAGGCCGCGAGGAACTCGGCCTCCCGCAGCGTCTTGTTGGCCACAGCCACCACCTCCGCCCCAGCACCAGCTGGCGCGCGGAGTGTCTTCACGGCGACGGCCTGGCCCGTGGCGCGGTGCCGCGCCTCGACGACGGCGCCGAAGCTGCCCTCCCCGAGCACCCGGGTCGTCTCGTAGTCCGCTGTCGTCCAGAGACGGCGCCGCTTGCACCACCCTGCCCCCGCGCCGGAGGAGTCGTCGTCGTCGCGGTCGAGCAAGAAGCTGATGGCAGCGACGCGCTTGGCGAGCATCGCAAACCGGTGGCGAGGATCGCAGCAGAACGACGGGCGGGCGGGTGGTGATGGATCGGAGGCGAGCATGGCGGCGTAGGGGACGAGAAGTCAGATAGCTAGCGGTGCTGGAGGCGAAATGGATGAGGTTTGGATCCAGGACAGGACGAATATATAGAGCAACAAGCGTGGGCGTGGGCGCGTGGCTGTGTTTGGAGACGCGGAAAGCGGAAAGCGGCCGGAGCGGATTGCATGCATAACAACTTCTACAGACATGTACAACGCTCTCTCTCTTTCACGCGTGGGGAGGGAGAGGGAGGGTAGTATTTTGAACATTCTCCTTGAAAAAATCAATATATTTCTTCCGTATAAATCCTTCACGATCGGACTAAGATATTTAATAATAGACTAGGTGAGTGTCCGTACGTTACAACGGAAACATATAATACCATAGTTAAGTGTACGTGCATTGTGATCAGACCTGAAACTTGGGCCGGGTCAGGCCGGCACGACACGAGCCCATCGTGCCTTGGGCCTTAAGTCTTCGGGCCGACACGGCCCTTAATATTTTCGGGCTGGGCCGTGCTAGGCCAAACACTTAAAATCTACGCCCGGTACGACACTAAAGCACGTCGTGCTTGTCTTGGGTCGGGCCGGCCCAGGCACGACCCACAACCAAGCAAGCCATTTTGAAGATATATATAATGAAGTCTAATATAATTTTGATATCATATTTTTACCAGCCTTTTCGTCGTCGAGCCGGCCCAAGCACGACCCAGTCACTCGTGCCGGGCCGGACGGCACGATGGGCTGAAAATCAAAGCCCGGCCCAACCTTTTATTCGTGCCGTGCTGGTACGACCCAATATATTTCGTGTCGGGCCGTGCTTTGAGCCCGTTTTCTTGGGCCGTGGCTGGGCGGCCCAAAACAGCACGGCCCAAACTTTCAGGTCTAGTTGTGATTGCACATAATTGCAAACCAGAGCTTTTCAAACGTAAATGCTGCTTCTTTCTTCATTGTTTGACATCAACCATTTTCGTTTTTGGGTCGCACAACCATAACAAACAGTATTTTGTCACCGTAAAATCCGTGTGGCAAATTATCGTCGTAACACTAATATTATATTGACCGCAAATTTCTTCGGAGAAGGCATCACAATGTAGAGGTATTGGACAACCAATAAGGTAATTTACTACAGTATAAAGTACAATTCTTTAAGCCATACCATCTGCGGATGAGTCAATTAGGTTGTAGAATACATAAATATAAGCTTTCAGATCTGCAAGGGTAGGAACATTGTGTTAACTTGGTTCTAGCAAGATTTCATGATAAAGTAATAATTAATTGCTGATAAAACAGAAGAATGGTCCTTTGGTTGTGTTTTCTCCTATAAAAAAGATCTACCTGTTTTATAGTAACTAAATGACAAGGTACCACTAAAGGTTTTCATACAGGCAGAGCCAGGTGAAGAAAAATAACATATAGCATTTTGCAATCATAATGAAATCACAAATGAGAAAAGGCACATTGTTGTACTTTTTTGGTGTTTCTTTCAAACAAACACAGCTGGACATGATGTGAACTGAAAACACACACAGCACAAAAAGGATCCAAAGCCACCTAACCCCAAACCAAACAAATCGAATCCATGGATGCTCACCTAGGCGAGCAAAGGAGATCTGAAGGAGACAAGCTGTATTCCAGCTTCTGTGCCTGGCGCTCTCCTCTATATTCTGAGGTCATTAACCGGTTTCGCAAAGCTCAAGATTTTGTGGCTGCATATCGAAGCGGGTGGGCAGAAGACGCGAACGATGGCGGTTTCCATGGAGCAGGTGGACTGCGGGTTAGTTTGTAGAAAATGGAAGGGGGTTTTTGGACTCGTTCTATCACTCGGTGCCTGCTACAAGTTTTTGGATTTAGAATTCAGTTTTTTTATTTTCAGTGAAGTTCAACATCTGATGATATTCAGATTTTAGATTTTTTTGATGCAGCTGAACATCTAATGATAGGAAAGGTGATGGAAACATTGGATTACTGAGCAAAATGGGAAATTGATCAAGATGGTAAGCTCAAGTGTTTGGCTTCAATGCTGGGAATTCCCAGTTGTGATCGGTGTTGCGGCTCCTAACCTTGGTGAGATCAGCCTGTCCAACAACCAGCTTATTTTACGCAAGCATGGAGATGAGCATGCTTAAACAACTACAGTAGATGGTCTCTGCCTAGTGCCTAGCACTCATTTGGGAAAGCAAAGGACACGATAACATACTCCCTCCATAAGGAAACAAGTAATCCGTTGCAAAAACTACCTAATGGGAGGCCTAAGCAACATAGAGTTTTTCCTACGTCAATGATAAAACAGAGTACACCACTGCTGTAACTTCGCTCGATGTGTACCTATGCAAGCTATGTGAACTTCACTGCAGAAACATGAACAATCTTGGGCAGAAACTCTGGCTGAAAACCCGAATTAGTCTTTTACATCCATGATTCCACCTGACGTAACCTGGAAAACGTGATATTGGTCAAGGGAAACAAGTTATGTGTATCACACATTGATAGCTTGTATCATCTAAAACATTCATTCAGTCATGGCAGTTAGCGCTTAGCAGAAAGGTTCACTATTAGTAGAGTTTGGTATGCAAGGAAATCTAGCTAGATTTTGGCAAGCTGTGAAAGTAACACAACCATTAGCACAAGCAATAAACATGGACAAACAAAGCAAAAAAGATATAGATTCTCCTTCGGGAAGGTTAGGTGCATCGAAGATCTTGCAGACACACTGCTCGCCTTTTCCTTTCCTCAGCATCAATCTGATGGTGGCAACATGCGCCAACACGTGGCCGCCTGCTGGTTTCTTTGGATTGGTTATGAACATGCCGCCACCTGGATCAGCAATCACTACAACACAAAAGGGAGACAGCTAAGAATTTGGAACTCATTGACCTATAAACTCTTGGAACTGATAAGTGCTAAATAACAACAAAGCCCACCTTGGTTGGTGATGTACACTGCAACATTGAATTCCTCGGCAATCTTGGTAAGTGTGGGGGACAGATATCCCCTGGGACCACTAGAAGGATAAAAGATCTCACGAAAGGCCTAAAGGCCTCATAATTCGTAAGGTCATCCCCCTCGTGGGCCTAGGAGGAACGGATGGTGAGACAGATCAACACAAGGCTGGGTCGGTGCAAGTCTAGACGGCCCAACAACGTCTGAGCAATAATTGCAAGCAGTGACCCGACCTTCCCGCATAGGAGCCCCGTACGTCGGAATTGGGCAAGGATGAGTCGGCTAAACTATAAGAAGATAGACTCAGTTAGTTCACTACAATTCCGGCTCACGTTATTATTATATCCACATGTAATGCCCCACGGTCGAGTATATAAGGCCTAGGGGGCACCCCTCCAAGACGATCGATCGAGAGAAACATCACTCGTCGCTTAGCCATCCACCCCGCTTTCTACGTTTTCCGACACTAGAGAGCTCCTTTGTAACCCGCCACATAAAGCATCCCAGCCAGGACGTAGGGTGTTACGCATCTCAAAGCGGCCCGAACCTGTACACAATTGTCCACTGTCTCTCGTGCATTTAGCACGAACCGTCGAGCTACAGTCGATAACACCGTCCTACTCCAAAAAGCACCTTGAGGAGCAATCCCGGGTGCGCGGTCGGACCCGAAACACCGACAGCTGGCGCGCCAGGTAGGGGGTGTGTCATCGATCCAAGCTAGCTCAATGGCCGTCACCTTCCAGCACAAGATCATCCTCCACCCCGGATCCATATTCTGCTTCGGTACTATCTCATCTATAGCGGATGAGAAGGGAACTCTGCATCGCCTCGCGGATCCGCCGAAAAGAGAGCCTTCCTCAGAAGTCTCCAGGAAAATCGGGGCGAAGCAGGAAGAAGTGCAACCTCTGGCGCTCCTAAAAAAGATCACCTCCGGCAAGATAGGGGCTGAGGGTCCCTCGGTCCGGAGAACTCCGCTGTCCACCTCTCCGACGAAAAAATGGACACGAATCACAAGGAAAAAGAAAGCAGAGGACCATCAAGCTAATCTTTCTGCACCTCCGCCCTCAAAGGAGAACATAAAGAAGATCACCGTGACAGCTACTCCATTCTACCCCAACGTCCTCTTCATTGGGAGAGCGGAGTCGCCCCCCGTCTCCGACGACGAGCCGACCGCACCCGGAGAGGAACCTCCTCAGCGGGAATCCCGCCGACGAAGGAACCGACCCCGAAATATCCGGCGACATCACGAGGCCGGCGAGCGGGACCCGGCGCAGCCTGTATCGCGAGACGAGGTCTCAGAGGTAGGAGAAACTCCGGAGGAACGTGTCTTCAGGGAACGAAGGAATTCTCGATGGCGTGATCATCGACGGGCTCAAGAACAAGCCGAGCAGGAGGCAAGGCAACGTCGGGGAAATCCACTCTTCGGGCGCAACCTGAACCCCGACTTCGCCCGAGCCATGAATACGCCGAGTGAAGTCGGAGGGGTGCTGGCTCGGATAGCTGATGGCCTCCCTCGGACTCCCGACGCCGAGGGCTATCGGCGACTGTTCACTCAGGCAGCCAATCACCTTCTACCTCTCGCTCACCCGCCGAACGATCTATGACACGCCATCAACAGTCGCCGGGACGCGCGAAGCTCCATCAATGCTTCGCGTTAATGACGACACGAGAACGAAATCCGTCGACATGAAGAGTACGACCGGGACCATGGCGTCCTAGGACGGAGTCAGGCTACCAGGACCGAGTCGGCCACGACTTCAATTGGAGGCACCACCCGGGGACGGTCGAGGCATCACGGCGATCACTCCCCTCCCCGGGACAGGCAACATCATCGACGCCAGGAGGACACATGTGGAGTATCGGCGCTGAGCCTCAGGGCCATTCAATGGCCCCCTAACTTCAAGGTATCCAACATCGACAAATATGAACCTAAGCAGGATCCAGGAGGCTGGTTGGCCGTCTACACCACCGCTGCTCGAGCTGCTGCGGCGACCGAGGACGTAATGACCGCATACTTACCTATTGTCCTCGGGCAAGACGCGCTGCAATGGCTGCGACACCTACCCCGACATTGCATCGATGACTGGAGCGACTTCAGTCGGCGCTTCACCGCCAACTTTCAGTCCCTCTCCGACAAACCGGCTCAACCATGGGACCTCAAATCCATCAAGCGCCAGGGGACGAAACTCTCCGGTCGTACCTCAAAAGATTCTAGACCATGAGAAATCGAATCCCCGAGGTCGTGGAGGCGGCAGTGATCGAGGACTTCTATAGAGGATCCAATGACTCGGCCTTCGTCTGAACCATATTACAGAAGGCGTCGACTACCTCCGAGCAACTGTTCCGAAGAGCCGACCTCTACATCACCGCCGACGAGCGAGCTCAGGACCTCATCGGACGTGTAAAACCAGCACCAGTGGCACCGCGACGCGACACGAATCAGCAGCCCGACAAGCGTTGGGAGAAGAGACCTCACGAAGAAGTCCACGCCGCCGGACCACCTGCTTCTTGCGCCCGGGGAGGACCTCGTGGAGGCGAACGCACGCTGGACGACATCCTCGACGCCCAGTGCCCGTACCACAAGGACATGCGCCACACCCTTCGGAACTGTAGAGACTTCAAGCACTCCGTCGGGCACGACCGACCTTTCCAATCTCTACCTCCTCCTCCGCCGCGGGGAGGACCAGGAGAACCGCGACAACCCCAACAACAGGAGGAGGGAGGATGCGGAGCCTTCCCGCGTGTCGATAGAGAGGCCAACGTCATCTTCGGCGGACACGGATCGCAGGAGAACAAGAGACAACAAAAGCTCAATGATCGCCAAATACTGGTGGCGACCACCAGTCCTCCCGCCCCATACCGATGGTCGAAGCACCCGATCACCTTCACTCGGGCAGATCAGTGGCTCAACTTCGACCACCCAGGCAAATACCCGCTCCTCGTTGATCCGGTGATCCGAGAGAGCAGGGTGAAGAAGGTATTAGTGGACGGAGGGAGCAGCATCAACGTCACCTTCCCTCGAACGCTACAAGGCTTGTGAGTTCACCTCAAGGAGCTCCACGAGTCAGATACTCCTTTCTTCGGCATCGTGCCGACTGAAGGAGAATACCCGCTAGGCCACATCTACATGCCGGTCACCTTCGGAACTCCGGAGAACTACAGAACCGAGTTCCTAAGGTTCGAAGTGGCGAACTTTGACTGCGGGTACAACGCTATCATCGGGAGGCCTGGATTGGCGAAATTTATGGTCATTCCGCATTACACATACATGATATTGAAGATGCCAGGGCCGCAAGGGATCATAACTGTGCGCGCTGACTTCCAAGGCACCGCAAAATGTTTCTGAGTGGCCATCCAGGCGACCCTCACCACCAAACCGTCGGCGACTTCTTCCGCGCAGGCAAACTCTAAGCCTGAGGAAGACCTCGCGGTACCCACGAACGAGGCTCAAGCTGCGACCTCTATGCGGCCGACTGAAGAAACCAAAAGAGTCAACCTTGGGTTCACCGATGAACGCAAAACCGCCATCATCAGCTCCAGCCTGGATGACAAATAGGAAGGCGCGCTCGTCCAGTTCCTGCAGGATAACTGAGACGTGTTCGCATGGCAACCTGCAGATATGCCGGGAGTCCCAAGAAAACTGGCCGAGCACAAATTAAAAGTCTACCCCCAGGCGAGTCTGATCCGGCAAAAGTTGCGTCGTTTCACGCCCGACAAGAGAGAGGCCATTCGTGCTGAGCTGGCTCGCTTGGTCGCGGCTGGATTTATTAGAGAGGTGTTACATCCCGAGTGGTTAGCCAACCCTGTTCTTGTACTCAAAAAGAATAAGGTGGATTATCGCATGTGCGTCGACTATACGGATCTCAACAAACACTGTCCAAAGGATCCCTTCTGGCTCCCTAGGATAGATCAGGTGGTAGATTCCACCGCTGGATGTTCTATGCTGTCCTTCTTGGATTGCTACTCTGGGTATCATCAGATTAGCCTGGCGAAAGAAGACGAGGAAAAAACAGCGTTCATCACTCCATTCGGTGCTTTCTGCTATACCTCCATGTCGTTCGGCCTCAAATACGCTGGAGCGACTTATCAGAGAGCTATTCAAACATGCTTAGCCGATCATTGGGGCAAGCGTGTGGAAGCTTATGTGGACGACGTGGTAATCAAAATAGAAAATTCAGAAAATTTCATTGAAGATTTACAGCTGGTTTTCAACAGTCTACGGCAAAATCGATGGAAGCTTAATCCCGAAAAATGTGTTTTCGGGGTATCAGCAGGGAAGTTACTCGGGTTTATTGTCAGCCACCGGGGAATTGAAGCTAATCCAGAAAAGATCGAAGCTATCATGAGGATGGAGGCACCGCGATCACAGAAGAAAGTTCAAAGACTTACCGGATGTATGGCAGCCCTGAGCAGATTCATATCCAAGCTGGGAGAAAAAGGCTTACTGTTTTATAAGTTACTCAAGAAGGTGGACAAGTTTCAGTGGACTTCAGAAGCATAGGAAGCCCTAGACGCATTGAAAAGTTCTTGACAACACCACCAGTGCTGAAACCACCGCGTCGAGCCACACCGACTCAACCAGCTGAAGAGCTGCTGCTATATATCTCTTGCACGACTCATGTGGTGAGCACCGCGTTGGTAGTCGAGCAAGCAGAAGAAGGGCATGCATACCCAGTACAGCATCCTGTTTATTTCATCAGTGAAGTTCTGGGTCCCTCGAAGAAGAAATACCCTCAAGTTCAGAAGCTATTATATGCAGTACTTCTAACTGCACGCAAGCTCCGTCACTACTTCGACGACCACAAAGTCATAGTAGTCACGGGATTTCCGATAGGAGATATTCTTCACAACAAAGAAGCCATCGGGAGAATAGCCAAGTGGGCCTGCGAGTTGGGATCTCATGACATCGAATTTCGACCTCGCACTGCCATTAAAACTCAAGCACTGGTTGACTTCGTATCAGAGTGGACCGAACAACAAGTACCAGATAACCCAGAAACTGCAGAAGTATGGCGAATGTATTTTGATGGCTCGTTAAAACTGCAGGGAGCAGGCGCAGGGATCCTCTTTACCGCACCTAGAGGCGAGCACCTCAGATATGCCCTTCAGCTGTTATTTCCAGCCTCTAACAATGCAGCAGAATATGAAGCTCTGATTCATGGACTGAACATTGCTATATCATTGGGCATCAAGAGACTGATGGTATACAAAGATTCTCTGGTAGTCATAAGTCAGATAAATAAAGAATGGGATTGTTCGAGCGATTCAATGGGAAAATACTGCACTGCCGTCCGGAAACTAGAAGATAAATTCGAAGGTCTGGAATTTCACCATGTAGAAAGAGATCGAAACACGGCAGCTGATGTATTGTCCAAGCTAGGATCCAGTCGAACTCAGGTCCCACCTGGAGTCTTTGTTCAAGAAATACCACACCCAAGCATCTCACTGGATCAAGCAGAAGAATGTAATACCTTGAGCCAACCAGAGTCAGATTCTGATGACTGGAGGAAGCCGATCATCAAATATATAAAAAATGAGGAGGAGCCAGATGACAAGAATACAATCGAGCGCATCGCAAGACAATCAGCTCACTATACACTCATTGGGGAAACACTATAGAGAAGGAGTGCATCAGGAGTCCTCATGAAATGCATTCTTTCAGCCACTGGAAAGCAACTTCTGGATGAAGTCCATGCTGGGCAATGTGGATTACACGCAGCATCCAGGACCCTAGTTGGGAAGTTTTTCAGGTCAGGTTTCTATTGGCCAACAGCGAAGAGTGACACGGCCGAGTTAGTCCAGAGGTGTGAAGCTTGCCAGTACCTGTCAAAACAGCAGCATCTACCAGCACAGCAGCTGCAGGCTATACCCATAACTTGGTCGTTCGCGTGCTGGGGATTGGATATGATTGAACCTTTCAAAAAAGCTCAAGGAGGATACACTCATGTGCTGGTGGCTGTCGACAAATTCACTAAATGGATAGAGTTCAAACCTATTGCTTCTCTAACTTCAGCTAAGGCAGTGGAATTCATACAAGATATAATATTTTGGTTCGGGATACCGAATAGCATCATAACCGACCTAGGATCCAACTTCACCAGTTCAGAATTCTTCGATTTCTGTGAGCAAAAGAGCATTCAGATCAAATATGCCTCGGTGGCACATCCAAAGGCCAACGGGCAAGTGGAAAGAGCTAACGGGATGATATTAGAAGCACTCAGAAAGAAAGTCTTTGACAAGAACGAGAAATTCGCAGGAAAATGGATCAGAGAACTGCCATACGTAGTCTGGAGCCTGAGAAGTCAACCCAGCCGAGCTCTGCATGGAAACACCCCCTTATTTATGGTTTACGGTTCGGAGGTAGTGCTACCTGCCGATCTCAAGTTCGGGGCACCAAGGTTAATCTTTGATGACATAGCAGAAGCTGAAGCCACTAGGCTAGAAGACATTGACGTACTCGAAGAAGAGCGACTGAATACGGTGATTCAATCAGCGCGATACTAGCAAACTCTGAGGTGCTATCATGATAAGGCCATACGACGTCGATCCTTCGCAGTGGGAGATCTCGTCCTCCGCCGAATTCTAACGGGGGAGGGACGGCATAAATTGTCACCTCTATGGGAAGGACCATTCATAGTAGCAGAAGTCACTCGGCCGGGATCATATCGCCTTACTCAGATGGACGGAACAGAAATTGGGAACTCATGGAACATAGAGCATCTCAGGAAATTCTACCCGTAACTACATCACAGAGGCTCTCGGAACGACGATGTATTCTGTAAATTGAGAAAAATATCATCAATAAAAAGGTTTCAAAGGTGCTCAGATTGTTCACTGTCAATTGACACGCATACTTAACTCGGGGTGACCACTATGCCCTGCTAACAGAGCAATCGACTTAAGTCGGCAACGACTTAAGACGGTGCGACATGCTCACACATACTTAACTCAGGGTGACCACTATGCCCTGCTAACGGAGCAATCGACTTAAGTCGGCAACGACTTAAGGCGGTGCGACATGCTCATGCATACTTAACTTAGGGTGACCAGTATGCCCTGCTAACGGAGCAATCGACTTAAGTTGGTAACGACTTAAGACGGTGCGACATGCTCACACATACTTAACTCAGGGTGACCACTGTGCCCTGTTAACGGAGCAATCGACTTAAGTCGGCAACGACTTAAGGCAGTGCGACATGCTCACGCTTACTTAACTCAGGGTGACCACTATGCCCTACTAACGGAGCAATTGACTTAAGTCGGCAACGACTTAAGGCGGTGCGACATGCTCACGCTTACTTAACTTGGGATGACCACTATGCCCTACTAACAGAGTAATCGGTTTGAGTCGGCAATGACTTAAGGCGGTGCGACATGCTTACACTTATCTAAAACTTGGGGTGACCACTACGCCCCACTAGCGGAGCAGTCGGTTTAAATTGATGCTAATTTAAATCGGTGCTGCGCGCTTGGCATGTTCGCAATCACCCGACTTAAGGCAACTTCTGTGCCCCATGATGAAATTTCGAAATCACCACACTGCATTTACTTCTCCAAATGCAGATACTATTGAATTCTAAGCAATAGGAAAACAATAGTAGCATTCAACACTAAAAGGTGTCCTCTAACAAAACATCCAAGCACGTTAACCACGCGTTCAAAACATGCAATGTTTTTTCTATTTTGCAATGTTCTTCTCAGGAGCAACCGATGAAGAGGGGCGACTTGAGGAATCAGGAGCAGCGTTCACGTCAGCCCTTATGTCGTCAGGAACAACCACACCAGGTCTCCTCATCAGAATCCGCCCCGCGCGAATGGCTTTATCCATAGCTTTATCGCGCTGGGCCCTCAGAGTAGCGGAAGTCTCTTTAGCAACCTTGACAACCGACCGAGCGGTCTCTAGCTCCTGAGCGACGACTTTCTTGGAAGCACGCAGATCCTTAATGACAGCATCTTTGGTCGATACCAACTGCCCGAGGCGAATCACGTCATCCAAGGATTCCTGCAGCTTATAACGATGATTGTCTAACTCCTCCCTAGTGAAACGATGACTCCTCTCCAAGATGGTCAACGAGTTGCTGGAGTCACGGTATAGCCTATCAAGATTGTCACGAGAAGTAACGAGGGCACGTTTTTCTTCTTACAAACAAGAATCAACTTCTTCAAACGTCAAGCAAGCAATAAGAACACAGCAAAACAAAGCCCGGATTCATAGGTCACCTTTTCAGAGTCGAGCTGAGCGCGGAGAGTACAGTTCAGTGTGTTAGCATCATTTAGAGAAGCAGAAACCCGGGCCAGTTCAGTCTGACCTTGAGAATACTTTTCCTCAAGATTAGAGCACCGCCGGGCCAGTTTAGCTTGACCTCGATAATGATTTTCTTCAAGATCAGAAAGTTGTCGAGCCATATCTGGCAAGAAACAGTCAAGCAAAGGTGTTAAAATAAGAAGCAGTTTAATCAGGTAGCCGAAGAGAAGCAAAAGAGCACTGACCAGCATTTGCCGCCTCTAAGTCAGAAACACGCCGCTGGAGCAGCACCGGATTCCAACGCGCCAGAGACAATGCTCCTTCTGGGACAGAAGCACCCTGCAACTTCAGCCGACTAGACATCTCATCGACCAGCGCCTGGCATAAAAAGCATACAAGCGTCAGAACAATCATCTGCCTAAGTAAAAGTCAGACCAGAAGAAACCAAAATACCTGGAGGTTGGAGAAGAATGAGGGAACCCCAAGTCGTGAGAGGTCAATTGATGGCTCGGCGAAGGGTCACCAACCGGAACAACTTGCAACGAATCAGCAACAACCAATTCAGTGTTATCAGCAGAAGTCAGAACTCTAGCATTAGGTGCGCTGGCTGATAGTCGCCTAGAGGGGGGGGAGGGTGAATAGGGCGAAACTGAAATTCACAAATATAAACACAACTACAAGCCGGGTTAGCGTTAGTAATAAGGAAACGAGTGCGAGAGAGGGCGCAAAACAAATCCCAAGCGAATAAGCAAGTGAGACACGGAGATTTGTTTTACCGAGGTTCGGTTCTTGCAAACCTACTCCCCGTTGAGGAGGCCACAAAGGTCGGGTCTCTTTCAACCCTTCCCTCTCTCAAACGATCCCACGGACCGAGTGAGCTTTCTCTTCTCAATCACTTGGAACACAAAGTTCCCACAAGGACCACCACAAGTTTGGTGTCTCTTGTCTCAATTACAAGTGAGTTTGATCGCTATGAAAGAATCAAGAACGAAGAAAGCAATCCAAGCGCAAGAGCTCGAAAGAACACAAGCAAATCACTCTCTCTAGTCACTATTGTGTTGTGTGGAATTTGGAGAGGATTTGATCTCTTTGGTGTGTCTAGAATTGAATGCTAGAGCTCTTGTAGTAGTTGGGAAGTGGAAAACTTGGATGCAATGAATGGTGGGGTGGTTGGGGTATTTATAGCCCCAACCACCAAACTTGACCGTTGGCTGGGTTGTCTGTTCGATGGCGCACCGGACAGTCCGGTGCACACCGGACAGTCCGGTGCCCCTTGCCACGTCATCACTGCCGTTGGATTCTGACCGTTGGAGCTTCTGACTTGTGGGCCCGCCTGGGTGTCCGGTGCACACCGGACAGGTACTGTTTGCTGTCCGGTGTGCCAGCATGGGCGTGCCTGCCATCTGCGCACGCAGAGCCCGCATTAAATGCGCGGCAGAGAGCCGTTGGCGCGAAGATAGCCGTTGCTCTGGAGTCGCACCGGACAGTCCGGTGCACACCGGACAGTCCGATGAATTATAGTGGACGAGCCGTTGGCTTTTCCCGAAGCTGGCAAGTTCCTGAGGCCGACCTCCCTTGGCGCACCGGACACTGTCCGGTGTACACCGGACAGTCCGGTGAATTATAGCCGAGTCGCCTCCGGAAATTCCCGAAGGTGGCGAGTTCGAGTCTGAGTCCCCCTAGTGCACCGGACATGTCCGGTGGCACACCGGACAGTCCGGTGCGCCACACCAGGGGTGCCTTCGGTTGCCCCTTTGCTCCTTTGTTGAATCCAAAGCTTGGTCTTTTTATTGGCTGAGTGTGAACCTTTTACACCTGTATCATCTATACACTTGGGCAAACAAGTTAGTCCAAAGATTTGTGTTGGGCAATTCAACCACCAAAATTATATAGGAACTAGGTGTAAGCCTAATTCCCTTTCAATCTCCCCCTTTTTGGTGATTGATGCCAACACAAACCAAAGCAAATATAGAAGTGCATAATTGAACTAGTTTGCATGATGTAAGTGTAAAGGTTGCTTGGAATTTAGCCAATATTATTACTTACAAGATATGCATGGATTGTTTCTTATTTATAACATTTTGGACCACGCTTGCACCACATGTTTTGTTTTTGCAAACTCTTTTGTAAATCATTTTCAAAGTTCTTTTGCAAATATTCAAAGGTAAATGAATAAGATTTTTGCAAAGCATTTTCAAGATTTGAAATTTTCTCCCCCTGTTTCAAATGCTTTTCTTTTGACTAAACAAAACTCCCCCTAAAGGAGATCCTCCTCTTAGTGTTCAAGAGGGTTTTGATATATCATTTTGAAATACTACTTTCTCCCCTTTTTGAACACAATAGGAAAATCAATTGATAAATATTCAACACTAAGTTTTTGAAATCGGTGGTGGTGCGGTCCTTTTGCTTTGGGCTCCTTTCTCCCCCTTTTTGGCATGAATCGCCAAAAACGGAATCATTAGAGCCCGCAAAGTAGTTTCTTCCCCTTTGGTCATAAACAAATGAGTTAAGATTATACCAAAGACGAAGTCCTTTTGCTTTCTCCCCCAAGGATGGAGAGTGGTATGTAGCGACGGCGAAGGTTGAGTTACGGAGTGGAAGCCTTTTTGTCTTCGCCGAAGACTCCAATTCCCTTTCAATATACCTATGACTTGGTTTGAAATAGACTTGAAAACACATTAGTCATAGCATAGGAAGGGGATACGATCAAAGATATATAAATGAGCTATGTGTGCAATTTAACAAAAGAAATTGCGCGAATCAAGAATATTGAGCTCATGCCTAAGTTTGTTAAAAGATTGTTCATCAAGAGGCTTGGTAAAGATATCGGCTAATTGATCTTTAGTGTTAATGTAAGAAATCTCGATATCTCCCTTTTGTTGGTGATCCCTAAGAAAATGATACCGAATGGCTATGTGTTTAGTGTGGCTATGCTCGACGGGATTGTCGGCCATTTTGATTGCACTCTCATTATCACATAGCAAAGGGACTTTGGTTAATTTGTAACCGTAGTCCCGCAGGGTTTGCCTCATCCAAAGCAATTGCGCGCAACAATGACCTGCGGCAATGTACTCGGCTTCGGCGGTGGAAAGAGCGACCGAATTTTGCTTCTTTGAAGCCCAAGACACCAAGGATCTTCCCAAGAACTGGCAAGTCCCTGATGTGCTCTTTCTATTGATTTTGCACCCCGCCCAATCGGCATCGGAATAACCAATTAAATCAAATGTGGATCCCTTAGGATACCAAAGCCCAAACTTAGGAGTATAAGCCAAATATCTCAAGATTCGTTTTACGGCCGTAAGGTGAGCTTCCTTAGGGTCGGCTTGGAATCTTGCACACATGCATACGGAAAGCATAATATCCGGTCGAGATGCACATAAATAGAGTAAAGAACCTATCATCGACCGGTATACCTTTTGATCTATGGACTTACCTTCTGTGTCGAGGTCGAGATGCCCATTAGTTCCCATGGGTGTCTTGATGGGTTTGGCATCCTTCATCCCAAACTTGGTTAGAATGTCTTGAGTGTACTTTGTTTGGCTGATGAAGGTGCCCTCTTGGAGTTGCTTCACTTGGAATCCTAGAAAATACTTCAACTCCCCCATCATAGACATCTCAAACTTCTGTGTCATGATCCTACTAAACTCTTCACATGTAGACTCGTTAGTAGACCCAAATATAATATCATCAACATAAATTTGGCATACAAACAAGTCATTTTCAAGAGTTTTAGTAAATAGTGTAGGATCGGCTTTACCGACTTTGAATCCATTTTCAATAAGAAAATCTCTAAGGCATTCATACCATGCTCTTGGGGCTTGCTTGAGCCCATAAAGCGCCTTAGAGAGCTTATAGACATGATTAGGATACTTACTGTCTTCAAAGCCGGGAGGTTGCTCAACATAGACCTCTTCCTTGATTGGTCCATTGAGGAAGGCACTTTTCACGTCCATTTGATAAAGCTTAAAGCCATGGTAAGTAGCATAGGCTAATAATATGCGAATTGACTCAAGCCTAGCTACGGGTGCATAGGTTTCACCGAAATCCAAACCTTCGACTTGGGAGTATCCCTTGGCCACAAGTCGAGCTTTGTTCCTTGTCACCACACCATGCTCGTCTTGCTTGTTGCGGAAGACCCATTTGGTTCCTACAACATTTTGATTAGGACGTGGAACTAAATGCCATACCTCATTTCTGGTGAAGTTGTTGAGCTCCTCTTGCATCGCCACCACCCAATCCGAATCTTGGAGTGCTTCCTCTATCCTGTGTGGCTCAATAGAGGAAACAAACGAGTAATGTTCACAAAAATGTGCAACCCGAGATCTTGTAGTTACCCCCTTATGAATGTCGCCGAGGATGGTGTCGACGGGGTGATCTCGTTGGATTGCTTGGTGGATTCTTGGGTGTGGCGGCCTTTGCTCTTCATCCTCCTTATCTTCCTTATTTGCATCTCCCCCTTGATCATTGCCATCATCTTGAGGTGGCTCATTTGATTGATCTTCTTCTTCATCAACTTGAGCTTCATCCTCATTTTGAGTTGGTGGAGATGCTTGCATGGAGGAGGATGGTTGATCTTGTGCAATTGGAGGCTCTTCGGATTCCTTAGGACACACATCCCCAATGGACATGTTCCTTAGCGCGATGCATGGAGCCTCTTCTTCACCTATCTCATCAAGATCAACTTGCTCTATTTGAGAGCCATTAGTCTCATCAAACACAACGTCACATGAGACTTCAACTAGTCCAGTGGACTTGTTAAAGACCCTATATGCCCTTGTGTTTGAGTCATAACCAAGTAAAAAGCCTTCTACAGTCTTAGGAGCAAATTTAGATTTTCTACCTCTTTTAACAAGTATAAAGCATTTGCTACCAAAGACTCTAAAATATGAAATGTTGGGCTTTTTACCGATTAGGAGTTCATATGATGTCTTCTTGAGGATTCGGTGTAGATATAATCGGTTGATGGCGTAGCAGGCGGTGTTGACTGCCTCGGCCCAAAACCGATCCGAAGTCTTGTACTCATCAAGCATGGTCCTTGCCATGTCCAATAGAGTTCGATTCTTCCTCTCCACTACACCATTTTGTTGAGGTGTGTAGGGAGAAGAGAACTCATGCTTGATGCCCTCTTCCTCAAGAAAACCTTCGATTTGAGAGTTCTTGAACTCCGTCCCGTTGTCGCTTCTTATTTTCTTGATCCTTAAGCCGAACTCATTTTGAGCCCGTCTCAAGAATCCCTTTAAGGTCTCTTGGGTTTGAGATTTTTCCTGTAAAAAGAATACCCAAGTGAAGCGAGAATAATCATCCACAATAACTAGACAGTACTTACTTCCGCCGATGCTTATGTAAGCGATCGGGCCGAATAGGTCCATGTGTAGGAGCTCCAGTGGCCTGTCACTAGTCATAATGTTCTTGTGTGGATGATGAGTGCCAACTTGCTTTCCTGCTTGGCATGCGCTACAAATCCTGTCTTTCTCAAAATGAACATTTGTTAATCCTAAAATGTGTTCTCCCTTTAGAAGTTTATGAAGATTCTTCATCCCAACATGGGCTAGTCGGCGGTGCCAGAGCCAACCCATGTTAGTCTTAGCAATTAAGCAAGTGTCGAGTTCAGCTCTATCAAAATCTACCAAGTATAGCTGACCCTCTAACACTCCCTTAAATGCTATTGAATCATCACTTCTTCTAAAGACAGTGACACCTATATCAGTGAAAAGACAGTTGTAGCCCATTTGACATAATTGAGATACGGAAAGCAAATTGTAATCTAATGAATCTACAAGAAAAACATTGGAAATAGAATGGTCGGGTGATATAGCAATTTTACCAAGACCTTTGACCAAACCTTGATTTCCATCCCCGAATGTGATAGCTCGTTGGGGATCTTGGTTTTTCTCGTAGGAGGAGAACATCCTTTTCTCCCCTGTCATATGGTTTGTGCACCCGCTGTCGAGTATCCAACTTGAGCCCCCGGATGCATAAACCTACAAAACAATTTTAGTTCTTGACTTTAGGTACCCAAATGGTTTTGGGTCCTTTGGCATTAGACACAAGAACTTTGGGTACCCAAACACAAGTCTTGGAGCCCTTGTGCTTGCCCCCAACATATTTGGCAACTACTTTGCCGGATTTGTTAGTTAAAACATAAGATGCATCAAAAGTTTTAAATGAAAGACTATGTTCATTTGAAGCACTAGGAGTTTTCTTAGGCAACTTAGCACGGGTTGGTTGCCTAGAACTAGATGTCTCACCCTTATACATAAAAGCATGATTTGGGCCAGAGTGAGACTTCCTAGAATGAATTCTCCTAATTTTGCTCTCGGGATAACCGGCAGGGTATAAAATGTAACCCTCGTTATCCTGAGGCATGGGAGCCTTGCCCTTAACAAAGTTGGACAATTTTTTAGGAGGGGCACTAATTTTGACATTGTCTCCCCTTTGGAAGCCAATGCCATCCTTGACGCCCGGGCGTCTCCCATTATAAAGCATGCTACGAGCAAATTTAAAATTTTCATTTTCCAAGTTGTGCTCGGCAATTTTAGCATCTAGTTTTGCTATATGATCATTTTGTTGTTTAATTAAAGCCATATGATCATGAATAGCATTAATATCAACATCTTTACATCTAGTACAAATAGATACATGCTCAATGGTAGATGTAGAGGGTTTGCAAGATTTTAATTCTACAACCTTAGCTTGTAACATGTCATTCTTAGTTCTAAGGTCGGAAATGGCAGCATTGTAATCATCAAAATCTTTAGCCTTAGCAAGCAAATTTTCATTCTCAATTTTAAGGCTAGCAAGAGAAGCATTCAACTCATCAATCCTAGCAAGTAAATCAATATTATCATCTCTAGGATTTGAAGTTGAAACATTGCAAACATGTGAATTAACCTTAGCATTTAAACTAACATTTTCATTCCTAAGGTTGTCAATCATCTCACGGCAAGTGCTTAGCTCACTAGATAACTTTTCACATTTTTCAATTTCAAGAGCATAAGCCTTTTTAACCTTAACATGTTTCTTGTTTTCTTTAATTAGACAATCCTCTTGGGAATCCAAAAGGTCATCCTTTTCATGAATAGCACTAACTAATTCATTTAATTTTTCCTTTTGAGCTATGTTAAGGTTGGCAAAAAGGGAACGCAAATTATCCTCCTCATCACTAGCATTATCATCACTAGAAGATTCATATTTAGTGGAGGAGTTAGATTTAACCTTTTTCCGTTTGCCGTCCTTTGCCATGAGGCACTTGTGGCCGACGTTGGGGAAGAGGAGTCCCTTGGTGACGGCGATGTTGGCAGCGTCCTCGTCGTCGGAGGAGTCGCTTGAGCTTTCGTCGGAATCCCATTCCCGACAAACATGGGCATCACCGCCCTTCTTCTTGTAGTACCTCTTCTTCTCCTTTCTTCTCCCCTTCTTGTCGTCGCCTCGGTCACTGTCACTAGATATGGGACATTTAGCAATAAAATGACCGGGCTTACCACACTTGTAGCAAACTTTCTTGGAGCGGGACTTGTAGTCTTTCCCTCTCCTTTGCTTGAGGATCTGGCGGAAGCTCTTGATGACGAGCGCCATTTCCTCATTGTCAAGCTTGGAGGCGTCTATTGGTTGTCGACTTGGGGTAGACTCCTCCTTCTTTTCTTCCGTCGCCTTGAATGCGACGGGTTGAGCCTCGGATGTAGATGGATCATCAAGCTCGTTGATCTTCCTCGAGCCTTCGATCATGCACTCAAAACTTACAAAATGCCCGATTACTTCCTCGGGGGTCATTTTAGTATATCTACGATTACCACGAATTAATTGAACTTGAGTAGGGTTAAGGAAAATAAGAGATCTTAGAATAACCTTAACCATTTCGTGGTCATCCCACTTTACGCTCCCAAGGTTACGCACTTGATTCACCAAGGTCTTGAGCCGGTTGTACATGTGTTGTGGCTCCTCCCCTTTGCGAAGCCGGAACCGACCGAGCTCCCCCTCGATCGTTTCCCGCTTGGTGATCTTGGTGAGCTCGTCTCCTTCGTGCACGGTTTTGAGCACATCCCAAATCTCCTTGGCGCTCTTCAACCCTTGTACTTTGTTATACTCCTCTCTACTTAGAGAGGCGAGGAGTATTGTTGTTGCTTGAGAGTTGAAGTGCTCGATTTGGGCCACCTCATCCTCATCATAGTTCTCATCCCCTACCGACGGTACCTGTGCACCAAACTCAACAACATCCCATATACTTTTGTGGAGCGAGGTTAGATGAAATCGCATTAAATCGCTCCACCTAGCGTAATCTTCACCATCAAAAGTTGGTGGTTTGCCTAATGGGACGGAAAGTAAAGGTGTATGTTTGGAAATGCGAGGGTATCGTAGGGGGATCTTACTATACTTCTTGCGCTCTTGGCGCTTAGAAGTGACGGAGGGCGCATCGGAGTCGGAGGTCGATGTTGATGAAGTGTCGGTCTCGTAGTAGACCACTTTCCTCATCCTCTTGTGCTTGTCGCCTTTCCGATGCGGCTTGTAGGAAGAAGATTTTTCCTTCTTCTCTTTGTGGTGAGAAGAGGAAGACTTTTTCTCCTTCCGTTTGGAGGAGTCCTTCTTCTTCTCCTTCCTCTTGGTGCGGGACTCTTCCGATGAAGTGCTCCCGTGGCTTGTAGTGGGCTTTTCGCCGGTCTCCATCTCCTTCTTGGCGTGATCTCCCAACATCACTTCGAGCGGTTAGGCTCTAATGAAGCACCGGGCTCCGATACCAATTGATAGTCGCCTAGAGGGGGGGTGAATAGGGCGAAACTGAAATTCACAAATATAAACACAACTACAAGTCGGGTTAGCGTTAGTAATAAGGAAACGAGTGCGAGAGAGGGCGCAAAACAAATCCCAAGCGAATAAGCAAGTGAGACACGGAGATTTGTTTTACCGAGGTTCGGTTCTTGCAAACCTACTCCCCGTTGAGGAGGCCACAAAGGCCGGGTCTCTTTCAACCCTTCCCTCTCTCAAACGATCCCACGGACCGAGTGAGCTTTCTCTTCTCAATCACTTGGAACACAAAGTTCCCACAAGGACCACCACAAGTTTGGTGTCTCTTGTCTCAATTACAAGTGAGTTTGATCGCTATGAAAGAATCAAGAACGAAGAAAGCAATCCAAGCGCAAGAGCTCGAAAGAACACAAGCAAATCACTCTCTCTAGTCACTATTGTGTTGTGTGGAATTTGGAGAGGATTTGATCTCTTTGGTGTGTCTAGAATTGAATGCTAGAGCTCTTGTAGTAGTTGGGAAGTGGAAAACTTGGATGCAATGAATGGTGGGGTGGTTGGGGTATTTATAGCCCCAACCACCAAACTTGACCGTTGGCTGGGTTGTCTGTTCGATGGCGCACCGGACAGTCCGGTGCACACCGGACAGTCCGGTGCCCCTTGCCACGTCATCACTGCCGTTGGATTCTGACCGTTGGAGCTTCTGACTTGTGGGCCCGCCTGGGTGTCCGGTGCACACCGGACAGGTACTGTTTGCTGTCCGGTGTGCCAGCATGGGCGTGCCTGCCATCTGCGCACGCAGAGCCCGCATTAAATGCACGGCAGAGAGCCATTGGCGCGAAGATAGTCGTTGCTCTGGAGTCGCACCGGACAGTCCGGTGCACACCGGACAGTCCGGTGAATTATAGTGGACGAGCCGTTGGCTTTTCCCGAAGCTGGCGAGTTCCTGAGGCCGACCTCCCTTGGCGCACCGGACACTGTCCGGTGTACACCGGACAGTCCGGTGAATTATAGCCGAGTCGCCTCCGGAAATTCCCGAAGGTGGCGAGTTCGAGTCTGAGTCCCCCTGGTGCACCGGACAGTCCGGTGCGCCACACCAGGGGTGCCTTCGGTTGCCCCTTTGCTCCTTTGTTGAATCCAAAGCTTGGTCTTTTTATTGGCTGAGTGTGAACCTTTTACACCTGTATCATCTATACACTTGGGCAAACAAGTTAGTCCAAAGATTTGTGTTGGGCAATTCAACCACCAAAATTATATAGGAACTAGGTGTAAGCCTAATTCCCTTTCACTGGCCTCTAAAGCAACTCCTCGATCCAAGGCTGGAGCTATCGCCATGCAACCAGAGTGTGGAGGAGAAGACCCTATGTGAACATCCATGGAAGTATGGGAGGGAGAACCCACTCGGACACCCTCGGGGGCTGGGTCACAGCTTGCGCTACCCATCCGAGCCGGATCATCCCCGGCAACACCCTCGAGGGCTGGGTAAGCGCCAGCACCATCCTTGAGGGTCGAGTCCCCTGCAGCAGCCACCTCTAAGGCTGAAGGTCCCTCAGTCACTTCCATGGGAGCAGGGCAATCTAAACCAGCTTCCCGACCCTCAAGACCGCGCTCCAAGGTCGATGAGGCGCGGGACGCTGCCCGGGATGACCCCAACCCGGCATCGAGCACACCAGCACAAACATCCATCGCGCCACCATCCGCCGGTTTTGATAACAGATCTTCCGGAACCATGTCTTCAAGAGTTTGATCAAAGTTCGCCAGAGATAATTCTTGCAGACCAATGAGGGCAGACAAGGCAGGAGAACACCACTACTTTCCCCACTAGCTACGTAACACCGGCTGTTCTTCCGAATCATAGGGATCTCGTCCTCTTCTTCATCATCCTCATCAACAACACGGACAGCACACCCATTGGGGTCAGCGTCAGACGGGTCACACCCATTGGGATCAGCTTCAGTAAATTCAGACACTGGCACTTCCTCAGCAACAGGAGCAGAAGGACCGGCATCCTGATCCAAGCTAGGCACCCGACGAAGACGTATCTTCTTCTTTTTCTCCCCCTCAATAGGAAAAGAGGCTTGATCGGCTCGGTGAGAACGTTTCGGACGAACATTGATAGACTTCTGAGCGTCCAAAGCTTTGTCGGCCTCAGGGATGGGCGCCACCACCAATGTTTCAGCAGGAGCGGCATCAGAGGAATCCTCGGCCAACATATCAAGCTTGGCACTTATCTCTGCATCACTTGGATTCAAAGGCACCTCAAAATGAACCTGCCTCTCATCATCAGGAATTTCTCCGAACGAGGCAACCAAAGCACTAACTTCTTCAGGAGAGGGTCGCACTCTAAGACCCAAACCGCTATCACCAGCAGGAGAATTTGACACGAAACTATTAAAAGCCTGGGAAGGAGGCAGATTCTAGGCCGAGTATGCAACAGGGGTGTCGATGTTCGATACCTTGCCTCTAAGTATCATCTCAAGTTGGCTCACTAAATCCACAGCAGTAATTCTTCTGTTGGTTACCTGGGTTGAGTCAGCCAAGCCTCGGTACAGATAAGCCGGATATGCTCTGTCTTTCAGTGGCTGAATGTTCTTGAAAACAAAGTCAGCGACCATAGCTTCTGCAGTCAGACCCCTTTCTTTCAGCAACCCAACTTCTGCTAACAAAACCCCTGCTTCAGCCATTTCCTGGTCCGTGGGGGACTCGGTCCAGCTCGGAGTGCAAACATCCGGCTGTCTCCCTGACCGTGGGGGGAGGGAATTCCCATGATTCTCCACGATAAACCATTCCAGGCGCCATCCCTTGATGCTGTCCTTGAGGGGGATGTCGAGGTAATCAGTTTTCCTTCCGCGCCCCCCCACCAGCTGGTGCTACCCCCCGGCCATCCCAGGCCGACAGTGGTACAGATACTTCCAAAGGCCAAAGTGGGGAAAACTCCAAGAAAGGCTTCGCATAAATGAACGAAAACAGAAACTTGCAGAATGGAATTTGGATCCAGATGGGTCAGATTCGGGCGATAGAAATCAAGGAGACCGTGGAAGAAAGAAGAAATGGGCAGAGCGAGCCCGCGGATGAGAAAAGGAACGTAAATGATGGATTCGTGGGTGTCCTCTGTCGGAACAGTGACCCCACGGCAGATCCGCCACGAGCAGAGCTCCTTCGGAGGAAGAACCCCGACGGAAACGAGATGAAGAAGGTCAGATTCGGAGACAACAGACATATGGTTACCTGCGAAGGGCAACTGACTGTTGGGATCAATGGGGGAATGATTGCGACGGACGAACTCGAAGCTTTCTGCTTAGGCGCCATTTCAACCCCGTCGGCGAACGGAGCAGAAGCGATATTGCAGAAAAGCAGAGAAAGCCTGGATGCAAAAAGCTAAGCAAAAACTAGGGCACAGAGCGTGGAGGCGCGCAACAGTACAGTACATATGGGGTTTTGGGCCAGATGTCGTTTTCAAAAAGTGCCCAGTCATCACCCAACGGTTATTTCTAAAACGCTGGCGTGCCATATCATCACTCAACTGCTATTTCTAAAAAGCTGGCACGCCATGTCATCACTCGGCCGTTATTTCCAAAACGGCCGACACGGCTCAAATTGACTCAGCTGTTGTTTCTAAAAAAGCCGACATTATCTGACTCCACTCAGCTATCACCTTCAAAGTAGCCGACGCGGTCTAATTATCACTCGGCTACTACCTCTAAAGCACCGACGTCGCCAGTAATCGTTCGGCTGTAACCTCTAAAACGCCGAAGTCGCCAGTAACTGCTCGGTCGTTATTTCTAAAACACCGACGCAACCCCCATTACCACTCGGTTGTTACTTCTAAAAACACCGACGTCGCCAGTAATCGTTCGGCTGTTACCTCTAAAACGCCGACATCGCCAGTAACCGCTCGGTCGTTATTTCTAAAACACTGACGCGGCCTGTTATCACTAGGCCATCACCTTTAAATTGCCCTGACATCGCTGATAATCACTCGGCCACCAATACTAAAGCGCTGGCATCGGGAGGAAGGCAGTCTGAGGCACGACTCAACGATTCTAAGTTGCTACTTAAGCGTTACGTTCAGAAACAACCTCTGCAGAAGGCATCAATACAAACAATGATCAACAAGAAGGCGGAATGACATGCACAAGAGGGATCGAAACCATTCTTCATTATATGGGAAGTACCACCGAACTTACAAATTAACTCATTATGAGCTGATGCTTTCCCTTCTACTACATTACATTTAACTAACTATACTACTAGCTACTACTACATTATTTCGCTAATAATATTTCTACTACTAATCTACACTAACATCTAAAACCAGTGGCATCTAGCCACTGGCCTTGTTGCTGCCCTTGCTGTTGCCCTTGCTGCCGCTGCCGCCGTCGCCGCCGCCGCCCTTGCCGCTGCCGTCACTGCCCTTGCCGCTGCCGCTGCCACCGTCACCGTCGCCTCCGTCGCCGCCACCGCCGTCGCCGCCGCTGCCCTCCTCGGAAGAGTCGGAGGAGTCCTCCTCGTCCGAGGAGTACTCTGACTCATCCGAGCCCTCGAGCCCGACACGCTCGACGGCCTGGATGTAGATCCATACCTCCGCGGCGATCCCCTCGGAGTCGTCTGAATCATCAGACGACGCCGGGGGAGAGGCAGGAGCCGGAGAGCCCTCGGACTCGGAGGAGAACTCCTCCTCCGAGTATTCCGAGTCGCCGAAGTCCTCCGAGGGAGGAGTCGGCTCGCGCTTGCGCTTGTCACCCGAGTGATGTGAAGAGCTGCCACCTTTCTTGCTCTTGCCCATGGTGGAGGTGGAAGGAAGGAGAGGAGAGGAAGCAGAAAGCAGTAGCAAGAAGCGTGAAAACGCTGGAGAAGCAAGAGCACTATTTATAGAAGAAGAAGGCAACCGCTCACCTCCTACCACGGCCACCGAACAGTCACAAAAATTCAAAATGCAATTCAAACCGTCTGAAGACACGTCAGGCGGCTGACGCCGTTTCACGTAACACGACACCCATTGGGACTCCAGTCAACTGCGTGGGCGATATGATTACACCCGCGGCCACATCAAGTTACTACTCAGAAGCAGTTTGCTAAACGCTCAGCGTACCAAGCCGTCCCTTGCCTACACCCATTGGGGGGGACGCCCAGAAATTATCAGTATATTTTCCAAAACTGTCACATCCGTGCAGTATACGCAATGAATACTCCAAGAAAGAAAAGAGATACCAACAAGGATTAAAGGAAAGCCAAATATAGCTGATAAGGTACAAGTCTAATCAACAGAAGCATCAAAGCACGAAGTGACATGAAGACTAGTCAAGACCCATCTATCGAACGTCCAATCAGTTGCAGATCAAATAAATTGCCAGACCTAGCAAGATATGGGCAGATCGTGTACTCGGCTTCAAAAATAAAAATGTATGCTGACCTCTGAAGCATAACGTTGATGACATAATGCTGACCTCTAAGGCATTCAACAAAAGAAAAGGATGATTCCCAGAAAAAAGCAAGAAATGAAGACCTTCGAGTGGATTATTTTCAAAAATTCACTCGAAGCTCGGGGGCTACACCCATTGGGTGCACCTTCGGTGCACCCAATGAATCATCATTCCCGAAGAAGCAAAATGCTGACCTCTAAAGCACAAGGCAAGGCTGGCCTCTGAAAAAACACGAGTGGAAGATGAAAATGATTTCTGATAATACCCGAAGTAAAGACCTTCGAGTGGATTGTGTGCAAAAATCTACTCGAAGCTCGGGGGCTACACCCATTGGGAGCACCTTCGGTGCACCCAATGGACTTCACAGGTCGACAGTGCAAAATGCTGACCTTCGAGGCACAAACCCGAGACAGAACACCAAAATTTTGAGGAATGATAGTAGGAGAAGATAACAAAAAGAAGAGATGTTAACCGGATCGCTCAGATTTCTGAAGCAGTGGCCCGGCAGACTTATTTCCAAAAGCATTCCTTGGCAAAATCAAATACCGCAAGCTGGACCTGGGATCTTTGAGCCGTTTATTTCAAAAGCAGCCCAAAGACCGGGGGCTTGTGGGGGACAGATATCCCCCGGGTCCACTAGAAGGATAAAAGATCTCACGAAAGGCCTAAAGGCCTCATAATTCGTAAGGTAATCCCCCTCGTGGGCCTGGGAGGAACGGATGGTGAGACAGATCAGCACAAGGCCGGGTCGGTGCAAGTCTAGACGGCCCAACAACGTCTGAGCAATAATTGCAAGTAGTGACCCGACCTTCCCGCACAGGAGCCCCGTACGTCGGAATTGGGCAAGGATGAGTCGGCTAAACTATAGGAAGATAGACTCAGTTAGTTCACTACAATTCCGGCTCACGTTATTATCATATCCACATGTAATGCCCCACAGTCTAGTATATAAGGCCTAGGGGGCACCCCTCCAAGACGATCGATCGAGAGAAACATCACTCGTCGCTTAGCCATCCACCCCGCTTTCTACGTTTTCCGACACTAGAGAGCTCCTTTGTAACCCGCCGCATAAAGCATCCCAGCCAGGACGTAGGGTGTTACGCATCTCAAAATGGTCCGAACTTGTACACAATTGTCCACTATCTCTCGTGCATGTGACGGAATCTCCCAAGTCTTTAGGCCCACCTACAGTTGTCCTTGTCTCACAGACATCAGACAACCCTGTAGATGTTCCTGAATCACTTGACAAGTTCGGTATCTTTTCTTAACTTTCCAGGAACGTTTCACCCGTCTTGCAGACATTGCAGAACATCGAAGATATCGAAATGCGGAAGTGATTACATAAACTTACATTTATTAAAAAGTAAGATTAAGTTGCTTATTACAGACCAGAAAATATAAACGAGTGCAGAGTCGTATAATTACATAACCAAGGGAGGCAAAAACTCCTCCCGATAAGTTTTTACATAAAAGTTTTCTTGTGGAGGACCATATCCTCCCGCATCTTTACTCTTGCTTTTCCTCATGAGGAACCACCTTGGTACAGAAGCAACAGAAATCTGATACTTCCTCACCTAAAAACAATGAGGGAATAAACCCTGAGTATGGAATTACTCAGCAAGTCTTACCCGACTAAAGAAAAGACTCTCAAGGGTATGCTGGATAAATAGGAATCAATGAGAGGCTTTAGCAAAAATCAACTTAGATACTTTCGCAGAAATAGCTTACTAAAGTGAGTCCTTACTTTCAACATTTTAACGCCAGATTAAATATTAATAGACTCTGTTTGCCTCTAGTCTAATTTCATCATTTCATCAATACAATATTATTTTTATTCACGAAGTTCATATCCTGACTTAGGTTGTAGGGAAGTGACCAAGTCTTCATAACCGCGAAGGTACGGCGATCCGAATCGATTATACTCAGCTGAGGATCTCCAATCACACGACATATGTAGCACTTAACCCTTGCATATGTCAACCCGCCACCGGGGTTCTTAAGACCAGACCAGGTTCACGCAAACCGAGAGCACAAATACACCACCGTCTAGCCTCTTGCCACGGTGGGTACACGCTACTCCCGCCACCGCTCCACGCCCATTTCGTGTTATCTTATTCTGGCCTTAGTCTGCCCGAGGCAAGGCTTACCCATGACGAGGCATGTGACCAGTTAAAGGGTCCTCGATCAGCACACCTACATACACATTCAATCCTTAATCAACCTGGGTAGAACTTCACCTGTTCCTAACCCAAGTCTTGATTTAAGTACTTCCATCCTTAGGATTGTTTCTGTTCCTTAGGATGAAAAGAGCATCACAGGGAACTTTGCAGTAAGATCCCACCATTGCTCCTCAAAAGAAAATATTCTTGCAGGTAGAAGCCATCCTTTCTCGAGCAAGGCTAAGGACAACCTCTATCCACAAGATCTAAGCAGGGCTAAGCATTTTTGTAAATCATGTTTTTGATACTTCACCAGAAGTATTTATAAAGGTATGGATATCAAGGAAAACAATGCATCAAAGGGGTTCTAAGCAACTCCTATAAACCTAATGCATATTTCACTAGACTTAAAGTGTGCGAAAATTATTTAAAACACAAGTAAAGGGGTTGCATGCACCGGGGCTTGCCTTCGTTAGTAGGTGAGTCAGGCTCAGGCCCACAGATGTCAAAGTAAAGACAAGATCCTGCCTGAGAGTCCGAAGGTGGTGGTGCCTTTTCTTCACTCACTTCAACTTCTTCTTCGTTTTCTAAACATAACCACATATATGTATAAGAATGAATGCCATGTAATACTCATGAGAGTGCAAAGATAATAAAAACTTATTATCTAAAGTCTTGAATACAACTTTCCTTCACGGAACTCCGAGAACTTAGGGTTTCCGGAGTCAGTAAAGGAGTTCACAGGGCAGGGGGAGTTTTGGGGTTTAGGTGTCAAACAAGGTCCAAATCAAGCCAAACTCTACCCAAGGCTTCTAAATAATGTGTAGAACTCATGTAAAAAGTTTGGACATTTTTGGAATTACTATATGTTTTCTAAAAATCCAGAATTAATACTTTAAACTACTTAAAATGCCTTAAAATTCCTTATTTCATCTAAAAATCATAAAACTATTTTTATTAAATTCTAGGGAAAATAAGAAGCCTAGGAAAATTGGTTTCACATTTTTAGGATTTTTCTACAATTTTCTACAAGTTATTTGGTTCTAAAGTAAAAAGAAAAGGAAAAAACAGCAATAGTAATGGGCTGACTTTGGCCCACACGACCCAGATCTAAGCAGAAGCGCGCCCGCGCCCGCGCGCGTGCTGGCGGCTTTGCAGAAGGGTCCTCGGGGTTTTCACTAACTGGGATCCGGTTTCTTTACTGTTACCCAGGGTCACTGACACTTTGCAAAAATGACCCCCAGTTTCTATTTCTTCGCAGAGGAAGGTCCCCGACGACGGTGAGCGCGGGGAACGCAACTCCGACGAGCTAGACCAGCCGGATGGGGCCAAGACCGATGCTCCGCATTGGACTAAACCAAATCCACGACCTAGAGAGTATTTCCCCTAAGTTAATTACACATTTGGTGAGCTATCAAGCTCTGTCCGCGTGAACCGAATGGGTGGCGGACAGATGAATGCGTTCCCGATGACTGGTGGTCCCTTAGTTCGAATTGGTGACACGGTAAGCATCACAGAGCTATGAGAGTGCTCCAACGAGGAAGCAGGGGACATGGACTGACCGGAAAAGGGCTGGCCGCAGTGAGGTGTTCTTCGCGGGGCGGAAACCGAATTGGGGAAAGTTTAAAATTCGAGCTCACTGGTGATTGACTGGGAGCAATACTGGTTAGGGTGGTGCGTGATAATGTGGTGGAACTGGCCGCGGGCTCAATTTATAGAAGGAGCGAGCGGTGGTGATCAATTTGGCCGAGCACAAAACCAAGCCATTGCTCCCAGAGAGTTATTCACGACAGAACTCGTAGCATGGCATCTGCTGATTAGCAAACACCAGAACATATCTCTACTATATTAAAAGCAGCTGACATAAGGGTATTGCAACAACCAAACTGGAATTTTAACTTCTATTTTAGAAGGAAAGAAAACAAGGTACTAACAGTGGGATTAGTGACAAGGTCATCATCGACAATATGCAGTTGCTCTCCAATTTCTTCAGTCATCTTAGCATAGCGAACCCAGTCGTCCTGGACACCTAGTCAAAAGTATCTTCAATCGAAATAGTGAGTGTCAAAAAACTTTCTCATATTCTAAAATTTTAAATACAAACTAAGTAATGAAAAAATCTTGCTCATATTCTTATCTACTGTCAACCTCCTCCACTTCTAGAGCGCAAAATTCCTTCCACCTTTATTTCTGCAAGAAAATATTCATATTTCAAAATTGTCACCCATATAAATACATATTACAGTACACTCTTGGTCGGGTTGAGCGTGCACTCGTCGACCCAGCCCTTGTAGACCCGATCGAAGCCGTCCTCCCCGAGCACCATCTCCGGCTTGAACCCGTGCGTGGCGGCCCGCAGCTCGGCGAGCGTGAACTCCCTCAGCTTTGGCGCTTGCAGGACCCTCCCGATGACCGGGTCTGGGCTTGGGCATGGAGCACCGTCGTCGTCGCCTCCCATCTCTCGCTGCTTTGCCCCGCTACCGTCATCGCTCGGCTTCGGCGGCGGCGCCCATGCTGTCGTACCCTTTGGCGGTGTTCCTGCACGAGCCACCAGCAACAGTCAGACATCGGTCCAAGTCGAACCATCACAGCTCATCACATCCGCACCTTAAAACAGGGGAGAGCACACGGACAACAATACCTACACAATGCACAAGCGATAGGCAAGCCCACCATGCCTCCACCAACGATAGCAACGTCTAGCACATCAGGCGGATCCTTCAGGGCAACAACCTTCTCGGCGTGATCCTACACGTTAATTGAGAAAGAGTGAGTAGCAGGGCACGCGTTGGAACCGTAACTCCGCACGAAGCAATCACAGGTGGGCACCCCAAATGACGCCATTCCCTTAGAGGCCTAAACCCTACACGGCAACGGGAGGTAAAGTGTTCGGGGTGAGTACCTACGGGCTGGGCGTCCCGCTGAACCTGTACCTCCTCCCAACGAGTGGCAGACCTGGAACCCTGCAGTATAAGGGAGAAAAGCATCATACTCGAACACTAAAGGTTGTCAAGCGTCTAGCGCTGCAATCGCTGAGAGGTACGAGAACTGCAGGCTCAGCGCAATTCGTCGAAATGTCACGAATCGCTTAGATCTAGGCGAAATTGTTCAGATCTGCAGGCTCAGCGCAAGCACAATGGCGCATAAACCCTAGATCCTGAAGGGCTCATGTCTCCATAACCCCAGAGGGGAAAGGGGAAAAACATCAGATCCGGTGGGATAGATTAGATAGACAATACATACCTTGGAGGCAATCGCAGTTCTCGGCCTCCTTGCGCACGACGTCAAGCACGGAGTCGATGAGCTCGGTGCCCTCGGTGTAGTGGCCCTTGGCCCAGTTGTTGCCGACGCCGGACTGGCCGAAGACGAAATTGTCAGGGTGGAAGTTCTGGCCGAAGGGGCCCGAGCGCACGGAGTCCATGGTGCCAGGCTCGAGGTCCATGAGGACGGCGCGCGGGACGAAGCGGTCGCCACTGGCCTCATTGTAGTAGACTTTGATGCACTCGAGCTCGAGGTCGGAGTCGCCGGCGTACTTTTCCGGTGTGATCGATGTCGTGCTTGAGCTGGAGGTCGGATTCGTGAGGGAGACGAGGAGGAGGAGGTGGCGGCGCAGCGGACGCGTGGAAACCGAGGAGGTGGCGGCGCAGTGAGGGGGCATACTTTTCCGGTGTGGTCGATGTCGTGCTCGAGCTGGAGGTCGGATTCGTGTGGGAGAGGCAGAGGAGGAGGTGGCGGCGCAGCGGATGCGTCGAACCGAGGAGGTGGCGGCACAGTGAGGGGGAGAGGATGAGGAGGTGGCGTAGGGGCGCGGATGTAACGCCCGGAATTTGGGGGTAGAATTTTTTCTCCTTTTCTCTCACCAAATTCGGGCGTTACTCTCTTTTCTCTTTCCCCGTTTGCTCCCTCTTCCCAATTTCAAACCAGTATAGTGACAAGTGTTCGTGTCATGTATAAACCAAAACCTAAGTGTCATGGGTGTTGCATCATGCCGAGCACATTTCTTTGTCTGATGTTGAGTGTTCGTCTCGTTCCGTTCCGGATTTCGGTTCGCGATTCAATTCCGTTTAGTGGTCGCGCACGTCGTGGGTTTTTGATCCGTGAAGTGGTTTGGCCCAGCCCAGCTTAGTCCAGCCCAGCTCAGCCGGCCTGGCCCGCCCCGGCCTGCGCGCCCCTGGCGCCCAACCCCCCCCCCCCATGCGCCCCCACCTCTCCTCTCTCTCTCTCATTTGGATCTCCCGCGCAACAACTTCCCTCTCCCTCTCCCACCTCTCTCTCCCCGTGGTGCCCTAGGGTTTGGAGACGGCGATCACCGGATTTTGGACCCCGAGGTGAGCTCCCCTCCCCTCCCCTTCTCTTCTCTCTCTCCCTCTCCCTCCCCCTTCTTCTCCCCACGCGCGCCCCCTTCTTCCCCTGCTCGCGCGCGCCCCATGCCCGCCCCTGCTCGCCGGCGGGCGCGGCGCCCCCGCCCCTGCCCGGCCGCGGCGGCCCTCGTCCGCCCGTCCCCCGGCCGTGGCGGCCCTCCCCGCCCCTCCCCTCGCGCGCGCGGCGGCGCCCGCCCTCCCCCGGCGGCCTCGCCCGCCCCTCCCCCGACCCCGGCGACCTCGCCCGCCCCCCGCCCGTCCCCCGGCCCCGCGGCGGCGATCCCGCCCGCCCCTGCTCGCCGGTTCGCGTCCCCGGCGCGGTCCTCGGCGCGGCCCCCGGCGCGGCCCCGGCCGACTCGGCCGCTCCTGGCCGGCTCAACCGCCCCTGGGCCGGTTCAACCGCCCTCCCCCCCGTTCGGCCGCCCGTTCCCGTCCCGGCCTCGCCCGACCGTGTCCCCGTTCGCCCGCGCTCGCGGTGATTATTTGTTAGTTAACGTGCTGCGTCGTGCGCTTCGCCGCGCGACGGTTTGTCTAATTTCAGATTCTATCTATGTGTTGCGTCGTGCGCTTCGTCGCGCGACGATCCATTTTTGTCTCAGGTTGTTTAAGGTGTAACGCCGCGTGTGCATTCACGCGACGTTCCACTTTGGACTCAGTTTAGTCGACGTATGCCGTCGTGCGCTTCGTCGCGCGACGTTTAACGTCTCCTCATAACTAAGGCGAAGTGTCTCATTGCGTGCTCGGTCGCGCGACGAGTCGCTAGCTTTTAATTTGTTTTAGAGTGCTTTGTCGCGCGTCTCGCCGCGCGACCATTCTTTTTATTTATCTCCGCCTGCTTATAATAATTAGACATGAAACATGACTTTACTTTACGCTGAACATAGTGTCTACATTAAATTTCCTTCCATTAAGCGAGTGGTTAATTTATAATCATGTAACGTGATCGTTTCTCGACTGTCTTTTCCTCTTTCTCTCTTAACCGTACTCGCGAGCCCGCGTGGAACGTCTGTTTACTTATTTCATTCTATTGTATGGTGTACTGTTCTTTTGTATTAAATATGTGGATGTATTTATGTTTGCGCTCGCATAGAGAACGATCCGGTTGAAGAGCCCGAGGAACTCGCAGGAGAAGCCCCTGAGCAGCAGTCGGTTGGTGGAGGCAAGTGTCCTTTGACCTATCTCTGTCCTATTCATTACTTAATTCACCCCCCGCATTACACCTTTATACCTAAGGATTGACTAGCTTTTGTTATCCATGTCCTTGTTTACCTATTTGGGTTGGATTATTATTGTTTAGCTTTATGCTATTGCTCAACTCTAATCAATGAACATGATGAGATTATCTATGATACGCTGTTTTCCCTTCTCTTATTATGATGTTGTACTTGTGGCTTTAAGGGGGCTCGAGCGGTTTCTCGAGTGCCTCTCCGTAAGGACCTGTTCTATGGATGACCGCCCGGGAAAACAGTGCAACCATGAGGGTAGAATGGGGTGCCCTTAGCTGAATAATTAGAGGATCCGGGGTGTAGTTCGCTTCGCCGTCGTGCCGTCAATGGGGCTCGGTGTATGCGGCTCGCTCTGCCAAGGTTGATTCGTCCCTTGGGGAGGAGTGCGGTACATTTAGGAAACCTAACGGGCGGCTACAGCCCCGAGGAATCTTTGTAAAGGCTACGTAGTGAGACCCTGCCTGTTCACCTTGGTAGTGTTTAAGGGTTTGATCGGCCCGAGGCAAGAGGGAATCACGACTTATGGGTAAAGTGCACAACCTCTGCAGAGTGTTATGAAACTGATATATCAGCCGTGCTCACGGTTATGAGCGGCCAAGGGAGCTCCAGTGATTAGTGGTACTTGATAAGAGACCTTTTGGTTTACAGGTGGCAATGAGATTGATGGTTTTGGTTATGACTGTGGTGCTGGTAAGTGGTATTCTTTCCGTTTGGAAAGGGTACATCGGGTTAATAACTTGGGCTAATGCTAAAACTTGGCTTTCTATTAGTAAATAATAATCTGACCAACTAAAAGCAACTGCTTGACTTATCCCCACATAAAGCTAGTCCACTACAGCCAAACAGGATACTTGCTGAGTATGTTGATGTGTACTCACCCTTGCTCTACACACCAAACCCCCCCAGGTTGTCAGCATTGCAACCACTGCTCAGGCGAAGATGAAGCTGTGGAAGGAGACTTCCAGGAGTTCCAAGACTACGACGAGTTCTAGGAAGTGGGTTAGCGGCAACCCCCAGTCGGCTACCTGTGAAGGCCGCGTTTATCTACGTTTCTTTTCCGCACTTTGACTTATTGTAAAGACTATATGGACGTCTCAGACGTATGATGTAATCAACTATTTCCCTTAATACTATTTTGAGCACTGTGTGATGATGTCCATGTTATGTAACTGTTGTGTACGTGAATAACTGATCCTGGCACGTACATGGTTCGCATTCGGTTTGCCTTCTAAAACCGGGTGTGACAGCGGACGCGTGGTGCGAGATTTCAGGCGCAGGGGCGCGGACGCAGGCAGAACCGTGCGCCATCGATAGTGTGGATGCTTACACTCCATTCTTAAGGAGTAGTAGAGATAGGTGAGGGGGTGAAGTTGACAACTACAAAAGTTGATAGGGTTAGATAGACTTTTTTTCTTTTGTAAAGCCAATGTTGTAATAGCCAACAATATTCTTGATTTCTAAGAAATACTTTGGTGATGTGGAAGTTTGACAATTTACCAAAGATAGTTGTCTTATCTGTTTGGCTTGTAAGGGAATGAATAGACTAACAACTGAAAACACATGACAACTTGTAAGGGAGATGACTTATATGAGTGGGTATTGATTTGTTGTTCTACCCACCCACCCCAAAAAGGTCAAATAAGGTTGCCATGTTGTTTAGCTATGTGGTTACATTATTTCTACCTTGATAGACTTTTCAAAATGCAGCCATGGGCATGTACATTATTTGGTGTTATTGACAGTTACCTTGTAACACCCTGAATTTGGGGGTACAAATTTTTTTCTTAATATCCACCAAATTCAGGTGTTACTCTCTCATTTCTTTGCTTTCCTTCTCTTTTTTCCTAAAAATGGAGAATTATTTTGTTTTATGTTGGCATAAACCTAGTGGAATAAGCCCTAGAGGCTCCTTGGTTGTTGCATTCATGTCCTTGCACAGTGTTTTTGAGTGTGAAATATTTTTCATCATGTTAAAATATCTCGAGGATGTTTCCAGGAACTTTTGGAACCATCAGAACATTTTTAGGAATTAAATATGGAATTCAGATTTTTCAGATATTATTTTAGCCCCTAAAATTTAGTATTTGCGAAAACTGAAATATTCTAAAAACTCGATATATATATATATGTATCTCCTCCTTGCGAACAGCATGCCACCCGCGTCTGCTACGACACCATCTACCCCCGTCCACCCCAGCGCCTTCCTTTGTCTACCCCATCAATAGTCTTGCCTCGCCTCATCGCGCTGTACTCAAATGTCCCATATGTCACCTCCTCCCTCGCTCTCGCAACTGCATCTGTCGCCCAAGCCACCCACGTCAGCGCAGATTCTGGCAACCGCCTACTCGACGCTCCTATTTAAGCTCTCGGCACCCGCTCGACCTCCCCAATTCCCCAAACCGCGCGCCGCCCCCTCCCACTCCTTGCGTATGTCGCGCCGCGCTCGGAGACACCTTGCCCGGCCCCATCGTTTGCCGTGCCGCATCCGCGTCTTCGCCACCACGCCTGGAGCTACGTCAGAGCCACCGTACTATTTTATATTGCTCGCTTTTATAATATTTTATCTTGTATGGTGTAATGTTCTTATGCAACCATATGTTTGCTTGTGCCTGTTTGCATTCGTTGTGCGTCACGAATAGACCGTGATTCGTTTCTGGGCTTCGAGGAATCGACGATCAAGCTTCGGTGATCAAGAGATTAAACTCTTCGAGTTCTACGAGGCTGAAGACCCTGAGCATCTGTTTGGTGAAGACAATTGTCCTCTGACCCATTATGTCCCATTTACTTTATAATTCACTGTCCCGTATACCATGATCAACCTAAGGATTGACTAGATTTCTATTTACCTTATCCTTGATTACCTTTTGGGTTACTATGGTTAGATTCATGCTATTGCTTTACTTTAATCAATGAACATGATGTGAACACTTATGATACGATGTTGTCATTATTTTTACGATGTTGGGCTGGTGATACTTTAGGGGGCTCGAGCGGTTTCTCGAGTGCCTCTCTGTAAGGATCTGTTCGTTGGATGACCGCCTAGGAAAATAGTGTAACCATGAGGGTGGTATGGGACACCCTTAGTTGAATAATTAGAGGAACTGAAGTGTAGTTCACTTTGTCGTCGTGCCATCAATGGGTCTCGGTGTATGTAGCTCGCTCTGTCAATGGTGGACTGCCCCTTGGGGAGGAGTGCGGTACATTTAGGAAACCTAACGGCCGACTACAGCCTCAGGGAATCTTTGTAAAGGCTTCATAGTGAATCCTTGGCCATTCACCTCGGGAGTGAATAAGGGTCTTGCAAGCCCGGGCTAGAGAAGGAATCACGGCTTGTGGGTAAAGTGCGCAACCTCTGCAGAGTGTTATGAAACTGATATATCAGCCGTGCTCGCGGTTATGAGCGGCCAAGGGAGCTCCATTGATTAGAGACACATTGATCAGAGATGTTTTGGTTACAGATGATGATGAGGATAATGTTGGTTTCTATTATGATTATGATTATGATTTCAGGTATTCTTTCCGTTTGGAAGGAGTACTTTTGGGTTAACAACTTGGGTTAATGTTAAAACCTGGCTCTCTTCTAGTGATAATTACCTGACCAACTAAAAGCAACTGCTTGACCTTAACCCCACATAAAGCTAGTCCACTACAGCCAAACGGGACATTTGCTGAGTACGTTGATGTGTACTCACCCTTGCTTGCACAAAACACCAGGTTGCCTTTGGTGCAATCTATGTTCAGGTAAAGAAGAAGGTGTCGAGGTGGATCTCTAGGAGTTCCAGGACTTCGACAAGTTCGAGGATTAGGCTAGCGACCTCCCCCAGTCAGCTGCCCTGTGGGTTGTTTACGTTGGCCACGTTTCTATTCTGTGTACTTTGATTTATATTATGTAAATGGCTCTAGTCTGTAATATTTTTACTTACTCTTTATTGTAATTCAAAGCATTGTGCTATGATGAGTCATTTATGTAATCGCTATGTACGTGAATTACTGATCCTGACACGTACATGGTTCGCATTCGGTTTACCTTCAAAACCGGGTGTGACATAAGTGGTATCAAAGCCATGCTGACTGTAGGACCGTTAGCCTAGAGTAGCATTGGTCGTTTTAAGGACTTATTGACTATTACTTCACCCCATCCTTGATTCTTCTTCAAAATATTAGTCACTTCGACTAATTCTATGTTGTGCTCCTGTATGCCCCCTTGCCAAAAGTATTTCATTCTAGTATGGTCTATACTTCTCTCAATCTATTAGATCTGATCTCACTGTTGTGCTTGCGACATCTTTGTAGATGCCCCCTGACCATAACCTTCTTGTCTTTTGGGATCCTTTCCTCTTTCGTCATTAAATTGCCACCATTTGGCAATCTTTATTCCCCTGGTATTGACATGCTCGTACTCCTAGATTCTTTAATACTCTTGTTTCAATACCTACCTCAAAAAAAACTCTGCTGCCTATTTAAACATTTCAGTTTATATTTCCATGATCTTACTGTCTTTTGAGACCCTTTCCTATTCTATTGTTAAGTCGCTATCTTTTTGGCAATTTGTACTCTCTTGATCTTGGTATGCTCGTACCATTGGAATCTTGCATACTCTTATTTTTATATATGCTTACCTTTATATCCCAATGCCTGTTTAAGACATTTCGGTTAACATGCTTTTGACCACCCTTATTTCTTGATGATCCATGAGTGACCATTCTATTTCGCACACCCTTGATGATCTCATCGTTTCCTTATAACTTCCCTCGGTAAGGAATCTTTATTTCAACCATTCTGTTGGGACCTTACCTATCTCACCCTTGATTGTCTTATCCACTTCGCCGCTTCGAGAGTCTTTCCTTAACTGCATCCTTGGTTATGCTTTCACGATCATCATCTTTACCCTTGTCGCCTCTATATCTTACCTTGATGCTTAAATTATACCCGCCCTTTAAACCCTTCCCTCCTACATCTCAATTTTATAGTTGTATTCTACCTATTCTCCCTTGGTCGTACTCTCTTCCTTGTCGCTTGTGAGTTTTTAACTCCATCCTTTGTCATGCTCCAGTTGGGTATTACCTTTACCTTTCTCATCTCTTGATCTTACCTCGGTGATTACACTATGTCTGTTCTCTAAAATCTCCAATCTCTTATCCCAATTTGAGAGTGGTGTTTCACTTATCTCACCCTTGACAACATCCTCTTCTTTACCGCGTGCAAGCCTTGACTTATCTCCATTCCTTACTGTACTTGTACCACTTGCTCTTATATGCCTTCATCTTTTCTCTTACACCCTTGTCCGTTATCGCCTTTGGCCCTTGCGATATTTATGTCTTCTACCTAAATGCTTACCTTAAACTTATCCTTTAAAACCCTCCCCTTTTTTCAACCCAGTTTGAGAGTTGCGAGTTACCTATCTCTCCCTTGATTTCTTTTCACTTCTCGCCGCCTTACAAGTTTTGTGTTAATTCTATCCCTTGCTGCGTTTTTATTTGCCATCACCCTCACCCTGTCGTCCATCGATCTTGCCTTGATACTCATCTTTATTCCTACTCTTTAAAATCCCCTCTCTTCCACCTTAACTTGAGAGTGACAATTTACTTATCTGGCCCTTGAACATATCCTCTTCTTTTCCACTTGCAGGTATTGTCTTAACTCCATCCTTTATGGCACTTATATCTTTTATCTTATGCCTATTTACCTCCTCCCCTACGCCCTCGTCCGTTATTACCTTTAAAACCCTTGTGATATCTATGTCCTTGCCCTCCTGCTTACATTGAACCTACCCATTGAATCCTTCTCTTTTCCATCCCTGTTCGGGGATAATGCCTCATCTATTTCATCATTGGCTGCTCCCCCTTCTTTGACACCTTGCAATTCTTGTCTAGAATACATCATTTGTTGTGTGTTTTTCCGTTATCACCTTAACCCTTGCCATCCCTCGATCTTCACCTTGATGCTTATCATGTACTTGCATTTTAATGCCTCCCCTCCCATTTCATTTCAAGAGTGTTGTCTTACCCCTCCTCGCTCTTGTTCATTCCCTATTCCTCTGTCTCGTTGCAAGTCTTGTCTTAACTCGATCTTTTGGTGCGCTTTTGCCTGTTACCTTCTGTACCTTTGTAATCACTAGATCTTTCCATGATGCTTATCTTATGCCTACCTTTTGAATTATCATCCTTCCCATCTCAATTTGAGAATGGTGTTTACCTACCCTGCCCTTGGTTGCATTTTCACCCTTGTCGATTACAATCCTTGCTTAAACTCCATCCTTTATTGTGCTTGTGTCCCTATCATACACGTCTTGTTCTTCTCCTCGTCCTTCGACAACCTTAGAGATTAGTTATTCCCTTTTTAGAGAAGACCACTATCTAGTTAGCATTAACATGTAGCAACGCGATGTTTGTTGTTGTATGTTTGTGTTGTTTGTCTTTGTGTGATGACTGATTTGCTTCTTTGTGATGAATGTTGATGTGTTGTGGCCCTTGGTCTACAATAACATTAGTTTATTAGGTGAGCGCCATATATTTAGGTAGTTGGGTTCTCTCCCCTGTTCTCCCTAATCCGTCTATGCCTACCTTTTCTCGCTATTCTTTCCTCTTGCACTTGTCCATTTGGCAACCTCCAACTCCTCCAAATCAGTCAAGATCAAAGTCGGCAACATCTTCACCAAGTGCATATCAATGCTCCTATTAAGGGGGTTAGCCGCTAACCCCAATGAAGACAATGCGATCAACATCAACCAACAAGATCAGAGTGGCACAGCGAAAGCATGTGTGGGTCCTAACCCATAGGTCCAGGAGATCCTCAAGAATTGCATCAATCGGTCTCAAGCATCTGATGGTCAAAGCAACCAATCCACAAGTCAAGCCGGCAGAGTCAAAGTTGAGTTATAAGAAGCTATGAAAGATCAATGAACCAATCACATTTTCTTGCTAGCCTCTTCTGGAATCTCGAGGGCGAGATTCTGTTAAGGGGGTTAGATTTGTAACACCCTGAATTTGGGGGTATAAATTTTTTTTCTTAATATCCACCAAATTCAGGTGTTACTCTCTCATTTCTTTGCTTTCCTTCTCTTTTTCCTAAAAATGGAGAATTATTTTGTTTTATGTTGGCATAAACCTAGTGGAATAAGCCCTAGAGGCTCTTTGGTTGTTGCATTCATGTCCTTGCACAGTGTTTATGAGTGCGAAATATTTTTGCATCATGCTAAAATATCTCGAGGATGTTTCCAGGAACTTTTGGAACCATCATAACATTTTTAGGAATTAAATATGAAATTCGGTTTTTTCAGATATTATTTTAGCCCCTAAAATTTAGTATTTGTGAAAACTGAAATATTCTAAAAACTCGATATATATATATATATATATATATATATATATATATATATATATATATATATATATATATATATATCCTCTTTGCTAACGGCATGCCACCCGCGTCTGCTACGGCACCGTCTACCCCCGTCCACCCCAGCGCCTTCCTTCGTCTACCCCATCAATAGTCTTGCCTCGCCTCATCGCACTGTACTCAGATGTCCCATATGTCACCTCCTCCCTCGCTCTCGCAACTGCATCTGTCACCCAAGCCACCCACGTCGGCGCAGATTCCGGCAACCGCCTACTCAACGCTCCTATTTAAGCTCTCGGCACCCGCTCGGCCTCCCCACTTCCCCAAACCGCGCGCCGCCCCCTCCCACTCCTTGTGTATGTCGCGCCGCGCTCGGAGACACCTCGCCCGGCCCCGTCATTTGCCGTGCCGCATCCGCGTCTTCGCCATCACGCCTGGAGCTACGTCGGAGCCACCATACTATTTTATATTGCTCGCTTTTATAATATTTTATCTTGTATGGTGTAATGTTCCTATGCAACCATATGTTTGCTTATGCCTGTTTGCATTCGTTGTGCGTCGCGAATAGACCGTGATTCGTTTCTGGGCTTCGAGGAATCGACGGTCAAGCTTCGGTGACCAAGAGATTAAACTCTTCGAGTTCTACGAGGCTGAAGACCCTGAGCATCTGTTTGGTGAAGGCAAGTGTCCTCTGACCCATTATGCCCCATTTACTTTATAATTCACTGTCCCGCATACCATGATCAAACTAAGGATTGACTAGATTTCTATTTACCTTATCCTTGATTACCTTTTGGGTTACTATGGTTAGATTCATGCTATTGCTTTACTTTAATCAATGAACATGATGTGAACACTTATGATACGATGTTGTCATTATTATTACGATGTTGGGCTGATGATACTTTAGGGGGCTCGAGCGGTTTCTTGAGTGCCTCTCTATAAGGACCTGTTCGTTGAATGACCGCCCAGGAAAACAGTGCAACCATGAGGGTGGTATGGGACACCCTTAGTTGAATAATTAGAGGAACTGAGGTGTAGTTTGCTTTACCGTCGTGCCGTCAATGAGGCTCAGTGTATGCAGCTCGCTCTGCCGAGGGTGGATTGCCCCTTGGGGAGGAGTGCGGTACATTTAGGAAACCTAACAGGCGACTACAGGCTCAGGGAATCTTTGTAAAGGTTTCGTAGTGAATCCTTGGCCATTCACCTCGGGAGTGAATAAGGGTCTTGCAAGCCCGGGCTAGAGAGGGAATCACGGCTTGTGGGTAAAGTGTGCAACCTCTGTAGAGTGTTATGAAACCGATATATCAACCGTACTCGCGGTTATGAGCGGCCAAGGGAGCTCCATTGACTAGAGACACATTGATCAGAGATGTTTTGGTTACAGATGATGATGAGGATAATGTTGGTTTCTATTATGATTATGATTATGATTTCAGGTATTCTTTCCGTTTGGAAGGAGTATTTTTGGGATAACAACTTGGGTTAATGTTAAAACTTGACTCTCTACTAGTGATAATTACCTGACCAACTAAAAGCAACTGCTTGACCTTAACCCCACATAAAGCTAGTCCACTACAGCCAAACGGGACATTTGTTGAGTACGTTGATGTGTACTCATCCTTGCTTGCATAAAACACCAGGTTGCCTTTGGTGCAATCTATGCTCAGGTAAAGAAGAAGGTGTCGAGGTGGATCTCTAAAAGTTCCAGGACTTCGACAAGTTCGAGGATTAGGCTAGCGACCTCCCCCAGTCAGCTGTCTGTGGTGGGTTGTTTACGTTGGCCATGTTTCTATTCTGTGTACTTTGATTTATATTATGTAAATGGCTCTAGTCTGTAATATTTTTGCTTACTCTTTATTGTAATTCGAAGCATTGTGCTATGATGAGTCATTTATGTAATCGCTGTGTACGTGAATTACTGATCTTGGCACGTACATGGTTCGCATTCGATTTACCTTCAAAACCGGGTGTGACATACCTAGTAGCAATGCTTGTAAGGTGTTGTAAAAAATAGACATCTATGGTACATTTTTGATGTTGCTGACATTTACTTAATAGCAATGCTTGTGAGACTGTCCGTAACTATGTCCCCTAAATTTATCCTTATATATCCCACTATCTCATGACATCTACAAGATTCATCTCTCGGATATTACTACCTTATGTAGCGGTCCCCCCTATATCACCCCTCTAAATCTTATCATAGACATATAATATCATTTTTATCTCAACTACAATACCTGCCATCCTTCACTTTTTTTCTTTTATTTGAACAGAACATATTATTTTGCTCCTATCATGGGTAAACGTTTTTTTTAAATTGTAATTATTTTTATGTTGGTAATAAATAATAGTGCCAACAAAAAATATGTTACTGTATATCAGGTAAAAGACTTGAATTTCTCTGTTCCACTTTTCGTATTTTTTTGTTCTTCTGGGACACAATATGCAATGTGCGAAGCATATCAACAAGACACACCATATAGCATGATAGTCTAGAAAAAATTAAACATACATGCAAATGAATACATATTATTGCATGTACAACTTTATATCAATGTTTATGAGCTTGTGGTCAAGCACAATGAAACTAAGTACTTCAAATAGCTAATGCAATACACTTTCAAAAGATGTACGAACGAGAGTATGTTTCATAGTAGGCGTACCGGTTCAACTAAACACTTAATACATTATTTGAGACTAGATCCATCTTTGAAAGTATGTTGATCTGAGGGTTCAAGATGAATCATAACGCAATACTGAATAACTGAAATCAGGCTTGGGTTTTGGTTCAATATATACTCATTATCAAGAAAATTTATATGCATAATTCAAACCTATGAATCAAGAAGGTAAATAGCATAAACGTTGAAATGGCTAAAGCATGCAAAGAAGAGTTGAAAATATACCAGTGCAATCAAACACTAGATAATCACCATCCAAATAGTTCTCTAGTTGTTCATCGAAACCAAACATACAAGTTGTCTTCATGGTACTTCTAGTTTTTTTAAGGAAACATAAAGTGGAAGCATAAAATCCTAGCAAAACACTACAACATTTCAACATTTGTAATAAGCTAGCTCTATTAGTTCTTCAACAAATCCACCCTGCAACATTCTATCTCATTAGTTTACATTCAATGATTGCATGATCACAATTTACAAGGCTTATGTTCTAATGGTCAAACAAATAAATGGCGTCCTTTAAATTAATGTGCAATAAATGTTGAAACTCAAAATATCAGTCTCATAGAACAAACATGTACTAAAAAGGTTAAGCAAATATAGCTTCAGCTCCTAATAGACTAACTTTGCATCCCCAACCCATTAGCAAGCAATACAAGATAGTGTAATAAGCTATGGAGTATTGGTGTTATACATCACAAGATAGGCTAATACAATACAAGACAGTTCAACACATGTGATATATAGTCTATTAATAAGCTATGGAATATTGGTGTTACACTTGTGATGTATAGTCTATTACTTTGGTATAAATTTGGACATTATTTAAATAGTTCGACATGATGACACATGAATATATGTTCAAACAAAAATATGAGTGTACTTCAAGGTTGTAGATATCTTTGAATAGTCCTTGCTCCGAATTCGACCCAAATCTGAAGCTGTACTATGCGGGTACTATCCATATTCGTCCTGAATATAGAAATATATATATATATATATATATGACTTATTTTGTACTATCATGTTTGGTACCAAATAGGTATTTCTAACTCATTTTCATCTCTATGTTCGCTCTCATTATAGAGGAGAAGTTTGTGATTATGAATTATGATCCCACAAGAAGTGGTTTCACTGGAATAGGACTCTGAAGCACATTCTCACTAAAATGGGATTGCCACTGTGTGTTGCTTGTTGTTGTGATCATGTCGACATTTAGTCCATTGAATCACTGACTATGGATAATTTTGCCCAAACTCTACTCTTCATCTTCAAACTCCTGTCATGAGCGATTGAGAGTGTGTGAGCGTGATTGAGTCCCAACAATAGCATGTCCCACACGACATTCTTCTTTGAAGACTATGTGCTCCATCTCATACCTCTATCGCTTTACGTGAACGTAGTGCCACATCACCATGATGGCCACTAGCACCGCGATCACAGCGACAGGTGATGTACATGTCATGCACGAAGTAGAGCACGAAGGAGAGGTAGAAGGAGAGGTAGACGAACTCAACGATGGCGAAGACGGTGAAGAAGAGCGCGACACATGCGACATTGACTCACCACACAAGGAGCATGACTAGGGTGAGCAGTTGTGTGGTGATGAGTGTGATGAGGACGTAGATGTCGTGCACCTTAGCATGATGACTATGGTCTTGGTCTTGAGCGTCAGAGTCACCATTATCGTAGGTATCGACGTCAGGGAAGGAGGATGACACCATAGCATCGATGACTGAGGAGAGAGGGAGAGAGAGGGAACACGGGTAAAAATGGAACCTCGAGAAACTTAATGATCCCGATTTTCGATTTGAGGCATCGTAATGCTAGAAGACCGAGTTTCCTGTGTTGTTAGAACCATTTTGGCGAGAAGGTACTTTGCAGTCCTATTCTGGTGAAGACGCTTATTCAGAGTATCATAATCATAAACTTCTCATTGTAAGGAAAGTGATGCGGGGGTTAGTGGGGAACCGTCGTCTCTACATTAGCGGAACAGGAGGGGGTAAGGGGTGCGGACAGTCTTAGCTAATGTAATGAACTGAGTAATGTAGTGCCTTGTTGGGTCTGTTTGGTTGAGCTATCGCGGTGAAAAAAACTGTTGTAGGCTGTGAGCTCTGAAAAAAGTTGATATGAGTTGTGAACTGTAAAAAGCTAAAAACTATTTGGTGAAAGTAGCTAAAAGTTTTTTCATATATATTTACACAGTTCCATCCAAAAGCCACTAAAACAGGTGTAGATGTGCTTTCAATTTTGCAGTGTGAGAAAGCTAGCTTTTGAAAAAATACTTCCTAGATTGGGTTGTTTAGTTTCGATTTTGGTTTTTAGAGGGCAAAAGTCAAAGTTAAAAACCAAACCAAAACACCCATAATCGCTCACTGTCGTTCACGTCTGTCGAAGGAAGAAGAAAGAGTAAAGTACACTAGCGGTCCACGAACTTGGCACGATGTGCCGCTTACCCCTCGAACACAGAAAACCAAGCAAACATGTCCTCGAACTTCGTCAGTCCATGCAAAACCATCCAGAAGTCAGGTTTGTAAAACCGGATACCGATGTGGCATGCCACGTCGCAGCCACTTGGGGTCCCCAAATTGGCATGTTGTGTTACTTATGTCCACGAACTTGAATGCTATGTCGCTTGAGTCCCTGAACTAGGGCTGGGCATTCGGGGTTTTTTGAAACTTAGGTTTTCCAAACACTAGGAACCGATCGGTTTTCTAGAAAATAAAAATCGAGAAGTTCGGTTTTAGTTTTTTACTTTGGTTTTTCAGTAAAAACCGAACACCAAACTTATACTCAAGACAACACATACAACAAGTTTACATGATAGATTATAACAATTTCAAAAATTTAAAATTATATAGGTATAAAGATTTATAAATACATCATACATCATATACAATTAAGTCAATAACAATTTAATTACATCTCACATTTACTTCACATAATCAAATAGTCAAATTTCATAATTAATAAAGTTTAGTATTTAGTTTTTTGTATTTTGGTTCGGTATACGGTGAAAACCGATTACGATACCGAGCACCGAACTTCTTAGACACAAAAACCGAAACTGAACCGAACTACCGAAAAACTGAAATTTTGGTTCGGTTCGATACGGCTTCAGTTCGGTTTTCGGTGTATGGTAAAAAAAGTGCCCATCCCTACTCTGAACATTCATTGGTTTGCTCTAATGTAGCACTACACGTCATCATTATGTTTTTAATGAGTGGTATACATGTTAAAAAGGTACATCTTTATTTTGTATACCTTAGCATCATTGACAATCTTTCCACAAATTTCATACACATGCATGTGTGTGTAAGCTTGAATCTAAATCATTCAAGCACACATGTAGGGGAAGTTATCACTACTGAATAAAGTTTTATGGTGCTTATTCATATTATAATGACATAGTTTAAAAGTTAGACAAGCGACATAAAATACAAACCAAGTTAACAATTTACACTAGTGTGAAGTGCTACCTTAGATTATGCTTAGTTTTCATTTGTTTGTAGAATTATCATCAATACAAAGAAGAGAGAGATTGAAAGGTCCTTGTTTTTTTAGTGAATGGATGATAAATTAGGTGGATTAATATGTTTTTATGTTGTTAGCCATATAGATAAGAATGTTGGAAGATAAAGATAAAGATGTAAGGTAACATATAAATCGGATGTTGACGTGTTGTACCACATTAGAGCAAATCAATGAAAGTTCGATGACTTAAGTAACATAGCATTCAAGTTCGGGCACCCAAATAACACAACATGTCAAGTTGGGGACCCCAAATGGCTTGTATGTCACATCAGTATCTGGTTTTATAAACCCAACTTTATATGGTTAATGGTTTTGTATAGGCTCCTAGAGTTTGAGAGACATGTATGTTCAGTTCACAGCATGTCAAGTTGAGGACCGCTAAGAAACAACGCTGCGAAGGGTATGCACGCTGGGCTAGCCCAAACGACCAAACTGGTCAATCTATGAATACAGCCCAAACCCAATAAAGGAATGGCCCAATCTCGATAATGCGACCTTTCTCGTCTTCTCCCCTTCGGCCTTCGAGTCTTTTGCTATTATAACATTCATTTAAACAGGCTTCTCTCTTCTAGTATCTACAAATTTAACTTCTCTAAAATGGTACCTATAACTTAATCTCTTCTCTAAAATAGTATTAAGTACCTTTTTACTCTCCTTTCTATTTTCCCAGCAGTGAAATATCGAAATTTTCCTAGAGATTTTGTTTGTAGATCATAATGCTCCCACATTGCTATATGTGACCGAACATCCTAGCGGTTTTATTTTACGTTCGGAAATATTGCTGCCAAGATGCCGAGTATAAACTTTATTCTCAAGAAGTTGAGATTGCAGTACTAAAGTAAGTTGAAGCAGGTGGTTCGTGCAGAAAGCAAGTTTAGATCGACAAAAGATATCAGAAAGTAGATTGGTTCCCGACCCTTTCATATTTGAACAGTGAGCTGTATGGAACTTCATATTTGAATGGTTCCAGGTTCATGGTTGTGCAAATTTTTATTACAGCTTGATGGTGAACGTGAACAAAAACGACATGTCCGAGTTCGGCCGTGCACAACGTTTAGGCTCCTACGTACATGATGACAAAATAAATTGAAGCATATCATTCACGGCTAGGAAATTAAAATAAAGAAAAAAGAAAAATGAGTAAAAAGGCACTTAATTCTATTTTAGAGAAGAGATTAATTTATAAGTACTATTTTATAGAAGTTAAATTTGTAGATACTGTAAGAGAGAAACCTGTTTAAATGAGTGTTATAATAGCAAAAGACTCCGATTTGAAAGTCCTCTCTCCAAAATGAGTAAATGTGTTAAAGCTCATATTGCTATTCAGCAATCCCTTTTCCCGAAGGACCTTCAAATCGAGGTTCGTTGACTGTCACAAGGACTCTGTTCCTGGCCTTGAAGATGCTTATGCTGCATCTCGTGCTGTTATTGTGCCCTCTAGAGCGTAATTCGAGCATCTCATTCTGTGGTTCAGGCGAACGGTCTTTGGTGGAACTGTAACTCATGGTCATTAGCAGCTGGCAGGTTTTCTCCATTTGCAAGGGAACCACTAGTGACCTGACTGCTCATACATAGTCCAAGTTTAAGTTGTGGTTATTTATGAGCCAGGTTTGAATTTCAGCCCACACGTGCATGTTTGCTAGTTTTTCTGCCTACAACATGGCTGAAGTTTATCCTTAACTTCAATTTTTTTTTCTCTGAATTAGTCCTTGTTGTGAAACTTATTAAGCTAACATGATTTTGACAGTACTAGATTTTTGTTTTGTCCAACCACTTCTATCAGTATGACATTATGTTTTATGTCAAATGATGCTTTATGTAGGTCTCACTAGCCGAATGTTTATTTTGGTTTATAGGAGTACTCATTAGAAGGCCAGGTCTGGTGCTGTCTCACTGAGCCATCTCCATCTCCATATTTACAGGGAAGGCTTGGCTCTGCTTATCCTTTTTTTTCAGACTCTAGGAGTCTCCGTCAAGTCTGCCTTTTTAAAAAAAAAAAACTGATGCATGCTTAACATTTTATGAGACTGGACAAGTAGTTTCAGTTAGCGGCCGAAATCACTACTGTGAAGAAACCCTCTGAAACAATTTGGTAATGCCAATGTTGTAAGGACCAAACATACTCTTGATTTCTATTTAATAATTGTTTGGGTGCCGTGGACCTCTGTCGATGTACAGAGGTCAGAGATGGTGTATATTTGGTTTGTAAGGAAATGAGATGCTAATACCGTGTCCAGAAGTTCACTCATATGGTCACCAAAAACACTATTTTGTATTGTAGACTGCACTGTTTGCAGAGTATAGTTTGAATATAGATATGTAGATGAGGTAAGCTGCTGCAGATAGCCTAACAGCTGAAAATAAGCAGCAAGTTGTAGGGAGACGACTTCGAATGAGAGAATACTAGAGTATAGTTTGAATATAGATATGTAGATGAGGTAAGCTGCTGCAGATAGCCTAACATCTGAAAATAAGCAGCAAGTTGTAGGGAGACGACTTCGAATGAGAGAATACTAAATTTGTGGTTTGTTCATTATTTTTTCGTACAATGTATAGAGAGAACATGACCCTTCTGGACTATCGCCTTGACTTGCTGCTGCCTAAGATTAAGTTGTAAATTGATCTTTCATATTCAGGGGACATGCCTCTTCAAGTATGCCCTGATTGTTCCCGACCAGCTCTAGGGCCATGGGCATGGGGTGCTCTGGGCCACAGTTGCCACGGCCCCAGGACATCGTCGCCGGGGGACAGGACGTTTGAACAGATGGCAGCCAACGCCACTGCACATCTGCGCCTAGGGGAGCTACTCTTCACTAAGCCCGGAACAACTATAAACTAGAATGAACAATATTGGCAACACGTTTGAGTTCCTGTATAACAAATCAGTAAAAGGATATAGCTGGGACAACAATTTTGGCCTACATCTGTCAACGTCTCTATGATCAAACACTAGGGTACATGTGAATTGATGCTCTCGATTTGAAAATCTCGGAAAATTGTACAGTATTCCTCCAAATGGATTTGCTGGCGACCAACTAGGTTTTGCGGAAAATTGTACAGTATTCCTCCAAACTGAGTTGCAGAAACTAGTCAGCATAGAATGTCAAGGATCTACGAGCCGATTTTCCATATCCCCAGTCCATAACCTACTTTGATCAGCAGGAGCTCGAATACCATGTGCATGATGCTCGTCATGCGCACTTTGGATCCAGGTATCTCGGTCCAATTAACGGATACTTCTACCATTGGGATCCTGAGGCGCTTGCACAGGTATACAAGTTCAACATCGAAACACCACCTGCCCATGCAAAGAAAGGCAAGTTGTAATAACCATTAAAACCATATATGCCTGGAAAGCAGATTTGGTAAACAGCATCACTGGGCTTCAAAGAAGATAGAACAGTGCAGAAGAGAATACCTCTTCAATCTGATATTTGTGAAAAGCTTCCTTGCAGCTGCTCGTGTGAACATCTTAAACCCACACTGGAATTGGTAACAACAAATGAGACTATGAACATTGTTATTAAAATGAACACATGAAGCGTCAATGGCACTTGTTTATTAGAAGAACATGTATGGTTGAAACAGAATACCTGTGTATCTTTGATCCCGGGACCAGCAGTCAACAAAACTACCAAATGGAAACCTTTCATAAGAAAGTTTCTATACCATTTCCTCTGCAATAAAGCAGGATAGGAAAAAGAAAAATGCAAGGTGAAAACTTAGTAGAAAACCAAAAGACCAAGGGTAGTGAGCAGTAAAGAGAATTACTGTCGCAAGAGCCTGCTTCTCTAGATGAGCTCGGGAACCAAAAACAGCAACTTCAACATCAGATAGATTCTGAGATGAACTAGTAGATGTCCCTGGGCTAGACTTAGCTTTCTTAGCCAATGCATGAACCTAAGAGCAAAAAACAAGTTACAAAAAACAAATTCAATACCAACCAAATTAACTTTCAAAACTTGATGTTCGATTTAGCTTATGACGGAGATAGACCTGAGCTTCAAGCTTTTCCAAATCGGTCACTTTAGTTGCACCATCAGCATCAAGCATGAGTAATAGTTCACCACGTGAATGAAGCATTCCCTATTAGATGCTTCCACAAAAAAAAAAGGAAAGCACCAATTAGTTTTTATTTGCATCCAAAGCCCTAAGGGATATCCAGGGATTTCAACACTCACTTTTCGGACTGCTTCACCTTTCCCATGATTTCTTCCAAGTAGAAGAACTCTAACATTATCAATCTTGTGTTTCTTTACAAAACTGAAAGCGACTTTAGAGGTCCCATCAGTGCTACCATCATCGACAATCAATACCTTGACACAACCGGTCAAATTCCGAAATTAGATAGGGTAATATAGGTTTCAAAACACAAAAGGTTTTGTGCTCAGAGTTTGCCTGTTCCCTGCAAACTGCAAACAGGATTGCAAATTGCAAATAACATGCTAGATTACCACATACCTCATATGAAAAGGACTTGTCAGCAGTTGATCTCCGCTTCAAGTAGCTATTAAAGAGAGAAAACAAGAAAGTGATCAATGTAACGATTAACACTAGCTGCTAAAAAAGATTACCAGTATAGATTGCAATGCGCAGTTCAAAGTTCAACTATAAACATAGCATTTGAGCAACAGGAGTAGCAAATGCCTTACTTGAGTGTTTCTGTAAGAGCCTCGGGGAGTCGATACTCCTCATTGTAGGCAGGAACTATCAACGAAATATATTTCTCAGGAGGATCCAAAACCGACGGGCAGGGCACCTATATAACAGTCAGTTCAGACAATCAAACCAGCAAACACCTAGCGTGCACCCCCATGCTGCAGCCCGGGACGAACCCAGCACGAGCAATCAGTACACTACCTTCTTGAGCGAGTTGGGGTCCTCGAAGAAGGCGTCCGAGACGGCGGACCTCTCCAGCCTGCGGCCGAGATCCAGAACATCGCAGCAGTCAACACTACACGCAGATCGCGGGAGAAACCAGGAGTGTGGGACGGCAAGACGGAAGCAGACTTACGAGTGCATGCATCCTATCTTGCGGATGTGCTCGAAGAAGAACGCCGCTGCGCCCAGCACCAGGATGGATACCTGATCACGAGACGGAGAGATGGCGTGAGTGCCACGGCGAGGAGGAGGAAGCAGGATTTGGGGGGAAAGGGGAGGGCGGTACGAGGGTGGCGAGGAGGAGGGTCAGCGAGAGGGAGGCCGGCAGGATGCCGGCGATGGCGGAGAGAGGCCAGGCGGCGGCCATCGTCGCGGTCCCGACGGCCGGTGCCGAGTCCACCCGCTGCTCTGGTCTTCGCGTGGGTTTTCTGGTCCTGGAGTTGGGGAGATCTGCACGCCGAAGGCAGACGGGCAGACGGCCGGGCCGGCCAGGTTGCACATTTGGCATTTGCACGTTGCTCATCTCTGTTTTAGGCCATATATTTTGGAACACGTATTTTTTTAAAAAATATTTCATTTCTTTTTTAAATTTCTATATTATAGCATCTTCAGTAATCTACTCTTTAATTTATCACATGGAGAACCATTTAATAAAAAATATTCTCTAATTTTTACTATTCTAACGGCATCTTTGTATATTGTGCCCCGTTTCATATTTAACTAGTGAGAAGTTTAAAATAGAAAATTGTTATATTTAGATGTGTAAGGGCTAGTTTGAGAACCTCATTTTTTTAAGGTATTTTCATTTCCCAAGAAAAAATTGAACTCATTTCCTTTGGAAAAATAAAAATTTCTTGAAAAAATGATGTTATCAAAAACTAGCCATAAGTGAATAATTTGTTGGAGGATATTTGTTCATCAAATTCTTTATTCGTGAGGTTGTTCGCTTCAGCCAATGGCGGATCTAGTATTAGGCTAAAGGAGGGGCTGGTTTTATAGTGACCATTGGTGGAAGCAACACAAACTGTTAGAGGGCTCATTTTTATTTCTTTTTCTTCCTCTTTCCTTTATCTCTACCCTCCACCTCTTTCTCCAATACAGTGAGGGCTATTTTTTCCTCTTCTTTTCTTTTATTTTTCCTCTAACTTCCACCTCTGTATCAATGGAGTTTCATAGCTATAGGGGGGCTGCAGCCCCCCTAACCCCCCTTTAGATCTGTCACTGGCTTCAGCTTAAAATTTGTTCGAACTGTTGCATCTGCAATCCATAAAGACAAAGCACTGTAGAATCAGTAGAAGCCGGTTCAGATTAAAGCCAAACGAGCAGGCTGCACATCACTCAGACATGAAAGGATATAGAGGATCTTGAATATGCTCTTAGCTTTGCAAAAAGCTTACATTCTAAACGGAGTCTTAGTGTTTTATACACTGTGTATGTTGCAACAAATATGTCCTTTTAATTTACTTTTTAGTGATGTATACCATATGTTTTGCAGCAAATATGGTCTTGCTGTTAGATAGCATCACAACAAAACATAACTATATATATGTAATTGTGGTGTTCTAAGAGTATCTCCAAAAGAATGACAAAAGATCACCCCCAAAAGGTTGTTTTCAGGAGCAATCAAAAAAGTTTGAGGCGTGTGTTTCTTCTATTCTCCCATAGGTAACGTAAAATGTAGATGGAAAACTGTAAACTGGACTGGTTGGGCTGTAAAATTGGGCCCAATATGCCTACCAGGTTTGTCAACGAATAGTGCATATTTATTTATTTTACTAGGTGAGTGCCCGTGCGTTGCAACGGAACCGTATAATAACACGATAACTTATGTACATATGTGTGTTATATTATAATGAGAAAATGTTTCAGAATCCATTTGTGATCCTATCCATACATAAATTTTGTTATTTTAATCTAATAACATACATCTATTCAATGCCACAAATTTTTCTTCTTCTTCGTTCATCCGACCATGGTGCGCTTCCAGACCTGTTGCCTCACTGTTTTGCAGAGTAGAAAAAAAGTCACTACCCACATCAGTGCAGCTAGCAACGAAGGCCATGCGCAGCCACAGGGGCCGACAAGACTATGTCATACCTTGAGCCAGCTTGTTCTGGGTGGAACACCATTGCTTTGAAGCCTTTCTGTACGCCGCAAGGATTTTCTCCATCTGGTTCAACATCAAGATCAGTGTTGTTACCCACATAAGTTTGCTAAGGCATGATTAACACAACATAACAGACCTGCATAAAAACCATAGGAAACAAGATGCCACGAACAAAAGGAAAAAGCATAAATCCAATTGCAACAGGACTAATCTGTGATGCGAAGTCGTAAATGTTTGCACAGATCAGTCGAGCCCAAGCACAGAATAACAATTTAGCAAAACCAAATATTGACCAAACATATCAATGGAAGCAACTTGAATATCGATTTAGCCTCCTCACCACATCCCCACAGGACGAATGCATGGAAATCAAAGCTCTCTCTAGCACATATAGGTCCACCGCTTTGTCCTCAGGAATTGTCCATGTGAAACTCAGACCAAAATCAATAAGAACCTACCAAGATACACCATTGATCTATTTGTAATTGTTCACTTCGTAGCATCATGAAGCAAAGAAGACATACCAAGCACAGGAAGCTCGGTGCATGACAAAAGCAAGAAGGCTTGGTGAATAATTACAAACAGAAGCGAAGGACTGCCTGCATATGTTGGAGGGATGCTTAGTAAGGCAAGGAAAAGTTGTTTACTTCAAAAACTACAACCGTGCAGCTGATTCAGAAATGGTAAAATGTTCGCACCATGTGTGCCGGCATCGGACAGCCACTTGACGAACAGCTCGTTTCTTATCGTCGAGAGCCCTGATTGCTGCCTGCACAACCTGGATGAACGGTCAGTCTGGTGAGTTGTTTTTAGTAAGGGCAGATTGGTTACTGATGCGAAAATGTAACAGCAGTCAGCCACGCTAGGAAGGATACCCTGAATCCCTAGTAACACATAGAAAACTAACCTTTCACCGCACAGGATAAATCTTTGGGTGAGGAAACGTCGAAAAGGCTACTAAACATTGTAATGTTGTCTCTTGCACAACCTAAGGGGAAAAGGTTGTTAAACTGACATACTAATTCGCACATGTAACAGAGGTACAATTAGTATGGATGGATTAATAAAAATAGCAGTACGGTCACCATCATGTGAGGATAGGAAACAAGTTCACTAAGAACGCTGATTGTGATTTGGATGTTGTCCAGAATGCACTCTTTGCCTGGTTAGAAAAAAAACTGAAGTTAATGACAAGATCAAATGCATTGCATTAGATCAATATCTTGAAGGACAATATCAAAGAGCACAAAAGTAATTTATCCATATGGAGGCCACAACCTATATTAACATATAAACTAAAAGTTGGCAAGAATGTAAGAACAAAACAATAAAAATGGTTCAACCTTTTTTATCCATCAACATTCCAGAGAAGACAAGTAACAAACTGTACACCAGATCCTTATCCCCAACATCCATACTTAATTTAGCTAAGCTATCAACCATCACGAGTAAAATCTACAAGATGGGGAATAATAAGTTAATTTGACTGTGAATGCTAATATTACATGGACATATGTATATCATAATCAAAAGAGATGTAACCTGGTGTGCTTCAGTTATAACTGCTGGTACTGGAGCATTGGAAATGATATGCTCAAAAGTTCGGTATAGTGCCAATCTGCAATTGATAAGGACTCTATCATTTTAAGAGATTATAATTGGGCAAGCTAACAATACACAAGCAGATCTTAAATTAGTAAATAAAACATATAAAATAGCCATCAAGATGCAATAGCAACCAATTGTTCTACCATATCATCTAATAATGATGTTACATGCAAGGAAAATCACTTCATTTTTACATTGTGCAAGGAAGATGGTGTTATGTGGTTTTTGAACAGTTCCACTGCCTTCTTCATTCGATAGGCGCAACCGTCGTTCCCATGATAAAACATATAATTACCCATCAAACTGGCTCTACAAGGATCTAGTCTTGATAAACTTTCGACTGGATGAATCAAATTGAATTATGGATGCTAAACTATTGTATTTGAGATTGTAAAGCATCCACAAGGGCTAGGAGATCTTGTTTGATGGCAGAAACAACTCGGCTCATGGCTTCTTTTATGCCGATGTCAGCATCTGCTGTTGAGATTGTAGCCATGGCTATAGATGTCACTTGTTGATTCTATCATTCGCCTCCGGTAGCGGTGAATCCTTTACATACTGCCTTAGTCATCAATCACAATAAAGTTCAAGTTAGTGATATCGCCTAAAAGGAATTAAAGCATGAGCAAAGCAATTTAAAATTATTTTCCACCCCCAAATTATTCAGATCCTGAATCATATTGCAGCTAGTGATGGAGGATCTAGATGAGAACGAATTGACAGTTATGGTATAAATAGTGCCAGACATATTGCAGCTAGTTATGGTATTTAAGTGTTCCATTGCTTAATGGTTTAGCTGGGAACGAATAGGCAGTAATGTCAGATATATCTAAACTGACATTTTAGAGGTACATGTTAATAGAAAAAATATCTACATTTTATTCCACTGATTCATTTCAACAGCAGGCTTGAGCACCTATAAGTCTCAGCGCGGCCTCCGCTTGGATCAACACGCAGGTGAAGAGATAAATCAAAGCCTCTAGAACTGCAAGGTGAAGAGATCCAAGATGAATAGATCCAAATGACCATAAACAGTGCCAAAGAACCGGATGCCATTGATGAGGAAGGTCACTCAGACCAAGGAAGGGATGATTCAGCTATAGATTGTAATGCTTAATAGATATGGTTTTATAAGTACACAATCATGTTAAGATGTAAGCAAAACACTGGTATATAAGTTCTGTTGTATCGTTCTTAAACTCTAAAACCATAGAAATTTATCTTCCGAAGATAAAGCACTACATGCCAAAATGAAACTGACTTGAAGGCAGACTGAGCAGTAGCTGCTATGAGCTACCAAAGCATACAACTGAAAAGAAATGTATATCGTGTTGAGACTGAACTAAAAGAAGCAAAACTGGTATTTCTCCCCTTTCCCTTTCTTAATAATACTTAAATTTAGACTAACATTAAAGGTTAGGTCCCCAGACAAGCACCAAGTAGAATACTCACATCTTTTTAGCTATGGTAAAAAAATGAATGCAGTCGCTCTAGCTTCAGCAAGGATCAACATACGACCAATAAAGCATACTTTTTTAGAAGTAAAAGAAAACAATCATGAATTAATAATATGGCCCTATCATTATAAAATTTCAAGTGTATTGGACGAAACATTTTTGGGTTGCAGAAATAGTGATAACCTTATTGCATCTGCTACTATTGTTCTATAAAAATTAAGATCGGCGTTCAGAGTAGCATATAATCAAAATTTGTTGGTTCACATGTTCAGGTACTAATAAAAGCCCATCTGGATTTAATGTTTAGCATAATTCCAAGTACTTTTTAGTGACTTGTGCATGACAAATGAAATTTCTCTAGAGTGGACAACATAATGACACTGAAGAGGCACATCAAACAGATACGAAACACAACCAGCAAGTGTTTCTTGTCCCTGCTCCAATGCAGCCAAATAGAAACATGAAGAAGACGATAGCACCAACACCACTAAACAAATAAATAAACCTACAAGGAACAGAGGCTATTAAATATCAAACACAATTACTTTGACAGTAAAAACAAATAGAGAAAACCCCACAATTTCCAAACTAAAGAGTCAATGATTTTGGCTAGAAACTTGGAACATTCCAACCCACACGTAATTTACCTCCTATCCAACATGCTTCATCAGACTGCAATTTGGAACTGCGCGTTCTGGCTACCATTACATATTTCACACATTCACAGTTATGATTCCCAGCCCTACTAAGCAAACCTTGCAGTTCCTCTCAATCCAAAGTCATAATCAATGGCGACATCACAACAAAAAAACCAGTATTGATACATCCTGGGCAAAATCAAGAGCACGAGGTGAGAGCTGGCCTTACTTGGAGTAGAAAAGACCGCACAGGATTACGATTCAATCTGTGAAGCGCCTCACCTACAAAAGACACTTTAGTTTTGCAATTACTCCAAAATTTATTAAATTGCCAATTCTGCAATTACTTTAGTTTTGCAATTACCCATACATCTGAAACATAAGAAGCCTGAGCCGACCTGGACGGGACTTTAACTCAGCCAAAAACAGAGATACTGAGCCAATTCTGCAATTACTTTAGTTTTGACCGACCTTTCAAGCAAGGTAAAAAATTTGTAACATGGTGAAGAGCTAAAAAAGGTCTGGTAGGAGGTGATACGAAGCACGAAATCCACACAAGACAGTACGTGGACGCTACATGGGAAATTGAGAACTAAATTAGGCTGATATTAATCTTGAGTACCTTTGACCGACCTTTCATATGTTTGCTTTATGGCATCTTGCTTAAATCCAACAGAAAAAAGAGAGAATTCAGAAGGTATCACAATTGGGAACCAAGAGGCAAAAATGCCAATAACAACAATTAGGACGAACAGAGTTTACTTGAATTATATACTCAAAATATACAGATCTAAAACAAACTATTTAGATATACTCTCGGCAAGTGCATCTAGACGAGCACTCCGACCTTGGCGTTTGGCCCTGTCACGCCCGTTACCGCGCACCCCAAATCTCTCACCTCCTCGTCCGGTGCACTTGGACCTCGTCGGCGATGCTCATGTCTGTGTCTGCTGGTCGTTCGGCTCAAGCAGGCCGGCACCGCACAGGGGAGGGGTGCTGTTGTGGTAGGACAGGGGACGTGCGCAGCGGCGGCTGCCTCAGTGGACATCGCAGGGAGGAGGCATGAGTGCATCGCGGCTGGGTGGGGGTGGCGCACCTCCTCGTCCGACGCACTTTGACCTCGGCGACGATGCTCCCGTCTGCATCTTCTGGTCGTTCGGCCCGAGCAGGTCGGCACCGCGCGGGGGGTGGTGCTGCTGTGGTGGGACAGGGTGCGTGCGCGGCAGCGGCGACGCTGTCTCGGCGGACATCGCGGCTGGGTGGTGGCGGGGTTTGCGGCGACTGGCGCATCACAAGTGGACGGCGGCGGAGGCAGGCGGGGTCGGGGGTGTGGACACCTTCGTTAGCTGTGGACTACCGCGACCGCGATGTGGGGAAGATTGAGGCTGCACTCTTCGGCGACAATGGAAGATCTCCAAATTTGGGACAGGTTACCAGATGTCGACGCACATTGTGGGGAAAGGAGAGGAGCCGGGTAGGGTTTTGGGGGACGCGGGCAGATCGGGCGCCATGGTGGGTCGAGGGCGCGTACTTGACTGTACTGGCGAGGAACCAATGCGGGATTTGGCCGTTGCGGTGATTTCGGGGATACGGTGAAGCCACTGCAGTGATTGCGGTGGAGACGCCGAAGGTGCGGGGGAGGGCGAGGATTCGGGGCGAGCACTTTGGAACGAAAACTGCGGCGAGGATGGCTCCATTAGCGTTGAAGCCGGCCTGGGGAAGGGCGCTGATGGCTCCGCTGCGCCGCGCGTGGGGACGGGTGTGGAGGCGGGGCTCGGGCACAGTTGGTGGCGCCGCGCGATGGTGGCGGACTGGGGACTGGCGGGGGCATGGTGACGCCGGGTGGACGCCCTCGTTGGATACATATAGTGTAGTAGAGATTGTGTCATCGTCACGTTGCTGTAGTATAGCGAGGACTGAGGGAGCTGTGATGTAGGCCGGGATATGCTTACCTCTCTTGATCTACAATGTCCCCAACTTTTTTTTTTCATTTTAGCCCTTTTTTGTTTTTTTACACAATTATATCCTTTGCAGTTTCATTTCAAAAAATGGACCCCAACCTCGGCGCCATTATCATTGACGCCGAGGTAACGCATAGTGGCGCCGACATAATTGGCACCAACTTTTCCTACGTGGCAGGCGATGTGGCAAGTCCCAGGGAGTCGGTGCCATAGATCTTGGAGCCGACCCCTGGACAGCGCCGGACCTCGCCGTCAAGGGGGGCCGGCGCCAAGATCTATGGCGCCGACCCCCTAGGACTTGCCATATCGCCTGCCACGTAGGAAAAGTTGGTGCCAATGGTACTGGCGTCGTTGTGTGTTACCTCGGCGCCAATGATGATGGTGTCGAGGTTGGGGTCTATTTTTTAAAATGAAACTGCAAAGGGCATAGTTATAAAAAAAAACCCAAAAAGGACTAAAATGCAAAAAAGTTGAACGATGTCCAAGATCTGCCATGTGTCTTTTGGGTGCAGGCAGGGACGTTGCTACCATGTTTGATTTGATCACGTGTAGCGCGTGTCGGTGTACGAGAAAACAAATAACGTGACAGTCGGTGGGAGACAGATAGATCGGTGGTGATTTTGAGGAAACCAAAATGTTTCCTGTTTTTAGTTACATATGGAGCTATGAAAAAACTGGGAGAGGTTTAAGGGACATGTTGGAGACGTTACTACCTAAATATGAGGGGACGTTGCTACCAATGATAAATAATTAGCTAGTAAACAATTAGTTATAATATGTTTAGAGCCTTGGCTAATAAATGTCTAAAATATGATGAAATAATCTATTTTACCCTTCAACGGTAAACAATAGCTAAGAGAGAAAGTAAAGAGACTGACACGGGATCATCTTTTTCTCTTTTTATGATCTATAGCGCCTATTAGTAAACATTGGGCTACCAATTGTGATAGAAACACCAAGGTGCTGTTTGATTCACATTTTGTAACGTAAATAGTAATGGTAATGAAACACACTTGAGTACCGACGGTAACAAGTTTGAATAGTCCGGTATCCATTTCTAGTGTGGTATTCGATTACGGTTGGACTTGAACAAACATCATTTAACGTTATCGGTTACCTATTACGTTACCAACATGTGAACCAAACGGTACACAAGTTCTTCCAGCAAGCTTGTACTAGGAGACGCCAAAAGAATAGGATTTTGTTCATCCATAAGTCATGATTTTATAATGACTAGGTCTATTGATATTGCTACGAGTAATTTTTTTTTTCTCAAATCAATTTACCTCCTCCGTCACCAGACAAGATTTAAATTTTAACCATGATGGCACTATGACAAATGAATTCACTAACTTTATGCCAAGCATCGATGAGTGCTTGTAGATTTTAAAAGGATTGAGACTAAGGAGGTGTTTGGGATGGCTCTAGGTTCCAACTCCGATGTATAGTTGTAGTTTATAATATCACTTTAAATAGTTTTAAAAATATTTTTAATCTAAACAATAAACAAAATGACTTTTATAAATGTCTTCTAAAGGCTTACAGCTCCAGCTCCATAATTTTCTGGAGCATCTAATGACCTACTCCACCAAATATACTAAGTTTACTGGAGCTGAAGCTGTCCTGGGCCTAAGTTGCCCTGGTCCAGATGGTCTTAGTGTTGCTTTCTATCGTGTTGCTTGTACATGGATCAAGAATGATGTGCATGGGTTGATCATTAGTTTCTACACATTTAGTACTTTGCCTAATCCTCTTAATGCAACTACAATTATTCTCATTCCAAGAAAAAGTCATGCTATCTTGGTCATTAATTTTAGATCCATTAGCCTAACAAATATACCTTATCAAATAATTTCCAAATCATTAATAAATAGTGTTGGGGACCTGCTTCGTTGCCGAAGGTCCTTTAAAAAGAAACACATTCGAAAGATCAGCGTATAATCAAACATAGCGCGAAGGTACACACGAAGCTGCTATCCAAGGAGCTTCGGCATAATGGTACGCCTTGAGACGAAGGGTTGTACCGACTTAAAGAGGAAAATACCGATCAGTCCATGATAATTTGTGTCATGATTGTAACTAGTTATCAAGGACATAAATGTAATTTTAACCGAGCTGCGTCCCGTGCCTATAAATAGGTGAACAGTACCCCCGTACTGTTCACTCTGGCTTGTATTCGCTCGTGCGTCACGCTTGGACTTTTGCCTTCTGTCAAGCCGAAGGTACAAATGTAATTCAATATTGTTCTTATTCATCCATGATGATTTAATAAAGATATATTAATGATGTCATATGATTATTCATGTTATTTCTCATGTTTTATATGCTTCTTCTTTCATTAACGTATACTGTTGTCGGCGTTTCGACCCCGGGGGGTCCCTGGACCAACGAGTAAATTGTCGTCGCGTGCCCCAGCCCAGATGGGTCGGCGCGAGACGGAGCACGAAGGGGGGAAGAAACAGGCAAAGGGAAACCTGCGGCCTTCGTGTTGCTCTGCGCCCAGGTCGGGTGCGCTTGCAGTAGGGGGTTACAAGCGTCCGCGTGGGAGAGCCTTATGCGCCGGCCCGTTCCCCCGCGCGGCCAACCTTCTCGTACGAGAGCCCTGGACCTTCCTTTTATAAACGTAAGGAGAGGGTCCAGGTGTATAATGGGGGGGGGTGTAGCAATGTGCTAACGTGTCTAGCAGAGAGGAGCTAGAGCCCTAAGTACATGCCGTCGTGGCAGTCGGAGAGGTTTTGGCACCCTGTTCATGTGATGTCGTGGCCGTCGGAGGAGAGCTGGAGCCCTGCGGAAGGACAGCTATCGGGGCTGTCGAGTCCTTGTTGACGTCTCCTTGCATCCGTAAGGGGCTGAGAGCCGCCGTCGTCATGGAGCACGCGGGGCGCCATCATTATTTGTTTACCGGGGCGAACCAGATGGGACGTCGGTCTTGTTCCCCGTAGCCTGAGCTAGCTAGGGGTAGGGTAATGATGGCGCCCCCTGTGACGTGGTCGGTCCGAGCCCTAGGTCGGGCGAGGCGGAGGCTCCTCCGAGGTCGAGGTCGAGTCCGTCTTCCGAGGTCGAGGCTGAGTCCGACCCCTGGGGTCGGGCGAGGCGGAGCCCGTCTTCCGAGGTCGAGGTTGAGTCCGAGCCCTGGGGTCGGGCGAGGCGGAGTCCATCGTCTTCCGGAGCCGAGGTTGAGTCCGAGCCCTAGGGTCGGGCGAGGCGGAGTTCATCGTCGTCCAGAGCCGAGGCTGAGGCTGAGTCCGAGCCCTAGGGTCGGGCGAGGCAGAGTTCATCGTCTTCCGGAGCCAAGGCTGTGTCCGAGCCCTAGGGTCGGGCGAGGCGGAGTTCATTGTCTTCCGGAGCCGAGGCTGTGTCCGAGCCCTGGGGTCGGGCGAGGCGGAGCTTCCTATGGCGCCCGAGGCTGGACTTAGCTGCTGTCAGCCTCACTCTGTCGAGTGGCACAGCAGTCGGAGCGACGCAGGCGGCGCTGTTTTCTTGTCAGGCCGGTCAGTGGAGCGGCGAAGTGAATGCGGTCACTTCGACTCTGTCGACTGAAGAGCGCGCGTCAGGATAAGGTGTCAGGCGACCCTTGCATTAAATGCTCCTGCGATTCGGTCGGTTGGCGTGGCGATCTGGCCAAGGTTGCTTCTCTGCGAAGACTGGGCCTCGGGTGAGCCGAAGGTGTGTCCGTTGCCTGAGGGGGTCCTCGGGCGAGACGTGAATCCTCCGGGGTCGGCTGCCTTTGCCCGAGGCTGGGCTCGGGCGAGGCGAGATCGTGTCCCTTGAGTGGACTGAGCCTTGACCTTAATCGCGCCCATCAGGCCTTTGCAGCTTTGTGCTGATGGGGGTTACCAGCTGAGATTAGGAGTCTTGGGGGTACCCCTAATTATGGTCCCCGATAGTAGCCCCCGAGCCTCGAAGGGAGTGTTGATACTCGCTTGGAGGCTTTTGTCGCACTTTTTTGCAAGGGGACCGGCCTTTCTCGGTTGCGTTTCGTTCCGGTGGGTGCGCGCGAGGGCACCCGCCGGGTGTAGCCCCCGAGGCCTCGGAGGAGTGGTTTGACTCCTTCGAGGTCTTAGCGCGTTTCGTGATGCTTCAGCCGGTCTGGTTGTTCCCTCATGCGAACTGGTCGTTGCCCGGGTGCATAGTCGAGTCCAAAGTTCTCGGGCTGGTATGTTGACGCTGTCAACGGTTTGGCCGGAGCCGGGTTTGCGAGAGCAGCCCCCGAGCCTCCGCACAGAGCGAGAGGACGGTTGAAGCGTCCCCAATCCTCTGGGACTCAAATGTGATACAATTACTAGTCCCAGGAGGCTAGTAAACACATTTATACATCAGATGATTACAGATCTGCTTAAACGATACAAACCTATAAGGTGGCGAACAACTTTAAGAGTTGGTCCACAACTCGGGACATATCATCAGAGTGGGGCTAAAGCAGCCCGATATACGCAGCGAAGCAAATCAGCGGTCCAACAGCCACATGCAAGGTTGGGAACAGTCATAACTCTTACCCGATCTCCTTTTTCTGAAAAAAGTAAATAAGCAAGGGTGAGTACAAACGTACTCAGCAGCCCACCTTCACCCGCGGAATGGGGAAATCAGATATAATGCATGGAATATCTGGAGCTCAGGATATTTTGCAGAAACAGCAATATTTTATGCAGGGTTGTTTTGTAAAACATTTTGTATTTTGCAAAGCGCATCCTCTCCAAAGGAGCAGGAAGTTTTTCAGTATTATAATAAAATCCCCTGGACTAAACCATCCAGGTATCTCAGCAGTTCCCCACTGGTTTTCCTTTTCAAAAACAGCTACTGGACTTCCCGTCCACCATAGCTCACGGCTCAACCGCCGGACCTTTTAAAAACCATTTATCTCAAACGCAGCCTTTTTTGAAAACAAAACATTAATTGCCATACCATACCAGACTCGTCCATACCAGTGGACACGGACTATTCGAATAGGTTTTCAAACTCTGCGCAGAGGTGTACACTTTACCCACTAGTCCGGCTCTGCGATCTCATAGCTAGTGAGACCCGAATCCGAATCTCTTTCTTTCCCCGCACGTCCTAACCTTAACGGTTATCCGGAAGGAGTCAGGCCACCACCATGTCCAAACCGGACAAAACATTCCCCCTCCTTATCCTCCCAGTGCTCCCCAGCCTTCATAACCCTAGGGTTGGACCGTACGAGTTCAGATTGAGTGACTGCCCACACAGTCTCGAGTGGTTGTACTTATCATGAGTACAGGTAGTGAAATATGACAAACCGATCCTTATATGAGGGGACAATCCTTCTGCTCACGCCTAAACCAGCTGAGCCAACACCTTAGGCCCTCTCCTAAACCAAAGAGTCCCTGATTATCCCATTCACAAGGTGATAAGGGTGAAAACCCTTCATCATACACATTTTGAAAAGCATTTTCTTTTGAAAACTCACACCTTTTCTCAAATCATTTGTAACAAATATATCAAGTATTGATTGCGGCAAGCGGCTGGGTGGCCATAATAACTTGTCTCAAAATCATATCATGCATAAAATAACAGGCTGAGGGTTGTGGTTGTAAAAGCATAGGTAATTTATGCATCAAAGGGATCCAGTGAGCTTGACGTGCTTATCCGGCGAAGGGGGAAGAAGAGCTCGCAGAACTGGCTTCTGGCTCCTGGCGTAGACTTGTAGATCTGGCCTCCACGAGACAGTACGAATGCTCCGATAACTATGCAACATGAACAGGCAAACATACAAACAAGCAAGTATACCAACAAATATTTAGTATAGTGGTCAGAATAGAGATATATGGATGGGTAGAGTCTTGAGTAGAATCTGTGTCATGTGGTGTTGAGATACTACTAGTGGTGGAGCGGAGGTGCTTACCAGGAGGGTGGACTGGAGGCGAAGCGACACTATGTGTGTAGCCGGTAGAGCGGAGTAACTGAGTGGGTGGGCGTTTGCCTTGGCTGAGGGTGTTGAGTGTGTGTGGAGAGGGAGAGGGTAGCTGGGTGTATTTATAGCTGGGTGTATGTGGTGTAGCACAGTGAAGTTCACTGTTGGTGAGAATAGTGACGAATGAATCGTTTGACTTAGTCTGAACAAAGAGATTATAGGCAGAATATGGGATAAGAGTATTTTAGGAGTTTTCTGGAATATGAACCATGCTTATGGGATGACATGGTTGGATAGGGAATAATTCGATAAGAATTTAGAAACTAGAATTATTGGAATCTGAGTTTGGAAGCCTGGTTCGAAGGAATCTCAAGTTAAGCGTGCTCAACTTGGAGAAACCTAGGATGGGTGACCAAATGGGAAGTTCCCACTGGAAGGAAAATCACACTCACTGGAGTTTGTATAACTGGGATATGGGTCTGGCTGGTCTTAGGTGGACTGGACAGCATGATGGATGGGTAGTTGAAATTTGGGGTGATCAGATGATCGATGAATAGTAACGGTGAATAGTAATGGTAAATAGTAACGGTAAAAAGTAACGGTAAAAAGTAACGGTAAATAGTAACGGTAAATAGTAACGGTAAAAAGTAACGGTAAAAAGTAACGGTGAATAGTAACGGTAAAAAGTAACGGTAAATAGTAACAGTAAATAGTGATGGTGAATCGTATGAACGAACGATGAACGATGGATAGGAACTATGAACGAACGATGAACGATCGAATGATCGAACGAACGAACGATCGGAATTTCGGCAGCATAACGACAGGAAAAAGATTATTTGGACGAACGAATGGACGAACGATCGAACGATCGGACGAACGGACGAACGAACCATGAACGATCGAACGAACGAACGATCGGAATTTCGGCAACATAACGGCAGGAAAAAGATTATTTGGACGAACGAACGGACGAACGATCGAACGATCGGATGAACGGACGAACGAACCATGAACGATGGGACGAACGATCGAACGATCGGACGAACGAACGAACAAACTAAGAACAGGGGGACGAACGATCGAATAACGACCGAACGATCCTTGTGCTAGTGTGTGCTTGTGTGGAACATGGAGTGGGTGTGTGTGGGGGGGAGAGAGTTGCCATGAAATGGCTTGGGGTGGGATGAGAGGAGGCCCTTGCCCCTCTATTTATAGCCATGATGGGGGGATTAGGGGGAGGGATGAGAGGATTAGTGGGAGATTAGCATGGATTTGTCTTATATGAGTGTAATTAGCTTGTAGAGCTCACCGTATGACACTGGAGGCATACGTATACGTATGAGCATGAGAAAAGTTATGGAGAAAATATTTGTAGGGACTTGAAAAATGATTCTGAAGGTATTTCTCAGGAAGAAAAATACTTGGACATATATCGGTGGAATATTTGGGCAGTATTTCTGAAAGAGTTTGAGGGTGATCACTGGGGAAATATTTGTAGGATATTTTGAGGAGGATTTTAGAGAGAATATAGACCACTATATTTTATTTGCTGATATCAACTTGCAAACAAACATTTTGAAATGAAATTTGAAATTCATTTTGAATTTAGAGCGAGTTTGAGAAAATTTCAAGATTTGAATTTTTGGGATGCTACAAATCTACCCCACTTAAAAGGAATCTCGTCCTCGAGATTCGGCTTAGAAGGGTTATGGGTATAGCTTTACTTCAGCTACATATCTTCACTTTGCAAACTCTTCGAGGAGATGGAACTTCAATAAAATCTGGCCCTTGCGGAGCATCCGGTTGCTGATTGCAAACGCTGATTCTGGCTAATCAAAGATCATCTTCAGGCTTCTAGCTTTCGCTTGGCAGCTAGCTTATTGAAGAAGCAACGATGCCAACATGCAACCTTTCTCTCGCGAACTCCCACATGGATTCCTTCCTTGATTGGTCTTTTGGTGCTTCATGAACGAAACTTGGGTGACCACTTCTCATCCAGAAACTTATAAGCTTCGGTGATCTGGTCCTCCACAAGCTTGCTACAGGCCTTCTTCTTTTTCTCCATAGCAGGAACCTTACCGGAACACTACCCCACTTAAAAAGAATGAGGGTAGAACTCTTGAATCTTGGGGATTTGAACTCCTTGAAGTACCTCATAAAAAGGTGTTACGGGGTCTTCTTCTGCTGTTGCTACTTGAACAGGCTGTGGAGAGACGACTGACACAGGGTTGATTCTAGGGGAACCTTCTTCTTATCTTCTCTTCACTATCTTCTTTTCACTGACCCTTTCTTTCTCTTTGCTCTTCCCACTGGATGATTCTATCAAAGAGTATTACTATCATACATTGGAGGAAACCAAAGACTATGAACCATGTACAATAGTCTTCAACCCAAGAATCACCAAGCATTGTGATCTTAGGGGCGAGGGAGTGGGAAATGGGGTTGCTTGCGATTATGACAGAGGGGATTTATCTGGAGTGTGCTTTGCTTTGAGCGAGATGGGAGTTGAGGGAGCTGGTGGGGGGTTTTATAGGCGAGTGTGGGTGCTCCGGTGCGGAGTGGCGGTGATGGAGTAGGTGACACGAGGCAGCAGGTGCGACAAGGGGAAGGGGGGCCTGTTGCCGGCGACAATGGTGGCGGTGGGTGTGCTACCAAGGGGGCGAGGGGTGGTGGTAGTGCGCATGGAGGCGGGCACGCGTGCGGGGGGCACAAGTGAGTGATGGGGTCAATGACCCTGATGTTTGTGGTCTCTGGTTCCAAGAATCTTTGCCTCTTTGTATGGTAATAACTCCTTCTGTCCTCTTTTCCTGTTTACTTTGACTCAGGGGCAGTGCTTTGATTCTCACGGTCGGTCCTTTTGACTGAGCGGCTGGACTAGTTTCTTCTGTAGCTTGTTCCAGGCTTCAAGGGTAAGCTTCCCGGTATCTTCTTGGGCAAGGCACTTTTCTCTTGAGATGGGTTAAGATGAGAATGGAAGCATAACGTGAGGATTAGCTCTAATTTGTGATCTATGTTTTTAGAGAAAACCTTTCTTAAAAAGAAAGAAAACACACAAGCTCAGCAATGATAAGCACAAACAAATCAAATGTTTTGAATAAGGGAAGAATAGAGTTTTCCAAAGCATGGACTACTCAGATTTGGGGGCTAAGCATAACTACTATTGCTCAGCTTCTGAATTGAGAACTATGCTAACCAGGACTTATGAGCACTAACATTAAAGCATCACATATGCACTCAAAAGGGGGAGAAAACATCAAGCAAAATTCATTTTGAAATGCCCTAGGGGGCCACACAATTAGAGTTTTGCAAAACACGAGTCTACACGATTACCTCTCATACATGCAGGGCTCTAGCCAAAGTGAAGAAAAACTTCACTACCCAATGCATGCAGAGGACTGGGCATAACTAACTTTAGACCAGGCAACTTCTCTTCTGGCAAGGCTGGCGCACAACTTCAATCTGAGACATCTCCGAGATGGGTCAAGAGGGAGCTGATGTTGATGACTTCTTCTGGCGGCAACGGAGATGGCAAGACGGGGTCAAACTCTTCTTCAAGCTGGACTGGCTCTTGTAGCTCCTCAGAGGGCGGCGGTGCTGGCGGGGTGCTTGTAGCTTCTTCCTTGACTTCAAGGGATGGTGCTGGAATCTTCTTCATGGTGAGGGGCTCAAACAACTCCGGCGGGGGATCTTGGGAGGATTCGGGGTGCTCTTGCTTATCCATAGCCTGAGGGAAGACTGGAATTCCTTCCAAGACTATGGCTCCTTCCGGTAGTTCCCAAGCCTTCTTCTCTCCTCTGATAGAGACCGGGTGACCTTCAAGAATCTGGGGGTCTTCAGCTTTGACGGGTTGAACGGGGTTGGATGGAGCGGGCTCTTGGATCCGCAGGGCTCTACGTTGGTTATGGGTTACCAAGTAGGCCTCCATCAGCTTCTGGACATGCTCATCCTTGGCTTGCTTCAGGGCTTCAACAACAATGACTTCACGACTTTCCAAGGCAGCTACACGGGCTTGAGCTGTGGTGAGATCCACATGGAGCTTACGGTTGAGCTTCTCTGCATCTTCTGCTCGAGCAATCATCTGACGGTGGTGCCGAGCCAAGAAATCATACTGTGCATCCAGGGTGAGCAGGTATGCAGTGAGGTACATAACTGTGGGGTCATCCTCAAGCAGCTGCTGACCTTCCAATGCACGCATCCTGGCCATCCAAACTGGACGGTCTCTCTAAAAGGGTGGAAAGAATCTGAGCGGTGTGTCGGCCACTTCTTCTTCATAGATCTGACACAGGGCCCTCAATGCCTTGCGAGCGACGACTTGACAGGTGTCTTTGAATCTGTGCCCTGCAGCAGTGACACTCCATTCCACATGGTGCAGACTGGATCCAATGTACACAGTCACGACACACTTCTCTGTGCCATGCTCGACGAATTCACGACCATCATACTCTGGCTGGCTCCTGATTCCGAGGCGAACTGTGCATGTTCTCAGCAACTTGGGGAAACCATCTTCATTCTGGCAAAAGCTGGTTTGGCAGCGGACCTCCATATGACTTCTGAGAGAAGGGAAGGGGGAAAGCATTTTTGAAATGAAGGGATGAGAGCAAGATTTTTTTAAGAAAATAGTTTCGACTCAAAAACTTTTGATCAGGCTAAGGGTTACGTCCTGCGGCCAACCTAACAGCTCTGATACCACCTGAAGCGTCCCCAATCCTCTGGGACTCAAATGTGATACAATTACTAGTCCCAGGAGGCTAGTAAACACATTTATACATCAGATGATTACAGATCTGCTTAAACGATACATACCTATAAGGTGGCGAACAACTTTAAGAGTTAGTCCACAACTCGGGACATATCATCAGAGTGGGGCTGAAGCAGCCCGATATACGCAGCGAAGCAAATCAGCGGTCCAACAGCCACAGGCAAGGTTGGGAACAGTCGTAACTCTTACCCGATCTCCTTTTTCTGAAAAAAAGTAAATAAGCAAGGGTGAGTACAAACGTACTCAGCAGCCCACCTTCACCCGCGGAATGGGGAAATCAGATATAATGCATGGAATATCTGGAGCTCAGGATATTTTGCAGAAACAACAATATTTTATGCAGGGTTGTTTTGTAAAACATTTTGTATTTTGCAAAGCGCATCCTCACCAAAGGAGCAGGAAGTTTTTCAGTATTATAATAAAATCCCCTGGACTAAACCATCCAGGTATCTCAGCAGTTTCCCACTGGTTTTCCTTTTCAAAAACAGCTACTGGACTTCCCGTCCACCATAGCTCACGGCTCAACTGCCGGACCTTTTAAAAACCATTTATCTCAAACGCAACCTTTTTTGAAAACAAAACATTAATTGCCATACCATACCAGACTCGTCCATACCAGTGGACACGGACTATTCGAATAGGTTTTCAAACTCTGCGCAGAGGTGTACACTTTACCCACTAGTCCGGCTCTGCGATCTCATAGCTAGTGAGACCCGAATCCGAATCTCTTTCTTTCCCCGCACGTCCTAACCTTAACGGTTATCCGGAAGGAGTCAGTCCACCACCATGTCCAAACCGGACAAAACATTCCCCCTCCTTATCCTCCCGGTGCTCCCCAGCCTTCATAACCCTAGGGTTGGACCGTACGAGTTCAGATTGAGTGACTGCCCACACAGTCTCGAGTGGTTGTACTTATCATGAGTACAGGTAGTGAAAGATGACAAACCCGTCCTTATATGAGGGGACAATCCTTCTGCTCACGCCTAAACCAGCTGAGCCAACACCTTAGGCCCTCCCCTAAACCAGGGAGTCCCTGATTATCCCACTCACAAGGTGATAAGGGTGAAAACCCTTCATCATACACATTTTGAAAAGCATTTTCTTTTGAAAACTCACACCTTTTCTCAAATCATTTGTAACAAATATATCAAGTATTGATTGCGGCAAGCGACTAGGTGGCCATAATAACTTGTCTCAAAATCATATCATGCATAAAATAACAGGCTGAGGGTTGTGGTTGTAAAAGCATAGGTAATTTATGCATCAAAGGGATCCAGTGAGCTTGTCGTGCTTATCCGGCGAAGGGGGATGAAGAGCTCGCAGAACTGGCTTCTGGCTCCTGGTGTAGACTTGTAGATCTGGCCTCCACGAGACAGTACGAATGCTCCGATAACTATGCAACATGAACAGGCAAACATATAAACAAGCAAGTATACCAACAAATATTTAGTATAGTGGTCAGAATAGAGATATATGGATGGGTAGAGTCTTGAGTAGAATCTGTGTCATGTGGTGTTGATACTACTAGTGGTGGAGCGGAGGTGCTTACCAGGAGGGTGGACTGGAGGCGAAGCGACACTATGTGTGTAGCCGGTAGAGCGGAGTAACTGAGTGGGTGGGCGTTTTCCTTGGCTGAGGGTGTTGAGTGTGTGTGGAGAGGGAGAGGGTAGCTGGGTGTATTTATAGCTGGGTGTATATGGTGTAGCACAGTGAAGTTCACTGTTGGTGAGAATAGTGACGAATGAATCGTTTGACTTAGTCTGAACAGAGAGATTATAGGCAGAATATGGGATAAGAGTATTTTAGGAGTTTTCTGGAATATGAACCATGCTTATGGGATGACATGGTTGGATAGTGAATAACTCGATAAGAATTTAGAAACGAGAATTATTGGAATCTGAGTTTGGAAGCCTAGTTCGAAGGAATCTCAAGTTAAGCGTGCTCAACTTGGAGAAACCTAGGATGGGTGACCAAATGGGAAGTTCCCACTGGAAGGAAAATCACAGTCACCGGAGTTTGTATAACTGGGATATGGGTCTGGCTGGTCTTAGGTGGATTGGACAGCATGATGGATGAGTAGTTGAAATTTGGGGTGATCGGATGATCGATGAATAGTAACGGTGAATAGTAATGGTAAAAAGTAACGGTAAAAAGTAACGGTAAATAGTAACGGTAAATAGTAACGATAAAAAGTAACGGTAAAAAGTAACGGTAAAAAGTAACGGTGAATAGTAACGGTAAAAAGTAACGGTAAATAGTAACGGTAAAAGTAACGGTAAATAGTAACAGTAAATAGTGATGGTGAATAGTCGTATGAACGAACGATGAACGATGGATAGGAACTATGAACGAACGATGAACGATCGAATGATCGAACGAACGAACGATCGAAATTTCGGCAGCATAACGGCAGGAAAAAGATTATTTGGACGAACGAACGGACGAACGATCGAACGATCGGACGAACGGACGAACGAACCATGAACGATCGGACGAACGAACGATCGGAATTTCGGCAGCATAACGACAGGAAAAAGATTATTTGGACGAACGAACGGACGAACGATCGAACGATCGGACGAACGAACGAACGAACCATGAACGATGGGACGAACGATCGAACGATCGGACGAACAAACGAACAAACTAAGAACAGGGGGACGAACGATCGAAGAACGACCGAACGATCCTTGTGCTAGTGTGTGCTTGTGTGGAACATGGAGTGGGTGTGTGTGGGGGGAGAGAGTTGCCATGAAATGGCTTGGGGTGGGATGAGAGGATGCCCTTGCCCCTCTATTTATAGCCATGGTGGGGGGATTAGGGGGAGGGATGAGAGGATTAGTGGGAGGATGAGAGGATTAGTGGGAGATTAGCATGGATTTGTCTTATATGAGTGTAATTAGCCTGTAGAGCTCACCGTATGACACTGGAGGCATACGTATACGTATGAGCATGAGAAAAGTTATGGAGAAAATATTTGTAGGGACTTGAAAAATGATTCTGAAGGTATTTCTCAGGAAGAAAAATACTTGGACATATATCGGTGGAATATTTGGGCAGTATTTCTGAAAGAGTTTGAGGGTGATCACTGGGGAAATATTTGTAGGATATTTTGAGGAGGATTTTAGAGAGAATATAGACCACTATATTTTATTTGCTGATATCAACTTGCAAACAAACATTTTGAAATGAAATTTGAAATTCATTTTGAATTTAGAGCGAGTTTGAGAAAATTTCAAGATTTGAATTTTTGGGATGCTACAACGGTTAGGGACAGACTCGGCTTTTTTCATACGCCCCTGCGTCGCCTTTCCGCAAGGAGGGGGGAAAGCGCCATGTTGCCCTCGGAGGGCGCCGAACATGGTGTCTCCAGTGAGTTGCTAACGGGTGATCCGAGTGGACGCCCGTGCCCCATTCGTTAGGGGTTGGCTAGTGGCCTGGAGGCGCGCTCCAAAAGTACCTGCGGGTGATTCGCCGGACCCGGTCCCCTTTTGACGGCGTCCGAGGGCTCGATGCCTCCCTCTGGTGGGATTCCGTTACAAAATCGTTCCCGTCGGTCTCGAAAATGTCCTAGGGTACCTCGGGAGCGTAGCCCGAGCCTTGGTTATGTATCGAACGTACCCAGGGTCATCCCTCGCTCTGCGTGCTCTGAGGCGACTGTCAGAACACTTCGGGGGCTAGCCTACGAACCCCTGATCAGTAGTGGGCGCGGAGCCCGAGTGGCCTAAGGCGGCTGTTGAACCCTTCCGAGGGGCCAGCCTTCGAACCTCTGACCAGTAGTGGGCGCGGAGCCCGAGTGCTCTGAGGCGGCTGTTGAACCCTTCCGAGAGGCCAGCCTTCGAACCTCTGATCAGTAGGGGGGCTCGGGGCCCGCTTCCTTCGCGGAGAAGGATCCCTTTCGGAGTATCCCCTTTCCCGGTCCCTGTGGCAAGAGAGAGAAAGAGGAAGCGGAAAAGGCATACGAAAGCGAATGATGTGGCGCACCTTTTTTTACGCGGTCATTATGGCGGAGGTGAAGCGTCGCCTGCTTCGCCTGCCAAAGGTGTCGCCTGTCCTGCCGCAGAGTTAATGCGACGGGTCGAGTGGTTCGCGGGCAGCCGTTGTGCGTGTGCGAGCCGTTCGAGGAACGGAACACGGGCGCGTCGCCTTCACGCCGTGGGAGAGGGTTCTCCTGCTGCCTCAGGAGGGGGCGTGAGCTTGCTGACAACTTGGCTGCTGCTTCTGCCCGCCTGCCACCGCCATTACTGCCGGCCCATTTCTGGCTGTATCAACCTGTCGCGCCTTCTCCCGCGGCTGACTGACCCGTGACCGATGTGCTCGGTTGGCACTGTTAGGTCATGCGCAGGGTCGCCTCGAGTCGCGGCACCGGTTCCGCAGTCGAGAAGGCGCGGTGCTGGCGCGAGTGGTGGTGCAGTTTCTCGCACGTAGTAACCGGCGCGCCGGTTACATGACGTGTGGGCCTGGGACTCCATGTTGGATGCGTCGTAGTCGAAAGGGTGCGCCCCCTTGGTGCGGTTGCATGCCGCCTGCATGGCGGTCCGCCCTTTCACCCGCTGGTCCGGGCGATAGTGGAGGAATGCTTGTAACCGCTAGGCAGTTGTGCGCTCTGCGCGCGGCGGCTTTGGCTCCTTCTGTCCTGGGCCAGCTTGCATGACGCATGGGACTCAGCCCCCGTGTCGTAGGGGGAGGACCTTCGAGCGTGTTGGAGAAGACTCAGTCCGTGCCGGCTGAGGACGCGAGTGGGGTGAGTCGCCTTTAAAAGGAGGGTTACCCCCTTGGATGGCAACCATGTCTTCGCACTCTCCTCATGCATCGCGCCCTTCCACCTTTCGAGCCCCCGGATGGGGAGCACTCGCGTTGCTTTCATCTTGCTGTCGTTGGAGGAACGCAACTTCACGGAAGTTGGTACCTTTCAGCCATCGTTTGGCTTCAAGGATTTTCATCAGGCAGCCCGGCTGCATCCCCTCGCCGGTGGTCACCCAAGACGGTGACCACCAGTTTGATGGTGGGGAGAAGCAAGCCGGGCTGCGACCTCTGCCCCGGCCTCAGCTTCAAGGATGTTCATCATCCTGGCTAGGGCGGAGGCCAGACTGAGCCAGAGCTCTACCTCCCGCGTGGATTCGTGGGTCACCTTCTCCCTCAGCATTCAGGGAGAGGGCGCTCACCGGCCTAGCGGGAGGGTCGGACTTCGACAACGCGGGGCTGGTCGGTGGCGAGCGTCGTCAGCTTCAGCACGTTGGGCTCACTGGCTCAGCTGGCTCTGGCTCGGCTCCCGGTGCCCCCTCCCGCCGCGAGAGCGGTTGTCGCGCCGCGTGCACCGGAGGACCGCCCAAGACGTCGCGCGCTGCTAGGGTGGCGTTCGTGTTCTTGGGCTGTCCTGCCTTTGCTCCGGTACGGCGCCTCTGCACGGAGGTTGGTGCTTGCCCGTCCGGGAGGATCCGAGTGGGGATCTGCCGGTGGGCAGATGGCTTCTATCGTCGGCGCTGAGGTGGTGGCGGCTGAAGAAGTCATCGTCGCCGACGGGATCACCGCCACCATCCGCGCTCCGGGCCTCCGACACTTTGGCTTTGATAGCTTGTCCTCGCCCCTCGAGTGGGGACGTGGGCGAGGGCCTTGTTGCAGCAGCGTCCGCCCTGAGGCCGTCGCTGCTGCTGTTTGGCCACCTGGAGCAGAGGTCGTTGTCGCTACTGCCGGAGCGGGTGGCGGTGAGCCACCTGGGGTTTCGTCGCCCCGCAGGCCCTCCAATGTGGGGGGTTGTTCGTACCTGCTGGGGTGGAACCGAAGTTCTGTTTGTAATGGCACCTTGAATGTCGGTGTCTGTTCATTGTGGCTGTCGGGGCCTGAACATGTATGTGTTTTTGGCATGAAGCCGTGTTTTTTCCTTATTTCGAGCACTAGGACTCGCCTGTCGGCTAACTGAACCGCTTAACCAAATGTGAGTTGCCTCGTGCGAAGGTGACGAGTGAGGTATCCGTATCCCGGAGGCGTAGGAGTCCCTCGGCTCGGTTAGGCTTGCCACCCGAGGCTTCTCTTGCTTAGTTAAAGGAACCCTCAGCCGCTCTGCGATGAGCCGGAGCCGAAGGCAGCGTTGTTAGCATGGACAGAGGCAGAGTTGGCTCGAAAAGAAGACTTTGTCGGCCAGAGCCTGGCCGGGCCGTCCACAGGTGGGACCGACGCCGGAGTCGAGTTGTCGAGGCCATGAGCCGGGCTGGTGTCCACGGGGGACAGCTGGCTGAGGCCACGGGGCGGCCGGCCGAGCCGTCTGCTCGGGCCAGGTTCCTGGAGGAGACCCTGGCGGTGATTGCCCGAGCGTGGTGCTGACGTTGTCCTTTGGAGCAGAGATCCTTCGCCCGTGCTGCCGTCCGAGGCTTGGTCGGACTTCGCCGAAGGTGGAGTTGACGCCGAGGGTGCTGCTGCTCCCCCTCCATCGACGTCTGATCCTGCAGGATCGGTTCGCATGTAGTATGCATATGTTTTTTGCGGCCGCCGAGGCCCAAACATACTGTCGTCGCGTTGTAAAGCTGCGTTTCTTTTCCTCTTGTTTCGAGTATCTTGGACTTATTTGTCGGTAACAGAATTGTTTGTCCGAGCGAGAGTTACTTTTCATGAAAGGTGATGAGTGAGGTATCCGTATCCCGGAGGCGTAGGAGTCCCTCGGCTCGGTCGGCCTTGCCGCTTACGTGTACTCTTACTCGTCCGTAGGATTCTGCTATCGATATAGTCGAGAAGGCACGAAAAATCGTTTCGGCAGAAAAATTTCCGAGCATTAAGACTTGTTCGATCAGTGGAATCACTTATCCGAGCGTGAGTTACTTATCGCAGAAGGTGATGAGTGAGGTATCCGTATCCCGGAGGCGTAGGAGTCCCTCGGCTCGGTCGGCCTTGGCTGCTTATGTGTACTCCGTCGTTTTCAGGATCCCACTTTCGAAGTAGTCGAAAAGCACGAAGGACGTTCTGGCAGAAAGACCTTTTCCGAGGAAAATTTTGACGCGGAGGGGGTTCCCCCCTTCTAGCCCCCGAGGGAGGGTCGGGCTTTGCCGAGGCAAGGCTGACCCTTCCTTGATGGTTAGACTTCATATGTAAACGAGGTATATGAACGACTTGAAAACATCTTAAGGGTAGAAGCGACGTAGCTGTCGGATGTTCCAAGCGTTGCTGTAGACCTCGCCTTGACTGTTGGCCAGCTTGTACGTCCCGGGCTTCAAAACCTTGGCGATGACGAACGACCCTTCCCAGAGAGGCGTGAGCTTGTGCCGCCCTCGGGCATCTTGACGCAGCCGAAGCACCAAGTCGCCCACCAGGAGGTCTCGGGACCGAACCCCTCGGGCGTGGTAGCGTCGCAGGGACTGCTGATACCACGCCGAGTGTAGTAAGGCCATGCCCCGAGCCTCTTCCAGCTGGTCCAGTGAGTCTTCTCGGTTGGTTCGATTGCTTTGGTCGTCGTACGCCCTCGTCCTTGGGGAACCGTATTCTAAGTCTGTGGGCAAGATGGCTTCGGCCCCATAGACTAGAAAGAACGGTGTGAAGCCCGTGGCTCGGCTCGGGGTTGTCATCAGACTCCAGACCACCGAGGGGAGTTCCTTCATCCATCGCCTGCCGAACTTGTGGAGGTCGTTGTAGATCCTCGGCTTGAGTCCTTGCAGAATCATGCCATTGGCACGTTCTACCTACCCATTCGTCATGGGGTGAGCCACGACGGCCCAGTCCACCCAGATGTGGTGATCCTCGCAGAAGTCCAGGAACTTTCTGCCGGTGAACTGGGTGTCGTTGTCGGTGATGATGGAGTTCGGGACCCAAAGCGATGGATGATGTTGGTGAAGAACGCTACCGCCTGTTCGGACCTTATGCTGTTTAGGGGTCGGACCTCGATCCACTTGGAGAATTTGTCGACAGCAACCAGTAGGTGTGTGTAGCCCCCGGGTGCCTTCTGCAAGGGACCAACGAGGTCCAGACCCCACACAGCAAACAACCAGGTGATGGGTATTGTTTGCAGAGCCTGAGCGGGTAGGTGCGTCTGCCTTGCGTAGAATTGACACCCTTGGCAGGTGCGGACAATTCTAGTGGCGTCGGCCACCGCGATCGGCCAGTAGAAACCTTATCGGAAAGCGTTTCCAACAAGGGCTCGAGGCGCTGCGTGATGACCGCAAGCCCCCGAGTGTATTTCTTGTAATAACTCCTAACCTTCGGCGATGGATATGCATCGCTGGAGGATGCCGGAGGGGCTGCGGTGGTAGAGCTCCTTCCCGTCCCCCAACAAGACGAATGACTTGGCGCGCCGCGCCAGTCGCCGAGCTTCGGCTCGGTCGAGGGGCAGCTCTCCTCGGTGGAGATATTCCAGGTACGGGGTCTGCCAGTCTCAATTAGGCGGGACCGCATTCCGCTCTTCCTCGACGCGCAGTGCCTCACCCTCAGGGGCCGAGGGTGCCTCGGGCTGAGCCGAGGGCGCCTTGGGCCGAGCCGAGGGCGCCTCGGGCTGGGCCGAGGGCGCCTCGGGTAGGGCCGAGACCTTCTCGGGCTCGGGCGTGTCGTCGGTCTTGACTAAGGGTTGATGTAGGTCTCGGGAGAAGACGTCCGAGGGAACCGTTGTCCGCCCCGAGGCTATCTTAGCCAGCTCGTCCACAGTCTCGTTGTATCGTCGGGCGACGTGGTTGACCTCGAGCCCGTAGAACTTGTCCTCTAGGCGCCGAACCTCGTTGCAGTAGGCTTCCATCTTCGGGTCGCGGCAGTGGGAGTTCTTCATGACTTGGTCGATGACAAGCTGCGAGTCACCGCGAGCGTCGAGGCGTCGGACCCCTAGCTCGATGGCAATGCGCAACCCGTTGACCAGAGCCTCGTACTCAGCCACGTTGTTGGACGCCAGGAAATGGAGGCGTAGCACGTAGCGGAGGTGCTTCCCGAGGGGCGAGATGAAGAGCAGGCCCGCGCCTGCCCCTGTTTTCATCAGCGACCCGTCGAAAAACATGGTCCAGAGTTCCAGTTGTATCGGAGCTGTTGGAAGTTGGGTGTCGACCCATTCAGCCACAAAGTCCGCTAAGACTTGGGACTTAATGGCCTTCCGAGGGGCGAACGAGATTGTCTCGCCCATGATTTCCACCGCCCACTTTGCAATCCTACCCGAGGCCTCTCGGCACTGGATGATCTCCCCCAGGGGGAAGGATGACACCACAGTTACCGGATGAGACTCGAAGTAGTGTCGCAACTTCCGCCGCGTCAGAATCACCGCGTACAACAGCTTCTGAATTTGTGGGTAGCGGATCTTGGTCTCGGACAGTACCTCACTGATGAAGTAGACCGGCCTCTGGACGGGCAATGCATGCCCTTCTTCTCGTCTCTCAACCACGATCGCGGCGCTGACCACCTGAGTGGTAGCGGCGACGTAGATCAAGAGGGCTTCTCCAGTAGCGGGGGGCACCAAGATGGGTGCGTTCGTAAGGAGTGCCTTCAGGTTCCCGAGGGCTTCCTCGGCCTCGGGGGTCCAAGTGAAGCACTCGGTCTTCCTTAAGAGGCGGTACAGAGGTAGGCCTCTTTCGCCGAGGCGTGAGATGAAGCGGCTCAGAGCCGCAAGGAATCCCATGACCCTCTGTACGCCTTTCAAGTCCTTGATGGGCCCCATGTTGGTGATGGCCGCGATTTTCTCCGGGTTGGCCTCGATGCCCCGCTCGGAGACGATGAACCCCAAGAGCATGCCTCGAGGGACTCCGAAGACGCACTTCTCGGGATTGAGTTTTACGCCTTTCGCCTTGAGACACCGGAATGTCGTTTCAAGGTCGGAGAGGAGGTCGGAGGCTTTCCTCGTCTTGACTATGATGTCATCGACGTAAGCCTCGACCGTTCGACCAATGTGTTCTCCGAACACGTGGTTCATGCACCTTTGGTATGTCGCACCCGCATTCCTCAAAACCAAATGGCATAGTAACGGAGCAGTACATGCCAAAAGGTGTGATGAAAGAAGTCGCGAGCTGGTCGGACTCTTTCATCCTGATTTGGTGATACCCTGAGTAGGCATCGAGGAAAGACAGGGTTTCGCACCCAGCTGTGGAATCCACGATTTGATTGATGCGAGGCAGAGGGTAGGGAACCTTCGGACATGCTTTGTTTAGACCAGTGTAGTCTACACACATCCGCCATTTCCCTCCTTTCTTTCTCACAAGCACATGGTTGGCAAGCCATTCGGGATGGAATACCTCTTTGATGAACCCTGCGGCCATCAACTTGTGGAGCTCCTCGCCTATGGCTCTGCGCTTTTCTTCGTCGAATCGGCGCAGAGGCTGCTTCACGGGTCGGACTCCAGCTCGGATATCCAGCGAGTGCTCGGCGACATCCCTCGGTATGCCAGGCATGTCCGAGGGACTCCACGCAAAGACTTTGGCGTTCGCGCGGAGAAAGTCGACGAGCACTGCTTCCTATTTGGGGTCGAGCTCGGAGCCGATCCGTATCTGCTTGGAGGCGTCGTTGCTGGGGTCGAGAGGGACGGACTTAACCGTCTCTGCTGGCTCGAGGTTGCCGACGTGGCGCTTCACCTCTGGCGCCTCCCTGGAGAGGCTCTCCAGGTCAGCGATGAGGGCCTCAGATTCGGCGAGGGCCTCGGCGTACTCCACGCACTCCACGTCGCATTCGTACGCGTCTCGGTACGTGGGGCCGACGGTGATGACCCTGTTGGGGCCCGACATCTTGAGCTTGAGGTAGGTGTAGTTGGGGACGGCCATGAACTTGGCGTAGCATGGCCTCCCCAGCACTACGTGGTAGGTTCCTCGGAACCCGACCACCTCGAACGTGAGGGTTTCCCTTCTGAAGTTGGAGGGAGTCCCAAAGCAGACGGGCAGATCGAGTTGTCCGAGGGGTTGGACGCGTTTTCCGGGGATGATCCCGTGAAAAGGTGTCGCGCCTGCCCGGATCGAGGACAGATCGATCTGCAGGAGCCCGAGGGTCTCGGCGTAGATGATGTTGAGGCTGCTGCCTCCGTCCATGAGGACCTTGGTGAGCCTGACATTGCCGATGACGGGGTCGACAACGAGTGGATATTTCCCCGGGCTCGGCACGCGGTCGGGGTGGTCGCCTTGGTCGAAGGTGATGGGCTTGTCGGACCAGTCTAGGTAGACTGGCGCCACCACCTTTACCGAGCAGACCTCCCGACGCTCTTGCTTGCGGTGCCGAGCCGAGGCGTTCGCCACTTGCCCACCGTAGATCATGAAGCAGTCGTGGACCTTGGGGAACTGCTCTGCCTTGTGATCCTCGTTCTTGTCGTTGTTGCGGGCCCTGCCACCTTCCGCAGGTGGCCCGACCTTGTGAAAGTGGCGCCGAAGCATGACGTACTCCTCAAGGGTGTGCTTGACGGGCCCCTGATGATAGGGGCACGGCTCCTTGAGCATCTTGTCGAAGAGATTGGCACCTCCAGGAGGTTTCCGAGGGTTCTTGTACTCAGCGGCGGCGACAAGGTCCGCGTCGGCGGCGTCGTGTTTCGCTTGCGACTTTTTCTTGTTCTTCTTCTTGTTGCCGCGCTGAGTGGACGCCTCGGGGACGTCTTCCGGCTGGCGGCCCTGGGGCTGCTTGTCCTTCCAGAAGATGGCCTCAACCGCCTCCTGGCCAGAGGTGAACTTGGTGGCGATGTCCATCAGCTCGCTCGCCCTGGTGGGGGTCTTGCGACCCAGCTTGCTCACCAGGTCGCGACAGGTGGTGCCGACGAGGAACGAGCCGATGACATCCGAGTCGGTGACGTTGGGCAGCTCGGTGCGCTGCTTCGAGAATCACCGGATGTAGTCCCGGAGAGACTCTCCCGGCTGCTGGCGGCAGCTTCGGAGATCCCAGGAGTTCCCTGGGCGTACGTACGTGCCCTGGAAGTTGCCGGCGAAGGCTTGGACCAGGTCGTCCCAGTTGGAGATCTGCCCCGGAGGCAGATGCTCCAGCCAGGCTCGAGCGGTGTCGGAGAGGAACAGGGGGAGGTTGCGGATGATGAGGTTGTCATCGTCCGTTCCACCCAGCTGGCAGGCCAGTCAGTAGTCCGCGAGCCATAGTTCCGGCCTTGTCTCCCCCGAGTACTTTGTGATGGTAGTCAGGGTTCGGAACCGGGTCAGGAACGGCGCCCGTCGTATGGCCCGGCTGAAAGCCTGCGGACCGGGTGGTTCGGGCGAGGGGCTCCAATCCTCCCCGCTGTCGTAGCGTCCCCCACACCTGGGGTGGTAGCCTCAGCGCACCCTCTCATCGAGGTGGGCTTGACGGTTGCGGTGGTGGTGCTCGTTGCCGAGGTGACCCGGGGCCGCAGGCGCTGTGTTGCGCGTGCGCCCGGTGTGGACCGAGGCTTCTCGCATAAATCAGGAAGTCGCGGCGCGATGCTCCGAGGGGTACCCCTGCCTTCGGGAGGCAGAGCTTTCAGCCCGTCAGACCGCGGCATCCTCCAGGAGATTCTTGAGCTCTCCCTGGATACGCCGCCCTTCGGTGGTCAATGGTTTCGGCATCACGCGGAGTAGTATTGCTGCTGCTGCCAAGTTCTGACCGACCCCACTGGAAGCCGGTGGGGGCCTTGCCCTGACGTCGTCGACAATGCAGTGCTGGATGCCCTGGGGTAGATGACGCGCTTCTCCGGCCGGAGCTTGGTCTGCCCATTCGTGCCCGATGTTCCGCCGGAACTGCTCAAGTGTTCCTGCTCCCTCGTCGAGCCTGGCCTGCATCTCGCGGATTTGCTCGAGCTATGCATCCTGACCCCACGCAGGGACTGGGACCACAGCTAGCTCCCGAAGGATGTCAACGCGAGGCGCAGGCCTAGGGGGATCGCCGTTTTCCAGCACACCAAGATGGTTGCCTTCACCGGGACCCCCTAGATCGACGTGGAAACATTCACGACTTGGGCCGCAGTCCTCGTCGCCGAAGCTGCGGCTACCATCGGAACAATCGGAGAGGCAGTGGTCGCATGCGGTCATGAAGTCCCGCATGGCACTAGGGTTACCGAGCCCGGAGAAATCCCAACAAAAGTCGGGCTCGTCATCTTCCTCGGAACCCGAGGGTCCATAGGTCGAGACAGCCGTCAGTCGGTCCCAGGGTGAACGCATATGATACCCCGGAGGGTTTGGACATGCCTTTACAAAAGCGTCCACCAAAGCGGGGTCGCTTGGTGGGTCGCAGCCGAATTTGAAAGGCATGGGATGGGAATTGGTCGGTACCTCTTGGTCGATGGGCGGTGACGAAGTCGCGTCAGGGGCGGACTGCACCGTTGTCTCAAGTACGAGGGCGACGCCCAGCAAGTCCTTCGCGAGCGTGCTGGCGTCGTTCGTCTGCTTGGGGTTGGCGTGTTGCGGGGAAACGGCGCTCGTCTTCGTCTCAGACGCAAGGTCGAAGCCCAACGTGTCCCCCGCTGGGGCGCCGGCGTCGTCGACTTGCTCGACAGCCGACGAGGTGTCGCCTCCTGCTTGGCCATGGTTGCCCCGCCTCCTCCTCCGTCGGCGGGGGTGGTGATGGGACAAACCCGGATGTTGTTCTTCCACCACGTGGGGAATACGTCGTTGATTCCGCCGGCGGCGAGCGGGCTGACGACCGCCATTGTCGCTGTCGTGCGGCGGAGGAAGGAGTATCATGCCGTAGCTGCCGTCGATGGACATGAACTCAAGACTCCCGAAACGGAGCACCGTCCCGGGCTGGAAAGGTTGCTGGAGACTACCCATCTAGAGCTTGACGGGATTAAAGCTCATAGATGACGCCCCTGGCGCGGATCCCTCCAAAGAACACCGGCGCATCCCATCTGGAGGCCCGTAAGGCGAAAGGGCACGATGGTCGCTAGAGGAACGAGGCATGTCTACTGGCCGAGAGATCGACCCCTTTTAAAGGCAGATCTCCCCACTCGCGCCCCCGGAGCGTCACGGGCGAAGTCTCCCCCGACGTGCACCAAGGCTCCCACCTTATGACACGGGGGCCAGGCCCCACATGTCATACAGACTGACCCGAAGAAGGAGCGTGCAACTACCTCGCGGTTATGCGCCCCCCCTTTTTCGGGGCAACCCGCGGTCAGGAAGGCGAACCGCCGTACAAGGGGCATGCAACCGCCCCACAGTTAAGCGCCCCTTCATCTTCGCCGTAACCAGCGGTCAAAAAGGCGAACCGCCACGCAAGAAGCGTACAACCGCCCCACGGTTGTGCGCCCCCTCAGCTTCGCTGCAACCGGTGGTCCAACACGGGGGCCTAGGCCCACATGTCATGCAATCGGCGCGCCGGTTAGCGGGTGCGGAAAAATCGCACCACCGCTTGCACCAATGCCACGCCTTCTCGGGGCCGTCGCGGAAGTCTGAAAAGATAAGTTTTTCAGAACCAGTGCAGCGACTCGAGGCACCCTGCGCATGGCCAGCGACATTAAGTATGAAGGTCACAGGCCAGTCAGTTGTGGGAATAGGCGTGGCAGACGACATGACCATAGGCGGGCCGGCAGTAATTACATCAACAAGCACGCAGGAGCAGCAGGCCAACCACCAATCAGACTCTGGCCCCACCTGCAGACTCACATCCTCCTCTGAGGCGGGCCCGGGGCCACTATCGGTACCCTGAATCAGGGGTACCCTCTTCTACAGTATGAAGGCACTGCACCCGTACGACACCTCCAGGTCACACGGAGAGCGGCACCCGACCCCACCACATGGGCAGGCCTAAAGGCACCACGTGGCGAGGAAGGATAATACGTCCCAGGAAGCACCGTTGGGTCTGGACCCCCGCAGAGGGACACCGGACCCCTGTGAGTACGAGCCCGGAGCTCCCGAGGAGATATGCCCCCCCCCTGAGTGAGGTCCGGGCCTTAGCAGGGTCCCAGGACGGAGAGGATCCCGGCACAAGCAAGGGTCCGGTGTCGACACGTGTCTAGGCCTTGCCCTACGCTCCTCGCTCAGGCGGAAACCCACCACGGCCACGTGGCTTGTGGCCCGTGACATAAGCCAACGGGCCGAGCCTGACGTAAGGCCCATAACGACTGTGCAGTCCTTGCATTTATTGCGGAGAGGACGCGCCGCCTGCCACCACGCTGACGGGCGGCACGCCATCTCAGCATTTAATGTGTCCTATCCAATCTGTTGGCAGACGGCGTCAGGGTCACCCAGTAGACGGCACGCCTGACCAGTCTGTCGGCGAACAGTGCGCACGTGCCGAGCGGCACACAGTACCCATCATCCCTTCTACAAGAAGCCTCCCTACACGCCGAGGATACGGAGATCTCGGGCGTCAGGGCACAAGAAGATTGCCCCAACAACAAACATTTGTGGCTCCAAGCACTATATTCTTTATGTCTCTGGGTCCACATGTCGGGGCCAGTACCTTTTGTGCTTGCCCCCCTTCAACTATAAAAGGGGAGGCATGCGACGTTATACACAAGCTCAATCTTCCAGACCCAACCTTAGTCTCACAAGTTTAGACAAGCTCTCAAGCAATACATGACACAGTGGAGTAGGGTGTTACGCTCCGGCGGCCCGAACCAATCTAAAACCTTGTGTGTTCTTGTGTTCTTCCCACTTTTCCAACTAACAAGCAAAACGCTTAGGCCCCTCCTCATCTTAGGATTTAGGGCGGGTGCACTCCGCCACCCGGACGGAGATTTGCTCTCCGACATTTGGCGCGCTAGGTAGGGGGCTAGGCATTAGGTTTTTGCTTGTTTTCTTGTCCAAGCATGATGGTGCAGATCATTGAGCACCGCGCCGAGACTTCGGTGGATTTTGCGGTGGAAGGAGAAGCTACTTCCTCCACTACGCAGGTTCCAAATCGCCCAGTGCCAGGCACTGCTGCTGTGCACGCCGCACGGCAGCACACGGGTGCGCAAGCATCCCGGACTCCATCGAGGGCATCTCCAGGGGCGTTATCGGCAGCACAGAGTTGTTGCATCACCCTCCAAGCTCCACGGCCTCACCAGGGGTCATGAAGCAATGGCGGGACGACGTCGACCGACTACTCGGTACGGCACATTCTACCTCGACCAGGTCAAGGACGCGGTCATCCCAGCGCCAACACGAGGCATCAGCGTCTGTGCGCTCGCCTTCAGTAAAGGGGCGTGCAGACCAACGACCTCCGGGCAGAACTCAACCGCAGGCGTGCGAGAGAGGATGCCCGGGTCTCTTTGGAAAGGGCGCGCGAGCGCCCCCAAAACATCGATGGACGCAACCTCGATCAAGATTTTGCTGTGGTTGCACCGCAGACACCGATGGGCACCCAGTCCCAAACGGGTGTCCCCTTGGTCGGTGTGGGCTGTGCCGCTCTTGCGGATCATCTCCGCGCAGCGTCATGGCCACCCAAGTTCCGGTCGCACCTGCAAGAAAAGTACGACGGAACATCGAACCCGTCGGAGTTCCTGCAGGTGTACGTTACCGCCATCACGACAGCAGGTGGAAACACCGCTATGATGGCAACATACTTTCATGTGGCCTTGTTTGGACCTACCCGGACCTGGCTCATGAACCTCACCCCGGGGTCAGTCTACTCCTGGGAAGAGCTCTGCGCGCGGTTCGTTGCGAACTTCGCCAGTGCTTACCAGCAGCACGGTGTGGAGGCCCACCTCCATGCGGTGAGGCAGGAGCCCGGGGAGACTCTCCGGAAGTTCATCTCCCGCTTCACCAAGGTGCGAGGTACTATACCTCGTATTTCTGATGCTTCCATCATCACGACCTTCCGACAGGGAGTATGTGATGAAAAAATGTTGGAGAAGTTGGCCACACATGACGTGGAAACTGTCCCCCACACTCTTCGCTCTGGCCGATAAATGCGCCAGAGCCGTCGAGGGTCGTGCATGGCACTCGGCCCCACAAACCGGAGCTGCCCAGTCGGGTGGCTCTGAAAGGGAAATGTGCCTTTGGGCCATTTCTAAGTATTTTGGTGATTAAGTGCAAACACAAGTGCTTAAATGTGAATCCATGCCCATGAATGAACAAAGTGCAAATCACAAGTAAAGGTATGTTTCTAAGCCTTAGTACATTGGTTTTGTGTACTAATATATTTGTCTAAGTGTTAGAAACAGAGAGAAGAAGAAAAGGAGATTGTTGGCTGTGTACAGCCAACAGGCTGTTTCGGTCTGGGGCACCGGACTGTCCGGTGGTGCACCGGACAGTGTCCGGTGCGCCAAGCTGCCTCGACCTGAAGACGCCGCTCTCGGGAATTTGCCGACGGCGTACGGCTAAAATTCACCGGACTGTCCGGTGTGCACCGGACTGTCCGGTGAGCCAACGGTCGGCCGAGCCAACGGTCGACCGCGGGATCTGTGCGCGACACGTGGTCTGGCCAACGGTCGGAAGGAGGCACCGGACTGTCCGGTGTGCACCGGACTGTCCGGTGCACCAGATCTGCAACGGCCTGCAACGGTCGACTGTGCTGTTTATGGAAATAAATCGGGCACCGGACAGTGTCCGGTGTGCACCGGACTGTCCGGTGCGCCCGACGACAGAAGGCAAGGATGGCCTTCCAGATTTGTTCTCAACGGCTCCTAGCTACCTTGGGGCTATAAAAGGGACCCCTAGGCGCATGGAGGAGATAACCAAGCATTCCTACAACATTCCTAAGCACCAAGACATTGATCTCTCGCATTTGTTTCATTGTGATAGCATATAGAGCTCTTGTGGAGTTGTGAACTCTTTGAGTTGTGTTGCGAGCTCTTGTTGCTGCTTGTGTGCGTGTTGTTACTCTGATCTTTTGAAGTCTTGTGTGCGTCGCTCATTCCCTCCCTTACTCCGTATTTCTTTGTGAATCTCAAGTGTAAGGGCGAGAGACTCCAAGTTGTGGAGATTCCTCGCAAACGGGATATTGAAAGGCAAAGCAAAACACCGTGGTATTCAAGTTGGTCTTTGGACCGCTTGAGAGGGGTTGATTGCAACCCTCGTCCGTTGGGACGCCACAACGTGGAGTAGGCAAGCGTTGGTCTTGGCCGAACCACGGGATAAACCACTGTGTCATCTCTGTGTTTGACCTCTTGTGGTATTGTGTTTTGTTGAGACTCCTCTCTAGCCACTTGGCAATAATTGTGCTAACACTTAACAAGTTTTGTAGCTATAAGTTTAAGTTTTACAGGATCACCTATTCACCCCCCCTCTAGGTGCTCTCAATTGGTATCAAAGTCGTTATCTTCAAGTAAGGGACTAACCGCCCGAAGAAATGGATCCTAAGGGGAAGGGAATCGTGATCAACGATAAGGAGAAGGAGTCCTTCGTCAACGAGCCAAAGGATGACAAGTCCAACGACTCGGGCTCGGGCCATAAACGAAAAGATGGGAAGAAGAAGAAGACAAGGCGCATCAAGGAGATCATCTACTACGACAGCGACGAATCTTCATCTTCCCAAAAGGACGACGACAACGACTACAGGAAGACGGTCAATTCAAACTTTTCATTTGATTATTCTCGTATTCCACATAGTTCGAATTCGCATTTGCTTTCCATTCCTCTTGGCAAACCTCCACACTTCGATGGGGAGGACTACGGATTTTGGAGTCACAAAATGTGTAGTCACTTATTCTCTCTCCATCCAAGCATATGGGAGATTGTAGAGAATGGAATGAAATTTGATAGCTCGGATAGCCCCATGCTTATAAATGAACAAATCCATAGAAATGCACAAGCTACTACTGTTCTCTTAGCGTCTTTGTGCAGGGAAGAATACAATAAGGTGAGCGGCTTGGACAATGCCAAGCAGATATGGGACACCCTCAAAATCTCTCACGAGGGCAACGACGTCACCATGCTCACCAAGATGGAGTTGGTGGAGGGCGAACTTGGGAGATTCGCTATGATAAGGGGGGAGGACCAACCCAAACATACAACCGGCTCAAGACCCTTGTCAACAAGATAAGGAGCTATGGAAGCACGCGATGGACGGACCACGACGTCGTCCGCCTAATGCTCAGGTCCTTTACCGTTCTTGATCCTCATTTGGTGAATAATATTCGTGAGAATCCCAGGTACACCAAAATGTCGCCCGAAGAAGTTCTTGGGAAGTTCGTAAGTGGGCGAATGATGATCAAGGAGGCAAGATACGTGGACGACGCGTTGAACGGTCCTATTCATGAGCCTCAACCCATTGCTCTCAAGGCAACAAGAAGCAAGGAGGCACTACCAAGCAAGGTGGCGCAAGTTGAGGCGGCCGGGCTGAATAATGAGGAGATGGCCCTCATCATTAAGCGCTTCAAGACGGCGCTTAAAGGTCGCAAGGGACAGCCAAGCAAGACCAAGACAAAGGAGAAGCGCTCATGCTTCAAATGTGGTAAGATTGGTCATTTCATTGCTAACTGTCCCGATAATGATAGTGACCAGGAACAGGGAAACAAGAGGGAAAAGAAGAAGAATTACAAGAAGGCAAAGGGCGAGGCGCATCTAGGCAAGGAGTGGGACTCGGACTGCTCCTCGTCCGACTCCGACAACGAAGGACTCGCCGCTACCGCCTTCAACAAGTCATCCCTCTTCCCAAACGAGCATCACACTTGCCTTATGGCAAGGGAAAAGAAGGTAATCACTCGTAACGCTAGTACTTATGATTCTTCTAGTGATGAGTCGAGTGATGATGATGACATAGACTATTCTAGTTTGTTCAAGGGATTGGATAGAAATAAAATTGATAAAATCAATGAATTGATTGATGCATTGAATGAGAAGGATAAACTCTTAGAGAAACAAGAGGATTTATTGTATGAAGAGCATGATAAATTTGTAGAAGCTCAACGATCTCATGCTCTAGAAGTTAAAAGAAATGAAATGCTTTCTTGTGAACTATCTTCTTGCCATGAGACAATTTCTAAATTAAAGAGCATTAATGATGACTTAAATGCTAAACTAGTAGAAGCAAATAAATCCAACTCTTGTGTTGAACATGTTGAAATTTGCACTAGGTGTAAGGATGTTGATATTAATGCTTGTAGTGAACACTTAGTCTCCATTTCAAAATTGAATGATGAATTAGCTAGTCTTAATGCCCAACTTAAGACTAGCAAGAGTGAATTTGAAAAACTAAAATTTGCAAGGGATGCCTACACTATTGGTAGACACCCCTCAATTAAGGATGGGCTTGGCTTCAAGAGGGAAGCCAAGAACTTAACAAGCCATAAGACTCCCATCTCCACCAAGGAGAAAGGGAAGGCTCCTATGGCTAATAGTGTTAAGAAGAATCATGCTTTCATGTACTATGATAGGAGATATTCTAGAAATGCTTTTAGAGGTCATGATGTTTTTGATTCACATGCTTATGACTCTTATGTTATGACTGCTTCTAGTTCTCATGTTATGCATGGTAGAAATATGCCTAGGAGAAATGTTTTTCATAATGCTCCTAGGAAAGTAGTGAATGAACCTTCTACAATTTATTGTGCTTTAAATGTTTCCTTTGCTATTTGTAGAAAGGATAAGAAAATTGTTGCTAGGAAGTTAGGGGCAAGATGCAAGGGAGACAAAACTTGCATTTGGGTCCCTAAGAATATTTGTGCTAACCTTGAAGGACCCAACATGAGTTGGGTACCTAAAACCCAAGCCTAAATTTGCCTTGCAGGTTTATGCATCCGGGGGTTCAAGCTGGATTATTGACAGCGGATGCACAAACCATATGACGGGGGAGAAGAAGATGTTCATCTCCTACGTCAAGAATAAGGATTCCCAAGATTCAATTGTATTCGGTGATGGGAATCAAGGCAAGGTAAAAGGGTTAGGTAAAATTGCAATTTCAAATGAGCACTCAATTTCTAATGTGTTTTTAGTTGAGTCTCTGGGATATAACTTACTATCTGTTAGTCAATTATGCAATATGGGATATAACTGTCTATTTACAAATGTAGATGTGTCTGTCTTTAGAAGAAGTGATGGTTCACTAGCTTTTAAGGGTGTATTAGACGGCAAACTTTATTTAGTTGATTTTGCAAAAGAAGAAGCCGGTCTAGATGCATGCTTAATAGCTAAGACTAGCATGGGCTGGCTGTGGCATCGCCGCTTAGCACATGTGGGGATGAAGAACCTTCACAAGCTTCTAAAGGGAGAACACGTGATAGGTTTGACTAACGTTCAATTCGAAAAAGATAGACCTTGTGCAGCTTGTCAAGCAGGTAAACAAGCGGGAGGAGCACATCACAGCAAGAATGTGATGACCACTTCAAGACCTCTGGAGCTGCTGCATATGGACCTCTTCGGACCCGTCGCCTATCTGAGCATAGGAGGGAGTAAGTATGGTCTAGTTATTATTGATGACTTTTCCCGCTTCACTTGGGTGTTCTTTTTGCAGGATAAGTCTAAAACCCAAGGGACCCTCAAGCGCTTCCTCAGGAGAGCTCAAAATGAGTTTGAGCTCAAAGTGAAGAAGATAAGGAGCGACAACGGGTCCGAGTTCAAGAACCTTCAAGTGGAGGAGTTCCTTGAGGAGGAAGGGATCAAGCACGAGTTCTCCGCTCCCTACACACCACAGCAAAATGGTGTGGTAGAGAGGAAGAACAGGACGCTCATCGATATGGCGAGGACGATGCTAGGAGAGTTCAAGACCCCCGAGTGCTTTTGGACGGAAGCCGTAAACACGGCTTGCCACGCCATCAACAGGGTCTACCTTCATCGCCTCCTCAAGAAGACGTCGTATGAGCTACTAACCGGTAACAAACCCAATGTATCCTACTTTCGTGTATTTGGGAGCAAATGCTACATTCTAGTGAAGAAAGGTAGAAATTCTAAGTTTGCTCCCAAAGCTGTAGAAGGGTTTTTGTTAGGTTATGACTCAAATACAAAGGCGTATAGAGTCTTCAACAAATCATCGGGTTTGGTTGAAGTCTCTAGCGACGTTGTATTTGATGAGACTAATGGCTCTCCAAGAGAGCAAGTTTTTGATTGTGATGATGTAGATGAAGAAGATGTTCCAACGGCCGCTATACGAACCATGGCGATTGGAGAAGTGCGGCCACAGGAACAAGATGAACGAGATCAACCTTCTTCCTCAACAATGGTGCATCCCCCAACTCAAGAAGATGAACAGGTTCATCAACAGGAGGCGTGTGATCAAGGGGGAGCACAAGATGATCATGTGATGGAGGAAGAAGCGCAACCAGCACCTCCAACCCAAGTTCGAGCGATGATTCAAAGGGATCATCCCGTCGACCAAATTCTGGGTGACATTAGCAAGGGAGTAACTACTCGATCTCGATTAGTTAATTTTTGTGAGCATTACTCCTTTGTCTCTTCTATTGAGCCTTTCAGGGTAGAGGAGGCCTTGCTAGATCCGGACTGGGTGTTGGCCATGCAGGAGGAGCTCAACAACTTCAAGAGGAATGAAGTTTGGACACTGGTGCCTCGTCCGAAGCAAAATGTTGTGGGAACCAAGTGGGTGTTCCGCAACAAACAGGACGAGCACGGGGTGGTGACGAGAAACAAGGCTCGACTTGTGGCAAAAGGTTATGCCCAAGTCGCAGGTTTGGATTTCGAGGAGACTTTTGCTCCTGTGGCTAGGCTAGAATCAATTCGTATCTTGCTAGCATATGCCGCTCATCACTCTTTCAGGTTGTACCAAATGGATGTGAAGAGCGCTTTCCTCAACGGGCCAATCAAGGAGGAGGTGTACGTGGAACAACCCCCTGGCTTCGAGGATGAACGGTACCCCGACCATGTGTGTAAGCTCTCTAAGGCGCTCTATGGACTTAAGCAAGCCCCAAGAGCATGGTATGAATGCCTTAGAGACTTTCTAATTGTTAATGCTTTCAAGGTTGGGAAGGCCGATCCAACTCTTTTTACAAAGACATGTGATGGTGATTTGTTTGTGTGCCAAATTTATGTCGATGACATAATATTTGGTTCTACTAACCAAAAGTCTTGTGAAGAGTTTAGCAGGGTGATGATGCAGAAATTTGAGATGTTGATGATGGGCGAGTTGAACTACTTCCTTGGGTTCCAAGTGAAGCAACTCAAAGAAGGCACCTTCATCTCCCAAACGAAGTACATGCAAGATCTGCTAAAGCGGTTTGGGATGAAGGACGCCAAGCCCGCAAAGACTCCGATGGGAACCGACGGGCACACCGACCTCAACAAAGGAGGTAAGTCCGTTGATCAAAAAGCATACCGGTCAATGATAGGGTCATTACTTTATTTATGTGCTAGTAGACCGGATATTATGCTTAGCGTATGCATGTGTGCTAGATTTCAATCCGATCCTAAGGAATGTCACTTAGTGGCGGTGAAGCGAATCCTTAGATATTTAGTTGCTACGCCTTGCTTCGGGCTCTGGTATCCAAAGGGGTCTACCTTTGACTTGGTTGGATACTCAGACTCCGACTATGCTGGATGTAAGGTCGATAGGAAGAGTACATCGGGGACGTGCCAATTCTTAGGAAGGTCCCTGGTGTCGTGGAACTCTAAGAAACAAACCTCTGTTGCCCTATCCACCGCTGAGGCCGAGTATGTTGCCGCAGGACAGTGTTGCGCGCAACTACTTTGGATGAGGCAAACCCTCAGGGACTTTGGCTACAATCTGAGCAAAGTCCCACTCCTATGTGACAATGAGAGTGCTATCCGCATGGCGGAAAATCCTGTTGAACACAGCCGCACAAAGCACATAGACATCCGGCATCACTTTTTGAGAGACCACCAGCAAAAGGGAGATATCAAAGTGTTTCATGTTAGCACCGAGAACCAGCTAGCCGATATCTTTACCAAGCCTCTAGATGAGAAGACCTTTTGCAGGCTGCGTAGTGAGCTAAATGTCTTAGATTCGCGGAACTTGGATTGAATTGTAGGATACATGTGTTTATGCCTTTGATCATGTTCATTCTGCATTTTGTTGCTTATTATGGTGCTCAAGTTGTACAAACACTCCCTGGACCTCACAAGTCCGTTGCAAAGTGATGCACATGTTTAGGGGGAGATGTGTTACAACTTGACCCTTTGAGACTAACCATATGCTTGAGTTATGCTTGATTTAGTCTCGAAGGAGAATTGAAAGGGAAAAGGTGGACTTGGACCATGAAAGACTTCCACTGCACTCCGATGAGAGGGTAACTTATTCCAAGTTCATCTCATGAACTCTTATTGCCATTTACTCTTAATTGAAGATTTTTGTGAGGCAATGAGGTTCTCGGGCCAAGATTGATCTCGTTTTGGTGTTTGATGCCAAAGGGGGAGAAAATAAAGGCCAAAGCAATAAATGGATCAGCTACCACTTGAGAGATTTTGAAAATAGAGATTTTGAAAATAGTAGAATAGAGCTTTTGGTTTGTCAAAACTCTTGTATTGTCTCTTTTATCAAAAGTTGGTTTCTTGTGGGGAGAAATGTTGATTATGGGAAAAAGGGGGAGTTTTGAAATCTTTGATCAATCTCTTTTGGAATGACTCTCTTTATGCTTCAACATGTGTGTTTGACTTAGAGATAGAGAGTTGGGTTTGATTTGCAAAAACAAACCAAGTGGTGGCAAAGGATGATCCATATATGCCAAAATTGAATAAAACTCAAATTTATTCTATTTGAAGTGATTTTGCACTTGTTCTAGTTGCTTTATGTTGTGTTGGCATAAATCACCAAAAAGGGGGAGATTGAAAGGGAAATGTGCCTTTGGGCCATTTCTAAGTATTTTGGTGATTAAGTGCAAACACAAGTGCTTAAATGTGAATCCATGCCCATGAATGAACAAAGTGCAAATCACAAGTAAAGGTATGTTTCTAAGCCTTAGTACATTGGTTTTGTGTACTAATATATTTGTCTAAGTGTTAGAAACAGAAAGAAGAAGAAAAGGAGATTGTTGGCTGTGTACAGCCAACAGGCTGTTTCGGTCTGGGGCACCGGACTGTCCGGTGGTGCACCGGACAGTGTCCGGTGCGCCAAGCTGCCTCGACCTGAAGACGCCGCTCTCGGGAATTTGCCGACGGCGTACGGCTAAAATTCACCGGACTGTCCGGTGTGCACCGGACTGTCCGGTGAGCCAACGGTCGGCCGAGCCAACGGTCGACCGCGGGATCTGTGCGCGACACGTGGTCTGGCCAACGGTCGGAAGGAGGCACCGGACTGTCCGGTGTGCACCGGACTGTCCGGTGCGCCAGATCTGCAACGGCCTGCAACGGTCGACTGCGCTGTTTATGGAAATAAATCGGGCACCAGACAGTGTCCGGTGTGCACCGGACTGTCCGGTGCGCCCGACGACAGAAGGCAAGGATGGCCTTCCAGATTTGTTCTCAACGGCTCCTAGCTGCCTTGGGGCTATAAAAGGGACCCCTAGGCGCATGGAGGAGATAACCAAGCATTCCTACAACATTCCTAAGCACCAAGACATTGATCTCTCGCATTTGTTTCATTGTGATAGCATATAGAGCTCTTGTGGAGTTGTGAACTCTTTGAGTTGTGTTGCGAGCTCTTGTTGCTGCTTGTGTGCGTGTTGTTACTCTGATCTTTTGAAGTCTTGTGTGCGTCGCTCATTCCCTCCCTTACTCCGTATTTCTTTGTGAATCTCAAGTGTAAGGGCGAGAGACTCCAAGTTGTGGAGATTCCTCGCAAACGGGATATTGAAAGGCAAAGCAAAACACCGTGGTATTCAAGTTGGTCTTTGGACCGCTTGAGAGGGGTTGATTGCAACCCTCGTCCGTTGGGACGCCACAACGTGGAGTAGGCAAGCGTTGGTCTTGGCCGAACCACGGGATAAACCACTGTGTCATCTCTGTGTTTGACCTCTTGTGGTATTGTGTTTTGTTGAGACTCCTCTCTAGCCACTTGGCAATAATTGTGCTAACACTTAACAAGTTTTGTAGCTATAAGTTTAAGTTTTACAGGATCACCTATTCACCCCCCCCTCTAGGTGCTCTCAGGCTCGGGGGTCGTCCCCCGGGACGGAAAGAAGAAAAAGAAGAAGGACTGCGACTAGCAGAAGCCACAGTCCACCGCTCTAGTGGTCGCAGCGACCGGAGACCAGGGCGACCGCAACAAACGCTCACGGCCGTAGAGGGGTAACAGCGGCTCATGTCCTGTGCACCCCCACGGTCGCCACAGTGCTGCGGAATGTCGCGAGATCATTGACCTCGCAAAACGCGTCAGTGAGCGGCGGGAGCAGTCTTCCAAAGATGGCTCCCCGCCTCGTCGCCGGCCTGGCAAAGAAAAGGTGGACGACGGCGAGGTGGCCGCAGCTGAGCGGGACCTCGGGTATCAGTCGCCCGAGGGGGACCTGAAGGATGTCTTCGGCGGAGGCTCCTACTCCGGTGAAGACAACTAGACGGACCCGAGCGGGACCCCGAGTTCCCCGGTCTATGGAGCTGAAGCATGCTTTCCTCCAGAAACCCTTTTGGACTCCCCACGGGTCCAGGCGACCGACAGGTACATACAGGAGTGGCTACAGCAAAAGACGAGGGCTCCCGAGTCAAATACAGGTGGGGACCCAGGGTCGGGACCTAGCCCTACGGCAAGTACCAAACCAAGAAGGGCTCCGCAACTCTCCCCCAGCTGGGAAGGACCCTTCAAGGTAACGGGAATACACCGACCCAGGTACAACCATCTAGCTACGACTGGAGGAGTGCCTTACCCCGATGCCGAAACATCTCTGTAAGTTCTATCCATAGAGCAAGTCTGAGGGGTCGAATTTGTTTCCCTTTTTTGTAACTAGGTAACGCATACGTGTACGACAACCCGGTGGGGTCTGTCCCCGTAAACCCGGCCTATTAGTTTGCACACATGCATGACAAGTTATAAAGAAAAACTGCCCCCTCAGTTGTGCCCCTATGATAGATCCACCTCACTGCTCCATGGTCATACCTTGCAGTTTTTCAGACAATACTTTTTATCTAACCCACCCGTATGGTTCCTATCTGTCCTAACGTTACGACGTCTGAATTGAGCAGTCAGGCTTGCAGTCTAGGGCCCCCGATATGAAAGTTGGGAGGTCCGACAGCCTAGGGGCGGATCTAGAGAACGGGACCCCGTTCCATGGGGTGGTCCGGAGCCCGTGTAGCCGCTCAGCTTGGTCCCGAACCGTGGGCCTGCATGCTCCGCCACTCCGTGACGGGTACTTATCTGGAGCTATAAGTCCTGCGGGTCCGACAACCTCAGGACCGGAGCTAGAGAATGGGCATTAGTCTCCTGGGGTGGTCCAAAGCCCGTGCAGCCGCTCAGCCTGGTCCCGTACCGTGGGCCTGCACGCTCCACCGCCCTACGACAAATGTCCTAGTATCTAGAACCACGACCCAAAGGGGTCCGGACATGCAATTTGGCCACCCGGACTAAAACCTGCGAGTCCCAAGCTTGTATCAAAGGACAACTAATGTCAGACAGGGAACCCTATGAGGTGTACTACTAATGCTTCCTAGCTAAAAGTTGTGTACAAATCCAGATCCCGGCGAGTTTGCCTCCCGAGGGTTGTTGACAATCTTTTTAGATGCGCTGGTATCCAACCTCAACACGTTAAGCCTGCATCCCAGGCAGGGGGCCAGGTACCAGGGAGGAGTCAACAATATCACACACAATAGGAACACATTTGAAAGTCGCCTAGAGGGGGGGTGAATAGGGCGAAACTGAAATTTACAAAGTTAATCACAACTACAAGCCGGGTTAGTGTTAGAAATATAATCAAGTCCGCGAGAGAGGGTGCAAAAACAAATCGCAAGCGAATAAAGAGTGTGACACGAGGATTTGTTTTACCGAGGTTCGGTTCTCGCAAACCTACTCCCTGTTGAGGTGGTCACAAAGACCGGGTCTCTTTCAACCCTTTCCCTCTCTCAAACGGTCCCTCAGACCGAGTGAGCTTTTCTTCTCAATCACTTGGAACACAAAGTTCCCACAAGGATCACCACACAATTGGTGTCTCTTGCCTCAATTACAAGTGAGTTTGATCTTAAGAAAGAATGAGAAAGAAAGCAATCCAAGCGCAGGAGCTCAAAAGAATACAACAAATCACTCTCACTTAACACTAAAGCTTTTGTGGAATTGGGAGAGGATTTGATCACTTGGGTGTGTCTAGAATTGAATGCTAGAGCTCTTGTAAGTAGTTGAAGTGGGAAAACTTGGATGACTTGAATGTGGGGTGGTTGGGGGTATTTATAACCCCAACCACCAAACTAGCCGTTTGGTGGAGGCTGTTGTCGCATGGCGCACCGGACAGTCCGGTGCGCCACCGGACAGTGTCCGGTGCGCCAGCCACGTCACCTGGTCGTTGGGTTCCGACCGTTGGAGCTCTGACGTGTGGGCCCGCCTGGCTGTCTGGTGGTGCACCGGACAGGTCCTGTAGACTGTCCGGTGTGCCACCCGCACGTGCTCTGCTCCTCTGCGCGTGCTGGCGCGCATTTAATGTGTTGCAGTCGACCGTTGGCGTGAAGTAGCCGTTGCTCCGCTGGCTCACCGGACAGTCCGGTGTGCACCGGACATGTCCGGTGAATTATAGCGGAGCGGAAATCTGAAGCAGGCGAGTTCAGAGCCGCTCTCCTCTGGAGCACCGGACACTGTCCGGTGGTACACCAGACAGTCCGGTGAATTATAGCGAAGCACCTCTGAAAATTCCCGAAGGTGCGAAGTTTGGCTTGGAGTCCCCTGGTGCACCGGACACTGTCCGGTGGCACACCAGACAGTCCGGTGCGCCAGACCAGGGAGGCCTTCGGTAATCCCTTTGCTCCCTTTGTTGAACCCATTTCTTGGTCTTTTATTGGCTAAGTGTGAACCTTTGGCACCTGTATAACTTATAGACTAGAGCAAACTAGTTAGTCCAATTATTTGTGTTGGGCAATTCAACCACCAAAATCAATTAGGAAATAGGTGTAAGCCTAATTCCCTTTCAATCTCCCCCTTTTTGGTGATTGATGCCAACACAAACCAAAGCAAGTATAGAAGTGCATAATTGAACTAGTTTGCATAATGTAAGTGCAAAGGTTACTTGGAATTGAGCCAATATAACTACTCATAAGATATGCATGGATTGTTTCTTTAATTTTTGACATTTTGGACCACGCTTGCACCACATGTTTTGTTTTTGCAAATTCTTTTGGAAATCCTTTTCAAAGTTCTTTTGCAAATAGTCAAAGGTAAATGAATAAGACTTTTGCGAAGCATTTTCAAGATTTGACATTTTCTCCCCCTGTTTCAAATGCTTTTCCTTTGACTTAAACAAAACTCCCCCTTAATGAAATTCTCCTCTTAGTGTTCAAGAGGGTTTTAGGATATGGATTTTGAAAATACTATTCTCTCCCCTTTTTGAACACAAGGAGATAGTGTGGTCCTTTTGCTTTGGGCTAATACTTTCTCCCCCTTTGGCATGAATCGCCAAAAACGGATACTTGAGTGAGATATAAGCCCTTTGAACTACTTTTCTCCCCTTTGGCAAATAAAACATATGAGTGAAGATTATACCAAAGACGGAGAGATGCTCGGAGCGACGGCGAAGGATGAGTTACGGAGTGGAAGCCTTTGTCTTCGCCGAATACTCCAATTCCCTTTCAATATACCTATGACCTGGTTTGAAATTCACTTGAAAACATATTAGTCATAGCACATGAAAGAGACATGATCAAAGGTATATGAATGAGCTATGTGTGCAAATCAACAAAAGAAATTCCTAGAATCAATAATATTTAGCTCATGCCTAAGTTTGTTAAAGGTTTGTTCATCAAGTGGCTTGGTAAAGATATCGGCTAATTGATCTTTAGTATTAATGTATGCAATCTCGATATCTCCCTTTTGTTGGTGATCCCTTAGAAAATGATACCGAATGGCTATGTGTTTAGTGCGGCTATGCTCAACGGGATTATCTGCCATGCGGATTGCACTCTCATTATCACATAGAAGAGGAACTTTGGTTAGTTTGTAACCGTAGTCCCTAAGGGTTTGCCTCATCCAAAGTAGTTGCGCGCAACAATGGCCTGCGGCAATGTACTCGGCTTCGGCGGTAGAAAGAGCTACGGAATTTTGCTTCTTTGAAGCCCAACACACCAAGGATCTTCCCAAGAACTGGCAAGTCCTCGATGTGCTCTTTCTATTAATCTTACACCCTGCCCAATCGACATCCGAATAACCAATCAAATCAAATGTGGATCCCCTAGGATACCAAAGCCCAAACATAGGAGTATAAACTAAATATCTCAAGATTCGTTTTACGGTCGTAAGGTGAGCTTCCTTAGGGTCGGCTTGGAATCTTGCACACATGCATACGGAAAGCATAATGTCCGGTCGAGATGCACATAAATAGAGTAGAGAGCCAATCATCGACCGGTATACCTTTTGATCGACGGATTTACCTTCCGTGTCGAGGTCGAGATGCCCATTGGTTCCCATGGGTGTCTTGATGGGTTTGGCATCCTTCATCCCAAACTTGCTTAGAATATCTTGAGTATACTTCGTTTGGCTAATGAAAGTGCCCTCTTGGAGTTGCTTTACTTGAAATCCTAAGAAATACTTCAACTCCCCCATCATAGACATCTCGAATTTTTGTGTCATGATCCTACTAAACTCTTCACATGTAGATTCGTTAGTAGACCCAAATATAATATCATCAACATAAATTTGGCATACAAACAAATCATTTTCAAGTGTTTTGGTAAAGAGTGTAGGATCGGTTTTTCCGACTTTGAATCCATTAGTGATAAGGAAATCTCTAAGGCATTCATACCATGCTCTTGGGGCTTGCTTGAGCCCATAAAGCGCCTTAGAGAGTTTATAAACATGGTTAGGATACTCACTATCTTCAAAGCCGGGAGGTTGCTCAACATAGACCTCTTCTTTGATTGGTCCATTGAGGAAGGCACTCTTCACGTCCATTTGATAAAGCTTGAAGCCATGGTAAGTAGCATAGGCTAATAATATACGAATTGACTCAAGCCTAGCTACAGGTGCATAAGTTTCACCGAAATCCAAACCTTCGACTTGGGAGTATCCTTTGGCCACAAGTCGAGCTTTGTTCCTTATCACCACACCATGCTCATCTTGCTTGTTGCGGAAAACCCACTTGGCTCCTACAACATTTTGATTAGGACGTGGAACTAAGTGCCATACCTCATTCCTAGTGAAGTTGTTGAGCTCCTCTTGCATCGCCACCACCCAATCCGAATCTTGAAGTGCTTCCTCTACCCTATGTGGCTCAATGGAGGAAACAAAAGAGTAATGTTCACAAAAATGAGCAACACAAGATCTAGTGGTTACCCCCTTATGGATGTCGCCGAGGATGGTGTCGACGGGGTGATCTCATTGGATTGCTTGGTGGACTCTTGGGTGTGGCGGCCTTGGTTCTTCATCCTCCTTGTCTTGATCATTTGCATCTCCCCCTTGATCATTGTCGTCATCTTGAGGTGGCTCATTTGCTTGATCTTCTCCTTCATCAACTTGAGCCTCATCCTCATTTTGAGTTGGTGGAGATGCTTGCGTGGAGGAGGATGGTTGATCTTTTGCATTTGGAGGCTCTTCGGATTCCTTAGGACACACATTCCCAATGGACATGTTCCTTAGAGCGATGCACGGAGCCTCTTCATCACCTATCTCATCAAGATCAACTTGCTCTACTTGAGAGCCGTTAGTCTCATCAAACACAACGTCACAAGAAACTTCAACTTGTCCAGATGACTTGTTAAAGACTCTATATGCCCTTGTGTTTGAATCATATCCTAGTAAAAAGCCTTCTACAGTTTTAGGAGCAAATTTAGATTTTCTACCTCTTTTAACAAGAATGAAGCATTTGCTACCAAAGACTCTAAAATATGAAATATTGGACTTTTTACCGGTTAGGAGTTCGTAAGATGTCTTCTTGAGGATTCGGTGTAGATACAATCGGTTGATGGTGTAGCAGGCGGTGTTGACCGCCTCGGCCCAAAACTGATCTGAAGTCTTGTATTCATCAAGCATGGTTCTTGCCATGTCCAATAGAGTTCTATTCTTCCTCTCCACTACACCATTTTGTTGTGGCGTGTAGGGAGAAGAGAACTCATGCTTGATGCCCTCCTCCTCAAGGAAGCCTTCAATTTGATAGTTCTTGAACTCCGTCCCGTTGTCGCTTCTAATCTTTTTGATCCTTAAGCCGAACTCATTTTGAGCCCGTCTCAAGAATCCCTTTAATGTCTCTTGGGTATGAGATTTTTCCTGCAAAAAGAATACCCAAGTGAAGCGAGAATAATCATCCATGATAACTAGACAATACTTACTCCCGCCGATGCTTATGTAAGCTATCGGGCCGAATAGGTCCATGTGTAGGAGTTCCAGTGGCCTGTCAGTCGTCATGATGTTCTTATGTGGATGATGAGCACCAACTTGCTTCCCTACTTGGCATGCGCTACAAATCCTGTCTTTCTCAAAATGAACATTTGTTAATCCTAAAATGTGCTCTCCCTTTATAAGCTTATGAAGATTCTTCATCCCAACATGGGCTAGTCGGCGGTGCCATAGCCAACCCATGTTAGTCTTAGCAATTAAGCAAGTGTCGAGTTCAGCTCTATCAAAATCTACCAAGTATAGCTGACCCTCTAACACTCCCTTAAATGCTATTGAATCATCACTTCTTCTAAAGACAGTGACACCTACATCAGTAAATAGACAGTTGTAGCCCATTTGACATAATTGAGAAACGGAAAGCAAATTGTAATCTAGGGAATCTACAAGAAAAACATTGGAAATTGAATGGTTAGAAGATATAGCAATTTTACCCAATCCTTTGACCAAACCTTGGTTTCCATCCCCGAATGTGATAGCTCGTTGGGGATCTTGGTTTTTCTCATAGGAGGAGAACATCTTTTTCTCCCTGTCATGTGGTTTGTGCACCCGCTATCGATGATCCAACTTGAGCCCCCGGATGCATAAACCTACAAAACAATTTTAGTTCTTGACTTTAGGTACCCAAATGGTTTTGGGTCCTTTGGCATTAGACACAAGAACTTTGGGTACCCAAACACAAGTCTTTGATCCCTTGTGTTTGCCCCCAACATACTTGGCAACTACCTTGCCGGATTTGTTAGTTAACACATAAGATGCATCAAAAGTTTTAAATGAAATGTCATGATCATTTGATGCACTAGGAGTTTTCTTCTTAGGCAACTTAGCACGGGTTGGTTGCCTAGAACTAGATGTCTCACCCTTATACATAAATGCATGGTTAGGGCCAGAGTGGGACTTCCTAGAATGAATTCTCCTAATTTTGCTCTCAGGATAACCGGCAGGGTACAAAATGTAACCCTCGTTATCCTGAGGCATGAGAGCCTTGCCCTTAACAAAATTAGACAATTTCTTAGGAGGGACATTAAGTTTGACATTGTCCCCCTTTTGAAAGCCAATGCCATCCTTAATGCCAGGGCGTCTCCCTTTATAAAGCATGCTTCTAGCAAATTTAAACTTTTCGTTTTCTAAGTCATGCTCGGCAATTTTAGCATCTAACATTGCTATATGATCATTTTGTTGTTTAATTAAAGCCATGTGATCATGAATAGCATCAATGTTAACATCTCTACATCTAGTGCAAATAGTAGTGTGTTCAACGGTAGATGTAGAGGGTTTGCAAGAATTAAGTTCAACAATCTTAGCACGCAATATATCATTTTTATCCCTAAGATCGGAAATTGTAATATTGCAAACATCAAGTTCTTTAGCCTTAGCAATCAATTTTTCATTTTCATTCCTAAGGCTAGCAAGAGTAATGTTTAATTCTTCAATCTTAGCAAGCAAATTATCATTATCATTTCTAAGATTGGGAATTGAACCATCACAAACATTTGAATCAACCTTAGCTAACAAATTAGCATTCTCATTTCTAAGGTTGTCTATAGTCTCATGGCAAGTGCTTAGCTCACTAGATAGTTTTTCACATTTTTCTACTTCTAGAGCGTAAGCATTTTTAACTTTAACAAGCTTCTTGTTTTCTTTAATAAGGAAGTCCTCTTGGGAGTCCAAGAGATCATCCTTCTCATGAATAGCACTAATCAATTCATTTAATTTTTCTTTTTGTTGCATGTTTGATAGTCGCCTAGAGGGGGGGTGAATAGGGCGAAACTGAAATTTACAAAAATAATCACAACTACAAGCCGGGGTTAGCGTTAGTGATAATAAATGAGTCCGCAAGAGAGGGCGCAAAACAAATCGCAAGCAAATAAGGAGAGTGACACGTGGATTTGTTTTACCGAGGTTCGGTTCTTGCAAACCTACTCCCCGTTGAGGAGGCCACAAAGGCCGGGTCTCTTTCAACCCTTCCCTCTCTCAAACGGTCCCTCGGACCGAGTGAGCTTTCCTTCTTCTCAATCAACCGGGAACAAAACTTCCCCGCAAGGGTCACCACACAATCGGTGCCTCTTGCCTCGGTTACAATTGAGTGTTGATCACAAGAGCAAAAGAGAAAGAAAGAATGTGATCCAAGCGCAAGAGCTCAAATGAACACGGCAAGTCACTCTCTCTAGTCACTAGGGTTTTGTGTGGAATTGGAGAGGATTTGATCTCTTTGAATGTGTCTAGAATTGAATGCCTAGCTCTTGTAAGTGGTTGAGAAGTTGGTAAACTTGGATGATCATGAATGTGGGGTGGTTGGGGTATTTATAGCCCCAACCACCAAAAGTGACCGTTGGCTGGAGGCGTCTGCTCGATGGCGCACCGGACAGTCCGGTGCACACCGGACAGTCCGGTGCCCCTGCCACGTCATCACTGCCGTTGGATTCTAGCCGTTGGAGCTTCTGACTTGTGGGCCCGCCTGGGTGTCCGGTGCACACCGGACATGTACTGTTTGATGTCCGGTGCACCGGTATGGGCGATTCTGACTTCTGCGCGCGCTGCGCGCGCATTTAATGCGCCGCAGGGAGCCGTTGGCGCCGCAGGGAGCCGTTGCTCTGCTGGCACACCGGACAGTCCGGTGCACACCGGACAGTCCGGTGAATTATAGCGGAGCGGCTGCCGCGCGAACCCGAGGCTGGCGAGTTCAGGAGGCCGAGCTTTCTTGGAGCACCGGACATGTCCGGTGCACACCGGACAGTCCGGTGAATTATAGCGCGCCGGCTTCCGAGAATTCCCGAGAGTGAAGAGTTGGAGTCTGAGTCCCCTGGTGCACCGGACAGGTACTGTTCACTGTCCGGTGGCACACCGGACAGTCCGGTGCGCCAGACCAGGGGTGCCCTCGGTTGCCCCTTTGCTCCTTTATTGAATCCAAAACTTGGTCTTTTTATTGGCTGAGTGTGAACCTTTTACACCTGTATAATCTATACACTTGGGCAAACTAGTTAGTCCAAAGATTTGTGTTGGGCAATTCAACCACCAAAATTATATAGGAACTAGGTGTAAGCCTAATTCCCTTTCAATCTCCCCCTTTTTGGTGATTGATGCCAACACAAACCAAAGCAAATATAGAAGTGCATAATTGAACTAGTTTGCATAATGTAAGTGTAAAGGTTGCTTGGAATTGAGCCAATAAAACTACTTACAAGATATGCATGGAATGTTTCTTTCTTATTTAACATTTTGGACCACGTTTGCACCACATGTTTTGTTTTTGCAAATTCTTTTTGTAAATCCATTTCATAGATCTTTTGCAAATAGTCAAAGGTAAATAAATAAGAGTTTGCAAAAGCATTTTCAAGATTTGAAATTTCCTCCCCCTGTTTCAAATGCTTTTCCTTTGACTAAACAAAACTCCCCCTAAAAGAGATCCACCTCTTAGTGTTCAAGAGGGTTTTGATATACCATTTTTGAAATACTACTTTCTCCCCCTTTTGAACACAATAGGATACCAAATGATAAAGACTTTTGGAAAGCACTAAGTTTTTGAATTTGGTGGTGGTGGTGCGGTCCTTTTGCTTTGGGCTCATTTCTCCCCCTTTTTGGCATGAATCGCCAAAAACGGAACCATTAGAGCCCTCGGTAAGTTCTTCCCCTTTGGTCATAAGTAAATGAGTTAAGATTATACCAAAGACGAAATCCGGTCCTTTTGCTTTTGAGCTTTTACTCTCTCCTCGAAGGATGAAGTCCTTTTCTTTGATGCTCATTTCTCCCCAAGGAATAGAGAGTTGCTCGGAGTGATGGCGAAGCATGAGTTACGGAGTGGAAGCCTTTGTCTTCGCCGAAGACTCCAATTCCCTTTCAATATACTTATGACTTGGTTTGAAATAGACTTGAAAACACATTAGTCATAGCATATAGAAGAGATATGATCAAAGGTATTCAAATGAGCTATGTGTGCAAGCTTAGCAAAAGAAATTTCTAGAATCAAGAATATTGAGCTCATGCCTAAGTCTGGTAAAAGATTGTTCATCAAGTGGCTTGGTAAAGATATCGGCTAATTGATCTTTAGTATTAATGTAAGAAATCTCGATATCCCCCTTTTGTTGGTGATCCCTAAGAAAATGATACCGAATGGCTATGTGCTTAGTGCGGCTATGCTCGACGGGATTGTCGGCCATTTTGATTGCACTCTCATTATCACATAGCAAAGGGACTTTGGTTAATTTGTAACCGTAGTCCCGCAGGGTTTGCCTCATCCAAAGCAATTGCGCGCAACAATGTTCTGCGGCAATGTACTCGGCTTCGGCGGTGGAAAGAGCGACCGAATTTTGCTTCTTTGAAGCCCAAGACACCAAGGATCTTCCCAAGAACTGGCAAGTCCCTGATGTGCTCTTCCTATTAATTTTGCACCCCGCCCAATCGGCATCCGAATAACCAATTAAATCAAATGTGGATCCCCTAGGGTACCAAAGCCCAAACTTAGGAGTATAAGCCAAATATCTCAAGATTCGTTTTACGGCCGTAAGGTGGGATTCCTTAGGGTCGGATTGGAATCTTGCACACATGCAAACAGAAAGCATAATGTCCGGTCGAGATGCACATAAATAAAGCAATGAACCAATCATCGACCGGTATACCTTTTGATCCACGGATTTACCTCCTGTGTCGAGGTCGAGATGCCCATTAGTTCCCATGGGTGTCTTTATGGGTTTGGCATCCTTCATCCCAAACTTAGCAAGAATGTCTTGAGTGTACTTCGTTTGGCTAATGAAGGTGCCCTCTTGGAGTTGCTTGACTTGGAATCCTAGAAAATACTTCAACTCCCCCATCATCGACATCTCGAATTTCTGTGTCATGATCCTACTAAACTCTTCACATGTAGACTCGTTAGTAGACCCCAATATAATATCATCAACATAAATTTGGCATACAAACAAGTCATTTTCAGGAGTTTTAGTAAAGAGTGTAGGATCGGCCTTGCCGACTTTGAAGCCATTAGCAATAAGGAAATCTCTAAGGCATTCATACCATGCTCTTGGGGCTTGCTTGAGCCCATAAAGCGCCTTAGAGAGCCTATAGACATGATTAGGATACTCACTGTCTTCAAAGCCGGGAGGTTGCTCAACATAGACCTCTTCCTTGATCGGTCCATTGAGGAAGGCACTTTTCACGTCCATTTGATAGAGCTTAAAACCATGGTAAGTAGCATAGGCCAATAAAATGCGAATTGACTCAAGCCTAGCTACGGGTGCATAGGTTTCATCGAAATCCAAACCTTCGACTTGTGAATACCCTTTGGCTACGAGTCGAGCTTTGTTCCTTGTCACCACACCATGTTCATCTTGCTTGTTGCGGAAGACCCATTTGGTTCCTACAACATTTTGGTTAGGACGTGGAACTAAATGCCAGACCTCATTCCTCGTGAAATTGTTGAGCTCCTCTTGCATCGCCACTACCCAATCCGAATCTTGGAGAGCTTCCTCTACCCTGTGTGGCTCAATAGAGGAAACAAAAGAGTAATGTTCACAAAAATGAGCAACCCGAGATCGAGTAGTTACCCCCTTATGAATGTCGCCGAGGATGGTGTCGACGGGGTGATCTCGTTGGATTGCTTGGTGGACTCTTGGGTGTGGCGGTCTTGGTTCTTCCTCATCCTCCTTTTCTTGATCATTTGTATCTCCCCCTTGATCATTGCTATCATCTTGAGGTGGCTCGTCTTCTTGATTTTGCTCTTCATCATTTTGAGCCTCATCCTCATTTTGAGTTGGTGGAGATGCTTGCATGGAGGAGGATGGTTGATCTTGTGTACTTGGAGGCTCTTCGGATTCCTTAGGACACACATCCCCGATGGACATGTTCCTTAGTGCGATGCATGGAGCCTGTTCTTCACCTATCTCATCAAGATCAACTTGCTCTACTTGAGAGCCGTTAGTTTCATCAAACACAACGTCACAAGAGACTTCAACTAGTCCAGTGGACTTGTTAAAGACCCTATATGCCCTTGTGTTTGAATCATAACCAAGTAAAAAGCCTTCTACAGTTTTAGGAGCAAATTTAGATTTTCTACCTCTTTTAATAAGAATGAAGCATTTGCTACCAAAAACTCTAAAATATGAAATGTTGGGCTTTTTACCGGTTAGGAGTTCATATGATGTCTTCTTGAGGATTCGGTGAAGATATAACCGGTTGATGGCGTAGCAGGCGGTGTTGACCGCTTCGGCCCAAAACCGGTCCGGTGTCTTGTACTCATCAAGCATGGTTCTTGCCATGTCCAATAGAGTTCGATTCTTCCTCTCCACTACACCGTTTTGTTGTGGCGTGTAGGGAGAAGAGAACTCATGCTTGATGCCCTCCTCCTCAAGGAAGCTCTCAATTTGAGAGTTCTTGAACTCCGTCCCGTTGTCGCTTCTTATTTTCTTGATCCTTAAGCCGAACTCATTTTGAGCTCGTCTCAAGAATCCCTTTAAGGTCTCTTGGGTTTGAGATTTTTCCTGTAAAAAGAATACCCAAGTGAAGCGAGAATAATCATCCACAATAACAAGACAATACTTACTCCCGCCGATGCTTATGTAAGCAATCGGGCCGAATAGATCCATGTGGAGTAGCTCAAGCGGCCTGTCGGTCGTCATGATGTTCTTGTGTGGATGATGGGCTCCAACTTGCTTCCCCGCCTGGCATGCGCTACAAATCCTGTCTTTCTCAAAATGAACATTTGTTAATCCTAAAATGTGCTCTCCCTTTAGAAGCTTGTGAAGATTCTTCATCCCAACATGGGCTAGTCGGCGATGCCAGAGCCAACCCATGTTAGTCTTAGCAATTAAGCATGTGTCGAGTTCAGCTCTATTAAAATCTACTAAGTATAGCTGACCCTCTAACACACCCTTAAATGCTATTGAATCATCACTTTTTCTAAAGACAGTGACACCTATATCAGTAAAAAGACAGTTGTAGCCCATTTGACATAATTGGGAAACAGAAAGCAAGTTGTAATCTAATGAATCAACAAGAAAAACATTGGAAATGGAATGGTCAGGTGAAATAGCAATTTTACCCAAACCTTTGACCAACCCTTGATTTCCATCCCCAAATGTGATAGCTCGTTGGGGATCTTTGTTTTTCTCATATGAGGAGAACATCCTTTTCTCCCCGGTCATGTGGTTTGTGCACCCGCTGTCGAGTATCCAACTTGAGCCTCCGGATGCATAAACCTACAAAACAAATTTAGTTCTTGACTTTAGGTACCCAAACTGTTTTGGGTCCTTTGGCATTAGATACAAGAACTTTGGGTACCCAAACACAAGTCTTGGAACCCTTGTGCTTGCCCCCAACAAATTTGGCAACTACCTTGCCGGATTTGCTAGTAAGCACATAAGATGCATCAAAAGTTTTAAATGAAATGGCATGATCATTTGATGCATTAGGAGTTTTCTTTCTAGGCAACTTGGCACGGGTTGGTTGCCTAGAGCTAGATGTCTCACCCTTATACATAAAAGCATGGTTAGGGCCAGAGTGAGACTTCCTAGAATGAATCTTCCTAATTTTGCTCTCAGGATAGCCTGCAGGGTATAAAATGTAGCCCTCGTTATCCTGAGGCATGGGAGCTTTGCCCTTAACAAAGTTAGACAAGTTCTTAGGAGGGGCATTAAGTTTGACATTGTCTCCCCTTTGGAAGCCAATGCCATCCTTGATGCCAGGGCGTCTCCCATTATAAAGCATGCTACGAGCAAATTTAAATTTCTCATTTTCTAAGTTGTGCTCGGCAATTTTAGCATCTAGTTTAGCTATATGATCATTTTGTTTTTTAATTAAGGCTAGGTGATCATGGATAGCATCAACATTAATATCTCTACATCTAGTGCAAATAGAAACATGCTCAACATTAGATGTAGAGGGTTTGCAAGATTTAAGTTCTACAACCTTAGCATGCAACATTTCATTCTTAGTTCTAAGGTCGGAAATAGTAGCATTGCAAACATTAAAATCTTTAGCCTTAGCAATTAAATTTTCATTCTCTAATCTAAGGCTAGCAAGAGATGCATTCAATTCATCAATCTTAGCAAGCAAGTCAACGTTATCATCTCTAAGATTGGTAATTGAAACATTACAAACATGTGAATCAACCTTAGCATTTAAAGTAGCATTTTCATTTCTAAGGTTGTCAATCATCTCACGGCAAGTGCTTAGCTCACTAGACAGTTTTTCACATTTTTCAACTTGTAGAGCGTAAGCATTTTTAACCTTAACATGTTTCTTATTCTCCTTGATTAGGAAGTCCTCTTGGGAGTCCAAGAGATCATCCTTTTCATGGATGGCACTAATTAGTTCATTTAATTTTTCCTTTTGTTCCATGTTAAGGTTAGCAAAAAGAATGCGCAAGTTATCCTCCTCATTTTTATCATCATCCTCATCACTAGATGTTTCATATTTGGTGGAGGACCTTGATTTTACCTTCTTTTTGCCGTCCTTGGCCATGAGACACTTGTGGCCGACGTTGGGGAAGAGAAGGCCCTTGGTGACGGCGATGTTGGCGGCGTCCTCGTCGTCGGAGGAGTCGCTTGAGCTTTCGTCGGAGTCCCACTCCCGACAAACATGGGCATCGCCGCCCTTCTTCTTGTAATACTTCTTCTTCTCCTTTCTTCTTCCCTTCTTGTCGTCGCCCCTGTCACTGTCACTAGACATAGGACATTTTGCAATAAAGTGACCGGGCTTACCACACTTGTAGCAAACCTTCTTGGAACGGGGTTTGTAGTCCTTCCCCTTCCGTTGCTTGAGAATTTGCCGAAAGCTTTTGATGATTAGGGCCATCTCCTCGTTGTCGAGCTTGGAGGCGTCAATTGGTTGTCTACTTGGTGTAGACTCCTCCTCCTTCTCCTCCGTTGCCTTGAAGGCCACCGGTTGCGCCTCGGAGGTGGAAGGCTCGTCAAGCTCGTTGATCTTCTTGGAGCCCTTAATCATGCATTCAAAACTCACAAAATTCCCGATAACTTCCTCGGGGGTCATTAGTGGATATCTAGGATTCCCACGAATTAATTGTACTTGAGTGGGGTTAAGGAAAATAAGAGCTCTTAGAATAACCTTAACCACTTCGTGGTCATCCCATTTTGTGCTCCCGAGGTTGCGCACTTGGTTCACCAAGGTCTTGAGCCGGTTGTACATGTCTTGTGGCTCCTCCCCTTGGCGAAGACGGAAGCGACCGAGCTCCCCCTCGATCGTTTCCCGCTTGGTGATCTTGGTGAGTTCATCACCCTCGTGCGCCGTCTTGAGTAGGTCCCAAATCTCCTTGGCGTTCTTCAATCCTTGTACTTTGTTGTATTCTTCCTTGCTTAGGGAGGCAAGGAGGATGGTTGCGGCTTGGGAGTTGAAGTGCTCGATTTGGGCCACTTCGTCCGTGTCATAGTCCTCATCCCCTATTGATGGTACCTGTACACCATACTCAACAACATCCCATATTCTTTTGTGGAGAGAGGTTAGATGAAATCGCATCAAATTACTCCACATAGCATAATCTTCACCATTAAAAGTTGGTGGTTTGCCTAATGGGACGGAAAGTAAGGATGTATGTTTAGGAATGCGAGGGTAGCGTAGGGGGATCTTACTATACTTCTTGCGCTCTTGGCGCTTAGAAGTGACGGAGGGCGCATCGGAGTCGGAGGTAGAAGTTGATGAAGTGTCGGTCTCGTAGTAGACCACCTTCCTCATCCTCTTGTGCTTGTCGCCTTTCCGATGCGGCTTGTGGGAAGAAGATTTTTCCTTCTTCTCTTTGTGGTGAGAAGAAGATTTCTTCTCCTTCCCTTTGTTTGAGGAGCTCTTCTTCTTCTCCCTCCTTTTGGTGCGGGACTCTTCCGATGAAGTGCTCCCGTAGCTTGTAGTGGGCTTTTCGCCGGTCTCCATCTCCTTCTTGGCGTGATCTCCCGACATCACTTCGAGCGGTTAGGCTCTAATGAAGAACCTGGCTCCGATACCAATTGATAGTCGCCTAGAGGGGGGGTGAATAGGGCGAAACTGAAATTTACAAAAATAATCACAACTACAAGCCGGGGTTAGCGTTAGTGATAATAAATGAGTCCGCAAGAGAGGGCGCAAAACAAATCGCAAGCAAATAAGGAGAGTGACACGTGGATTTGTTTTACCGAGGTTCGGTTCTTGCAAACCTACTCCCCGTTGAGGAGGCCACAAAGGCCGGGTCTCTTTCAACCCTTCCCTCTCTCAAACGGTCCCTCGGACCGAGTGAGCTTTCCTTCTTCTCAATCAACCGGGAACAAAACTTCCCCGCAAGGGTCACCACACAATCGGTGCCTCTTGCCTCGGTTACAATTGAGTGTTGATCACAAGAGCAAAAGAGAAAGAAAGAATGCGATCCAAGCGCAAGAGCTCAAATGAACACGGCAAGTCACTCTCTCTAGTCACTAGGGTTTTGTGTGGAATTGGAGAGGATTTGATCTCTTTGAATGTGTCTAGAATTGAATGCCTAGCTCTTGTAAGTGGTTGAGAAGTTGGTAAACTTGGATGATCATGAATGTGGGGTGGTTGGGGTATTTATAGCCCCAACCACCAAAAGTGACCGTTGGCTGGAGGCGTCTGCTCGATGGCGCACCGGACAGTCCGGTGCCCCTGCCACGTCATCACTGCCGTTGGATTCTAGCCGTTGGAGCTTCTGACTTGTGGGCCCGCCTGGGTGTCCGGTGCACACCGGACATGTACTGTTTGATGTCCGGTGCACCGGTATGGGCGATTCTGACTTCTGCGCGCGCTGCGCGCGCATTTAATGCGCCGCAGGGAGCCGTTGGCGCCGCAGGGAGCCGTTGCTCTGCTGGCACACCGGACAGTCCGGTGCACACCGGACAGTCCGGTGAATTATAGCGGAGCGGCTGCCGCGCGAACCCGAGGCTGGCGAGTTCAGGAGGCCGAGCTTTCTTGGAGCACCGGACATGTCCGGTGCACACCGGACAGTCCGGTGAATTATAGCGCGCCGGCTTCCGAGAATTCCCGAGAGTGAAGAGTTGGAGTCTGAGTCCCCTGGTGCACCGGACAGGTACTGTTCACTGTCCGGTGGCACACCGGACAGTCCGGTGCGCCAGACCAGGGGTGCCCTCGGTTGCCCCTTTGCTCCTTTATTGAATCCAAAACTTGGTCTTTTTATTGGCTGAGTGTGAACCTTTTACACCTGTATAATCTATACACTTGGGCAAACTAGTTAGTCCAAAGATTTGTGTTGGGCAATTCAACCACCAAAATTATATAGGAACTAGGTGTAAGCCTAATTCCCTTTCAATGTTTAAGTTGGCAAAAAGAGTACGCAAATTATCTTCCTCATCACTAGCATTATCATCGCTAGAGGACTCATATCTAGTAGAGGATTTGGATTTAACCTTCTTCTTTTTGCCGTCCTTTGCCATGAGGCACTTGTGGCCGACGTTGGGGAAGAGAAGACCCTTGTTGATGGTGATGTTGGCGGCGTCCTCGTCGGAGGAGGAGTCGGAGGAGCTCTCGTCTGAGTCCCACTCGCGGCATACATGGGCGTCGCCACCCTTCTTCTTGTAGTATTTCTTCTTCTCCTTTCTTCTCCCCTTCTTGCCGTCGCCCCTGTCACTGTCACTAGAAATAGGACATTTTGCTATAAAGTGACCGGGCTTACCACACTTGTAGCAACCTTCTTGGAGCGGGGCTTGTAATCTTTTCCCCTCCTTTGCTTGAGGATTTGGCGGAAGCTCTTGATGACGAGCGCCATTTCCTCATTGTCGAGCTTTGAGGCATCGATTGGTTTTCTACTTGATGTAGACTCCTCCTTCTTCTCCTTTGTTGCCTTGAATGCGACCGGTTGTGCTTCGGATGTGGAGGGATCATCTAGCTCATTGATTTTCTTTGAGCCCTTGATCATATACTCAAAGCTCACAAAATTCCCGATTACTTCCTCGGGAGTCATTAGTGTATATCTAGGATTACCACGAATTAATTGAACTTGAGTAGGGTTAAGGAAAATAAGTGATCTAAGAATAACCTTAACCATCTCGTGGTCATCCCACTTTTTGCTCCCGAGGTTGCGCACTTGGTTCACCAAGGTTTTGAGCCGGTTGTACATGTCTTGTGGCTTTTCCCCTTTGCGAAGCCGGAAGCGACCAAGCTCCCCCTCGATCGTTTCCCGCTTGGTGATTTTGGTTAGCTCATCTCCCTCGTGCGCGGTCTTGAGCACGTCCCAAACTTCCTTGGCGCTCTTTAATCCTTGCACCTTGTTATACTCCTCTCGACTTAGAGAGGCGAGGAGTATAGTTGTGGCTTGGGAGTTGAAGTGCTCGAATTGGGCCACCTCGTCCTCATTATAATTCTCATCCCCTATGGATGGTACCTGTGCTCCAAACTCAACAACATTCCATATACTTTTGTGGAGTGAGGTTAGGTGAAATTTCATCAAATCACTCCACCTAGCATAATCTTCACCGTCAAAGGTTGGTGGTTTGCCTAATGGAGCAGAAAGTAATGGAGTATGTTTAGGAATTCGAGGGTAGCGTAGGGGGATCTTACTAAACTTCTTGCGCTCATGGCGCTTAGAAGTTACGGAGGGCGCGTCGGAGCCGGAGGTGGAAGGCGATGATGTATCGGTCTCGTAGTAGACCACCTTCCTCATCTTCTTTTTCTTGTCGCCACTCCGATGCGACTTGTGGGAAGAGGCTTTCTTCTCCTTCCCCTTCCCCTTGTTGCGGGACTCTCCCGATGAAGCCTTCCCATGGCTTGTAGTGGGCTTGTCGCCGGTCTCCATCTCCTTCTTGGCGTGTTCTCCCGACATCACTTCGAGCGGTTAGGCTCTAATGAAGCACTGTGCTCTGATACCAATTGAAAGTCGCCTAGAGGGGGGTGAATAGGGCGAAACTGAAATTTACAAAGTTAATCACAACTACAAGCCGGGTTAGCGTTAGAAATATAATCAAGTCCGCGAGAGAGGGTGCAAAAACAAATCGCAAGCGAATAAAGAGTGTGACACGAGGATTTGTTTTACCGAGGTTCGGTTCTCGCAAACCTACTCCCCGTTGAGGTGGTCACAAAGACCGGGTCTCTTTCAACCCTTTCCCTCTCTCAAACGGTCCCTCGGACCGAGTGAGCTTTTCTTCTCAATCACTTGGAACACAAAGTTCCCATAAGGATCACCACACGATTGGTGTCTCTTGCCTCAATTACAAGTGAGTTTGATCTCAAGAAAGAATGAGAAAGAAAGCAATCCAAGCGCAAGAGCTCAAAAGAATACAACAAATCACTCTCACTTAACACTAAAGCTTTTGTGGAATTGGGAGAGGATTTGATCACTTGGGTGTGTCTAGAATTGAATGCTAGAGCTCTTGTAAGTAGTTGAAGTGGGAAAACTTGGATGACTTGAATGTGGGGTGGTTGGGGGTATTTATAACCCCAACCACCAAACTAGTCGTTTGGTGGAGGCTGCTGTCGCATGGCGCACCGGACAGTCCGGTGCGCCAGCCACGTCACCTGGCCGTTGGGTTCCGACCGTTGGAGCTCTGACGTGTGGGCCCGCCTGGCTGTCCGGTGGTGCACCGGACAGGTCCTGTAGACTATCCGGTGTGCCACCCGCGCGTGCTCTGCTCCTCTGCGCGCGCTGGCGCGCATTTAATGCGTTGCAGTCGACCGTTGGCGCGAAGTAGTTGTTGCTCCGCTGGCTCACCGGACAGTCCGGTGTGCACCGGACATGTCCGGTGAATTATAGGGGAGCGGAAATCCGAAGCAGGCGAGTTCAGAGCCGCTCTCCTCTGGAGCACCGGACACTGTCCGGTGGTACACCGGACAGTCCGGTGCTACACCGGACAGTCCGGTGAATTATAGCGAAGCGCCTCTGAAAATTCCCGAAGGTGCGAAGTTTGGCTTGGAGTCCCCTGGTGCACCGGACAGTCCAGTGCGCCAGACTAGGGAGGCCTTCGGTAATCCCTTTGCTCCCTTTGTTGAACCCATTTCTTGGTCTTTTTATTGGCTAAGTGTGAACCTTTGGCACCTGTATAACTTATAGACTAGAGCAAACTAGTTAGTCCAATTATTTGTGTTGGGCAATTCAACCACCAAAATCAATTAGGAAATAGGTGTAAGCCTAATTCCCTTTCAACATTGAAAATAGATAAGTGCTAATACTGCTTAATAAATAGTACTTTTGAGTACCTTAAAAAAGCGAAAGTATTACATCTGTTTTCAAGTGGAGCCCTAGTTCCATCTCTACTCTGCAGGTATGAACTACCCCCACACCGGTAGGGCCATGGGATAGCTAGCTCCGAGCGGCTCGCCAGTGGAGGCGACCACATCAGCACCGACGGCGACGGTCGCCTCTGCATCAACGACTCGCCAGCAGTGGCGACCACCTTGGCACGTGCGCCACTGTGAAAAGGTCCTCGCCCCCGTCTTCCTACGGGGGGCGACAACGAGGCCATTAAAGCCAAAGAGTCGGAGGTCCGGCGGCAGGTGGCACTGACGGTCTCGCCAGCGGAGGCAACCACCTCTGCAGTGGGGAGCCTCACCAGCGGCACCGACGATAGCGGCCACCTGCGCACCAGTGTCGTATCGGCGAATGGCGGCTGCCCCAGCGCGCGCAAAGAGGTCGTCGCTCCCGTCCTCACTACGGGAGTGAGGACAAGACCATCCAAGAACGCCGCCACCGCCTCCACGGCGTACGACGTCTTGTACGATCCCCCGGTGCGGCCGGCGGCACGGGAGAACCCATGGGTGTGGCCGACCCGCGCACGGCGCGACCATCGCCCGTGCAGTGGACGGACAGCCGCGCCCCATCCAAGCGGCAGGAGGCAGCGCCAGAAGCGGCACCAAAGCCATCCAGGCCATGGAGCCAGACACGCGGCATCTGACGGTGCCTCAGGCCGCCGACCCCGCGTAGCCGAAGTTCGCCTCCTTCGCAAGGCTGGCGAACGCGCTTCTCTCCCAAATGCTGGAGGAAGAAGCGGGCCGCCAGCCCACGCGTAAGGCGGAGCCCCGACTCGGCTCGCCCTCCTCCCCAGCGCGGATGATGAACATCCTTGAAGCTGAGGGCACGGGGGAGACCGCATCCCGGCTCGCTTCTCTCCACCACAAGGCTGGTAGTCATCCTTATGGATGACCACCGGCCAAAGGTTGCGACCGGGCTGCGTGATGAAAATCCTTGAAGTCGAGCGATGGCGGAAGGATGCCAACCCCCATAGGGTTGCACTCCTCTAACAACAAGAAGAAGAAGATAAGATCGGCGACACCACCACGAGCGCGAGCTCTTCGGCGATGAGATCGTCGGAGGAGACGACCCTGACACGGATCCCTCCAGAGAACACCGGCGCACCCCATCTGGAGGCCCGGAAGGCGGAAGGGCGCAATGGTCGCTAGAGGAACGAGGCATGTCTACTGCCCGGGAGATCGACACCTTTTAAAGGCAGATCTCCCCACTCGCGCCCCTGGAGCGTCACGGGCGAAGTCTCCCCCGGCGTGCACCAAGGCTCCCACCTTATGACACGGGGGCCAGACCCCACATGTCATACAGACTGACCCAAAGAAGGAGCGTGCAACTACCTCGTGGTTATGTGCCCCCATTTTTGGGGCAAACCGCGGTCAGGAAGGCGAACCGCCGCACAAGGGGCATGCAACCGCCCCACGGTTAAGCGCCCCTTCATCTTCGTCGTAACCAGCGGTCAAAAAGGCGAATCGCCACGCAAGAAGCGTACAACCGCCCCGCGGTTGTGCACCCCCTCAGCTTTGCTGCAACCGGTGCTCCAACACGGGGGCCCAGGCCCACATGTCATGCAACCGGCGCGCCGGTTACCGGGTGCGAAAAAATCGCACCACCGCTTGCGCCAATGCCACGCCTTCTCGGGGCCGTCGCGGAAGTCTGAAAAGATAAGTTTTTCAGAACTAGTGCAGCGACTCGAGGCACCCTGCGTATGGCCCAACAGTGACATTAAGTACGAAGGTCACGGGCTAGTCAGTCGTGGGAATAGGCGTGGCAGACGACATGACCATAGGCGGGCCGGCAGTAATTACATCAACAGGCGGGCAGGAGCAGCAGGCCAACCACCAATCAGACTCTGGCCCCACCTGCAGACTCACATCCTCCTCTGAGGCGGGCCCGGGGGCCACTGTCGGTACCCTAAATCAGGGGTACCCTCTTCTACAGTATGAAGGCGCTGCACCCGTACGACACCTCTAGGTCACACAGAGAGCGACACCCGACCCCACCACATGGGCAGGCCTAAGGGCACCACGTGACGAGGAAGGATAATACGTCCCAGGAAGCACCGTTGGGTCCGTACCCCCGAGAGGGACACCGGACCCCTGTGAGTACGAGCCCGGAGCTTTCGAGGAGACATGCCGGGTCCCCCCCCCCCCCCCCCCCCCCGAGTGAGGTCCAGGCCTTAGTAGGGTCCCGGGACGGAGAGGATCCCGACACAAGCAAGGGTCCGGTGCCGACACGTGTCCAGGCCTTGCCCTACGCTCCCCGCTCAGGCGGAAACCCGCCGCGATCGCGTGGCTTGTGGCCTGTGACATAAGCCAACGAGCGAAGCCTGACGTAAGGCCCATAACGGCTGTGCAATCCTTGCATTTATTGCGAAGAGGACGCGCCGCCTGCCACCAAGCTGACGGGCGACGCGCCTTCTCAGCATTTAATGCGTCCTGTCCAATCCACCAGCAGACGGCGTCACAGACGGCGTCAGGGTTACCCAGGAGACGGCACGCCTGACCAGTCTGTCGGTGAACAGTGTGCCCGTGCCGAGCGGCGCACAGTACCCATCATCCCTTCTACAAGAAGCCTCCCCTGCACGCCGAGGATACAAAGATCTCGGGCGTCAGGGCACAAGAAGATTGCCCTAGCAGCAAACATTTGTGGCTCCAAGCGCTATATTCTTTATGTCCCTGGGTCCACATGTCGGGGCCCAGTACCTTTGTGCATGCCCCCTTCAACTATAAAAGGGGAGGCATGCGACGTTATACACAAGCTCAATCTTCTAGACCCAACCTTAGTCTCAAAAGTTCAGACAAGCTCTCAAGCAATACATCACACAGTGGAGTAGGGTGTTACGCTCCGGCGGCCCGAAGCACTCTAAAACCTTGTGTGTTCTTGTGTACTTCCCACTTTTCCAACTAACAAGCAAAACGCTTAGGCCCCTCCTCATCTTAGGATTTAGGGCGGGTGCACTCCGCCACCTGGCCGGAGATTTGCTCTCCGACAGCTTTCTTACAATTTATTACATGGTGACATTGTCTAGGGATGGACATATCCCCAAATACTAGCAATACGCCTTTTGAGATGCCATCCATAAGAAAAAAATGTTGTGGCCATAGCTAGTTCTAGCCTCAGATTCTTTGGGCCCCATGACCTAGGGGGATGTTCTATTCCATCTAAGTTTGGGACCCTCTTGGTTGAGGGGCTGCATCCCAAGGATCTTTAGGCCTCCAATGGTCTCAAGGCCTAGGGCCAAAATTATTAGGGCCCTCTAGGCCACTCGGGTCCTCTAGTCTAAGAACTAAGCCTCTAGCTTGGTCAAGTATGGAGATCCTATAGGCTAGGGCCCACAACCAAAGATGCCCCCAAGGCAGGACAACCTTGAGTACTACGCCATAGTGCCACATGCACTTGTGATCAAGACAACCTTGTGGTGCGGGGTAGAAACGATAAGGCTTTTGTCCATCATATTCAATGTGATGGATGATATTGCGATCAAGAAAGTGTAATATTGCCACACCTACGATCGTATAAGTATATGTGGCCATCGTGCGACACACGTCATTGTCACTATCACCTAAAGATGTAATCATCCCCATAAACATTATAAAGTACATGCAACTATATTGTTTATCAACAATGTTGTACCCAATGGTGTAGACTATGATACGACATATCTGCCACCGCAGTAATACATGCTCGACTTTATGGCATTACCGAGACTTGCACTATGTATAGATCTACATCTACAACAAGGTAGGAGTAGTTGAACCTCGGCTATGCAGGGCTCACTATCCAACATACGTGTAACTCTCCATTTTCTTGTGCTATACAAGGGAGGAGTGGAGAAATATAGAAATGGATTTTGAAAGACAGTCACGCAAGCTCATGACAAGGTTCCACAAAGTGAGACATTTAGTATTAAAGCGAAACTCCCACTATAACCAACGTCAAGGGAGAGCTAGTTGGTCCTCCTACTCAAAAACAACTGAGTGTGTAATCTTCAGCTCTGCTTCCATCAGTTCAAACGCTACAAATAGGATGTAGGGAATTATGCTTATATGCCTTAATTCAACAAGCCTTGGGGGCTATTTAGCAGGTCTCTCTAGGAGTGATTCTCCTCCTCCCAAGCTAAACAACTAGATCTCACACAAATTCAGGTGGGGAGCACACAAGAATCACTTCTCCATTCACATGAGTATGAAATAACGATAACCATGAGTATGTATTCGAAAAATGCAATATCATGCTAATTAGAAAATAAGTAGAATGAAAACCATTATATTAGTTTGTCTCCCTCCAAAACATGGAGGGAGAGGTCAAATCTAACAAATTAAATGTGTTGCCATTATGTTATTCTTTCAGAGTTGCGATAAGTTTCCAATACTCACAATACTTTCTTCCATGGCTTGTTATTGCATGTTCTTTTGCATGGTTGGCTAGAAGATGCAAGGGCTTGAGACATCAAATGGCATCACCTATTGCTATTGCATGTTCTTCTGTATGGTTGGCTAGAAGATGAAAGGGCTTGAGACATCAAATGACATCAAGGACAATGTAGGTATGAGACATAGCATGATTATGTCTTGTCTAGAACTCGCTACAAGTGATGGAAAGCCCTTCATGACAAAGGCATGTTAGCCACACGATGTGTTGACTACCTTACCGGGCGGCAGATATTTTATTTATGATGTAGCCTAATGGAATGCAAGATCTTGAACTCTGGATTCAAAAGTAATAGATCCTTGGTTTCCAGTTAGAAAAATTATCGATTATTAGTTCTTAGTATCATTTTCCTCCATTGAGCAATGTAAGGCGTATTTAGAATGTGCTCACTAAAATATTTTTTTGCAACATGAATTCTCTTCCATCATATTGTCATTTTACAAAAACAACATCCTCTTATAAGTATACAATCTATTGTACATGGAACATACATATAACTAGACAAATGCCCCGCTTATTATTGCAAAACTCTTTTAGAAATAAAGTTATTGCATGTATAAGTTAAACCCCCATGTTCTTGGATCAGTTCCTACCAAAATTAGGTAAGACGATAAAAGAGTCTAATAAAAAACTAATATAATTAGATAGAATTATAAGGTGATGGAACAACTAGCAAATATGGATGTCTTGTTATCTGGTAAATTTCCTATATATTGAAAATAGTAATTACACTTAGTCAAGGTGACGTGGATATGGTGCATTAAAATGTTTAAAATTAGTGGGATGGCGTGACATTTAGTAAAAATGATGTGGATGGTTGGTGGGAGATGGCATTGATGACTTAGATGTTGAGATAGAAAGATTCTAATGTTTAGTGGGACAATATGGTTTTTAGTAAAAATTGATGTGGATAGTGGGTGGAAGATGGCGTGAATGACTTACATGTTAAGATAAAAAGCTAGTAGGATTTATGTTTATAAGAGATGTAGATATGGATATATAGACATAGATATAGATATAACTAATTTATGATAAAAAGTAGTAAAGTATGACTTTTTCAATCCAAAATACACATTACACTAATGGACAACTGGATTACATGATAGGATATTGCACGCAAAGAAAAGGAGGTGAATTGTTTTTCTATTTGTGTTTTAGCAAACATACTATTGTTAGAAAGTAAGTATTCTTATGCACCCCCATAATTCTAACCTTAGCGTGTTCTAAGAGCGTTGCGGCACGTACGATTCCATTGGTAGACTCGATTACAACTATAGTTACCTAATGAGTCATAATTCATTAGTTCGGAATAAAAGACAACAACATTCGTAGATTAAAGTTAGTCATACTCCAGTCGTACGGATGGATCGTACGTGATGCTTTCCCTTTTTAAAAATATGTCATTATTCACAACATATATCAAATAAATAAACTATCAAAATATACTTCCTTCGAGCGTTCAATGAAACAAAAGTTGATAACTACATATGTAGGTATTTTTATAAACTTCGTTACTTCTAACTAGAACTGAACTACAAATATCTACATTTTAGTAATTGTATAAGAAAAAAAAGCTCCTCAAGAAGGTAACCCTAAGCAGTTATCTTTTCTTACAAGATCTCTCCCCAACATTAGAAATATGTAATCCCTACATATATGGACTATTATATAATCCATCAGTTTAAACTTTGAAAACCCCATCTAACCAAATCACCCCACACTCATAACCTCTACTAAATCCATCAAACAAATTGCACCCAGACTTAACATATCATCAAATCAACGATTTAGATCAATGGATAACCCTCTCCCCCTTACTCTATTTCAATGGACAATATTATTTGAATCATCCCTCATTCCTCCTCCCCTGCGACCCCCTAGCCTCCCCCTTCCCCCTCCCGCTACGACCCTATCCCCTCCCCCCACTCGTGTCGCCGCCACCGTTTACCTCCCCTCATCGGGATCGTAGCGTTAACACGTGTTATATGCTAGTAGTTTGAAAGTTGAGACTTTGTGGTGTTACTAACGAGCAATTTATCGTTCTTGAGGACCCGGGTTTAACCGGTGGAATAAAGCCCGACAACCCCCATGACCCATGTTTTCGGACCGTGGGCCGATCCTACCAATCCGATCTATTTGAGCCTATCTCCACCGTAAAAATACGAGAACATTATATTTTTGGATCGAAACAATGTGTTTCACACGTTTGCCATTTCTAACATTGGCTTTACAAAAATAAGACTCAAAACATGTCACACTTGGTTTCCATACCATTTTAGACATTTTTGCTCTTCTATGCCCTTATGTCTTTTTAAGGATGAAAACGGAATAGGAAAATCCTATAACGATCAACATCGTGTACCGTAATAACCAACAGTATATCGTATCCACAAAAAACAACAACGAGAATATTCCTGAGAAAAGTGGTGGGAACATGAATGGAAATGATCGAGGTATTTTCTCGACCGTATTTATGGATCTTGTATTTATATAGGAAAACCATGTTGGTATTTTCTTTTCTATTTGTATAAGAATTAAGCTCATCTAAGCACCCCAAACCTACCAACCACACTCAACCCAAGGCCTCATACAAATAATAATAGACTTGTATGAACTATAGGTTGTTGCACTTGTAGATTTTTGGAGAAACTTATTTATTTCATGTAATCTATTTGAGTGTCTCTGACTAGAGTCAAGACATATTAATGGTTACTATGTTTGAACTTATGAGCTACTATCCTCTCTCCTGCTATAGGTTCTTAGTTAGGAACTTATTTATGGTTGTAATGTTTTAACTTATGAACTTATTTGTTGGGTTATGCTACTGTTGTTGGTTTGGGTGTTTGATGGAGCGATAAGCGATGCACTCGTGCTGTTGCATATAATCGTGGCGCCGTGAAATGGTGAATTATTATGCATATTGAAACTTTAAAGGCTTATATATAATATATTATATTATTGTAAGGTCAGATGTATTTGTTACGTTGAGTTAAACGTTTGAAGTGGTTAGATGCATCGATATTCTTTATTTTAATTACTGACTCCTAACCGTTAACGATGTATTCCTGGTCGATTGTGTCATTTATCGTCATCTCGTTACTCCTGATTTTGTTTCCTTTTCTTGACCGGTGATTCTGCTACCGTTCTCGATTTGAGATTACAATATAGATTTGAAAGTGGTTGGAGGGTTTTCTCAACCGTTTCCGTCCGTTTTCGTCTCTATGCCGTTTACTCTTTTATATGTGTATGTGCGCACACAAGAGTAAAAATATCAAAAACGACATTAAAACTATATGTAAATTATTTTGAGTCCTAATTTTACGAAGCCAACATTACGGATGGCAAAAGTGACGAGTACATAGTACCAAAATCCATTTTTTTCGTGAAAACACTCATGGCTCCGTTGGAACGCATAAATTTCACAAAATGATATAGGAATTTTATAATTTTCTCGTGAAAACACTCATGGCTACTTTGGAACGCATAAATTTCACAAAATGATATAGGGATTCACTAATTAAATTTTTTTTGGTTACAAAGGACCCCTGAGCCGTTAGACTATCCGCAACCGTTACCCCTAAATTTTTCCCCTTATATTACTTTTCCCCCATATTTTTCCCTCTATTCTTTCATCTCCCGCAACGGTTCCCCCTAAATACCCCCTATATCCCACTACCACTATAAAATATCATTTTCTATATCCACTATCAATTTTTTATCTACTAACAATTACTCGTGGACCCACAGTACAGTGTCGTAGGGGGTGAACAGTGAAACGCTAGATTGAGGGAGAGAGAGAAGAGGGCCGGCTCAAAGAGTGGCTTGTAGGGGGCAGCGCTGCGCGGTTAAGGGAGAGAGTTGCAGCCTCTACGAAGGGGAGGGGGCTGCTCAGCGTTCTGCGCTGCAGACAGCCTTAGACTATCCGTAACGGTTTTCTCTAAAATTTTTTCCATATATCACTTTTTATGCCACATTATCAACATTTCATCTCATACTTTTTTTTATCTCCGGCAGGGTTCCTCCTATATTCTCCTCTTATATCCCACTACAACCATAAAATATCATTTTCTATACCTACTTTTCATCTACTATCAATTTTTCTCTATCTAATAAATATTCACGTGTATACAAAACCACGCAAGAGGAGCGGCTGACGTTACCTGCAAGAGGGGGAGCGTTGCAGCGATTCCTTCACACTAAGGTTGTCTGCAGCGGTCATCGCGTGCCCTCCCCCTCCCCTCAGATGTTGCTGCTTAGTGTGAAGGAATCGCTGCAACGCTCTCCCCTAAACCCTCCTCTACACGCTACCTGTCAAGGGGAGAGTATAGGAACACGCCAGATTAAGGGGAACATTGTACCGACCCCTTTCTTTGTTTTATGTGTACGACATGGTTAGACAGTTGGAAAAGAAAGTGAGAATAGATGGTGAATATATATAGAAAATAATATTTTATTGTTATAGTAGGGTATAGGGGGAGAATTAAGAGGAAACCGCTGCAGGAAGGGAAAAATAGAGGTGGAATCTAGATGATGTGGCTTTAGAGGAAACCGCTGTGGATAGCTACGACTGCTTTCAACGGCTCCCGTTGGCATCCCCTCCCCTTGCCCTATAGCTATTTAGGGGGCCTCTTGCTCCACAACGTAAGCTCTACACCCTCCTCTACCAGCCTGCAACACGACGATGGAACACGCTAGATGTAGCGCAACGTCAGCAGTTCTCTTGCCTTCGGGTTGTGTGCGAGTTTGTGTTTTTAGTTGGAAAAAAATTGATAATAGATGGTGTATAGGTATAAAAAATAATATTTTATTATTATATTGGGTATTGGAAGATAATTTAGAGGGAAACGCTGTAGGGGGTGAAGATATAAGGAAAGAGAGATAGCTGACGTGGCGATATAGTGTGGTATAGGTTGAGAAATTTAGAGAAGACCGTTGAAGATAGTAATAAGCAAAATGGCATAAGCAGACCCCATACAATGGTGGAGGGCCTAAGGCTATGCGCAGTGCATCCCGCCAGGCGCCCCCTCCCTTTGGTTTAGCGTGTGTAGAGCAATGCTATATGCTGCAGCACTCACCGCTACAACCGCTACAGTGCAAGAGTGATGCACAGTGACCCGCCAGATGCAGGTAACGTCAGCCGCTCCTCTTGCGTGGTTTTGTATACACGTGAATATTTATTAGATAGAGAAAAATTGATAGTAGATGAAAAGTAGGTATAGAAAATGATATTTTATGGTTGTAGTGGGATATAGGAGGAGAATATAGGAGAAACCCTGCCGGAGATAAAAAAATATGAGATGAAATGTTGATAATGTGGCATAAAAAGTGGTATAGGGAAAAAATTTAGAGAAAACCGTTACGGATAGTCTTAAGGCTGTCTACAGCGCAGAGCGCTGAGCATCCCCCTCCCCTTCGTAGAGGCTGCAACTCTCTCCCTTGACCGCGCAACGCTGCCCCCTACAAGCCACTCTTTGAGCCGGCCCTCTTCTCTCTCTCCCTCAATCTAGCGTTTCACTGTTCACCCCCTACGACACTGTACTGTGGGTCCACGAGTAATTGTTAGTAGATAAAAAATTGATAGTTGATATAGAAAATGATATTTTATAGTGGTAGTGGGATATAGGGGGGTATTTAGGGGGAACCGTTGCGGGAGATGAAAGAATAGAGGGAAAAATAGGGGGAAAAGTAATATAAGGGGAAAAATTTAGGGGTAACGGTTGCGGATAGCCTAAGGCTGTGCGCAATGCATCCCCCTTCCCTTCCCCCTCCCCTTGCATGGGGGCTGTAGGGGGCACTCCACGGCCGCAGCGGTGCCCCCTACAGCGCCCCCTACGTGCTGGCCCCCTTCTCTCTCCCCCAGATTTAGCGTGTCACTGTTCATCACCCTAAACACTGTACCGTGGGTCCACGAGTAATTGTTAGTAGATAAAAAATTGATAGTTGATATAGAAAATTATATTTTATAGTTGTAGTGGGGTATAGGGGAGTATTTAGGGGAAACCGCTGCGGGAGATGAAAAAATAGGGGAGAAAAGTGATATAGGGGAAAAAATTTAGGGGTAACGGTTGCGGATAGCCTTAACTCCGAAGCGGGAAACGGTAACATCAGCGGTCCCCAACGCGGGGCCCACGCAGCAGCGTCCCGCCCGGTACCGTGCCTCTACGGCCGCCCGCACCAACTTCCCAGTTTTTTTTTCTCTGGGCTTTGGATGAGGCCAGCGAAACCCGCGGCGCCTTGCGCACACGCCTCCCTTGCCCGCCATTAACTGCCTCTCCCTCGCTCCTCTCGCTCGCTCGGCTCACTCCCTCTCCAAAGCGGCAGCCTCACGCAGTCACGCGCTCCACCACGCCACCTCCCTCCACCCCTCACTATATACTCACTCCTGCTGTTTTCCGTCCATCCGCCCACCGGTTCGCAGCCCGCGCCTCAAAACCCTAGCCCCGGGCGGATCGCGGGGCGCCTCCGCGGTGCCAGCGACGCGGCTCGTTTGATCCGATTGTTGGTCGAGCCCCGCCCTCGCTGCCGCGCTTCGCTCCGGCTGTGCAGGTGCAGCGGCGTGAGCACCGAGCACACTCGCGAATGGGGAACTGCTGGGGTGCGCGGATCAAGGATGGGAGCCCTCACCCTGGCGCCTCAGGTTCGTCCATCTTATCCTAGCCGTTGCTTGGTACCGTTGGTTCATGGGGCGATGCGATGAGGGTCTTCGGCGATCCGTGCTTGCTAGTTGCGCTCTACGATCAGGCGGAGGGGGTTTGAGATGTGAAAATTCCGGCTCGTTGCTACATGCTCGCGACACATGTATCTTTTTGCGAAATGATGTGCACTCGTCTGTGTGATGCGTTTTCCCCGGGGTGGGGATTTGACAACAGAGGGGAACTTTGATCGAATCAGGTATGCAATGGCATGCTGCTGATTGGGCTATTCCAGTGGGTCTTGTTCTGTTACATGATTCCAACCTTTCAGCTGTCTTGCCAACTTCAAAATGTCCAAGGAGCTAGAAGTGAGCCATCGCAATCGCTTTAGAGTGGTTTTGCTAAAGCGCGCTTGGAACCTGAGGCGTTGTACTTTGTAGGTCGTTCTGCAGTCTGCACTTGTGCAAAAAGAGCTTATCCTTTATAAGATGATAGTCATTACCTTATTTCTTAAGGTAATGGACGGGACATGTGCAGTGGTTCTTTCGTTATCCGCTCGACCGCTCGGTAGCACTTGCCCTCCTGAAATGACATTAATAAGTGACATGAGGTTGACTTCACTTAAAGAAATTTTATTACTACCTTATTAGATAGCAATGCTTTGTGTTGACCATCCACCTGCATGTGTAGTTCCAACCACCCTGTATTCTGTTTCTTGACCTAGGTGTAGGATCCAAGCAGGACCAGTACTGTGGCAGAGTAATAATTAGTATGACTTCTCTTGTAGCATTGTGTGTACAGTGTACCCCGGATGGCCACTGTTTGGCATGCTTATACTGTTGAGCATTGGTCTTCACTATTCACATTTTCCCTCTTGCTAAATATATCACACAAACAAAGGGAAAAATATTTCAGGAGTTGATTAATTGTTTCATGTTGTTATTATATTTTTATTCATTTGCTTAATGTACCGTGTAGATACGAAATTAGGAAAAGTACTGAAATTCTACCTTGATTTATTTTTATAGTGTCATGACAAGGCTAGTAATGTCAACCAATTCACATCAGATAGTCGGTTTCTATGACCTATTGATTAAATGTTTTGAGTAGTTAGTCACAGTTATATTAATGCCAACTTATATTGTTTTTTTCTCATAAAAGGCATGCATGTTTACTGTGTTATCATATGCCCACATCGGTTGCTCTTCACTAAAATGTTTTAGGATCCTCTAGGAAAATTGATTTCTGGAGCTGATTCTTCGACATCAACAATCCAGCAGTGCTAGATTTTTTGCCAAAGATGGCAATTGTTACTGCCTATAGCTGTCTGTAGGTTCTCTTGTCAATCTTTAGAGATGACCGGGCAATGATTTTCAATAGACGCTTAAGTGGATGTCTCTTCTGGGTAGTGATTGTTGTTATTTATATGGGCCTCAGATATATCGGTGCAATCTTATTCACCATTGGAACAATATGAGACTTTTGTTCGGTGTTTTCTTTTTACTCTTCCTGTTTAATCTTTACCAAATGCATGATCTGCAGGAATGTTCTCAAAGAGTAGTGGTAAGGATGGGAGTAGGCTTAGCGGCTGTAGTAGTCGAGCCTCTTCAGCTTCTATGCCACCAAGTGCGAAGACTGAATGTGAAATCCTGCGATCCGCCAATGTTAAGATCTTCACCTTCAATAATCTCAAGGCAGCCACAAGGAATTTCCGTCCTGATAGTGTTCTAGGTGAAGGAGGGTTTGGATCTGTCTATAAAGGATGGATCGATGAGAACACATTATCACCTTGCAGGCCTGGCACTGGGATTGCTGTTGCTGTGAAAAGACTCAACCATGAGGGTTTGCAAGGGCACCGAGAGTGGTTGGTGAGTATATTGCTATTCTATGCTATTGCCCTGTGAATACATGATTGTTCATGTTTTTTTTTAAAATTTTCCTCTCGTGTCCCACTTTTCTGTGCTGCCTTTGATTACTAACATAGATAAGTATTCCGTTCATAGGCGGAAGTTAATTACCTAGGTCAGTTCTGTCATCCCAACCTTGTCAAGCTGATTGGATACTGCTTAGAGGATGAGCACCGACTGCTAGTATACGAGTTCATGCCCCGTGGGAACATGGAAAACCATCTGTTTAGGAGTAAGTTACCCAGGACCTCGGTACCGAACTTTTATTTTTGTGTTCATATTATGATATTATTACTGTGATAGTATATCTTCTGATTTATTAATTGCTCTATGAATCCTTTGTGTAGGAGGCTCATACTTCCAACCTCTGTCATGGAACCTTAGAATGAAGGTTGCACTGGGAGCAGCAAAAGGACTAGCTTACCTTCATAGTGCAGAGGCAAAAGTTATTTACCGAGATTTTAAGACTTCGAACATCCTCCTTGACACAGTAAGTGAAAGAGAATCTGTAAATAGGGTACTTCATGCCAAGATTTGTTTGCTGTACTGAAATATGTACACTGTATCAATATGCAGGATTATTCTGCGAAGCTTTCTGATTTTGGATTGGCTAAGGATGGTCCTGTCGGTGAGAAGAGCCATGTGTCCACAAGAGTTATGGGAACATATGGTTATGCAGCTCCTGAGTATCTTTCAACAGGTGACATTTTTGACGTGCAGCTCTGTGTTTCCCCTCCAAATTTCTGTAATTTTGCTTGACAAAAACCTAGCTAATGGCGTACATATACATTAAATGACACATTCGATATAAAAATCCTAAACTCCTTAAAAATGGTAGGGTTGTATAAGCGGGCACTCCTAAGACCATACAAGAATATATTAACTGGATATTAGTTTAACATGTTCCAAGCAGTATTGTACTCATTAGCATAAGTACGATTCCAGTAAGTTTGTTCGTTTTGGTAGCCTGAGTTTTCGATCTGTATATACATGCAAAAGGGATCCTTTCTGGCTAAAGATGTCCTAAGGGCATAATGAATACCATAAAGATGCATTAGCTATTTATTACATAAAGGTGTTCGCGTATAATCAACATTAGCACCACATCTGGTACACAATCACATGCACCCATTATTTTGTTCCTAAATGAACAAATGTATATGTAAAAGGTAAGGAAAAATACAAGGAGGTTTTTTATTTTTTGTAAAATTAGGAAAAACGCTAGCCTTATTCACTGCAAGGCTCAACAGGAGTGTTTTTTATTTTTAAAATTAAAAGAATAGAATAAAAGAAGAGAAGATTGCCACCGTCAAACAGGGATCGAACGGCTGAAATTAAAAAGTTGATGTGGCTCTCCCTGTTGGCGTCTAGATGCACAGCTTTTATATATAACTAAATACCATAAAAATGCATTAGCTATTTATTACATAAAGGTGTTTGCCTATAATCAACATTAGCACCACATCTGGTACACAACCGCAGGCACCCATTAGCACCACATAAAGATGTCATTTTATGAATTCAATTTACCGCGCTTCTGGCTTTGGTGCGAATATGCAGTGGTTGTGTCTTGTTAGGAAAAGGGCGCCATTTTATTTTGCTAGCCTTGTATGAACAGCTCATTCAGTATGTGATATGGATCCCTTTCTTTGAACAATGCCACACTTTTCAGGTCACCTAACTGCAAAGAGCGACATCTATAGCTTTGGGGTAGTGCTTCTGGAGATGCTGTCAGGCCGCCGCGCCATCGACAAGAACCGCCCCCAGGGTGAGCACAATCTCGTGGAGTGGGCTCGGCCTTACCTCACACATAAGCGCAAGATATTCCGGATCCTGGATACGAGGCTGGAAGGTCAATACAATCTGAACGGTGCACAAACAATTGCTGCCCTTGCTCTCGAATGCCTATCCTACGAAGCTAAGATGAGGCCGACTATGGACGCTGTGGTTGCTATTCTAGAAGAGCTCCAGGGCTCTGGTGAAGCCGAGAAGAAGCTTCAAGAACCCAAGGCCGGAACCAAACAGGCACCTGCTGCTGTGAGTGCTAGCATGAGCAGCAGCCGCAAGCCTCGCCGGAAAAGTCTGGGAGACACAAAGGAGACTGTTGGTGTTCCAGATCCCAAACCATTGGCCCATTCTCGTTAGCAAGGAAAAGCATTGCCTGGTCAAGTCGTTAGCTAGACTGTAGCTCGCTTGTGAATATGCTATGGTCTGTGTATGTATGTTCAGAGGGTAATCGGGCTTTTGGCAACAGTCTTTTCGTCTTTATCATGAGCTGCTCGGTTCAGCCTGACTGGAACCTGTATGCCGAAACCCATGGCATCAGAGAGAGGGGGAGAGAGCTCATGTTCCGAGTCTTTAACTTATGTCTTCGCTACACAGGCTGCATTTGTTCCAGGTCATATAGGATGTTCAGTAGGCACATCAATGTGTCGCACCTAGGCCTGTGTCGCACGGTCGCACCCATGCTGTTGACTGTTGTGCAGCCGGGGGACGTGATATGATGTCGACGGGCGCTTTGCCGATCGAGATCTCCGGCGTGAGGGCCGTTGGCAGTCCCAGCTGCTCAGCTTGCCGGCCACAGCAATCTTCGATTCCTGCCTGTCTTCACGCCGCTGATCTTGGCCCCACCGCATCGCCTGATGACAGCAACCACGTCCACACCTCGCCTCGGTGTCATGGAAGAGTGGGAGTCGCGTTTGGCTCCCTCTACGGAGAGACGTCGACGCGTAACCAGCACCGACGAGGCATGCCATGTCCCGAACACGGCGTGGTCGGTGGCGCCGTCGCCGTCAGGAGCGCGACCCCTGGCGTCCGAACTCAAGCAAATAGACAAGACCGAACCGAGCAAAGCGGAAGGCCCTTGGCCCCCCGGTTCCCGCGGCGCGCTTTCGCTTTGTGCTTTATCCCTTTCACGGACTTCGATCTCGGCACACAAACGGAGGAAGGAGCCCTTTCTTGCCAGCAGCATTCACGCAAAAAGGGAACGGGGCAGAAACGCGAGCACATCAACTAACTTTCTTACTGGCAATGAACCATGATGTAGAACGAGATAGATAACAAATGTGTGTTCCTGTCATGGAGACAGACAGAGAGACACGGGACGGGACGAAAGAAGATGACGAGCAGCTGCGGGCTACGCTCACCGCGCTGCCACCAAATTGGAGCCGCAGCTCGGCAGCCACTTGAGCAGCTCACACAGAAACCCACCAGTCACCCCCAAGCCAAAGGCACAAACTTGATGCATAGAGAAGTGCTAGGGACCGAAGAGACGGCAATATACCCTGACAAACTCTAGAGAATCCCATCCACACATCTTGTTCAGAAGAAAAGACTCCATTTTTTCAGAGAGGACCTGGACCTGGGATTAAGGCGGGCGGAAGGCGTGACCTTAAAACAGGCATTGACAACACCCACCACCCTCTAACACAGTAACACGCGCTTAGTACTCCAGTAGCAGTAGTACGGTAGCAGGAGTGAGTAGTAATAATTACGTATAAGAAGAAAGAAAGAAAGAAAGAAAAGAGTTTTGGCTTCTTCTCCCAAGTCCCATCCCATCGCATCCCATCCCATGCATCAGACCCTGAAGTTCTTGCCCTCGAAGGTCTGGCCGAACTGCCAGGTGCTCGGGGCGGCGTTCCAGGAGGTGGAGGTGCGGCGGTCGCTGGCGGTGACGCGGAAGGAGAGCGCCTGGCCGACGAGGATGGCGTTGGACTGCCAGTTCTGGCCCCAGTTCCTGGACATGGGCAGCCACCCGGTGCTGGCCGCCTTGACGCTCGCGCGCACCACGTCCCCCGCGCCGGCCACGTTCGTGATCAGCACCAGGTTGAAGTACCGGAAGCCGTTGATGGTGAACCGCACCCCGCCGGACTTGCGGCACGGCACCCTGCAGCGCCAGCGGCAGCGGCGAGACGAGTTGTTAGTGATACTTTTGCTCCCAGTAAAACACTATGGTTGGTACTGCCACTACTACTACAACACAAGCAGGTCGTTGATATTGCGTACTACTATACGGCTGGGGCAGAACGGGAGATGCCACGTTCCTGTGCGTGCGGGTGTCTGCCTGCCGGTGTGCCCCCCGACGGCCAAAGTGTGAAAAAAGGTCAAGAGCCTGCGCTGCCCTACCAGTACCAGCGTGCTGTCGTCTACTGTTCCTACCACTGCCACCACCACCAAGGTAGTAGGGTGCCTTTTTTGAGGCTTCTCTGGGCGTTTTTCCCTGTGGCCCGGTCGTCTTTCTTTTCTCGAAACCCCGTGCTCCACTATGCACCACGCGGTTTCTTTTTTTTTTTTTAACGTAGTACTGCTGCTGCACTACCGCTACACGCAACGAGAAAACTGCAGAGAGACGGCGGATTAGACGCCCCAAATTACAAATAGAAAGCAGCCTTCCGTCTCTTTCGTCAGAGAAGGGCTACTGGTACTGCTCTGCTGCTTCTACTACTAGCACCGGACGCCCTACCCGCCCGTCCCCGGCTTCCATCCCATGTGACCTGCCGGAACGTGGCACTGGCACCATGCTTGCGCGTGTATGGAAGAAACTGCACCACACACACCAGCCTGGCTGCCTTTTATCACGTACTATACTAGTAATACCACAGGATTTCGGGTTGCAGTTGCAGGCTTGCCGCTTTTACGCCATTTTGGGCCTCCTTTGGAACAAGGGAAAAGTGAAGGAATTTTAAAGGATTAAAACCCTATAGAAAGTTTTCCTATGTGGTCCTTTGGAACAAAGGATTGAGTTGCAACAAATCCTATAAAATTCCTATGGAATTGAGCATTGTAGTGAGATTTTGGAGGTTTTTTAACATGAGGTCCAACCTCTTGAAAATTTTCCTGTGGAATTGAAGGTGACATGCAACTCTATTCCTACATTTTTTCCATCCCTATGTTTTACTAATCCTCCATTCCAAAGGAGGCCTTGGTGTAGTAACTGCCCGCCCGCCCGCGCCGTGATCGAGAACCGAAGCGACGCGGAATGAATGGGCATGCCCGTGCAGGTAAGGCCACTACCACAGCGGGCGTCGAGGAATCTGTGCTGTCTGTCTTACCGGCGGTAGGAGACGGGGACGATGCCGGCGCGGTACTCGGCGATGTGGAGGAACATGGGCATGGCGAGGTCGAAGTGCGGGCGGGGCGGGTTGCACCAGCCGCCGTCGTCGGAGGGGAGCGCGTAGTTTGGCGGGCAGAAGTTGGTGGCCGTGACCAGGATGGAGGGCCTCCCTGGCCGGCACCACCGCCACCCGGGCTGCTCCTCGCACCTGATCTCGAAGCACGCGCCGCAGCGGAGCCCCTCGTCGAACAGCGCCGTGCTCAGCGCCGCGTTGTTCACGCCGTACCCCTGGCTGTACAGGTTGCCGTACCCGCAGGCGCCGCCTGCAGTGCCAGGTTTCCTTTCGTTTCATCAGCCAGACGACGTTTCTTTTGTATGTATGTATATGTATGTGTATGTATCCATGGATGGACGTACGTACCCATGGTGCCCGAAGCGTCGCTGCCGCCGTAGAACGTGGCGTGCGCGCTCTGCCAGCCGCCGCCGCCGCCGACGTACACGCCGGGAATGCGGGCGGCGGCGGGGGAGAGCGTCATCGCCGCGGCCACCACCAGCAGAAGCAGAGGCAGAAGCGGCGCCGGCATTGCCGCCATCACACTCCCTGAGTCCTCTCCCTCGCCTGCCGGTACAGGAAGCAGGACGGGCGCTGTCAGAGTCGGTGCTGCGGGCCCAGGCAGGCAGGCAGGCGGGCGAGCGAGCGGTGGCGACGGCGGCACAGGCCGGGAGCGGAGGTGTGGGGAGGGGCGAGTGGGAACGGCGGAGGGCGGGGTCGTATTTATGGAGGCACGAGGCAGAGCAGCCGATACTGGCGCGCGGGCCGGGGAGGAAAAGCGGACGAGAATGCGCGATTGATTGCCGGATTCAGCAGCTGATGCCGGGCCGGGAGTGCCGGTGGCGTGGTGGTACGTGTGCAGCTGCTGCTGCTACAGTGCCAGGCTGCTAGTTCTGCCCTTGCCTGCCTCGTCACGCAAACGGAGGGCAGTTGGGACCTTTCATTTCACTGCTTTTTCTATTTATTACTATAATTATTAAGTGTACTCTTTTTTTACTAGGAGTATGCATAATGGATTGGAATTGGATGCCGTGGGATGGGATCGTGACCATGCGTCTCATTCCGACCGTCTGAAGTAGCAGCGGTACACACTACAACTCGATGGCGTTTGCCGCGGCGCTGTCGAGTGAAAACCGTCACGCGCACAGTGGCCTGTGATCATGCCGCCGGTTGGACGGGAAGGGACGCCGGGACCCACGGATAGTTAACCTCGTTCGTTTACAATACAACGACTTGTCTCTCTCTCTCTCTCTTTCTTTGTCCCTGTCAGGGTGTGCTGTGTTTCTAAACGGGTCGTGAGACAATTCCCTGCGCCGACGTCCGGGAGCCAGTTTCTAGACCATTCCCGTAACAAAGCTGCAGAGTGTTGACCATTCCCGTGATTTGGCCGATCATTTGGTCGTGCCCCTTTTCCCCTCCTCTTTGCCGTGCCGGCGGCCCGGCCCCATGACCCACATCCATCCGAACGGGGGGAGCACCATGATTCGGGGCGCCGGACCATGAGGCACGCTGCAGGCAGACGGCCTGGTAAGTGGCCAGTGGCGAGGGGTAGCACGGCCGCGGCGGAGGCATGGTCTCGCTCACGGCTCACGGCTCACGGCTCAACCGCGCGGCGGGGAGACCAAAAGGCGGTGGCCCATCGGCGCCCGCACTGTACGCACGTTATCCGTGGGCGTGGACCGTCGGTTGGGTGGCCCTGGCCGCCGGCCGCGCTTTGCGTCCATCGCAAGTTGTGCGCCGCTCGCGCTCTGTCTGTCTGTCTGTCCCAGGCTCTGCTCTCCTGGCCGGTGGTGGCCGTCCTTCTCTTTCTCTCCGGTACCGCCTCTGACGGCGCGAGTGAGCCGGCTTTTCGCGTGTTCCTTTTTCCCGCAATGTTCCTGGAGGGTCCCCTGCCTGCATGTCTGCCGCCTGCCGACGGCCGGAGGTGTCCCTTTTCGCGGCGGCCGGTGCCTTTTGCTCCGCCAGGCCGTTCTCTGTGCCTGTGTCTGTGTGCTTCGCCTTCGCACGGCTACGATGGACGATGGCGTTGAAGTCACGGAGCGCACGGCATCGTATTGTCACCGGCACCGGCATGCATCGCTACAAGTGCGTGTGTGTATGCCGCGCATGCCTCCGGTCGGTCACCCCATCGGCAGACGATTGGAAAATGGAAACCAGTGTTGCCTGCGAGTCGCAGACTCAACGCGTGCCACGTAGCTAGACTGGACCAGGTCACCACGCAGACACAGGGTTGGTGTGTCAACTTAAATCTGACCATGCATGCTGCAAATGCAGCGCAGCCGTGAGCAGGCAGCAGCTCGTCTGTTCGAAATCATGGACGGCTCGGCTCGTACGTGGTAGATGATGCGGGCGGAGCGCACAGTGGTGGTTGGCCGGGCCCCGGCCCCGGGCTCGAACTTCGTCTCTGCTCTGCATGCGACGCGCAGCGCAGGGGCCAGAGGCCGTACGTACGTGCTAGTAGCGCCGTGACACACGTCACGTGCTGACTGGCTGTACGACGCACGCGCGCGGATCAATCGCCTAGCGCTACCAGATGACATGACACTGGCTGAGCTCTCACGGTGGTTGCGCCGCCGGTACCAGAATGTGAAGTGTCGCGGCGCGTGTTTTTTAGCGTCACGGGCCGTTTAGGTTTAGCCCGACGCCACGCACAAAAGGCAGTTTTGGCCGTCGACCACGCACAAAAGGCCGTTTAGTATCGTTTCCCGACGCGCCCACGTCCGAGGCGATGATGCCGGCGGCCTGGAGCAGATCACCTCTCGACTGCGGCACGGCACGGCGGCCGTACAGCGTTTTACCGGCAGCGGCAGGGCGACGGTTACCTAGCTCAACTGGCAGAGACCGTGAACGCGACTGCGGCACGCAGACACCCCCGGCATTTGCGGAGGAAATCGCACGGCGGTCCGGTCTGTCTGTTTGGCTTTGGCTTGCTTCGGTTGAGGGGTTTCGCTGCCCGCGCCCGTGCCCCCCGGGGCCGTGAATGCGATGGCGACGGTATCGGGGTACCTGGTGAGTGGGCGCGGCGAGGACGCGTCGTCCCGTGCCACTGCCACCCGTACGTACTATACCCGTGCCATGGCCATTGGCCAACGGCTTCCTTGGCCGCGCCAGCGGGGCGCGTGCGTGTCTTTGGGTTCGACGTCTCCCCCTCCCCCCCGCTGGTCCGGCGTGGATCGCCGGCTGCACCGGCGGCTCGGGGTCGTCAGGTCAACTCTGAGCTCCGACCGTTTGCAATCTCTCACTGTGCCAGTGCCGCCACTGCTTGTTCGGCTCAATCATTTTTTTGCAAGGTTATTGGTCAGCTGTACCCTGGACCCTGGAGTAGTAAGTAGGTTTACCAGGGTTGTTGCGGCCTCATAAAAGGAGGAGTAGGCCATATCTATCCTCCACACCATACTCTAGTCTCTAGTGGAGTGGTGTGCGTACGTACAGTACATCCTCCAACTAGCCAGTCCCGTAGCCATGTGAGCTTTGTCGTCGTGGCGCGAAGCAAAGCAGCACCCAGCAGGCAGCCGCCAAACGAGAGTCACACGCACAGCTCGCGGCACTTAACAGTGCGCGAGAGGACCTGCCGACGCCAAACAAGAGTCGATCTGACAGTGGCCTGTGGGTGGATGTGGACAGACAGACAGACCAAGGCGGTTCGGCGTCTTGGAACCCGCGCCGCGAACACGTACGTTACAGACGGAAGCATGCTCCGGTCCGGCCGTCCGGGTCCGGGTCCGGGTCCAGCGGTGATGTTGAGACAGCGAGTGCGAGGAAGAAGAAACGGTCCGGAACTGCGGCTGGGCTCGTTTGTTCTGCCCCCCCCCCCACCCCCAGGGGTCGCCGCTCTGGACGGAACAGCGGCACATGGATGGCGCCCGCCAAGTTTCCATGCGGTTGTTGTTGTTCACACGCCGTCGTGATCGACTCGTCGCTTAGTACTGTCGTCGGTGTCAGTTGCAATACAACCCATGTGCAGTGGGACGAGACGGAAAAGGTGTGTGCGCAGCGCAGTGCTCAAGTTCAGAACTCAGCGCTTGACGCTCGAGTCAGAGAGATTCGGGACGCTCTCTCGGTAGACGACTCGGTGTCGGTGCTCAGTACCCAGGTGATCCGTGCATGGGAGTATTCGGTCGTCTGCCTGCTTGCAAGACGCCATCCACCCACCCACCGGCGGACTAGGCGTTTGGCGCCACCTCCTTGTAGTTGTTGGCTTGGTTAATTGGACGAGCCGGGTGCTCGAAGGCCTGCCTGCCTCGTCATCTTTTTGCTGCGTCATGGGAATTGACCCGCGGTGAGACCAATCCAATCCAATGATGCCCGCCGTGACCGACCTCACGCCAGATACCGCGCGTACGGAGTCAGAGCTGGCACAGTCGCATGTGCATTGACCCGACGAGAAGAAGATAATCACAGATGGAGCGGACACAAAGCCACAGCCCACAGCGGCACAGCACGCGGCTCAAGTCAGCCGTTAGCCGGTGGCGGTACGTGTGTGTCAGTGTGGGCGGGCGGCGGCGCGGTACGGCCGGGACAAGCGTAAGCGCCGCCGCCGCCTGCCTGCCTGCCTGCCGCACACGTCGCGGAGCATCTAGCTAGCTAGCTGTGCGTCTCTGTCAGGCAGCGAGTCGGCCCCGCTCGCCGCGTCAGATCGGTGGACGAGGACGCGTGGTGCGCTGGCGCCGCGCCGTTCGTCGCCTGCAGCAAAAGCTACTGGTGTGGGCAGTTGGGCACCGCATTCATCTATCACGCACCAGGTTCTCAAATGGTTCGAGTTGAGATTTAGGGGGGTGTTTGGTTTTAGAGACTAATTGTTAGCCCCTCCAATTTATTCCACTCTAGTCACTAAATTATCAAATATGGAAACTAAAATAGTGTTATAGTTTCTATATTTTACAATTTATAGACTAAAGTGAAATAAAATGGAGGGACTAAAAATGAGTCCCTAGTAACCAAACACTACCTTAGGTGGTGTTACAAACTGTTTCACCCGATGACTGTTAAAATAAAAAAAAAATCACGCAAGGAATAGAGTATCGTGTGATTAAAAGCTCGAGCTTATTTTAGAAGGTGTGCTCTTATATGTTTACAAATGTTTTGAACTATATATGAGTTTCTGCTTTCTAGATTCCCGAGAAGCCACACATATCTCCGAGGGATCCAATTACAAACAAATTCAGTAAAGATTTCTAAAAAATATCCTAGCGCTTTAGTTTCATTTAAGATTGAGGAATAAGCACACACATTTTCTTTCCATAGATTCATAATCCCCTTCAAACAATTTAAATCTGTTACACAGATATATGGCTGTTTTTATACAAGAAACATTATATGTAAATGAGTTTAAGAAACCTCTAACTATGCTTGAGGACAATTCCCTGTGTCTTGCTCTAGATTACATGCGCTTGGTCGGTTGTCTATTGAAGGAAAGATGTTTTAATGGCTAGACATGAGAGTTATTTGAGCCTTGGAGGTAGATTGGTGCTTATCAACTCTAGATTGAGTAATCTAATGGTTTATGATATACTCCCTCCGTCTCAGGATATAAGACGTAATCACTTTTTATTCTTGTCCCACAATATAAGACGTGCTCTCTCTATGCATACGTATATCGATGCAGTGGTATAGAGACAATTAAATGCATTTTTTTGGTCTTTGAACCAGATGTGGTTACGCCTTATATACTGGGACGGAGGGAGTATTCAATAAAAAATGTACCATTCAACTTTTGCAGAATTAGATAACTAGTTCATTTAGATGCCATGACATCCAAATGAACTAGTTGTCTGGTTTTGCAAAAGTTAAATGACATTTATACAATTAATCCTTTTTGATATGGCGATATGCCTTTTACCTTCGACATCTATTGGAAAGATGGATAGTGCTAGAAAGCGTTTTTTTTGGAAGAGGGAAATATCATTTGATTAGATGGACTAAGATCACTAAACCTAGCTAAGAAAAAAAAGATTAATTACATACTTGTCACCCTGTTTTTATAAAATTAGATAGGTAATTCATTTTGATGTCATTGAGCGACATGAAAATAAACTACTTTATAACTCTTTAAATTTGGAGTGGCATACTTCTAATTAACCCCAAACCAGATATATTTACTTAAGCAGCAGGTCTACGGTGTCGGCCAATGAAAAATCCACCATTTTTTTGGCATACTAGATGGTGTGGCTATAGGTTACTTTAAAGACACACTTTTCTCATTTTTTTTAAAAAAAACGAGGACCGTGATTGTTCAGTTGAAGCCATGAAATATAAAAACTAGAGCCTCATTTTTAGGAGATGGCTACGTGAAGATTTACAGAGTCAGCTTAGAAGATTGCAAGATATCGTTCTAAAAAATAACGATGGCCAGTTGGTAATTGCGAGTGAGATAAATCTGGAAATTTCCCTAAGAAACTGTTTTGTATGGGCAAAGTTTTAATATAATCTAAAAAGGCAAAACAACCGTGGAGTGAAGGTCTTCACGTGGTTGGTATTACAAGATAGAAGATACCCTCTTCGTTTTTTTTATTTATCACGTTTTAGTTTAAAATTAAACTAGCAGATGATAAATATTCAAGAACGAAGGTAGTACTTACTATTCTCTCTAAAGATAATCTCTGTACGAACAGTACATGAAATTATGTTGCTGCAGGCGTTATGGTGTTATTGTTTCATTGCACCTTATTTAATTGAAGGCTGAGTTTGAATCTTAGTCGTTGACTCTAAGGTTCATACTAATCTAATCAGTAGAACACACATACTTTTATGTTTTATTAAATAAAATCTATTTATATAATATATAGAAATAGTAGCAGTGTATTATTTCATCATGACAAGGCCACAAAGGTGAATCAAGCGCCTCACGTTTTTTTAAGGAATCAGCAAGCGCCTGTGTGGTAGGTTGCAGCAAGCGGCTGAGCCAAAGCGGGTCATGAATCACTGGGCCGCTTGTGCTCGGCTCCTCTCGGCTTTGTTTCGTGGGCCAGAAGACCGGACCACGGGCCGACAGAAGTGTCGCGGTACCGGCCAGGCGGCCAGTTTCGTTCCGTTTCGTACTTCGGCCGTGGATCACGTTCACCTGGTTCTGTGGTCAACTTCTCGGGTAGGCATCCGAGTGACCGCGTCCCCTGGAGTTCAGCTCACACGGTCACACCTCACACCACTCACCCTGATCTGTGGCCCCAACCGGAAACTGTCACGATCGACGCGACGCGACTCGCGCCGAGTCGGTACCACGCATCGTATTCGTAGAGGGAAAAAAAAATCAACTAGGAGTAGGAGGGAAGCCCCTTCCCTACCATGACGTCTGGCCACTGACGTGCGGGGTAGACTCAGACTGACCCCGCACGTCAGTGCCCCATATCCCTGTCCATGCAGCTGCGCCAGGCGGCAAACCAACCAGCTCTCGTGCGCAGAAAATCCCGCGCCGTTCCCCACGCGTCACCGTGGTGCGCCGCCCCCTTCCTCTCCCGCTCCCCTCCACCTCGACTACCAAAACACTGATCCGGTCGCTGATTCGCTGGTGCTGCTGCAGTTTAGGCTAAACAAATCACCCAGTTGACGAAGAGGGAGCTGCTGCCGCGGTCCTGGCCCAGCTCGAGAGAAGTCTTTTGGTCTTGGCCTCTTGCTGCCGCTGCCCCCCAATCGGCGCCGCTTTGCTTCCTGGTTTCCGCAAGGTTCCACACATCAGCATCCGAGACTTGGGATGGAAGGCACGGCGTCTTCTTGGAGCCGCGACTAGGGTGGGAAGGAAAGTTACTTGCTGCCGTCTTCGCGGTCTTTGCGCAGGCAGGGTAGAGCCGGAGATCAGAGATCTTGATGCAGACAAGTCCTTCGGCGTGCAGGGTAAATATCGCCTCCTTTTTCTTCAGATATATATGCTTGTCGGCGAAGTCCTTCGGCGTTCCGATCATCAACTTTTCTTCCAATTTGTAGTTCTCTCTAAGCGGAATCCTTGTGTTCTTGAGAGAGAGAGAGAGAGAGAGAGAGAGAGAGAGAGAGAGAGAGAGAGACTCAGAAAGGTAGCGCAGAGGTGAGATTTGTAACCTGTAATAAGTGACTTGTGGCGCTGAAGATCGAAAGTCAGAGAAATCTTGTGGATACAAGCTCCACCTCCAAGGAATGATAATGGACCCTCGTCCTCGTGACGATCCCAACCTCGGTGCTCGATTGCCCACCCCAAATCCACCCGCACCTCACATGATTAGCTTCTCCCTCCAGCAGCCACAGCTTCAGTTCTTCCCTTCGTATGGATTCCACGGCCACAGCCACAGCTCTCCTGTCAGCTCGCATCCATCTCCACCCTCGGCCATGCCTGGCTGCACCACGCCAAGCCCGGCATCGACAACCACAACCGAGCCAGACAGCGTCGAGGATTTTTCCGAGACTGTTGCTGACGACGCGGTCCTAGCATACATCAACCAGTTCCTTCTTGAAGACGAGGACGAGGAATCCTATCCTATTACCAGCGCGCCTGTGGAGGATTCAGCACTCCTCGCCGCCGTCGAGAAACCATTCGTCGACATCCTCGAGTCTGCCAAGCCTATCGCAGCACAGGGCTATGAAGTAAAGTCTTGGATCACTGATGACTGTGATTCTACAGGAAGCGGAAGGTTTCGCGATGTGGTCACAAGTAGTCTGCCTCGTGAAATGGTGCGGGAGGGTTTAGTTGGTGCTGCTCATAAGGGTCAGAAGAACCCGCGTGACGAGGACATGGAGATGGAGGGGAGGAAGAGCAAACAGTCGGCACTGTGTGACGAAGAGACTGTCCGGGAGATGTTTGACAAGGTGCTGTTGTGTACCGACAAGAACTGTGAGTTCCACTCACCAATGCCAGCCGATGCACAGATCAGCGGGGGATATGTGAAAGGATCTAGAAATAAGCGAGGGCGAAGGAAGGGGAGATCAGGTTCTGGTGCAGAGGAGGAGCCAGTTGATCTCACAACCCTACTCATACATTGTGCTCAGGCCGCGGCTATCGACGACCACAGGAACTCAAGCGAGCTGCTGAAACAGATCAGGAAGCATTCCTCTGCTACTGGAGATGCTGGCCAGAGATTGGCACACTACTTCGCCGATGGGCTGGAGGCTCGCCTAGCTGGCTCTGGCAGCAGCATCTACCGTTCGCTTGCTGCAAAGAGAACTTCCACTGGTGATATACTGAAGGCGTTCAGTTTGTATGTCAAAGCATGTCCGTTTAGGATACTATCACACTATGTCGCAAACACGACCATCTTAAACGCTACGAAGAGCGCCACAAGGCTGCACATCATAGACTACGGGATAATGTATGGTTTCCAGTGGCCAGTCCTCATGCAGCGGCTCTCAAAGAGACCTGGTGGCCCCCCGTACCTTCGGATCACTGGTATAGACTTTCCCCTGTCAGGATTCCGCCCTGCAGAGCGTGTTGAGGCGACAGGGCGGCGGTTGCATGAGTATGCCCGTATGTTCAATGTCCCATTTGAATACCAAGCCATTGCTGCCAAGTGGGATACTATCCAAGTTAAAGATCTCAACATGAAGAGCGATGAGTTCGTCGTCGTTAACTGCCTCTACCGGATGAGGAACATGATGGACGAGACGGTGACGGATGACAGCCCGAGAACGCGGGTTTTGAACACAATCAGAAAGCTGAATCCCCATCTGTTCGTTCATGGGATCGTCAATGGTACTTACAATGCACCCTTCTTCGTGACGCGGTTTAAGGAGGCTATGTTCTTCTTCTCTTCGATCTTTGATATGCTCGAAGCGAATGCCTTACGGATGGATGAGCATAGGCTGCTGATAGAGAGAGAGTTCTTTGGCCGGGAAGCTGTCAATGTGATTGCCTGTGAGGGCACAGAGAGGATTGAAAGGCCAGAGACCTACAAACAATGGCAGATGAGAAACCTCAGGGCAGGCTTCCGGCAGTTAGCTCTGGACAGGGAGATAATGAAGAGAGCAAGGTACAAGGTAAGCAAGAGCTATCAGGGGGATTTCCTCGTGGACGAAGATAACAAGTGGATGCTACAAGGTTGGAAGGGTCGTATCATATATGCACTTTCAGCATGGACTAGCTAGACTTGTAAATATTAGTGAGCTACTGAGCTGCTTAGCTGACCTCTTCCATTAATTTCTTGATTAATCACCATTTCATTTTGCTGTATTATGTTTACGTTGTTGAATCTAGCCCTCTTTTAGAAACCAAAGTTTTGTATGTTTGAATTGGCTGCAATAATAGAATCTTGTCCGTGTCTGCCTGACATATTTGTGTTAATAGTGTAAGAGGTGTTTCTCTATCTTTGTTCCTGTCTTTGGAAAGAAGACACTGTTTTGTTCGTTGAATCAGTAGCACCATATCTTGAGTAAAAGAAGTTGAGGCTCAGCTGAAAACTCTTACAAACTCATAAACTGCTTTGCCATTTAATCTTTTGTGGTGAAAGGGTCTCTAGCTTGGTGGGTAAGGTTTCTGAGTATCACCTCCAAGTTCGGGTTTGATTCCTTTTAGGGGCGAATTTTTCGGTTTGGTTAAAAAAAATCCTCTTGTGCTTCATCCGCTCTCGGGTTACGATGTCCTGTACGCCACAATTTGGTTGGACCGTTGCAGAGTGGATGGTTAACGTCGGTCCATTAGTGATGAGAGGTCAGAGTTCGAGGATTTTCTCGGTCAGGACCAATGTTTTGTTCTCTTTTTAGCCATCAGTGAATTGTATGCATCCTTGAGTGCCAACCCTAGACATTAATATCAGGAGGACGGCCATTCCCTCGGTTGAGTTTTTATTTAATATTTTATGATGTTACGTCGATGAATTCTGACCCTCTTTCGTGAGCAAAGATGTTGATGTTCAATTTGACTGCATTAAATATAACTTCGGCGTATCTGCCCGACATATTTGTGTAACATGGTAACAAAATATACTCTCTTCTATCATATATAATATAGTATGTGTCGCAGTGTAACAATACCAGCAGTGGCAGATACAAGACTGAAATTAAGGAGGTGCTATCGTGCTAGTGTAACAAAAATATAGCATATATGTAGCACATGAGTAGCAAGAAACATTATGTAATATACCACTGAGTTGCTACTTGTTAGCCATAGACAGTGATACGAGTAGTAGACAATATTATTATGTGTTTACTCATGGCTTGAGAACGTTCGATTTATTTCATGGCCTGCGCTTATTGTTAGCAGAGATATTTAGTTTATTTTTTCTAGCCATTCAGCTAAAAAAGAAAAAGGATGAATTGTTACATGTGGTACCTAGGACCAGGGGCGCGTAGGGGTACGCTCGCCCTGGCTGCGCCCCCTGGATACTAGGTATCAAAAGTATCTAGTCTAAGAGATTTATAGAGTTAGAAATAGAGCGAGGAGCGTAGGCCCGACTTGCTGGATCTAGAGTACCACATGAGTCATGAGTGATTTATAAAGGTTCGAGCTGTAGAAGCGTAATATCTTATGTTCTATATATAGTTGATGAATTTATAAAGACAGAGGTGAAGAAGATTACATACTCAGAATTCACATGAGTTAGATGGTCGACTAACCTTTTCTTTACTTTCGTTCTAGTGAGATTTCTAGGCTAACGGGTCTCTAGTTCACCTTCGTCTATAAACACTTGGTTTAGCTTAACCTGTAAAATTGAAACGAGTTTCCCTAGGCGTAAGTGTTCATATGGGTTTGAATCTGTTTCTACGTTACTCTAATCCTTCCTTTTATAATACAAGTAGGAAGAGAGTTATATATCTACTAGACAATGGACTCTGTCTAGCAAATGTTTAACTACTCTTATCTTATCGCAGACATGGAATCGTACACACACAGTGCACGTCTTGGCTGCCCCGTACTGTCAAACATGTCTTGTTGCAATGGCAGATACGTTCTGTTGCAGTGATAGATGTTGGAGTCAACATCCTTGAATATGACGTAGTTGGTAAATGATGTAGTTGTATATACTTTATAATTGAAAAGAAAATGGAATTTAAGCCATTCTATATTTGAAAGGGAAATAGGCTTACACCTTTTCTTAAAATGATTTTGGTGGTTGAATTGCCCAACATAAATAATTGAACTAACTAGTTTGCTCTAGATTATAAGTTTTACAGGTGCCAAAGGTTCAACACAAACCAATAAAAGTCCAATAAAGGGTTCAAATAAAAAGAGCAAAAGACAACCCAAAGGCAGCCCTGGTCTGGCGCACCGGACTGTCCGGTGCACCAGGGAGTTCCACTCCAAACTTTCCACCTTCGGGAATTCGGGGAGGCCGCTCCGCTATAGTTCACCAGACTGTCCGGTGTAGCACCGGACTGTCCGGTGTAGCACCGGACTGTCCGGTGTGCCAAGCGGAGCAACGGTCGTCCGCGCCAACGGTCGTCTGCAAAGGAATAGTGAAACGCTACAGTGCGCGCCTGCGCACGCAGAAGTCAGAGCAGGCACCAGAAGGCGCACCGGACAGTGAACGGTGACTGTCCGGTGCACCACCGGACTGTCCGGTGGCCCCGTTGTCAGAAACTCCAACGGTCGGAACCCAACGGCCTGGTGACGTGGCTGGCGCACCAGACAGTGTCCGGTGGTGCACCGGACTGTTCGGTGCGCCATACGACAACATCCTTCACCAACGACAATATTGGTGGTTAGGGCTATAAATACCCCCCAACCACCACACTTCAATGCATCCAAGTTTTCAGCCATCAAACCTAATACAAGAGCTCTAGACTTCATTCCAAGACATAAAAAAGAGATCAAATCCTTTCCCAAGTTCGGAATCACTCCAGACAAATTAGTGACTAGAGAGAGACTTTTGTGTTCTTTTGAGCTCTTGCGCTTGGATCGCTTTTTCTTCTTCCTCTATTCTTGTTTCCAACTCACTTGTAATCAAAACAAGAGGCATCAATTGTGTGGTGGTCCTTGTGGGGACTTAGTGTCCCGTTTGATTGAGAAGAGAAGCTCACTCGGTCTAAGTGACCGTTTGAGAGAGGGAAAGGGTTGAAAGAGACCCGGTCTTTGTGACCACCTCAACAGGGAGTAGGTTTGCAAGAACCGAACCTCGGTAAAACAAATCATCGTGTTCATCCGCTTTATTTCTTTGTTGATTTGTTTTTCCCTCTCTTTCGGACTCAAACTTAATTCTAACGCTAACCTCGGCTTGTAGTTGTGCTTAAACTTTATAAATTTCAGATTTGCCTATTCACCCCCATATAGGCGACTTTCAATATTGGTTTAGTGTTTGATGACCATCACAACTTAATGAAGTAACTGGTTTGCCAAGTAGTTGGGTGCAGGTTCATAAGAATGAATATAAAGGATTCAGTGTGAGAAACAACTGAAAACTCTGTGAAAAAGAGCATATTTTGGAAGAATGGAGTTTTGAGTGGTTTGAGTGTTTGGTTAAGTTCTAAAAGGACATAGGAACATTTTTAAACACATTAAAATGATTAAAATGTTCAGTATGCAAAAAAGTGTTTCAGGAGCTAAGTTTGAAAGAAGTTGAGCAATTGAGTTGAGATGATCAAAACCATGAAGACCTATGACTTAGAGTGGTTGGATAGACTAAACATATATTTATCTAAGTGATAGAAACACTCAAGAGTGTAGCCAAATGAAGACAAGAGAGCCCCAAAAGATTTAGGTGCCGTTTGGTTCACGGAATATAACGTAAATGGTAATGGTAATGATTCACACTCGAATACCGGCGGTAACAAGTTTGAATAAGCGGGTATCCATTTTTAATGTGGATCAATTACGGTTGGACTTAAACAAACATAATTTAACGTTATCGGTTACCTATTACGTTACCGATATATAAACCAAACGGCATCTAAAGCCTAAAACCTAAGTCTTGATGTGTTTGTACTCGGGTTCTTCCAAAATCAAAGGCTTTCGGTCATCTAGGGTTAACGTTTGGGCTTTAAACCTGACTCTGATACCATTATAGAAGTGTGTGATCTTCTTTTACCGAAAAACTTAGAACCGAGAGATAGAGGAATCACCTTCAGGGTTAGAGAAGATCGACGATATATGTGTAGAGTGTTGGGCTTTGAGGAGGGCTCCAACGAGGCTGGCGTCAAGTCATTGTAGTGGTGGCAACAACCTCTCTTACTAACCGTGCTAGTGCATATCAAATATGTATAGTTGTTAGGATGAGGAGGTAGGATGAATTTTGGTTCATTTGCCGGTCATTTTTATTTTTATAGCACGGTGTGAAGGAAAACCATAACTAATGCAGTTGTTGCTTCTCTGATCAAGACACGAGAAATCTGGCTCGATCATCTGAAAGTCCGGATGAGATCAACCCAGCGCAATTGACTAAGGAAATGCCCATACCTGTTTTGTTCATAGAACCATCAGGATGGCTGCAGCTTTCAGCACTAATTTGTAGAGGAATTACTAGCATAATATGCATCGGAACTTTGGAGGACGTTGCAGAGGTGAGTAACTGTGCCTGGATAAATTGTTCCCAACAATTTATGCAAACAGGGTTCCAAATAACTTGTTTTAATGGCTGTCAACAGTTCACACAATTGGCAACCAGACGACATTCAGCAGTGTACAAGCAAACAATGCACCATAAAATGGATTGATACAAGCTACCTGGTTGCAATTGCACCAAACCGCAGCTCCAACAAGCTACCTGGTTGTATCTCCAGGACAAGCCCACGATAAAATGGATTGTGACACCATAAAATCTAGAACTCGAGTAGGCTTCTCAGCAGCTCGCTCAAAACCGAGCAGTGATCTGGGAGAACAGTGCCCTAAAGTCCTTTGTTGGCGTGCCCACACCTTCAGGCTTTGAGGCCAAATCAAATGCCTTGAACTTGGCCTCTTCGTACTGCAGAGCCTATTATCAGAGAAGAAAAGGGATTAAAATCAGAATGGCTGGCTCACCATGCTGTCCAATGGACCTTGGACCATGAGTATACTCCGTACATGATAACCAGATGCTTTCAGACAGATCTATATAGATGGTGGTTTAGAGCATATATACCTGGACACAAACCTCAGCCACATCGGCTCTAGGAATCGACTTTGTGTCAGTCTGGAGAAGTTCATCGTCTTTCCCCACAAGTAGCTCTCTCACTCCTCCGTCCTTGTCTTGTAGACCTCCTGGCCTAAAATTTAAGGCACAGAAGAAAACAGCATCAGATTATGCAACAGAGAAGGAAACAAAATTGGAGATTTTCTTTTGTATTAGCCTCATGCGATTTCCAGGCTTTACACTAGAAATGTACTATATTATTGTACAGGAAGTTTTTTTTTTTCAGTTGTCCAAAAACAAGGATCAGCACGTTGTCCCTTGGAGTCCTCCAGGTAAATGCCTCTTTGCTTCTTTAGACGTGCAAAACAAAGAGAGTAATCTACTGAAGGGAGGCTACCATAACAAAAAGAAGCAGAATTTTATTTGGTTCTAAATGTTGTGTATTATGTACCTTATGATTGTATAAGGGATTCCACTGTCTGCCAAATACTGTTCTGCTTTGCGCTTCCATACCTATAGCAGATATATGCAATAATCAAGATCCCACTTCTACAATTTGTGAATAGTAGTTGCCTATGGAAGAGCCAAATTTTAGCTTACCAGTATATTGCCATTACCCATGCTGTTCAGCGGATGGTTAGGATTTGTTCCTCCCATAGATCCCACCAGCACAATATGCTTCACTCCAGCAGCTTTAGCTGCCAATATAGGTCCAAATTAACAATCATTATTTCATTTACGTTCTGAAAAATATGAGCTACCAAAAAACCAGAAAGTGAAACACTGAGCAGAATTAACACATACCAGCATCGATCTGATTCTTTTGGCCAACCCAATCCACCTAAACAACCACAACCAATGTTATCACAAACTAAACTGTCCAATAACAAATTCGACTAATTGGCATACAAGCTTGGACAAGACTCATCAACCCACCTGTTCAGGGTACATTCCGTCTTCGTAGTAGAACTCGGGCCGTCCACCTTTGCTAGGGTCGAAACCCGGTTTCATTTTCGGGGCAGCACTGGTGAGGATTATGAGCGCATCCACACCTTGTACAGCAGGTGCTAGACGATCCGCGTCTCTTATGTCAGCAACGTAAACATCACCGGCTGCCCCAATCTTCTGCTTGCTCTCCTCTGTCCTGACTAGCCCTCTTGCCACGAACTGCTCAGACCTCTCTTTCAGTTTGTTGTAGACAATTTGGCCTAAGATCAAGTTAACTCCAGCGTGAGCAGTGAATGCAAAGAGAAACACTATTGCAGAAATTGCTACAGACCCATTACAACCTCACTACCATAGTAGAGGAATTGAGCTCCCAAAAAAAAAAATCCAAGGCTGTTCCCATTTGGACCACAATTCCCTACCCACTCTAGGCTCTAGCCAGCCAAATTCCCCATCTCAGCAGCATTGAACAACAGGTGAATCGACTAAGTATCTCTCTGGTTCTTCCCTTCACTGAAGCACCCACGGCGGCTGCGAGCTGATGGGGAAGGAGCTACCTGTGCGGCCGCCGGCGCCGGTGACGAGAACGGTTGGACGGGAAGTGGCCGAATCCGCCATGACTTCTGGCGACGATTCAATTCGTGCTGGACACCAACCCCTTCTCGCTGCTCGGTGTTGTAGATAACCTCGGCGGCAGCCCGGAAGTGGGTTTGAGAATCATCTAGAAGGTCGTGCCGATCCGACAGGCCGCAAAAAAGCCAAGAAGAGGCGCGAGGGCGCGCGGCTCGGAGAACGTCCACGTCACCCTTGTCGCAGTAGTAAGCCCACACGAACCAGCCCAGGCCCAGCCCATGCAAGGCCCGCGCTGCGCTAAACTCAGAGACGGGAAACGGGAAAAGAAAAGAGGGCTAAAAACCTAGCAATCCCCTCCTCGCCGTAGCTGTCGGACGAGGTAACCATGGCCGCGGGGGGCACCGCCGACTTCTTCTACCGCGAGTCGCAGCGTCTGGGCTACGTCGCCCGCTCTGCGTTTAAGGTCAGCTGAGCTCCCGCGTCCACCCTGAGTCCCTGTTGTTATCTCTTCCCCTTTAATTACGCTGAGCCGTTGCTTTGCTGCTGCAGCTGATCCAGATGCAGAAGCAGCACAAGCTCATCGCGCCGGGCGCCGCTGTACTCGACCTCGGCTGCGCCCCCGGCGCGTGGCTTCAGGTGAGCGTCCGTTACTCCTCCTCGTCTCTTCGAGCTCCTGAGTACGCGATCAGTCCTCATTCCATTCCCATATGCCTGTGATTAACTTGCTCGATGTGGCTGCCGCTTGCAGGTGGCTTGTCAGAACCTGGGTCCCCTCGAGAAGGGTGGCATTGTCGTCGGCGTCGATGTTAAGGTCAGTTGGCGGTCGAATTGTCATTAGTGTGCGATGATTGTCGCTGGATGGGTGGTTTGTCTGATCCAGTAACTCGGTTGTTGCAGAGCAGAAGGTGAAAGTGCCCTCTGCGCACTGTGACTCACGGGTCAGGACGGTCTGTGCAGATGTCATGACGCTGATGAAGCGGCAGGCTCGGGCAATGTCGCCACAGGTTCGAATCATTGATCGTGTTTGGTGTGGTTGAATACTTTTGCTTGGGTGATGATTGCTAGAACAACAAATAGTGCGGCATATTGGACAGTTAGGGCTAGTTTAGAAACCTCATTTTCCCAAGGAAAATTAGTTCATTTTCCCTTGGGAAAATAGGAATCACTTGGGAAAATGGAGTTCCCAAACTAGCTCTAGTTTGGATTTTACTGAATCTCATATTTGGTCTGACTACTTGTTTTGTGTGTATAACTCGGGAAGGTAGTTCTTAGGTTAGAATTAGATAGATGGAAAGGTATGGATTCCTATATTTTCAAGAAAACTCGGAGGCAATTTCTATAGCGAGTAGGAACTAGAGATGTAATAATAATTGATAGTGTGAATACTAAATCGCTGACTATTGAACACAGAGCTGACTGTGATTCTGTATGAAATCATGTATCTATTCAGCCTTTATTGGTGAAATGAAAATCGCAATTGTCAGTTGTTAAGTTGAGAGAGTAATTACTCATGAGAAGCTGAGCTCACTTATTTTGTTCAACACTCTGCCCTCTGTTTGTGATTTACAGTAAGTCAACCCTCCCTCCTTGCTTATCTCCAATATTTAGGAGGATTCATCAATTCAAAAACCAATATTTCCCTTGGTTTCTAGCTTATGAAGTATGTAGAGGACAAAGCCTGGAGTTCAGTTATAGTATCTGTGTCCTGTGATCTTGTAATCAGTCCTAGTTGTAGTTTGATTGATGGATTCTAATATTTTATCCTCGTATACAGGAACGAGGATTCTCTGTGATACTGTCAGACATGTGCCCCCCAGTTTCAGGGATCACGACTAAAGATGGAGCTATATCTTGTGAGTTGGGCATGCGCGCTCTCTCGTTGGCAGTAGGGAAGATAAAGTTAAAAGATTCTAATTACAGTGATACCCTAGAGAAGTATCTGAGCTCCACTGAGCCTGAGTCTGACGAGGATGGCGTTCTTCGACGTGGAGGCAACCTGGTAGTGAAGTTTCTTGAGAATGAGGACATATCAGGTCATTATAAGTTCTGATCATTATGAGAAACGCTCTTGCACTCTTCCGCTAAAGCTTAAAATTAATTGTACTGTTTCATCCGACATAGTGACAGTTTGGCCCAGCTAAAACTGATTCCGACTGTTTACCATTGTGTTTTCGCAGGGTTTGGCAAATTCTGCAAGGTGAAGTTCAAGAAAGTATCGTTGTTGAGACCCAAGGCGACTCGACCTAGCTCGAGGGAGATCTACATGATCTGCGAAGGTTTGCGGTAGAAAGGAGGGCTCTTCAGAAGGCAAGCGAAGACTCCAAGAAGCTAGGTCAGTTGAGTTGCCCTGAACTGGGCGCTGTTAGTTCTAGCTGCTGGTGCAGGTGCTGGCTGATTGGCAATGTGATACAGCTGTTTGATGCTGATAGCCTCCCAGAGCAAGTTACCACAAAGCTTTGTGTGATTGAACCATGCTAGTAGTTCGTCTAGATGTTACCTGTAATAATTTTGTTGAACTGTGATACTAGTTCGTCTAGGAGAAACAAGCATTTGACTTGAGCCCTTTCTGAGAACCTGAAACACCCTTGCTTTTTATGTTGCAAATTTCCATTATTTCGGCCGGATCCTACGTATCTTGAAATCTCAAGGCCCGCTTAAGCTGTGCCCTGGCAAAAGCGAGAGCATTCGCGGGCCATGGGCCTGCTGGGCCGCCTCATCTTGCCAAGATAGATTTTGTTGAGAAACCCTAATGAAGGGTTATGTAGGCAAATACCGAATATAGCACCGAGGGCTATCGCGTCTCTATACATAGAACATGTACCCTTTATATGAAAAAGAGATCAGAAAGAGACCAGAGGCCCAACCCTATATTCAGTGTCTCGTGTGTTTCCTCTGTCGTGCTTATGGGAAGGGAGACATGTTCTCTACATCTTCTTGTGCCTCTACTGCTGACGGGAGGGAAGGGAGCGGATCTGGTGATCCGTGGTAACGTAGTTCGCAACACGTTATCAGCACGCTCTACCTCGACGTTACTGCGAGATCAGATCTGCATCAACTCTCCATCAAGCCGGCAGGTCTCTGGCCTAGCCGAACTGTCCTACGCGACATGCTTCGATTTATCTCTACGCAAACGGTATGTCTTACTATGTAGATTCGATCTACTGTTTATCGCCATCGAGGACTAGCCATGACGCACCTGCGCGTCGTTCACCGATCTTCCTCCGAATTGAAAAACCGTTGCGTTGCCCGCTGCCTGTCCGAGCCGGTTGGGAAACGGACTACCGAAGCTCAACATGGTGCGTGTGACCACCATGCTCCATGATAAGGACATCGACTTTGTCTAGACCACAGCAGGGATGGCCCTGTCGACCTCACCACCGGCAGTCTACTGCGGGACGAGAGGACTTGCTTCTTGAGCCAACGACGGTCTCGAGCGAGTGCACAGAACTTGATCTGTTGTCTAGAACCGGCGGCCTGCAGTGGCAGGCACACCGCTCCTTGGTGTTCCATGCCCATGCGCACTGGCATGCCCGCACGTCGGCGGCTGACTGTCGGCGTCCTCGTGCATGCTGGCGACCCGGTCGTGCTGCCAGCGCACAAGCGATCGTTGGCCACGAGGCCCTAAGTGAGTTGCGCTAATTGCTCTAGCGGCAGCTACGGGCCAGGAGCCTAGTCTTGCATCCGCGAGCCCAGTCAGGGCTTGTTCGGTTATTTTCAATCCATATGAATTGAAGGGGATTGATACGGATTGGGAGGGATTTTGACTTGCTAGGGATTAAAACCCTCTCAATCCCCCTCAATCCATATGGATTGGGGTAGAACCGAACAAGCCCTCAATGGGATGGATATGATGGCAGTGGCACCATGGAGTGCGGCTTGCTTACCGGATGGGGCCCACCGGCTTGCATGCTTGTCGTCTCGTTCGTGAGCGAGACGGTCGTCGCTGCTGATAGTGAACCCACCGTCGCCGAATGCCATGCCGCACGCGTAGGTTTATCTGTTTTACATGCAAGGGTAGTGCATATCGGGTCAACACTCTTGCATGCGTATTCATGGCACGTATCCATCCACAACGTCATTAAAACGGTGTGGCTGAGAGTACAAGTGGTGGCTGAAAAAAATTAAAACATGTTTCTTTATCTTAATTAATTATTCTTTGACACAAATAATTAGTAGAAAAATGCATGCTTGCATATGAGAAAATGTTTTTTACACCTGATGTATTAAGTTCATGTATTCATTATGGTGTCCATTTTTTCTGCATTAATAATTATTTCTCGTAGTAAATAATTAGCAGAAAATTATTAAAATGCACGTGAAGGTTATATTGTGTATACTCAAATCGCTCTAAATATTTGTGTTGCATTGAGCTTTTGGGCTCACGTCGAGCGATTAAATGATATAGTGGGTACTCGGACATGTCGATCAGACTGCGTTATTAATCGGCTGAGTTATGGCATCAACTATGCATTGGCTGCGTCATGTGATTGCTATGTCGCACTCTCCATTAATCGGATAGCTCTCGTTGAGTCAGACCGCCATCGCTGAGTCGTGTAATTTTTTCATACCCTGTAGGCACTGTCTGTCTGACGCGAGCCACAATTGCGCCTGTTGCGCACGTTGCGTGGATTTATCGTGTACCCCAATTACCGAGCCATAACTGCGCCTGTTGCGCTTATTACGAAGGCTTGTTGTGTTGTTGTAGCCCTGATGGCCGCACACGCGTTGACACCAGACGCTAGAGCTTGTACTCGCGTGGATTGTGGTGGGTTGTTCAGGCCCCTAAAGTCACATTATGCGCAATCTCCATAAACAATTTAGTTTGGCACTATATTTTATTTGACTGTGTTGTGTGGCATTATATATTTATATATCGGCAAGTGGCCATAACAACTATATCAAACTCTATAATGTTTGGAAATCTGGGAAATTAAATTGAAATACAATGAAACACAGATAAGTTAAATCTCTGCTCTCTCCTCGTGCATAAAGTTTTACCCGAAGTAACCTGAAGAAATTCAATATTAATGCATGAAAGCCTTTTTGGCACAGAAAACATCACAAGTTGGGATTTTATTAGTAAGCAATAAGACCTTGTTAGATGAATAAATGCTAGAATCTCAGTCATACATTGCTCAACCAGATGTTGGCACATTGCTCTTTGTCGCTGAACGGCATGAAGCGAACTTTGAGATAAATGGCTAGTACCTTAGCAACACGAAGTTGCGAGTACATCGAAAAATAATTCTGAGAATTTTTTCACAACGTTGGTGTGAAAAAACATTGTGTGTTCTCGTCGAACCACTTTACTCGGCCTATCTAGGACCTCTATGCTTGTGTTGCATACATCTCTCAGAATTTAAATACTTATAGCCGCTGAATTGACTTGGGATAGTCCTTTGACTGGTATGGTATATACTATAAACCAAATGGTAAAGGTCGACTCCGAATATACATATATCTGGGGTTTATGTAGCAGAACTACATTGTATTCCACCCCTTGGCATGTTTACCATAATCTATATCCGATCTACCAGAAGTGAGAAGAGTAGACAAATAACTATAAAATCCCACATCACCACAGAGCTTGAAGCTAAATTAGACATTAACATGTCATTGGTCCTCGAAGCCAGAAGAGTCATATGTCTTGACCACTAGACTACTAGTGATGATAATTTGTGATAGAAATATGAAGATCTTGTAGAGTCTTGTTGTATCCTCTCTACTCCTGATAATTTCTTCGTATGAAAGCAGTAATATCTGTTGTTGAAGATGGATCTTAGGCGGATACCAGTATTGTTTCGTTCTTGCCAAGCAGTTATCATCATTTGCTTCATCAAAAGCTGGTTATATGGTGATTTTTCCCGGATAAAATGAATTCTTGGCCTTGTCTGTTCTAAAGCTTCTCTTTTTGCTGAACAATATGAAGAGATCGAAATAATGCTATATAGAACAATTTGGTATATAATATGAGGAGAAATGTTTGTCCTGCTGGCAACACCACATAATTAACTATTGTTATAAGTTTTCTCTCAAAATTATTATACCTAAAAATGTTGCATAAATCGATACCCAATTTCAAAATGGTATGAGTAAATGGGTAACCCATGGGCAATGATAAAAACGAGCTGGACTATACATCTCTGCATATAAAAATCTCTGCTTGGCAGCATTGGCTTGATGCCGTGCACTTTATCGCCATTGTATATGCGCAAATTCTCCTATGTGCTTGAAAGCACAATGCAACCAATGAATGTTCTTGTGAGCGCTAGACCTGATGGTCATTATCCTTGTTGATCTGAAGTCAACTACTTGCTCCAAATGACAAATGGTGTGCATGAGCCCTAAAGTATTTTGTTTTTATGGCTAACATATTGTTGCGCGTATCAGTCTAAATCCTGATGATTGACTGTATATTTGGTGATAATAACAACAAGTTTGCAGAATTGTAACCACGAAGCAACTTGTTGTTGCGTGTCTCACTGGATGTTGAGACTAACCCTTCATGTTGAAGGAAAAAGATGTAGTATTTGATAGTCGCCTAGAGGGGGGGGGTGAATAGGGCGAAACTGAAATTTACAAATATAAACACAACTACAAGCCGGGTTAGCGTTAGAAATGTAAACGAGTCCGCGAGAGAGGGCGCAAAATAAATCGCAAGCAAATGAAGAGTGTGACACACGGATTTGTTTTACCGAGGTTCGGTTCTCGCAAACCTACTCCCCGTTGAGGAGGCCACAAAGGCCGGGTCTCTTTCAACCCTTCCCTCTCTCAAACGGTCCCTCGGACCGAGTGAGCTTCTCTTCTCAAATCAAAGCCGGGAATAAAACTTCCCCGCAAGGGCCACCACACAATTGGTGCCTCTTGCCTTGATTACAATTGAGTGTTGATCACAAGAGCAAGTGAGAAAGAAAAGAAGCAATCCAAGCGCAAGAGCTCAAAAGAACACGACAAATCTCTCTCGCTAATCACTAAAGCCTTTTGTGGAATTGGAGAGGATTTGATCTCTTTGGTGTGTCTAGAATTGAATGCCTAGCTCTTGTAAGTGGTTGAGAAGTGGAAAACTTGGATGCTATGAATGTGGGGGTGGTTGGGGTATTTATAGCCCCAACCACCAAACTTGACCGTTGGTGGAGGCTGTCTGTTCGATGGCGCACCGGACAGTCCGGTGCCCCAGCCACGTCATCAATGCCGTTGGATTCTGACCGTTGGAGCTCCTGACTTGTGGGCCCGCCTGGATGTCCGGTGCACACTGGACATGTACTGTTCCATGTCCGGTGTGCCAGTATGGGCGCGCCTGCCTTCTGCGCGCGCTGCGCGCGCATTAAATGCATCGCAGGTAGCCGTTGGCGCCGAAATAGCCGTTGCTCCGAGGATGCACCGGACATGTCCGGTGAATTATAGCGGAGCGGCTGCTGCGCGTTCCCGAGGCTGGCGAGTTCCGGAGGCCGCTCTTCCTTGGAGCACCGGACACTGTCCGGTGTACACCGAACAGTCCGGTGAATTATAGCGCGCTGGCCTGAGAAATTCCCAAAGGTAGCGAGTTCGAGTTGGAGTCCTCTGGTGCACCGGACACTGTCCGGTGGTGCACCGGACACTGTCCGGTGTACACCGGACAGTCCGGTGCCCCCAGACCAGAGGTGCCTTCGGTTGCCTCTTTGCTCCTTTGTTGAATCCAAAACTTGATCTTTTTATTGGCTGAGTGTGAACCTTTTACACCTGTATAATCTATACACTTGAGCAAACTAGTTAGTCCAATTATTTGTGTTGGGCAATTCAACCACCAAAATTAATTAGGGACTAGGTGTAACCCTAATTCCCTTTCAATCTCCCCCTTTTTGGTGATTGATGCCAACACAAACCAAAGCAAATATAGAAGTGCATAACTGAACTAGTTTGCATAATGTAAGTGTAAATGTTGCTTGGAATTGAGCCAATCTAAATACTTACAAGATATGCGTGGATCGTTTCTTTCTTATTTAACATTTTGGACCACGCTTGCACCACATGTTTTGTTTTTGCAAACTCTTTTGTAAATCCTTTTCAAAGTTCTTTTGCAAATAGTCAAAGGCAAATGAATAAGATTTTGAGAAGCATTTTCAAGATTTGAAATTTTCTCCCCCTGTTTCAAATGCTTTTCCTTTGACTAAACAAAACTCCCCCTAAATGAGATCCTCCTTTTAGTGTTCAAGAGGGTTTTGGTATATCATTTTTGAAATACTACTTTCTCCTCCTTTTGAACACAATAGGAAACCAATTGATAATATTTTTGGAAAACACGAAGTTTTTGAAATTGGTGGTGGTGCGGTCCTTTTGCTTTGGGCCCTTACTTTCTCCCCCTTTGGCATGAATCGCCAAAAGCGGAATCATTAGAGCCCACGAAGTGCTATCTTCCCCTTTGGTCATAAATACATGAGTTAAGATTATACCAAAGACGAAGTCCTTTTGCTCTCTCCCCCAAAGATGAAGAGTCTCTTGGAACGACGGCGAAGGATGAGTTACGGAGTGGAAGCCTTTGTCTTCGCCGAAGACTCCAATTCCCTTTCAATACACCTATGACTTGGTTTGAAATAGACTTGAAAAACACATTAGTCATAGCATATGAAAGAGACATGATCAAAGGTATATAGAAGAGCAATGTGTGCAATTTAACAAAAGAAGTTCCTAGAATCAAGAATATTGAGCTCATGCCTAAGTTTGTTAAAAGATTGTTCATCAAGAGGCTTGGTAAAGATATCGGCTAATTGATCTTTAGTATTAATGTATGAAATCTCGATATCTCCCTTTTGTTGGTGATCCCTAAGAAAATGATACCGAATGGCTATGTGTTTAGTGCGACTATGCTCGACGGGATTATCCGCCATCTTGATTGCACTCTCATTATCACATAGCAAAGGGACTTTGGTTAATTTGTAACCGTAGTCCCGCAGGGTTTGCCTCATCCAAAGCAATTGCGCGCAACAATGGCCTGCGGCAATATACTCGGCTTCGGCGGTGGAAAGAGCGACCGAATTTTGCTTCTTTGAAGCCCAAGACACCAAGGATCTTCCCAAGAACTGGCAAGTCCCCGATGTGCTCTTCCTATTGATTTTGCATCCCGCCCAATCGGCATCCGAATAACCAATTAAATCAAAAGTTGATCCCCGAGGGTACCAAAGCCCAAACTTAGGTGTATAAGCCAAATATCTCAAGATTCGTTTTACGGCCGTAAGGTGTGATTCCTTAGGGTCGGCTTGGAATCTTGCACACATGCATACGGAAAGCATAATATCCGGTCGAGATGCACATAAATAGAGTAAAGAGCCTATCATCGACCGGTATACCTTTTGATCCACGGTCTTACCTCCCGTGTCGAGGTCGAGATGCCCATTAGTTCCCATGGGTGTCTTGATGGGCTTGGCATCCTTCATTCCAAACTTGGTTAGAATGTCTTGAGTGTACTTCGTTTGGCTAATGAAGGTGCCCTCTTGGAGTTGCTTGACTTGAAATCCTAGGAAATACTTCAACTCCCCCATCATAGACATCTCGAATTTCTGTGTCATAATCCTACTAAACTCTTCACATGTAGACTCGTTAGTAGACCCAAATATAATATCATCAACATAAATTTGGCATACAAACAAGTCATTTTCAAGAGTTTTAGTAAAGAGTGTAGGATCGGCCTTTCCGACTTTGAAACCATTAGCAATAAGGAAATCTCTAAGGCATTCATACCATGCTCTTGGGGCTTGCTTGAGCCCATAAAGCGCCTTAGAGAGCTTATAGACATGGTTAGGGTACTCACTATCTTCAAAGCCGGGAGGTTGCTCAACATAGACCTCTTCCTTGATTGGTCCATTTAGGAAGGCACTTTTCACGTCCATTTGATAAAGCTTAAAGCCATGGTAAGTAGCATAGGCCAATAATATACGAATTGACTCAAGCCTAGCTACGGGTGCATAGGTTTCACCGAAATCCAAACCTTCGACTTGGGAGTATCCCTTGGCCACAAGTCGGGCTTTGTTTCTTGTCACCACACCATGCTCATCTTGCTTGTTGCGGAAGACCCATTTGGTTCCTACAACATTTTGGTTAGGACGTGGAACTAAATGCCATACCTCATTTCTAGTGAAGTTGTTGAGCTCCTCTTGCATCGCCACCACCCAATCCGAATCTTGAAGTGCTTCCTCTACCCTGTGTGGCTCAAAAGAGGAAACAAAAGAGTAATGTTCACAAAAATGTGCAACACGAGATCTAGTGGTTACCCCCTTATGAATGTCGCCGAGGATGGTGTCGATGGGGTGATCTCGTTGGATTGCTTGGTGGACTCTTGGGTGTGGCGGCCTTGGTTCTTGCTCATCCTCCTTTTCTTGATCATTTGCATCTCCCCCTTGATCATTGCCATCATCATGAGGTGGCTCATCTTCTTGATCTTGTCCTTCATCAACTTGAGCCTCATCCTCATTTTGAGTTGGTGGAGATGCTTGCGTGGAGGAGGACGGTTGATCTTGTGCATTTGGAGGCTCTTCGGATTCCTTAGGACACACATCCCCAATGGACATGTTCCTTAGCGCGATGCATGGAGCCTCTTCATTACCTATCTCATCAAAATCAACTTGCTCTACTTGAGAGCCATTAGTCTCATCAAACACAACGTCACAAGAAACTTCAACAAGTCCTGAGGACTTGTTAAAGACTCTATACGCCCTTGTGTTTGAGTCATATCCTAGTAAAAAGCCTTCTACAGTTTTAGGAGCAAATTTAGATTTTCTACCTCTTTTAACAAGAATAAAACATTTGCTACCAAAAACTCTAAAATATGAAATATTTGGCTTTTTACCGGTTAGGAGTTCATAGGATGTCTTCTTGAGGATTCGGTGAAGATATAACCGGTTGATGGCGTAGCAGGCGGTGTTGACTGCCTCGGCCCAAAACCGATCCGGTGTCTTGTACTCATCAAGCATGGTTCTTGCCATGTCCAATAGAGTTCGATTCTTCCTCTCCACTACACCATTTTGTTGTGGAGTGTAGGGAGAAGAGAACTCATGCTTGATGCCCTCTTCCTCAAGGAAGCCTTCAATTTGAGAGTTCTTGAACTCCGTCCCATTGTCGCTTCTAATTTTCTTGATCCTTAAGCCGAACTCATTTTGAGCCCGTCTCAAGAATCCCTTTAAGGTCTCTTGGGTATGAGATTTGTCCTGCAAAAAGAACACCCAAGTGAAGCGAGAATAATCATCCACAATAACTAGACAGTACTTACTCCCGCCGATGCTTATGTAAGCGATCGGGCCGAATAGGTCCATGTGTAGGAGCTCCAGTGGCCTATCGCTTGTCATAATATTCTTGTGTGGATGATGAGACCCAACTTGCTTTCCTGCTTGGCATGCGCTACAAATCCTGTCTTTCTCAAAATGAACATTTGTTAGTCCCAAAATGTGCTCTCCCTTTAGAAGCTTATGAAGATTCTTCATCCCAACGTGGGCCAGTCGGCGATGCCAGAGCCAACCCATGTTAGTCTTAGCAATTAAGCATGTGTCGAGTTCAGCTCTATCAAAATCTACCAAGTATAGCTGACCCTCTAACACACCCTTAAATGCTATTGAATCATCACTTCTTCTAAAGACAGTGACACCTACATCAGTGAATAGACAGTTGTAGCCCATTTGACATAATTGGGATACAGAAAGCAAATTGTAATCTAAAGAGTCTACAAGAAAAACATTGGAAATAGTATGGTCAGGTGATATAGCAATTTTACCCAAACCTTTGACCAAACCTTGATTTCCATCCCCGAATGTGATAGCTCGTTGGGGATCTTGGTTTTTCTCATATGAGGAGAACATCTTCTTCTCCCCTGTCATGTGGTTTGTGCATCCGTTGTCGAGAATCCAACTTGAGCCCCCGGATGCATAAACCTACAAAACAAGTTTAGTTCTTGACTTTAGGTACCCAAATGGTTTTGGGTCCTTTGGCATTAGACACAAGAACTTTGGGTACCCAAACACAAGTCTTGGAGCCCTTGTGTTTGCCCCCAACATATTTGGCAACTACTTTGCCTGATTTGTTAGTCAATACATAAGATGCATCAAAAGTTTTAAATGAAAGACTATGTTCATTTGATGCATTAGGAATTTTCTTCTTAGGCAACTTAGCACGGGTTGGTTGCCTAGAGCTAGATGTCTCACTCTTATACATAAAAGCATGGTTAGAACCAGAGTGAGACTTCCTAGAATGAATTTTCCTAATTTTGTCCTCGGGATAGCCGGCAGGGTATAAAATGTAACCCTCGTTATCCTGAGGCATAGGAGCCTTGCCCTTAACAAAATTGGACAATCTTTTAGGAGGGGCATTAAGTTTGACATTGTCCCCCCTTTGGAAGCCAATGCCATCCTTGATGCCAGGGCGTCTCCCACTATAGAGCATACTTCTAGCAAATTTAAATTTTTCATTCTCTAAGTTATGCTCGACAATTTTAGCATCTAATTTTGCTATATGATCATTTTGTTGTTTAATTAAAGCCATGTGATCATGAATAGCATCAATGTTAACATCTCTACATCTAGTACAAATAGAAACATGCTCAACATTAGATGTAGAGTGTTTGCATGAATTAAGTTCAACGATCTTAGCACGCAATATATCATTATTATCTCTAAGATCGGAAATTGTAACATTGCAAACATCTAGTTCTTTAGCCTTAGCAATTAAATTTTCATTTTCTACTCTAAGGCTAGCAAGAGAAATGTTTAATTCTTCAATCTTAGCAAGCAAATCATCATTATCATTTCTAAGATTGGGAATTGAAACATTACAAACATGTGAGTCAACCTTAGCATTTAAACTAGCATTTTCATTTCTAAGGTTGGTAATAGTATCATGGCAAGTACTTAGCTCACTAGATAATTTCTCACATTTTTCTACCTCTAGAGCATAAGCATTTTTAACCTTAACATGCTTTTTATTTTCCTTGATTAGGAAGTCCTCTTGGGAGTCCAAGAGGTCATCCTTTTCATTGATGGCACTAATTAGCTCATTTAGTTTTTCCTTTTGTTCCATGTTAAGGTTGGCAAAAAGAACGCGCAAGTTATCCTCCTCATTGCTAGCATCATCCTCATCACTAGAGGTTTCATATTTAGTGGAGGATCTTGATTTTACCTTCTTCCTTTTGCCGTCCTTTGCCATGAGGCACTTGTGGCCGACGTTTGGGAAGAGGAGTCCCTTGGTGACGGCGATGTTGGCGGCGTCCTCGTCGGAGGAGGAGTCGGTGGAGCTCTCGTTGGAGTCCCACTCGCGGCACACGTGGGCATCGCCGCCCCTAGTCTTGTGGTACCTCTTCTTTTCTTTCCTCTTTCCCTTCTTGTCGTTATCCCTGTCACTGTCACTTGATAATGGACATTTAGCGATAAAGTGACCGGGCTTACCACACTTGTAGCAAACCTTCTTGGAACGGGATTTGTAATCCTTCCCCTTCCGTTGCTTGAGGATTTGGCGAAAGCTTTTGATGATTAAAGCCATTTCCTCATTGTCGAGCTTGGAGGCATCAATTGGTTGTCTACTCGGTGTAGACTCCTCCTTCTTCTCCTCCGTCGCCTTAAATGCCACCGGTTGTGCTTTGGACGTGGAGGGTTCATCAAGCTCGTTGATCTTCTTGGAGCCCTTGATCATACATTCAAAGCTCACAAAATTCCCGATAACTTCCTCGGGGGTCATTTGAGTATATCTAGGATTACCACGAATTAATTGAACTTGAGTGGGATTAAGGAAAATGAGTGATCTAAGAATAACCTTAACCACCTCGTGGTCATCCCTCTTCTTGCTCCCGAGGTTGCGCACTTGGTTCACCAAAGTCTTGAGCCGGTTGTACATGTCTTGTGGCTCTTCCCCTTGGCGAAGTCGAAAGTGACCGAGCTCCCCCTCGATCGTTTCCCGCTTGGTGATCTTTGTTAGTTCATCACCCTCGTGCGCGGTCTTGAGGAGGTCCCAAATTTCCTTTGCATTCTTCAACCCTTGCACCTTGTTGTATTCCTCTCTATTTAGAGAGGCCAAGAGTATGGTTGTGGCTTGGGAGTTGAAGTGCTCGATTTGGGCCACCTCGTCCTCATCATAATCCTCATCCCCTATGGATGGTACCTGTGCTCCAAACTCAACAATATTCCATATACTTTTGTGGAGTGAGGTTAGATGAAATTTCATTAAATCACTCCACCTAGCATAATCTTCACCGTCAAAGGTTGGCGGTTTGCCTAATGGAACGGAAAGTAATGGAGTATGTCTAGATGTACGAGGATAGTGTAAGGGGATCTTACTAAACTTCTTACGCTCTTGGCGTTTAGAAGTTATGGAGGGCGCATTGGAGCCGGAGGTCGATGTTGATGAGGTGTCGGTCTCGTAGTAGACCACTTTCCTCATCCTCTTGTGCTTGTCCCCACTCCGATGCGGCTTGTGAGAGGAAGATCTCTCCTTCTTCTCCTTCCCTTTGTTGGAGGAGCTCTTCTTCTTCTCCTTCCTTTTGGTGCGGGACTCTTCCGATGAAGTGCTCCCGTGGCTTGTAGTGGGCTTTTCGCCGGTCTCCATCTCCTTTTTGGCGTTATCTCCCGACATCACTTCGAGTGGTTAGGCTCTAATGAAGCACCGGGCTCTGATACCAATTGATAGTCGCCTAGAGGGGGGGTGAATAGGGCGAAACTGAAATTTACAAATATAAACACAACTACAAGCCGGGTTAGCGTTAGAAATGTAAACGAGTCCGCGAGAGAGGGCACAAAACAAATCGCAAGCAAATGAAGAGTGTGACACACGGATTTGTTTTACCGAGGTTCGGTTCTCGCAAACCTACTCCCCGTTGAGGAGGCCACAAAGGCCGGGTCTCTTTCAACCCTTCCCTCTCTCAAACGGTCCCTCGGACCGAGTGAGCTTCTCTTCTCAAATCAAAGCCGGGAATAAAACTTCCCCGCAAGGGCCACCACACAATTGGTGCCTCTTGCCTTGATTACAATTGAGTGTTGATCACAAGAGCAAGTGAGAAAGAAAAGAAGCAATCCAAGCGCAAGAGCTCAAAAGAACACGACAAATCTCTCTCGCTAATCACTAAAACCTTTTGTGGAATTGGAGAGGATTTGATCTCTTTGGTGTGTCTAGAATTGAATGCCTAGCTCTTGTAAGTGGTTGAGAAGTGGAAAACTTGGATGCTATGAATGTGGGGGTGGTTGGGGTATTTATAGCCCCAACCACCAAACTTGACCGTTGGTGGAGGCTGTCTGTTCGATGGCGCACCGGACATGTCCGGTGCCCCAGCCACGTCATCAATGCCGTTGGATTCTGACCGTTGGAGCTCCTGACTTGTGGGCCCGCCTGGATGTCCGGTGCACACCGGACATGTACTGTTCCATGTCCGCTGCGCCAGTATGGGCGCGCCTGCCTTCTACGCGCGCTGCGCGCGCATTAAATGCATCGCAGGTAGCCGTTGGCGCCGAAATAGCCGTTGCTCCGAGGATGCACCGGACAGTCCGGTGCACACCGGACATGTCCGGTGAATTATAGCGGAGCGGCTGCTGCGCGTTCCTGAGGCTGGCGAGTTCCGGAGGCCGCTCTTCCTTGGAGCACCGGACACTGTCCGGTGTACACCGGACAGTCCGGTAAATTATAGCGCGCCGGCCTGAGAAATTCCCGAAGGTAGCGAGTTCGAGTTGGAGTCCTCTGGTGCACCGGACACTGTCCGGTGTACATCGGACAGTCCGGTGCCCCTAGACCAGAGGTGCCTTCGGTTGCCTCTTTGATCCTTTGTTGAATCCAAAACTTGATCTTTTTATTGGCTGAGTGTGAACCTTTTACACCTGTATAATCTATACACTTGAGCAAACTAGTTAGTCCAATTATTTGTGTTGGGCAATTCAACCACCAAAATTAATTAGGGACTAGGTGTAACCCTAATTCCCTTTCAGTATTCATGCCACTACATTAATCTAAGTCCAATGCTCACTGCATAAAACCCCTATCTGTAATGTGTGTAAGATTTCCCAAATAAATCACCACAATAGCATACATTGGCCACAACTGGATGATTGTGGTTGGGGATATTATCTGTATGCTTTTAGAACATCTCGGCATTAGGGGGAGGAATGCCCATATAATGTAATGCCTCAATATTCTATTAAACGCACAAAAGCCAAACTGAACCTGTCGTTCGGTGTGTACTCCTGTGTATATGGAGTTTGCCAGAAATCGTTGAGGAGTAACCATATTGGTCTGAATGCTTCTACCTGATGTAGATGTGGATATACCCGGGATTAATATCATATCCACATTTGACTTATTGGAATTTGATCTATTCTCGGGGACGCCTGCGAATATGATCCATCAGCCTTAGTCAAAGCATATGCTCTGATTACAGATTCACGTGGTCTGTAATAACTCTCCTCCGATTAATTCACCTTGATCGTGATCTGCCTCACGAAGAGGTTCATCTTGACGATGAAATTCCTAGCAATGCGCGCAATATCATTGTGCTGGGAATACGGAACAATGAATCTTTCGTTTTGGGAAATGACGGAGATCATTATTAAATGTGGGAGACAAATATGTCGACACTTATCTTGCCTCTATAGATTGCAAAGGGATCCAAAACAAAGTCCTAGGCATGAGTGCATGAAGCTCTCTTATCGGGTCATTGATAAATGCAATCGAGGCTGAACCAATAATCGCAAAATGAAAGTCGCGAGCTTGAAGTTCGGACATTTATGGGCACTGCTGAAATAATGTGTGGTGAATGCGATGGTTCAAGTGGTCTTGTGAGAGACCTATCCCACATATGTTTTGAATAAACACTGTTCCGCTATATAATATATCTGGCAAATGGCATGAATTAAATTATGGAGCTAATAGGATTCTGAAGATCCGTCATGAGATCCTAGGAGGATCCATATCTTTGAATTATAAATATGCAACATATAAATCTCATACCGAATAATACATTCCTGACGAATGAACACTCTTCTATGTAGAGAGAATATCTCCTAGATGAGATTATAGTTCCTTGATGGAACCTTTCCAGAAGAAATAAAGTCTGTGTTGAACACCAAAGTTTGATAATCCCTATAAAGGGATAAAGACCCATACAGACCCGAAAAGGAATAAGATGAGGTACCAAAGGACTTGAAGTTCACCAAATAAGCACATGTGCATTCCACGAGTTTTACTCATGGTATTTTCCACTTGATGTGGAATTATGGTATCCTCTAAAGCCCCGATGGCAGAAACCTATAAGGTTTAGGTGTTACTGGCAAAAATATCCCCATTGTGCCAGAATGACAGACTATAACGATGTATCTGATCGATGAAAAATCCCTGATGAATTACGATCTTTGATGGACTTTTGTTACACCATCATAGAAGTTGCGATGGATGAACGCCTGGAGCGATGTGTCATATTTAGAATATGTACTATTGCAACTATATTATCCCCTAAGTCCTATTGAAGGACATGTTATTTGCTTTGCACAACTATGTATAAATTGTGGTGTAAGATAGAAAATGATAGCACCCAACCTCATCCATTCTCGTTATTCCAGATGAACAATGAGACATATATCTTGAAGAATATGCTTGAGTTATGAGGGATAACGACTTTGACGGATGTCATCGTTAGGGGGAGCGAATGCTTATATTGATCACAATCGTGAGACAATAAATGTCATATTCTATGTCTGAAGGCGTCAGCTTGATGATCAATATGTGAACCTTTATGGAAGTTTCTATCAAATATGTAGATCTAGTCGATCGAACACCACTAGTCGAAGTGGCTTATTTATGTTGATACGTGCACTTACCTCGTGTATCCTAGAAGTGAGTTGAGGTGAAGTTCCTGAAATAATCTTTGCAAGGATATGCAATCTGTTTGCTAAATCTATATGTGCATATACTTCCAGAAGAAAATATTTTGCCATATTGATACAGTTTTGCAAGAATCAGGGGGAGCACATTTCTAAAGTTAGTCTTTGTAGAAGATTCAATAGAATCTAGATCCCAGAGGATCGAAATCTGTCCCGATGACAGCCGTTGTACTCTTTCTCCCTTGGTGAGTTTTCTTGAAGTTTCTCACATGAGGTTTTTAACGAGGCAACAAACTGCAAATGCAATTTGTATCACCATGCACTCTTTCTCCATATTTTTCCCATTGGGTTTTTTGGAGTTTTAACGAGGCATGTGTTGGTCGCGGTATTCGCCCAAGGGGGAGTGTTGAGAAACCCTAATGAAGGGTTATGTGGGCAAATACCGAATATAGCCCTGAGGGCTATCGCGTCTCTATATATAGAACATGTACCCCTCATATGAAACAGAGATCAGAAAGAGACCAGAGGCCCAACCCTATATCCAGTGTCTCGTGTGTTTCCTCTGTCGTGCTTATGGGAAGGGAGACAGGTTCTCTACATCTTCTTGTGCCTCTACTGCTGACGGGAGGGAAGGGAGCGGATCTAGTGATCCGTGGTAACGTAGTTCTCAACAGATTTCACATCATCCAGATCGCCAAGGTGGAAGAAGCACAGGATCCATGATATGGATTAGTTAAGTATTAGTGATTTGTATTAATATTAAATATGGATGAAAACGGGCTGAAAACGGCAATTATTCGAAAATAGGATACATAATCCACGATGCAAAATCATATTCTCGTTTTTAGCATTGAGTTTATAAATATTCATAAAATAAAAACTGGGGTTTGATTGGAAGCTTGGGAGTGGCGCAATTTTGCGCCACAGAAGGGATGCTATTCGTATCGTATGTGAGAATATTGTGACACCATATACATAACTGTTGGAGACATTTTTTTTCCTTTTTCCCCTAAAATAAGGATTGAGACCAGGGTTTTAAGAATTTTTTGGAGATGGTCATTTTCAAAAAGAATTTGGATAAATCCAAACTTAGTCAAGAGTGTGGTTGTTACAGCCACATCACCAAGAAATGCCACACTCTGCGCCAGTTGGTTGACTTAAGTTCGCTAACCATGATCAACAAAATCAAGGGTAGAAGTATGAAACCCATTCTGACTTACAAAATGATGTTACAATGAAAGATGTTGCTCCTTAAATTTTCCCAAATGACATCGGTATGGTTGAAGCTAGTTTCTCCAAGATGGTTCCGCTTGAACTAAGCGACAACAAAGACTACCACCTGAGGAAGATTTAATAGACTCAGACAAAGATGCTTGTGGAGTTTGTTGCCAATGACTTATTTGGAGATGTCAGTTAGACTCACATAGTACTTAGACAAAGTGTCGGGTACCGTAATTATGGGTACCCCCAATACTCCTTAACATGGCTGGAAAACATCCTCAAAACAGACCGTAAAGACCGGTAAGCGCGGTTCAAAGTTGAAGCCTCGTCTGCCAAGAGACGCGATCTCGTCTCGCCCGAGCCCAGCCTCGGGTAAGAACAAGTAGTCCCAGACGGATTCACGACTCGCCCGAAGGCCTCCTCAGGCAACAGGCGCACCCCCGGCTCGCCCAAGGCTAAGCTCGGGCAAACTTTGTCGTACAGCAACCTCGGCCAAATCGCCTTACCAACCGACCGTATCGCATGCACATTTAATGCGGGGATCGCCTGGCACCTTATCCTGACACGCGCGCCTCAGTCGGCAAGGTCGAAATGACCGCAGTCACTTCGTCCCTTTTCTGTTCGTTCTGACAGGAAAACCACACTATTCACCCCGTTCCGACTACTGTGCCAACCACCAGGGTAAAACTAACGACAGTAAGTCACGACCTCCCCCGAGTTCAGCCTCGGGCGCAACAGGGAGCTCCGCCTCGTCCGACCTCAGGCCTCGGCCTCAGCCTCGGCCTCGGGAGAAGGTCTCCGCCTCGCCCCACCCCAGGCCTCGGCCTCGGGAGAAGGTCTCCGCCTCGCCCGACCTCAGACCTCGACCAACCTCGCCCGACCTCAGCCTCGGCCTCAGGAGGAGTCACATCCTCACCCGACCTCAGCCTTGGACCGACTACGCTACAGGGGATACATCATTACCCTACCTCTAGCTAGCCGACTCAGGCTACGAAGGAACAAGACCGGTGTCACATCTAGATTACTCCGGCAACAGGTAATGATGGTTCCCTGCATGCGTCCATGACGTCGATTGTTCTCAGCTCTCTACGAAGGCAAAGAAACGTCAGCAGGACCCCGGGCCGCAACGCCAGCTGCGCTTGTACAGGACTCAAGTACTTCTCCGCCGGCCACGTTAGCACATAGCTACACCCCCATGTACAGCTGGACCATCTCCTTGCATCTATAAAAGGGGATGTCTAGGGCCTTCCCGGAGGGGGGCGGAGAAGGAGGGAAAACGCAGAGAAGGCTAACTCAGACGGCTCACCTCAAGGGCGCACTCTCCCTCTCTCTCTCGCTCTCACTTGTAACCCCTACTACGAGCACCCCGGTGCAAGATAATATAAGCCTCATCCCCCCTCTTGTGTTTCATCTTGCATCAACACATCTGGGCAGGGACACGCAGCGTCAAATTCACTGGTCGGTTGAGGGTCCTCGCGGGTCCGAAACACCGACAGTTGGCGCGCCAGGTAGGGGTCCTGCTGCGTGTTGACAAATACTTTCCCGTTGAGTTCCATATGGACAATCTTCAGCAGCCTCTTCGGCCCGGGACGGTGCTCTACTTCGGGAGTCTTGAGTTCATGTCCCACGACGGCAGCTACGATAGGGTACTCCTCCCGCAGCACGACAACAACGACGGTCGTCAGCTCGCCCGGTGGCGGCGAACTCGACGACGACGTCTCCCCGCGACAGAAGAGGAACATCCGGGTTTGCCCCGCCACCCTCCTCGCCGGAGGAGGAGAAGACGGAGCAACCGTGGCCAGGCAAGAGGCAGCACTTCGTCGGCTTTCGGACCAGAGCGAGTCGACGACGCCGGCACCCCTGCTGGGGACATGTCGGGTGTTGTCCTCGCATCTGAGACAACGACGGGTGTCGCTTCCCAGCAACGTGCCAACCCCAGGCGGACTGATGACGCCGGCACCCTTGCGAGGGACTTGTCGGACATTAGTCTCGCACCAGAGATAACGACACACTCCGTCCCCGATGCGACTTCACCACCGTCCATCAACCAAGAGGTACCATCAGTTTTTCACCCTGTTCCCTTTAGATTCAGCTTCGATCCACCAAGCGACCCCGCTTCGGTGAGCGCTTTCGCAAGGGCATATCCTGACCTTCCAGGGTACCATATGTGGTCAACTTGGGACCAACTGACGACCATCTCAACCTCCGGACCCACGAGTTCCGAGGAAGAGGACGACCCCAACTTCAGTTGGGATTTCTCCGGACTCCGTGATCCCAGTGCCATGCGAGACTTCATGTCTGCATGTGACTACTGCCTCTCCGGCTACTCTGACGATGGCCACAGCCTTGACGACGAGGGTTACGACCCAAGTCGCGAGTGTTTCCACATCGATCAGGGGGATCACGACGAATACAACCACCTCGGTATGCCAGGAAATGACGACGCCCCTGTGCCTGCGTCTCGCGTTGAGATCCCGCGGGAGCTAGCTGTGGTCCGAGTCCCTGTGGGGGGGTCAGGACACACAGCTCGAGCAACTCCGTGAGATGCAGGCCAAGCTCGATGAAGAAACGGGGCAACTTGTGCAGCTCCGACAAAACATCGAGCAGGAGTGGGCAGGCCGAGCACTCGCCGGAGGAGCGCGTCATCGGGCCCGGGACGTCCAGCGCCGTATCATTGACGATGCCAGGGTAGGGCTGCCCCTGGCCTTCAGCGGGACCGGCCAGAACCTAGCTGCAGCGGCAATGCTACTTCGAACAATGTCGGAGCTATCCACCACCGAGGGGCGACGTATCCATGGCGAACTCAAGGACCTCCTGGAAAACGCCGCTGTCCGACGAGCCGAGAGCTCTGCCTCCCGAGGGCGAGGAGGCCCCTCAGAGCATCATGCAGCGTCCTCTCGACGCATGTGCGAGGCCTCGGTCCACACCGAGCACACAGGAGACAGGACGTCTGCAGCCCGGGATCGCCTCGGCGACGAGCAATACCACCGCGACCGTCGAGCCCGCCTCGAGGAGAAGGTGCACCGAGGCTACCACCCCAGGCACGGGGGACACTACGACAGTGAAGAGGATTGGAGCCCCTCGCCCGAACCACCAGGTCCGCGAGTCTTCAGCCGGGCCATACGACGGGCACCGTTCTCGGCCCGGTTCCGAGCCCCGACTACCATTACCAAGTACTCAGGGGAGACAAGGCCGGAGTTGTGGCTCGCGGATTATCGGCTGGCGTGCCAGTTGGGAGGAACGGACGACGACAACCTCATCATCCGCAACCTCCCCCTTTTCCTCTCCGACGCTGCCCGGGCCTGGCTGGAGCATCTGCCTCCTGCGCAGATCTTTGGCTGGGACGACCTAGTCAAGGCCTTCGCTGGAAATTTCCAAGGTACGTATGTGCGCCCTGGGAACTCATGGGATCTCTGGAGCTGTCGCCAGCAGCCAGGGGAATCCCTGCGAGAGTACATCCGGCGATTTTCAAAGCAGTGCATCGAGTTTCCCAACATCACCGACTTGGACATCATCGGGGCATTCCTCGCCGACACCACTTGCCGGGACCTGGTGAGCAAATTAGGACGCAAGACACCCACCAAGGCGAGCGAATTGATGGACATAGCTACCAAGTTCGCCTCTGGTCAGGAGGCGGTCGAAGCCATCTTTCGAAAGGACAAGCAGCCTCAGGGAAGACAGAAGGAAGACGCCCCTGAGGCGTCCGTCCAGCGTGGCACGAAGAAGAAGACCAAGAAGAAGGTGCAAGCAAAACACGACGCTATTGACGCGGATCTCGTCGCTGCTGCCGAGCACAGGAATCCTCGGAAGCCTCCCGGAGGGGCCAACATGTTCGACAAGATGCTCAAGGAGTCATGCCCCTATCACAGGGGTCCCATCAAGCACACCCTTGAAGAGTGTGACATGCTCCGGCGTTACTTCAATAAGGCAGGACCCTCGACAGAAGGTGGCAAGGACCAAGGCAACAACAAGAAGGGGGTGACAAGGAAGAGGAGTTCCCCGGAGGTCCACAACTACTTCATGATCTACGACGGACAAGTGGCGAATGCCTTGGCTCGGCACCACAAGCAAGAACGCCAGGAGGTCTGCTCGGTGAAGGTAGCAACGCCAGTCTATTTAGACTGGTCCGACAAACCCATTACCTTCGACCAAGGCGACCACCCCGACTGCGTACCGAGCCCAGGAAGGTACCCGCTTGTTGTCGACCCCGTCATCGGCAACGCTAGGCTCACCAAGGTCCTCATGGACGGAGGCAGCAGCCTCAACATCATCTACGCCGAGACCCTAGGGCTCTTGGGGGTCGATCTGTCCACGATCCGAGCCGGTGCAGCACCTTTTCACGGGATTGTCCCCGGTAAGCGCGTCCTGCCCCTTGGGCAACTTGATTTGCCCGTCTGCTTCGGAACTCCCTCAAACTTCCGAAAGGAAACCCTCACTTTCGAGGTAGTTGGGTTCCGAGGGACCTATCACGCGATGTTGGGAAGACTGTGCTACGCCAAGTTCATGGCCGTCCCCAACTACACGTACCTCAAGCTCAAGATGCTAGGCCCCAAGGGAACCATCACCGTCGGATCCACATACTGCCACGCTTATGAGTGCGACGTGGAATGCATGGAGTACGCCGAGGCCATCGCCGAGTTCGAAGCCCTCATCGCCGACCTGGATTGCCTCTCCAAAGAGGCGCCCGACGTGAAGCGGCACGCCGGCAACTGCGAACTAGCTGAGGCGGTTAAGTCCATCTCTCTCGACCCCAGCAACGACACCGGCAAGAAAGTCAGAATCAGCTCCGAGCTCGACCCCAAATAGGAAGCAGTGCTCGTCGACTTTCTCCACGCAAACGCCGAATTTTTTGCGTGGAGTCCCTCGGACATGCCCGACATACCGAGGGATGTCGCCGAGCACTCACTGGACATCCGAGCCGGTGCCCGACCCGTGAAATAGTACCTGCGACGTTTTGATGAAGAAAAGCGCAGGGCCATAGGCGAGGAGGTCCACAAGCTAATGGCTGCAGGGTTCATCAAAGCGGTATTCCATTCAGAATGGTTAGCTAACCCTGTGCTTGTAAAGAAAAAAGGTGGGAAATGGAGGATGTGCGTAGACTACACTAGGTTAAATAAAGCATGTCCAAAGGTTCCCTACCCTCTGCCTCGCATCGATCAAATTGTGGACTCCACTGCTGGGTGTGAAACCCTGTCTTTCCTCGATGCCTATTCAGGCTATCACCAAATTAAGATGAAAGAATTCGACCAGCTCGCGACTTCTTTTATCACACCTTTTGACATGTATTGTTATACTACTATGCCATTTGGCTTGAGGAATGCAGGTGCAACGTACCAAAGGTGCATGAACCATGTGTTCGGAGAACACATCGGCAGAACGGTCGAGGCTTACGTCGATGACATCGTTGTCAAAACAAGGAAAGCCTCCGACCTCCTCTCTCACCTTGAGATAACATTCAGGTGTCTAAGAGCGAAGGGCGTAAAACTCAATCCTGAGAAGTGTGTCTTCGGAGTCCCCTGAGGCATGCTCCTAGGGTTCATCATCTCCGAACGAGGCATCGAGGCCAACCCGGAGAAAATCGTGGCCATCACCAACATGGGACCCATCAAAGATTTAAAAGGGGCACAAAGGGTCATGGGATGCCTCGCGGCTCTGAGCCGCTTCATCTCGCGCCTTGGCGAGAAAGGATTGCCCCTATACCGCCTCTTAAGGAAGGCCGAGCGCTTTACTTGGACTCCCGAGGCCGAAGAAGCCCTCGGAAACTTAAAGGCACTTCTTACTAATGCGCCCATCTTGGTGCCCCCCGCTGCAGGAGAAGCCCTCTTGATTTACATAGCCGCAACCACTCAGGTGGTCAGCGCCGCGGTCGTAGTCGACAGACGAGAAGAGGGGCATGCACTGCTCATCCAGAGGTCGGTCTACTTCATCAGCGAGGTGCTATCTGAGACCAAAATCCGCTACCCGCAAATCCAGAAGCTACTGTACGCGGTGATTCTGACATGGCGAAAGCTGCGACACTACTTCGAGTCTCATCCGGTGACTGTGGTGTCATCCTTCCCCCTGGGAGAGATCATCCAGTGCCGAGAGGCCTCGGGTAGGATAGCAAAATGGGAAGTGGAACTCATGGGGGAAACACTTTCATTCGCTCCTCGGAAGGCCATAAAGTACCAAGTCTTGGTAGACTTCCTGGCTGAATGGGTCGACACCCAATTGCCGACAGCTCCAATCTAGGCCGAACTTTGGACCATGTACTTCGATGGGTCGCTTATGAAAACCGGAGCAAGTGCTGGCTTGCTCTTCATTTCACCCCTCAGGAAACATGTGCGCTACGTGATACGCCTCCATTTTCCAGCGTCAAACAACATGGCCGAGTACGAGGCTTTGGTTAATGGGTTGCGCATCGCCGTCGAGCTAGGGGTTCGGCGCCTCGACGCTCATGGCGACTCGCAGCTACGGATGAGCTGGCTAAAATACCCTCGGGACGGACGACGGTTCCCTCGGACGTCTTCTCTAGGGACATATATCAACCATCCGTCAAACTCGACGACACGCCTGAACCCGAGGTGACCTTGGCCTGGCTTGAGGTACCCTCGACCGCCGAGGGTGAGGCCCTGCACATCGAGGGAGACCAGAATGGGGTTACGCCAAACCTAAACTGGCAGACCCCGTACCTGGAATATCTCCTCCGAGGAGAGCTGCCCCTCGACAAGGCCGAAGCTCGGCGACTAGCTCGGCGCGCCAAGTCGTTCGTTTTACTGGGTGATGAAAAAGAGTTGTACCACCGCAGCCCCCCAGGCATTCTCCAACGATGCATATCTGTCGCCCAAGGACAAGAGCTGTTACAGGAAATACACTCGGGGGTTTGCGGTCACCATGCAGCACCTCGAGCCCTCGTAGGTAACGCTTTCCGACAAGGGTTCTACTGGCCGACCGCGGTGGCCAACGCCACTAGGATTGTGCGCTCCTGCCAAGGGTGTCAATTCTACGCGAGATAGACGCACCTGCCCGCTCAGGCCCTGCAGACAATACCTATCACTTGGTCGTTTGTCGTATGGGGTCTGGACCTCGTCGGTCCCTTGCAGAAGGCACCCAGGGGCTTCACGCACCTGCTGGTCGCCATCGACAAATTCTCCAAGTGGATCGAAGTCCGACCCTTAACCAGCATCGGGTCCGAGCAGGCGGTGGCGTTCTTTACAAATATCATCCATCGCTTTAGGGTCCCAAACTCCATCATCACCGACAATGGCACGCAGTTCACTAGGAAAAAGTTCCTAGACTTCTGCTAAGACCACCACATCCGTGTGGACTGGGCCGTCGTAGCTCACCCGATGACAAATGGGCAGGTGGAGCGCGCCAATGGCATGATTTTGCAGGGACTAAAACCAAGGATCTACAACAACCTCAACAAGTTTGGCAAGCGGTGGATAAAAGAACTACCCTCGGTGGTTTGGAGTCTGAGGACGACGCCGAACCAGGCCACGAGCTTCTCGCCGTTTTTCCTAGTCTATGGGGCCGAGGCCATCTTACCCACGGACTTAGAATACGGTTCCCCGAGGACAAAGGCATACGACTACCAAAACAACCAAATTAGCCGAGAAGATTCATTGGACCAGCTGGAAGAGGCTCGGGACGTAGCCTTACTACACTCGGCGCGGTATCAGCAGTCTCTGTGACGCTACCACGCCCGAAGGATTCGGCCCCAAGGCTTCCAAGTGGGAGATTTGGTGCTTCGGCTACGACAAGACACCCGAGGGCACCACAAGCTCACTCCTACCTGGGAAGGGCCGATCATCATCGCCAAAATTTTGAAGCCCGGGACATACAAGCTGGCCAATGATCAAGGTGAGGTCTACAGCAACGCTTGGAACATCGAACATCTACGTCGCTTCTATACTTAAAATGTTTCAAGTCGTTCATGTATCTCGCTTTCTTTACATGTATAAATAAAGTCTAACCATCAAAGAAGGATCAGCCTTGCCTCGGCAAAGCTAGACCCTCCCTCGGGGGCTAGAAGGGGGGAACCCCTCTGCGCCAAAATTTTCCTCGGAAAAGTTTTCTACCAAAACGACTTTCGTGCTTTCGACTATATCAATAACGGAATCCTACAAACGAGTAAGAGAGACTTTTGAACGGCAAGGCCGACCGAGCCGAGGGACTCCTACGCCTCTGGGATACGGATACCTCACTCATCACCTTCCGCGAAAAATAACTCACGCTCGGACAAGTAATTCTGCTACCGACGAACAAGTCCTAACGCACGAAACAAGAGGAAAGAAAACACAGCTTTATACTCTGACACTAAAAATGTTTAGGCCTCAGCGGCCGCAAGAAACATACGCATACTCAAAATAAACTGTTCCCCACAGGCTCAGGTGTTGGCAGGGGGAGGAGCAGCACCCTCGGCGTCGTTCCCACCCTCGGCGGAATCTGGCCTGGCCTCGGACGGTGACACGGGCGGAAGGATCTCCACCTCAAAAGAGGAAGCCAACGCCGCGCTTGGACCTTCGACAGCCGTGTCAAGCCTTTGGACCTCGGCTAGGGCGGCCTCCTCTTCGTCGGGTAAGCAGTACCCCTCGCTGACCCGCTCCAGATCCACGTCGTAGTGGGAAGCGAGGACGGCGAAGGCCCGCCTAACGCCATGGTGCAACACCCCGCGGAGTCTGCTGCGCACGTGGCCGCCCAAGGCCCGCAGGTGACTCTGGGGGGAGCTACCTGAGGGGACGTCGTCGAGACCAAAGGTCCGGCAAAAAGCTGAGATAGCCTCGGACATGGCCGTGCGGTCAACTTCCTTCTGCTCAGCCGCCTGGGCAAGCGCCTTGCAGTTATCGACGGACTCGTTAAGAGCCGTCTCGAGCCCTGAAGAAAGCCGGACAATATTCTTCAGACACGGAGAGAAGAATGAAGACAAAAACAAAGTTACAAAGCGGACAAAATATACCCTCGGCCCAGGCACGCCGCTGTGAGGCCATGGCTTGGGCGGACTGGGCAGACCCGACGGCCACGACCAGTCCCTCCGCAAGGGTCCCGACCCGAGCGGTCACCTCGGCTAGCCGCTCCGTAGCCTCAGTCAACTGTCCCCTAAGGGCCTCAGCCCGGTTCATGGCCTCGGTAGCTTGGCTCCGGGATTGGTCCCGCTCGCTGGTGACCTGGCCAAGCTCCAGCTGCCGCTGCTGCATCTCCTCGGCCTGGGAAGCCACCTCCTCCCAGGCCGACGAAGCCTCCGTTCGTGCCGACGCCGCCTCTGTCCGCGCCGCTGCTGCCTCCGACTTCAGCTCTTCACAGAGCAGCCGAAGGTCCGCCACCTCGGCGCTCCGTTGGGCGAGGCGCTCATTGGCCTCGATAAGCACGACCCACTAGGACCACAGCGACTCCCAAACGTCACTCTCGCGGCGGATGAACAACGACTTGGCGGTGCTCACGTCCGCAAGCTCCTGAGGAAGGAAAGTAGGATATCACAAAGAATGACCTGATCACGTGAGGTGTACGTCAAAATCCTTACCTGGAAGACCCTGGGAACGTCCCTAGAAAGAGTTTCCATGGTCGACCGAAGCGACCTCATCGCCGCCTCGGTATAGTCACAGAAATTATTCCGAAACTGCTCCTCCAACTCATCGTTGAGGGAGAGGAGGGGCTCCGAGGTGTCGCGGCTCCAAAACAGGAGCGGCTGCCCACACCACTCATTGGGATTGAGCTGTGTGGGGATGAGGCCGTTGCTCCCCAAGACGGGCCACGGTTCTGCGCACCCCTCGACCGAGGTGTCGGGTCCCCCTGCAGTCGATGCATCGGGTACCACCATAGTCGACGTACCGGGCCTCTCCTCGGCCAGGGTGACAGGCCTCCGCTCACCGACCTCGACAACGACGACCGCCCTCTCCTCATGGTCGAGAATGGGGAGGTCGAGGATGACCAAGGGCAGCGGCGCCTCAGCCATCCCGACATCGGCGGCGACGGGCGGTTCCGCGGGCGGATCAGCGACGGCCCCGACAGGAATCGATGCCGGCGCTGGCAACAAGACGGGCAGGCTCGGGGCCTCGGCCGCGTCAACGGCCTCCCCCGGCGTGATGGCCGCTCCAATAGGGGGGTCAACCTGGGAGGCTTGCCCCATGACAGCCCGTGTCGCCTGGGCCCCCCGCCGGAGGGCGCCTTGTGCGGAGGCCAGCCAACCGGCGTGGCGCGCCGCAGCACCGGCTGCAGAGGCTGGCCTCGTCTTAAGGGCCTTCGTGGGGGCCAGACCAGCTGAGCCCTGCCTCCGCTTGCTGAAAGAGGGAGAGGGCAAGTTCAATACACACAGCGAAAAAACCAAAATAGAGGTTCCCTCAGATACTTACCCACTCCGAGGCAAGGCCAATCGTGCCTGCCGGGAGACCCCTCGGGCCCTAGTCTCCGCAGGCGCTGCCGAGGGTTGCCCCGCTGCCGGCTTCGATGCCGCTTCCACCTCGGACGCCCGAGGCGCCGAGGGGGCAACCTGCCCAGGCGTAGTCACGACGGCCGGGGGACCAACCTCCTGTACGGCCGGCACAGGCACTTGCTCTTGGGGGATATGCGGTTCGGCCTGACCCCCCAGAGTCACCCCAATAATCTCGGCCAAGGGGTCAAGTACCCCCTCGGCCCACCTCCGCTCCTCGGACCGGAACCCCGGCGTCCCGGCCCCAAATGTTGGTGGCGCCAGCCCACCTGGGTGCTGGCTTGACGACCTCTGGCCAAGCCTTGTGTTGGGGACTTGTTCTCAAATGCTATGAGTTAAGAACAAGGCAACACAGAGAATGTTAAACGATAAAGTCCTTCGTCCTTTGAAGCATTATTTCCCTTAGGATATAACGATCTTCGGACGAAGGTCATGAAGGACGAACCTTCATCATCACAGTATACGTTAATGAAAGACGAAGCATATGAAACATAAAAGATAGCATGAATAATCATATAACATCATCCATTTAACTTTATTATATCGTCATAGAGAAATAGAGACAATATCGAATTATAAATGTACCTTCGGCTTGAAAGGAGATGAAAATACAAGTGTGACGCAGAAGCAAATGCCAAGTCAACGTGAACAGTACGGGGGTACTGTTCACCTATTTATAGGCACGGGGTACAACCCATACAAAATTACATACATGCCCTTTACATTTGGTGATAATTCTATAGCACTCTATCGAGGTCTAAATGGCCTTTTCATCTTTAAGTCGGTTCCCTTTTCTGCGAACATGCCGAAGCTTTCCTGCTTCACAGCTTCGGCGCTGTGTCAACCTTTGTATCTTTTGAGCTTCTCCCTTTCTGATACGAGTCCGAAGATACCTGCTCACACATTATAAAGCTGCTTCTCCCTTGAAGACCTTCGGCGACGAAGCATAGACCCAACAGTAGCCCCTTTCGCGGTGCTAGATCGTTTTTCGTAACGAGCTTGATCCGTGAAAAAAGTCTCTTAAGCTTCGGGGAGCCGAAGGTCCAAAAAACACCTTCCCTGAGCTCGTTGCCGAGAAACGATTTAATTTCCCAGCACGTAGCGGTCCCACCTTGCAGAGTTTACTGTTTGTCCCTGCGGTCCACTGCGCAGCGGGCGCAAGCGGGTGTGCGCCTGGTGTAAAAACTCTGGCGCTTCGCCTTCTTACCTGCAGCACTATATAAATAGACGAGTAGGTGTGAAGTTACCACAGCATTCATTGCTATTTGCACTGTTTTCCTGCCAAAATTTTTAACCATCACCGAAGCTTGTCTGTTAGAACCGAACGAAGCTCCAGTTTGAAACCTGCTTCGGAGGAAGAAAATTTTAAAGTTTCACAAGTTCATAATTGAATGGCCAGAGTCCGCTCTACCGCCAGGGTTGAGCGCGAGGGAGAAGAAACTGAAGCTTCGGAGACTCTCCCCATCTCCGAAGCCATGCAGCGATCGGGTCTAGTGACTTCGGGAAAGATCCCTCATGATGATACAGAACAAGCAAAACAAGCAATCGCTGAAGCAGAGGAAGAAGATATTGAGGAAACTGATTCCGAAGATGATTATCGCATTGCCATGCCAAGCAAGCCGAGCCACTTGGACTTCGGAAAATCTACTGTTTCGAAGACTGATCTATCCAAGATGGTAAAAGCGGGCTTTTTTACTGAAAATCAGAAGAAGTTGTTGCGCTTCGGCGGAGAAGAGACTACCCCGAAGCCAGAGAAGGATGAGATTGTTATTTTTAAAAGTTTTCTAAAGGCTGGATTAAGGTTCCCCCTACATGGGATTATTGGAGAGGTACTAAAGAGGTTCGGTATCTATTTTCATCAGCTGACCCCTAACGCTATCGTTAGGCTTATTGTTTATATCTGGGCACTCCGAAGCCAAGCAGTGGAACCATTTGCGGACAGCTTCTGCCGGGTTCACGAGCTGCATTATCAAACAAAGGCTAGAAAAGATGGATTGCACGATAATTTTGGTTGCTATAACTTTGCCTATCGGAAAACTACCAAGTTCCCTGTAATTAGCTACCGAAGCAAGTGGGCAGCAGGCTGGAAATCAGAGTGGTTCTATGTCAAGGTTGATGATGACAAGGAAAAGCTTGTACAAAGCCCGCTGGAATTAATCTTCGGAGAAACCCGACCTCGCTGCAATATGACACCCGAAGGTCCAACACAACAAGCAATGAGTGAATTCAGAATTATTGCAGAGCATATTAGCACAAGGGACCTGGTTCAAGAGTTTTTAGCATTCGAAGTTTTTCCCAGTTTGAGAGAATGGGAAATGCCGAAGCTACAGGGGGAAAAGAAAGAAGGTGAACTCGTACGTTTACCTTACTATTTCAAGTTTAAAAAGTACTTTAAAGCACCTTGCCAAGAGTGGCTAGATACGATTGAAGCAATGTGTAATGAAATACTTGGCAATTATTCCAAAAAAGAAGATCAATTGATGACCGCAGCCTTCGACACTCGTCCGAAACGAAGGCTAAATCGAGTGCTGGACGCCTTGGGTTTCGAATACCCAGACTACGAAAATCTGAACAAAGGTGCCGGAGGCCAAAAAAGGAAAAGGGTAACTGAAGCCTTAGATGAAGGTGAAAAAGAGCCAGTAACGAAGAAAATTCCGAAGAAAAGGAAAGCTTCTTCTCCGAAGCAACAAATATCCGAAGCAGAAGAAACTCCCGCATCACCTTCTGCTGCTGTTGTTGAGGAAATTCTTAAGGTAATGACTGAATCCTTACCTGCGAAGCTAAGTCCACTGGGTCCTCAACTGACAAAGTTTTTTCAGAAGGACAAGGAGTCCGAGAAATCGAAGAAAACAATCAAGGCAAGGAAACAAAGAATCATTACCGTGACAGAGGTAATTGACAAAACGCCGCCAAGAGCTTCGGCCCAAAAAACACGAGCAGCTGCAGAGGGGGCAGATATTCAAATTGCACCTTCGGAGGCCGCAGCCGCCGAAGTTACCTCAGCTGAAGATTTGAATTTAGAGAGCACAATTGAACATATTGACCAAATGCTGCTAGACATGGCTGCAGAAGAAGCTGCCACTGCTGCCGAAGAGACTGTGACCGCAGCGTCAAAGAAAGGAAAAGAAATTGCTGATGAAGCTTCAGAAAACGAAGCCTTCGCGTTCCAAAACTTAGTTGGAGAACATCTAACAAAAGCTGAAATAGAAGAGCTTAAAGAGTATGCCCAATCCTGTGGATACAAACCTGGGGCACTCCTCTTCGGAGGCGTTGATGACGAGAAATTAGAGTGTATTCGGGACCAAACAGGGGCCAAAGTTATCAGTACTCTGTCCAAGAGTATTGGATTCCCGAAGCTAGAAACAGACATCAGCCGCTACCGACGACAACATGTCGTTGGTAGTTTATTTTACTCCAACTTCAAGGTGAATGACTTGTCTCTTAACCTTTATTGCTTCTAATAAAAACATGTCTGACGAAGGTTGTGTTTGTGTAGAGTATGTTATTGAGCAAAGCCTTGCAAATGCAGCAAGATCTTGAAGATAAAAAGCATGAAGTTATAATTGGAAATTTGGAAAACAAAATAATGGAGCAATCAGATGCTTTTGAGAAAAAGAACTTTGAGCTCCAGGCAGCCGAAGGTTTACTGGCGGAAGCTGAAGCAAAAATATCAGAACTGAACACAAAGCTTCTCCGCCAGTCTGAGCAGTTCGAACGGGAAAAACAAGATCTCAATGCAAAACTTGAAGCCGAAGCTCAGCAAAATTCGGATTTGAGAAAACTACTGACAAATCTTCAAGAAAAATGCCTGGAATTTAGCAACAAGTGCATTCAACGACTAAGAAAGATTTTTTACTCGGTTGGAGCCAGTAGTGGAAAATTTACCCCCTCAGCTGAAGATCTGCCAAAAACCTTCGAACATATTGAGGGGGAGATTGATGAGCTCGACGAAGTCATAGCTGGGCATGGTGACTTCTGTGCCTGGGTGGCTTCTCGAGGCACTGCTGCGGCTTTCCTGAAGGCTGGTTGCGAGCATGGAAGGATTGTGAATAGGCCGAATTTCACTTTGTCGCCATCAATCCTGGACGACATTCCTGATCTTGCCCGAAGTATCTCTAATAGATTCATAAAAATGATATGGACAAAAGGTGGGCGAGAAAAGGCAGGAGACGAAGCTCGTAGCCACCTTGAACCAGTAAGAAACCATATCTTGTGCTTACCTTTTCTTGTAAGTTCGATTTTGACTTACAACGATCTTATTCATGTAGGATGACGAAGCCGAAGCTGATGATCAAAAATAACGCCGAAGTCGAAGCTCCTTGGAGATTTAGATAGTAGACTGCAGACAGTACTTGAAAAACTTTTGAGATAACTTTTGTAAATGTAAACAAAAACTTGTTTTTAATGTATGCTGTTCATACCTTGTAATATATCCTTAACCTTTCACTGATCTATGAGACATGCTTTGATGTGGACGAAATTTCCTTTTTTTTGAGCCGAAGGCGAAAAAACACCTTCCCTTCTTTTCGTACGCAACGAAGCATAGAAAACAACATTTTTCTTTTTCCCTTCTTCTTTGTGTACGAAGCTCTTTTTTTCCCTTTCTTTTTTCTCTTCTTGCCGAAGCAACCATTTTATGCGATGAAGATGATTATCCTACATATGCCTAGATGAATGTTTATGAATGCAAATGCTATGATGTAATGTGATGTGCAAATGAATGGCCAAACACGTATCCGAAGCCATATTCATAGCCATTATTTTCTTAAAAACAATCACACCTCAGCTCTGCATTCCCTTAGGAACGACTTTGGAGCTTCTTCGCCTTTACTTTTGGCGGAATCAGCGTTGACTTTTCGCTGTAAGCTCTGCATTCCCTTAGGAACGTCTTTGGAGCTTCTTCGCCTTTACTTTTGGCGGAATCAGCGTTGACTTTTCGCTGTAAGCTCTGCATTCCCTTAGGAACGTCTTTGGAGCTTCGTTTTTTCTTTTTGGCACTCGATGGTGCATTCTCAGCTTTTACATTTACATTCTTTGGGGGATTTTGCTCTTATAGAACTAAAAAAGAAAATTACACGTGATGGCCCCATTAAAAACCTTTCTCCCCCTTCGGAAAGGAAAAGGGTGCCATGAAAGAAGAAATAAAAAATAAAAAATATGAAAAATTACATCGCATTATACATAATATCGCCGAAGCTCATCCGCATTCCAAGATCTAGGAATGTCATTTCCGTCCATATCTTTCAATCTGTATGAACCGGGTCTTGACGAAGATGCTACTAAGAAAGGCCCGTCCCATTTCAACTGCAATTTGCCCACTGTTTCCGAGTTGGCCACCCTCCGAAGGACCAAGTGCCCTGGCTCAATATTTTTTAGCCGAACCTTTCTATCCCGCCATTTAACTGTTTCAGCTTGATATTTATTGATATTCTCCACGGCTTGCAGTCTGATCCCTTCTAAAGCATCTTTTTCTATAGAATAAGTAGCTTCGGAATCTGATTCTGCCGAAGCTACTATCCTTATTGATCCGGTTTTAGCTTCCTCTGGAGTTATTGCTTCGTCACCGAATAACAACTTGAATGGAGTGAAGCCTGTAGACCTTGATGTTGTCGTGTTGTGGCTCCACACCACTTTGATTAACTGATCTGGCCATTTTCCTCTGGGTTGATTGAAGATTAACTTCATTATTCCTGTCATTATAATGCCGTTGGCTCTTTCAACGAGTCCATTTGACTCCGGGTGCCTAACTGATGCAAAATGGATCTTCGTACCAATTTGGTCACAGAAATCCCTGAAAGCTTCGGAGTCAAACTGTGTTCCATTGTCCACAGTGATAGCCTTTGGCACCCCGAAACGACAAACAATATTTTGCCAGAAAAACTTTTGGACGGTAGCCGAAGTTATTGTGGCTAAAGGCTTCGCCTCAATCCATTTAGAAAAATACTCCACAGCTACTACAACATACCTCAGGTTCCCTTGGGCCGGTGGTAACGGACCTAACAGGTCAAGGCCCCACCTTTGCAATGGCCAAATGGGTTGTATGAGCTGTGTTAAGGACGAAGGTTTTTTTTTGATCTCTTGCACATTTCTGACAACCTTCGCACTTTTGAACCAATTCTGCTGCATCCGAAGCTGCCTTCGGCCAGTAAAACCCTTGACGGAAAACTTTTCCAAGTAACGGCCTAGATCCGATGTGAGATCCACACAGGCCTGCATGTATTTCTTTCATTAACTCTATACCTTCGGTTCTGGATAAACATTTGAGCAGCGGAGCACAAACTCCATGTTTGTACAACTCCCCTTCTATCATGACATATGGACGAGCTCTTGCCTCTATCCTCTTGTTATAAGCTTCGTCATCTGAAAGGAATTTACCCTGAAGGTAAGAGATGATCTCGGTTCTCCAATCTTCGCTAAAAACAGGAGATATGTTAAGGACTGCTCTTTCAAGAAGTTCCACCGAAGGTGCTTTTATTGTTTCGAAGAACACATCCGAAGGTAAGGGCAGCCCCTGTGCTGCTGACTTAGCTAGCAAATCAGCATGTTCATTTTGTCCTCTAGGGATATTTTTGACAGAAAACCCTTCGAAGGAAGCTTCGACTCTTCGAACCATATCCAGATATTTTTCAAGCTTCGGATCCTTAGCCTTACAACTTTTGTCAATATGACCCGAAACAACCTGGGAATCAGTTTTAAGTATGGCCCTTCTGATTCCCATTGCTTTTAACTTCCGAAGACCTAGAACCAATGCTTCGTACTCAGCAATGTTATTTGTGCAATTAAAATCAAGCTTTGCCGCATAACAAATTTTGACTTTGGAAGGTGAAACCAACACAGCAGCCGCTCCTGCTCCGAAGGTTCCCCAAGATCCATCACAAAACACTGTCCAGGCTTCGTTGTCTTTATTCGTTTCCTCCTCCTGAGCCCCTGGCGTCCAATCAGCAATAAAGTCTGCCAGCGCCTGTGACTGAATCGAAGATCTATGAACATATTCAATACAAAATTCATTGAGCTCTGCAGCCCATTTTCCAATCCTTCCAGTAGCTTCTCGATTCCTCATAATATCCTTCAGAGGTTGTGATGAAGGAACAATTATGTTGTAAGCTTGGAAATAGTGCCGAAGCTTCCTGGAGGCCATCAAGACAGCATACAATACCTTCTCCAGCTCTGTATAATTTTTCTTTGACAAACTAAGAACCTTGGATACAAAATATATTGGGGCCTGCCTCTTGACTTGACCATCAAGCTTCTCCTGGACAAGCGCTGCACTTACCGCTGAGTGCGAAGCTGCCACATATAATAACAAAGGAGCCCCTGGCATTGGTGGAGTCAATGTTGTTAGATCTATTAAATACTGTTTTAGCTCTTCAAAGGCCTTCTGTTGGATTGGTCCCCATTGAAAGACTTCGGCTGACTTCAGCACTTCGAAGAATGGTAAGTTTCTCTCTGCTGATCTGGATATGAATCTATTGAGAGATGCCAATCTTCCTGTCAATCTTTGAGCCCCCTTTTTTGTAGTTGGTGGCTCCATCCGAAGTATAGCTTCAATTTTACTTGGATTGGCTTCAATCCCCTTTGTTGAAACCAAGCATCCAAGAAATTTCCCCTTCACTCCGAAGACGCATTTTTCTGGATTTAACTTCAAGCCAGCTTGCCTGAAACTGGCGAAGGTCTCCTGCAGATCAGCAATATGATTCTCCTGCTTCGTGCTTTTGACAATGATGTCATCAACATAAGTTAGCACGTTTCTGCCTATTTGAGATTGGAGAACCTTCGCAGTCATTCGGCTGAAACTTCCTCCAGCGTTTTTGAGCCCCTCAGGCATCCGAAGATAGCAATATGTGCCACTTGGAGTTATGAAGCTAGTCTTCGGCTCATCTTCCTTCTTCATCCAAATTTGGTGATAGCCTGAATAGCAGTCTAACAGACTCATGAGCTCTGACGAAGCTGCTGCATCAACTAAAGAATCTATCCTTGGTAGTGGGAATTCATCCTTCGGACAAGCCTTGTTAAGATCTGTAAAATCGATGCACATTCGCCACTTGCCATTGGCCTTTTTTTACCATAACAGTGTTAGCCAGCCATTCTGGGTACTTCACTTCTCTGATAACTCCTGCACTGAGGAGTCTTTTGACTTCGTTGCGAGCACCTTCGGCCTTATCATCTGACATTTTCCGAAGCCTTTGCTTTCTGGGTCTGAAGGATGGATCGACATTGAGCGAGTGCTCAATAACATCCCTATTAACTCCGCATAGATCATTGGCTGACCATGCAAAAACATCTTTGTTATTGAACAAAAACCTTATCAAGGTTTTTTCCTGCTCTTCGGATAGTTGAGAGCCTAACAGTACCTTCTGCTCTGCTATGTCCTCACATAAGAGCATAGGCTTCGGCTGATCTGCTGAAGCTGCTTTCTCCCTTCTGAATTTGTACTGTTCACAAACTTCAGCTCCATCTATGTTATGGATTGCTTTTGAGTCAGTCCAATTGCCTTCGGCCCTTCTTGCAGCTTCCTGACTTCCATGGATAGCAATGGGTCCCTGATCTGAAGGTATCTTCATGCAAAGATAGGCAGGATGAAGGATTGCTTCAAAGGCATTGAGAGTACCACGACCAATAATTGCATTGTAAGGGTATTCCATGTCAACAATGTCAAACACAACTTGCTCAGTTCTAGTGTTGTTGATGAATCCGAAAGTCACTGACATGGTGATCTTGCCCAGCGCTACAATCTGTCTTCCTCCGAAGCCACAGAGAGGATGTGTAGCATCATGAATCTTATCTTCTGGCTCTTGCATTTGTCTGAAGGCCTTAGCAAATATGATGTCAGCTGCACTGCCTGTGTCAACCAAGACATTGTGGACCAGAAATCCTTTGATAACACAAGAGATAACCATGGCATCGTTGTGTGGGTAATCTTTGAGCTGAAGGTCCTCTTGGGAGAAGGTAATAGGAATGTGAGACCATCTTGACTTGATGAAGGGTCCTTGCACCCCAACATGCTGTACCCTTCTCTGTGCTTCCTTCTTCTGTTTCTTGTTAGCTGGCTCTGAGGACGAGCCACCTGTGATCGGGAGCACCAGCTTCGGGTCCGAAGCAGCTCCAGCTTGGTCGTTGAACGAAGCCATCAGCTCAAAAAGTGGAAGTGAGTTCACCGGAGGTGGGCGCCAATGTTGGGGACTTGTTCTCAAATGCTATGAGTTAAGAACAAGGCAACACAGAGAATGTTAAACGATAAAGTCCTTCGTCCTTTGAAGCATTATTTCCCTTAGGATATAACGATCTTCGGACGAAGGTCATGAAGGACGAACCTTCATCATCACAGTATACGTTAATGAAAGACGAAGCATATGAAACATAAAAGATAGCATGAATAATCATATAACATCATCCATTTAACTTTATTATATCGTCATAGAGAAATAGAGACAATATCGAATTATAAATGTACCTTCGGCTTGAAAGGAGATGAAAATACAAGTGTGACGCAGAAGCAAATGCCAAGTCAACGTGAACAGTACGGGGGTACTGTTCACCTATTTATAGGCACGGGGTACAACCCATACAAAATTACATACATGCCCTTTACATTTGGTGATAATTCTATAGCACTCTATCGAGGTCTAAATGGCCTTTTCATCTTTAAGTCGGTTCCCTTTTCTGCGAACATGCCGAAGCTTTCCTGCTTCACAGCTTCGGCGCTGTGTCAACCTTTGTATCTTTTGAGCTTCTCCCTTTCTGATACGAGTCCGAAGATACCTGCTCACACATTATAAAGCTGCTTCTCCCTTGAAGACCTTCGGCGACGAAGCATAGACCCAACACCTTGGGTCCGGACTGAGGCCAAGCCGGGCCGACATGTCATCATCTTCGTCATCATCATCATCGTCATCATCATCGTCGTCAGGCATGTTCGGTGATGATTCCAACAGGAGCCCTTCCGTTGCTTGCCTCTCACGACGCTTCTCCAAGGCTTCCCGAGCTCGCATCCTCTCGCGAGCTCGGGCCTTTTCCGCGTCCTTCTTCTCCTTGTCCTTCTCCGCGGCGAGCCTACGCGCGGTTCGGTCCGCCGCGTCCTCCGGGACCGGTGGCAGGGAGAGTTTAAAACTCCTCAACCCCCAGGGATGAACGAAAATCCCAATGTGAGAGCTAAAAACGTAAAAAACTCGGCGCAAAACAGGAGGAGGACCGGACACTTACCAGGGACACATACCCACAGTCGGGACGCATCGGGGGCTGGCTGAGGGCGCCAGCATCTAGCCTCCCTACCGTACCCACTACCCGCCTGAGGAGGTCGTCGGCGGAGAGGGAGGTCGAGGACATCCGCGAACCCTCCAAATCGACCCCCGGCTTCATCTCTGAAAGCCGCAACCGCCGCTCTGCCAAGGGGAGCACCCTCCGGCGATGGATAGCGGCGACGACCCCCGCAGCGGTAAGGCCCTCGGCTTGTAACTTCTGCAAGGCACGGAGAATGGGCTGGAGCTTCTTCTAGTTCTCGCGGGTGGCCCCCCAGCTCCAGTTATCACCGGCGGCGGTCACCACTCGTTGAGAAAACGGCGGAAGCATCCCGTCATCGTTCCGGAGATAAAACTACCGGTTCTGCCACCCCTTGTTCGAAGATACAAGGGAGGCAGGGATGTACTGCGCTGCTCGCCCCGACCTCAGCTGGAGGGTGCAGCCGCCAGCCCGCACCGCCATACGGACCTTCTTCACGTCCGTCGACGCGACGAAGAACTCCGCGGGGAAGAGATGGGTCCACAGGTCCCAGTGGGGGTCAATCCCCAGAAAACCCTCGCAAACCGTCACGAAAATGGCCGCTTGCGCTATGGAGTTGGGGTTGAAGTTATTGATAGTCGCCTAGAGGGGGGGTGAATAGGGCGAAACTGAAATTTACAAAATTAATCACAACTACAAGCCGGGTTAGCGTTAGAAATAATAATGAGTCCGAAAGAGAGGGCGCAAAACAAATCACAAGCAAATCAAGAGTGTGACACGCGGATTTGTTTTACCGAGGTTCGGTTCTCGCAAACCTACTCCCTATTGAGGAGGCCACAAAGGTCGGGTCTCTTTCAACCCTTCCCTCTCTCAAACGATCCCTCGGACCGAGTGAGCTTCTCTTCTCAAATCACTTGGGAATCAAAACTTCCCGCAAGGACCACCACACAATTGGTGTCTCTTGCCTTGATTACAAGTGAGTGTTTGATCACAAGAAAGAATGTCAAAGAAAAGAAGCGATCCAAGCGCAAGAGCTCAAATGAACACTACAAATCACTCTCTCTAGTTACTAGGGCTTTGTGAGGAGTTGGGAGAGGATTTGATCCCTTTTGGTGTGCTTTGCAATGAATGCTAGCTCTTGTATAGTGGTTAGAAGCTGGAAAACTTGGATGCAATGAATGGTGGGGTGGTTGGGGTATTTATAGCCCCAACCACCAAACATGACCATTGGTGGAGGCTGTCTGTCGTATGGTGCACCGGACAGTCCGGTGCACAGTAGACATGTCCGGTGCGCCAGCCACGTCACCAAAGCCGTTGGCTTCAGACCGTTGGAGTTCTGACTTCTGGGCCCGCTTGGATGTCCGGTGGCGCACCGGACATGCACTGTAGAGTGTCCGATGCGCCAGCATGGGCGTGCTTGACGTCTGCGTGCGCTGGTGCGCATTTAATGCGTTCGCAGGTAGCCGTTGGCGCCGAAGTAGCCGTTACCCCGCTGTTGCACCGGATAGTCCGATGAATTATAGCGGAGCAGCCGTTATGATTTCTCGAGGCTGCCAAGTTCCAGAGCCGCGTCTTCTTGGAGCACGGGACACTGTCCGGTGTACACCGGACAGTCCGGTGAATTATAGCGCGCCGGCTTCTGAAAATTCCCGAGGCTGAGGAGTTCTTGCGCGAGGTCCCCTGGTGCACCGGACACTGTCCGGTGCGCCACCGGACAGTCCGGTGCGCCAGACCAGGGAGCCTTTAGCACTCTATTTTGAACCCAACTTTGGTCTTTTTAATTGGCTTGTTGTGAACCTTTGACACCTGTATAACTTATACACTAGAGCAAACTAGTTAGTCCAATTGTTTGTGTTGGGCAATTTCAACCACCAAAATTATCTAGGAACTAGGTGTAAGCCTAATTCCCTTTCAATCTCCCCCTTTTTGGTGATTGATGCCAACACAAACCAAAGCAAATATAGAAGTGCATAATTGAACTAGTTTGCATAATGTAAGCGTAAAGGTTGCTTGGAATTGAGCCAATATAACTACTTACAAGATATGCTTGGATTGTTTCTTCATTTTTAACATTTTGGACCACGTTTGCACCACATGTTTTGTTTTTGCAAACTATTTTATAAATTCTTTTCAAAGATATTTTGCAAATAGTCAAAGGTGAATAAATAAGATTTTGCGAAGCATTTTTCAAGATTTGAAATTTTCTCCCCCTGTTTCAAAATGCTTTTCCTTTGACTTAAACAAAACTCCCCCTAAATGAGATCCTCCTCTTAGTGTTCAAGAGGGTTTTGATATATTTTTGAAATACTACTTTCTCCCCCTTTTGAACACAATAAGATACCAATTTGAAATTTACTAATTGAAAATCTCCAGTTTTAAAATAAGGTGGTGGTGCGGTCCTTTTGCTTTGGGCTCTTACTCTCTCCCCCTTTGGCATGAATCGCCAAAAACAGAATCATTAGAGCCCTACAAAGCTTTTCTCCCCTTTGGCAAACAAATATGAGTGAAGATTGTACCAAAGATGAAGTCCTTTTGCTTTGAACTCTCCCCCAAAAGATGGAGGGAGGCTCGGAGTGATGGCGAAGGATGAGTTACGGAGTGGAAGCCTTTGTCTTCGCCGAAGACTCCAATTCCCTTTCAATACACCTATGACTTGGTTTGAAATAGACTTGAAAACATATTAGTCATAGCATATGAAAGAGACATGATCAAAGGTATATAAATGAGCGATGTGTGCAAATTAGCAAAAGAAATTGCGTGAATCAAGAATATTGAGCTCATGCCTAAGTTTGTTAAAAGTTTGTTCATCAAGAGGCTTGGTAAAGATATCGGCTAATTGATCTTTAGTGTTAATGTAAGAAATCTCGATATCTCCCTTTTGTTGGTGATCCCTTAAAAAGTGATACCGAATGGCTATGTGTTTAGTGCGGCTATGCTCGACGGGATTATCCGCCATCTTGATTGCACTCTCATTATCACATAGCAAAGGGACTTTGGTTAATTTGTAACTGTAGTCCCGCAGGGTTTGCCTCATCCAAAGCAATTGCGCGCAACAATGGCCTGCGGCAATGTACTCGGCTTCGGCGGTGGAAAGAGCGACCGAATTTTGCTTCTTTGAAGCCCAAGACACCAAGGATCTTCCCAAGAACTGGCAAGTCCCCGATGTGCTCTTCCTATTGATTTTACACCCTGCCCAATCGGCATCCGAATAACCAATCAAATCAAAAGTGGATCCCCTAGGATACCAAAGCCCAAACTTAGGAGTATAAGCCAAATATCTCAAGATTCGTTTTACGGCCGTAAGGTGAGATTCCTTAGGGTCGGATTGGAATCTTGCACACATGCAAACTGAAAGCATAATGTCCGGTCGAGATGCACATAAATAAAGCAATGAACCAATCATCGACCGGTATACCTTTTGATCGACGGTCTTACCTCCCGTGTCGAGGTCGAGATGCCCATTAGTTCCCATGGGTGTCTTGATGGGCTTGGCATCCTTCATCCCAAACTTGGTTAGAATGTCTTGAGTGTACTTCGTTTGGCTAATGAAGGTGCCCTCTTGGAGTTGCTTGACTTGGAATCCTAGAAAATACTGCAACTCCCCCATCATAGACATCTCGAATTTCTGTGTCATGATCCTACTAAATTCTTCACAAGTAGATTCGTTAGTAGACCCAAATATGATATCATCAACATAGATTTGGCATACAAACAAATCATTGTCAAGAGTTTTAGTGAATAAAGTAGGATCGGCCTTGCCGACTTTGAAGCCATTAGCAATAAGGAAATCTCTAAGGCATTCATACCATGCTCTCGGGGCTTGCTTGAGCCCATAAAGCGCCTTAGAGAGCCTATAGACATGGTTAGGATACTCAGTATCTTCAAAGCCGGGAGGTTGCTCAACATAGACCTCCTCCTTGATTGGTCCATTGAGGAAGGCACTCTTCACGTCCATTTGGTAAAGCTTGAAGCCATGGTAAGTAGCATTGGCTAATAATATGCGAATTGACTCAAGCCTAGTTACGGGTGCATAGGTTTCACCAAAATCCAAACCTTCGACTTGTGAATACCCTTTGGCCACGAGTCGAGCTTTGTTCCTTGTCACCACACCATGCTCGTCTTGTTTGTTGCGGAAGACCCACTTGGTTCCTACAACATTTTGGTTAGGACGTGGAACTAAATGCCATACCTCATTCCTAGTGAAGTTGTTGAGCTCCTCTTGCATCGCCACCACCCAATCCGAATCTTGTAGTGCTTCCTCTACCCTGTGTGGCTCAATAGAGGAAACAAAAGAGTAATGTTCACAAAAATGTGCAACACAAGATCTAGTGGTTACCCCCTTATGAATGTCGCCGAGGATGGTGTCGACGGGGTGATCTCGTTGGATTGCTTGGTGGACTCTTGGGTGTGGCGGCCTTGGTTCTTCATCCTCCTTGTCTTGACCATTTGCATCTCCCCCTTGATCATTGCCATCATCTTGAGGTGGCTCATTTGCTTGATCTTCTACTTCATCAACTTGAGCTTCATCCTCATTTTGAGTTGGTGGAGATGCTTGCGTGGAGGAGGATGGTTGATCTTGTGCATTTGGAGGCTCTTCGGATTCCTTAGGACACACATCCCCAATGGACATGTTCCTTAGCGCGATGCATGGAGCCTCTTCATCACCTATCTCATCAAGATCAACTTGCTCTACTTGAGAGCCGTTAGTCTCATCAAACACAACGTCACAAGAAACTTCAACTAGTCCTGAGGACTTGTTAAAGACTCTATTGCCCTTGTGTTTGAATCATAACCTAGTAAAAAGCCTTCTACAGTTTTAGGAGCAAATTTAGATTTTCTACCTCTTTTAACAAGAATAAAGCATTTGCTACCAAAAACTCTAAAATATGAAATATTGGGCTTTTTACCGGTTAGGAGTTCATAGGATGTCTTCTTGAGGATTCGGTGTAGATACAACCGGTTGATGGCGTAGCAAGCGGTGTTGACCGCCTCCGCCCAAAACCGATCCGAAGTCTTGTACTCATCAAGCATGGTTCTAGCCATGTCCAATAGAGTTCTATTCTTCCTCTCCACTACACCATTTTGTTGAGGGGTGTAGGGAGAAGAGAACTCATGCTTGATGCCCTCCTCCTCAAGGAAGCCTTCAATTTGTGAGTTCTTGAACTCTGTCCCGTTGTCGCTTCTAATTTTCTTGATCCTTAAGCCGAACTCATTTTGAGCCCGTCTCAAGAATCCCTTTAAGGTCTCTTGGGTTTGAGATTTTTCCTGCAAAAAGAATACCCAAGTGAAGCAAGAATAATCATCCACTATTACAAGACAATACTTACTCCCGCCGATGCTTATGTAAGCAATCGGGCCGAATAGATCCATGTGGAGTAGCTCAAGCGGCCTGTCGGTCGTCATGATGTTCTTGTGTGGATGATGAGCACTAACTTGCTTTCCTGCTTGGCATGCGCTACAAACCCTGTCTTTCTCAAAATGAACATTGGTTAGTCCTAAAATGTGTTCTCCCTTTAAAAGCTTATGAAGATTCTTCATCCCAACATGGGCTAGTCGGCGGTGCCAGAGCCAACCCATGTTAGTCTTAGCAATTAAGCAAGTGTCGAGTTCAGCTCTATCAAAATCAACCAAGTATAGCTGGCCCTCTAACACTCCCTTAAATGCTATTGAATCATCACTTCTTCTAAAGACAGTGACACCTATATCAGTAAATAGACAGTTGTAGCCCATTTGACATAATTGAGATACAGAAAGCAAATTGTAATCTAAAGAGTCTACAAGAAAAACATTGGAAATAGTATGGTCAGGGGATATAGCAATTTTACCCAATCCTTTGACCAAACCTTGATTTCCATCCCCGAATGTGATAGCTCGTTGGGGATCTTGGTTTTTCTCATAGGAGGAGAACATCTTCTTTTCCCCTGTCATGTGGTTTGTGCACCCGCTGTCGAGTATCCAACTTGAGCCCCCAGATGCATAAACCTACAAAACAAATTTAGTTCTTGACTTTAGGTACCCAAACGGTTTTGGGCCCTTTGGCATTAGAAACAAGAACTTTGGGTACCCAAACACAAGTCTTTGATCCCTTGTGTTTGCCCCCAACAAACTTGGCAACTACTTTGCCGGATTTGTTAGTCAAAACATAAGAAGCATCAAAAGTTTTAAATGAAAGACTATGTTCATTTGATGCATTAGGAGTTTTCTTCTTAGGCAACTTAGCACGGGTTGGTTGCCTAGAGCTAGATGTCTCACCCTTATACATAAAAGCATGATTACGGCCGGAGTGAGACTTCCTAGAGTGAATTCTCCTAATATTGCTCTCGGGATAACTGGCAGGGTACAAAATGTAACCCTCGTTATCCTGAGGCATGGGAGCCTTGCCCTTAACAAAGTTTGACAATCTTTTAGGAGAGGCACTAATTTTGACATTGTCTCCTCTTTGGAAGCCAATGCCGTCCTTAATGCCAGGGCGTCTCCCATTATAGAGCATACTTCTAGCAAATTTAAACTTTTCATTCTCTAAGTTATGCTCGGCAATTTTGGCATCTAATTTTGCTATATGATCATTTTGTTGTTTAATTAAAGTCATATGATCATGAATAGCATTGATGTCAACATCTCTACATCTAGTACAAATAGAAATATGCTCAATAATAGATGTAGAGGGTTTGCAAGATTTTAATTCTATAACCTTAGCATGTAATATGTCATTTTCACTTCTAAGGTTAGAGATAGTGACATTGCAAATATCTAGTTCTTTAGCCTTAGCAAGTAATTTTTCATTTTCAATTCTAAGGCTAGCAAGAGAAATGTTCAATTCTTCAATCCTAACAAGTAAATCATCATTATCATCTTTAGAATTGGAAATTGAAACATTACAAACATGAGAATCAACCTTAGCTAACAAATTAGCATTTTCATTTCTAAGGTTGGCAATAGTGTCATGGCATGTGCTTAGCTCACTAGTTAATTTGTCACATTTTTCTATCTCTAGAGCATAAGCATTCTTGACCTTAACATGCTTTTTATTTTCCTTGATTAGGAAGTCCGCTTGGGAGTCCAAGAGATCATCCTTCTCATGGATGGCACTAATCAATTCATTTAATTTTTCCTTTTGTTCCATGTTAAGGTTGGCAAAAAGGGTGCGCAAATTATCTTCCTCATCACTAGCATTATCATCACTAGAGGACTCATATCTAGTGGAGGATTTAGATTTAACCTTCTTTCTTTTGCCGTCCTTTGCCATGAGGCACTTGTGGCCGACGTTGGGGAAGAGAAGTCCCTTGGTGACGGCGATGTTGGCGGCGTCCTCGTCGGAGGAGGACTCGGTGGAGCTCTCGTCGGAGTCCCACTCCCGGCACACGTGGGCATCGCCGCCCCTCTTCTTGTGGTACCTCTTCTTTTCTCTCCTCTTGCCTTTCTTGTCGTTATCCCTGTCACTGTCACTTGATAATGGACATTTAGCAATAAAGTGACCGGGCTTACCACACTTGTAACAAACCTTCTTGGAACGGGATTTGTAGTCCTTCCCCTTCCGTTGCTTGAGGATTTGGCGAAAGCTTTTGATGATTAAAGCCATCTCCTCGTTGTCGAGCTTGGAGGCGTCAATTGGTTGTCTACTCGGTGTAGACTCCTCCTCCTCCTCCGTCGCCTTAAATGCCACCGGTTGTGCTTCGGACGTGGAGGGTTCATCAAGCTCGTTAATCTTCTTTGAGCCTTTAATCATACATTCAAAGCTCACAAAATTCCCGATTACTTCCTCGGGAGTCATTAGTGTATATCTTGGGTTGCCACGAATTAATTGAACTTGAGTGGGGTTAAGGAAAATAAGAGATCTTAGAATAACCTTAACCACCTCGTGATCATCCCATTTCTTGCTCCCGAGGTTGCGCACTTGGTTCACCAAGGTTTTGAGCCGGTTGTACATATCTTGTGGCTCTTCCCCTTGGCGAAGACGGAAGCGACCGAGCTCCCCCTCGATCGTTTCCCGCTTGGTGATTTTGGTGAGTTCATCACCCTCGTGCGCGGTCTTGAGTAAGTCCCAAACTCCTTTGCATTCTTCAACCCTTGCACTTTGTTGTATTCCTCCTTGCTTAGAGAGGCAAGGAGTATGGTTGTAGCTTGAGAGTTGAAGTGCTCGATTTGGGCCACTTCGTCCTCATCATAGTCTTCATCCCCTACGGATGGTACCTGTGCACCAAACTCAACAACATGCTTTTGTGGAGTGAGGTTAGATGAAATCGCATTAAATCACTCCACCTAGCGTAATCTTCACCATCAAATGTTGGTGGTTTGCCTAATGGGACGGAAAGCAAAGGTGTATGTTTGGAAATGCGAGGGTAGCATAGGGGGATCTTACTATACTTCTTGCGCTCTTGGCGCTTAGAAGTGACGGATGCCGCGTCGGAGCCGGAGGTGGATGGCGATGAAGAATCGGTCTCGTAGTAGACCACTTTCCTCATCCTCTTTTTCTTGTCCCCACTCCGACGCGTCTTGTGAGAAGAGGATTTCTCCTTCTTCTCCTTTTGGTGTGAAGAAGACTTCTTCTCCTTCCCTTTGGAGGAGTTCTTCTCCTTTCTCTTGGTGCAGGACTCTTCCGATGAAGTGCTCCCATGGCTTGTAGTGGGCTTTTCGCCGGTCTCCATCTCCTTCTTGGCGTGATCTCCCGACATCACTTCGAGCGGTTAGGCTCTAATGAAGCACCGGGTTCTGATACCAATTGATAGTCGCCTAGAGGGGGGGGGGGTGAATAGGGCGAAACTGAAATTTACAAAATTAATCACAACTACAAGCCGGGTTAGCGTTAGAAATAATAATGAGTCCGAAAGAGAGGGCGCAAAACAAATCGCAAGCAAATCAAGAGTGTGACACGCGGATTTGTTTTACCGAGGTTCGGTTCTCGCAAACCTACTCCCCGTTGAGGAGGCCACAAAGGCCGAGTCTCTTTCAACCCTTCCCTCTCTCAAACGATCCCTCGGACCGAGTGAGCTTCTCTTCTCAAATCACTTGGGAATCAAAACTTCCCGCAAGGACCACCACACAATTGGTGTCTCTTGCCTTGATTACAAGTGAGTGTTTGATCACAAGAAAGAATGTCAAAGAAAAGAAGCGATCCAAGCGCAAGAGCTCAAATGAACACTACAAATCACTCTCTCTAGTTACTAGGGCTTTGTGAGGAGTTGGGAGAGGATTTGATCCCTTTTGGTGTGCTTTGCAATGAATGCTAGCTCTTGTATAGTGGTTGGAAGCTGGAAAACTTGGATGCAATGAATGGTGGGGTGGTTGGGGTATTTATAGCCCCAACCACCAAACATGACCGTTGGTGGAGGCTGTCTGTCGTATGGTGCACCGGACAGTCCGGTGCACACCAGACATGTCCGGTGCGCCAGCCACGTCACCAAAGCCGTTGGCTTCTGACCGTTGGAGTTCTGACTTCTGGGCCCGCCTGGATGTCCGGTGGCGCACCGGACATGCACTGTAGAGTGTCCGGTGCGCCAGCATGGGCGTGCCTGACGTCTGCGCGCGCTGGTGCGCATTTAATACGTTCGCAGGTAGCCGTTGGCGCCGAAGTAGCCGTTGCCCCGCTGTTGCACCGGACAGTCCGGTGTACACCAGACATGTCCGGTGAATTATAGCGGAGCAGCCGTTATGATTTCCCGAGGCTGCCAAGTTCCAGAGCCGCGTCTTCTTGGAGCACCGGACACTGTCCGGTGTACACCGGACAGTCCGGTGAATTATAGCGCGCCGGCTTCTGAAAATTCCCGAGGCTGAGGAGTTCTTGCGCGAGGTCCCCTGGTGCACCGGACACTGTCCGGTGCGCCACCGGACAGTCCGGTGCGCCAGACCAGGGAGCCTTTAGCACTCTATTTTGAACCCAACTTTGGTCTTTTTAATTGGCTTGTTGTGAACCTTTGACACCTGTATAACTTATACACTAGAGCAAACTAGTTAGTCCAATTGTTTGTGTTGGGCAATTTCAACCACCAAAATTATCTAGGAACTAGGTGTAAGCCTAATTCCCTTTCAGTTATGCAGCTCCACCCCGTAGTAATGCGGGAGCGCCCGCATGAAGCGGCTCGCCGGCATCCCAAACCCCCGCTCATGGAAAGGGGTGAAACTGACCACGTACCCCGGTGGCGGAGTCGGGTCGGCCTCGCTCCCAGGGGCCATCCACTCAGGCTGCGGCCCGCCGGAGAGAGGACGGAGCAAACCATCGGTGACAAGGGCCTCTAGATCCTCCACAGTAACGGTGGAGAAAGGCCACGGGTCGCGCGGTGGAATGACGGTCGCCTTGTCAGCCATCGCCGGATGAGGTGCGCAATTTTCTCTTCTCTGTCTACTCTCTTAAGTTGTGAAAACAAAAGCAGAAGGCAAGCGCAGATGGCAGGGTAAAGAACCACCGTCGGCCCCTCTTTCGAGTATATAAAGGCTCGGACGAGATCCGCCCAAAACTTCACTCGAACCCTTGTAGGATCTAGGACACCGGCTAGAGGGGGGGGTGAATAGACGGTTTTGACTAAAATCAAAAACACTAGGTAAATTTAATCAATATAACAAGAGGAATAAATTCTCTAGTGATAACAAGTAAACAATCTATGAGAATCAACTAAGGTGATTGAATACTTGAGGAACAATATGCAAAACACTAATCACTTGCACGACAATAAGTAATGCAAGAAAGTAAAGACACCGAATTTTATCCCGTGGTATCGGTGATTTGCCGATCACCCCTAATCCACGTTGAGGTGGACTTCAAGCTCTCACTTGCTCCTCTATCAAGACACAACTTGATCTTTGAGCCAAGTGGACAAGAAATCACTCAATACCTCGATTCGGCTAATGTCTCCTTTGCCGCTCCGGCGAGGTAGGCGCGAACCCCTCACAATCAACACCGCGACTCCTCCACAATCTTCTTGGAGAGCTCGACGGAGACAATCACCCGAGCCGTCTAGGAGGCGGCAACCTCTAAGAGTAACAAGCCGATGACGCTTGCTCGGTGTACCACCTAGTGCCTCAAGAATCACCGAAGGATGCAAATGCACTAGGAACCCTCAATCTCTCACTAGAATGCAATCTCAAGCAAAGAGTGTGAGAGAGTGAGTTAGAGGATCACAAATGAGCTCAATGTGTGCAAGGAATGACCAAGAGAGGTCTCACACACGAGCTACCCTTCTATTTATAGTCCCCCACCAAATTCCAACCGTTATGAGCAAAAAGCACTGTTGGGGGTATGCTTCGTAGCCGAAGATCCTAAAAAGAACACCTTCGAAAGGTCTTCTCAGAAGCAGGCACCGAAGCTATTATCTATAAAGCTTCGGCACAAAGACAAATCTCAAGATGAAGGGTCGAACCGACTTAGAGATGAATTGACTTAAAGACCCATGATGTTTTGTGTCATTATTGTAGTCGGTTATAAAGGACATAAATGTAATTTTGCACAGGTTGCATCCTGTGCCTATAAATAGGCGAACAGTATCCCGACACTGTTCACGCGATCCTGTAATCACGGATACGTCACGCTTGTACTTTTGCTTTCATTCAAGCCGAAGGTACACTTGTAATTTAATGTCATTTCTATTTTTCCGTGTTAATAAAATAGAAATGATCTAATAATGATATATAAATGTTCATGCTAACTTTTGTATTTCATGTGTTTCTCATTATCACAATCATATACCATAATGATGAAGGTATGTCCTTCATGACCTTCGTCCGAAGATCGTTATATCCCAAGGGAAATAATGTTTCGAAGGACGAAGGGCATTAATCATTTAACCTTCTTTTGTGTTGCCTTGTTCTTAATTCATAGTATTTGAGAACAAGTCCCCAACATTGGTGCCCACCTCCGGTGAACTCACTTCCACTTTCTGAGTTGATGGCTTCGTTCAAAGCTGGAGTTGCTTCGGCTCCGAAGCTTGTACTCCCGATAACAGGCGGTTCATGCTCAGAGCCAGCCAACAAGAAGTAGAAGAAGGAGGCACAGAGAAGGGTACAACATGTAGGGGTACAAGGACCCTTCATCAAGTCAAGATGGTCTCACATCCCGATTACCTTCTCCTAAGAGGATCTTTAGCTCAAGGACTACCCTCACAATGATGCTATGGTTATCTCTTGTGTTATCAAAGGATTTCTAGTCCACAATGTTTTGGTTGACACAGGCAGTGCATCGGACATTATATTTGCTAAAGCCTTCAGATAGATGCAAGAGCCCGAAGATAAGATCCATGACGCCACACATCCCCTTTGTGGCTTCGGAGGAAGGCAGATTGTAGCACTTGGCAAGATCACGATGCTAGTAACCTTCGGATTTATCAACAACACAAGGACTGAACAAGTTGTATTTGATATTGTTGACATGGAATACCCTTACAACGCAATCATTGGTCGTGGTACTCTCAATGCTTTTGAAGCAATTCTTCATCCAGCATATCTTTGCATGAAGATACCTTCGAATCAAGGGCCTATTGCTATTCATGGAAGTCAGGAAGCTGCCAGAAAGGCCGAAGGAAACTGGACAGATTCAAAAGCAATCCATAACATAGATGGAGCTGAAGCTTGTGAGCAATACAAGTACAGAAGGGATAAAGCTGCTTCGGCCGATCAGCCGAAGCCCATGCTCTTATGTGACGATATAGCAGAGCAGAAGATGTTATTGGGATCTCAATTGTCTGAGGAACAGGAGAAAACTTTGATAAGGTTTCTGTTCAACAACAAAGATGTCTTTGCATGGTCAGCTAATGATCTCTGCGGAGTCAACAGGGATGTTATTGAACACTCGCTCAATGTTGATCCATCCTTCAGACCCAGAAAGCAGAGGCTTCGGAAAATGTCTGATGACAAGGCCGAAGGTGCTTGGAATGAAGTAAAAAGACTCCTTAGCGCCGGAGTCATCAGAGAAGTGAAGTACCCAGAATGGCTAGCCAACACTGTTATGGTTAAAAAGGCCAATGGCAAATGGAGGATGTGTATTGATTTTACCGATCTCAACAAGGCTTGTCCGAAGGATGAGTTTCCATTACCAAGGATAGATTCCCTAGTTGACGCAGCACAGCTTCGTCAGAGCTTATGAGTCTGCTAGATTGTTATTCAGGCTATCATCAAATTTGGATGAAGAAAGAGGATGAGCCAAAAACCAGCTTCATAACCCCTAGTGGAACATATTGTTATCTTCAGATGCCTGAGGGGCTCAAGAATGCTGGAGGAAGCTTCAGCAGGATGACAATGAAGGTTCTTCATTCTCAGATAGGCAGAAATGTGCTAACTTATGTTGATGATATCATAGTAAAAAGCACGAAGCAAGAAAATCACATTGCTGATCTGCAGGAGACCTTCGCTAATTTAGACAAGCTGGTCTGAAGCTGAATCCAGAAAAGTGTGTCTTCGGAGTGAAGAAGGGGAAATTCCTTGGTTGCCTAGTTTCAACAAAAGGGATTGAGGCTAATCCAAATAAAATCGAAGCTATTCTTCAGATGGAACCACCAAACACAAAGAAGGGGGCTCAACGACTGACGGGAAGACTTGCATCTCTGAATCGATTCATATCTAGATCAGCAGAGAGAAATTTACCATTTTTTGAAGTGCTGAAGTCAGCCGAAGTTTTTCAATGGGGGTCAGGCCAGCAGAAAGCCTTCGACGAGCTGAAGCAGTATTTGATAGATCTAACGACATTAACTCCACCAGCGCCAGGGGCTCCTCTGTTGTTATATGTGGCAGCTTCCCACTCAGCGGTAAGTGCGGCACTTGTCCAAGAGAAACTTGAAGGGCAAGCCAAAAAGCAAGCCCCAATATACTTCGTCTCCGAAGTCCTTAGTTTATCAAAAAAAACTATACAGAATTGGAGAAGGTGTTGTATGCTGTTTTGATGGCTTCCAGGAAACTTCGACATTATTTTCAAGCATACCATATAATTGTTCCTTCTTCACAGCCTTTGAAGGATATTATGAGAAATAGAGAAGCTACTGGAAGGATTGGGAAGTGAGCTGCGGAACTCAATGAGTTCTGCATTGATTATGTGCATAGATCTTCGATTCAGTCCCAGGCGTTAGCAGACTTCATTGCTGACTGGACGCCAGGGGCTCAGGAAGAAGAAGCAAGTAAAGATGCCGAAGCTTGGACAGTATTCTGCGATGGTTCTTGGAGAACCTTCGGGGAAGGTGCAGCTGTCGTCTTAATTGCACCTTCCAAAGTCAGAACATGCTACGCAGTGAAACTTGATTTTAGTTGTACAAATAATATTGCTGAATATGAAGCTTTACTTTTGGGTCTTCGAAAGTTGAAAGCAATGGGGATATGAAGGGCGGTCCTCAAAAATGATTCTCAAGTTATTTCTGGCCATGTTGACAAAAGTTGCAAAGCAAGAGATCCGAAGCTTGAAAAATATTTGGATGCAGTTCGAAGACTTGAACCCTCCTTCGAAGGGTTTTCTGTTAAGAATATTCCACGAGGAGAAAATGAACACGCTGATCTACTAGCCAAGTCAGCAGCACAGGGGCTGCCATTACCTTCAGAAGTTTTCTTTGAAACAATAAAATCACCTTCGGTTGACCTTCTTGAAAGAGCAGTGCTCAATATATCTCCTGTTTATAGCAAAGATTGGAGAACTGAGATCATGTCTTTTCTCCAGGGCAATTTTCTTTCAGATGACGAAGCTTATCAAAAGAGAATAGCGGCAAGAGCACGTCCATATGTAATAATAGAAGGGGAGTTATACAAGCATGGAGTCTGTTCTCCATTACTCAAATGTCTATCCAGAACTGAAGGTATAGAGCTGATGAAAGAAATACATGCAGGCCTGTGTGGATCTCACATCGGATCCAGGCCTCTGTTGGGTAAAGTTTTTCGTCAAGGATTCTATTGGCCGAAGGCAGCTTCGGATGCAGCAAGATTAGTCCAAAAATGCGAAAGTTGTCAAAAATGTGCAAGAGATCAAAAACAACCTTCGTCTCTAACTCAATTAATACAGCCCACTTGGCCATTGCAAAGATGGGGCCTTGATTTGCTAGGCCCACTTCCACCAGCACAAGGGAATTTAAAATATGTTGTAGTGGCAGTGGAATATTTTTCTAAATGGATTGAGGCAAAGCCTTTAGCCACAATAACTTCGGTTACTGTTCAAAAGTTTTTCTGGCAAAATATTGTTTGTCGCTTCGGAGTGCCGAAGGCCATTACCGTGGACAACAGAACGCAGTTTGATGCCGAAGCTTTCAGAGAATTTTGTGAACAAATTGGCACGAAGATCCATTTTGCATCAGTTCGGCATCCGGAGTCAAATGGACTTGTAGAAAGAGCTAATGGCATTATAATGACAGGAATAATGAAGTTAATCTTCACCAGCCAAGGGGGAAGTGGCCGGACGAATTAATCAAAGTGGTGTGGAGCCACAACACAACAATATCAAGGTCAACAGATTTTACACCATTCAAATTGCTGTTTGGTGACGAAGCAATAACTCCAGAAGAAGCTAAAACGGGATCAATAAGAACAATGGCTTCGGCAGAAGACAAAGCTGACTATTATGTGGCAAAAGATGCTATAGAAGGGATCAGGCTTCAGGCTGTAGAGAATATCAATAAATATCAAGCCGAGACAATAAAATGGTGTGACAGAAAGGTTCGGCTAAAAAATATTAAGCCAGGACACTTGGTACTTCGGAGAGTCGCCAACCCAGACACAGTGGGCAAGCTACAGTTGAAATGGGAAGGGCCTTTCCTGGTAGTATCTTCGTCAAGACCCGGCTCTTACAGGCTGAAGGATATGGACGGCAGCGATATTCCTAGATCTTGGAACGCAGATGAGCTTCGGCGGTATTATGTGTAACCTGATGTAATCTTTTTTTCTTTCCTATGACACCCTTTTCCTTTCCAAAGGGGGAGAAAGGTTTTTAATGGGGCTATAGCATGTAATTTCTCTTTTTCTTATATCAGCTCTACAAGAGCAGTATCCCCCGAAGATGTAAATGTAAAAGCTGGGCATGCATCATCGAGTGCAATGAGAAAAAAACACGGAGAAGCTCGAAAGACGTCCCTAAGGGGATGCAGAGCACGACGAAGCCACAAAAAAGCCGTTCCTAAGGGAGCGCAGCGTAAGTTTTCTGCTCAAAAGTCGTTCCTAAGGGAATGCAGAGCTTACAGCGAAAAGTCAACGCTGATTTCGCCGAAATAAAAGGCGAAGAAGCTCCTAAGGGAGGCTTACAGCGAAAAGTCAGCGCTGATACACCGAAAAATAAGCGGTGAAGCCGAAAAATAAACGACAAAGATTTGTTATTATGGTTTCATATGTGTCTTCGAACATTCATTTGCACGATACATTACATCATACATTTGCATTCATAAACATTCACTTAGACATACATAGGATCATCATCAGCATAACATACAAACCTGCTTCGGCTTCGAAAGAGAAGGCTTCGGAAAAAAGAGAAAAAGAGGCAATTTTATGCTTCACTGTGTACGTAAAGAAGGGAAGGTGTTTTTCGCCTATGGCTCAAAAGTATTAATTTCGTCCACATCAAAGCATTTCATACATGGACGTAAAATGAAGATTATATTACAAAGTGAAATTCAATTACATCATACTTTATACAAGTTATCACATAGTTTTTTGAGCTATTTTTACAGACTATTCGAGCTTCGACAGCATTTATGGAGCTTCTTCCTTCTATTTTGCACCTTCGGCTTGGTCAACCTGTATGTAAGTATTATTAGCTGAATTCAAAATTCAAAGGAAAAGGTAATCATAAGGTATAATATTGTTACCAGCTTAAGGTGATCTCGGGCTTCGTCACCAGCTTTCTCTCGCCCACCCTTCGTCCATATCACCTTTATAAATTTATTCGCAATGCTTCGGGCGAGGTTAGGAATATCATCTAAAATTGCTGGTGATAGGCTGAAATTGGGTCTGTTGATAATTTTTCCATGCTCACAGCCAGATTTCAGGAACGCAGCAGTGGTGCCCCGAGAAACTACCAGGGCACAAAAGTCGTCGTGTCCAGCAATAACATCATTGAGGTCATCAATCTCACCTTCGATGTGTTCGAAGGCTCCTGGCAGTTCTTCAACCGAAGGAATAAATTCTTCACTACTGGCCCCGACTGAATAAAACACCTTCAGTCGTTGAACACATTGATTGCTGAATTTCAAGCATTTGTTTTGAAGGTCTATCAATGATTTTTTTAAAGCTAAACCATTCTGGATTTCAGCCTCAAGTTTTCCATTAAGCTTCAGCTTTTCTTGTTCGGAACCGAGAAGCTTCGTATTCAGTTCTGTTATTTTAGCTTCGGCTTCTGATAGTAAACCTTCAATTGTTTGGAGTTCGAACTCTTTTTTTTCAAAAGCAGTTGTTTGATATTTTATTTTGTTTTCTAAGTTTTCAATTATAACCTCGTGCTTTTTGTCTTCTAAATCCTTTGCATCCTCAAAGCTTTGCTCAATAGCATACTCTGTACACGAATAACCTTCGTTAGAAAACATTTTTTATGAAAATAAAAAGTTAGAGGGAGATTGTTTACCTTGGAATTGGAATAAAACAAACTATCGACGATGTGTTGTCGTCGGTAGCGGCTAATATCGGCTTCGAGCTTCAGGAAACCGATACTCTTAGAGTACCAATAACCTTTGCTCCGGTCTGATCTCGGATGCAGCCTAGCTTCTCATCATCAACACCTCCGAAGAGAAGTGCCCCTGGTCGATAGCCGCAAGAAATGGCATATTCTTTCAATTCTTCTTTTTCGGCTTTTGTTAATTCTTGACCAACCAAGTTTTGAAAATTGAAAATTTCATCTTCTAGTGTTTCTTCGGCAATTTCTTTCTTTTTCTCGGCCTCTGGGGCCGAAGCCTCTTCGGTGGCTCCAGCAGCTTCTTCTGCGGCCATGTCTAGCAGAATTTTATCTATATTAAGAGCCACACTTTCCAAATTGATATCTTCGGCTCTAGTAGCTTCGACATCTGTGGCCTCCGAAGGTGTAGCTTCGGTGGATATTATGCTTTCAATAACAGGCACCTTCGGAGCTGAAGCCTTTGGCGGTGTTGCTTCAATCACTTTTGTCACAGTAACAATCTTTTGCCTCTTTGGCCTAGGTGCCTTTGTTTTTGTGGGCTCCTTTTCCTTATGAAAAAGCTTCATCAGATGAAGCCCCAATGGACTTAGTTTGATAGGCAAAGTTTCAGTCATTACCTTTAGGATTTCCTCTATTTTAGCAGCAGAAGATGTCGCAGAAGTCTTCTCTTCCTCATTAATTGATTTTTGCTTTGGGGACGAGTCCTTTCTTTTCTTCGAAGCAAATGCTTTCGCCTCAGATTTTTGTTTCTTCTTCTTTGATTGATCTTCGTCGTCTTTATTCAAAGCGCTGGCCACTCTTTTTCTTTTTTGCCCTTCGGCACCCTTGTCCAGTCGCTCATAATCAGGATATTCAAATCCTATAGCATCCATCACTCTGTTTAGCCTTCGTTTCAGACGGGTGCCGAAGGCCGCTGTCATCAATTGATCTTCTTTTTTAGAGTAATTTCCAAGAATTTCGTTGCACATTACTTCAATTGTATCCAGCCATTCTTGGCAGGGTACTTTGAAATGTTTTTTGAACTTGTAGTGGTAAGGCAACCGAATAAGCTCCCCTTTCTTCTTCTCCCCCTCCAGTTTCGGCATTTCCCACTTCTTCAAAGTAGGAAATACTCTGAAGGCCAAAAATTCCTGCACTAAGTCTCTAGTGCCAATATGATCTGCAATTACTCGAAATTCAGCCAAAGCAATCTGGCTCGGGCTCCCCCGTATCATGTTGCACGGGGGTCTTGTTTCTCCGAAGGTCAGTTCTAATGGACTCTGGACCAATTTTATCTTCATCTTCGTCAACTTTGACATAAAACCATTCAGATTTCCACCCTGCTGGCCATTTGCTTCGGTAGCTAATCACTGGGAACTTTGTAGTTTTGCGGTAAGCAAAGTTGTAGCAGCCAAAAGTTTCATGCAAACCATCCCCCCTGGCCTTGGTTTGGTAGTGCAGTTCGTGTACTCGGCAAAAACCTTTGGAGAATGGTTCCACCCCCTGGCTTCGGAGGGCCCAGATATAAACACTCAGCCTAACGATATCGTTAGGCGTCAGCTGATGAAGGTAGATCCCATATTTCTTCAACACACCAGCAATCATCTTGTTCAGAGGAAATCTTAAACCAGCTTTAAAAAGACTTTTGAAAACCACTACTTCATTTTTTCCCGGCTTCGGGATAGTTTCTTCTCCACCGAAACGAATCAATTCCTTCTTTGCTTCACTAAGATAGCCCAACTTCACCATCTTAGGAAAATCAGCTTCGGAGATGGTGGACTTTCCGAAGTCCAGGTGGCTAGGCTTGCTCGGCACTGCGCTACTGTAATCATCTTCAGAATCAGTTTCTTCAACAGCAGTCCGTTCTGCTTCGGCAGCAGGGATGTCTTCGGCAGCAGGGATGTCTTCGGCAGCAGGCATGTCCTCCGGTGTTACCAACCCAGAGCGCTTCATTGCTTCCGAAATAGGAACAGGGTCAGTAGCTTCGGTCTCGTCTCCCTCACGATCGACCCGAGCAGTAGAGCGAACTCTGGCCATTTGATTATGATTTACTTGAAATTTTTGGTGTTGACTTTTTTGTTTTCTCCGAAGCTCTTACTCTTGTGCCGAAGCAGAATCACAAGCAAAGTTTTGTCTGAGCACGATGATTAAGCTTCGGCTATGACTAAAAATTTGGCAGCAAAACTGAAAGTAGCCTAGAGGGGGGGGGGGTGAATAGGCTACACCTGAAAATTTTCACTAAAAACTTCGAAATAGGTTAAATTAAAGTTGCACAGGTGCAAACCGGTTCAGTCGATTTTAATCACAACTGAACAAGTTTGAACCCACTCAACTTAAATTTAATAATCTATTGAACAAATGCGAAGTAGTAAAGAAAATAGCTAAAGATTTGCCCTACACGAGTACTACTTAAATGAATAGTATGAACCAACCACCGAATATGAAGTGCTTAACAAGAACACACAAGAACACGCGATATAACCCGAGGTTCGGCAACCACCACAAAGGTGTCCTACTCCTCGTTGAGGAACCCACAAAGGGCCGGGTCTTTTCCAACCCTAATCCTCCACAAGCCGACCACAAAGGTCAAGGCAATCTCTTCTCAAATCTGCTCAAGGAGCGGGTGATACAAACTTCTTGGGGTCGTCCACAAATTTGGAGACTCCCAAGCAACCTCTAACCGTCAAGGAACACGAGGTTCCAAGAGAAACAAATCCGCACACGGTTAAGTTTGCAACGAGCTCAAGAACAAGAGAATGGGAGAATCGAGATGAAATTGACAGCGAGTTCGATCGAGTTCACCTCACACCAAGGGTCCTTCAAATGATTGAAGGAGATGCGATTGCGGGTGTGAGAGGTGAAGTGAATGCTCTTGTTTGAGGGTTGGTCAGCCAAAGATTCGTGGGAGAGGCAGAAGTAAATGAGAGAGAGAGTGTGAGGGGGTATATAAAGGATCCCCCAAAAGCTAGCAGCCGTTGGGAGAAAGTGGGCAAAAACCGGTTGAACCGGTTTCGAAACCGGTTGAACCGGTTTCTACCAGGGGGATCCCGGTCCACTGGACTACTCAGCCGGACAGTGGACCGGTTTCAAAACCGGCTGAGTAGGGTTAAATTTCGGCTCAACCGGTTTCAGAAAAATATCTGCTGCGACTTTTCTGACAGCTCTGACTGTCAGACAGAACAGAGCAGAGGTGGCAGGGTGAACAGTACCAAAACCGGTTGAACCGGTTTCAAAACCGGTTGAACCGGTTTTGGGGGCTGAAACCAAACTTTGAGAATTTTGAAGAGAACAAAGGGAGGGACTTTGTGGGAAGTAAAATTTTTTTTTCTCAAGAGCATTCATGATCTGGAAAAAAAATGATCTCAAGGGAGTTTTCAAAAGAATTGAACTTGGCTCGTTTCACAACTTACTTAACCGTCGCGGATCCCTCTTAATTGTATAGCAATTCCTATGACTCAAGAATTATAAACTTAGCACCGCCGTTGTTTCATAGCACTTGGAGCACGCCATTGGATGTGGAATTTTAAATCCGCTGTGCTTTATACTTTTATTCTCGTAGGATCTGTGCTTCTCCTGTCTGTAGAAATACTGTGTACATACTAGGAGCAAACTTGTTAGAATCATAGTTTGTTTTGTCATTAATCACCAAAACCCTCAATTAGGGTCGATTGCACTTACAATCTCCCCCCTTTTTGGTGATTGATGCCAAAACAAACTAGTATGGAAATAATAATTAAAAGTTACAAATACTCGTGATAAAAAATCTTTTGTGTATGTGTAGCTCCCCCTAAATATGTGCATGAGTTTTGCGATATTTACATTGACTTGATATGTCAATTTGCAACATATTTAGAGAGAGAACAATCAACACCATACAAAAAAATGATGAGATATGAAACATAATTGAATATAAAGAGTAAAAACACATTCAAGCTCATCATCGCATAGCATATGATATGAAAGAGTTCTACAGCTATTACAATAATGAGAGCTCGTCTCATCACATCATCAAGTGTTTATGGCTTTCAAGCCATGCATGCAGCCAATAGTTATTACAGACCAAGTGTTCATTACAAAAATAAAGTACTGAATAATAAACGTTCTCCCCCTTTTTGGCACCAAGAACCAAAAAAGAGAGAGAGAGAGAGAGAGGGGCCAAATCAAGGATCACCAGTGGGGAGGAGGTTGATGAGGAGCAAAGAGGTGTTGCGCCAGGTCGTAGGCAAAGTGGTCCTCTCCAGACTGGGCCGGAGGAGGAGCACTGCCAGACGGGTCCTGGGGCGGAGGGTAAGAGGACGATTGACCCGGATCCCCGTGATATGGGGGTGGGTCAAACTGCTCCGGATCATCAACATAAGTTTCTTCTTCGACGCCATCGGCTGATGAGAAAGGTACCCCATACGCCTGCTGGTACCACTCATTGACATCTGGAGGAGGAGGGTGAAGAGGTACATCAGGAGAGCGAGGGGCGAATTGAGTACCCAAAGCAGAAGCTTGACGATGAAGGTTGTCGTCGGTCTCCCGCTGACGTCGAGCCACCTCATGGACATCTGCAGCAATATTTCGGCACATGGAGAAGAAGGCCGCAAACCCGTGGGCCAGGCGGGCACCCATCCCACGGCCACGACCTCGACCATGACCACGTGGTGTGGGAGATCCGCGGCCAAGGGAAGGGCGCGAGGCACCAGCAGCAGCAGCAGCACCAGCACCGGCAGACGGACCAGTAGATGTAGGACCACGAGAACTGGAGGGGGCTTTCCTGAGACGCCCAGCTGGATTGTTGGGATCAATCCAGAAAGGAGTGTATGACTGATGTCGGGTGCCTTTCTCAAATCTGAATTGGGTCACGACCTCAATCATCTTCATAATGAATGGGGCATGAAGACACCCCTTCAAAGGAAAGCAGGCTGCATGAATAATTTCCTGCCATATCATGTCAAAGACATTAATCCTTTCTGAGCTGTTTGGTTTCATAAAAGAGAGCAAGACTTTGCTCTCCCCAAGGATGTTCATCTGATTTCCCCCTTTTGGAATGAGGGTCATCCTGCAGAGGGAGTTGATATAACAATAATACTTATGAACGTTGGTTGACTCCCAATACTTTCCAGACTCAGACAAATGAAGGTCCTTGGCTTCATCTCTTGTGGGCTGCCGGAAATCATGAATCTTGATCTTGTCTCCAGATATATCCTCGTCAGAAAAACCAAGAATGTGAGCAAATCGACGATAGCTCACCTTGTACCAACTACCTTCAATGAAGAAGTTCAGATAGGGGTAGTTGTAATGGCTCTCCTTGTCAGCAAGCTTTATCCAGAGAGTGGAATAAAATTGTGCAATCACTTCATCATTCCAATCATATTGGAATGTCATGATGTTCTTCATTTGCTTCCTTTCACAGGCCCTTAGTGCCTGTGACATCTCTGGGTCCCCAATTGCTTCGCAACCTTCCCAGTTAATATAACGTTGATGAAGGATGGGTTGATGCTTCTTGGGAAGAATAACTGAATTATAGAAATCCACGTGGTGAAGAGTCCAGAAACGATTTCCATCGATCCTGGCATCGCGAATACGCAATACCGGATTTTGGAAACGCAGATCCTGGAGAAGAGCAGACCCTCCACTAGCCGTGAAGTCAGTGACTGGCTCATTGCCAGCACGCCGAGCCTCGGCCCGGTGGAGAACCAAGCCGCGAATCGCAGGAGCCGTCGCCGGGGGAAGATCAACTTCATCGTCCTTCCCACCGTCATCATCACTTGCAGGCTCCCACGCCTGCGGATTCGTCGCAGGTCGAGACCGACCGGAGGGAGTCCGGGAAGTCCGACCGCGAGCACTTTGAGACCCGGAGGCCTCAGTACCCGGCATGACATTTCCGCATCCGCGCCCTCGCTTGGATCGAGAGCGAGGAGGGGTATCACCATGGATCTCCTGGTCATCCGATGAGTCGGATTCGACCACTGACGGGTTCCTTCGACGCACCATTCTAAGAAATAAGAAATGAGAGATAGAACCTATGATGAGCAAGGATCAACCACGTTTGAGAAGAAGCGCATAAGAGATTGAATCATGCACTTCAACCGTTCATATGAGCGGTTCAACTACAACAAACAATATCAAATTGCTAATCTCAAACAGTGTTTGTGACAAAATGAACATAGTCTAAGTGTTGCAATCACTTAAACTAAAATGTACCCAACAAATGATACATAAGATAATCAAGAACGCGTAGGATCGAGTACAAGGAAATAACATAGAACAATACCTCGATCCGAAGATGGGGGTCAAGATTTCCCAACGAGATGGAGGAAGATGGTGGAAACACGCCGGGAAGACGGATCTCCAACCACACTTCCAAAAGGGTGAGAGCTCGAGAGAGTTTGGAGAGGAGAGAGGAGAAACAGAAATGGCGGCGGCGGCTGGTAACAAGACTGAGAAGGGAAGAGGAGAGAGGGAGAGGTATAAAAAAGAGAGGAGTCGGCCGCCAGAAAACCGAAAACCGGTTCAACCGGTTTCAAAACCGGTTCAACCGGTTTCGGGTCAAACGGCGCAGTAAAAGCGCGCAGAAAACAGTGTTGACTGCGCGAAAAACCTGGCAGTCTGACAGCACAGACTGCAAAACTGACAGCGCAGACTGCGCAGCTGTCAGCGCAGGCTGCGCGCGGACTGACGGCGCGACAGCCAAAACCGGTTCAACCGGTTTTTATACCGGTTCAACCGGTTTCCACCAGGAAGAAACCGGTTGAGTGGTCTACTCAGCCGGTTTACTCAACCAGATTTCAAATATTGCCCGGAAGGGCTGTAATAGCACTTAGCAAATATGACATGAGATATTTTAGAGATAACAATGACATTTCTCAATTCATATTGCTCAAACAATCAATTTTCAATCATCAAATTTGATCAAAATTTTAGTTATTAAGTCACGTTTCGAGAATCCAAGATATTTAGCTCACTCCTAAGAAAACAAAACCTAGTCTCATCAAGGGTTTTGTAAAGATATCGGCTAGTTGATTTTCGGTGCTCACATGAAATAGTTCGATATCTCCTTTGGCTTCATGGTCTCTCAAGAAATGGTGTCTGATGTCAATATGTTTAGTTCTAGAGTGTTGCACTGGATTGTTTGCAAGTTTTATGGCACTCTCATTGTCACACAAAAGAGGAATTTTGTTAAACTCACAACCAAAATCTCTAAGGGTTTGCTTCATCCATAGCAACTGTGCACAACATGCCCCAGCTGCTATGTATTCAGCTTCTGCAGTGGAGAGTGCAACACAATTTTGTTTCTTGGAACTCCATGACACTAAGGACCGCCCAAGGAATTGGCAAGTCCCAGTAGTGCTTTTCCGATCTACTTTGCAACCGGCATAATCTGAGTCAGAATAGCCAAGCAAATCGAAAAAGGAGCCTTTAGGATACCATAATCCTAGGTTTTGGGTGTGGACTAAGTATCTTAGAATTCTCTTAACGGCTACAAGATGACAGTCTTTAGGATTTGCTTGAAAACGAGCACACATACAAACACTCAACATTATATCAGGCCTAGATGCACATAAGTAAAGCAGTGATCCTATCATTGATCTATATAATTTTTGATCTACAGGTTTACCTTCCTCATTTAGGTCGAGATGTCCATTTGATGACATTGGAGTCTTGGCGTGCTTTGCTTTTTCCATGCCAAACTTCTTGAGCATATCTTGAGTATATTTAGTTTGGCATAGAAAGGTACCTTCCTTGAGTTGTTTGACTTGAAATCCCAGGAAGTATTTAAGCTCGCCCATCATAGACATCTCAAACCTGTTCGTCATTACTTTGCTAAACTCTTCACAAAATTTTTCATTAGTACTACCAAATATAATGTCATCAACATATATTTGGCACACAAATAATTCATTATCAACTTTTCGAGTAAACAAAGTAGAGTCAGCTTTTCCTATTGTAAACCCATTTTTAATTAGAAAATCTTTAAGACAGTCATACCAAGCTCTAGGGGCTTGTTTAAGCCCGTAGAGTGCCTTGTGAAGAAGATAAACATGATTTGGCTTCTTTGGGTCTTCAAAGCCCGGTGGTTGCTCCACATATACTCTTTCTTGTAGTGGTCCATTTAGAAAAGCGCTCTTGACATCCATTTGATATAGCTTGAAATCATGGTTAGTAGCATAGGCAATTAATATTCTAATTGATTCTAACCTTGCTACCGGCGCATATGTTTCACCAAAGTCAAGTCCTTCCACTTGAGTATAGCCTTGGGCAACCAACCTTGCCTTGTTTCTTGTAACAACGCCATTTTCATCTTGCTTGTTCCTAAAGACCCATTTAGTCCCAATCACATTTTGTTTGGGTCTTTGGACTAAGGACCAGACTTCATTCCTAGTGAAGTTGTTCAACTCCTCTTGCATCGCAGTTATCCAATCCGGATCACCCAATGCTTCTTCAACCTTAAGTGGCTCAAGAGAGGAAACAAACGAGTAAAATTCACAAAAATTAGCTAAACGTGATCGAGTCGTTACCCCTCTCCTGATGCTACCCAGGATGTTGTCCACCGGATGATCCCTTTGAATTGTATGATGGACTCTTGGATGAGCCACTGATGGATGTCTTTGTATTTGCTCTTCCTCATCAGTTACTTGATCAAGAGGCACTTCACCATCAATATTTTCTTGTTCATCTTCTACCACTGTTGGCATCCTTTGATGATTTTCTTCGTGGTTTGGATGACTTGAGGTTGATGGGTTTGCTTGGGTGGAGACATTGTCACTCACCACCCTTGCACCCACATCAACTACCTCATTGGTCATCCACAAGGTTCCTTCTTCATCATCCCTTTCTTGAGGTCTCACCTCACCTATGGCGAGTTTCTTTATGGCCTCACAAGGTAGTTTTTCATTTCCTGCAGTGTCATTAGAAACATGCCCTTGCGAGCCATTAGACTCATCAAATGTCACGTCTATCGCTATTTCAACAAGACCGGTGGAATTGTTGAAAACACGATATCCATGTGCATTTGATGCATAACCAAGCAAGAAACCCTCGTCCACTCTAGGAGCAAACTTTGAGCTCTTGACTTTCTTGTTAAGAATAAAACATTTACAACCGAATACTCTAAAATAATCAACTTTAGGTTTGTTACCAGTGAGAAGCTCATAAGCAGTCTTTTTGTAGATCTTATGAAGATAGAGGCGGTTGATTGCATGACGGGCGGTGTTGACCGCCTCTGCCCAGAAGTTGTCAGGTGTCTTGTATTCATCCAACATGGTTCTTGCAGCTTCAATTAGAGTCCGGTTCTTTCTTTCCACAACACCATTTTGTTGTGGAGTGTAAGGCACCGAGAACTCATGCTTGATTCCCTCTTCTCCTAAGAATTCTTCGACACCTGTGTTCTTGAATTCCGTCCCATTATCGCTTCTCACTTTCTTGATTTTGAGCTCAAATTCATTTTGAGCTCTCCTCATGAATTTCTTTAAAATTTCTTGAGTTTCACCTTTGTCACTCAAAAAGAAAACTCAAGTGAATCGAGAAAAATCATCAACAATAACTAAACCATACTTACTACCACCAATGCTAATGTAGGCCACAGGTCCGAAGAGGTCCATGTGAAGAAGCTCCAATGGCCTCTTTGTTGTGACCACATTCTTTGATTGATGTGGGACTCCATGTTGCTTTCCTGCTTGGCATGCGCCACAAACCCTATCTTTCTCAAATACAACATTTGTTAGTCCAATGATGTGATTATCCTTTTGAAGTTTGGCCAAATTCCTCATACCGACATGGGCTAGCCGGCGATGCCATAGCCAACCCTTGTCGGATTTTGCCACTAAACAAGTCTCAGGCGTCACTTTACTTGTTGTGAAATCAACAAGATAAAGCTTACCCTTCAAGCGACCGGTAAAGGCAACTGAGGAGTCCTCCCTTCTAAGGATTTTCACATCCACATCCGAAAATAAGCAATTATAACCCATTCCACAAAGTTGTGAAACGGACAACAAATTATAGCTCAAGGAATCCACTAATAAAACATTTGAAAGTGATTGTTGGTCAGAGATAGGAATTTTACCAATACCAATCACCTTACTCTTGCCACTATCTCCAAACACAATTTCTTGTGCTTCTTGAGTTAGTTGCAATGTATGAAACATGTCTTTCTCCCCGGTCATGTGATTTGTACATCCACTGTCAAGCACCCAACTTGACCCACCAGAGGAGTAGACCTGCAAAACAAGTTTAGGCTATACTTTTAGGTACCCAAATTGAATTGGGTCCTACAGTGTTAGTTATAGCCTTGGGTACCCACACACTTCTTTTCATGACTTTTTGTTTAGTGTAGGCACCCACATATTTCACAACCAATTTCCCTGAATCCCAAGTCAACATATAATCACAAAGATATGAGTGGGAAATGGGAGCATTAGATTTTTGACCACTTGAGGATCCCACTTCCTTCATCTTACTCTTTGTGGAACTCAAGTTAACCTTTACCTGAGATACTTGTCATTTGAGGAGTGGATCCTCCCCAAGGCATCATATAGAGTGGTTCCCTCTATGAACTTGGGGGATCTCCACCCCTTATGCACTGTGCTAGGGTTTTCCTTGGATGAGTTGAACCCAAGCCCCCTTCTACCATTGTTGGGCTTAAGGGACTTGTACTTGGGTTCAACTTTCTTTAACCCATCATTGCTAGAGCATCTTTTCAAAATTTCTTTGACCTTCACCTGTGGGCTATGCTTCCTTGCATGGTTAGTTAGACAACAAGAAGCATGATATTTGGCACAATGCTTGCAGGAATTATCATTAGAGCTAGGCTTAGATTCAAATACTAAAGTGGGGGCATTGATGTTCTTGCAATTTTCAAGTTGCACTTGAAGTTCTTGATTTTGAACATTCAAGCTTAACATGCTTGATTCAAGTGCATTCTTTTCATTTGCAAGGTTATCAATAGAGGTTTTCAAGTTAATTACTTCTATATCTTTATTGTGAATCAACTCTTGAAGCTCTAGGTTTCTTTCCTTTTCAAGGATAAGCAAGTCTTCTTGAGCATCAAGAGTTGCCTTTCTTTTATCTAGCTTTTCCATTAATTTTGTGATAACATTGTATCCATTTAAGCCAAATTCTTTAATCATTTTATTTTTCATGGCAATTTGATCATCATCATCATCATTTGAAAAATCATTACTAAATAAAGTTACCTTATCTCCCTTTGCCATGAGGCAAGTTGGAATGTAGGAGTCGTCTTGAAGGTTGGTGAAGAGTTGCGTGCTTGAGGTAGATTGGATGGCCACATTTGCCACCACTTCCTCTTCCTCGGAGCTAGAACTCTCATCATCGGAGTTCCATTCTTCACCAATATGAGCTTGTCCATACTTCTTCTTCTTGAAGTATCCCTTGGTCTTGCCTCCCTTTTTAAACTTATCCTTCTTGTATTCCTTCTTGGCTTCTTGTTCCTTCTTGTTAGGACAATCCGCTATGAAATGACCGGTTTGGCCACATTCATAGCATGCCCTCTTCTTTCCTTTCCTTTGGAACTTGTCATTCTTCCTTACAAATTTCTTGAAAGTTTTGATGAACATAGCTGTGTCTTCATCACTTGAGCTATCTTCATCACTTGAGGTCTCGACCACTTTCTTTGCTTTGTGGTCTTTGCTCTTCTTGAGATTGTCTTGTTCATTTGTGATCAAGGCATGAGAGTCTCTTGTCTTGATGGGGGCTTCTTCGGACTCGTGTTGTTGAATTTTTGCAAATAATTGATGAGGCGTCATGTCCTCATAATCATCACGATCCCTTATCATCCTTGCAAGACTTTTATCCTTCTCTTTATAAGCTCTCATGAACAATCTTGTGACCTTGGAGTCACTCCAATCTTCACTCCCAAGAACTTTTATTTTGTTGACCAATACCATCAATCGATCAAAGAGTGATTGGAGCGACTCACCCTTTGTCCAATCATATCTTGCAAGCTCACTTTCCAAAGCTTCAACTCTATGTCTTTTAGCTTTGGGATCTCCTTCATGTGACATTCTAAGAATGTTCCAAATGTCACGAGCATCTTCTCTTCCTTGAACTTTCCGGTATTCTTCCGGACAAAGACTTCCTTTGATTATGCTCACTGCTTGAGCATTTCGATGAACCTCTTGCATCATTTCCGGAGTCATCTCTTCTCCTTGGGCGTGCTTATACATACCTACATTAACAATCTCCCAAAGACTAGGATGCACACCGATTAAATGCGACTTCATCTTGTCGGCCCACTCATCATAGTTCAACTCACTAAGAGTTGGTAACTTTCCAAGTGGGGCGGAAGAGAAGTTGGGAATATAATTTCTAGAGTAATCGAATTGAACTTTGCTAAAGTCATTACCTTTGCTTTTGGTAGATGATCCTTCGGTGTTGAGACTTACCTTGCTCAATACCTTAGACACCAAAAGATCCACTAGATCGTCATTATAATCAAATGTTCCCTTACCTTTACCTTCTTCGGCCTTTCTTCTTGATTCCTCTTCTTCGGCCTTTTTCCTAGCATCTTCCTCTTTCATTTTGAGGAACATTTTCTCGGCAATCTTCATGGCGAGGTCGAGGACCTTGGGGTCCACTTCCTCACCGGAAGATGTGACGGGGATTTCCTCGAGAAGAGGATCCACATGGTCCCGTTGTGTAGACATGATCGTTTCCTCACGCGGTTAAGCGTAAAACGAGGCACGAAGCTCTGATACCAATTGAAAGTAGCCTAGAGGGGGGGGGTGAATAGGCTACACCTGAAAATTTTCACTAAAAACTTCGAAATAGGTTAAATTAAAGTTGCACAGGTGCAAACCGGTTCAGTCGATTTTAATCACAACTGAACAAGTTTGAACCCACTCAACTTAAATTTAATAATCTATTGAACAAATGCGAAGTAGTAAAGAAAATAGCTAAAGATTTGCCCTACACAAGTACTACTTAAATGAATAATATGAACCAACCACCGAATATGAAGTGCTTAACAAGAACACACAAGAACACGCGATATAACCCGAGGTTCGGCAACCACCACAAAGGTGTCCTACTCCTCGTTGAGGAACCCACAAAGGGCCGGGTCTTTTCCAACCCTAATCCTCCACAAGCCGACCACAAAGGTCAAGGCAATCTCTTCTCAAATCTGCTCAAGGAGCGGGTGATACAAACTTCTTGGGGTCGTCCACAAATTTGGAGACTCCCAAGCAACCTCTAACCGTCAAGGAACACGAGGTTCCAAGAGAAACAAATCCGCACACGGTTAAGTTTGCAACGAGCTCAAGAACAAGAGAATGGGAGAATCGAGATGAAATTGACAGCGAGTTCGATCGAGTTCACCTCACACCAAGGGTCCTTCAAATGATTGAAGGAGATGCGATTGCGGGTGTGAGAGGCGAAGTGAATGGTCTTGTTTGAGGGTTGGTCAGCCAAAGATTCGTGGGAGAGGCAGAAGTAAATGAGAGAGAGAGTGTGAGGGGGTATATAAAGGATCCCCCAAAAGCTGGCAGCCGTTGGGAGAAAGTGGGCAAAAACCGGTTGAACCGGTTTCGAAACCGGTTGAACCGGTTTCTACCAGGGGGATCCCGGTCCACTGGACTACTCAGCCGAACAGTGGACCGGTTTCAAAACCGGCTGAGTAGGGTTAAATTTCGGCTCAACCGGTTTCAGAAAAATATCTGCTGCGACTTTTCTGACAGCTCTGACTGTCAGACAGAACAGAGCAGAGGTGGCAGGGTGAACAGTACCAAAACCGGTTGAACCGGTTTCAAAACCGGTTGAACCGGTTTTGGGGGCTGAAACCAAACTTTGAGAATTTTGAAGAGAACAAAGGGAGGGACTTTGTGGGAAGTAAAATTTGTTTTTCTCAAGAGCATTCATGATCTGGAAAAAAATGATCTCAAGGGAGTTTTCAAAAGAATTGAACTTGGCTCGTTTCACAACTTACTTAACCGTCGCGGATCCCTCTTAATTGTACGGCAATTCCTATGACTCAAGAATTATAAACTTAGCACCGCCGTTGTTTCATAGCACTTGGAGCACGCCATTGGATGTGGAATTTTAAATCCGCTGTGCTTTATACTTTTATTCTCGTAGGATCTGTGCTTCTCCTGTCTGTAGAAATACTGTGTACATACTAGGAGCAAACTTGTTAGAATCATAGTTTGTTTTGTCATTAATCACCAAAACCCTCAATTAGGGTTGATTGCACTTACAAAAACAGTGCAATAGCAATGAATGTCGTGGTAACTTTACACCTACCCGTCTGTTTATATAGTGCCGCAGGTGGGAAGGTGAATCGACAAGGTCTCCAGCACCGAACAAACAGTCACCCGCACTCACTGAACGGTGGGCCTCAGGGTCCAAGAAGGTGAATCGCTAGCGCGCGCGTAATTGGTGCAAGATGGGGCGCGCGCGACGATTATTTTAATCGTTTCTCGCCAACGAGCTCAGGGAAGGTGTTTTTTGGATCTTCGGCGTCCCGAAGCCTAGAAGACTTTTTCACGGATCAAGCTTGTTACGAAAAACGATCTAGCACCGCAAAGGGGCTACTGTTGGGGGTATGCTTCGTAGCCGAAGATCCTAAAAAGAACACCTTCGAAAGGTCTTCTCAGAAGCAGGCGCCGAAGCTATTATCTATAAAGCTTTGACACAAAGACAAATCTCAAGATGAAGGGTCGAACCGACTTAGAGATGAATTGACTTAAAGACCCATGATGTTTTGTGTCATTATTGTAGTCGGTTATAAAGGACATAAATGTAATTTTGCACAGGTTGCATCCTGTGCCTATAAATAGGTGAACAGTATCCCGACACTGTTCACGCGGTCCTGTAATCACGGATACGTCACGCTTGTACTTTTGCTTTCATTCAAGCCGAAGGTACACTTGTAATTTAATGTCATTTCTATTTTTCCGTGTTAATAAAATAGAAATGATCTAATAATGATATATAAATGTTCATGCTAACTTTTGTATTTCATGTGTTTCTCATTATCACTATCATATAACATAATGATGAAGGTATGTCCTTCATGACCTTCGTCCGAAGATCGTTATATCCCAAGGGAAATAATGTTTCGAAGGACGAAGGGCATTAATCATTTAACCTTCTTTTGTGTTGCCTTGTTCTTAATTCATAGTATTTGAGAACAAGTCCCCAACAAGCACCAGTTCTGCGCACACGCGAACGGTCCGCGCCCTAGGGCCGGACGGTCCGCCGTACGCATAACGGCTATAATTCCCGTTTGAAATCTGTCAGAGTTGATAGAAAAGGTAGATCTGGACAGTCCGCCCACCATGGCCGGACCATCCGCGACCTGGCAACTTGAAGCACCCGGACCTCTGACCAAGAGCAGTTAACACGGGCGGACCGTCCGCCTACAAGGCCGGACGGTCCGAGACCTGAGACAGTACTGTCCGGACTTATCCTCCGGACAGTCCGTAGTACAAATCGTAAAAATCACACAGTCCCTGTCCAAACCATATTTGGCACTTGCGGACTGTCCGCTCATCAAAGCCGGACGGTCCGCACTATAATTCAGGGACTTTCCCGAAAGCAGCCTTCTCTAGTCAGGACTGCGGACGGTCCGGCCCTAAGGCCCGAACGGTCTGCAGTGCAAAGGAACCACATAGGTCCGAAGTGGTCAGACTTCGGACCCCTCTGGTGGATCGCGGACGGTCCGCCCTCAAGACCCGGACGGTCCGCGCATCCAAGACTTTGCACTTTTCAAACAAGCTTTTGAAAGAATATTTAACTCGTGAAATTTGAAGCGCTGTTAGTCCTCATGCAAATGCAACCCCTAGATGCTCTATGAGGCACTAAGTTTTACACAGATCAAAGTCATTGACCCCTCTTAATAGTACGGCTATCTAGCCTACTAATCTGATCAAGTATCTTCTCTAAACTCCTCAAGACCGGCAAAAACGAAACCTATGTTATACCTTTGCCTTCACTTGATCCACAACCAATGCATATGAATCTCCAATATGTCCTGTTCTATGTGGTCTAACCCTGCATTCTTATTTCGCCAAGAATCGTTAGCCCATAAGAAGTTGTTATTAATTACCAAAACATCACCAAGGGGCCTAGATGATTCACAATCTCCCCCTTTTTGGTAATTGATGACAACACTTCATAATATATTAAAGAGAAGTTTAGTTTTTCCAAATCTCCCTCATACCTTAGGTATAAGATGGATTTTGGAGATGAGTTTCGTAGGACTTATCTTGATTTGAAGTTCTGTCCGAGAGATAGATAAATCCCAATTAAAACTCAGAATGTAAGAAAGGCTCCCCCTATGTGTGTGCAGGATTATTTGAAGCTGAAGATATAACACACATAATAGATCGGAGTTTTGATGGAGACCTTCCTACAGTCATGGTTATCGAGGCGAACAAGAGATGATATGTAGAGTAAGCGCAATAATTATAATCACTCCTCGATAAACCATACATAGAGTAATTTGAACTAAACATAGTTCAATCCATAGAATATTACAAATAATTGTCCACAGGCATGAGATATAGAGTTCAAAGTTCAAAAAGTAGTAGCTAGTACCAAGTGCATAAGACATAAAATAAAGCATGCGACATAAAATGGTAAACATGCACATGCACGGTCTCAATGTCCACATAGACCAACTCCCCCTGAATACCCTAAATGTGACAACTGCTCTTCTCTTTCTTCACTTCTCTCCCCCTTTGGCATCAATTGCCACAAAGGAGAGGCTTTACTGCCCTTTGGCATCAATTGCCACAAAGGAGAGGCTTCCCTGATCACTCGGTGGAGGATGCATGTTGTAGTAGTGAGTGCTGAAGGTGTCAAAAAGAGAGGAGAACTGGCCAAAGTCTTACTGGAGTTGTTGCTGCCTCTGACTGATCTCATGCATGCTGTCATTTATAGGGAGGTTGTCAAATTGACTAGACAGAGCTCCCATGTTATCCTGAAAACTCTGCTGCATATTGTTAAGTCTGGTCATGATAGGATCAGCGACATTAGTTTGAATGTGATCACGAAATTCAGAATACTCAGCATTGAGCGCATCCTAGTTACTGTCAAAACTGGATTGTATGACATCCAGACGTTGATCCATATGTGTCATCATTCCCTCAAAGCGAGTATCAAGATGAGTCTGAAGCCCTTGCTGCATATTTTGAAAATATGGGTCAAAGTAGCCTGGACCAGGCTGCCAATACTGCTGAGGCTGAGGAGGAGGTGGAGGAGGAGGCATCTGCTCTGCCTCAGCATCATGAGTTGCTGCTGCATCATAACCAGGGTCTTCCTCATCATCTAGGAAGGGAGTGAGTGGCCTGGTGAGGAACCCAATTTCATTCTTAAAGGGTCTGAACGGTGTATGAACTATCTCGCAGGGCCCCTCAAATCTTGTCTTTGCTTTGATGAGAGCCATAATATAAGGTGCATAGGCTAGGTTCTGGTTTTTATCCATTTTCAGATCATTGAGCTGTTTCATCATGAAGAGCATAATATTCATTACCACACCATTCATGACATGGTGGATAATGTTCCAAAATTTGTCTCGAATTTTGCTCTTATCCCCACTCTTGGGAAGAATAGTGACCCTTGCAATCTTGTTGATTACAGCAGGATGATGCCTCAGTCCTGCTGTCTCTCCAAACCTCCTAGGGATGCCCAGCCTTGCTGGCTCATAGAATTGCACAAAGTCCTCAAAATTATCTTCAGTGTAGAGATCTAGCCCAGCTGAAATGATGCCATAATTCAGACTGTTGGCAGCAGCAAAATTAGCAAAAGTTGCAGAATACCTCTTGAATCCAGTCATCCAAGTGATAGATTCTTCTTCTATATCAATCTCTGCTGTGGCCAGGAATTGCTTGACTGCCATCTCACTGAAGTCAGTTCTCTGCCCCATAAACTGATACAGACCACATGTCTCAAACTTAGGAATCAGATCCTCCATGACTGATTGTCCCAGCATGAAGGACCAATCAATCACCTGATGTTTATGAAAATTTGTATCCATCAATGTGCCCCAAAAAACATCAAATTGGAGCTGAGTGTGGAAAAATTGAATATTGGTGTCAGATGGCAGAGTGTATTGATTCACAGTGCGCCTTGAGCAGTATTCAGCCATAGAAAACCTCCTCTTTGGAAATGTCCATCCTGTGGTGTCAATTGGGTAGTTAGGATGTATGTGAGGAAAGTCTTCTGTGCCCCCAGCTGAAGATTGGGCCTCTGAATCAGTAGTTGGAGCGTAGTCAGCATCATCTGCGCGAGAGCGCTTTGATTTGAAGCGACCTGCAAGCTTTTTGCGGAGACCACCCAAACCACTGCAATAAATGTGACAGACATCCAGAGATGAATAGTTGATACCAATCACCACAATCAAAGAGAAAAGAAGTGCATTTCTCTGTCAGGGTTCGGACTGGTCGCGCTAGGGGGCCGGACGGTCCGCGCCACAGGTCCGGACGGTCCGCGCCCACCAGGCGGACAGTCCGCGACCGGCCAGGGGCGACTCTCTAGAACCCTAGTCGCCTCAATCGTTGAAGTGATGAATCCGCAGAGAATATCCATCCAAATGCGTTCAAATTTTTGCACAACATTCATGGAGAGTAGAACTAACAATCCCACCAATCAGATTTGTAAAACTATTGCTCAATTCTAGATCAGAGAGGAAATCCGAATAATCCCAAAAATTGAGTAGAGTTGATGAAATCCATGAGATTATGAAATACCGTGATGACGACATGTCGGTTGAACTTTTCACAAGCTGTCGGACTGTCCGTGCATAACTTCCCTTCTCCGTCCGCGCACAATCGCCAAAGGAGACCTTTTTGGCGAGTGGAGAGCGAGAGAGGAGTTGCAAAGAGTGGAAATAACAAGTCTGTTGCCTCTGCCCGACTTTTACTGCCTGTCGCGGACGGTCCGCGCAGGGGCGGCAGACGGTCCGCGGCCTGATGAATTCAGACTGTCTGCATTCCCAGCCAGACTGTCTAGTTCCTGATATGACGGATGGTCCGCGGTCCATGGCCGGACGGTCCGCGGCCTGATACTCAGTTTTTCCAATGTTTGTCCATTTTCTGATTTTGAATTTCAAATCCGAATTGGTGCTCATATATGGACATTTCGACCAATCCAAGGGTTAGTATGCATGCATATACACATTATGTAATTGAGTGATGCAATTTTTTCATATCAAACTACTTAGATCAATTTAAGATGAAAAAATGCATCAAAAATACCAAATAAATAGCGTAGAGAGCATATTGAGAACCGAAATGCAATACTACATATGTGCGATCAACTTAAAGCCACATTTGAGAGATCGATCACATTCATTTCACTTCTTAGAGAACAAAATCTCGTTTCATCCAATGGCTTTGTAAAAATGTCGGCTAATTGATCATCTGTACCAATGGAATAAATAGAGATATCTCCCTTTCCAACATGATCTCTTAAGAAGTGATGTCGTATATCAATATGCTTAGTTCTTGAGTGTTGGACCGGATTTGTAGCCAATTTTACCGCACTCTCATTATCACACATGAGAGGCACATTCTTGAAAATAATCCCATAATCCAATAGAGTTTGTTTCATCCATAATAATTGAGCACAACAATTTCCGGCCGATATATATTCCGCCTCGGCGGTAGAGAGAGCAACCGAATTTTGTTTTTAGAAGACCATGAAACAAGAGATCTACCAAGAAATTGACAACAACCGGAGGTGCTTTTTCTATCAACTTTACACCATGCATAGTCCGAGTCCGAATATCCAATTAATTCAAGTTAAGCACCTTTGGGATACCATAGACTAATATTGGGAGTATACTTCAAATATCTTAGAATTCTTTTTGCGGCCTTCAAGTGAATCTCTCTAGGTGAAGCTTGAAATCGAGCACACATGCACACACTAAACATAACATCGGGCCTAGATGCAGTAATATAAAGCAAACTACCAATTATTGAACGATAAAGTTTTTGATCAACCATAGTACCTCCTTCATCTAAGTCTAGATGACCATTTGTTGCCATTGGAGTCTTGATAGGCTTTGCATTTTCTAAACCAAACTTCTTGAGCATGTCCTTCAAATATTTTGATTGACTTATAAAAATTCCATCTTTCAATTGTTTGATTTGAAGACCAAGAAAGAAGCTCAGTTCTCCTATCATAGACATTTCAAATTCTTTTGACATCATTTTTCCAAATTCCTCACAAAATAATTCATTAGTAGATCCAAAAATAATATCATCAACATAGATTTGACAAACAAATAAGTCTTTCCCAATTCTTTTAGTGAATAGAGTAGTGTCAACCTTCCCAATTTTAAAGTCTTTGGAAAGCAAGAAATCCCTAAGCCTTTCATACCAAGCGCGTGGAGCTTGCTTAAGCCCATAGAGAGCTTTAGAAAGCTTGAACACATGGTTAGGTCTTTTGGGGTCCTCAAAACCGGGAGGTTGTTCAACATACACTAGTTCACTAATCTTACCATTTAGAAAAGCACTCTTTACATCCATTTGGTAGAGCTTGATATTATGTGCACAAGCATAAGCAAGAAGAATCCGGATTGCTTCTAATCTTGCCACGGGAGCAAATGTCTCCCCAAAATCCAATCCCTCAATTTGAGTATATCCTTGTGCCACTAATCTTGCCTTGTTTCTTACTACTACACCATCTTCATTGTGCTTGTTGCGAAACACCCATTTTGTACCAATAACATTGTGGTTCTTTGGTCTCTCAACAAGCTCCCAAACTTCATTTCGAGCGAAGTTATTTAATTCTTCATGCATTGCATTCACCCAATCAACATCAAGTAGAGCTTCATCTACACGGTTAGGTTCCATATAAGATACAAAAGAGAAATGTTCACAAAATGAAGCTATGCGAGAGCGAGTTTGAACACCCTTACTAATATCACCTATAATTTGATCAACCGGGTGATCCTTCACAATAGAATGATGAATTCTTGATACCGTTTGGTAATTGCTAGTTGAAGCATTAGGAGGAACCAAATGTCTTGAAGTACCTTGATCATGAGTATCCATAGTTTCATCATTTTGTTGGCTTTGGTGATCTTCTTCATTTAGAGTTGAAGATGAAGGAATGACAACCACACTATTTTCATCATCATCTTCCTTTAGCTTTATTTCACCAATGGCCATTGTTTTCATTGCATTTATCAATTGAGTTCCACCAACATCATCAAGATTATCACTCTCATCTTGAGACCCATTTGTTTCATCAAACTCAACATCATATGCTTCTTCAATAATACCATGAGTTTTGTTGAAGACTCTATAAGCCTTACTATTCGATGAATATCCAAGAAGAAAACCCTCATCACATTTCTTCTCAAATTTAGAAAGCCGGCTTCCCTTTCTCAAAATATAACATTTGCAACCAAATACCCTAAAATATGAGATATTTGGTTTTCTACCAATGAGCAATTCATATGGAGTTTTCTTCAAAAGCTTGTGACAATATAGTCTATTTGATGAATGACAAGCGGTGTTTATTGCCTCGGCCCAATAAGAATCTGATATATTATATTCCGCTAACATAGACCTAGCCATATCAATGAGAGTCCTATTCTTTCTTTCAACAATACCATTTTGTTCCGGGGTATATTTGGAAGAGAATTCATGTTTAATACCCTTGTCATCACAATATTCATCAATTCTTGCATTTTTGAATTCCGACCCATTATCACTTCTAACTTTATTGATATCAAAATCAAATTGATTTTGAGCCAATATAGCAAATGACTTGAATGTTTCAAACACATTAGATTTATCTCGAAGAAAATAAACCCAAGTAAATCTTGAATAATCATCCACAATCACAAGACAATAAGAATTACCACCAATACTCACAAAAGATGTGGGCCCAAATAAATCCATGTGAAGTAATTCCAAAGGTCGATGAGTGGACAATTGACTTTTATTTGGATGAGTATTTGCCACTTGCTTCCCGGCTTGACAAGAGCTACACAATTTGTTCTTCTCAAACTTCATATCTTTTAAGCCGCGAACTAAGTCATGCTTGGTTAACCGATTGAGTTGCTTCATTCCAACATGACCAAGTCTTCTATGCCATAACCAACCTAGTGAAGCTCTCGAGAATAAGCAAGTTGTGAGCTTTGCCTCATTAGATGAGAAATCAACAAGATAAAGATTTTCATGTCTAAAACCTTTAAACTTAAGATTGCTACCATCAACACTAGAGATAATAACATCTTCAACCGTGAAATTGCAACTAAATCCTAGATCACATAATTGAGCTACGGATAGTAAATTAAAATTCAAAGACTCAACCAAGAGCACATTTGATATGGAATGATCATTTGAAATAGCAATTTTACCCAAACTTTTAACCTTTCCTTTGCGATTGTCTCCAAATGCGATACTATCATAATTTGAGCAATCTTCCTCACTCATTTGGGTGAACATTTTCATATCCCCTGTCATGTGTTGAGTGCATCCACTATCTAACACCCAATGATTCCCTCCCGCCTTGTAGTTCACCTACAAAAGGAAATCAATCTCTTTTAGGTACCCAAACTTGCTTGGGTCCTTGGATGTTAGTGACCAAGGTCTTTGGCACACAAATAGCTTTCTTTTTGTTTCCAACAATTGAAGTACCAACAAATTTAGCATGAACACCTTTTGCATTATGAGAAAGAACATAACAATGCTCAAAACAAGTGGAGGATACATTTTTGAGCTTAGGACAATTTTTCTTAACATGTCCCTTCTTGTGACACTTGTGACACACTTTGTCACATTCTTTCACAAACAATGTCTTTTGCTTTATAAAAGCATTCTTTCCTTTCTTGGGAACATATCCAAGACCTTCACGGTTAAGTGAGCACCGTTGACTTCCCAATATGAAATCCAATTTAGCCTTTCCACCATAAGCCTTTTCTAGGTCATGAGTTAGAGTATTTACTCTATCTACTAACACTTCGTTCTCAACAATATTTTTTGATTCATCAAGAGCAATATTATCATTGAGAGAAATTTTGCATTTATCACAAATAGAGTTAGTATGTAGTGGTTCACTTGTAAGACTATCAAGTAAGTCACAAGTGGCTCTAACATCCTTATTGACCATTCATGCACAATAGACGATTTTTGAGCATCCGCAAGTTTCTCACAATTTTCTATTAGGTCATTGTGAGAGGTCTTGAGCTCCTCAAAAGACACTTGGAGGTTTTTATACAATTCCTTCAAGGTCTTAAATTTTTCTTTTTCTTTGTGCATGTAGTCATCGGCCTCACCCAACATTCTAACAAGATCATCATATGAATAGCCATCATCAACATCATCATCATCATCATTTATATCATTTAAATCGGTGATGATTTTTACCTTAGCATTTCCCTTTGCCATGAGACAATGGGGGACGAGAAGAGTGAGGGAGCTTCCTTGATGGCAATTCCGGCATTAAGCTTGGATGAGGTGTCATCATCATCATCATCTGAGTCCCATTCAACTAGGTAGGCTTTGCCATCTTTCTTCTTGTTGTAGAATTTCTTTTTCTTCTTGTCACTTTCATCTTTGCCCTTCTTCTTCTTGCTTGGGCAATTCATGGCAATGTGACCGGGTTCCCCACACTCAAAACACTTTCTATCATTGAAAGCATTTCTTCTTGATGTTTGACCTCTTCTAGGTTGACCTCTCTTCATCTTCATGAATTTATTGAATTTCCTTACAAATAGAGCCATATCACCATCACTCTCACTTTCATTTTCTTCATCATTACTATCTTCTTTTTCAATTGCCTTTGAGGCCTTAGCTTTGAGAGCAATTGATTCATTTTTCACTTTCTTTGCTAAACTTAAAGCATCGGCTTGAGACTTCTTAAATATATCTTGAGTAAGAATTTCTCCCAATACTTCGGTTGGAGAAGTTGTAGATAGATCACTCCTTACTAACATTGTCACAATGGTCTCATATTTCTCTGGAAGTGATCTAAGGAACTTGTGAGTGAAATCCACATCCGGTACATTAAAACCAAGTCCCTTGAGTTCATTCACTATCTCATTTAACCGGTTGAACATATCGGATACACTCTCATCTTCTTTCATAATAAATTGCTCAAACTTCCCTTTGCACACATATAGTTTGGCACTCTTCACAATTGTAGTTCCTTCATGAATTTCCATTAGCTTAATCCAAATCTCATGAGCAGTTGTGAGATTCTTGATGCGATTGAACTCATTTATATCAAGAGCATCATAGAAGACATTCATGGCTTGATCATTTGTAAGGATATTCTCATTGTCACTAACGGATGGTTCATCTTCTTTCAACACAACAAATCCATCCCTGACAATTGGCCAAATTTTTCCACCCATTGCTTTAAGATGCATTGACATTCTTATTTTCTAATAGTCATAGTTATTCTCATCAAAATGCGGTGGCTTCCCAATGTGCACATTGTTGTTACTAGTCATTTTGTCCCACTCCGGGATGATTAGATCCACAAACAATGGAGTCCTTGGCTTTGATACCACTTGTAGGATCTAGGACACCGGTTAGAGGGGGTGAATAGACGGTTTTGACTAAAATAAAAAACACTAGGTAAATTTAATCAATATAACAAGAGGAATAAATTCTCTAGTGATAACAAGTAAACAATCTATGAGAATCAACTAAGGTGATTGAATACTTGAGGAACAATATGCAAAACACTAATCACTTGCACGGCAATAAGTAATGCAAGAAAGTAAAGACACCAAATTTTATCCCGTGGTATCGGTGATTTGCCGATCACCCCTAATCCACGTTGAGGTGGACTTCAAGCTCTCACTTGCTCCTCTATCAAGACACGGCTTGATCTTTGAGCCAAGTGGACAAGAAATCACTCAATACCTTGATTCCACTAATGTCACCTTTGCCGCTCCGGTGAGGTAGGCGCGAACCCCTCACAATCAACACCGCGGCTCTTCCACAATCTTCTTGGAGAGCTCGACGGAGACAATCACCCGAGCCGTCTAGGAGGCGGCAACCTCCAAGAGTAACAAGCCGATGACGCTTGCTTGGTGTACCACCTAGTGCCTCAAGAATCACCGAAGGATGCAAATGCACTAGGAACCCTCAATCTCTCACTAGAATGCAATCTCAAGCAAAGAGTGTGAGATAGTGAGTTAGAGGATCACAAATAAGCTCAATGTGTGCAAGGAATGACCAAGAGAGGTCTCACACACGAGCTACCCTTCTATTTATAGTCCCCCACCAAATTACAACCGTCATGAGCAAAAAGCACCAGTTCTGCGCACACGCGGACGGTCCGCGCCCTAGGGCCGGACGGTCCGCTGTACGCATAACAACTATAATTCCCGTTTGAAATCTGTCAGAGTTGACAGAAAAGGTAGATCCAGACAGTCCGCCCACCATGGCCGGACCATCCGCGACCTGGCAAGTTGAAGCACCCAGACCTCTGACCAGGAGCAGTTAACACGGGCGGACCGTCCGCCTACAAGGCCGGACGGTTCGAGACCTGAGACAGTACTGTCCGGACTTATCCTCCGAACAGTCCGTAGTACAAATCGTAAAAATCACACAGTCCCTGTCCAAACCATATTTGGCACTTGCGGACTGTCCGCTCATCAAAGCCGGACGGTCCGCATTATAATTCAGGGATTGTCCCAAAAGTAGCCTTCTCTGGTCAGGACTGCGGACGGTCTGGCCCTAAGGCCCGGACGGTCCGCAGTGCAAAGGAACCACATAGGTCCGAAGTGGTCAGACTTCGGACCCCTCTAGTGGATCGCGGACGGTCCGCCCTCAAGACCCGGACGGTCCGCGCATCCAAGACTTTGCACTTTTCAAACAAGCTTTTGAAAGAATATTTAACTCGTGAAATTTGAAGCGTTGTTAGTCCTCATGCAAATGCAACCCCTAGATGCTCTATGAGGCACTAAGTTTTACACAGATCAAAGTCATTGACCCCTCTTAATAGTACGGCTATCTAGCCTACTAATCCGGTCAAGTATCTTCTCTAAACTCCTCAAGACCGGCAAAAACGAAACCTACGTTATACCTTTGCCTTCACTTGATCCACAACCAATGCGTATGAATCTCCAATATTTCCTGTTCTATGTGGTCCAACCCTGCATTCTTATTTCTCCAAGAATCGTTAGCCCACAAGAAGTTGTTATTAATTACCAAAACATCACCAAGGGGCCTAGATGATTCACAACCCTTCGTGAAATTCAAACTCGAAGGCAAAACGGTTTTTTCGTTCCTTGAACGACTCGCGCACGCGCAACAGATGCCCCGCGAATCGCCCGTCCCATTGCATTAACTCTCTGGCAGGGCACGCGATACCTCTGGCAGGCGAAGCGGGCGCCGTTTCGTCTCCGTCATGATGACCGCCTCAAAAAAGGTGCACCACATTGTTTAAATTTATATCCTTTTTCCTCTCTCTATCTCTCTTGCCACAGGGATCGAGAAAAGGGATATTTCGAAAGGATCCTTCTCAGCGAAGGAAACGGGCCCCGAGCCCTCCTACTGATCAGGGGTTCGAAGGTTGCGCCCTGCGGGGTTCAGCAACCGCCTCAGAGCACTCGGGCTCCGAGCCCTTTACTGATCAGGGGATCGAAGGCTGGCCCCTCGGAAGGGTTCGACAGCCGCCCCAGAGCATGCAGAGTTAGGGATGACCCTAGGTACGTCCGTTACATGGCCAAGGCTCGGGCTATGCTCCCGAGGTACCCTAGGACATTTCCGAGACCAGCGGGAACGATTTGTAATGGAATCCCACCGGAGGGAGGCACCAAGCCCTCGGACCCTATCAAATGGGTCCGGATCCAGCAAATCACCTGCAGGTACTTTTGGAGCGCGCCTCTAGGCCACTAGCCGACCCTTATCGAACGGGGCTCGGGCTTCCTGAAAGGGAAATGTGCCCTTGGGCCATTTCTAAGTATTTTGGTGATTGAGTGTCAACACAAGTGCTTAAATGTGAATCAATGCCCATGGATGAACAAAGTGCAAATCTTCAACAAAGGTATGTTTCTAAGTCTTAGTACATTGGTTTGTGTACTAATATATTTGTCTAAGTGTTAGAAACAGAGCGAAGAAGAAAAGGAGAATGTTGGCTGTGTACAGCCAACAGGCTGTTTCGGTCTGGGGCACCGGACTGTCCGGTGGTGCACCGGACAGTGTCCGGTGCGCTAGGCTGCCTCGACCTGAAGACGCTGCTCTCGGGAATTTGCCGACGGCGTACGGCTAAAATTCACCGGACTGTCCGGTGTGCACCGGACTGTCCGGTGAGCCAACGGTCGGCCGAGCCAACGGTCGGCCGCAGAATCTGCGCGCGACACGTGGTCTGGCCAACGGTCGGAAGGAGGCACCGGACTGTCCGGTGTGCACCGGACTGTCCGGTGCGCCAGATCTGCAACGGTCGGCAACGGTCGGCTGCGCTGTTTATGGAAATAAATCGGGCACCGGACAGTGTCCGGTGTGCACCGGACTGTCCGGTGCGCCCGATGACAGAAGGCAAGGATGGCCTTCCAGATTTGGTCCCAACGGCTCCTAGCTGCCTTGGGGCTATAAAAGGGACCCGTAGGCGCATGGAGGAGGACACCAAGCAACTCTTGAGCACTCTTGATCATCCACACTAAGTCTTTGCGCATCCGTTTGTGATTCTAAGTGATTCGAGCTCCGTTCTTGTGAGAAACTGTGAGATAGTCTTTGAGCTCGATTCTTGGCCACGTGTATGCGCATTTCGCTGTGGATTTGTGTGTGTTGCTTCCCTCCCTTACTTCGTGTTTCTTTGCGAATCTTAAGTGTAAGGGCGAGAGACTCCAATTTGTGGAGATTCCTCGCGAGTGGGATAAAGATAAGCAAGGCATAACACCGTGGTATTCAAGTGGGTCTTTGGACCGCTTGAGAGGGGTTGATTGCAACCCTCGTCCGTTGGGACGCCACAACGTGGAGTAGGCAAGTTTTGTACTTGGCCGAACCACGGGATAAATCACCATGTCTCCTCTGTGTTGAATTCTCTGTGATAGTCGTATTGTGCAAGATCTCCTCTTTAGCCACTTGGCAATTATTGTGCTAACCCTTAACAAGTTTTTGTGGCTATAAGTTAAGTTTATTCAGGATCACCTATTCACCCCCCCCTCTAGGTGCTCTCAATTGGTATCGGAGCCGTTCTCTTCAAAGAAAGGGACTAACCGCCCGAAGAGATGGATCCTAAGGGGAAGGGAATCGTGATCAACGACAAGGAAAAGGAGTCCTTCGTCAACGAGCCAAAGGATGACAAGTCCAACGACTCGGGCTCAGGCCATAGACGAAAAGATGGGAAGAAGAAGAGGACAAGGCGCATCAAGGAGATTGTCTACTACGACAGCGACGAATCTTCCTCTTCCCAAAAGGATGATGACAACGACTACAAAAAGACGGTCAATTCGAACTTTTCATTTGATTATTCTCGTATTCAACATAGTTCGAATTCGCATTTGCTTTCCATTCCTCTTGGCAAACCTCCACACTTCGATGGGGAGGACTACGGATTTTGGAGTCACAAAATGCGTAGTCACTTATTCTCTCTCCATCCAAGCATATGGGAGATTGTGGAGAATGGAATGAAATTTGATAGCTCGGATAGTCCTATGCTTATAAATGAACAAATTCATAGAAATGCACAAGCTACTACTGTTCTCTTAGCATCTTTGTGCAGGGAAGAGTACAATAAGGTGAGCGGCTTGGACAATGCCAAGCAGATATGGGACACCCTCAAGATCTCTCACGAGGGGAACGACATCACCATGCTCACCAAGATGGAGTTGGTGGAGGGCGAGCTTGGACGATTCGCCATGATAAGGGGAGAGGAGCCAACTCAAACTTACAACCGGCTCAAGACCCTTATCAACAAAATAAGGAGCTACGGAAGCACGCGTTGGACGGACCACGACGTCGTCCGCCTACTGCTCAGGTCCTTTACCGTTCTTGATCCTCATCTCGTGAACAATATTCGTGAGAATCCCAGGTACACGATGATGACGCCCGAGGAAGTACTTGGAAAATTCGTGAGCGGGCGGATGATGATCAAGGAGGCAAGGTATGTCGACGACGCGTTGAACGGTCCACTCCACGAGCCTCAACCCATTGCTCTAAAGGCAACAAGGAGCAAGGAGTCGCTACCTAGCAAGGTGGCGCAAGTTGAGGCGGCTGGGCTCAATGATGAAGAGATGGCTCTCATCATCAAGAGATTCAAGACGGCGCTAAAAGGTCGAAAGGGACAGCCAAGCAAGGCCAAGACCAAGGGAAAGCGATCATGCTTCAAATGCGGTAAGCTTGGTCATTTTATTGCTAACTGTCCCGAAAATGATAGTGACCAGGAGCAAGGGAAAAATGGGAAGAGAGAGAACAAGAAGGTTTACAAGAAGGCCAAAGGCGAAGCACACCTTGGAAAGGAGTGGGATTCGGATTGCTCTTCGTCCGACTCCGACGACGAAGGACTCGCCGCCACTGCCTTCAACAAATCGGCTCTCTTCCCCAACGAGCATCACACTTGCCTCATGGCAAGGGAAAAGAAGGTAATCACTCGTAATGCTAATACTTATGATTCTTCTAGTGATGATGAATCTAGTGAGGATGAAATTGATTACTCTAGTTTATTCAAAGGATTGGATAGAACTAAGATAGCTAAGATTAATGAGTTGATTGATGCCTTAAATGAAAAGGATAGAATCTTAGAGAAACAAGAAGACCTTTTATATGAAGAACATGATAAATTTGTTAGTGCACAAAATTCACTTGCTCTAGAAGTTAAAAGAAATGGAATACTTTCTTGTGAACTTTCTACTTGTAATGAAACCATTTCTTCTTTAAAAGGTGAAATTAATGTTTTAACTGCTAAACTAGAAGTAGCAAGTAACTCGTGTGTTGAAAATATTACAATTTGCACTAGGTGTAAGGATTTTGATGTTAATACTTGTAGTGAACACTTAGTTTCAATTTCAAAACTAAATGATGAGGTGGCTAGTCTTAATGCTCAACTTAAGACTAGCAAGAGTGAAGTTGATAAAATAAAATTTGCAAGGGATGCCTACACGGTTGGTAGACACCCCTCAATTAAGGATGGACTTGGCTACAAAAGAGAAGCCAAGAACTTAACAAGCCATAAGGCTCCCATCTTCGTCAAGGAGAAAGGGAAGGCCCCTATGGCTAGTAGTGCTAAAAGGAACCATGCTTTCTTGTACCATGATAGGAGACATGCTAGAAATGCTTATAATGCTTTTGATTCACATGCTTATGATTCTTATGCCATGACTGCTTCTAGTTCTTCCTATATGCTTGGTAGAGATATGACTAGGAGAAATGTTATTCATCATGTGCCTAGAAAGAATACTATTCATGCTCCTAGGAAAGTAGTAAATGAACCTTCTACAATTTATTGTGCTTTAAATGTTTCCTTTGCTATTTGTAGAAAGGATAGGAAGATAGTTGCTAGGAAGTTAGGGGCAAAATGCAAGGGAGACAAAACTTGCATTTGGGTCCCTAAGGAAATTGTGACTAACCTTGTAGGACCCAACAAGAGTTGGGTACCTAAGTCCCAAGCCTAAATTTGCCTTGCAGGTTTATGCATCCGGGGGTTCAAGCTGGATTATCAACAACGGATGCACAAACCATATGACGGGGGAGAAGAAAATGTTCACCTCCTACGTCAAGAATAAGGATTCCCAAGATTCAATTATATTCGGTGATGGGAATCAAGGCAAGGTAAAAGGATTAGGTAAAATTGCAATCTCAAATGAGCACTCAATTTCTAATGTGTTTCTAGTTGAGTCCTTGGGATATAATTTGCTATCTGTTAGTCAATTATGCAACATGGGGTATAACTGTCTATTTACAAATGTAGATGTGTCTGTCTTTAGAAGAAGTGATGGTTCACTAGCTTTTAAGGGTGTATTAGACGGCAAACTTTATTTAGTTGATTTTGCAAAAGAAGAGGCCGGTCTAGATGCATGCTTAATAGCTAAGACTAGCATGGGCTGGCTGTGGCATCGCCGCTTAGCACATGTGGGGATGAAGAACCTTCACAAGCTTCTAAAGGGAGAACACGTGATAGGTTTGACTAACGTGCAATTCGAAAAAGATAGACCTTGTGCAGCTTGTCAAGCAGGTAAACAAGTGGGAGGAGCACATCACAGCAAGAATGTGATGACCACTTCAAGACCCCTGGAGCTGCTGCATATGGACCTCTTCGGACCCGTCGCCTATTTGAGTATAGGAGGAAGTAAGTATGGTCTAGTTATTGTTGATGACTTTTCCCGCTTCACTTGGGTGTTCTTTTTGCAGGATAAGTCTGAAACCCAAGGGACCCTCAAGCGCTTCCTCAGGAGAGCTCAAAATGAGTTTGAGCTCAAGGTGAAGAAGATAAGAAGCGACAACGGGTCCGAGTTCAAGAACCTTCAAGTGGAGGAGTTCCTTGAAGAGGAAGGGATCAAGCACGAGTTCTCCGCTCCCTACACACCACAACAAAATGGTGTGGTAGAGAGGAAGAACAGGACGCTCATCGACATGGCGAGGACGATGCTAGGAGAGTTCAAGACCCCCGAGTGCTTTTGGACGGAAGCCGTGAACACGGCTTGCCACGCCATCAACAGGGTCTACCTTCATCGCCTCCTCAAGAAGACGTCATATGAGCTACTAACCGGTAACAAACCCAATGTATCTTACTTTCGTGTATTTGGGAGCAAGTGCTACATTCTAGTGAAGAAGGGTAGAAATTCTAAGTTTGCTCCCAAAGCAGTAGAAGGGTTTTTATTAGGTTATGACTCAAATACAAAGGCGTATAGAGTCTTCAACAAATCATCAGGTTTGGTTGAAGTCTCTAGCGACGTTGTATTTGATGAGACTAATGGCTCTCCAAGAGAGCAAGTTGTTGATTGTGATGATGTAGATGAAGAAGATGTTCCGATGGCCGCTATACGAACCATGGCGATTGGAGAAGTACGGCCACAGGAACAAGATGAACGAGATCAACCTTCTTCCTCGACCATGGTGCGTCCCCCAACCGAAGATGACGAACAGGTACCTCAAGTGGAGGCGCTTGATCAAGGGGGAGCACAAGATGATCAAGTGATGGAGGAAGAAGCGCAACCGGCACCTCCAACCCAAGTTCGAGCGATGATTCAAAGGGATCATCCCGTCGATCAAATTCTGGGTGACATTAGCAAGGGAGTAACTACTCGATCTCGATTAGCTAACTTTTGTGAGCATTACTCCTTTGTCTCTTCTATTGAGCCTTTCAGGGTAGAGGAGGCCTTGCTAGATCCGGATTGGGTATTGGCCATGCAGGAGGAGCTCAACAACTTCGAGCGCAATGAAGTTTGGACACTGGTGCCTCGTCCGAAGCAAAATGTTGTGGGAACCAAGTGGGTGTTCCGCAACAAACAGGACGAGCACGGGGTGGTGACAAGGAACAAGGCTCGACTTGTGGCAAAAGGTTATGCCCAAGTCGCAGGTTTGGACTTTGAGGAGACTTTTGCTCCTGTGGCTAGACTAGAGTCTATTCGTATCTTGCTAGCATATGCCGCTCACCATTCTTTCAGGTTGTTCCAAATGGATGTGAAGAGCGCTTTCCTCAACGGGCCGATCAAGGAGGAGGTGAACGTGGAGCAACCCCCTGGCTTCAAGGATGAACGGTACCCCGACCACGTGTGTAAGCTCTCTAAGGCGCTCTATGGACTTAAGCAAGCCCCAAGAGCATGGTATGAATGCCTTAGAGATTTCTTAATTGCTAATGCTTTCAAGGTTGGGAAAGCCGATCCAACTCTTTTTACTAAGACTTGTAATGGTGATTTGTTTGTGTGCCAAATTTATGTCGATGACATAATATTTGGTTCTACTAACCAAAAGTCTTGTGAAGAGTTTAGCAGGGTGATGACGCAGAAATTCGAGATGTCGATGATGGGCGAGTTGAACTACTTCCTTGGGTTCCAAGTGAAGCAACTCAAGGACGGCACTTTCATCTCCCAAACGAAGTACACGCAAGACTTGCTAAAGAGGTTTGGGATGAAGGACGCCAAGCCCGCAAAGACGCCGATGGGAACCGACGGACACACAGACCTCAACAAAGGAGTCTCGAAGGTGGATTGAAAGGGAAAGGTGAACTTGGACCATGCAAGACTTCCACTGCACTCCGATGAGAGGGTAACTTATTCCAAGTTCATCTCTATGATTTTATTGCCTTTGTACTCTTAATTGAAGATTTTGGTGAGGCAATGGGGTTAAGGGGCCGAGATTGATCCCGTTTTGGTGCTTGATGCCAAAGGGGGAGAAAATAAAGGCCAAAGCAATAAATGGATCAGCTGCCACTTGAGAGACTTTGAAAATAGTAGAGTAGAGTTTTTTGTTTTGTCAAAACTCTTTTATTGTGTCTCTTGTCAAAAGTTGGTTTCTTGTGGGGAGAAGTGGTGATTATGGGAAATAGGGGGAGTTTTTGAAATCTCTGATCGATCTCTTTTGGAATGACTCTCTTTATGCCTCAACATGTGTGTTTGACATAGAAATAGAGATTTGAGTTTGATTTGCAAAAACAAACCAAGTAGTGGCAAATGATGATCCATATATGCCAAAATTGAATCAAAACCAATTTGAGTTTTTATTTGAAGTAATTTTGCACTTGTTCTATCTGCTTTATGTTGTGTTGGCATAAATCACCAAAAAGGGGGAGATTGAAAGGGAAATGTGCCCTTGGGCCATTTCTAAGTATTTTGGTGATTGAGTGTCAACACAAGTGCTTAAATGTGAATCAATGCCCATGGATGAACAAAGTGCAAATCTTCAACAAAGGTATGTTTCTAAGTCTTAGTACATTGGTTTGTGTACTAATATATTTGTCTAAGTGTTAGAAACAGAGCGAAGAAGAAAAGGAGAATGTTGGCTGTGTACAGCCAACAGGCTGTTTCGGTCTGGGGCACCGGACTGTCCGGTGGTGCACCGGACTGTGTCCGGTGCGCCAGGCTGCCTCGACCTGAAGACGCTGCTCTCGGGAATTTGCCGACGGCGTACGGCTAAAATTCACCGGACTGTCCGGTGTGCACCGGACTGTCCGGTGAGCCAACGGTCGGCCGAGCCAACGGTCGGCCGCAGAATCTGCGCGCGACACGTGGTCTGGCCAACGGTCGGAAGGAGGCACCGGACTGTCCGGTGTGCACCGGACTGTCCGGTGCGCCAGATCTGCAACGGTCGGCAACGGTCGGCTGCGCTGTTTATGGAAATAAATCGGGCACCGGACAGTGTCCGGTGTGCACCGGACAGTGTCCGGTGTGCACCGGACTGTCCGGTGCGCCCGATGACAGAAGGCAAGGATGGCCTTCCAGATTTGGTCCCAACGGCTCCTAGCTGCCTTGGGGCTATAAAAGGGACCCGTAGGCGCATGGAGGAGGACACCAAGCAACTCTTGAGCACTCTTGATCATCCACACTAAGTCTTTGCGCATCCGTTTGTGATTCTAAGTGATTCGAGCTCCGTTCTTGTGAGAAACTGTGAGATAGTCTTTGAGCTCGATTCTTGGCCGCGTGTGTGCGCATTTCGCTGTGGATTTGTGTGTGTTGCTTCCCTCCCTTACTTCGTGTTTCTTTGCGAATCTTAAGTGTAAGGGCGAGAGACTCCAATTTGTGGAGATTCCTCGCGAGTGGGATAAAGATAAGCAAGGCATAACACCGTGGTATTCAAGTGGGTCTTTGGACCGCTTGAGAGGGGTTGATTGCAACCCTCGTCCGTTGGGACGCCACAACGTGGAGTAGGCAAGTTTTGTACTTGGCCGAACCACGGGATAAATCACCGTGTCTCCTCTGTGTTGAATTCTCTGTGATAGTCGTATTGTGCAAGATCTCCTCTTTAGCCACTTGACAATTATTGTGCTAACCCTTAACAAGTTTTTGTGGCTATAAGTTAAGTTTATTCAGGATCACCTATTCACCCCCCCCTCTAGGTGCTCTCACTTCCGCTCAGATTACCCGATAGCAACTCACTGGAAACACCATGTTCGGCGCCCACCGAGGGTAACATGGCGCGTTCCCCTCCTCCTCCTTGCGGAAAGGCGACGAGGGGGCGTACAATAAAAAGCCGAGACAGTCCTCGATCGTCCTCTCGCTCCGTGCAGAGGCTCGGAGGCTGCTCTCGCACCAGGCTACGACCAAATTGTTGACCACGTCGACAAACTAGCTTAAAAGCTTGGAGCCTGACCATGCACCCGGGCTGTGGCCAGGCCGCATGAGGGAACAACAAGGCCGACCGAGGAATCACAAAAAGAACTAAGACCTCAGAGGAGTCAAACCACTCCTCCGAGGCCTCGGGGGCTACACCCGACGGGTACGCTGCGCGCACCCATCGGAACAAAATATAACCGAGAAAGGCTGGTCCCCTTGCAAAAGATCTGGCAGAACCTCCAAGCGAGTGCCTACACTCCCTTTGAGGCTCGGGTACCGTAATTAGGGGTACCCCCAATACTCCTTAACATGGCTGGAAAACATCCTCAAAACAGACCGTAAAGACCGGTAAGCGCGGTTCAAAGTTGAAGCCTCGTCTGCCAAGCAAGGGACGCGATCTCGTCTCGCCCGAGCCCGGCCTCGGGTAAGAACAAGTAGTCCCGGACGGATTCACGACTCGCTCGAAGGCCTCCTCAGGCAACGGGCGCACCCCCGGCTCGCCCCGAGGCTAAGCTCGGGCAAACTTTGTCGTACAGCAACCCCGGCCAAATCACCTTATCAACCGACCGTATCGCATGCACATTTAATGCGGGGATCGCCTGACACCTAATCCTGACACGCGCGCCTCAGTCGGCAAGGTCGAAATGACCGCAGTCACTTCGTCCCGTTACTGTTCGTTCTGACAGGAAAACCACACTATTCACCCCATTCTGACTACTGTGCCAACCACCAGGGTAAAACTAACGACAGTAAGTCGCGACATCCCCCGAGTTCAGCCTCGGGCGCAACATGGAGCTCCGCCTCGCCCGACCTCAGGCCTCGGCCTCAGCCTCGGCCTCGGGAGAAGGTCTCCGCCTCGCCCGACCCCAGGCCTCGGCCTCAGCCTTGGCCTCGTGAGAAGGTCTCTGCCTCGCCCGACCTCGGACCTCGGCCTCAGGCTCGACCTCAGGAGGAGTCACAACCTCGCCCGACCTCAGCCTCGGCCTCAGGAGGAGTCACATCCTCGCCCGACCTCAGCCTCGGACCGACTACGCTACAGGGGATACATCATTACCCTACCTCTAGCTAGCCGACTCAGGCTACGAAGGAACAAGACCAGTGTCACATCTAGATTACTCCGGCAACAGGTAATGATGGTTCCCTGCATGCGTCCATGACGTCGATTGTTCTCAGCTCTCTACGAAGGCAAAGAAACGTCAGCAGGACCCCGGGCCGCAACGCCAGCTGCGCTTCTACAGGACTCAAGTACTTCTCCGCCGGCCACTTTAGCACATAGCTACACCCCCATGTACAGCTGGACCATCTCCTTGCATCTATAAAAGGGGATGTCCAGGGCCTTCCCGGAGGGGGGCGGAGAAGGAGGGAAAACGCAGAGAAGGCTAACTCAGATGGCTCACCTCAAGGGCGCACTCTCCCTCTCTCTCTCTCGCAACGCTTGTAACCCCTACTACGAGCACCCCGGTGCAAGATAATATAAGCCTCATCCCCCTCTTGTGTTTCATCTTGCATCAACCCATCTGGGCAGGGACACACAACGTCAAATTCACTGGTCGGTTGAGGGTCCTCACGGGTCCGAAACGCCGACACAAAGTGAAGTGGTCATCATGTCTAAGAGGAAAGTGAATTAGTCAACTTAAAGTATACTTCTCAATCCAAGGCCTCTAATATCCCCCTAGTCAAAACATATGCAAGAAAGTAATCAATCTAGATGTGCAACTACATATATTTCTATGTGTGTTATTATCTCTATCACAAAAGAGTATTACAATCTAGATTTTAATCCCAGTAAGCTAAACTAGGAAAGTAAGCACACAATCTAGGTAAGGAATAAATAAAGTGCATAAGTTTAATCGAGATAGAGATGCAAACTCCCAACATGCCATTGGTATTTTTACCGAGGTATCGAGAATCTTATGTCCTAGTACTCATTGAAACCCTGCGCAAAGAGTGCCCTCACAAAGTTCAAGCTTCCAATCGAGTAACTTCATGGATAGTCATTGAGCCTTTCCATGTTGGTTTATTAGTTTAGAACAAAAGTCAACAACATACGCAAATTAATGTTGATCGTACATCAGTCTTTTAAGTGGGTCGTACATAAAGCACTCTCTTTCTCTGACGTGCTATGGCCCTTAACGACAACAACAAAGGCAACAACAAAAAATATAACAACTGTCACATCAAAATCTCATGGTCTGGAAATCGTGTCTTCGTTCGTTTATGAACACTCGAATTCCCCCTGTTTTCGGTTGTTACTAATTCTAGGCCTGTGAACACTCGATTGTTGATGCTCTTTGAAATGCGACCTATACAATAGGTAGGCAGTCCATCATGTAATTTTAGATCTCAACAAAATTTGTAATTTTTTCAGATTGTCGTTTTGTTGAAAACTATTTTAGAATAAAAACAATTGACATATTGTTAGATTTATACAGAAATACAAAGTGAACATTATTCTCATTGACCACTTTAAATTCTAGAGGGGTCAATGCAATATATATTTACGTGTTTACGTCGATGTCAATCACCCTTTACTCAAATCTCACCTATACGTGATATGTGTCTTAGGTCCTTTTTGGGTTCTAGTGGCTAATTGTTTGTTGGTAGGTAACAATTAACCAACAAATAATTAGCTAGCAACAATTAGCCAGGGTGTGCTCAAAATCTTGACTAATAGATGTCTTTTTCTTTTTATACGACCTATTAGCATCTATTAGCAATGTCAAATAGCTAATGAGTAAACAGTTTGCTATACCTTCGACTAACAATTAGTTAATTTATCAGTTAGTCTGTTTAGAGGCCAGGATGTTTAAATTAGCCCGAGACTATTTGCCACATGGATCCAAACACCTGATTCCAATGATACGAGATCCCCACACGTCCGATTATTGGGTTCAGCAGAAAATTCATGGCTCCGCTACAACGCGTGCGGGCACATATCTCGTGAATTACAAAGTCAAAACACTGGTGATCCCGTGCAATTTTAGTACAAATATCATATCCACTCGAACTCATAGAATCATATACATTGCGCAAAAAAGAAAGAAAGAAAGATTTAGTCATTTTGAAAGGCGAAAACGAAAATTTAGTAACAGAAATGATGTTTAGATCATGATTTTCGTTGGCAAGAGGAGTATACAAATCTTTTGCTGTGCCAATTTAAACGAACAAAAAATTGTATAAAAATATAAAAGATCCGTAAACACTTCAGTGGGCCTTGGTTTTGTCAACAAGCTCGCTTCTAATAATATTGCCCAAAGCCCGAATAAAATGAGGCCTGTGAAGTCATCGTGGCCCACGGACGTGTAGGAGGGGACACGCCGCCGGGCCTCACTAACCGCAGGTTCGGGAGTACTCCGGAACCCGCCGCCGCATCCACACGACGCCACGACTGACGACGGAGAGCCCCGGTCTCCTTCCACGGCTCCACCGCCACCACCCCGCATAAAAGTAGGGAAGAGAGCCTTGCAGCGAGAACCGTATCGATCTATTCTCGTCTGAAGCAATTCGCCCCTGTCGTGAGCAGAACCCTACAGCTCGTATTCGCCTCATCTCGCAGCAGCAGCAGAAGAACAAGGGTATGGCGAAGGATGGGGGTCCCGACTGGAACGGCCTGCTCAAGTGGAGCCTCGCCCACGGCGACGGCACCAACCCGCCGCGTGCTCTCAGGTCTGCAATTCCCGCGTTCAGATGCCTTGCTTCATCCCCTTGCTCTCGTCCTGTGCCACAACCCTAATGACTCCGTGTTCATCAGTGCACATGCATAGATTTTTTTTTGTCTTACTCCCTGTACTCTAGATTTTGCTGTTTTACTGCGCGTTCCTTTTTCCCCTAATTTTAATTTGTGTGACTAGTAGGTTTAATATCCGCTTCCAAAATTGCTGCGCTTAGTTGAAGAGAAGTGGAATAAAATGTTAGTGTGGTTCTTAATTTCATTGTTTTTGTTCTGCAGCGAGGAAGACAGAAAATGGTTCATGGATGCTATGCAAGCCAACACGGTAGATGTTGTGAAGAGGATGAAGGAGATCACTCAGGTGATGAAAACTCCAGAAGATGTCTTGCAGTCTCAGGGCGTGACCCCTGAGAACATCGAAGGTATTGTCTGGTGGCATTCCAATGCTTCCTTAGTTGATTTTATTTTCTCTACGAAAATGGCTTGGCCCATTTCCGAATCATTGACCTTTATTGTTTATATGTTTAGTAATCGGTGAAGATCCTCACACTTCTAGTCTAACTAGGTTCTTTACTGCTTATATGTTTAGTAATCGGTGAAGGTTCTCACACTTCTAATCTGACTAGGAACATGAGAGTATTTAACACAGCAGCAGGATGCACACAACTTTTAGTATGTGCAGCACGGTGTGGTAGCAAGATGTGGAAACACAATAAACAAAGAAACAATGTGATTGTAGGGCTCTAGGGCTCTAGGCTGTTAATTGATCTGCCAAATGATTTCCGTAACGCTCAAAGCTAACAGCGGATGCCCTAAGTACTATTATATTTCTTTGGCAAAAGAAATTCATAGTTGATGGTCATGGTCATATAAGGAATTCATGATTGATGGTGTTTATGTGCTTTCGCTTGCCTGCTAAATGACGTCTCCAATCTTATTTGGTCGTGTATCCTCTTTGGAGATTGACTTTATGGGCATTGGTATTTATCATCCTTGTTATTTAGTTCTTGGTGTTGGATCCGGAATAAAAAATTACTTACTCTATTTTCAGATATGTTGGATGAGCTACAGGAGCATGTTGAATCCATTGACATGGCAAATGGTAAGATACATAGTTGTAATCATCATTCTCTTGTAAATGCTTGTCCTAGTGGTTATTGTGCAAGTCCCAACTCCTAATGTGTATACATTATTCAAATAGATCTACATTCTATTGGTGGGCTGGATCCTCTACTTGGTTACTTGAAAAATTCAAATGCTGGCATCCGAGCAAAGGCAGCAGAAGTTGTTAGTACAATTGTGCAGAATAATCCCAAGAGTCAGCAACTTGTCATGGAATCCAATGGGCTAGAGCCACTGTTGACGAACTTCAAATCAGATCCAAGTACAAATGCACGCACAAAAGCTTTAGGAGCCATATCTTGTAAGTATCACTCAGCATACAAACTTCTGATTGAATGTGCAGTTAAGTTTTACTGTATTTTATGTTGGCCACGCTAACAAAACTTCGTACAATTCGTTTGCAGCTCTAATTCGTCATAACCAGCCTGGAGTTTCCGCATTTCGATTGGGAAATGGCTATGCTGGATTGAAGGATGCTCTTGGTTCCGATGATGCCAGACTCCAAAGGTATGTCATGGTAACAGTACACCCAGCATTCTGCTAGACATGTTGTACCATCGGGTTATTTTTCTTAAAATGGTGTTAAGACAGTAGAAATGGGATATAACAGGGGCACAGTTCACATCACTACCAAAATTATCCCTGGAGTCCTAAATGACCAGCCACATACTAATAGAAGCAATATTAAAATTCCTTTTTAATAGTAGTGTTGGTCTTGTGGTAGTCTATATTTTGCTGAACTTCAATGCCGGATTCCGATTTGTATTAGATGATTTTATTTTTCTGCAGTTGAAATCTGTTTTTCCCCTGCAATGTGAATCAACATAGTTCTGTTGTTTTGATGCAGGAAAGCTCTCAATCTCATACAATACTTGCTGCACAACTACAAGGCAGACAGGAGTGTTGCCACAGAGCTTGGTCTTCCGAAGCTGATGATGCACCTTGTGTCCAGCGATGATTCCTTAGTGCGTGAAGCTGCTCTAGGCGGCCTCCTTGAGTTGGCGCGGGACAAGACATCTGGTAACGCGCTACCTGACCAAGAAAAGCTGAAAGACATGCTCAAGAGCCGAATAGAAGGGATCAGCGCAATGGACACTGACGATCTCCACGCTGCTCGCGAGGAGCGGCAGCTGGTGGATTCACTCTGGAAGGAGTGCTACAACGAACCTTCGTCTCTCAGGGAGAAGGGCCTCGTCGTGCTTCCGGGAGAGGATGCTCCCCAACAGCCGCCACCAGACGTTGCAGGGAAGATGTTTGAGCCACCGCTTCGTGCGTGGGCGGCTGCAAGACCTGCTCAGGAAGATGACTCTGACTCTGGCAGCGGAAAGAAGGCTCCGCCATTGCTGCTTAAGTTTTGACGGCCTTCTTATGCCGATACTAGTTCTTAGGCTCCACCATGGGTGTTGAAAGCTGAAAGATCAGATCTGATGGATGCCTGACCTTCTTCGAACCTCAGTTGTGGTTCTTGTAATTTGCACCGCATTTCTGTTCTGAGTATGTTTTTATGAGAAGACTGGGAAGATGACAGACAGATACTGTATCACGTGATGCTCGTAAATTAACACTACATGCGAATTCTCTTGCTCGATTGCTCATTTTCTGATGCTTCCATGATTGCTGATATATCTTAATCCGATCCGATAGTTATAATTTCACGGGTCTAGTTCTAGAGATGCTGAAGAGCTTGCGCCTGCTTGCAGGCATATGTTACTTTCAGCTTGAAGGATGGCCGTCCGATTCTCGCGTTCGATCTGGACGGTGGGTGATTTTGCCTACTCCCGTCCGTCGATGATTCGTCGCGAGCCATTCAGAAGGCAGCAAATCTAGCTATCTCCTCTGCCTCCTGCTGGCGGTCCTGCTGCGCCATGGCGCTACAGCTGCGGGCCGCCGCTCTCTGTCCGCCCCTGCCACTCACCGCCTTCCATGGCCGCCTCGTTGCACCTTGGCCTCCGCCTCCCTTGGTCAGCATAGCTGTCGCCGCCGCCTCCAGCCCGGGTCCCTCCGCGCCCCTCTCCTGCCGCGGCCCGGCGCCTCGCTGGCGACGTTCGAGCGTGAGGGCGCGCACCGGGGCCGGCGGCGGCGGGCAGAGGGAGTCCCCATACGAGGTGCTCGGCGTGTCGCCGTCGGCGGCGCCCAACGAGATCAAGCGCGCGTACCGCCGCCTCGCGCTCAAGTACCACCCGGACGTGAACAAGGAGGTGCGTGTGGCGACCGAACCCTGCTGATTGCTCGCGCTTTTGAAATGATCTCTACCGGATTTATTGGAACGCTGGGGATTGAGATGGCTCTGCTCACCGCCAGCCTCGTGGATTTTGTTGCCAATGCAGCCCAATGCTCAGGAGAAGTTTCTGCGGATCAAGCACGCTTACAACACTCTGATGAACTCAGAGTCACGATCCAAGTACGCGAGCAGCAGTTCGGATTCGTCCTGGTCCTCCAGCTCCCGGGAGAGCAAATCAGCTGCTGCAGAAGAGCCGTTCTATGGATTTGGTACTGAATTCTCTCCCCGCTGTCAGTAAAAACTAGATCGTTGATGTGACCAAAGGGGTCGAGTGAGGTTCCATTGTTCTACTGGGAAAGAAAAATTGAGACCTTAGTGCTTGTCTTGTGGAGCTATAAGGCTCTTTTGTTCCAGTTCACCAAAATGTCTTCACCCCTACTGCGAATCTGAGATCATAATAATGGTCGTGCTTTTTTTGCAGCGGACTTCCTTAAAGATTTGCAAACAGAATTTCAGAACTGGGAAGCTGGGTTGAATTCGGATCAGAAACCTAAAAGCCTTTGGGAAGAGTTGGCAGTAAGTTCTCTTTATTCAACTCTATGTCGATTATTGTAAGTTTGTGTCACATGTATAGCTGCATAGACAAGGCCAGGCCAGCTACTAGTTATATTTGCGGAGAATGTCATGCTAAACCCTGCACCGTGTTCTGCTCCATCAGGCAATTGGCGAGGAATTTGTAGAGTTTCTGGAGAATGAGTTGAAGATTGATGACTCGAGACCAGAGGACGTCACTGGAGATGACCCATACACCCAGTTTGGACAGCAGGCAAAAAGCGCTAAGGATGACAAGACGTCGACGAACAGCTTTGATGATGGTCTTTCTGAAATAGAGGCCGCTCTTGAGAATCTGAAGAAGGAACTCGGACTGGGCTAAACCGTTGATGTGGCAACTAGAGGTGTTGCTGCTGCTACTGACTTAGTTCCTTGTTCATACAAAGGTATTCCTTGTATTGTATGTAACGGTTGGTGATAATGATTAGCAGTTGTGATCTATCACATTCGTTTCTGTTTTGACTTTTCTAGATACAAGATCTGGCATATACCTAGATGGCTAGCAAAAGCTAAGTGCCAGAAAGCCAAAACGGCCTATAATTTGGGATGGAGAGGATTATCAATAGCTCAAGAGCTTCTTTCTGAATTCTAATTGTTCAGCGTGTTCGGAAAGAAAAAGGGACAAATGTTTGATCGCCTTTAGAATTTTGTGGGTAGAGGCGTTCTGATTTTGTGTGATGGGGGGGTACAAAAGAAAAAAGTTTTGCACCGATAGCACTGTTGGGGACCTTCGGCGTCCGAAGGTCCTCAAAAACTGGATTTAACAGTATTTCTGTAGTACAATGTGTGAACAGGTACCCTCAAACTAAAGTCGGCATTGCAGCAGACCGGAATAATACGAAGCTTGATTCAGAGCCGAAGGTGCTGAGCAGGAAAGCTTCGGCGTAACAGCAAAGAGTGGAACCGACTTAAAGATGAAAAGGCTATCCAGACCCCGATAGATTACTATAGAGTTATTATCAAATGTAAAGGGCATGAATGTAATTTTGTAAGGGCTGTGTCCCTTGTCTATAAATAGGTGAACAGTATCCCCGTACTGTTCACGCTGACTTGGCATTCGTTTTTTGCGCCAAGCTTGTACTGTTATTCCCTTCCGATTGAAGGTACACTTGTAATTCGACAATGTTTCTGTTTATGCCCTATCATAATATATGATTGCTTATATTGTCTTTAATATTCTTTATATTTCATTCCTCGCTATTACTTAATGAATGTATGAAGGTATGTCCTTCATAACCTTCGTCCGCAAGTCATTACATCCTAAGGGAAATAATGCTTCGGGGACGAAGGACTTTAACGATTAACATTTTCTATGTTGCCTTGTTCTTAACTCATAGCATTTGAGAACAAGCCCCCAACATTGGCGCCCACCTCCGGTGAACTCACTTCCATTTCTTGAGTTTTTTCAACACCTTCGGCAAGCATCACCTTCGTCATGCCGCCGAAGAAGACTTCAGCACCAGGGGCTGGCACGCTGCAGCCGTTGGACCCCAATCAAGACGTCCTTTCTCTTAGAGAGGCACGAAGCCAGAAGAGGAAGGCTACCAGTCCAACACCTCTGGAGGATGATCTAGATCAGGAGATTCAAAATCTGGAAATCCTTCAGCAACAGGTTCAACGCAAGAAGGAGAAGATGGCCAGGCTAGTTGAACTGCAGAGGCAAATAGACGAAGCCTCTGAAGAAGTTCGCCATCTTGCTCAGGATGAGCAACACCGAAGGCCTCAGCATCAAGATCTTCATCAGGAGGGTTTTGCCAACGAAGATGACTGGTATGACAATTTCCATCATGGGAATTTTGTTTTTGATGATGCTTCTCCCCTGTCCGCTGAGCTGCAGGCTACACCTTGGCCCCCGTCCTACAAGCCGCCTCAGCTCCCCGTATTTGATGGCCACTCAGACCCGAAGCAGTTTTTGATGAGCTACGAAGCAACAGTGTCTTCGTATGGTGGCAATGCTTCGGTCATGGCCAAGTCTTTCGTTATGGCTGTCAGAAGCGTTGCTGAAACCTGGTATTCCTCCCTTCGACCAGGAACGATCACCTCATGGCAGAAGCTGAAGGACTTGCTGTTAACTAGCTTTCAAGGGTTTCAGACGAAGCCGGTCACTGCTCAGGCTCTCTTCCAATGCACTCAGGACCATGAAGAGTACCTTCAGGCATATGTCCGAAGGTTTCTACGATTGAGGGCACAGGCGCCAACAGTGCCCAATGAGATTGTCATTGAGGCTATGATCAAGGGGCTTCGGCCAGGGCCGTCAGCACAGTATTTTGCCAGGAAGCCACCACAAACGCTGGAAAAGCTGCTCCAGAAGATGGACGAATACATTCGAGCTGACAATGATTTCCGTCAAAGAAGGGAGGAGGCTTTCAGGTTTTCTGAAATGACCAGGGGCTTCGGAGGAAGGTTTCACCCGAGGCATGTCAGGTCAATTCACAATTCCACTCAGAATGATGATAAAGGGAGTCAGCAACAAAGGCCACAATACTCCTCACAGGCTTCAGGGCAACAACAAGGTTCCTTCCGACCTCCAGCTCCAAGAGGCAGAGGCGCCAGGGGCTTCGGAGGAAGATTTGGCGATCAACCGAGAAGAATCTTTTGCTTATTCTGTGGTGAGAACAAAGGCCATACTATCAGGATGTGCCATGTCACTATTCAGAAGCAAAAGGAAATAGCTGAAGCAGCAGCACAACAAGCTCAGCCGAAGCAGGTCATGCATACAGCTTCGTATCATTCGCCATACATCCCAGAATATGTGGGCAACCATCCTGCAGTCTCTGTTGCTTCGGCGAGTCAGCCTCAAGCTTCCTGGCAACAGCCTCCGCCTCCACCTCCGTTGCAGCAAGGCCAGCAGCCAGAAGGGAGCCAATATGTTCCGCATCAAAGGGACTTCAGAGAACAGTCCGAAGCTCGCACGGTCAACAGCACTGTGCCAGAATCAAAGCACATTTATTGACAAATATCCTACCTTAATAGCAATCTTTTTCATTCAGTTTTATTTTCTGTAATAAAGGACATTGATTAGGCTTCATGTAATTAGTTTCGTTGATTCCTACAAGAAAAATATGTTTTCTTCACAGGCTTGTGATAATAAAAAGGACCTTCGGACTATCTTCGAAGTAACAAAAAGTCGTTCTAAGGAACGCAGAGTAAGTTTGATAAAGTCACAAAAAGTCGTTCCGAAGGGAGCGCAGTGTAAGTTTTCTGCTCCAAAGTCGTTCCAAAAGGAATGCAGAGCATACAGCGAAAAGTCAACGCTGATACCGCCTAAGTAAAAGGCGAAGAAGCTCCAAAGACGTTCCTAAGAGAATGCAGAGCTTACAGCGAAAAGTCAACGCTGATTCCGCTGAAGTAAAAGGCGAAGAAGCTCCTAAGGGAGGCTTATAGCAAAAAGTTAACGCTGGTTCGCAAAAAGAGTATGTGTTTTATCGCGCAGATATGCGTGTATCTTCGGAACATCACCTTACATAGCATAACATCATCACATCATCTTTGCATAACATAAGCATCATACATCATACTGCATGTGGCATAAGAAAGAAATATGATATCAATCTTCGGGAAAACGCTTTGAAAAAGGGGCAAATCATGCCAAGTCACAAGGAGCAACAATATTGATTTCTGAAGTATAGCCTTGAAGCATGTTTCTACGAAGCTTCAACACTCTTTCAGGATACTTCGGATATTGTTGTGATAAATGGTAATTCTTCTTCACGAAGCATGAAAAGAAGGGAAGGTGTTTTTTCGCCAAAGACTCAAAAACGGTACGTGTGTAAAGTTTCATGCATCGTAAAGAATTGAGTAACAAAAGTAGATATATTATATTCGGGGTTACAAAATGTTACACCATATTATATTTCAGAAGTTTTTCACAAAAATGTTTACTCCTCTCTCAAAACGACTTATGCGGCCTCATTCAGGAGCCGATTGACGACTTCGTCCATAATATCTTCGGCCATCTTTTTAATTTCGTCGTCCCCCTTCGGCTGAGGGTCCGAAGGCGCTTTAGTCGGATCTGAAGCAGGACATGGCTACATTGCTATTACAAATCGCAAACAGATTTTAAAAGCCTAAAGATTACAACACGATAAAAACTATTATTTAGTACCTAATTGACCTTCGGCTTCTGCGCTCTTGGCGGCAGCCTCAGCTACTTCTCTGGCATCATGAATGCCCTTTTCACTTCTTCGAATAATTTCTCCGGCCATTACTCGGCCACCATTGTCCCAGATGTCGGTAAAAAATTTTCCACCAATTATGCTAGCTTCGGCCGAAGGATCTTTTGTATCTTCAAAGGACAAAGCAGCTTCGGATTGTGCTAAAATTTTTACATGTTCGCAACCCTTCTTCTCTAAAATGGTGGCAATCCCTCTGGCGCCAGAGAAGGCACATATATCTCCTCGGTTATTTAAAATTTCTTCGAAGGCTTCAGCTTCGTGGTCAATCCATTCAATGACACCTTCGGGATTGCCTCTTGAAAAGTTTTCCTCACTTGAGAATGCGCCGACCTTGGCGAAGCTAGCCTTTAATTTTTTAACACAATCTATAGATTTATTGTAGCATCTCTTTTTGGATGAACGAAGCTCTTCAACAGTTACTTCTAGGTGATCTGCCCATTGATCGATGAGTTCACGTTTTGTTTCTTCAAGTATACGTTCTTCTTTGGCTCTGGCCAGTTGTTTCCGAAGGTCTTCAATTTCGCGTTTCTGAGCTTCAGCTTGACTTTTAAAAGCAGCTTCGTCCTCCTTTATTTTATCTATCAATGAGTATAAAATTTTGTCTTTTTCGAGACCTTCGTTCCTCAGCTCAATTACTTCGGAACGAAGGTTGCTCAGGGCTATAGTACAACCTTCATCTTCACCATCTTTCTGTGCCCTGAGGGCATTGCTGAGTATCAGGCCCTGCAGAACATGTCTGTGTCAATAGTTTTAAACAAACGAAAAATTTTTGAACTCGACAAAAATACAAGAATTCCATTTATCGCACATTTAAACTGTTGTAAGCTAGGCTGTCAGCTAGATCGTTCTTTGACAGCACCGAAAGTCCGTCTTCTAAAGTTGGGAATCCGAAGCTTCTGCTCATTTCCCGACAGACAGAAATTTCCTTGCTGTCGGGGAGACAATACAAGAAATCTTCTTCTCCACTACCATTAAATATCAACGCCCCCTTCGGATATTTCAACTTTTGGGCATAGTGCTGGGCCTCTTGTTCTTCTTTTTCTGATAATTTTTTCCCCGAAGCATGACGAAAAATATAATCACGAATTTTGGGGGATGCTTCGGGGGTGACAACACCAGTTTCTTCAACAAAGGTTGGCTTTGTTATTTTTTCTGCCTCACTTTCCAAGGCTTTTGCCTTTGCGGGCTCTGAGGGCCCAGCTTCGGCTTCAATTTCCTGCTTTGGAGCCGTAGAACCAGAAATTTCAGCTGTTGTTTCAGAAGCAACAGCAGCCTTCTTCGGAGGTGTGCTTGAAGATTTGATTGTTTCCAGTACATCTAGCACATTGGCCATTCTCTTTCTTTTCGGGGTCATGGCTGGCATTTTTTGGTTCTTTACTGTCTCAATGTTTGTTGCAGGACTCAAAACTCCGGATGTTTTGGAGCCCTCAGCTGCTTCTTTTATTTCTTCAATTTTTTCTGTGGACGGCGCTTCGCCTTTCTCTTCTGTTTCTGATAACAAAATGTTTGATTGTTCCGATTCTATTTTTGGGGGCACTTCGGCCGTTTCTGCGACCTCTGGCAACAAGGCTGGCTCGGTTGGTTTTTCAGCTTCGGTGGCCGAAGAAGTTTTTCCGGTAAAACTCGGGCACCGAAGCTGGTTCAATATAACGCGGCCGATGCGTAAGAACCTTTATCTTTTTCCTTTTCGGTTCTGGCTCGCTAGGAGCAGCTGCAGCTTCTTCTTTTGCAGAGATTGTGTTTTTTCTCTTCTGCCTTCGCGTGGGATAGCAATAGTCAGGGTAGACAAACCCGATGGCATCAAATACCCGATTCAGTCTCTTCTTCTTTCGGCCTCCGAAGGCTGCTGACATTGCATTATCTTCGGCCTTCGAGTAGGTCCCAAGCAGCTCATCACTTAAATTGTCAATGCTTTTCAACCACTCATCATCTGGCTCAATAAATTTATCTCCAAATTTAAAAGTGTACTTAAACCTGATAAGTCCACCTTCGTCGGCCTCTTTAATGGTTTCTTGAGGCATTTCCCATTTCTCCGCAAGCGGCCACACCCTGAAGGCAATATGCTCTTGTACTAAGTCCCTTGTTCCTATAAAAGAGCAGACAACGCCGAAGGCTCTTTGACACTCTTCGGCGGCTTCATTCATTTCAACCTTCGGCCTCCGAAGGCCGAAGCTTTGCCAAATAGGACGTATGGTTATACCTTTGATATCTTCCCGTGCTTTCAGATCATTTTTTACATAGAACCATTCTGTCATCCAGCCGCTAGGCCACCTCTTCCGAAAAGTTGGCACGGGGCAGCTTGACCTAGATCGAGAAACAAAACTGTAGCAGCCAAAGTTATTGTGGTACTGCTCTTTACCCCAAGGTATTGTCTCGTATGATAATTCGTGCATATTGCAAAAACTTTTTGCATCAGGCTTCAGACCTTGGCTTCGCACGGCCCACACGAAGATGTTCAGCCTTATGATTGCCTCGGGGGTAAGTTGGTGAAGATAAACCTCAAAAATCTTCAGCACCTCCACGACGAAGCTGCTCAAGGGCAATCGCAGCCCAGCCTTCAGAAAGCTTCGGAACACTACGACTTCATTCTCTTCAGGGTGTGGGCAAGTCTTCTCCCCTTCATCGGCCCTCACAACGGACAAATCCCGGAAATACCTTCCTCTCATGTTAACAAGATGATTCTCTTTGATAGTTGATTTACCATAAACTGAGTGGCTTGGTCGCCAGGGGCGATCTTCGGAGTCTTCACCACCACTGTCCACATCATAACTTTCACTGTCACCAGTATCTTCAGACAGCCCTTCCAGAATCTCATTGGTGATTTTTTCTGTGTTGGTCTTTGACATCGCTATAAGAAATCCTAAGTTCTTCTCCTCATCAAGACTCAGCTTCATCTCAGCAGCAGCCTTCTTAGCAGCTTCAGACATCTTCGGAAACACTAAAAAACTGTTTTTAAAGCCGAAGCTTCAAAGCTAAAAGCTTAGCAAATCACAGTGCACAGGAGCTAAAAATTGAGTGAGCGGGAGTGGTTGGCCAGAAAGCGTGCAAAATGAGTTTGCGGTATGGCCGTATTTATACGCTCGGTGCGTTGAAAGTTGAAAGACCCCACTTGTCATTGAATGTTGCTATTCTAGCAAAGGGAAGGTGTTTTTTCGGACCTTCGGCGTAAAGCCTTCGTCCATATCGCAATCTAAATTTATTATTTCAAACAAATTAATATTGCGAGGGGCTACTGTTGGGGACCTTCGGCGTCCGAAGGTCCTCAAAAACTGGATTTAACAGTATTTCTGTAGTACAATGTGTGAACAGGTACCCTCAAACTAAAGTCGGCATTGCAGCAGACCGGAATAATACGAAGCTTGATTCAGAGCCGAAGGTGCTGAGCAGGAAAGCTTCGGCGTAACAGCAAAGAGTGGAACCGACTTAAAGATGAAAAGGCTATCCAGACCCCGATAGATTACTATAGAGTTATTATCAAATGTAAAGGGCATGAATGTAATTTTGTAAGGGCTGTGTCCCTTGTCTATAAATAGGTGAACAGTATCCTCGTACTGTTCACGCTGACTTGGCATTCGTTTTTTGCGCCAAGCTTGTACTGTTATTCCCTTCCGATTGAAGGTACACTTGTAATTCGACAATGTTTCTGTTTATGCCCTATCATAATATATGATTGCTTATATTGTCTTTAATATTCTTTATATTTCATTCCTCGCTATTACTTAATGAATGTATGAAGGTATGTCCTTCATAACCTTCGTCCGCAAGTCATTACATCCTAAGGGAAATAATGCTTCGGGGACGAAGGACTTTAACGATTAACATTTTCTATGTTGCCTTGTTCTTAACTCATAGCATTTGAGAACAAGCCCCCAACAAGCACAATCTCTGGTTCTTCTCTTTTCTGTCGAGTACAATTTTGGAAATGGCATGAAATGTGATAGTACTTTTTCGAGGCTGACCTCATGTAATGCTTATCGTTCTCCCTCCTGCATCTGCGCGATAATATGAAATCAAAATATGCAGTGTATCTGAGTTTTTTTCCTAATAAAAATCAACACTCAACAGATGGATCACTGTGATCTACTGTAAGCCTTTTTTTAAAGTAAATGAAAACAATTTGAACCCAAAGACAAATTTAACTCACTAATGGAGTTTAAGGAATGAGGATGCAAGTAGCCAAACCCTTTAGGGCTGATTTGGTGAGCAGGGATCACAGGTGGATTGAAGGGGATTGATAGGGAAATTAGTTCATTTCTTCTCAATCCTCTCCGATCCTCCCGTGATCCCCTTGTCACCAAATCAGTCCTTAAGGTCCTTACATTATTACATCAAGTTTGGAGAATTGAAGTGGCAGGGACGAATCCCGTACCCATTGCATAACATCATGACAAAATTACGACTTATATCCTCCAGTTACATCAGTTCAACAGCAAGCAACTCCCACTCACTACCACCCACAACTTACTGCATCGCAGAACAATACCCAGCTTACTGCATCGCATAACTACTAGCCAGCTTATATTACATGACAGAGGGATATGCAGCACCTGTAGTCCATGAGGTTTCTATTACCAGTTATGTTTCTTTCTAATTCATTTCCATAGTTCTTAAATTATGTTCTAACACAATACAGCTACACTTTAACCAGTATTATACTCTTATGTAAACATTTTAGATCGTACCAACGATGCTGGAACCATACACGGTTTCTGCAAAACCATTGTTGACGCACAGAAAAAATCAGAGATCATCATGAAGATTGTGTGTTACATCTATTCTTTTATGAGGATGATCTTCAGGGAGAACACCTTAGGTTCTTGGTTTACCATTGAAGACTGAGTTGACCGCATACAGTTTCACATATAAAGATCAATATTTTCGCCAGTTTCCGTATGAGCAGTCTTCTACTGTTGGTAATGATACATTGTTGATAGACAGCTATTGTTCATGTCTTGTATATTAGCCCCTTGTTTATGCCGTACATATTCAGATATTATGGTGCAAGTGGAAAGATTCATATCAGTATTTGCCATGGCATATATATATAGCTACAAACTGTTCTCAGATTGCGGCTGTAACTCGTGCAGCTTTTAGAGTCAACATAACAATGAAGTTTAGGACCAGCATACATACGCGGAGGCAACTAATTAGCAGTAGAAATGACGTGGTTCAGATGGGCAACACTTCCAAATCAACTAATTTGGCAATCGATCACACAAGTTTAGAGATCTAGAATTTCAGCGGCAGCTCGGAACAGAGGGCATCGGTGGTTACATCATTCCAGCGACAGCTCAGAACAGAGGGCATCAGTGGTTACATCAGCTCATGATCCGTAACCCTGCCATATCAGTTGCTAAACTTTATAAATAGCACTATGCCTGCTACTATCATGCAAAGGCACAAAAGTAGAAATAGTTCCAAGATAATTCCTACTTAAAACAAAAAAAAAGTAAACAAAATGGTAGTAATAAAAAGTTTTAAGACTTAGATTCTGTCAGCATCTCATTCCCTTACAGATACTGCTCTACATCAAAGACTGATCCACGGAAGACAACGAAGTTAAGGATAATCTTAGGCCATGTGCTAGGCAGAAGATGAAACCAACAAAACGTGCATTAAGCATCCAGAACAAGCCAAACACAGCTCCTTTCATCAATAACCACAAGTCCATAACTTAAACCTTGGATATGACCAATCAGTGATCATGAGTGGTTATATACTTCAGAAATCAAAATTGCAGAGTGGACAGCAGCCAATGAGCATCCACCTAAAACACAAAATGAGAAGCTTAACTTACACTGTTTTTGTTTTTGAAACGGCTTAACTTACACTGTCGAGGGCACAATACTAGCACAAGCTGCAGCATAAGCATCTGCAAGGCCAGGAACACAGTCCTTGTGGCAGTCGACGAACTTGGACTTGAAGGTTTCTTCTGCAAGAGAAGCTAATGAGGAAAGGCTCATGTTGCTATTCAGCAATCCCTTTCCCTGCAGCACTTTGATGACACGATACCGGGGCACTAGCCGCTTCTCCAAGCTGAATGCGAGCAGGATAGGCCTTTGCATAATATACTGTGGCTCTATCGCCCCCTCATTGACCAGGAACTCGATCTTGCGAAGAAGAGTCGCCTCAGACAATGCTAGTATTTGTGGCATCTTGGACACTGCATTCGAAACCTCAGACTCAGAACAACCAAGAGTCCTCTTAAAGAAGTCAAGTTTGGCAGCAACCTTCTCAGGGGGAAAACTGGTGACGACTCCCACTGCTTGCATGAACAAGGGCGACGCGGCAGGCACCCCAAGTTCTTCTGCCCGCAGCAAAAATTCCTTCACGCGTTCGAGGTTAAAGGAAAGCGTCCGTGGGCGGTGGAGACAGATCTTAGGGACGTTTCGAACGCCGCGTTGACGAAACAAGTCTATGTTGGGCTTTATTACCTTCTCAAGGTTCGCGTTGAAGATGCCCAAGTTTGCCTTTGCGACCGCCAGTACCCGATCAAAGGAGCCCAAGAAGGACAAGAAGAACTCAACCTTGGGAACGACGTCGCACCGGCGGAGAGCGCGTGAGCCGACCAGGAGGAAGCGAGCGATCTGGGGAGTAGACAGGCCGACGCGGTCGCGGAGAGCGACAAGGCGGGGTGCGATTTTACTCACGGAAGCGCGGAGGATCAGCGGGTCCGCAAAGACGACGGCGGCGATGTCGGCGCGGGAGAGGCCGGCGCCGGAGAGCAGCGCGAGGATGGCATCTGGGTTGGAGGCGGAGATGAGGCGTCTGCAGGAGTGCTCCTCCGATGATCTCTTGGATTCCCTGGACAACTCGTTGAACGCCTTCTTGGACACCAAGCGAGCTTGGGCGGGTGCGAAGCCGCAGGCGGCGACGAGGTAGTTCTCAAGGGAGAAGGGTGCGGGGACGGTGGCCGTAGAGGTGGAGGTGGAGAGGAGGCGGCACACGCGGAGGTGGATGTGGATGGGGGAGGGAAGCGGGGAGGCGGCGCCGAGCAGAGGGAGGAGCCGATTTCGGACGCGCAGCATGGCGACGGCTGCCAATGGGAGGGAAGGGGATTAGGTCGTCGGCCGTGAAAGCAAGCGGTGTCCTCGCCGCGGCAGGGGAAGGTCTCCAAGGGCGTGTTTGCGACCCTGCACCATGCGGCTCGGCCTGCTCTAGCCCAGCCCAAGTTGGCTTGGCCCAGTTGGTGCAAGTGACCTTGTTCGTGTTCCTGTACAAGATGAGCTCGACCCAGGCTAGATCGTGTTTGTGACTCTTTTTGATAGCTGGGCTAAGGATCCAACCGCCCTACTGCCAAACTGAGAATATGTTTGGCAGCTGGCTGTGGTCGGCCTGGCCCATAGATAGAAAATAGAGACAATTGTCATTATTGTCATTGTTATTTACAACAATACAGGCATTACAACTGAGTTAGCCTCAGACAATTTTAACTTAACTGGATCAATTATTGTCATTGCTATTTACATGTTACAATCAAAGAAGCCATGATCAGGTAGTTGGGCATCCATCTGCAACATAGTCAGGTAGTTGGGCATCCATCTGCAACATATCCATCAAAGAAGCCATGCAAGATTGACAATAGCAATAATTTTCCTCAGATATTAATTGTCATTTTCATGTGATCTTTTAACTTGGAGCATAAGGAACATAGCTGGGCAGCCATGAAACCATGATATTCATCCAACCCAACCATCAGTCATCTTTTGTGGATAACAGTTGCATTGGGCATGGATGTGCCCCATGGTTCCAAGGCAATAATCACAACATGGTGGAAACAACATAATTTTCAGCATATGCCCAGTACCTCACAATTTAAAGATCATCCACATTAACACGGGCAATAATGACAACATGGTTCAATGGCAATTATGTCATCATAGGAATAAAGGAAAGCACAAGTAAACATGGGCCTCAGCTGCAGTACAACACATCAAATGCAAATGCACCTCAGATTGGTGTATATAGCATCATTGGCCAAGTAAAAACTTCAATCATAGTATGAAATGGATGAAATAATATAAACTTACCACAACAGCCAACAGAGGCTACACAAATAGTGCCTTACAATAAGTTTGAGCCCAATAGCTTAGGGTTCAAATGGTGTCCACCCAAATGTTACCTATTGTTAGCCACCCTCCTAGGTAAATTAGACAAAAGGACTGGTGGGAGTAAACCAGACTGCACACCAAAATGTCTACAACAAACTATTCCCAGTTGTAGTCAAAAGAGAGAGTGGGTAGGAAGAGAGAGTGGGTGGTGGCGCACACCAACATGTAATTCACCTACATGTAGTAGTTCTTGGCTAGGAAGGTCCTAAGCCAAATGTTTCTATGTGCCTCAGTCATGTGAACAAAGCCCCTGCCTTGAGCCTTGTTGTCCAGGAGGAAGGTGTAGGCAACAATCAGTGCCTCCTCAGAATAGCCAGGCATCTCCATCACAGCTAGGTAGAGGTTAGCATCCACATGGGCAGGTCCAGTCTCTCTAAGGGCATTAGCCACATTGTTCACTGCATCAGACATATTGGTCAACATAAGCATCTCATCCTCACTGAAGTTCCCTCTCTTCCTCTTCCTACCCACAGCTATGGAGGGGTTCTCGGTGGCCTTGCTACCCTCTCCAACATCAGTTTGTGCTCTCTCTTCAGAGATATAGGTGAAGGCAGGTCCCTCAACCTTGGCAGCAACACTATCAACCTGGTTCTGTCCTAAGGCTTCACCAGAACCAAGTGCAAATTTGCTAGTGGCCATAGCATGGCCAAAAATGGCCTCCATCTCAGTGTAGAACCTAATAGGGCAGTTTAGGAACTCTGCATCTTTTGGATGGTCCTGATCAAGTAATTGAAAAGATAGTGTTTTAGACAAGTAAAAAAAGCAAGGAGTCATAGGAAACAAATCATAGTGCTACCTTGCAGTGGCCAAGGTAGTGCTCCTGATCAAGCAAGATAGCATTGGAGTCACTATCCCATAAAGCCCCACTAAGGTCTTTGAGCTTAGACACCCTAGACCATTTCTGCCTCCATTTCCTCAAGTGGTTATACACCTGAGTTGGGCTCACTGCCTCCCCACTGTACTCCTTAAGGGCTTTGGCAACAGAGTTGACATCCTTGTCCTTGAAGACCTTGTCAGGCCTGCTACCATCACTAAGAAGTTGAGCCATCCTCCTAAGAATAAATCCAGAGGTGTTGTTGTTCCACCTCATTGCCCTAGGACCCCCGGGAACAGCAGCAACAAGACCAGCTGCTGCTGGAGCAGCACCGACACTAGATGCAGTAGCATCATCAGCGTTAGCTGGTGCACTAGCACCAATCCTTATCATCTCAGTCATCACATCAGTAGCTGGGACAAACCCACCCTGATCACCAGCTGGGACTGAAGGCATCTTACCACTGGTTTGCATGTACAAATTAGGATAATAATATCAGCACAACAAGAAGAGACAAATGGGAATGAAAAAAATTGGTCTCAGCCATGTCCATCATATTATTACATTATCATCAAACAAACATGAGTTCCATAGCAGGGTAAACAAACCATCATATCCTAGAGCTTCCCCTCCCTTCCCACATAACATTGCAAATGGCATCCCTCTTTGCAGCCATGGCACTGGAATCTTGGCTCTGGCTACCATTGTCATCTAGTGGATCTACCATTGTGCCAGTGAAACCCTCCTCATTAGGCACTACTTCGTCAATGCCAAAGCCTAAAATCCAGTTATGCAGGATCGAGCATGCCAACACAAGCTTGACTTGTGTCTTATACTTGTGAAAGGGCTTGTTGTCCAAGATACGAAACCTCTTCTTCAATGCACCTATAGCCCTCTCCACAGTAACTCTAAGTGATGAGTGTCTCAGGTTGAACAGTTCTCTTGCATTGGTAGGTCGATTTCTGCTCCCAAACTCACTCAAATGGTACCTAACCCCCCTGAAGGGGGGTAGAAAGCCAGTGCGGCATGCATACCCCGCATCTACCAAGTAGAATTTACCTACAATGTGAAATCTACTGTGAGCTTGTGTGACATTGTAGAATTTACCTACAATGTGAACTTGGTAGTGCAATTACCTTGTGGGACAGTGAACCCATCATCCCTCTCAATGGCATCAGCCAGGATAAGTGCATCATGGGCAGACCCCTCCTAGCCAGCTAGAACATATGTGAACTTGAGGTGCTTTGAGCTAGGCCGCGAAACGGGCCAAGATGGCAAACAACGCTACTTGCAGCCCACGAGCGCAACCGGGCTACAGGGCCACCCTCACAAACACGCCCCAAACTATATGCAAAAATGGGACTTCGGTCTTATTTGAAAGCATTTTTTTTAAGAAATCAGTTTTTTATTTTTTAGCGAGGAGAGCCTAGCTTCTTGGTTCACCATCTCTTAGTTCATCACACATGAGTTAATCTATGCATTTGTAAATCTATGCACACCATTACCATAATGATTGTTTTAAACTTTTGTTCATATTCCGTGGTTGTTACATACAAAAGCCTCGTTTTGACAAGGCCAATTGGAATGAAGAGAACACACAAATATTATGTGATTTATGTGTTGACCAAATTAGAGCTGGGAACTGTCTAAATGGTACAATGACAACCAGAGGATACAACCTGATAAAGGAGGAATTCTTTTCTAAGACATGACTTAGACATGACACCAAACAATTTAAGAATATATGGACTCAGTGCAAGGCCTTGTACTCTTTTTGGTTGTTTCTTAACAATCAAAGTGGGTTAGGAAGAATGGCTGATGGTGTAGTTATAGCTTCAGATTCATTCTGGAAGACTCACACGGAGGTTAGTGCACTTGTGTCATATATCTCTGTACATGAAGCCCTTAGAACTGATAGCTAAAATGTGTGTTACCTTTTATTGCAGAAAAGAAAAGAGTGCAGGAAGTTTCAACATGTGATTCCTACGTACATGGAACAATTAGCAGAAATGTTCCATGGAATTGTTGTTGATGGGTCTAGTTCTTGTATCCCTGGTGATGTACACAGACCATCACAAGAAGTGTATGAAGAACAAGCAGAAGATGGAGATGGGGAAGACCTTTTGAATTCTAGTACCCCTAGTAGCAGAGGAAAGAGGAGCTTTACCAGCATAGCACATAGTCCACCTAAAAAAGCAAAAGTCCTATGGTAAAGATGTTTAAAGGACTAATCAGTGAAATACAACTATCAAGGAATGCAGACATTGATGTTTTTAACCAACTAAAAACTATCCAAGAAAACAAAAGTTTACAAGCCATTGATCAATTCAATTCTTGTTTAGACTTGCCAGAGAATCTGGAGCTGACAAGGAGTCAGATGAGTACTTTGAGGCAACCAAACTATTCAAGGATGAGTACAACAGAGCTATTTTCAATCGCTTTGAAACTGTAGCACAAAGGATGAAGTGGCTACAAAGGTTTTGCAAGGAATATTTTGGTTGAAGGTTACTGTGTGGCTTTTAGCACAAATTATGTGAGAACTATGTGTCATGTGTCTGTGTTTTGAACTTGTTGGAGAGTAGATCTCCGGCCGGGTGGCGGAATGCACCCGCCCTAAGTCCTGAGATGAGGAGGGGCTTAGGCGTTTCGCTTGATTGTTGGAGTGAAGGGGAAGAACACAAGAACACACAAGGGCTTAGAGTGGTTCGGGCCGCCAGAGCGTAATACCCTACTCCACTGTGAGATGTATTGCTTGAGAGCTTGTATGAGCTAGCGAGTCTGAGATCGTGTGTGTAACGTCGCATGCCTCCCCTTTTATAGCGAAAGGTGGGCATGCACAAAGGGACTGGCCCCGACATGTGGGCTCAGGAACATAAAGAATATAGTGCTTGGATCCTCTAATATCTGTTGTCGAGACAATCTTCTTGTGCCCAGACGCCCGACATCTGCGTATCCTTGGCGTACAGAGGAAGCTTCTTGCGAAAGAGAAGATGAGTATAGCGCGCCGCTCGACACAGGCGTATTGTTTGCCAGCAGACCCAGCAGGCGCGCCGCCTGTTGGATGACCTTGACGCCGCCTGCCAGCGGATGGGACGGGACGCATTAAATGCTGAGAGGGCATGTCGCCCGTCAGCGCAGAGGCAGGCGACGCGTCTTTTCCTCAATAAATGCAGGGGCTGCACGACTTCTCGTCAGGCTCGGCCCGGTAGCTTATGTCATGGGCCACAAGCAGTGGGTATCCGCCTGAGCGGGAAGTGGTGAGCAAGGCCCGCACACGTGTCAGCACCGGACCCCTACACACACCAAGGTCCTTCTCGTTTCGGGACCCTGCTGGGGTTCGGACCTATCCGGAGGCTCCGGACTTGTATATATATAGGAGCACGGTGTCCTTCTGTGGGGTCCGGACTTACTGAGGGGTGGTGCCTTTTCTTGCCACGTGGCGCCCTTTGGCCTGTCCACCCGGTGGGGTCAGGCGCGGTCCTCCGCGTGGCTAGGAGGCGTCGCATGGGTGCGATGTCTTCATGCTGTAGGAGAGGGTACCCTGATTTTGGGTACCGACAATGGCCCCCGGTCCCGCCTCAGGGGAGGATGCGAGCCTGCAGGTGGGACCAGAGTCTGATTGGCGGTTGGACCGCTGCTTCTGTGCGCCCGTTGTTGCAATTACTGCCGGCCCGCCTATGACCACGCCAACTGTCGTGCCTATTTCCACGGCTGACTGACCCGTGACCGTCGTACTTAACGACACTGTTGAGCCATGCGCGGGGCTGCCTCGAGTCGCTGCACTGGCTCTGAAAATTTTACCTTTTCAGAATCCGTGACAGTCCCGAGAAGACGTGGCATTGGCGCAGGCGGTGGTGCAGTTTCTTTGCACACGGTAACTGGTGCGCCGGTTACATGACGTGTGGGCCTGGGCCCCTGAGTTGGACCGCCAGTTGTGGTGGAGCTGAGGGGGCGTACAACCGTAGTGAGGACGAAAGCGAAGACCTCTTCGTGCGCGCTGGTGCGGCCGCTGTTCGCTGGTACGGTACTGGTGTGCAGGTGGCCGCTGTCGTCGGTGCTGAGGTGGTCGCCGCCACTGGTGAGGCTCCCCACTACAGAGGTGGTTGCCTCCGCCGGCGCGACCGTCAGTGCCACCTGCTGCCAGACCTCCGGCTCTTTGGCTTTAATGGCATGTTGTCGCCCCCCGTAGGGAGACGGGGGCGAGGTCCTACCTGCAGCGGCGCACATGCTGGGATGATTGCCGCTGCTGTCGAGTCGTCGGTGCATAGGCGACCGTCGCCGTCGGTGCTGATGCGGTTGCCTCTGCTGGTGAGCCGCTCGGGGCTTATTATCCCGCGGCCCTTACTGGTGTGGAGGTAGTTCATTCCTGCAGGAATGGAGCTGGGGTCCCGCTTGTAAGGGAATGTAATGACATTTGCTTGAGAGCAAAATGTAATAACATATGTACGCATGATTTTAGCCTGGGAAGCCCAGTTATGTGTCCGAACCCCCTAGATGGTGGCTTTAAGTACTAAGACACCTGCCGCAGGGGGTGGAGTATGCAGGCTCACGGTACGGGACCAGGCTGAGCGGCTACATGGTTTCCGGACCCCCCAGGAGACAAGTGTCCGTTTTTCAGAGCCGGACCTCCAGGTTGTTGGATGCACAAGACTTTAGTTTTAATGTAGCATCCCAAAAATTCAAATCCTGAAATTTTTTCAAACTCGCTCTAAATTCAAAATGAATTTCAAATTTCATTTCAAAATGTTTGTTTGCGAGTTGATATCAACAAATAAAATATAGTGGTCTATATTATCTCCAAAATCCTCCTCAAAATATCCTACAAATGTTTCCCGAGTGACCCCCCTCAATTTTTTCCAGAAATACTGCCCAGATATTTCTCCAGTGATCCCCCTCAAGTTCTTTCCAGAAATATTACCCAAATATTCCACCGATATATCTCCAAGTATTTTCTTCCTGAGAAATACCTTCAGAATTATTTTTCAAGTCCCTACAAATATTTTCTTCATAACTTTCCTCATGCTCATACGTATACGTATGCCTCCGGTGTCATACGTTGAGCTCTACAAGCTAATTACACTCATATAAGACAACTCCATGCTAATCTCCCACTAATCTTCTCATCCTCCAACTAATCCTCTCATCCCTCCCCCTAATCCCCCACCATGGCTATAAATAGAGGGGCAAGGGCCTCCTCTCATCCCACCCCAAGCCATTTCATGCCAACTCCCCCCCCCACACACACCCACTCCATGTTCCACACAAGCACACACTAGCACAAGGATCGTTCGTCCCCCTGTTCTTAGTTTGTTCGTTCGTTCGTCCGATTGTTCATGGTTTGTTCGTTCGTTCGTTCGTCCAAATAATCTTTTTCCTGCCGTTATGCTGCCGAAATTCCGATCGTTCGTTCGTTCGATCATTCGATCGTTCGTCCGTTCGTTCATAGTTCCTATTCATCGTTCATCGTTCGTTCATAGTCCCTATTCATCGTTCTTCCAGATAATCTTTGTCCTGCCGTTATGCTGCCGAAATTCCGATCGTTCGTCCGATCATTCGATCGTTCGTCCGTTCATTCGTCCAAATAATCTTTTCTCTGTCGTTATGCTGCCGAAATTCCGATCGTTCGTTCATTCGATCATTCGATCGTTCATTGTTCGTTCATAGTTCCTATTTATTGTTCATCCTTCGTTCATAGTCCATATTTATCGTTCTTCCAGATAAACTTTGTCCTGCCGTTATGCTGCCGAAATTTCGATCGTTCGTTTGTCCGATCATTCGATCGTTCGTCTGTTCGTTCATAGTTCCTATTCATCGTTCGTTCATACGACTATTCACCATCACTATTCACCATTACTATTCATCGTTACTATTCACTGTTGCTATTCAACATCGTTACTACTCATCGTTACTATTCATCGATGATATATGTGGCAACCTTTTCGTCGTCACTATTCATTGTTACTATTCATCGATCATCCGATCACCCCAAATTTCAACTACTCATCCGTCATGTTGTCCAGTCCACCTAAGGCCAGCCAGACCAATATTTCAGTCATACGAACTCCGGTGACTGTGATTTTCCTTCCAATGGGAACTTACCATCTGGTCACCCATCCCAGGTTTCTCCAAGTTGAGCACGCTTAACTTTGAGATTCCTTCGAACCAGGCTTCCAAACTCCGATTCCAATAATTCTTGTTTCTAAATTCTTATCAAATTATTCGCTATCCAACCATGTCATCCCTTAAGCATGGTTCATATTCTAGAAAACTCAAAAAATACTCTTGTCCCATATTCTGCCTATAACTCTCCTGTTCATACTAAGTCAGACGATTCATTCGTCACTATTCTCACCAACAGTGAACTTCACTGTGCTACACCACATACACTCGGCTATAAATACACCCAGCTACCCTCTCCCTCGCCACACACACTCAACACCCTCAGCCAAGGCAAACACCCCACCCACTTAGTTACTCCGCTCTGTCGGCTACACGCATAGTGTCGCTTCGCCTCCAGTCCACCCTCCTGGTAAGCACCTCCGCTCCACCACTAGTAGTATCTCAACACCACATGACACAGATTCTGCCCAAGACTCTACCCATCCATATATCGCTATTATGACCACTATACTAAATATTTGTTGGTATACTTGCTGGTTTGTATGTTTGCTTGTTCATGTTGCATAGTTATCGGAGCGTTCGTGCCGTCTCGTGGAGGCCAGATCTACAAGTCTACGCCAGGCGGTGGAGCCAGAAGCTAGTTCCGCGAGCTCTCCTTCCCCCTTCGCCGGATAAGCACGGCAAGCTCACTGGATCCCTTTGATGCATGAATTAACTATGATTTTTCAACCAAAACCCTCAGCCTGTTATTTTATGCATGATATGATTTTGAGACAAGTTATTATGGCCACCCAAGCTGCTTGCCGCAATCAATCCTTGATATATCTGTTACAAATGATTTGAGAAAAGGTGTGAGTTTTCAAAAGAAAATGCTTTTCAAAATGTGTATGATGAAGGGTTTTCACCCTTATCACCTTGTGAGTGGGATAATCAGGGACTCCATGGTTTAGGGGAGGGCCTAAGGTGATGGCTCAGCTGGTTTAGGAGTGAGCAGAAGGATTGTCCCCTCGTATAAGGACCGGTTTGTCATCTTTCACTACCTGTACTCATGATAAGTACAACCACTCGAGACTGTGTGGGCAGTCACTCAATCTGAACTCGTACGGTCCAACCCTAGGGTTATGAAGGCTGGGGAGCACTGGGAGGATAAGGAGGGGGAATGTTTTGTCCGGTTTGGACATGGCGGTGGCCTGACTCCTTCCGGTATAACCGTTAAGGTAAGGGCGTGCGAGGAAAGAAAGAGATTCGGCATTCGGGTCTCACGACGGTGAGATCGCAGAAACTGGACTAGTGGGTAAAGTGCACCCCTCTGCGCAGAGTTCAAACCTATTCGAATAGTCTGTGTCCATAGGAATGGACGAGTCTGGTGTGGTATGGCAATTAGTATTTTGTTTTCCAAAAAAAGAGATGCGTTTGAGAAAAGTGGTTTTTAAAAGGTCTGGCGGTTGAGCCGTGAGCTATGGTGACCGGGAAGTCCAGTAGCTGTTTTTGAAAATGAAAACCAGTGGGAAACTGCTGAGATACCTGGATGGTTTAGTCCAGGGGATTTTGTTCTAATATTGAAAAACTTTCTGCTCCTTTGGGAGAGGATACGCTTTGAAAAATACAAAATGTTTTACAAAACAACTCTGCATAAAATATTGTTGTTTCTGCAAAATACCCTGAGCTCCACATATTCCATGCATTATATCTGATTTCCCCATTTTGCGGGTGAAGGTGGGCTGCTGAGTACGTTTGTACTCACCCTTGCTTATTTGTTGTTTTTTAGAAAAAGGAGATCGGGTAAGAGTTACGACTGTTCCCAACCTTGCTTGTGGTTGTTGGGCCGCTGATTTGCTTCGCTGCGTATATCGGGCTGCTTCAGCCCCACTCTGATGATATGTCTCGAGTTGTGGACCAACTCTTAAAGTTGATCGCCACCTTTATAGGTTTGTCTCGTTTAAACAGATCTGGAATCATCTGTTGTATAAATGTGTTTACTAGCCTCCTGGGACTAGTAATTGTGTCACATTTGAGTCCCAGAGGATCGGGACGCTTCATTTAAATACTAGGACACCCGTCATGGAGTGGTGGAGTGTGCAGGATTTTGGGTACGGGACCAGGCTAACCGGCCACACAGGCTCCAAACCACCCTATGGAACGGGCATCCGTTCTTTAGAACCGGCCCCAAGCCTTTCCCTGTTTTTGTAAAGAAATAAATATTGTCTTCTAAGCAGCATTTGACACTTATCTGTGTAACGCCTGTTCCTGTTGTGAGCGATGTTGTTAACTCCTCCCTGGTACCTGCCCCCCCACCTGGGATGCAGGCTTGATGTGTTGAGGTTGGATACCAGCGTTTCTGAAAAAGGTTGTCAACAATCCTCGGGAGGCAACCTCGTCGGGATCTGAATCTGTACACCACTTTTAGCTAGGAAGCATTAGTAGTACACCTCATAGGGCTCTCCTTCTGACATTGGTCGTCCTTTGATACATACTCGGGACTTGCAGGTTTTAGTCCGGGTAGTCAAGTTGCGTGTCCGGACCCCCTTGGGTCGCGGTTCTAGATACTAGGACACTTGTCGCAGGGCGGTGGAGCGTGCAGGCCCACGGTACGGGACCTGGCTGAGCGGCTACATGGGCTCCGGACCACCCCAGAAGACCAATGTCCGTTCTCTAGCTCCGGTCCCAAGGTTGTCGGTCACGGGGTGGCGGAGCATGTAGGCCCACGGTACGGGACCTGGCTGAGCGGCTACACAGGCTCTAGACCACCCTATGGAACAGGGTCCCGTTCTCTAGAGCCGGCCCCCAGGATGTCGGGCCTCCCTACTTTCGCGTCAGGGGCCCTAATCTGCAAGCCTGGCTGTTCAATTCTGATGTCGCCTTGTCAGACAGATGGAAACCGTACGGGTGGGTTAGCTGAAAGGTATTATCTGAAAGATTGCAAGATAGGACCGTGGAGCAGCAAGATGAAACTATCACAAGAGCACAGCTGAGGGGGGTAGTTTCTTCTTCATAACTTGTCGTGCATGTGTGCGGACCAATAGTCCGGGTTCATGGGGGCAGACCCACCGGGTTGTCGTACACGTATGCGTTATCTAGTTACAGAAAGGAAGGAAACAAACTCGACCCCTTAGTCTTGCTCTATGGATAGAACTTACAGAGATATTTGGCATCAGAGTAAGGTACTCATCTGGTCGCAGCTAGATGGTTCCCCCTGGGTCGGTGTACTCCCGTTACCTTGAAGGGTCCTTCCCAGCTGGGGGAGAGTTGCGGAGCCCCTCTTGGTATGGTATCTGCCGTGGGGCTAAGCCGCGTCCCAGGGTTCCCATCTGTATTTGACACGGGAGCCCTCGTCTCTGACTGTGATCACTTCTGCATATACCTGTCTGCAGCTCGGACCTGTGGGGGTCCGGATGGGCCTCCGGAGGAAAGGCGTGCTTCAGCTCCGTAGACCGAGGAACACGGGGTCCCTCTGGGGTCCGTCTAGTTGTCTTCACCGGAGTAGGAGCCTCCGGTGAAGATATCTTTCAGGTCCCCCTCGGGCGACTGGTACCCGAGGTCCCGCTCAGCCGCGACTACCTCGCCGTCATCCACCTTCTCTTTGCAGGGCCGACGGTGAGGCGGGGAGCCGTCTTTGGAAGACTGCTCGCGCCGCTCGCTGACGCGTTTTGCGAGGTCAATGATCTCGCGACACTCCACGGCACTGTGGCGACCATGCGGGTGCACAGTGCATGGACCACTGCTACCCTTCTGCGGTCGTGGGCGTTTGTTGCTGTCGCTCCGACCTCTGGTCGCTGTTGTGGCCACGAGAGCGGTGGATCGTAGTTTCTGGTAGTCGCGGTCCTTCTTCTTTTTCTTCTTTCCATCCCGGAGGACGGCCCCCGAGCCACCCGACTGGGCAGCTCCAGTTTGTGGGGCCGAGTGCCATGCACGGCCCTCGGTGGCTCTGGCGCATTTGTCGGCCAGAGCGAAGAGCGTGGGGACAGTTTCCACGTCATGTGTGGCCAACTTCTCCAACATTTTTTTCATCACATACTCCCTGTTGGAAGGCCGTGATGATAGAAGCATCAGAAATACGAGGTATCGTACCTCGTACCTTGGTGAAGCGGGAGATGAAATTCCAGAGGGTTTCCCCGGGCTCTTGCCTCACTGCATGGAGGTGGGCCTCCACACCGTGCTGCTGGTAAGCACTGGCGAAGTTCGCTATGAACCGCACAAAGAGTTCTTCCTAGGAATAGACTGATCCCGGGGTGAGGTTCATGAGCCAGGTCCGGGCAGGTCCAGACAAGGCCACATGAAAGTATGTTGCCATCACTGTGGTGTTTCTACCTGCTGCCATGATGGCGGTAACGTACACCTGCAGGAACTCCAACGGGTTTGATGTTCCGTTGTATTTTTCCGGCAGGTGTGGCCGGAACTTGGGTGGCCAGGACACCGCGCGGAGATGATCCGCCAATGCGGCGCAGCCCACTCCGGCCAAGGGGACACCCGTCTGGGACCAGGCGCCCATTGGTGTCTGCGGTGCAACCGCGGCGAAGTCTTGATCGAGGTCACGTCCATTGATGTTTTGGCGGCGCTCGCGCGCCCTTTCCAAGGATACCCGGGCATCCTCTCCCGCATGCCTGCGGTTGAGTTCTGCCCGGAGGTTGTTGGTCTGCGCCCCCCTCACTGAGGGCGAGCGCACCGATGCTGATGCCTCGTGTTGGCGCCGTGATGACCGCGCCTTCGACCTGGTCGAGGTAGAATGCGCCATATTGAGCAGCCGGTCGACGTCGTCCTTCCACTGCTTCATGGCTCCTAGTGAAGCCATGGAGCTTGGAGGGTGTCGCAACAACTCCCTGGCTGCTAACAACGCCCCCAGACACGCCCTTGATGGAGTCCAGGACGTTTGCGCTACCGTGTGCTGCCGTGCGGCGTGCACAGCAGGAGTGACTGGTGTCGGGCGACTGGGAGTCTACGGTGTGGAGGAAGCAGCTTCTCCCTCCACCGCAAAGTCTACCGAAGTCTCGGCGTGGTGCTCTACGATCTGCACCATCATGCTTGGGCAAGGGAACAAGCGAAAACCTAATGCCTGGCCCCTACCTGGCACGCCAAATGTCGGAGAGTAGATCTCCGGCCGGGTGGCGGAATGCACCCGCCCTAAGTCCTGAGATGAGGAGGGGCTTAGGCGTTTCGCTTGTTGTTGGAGTGATGGGAAGAACACAAGAACACACAAGGGCTTAGAGTGGTTCGGGCCACCGGAGCGTAATACCCTACTCCACTGTGAGATATATTGCTTGAGAGCTTGTATGAGCTAGCGAGTCTGAGATCGTGTGTGTAACGTCACATGCCTCCCTTTTTATAGCTAAAGGGGGGCATGCACAAAGGGACTGGGCCCCGACATGTGGGCTCAGGAACATAAAGAATATAGTGCTTGGATCCTCTAATATCTGTTGTCGAGACAATCTTCTTGTGCCCTGATGCCCGAGATCTGCGTATCCTTGGCGTACAGAGGAAGCTTCTTGCGGAAGAGAAGATGAGTATAGCGTGCCGCTCGGCACAGACATACTATTTGCCAGCAGACCCAGCAGGCGCGCCGCCTGTTGGATGACCTTGACACCGTCTGCCAGCGGATGGGATGGGATGCATTAAATGCTGAGAGGGCACGTCGCCCGTCAGCGCAGAGGCAGGCGGCGCGTCTTTTCCTCAATAAATGCAGGGGCTGCACGACTTCTCGTCAGGCTCGGCCCGGTAGCTTATGTCATGGGCCACAAGCAGTGGGTCTCCACCTGAGCGAGAAGTGGTGAGCAAGGCCCGCACACGTGTCAGCACCGGACCCCTGCACATACCAAGGTCCTTCTCGTTCCGGGACCCTGCTGGGGTTTGGACCTACCCGGGGGCTCCGGACTTGTATATATATAGGGGCCCGGTGTCCTTCTTTGGGGGTCCAAACTTACTGAGGGGTGGTGCCTTTTCTTGCCACGTGGTGCCCTTTGGCCTGCCCACCCGGTGGGGTCAGGCGCGGTCCTCCACGTGGCTAGGAGGCGTCGCATGGGTGCGATGTCTTCATACTGTAGGAGAGGGTACCCCTGATTTTGGGTACCGACAGAACTCTATGTGAGAATTGTGTCATGTTTTTTTGTTTTGAACTCTATGTGAGAATTGTGTCATGTGTCTGTGTTTTGAACTCTATGTGAGAATTGTGTCATGTGTCTATGTGCCTATCATTTATCCAGTTTGCAACTGAGATCCATTTAATTTTGTATTCCCTGATTATACAACTGTGTCATGTGTCATGTGTCTATAATTTAATTTTGCAGAAAGGAATATTTAATTTATCATGTGCCTATAATTTAATTTTTTTGTTAATGTGCTGATCTCTTTTCCAGTGATAATTATGAAGGTTGAGGCATGTGATGCTCTGCTACAAGTAGCAATGTTACTAAGGTTGCGTAGCAAGAGGAGAAGATACATAGCAGCTACAACCACTATGATTGGTATGTACCACTTTGAGACTTACATGAACAAATCATCATACAGGGAACCAACTGAAATTGGTTATGCATGGGTTATGAGAACACTAAGAAATAGAACAAGTTGCTACAACATATTTAGGATGAGTAGAACCATGTTTGGAAATTTGCATATTGTTCTTGTTGAGACATATGGGTTGAAAAGCACTAGAAAAATGTCATCAGTAGAGGCTTTGGGGATGTTTCTATGGATTTGTGGAGCTCCTCAGTGACTTAGGCAGGCAAAAAATCGATTTTGTAGGTCTATAGAAACCTGTAGTCGAAAATTTGACAAAGTCCTTACTAGTTTGAACAAATTGGCAGCTGACATAATAAGACCAGTAGACCTAGAGTTTAAAACTATTCATCCAAGGCTACAATCACCTAGATTTGCACCTTTCTTTGATAATTGCATTGGAGCCATTGATGACACACATATCCCAGTTGTGGTTCCAATTAGCAAAGTAGTGCAACACACTGAAAGACATGGGTACACTACACAAAATGTTTTGTCCATTTGTGATTTCGATATGAGATTAACTTTTGTTGTGGCTGGATGGCCGGGATTAGTTCACGGCATGAGAGTGTTTAAAGATGCAATTGAGAAATATGGAGATATGTTTCCACATCCTCCTGAAGGGAAATTCTACCTTTGTGGACTCAGGTTATCCAAACCGTAAATGTTACCTTGCTCCTTACAAAGGTACAAAATACCATCTGCCAGAATTCCGAAATGGTCTGATGCCAGGCGGTAAAAAGGAGAATTTCAATTACGCACATTCTTCTCCTTAGAAATGTTATTGAGAGGTCATTTGGTGTGTTGAAAATGAAATGGAGGATTCTATTGAATCTCCCTAGTTATCCAATGCCAAAACAAAGCAAAATAATTATGGGATGCATGGCACTTCATAATTTTATTAGAGAGAGTTATCTGGGAGACAAGGACTTTGATTTGTGTGACCATGATGATAATTATGTGTCACACCCGGTTTTTGAAGGTAAACTGAATGCGAACCATGTACGTGCCAGGATCAGTAATTCACATACACATCGATTACATAAATGACCCATCATAGCACAATGCTTCGAATTACAATAAAGAGTAAGTAATAATATTACAGACTAGAGGCATTTACATAATATAAATCAAAGTACACAGAATCGAAACGTAGCCAACGTAAACAATCCACCACAAGCAGCTGACTCGGGGAGGTCGCTAGCCTAATCCTCGAACTCGTCGAAGTCCTGGAACTCCTGGAGATCTGCCTCGATGCCTTTATCCTTCTTTACCTGAGCATAGATTGCATCAAAGGCAACCTGGTGTTTTGTGAAAGCAAGGGTGAGTACACATCAACGTACTCAACAAATGTCCCGTTTGGCTGAAGTGGACTAGCTTTATGTGGGGTTAAGGTAAAGCAGTTGCTTTTAGTTGGTCAGATTATTATTACTGGTAGAGAGAGCCAGATTTTAGTATCACCCAAGTTGTTAATCCCAAAGTACCCTTTCCAAACGGAAATAATACCACTTACCACTACCATAGTCATAAACATCATCCTTGTCACCACCTGTAAACCAAACATCTCTGATCCAGTATCTCTAATCAATGGAGCTCCCTTGGCCGCTCATAGCCGCGAGCACGACTGATATACCAGTTTTATAACACTCTGCAGAGGTTGCACACTTTACCCACAAGTCGTGATTCCCTCTCTAGTCCGGGCTTGCAAGACCCTTATTCACTCCCAAGGTGAATGGCCAGGGATTTACAAAGATTCCCTGAGGTTGTAGCCGCCCGTTAGGTTTCCTAAATGCACCGCACTCCTCCCTAAGGGGTGAACCAACCTTGGCAGAGCGAGCCACATACACCGAGCCCCATTAACGGCACGACGGCGAAGCGAACTACACCCCAGTTCCTCTAATTATTCAGCTAAGGGCGTCCCACTCCACCCTCATGGTTGCACTGTTTTCCTGGGCGGTCATCCAACGAACAGGTCCTTATAGAGAGGCACTCGAGAAACCGCTCGAGCCCCATAAAGTATCACCAGTCCAACATCATAATAATAATGACAACATTGTATCATAAGTGTTCACATCATGTTCATTGATTAAAGTAAAGCAATAGTATGAATCTAACCATAATAACCCAAAAGGTAATCAACGACAAGGTAAATAGAAAGCTAGTCAATCCTTAGGTTATTCATAGTATGCGGGACAGTGAATTATAAAGTAAATGTGACATAATGGGTCAAAGGACACTTGCCTTCACCAAACAGATGCTCAGGGTCTTCAACTTTGTAGAACTCGAAGAATTCGATCACTTGGTCGCCGAAGCTTGACTGTCGATTCCTCGAAGCTCAGAAACGAGTCGCGATCTAATCGCAACGTGAAGCGAAGACGAATAGGCACAAGCAAACAAACATATACATATGCATAAAAACATTACACCATACAATATAAAATGTTATAAAAGCGAGCAATATAAAATAGAGAGCGCATCTATGGTTACGCGAGGATAAGTGTAGGAAACGGGTGACGCCTAAGAGGGGGGGGGGGGTGAATTAGGACTTCTAAAACTTTCACTAAACTAGGCCACAATTAAATCTCTAGAGCAAAACCTATGCAAATAAACAAACTAGAATGTGCAAACTAGGTTTTGTCTAAGTGTTGCTATCTCTACCGCAAAGGCTAAGTTTCAATCTACACTATATATGTATGAATACAAGATTGAAACTTAAATGCTTAATATAAATGCGGAAACTTAAAGAGCAAAGTAGAGATGCAAACTCTCGTGGACGACGCCGGTATTTTTACCGAGGTATCCGGAACCACGCAAGGTTCCGACTAATCCTTGTTGGTGCCCCTACGCAAAGGGAAGCCCACGCGAGGGCCAAGCACCTTCGGTCGAGTAACTCCGTAGAGAGCCACGGGCCTTCTCCACACGCAAGTGGTGCTCCACTTCCGGCTCCTCTCGGACGCTCCTCGCCGTCTCCACTATCGAGCTTCCGGCCGAAACGCCGTGGGCCTCGTTCCCTCCGGTACACGGTGGCGGCCGTGACACAAACGCGGTTGTCACGGTCTCGCAAGACTCTCGCCCCACTCGGTACAATTACAACGACTCACACAAGAGCCGAGGGGTTGTGTGGTTTGTCTAAACTCACTCAACTAACTAGGGTTCACCTAGAGCAAGCACTAGAGCGGTCTAACTAACTTAAGCACTTCGCAAAGCACCTACGCTAATCACCGAGTGATTCTATTAAGCACTTGGGTGTTTGAGCTCTTGGAAATGTGCACTATATGCCTTGGTATGTTACTTGGGCTCTCACACTTGAGAATGGCCAGTTGGGGGTGTATTTATAGCCCCCAACACAATTGTAGCCGTTGGAGAAAAGCTGCTGCTCTCTGCGGCACACCGGACAGTCCGGTGTGCACCGGACAGTCCGGTGATGCACCGGACAGCGCACTGTAGCCTGTCCGGTGCGCCTAGCCGTTGCCTGTCTGACTCCTGTCAGAGCAGGTGACCGTTGGCGCCGCAGGCTCCGGGTGCCACCTGGAACTAGCCGTTGGGCTGCAATTCCCAGGTGCACCGGACAGTCCGGCGTGTGGGCACCGGACAGTCCGGTGTGCCACCGGACAGTCCGGTGCTTCATGCACAGACAGTCCGCAGGCAGCACACGCCTCCTTTCTTGGACTTTTCTTGATCTTCTTAATGTCTTCTTTTGAGGTGTTGCTTTCCTCAATTCCTTAGTCCAAGTAGTTCTTGCATCCTGTGAACTACAAACATAAACACTAGGAAACTTGTTAGTCCACAGATTGTGTTAATCATCAAACACCAAAACTTACTTAGCCAAATGGCCCGGGGTCCATTTTCCTTACAATCTTTCCCTTTTTGGTGATTGATGACAACACAACCAAAGCAAGCAAATAATACAAGTATTTGAATGTAAATATGCAATCTACTTGCTAGGATGCATGATTGTCCCCTTAATGTGATATTATGGACTTAAGCCTCCCCCTAACTCCATAATTCACTTACTTCCTATTTTGGACCAAATAACCAAAACCACTTGACAGGGCACTTGTAGAATTTTTTAAAATTTTAAATTGGTGGTGTTTGGTGTTTGATACATTTTTCATTGCTTTGGTCCCTAAAATTCTCCCCCTTTGGAATCAACCACCGAAAAGGAAGACATTAAAAGCATGTAGGAAGTAAATAAAACTTGCCCTCATAAGGAATTGAAACTCTTGTAGAACAAAAACATATGAAAAACTCCCCCTAAATGAGTGTTCTCTTTTAGAAAGAAATTTCTCCCCCTTTTTAGAGACGAAGAAATACTCCCCCTGACAGAGATCAACTACTTAGGAAAAAGCATGTGAAATTAAGAGGAGCAAGTCAGGATTTGAATAGACTAACTTCCCTTATGCAAAGGTAACAAAATATGATTGAACCACTTATGCATTTATAGCAACAAGGAATTATAAGATGTGAAATAATAGTCTAACCAAAAGTCGGAGAAGACATGTAAATGATGTAAGATGACAGTTCTTGGAGATATGCAGTGGAAGATTGTTGTCTTTCTCCGGGGACTTCATTTTTCCTTACAATGAGACTATCACAAGAAAATAGACTTGAAAGGGATGTTAGTCTCAAAGTCTTAGATTATAGAGTAATCTCCCCCTAAAAGTGTGCATACAAGTTTTTGAATACTTGTAGGAGACATGCACTTTGATTTGATATCAAGAGGGGCAGGTTATCCATAATCCGAGTTTTGGCACATATAAGTTAAATGATACAACTTGAAGAGATCAAAATTTTCAATTGATGCATCATTTACTATAGAGTGATATAAAAGCTATGTGTCGTGCTTAAATAAACATTTTAAGCCATGTAGGTTTGCTTAAGTATATGAATTAAAAACAAGCAATCCTACCATATGATTCACCTAGTATGCATAATTTAAAACAAAGGTAAATAACAAATGTAGTACTAGGCAAGAAAGGTAAGCTAGATACAAGGTAAATAGATACGCATATCTAAAAACAAGAGATACAATAAATCTAGTTACCTTAGTCATGGGTGGGAAATTTGGGTCCAAAATTTTCACTAACCCATTTGGCAATAAACTTGATCCAATATGATGTATCCCATGATATACATCCCAACTTTGCCAAGTCTCCAAATTTCCCGTAGACCTTCGGTCCACTCACTTCCCTTTTGGGATCCAAACCTTCTTGGTGCTTTTCATGGTTGAAATTATTTCCTTTGGCACCCAGATGCGTTTGGCCCCCTTTCCTTTGTTGCCTTGCTTGTTGGCCTTGATTGCTATCACCTTTCCATTCTTTTTCTTCTTGATCAAATATGGTGTAGCATCCTTTTTGTTCACCTTTTTGATGTAGGTGCTGGAGATTTTGCTTGATGGCTTTTGCTTGAGCTTTTGCCTTCGATTATCCCCGGTCATCGTCTTGCATTGGAAAGACTTGTGGCCTTCCTTGTGGCATAACCTACAATTCACGGTTTCTCCCTCCATAGGCTTGTTCACTCCCGCAGTGGTGTTATCCTGTGGAGGTTGGATTTGTTTGGCTTTGCCTTTCTTTTCATACAAAGCCTTGCCAAGACGAGCCACTTCTTGCCTTAATTGCTCATTTTCCTTTGCAACCTCATCCGAACATGTTTCTACAACAATATTCTCAACAAAAACTTGGTTGCAGGGGTTAGAATCATCAATTAAATCAGAGCAAGAAGTAGAAGCATCCTTTTTAATAATTTCAGAAACTTCAACTAAAGAGGCTACTGGGGTGCTACCAATGTTTTCTAGCTTAGTAGTTAGCTCATCATTGTGTATGCTAAGAATTTCCATTTTCTCTAGCAAATTTTCAATAGTATTTTGGGAGCTAGCTAACTTAGCCTTAAGTTTTTCATTCTTTTTAATAAGGCCATCATCGGTAGCAGTGGATGGAGCACTAGACTCTAATAGCTCAATTTTAGTTGATAACTCACTATTCAAGTTTGCAAAAGTTTCAAATTTTTCTAGCAAACCTTTGTAATCATATTGAGAGCTAATCAACTTATTTTTCAAAGTTTTAAGTTGGGCTTTTTGCTTAGTGCAAACATCCTAGAAAAATTCAACGGCTTCCGCAAGCTCATCTACGGAGGGCTTTCCCTCACCTTCATCATCACTACTACTTTCATCACTAGAGGATGGAATGCTTTTGTTACCTCTTGCCATAAGGCATTTGTGTGATGACCGTGATGAGCGTGATGAGGACCGGTGGCTGCGCGTCCTTGGAGGTTTATCTTCACTTGAAGAGTCATCCCAAGTTCTAACACTTGTTAGCGCCTTGCCTTTGCTCCTCTCCTTTTTGGGTTTGGCCATAGTTGGACAGCTGTCCCTGAAGTGGCCCTTCTCCCCACATGCGAAGCATCCTCTCTTTCTTTGCTTTTTCCTGTCAATGTTAAAGAGAATATCTTCGACCTGCAGGGGGACACCCATTAGATTAATCTTGCGGATCATCCCCATTACCTTTCCGACGCGTCGGATTGTTTCTTCGTCCTCGGAGGATGATGTGCATGGTTGATTATCTTCATCATCATCACTCTCTTCTTCCTCTTCTTCTTCACTTGAGGAACTTGGTGTGGAAGCCTTCTTTTTACCCTTCCTCTCATCACATGCAAAAGCATATGGCTTTGAGGAAGTTGGCTCCTCTCCCCGACACATTTTTCGCGACATTTCAAAAGCCGCGATTTTCCCAATCACAATGGTCGGGGTCATGTTGCTCAAGTCCTCCATGTTGTGAAGGATGGTGATGATGCTCCCATATCTTCGTTGAGGTAGCAGGGAGATAATCTTCCTCACAATGTCCGCATCACCTAGCTTATTAATGCCAATAGAGTTGAGCTCATTTATAATTAGATTCAAACGAGAATACATATCTCTAACAAGCTCATCATCTTTCATAGCAAAAGAATTGTACTCATTTAAGACTAGGCAATGTTTTTGCTCACGGACATTAGTTGTGCCGTCATGAAGCTCATGCAATTTTAGCCAAATCTCATTAGCAGTTTTCAAGGTAAATACTTGATTAAAAATATCCATGCTAAGAGATTCATACAAGCAATTTTTGGCTCTAGCATTTAAGTGAATTTCTTTTTCCTCACTCGTGGTTGGTTTCTCGGGATTCTTGAGGGGTTTCATCCCGTCACGAGTGACTCTCCAAACACCTAGATCAATGGCCTCTAGGTAGCAAGCCATTCTAGCACTATAATAGGGAAAGTTAGTGCCGTCGAAATGTGGTGGTCTATGGGTATCCATCCCTTCCTCTAAAAAGCGTCGGCTCTTTTAGCGGTGAAGCTAAAGCGTTTCAAATGAGCCAAACCGGGCTCTGATACCACTTGTAGGAAACGGGTGACGCCTAAGAGGGGGGGGGGTGAATTAGGACTTCTAAAACTTTCACTAAACTAGGCCACAATTAAATCTCTAGAGCAAAATCTATGCAAATAAACAAACTAGAATGTGCAAACTAGGTTTTGTCTAAGTGTTGCTATCTCTACCGCAAAGGCTAAGTTTCAATCTACACTATATATGTATGAATACAAGATTGAAACTTAAATGCTTAATATAAATGCGGAAACTTAAAGAGCAAAGTAGAGATGCAAACTCTCGTGGACGACGCCGGTATTTTTACCGAGGTATCCGGAACCACGCAAGGTTCCGACTAATCCTCGTTGGTGCCCCTACGCAAAGGGAAGCCCACGCGAGGGCCAAGCACCTTCGGCCGAGTAACTCCGTAGAGAGCCACGGGCCTTCTCCACACGCAAGTGGTGCTCCGCTTCCGGCTCCTCTCGGACGCTCCTCGCCGTCTCCACTATCGAGCTTCCGGCCGAAACGCCGCGGGCCTCGTTCCCTCCGATACACGGTGGCGGCCGTGACACAAACGCGGTTGTCACGGTCTCGCAAGACTCTCGCCCCACTCGGTACAATTACAACGACTCACACAAGAGCCGAGGGGTTGTGTGGTTTGTCTAAACTCACTCAACTAACTAGGGTTCACCTAGAGCAAGCGCTAGAGCGGTCTAACTAACTTAAGCACTTCGCAAAGCACCTACGCTAATCACCGAGTGATTCTATTAAGCACTTGGGTGTTTGAGCTCTTGGAAATGTGCACTATATGCCTTGGTATGTTACTTGGGCTCTCACACTTGAGAATGGCCGGTTGGGGGTGTATTTATAGCCCCCAACACAATTGTAGCCGTTGGAGAAAAGCTGCTGCTCTCTGCGGCACACCGGACAGTCCGGTGTGCACCGGACAGTCCGGTGATGCACCGGACAGCGCACTGTAGCCTGTCCGGTGCGCCTAGCCGTTGCCTGTCTGACTCCTGTCAGAGCAGGTGACCGTTGGCGCTGCAGGCTCCGGGTGCCACCTGGAACTAGCCGTTGGGCTGCAGTTCCCAGGTGCACCGGACAGTCCGGCGTGTGGGCACCGGACAGTCCGGTGTGCCACCGGACAGTTCGGTGCTTCATGCACAGACAGTCCGCAGGCAGCACACGCCTCCTTTCTTGGACTTTTCTTGATCTTCTTAATGTCTTCTTTTGAGGTGTTGCTTTCCTCAATTCCTTAGTCCAAGTAGTTCTTGCATCCTGTGAACTACAAACATAAACACTAGGAAACTTGTTAGTCCACAGATTGTGTTAATCATCAAACACCAAAACTTACTTAGCCAAATGGCCCGGGGTCCATTTTCCTTACAATAAGGAACGCGATGGTCGAAGCTACGATCGAGAAGTTATAACGTTTACGCTAAAAAGTATTAGTTAGAACATTTAATTCGACACAATTACATTGATTGACATCAAATGTAGATTAAAACTACTATATAGTTATGACTAACTTACTTGCTTAATAGTGGATGATTATATAAATAGTTAATTAACTGCCATGAGTGATTATAAGCGAACGGTCTAATCTCGCGAGAGGACAACACGTGACTATGCACACGATCCTCACGACACGCGAGAAAACAAGTATTTATCGCATGCATCGATAGACTTAACACTTAGTTCTGATTGGCTTACTATTCGGTTAGTCATTGTTTAATTACGTAAATTAATTAACGTGAGCGATTCTAGGCGAAACATTTTATTGCCGCGCGACATGGCACGCAGCTCACTAAACAAGGTGCATGGTACGTGCGTAACGGTGCACGCGATAGTGCGCGTCGACACGTGTGAACGACACGCACGATGCACGCTAACGGCACGCGCTGACTTAAAACGCGCTACACGAATATTGATTATAGTATTGTATTCGACTTAGCCATAATAGCAAGCAATTGTTGTAAGCACCAATAAAATCATTACTTAACTTTGATTGTGTTGGTACATGAATAATCGCTGTTTTAATACGTAATTAATTAGCACGAGTAATTCTAGGTGGAATGGTTTACTGAAGCGCGACGAGACGCGCAATGCACGAGGGCGATGTGCACACTGCGCGCGAGGTAGCACACACAATGGCGTGGATAGGCAGCACGTTCGACGCGCGAACAAACAGTGGGTGCGATGGCGGGGTTATGGACACGTAGGGGGGTAGACGAGGGGTAGACGAGCCTCCATTCTCACCTCGGGACGTCACACAGCGAGGACGAGTGCTCAACCAACGGCGATGGCGAGCTCCAGACGACAAGTGCGCGGCGATGACGAGGCAAGCACGACGATAAGATCGGCGGGGATGGCGATGTTCCGGCAGGACGAGCCCGACGGGAGACGGTGCGACGGGCGGGCACATGCGCACGTCGCGCTGGGCGGGGGCCGCTAGCTGCACTGGCAGGGGAGCATGCCAGGGCAAAGGCACCACGCTAGGGCGCGCAGGGCCACGGACGGTCGCGCCGAGCAGAGGCCGAGCAGGCTGCCGCGCAGGGCAAGCCACGGGCCGCCGCGCCGGATGCCGCGCCGCGGGCGAGCGGGCCGGGCACCGCGCGCCGTGCTGGGGCGCCAGGGGCTCCGCGGGCTGGCCGCCGCGAGCTGCCACGTCTGCCGCGCGAGTTGGCCGTCGCGAGCCGCCGTGCTGGGGCCGAGCGCCTGCACGCCGAGCCGGGGTCGCGCGCCTGCGCCGGGGCCGCACCAGGGGGCGCGAGGAGAGAGAGGAGGTCGGCGCTGGCGGTTTTCTCGTGGGGAAGAGGAACTGTGGCTGGGGCGTCCCTGACAGGCAGGCCCCGTGGCTAGGGTTTGGGGGAGGGCGCGCTAGCGCTGGGTGGGCCAGGTGGACCACGCGGGGTGGGGGAGTTGCGCCGGGAGCTGGGCCGAGGGGGGGGCGCTGCTAGGCCGCGCGCACAGGCCGCGCAAAGGGGGGTAGCGGGGTGGGCCGCCAGGGGAAAGGGAGGGGGATGGGCCTCTTTATTTCCTTTTTATTTATTTATTTTCTTTTCTCTCTTTCTTTTGTTCTTTTTGAAAACACGTTTTAGTTTTGAATTCAAATTCAAACATGATTCCTAAATTTGAATAAATGCACCATCATAAAGGAAAAATATGCCTCGACATGCTATGCAACAATCAAGGACCTTTTTTAGGGTTTTACTTTACTAAGCTTAAACTTATATAAAACAAAATAATTCTCCATTTTTAGGAAAAAGAGAAATTAAATCAAAGAAATGAGAGAGTAACACCTGAATTTGGTGGATATTAGAAAATAAATTTTATACCCCCAAATCCAGGGTGTTACATATCTAACCCCCTTAACAGAATCTCGTCCTCGAGATTCAAGAAGAGGCTAGCAAGAAAATGAGATTGGTTCATTAGTTTTTTTCATAGCTTCTCCTGACTCAACTTTGACTCTGGCAACTTTAACTTGTGGCCTAATTGTTTTGACCTTTAGATGCTTGAGACCGATCAATGCAATTCTTGAGGATCTCTTGGACCTGTGGGTTAGGACCCACACACACTTTCGCTGCGCCACTCTGATCTTGTTGGTTGATGTTGATCGCATTGTCTTCATTGGGGTTAGCGGCTAACCCCCTTAACAGGAGTATTGATACACGCTTGGTGAAGATGTTGTCTACTCTGATCTTGACTGATTTGGAGGAGTTGGAGGTTGCCAAATGGACAGGTGCTGGAGGAAAGAATAGCGAGAAAAGGTAAGTATAGACGAATTAGAGATAGCAGGGGGAGAACCCAACTACTTAACTCTATGGCACTCACCTAGTGAACTGATATCATTGCGGACTAAGGGCCACAACACATCAACACTCATCACAAAGAAGCAAATCAGTCATCACACAAAGGCAAATATCACAAGCATACAACAACAAACATCTCGTTGCTACACGTTAATGCTAACTAGATGGTGGTCTTCCCTAAAAAGGGAATAACTAATCTCTAAGGTTGTCGAAGGACGAGGAGAAGAACAAGACGTGTAGGATAGGGACACGAGCACAATTAAGGATGGAGCTTAAGCAAGGATTGTAATCGACAAGGGAGAAAATGCAACCAAGTGCAGGGTAGGTAAACACCATTCTCAAATCGAGATGGGAAAGATGATAATTCGAAAGGTAGGCATAAGATAAGCATCATGGAAAGATCCAGTGATTACAAAGGTAAGTGAGGTGAAAGGCAAAAGCACACCAAAAGATAGAGTTAGGACATGACTTGCAACGCGACAGAGGAAAAAGGGAACGAACAAGAGCGGGATGGGTGAGACATCACTCTTGAAATCAAATGGGAGAGGAGGCTTTAAAATGAAGGTGCAAGATAAGCATCATGGTAAAGGTCAAGGGATGACAAGGGTTAAGGTGATAACAAACAAACACAACCAAGGATGTATTTTAGACAAAACCTGCAAGGCATCAAAGAAGGGGGAGCAATCAATGATGAAATAGATGAGACATTATCCCCGAACAAGAGTGGAAAAGAGGGGGCTTCAAAGGGTAGGTTCAAGGTAAGCAGGAAGGCAAGGGCATAGATATCACAAGGGTTTTAAATGTAATAATGGACAAGGATGTAGGAGATGAGGTAAATAGGCATAAGACAAAGGATATTAGTACCATAAAGGATGGAGTTAAGACCGGACCTACAAAGGGAAAAGGAGAGGGTACGTCCAAGGGCCAGATAGGTGAGCAGTCACTTCCCAATTGAGATGGAAGAGAGGAGATTTTTAAGGAGCCAGAATAAAGATGAGTATCAAGGCAAGATCGATGGATGACAAGGAGATGGTGATAGCAAATAAAACACCCAGCAAAGGATGGAATTACGACAAAACTTGTAAGGCGGCAAGGAGTGAAAAGAAATCAAGGGAGAGATAGGTATCTCACAACCCTCAAACTGGGTTGAAAGAAAGGGGAGGATTTAAATGATAAGTTTAAGGTAAGCATTTAGCTAGAAGACATAAATATCGCAAGGGCCAAAGGCGATAACGGACAAGGGTGTAAGAGAAAAGATAAAGGCATTGAAGAGCAAGTGGTACAAATACAATAAGGAATGGAGTTAAGTCTAGGCCTACACGCGGTAAAGAAGAGGATATAGTCATGGGTGAGAGAAGTAAAACATAGCTCTCGAATTGAGATAGAAAAGAGGGGATTTCAACAAGCAGACCTAATATATGTATCAAGGCAAGATCTACAGATTACAAAGGTAAGGATGATATCAAACGAAATCTCAACCAAGGATGAAGTTAAGGTAAGACAAGACTTGCAAAGCGACAAAGGGAAAGGAAACGAACAAGAGCGGAATAGGGAAAACAACACTCTCGGATTGAAATGGAATAAATGAGGCTAAAAATAGGTAAACATCATGGTAAATATCGAGAGAGGTCAAGGGTCAAAGGTGATAATAGGCAAGGATATAAAGGAAGAGGTAAATGTGCATAAAAAACCAGGAATCTAGGTACAATCAAGAATAGAGATAAGATAAGTCTTGCAAGTGGTAAAGTATAGGATATAACCACGGGTGAGATAAGTAAGAGACCACGCTTGAACTAAGGTGGGAGATTGGAGGTTTTAGATAACGATCATATTGTAATCACCAAGGTAAGATTAAGAGATGAGAAGGGTAAAGGCACTAAGAAACAAAAGCACAACAAAGGATGAGGTTACAAACTCGCGAGCCAAATAAGAGGATACGACCAAGAGAAAGATGGTATGAGATGGAAGAGGGGCGATTTTAAAGGGCATGTATGAGATGAACATCAATGCAATATATAGAAGTGTCAAGGGTAAAGGTGATAATAACAAAGAGCATAGTAAAGGATGGAGCTAAGGCAAGACTCACGAAATGGCGAGATGGAGAAAACAATCACAGGTAAGGTAGGTAAGGTTCCAACAGAATGGTTTGGTAAAAGAAATTATTACCGAGGGAAGTTATAAGGAATTAATGAGATCACCAAGGATGTGCAAAATAAAATGACCGCTCATGGATCATTAAGAAACAAGGGTGATCAAGGGCATGTTAACTGAAATGTCTTAAACAGACATTGGGGTATGAAGATAAGCATACACGGAAATATAAGAGTATGCAAGACTCAAAGGATACGAGAGTACTAAGACCAAGGTAATAGAAATTGTCGAAAGATAGCGTCTTAACAACAGAATAAGAAAGGATCTCAGAAGACAAGAAGGTCATAGACACATAAACTGAACTGTTTAAATAGGTAGCAGAGGTACAAGGGTAAGTGCTTTAGATTAAGGGATAAGGGTAATAAAAATGCAATGATACGAGCATGTCAATAACAAAATGGAATAGAGAGGGTCAAATGGTAGCAATTTAATAATGGACGAGGAAAGAGTCCCAAAAGACTAAAGGCTATGGTCAGGGGCATCTACAAAGATGTCGTAAGCACAAGAGTGAGATAAGTTCTAATAGACTGAGAGAAGTATAGACCATGCTAGAATAAAATTCTTTTTGACAAGGGGGCATACAGGGGCACAACATAGAATTAGTCGAGATGATTAATATTTTGAAGCAGAATCAAGGATGAGGTGAAGTAACAGTCAATAAGTCCTTAAAACGGCCAGTGCTACTCTAGACTAGCGGTCCTACAATCAGCACGACTTTGATACCACTTATGTCACACCCGGTTTTTGAAGGTAAACCGAATGCGAACCATGTACGTGCCAGGATCAGTAATTCACGTACACAGCGATTACATAAATGACTCATCATAGCACAATGCTTCGAATTACAATAAAGAGTAAGTAATAATATTACAGACTAGAGCCATTTACATAATATAAATCAAAGTACACAGAATCGAAACGTAGCCAACGTAAACAACCCACCACAGGCAACTGACTGGGGGAGGTCGCTAGCCTAATCCTCGAACTCGTCGAAGTCCTGGAACTCCTGGAGATCCGCCTCGATGCCTTTCTCCTTCTTTACCTGAGCATAGATTGCACCAAAGGCAACCTGGTGTTTTGTGAAAGCAAGGGTGAGTACACATCAACGTACTCAGCAAATGTCCCGTTTGGCTGTAGTGGACTAGCTTTATGTGGGGTTAAGGTAAAGCAGTTGCTTTTAGTTGGTCAGATTATTATTACTGGTAGAGAGAGAGAGAGCCATATTTTAGTATCACCCAAGTTGTAAATCTCAAAGTACCCTTGCCAAACGGAAAGAATACCACTTACCACTACCATAGTCATAAACATCATCCTTGTCACCACCTGTAATCCAAACATCTCTGATCCAGTATCTCTAATCAATGGAGCTCCCTTGACCGCTCATAACCGCGAGCACGACTGATATACCAGTTTCATAACACTCTGCAGAGGTTGCGCACTTTACCCACAAGTCGTGATTCCCTCTCTAGCCCAGGCTTGCAAGACCCTTATTCACTCCCAAGGTGAATAGCCAGGGATTCACTATGAAGCCTTTACAAAGATTCCCTGAGGCTGTAGCCGCTCGTTAGGTTTCCTAAATGCACTGCACTCCTCCCCAAGGGGCGAACCAACCTTGGCAGAGCGAGCCGCATACACTGAGCCCCGGCGAAGCGAACTACACCCCCTGTTCCTCTAATTATTCAGCTAAGGGCGTCCCACTCCACCCTCATGGTTGCACTGTTTTCCCGGGCGGTCATCTAACGAACAGGTCCTTACGGAGAGGCACTCGAGAAACCGCTCGAGCCCCCTAAAGTATCACCAGTCCAACATCATAATAATAATGACAACATTGTATCATAAGTGTTCACATCATGTTCATTGATTAAAGTAAAGCAATAGCATGAATCTAACCATAATAACCCAAAAGGTAATCAATGACAAGGTAAATAGAAAGCTAGTCAATCCTTAGGTTGTTCATAGTATGCAGGACAGTGAATTATAAAGTAAATGGGACATAATGGGTCAGGGGACACTTGCCTTCACCAAACAGATGCTGAGGGTCTTCAACTTTGTAGAACTCGAAGAATTCGATCACTTGGTCGTCGAAGCTTGACTGTCGATTTCTCGAAGCTCAAAAACGATTCGCGATCTAATCGCAACGCGAAGCGAAGACGAATAGGCACAAGCAAACAAACATATACATATGCATAAGAACATTACACCATACAATATAAAATGTTATAAAAGCGAGCAATATAAAATAGAGAGCGCATCTACGGTTACACGAGGATAAGGAATGCGACGATCGAAGCTACGGTCGAGAAGTTATAACATTTACGCTAAAAAGTATTAGTTAGAACATTTAATTCGACACAAATACATTGATTGACATCAAATGTAGATTAAAACTACTATATAGTTATGACTAACTTACTAGCTTAATAGTGGATGATTATATAAATAGTTAATTAATTGCCATGAGTAATTATAAGTGAATGGTCTAATCTCGCGAGAGGACAACGCGCGACTACGCACACGATCCTCACGACACGCGAGAAAACAAGTATTTATCGCATGCATCGATAGACTTAACACTTAGTTCTGATTAGCTTACTATTCGGTTAGTCATTGTTTAATTACGTAAATTAGTTAACATGAGCGATTCTAGGCAAAACATTTTATTGCCGCGCGACATGGCACGCAGCTCACTAAACAAGGTGCATGGTACGTGCGTAACGGTGCACGCGATAGTGCGTGTCGACACGTGTGAACGACACGCATGATGCGCGCGAACGGCACGCGCTGACTTAAAACGCGCTACGCGAATATTGATTATAGTATTGTTGTCGGGGACCATAATTAGGGGTACCCTCAAGACTCCTAAATCTCAGCTGGTAACCTCCATCAGCACGAAGCTGCAAAGGCCTGATGGGTGCAATTAAGTCAAGGATCGATTCAAGGGACGCGATCACGCCTCGCCCGAGCCCAGCCTCGGGCAAGGGCAGCCGACCCCGGAGGATCTACGTCTTGCCCGAGGACCCCCTCCAGCAACGGACACACTTTCGGCTCGCCCGAGGCCCAGTCTTCACCAAGAAGCAACCTTGGCCAAATCGCCACGCCAACCGACCAAATCGCAGGGGCATTTAATGCAAAGGTGGCCTGACACCTTTATCCTGACGCGTGCCCTCCGGTTAACAGAGCCGAAGTGACCGTAGTCACTTCGCCGCTCCACTGACAGGCCTGACAAGAGGACAGCGCCGCCTGCGCCGCTCCGACTGTCGTGTCACTCGACAGAGTGAGGCTGACAGCAGCTAAGCCCGGCCTCAGACACCATAGGGAACTCCGCTTCGCTCGACCCTAGGGCTCGGACTCGGGCTCAGCCCTGGAAGACGACGAACTCCGCTTCGCCCGACCCCAGGGCTCGGACTCGGGCTCAGCCCCGGAAGACGACGAACTCCGCTCCGCCCGACCCCAGGGCTCGGACTCGGGCTCAGCCCCGGAAGACGACGAACTCCGCTCCGCCCGACCCCAGGGCTCGGACTCGGGCTCAGCCCCGGAAGACGACGAACTCCGCTTCGCCCGACCCCAGGGCTCGGACTCGGGCTCAGCCCCGCAAGACGACGAACTCCGCTCCGCCCGACCCTAGGGCTCGGACTCGGGCTCAGCCCCGGAAGACGATGAACTCCGCTTCGCCCGACCCCAGGGCTCGGACTCGGGCTCAGCCCCAGAAGACGACGAACTTCGCTTTGCCCAACCCCAGGGCTCGGACGTAGCCCTGGCCTCAGCCGACGGTCTCCGCCTCGCCCGACCCAGGGGCTCGGACTCGACCTCGGCCTCGGAAGACAGACTCGACCTCGACCTCAGAAGAGCCTCCACCTCGCCCAACCTAGGGCTCGAACCGACCACGTCACAGGAGGCGCCATCATTACCCTACCCCAAGCTGACTCAGGCTACGGGGAACAAGACCGGCGTCCCATCTGGCTCGCTTCGCCATACGAGTAATGGTGGCGCCCCGCACGCTCTATGACGACGACGGCTCTCAGCCCCCTTACGGAAGCAAGAGGACGTCAGCAAGGACTCGACAGCCTCGACAGCTGTCCTTCCGCCAGGCTCCAGCGCTCCTCCGACGGCCACGACACCACACGAACCGGGTGCCAAAACCTCTCCGGCTGCCATGATGGCATGTACTTAGGGCGCTAGCTCTCCTCCGCTAGACACGTTAGCACACTACTACACCCCCCATTGTACACCTGGATCCTTTCCTTACACCTATAAAAGGAAGATCTAGGGCCCTCTTACAGAGGGTTGGCCACGCGGGGAAGGACGGGACGGCGCTCGCGTAAGGCCGCTCGCTCCCTCCCGCGTGGACGCTTGTAACCCCTACTGCAAGCGCACCCGACATGGGCGCGGGACAAACACGAAGGCCGCGGGATTTCACCTCTCACGCCTGTCTTCCTCCGGCTTCTTCCCCCCTTCGCGCTCCGTCTCGCGCCGACCCATCTGGGCTGGGGCACGCGGCGACAATTTACTCATCGGCCCAGGGACCCCCTCGGGTTTGAAACGTCGACAGTTGGTGCGCCAGGTAGGGGCCTGCTGTGTGTTGACGAACAGCTTCCCGTCAAGCTCCAGATGGGCAGTCTTCAGCAACCTTTCCAGCCCGGGACGGTACTCCATTTCGGGAGTCTTGAGTTCATGTCCCTCGACGGCAGCTACGACATGATACTTCTTCCCCCGCCGCATGACAGCGACAATGGCGGCCGACAACCCGCCCGCCGGCGGCGGAATCGACGACGTCTTCCCCGCGCGGTGGAAGAACAACATTCGAGCTCGCCCCGTCCCCTCCCCCGCCGACGGAGGAGGAGGCGGGGCAACCAAGGCCAAGCAGGAGGCGGCACCTCGTCGGCTGTCGAGCGAGTCGACGGCGCCGGCGCCCCAACGGCGGGCATCGACCTCGCGTATGAGACGAAGACGAGCGCCGTCTCCCCGCAACACGCCAACCCCAAGCAAACGGACGACGCCAGCACGCTCGCGAAGGACTTGCTGGGCGTCACCCTCGTACCTGAGACGACGGTGCAGTTAGCCCCTGACGTGACTTCGTCACCGCCCGTCGACCAAGAGGTACCAATCAATTCCCATTTCGCGCCTTTTGGATTCAGCCTCGACCCACCAAGCGACTTCGCTTTGGTGGACGCTCTCGTAGAGGCGAGTCCAAACCCTTAGGGGTATCATATGCGATCACCCTGGGACCGACTGACAGCCGTCTCGACCTACGCGCCCTCGGGGTCCGAGGAAGATGACGAGCCCGACTTCTGTTGGGATTTCTCCGGACTTGGTAACCCCAGTGCCATGCGGGACTTTATGACCACGTGCGACTACTGCCTTTCCGATTGTTCCGACGGTAGCCGCAGCCTCGGCGACGGGGACTGCGGCCCAAGTCATGAATGTTTCCACGTCGATCTAGGGGGTCCCAACGAAGGCAACCATCTTGGTATGCCGGAGAACGGTGATCTCCCTAGGCCTGTGCCTCGCGTTGACATCCTTTGGGAGCTAGCTGTGGTCCCCATCCCGGTGGGGGGTCATGACCCACAGCTCGAGCAAATCCGCGAGATGCAGGCCAGGCTCGACGAGGGGGCAGGAACACTTGAGCCGATCCGCCGGGACATTGGGCAGGAATGGGCGGGCCAACCTCCGGCCGGAGAAGTGCGTCATCTACCCCAGGGTATCCAACACCGCATCGCCGACGATGTCAGGGTAAGGCCGCCACCGACTTCCAGTGGAGTCGGCCAGAACCTGGCTGCAGCGACAATACTTCTCCGCGCGATGCCGGAGCCATCAACCACCGAGGGGCGGCGTATTCAGGGAGAGCTCAAGAATCTCCTGGAGGATGCCGCAGTCCGACGGGCCGAAAGCTCCGCCTCTTGAAGGCAGGGGTACCCATCGGAACATCGCGTCGCGACTTCCCGATTCATGCGGGAAGCCTCGCTCCACACCGGGCGCACGCGCAACACAGCGCCTGTGGCCCCGGGTCGCCTCGGAAACGAGCACCATCACCGCAACCGTCGGGCCCACCTCGATGAGAGGGTGCGCCGAGGCTACCACCCCAGGCGTGGGGGACGCTACGACAGCGGGGAGGATCGGAGTCCCTCGCCCGAACCACCCGGTCCGCAGGCTTTCAGCCGCGCCATACGACGGGCGCTGTTCTCGACTCGGTTCCGAACCCCGACTACTATCACAAAGTACTCGGGGGAGACGAGACCGGAACTGTGGCTCGCGGACTACCGGCTGGCCTGCCAACTGGGTGGAACGGACGATGACAACCTCATCATCCGCAACCTCCCCCTGTTCCTTTCCGACACCGCTCGCGCCTGGCTGGAGCACCTGCCTCCGGGGCAGATCTCCAACTGGGACGACCTGGTCCAAGCCTTCGCCGGCAATTTCCAGGGCACGTATGTGCGCCCTGGAAACTCCTGGGATCTCCGAAGCTGCCGCCAGCAGCCGGGAGAGTCTCTCCGGGACTACATCCGACGATTCTCGAAGCAGCGCACCGAGCTGCCCAACATCACCGATTCGGATGTCATCGGCGCGTTCCTCGCCGGCACCACCTTCCGCGACCTGGTGAGCAAGATAGGTCGCAAGACCCCCACCAGGGCGAGCGAGCTGATGGACATCGCCACCAAGTTCGCCTCTGGCCAGGAGGCGGTTGAGGCTATCTTCCGGAAGGACAAGCAGCCCCAGGGCCGCCCACCGGAAGATGTCCCCGAGGCGTCAACTCAGCGCGGCGCCAAGAAGAAAGGCAAGAAGAAGTCGCAAGCGAAACGCGACGCCTCCGACGCGGACCTTGTCGCTGCCGCCGAGTACAAGAACCCTCGGAAACCTCCCGGAGGTGCCAACCTCTTCGACAAGATGCTCAAGGAGCCGTGCCCCTATCATCAGGGGCCCGTCAAGCACACCCTTGAGGAGTGCACCATGCTTCGGCGCCACTTTCACAAGGCCGGGCCACCCGCGGAGGGTGGCAGGGCTCGCGACGATGATAAGAAGGAAGATCACAAGGCAGGAGAGTTCCCCGAGGTCTGCGACTGCTTCATGATCTACGATGGGCAAGTGGCGAACGCCTCGGCTCGGCACCGCAAGCAAGAGCATCGGGAGGTCTGTTCGGTAAAGGTGGCGGCGCCAGTCTACCTAGACTGGTCCGACAAGCCCATCACCTTCGACCATGACGACCACCCCGACCGCGTGCCGAGCCCGTGGAAATACCCGCTCGTCGTCGACCCCGTCATCGGCAACGTCAGGCTCACCAAGGTCCTCATGGACGGAAGCAGCAGCCTCAACATCATCTACGCCGAGACCCTCGGGCTCCTGCGGATCGATCTGACCTCCGTCCGGGCAGGCGGTGCGCCTTTCCACGGGATCATCCCCGGGAAGCGCGTTCAGCCCCTCGGACGACTCGATCTACCCGTCTGCTTTGGGACGCCCTCCAACTTCCGAAGGGAGACCCTCACGTTCGAGGTGGTCGGGTTCCGAGGAACCTACCACGCAGTTCTGGGGAGGCCCTGCTACGCCAAGTTCATGGCCGTCCCCAACTACACCTACCTCAAGCTCAAGATGCCGGGCCCCAACGGGGTCATCACCGTCGGCCTCACGTACCGACACGCGTACGAATGCGACGTGGAGTACGCCGAGGCCCTCGCCGAATCCGAGGCCCTCATCGCCGACTAGGGCTGGGCATTTTGAACCCGTGAACCGAACCCGAACCGTATCCGAACCCGAATAGACCGAATTTGTCGGTTTTCGGTGTTCGGTTTTCGGGTTCGGTTCCTAAATCGTATCTGTTCGGGTATAAGGTTTGGGTTCGGTTTCTATCTCGCCTAACCCGAATAGACCCAAACAAACCGAAAAACAGTAACCCCCACTCCCCCAGCCCAAACCAGCGGTCAGCGGCCCACGACCGATCAGCCCAGTCTGGCACTCTCCCTCCCTCAGACCCTCACAAGTCGCCAACCCAACCCTAGTCAGCCGTCGTCGCCTCAAGCTCCAGGCTCCAGCTCCCGCGCGGCGCACGCCGCCCAGCGGCTAGACCCCAGCACCCAGGAACAAGAATGGCGGCATCCACTAGCTCCCACGTGCCGCCCAGCAGCTAGGCCCCAGCCCCCAGGAACAAAGCATGGCAGCATCCACTTCTCCAGCTACCGGCCCGGCCAGCCGTCCCAGATACCAGCGTCCGCTGCTCTAGCTCCAGTGCGTCCGCTCCAATGCTCCCAGCCTGGCCAGTTAATTGTTTATGAATTTTGTATGGACATATGTGCATATTATTGTATCAGCTTGTTTGTGATTCATGAACTCGTGATTTGTACATGTTTGTGTTATTCGGGTTCTTGAGGAACCGAATAGACCGAACCGATTTTTTCGGTCTATTTGGGTTCGGTCCCTGTAAATTTAGGTTCGGGTTCGGTTCCTATAATTCAGAACCCGAATTGTGTAGAACCCGAATAGACCGAACCGAAAAACCCGAATTACCCGAATGCCCAGCCCTATCGCCGACCTGGAGAGCCTCTCTAAGGAGGCGCCAGACGTGAAGCGCCACGCCGGCAACTTCGAGCCAGCGGAGACGGTTAAGTCCGTCCCCCTCGACCCCGGCAGCGACGCCTCCAAGCAGATCCAGATCGGCTCCGAGCTCGACCCCAAATAGGAAGCAGTGCTCATCGACTTTCTCCGCGCGAACGCCGACGTCTTTGCGTGGAGTCCCTCAGACATGCCCGACATACCGAGAGATGTCGACGAGCACTCGCTGGACATCCGAGCCGGAGCCCGACCCGTCAAGCAGCCTCTGCGCCGATTCAACGAAGAAAAGCGCAGAGCCATAGGCGAGGAGATCCACAAGCTAATGGCGGCAGGGTTCATCAAAGAGGTATTCCACCCCGAATGGCTTGCCAACCCTGTGCTTGTGAGAAAGAAAGGAGGGAAATGGCGGATGTGTGTAGACTACACTGGTCTAAACAAAGCATGTCCGAAAGTTCCCTACCCTCTGCCTCACATCGATCAAATCGTGGATTCCACTGCTGGGTGCAAAACCCTGTCTTTCCTCGATGCCTACTCAGGGTATCACCAAATTAGGATGAAAGAGTCCGACCAGCTCGCGACTTCTTTCATCACACCTTTCGGCATGTACTGCTATGTTACCATGCTGTTCGGTTTGAGGAATGCGGGTGCGACATACCAAAGGTGCATGAACCACGTGTTCGGCGAACACATTGGCCGAACGGTCGAGGCCTACGTTGATGACATCGTAGTCAAGACGAGGAAAGGCTCCGACCTCCTTTCCGACCTTGAAGCGACATTCCGATGTCTCAAGGCGAAAGGCGTGAAGCTCAATCCCGAGAAGTGTGTCTTCGGGGTTCCCCGAGGCATGCTCCTGGGGTTCATCGTCTCCGAGCGGGGCATCGAGGCCAACCCGGAGAAGATCGCGACCATCACCAGCATGGGGCCCATCAAGGACTTGAAAGGCGTACAGAGAGTCACGGGATGTCTTGCGGCTCTGAGCCGTTTCATCTCGCGCCTCGGCGAAAGAAGCCTGCCTCTTTACCGCCTCTTAAGGAAGGCCGAGTGCTTCACTTGGACCCCTGAGGCCAAGGAAGCCCTCGGGAACCTGAAGGCGCTCCTCACGAACGCGCCCATCTTGGTGCCCCCCGCTGTCGAAGAAGCCCTCTTAATCTATGTCGCCGCGACCACTCAGGTGGTTAGCGCCGCGATTGTAGTTGAAAGACGAGAAGAGGGGCATGCATTGCCCGTCTAGAGGCCAGTCTACTTCATCAGCGAGGTACTGTCTGAGACCAAGATCCGCTACCCACAAATTCAGAAGCTGTTATACGCGGTGATCCTGACGCGGCGGAAGTTGCGACACTACTTCGAGTCTCATCCGGTAACTGTGGTGTCATCCTTCCCCCTGGGGGAGATCATCCAGTGCCGAGAGGCCTCGGGTAGAATTGCAAAGTGGGCGGTGGAAATCATGGGCGAAACGATCTCGTTCGCCCCTCGGAAGGCCATCAAGTCCCAGGTCTTGGCGGACTTCGTGGCTGAATGGGTCAACACCCAGCTCCCAACAGCTCCGATCCAACCGGAACTCTGGACCATGTTCTTCGATGGGTCGCTGATGAAGACAGGAGCAGACGCAGGCCTGCTCTTCATCTCGCCCCTCGGAAAGCACCTACGCTACGTGCTACGCCTCCATTTCCCGGCATCCAACAATGTGGCCGAGTACGAGGCTCTGGTCAACGGGTTGCGCATCGCCATCGAGCTAGGGGTCCGACGCCTCGACGCTCGCGGTGACTCGCAGCTCGTCATCGACCAAGTCATGAAGAACTCCCACTGCCGCAACCCGAAGATGGAAGCCTACTGCGATGAGGTTCGGCGCCTGGAAGACAAGTTCTACAGGCTCGAGCTCAACCACGTCGCCCGGCGCTACAACGAGACTGCGGACGAGCTGGCTAAAATAGCCTCGGGGCGAACAACGGTTCCCCCGGACGTCTTCTCCCGAGACTTGCATCAACCCTCCGTCAAGACCGACGACACGCCCGAGCTCGAGGCACCCTCGGCTCAGTCCGAGGCACCCTCGGCTCGGCCAGAGGCACCCTCGGCCCCCGAGGGTGAGGCACTGCGCATCGAGGAGGAGCGGAGCAGGGTCACACCTGATCGAAACTGGCAGACCCCGTACCTGCAATATCTCCACTGAGGAGAGCTACCCCTCGACCAAGCCGAAGCTCGGCGGTTGGCGCGGCGCGCCAAGTCGTTCGTCTTGCTGGGAGACGGGAAGGAGCTCTACCACCGAAGCCCCTCGGGCATCCTCCAGCGATGCATTTCCATCGCCGAAGGCCAGTAGCTCCTACAAGAGATACACTCGGGGCTTGCGGCCATCATGCAGCACCTCGAGCCCTTGTTGGAAACGCCTTCCGACAAGGTTTCTACTGGCCGACGGTGGTGGCCGACGCCACTAGAATTGTCCGCACCTGCGAAGGGTGTCAGTTCTACGCAAGGCAGACCCACCTGCCTGCTCAGGCCCTGCAGACCATACCCATCACCTGGTCGTTTGCTGTGTGGGGTCTGGACCTAGTCGGACCCTTGCAGAAGGCACCCAGGGGCTACACACACCTGTTGGTCGCCATCGACAAATCTCCAAGTGCATCGAGGTCCGACCCCTAAACAGCATCAGGTCCGAACAGACGGTGGCATTCTTCACCAACATCATCCATCGCTTTGGGGTCCCGAACTCCATCATCACCGACAACGGCACCCAGTTCACCGGTAGAAAGTTCCTGGACTTCTGCGAGGATCACCACATCCGGGTGGACTGGGCCGCCGTGGCCCACCCCATGACGAATGGGCAGGTAGAACGTGCCAACGGCATGATTTTGCAAGGACTCAAGCCTCGGATCTACAACGACCTCAACAAGTTCGGCAAGCGATGGATGAAGGAACTCCCCTCGGTGGTCTGGAGTCTGAGGACAACGCCGAGCCGAGCCACGGGCTTCACACCGTTCTTTCTAGTCTATGGGGCCGAGGCCATCTTGCCCACAGACTTAGAATACGGTTCCCCGAGGACGAGGGCCTACGCCGACCAAAGCAATCAAGCTAATCGAGAAGGCTCACTGGACCAGCTGGAAGAGGCTCGGGACATGGCCTTACTACACTCGGCGCGGTACCAGCAGTCCCTGCGACGCTACCATGCCCGAGGGGTTCGGTCCCGAGACCTCCAGGTGGGCGACATGGTGCTTCGACTGCGACAAGACGCCCGAGGGCGGCACAAGCTCATGCCTCCCTGGGAAGGGTCGTTCGTCGTCGCCAAAGTTCTGAAGCCCGGGACGTACAAGCTGGCCAACAATCAAGGCGAGGTCTACAGCAACGCTTGGAACATCCGACAGCTACATCGCTTCTACCCTTAAGATGCTTTCAAGTTGTTCGTATACCTCGTTCACACGCAAAGTTTAGTCATCAAGGAAGGGTCAGCCTTGCCTCGGCAAAGCCCGACCCTCCCTCAGGGGCTAAAAGGGGGGAACCCCCTCTGCGTCAAAATTTTTCTCGGAAAAAGATCTTTTCTGCCAGAATGTCTTTCGTGCTTTTCGACTACTTCGAAAGTGGATCCTGAAAACGACAGAGTACACGTAAGTAGCCAAGGCTGACCGAGCCGAGGGACTCCTACGCCTCCGGGATACGGATTCCTCACTCATCACCTTCTGCGATAAGTAACTCGCGCTCGGATATGTGATTCCGCAGACCGAACAAGTCTTCACGCTCGAAAGCTCCTCTGCCGAAACGATTTTTCGGGCCTTCTCGACTGCGTCGGTGACAGAACCCTATGGACGAGTAAGAGTGCGCGTAAGCGGCAAGGCCGACCGAGCCGAGGGATTCCTACGCCTCCGGGATACGGATACCTCACTCATCACCTTCCGTGAAAAGTAACTCTCGCTCGCACAAACAATTCTGTTACCGACAAATAAGTCCAGATACTCGAAACAAGGGGAAAAGAAACGCAGCTTTACAACACGACGATGGTGTGTTTGGGCCTCGGTGGCCGCAGAAAACATACACACACTACAAGATAATCCGATCCTGCAGGCTCGGATCTTGATAGTTGAAGGGAGCAGCAGCACCCTCGGCGTCGACTACACCTACGGCGAGGTCCGGCCTAGCCTCGGACGGCGACGCGGTCGGAGGATCTCCATTCCGAAGGGTCTTCTCTAGGAATCCGGCTCGAGCAGACGGCTCAGGCCGGTCACCCCGAAGCCTCGGCCAGCTGTCCCCCGAGGACATCGGCCCAGCTTGTGGCCTCGGCAACTCAACTCCGGCGTCGGTCCCGCCAGCGGACGACCCGGCCAGGCTCCGGCCGACCAAATCTTCTTTTCGATCCAACTCTGCCTCTGTCCATGCTGACACCGCTACCTCCGGCTTCGGCTCATCGAAGAGCGCCCGAGGGTTTCCTTTAACTAAGCAAGAGAAGCCTCGGACAGCAAGGCCGACTGAGCCGAGGGACTCCTACGCCTCCGGGATACGGATACCTCACTCGTCACCTTTCACGAGGCAACTCACGTTTGGTGAAGCGGTTCAGATAGCCGACAGGCGAGTCTTAGTGCTCGAAATGAGGAAAAAACATGGCTCCGCGCCAAAAATACATACATGTTCATGCCCCGACAGCCGCAATGAACAAAACACCGGCATTCAAGGTGCCATTACAAATGGAACTCCGGTTCCACCTCCGCAGGTACGAACAACCCCACACGATTAGGGGGGCCTGTGGAGCAACAGAAGGCCGACGGATGGCTCGCCGTCGCCCGCTCCAGCAGCAGCGACGACAACGACTTCAGCTCCGGGGGGCCGAACAGCAGCAGCAATGACCACAGGGCGGATGCTGATGCCATAAGGCCCTTGCCCATGCCCTCACTCGAGAGGCAAGGACGAGCAGAAGGCCGTAGAGTTGGAGGTCAGTCCGTGGGCGGCACCGACTATCTCATCGGCGGAGAAACCTCTTCCGGCTGCCGTGGCGGAAGGCAGTGCCGGAAGTGGCTCCGAAGCCACTCGGGTCAGAGAGCCGGGCACGCGGCAGCTGCCAGCGCCATGAACGGCGAACGCCCTTCCCCCCGATCACTGAGGGAAGGAGCGGGTCGCCGCCCGCGTAGGGACCGACCCCAACTCGGCGCACTCCCCTCCCCAGCACTGATGATGAAAATCCTTGAAGCTGAGGGAGGGGCAGAGGCTGCAGCCTGGCTTGCTTCTCCCCGCCCAGGGGCTGGTGGTCACCGTCTTGGGTGACCACCGGCGAGGGGATGCAGTCGGGCTGCATGATGAAAATCCTTGAAGCCGAATGATGGCTGAAAGGTACCAACCTCCGCGAAGTTGCGTTCCTCCAACGACAAGGCTGAAGGATTGCGGGAGTTCCCCATCCGGGGGCTCGGAAGGTGGAAAGACGCGATGCATAAGGGGGCGCAAAGACATGGTCGCCTTTCAAGGGGATCACCCTCCTTTTAAAGGCGACTCTCCCCACTCGTGTCCTCGGCCATCGCGGGCTGAGCCTTCTCCAACACGCTCAAGGTCCTCCCCCTACGGCATGGGGGCTGGGTCCCGCGCGTCATGCAAGCTGGCCCGGGGCAGAAGAAGCCAAACCGCCGCGCGCGGTGCATGCAACTGCCCAGCGGTTAGAAGCATTCCTCCACTATCGCCCAGACCAGCGGGTGAAAGGGCGGACAGCCATGCAGGCGGCACGCAACCGCGCCAAGTGGGCGCACCCCTCCGACTTCCAACACACCCAGCATGGAGGCCCAGGCCCACACGTCATGCAACCGGCGCGCCGGTTGCTACGTGCGAGCAACTGCACCGCCACTCGTGCCACTACCGCGCCTCCTCGACTGCGGAACCAGTACCGTGACTCGAGGTAACCCTGCGTATGACCCAACAGTGCCAGCCAGGCGCGACGGTCAATACGGGCAAAAATGGGCCGGCAGTAATGGCGGTGGCAGGCGAGCGGAAGCAGCGGTCACGTCGTCAGCCAAGCTTACGTCCCATCCAGGGACAACAAGGGAACCCTCTCCCACGGAGTGAAGACGGCGCGCCCGTGTTCCGTTCCTCGAACGGCTCGCGCACGCGCAACGGCCGCCCCGTGAACCACTCGTCCCGTCGCATTAACTCTGCAGCGGGACATGCGGCATCTTTGGCTGGAGAAGCGGGCGACGCTTCGCCTTCGCCATAATGACCGCTGTTGGGGACTTGTTCTCAAATGCTATGAATTAAGAACAAGGCAACATAAAATGTTAAATGTTGATGTCCTTCGTCCAACGAAGCGTTATTCCCTTGGGGATTAGTGGATCTTGGACGAAGGTTGATGACAATACGATTACGAAGGTTAAATCTTCGTAATTGAATTTTAATAGATCGTATAAGATAACATAAAATATAGAGTATCAAAGGTAAATGAATCATAAACGAACCATATTATATCTATTCAGTATATTTAATCATTGAATACAATTATACCTCTGCCTTGGCAAAGATTGGTTCTCGAATGATGCGATTGCAAATACAGGAATGCGTGAACAGTAAGGGAATACTGTTCACTATTTATAGGCACGGGACACAGCCTGTGAGAAATTACAATTATGCCCCTCATAAAGGATTACAACAGCGACCTAAGCATTTATGGACTAGAGGGTCATTCTACTTTTAAGTCGGTTTGTAATACCGAAGCTTCATGAAGAGGAACCTTCGGTCATCTCATACGAACAGCTTCAACCGAAAGCTGCTTCTTCCTACAAGACCTTCGGCGACGAAGCATAGTCCCAACAGTAGCCCCTTTCGCGGCGCTAGATCGTTTTTCGTAACGAGCTTGATCCGTGAAAAAAGTCTCTTAAGCTTCAGGAAGCCGAAGGTCCAAAAAACACCTTCCCTGAGCTCGTTGTCGAGAAACGATTCAGTTTCCCAGCGCGTAGCGGTCCCACCTTGCAGAGTTACTGTTTGGTCTCTGCGGTCCACCACGCAGCGAGTGCAAGCGGCTGTCCGCCTAGTGTAAAAATCCTGGCGCTTCGCCTTCTTACCTGCAGTACTATATAAACAGACAAGTAGGTGTGAAGTTACCACAGCATTCATTGCTATTTGCACTGTTTTGCTGCCAAATTTTTTAACCATAGCCGAAGCTTGACTCTCGGGATCGAACGAAGCTCCAGCTTGAAGCCTGCTTCGTCAGAAGAAAAACTTCGGAAGAAAAAGTATTTATTTGCCACAAATTCAGAATTAAATGGCCAGAGTGCGTTCTACCGCTAGGGTTGAGCGTGAGGGAGGCGAAGCTGAAGGTTCAGAGACTATTCCCATCTCCGAAGCGATGCAACGATCCGGGCTGGTAACTTCGGAAAAAATCCCCAGTGATGTTGCAGAACAACCAGAACAAGCAACGGCCGAAGCAGAAGAAGAAAATATTGAGGAAACTGATCCCGAAGATGATTATCGTATTGCCATGCCAAGTAAGCCCAGCCACTTGGACTTCGGAAAGTCTACTGTTTCAAAGGCTGATCTCTCCAAGATGGTAAAGTCGGGTTATTTCAATGAAAGTCAGAAGAAGCTACTACGCTTCGGGGGGGAAGAAACTACCCCAAAGCCGGAGAAGGATGAAATAGTCATTTTCAAGAGCTTTCTAAAGGCTGGATTAAGATTCCCCCTGCATGGGATTATTGCAGAGGTATTGAAGAGGTTTGGGATCTACTTTCATCAGCTGACTCCTAACGCTATCGTTAGGCTTAGCGTCTATATCTGGGCCCTCCGAAGCTAGGCGGTGGAGCCGTTTGCCGACAGCTTTTGTCGAGTTCATGAGCTGCATTATCAGACGAAGGCTAGAAAAGATGGATTGCATGATAACTTTGGTTGCTATAATTTTGCCTATCGGAAAACCACAAAGTTTCCTGTCATCAGCTATCGAAGCAAGTGGCCGGCAGGCTGGAAATCGGAATGGTTCTACGTCAAGGTTGATGACGACAAGGAGAAGCTTGTGCAGAGTCCGCTTGAACTAATCTTCGGAGAAACCCGACCTCATTGCAACATGACACCAGAAGGTCCAACTCAAAAAGCGTTGGCTGAGTTTAAAATTATTTCAGAGCATATCAGCACAAGAGACCTGGTTCAAGAGTTTTTGGCTTTCAAGGTTTTTCCTACCTTAAAAGAATGGGAAATGCCGAAGCTAGAGGGGGAGAAGAAAGAAGGGGAACTTGTGCGGTTACCTTACTATTACAAGTTTAAGAAATATTTTAAAACACCTTGCCAAGAGTGGCTGGACACAATTGAAATAATGTGCAATGAAATACTCGGTAATTACTCCAAAAAAGAGGATCAATTGATGACTGCGGCCTTCGGTACCCGTCCGAAGCGAAGACTGAATCGAGTGCTGGACGCCCTGGGTTTTGAATACCCTGACTACGAAAATCTGAATAAAGGTGTCGAAGGCCGGAAAAGGAAAAGGGTAGCCGAAGCGATAAATGAAGATGAGAAAGAACCACCAAAAAAGAAGAATATTCCAAAGAAGAGGAAAGTATCATCTCCGAAGCAAAAAGTATCCGACGAAGAGGAAACTCCCGCATCACGCTCTGCCACTGATGTGGAAGAGATTTTGAAGGTAATGACTGAATCCCTGCCTGCGAAGCTAAGTCCATTGGGGCCTCAACTGACACAGTTTTTTCAGAAGGAAAAGGAGCCCGAAAAAACGAAGAAAACGACTAAACAAAGAGACAAAGAATCATCGCAGTGACAGAAGTCATTGACAAGACACCACCGAGAGCTTCGGCTCAGAAGATACCAGCGGCTGAGGAAATAACAAATATTGAAATCACACCTTCGGAGGTCGCGGCTGCCGAGGCTACCTCAATTGAAGATTTGAACTTGGAAAGCACAATCGAACACATCGACAAAATGCTGCTAGACATGGCCACAGAAGAAGCTACTACTGCCGCCGAAGAGGCCATGGCCGCAGTGTCGGGGAAAGAAAAGGAAATTGCTGACGAAGCTTCAGAGGACGAGGCCTTCATGTTTCAAAATTTAGTTGGAGAAAAATTGTCAAAAACCGAAATAGAAGAGCTTAAAGAGTATGCCAAATCTTGCGGATATAAACCAGGAGCACTCCTCTTCGGAGGTATTGATGATGAAAAATTAGACTGTATCCGGGATCAAACTGGAGCTAAGGTTATCGGTACTCTGTCAAAGAGTATCGGTTTTCCGAAGCTGGAAACGGACATCAGCCGCTACCGACGACAACATATCGTTGGTAGTTTATTTTATTCCAATTTCAAGGTGAACTACTTTTCCCTTGACTTTTATTGTTTTTAATAATGAAAACATGTCTAACGAAGGTTGTTTTCGTGCAGAGTATGCTGTTGAGCAAAGCTTTGAAAATGCAGCAAGATCTGGAAGACAAGAAACACGAGGTTATAATTGAAAATTTAGAAAGCAAAATAAAAGAGCAATCAGCTACTATTGAAAAGAAGAACTTCGAGCTTCAGGCAACTGAAGGCTTATTGGCAGAAGCCGAAGCTAAAATAACATAATTGAATACGAAGCTTCTCTGCCAATCTGAACAGTTTGAACAAGAAAAACAAGAACTTAATGTTAAACTTGAAGCCGAAGTCCAACAAAATTCAGATTTGAAAAAATTATTGGCAAGCCTTCAAGACAAATGTTTGGAATTTAGCATCAAATGTATTCAACGACTGAGAAAAATCTTCCACTCAGTTGGAGCTAGCAGTGAGAAATTCACCCCGTCAGCTGAAGATTTACCAAAGACCTTCGAACATATTGAGGGTGAAATTGATGAGCTTGACGAAGTTATAGCCGGGCACGGTGACTTCTGCGCCTGGGTAGCTTCTCGGGGCACTGCTGCAGCTTTCCTGAAAGCTGGCTGTGATCATGGAAAAATTGTCAATAGGCCCAATTTCACTTTATCACCATCAATTCTGGATGACATTCCTGATCTTGCCCGAAGCATTTCTAATAGATTTGTAAAGATGATATGGACAAAAGGCGGGCGAGAAAAGGCTGGAGACGAAGCTCGGAGTCATCTTGAACCAGTAAGAAATCATACCTTGTGCTTACCTTTTCCTTCAAGCTTGGTTTTGACCTACAACAACTTAATTCATGTAGGATAACGAAGCCGAGACCGATGCTTAAAGAGAATGACGCTGAAGCTGAGGCCCCATGAAGATCAAATAGGAGTAGACTGTAGACAGACTCAAGAAACTTTTGAGATAACTTTTGTAAATGTGACTAAACTTGTTCTTAATGAATTCTGTTCATACCTTATAATATGCTCTTACCCTTCCATTAATGTATGAGAGGTGCTTTGATGTGGACGAAATTATCTTTTTGAGCCGAAGGCGAAAAAAACACCTTCCCTTCTTTTCGTACACAGCGAAGCATAAAAAACAACTTTTCCCTTTTTCCGAAGCTCTTCTTTTCGTACACGACGAAGTACAAAAGACAGTTATGCTATGATGATGGTTATCCTACATATGCCTGGATGAATGTTTATGAATGCAAATGTTATGATGTAATGTGATGTGCAAATGAATGTCCAAACACATATCCGAAGCCATAATCACAACCGTTATTTCCTTAGAAACAATCACATATCAGCGCTGACTTTTCGCTGTAAGCTCTGCATTCCTTTAGGAACGACTTTGGAGCTTCTTCGCCTTTTACTTCCGGCGGAATCAGCGTTGACTTTTCGTTGTAAGCTCTGCATTCCCTTAGGAACGACTTTGGAGCTTCTTCGCCTTTTACTTTCGACGGAATCAGCGTTTATTTTTCGCTGTAAGCTCTGCATTCCCTTAGGAACGACTTTGGAGCTTCTTCTCTGTTTTCTTTTCGGCACTCGATGGTGCGTTCTCAGCTTTTACATTTACATCCTTGGGGGATTTTGCTCTTATGGAGCTAAAAAAGGAAATTACATATGATGGCCCCATTAAAAACCTTTCTCCCCCTTCAGAAAGGAAAAGGGTGCCATGAAAGAAAAAATAAAAAATATATAAAAAATTACATCAAGTTATACATAATATCGCCGAAGCTCATCCGCATTCCAAGATCTAGGAATGTCGTTGCCGTCCATATCCTTCAATCTGTATGAACCGGGTCTTGACGAAGATACTACCAAAAAAGGTCCTTCCCATTTCAACTGCAACTTGCCCACTGTATCTGGGTTAGCCACTCTCCGAAGCACCAAATGTCCTGGCTCAATATTCTTTAGCCGAACCTTTCTATCACGCCATTTGATTGTTTTGGCTTGATATTTACTGATGTTCTCCACAGCTTGAAGCCTGATCCCTTCTAAAGCATCTTTTTCCATAGAATAAGCAGCTTCAGAACCTGATTCTGCAGAAGCTACTACTCTTATTGATCCAGTTTTAGCTTCCTCCGGAGTTATTGCTTCGTCACCGAACAATAATTTGAATGGAGTAAAGCCTGTTGACCTTGATGTTGTTGTGTTGTGGCTCCACACCACTTTGATTAATTGATCTGGCCACTTTCCCCTGGGTTGATTGAAGATTAACTTCATTATTCCTGTCATTATAATGCCATTGGCTCTTTCAACGAGTCCGTTTGACTCCGGATGCCTGACTGATGCAAAATGGATCTTCGTACCAATTTGATCGCAGAATTCTCTGAAAGCTTCGGAGTCGAACTGTGTTCCATTATCTACAGTGATGGCCTTTGGTACCCCAAAACGACAAACAATATTCTGCCAGAAAAACTTTTGAATGGTGGCCGAAGTTATTGTGGCTAAAGGCTTTGCCTCAATCCATTTAGAAAAATATTCCACAGCCACTACAACATATCTTAAGTTCCCTTGGGCCGGTGGTAACGGACCTAACAAGTCAAGGCCCCACCTTTGCAATGGCCAGATGGGTTGTATGAGCTGAGTTAAGGACGAAGGTTGTTTTTGATCTCTTGCACAATTCTGACAACCTTCGCACTTTTGAACTAATTCCGCTGCATCCGAAGCTACCTTCGGCCAATAAAACCCTTGACGGAAAACTTTTCCAAGTAACGGCCTAGATCCAATGTGAGATCCACACAGACCTACATGTATCTCTTTCATCAATTCTATGCCTTTGGCTCTAGATAAACACTTGAGTAATGGAGCACAAACTCCACGCTTGTACAACTCCCCTTCTATCATGACATATGGACGAGCTCTTGCCTCTATCCTCCTGTTATAAGTTTCGTCATCTGAAAGGAATTTACCCTGAAGGTAAGAGATGATCTCAGTTCTCCAGTCTTCACTATAAACAGGAGATATATTGAGGACTGCTCTTTCAAGAAGTTCCACTGAAGGTGCTTTTATTGTTTCGAAGAACACATCCGAAGGTAAAGGCAGCCCCTGTGCTGCTGACTTAGCTAGCAAATCAGCATGCTCATTTTGTCCTCGAGGGATATTTCTGACAGAAAATCCTTCGAAGGAAGCTTCGACTCTTCGGACCGTGTCTAGATACTTTTCAAGCTTCGGATCTTTAGCCTTGCAACTCTTGTCGATATGACCCGAAACAATCTGGGAATCAGTTTTAAGAATGGCCCACTTGATTCCCATTGCTTTTAACTTCCGAAGGCCCAAAAGCAGGGCTTCGTACTCAGTAATATTGTTTGTACAACTAAAATCGAGTTTTGCCGCATAACAAGTTTTAACTTTAGATGGTGAGACCAACACAGCGGCTGCTCCTGCTCCGAAGGTTCCCCAAGACCCATCGCAAAACACTGTCCATACTTCGGCATCTTTATTTGTTTCTTCATCCTGAGCCCCTGGCGTCCAATCGGCGATGAAATCTGCCAACGCTTGAGACTGGATCGAAGATCTATGCACATAATCAATGCAAAATTCATTGAGCTCTGCAGCCCATTTTCCAATCCGCCCAGTAGCTTCTCTATTTCTCATAATATCCTTCAACGGCTGCGAAGAAGGAACAACAATATTGTATGCTTGAAAGTAATGCCGAAGCTTCCTGGATGCCATCAAAACAGCATATAACACCTTCTCCAATTCTGTATAGTTTTTCTTTGATATACTAAGAACTTCAGATACAAAATACACTTGGACCTGCTTCTTGACTTGGCCATCAAGCTTCTCCTGGACAAGTGCTGCACTTACCGCTGAGTGCGAAGCTGCCACATATAATAACAAAGGAGCCCCTGGCGTTGGTGGTGTTAATGTTGTTAAATCTATTAAATATTGCTTCAGTTCCTCGAAGGCTTTTTGTTGGCTTGGTCCCCATTGAAAGACTTCGGCTGATTTCAGCACTTCGAAGAATGGTAAATTTCTTTCTGCTGATCTGGATATGAATCTATTGAGAGATGCCAGCCTCCCTGTCAATCTTTGGGCCCCCTTTTTTGTAGTTGGTGGCTCCATTCGAAGTATAGCTTCAATTTTACTTGGATTAGCTTCAATTCCCTTTGTTGAAACCAAGCATCCAAGAAATTTCCCCTTCTTTACTCCGAAGACACATTTTTCTGGATTCAACTTTAGACCAGCTTGTCTAAAACTGGCGAAGGTCTCCTGCAAATCAGCAATGTGATTTTCCTGTTTCGTGCTTTTTACAATGATATCATCAACATAAGTTAGCACATTTCTGCCTATCTGAGACTGGAGAACCTTCGCAGTCATTCTGCTGAAACTTCCTCCAGCGTTCTTGAGCCCCTCAGGCATCCGAAGGTAACAATATGTTCCACTAGGGGTTATGAAACTGGTCTTCGGCTCATCCTCCTTCTTCATCCAAATTTGATGATAGCCTGAATAACAATCGAGAAGACTCATAAGCTCTGACGAAGCTGCTGCGTCAACTAAGGAGTCTATCCTTGGCAATGGGAATTCGTCCTTCAGACAGGCCTTGTTGAGATCCGTAAAATCGATACACATTCGCCATTTGCCATTGGCCTTTTTTACCATAACAGTGTTAGCTAGCCATTCTGGGTACTTTACTTCTCTGATAACTCCTGCACTGAGGAGTCTTTTGACTTCATTCCGAGCGCCTTCGGCCTTGTCATCAGACATTTTCCGAAGCCTCTGCTTTCTGGGTCTGAAAGATGGGTCAACATTGAGCGAGTGTTCAATAACATCCCTGTTAACTCCGCAAAGATCATTGGCTGACCATGCAAAAACATCTTTGTTGTTGAACAAAAACCTTATCAAGGTTTTCTCCTGTTCTTCAGATAATTGAGAGCCCAACAGCACCTTCTGCTCTGCTATGTCCTCACATAAGAGCATGGGCTTCAGCTGATCTGCTGAAGCTGCTTTCTCCCTTCTGAATTTGTACTGTTCACAAGCTTCAACTCCATCTATGTTATGGATTGCTTTTGAGTCAGTCCAGTTTCCCTCGGCCCTTCTGGCAGCTTCCTGACTTCCATGAATAGCAATGGGTCCTTGATCCGAAGGTATCTTCATGCAAAGGTAAGCAAGATGAAGAATTGCTTCGAAAGCATTGAGGGTGCCACGACCAATAATTGCATTGTAAGGGTATTCCATGTCAACAATGTCAAACACAACTTGCTCAGTTCTGGTGTTGTTGATGAATCCGAAGGTCACTGGCATGGTGATCTTGCCCAGTGCTACAATCTGTCTTCCTCCGAAGCCACAGAGAGGGTGTGTAGCATCATGAATCTTATCTTCTGGCTCTTGCATTTGTCTGAAGGCCTTAGCAAATATGATATCAGCTGCACTGCCTGTATCAACCAAGACATTGTGGACCAGAAACCCATTGATAACGCAAGAAATAACCATAGCATCGTTATGAGGAAAATCCTTGAGCTGAAGGTCCTCCTGGGAGAAGGTGATTGGAATGTGGGACCACCTTGACTTGATAAAGGGTCCCTGCACTCCAACATGTTGTACCCTTCTCTGCGCCTCTTTCTTCTGCTTTTTGTTGGCTGGTTCTGAGCACGAACCACCTGTTATCGGGAGCACCAGCTTCGGGGCCGAAGCAGCTCCAGCTTGATCGTTGAACGAAGCCATCAGCTCAAAAAAGTGGAAGTGAGTTCACCGGAGGTGGGCGCCAATGTTGGGGACTTGTTCTCAAATGCTATGAATTAAGAACAAGGCAACATAAAATGTTAAATGTTGATGTCCTTCGTCCAACGAAGCGTTATTCCCTTGGGGATTAGTGGATCTTGGACGAAGGTTGATGACAATACGATTACGAAGGTTAAATCTTCGTAATTGAATTTTAATAGATCGTATAAGATAACATAAAATATAGAGTATCAAAGGTAAATGAATCATAAACGAACCATATTATATCTATTCAGTATATTTAATCATTGAATACAATTATACCTCTGCCTTGGCAAAGATTGGTTCCCGAATGATGCGATTGCAAATACAGGAATGCGTGAACAGTAAGGGAATACTGTTCACTATTTATAGACACGGGACACAGCCTGTGAGAAATTACAATTATGCCCCTCATAAAGGATTACAACAGCGACCTAAGCATTTATGGACTAGAGAGTCATTCTACTTTTAAGTCGGTTTGTAATACCGAAGCTTCATGAAGAGGAACCTTCGGTCATCTCATCTCATACGAACAGCTTCAGCCGAAAGCTGCTTCTTCCTACAAGACCTTCGGCGACGAAGCATAGTCCCAACAACCGCGTAAAAAAAAGGTACGCCACGTCATTCAATTTCGTATCCTTTTCCTCTTTCTCTCTCTTACAACAGGGACCGGGAAAGGGGGATACCCCGAAAGGGATCCTTCTCCGCGAAGGAAACGGGCCCCAAGCCCCCCTACTGATCAGAGGTTCAAAGACTGGCCCCTCGGAGGGGTTCAACAGCCGCCTCAGAGCGCTTGGGCTCCGCGCCCACTACTGGTCAGAGGTTTGAAGGTCGTCCCCTCGGAAGGGTTCAACGGCCGCCTCAGGCCACTCGGGCTCCGCGCCGACTACTGATCAGGGGTTCGTAGGCTGGCCCTCGAAGGGTTCACAGCCGCCTCAGACATAGAGCGAGGGATGACCCTGGGTACGTTCGATACATAACCAAGGCTCGGGCTACGCTCCCGAGGTACCCTAGGACATTTCCGAGACCAGCGGGAACGATCTTGTAACGGAATCCCATCAGAGGGAGGCATCGAGCCCTCGGACCCCGTCAAAAGGGGACCGGGTCCGGCAGATCACCTGCAGGTACTTTTGGAGCGCGCCTCTGGGCCTCTAGCCGACCCCTAACAAATGGGGCACGAGCGTCCACTCGGATTACCCGTCAGCAGCTCGCTGGAGACACCATGTTCGGCGCCCTCCAAGGGCAACATGGCGCTTTCCCCCCTCCTCCTTGCGGAAAGGCGACACAGGGGCGTATGTAAAAAAGTTGAGTCTGTCCTTGACCGTCCTCTCGCCCTGTGCAGAGGCTTGGGGGCTGCTCTCGCAAACCCGGCTCCGGCCAAACTGTTGACAGCGTCAACATACCGGCCCGAGAACTTGGGACCCGACCGTGCACCCGGGCTATGGCTAGCTCGCATGAGGGAACAACCAGACCGGCCGAAACATTGCGAAATACATTAAGACCTCGAAGGAGTCAAACCACTCCTCCGAGGCCTCGGGGGCTACACCCGGCGGGTGCGCTCGCGCGCACCCACCGGAACAAGACGCAACCGAGAAAGGTTGGTCCCCTTGCAAAAAAAGTGCGACAAAAGCCTCCAAGCGAGTATTAACACTCCCTTCGAGGCTCGGGGGCTACTATCGGGGACCATAATTAGGGGTACCCTCAAGACTCCTAAATCTCAGCTGGTAACCCCCATCAGCATGAAGCTGCAAAGGCCTGATGGGTGCGATTAAGTCAAGGATCGATTCAAGGGACGCGATCACGCCTCGCCCGAGCCCAGCCTCGGGCAAGGGCAGCCGACCCCGGAGGATCTACGTGTCGCCCGAGGACCCCCTCCAGCAACGGACACACCTTCGGCTCGCCCGAGGCCCAGTCTTCACCAAGAAGCAACCTTGGCCAAATCGCCACGCCAACCGACCAAATCGCAGGGGCATTTAATGCAAAGGTGGCCTGACACCTTTATCCTGACGCGCGCCCTCCGGTTGACAGAGCCGAAGTGACCGTAGTCACTTCGCCGCTCCACTGACAGGCCTGACAAGAGGACAGCGCCGCCTGCGCCGCTCCGACTGCCGTGCCACTCGACAGAGTGAGGCTGACAGCAGCCAAGCCTGGCCTCAGGCGCCATAGGAAACTGAAAGGGAATTAGGCTTACACCTAGTTCCTATATAATTTTGGTGGTTGAATTGCCCAACACAAACATTTGGACTAACTAAGTTTGCCCAAGTGTATAGATTACACAGGTGTAAAAGGTTCACACTCAGCCAATAAAAAGACCAAGTCTTGGATTCAACAAAAGAACAAAGGGGCAACCGAAGGCACCCCTGGTCTGGCGCACCGGACTGTCCGGTGTGCCACCGGACATGTCCGGTGTGCCAGGGGGACTCAGACTCAAACTCGCCACCTTCGGGAATTTCCAGAGGCGACTTCGCTATAATTCACCGGACTGTCCGGTGTACACCGGACAGTGTCCGGTGCGCCATGGGAGGTCGGCCTCAGGAACTCGCCAGCCTCGGACTTTAATTCAAGCCGCTCCGCTATAATTCACCGGACTGTCCGGTGTGCACCGGACTGTCCGGTGAACCACGGAGCAACGGCTACTTCCGCGCCAACGGTCACCTGCAGGCGCATTCAATGCGCGCTCTACGCGCGCAGTCGGCAGGCGCGCCCATACCGGTGCACCGGACAATGAACAGTTCATGTCCGGTGTGCACCGGACACCCAGGCGGGCCCACAAGTCAGAACTCTAACGGTCAGAATCCAACGGCAACGATGACGTGGAAGGGGGCACCGGACTGTCCGATGTGCACCGGACTGTCCGGTGCGCCATCGAACAGAGAACTTCCAGCAACGGCCACATTTGGTGGTTGGGGCTATAAATACCCCAACCACCCCACCATTCATGGCATCCAAGTTTTCCACTTCCCAACTACTACAAGAGCTCTAGCATTCAATTCTAGACACACCAAAGAGATCAAATCCTCTCCAATCTCCACACAACGCCATAGTGACTAGAGAGAGTGATTTGCTTGTGTTCTTTCGAGCTCTTGCGCTTGGATTGCTTTCTTCTTTCTTGATCCATTCTATGCAATCAAACTCACTTGTAATTGAGGCAAGAGACACCAATCTTGTGGTGGTCCTTGTGGGAACTTTGTGTTCCAAGTGATTGAGAAAAGAAAGCTCACTCGATCCGTGGATCGTTTGAGAGAGGGAAGGGTTGAAAGAGACCCGGCCTTTGTGGCCTCCTCAACGGGGAGTAGGTTTGCAAGAACCGAACCTCGGTAAAACAAATCTCCGTGTCTCACTTGCTTATTCGCTTGGAATTTGTTTTGCGCCCTCTCTCGTGGACTCGTTTCTTTATTACTAACGCTAACCCCGGCTTGTAGTTGTGTTTATATTTGTAAATTTCAGTTTCGCCCTATTCACCCCCCCTCTAGGCGACTTTCAATTGGTATCAGAGCCCGGTGCTTCATTAGAGCCTAACCGCTTGAGGTGATGTCGGGAGATCACGCCAAGAAGGAGATGGAGACCGGCGAAAAGCCCACTACAAGCCAAGGGAGCACTTCATCGGAAGAGTCCCGCACCAAAAGGAGGGAGAAGAAGAAGAGCTCCTCCAACAAAGGGAAGGAGAAGAAATCTTCTTCTCACCACAAAGAGAAGAAGGAAAAATCTTCTTCCCACAAGCCACATCGGAGTAAGAACAAGGAAAAGAGGATGAGAAAAGTGGTCTACTACGAGACCGACACTTCATCAACATCGACCTCCGACTCCGATGCGCCCTCCGTAACTTCTAAACGCCAAGAGCGTAAGAAGTTTAGTAAGATCCCCTTGCACTACTCTCGTACATCTAAACATTTACTTTCCGTCCCATTAGGCAAGCCACCAACTTTTGATGGTGAAGATTATGCTAGGTGGAGTGATTTAATGCGATTTCATCTAACCTCACTCCACAAAAGTATATGGGATGTTGTTGAGTTTGGTGCACAGGTACCATCAATAGGGGATAAGGATTACGATGAGGATGAGGTGGCCCAAATCGAGCACTTCAACTCTCAAGCAACAACGATACTCCTCGCCTCTCTAAGTAGAGAGGAGTATAACAAGGTACAAGGGTTGAAGAGCGCCAAAGAGGTTTGGGATGTACTCAAGACCGCCCACGAGGGAGATGAGCTCACCAAGATCACCAAGCGGGAAACGATCGAGGGGGAGCTCGGTCGGTTCCGGCTTCTCAAAGGGGAAGAGCCACAACACATGTACAACCGGCTCAAGACCTTGGTGAACCAAGTGCGCAACCTCGGGAGCGTAAAATGGGACGACCACGAAATGGTTAAGGTTATTCTAAGATCTCTCATTTTTCTTAACCCAACTCAAGTTCAATTAATTCGTGGTAATCGTCGATATACAAAAATGACCCCCGAGGAAGTTATCGGGCATTTTGTTAGTTTTGAGTGCATGGTCGAAGGCTCGAGGAAGATCAACGAGCTCGACGAACCCTCCACATCCGGAGCTCAACCCGTCGCATTCAAGGCGACGGAAGACAAGAAAGAGGAGGCTACACCAAGTCGACAACCAATAGACGCCTCCAAGCTCGACAATGAGGAGATGGCGCTCGTCATCAAGAGTTTCCGCCAAATCCTCAAACAAAGGAGGGGGAAAGACTACAAGCCCCGCTCCAAGAAAGTTTGCTACAAATGTGGTAAGCCCGGTCATTTTATTGCTAAATGTCCCATATCTAGTGACAGTGACCGAGGCGACGACAAGAAGGGGAGAAGAAAGGAGAAGAAGAAATACTACAAGAAGAAGGGCGGCGATGCCCATGTTTGTCGGGAGTGGGATTCCGACGAAAGCTCAAGCGACTCCTCCGACGATGAGGACGCCGCCAACATCGCCGTCACCAAGGGACTTCTCTTCCCCAACGTCGGCCACAAGTGCCTCATGGCAAAGGACGGCAAACGGAAGAAGGTTAAATCTAACTCCTCCACTAAATATGAGTCTTCTAGTGATGATAATGCTAGTGATGAGGAAGATAATTTGCGTTCCCTTTTTGCCAACCTTAACATAGCACAAAAGGAAAAACTAAATGAATTGGTTAGTGCTATTCATGAAAAGGATGACCTTTTGGATTCCCAAGAGGACCTCCTTATTAAGGAAAATAAGAAGCATGTTAAAGTTAAAAAGGCTTATGCTCTTGAAATTGAAAAATGTGAAATGTTATCTAGTGAGCTAAGCACTTGCCGTGAGATGATTGACAACCTTAGGAATGAAAATGCTAGTTTAAATGCTAAGGTTGATTCACATGTTTGTAATGTTTCAATTCCCAATCCTAGAGATAATGATGATGATTTGCTTGCTAGGATTGAAGAATTAAACATTTCTCTTGCTAGCCTTAGAAATGAAAATAAAAACTTGCTTGCTAAGGCTAAAGATTTTGATGTTTGCAAGATTACAATTTCCGATCTTAGAGATAAAAATGATATTCTTCATGCTAAGATTGTTGAACTGAATTCTTGCAAACCCTCTACATCTATTGTTGAGCATGTATCTATTTGTACTAGATGTAAAGATGTTGATGTTAATGCTATTCATGATCATATGGCTTTAATTAAACAACAAAATGATCACATAGCAAAATTAGATGCTAAAATTGCCGAGCACAACTTAGAAAATGAGAAATTTAAATTTGCTCGTAGCATGCTCTATAATGGGAGACGCCCGGGCATTAAGGATGGCATTGGCTTCCAAAGGGGAGACAATGTCAAAATTAATGCCCTTCCTAAAAAATTGTCCAACTTTGTTAAGGGCAAGGCTCCCATGCCTCAGGATAACGAGGGTTACATTTTATACCCTGCCGGTTATCCCGAGAGCAAAATTAGGAGAATTCATTCTAGGAAGTCTCACTCTGGCCCAAATCATGCTTTTATGTATAAGGGTGAGACATCTAGTTCTAGGCAACCAACCCGTGCTAAGTTGCCCAAGAAAACTCCTAGTGCATCAAATGAACATAGTCTTTCATTTAAAACTTTTGATGCATCTTATGTTTTAACTAACAAATCCGGCAAGGTAGTTGCCAAGTATGTTGGGGGCAAGCACAAGGGATCAAAGACTTGTGTTTGGGTACCCAAAGTTCTTGTGTCTAATACCAAAGGACCCAAAACCATTTGGGTACCTAAAGTCAAGAACTAAACTTGTTTTGTAGGTTTATGCATCCGGGGGCTCAAGTTGGATACTCGACAGCGGGTGCACAAACCACATGACAGGGGAGAAAAGGATGTTCTCCTCATACGAGAAAAACCAAGATCCCCAAAGAGCGATTACATTCGGGGATGGAAATCAAGGTTTGGTCAAAGGTTTGGGTAAAATTGCTATATCTCCTGACCACTCTATTTCCAATGTTTTTCTTGTTGATTCTTTAGATTACAATTTGCTTTCCGTATCTCAATTATGTCAAATGAGCTACAACTGTCTTTTTACTGATATTGGTGTCACTGTCTTTAGAAGAAGTGATGATTCAATAGCATTTAAGGGAGTGTTAGAGGGTCAGCTATACTTGGTAGATTTTGATAGAGCTGAACTCGACACTTGCTTAATTGCTAAGACTAACATGGGTTGGCTCTGGCACCGCCGACTAGCCCATGTTGGGATGAAGAATTTTCACAAACTTCTAAAGGGAGAACACATTTTAGGATTAACAAATGTTCATTTTGAGAAAGACAGGATTTGTAGCGCATGCCAAGCAGGGAAGCAAGTTGGCACCCATCATCCGCATAAGAACATAATGACGACCGACAGGCCACTGGAGCTCCTACACATGGATCTATTCGGCCCGATTGCTTATATAAGCATCGGCGGGAGTAAGTACTGTCTAGTTATTGTGGATGATTATTCTTGCTTCACTTGGGTATTCTTTTTACAGGAAAAATCTCAAACCCAAGAGACCTTAAAGGGATTCTTGAGACGAGCTCAAAATGAGTTCGGCTTAAGGATCAAGAAAATAAGAAGCGATAACGGGACGGAGTTCAAGAACTCTCAAATTGAAGGCTTCCTTGAGGAGGAGGGCATCAAGCATGAGTTCTCTTCTCCCTATACGCCACAACAAAATGGTGTAGTGGAGAGGAAGAATCGAACTCTATTGGACATGACAAGAACCATGTTTGATGAATACAAGACTTCGGATCGGTTTTGGGCGGAGGCAGTCAACACCGCTTGCTACGCCATCAACCGGTTGTATCTACATCGAATCCTCAAGAAGACATCATATGAACTCCTAACCGGTAAAAAGCCCAATATTTCCTATTTTAGAGTTTTTGGTAGCAAATGCTTTATTCTTGTTAAAAGAGGTAGAAAATCTAAATTTGCTCCTAAAATCGTAGAAGGCTTTTTACTTGGTTATGACTCAAACACAAGGGCATATAGGGTCTTTAACAAGTCCACTGGACTAGTTGAAGTCTCATGTGACGTTGTGTTTGACGAAACTAATAGCTCTCAAGTAGAGCAAGTTGATCTTGATGAGATAGGTGATGAAGAGGCTCCATGCATCGCGCTAAGGAACATGTCCATTGGGGATGTGTGTCCTAAGGAATCCGAAGAGCCTCCAAATGCACAAGATCAACCGTCCTCCTCCATGCAAGCATCTCCACCAACTCAAAATGAGGAAGAGGCTCAAGTTGATGAAAAAGAAGATCAATCAAATGAGCCACCTCAAGATGACGGCAATGATCAAGGGGGAGATGCAAATGGTCAAGACAAGGAGGATGAAGAGCAAAGACCGCCACACCCAAGAGTCCACCAAGCAATACAACGAGATCACCCCGTCGACACCATACTCGGCGACATTCATAAGGGGGTAACCACTCGATCTCGTGTTGCACATTTTTGTGAACATTACTCGTTTGTTTCCTCTATTGAGCCTCACAGGGTAGAGGAAGCACTACAAGATTCGGATTGGGTGGTGGCGATGCAAGAGGAGCTCAACAACTTCACTAGAAATGAGGTATGGCATTTAGTTCCACGTCCTAACCAAAATGTTGTAGGAACCAAATGGGTCTTCCGCAACAAGCAAGATGAGCATGGTGTGGTGACAAGGAACAAAGCTCGACTTGTGGCCAAGGGATACTCCCAAGTCGAAGGTTTGGATTTCGGTGAAACCTATGCACCCGTAGCTAGGCTTGAGTCAATTCGCATATTATTGGCCTATGCTACTTACCATGGCTTTAAGCTTTATCAAATGGACGTGAAAAGTGCCTTCCTCAATGGACCAATCAAGGAAGAGGTCTATGTTGAGCAACCTCCCGGCTTTGAAGAAAGTGAGTATCCTAACCATGTCTATAAGCTCTCTAAGGCGCTTTATGGGCTCAAGCAAGCCCCAAGAGCATGGTATGAATGCCTTAGAGATTTCCTTATTGCTAATGGCTTCAAAGTCGGTAAAGCCGATCCTACTCTATTCACTAAAACTCTTGAAAATGACTTGTTTGTATGCCAAATTTATGTTGATGATATTATATTTGGGTCTACTAACGAGTCTACATGTGAAGAGTTTAGTAGGATTATGACACAGAAATTCGAGATGTCTATGATGGGGGAGTTGAAGTATTTCTTAGGATTCCAAGTGAAGCAACTCCAAGAAGGCACCTTCATTAGCCAAACGAAGTACACTCAAGACATTCTAACCAAGTTTGGGATGAAGGATGCCAAACCCATCAAGACACCCATGGGAACCAATGGGCATCTCGACCTCGACACGGGAGGTAAGTCCGTGGATCAAAAGGTATACCGGTCGATGATAGGTTCATTACTTTATCTTTGTGCATCTCGACCGGATATTATGCTTTCCGTATGCATGTGTGCAAGATTCCAAGCCGACCCTAAGGAAGCTCACCTTACGGCCGTAAAACGAATCTTGAGATATTTGGCTTATACTCCTAAGTTTGGGCTTTGGTATCCTAGGGGATCCACATTTGATTTGATTGGTTATTCGGATGCCGATTGGGCGGGGTGCAAAATCAATAGGAAGAGCACATCGGGGACTTGCCAGTTCTTGGGAAGATCCTTGGTGTCTTGGGCTTCAAAGAAGCAAAATTCTGTCGCTCTTTCCACCGCCGAAGCCGAGTACATTGCCGCAGGCCATTGTTGCGCGCAATTGCTTTGGATGAGGCAAACCCTGCGGGACTACGATTACAAATTAACCAAAGTCCCTTTGCTATGTGACAATGAGAGTGCAATCAAAATGGCCGACAATCCCGTCGAGCATAGCCGCACTAAGCACATAGCCATTCGGTATCACTTTCTTAGGGATCACCAACAAAAGGGAGATATCGAGATTTCTTACATTAACACTAAAGATCAATTAGCCGATATCTTTACCAAGCCTCTTGATGAACAATCTTTTAACAAACTTAGGCATGAGCTCAATATTCTTGATTCTAGGAACTTCTTTTGTTAAAATGCACACATTGCTCATTTATATACCTTTGATCATGTCTCTTTTATATGCTATGACTAATGTGTTTTCGAGTTTATTTCAAACCAAGTCATAGGTATATTGAAAGGGAGTTGGAGTCTTCGGCGAAGACAAAGGCTTCCACTCCGTAAATCATCCTTCGCCGTCACTCCGCGCCTCTCTCCATCATTTGGGGGAGAACTCAAAGCAAAAGGAACTTGTCTTTGGGAGAAATGAGCCCAAAGCAACAAGACCGGACTTCGTCTTTGGTATAATCTTAACTCATTTATTTATGACCAAAGGAGAAGATAGCGCTTCGAGGGCTCTAATGATTCCGTTTTTGGCGATTCATGCCAAAAAGGGGGAGAAGTGAGGCCCAAAGCAAAAGGACCGCACCACCACCAATTTCAAAAACTTAAGTGTTTAATATTTTCAATTGGTGTCTTATTGTGTTCAAAAGGGGGAGAAAGTAGTATTTCAAAATGATATATCAAAACCCTCTTGAACACTAAGAGGAGAATCTCTTTTAAAGGGAGTTTTGTTTAGTCAAAGGAAAAGCATTTTAAAACAGGGGGAGAAAATTTCAAATCTTGAAAATGCTTCTCAAAATCTTATTCATTTACCTTTGACTATTTGCAAAAGAACCTTGAAATAAATTTACAAAAGAATTTGCAAAAACAAAACATGTGGTGCAATCATGGTCCAAAATGTTATATAAGAATGAAACAATCCATGCATATTTTGTAAGTAATTATATTGGCTCAATTCCAAGCAACCTTTACACTTACATTATGCAAACTAGTTCAATTATGCACTTCTATATTTGCTTTGGTTTGTGTTGGCATCAATCACCAAAAAGGGGGAGATTGAAAGGGAATTAGGCTTACACCTAGTTCCTATATAATTTTGGTGGTTGAATTGCCCAACACAAACATTTGGACTAACTAAGTTTGCCCAAGTGTATAGATTACACAGGTGTAAAAGGTTCACACTCAGCCAATAAAAAGACCAAGTCTTGGATTCAACAAAAGAACAAAGGGGCAACCGAAGGCACCCCTGGTCTGGCGCACCGGACTGTCCGGTGTGCCACCGGACATGTCCGGTGTGCCAGGGGGACTCAGACTCAAACTCGCCACCTTCGGGAATTTCCAGAGGCGACTCCGCTATAATTCACCGGACTGTCCGGTGTACACCGGACAGTGTCCGGTGCGCCATGGGAGGTCGGCCTCAGGAACTCGCCAGCCTCGGACTTTAATTCAAGCCGCTCCGCTATAATTCACCGGACTGTCCGGTGTGCACCGGACTGTCCGGTGAACCACGGAGCAACGGCTACTTCCGCGCCAACGGTCACCTGCAGGCGCATTCAATGCGCGCTCTGCGCGCGCAGTCGGCAGGCGCGCCCATACCGGTGCACCGGACAATGAACAGTTCATGTCCGGTGTGCACCGGACACCCAGGCGGGCCCACAAGTCAGAACTCTAACGGTCAGAATCCAACGGCAACGATGACGTGGAAGGGGGCACCGGACTGTCCGGTGTGCACCGGACTGTCCGGTGCGCCATCGAACAGAGAACTTCCAGCAACGGCCACATTTGGTGGTTGGGGCTATAAATACCCCAACCACCCCACCATTCATGGCATCCAAGTTTTCCACTTCCCAACTACTACAAGAGCTCTAGCATTCAATTCTAGACACACCAAAGAGATCAAATCCTCTCCAATCTCCACACAACGCCATAGTGACTAGAGAGAGTGATTTGCTTGTGTTCTTTCGAGCTCTTGCGCTTGGATTGCTTTCTTCTTTCTTGATCCATTCTTTGCAATCAAACTCACTTGTAATTGAGGCAAGAGACACCAATCTTGTGGTGGTCCTTGTGGGAACTTTGTGTTCCAAGTGATTGAGAAAAGAAAGCTCACTCGATCCGTGGATCGTTTGAGAGAGGGAAGGGTTGAAAGAGACCCGGCCTTTGTGGCCTCCTCAACGGGGAGTAGGTTTGCAAGAACCGAACCTCGGTAAAACAAATCTCCGTGTCTCACTTGCTTATTCGCTTGGAATTTGTTTTGCGCCCTCTCTCGTGGACTCGTTTCTTTATTACTAACGCTAACCCCGGCTTGTAGTTGTGTTTATATTTGTAAATTTCAGTTTCGCCCTATTCACCCCCCCCTCTAGGCGACTTTCAGAAACTCCGCTTCGCCCGACCCCAGGGCTCGGACTCGGGCTCAGCCCCGGAAGACGACGAACTCCGCTTCGCCCGACCCCAGGGCTCGGACTCGGGATCAGCCCCGGAAGACGATGAACTCCGCTCTACCCGAGCCCAGGGCTCGGACTCGGGCTCAGCCCCGGAAGACGACGAACTCCGCTCCGCCCAACCCCAGGGCTCGAACTCGGGCTCAGCCCCGGAAGACGACGAACTCCGCTTCGCTCGACCCCAGGGCTCGGACTCGGGCTCAGCCACGTGAGAGCACCTAGAGGGGGGTGAATAGGTGATCCTGTAAAACTTGAACTTAATGCCACAAAAACTTTGTTTAAGCGTTAGCACAGTATTGCCAAGTGGCTGGAGAAAAGTCTTAGCGAAACACAATGACCACAAGAGAATCAACACAGGTAGACACAGTGGTTTATCCCGTGGTTCGGCCAAGTACAACACTTGCCTACTTCCACGTTGTGGCGTCCCAACGGACGAGGGTTGCAATCAACCCCTCTCAAGCGGTCCAAAGACCTACTTGAATACCACGGTGTTTGCTTTTCTTTTCTATATCCCGTTCGCGAGGAATCTCCACAACTTGGAGTCTCTTGCCCTTACAAAGATGTTCACAAAGAAGCACGGAGTAAGGGAGGGATTAGCAACTCACACAAGACACAAAGATCACAGCAAATACGCACACACAAGACCCAGACTTAAGCTCAAAAGACTAGCCCACTAGAACGGAGCTCAAATCACTAGAATGTCGAACAAGTGCGCAAGAATGGAGTGTGAGTGATCAAGAGTGCTCAAGGAATGCTTGGTGTACTCCTTCATGCGCCTAGGGGTCCCTTTTATAGCCCCAAGGCAGCTAGGAGCCGTTGAGAGCAATCAGGGAAGGCAATTCTTGCCTTCTGTCGCCTGGCGCACCGGACACTGTCCGGTGCGGATTTCCTTCCTTATTTGGCGAAGCCGACCGTTGGCAGCCTTGGAGCCGTTGGCGCACCGGACACTGTCCGGTGCACACCGGACAGTCCGGTGCCCCCTCCCGACTGTTGGCTCGGCCACGTGTCCCGCGCGGATCGCGCAGCCGACCGTTGGCCCAGCCGACCGTTGGCTCACCAGACAGTCCGGTGCACACCGGACAGTCCGGTGAATTATAGCCGTACGCCGTTAATTCCTTCCCGAGAGCGGGAAGTTCGCCCGAGCCAGCCTGGCACACCGGACACTGTCCGGTGCACCACCGGACAGTCCGGTGCACCCAGACAGCGCTGGCTTTGGCTGAAACAAAGCTATCTCTCTCCAATTTGTTTTCTCCTGTTTCCAGCACTTAGACACAATACATTAGTCTTGAAAACAATGTACTAAGTCTGATGTTGGAGACTTGTTCTCAAGTGCTTTAGAATTAAGAACAAGGCAACATAGAAAATGTTAATCGTTAAAGTCCTTCGTCCTTTGAAACATTATTTCCCTTAGGATATAATGATTTACGGACGAAGGTTATGAAGGACGTACCTTCATAAAATCATTAAGCAATGACGAAGGTGAAAATGTAAAGGATGTAAAAGACAACATGAACAATTATTTATTATCATCAAGTATAAATGAAAATATTATTGAATTACAAGTGTACCTTTAGTCAAGAGGGAATGACAATACAAGCGTGACGCAAAAAGTGAATGCCCAGTCAGCGTGAACAGTACGGGGATACTGTTCACCTATTTATAGGCACGGGACACAGCCCTTACAAAATTACATTCATGCCCTTTACATTTGATAATAATTCTATAGTAGTCTATCGAGGTCTGAATAGCCTTTTCATCTTTAAGTCGGTTCCACTCTTTGCTGTCACGCCGAAGCTTTCCTGCTCGCACCTTCGGCTCTGTATCAACCTTCGTATTATTCTGGTCTGCAGCGATGCTGGCTTTAGTCCGAGGATACCTGTTCACACATTGTACTCCAGAGATACTGTTAAATCCTGTTTTTGAGGACCTTCGGATGCCGAAGGTCCCCAACAGTAGCCCCTCGCAATATTAATTTGTTTATAATAACGAATTCAGATTGCGACCTGGACGAAGGCTTTACGCCGAAGGTCCGAAAAAACACCTTCCCTTTGCTAGAATAGCAACATTCACTGACAAGCGGGGTCTTTGAATTTTCAACGCTCTTGGCGTATAAATACGGGCATACCGCAAACTCATTTGACACGCTTTCTGGCCAACTGTTCCCGCTTACTCAATTTTTAGCTCTTGTGCACTGCGATTTGCTAGGCTTTCGGTTTTGAAGCTTCGGCTTTGAAAATAGTTTTTTATCGTCTCCGAAGATGTCTGAAGATAAGAAGGCTGTTGCTGAGATGAAGCTGAGCCTTGACGAAGAGAAAAATTTGGGGTTTCTTATAGCGATGTCAAAGACCAATACAGAAAAGATTACTAAGGAGATTCTGGAAGGTTTGTCCGAAGATACTGGTGACAGTGACAGTTATGATGTGGACAGCGGCGGCGAGGACTCCGAAGATCGTCCATGGCGACCAAGTCATTCAGTTTATGGTAAATCAACTATCAAAAAAAATCATCTTGCCAACATGAGAGGAAGGTATTTCCGGGATTTGTCCATTGTGAGAGCCGATGAAGGTGAAAAAACTTGCCCACACCCTGAAGAGAATGAAGTCGTAGTGTACCGAAGCTTTTTGAAAGCTGGGTTGCGATTTCCCTTGAGCAGCTTCGTTGTGGAGGTACTGAAAATATTCGAAGTTTATCTCCATCAACTTACGCCCGAGGCAATTATAAAACTGAATGTCTTCGTGTGGGCCGTGAGAAGCCAAGGTCTGAAGCCTGACGCAAAAAGCTTCTGCAACATACATGAATTATCATATGAAACAAAACCTTGGGGTAAGGAACAGTATCACAACAATTTTGGGTGTTACAGTTTTGTTTCTCGGTCTGGGTCAAGCTGCCCCGTGCCAACCTTTCGGAAAAGATGGCCCGGAGACTGGATGACAGAATGGTTCTATGTGAAAAATGATCTGACAGCGCGAGAAGATATCAAAGGCATAATTATGCGCCCTATTTGGCAAAGCTTTGGCCTTCGGAGGCCGAAGGTTGAAATGACTGAATCTGCCGAAGAATGCCAGAGGGCCTTCGGCGCAGTCTGCTCTTTTATTGGAACAAGAGACTTAGTTCAAGAGCACATTGCCTTCAGGGTATGGCCACTTGCGGAAAAATGGGAAATGCCACAAGAAACCATAAAAGAAGCCGACGAAGGTGGACTTATCAGGTTGAAGTACACTTTTAAATTTGGAGATAAATTCGTCGAGCCAGATGACGACTGGTTAAAAAGTATTGAAAATTTAAGTGATGAACTGCTTGGGGCTTATTCGAAGGCCGAAGATACTGCAATGTCGGCAGCCTTCGGAGGCCGAAAGAAGAAAAGGCTGAATCGGGTATTCGATGCAATCGGGTTTGTCTACCCTGACTATTGCTACCCTATTCAAAGGCAGAAGAGAAAAAACACAACCTCTGCAAAAGAAGAAGCTACAATTGCTTCTGACGAGCCAGAACCAAAAAGAAAGAAAATAAAGGTTCTCACACATCGGCCGCGCTATATTGAACCAGCTTCAGTGCCTGAGTTTACTGGAGAAATTCCTTCGGCCACCGAAGCTGAAAAACCAACCGAGCCAACTTTGCTGCCAGAAGTCGCAGAAACGGCCGAAGTGCCAACAGAGACAAAATTGGAGAAATCAAAGATTTTGATATCAGAAACGAAAGAGAAGGCCGAAGCACCATCCACAGAAAAAATGGGAGAGGTGAAGGAAGCAACTGAGGGCTCCAAAACATCAGAAGTTTTGAGTCCTGCAGCAAGCATTGGGAGAGCAAAAAATGAAAAAGTGCCAGCCGTAACTCCGAAAAGAAAGAGAATGGCTAATGTGCTAGATGTACTGGAAACGATTAAATCTTCAAGCACACCTCCGAAGAAGGCTGCTGTTACTCCTGAAAGAACAACTGAAATTTCTGATTCTAAAGCTCCAAGTCAAGAGACTGAAACCGAAGCTGGGCCTTCAGAGCCCGCAAAGATAAAACCCTTGGAAAGTGAGGCAGAAAAAATAACAAAGCCAATCTTTGTTGAAGAAACCGGTGTAATTGCCCCCGAAGCATCCTCCAAAATTCGTGACTATATTATTCGTCACGCTTCGGGGAAAAAACTATCAGAAAAAGAAGAGCAAGAGGCTCAGCACTATGCCCAAAAACTGAAATATCCAAAGGGGGCGTTAATATTCAATGGCAGTGGAGAAGAAGACTTCTTGTATTGTCTCCCCGACAGCAAGGAAATTTCTGTCTGTCGGGAAATGAGCAAGAGCTTCGGATTCCCAACTTTAGAAGACGGACTTTCGGTGCTGTCAAAGAACGATCTGGCTGACAGCCTAGCTTACAATAGCTTAAAGGTGCGACAAATGAAACTCTTATATTTTTTTTTTGATGAGTTCAAAATTTTTCGTTTGTTTAAACCTATTGACACAGACATATTCCTCTTTGCAGGGCCTGATACTCAGCAATGCCCTCAGAGCACAGAAAGATGCTGAGGACGAAGGATGTACTATAGCCCTGAGCAACCTTCGTTCCGAAGTAATTGAACTGAGGAACGAAGGTCTCGAAAAAGATAAAATATTATACTCATTGATAAATAAAATAAAGGAAGACGAAGCTGCTTTTAAAAGCCAAGCTGAAGTTCAGAAACGCGAAACTGAAGACCTTCGGAAACAACTGGCCAGAGCCAAGGAGGAACGCATACTTGAAGAAACAAAACGTGAACTCAGCGATCAATGGGCAGATCACCTAGAAGTGACTGTTGAAGAGCTTCGTTCATCCAAAAAGAGATGCTACAACAAATCTATAGATTGTGTTAAGAAATTAAAGGCTAGCTTCGCCAAGGTTGGCGCATTCTCAAGTGAGGAAAACTTTTCGAGAGGCAATCCCGAAGGTGTCATTGAATGGATTGACCACGAAGCTGAAGCCTTCGAAGAAATTTTAAATAGCCGAGGAGATATATGTGCCTTCTCTGGCGCCAGAGGGATTGCCACCATCTTAGAGAAGAAGGGCTGCGAACATGTAAAAATTTTAGCACAGTCCGAAGCCGCCTTGTCCTTTGAAGATACAAAAGATCCTTCGGCCGAAGCTAGCATAATTGGTGGAAAGTTTTTTACCGATATCTGGGATAATGGTGGCCGAGAAATGGCCGGAGAAATTATTCGAAGAAGTGAAAAGGGCATCCACGAAGCTAGAGAAGTAGCTGAGGCTACTGGAAAGAGCGCAGAGGCCGAAGGTCAATTAGGTATTAAATAATAGTTTTTATCGTGTTGTAATCTTAGGCTTTTAAAATTTGTCTGCGATTTGTAATAGCAATGTAGCCGTGTCCTATCCTTCCCCAGATCCTACTGAAGTATCTCCGGGTGCACGGCCTAGGGGTGACGATGAGATTAAAAAGATGGCTGAAGCTATTATGGATGAAGTCGTCGATCGACTGTTGAACGAAGCTGCAGAAGTGGTACTTAGGGAAGACTAAATGCTATTGTAAAAACATTTTAAATGTAACATGTGTAATATCTTGTAATCCTGTATGTAATACATTTGTTTTATTTTTCTTTATGGTTCAATTCTTTACGATGCATGAAACTTTACATACGTACCGTTTTTGAGTCTTTGGCGAAAAAACACCTTCCCTTCTTTTCATGCTTCGTGAAGAAGAATTACCATTTATCACAACAATATCCGAAGTATCCCAAAAAGTGCTGAAGCTTCGTAGAAACATTCTTCAAAGCTATGCTTCAGAGATCAATATTGTTTCTCCTTGTGACTTGGCATGATTTGCCCCTTTTTCAAAGTGTTTTCCCAAAGATTGATATCATATCACTTTCTTATGCCACATGCAGTATGATGTATGATGCTTATGTTATGCAAAAATGATGTGATGATGTTATGCTATATAAGGTGATAGTCCGAAGGTACACGCATATCTGCACGATAAAACACAATCTTTTTGTGAACCAGCGTTAACTTTTCGCTATAAGCCTCCCTTAGGAGCTTCTTCGCCTTTTACTTCAGTGGAATCAGCGTTGACTTTTCGCTGTAAGCTCTGCATTCCCTTAGGAACGTCTTTGGAGCTTCTTCGCCTTTTACTTAGGCGGTATCAGCGTTGACTTTTCGCTGTAAGCTCTGCATTCCCTTAGGAACGTCTTTGGAGCTTCTTCGCCTTTTACTTAGGCGGTATCAGCGTTGACTTTTCGCTGTATGCTCTGCATTCCTTTTGGAACGACTTTGGAGCAGAAAACTTACACTGCGCTCCCTTCGGAACGACTTTTTGTGACTTCGTCAAACTTACTCTGCGTTCCTTAGAACGACTTTTTGTTGCTTCGAAGAATTTTCGATAGTCCGAAGGTCCTTTTTATTATCACAAGCCTGTGAAGAAAACATATTTTTCTTGTAGGAATCAACGAAACTAATTACATGAAACCTAAACAATGTCCTTTATTACAGAAAATAAAACTGAATGAAAAAGATTGCTATTAAGGTAGGATATTTGTCAATAGATGTGCTTTGATTCTGGCACAGTGCTGTTGACCGTGCGAGCTTCGGACTGTTCTCTGAAGTCCCTTTGATGCGGAGCATATTGGCTCCCTTCTGGCTGCTGGCCTTGCTGCAACGGAGGTGGAGGCGGAGGCTGTTGCCAGGAAGCTTGAGGCTGACTCGCCGAAGCAGCAGAGACTGCAGGATGGTTGCCCACATATTCTGGGATGTAGGGCGAATGATACGAAGCTGTATGCATGACCTGCTTCGGCTGGGCTTGCTGTGCTGCTGCTTCAGCTATTTCCTTTTGTTTCTGAATGGTAACATGGCACATCCTGGTAGTATGGCCTTTGTTCTCACCGCAGAATAAGCAAAAGATTCTTCTCGGTTGATCGCCAAATCTTCCTCCGAAGCCCCTGGCGCCTCTGCCTCTTGGAGCTGGTGGTCGGAAGGAGCTTTGCTGTTGTCCAGAAGCCTGTGAGGAGCATTGTGGCCTTTGCTGTTGGCTTCCTCTGTCATCATTTTGTGTAGAATTGTGAATTGATCTCACATGCCTCGGGTAAAACCTCCCCCCGAAGCCCCTGGTCATTTCAGAAAACCTGAAAGCCTCCTCCCTTCTTTGGCGAAAATCATTGTCGGCCCGAATGTATTCATCCATTTTCTGGAGAAGCTTCTCCAAAGTTTGAGGAGGCTTCCTGGCGAAGTACTGAGCTGACGGACCTGGCCGAAGCCCCTTGATCATGGCCTCGATGACAATTTCATTGGGCACCGTTGGTGCTTGTGCCCTTAGACGCAAGAACCTTCGGACATATGTCTGAAGGTATTCTTCGTGATCCTGAGTGCACTGGAACAGAGCCTGAGCAGTGACCGGCTTCGTCTGAAATCCTTGAAAGCTGGTTAACAACAAATCCTTCAGCTTCTGCCATGAAGTGATCGTTCCTGGTCGAAGGGAGGAATACCAGGTTTGAGCAACGCTTCTGACAGCCATAACGAAAGATTTGGCCATGACTGAAGCATTGCCACCATACGAAGACACTGTTGCTTCGTAGCTCATCAAAAACTGCTTCGGGTCTGAATGGCCATCGAATACGGGGAGCTGAGGCGGCTTGTAGGACGGGGGCCAAGGTGTAGCCTGCAGCTCAGCAGACAGAGGAGAAGCATCATCAAAAACAAAATTCCCATGATGGAAATTGTCATACCAGTCATCTTCGTTGGGAAAACCCTCCTGATGAAGGTCTTGATGCTGAGGCCTTCGGTGTTGCTCATCCTGAGCAAGATGACGAACTTCTTCAGAGGCTTCATCTATCTGCCTCTGCAGTTCAGCTAGCCTGGCCATCTTTTCCTTCTTGCGTTGAACCTGCTGCTGAAGGATTTCCAGATTTTGAATCTCCTGATCCAGATCATCCTCCGGAGGTGTTGGACTGGTAGCCTTCCTCTTCTGGCTTCGTGCCTCTCTAAGAGAAAGGACGTCTTGATTGGGGTCCAGCGGCTGCAGCGTGCCAGCCCCTGGTGCTGAAGCCTTCTTCGGCGGCATGACGAAGGTGATGCTTGCCGAAGGTGTTGAAAAGCTCAAGAAATGGAAGTGAGTTCACCGGAGGTGGGCGCCAATGTTGGAGACTTGTTCTCAAGTGCTTTAGAATTAAGAACAAGGCAACATAGAAAATGTTAATCGTTAAAGTCCTTCGTCCTTTGAAACATTATTTCCCTTAGGATATAATGATTTACGGACGAAGGTTATGAAGGACGTACCTTCATAAAATCATTAAGCAATGACGAAGGTGAAAATGTAAAGGATGTAAAAGACAACATGAACAATTATTTATTATCATCAAGTATAAATGAAAATATTATTGAATTACAAGTGTACCTTTAGTCAAGAGGGAATGACAATACAAGCGTGACGCAAAAAGTGAATGCCCAGTCAGCGTGAACAGTACGGGGATACTGTTCACCTATTTATAGGCACGGGACACAGCCCTTACAAAATTACATTCATGCCCTTTACATTTGATAATAATTCTATAGTAGTCTATCGAGGTCTGAATAGCCTTTTCATCTTTAAGTCGGTTCCACTCTTTGCTGTCACGCCGAAGCTTTCCTGCTCGCACCTTCGGCTCTGTATCAACCTTCGTATTATTCTGGTCTGCAGCGATGCCGGCTTTAGTCCGAGGATACCTGTTCACACATTGTACTCCAGAGATACTGTTAAATCCTGTTTTTGAGGACCTTCGGATGCCGAAGGTCCCCAACATCTGAGAAACATACCTTTTGACTTGATTTGCACTTTATCCACCGCCTTGCATATATTAACACTTAAGCACTTGTGTTGGACACTAAATCACCAAAACACTTAGAAATGGCCCAAGAGCACATTTCCCTTTCAATCTCCCCCTTTTTGGTGATTTATGCCAACACAACATAAAGCAACTAGAACAAGTGCAATATCAATGCAAATGAAAACTCAATATAGTTTTGATTCATATTTGGCATATATGGATCACTCTTTGCCACCACTTGGTTTGTTTTTGCAAATCAAACTCAATTTCCTATCTCTAAGTCAAATTCTCTATAGAGACATAAAGAGAGGTATTCCAAAAGAAATTGATCAAGGATTTCAAAAACTCCCCCTTTTTCCATAATCAACACTTCTCCCCACAAGAGGCCAACTTTTTACAAAAGAGATAATAAAAGAGTTTTGACAAACCAAAAGCTCTATTCTACTATTTTCAAAATTTCTCAAGTGGTAGCTGATCCATTTATTGCTCTGGCCTTTATTTTCTCCCCCTTTGGCATCAAGCACCAAAACGGGATCAATCTTGGCCCTTTAACACCATTGCCTCACCAAAAATCTTCAACTAAGAATATAAAGGCAATAAGAGTACATTAGATGAACTTGGAATAAGTTACCCTCTCATCGGAGTGCAGTGGAAGTCTTTCATGGTCCAAGTCCACCTTTTCCCTTTCAATCCACCTTCGAGACTAAATCAGGCAAACTCAAGCACACAGTTAGCCTCAAAGGGTCAAGTTGTAGCACATCTCCCCCTAAATTTGTGCATCACTTGCAAATGGACTTGTAAGGTCCGGGGAGTGCTTGTACAACTTGAGCACCATAAATAAACAACAATATGCATAAGGAACATGATCAAAGGCATAAACACATGTATGTTATAAATCAATCCAAGTTCCGCGAATCTAAGACATTTAGCTCACTACGCAACTTGCAAAAGGTCTGTTCATCTAAAGGCTTGGTAAAGATATCGGCTAGCTGGTTCTCGGAGCTAACATGAAACACTTCGATATCTCCCTTTTGCTGCTGGTCTCTCAAAAAGTGATGCCGGATGTCTATGTGCTTTGTGCGGCTGTGTTCAACAGGATTATCCGCCATGCGGATAGCACTCTCATTATCACATAGGAGTGGGACTTTGCTCAGATTGTAGCCAAAGTCCCTGAGGGTTTGCCTCATCCAAAGTAGTTGCGCGCAACACTGTCCTGCGGCAACGTACTCGGCCTCAGCGGTGGATAGGGCAATGGAGGTTTGTTTCTTAGAACTCCATGACACCAGGGACCTTCCTAAGAATTGGCACGTCCCCGATGTACTCTTCCTATCGACCTTACACCCGGCATAGTCGGAGTCTGAATATCCAATCAAGTCAAAGGTAGACCCCTTTGGATACCAGATCCCGAAGCAAGGCGTAGCGACTAAATATCTAAGAATTCGCTTCACAGCCACTAAGTGACACTCCTTAGGATCGGATTGAAATCTAGCACACATGCATACGCTAAGCATAATATCTGGTCTACTAGCACATAAATAAAGTAAAGACTCTATCATAGACTGGTATGCTTTTTGATCAACGGACTTACCTCCTTTGTTGAGGTCGGTGTGTCCGTCGGTTCCCATCGGAGTCTTTGCGGGCTTGGCGTCCTTCATCCCAAACCGCTTGATCAAGTCTTGCGTGTACTTGGTTTGAGAGATGAAGGTTCCATCCTTGAGTTGCCTCACTTGGAACCCAAGGAAGTAGCTTAACTCGCCCATCATCGACATCTCAAATTTCTGAGTTATCACCCTGCTAAACTCTTCACAAGACTTTTGGTTAGTAGAACCAAATATTATGTCATCGACATAAATTTGGCAAACAAAAAGATCACCATCACAAGTCTTAGTAAAAAGAGTTGGATCGGCTTTCCCAACCTTGAAAGCATTAGCAATTAAAAAGTATCTAAGGCATTCATACCATGCTCTTGGGGCTTGCTTAAGTCCATAGAGCGCCTTAGAGAGCTTACACACGTGGTCGGGGTACCATTCATCCTCGAAGCCAGGGGGTTGCTCCACGTACACCTCCTCCTTAATTGGCCCGTTGAGGAAAGCGCTCTTCACATCCATTTGGAACAACCTGAAAGAATGGTGAGCGGCATATGCTAGCAAAATACGAATTGACTCTAGCCTAGCCACAGGAGCAAAGGTCTCCTCAAAGTCCAAACCTGCGACTTGGGCATAACCTTTTGCCACAAGTCGAGCCTTGTTCCTCGTCACCACTCCGTGCTCGTCTTGTTTGTTGCGGAACACCCACTTGGTTCCCACAACATTTTGCTTAGGACGAGGCACCAGTGTCCAAACTTCATTTCTTTTGAAGTTGTTGAGCTCCTCCTACATAGCCAACACCCAGTCCAGATCTAGCAAGGCCTCTTCTACCCTGAAAGGCTCAATAGAAGAGACAAAGGAGTAATGCTCACAAAAATTAACTAATCGAGACCGAGTAGTTACTCCCTTGCTAATGTCACCCAAAATCTGGTCGACGGGATGATCTCTTTGAATCATCGCTCGAACTTGGGTTGGAGGTGCCGGTTGTGCTTCTTCCTCCATCACATGATTATCTTGTGCTCCCCCTTGATCACACGCCTCCTTTTGATGAACCTGTTCATCGTCTTGAGTTGGGGGATGCAACATTGTTGAGGAAGAAGGTTGATCTCGCACATTTTGTTCTTGTGGCCGCACATCTCCAATCGCCATGGTGCGTATTGCGGCCGTTGGAACTTCTTCTTCATCTACATCATCACAATCAACAACTTGCTCTCTTGGAGAGCCATTAGTCTCATCAATTACAACGTTGCTAGAGACTTCAACTAACCCCGATGATTTGTTGAAGACTCTATACGCCTTTGTATTTGAGTCATAACCTAACAAAAACCCTTCTACGGCTTTGGGAGCAAATTTGGAATTCCTACCCTTCTTCACTAGAATGTAGCATTTACTCCCAAAAACTCGAAAATACGAAACATTGGGTTTGTTACCAGTTAGTAGCTCATACGACGTCTTCTTGAGGAGGCGATGAAGGTAGACCCTGTTGATGGCGTGGCAATCCGTGTTCACGGCTTCCGACCAAAAGCGCTCGGGGGTCTTGAACTCTCCAAGCATCGTCCTCGCCATGTCTATAAGCGTCCTGTTCTTCCTTTCTACCACACCATTTTGTTGTGGTGTGTAGGGAGCGGAGAACTCGTGCTTGATCCCTTCCTCCTCAAGGTACTCCTCAACTTGAAGGTTCTTGAACTCGGACCCATTGTCGCTCCTTATCTTTTTCACCTTGAGCTCAAACTCGTTTTGAGCTCTCCTTAGGAAGCGCTTGAGGGTCTCTTGGGTTTCAGACTTATCCTGCAAAAAGAACACCCAAGTGAAGCGGGAAAAGTCATCAACAATAATTAAACCATACTTACTTCCTCCTATGCTTAGATAGGCGATGGGTCCGAAGAGGTCCATATGTAGCAGCTCCAGGGGTCTTGATGTGGTCATCACATTCTTGCTGTGATGCGCTCCTCCCACTTGTTTACCTGCTTGACAAGCTGCACAAGGTCTATCTTTTTCGAAGGTAACATTAGTTAAACCTATCACGTGTTCTCCCTTTAGAAGTTTGTGAAGGTTCTTCATCCCCACATGTGCTAAGCGGCGATGCCACAGCCAGCCCATGCTAGTTTTAGCAATTAAGCATGCATCTAGACCGGCCTCCTCTTTTGCAAAATCAACTAAGTAAAGTTTGTCGTCTAATACACCCTTAAAGGCTAATGAACCATCACTTCTTCTAAAGACAGACACATCTATATTAGTGAATAAACAGTTATATCCCATATTGCATAATTGACTAACAGATAACAAATTGTATCCAAGAGACTCAACTAAAAACACATTAGATATAGAGTGCTCGGATGAAATAGCAATTTTACCTAACCCTTTTACCTTGCCTTGATTCCCATCACCGAATATTATTGAATCTTGGGAATCCTTGTTTTTGACGTAGGAGGTGAACATCTTCTTCTCCCCCGTCATATGGTTTGTGCATCCGCTCTCGATAATCCAGCTTGAACCCCCGGATGCATAAACCTGCAAGGCAAATTTAGGCTTGGGTCTTAGGTACCCAACTCTTGTTGGGTCCTACAAGGTTAGCACAAATATCCTTAGGGACCCAAATGCAAGTTTTGTCTCCCTTGCATTTTGCCCCTAATTTCCTTGCAATTACCTTCCTATCCTTTCTACAAATGGTAAATGACGCATTGCAAGCATAATATATTGTAGAAGGTTCATTAATTTTCCTAGGAACATTAACACCATTTCTCCTAGGCATGTGATTAATAGCATTTCTCCTAGCTACATTTCTACCATGCATATAGAAAGAATTAGAAGCAAACATAGTGTATGAATCATAAACATGTGAATCAAAAGCATCATAACTTCTATTTGCATTTCTAGCATGTCTCCTATCATGATACATAAAGGCATGGTTCTTTTTAGCACTACTAGCCATAGGGGCCTTTCCTTTCTCCTTGGCGGGGATGGGGGCCATATGGCTTGTTAAGTTCTTGGCTTCCCTCTTGAAACCAAGTCCATCCTTAATTGAGGGGTGTCTACCAATCGTGTAGGCATCCCTTGCAAATTTTAAATTATCAAATTCGCTTTTGCTAGTCTTAAGTTGGGCATTAATACTAGCCACTTCATCATTCAATTTAGAAATTGACACTAGGTGTTCACTACACGCATCAATATTAAAATCTTTACACCTAGTGCAAACCACAACATGTTCTACACAAGATGTTGATTTATTAGCTATTTCTAACTTAGCATTCAAGTCATCGTTTATGATTTTTAAACTAGAAATAGAGTCGTGGCATGTAGACAATTCACAAGAAAGCATTTCATTCCTCTTTATTTCTAAAGCAAGGGATTTTTGAGCTTCTACAAACTTATCATGTTCATCATATAAGAGATCCTCTTGCTTTTCTAGCAATCTATTCTTATCATTCAAAGCGTCAATCAATTCATTTATTTTATCCACCTTGGTTCTATCTAGACCCTTGAATAAACATGAATAATCTATTTCATCATCATCACTAGACTCATCCTCACTTGAAGAAGCATAAGTACTAGTATTACGAGCGCTTACCTTCTTTTCCCTTGCCATGAGGCAAGTGTGATGCTCGTTGGGGAAGAGGGATGACTTGTTGAAGGCAGTGGCGGCGAGTCCTTCGTTGTCGGAGTCGGACGACGAACAATCCGAGTCCCACTCCTTGCCAAGATGTGCCTCGCCTTTTGCCTTCTTATAGTTCTTCTTCTTCTCCCTCTTGTTCCCTTTGTCTTGGTCTTGCTTGGCTGCCCCTTGCGACCCTTTAGCGCCGTCTTGAAGCGCTTGATGATGAGGGACATCTCTTCATCATTGAGCCCGACCGCCTCAACTTGCGCCACCTTGATAGGTAGCGCCTCCTTGCTCCTCGTTGCCTTGAGAGCAATGGGTTGAGGCTCATGGATTGGACCGTTCAAAGCATCGTCGACATATCTCGCCTCCTTGATCATCATTCGCCCGCTTACGAATTTCCCAAGAACTTCTTCGGGCGACATCTTGGTGTACCTAGGATTTTCACGGATATTGTTCACCAAATGTGGATCAAGTACAGTGAAGGACCTTAGCATTAGACGAACGACGTCGTGGTCCGTCCATCGTGTGCTTCCGTAGCTTCTTATCTTGTTGATGAGGGTCTTGAGCCGGTTGTATGTTTGGGTTGGCTCCTCTCCCCTGATCATTGCGAATCTTCCAAGCTCGCCCTCCACCAACTCCATTTTGGTGAGTAAGGTGACGTCGTTCCCCTCATGTGAGATCCTGAGGGTGTCCCAGATCTGCTTGGCATTGTCCAAGCCGCTCACCTTATGATACTCGTCCCTGCACAAAGAGGCTAACAACACAGTAGTAGCTTGTGTGTTTCTATGAATCTGTTCATTGATAAACATAGGACTATCCGAGCTATCAAATTTCATTCCACTTTCCACAATCTCCCATATGCTCGGATGGAGAGAGAATAGGTGACTACACATTTTGTGACTCCAAAATCCGTAGTCCTCTCCATCAAAGTGAGGAGGTTTGCCAAGTGGAATGGAGAGCAAATGAGCATTTGTACTTTGCGGAATACAAGAGTAGTCAAAAGAAAAGTTCGAATTAACCGGTTTCCTTCTCTCGTAGTCGTTGTCGTCGTTGTCCTTTTGGGAAGAAGTGGACTCATCGCTGTCGTCGTAGTAGACGATCTCCTTGATGCGTCTTGTCTTCTTCTTCTTCCCATCTTTGTGTTTGTGGCCCGAGCCCGAGTCGGTAGGCTTGTCATCCTTGGGCTCGTTGATGAATGACTCCTTCTCCTTGTCATTGATCACAATCCCCTTCCCCTTAGGATCCATCTCTTCGGGTGGTTAGTCCCTTTCTTGAAGAGAACGACTCTGATACCAATTGAGAGCACCTAGAGGGGGGGTGAATAGGTGATCCTGTAAAACTTGAACTTAATGCCACAAAAACTTTGTTTAAGCGTTAGCACAGTATCGCCAAGTGGCTGGAGAAAAGTCTTAGCAAAACACAATGACCACAAGAGAATCAACACAGGTAGACACAGTGGTTTATCCCGTGGTTCGGCCAAGTACAACACTTGCCTACTTCCACGTTGTGGCGTCCCAACGGACGAGGGTTGCAATCAACCCCTCTCAAGCGGTCCAAAGACCTACTTGAATACCACGGTGTTTGCTTTTCTTTTCTATATCCCGTTCGCGAGGAATCTCCACAACTTGGAGTCTCTTGCCCTTACAAAGATGTTCACAAAGAAGCACGGAGTAAGGGAGGGATTAGCAACTCACACAAGACACAAAGATCACAGCAAATACGCACACACAAGACCCAGACTTAAGCTCAAAAGACTAGCCCACTAGAACGGAGCTCAAATCACTAGAATGTCGAACAAGTGCGCAAGAATGGAGTGTGAGTGATCAAGAGTGCTCAAGGAATGCTTGGTGTACTCCTTCATGCGCCTAGGGGTCCCTTTTATAGCCCCAAGGCAGCTAGGAGACGTTGAGAGCAATCAGGGAAGGCAATTCTTGCCTTCTGTCGCCTGGCACACCGGACAGTCCGGTGCACCACCGGACACTGTCCGGTGCGGATTTCCTTCCTTATTTGGCGAAGCCGACCGTTGGCATCCTTGGAGTCGTTGGCGCACCGGACACTGTCCGGTGCACACCGGACAGTTCGGTGCCCCCTCCCGATCGTTGGCTCGGCCACGTGTCCCGCGCGGATCGCGCAGCCGACCGTTGGCCCGGCCGACCGTTGGCTCACCGGACAGTCCGGTGCACACCGGACAGTCCGGTGAATTATAGCCATATGTCGTTAATTCCTTCCCGAGAGCGGGAAGTTCGCCTGAGCCAGCCTGGCACACCGGACACTGTCCGGTGCACCACCGGACAGTCCGGTGCACCCATACAGCGCTGGCTTTGGCTGAAACAAAGCTATCTCTCTCCAATTTGTTTTCTCCTGTTTCCAGCACTTAGACACAATACATTAGTCTTGAAAACAATGTACTAAGTCTGAGAAACATACCTTTTGACTTGATTTGCACTTTGTACACCGCCTTGCATATATTAACACTTAAGCACTTGTGTTGGACATTAAATCACCAAAACACTTAGAAATGGCCCAAGGGCACATTTCCCTTTCACCCCGGAAGACGACGAACTCCGCTCCGCCCGACCCCAGGGCTCGGACTCGGGCTCAGTCCCGGAAGACGACGAACTCCGCTTCGCCCGACCCCAGGGCTCGGACTCGGGCTCAGCCCCGGAAGACGACGAACTCCGCTTCGCCCGACCCCAGGGCTCGGACGTAGCCCTGGCCTCAGCCGACGGTCTCCGCCTCGCTCGACCCAGGGGCTCGGACTCGACCTCGGCCTCAGAAGACAGACTCGACCTCGACCTCGGAGGAGCCTCCACCTCGCCCAACCTAGGGCTCGGACCGACCACGTCACAGGAGGCGTCATCATTACCCTACCCCAAGCTGACTCAGGCTACGGGGAACAAGACCGGCGTCCCATCTGGCTCGCTCCGCCATACGAGTAATGATGGCGCCCCGCACGCTCTATGACGACGGTGGCTCTCAGCCCCCTTACGGAAGCAAGAGGACGTCAGCAAGGACTCGACAGCCCCGACAGCTGTCCTTTCGCAAGGCTCCAGCGCTCCTCCGATGGCCACGACACCACACGAACCGGGTGCCAAAACCTCTCTGATTGCCACGATGGCATGTACTTAGGGCGCTAGCTCTCCTCCGCTAGACACGTTAGCACACTGCTACACCCCCATTGTACACCTGGATCTTTTCCTTACGCCTATAAAAGGAAGATCCAGGGCCCTCTTACAGAGGGTTGGCCGCGCGGGGAAGGACGGGACGGCGCTCGCGTAAGGCCGCTCGCTCCCTCCCGTGTGGACGCTTGTAACCCCCTACTGCAAGCGCACCCGACCTGGGCGCGGGACAAACACGAAGGCCACGAGATTTCACCTCTCATGCCTGTCTCCCTCTGGCTTCTTCCCCCCTTCGCGCTCCATCTCGTGCCGACCCATCTGGGCTGGGGCACGCGACGACAATTTACTTGTCAGCCCAGGGACCCCCCGGGTTCGAAACGCTGACAATTGTATTCGACTTAGCCATAATAGCAAGCAATTGTTGTAAGCACCAATAAAATCATTACTTAACTTTGATTGTGTTGGTACTCGAATAATTGCCGTTTTAATACGTAATTAATTAGCACGAGTAATTCTAGGTGGAATGGTTTACTGAAGAGCGACGAGGCGCGCAATGCACGAGGGCGATGTGCACACTGCACGCGAGGTAGCACGCACGATGGCGCGGATAGGCAGCACGTTTGACGCGCGAACAAACAGTGGGTGCGATGGCGGGGTTATGGACACGTAGGGGGGTAGATGAGGGGTAGACGGGCCTCCATTCTCACCTCGGGACGTCGCACTGCGAGGACGGGTGCTCAACCAATGGCGATGGCGAGCTCCAGACGGCAAGTGTGCGGCGATGACGAGGCAAGCACGACGATAAGATCGGTGGGGATGGCGATGTTCCGGCAGGACGAACCCGAAGGGAGACGGTGCGACGGGCGGGCACATGCGCATGTCGCACTGGGCGGGGGCCGCTAGCTGCACCGGTAGGGGAGCACGCCAGGGCAAAGGCACCGCGCCAGGGTGCGCAGGGCCACGGACGGTCGCGCCTAGTAGAGGCCGAGCAGGCTGGCCGCGGGCTGCCGCGTCGTGGCCGCGAGTCGTGCCGCGGGCGGGCTGGCCGCGCCGTGCAGGCCGCCGCGAGCAAGCCGCGCAGGCTTCCGCGAGCATGCCGCGGGCGGGCTGGCCGGGCACCGCGCGTCGTGCCGGGGCGCCAGGGGCTCCGCGGGCTGGTCGCCGCGAGCTGCCGCGCCGGCTGCCGTGCCGAGCCGCCGTGCTGGGGCCGAGCGCCCGCACGCCGAGCCAGGGTCGCGCGCCCGCGCTGTAGCCGCTCCCGCACCGGGGCCGCGCCAGGGGGCGCGAGGAGAGAGAGGAGGTCGGCACTGGCGGTTTTCTCGTGGGGAAGAGGAACAGTGGCTGGGGTGCCCCTGACAGGCGGGCCCAGTGGCTAGGGTTTGGGGGAGGGCGCGCCAGCGCTGGGTGGGCCAGGTGGGCCGCGCGGGGTGGGGGAGCTGGGCCGGGGGGCGCTGTTGGGCCGCGCGCGTAGGCCACACAAAGGGGGGGCGGGGGGGGGCGCTAGGGGAAAGGGAGGGGTTGGGCCTCTTTATTTCCTTTTTATTTATTTTCTTTTCTCTCTTTCTTTTGTTCTTTTTTAAAACACGTTTTAGTTTTGAATTTGTCGGAGAGGAAATCTCCGACCGGGTGGCGGAATGCACCCGCCCTAAATCCTAAGATGTGGAGGGGCCTAAGCGTTTTGCCTGTTAGGTGGAAACGGGAAGAACACAAGAACACACAAGGATTTAGAGTGGTTCGGGCCACCGGAGCGTAACACCCTACTCCACTATAATGTATTGAGCTTGAGAGCTTGTATGAACTTGTGAGTGTGAGTGTCTGCCTGAACCTAAGTTGGGTCTGCCTTGTAACGTCGTGTGCCCTCCCTTTTATAGCTCAAGGGGGGCATGTACAAGGGTGCTGGGCCCCGACATGCGGGCCCAGAGGCAAAACGAAGGGGATACATAGAGAAGTATCCAATGCCAGCGTCGCCCAGAAGATCTCCGAGCGCCATAATGTTTGTAGCGCCTACAGTGCTGATATGCCGCGCTGCCTCCTTGGTAACGCGCGAGTGATCATGAGCACAGTGTATGCTGCAGCAAGGGCGTACTGCCTGCCATTGGAATGGACAGGCACGCCGCCTGCAGTGTGGCCTGGTCGCCGCACGTCAGCGGAGTGGACAGGACACATTAAATGCTGAGGCGGCACATCGCCCGCCAGTGGAGTGGACATGGCTCATTTAATGCTGAGGTGGCACATCACCTGCCAGTGGAATGGATAGGCGGTGCGCCTCATCCGCATTAAATGCAGAGGTCGTGCGGCCCAGAGGCCTTACGTCAGGCTCCGCCCGCCGGCTTACGTCACGGTCAGCTGGCCACGTGGCAGCAACAGGTCTCTGCCTGAGCGAGAACAGAGGCGTATGCGGTATGGTCCGGACACGTGTCGGCCCCGGGCCCCCGCCTGGCCTTGGCTAAGGTCCAGGTACCCTTCGTCCCAGAGCCCCGGGACCCTGTTGTGAGTGGCCCGGACCCCACATAGAGGGGTCTGGGACCCATACCAGGGGTCCGGTTCGCGCCCGTGGAGGTCCTGGACCTTTCCCGGAGGTCCGGTCCGAATACACAGGGGTCCGGTACTTCCTATGGGGGTCCGGACCTACTGTTGATACCTTGGAGGCTATCATTTTCTCTGGCCACGTGGCGGTCCTGGAGCTGGCCACATGGTAGGGTCGGGTGCTGCTCACCACGCGACTAGAGATAGCCGCGTGGACACCGCGTCTTCATGCTGTAGTAGGGGTACCCCTGTTTCAGGGTACCGACAGAATTCAAATTCAAACATGATTCCTAAATTTGAATAAATGCACCATCACAAAGGAAAAACATGCCTCGACATGCTATGCAACAATCAAGGACCTTTTTTAGGGTTTTACTTTACTAGGCTTAAACTTATATAAAACAAAATAATTCTCCATTTTTAGGAAAAAGAGAAAGTAAATCGAAGAAATGAGAGAGTAACACCTGAATTTGGTGGATATTAGAAAAGAAATTTTATACCCCCAAATTCAGGGTGTTACATTATGTTCCTGAAATTGGTGAGTCATCTACTGCCGGTGCAATTAGTCAAGAAACTGTCGTCGTTTCAGTTCAAGGTGAAGACGACTGCAATATGAATGAATTCCGAGAATGGATATGTGATGGTTTGTTTAGTAGAATGTAAAATGCATTGTGTGTAATAAATTTGTGTATCGTTGTGGTATGTTCTATTATTTGAAACTCATTTGTGACTGCTTCTCAGTTTGGCATTTGGAATATTATAAATATATTCGTGATGCTTCTCATTTGTGGGTGCTTCTCATTTGTGTGTAATAAATATATTATTTGAAACTCATTTGTGGCTCCTTCTCAATTTGGCATTTGGAATATTTGAATATATTTGTGGCCGCTTCTCATTTATATACTCATTTGGAATATTTGAAACTCATTTGCTCATTTGAAATATATTATTTGAAACGCGTAACTGTTAACTGGCATGTGCTTGGTTTCTTTGTATAACCACGCACAGGTGTGTGAAGGGAGCGCGCAATTCCTAGCTGCATTCTAGTGGCTATTCTCTAGAACAGGGTTGTGGCATGTACACTCACCCAAAAGCAGCATGGGCAAGCGTGAGGGCATTTTGGTATTTGTATACTGCTTTAACTGTGTTTAGCTCATGTTTAGTCTCTAGGAGACTAGAACCAAACATGGTAGGAACTAAAGATTAGTACCTTGACTAAACTTTAGTCCTAGGACTAATAAACCAAATCGGACTTAAGATTAGCGTGGTTCTGTCTGCCGCCGCCTGCCCGACTGCTGCCCCCAGTAGCCCGACCGAGGGACCGATTTTTTTGCATTTTAGCCCTTTATCAGGAATAAAATCACGTTTGGACCTAAAAAATTTTAATCTCAATTTTGGACCTCTAGGTCGGTGCCATAGGCTATGGCGCCGACATAACACAGCTCGACGACGTAGGCTATGGCGCCGAGCGCTGACGTGGCCATGGCGGCCAGACCTGACGTGTTAGCCCGCGTGGCACCTAGCTCGGCGCCACAGATCTTGGCGCCGAGCTAGGACTTAACCGGTGCGCCGCGTTTCTTCTTTCTCCTTCCTCCCACTCCCTTCGTTCTCCTGTTTTTTCCTCCCGCCGCCGCCGCCCTGCCCACCCGCCGCCACCAGAACCGCCCACCGCCGCCCCGAGCCACCAGAGCCGCCCGCCCGCCTGCCCACACGCCCCCAACCACCGAAGCCGCCCGCCGCGCCACCAGAGCCGCCCGCCGCCGCCCCCAGCAACCAGCCGGACGTTCAGCCTCCAGCGCCGCCTCCGCTCCACCTCGCCGATCGCCACGCCCCAGCTCGAGCACGTCGTCGCGCCCCATCTCCCCACGGTGAGGATTCAAATTAATTTGTATTAATTAGTTAGCTAATTAGACATCTAGATGTTAATCTATCATTGCTTGGTATTAATTTGAGCTAAATAGAATTTTCTAACTGACAAATAAATTTGTAGATTACTTGGTTTAATACATAGTATGTTAGCTATTCATTTCTTATTATAATTAGTTAGCTAGGTATTTATTTGTTCGTATATATAGTTAGTGATTATATAGTTAGTAAGTCGGTAGCATATTGTTAGTATAATTGATGGAGGAAAGTGAGTGATTATATAGGGTTTAACATATACTTATTGGTAGCAGTTTTCTGTGTTGGCAACCATCGTGTTGTTATTTCTTTGCAGGTTTTAGAAACATCACTTTACAGGGGAGGTGCTGCCAAATTTTTTATTGACAATAGTTTTTTTTGTATATAGGTGTCCTTCCGACTTGTCCTTCTCCACCGTTAGTTGGGCTCGTACGCAATCTCAGGTATACATTGTTTTCGTACATTATTCATAGATTATGTAATTTCGTTTGATGTGGTCATTTAATATTTACTATATAATTATTAGTTAATAAATAGTTACTATTTATTTATTATTTAGTAAGTTTTTAGGCTTAAGTACCTAGCCATTATTGAGTTAGTAATCCATTTTTGTAATAGATGGACACCCTAGTCACACTATACCATGGAGGAAGCATGGGGATAGATGCTTATGGGAATGTTAGTTTTGATGGTATGAAGATCGTGACCATGTTGTTCGATGAAAGACCATCTTTTGACAAGATTTTCGCTCGAGCTTGTGAGGAGATTAGTTGCAACATAAACGACCCTAGAATATCAATTCAGGGTTTGTTGTCCCATATTACATATGGAACAGTTGTCCGACGGTTGATCTCCATTGCCTCAGAAGATGATTGGGTGAGATATGTAAGAATTGTGTAGACGATGCTTCCACCATGTTTGGATGTGGTTGTTCAAAAGTTATCTGTTACTCATCGTGATGCTCCAGTCGGGTTGTCTCCACAAATGCCAAATGCATCTCGTATTGAAGCTCCTTTGGTAGAGCTTCCGGAAGAAGTGGTTGTTGTGCTCGAAACTCAATCGGGGCCGCACGAGTATGGGATTTCTCGTCCTCTTCCTGGCGTTTGTGGGGCTTCTAATCCAATGGTACCCCCCCAAGAGATCCCATTGACCCAAGATCCAGTTCAGGATCATCCTAGTAAGTGTCTTTGACACGTTGTTCATATCCATCGTTATTTCATTTGATTAGACTTTTAAATGTGGTATTTCTTGCTTGGACCCGATGTAGGATCTCCACAAATAGATAATGATGCTTATCTTGATGTGCATGTATCATATAATATGGACAACATATGCAGGGCATCCAATAGTGTTGATGTTCAGATTGAGGATGAGGAGGAGCCATATGAGGCTGCACGGGCCTTAGATTCGGATGATGACCGTTCGGTTTAAGAAATGACCGAGCAAGAAATTGAACTCATAAGACGTTTGTGTCCCGAGCGTGACCCTGCAGTACATGAATTTAGCAGTCTAAGTCATTCCACCTGTGCATATGCTGAAGGACGTGATGATGAACTGCTAGAGGCTCCGGATAACGCCGACAGCATTGAGATTAAGGTAGGCTTACTTTTCAAGGACCTGCCTACATTGAGACGATGGCTACAGGAATATTCTATGAACCGCAAGAGGTCGTTCAAGGTGAGACACTCGTATGCACAGCGTCGTTACACTGTTGTGTGCGAGGTGTTCGAATGTAATTGGAGGGTATGTGCCCGAAGGCAGAAGGAAACCGGAAAGTTTAAGATCACCAAAATTGTAGGTCCACACACTTGTGCCCAGACATAGCTGAGCTCTAAGCATCGTAAGTTGACATCTACCCTAATTGCGAAAAGGATATTGGGGATATTGAAGGGTCAGCCAAACTTGAAGGTGAAGTCAATTATGACCATGACTTCGGACCTGTTTGGTTACAGGATCAAATATGGGAAAGTATGGAGGGAAAAGCAGCGAGCATGGAAGATGATATACGGGGATTAGGAGGAGGGTTATGAGAAGTTACCAGCATTGTTCAATGCAATCAAAGCAAAAAACCCAGGCATGCATTACGAGTACATCCCCAAACCTAATGAATGGAGGAACGACAGAGAGATATTTTTTCGTGCTTTCTGGTGTTTCTCGCAGTGCTGGGAAAACAGGTAACAACACTAGGCGGCATAACTTCCGACGGTGAGGTGCGGCCTTCGAGGACACATGTCGTGTTACTTGATGCATTCTCGTGTGGTTGTGGTAAACCTAGACAATACCATTTTCCATGTTCTCATTATGTTGCGGCCGCACGTCATCGTAACTTCGCATTTGAGAGCAGAATACCTTCTGAGTTCAGTGTAGAGAGCTTAGTACGTACCTGGAGCCCTCGTTTTGAGCCATTTCTTGATGAGTCACAATGGACAACTGTCGGCGTTTCGAGACCGGGGGGGTCCCTGGGCCGACGAGTGAAATGTCGCCGCGTGCCCCAGCCCAGATGGGTTGGCGCGAGGCCGAGCGCGAAGGGGGGAAAAGGCAGCCAGAGACGGGCGTGAGAGAGGTGGAAATCCCGCGGCCTTCGTGTTCGTCCCGCGCCCAGGTCGGGTGCGCTTGCAGTAGGGGGTTACAAGCGTCCACGCGGGAGACGGAGCGAGCGGCCTCACGCGAGCGCCTGTCCCGTCCTCTTCCCCGCGCGGCCAACCCTCTGTAAGAGGGCCCTGGTCCTTCCTTTTATAGGCGTAAGGAGAGGATCCAGGTGTACAATGGGGGTGTAGCAGAGTGCTACGTGTCTAGCGGAGGAGAGCTAGCGCCCTAAGTACATGCCATCGTGGCGGCCGGAGAGGTTTTGGCACCCGGTTCGTGTGGCATCGTGGCCGTCGGAGGAGCGCTGGAGCCTGGCGGAAGGACAGCTGTCGGAGCTGTCGAGTCCTTGCTGACGTCCTCTTGCTTCCGTAAGGGGGTTGAGAGCCGCCGTCGTCATAGAGCGTGCGGGGCGCCATCATTACTTGTCTGGCGAAGCGAGCCAGATGGGACGCCGGTCTTGTTCCCGGTAGCCTGAGTCAGCTTGGGGTAGGGTAATGATGGCGCCTCCTGTTGACGTGGTCGGTCCGTGCCCTAGGTTGGGCGATGTGGAGGCTCCTCCGAGGTCGAGGTCGAATCTGTCTTCCGTGGCCGAGGTCGAGTCCGAGCCCCTGGGTCGGGCGAGGCGGAGACCGTCGGCTGAGGCCAGGGCTGAGTCCGAGCCCTAGGGTCGGGCGAAGCGGAGTTCGTCGTCTTCTGGGGCTGAGCCCGAGTCCGAGCCCTGGGGTCGGGCGAAGCGGAGTTCGTCGTCTTCCAGGGCTGAGCCCGAGTCCGAGCCCTGGGTCAGGCGGAGCGGAGTTCGCCGTCTTCCGGGGCTGAGCCCGAGTCCGAGCCCTAGGTCGGGCGGAGCGGAGTTCGTCGTCTTTAGGGGCTGAGCCCGAGTCCGAGCCCTGGGTCGGGCGGAGCGGAGTTCGCCGTCTTCCGGGGCTGCGCCCGAGTCCGAGCCCTGGGTCGGGCGGAGCAGAGTTCGCCGTCTTCCGGGGCTGAGCCCGAGTCCGAGCCCTGGGTCGGGCGAAGCGGAGTTTCCTATGGTGCCTGAGGCCGGGCCTGACTGCCTGTCAGCCTCACTCTGTCGAGTGGCGCAGCAGTCGGAGCGGCGCAGGCGGCGCTGTCCTTCTGTCAGGCTAGTCAGTGGAGCGGCGAAGTGACTGCGGTCACTTCGGCTCTGTCGACTGGAGGACGTGCGTCAGGATAAAGGTGTCAGGCCACCTTTGCATTAAATGCCCCTGCGATTTGGTCGGTTGGCGTGGCGACTTGGCCAGGGCTGCTTCTTGGCGAAGACTGGGCCTCGGGCGAGCCGAAAGTATGTTCGTCGCTGGAGGGGAGCCTCGGGCGAGACGGAGATCCCCCGGGGTCGGCTGCCCTTGCCCGAGGCTGGGCTCGGGCGAGGCGTGATCGAGTCCCTCGAATGGACCGATCCCTGACTTAGTCGCACCCATCAGGCCTTTGCAGCTTTGTGCTGATGGGGGTTACCAGCTGAGAATTAGGAGCCTTGAGGGTACCCCTAATTATGATCCCCGACACCAACGTACACTGGTCCGGTATTCGTTGCTGAATCAGCGCATCGATGAGACAAATGTGGTAGTAGGAAAAAGAGCCGGTGCAACATGGTTATGGATCAGGTTTCCGGTCGCAGTAGGAGAGGTCGAGCGTCCCCTTTCTCGTGGACCCAGAGCAGAATGAATGCGGAAAATGCGGGAGACTTGGTCACAACTCACGTACATGCATCTGGACACTTAGTCAGGTGTGATACATTTTAATATTTTATTGTACACAACTTTTATTGTAATATGTCGATGTTTTTGTTACACTTAGTACACAACTTTTATTGTACTATGTCAATGTTTCTAATATTTTTACTAACCTTGATATCTTAATTTGCAGGATGGCGCAGTTCCACTTGTTGGACCCTCACTACGACGAGCACCACAGGGGCCGTCTCACCGCAGAGGGAGAGGTAATAGTTTGCACATATATTAAATTTTCGAATTAATATATGCGACGTATATTTGACTAATGAAATTACTTTGATTGCTAGGTGTTGCCCGTTCTGCGGGTCTAGACCCACGACCGGTTTCTGGAGGAGATGTGGTACTATGAGAGGTACACTCCTCTCCTACAGAGGGCTGGCTTGGACGTCGTATCGTTCCAGGTTCGCCGTGGGCTACCCACTTTCAACCCAACGGCGTTGACGGCTCTGGTCGACGGGTAAAGACTTCTCTAGTTGTTTAATTTTTACAATAATCAAATCTACTTTGCATACTAATGATTTTGTATTCGTTTGTCTTCCAATAGGTGGCGGCCAGAGACTCACACTTTCCACCTTCCCTGCGGGGAGATGACTGTGACGCTGGAAGATTGCCAGAAGATTCTTGGTCTGAGTATTATGGGTCGTCCAGTGACCGGTCAGGCATCACCAGGCGGATGGAGGCAGAGGGCCGAGGCCTTTCTTGGGAGACTACTTCCGGATGACCTACGAGGTAGCCACAACACCGGAGTCCCACTGACCTGGCTTAGACAGGCTTTTGGGGAGTGAAAGGGAATTAGGCTTACACCTATTTCCTAAATGATTTTGGTAGTTGAATTGCCCAACAAAAATAAATTGGACTAACTAGTTTGCTCTAGTGTATAAGTTATACAGGTGCCAAAGGTTCACACTTAGCCAATAAAAAGACCAAAAATTGGGTTCAACAAAGAGAGCAAGGGATAACCGAAGTGTGCCCTGGTCTGGCGCACCGGACTGTCCGGTGTGCCACCGGACAGTGTCCGGTGCACCAGGGGACTTCACGCTGAACTCTTCACCTTAGGGAAAATCCAGAGGCGCTCCGCTATAATTCACCGAACTGTCCGGTGTACACCGGACAGTGTCCGGTGCCCCAGGGAAGAGCGGCTCTGGAACTCGCCAGCTTCGGGAATTTGCTCCGCTATAATTCACCAGACATGTCGGTGTACACCGGACTGTCCGGTGAGCCAGCGGAGCAACGGCTACTTCGCGCCAACGATCACCTGCAGGCGCATTTAATGCGCGCCAGAGCGCGCAGAAGTCAGGCACGCGCGCGCTGGCACACCGGACACTCTACAGTACATGTCCGGTGTGCCACCGAACATCCAGGCGGGCCCAGAAGACAGAGCTCTAACGGTCGGAACCCAACGGCCTTGGTGACGTGGCTGGCGCACCGGACATGTCCGGTGTGCACCGGACTGTCCGGTGCACCATACGACAGTCAGCCACCACCAAACGGCTAGTTTGGTGGTTGGGGCTATAAATACCCCCAACCACCCCACATTCAAGTTATCCAAGTTTTCACACTTCCAACCACTTACAAGAGCTAGGCATTCAATACAAGACACACCCAAGTGATCAAATCCTCTCCCAATTCCACAAAAGCATTAGTGACTAGTGAGAGTGATTTGTTCGTGTTCTTTTGAGCTCTTGTGCTTGGATTGCTTTCTTCTTTTTCATTCTTTCTTGATCAATACTCAACTGTAACCGAGGCAAGAGACACCAATTGTGTGGTGGTCCTTGCGGGGAAGTTTTGTTCCCGGTTGATTTGAGAAGAGAAAGCTCACTCGGTCCGAGGGACCGTTTGAGAGAGGGAAAGGGTTGAAAGAGACCCGGTCTTTGTGACCACCTCAACGGGGAGTAGGTTTGTGAAAACCAAACCTCGGTAAAACAAATCCACGTGTCACACTTCTTATTTGCTTGTGATTTGTTTTGCATCCTCTCTCACGGACTCGATTATATTTCTAACGCTAACCCGGCTTGTAGTTGTGATTATTTTTGAGAGAATTTCAGTTTCGCCCTATTCACCCCCCTCTAGGCGACTTTCAATTGGTATCAGAGCCCGGTGCTTCATTAGAGCCTAACCGCTTGAAGTAATGTCGGGAGAACTCGCCAAGAAGGAGATGGAGACCGGCGAAAAGCCCACTACAAGCCACGGGAAGGCTTCATCGGAAGAGTCCCGCAACAAGGGGAAGAAGAAGGAGAAGAAGAAGGAGAAGAAGACTTCTTCTCACAAATCGCATCGGAGTGGTGACAAAATAAAGAAGATGAGGAAGGTGGTCTACTACGAGACCGACACTTCATCACCTTCTACCTCCGGCTCCGACGCGCCCTCCATAACTTCTAAGCGCCATGAGCGCAAGAAGTTTAGTAAGATCCCCTTACACTATCCTCGTACTTCTAGACATACTCCATTACTTTCCGTTCCATTAGGCAAACCGCCAACCTTTGACGATGAAGACTATGCTAGGTGGAGTGATTTAATGAAATTTCATCTAACCTCACTCCACAAAAGTATATGGAATGTTGTTGAGTTTGGAGCGCAGGTACCATCTGTAGGGGATGAGGATTTTGATGAGGACGAGGTGGCCCAAATCGAGCACTTCAACTCCCAAGCCACAACCATACTCCTCGCCTCTCTAAGTAGGGAGGAGTACAACAAGGTGCAAGGACTAAAAAGCGCCAAGGAAGTTTGGGACGTGCTCAAGACGGCGCACGAGGGTGATGAACTCACCAAGATCACCAAGCGGGAAACGATCGAGGGGGAGCTCGGTCGCTTCTGTCTTCGCCAAGGGGAGGAGCCACAAGATATGTGCAACCGGCTCAAAACCTTGGTGAACCAAGTGCGCAACCTCGGGAGCAAAAAGTGGGATGACCACGAGGTGGTTAAGGTTATTCTAAGATCTCTTATTTTCCTTAACCCTACTCAAGTACAATTAATTCGTGGCAATCCAAGATATACACTAATGACTCCTGAGGAAGTAATCGGGAATTTTGTGAGCTTTGAATTTATGATCAAGGGCTCACGAAAGATCAACGAGCTTGACGGTCCTTCTACGTCCGAAGCTCAACCGGTCGCATTCAAAGCGACGGAGGAGAAGAGGGAGGAGTCTACACCGAGTAGAACACCCATCGAAGCCTCCAAGCTCGACAACGAGGAAATGGCGCTTGTCATCAAAAGCTTTCGCCAAATCCTCAAGCAAAGGAGGGGGAAAGATTACAAGCCCCGCTCCAAGAAGGTTTGCTACAAGTGTGGTAAGCCCGATCACTTTATTGCAAAATGTCCTATTTCTAGTGACAGTGACAGGGGCGATGACAAGAAGGGGAGAAGAAAGGAGAAGAAGAGGTACTACAAGAAGAAGGGCGGCGATGCCCATGTTTGTCGGGAGTGGGACTCCGACGAAAGCTCTAGCGACTCCTCCGACGACGAGGATGCCGCCAACATCGCCGTCACCAAGGGACTTCTCTTCCCCAACATCGGCCACAAGTGCCTCATGGCAAAGGACGGCAAAAAGAAGAAGGTTAAATCTAAATCCTCCACTAGATATGAGTCTTCTAGTGATGAAAATGCTAGTGATGAGGAAGATAACTTACGCACTCTTTTTGCCAACCTAAACATGCAACAAAAAGAAAAGTTAAATGAATTAATTAGTGCCATCCATGAGAAGGATGACCTCTTGGACACCCAAGAGGACTTCCTAATCAAGGAAAACAAAAAGCATGTTAAGGTTAAAAATGCTTATGCTCTAGAAGTTGAAAAATGTGAAAAATTATCTAGTGAGCTAAGCACTTGCCATGAGACTATAGACAACCTTAGAAATGAGAATTCTAATTTGTTAGCTAAGGTTGATTCTATTGCTTGTAATGTTGCAATTCCCAATCTTAGAGATGATAATGATGATTTGCTTGCTAAGATTGAAGAATTAAACATGTCTCTTGCTAGCCTTAGGATTGGAAATGAAAAATTGCTCGCTAAGGCTAAAGAATTAGATGTTTGTGTAACACCTGAAAATCCTATGACAAGCTTTTAGTAAAGTTCTCCCCAAATATTTAAGATAGAATACCTTTTTTATAGAATTCCTCTACCATTGAATTCCTTATCCTAAAATAAATATGGTTTCTAAGAAAGATTTAATAAAAGTATCCCTATATGATTTTAGCTATCCCTTTGTCGAAATATATATTTATAAGTACTCTCTAAAGAATTTTATACACTACAAATTATTTTTTTTTCTTAAAATACTTATTTATGTATGTATGAATTACATATTTAAAAGCATTTGTTTGAATAGGGTTGTAACTAGGTTATGTATTCGAAGAGTTCTATTTGTATGCGCTTAGCCTACTTGAAGCATTTAATGAAGGAAATTAATCTTGCATCTCATGACACCAATTTTTGTTTGCTACATTTGACTTGTGTTTGAGATTCCAAAACATATTTAAATTTAAATTTGACAAAATAGGAAATAATAGAAAATAAACATAAAAAAACAAACAAGAACGTACCTTTGGCCTACCTAGTCGGAGCATGAAATGATAAACCCTAACAGCAACTAGCGAGCTGATTAATTAGCCGAAGAACGTTGGGGCATTTTTGCCACCAGCAAAATGGGCAATGGTCTTGTCCTCCACGTACTTAATGTACACGTCACCTGTGGAAAAGAAAAGAAAAACAATTACATTGTGTATAATATATACGTTATATACGTACGGTGGATCTGTTTTACGATTTTCACTTGTACCGGCCCATTTCCGTCTCAACAGGCCGTAATTTGCCATGTTCCCAGCACGTAGTCCAGGATCCATGGAATATTTTATGTTTTCCAGCCGGAGCGACATCAGCATGATGTCATTGATGACTTAATCCTATGTGCCATTGACGTGTGGGTCCCTAACAACGGGAGCCTCTCCCACCTCAGAACTTAGACCGGATCTCAACGACACTGCGAATAAAACTGTATCTACCGGATGCGATCCGCGGGGAGCGTAACAAACCCAACAACAACCGCGTGATCACCGTAACTACCTCCTCGTAAGTATCGCAGCCGCGGTAGACTTCTCCCCCACGGCGCGGACTCACCATGGCCCATAAATGCACAGCGCGGACCCCCCTGTATCTCCCTACCGTGAGTTCTACCCTACTCGTGCTCGAGGACACCATCGCCGGCCACCACAGCAAAGTGAGGGGAGCTCGGGTTCCGCCGTGGGAGATTGTGCACTCACCGGTTTACGCCGCGGACTCGTTCGCCGCCGTGGTCAGAGCTTCACCGCAAGCGATTCGTGGTAAGCACTCCTTCCCCAGCTTCACGTATGTCTCCACTTTGTATATCTACCTCGGGGGAACCTTTTGGGCTCGGAATCAAGGGTTGGCTGTGTCCGGTGATGCCGCCGCCGTGGAGACCTTGGTTGCCGCGCGCGCCGCTGTCTTCGGACCGTGGAAGGCGATGGCCTCCTGGCCGTTGGATCGACCACTAGCGGGCAGGATTATAGCAGAGGTAGGAGGCGCGCCCTATCTGTTGATCTGGTCACCAACGGTTGTGATCGTGCGCTGGTTTATATGAAGGGACCGAGGACCGCTCGATCCACAGCGGACGGTAGAGATTAGAAGATAACGTTTTGATACATCGCCAACCTAATTTGGGCCGTGCGACGTGGATCCAACGACTCTGGGTGTTTCATACCCCTTCGCGCATGTCAAGTTGCAAAAGAACCCCTGGAACCTTTATAAATCAACCTGCGGTCCACTGCGGGGTTGGACTGAGTCTATGGAATTTTATACGTTAGCCCCTAGTCTTTCGCAAAATAGTACCCCAGTCCAGAGCCTTCGGAAAAATTCAGAATTAAATCAGAAATTGATTTTTAGTGTAAAAATAAATCTAGAAACTTGTTTAATTCATATTAAAACCATTTTACCTCCAAATTGATCTGTTCCAGTTGCTATAAATTCATATTAATATTGCTTATCCCTTGATAACTTTATTTGCTATGAAACTTAAATTGGAGTTATGCACTTGATTTCTTTTGTACCCTACTCCTAAACCTTTAGAAAATCATATCTTCTAAACTGTAGCTTTGAATTTAGTGATTCTTGTTCCTACGATCTCGTAACGACGAGTAGACAATTATTATGCAGTTTATGCTTATGTTCGGTGTGATGTTAATTTTGCATATACTATGTTTGTTTGTATTGCTACGAATAGCAGTGAGGTCACGAGAATCTGAAGATCATCCTGGTACCTGGAATCTCAAGTCCCAGGCAAGTTGTGCCCTTGATCACTTCTTTTACCTACTCATGTTCTAATTAATCATAATGATCTGCATAGGTTAATTTTGATGGGACCCAATAGGTTACCCTAGATTGTTTATCTCATTACCTTGTTTACCCCTGAATCACTTGGGTAGTTTGCTATTGCTTTACATGGATTTGGGATAATTATTTATCATATCTATGTTCCAATTATTTTGTTATTCTATTTATGTTCATGTCAAGATCATTAATGTTAATTGGAACATAGAGCTTAACTTGAGAAACACGTGCCACCACAAGGGTTTATGGACGCCCTTGGCTGATTAATTAGGAAAGCTAGTGGAGGACTACCTTACCCGAAAGGGGCAAGGGCAGTAGGGGAGTGGTCAGTGTAGGGAGGTCCTTGCTTGATTTTGCTGCGATGGCGGTCAGGCAAGAACCCTGCATTGGAGCTTCCTATAAACTGTAGCGGGTTTTCTGAAGCTAGTGGAACTTTGTAAAGGCCTCGTAGTGTTACCCTGCCTCGCCTCCTCGGTAGAGGTGTATGGGAAGTCGCGATCCCTTGGCAGATGGGTAACATGACTTGTGAGTAAAGGGTACCACCTCTGCAGAGTGTAAAACTGGTATACTAGCCGAGCTCACGGTCACGAGCAGCTCAGGACTCTCTGATGATTAACTTATGGAACTAAATTCAATTTGTCATATGCATTGCATCGCAGGTGATGTTGTTACTTTTGTTCTACTACTTAATTGGGTCGGTATTTACTTATACTTAGTAAATGCTAATAAAATTTTGACCAACTTTAAAAGCAATGCTCAGCTCTAACCATCCTCTTTGGTAAGCCATACACTTCACGTGAGCTCCCACCTTTGGCGAGTTCATGCACATTATTCCCCACAACTTGTTGAGCGATGAACGTATGTGAGCTCACTCTTGCTGTCTCACACCCCCCACAGGTCAAGAACAGGTACCACGGGATGAGGCGCATGGAGGATGCTGCGATGAGTTCGTGAGAGATCTAGGCCGTCGTCTCCCAGTCAACTTTGGGTTGCTGCACCGTTGTCTCCATATAATGTAATTATTTATTTATTTTGTACAGAACTCGTACTATATAGTAAAGATGTGACATTCGATCCTGTGCCATGATTCATCATATGTGTGAGACTTGGTCCCAGCACACCTGGTGATTATGTTCGCGCCCGGGTCTTTGGACCCCTAAAACCCGGGTGTGACAGTTTGCAATGCTACAATTTCCGACCTTAGAACTAAAAATGATATATTGCATGCTAAGGTTGTAGAATTAAAATCTTGCAAACCCTCTACATCTACCGTTGAGCACACTTCTATTTGTACTAGATGTAGAGATATTGATGTTAATGCTATACATGATCACATGGCTTTAATTAAACAACAAAATGATCATATAGCAAAACTAGATGCTAAAATTGCCGAGCATGACTTAGAGAATGAAAAATTTAAATTTGCTAGAAGCATGCTCTATAGAGGGAGACGCCCTGGCATTAAGGATGGCATTGGCTACCAACAGGGAGGCAATGTCAAAATTAATGCCCCTCATGAGAAATTGTCCAGCTTTGTTAAGGGCAAGGCTCCCATGCCTCAGGATAACGAGGGTTACATTTTATACCCTGTCGGTTATCCCGAGAGCAAAATTAGGAGAATTCACTCTAGGAAGTCTCACTCTGGCCCTAATCATGCTTTTATGTATAAGGGTGAGACATCTAGTTCTAGGCAACCAACCCATGCTAAGTTGCCTAAGAAGAAAACTCCTAGTGCATCAAATGATCATGACATTTCATTCAAAACCTTTGATGCATCTTATGTTTTAACTAACAAATCCGGCAAGGTAGTTGCCAAGTATGTTGGGGGCAAGCACAAGGGGTCAAAGACTTGTGTTTGGGTACCCAAAGTTCTTGTTTCTAATGCCAAAGGACCCAAAACCATTTGGGTACCTAAAGTGAAGAACTAAAGTTGTTTTGTAGGTTTATGCATCCGGGGGCTCAAGTTGGATCATCGATAGCGGGTGCACAAACCACATGACAGGGGAGAAGAAGATGTTCTCCTCCTATAAGAAAAACGAAGATCCCCAACGAACTATCACATTCGAGGATGGAAATCAAGGTTTGGTCAAAGGTTTAGGTAAAATTGCTATATCACCTGACCATTCCATTTCCAATGTTTTTCTTGTAGATTCTTTAGATTACAATTTGCTTTTTGTTTCTCAATTATGCAAAATGGGCTACAACTGTTTATTCACTGATATAGGTGTCACTGTCTTTAGAAGAAGTGATGATTCAGTAGCATTTAAGGGAGTGTTAGAGGGTCAGCTATACTTGGTAGATTTTGATAGAGCTGAACTCGACACTTGCTTAATTGCTAAGACTAACATGGGTTGGCTCTGGCACCGCCGACTAGCCCATGTTGGGATGAAGAATCTTCATAAGCTTCTAAAGGGAGAACACATTTTAGGATTAACAAATGTTCATTTTGAGAAAGACAGGGTTTGTAGCGCATGCCAAGCAGGGAAGCAAGTTGGTGCTCATCATCCACACAAGAATATCATGACGACCGACAGGCCACTGGAGCTCCTACACATGGACCTATTTAGCCTGATCGCTTACATAAGCATCGGCGGGAGTAAGTACTGTCTAGTTATTGTGGATGATTATTCTCGCTTCACTTGGGTGTTCTTTTTGCAGGAAAAATCTCATACCCAAGAGACTTTAAAAGGATTCTTGAGACGGGCTCAAAATGAGTTCGGCTTGAGGATCAAAAAGATTAGAAGCGACAACGGAACGGAGTTCAAGAACTCGCAAATTGAAGGCTTCCTTGAGGAGGAGGGCATCAAGCATGAGTTCTCTTCTCCCTACACCCCACAACAAAATGGTGTAGTGGAGAGGAAGAATAGAACTCTATTGGACATGGCAAGAACCATGCTTGATGAGTACAAGACTTCGGATCGGTTTTGGGCCGAGGCGGTCAACACCGCCTGCTACGCCATCAACCGGTTATATCTACACCGAATCCTCAAGAAGACATCTTATGAACTCCTAACCGGTAAAAAGCCCAATATTTCATATTTTAGAGTCTTTGGTAGCAAATGCTTTATACTTGTTAAAAGAGGTAGGAAATCTAAATTTGCTCCTAAGACTGTAGAAGGCTTTTTACTAGGATATGATTCAAACACAAGGGCATATAGAGTCTTTAACAAGTCCTCTGGACAAGTTGAAGTTTCTTGTGACGTTGTGTTTGATGAGACTAACGGCTCTCAAGTAGAGCAAGTTGATCTTGATGAGATAGGTATTGAAGAGGCTCCGTGCATCGCGCTAAGGAACATGTCCATTGGGGATGTGTGTCCTAAGGAATGCGAAGAGCCTCCAAATGCACAAGATCAACCATCCTCCTCCACGCAAGCATCCCCACCAACTCAAAATGAGGATGAGGCTCAAGTTGATGAAGGAGAAGATCAATCAAATGAACCAACTCAAGATGACGGCAATGATCAAGGGGGAGATGCAAATGATCAAGACAAGGAGGATGAAGAACAAAGGCCGCCACAACCAAGAGTCCACCAAGCAATCCAACGAGATCACCCCGTCGACACCATCCTCTGCGACATTCATAAGGGGGTAACCACTAGATCTCGTGTTGCACATTTTTGTGAACATTACTCGTTTGTTTCCTCTATTGAGCCACACAGGATAGAGGAAGCACTTCAAGATTCGGATTGGGTGGTGGCGATGCAAGAGGAGCTCAACAACTTCACTAGGAATGAGGTATGGCATTTAGTTCCACGTCCTAATCAAAATGTTGTAGGAACCAAATGGGTCTTCCGCAACAAGCAAGATGAGCATGGTGTGGTGACAAGGAACAAAGCTCGACTTGTGGCCAAGGGATACTCCCAAGTCGAAGGTTTGGATTTCGGTGAAACCTATGCACCCGTAGCTAGGCTTGAGTCAATTCGTATATTATTGGCCTATGCTACTTACCATGGCTTCAAGCTTTACCAAATGGACGTGAAAAGTGCCTTCCTCAATGGACCAATCAAGGAAGAGGTCTATGTTGAGCAACCTCCCGGCTTTAAAGATAGTGAGTACCCTAACCATGTGTATAAACTCTCTAAGGCGCTTTATGGGCTCAAGCAAGCCCCAAGAGCATGGTATGAATGCCTTAGAGATTTCCTTATCACTAATGGCTTCAAAGTCGGAAAGGCCGATCCTACACTCTTTACCAAAACACTTGAAAATGACTTGTTTGTATGCCAAATTTATGTTGATGATATTATATTTGGGTCTACTAACGAGTCTACATGTGAAGAATTTAGTAGGATCATGACACAAAAGTTCGAGATGTCTATGATGGGGGAGTTGAAGTACTTCTTAGGATTTCAAGTGAAGCCACTCCAAGAGGGCACCTTCCTAAGCCAAACGAAGTATACTCAAGATATTCTAAGCAAGTTTGGAATGAAGGATGCCAAACCCATCAAGACACCCATGGGAACCAATGGGCATCTCGACCTCGACACGGAAGTCATAGGTGTATTGAAAGGGAATTGGAGTCTTCGGCGAAGACAAAGGCTTCCACTCCGTAACTCATTCTTCGCCATCACTCCGAGCAACACTCCGTCTTTGGTATAATCTTCACTCATTTATTTATGACCAAAGGGGGAGAGAGTAATTCAAGGGCTCAAATGACTCCGTTTTTGGCGATTCATGCCAAAGGGGGAGAAAATATTAGCCCAAAGCAAAAGGACCGCACCACCACCTAATTTTAAAAAGAGTTTTTCAATTGGTATGATTCTCAATTGATAAATTTCAAATTGGTATCTTATTGTGTTCAAAAGGGGGAGAACGTAGCATTTCAAAATTGATATATCAAAACCCTCTTGAACACTAAGAGGAGAATCTCATTTAGGGGGAGTTTTGTTTAGTCAAAGGAAAAGCATTTGAAACAGGGGGAGAAAATTTCAAATCTTGAAAATGCTTCGCAAAATCTTATTCATTTACCTTTGACTATTTGCAAAAGAACTTTTGAAAAGGATTTACAAAAGAATTTGCAAAAACAAAACATGTGGTGCAAGCGTGGTCCAAAATGTTAAAAATAAAGAAACAATCCATGCATATCTTATAAGTATTTATATTGGCTCAATTCCAAGCAACCTTTGCACTTACATTATGCAAGCTAGTTCAATTATGCACTTCTATACTTGCTTTGGTTTGTGTTGGCATCAATCACCAAAAAGGGGGAGATTGAAAGGGAATTAGGCTTACACCTATTTCCTAAATGATTTTGGTGGTTGAATTGCCCAACACAAATAAATTGGACTAACTAGTTTGCTCTAGTGTATAAGTTATACAGGTGCCAAAGGTTCACACTTAGCCAATAAAAAGACCAAAAATTGGGTTCAACAAAGAGAGCAAGGGATAACCGAAGTGTGCCCTGGTCTGGCGCACCGGACTGTCCGGTGTGCCACCAGACAGTGTCCGGTGCACCAGGGGACTTCACGCTGAACTCTTCACCTTCGGGAAAATCCAGAGGCGCTCCGCTATAATCCACCGGACTGTCCGGTGTACACCGGACAGTGTTCGGTGCCCCAGGGAAGAGCGGCTCTGGAACTCGCCAGCTTCGGGAATTTGCTCCGCTATAATTCACCAGACATGTCCGGTGTACACTGGACTGTCCGGTGAGCCAGCGGAGCAACGGCTACTTCGTGCCAATGGTCACCTGCAGGCGCATTTAATGCGCGCCAGAGCGCGTAGGAGTCAGGCACGCGCACGCTGGCACACCGGACACTCTACAGTACATGTCCGGTGTGCCACCGGACATCCAGGCGGGCCCAGAAGACAGAGCTCCAACGGTCGGAACCCAACGGCCTTGGTGACGTGGCTGGCGCACCGGACATGTTCGGTGTGCACCGGACATGTCCGGTGTGCACCGGACTGTCCGGTGCACCACACGACAGTCAGCCACCACCAAACGGCTAGTTTGGTGGTTGGGGCTATAAATACCCCCAACCACCCCACATTCAAGTTATCCAAGTTTTCACACTTCCAACCACTTACAAGAGCTAGGCATTCAATACAAGACACACCCAAGTGATCAAATCCTCTCCCAATTCCACAAAAGCATTAGTGACTAGTGAGAGTGATTTGTTCGTGTTCTTTTGAGCTCTTGCGCTTGGATTGCTTTCTTCTTTCTCATTCTTTCTTGATCAATACTCAATTGTAACCGAGGCAAGAGACACCAATTGTGTGGTGGTCCTTGCGGGGAAGTTTTGTTCCCGGTTGATTTGAGAAGAGAAAGCTCACTCGGTCCGAGGGACCGTTTGAGAGAGGGAAAGGGTTGAAAGAGACCCGGTCTTTGTGACCACCTCAACGGGGAGTAAGTTTGCGAAAACCGAACCTCGGTAAAACAAATCCACGTGTCACACTTCTTATTTGCTTGTGATTTGTTTTGCACCCTCTCTCACGGACTCGATTATATTTCTAACGCTAACCCGGCTTGTAGTTGTGATTATTTTTGAGAATTTCAGTTTCGCCCTATTCACCCCCCCTGTAGGCGACTTTCAGGGAGTGTCCACCTGGTGCAGACGAGCAGACGGTTGGCTACCATTGTCGATCTTGGATTCTCCACCTATTTGGTTCAGTTCTTTTTCCAGACGCGACAGGCGACAGCGCGTCATGGATGTTTCTGCCCTGCCTGACTGACTGGGATACAACAGGAGGTTACAGCTGGGCTTCTGCAGTGTTGACCTTCCTGTACAGGCAACTTTGCGAGGCTTGTCGTCGTTCGTCGAGGACCGCTAGCTTAGGTGGGTGTGTCTACCTACTACAGCTGTGGTTGTGGGCACACATACCCGTCGGGCGACCCAGAGAGTTTGCTCCTCGTGAGTGGTTCGTGGTAGGCGGACATCAGCTTAAGCCCACGGCTGCTTACCGCTGGGACCAGGTCAAGGAGCCATTCGCACGACACCAGCGTGCGTACGTGGAGTACTCAAACGAGCTCGACGCACTTACTCCTTCGATGGTGAGTTGTCTACTTTTATCTTTTTTCTTAAACAGTTGGTAAAATGACTATAAACTTATATGTTGAAAGGGAAATGTGCCCTTGGGCCATTTCTAAGTATTTTGGTGATTAAGTGTCCAACACAAATGGTTTAAGTGTTAAATTGTGCCAAAGACTCAAGAAGTGAAAATCAAGATACAAGGTACGATTCTAGACTTAGTACATTGGTTTTTGTGTACTAACATATTTGTCTAAGTGCTAGAATCAGAGAAAATACAAAAGGAAAAGGACTTGGCTGGAGCAGCCAAGACTCTGCGCAGTTTGGGTACATCGGACTGTCCGGTGGTGCACCGATCAGTGTCCGGTGGTGCACCGAACAGTGTCCGGTGTGCCAGGCTGGCATCTGGTCAACTGGTCGCTCTCGGGAATTCGTCGGCGGTGTACGGCTAAAATTCACCGGACTGTCCGGTGGTGCACCGGACTGTCCGGTGAGCCAACGGTCGGCCGCGCAATCCGCGCGTGACGTGTGGCCGAGCCAACGATCTGATGGGGGCACCGGACTGTCCGGTGTGCACCGGACTGTGTCCGGTGCACCAACGGCTCCAAGTCTTTAACGGTCGGCTGCGCCAATTTAGGAAGGCGATCTGCACCGGACAGTGAACAGGGGATGTCCGGTGGTGCACCGGACTGTCCGGTGCGCCACCCGACAGAAGGCAAGAATTGCCTTCCAAGAATGCCTCCAACGGCTCCTAGCTGCCTTGGGGCTATAAAAGGGACCCCTAGGCGCATGGAGGAGACACACCAAGCATACTTTGAGCATTCTTAGTCATTCACACTCCGTCTTCGTGCACTCGATTGACTTTCTTAGTGATTTGAGCTTCGTTCTAGTGGTGAACTCTGTGCTATTCATTTAAGCTCAAGTCTTGGTTGTGTGTGTGCGTATTGTTGCGGATTTGTGTGTGTTGCTTTCCTCCCTTACTCTAGTGCTTTCACTTTGATCCTTATTGTAAGGGCGAGAGACTCCAAGTTGTGGAGATTCCTCGCAAACGGGAAAGAGTAAAGAAAGAAGAACACCGTGGTATTCAAGTTGATCATTAGATCACTTGAGAGGAGTTGAGTGCAACTCTCGTCCATTGGGACGCCACAACTTGGAGTAGGCAAGTATTATACTTGGCCGAACCACGGGATAAACCATCGTGTCTCTTGTGCTTGTTCTCACTGTGACTATTGTGTTTCTCAAGAGCTCGGTCCTTAGCCACTTGATTTCATTGTGCTAACATTTAATCAAGTTTTGTGGCTTTAAGTTTTAAGTTTTTACAGGATCACCTATTCACCCCCTTCTAGGTGCTCTCAATTGGTATCAGAGCCGTTCTCTTCAAGAAAGGGACTAATCGCCCGAAGGGATGGATCCTAAGGGAAAGGGGATGGTGATCAACGACAAGGAGAAGGAGTCCTTCCTCAATGAGCCAAAAGACGACAAGCCCACTGACTCGGGCTCAAGTCATAAGAAGAAGGATGGGAAGAAGAAGAGACGCATCAAGAAGATAGTCTACTACGACAGTGACGAGTCCTCTTCTTCCCAAAGAGACGACGGCGATGAGAAAAAGAAAACGGTCAACTCAAACTTTTCTTTTGATTATTCTCGTATTCCGCATAATTCCAATGCTCATTTGCTTTCCATTCCTCTTGGTAAACCTCCACACTTTGATGGAGAGGACTATGGATTTTGGAGTCACAAAATGCGTAGCCATTTGTTCTCTCTTCATCCAAGTATATGGGAGATAGTAGAAAATGGAATGCAATTTGATAGTACGGATAATTCAATGTTTATCAATGAACAAATTCACAAAAATGCACAAGCTACCACTGTTCTATTAGCATCCTTGTGCAGGGAAGAGTACCATAAGGTGAGCGGCTTGGATAACGCCAAGCAAATCTAGGATACCCTCAAGATCTCGCATGAGGGGAACGACGCCACCATGGTCACTAAGATGGAGTTGGTGGAAGGCGAACTAGGAAGGTTCGCAATGATCAGGGGGGAGGAGCCAACTCAAACGTACAATAGGCTCAAGACCCTGGTCAACAAGATAAGGAGCTATGGGAGCACGAGATGGATGGACCACGACGTCGTCCGACTAATGCTCAGGTCTTTCACCATACTTGATCCTCATCTTGTGAACTCTATTCGTGAAAATCCTAGGTACACCAAGATGACGCCCGAGGAAATACTCGGAAAGTTCGTAAGCGGGCGAATGATGATCAAGGAAGCAAGATACGTTGATGAGGCATTGAATGGCCCAATGCCCATCTACGAGCCTCAAAAGGTTGCTCTCAAAGCAACAAGTAGCAGGGAGGTGCTACCTAGCAAGGTGGCGCAAGTTGAGGCGGCTGGGCTAAACGAGGATGAAATGGCCCTCATTATCAAGCGCTTCAAGACCGCACTAAGAGGATGCAAGGAGTACCCAAACAAGAACAAGGGAAAGGGAAAGCGCTCTTGCTTCAAGTGCGGTAAGCAAGGTCATTTTATTGCTCAATGTCCCGATAATGAAAATGACCAGGGAGACGAAAGACATGGGAAGAGAGAGAACAAGAAGGTTTACAAGAAGGCGAAGGGCGAGGCACACCTTGGCAAAGAGTGGGACTCGAATTGTTCTTCATCCGACTCCGACAACGAAGGACTCGCCGCCTCGGCCTTCAAAAAATCGTCGCTCTTCCCCAACGAGCGCCATACTTGCCTAATGTCAAAGGAAAAGAAGGTAAACGCTCAAGAAACTCATATGTACTCTACTTCTAGTGATGAGGATTCTAGTGATGATGAAGTAGACTACACTAGCTTGTTCAAAGGATTAGATAGAGGTAAAATAGAAAAGATTAATGAGTTGATTGATGCAATGAATGAAAAAGATGGATTGCTAGAAAGGCAAGAGGAAATTTTGTATGAGGAACATGACAAATTCATTAGTGCTCAAAAGTCTCTTGCCTTAGAGATTAAAAGAAATGAATTACTTTCTTCCGAGTTATCTAAGTGCAATGAATCTATTTCTAGCTTGAAGACATTGAATGATGATTTAAATGCTAAGCTAGAAGTAGTAAATAAATCTAGTCCTTGTGTAGAGCATGTTGTAATTTGCAATAGATGCAAGGATTTTAATGTTGATGCTTGTAATGAACATTTAATTTCTATTTCTAAACTAAATGATGAAGTAGCAAGTTTTAATGCTCAACTTAAGACTTGCAAAAGTGATTTTGATAAATTAAAATTTGCTAGGGATGCCTACATAGTTGGTAGACACCCCTCAATTAAGGATGGGCTTGGTTTTAAGAGGGAAGCCAAGAACTTAACAAGCCAAAGGGTTCCTATTTTCATCAAGGAAAAAGGGAAGGCTCCTATGGCTAGTAGTAGTCAAAAGAATCATGCATTCATCTATGATAGAAAATTTTCTATGAATGATCATTATAATAGGAGTTATAATGCTTATGATTCACATGCCATGACTGCTTCAAGCTCTTCCTTTGTGCATGGTAGAAACATGTCTAGGAAAAATGTTGTTAATCATATGACTAGGAAAAACATTGTTCATCATGTGCCTGGGAAAATGCATAATGAATCTGCTACTATTATTCATGCCTGCAACACTGATTTTGTACTTTCATGTAAAAATAAGAAAGTGGTTGCTAGGAAATTAGGGGCAAAATGCAAGGGAGATAAAACTTGCATTTGGGTCCCTAAGGCTATTGTTACTAACCTTGTAGGACCCAACAAGAGTTGGGTACCTAAAACCCAAGCCTAATTTGCCTTGCAGGTTTATGCATCCGGGGGCTCAAGCTGGATTATCGACAGCGGATGCACAAACCACATGACGGGGGAGAAGGAGATGTTCACCTCCTACATCAAGAACAAAGATTCCCAAGATTCGATCATCTTTGGAGACGGGAATCAAGGCAAGGTTAAAGGACTAGGAAAGATTGCTATTTCATCCGAGCATTCCATATCTAATGTGTTCTTAGTTGAATCGCTTGGGTATAACTTATTGTCCGTTAGTCAACTTTGTAATATGGGTTACAATTTTTTATTTACCAATATAGATGTGTCCGTCTTTAGAAGGTGTGATGGCTCATTAGCTTTTAAGGGTGTACTAGACGGCAAACTCTATTTAGTTGATTTTTTGAAGGAGGAGGCCGGTCTAGATGCATGCTTAATTGCTAAGACTAGCATGGGCTGGCTGTGGCATCGCTGTCTAGCACATGTTGGGATGAAGAACCTTTATAAACTTCTAAAGGGGAACATGTGTTAGGTCTAACCAATGTATCTTTCGAAAAAGATAGACCTTGTGCAGCTTATTAAGCAGGTAAACAGGTGGGAAGTACTCATCATAGCAAAAACGTGATGACCACATCAAGACCTTTGGAGCTACTTCATATGGATCTCTTCGGACCCGTCGCCTACCTCAGCATCGGGGAAAGTAAGTATGGTCTTGTTATTGTTGATGATTTTTCCCGCTTCACTTAGGTATTCTTTTTGCAGGATAAAACATAAACCCAAGGGACCCTAAAGCGCTTCTTAAGGAGAGTTCAAAATGAATTTGAGCTCAAGGTGAAAAAGATAAGGAGCGACAACGGGTCCGAATTCAAGAATCTTCAAGTGGAGGAGTACCTTGAGGAGGAAGGTGTCAAGCACGAGTTCTCCGCTCCTTACACACCACAACAAAACGGTGTGGTAGAGAGGAAGAACAGGACACTTTTAGACATGGCGAGGACGATGCTTGGTGAATTCAAGACGCCCGAACGGTTTTGGACGGAAGCTGTGAACACGGCTTGCCACGCAATAAACCGAGTCTACCATCATCGCCTCCTCAAGAAAACATCGTACGAACTCCTAACTGGTAACAAACCCAACGTGTCATACTTTCGTGTATTTGGGAGTAAATGTTATATTCTAGTGAAGAAAGGTAGAAATTCTAAAATTGCTCCCAAAGCTGTAGAAGGGTTTTTGTTAGGTTATGACTCAAATACAAAGGCGTATAGAGTCTTCAACAAATCATCGGGTTTGGTTGAAGTCTCTAGCGACGTTGTATTTGATGAGACTAATGGCTCTCCAAGAGAGCAAGTTGATCTTGATGATGTAGATGAAGAAGATGTTCCAACGGCTGCAATACGCACCATGGCGATTGGAGATGTGCGACCACAGGATCACAAAGAGCAAGATCAACCTTATTCCTCAACAATGGTGCACCCCCAACTCAAACTGATGAACAGGTTCATCAAGAAGAGGCGTGTGATCAAGGGGGAGCACAAGATGATCATGTTATGGAGGAAGAAGCACCTCAGGCCCCTCCAACTCAAGTTCGAGCGACGATTCAAAGGAATCATCCTGTCGACCAGATCTTGGGTGATATAAGCAAGGGAGTAACTACTCGCTCTAGATTAGCTAATTTTTGTGAGCATTACTCGTCTGTCTCTTCTATTGAGCCTTTCAGGGTAGAAGAGGCCTTGCTAGATCCGGACTGGGTGTTGGCCATGCAGGAAGAGCTCAACAACTTCAAGCGAAATGAAGTTTGGACCCTGGTGCCATGTCCAAAGCAAAACTTTGTGGGAACCAAGTGGGTGTGCAAAAGGTTATGCCCAAGTGGTGACAAGGAACAAGTCTCGACTTGTGGCAAAAGGTTATGCCCAAGTCGCAGGTTTGGACTTTGAGGAGACTTTTGCTCCTGTGGCTAGGCTAGAGTCTATTCGTATTTTATTAGCCTATGCCACTCACCATTCTTTCAGGTTGTTCCAAATGGATGTGAAGAGCGCTTTCCTCAACGGGCCAATCAAGGAGGAGGTGTACATAAAACAACCCCTGGCTTTGAGGATGAACGGTACCCCAACCACGTGTGTAAGCTCTCAAAGGAGCTCTATGGACTTAAGCAAGCCCCAAGAGCATGGTATGAACGCCTTAGAGACTTTCTAATTGCTAATGCTTTCAAGGCTGGGAAAGCTGATCTAACTTTATTCACTAAGACTTGTGATGGTGACTTATTTGTATGCCAAATTTATGTCGATGACATAATATTTGGTTCTACTAACCAAAAGTCTTGTGAAGAGTTTAGCAGGGTGATGACTCAAAAATTTGAGATGTCGATGATGGGCGAGTTAAGCTACTTCCTTGGGTTCCAAGTGAAGCAACTCAAGGATGGCACCTTCATTTCCCAAACGAAGTACACGCAAGACTTGATCAAGCGGTTTGGGATGAAGGACACCAAGCCCGCAAAGACTCCAATGGGAACCGATGGACATGTCGACCTCAACAAAGGAGGTAAGTCCGTTGATCAAAAGGCATACCGGTCTATGATAGGTTCTTTCCTTTATTTATGTGCAAGTAGACCGGATATTATGCTAAGCGTATGCATGTGTGCTAGATCTCAATCCGATCCAAGGGAGTGCTACCTAGTGGCCGTGAAGCGAATTCTTAGATATTTAGTTGCTACGCCTTGCTTCGGGATCTGTTATCCAAAGGGGTCAACCTTTGACTTGATTGGATACTCAGACTCCGATTATGCCGGGTGCAAGGTTGATAGGAAGAGTACATCAGGGACGTGCCAATTCTTAGGAAGGTCCCTGGTGTCTTGGAGTTCTAAGAAACAAACTTCCGTTGCCCTATCCACCGCTGAGGCCGAGTACGTTGTCGCAGGACAGTGTTGCACGCAACTACTTTGGATGAGGCAAACCCTCTGGGACTTTGGCTACAATCTGAGCAAAGTCCCACTCCTATGTGATAATGAGAGTGCTATCCGCATGGCGGATAATCCTGTTGAACACAGTCGCACTAAGCACATAGACATCCGACATCACTTTTTGAGAGACCACCAGCAAAAGGGAGATATCGAAGTGTTTTATGTTAACACCGAGAACCAGCTAACCGACATCTTTACCAAGCCTCTAGATGAGTCAACCTTTTGCAGGTTGCGTAGTGAGCTAAATGTCTTAGATTCGCGTAACTTGGATTGATCTATAGCATACATGTGTTTATGCCTTTGATCATGCTCCTTTATGCATATTGTTGCTTATTTATGATGCTCAAGTTGTACACATGATCCCCGGACCTCACAAGTCCATTTGCAAGTGATGCACTTATTTAGGGGGAGGCATGCTACAACTTGACACTTTGAGACTAACCTTGTGTTTGAGTTTACTTGCTTTAGTCTCAAGGGTGGATTGAAAGGGAAAGGTGAACTTGAACCATGCAAGACTTCCACTGCACTCCGATGAGAGGGTAATTAACTCCAAGTTCATCTCTTTGCTCTTATTGCCTTTTTGCTCTTAATTGACGATTTTGGTGAGGTAATGAGGTTAAAGGGCCAAAAATGATCCCGTTTTGGTGCTTGATGCCGAAGGGGGAGAAATTAAGGCCAAAGCAAGCAAATGGATCAGCTACCACTTGAGAACTTTGAAAATAGTAGAGTTAGAAGTTTTGATTTGTCAAAATACTCTAAGTGTCTCTTGTTGTCAAAAGTTGGTCTCTTGTGGGGAGAATGTTTGATTATGGGAAAAAGGGGGGGTTTTGAATCTTTGATCAATTTCTCTTGGAATACCTCTCTTTATGCCTCAACAAGTGTGTTTGTCTTAGAGATAGGAAATTGAGTTTGATTTGAAAAAACAAACCAAGTGGTGGCAAAGAATGATCCAAATATGCCAAATTTGAATCAAAAACAAATCTTGTTCTCATTTGCATTGATGTTGCACTTCTATGTGTTGCTTTTTGTTGTGTTGGCATAAATCACCAAAAAGGGGGAGATTGAAAGGGAAATGTGCCCTTGGGCCATTTCTAAGTATTTTGGTGATTAAGTGTCCAACACAAATGGTTTAAGTGTTAAATTGTGCCAAAGACTCAAGAAGTGAAAATCAAGGTACAAGGTATGATTCTAGACTTAGTACATTGGTTTTTGTGTACTAACATATTTGTCTAAGTGCTAGAATCAGAGAAAATACAAAAGGAAAAAGACTTGGCTGGAGCAGCCAAGACTCTGCGCAGTCTGGGTACACCGGACTGTCCGGTGGTGCACCGGACAGTGTCCGGTGTGCCAGGCTGGCGTCTGGTCAACTGGCCGCTCTCGGGAATTCGTCGGCGGCGTACGACTAAAATTCACCGGACTGTCCGGTGAGCCAACGGTCGGCCGCGCCAACGGTCGGCCGCGCCAACGGTCGGCCGTGCAATCCGCGCGTGACGCGTGGCCGAGCCAACGGTCTGATGGGGGCACCGGACAGTGTTCGGTGCACCAACGGCTCCAAGTCTTCAACGGTCGGCTGCACCAATTTAGGAAGGTGATCTGCACCGGACAGTGAACAGGGGATGTCCGGTGGTGCACCTGACTGTCCGGTGCGCCACCCGACAGAAGGCAAGAATTGCCTTCCAAGAATGCCTCCAACGGCTCCTAGCTGCCTTGGGGCTATAAATGGGACCCCTAGGCGCATGGAGGAGACACACCAAGCATACTTTGAGCATTCTTAGTCATTCACACTCCGTCTTCGTGCACTCGATTGACTTTCTTAGTGATTTGAGCTCCGTTCTAGTGGTGAACTCTGTGCTATTCATTTGAGCTCAAGTCTTGGCTGTGTGTGTGCGTATTGAAGCGGATTTGTGTGTGTTGCTTTCCTCCCTTACTCTAGTGCTTTCACTTTGATCCTTATTATAAGGGCGAGAGACTCCAAGTTGTGGAGATTCCTCGCAAACGGGAAAGAGTAAAGAAAGAAGAACACCGTGGTATTCAAGTTGATCATTGGATCACTTGAGAGGAGTTGAGTGCAACTCTCGTCCATTGGGACGCCACAACGTGGAGTAGGCAAGTATTATACTTGGCTGAACCACGTGATAAACCATCGTGTCTCTTGTGTTTGTTCTCACTGTTACTATTGTGTTTCTCAAGAGCTCGGTCCTTAGCCACTTGATTTCATTGTGCTAACATTTAATCAAGTTTTGTGGCTTTAAGTTTTAAGTTTTTACAGGATCACCTATTCACCCCCCCCCCCTCTATGTGCTCTCATATGTGCTTTCTAAAACTTTTCCAGGTGACCTGGCAACCGTATCTTGATCCATATTTCGCCAGCATACAGTTGAGCAGCATGTGCTCAATAGACGAGGACATCTACCTAATGAGGTGTCCCCTCATTTGTTTTTATGCTGTTGAGTACCACTTGCCCCACAGAGTTGCTCGACAGTTCGGATTGCGACAGGAGTTTCCGGTGGAGCCCTTCTCGACTTCAATAGAACTTCATAAGTGAGTGACTATATCCACTTGTTATTCTAACTATTATTTCAAATATTCAATGAGTTACTAATATATGTGTCTAACTTTTGCAGGTTCGACAGACAGAGACAGAAGAAGGTCACGGACTTCGAGACCCACCACCGTGATTATATTGATGAATGGGAACAGCAGGGGGATCTTAACTATGTTATGTGTTTTGGACTATGTTTTGTGGACATTGTATTTTGGACTATGTTTTGTGGACATTGTATGAAGAACTATGTTATGTGGATGTTTTTATATTCTCTGTTATTTTGTGATGTATTATATGTTGAAATGTGGTCATGTCTTATAATATGTGATTATTTGAACTATGGTTGTTAATAAAACAAGGGGAACTCTCGTGATTTTTTTTGTGAATTGTAAAAAACATGACAAGCAATAAGTAACTCATCTTCGGAGTTCTAAACTATTTTGGATATTCAAGTAGAGTTCTAAATTATTTTGGATACGAAAATACTACATAACAGGCTCAAGTTTCTTCAATCAGAATCACAATCTATAAGTAACTCATCTTCGGAGTCATCCGTCGTGCAATCCTCAACGACAACCTCATTCCACTTGCTGCATTGTCCTGCATCACACTTGTCAACAGTTCTCTTTTAATAATTGGCTTTTGCTTCATCTGCAGCTTGGGAGAATAGCTCATCCTCAGCCTCAGCCTCATCATACTTCTGCTTGTAATAAGCCGCCTCTACCTCTTCGACGGCCTGAGACATAAACTCGTCCTCTTCCTCTTGAGCATGTAATCCTGCCTCAACTAGTGCGATGAGCTCACTCAACCTTGATGTGTCGTCCTCCTCTTCTCCATGTAATCCTGCCTCTGCGAGAGCGATAAGCTCACTCAATCTAGATGTGTCGTCCTCCTCCTCTTCCATCAGCTCAACCGTCGTCATTTTATCCTGAACATATCTTGCATGCGCCTCATCCGCCAAATAGTTTACGCCACATCCAATATCTGCAAATATAATGAGAAAAATAAGTTAGCAAAGTCAAGATAAATAAATTGTACTAACATAATTATAGTATCATTTTTCTCACTCACTTCCCTTGAGGCGATCAGCAAGATTATCCAACATCTGTTTCTCGGCTCGAGCCGCTTCCCATTCCCTTGCATCCTGTGCTCTCTTCTCATCTGCCGCCTTCAACCTCCTATACTCTGCACGCTTCGGGCTGTCATAAAAGGCAGATTTCGTGGCCCTACGCATGTCGCGTATGCGATCGTTAATGTACGAATCGACGAGCTGAGATCCACAACGCATCTTCTGTCCCATTAGTCTCTTGGACTCTATTGTGTGCATCACCTCTCCTTTGTCGTCGTAACTCTCCCAACTGCATTTCCTCGTCTCCTACAAAAAATAGTAAGTACCGCTATAACATTAAAGCTAGTGCAAATAAATGAATAAATACCAACCTCATCGTAATCGACCATATGTCCACAAAAATATCCAACACCAAGCTCGAAAGGAACTAATCCATACTTAGCTTCAATACCACATTTGCATAGTACTGGATCAAATTTCAACTCTTCCGCCCACTGATTTTTTTTCTTTTCCTTTACCTCTGGCTCTGGCTAATGGGACAAAGGACCATACAACCACTCTCTGAAACGACACTTACGCCACCCGTATGGTTGCAGAAGAATAAATTAGTAATTTATTATAAAAAATAACTAGTTTATACATTTAGCGTATCGATGGGCTCACATAATTAATGTTCGGACACACGAACTGCTTCTCATGGTCTTCGTCGATGACAGCACGGTCTCCACAATCGCATCAAGACGGTGAGTCCATCCGTCTTTCTGTTGCTACCTCCTTCTCCGCATCCGTTATTGGTGGAGGATTCGGGGGAGGAGGTACCCAACGCTTAAAACGCTCATGACTAGTCCTTCCACACAACCAATTAGCGAAAAGAAGATATCGAGGGTCAAATTTATCAGGACCGTCGATCCACTGGAAAAAGAAACACCTCAGGTGCCCCTAAAACAATGGAACGAAGCACTATTACACATCTACTAAATAATAAATGCGAACAAAATTAAGTCACAAGTCATAAGATACGTACGTCAAAACCACCACAAAGGTAGAAGCAGCGAGCAGCCGTGTCTGGATGTTTGGATTGACATACTCAAGCCAGTCTGCCACAGTCACAGTTAGGCACAGGGAGTTCAGGAGGAACATAAGCATCCTTACTAGATATGTCAGGATATAACTCCCGAGAACGACCTCTCTTCTGCCACAACGCCTTCCGGTACATGTCTTTCATCTAATAAACGATTATAATTATCACTTGTACCTAATAGGTTTACACAAATGAACCAACACACTGGAACAGTATATCATCACACTAATTCTATGCCTATGTGTGTCATGGCACCAGCGTTCACAGCAGGTTAACAAAAACTATTAAATAAAATATACTCATCATATTAATGATACTATATATATTATGAGCAACTATGGAAACTAATAATCGAAAAAATACAACCCAATATACAAAACGAATCAGTTGGACACCATACCTTGGTCTACAAAGTGAACCAACTCGAATCTTTGAATCCAGCAAAAATTTTGACGAAGTTTTGAAATGAGAGGAAATGTGCTCCTCTCGGCCAGCAGCGCGGCCGGTTTTATAGGCCTTCGTAGCTCGGCGCCAAGATCTGTGGCGCCGAGCTACGAGGCCGCGTCAATGCCATGTCAGCCCTAGGCGCAGGGAGCCGTTACAGCTCGGCGCCATAGGCTGTGGCGTCAAGCTGTGTTACCTCGGCGCCACAGCCTATGGCGCCGAGTATCGGGTCCAAAATTGCATATAAAATTTCTGGGGTCTAAATGTAAATATTTTTCAAAAGTGGGGCTGAAAAAGTAAAAATTCGGACCGAGGGACGGGCGGGCGGGTAACTGGAATTCGGATTCTGTAGACAAACCAACCAGGGCGGCCCACTGGTCCGACCAGCCCACCATGAGCTAACCCGAACCAAACCACGCGAGAACCGGCTGGCCCGGTCGCCTCCTCGACAATGAGCCGCCGGCCCGCCGCTCAACGCCACCCACCCGCTTCCAACGTCGGGACCCACGTCACCCGTCTCCCATCGATTCACCCTCCCCGGCTCCCCGCCCCTCCCGGTTTTCTTCCTCCCGGACCCCGCCCCGGCGGCCGCCGATTTTGGGGAAGCCCGGCCGTTTCGCCTCCCGAAAACCCGGGTGAGTTCTCCTTCCACATCTCCATCCCACTCACCCCTTCATTTCGGGTTCTTCTGGTTTATCTCGCTCCCGCCCCCGGGCATCGGCTGATTGGGGATTTAGTAGGACACGCGAATCCAATTGTGCCGTTCCTGACGCTGACGCCCGGCGGTGATGGCTGATGCAGCAGCGTTCGTGCTCTTGCCTGATGGAGAGGGACGCGGTTCTGGAGGACGCGGCGGCGGGGGATGGGGAGGAGCAGGACCAGGACCAGGAAGAGGTGGTGGTGCCGATCGGAGCGCAGAAGCACGATCCGGCGTGGAAGCACTGCGTCATGGTGCGCTCCGACGGCCGGATGCGCCTCAAGTGCGCCTACTGCGGCAAGCACTTTCTCGGCGGTGGTATCCACCGCTTCAAGGAGCACCTGGCCCGCCGCCCCGGGAACGCCTGCTGCTGCCCCAGTGTGCCCCGCGACGTCCAGGACACCATGCTCCGCAGCCTCGCCGCCGTCGCTGCCAAGAAGATGCAGCGCAAGCTCGCCGCCGCCAGCACGACGCCCGCCTCTGTCTCTACGGCTAGCGGGGGTACCGGCAGCCCCATCCACATGATCTCGCTCAACGAGGTGCTCGACTTCGAGGCCGTGCCGCTCGAGGAGCAGAGGCCTCCGGTTCCGGAGGGCAGCATTAGGGGGAGTACCAGCGGTAAGAAGAAGAGGAAGCAGGTGACCTACGCCCCTGCTCCGCCACTTATACCCCAGATCCGGCCGCAGCATGTTCGGTCTACCCCTCAGAACAATCTTCTTCACGGGCTGCAGCATGTTCCGCCTACTCCTCAGACCAACCCTCTTCATCAGGTTGTCATGGCAGTGAACGCAGTGACACCAGCAGAGCATTTCGAACATGCTGCCCCCTCGGAGAAGGAGCATGTTTCCGTGGCAGTTGGGAGGTTCTTGTATGACGCCGGTGTGCCATTGGAAGCGGTGAACTCGGTCTACTTCCAACCGATGCTCGAGGCCATTGCGGCGGCAGGGGGGAGGCCTGAGACGCTCTCGTACCATGACTTTCGCGGTCACATTCTTAAGAGGTCACTCGACGACGTGACGGCTCGCTTGGAGTTCTTCAGGGGGTCATGGACCAGGACGGGCTGCTCGGTGTTGGCTGACGAGTGGATCACTGATAAAGGCAGAACCTTGATAAACTTCTCCGTGTATTGCCCGGAAGGTACTATGTTCCTCAAGTCGGTGGATGCAACCAGCATCGTCACATCTTCAGATGCACTGTACGAGCTACTAAAAAGTGCAGTCGAGGAAATTGGCGAGAAAAAAGTTGTCCAGGTTATCACAAACAATTCTGAGGTCCATGCAGCTGCCGGAAAAAAGCTAGGTGAAACATTCCCCACATTGTTCTGGTCTCCATGCACTTTCCAGTGTGTTGATGGCATGCTCGAAGATTTCAGTAAGGTGGAGGCAATTAGTGAGATAATAAGTAATGCAAAGGCCATTACGGGATTTGTCTACAACAGCGCATATGCGTTGAATCTGATGAAGAAGTATCTGCAAGGGAAGGATCTGCTGGTTCCTGCGGAGACTCGTGCGGCTATGAACTTTGTGACGTTGAAGAATATGTACGGTTTGAGGGAGGCTTTGCAAGCTATGGTCAACTCGGATGAATGGATAGACTTGTTGCCAAAGAAAGGAGGGATTGAAGCAAGCAATCTTGTTAATAATTTGCAGTTTTGGAACTCCTGTGCTGCCGTCGTTCACATCACTGAGCAACTTGTGCACCTTCTTAAGCTAGTCGGTAACCCCAAGAGGCCTTCTATGGGTTATGTATATGCTGGACTGTACAAGGCAAAAGCAGCAATCAAAAAAGAGCTGGTGAGTAAGAACGATTACATGGTTTACTGGAATATTATCGACTGGAGGTGGGACAACCAGACACCACAGCCACTTCATTCAGCTGGTTTCTTCCTGAACCCTCTATTTTTTGATGGAATTCGAGGTGACATATCAAATGGAATATTCTCAGGAATGCTAGACTGCATAGAAAGGCTGGTACCTGATGTGAAAATCCAAGATAAAGTACAGCGAGAGCTCCACATATACCGGAGTGAAACAGCAGTGGATTTTCGTAGGCAGATGGCTGTCCGATCTAGACGAACTTTACCTCCTGGTTAGTGTTTCAAAATTCTCGTGAACTAGATCACTCGCTAGTATTATCTTTTTGTTTTTACAAACATGAGTCACACATTTGTGGTTTTAGATCATACCAAATAAGACGTAACTTTTCTGACAAACCTTGTTAGCCTTCTTTCAGAAATTGGAAACTTGTAAGCCTATTGCATCCTTTGATCGCGGTAATCATAAGGTGAGGTACTGAACTTTGTTGTTTACTATTGTTATTGACTTGCAGCTGAATGGTGGTATACATATGGAGGAGCTTGCCCAAATTTAACACGTCTAGCGGTCCGTATTCTCAGTCAAACCTGCAGCGCAAGAGGATGTGACCGGACGAACATTCATTTTGAACAAGTTCATGATGAAAGAATGAATAGTTTTGAGCGTCAGCGAATGCATGACCTCACCTTTGTACAATACAACCTACGGCTTCAGCAAAGGTAATGAAATCATCTTGTTGCGGAGAAACTTGCCATTAGTTGTTAAAACAGGATATCTTTGGCCTGGTAACAAAGCATGAATGGATTAACCGATTGAGTGATATTTTTGATAGACAACAACACAAGGCGAAAGCGTTTGATCCTCTCTCTGTGGACTACATAGACGTAGTCGATGATTGGGCTGTGGATAGACCTGCAATGTTCTCTGGCCCAGCTGAGCAGCCAAACTGGATGGAGATTAATCAATCAGGCAACCGAATGACATCAAGGGAACCAACTGAAGATGAATTCGAATCCTTCATTGAAGGTACATCCATACGCATTTCCCTTTGTAGGCTTTATCTGTGGGGGTAATGATAGAAGCTGAATATTCAAAGTTCTAAACTTCCTTTCAGGAGTTGATGACGAAATGATCCAAGGTGCTGCACAGGGCTTCCATGAAGATGGTGATGATCCTGCTTGTGGCTGAGGCTATATAGATTGACAGCCAGTTAACCTGTAAGCTAATGTTGCATGGCTAAAATCTGGGGTTGCCTGCTGTATTTTTTCGAAACAAGGCCATCTTATTGTGTATCTTATACTTGGTGTCTATTTGGGCTAGTTGTAGAGATATTTTAGTGTCCAGATATCTTCCCGAGTCCATCGTTGGTCTACGACACACATTTTTGTCACAATAAAGTTTGAGGTTTCAGTTCCTGGGCCATTTTTAAAGATATTTTAGGGGGTGTTTGGTTTACGTATCATTCCATCCAAAATGAGATGGTGCATCATAAATCTATTTCTCAAATTTGGTGGCATGATTTATTCCTCGTATTAGTATTAACTAACTATGAGTAATAAGGTGATGATGAATGAACTCATTACCAAACAAAATGTGAGAAGTGAATAGATGATGGACTAGGTCATTTCTCAAACTAAACACCCTATTAGTGTTTATATCTTTCTCAGTCCATCATTGGTCTAGAACACATTTTTGTCATAATAAAGTTTGAGGTTCAGTTCTCGGGCCAGTGTGCCATGATCTTTTTCCCATGAGAAGCAGGCTGATGCCTTTCAGGTCCTTTTAAGCGAAGGTGACTGCATGGATTCCGATTCTTTACAGAAATTTCGATGCCATATTATTATTTCTTTTGAGATTCGTATATGACTCCTTACCTGAATGAAGAATTTCACCTTCTTGCTCTCTCCATGATGAAACAAGCGAGGAATAGTTCAATCTGTTGGAGCTTTATCTAACTTTGTTTTTGTGGTCATCCCTACAAAATGGCTGACCATATCCTATATTCACTTGAAGAAAATATCACACAACACCTAAACCTATGATCACTGTTTGCTTCCTAACCCAACCATCGTAAAACACATGACTATACGTTGGTGATTTGTTCGGAGGAGACCTGCTGCCCCTCGCCGGTGGAGTGTGAGGAAGACGGCTGCGTGGTGACGCTGGTGACCTCCGACGTCGCCGGGAACATGGTGGCGAACTCGTCGAAAGACTCGCTGTATCCGTAGAACAACCTGCTGTTGCTGGCTAGATCTTTGGGCGGTGTCTCTGGCACCGGCGCTGCGCCTTCCAGCATCTGCACCGCCTGCCTCATGCTCGGCCGGCACCGGGGGTCAGGGTGCGAACAGAGCAGGCCGAGTTTGAGCACCAGCTCGACGTCGGCCTCGTCGCACTTGCCGATCCTTTTGTCCCTGGCTTCCACGATCCTCCCGGCCTTCCAGCACTCGAGGACGAGGTCGACGAGCCCGGGCGAATCAAGGTCGTCGTCGCGCTCCATGGGCCGCCGCCCGCACGCCACCTCGAGCAGGAAGGCGCCGAACGCGAACACGTCGGTGCTTGTGGTGGCCTTCCCCGTCTTGCTCATCTCCGGCGCGAGGTACCCCAGCGTCCCGATGACGTGCGTCGTCTGCGGGTTGCTGCCGTGGTCGTACAGCCGCGCGAGGCCGAAGTCGCTGAGCTTGCCGTTCATGTCGGCGTCGAGGAGCACGTTGGCGGACTTGATGTCGCGGTGCACCACCACCTGCTCCCATCCCTCGTGCAGGTACAGCAGCCCGGCGGCGACGTCGCGGACGATCTTGCCGCGCTGCTCCCAGCTCAGCGCCGGCTTGCCGGCGTCGAACAGGTGCCTGTCGAGGCTGCCGTTGACCATGTAGTCGTAGACGAGTACCAGCTCGCCCCGCCGCCGGCAGTACCCGAGGAGCTGCACCAGGTTGCGGTGGCGCAGCCGGCTCATGCTCGCGATCTCGGACACGAACTCGCGCAGCCCTTGCCGGGAGTCGTGGGACACCTTCTTGACGGCAACCTCGGCGTTCACCGGCCGCTGTAGCACGCCGTGGTACACGCGGCCGAAGCCGCCTTGGCCGATGGCGTCGCGGAACCCCCTCGTGGCCGCGTGCAGGTCCTTGTAGCTGATCCGGTGAGGCCCGTACTGTATCTCCCAGTCCTCTTGCTCCTCGGCGAACCGCCGGTGCCTGACCACGAGAGCTGCGACTGCCACCGACGCTAAGAGGAGTGCCACGACGACAACGAGGGACAGCGTGACCAAGTTTAGCCGCGACGTCTTCTTCTTGGACGATGGGACCGGCGGCAGCTTCGAGGCGTCGAGGTCCGTCGCGCGTCCGTCGCCTAGGCGGAAACTCCAGCCAAGAACGTAGTGAGAGGTGGAGGCCGCGCCGTTCGCCGCCGTGAACCCGACGTACGTGTCGTCGGCCACGGCCGACGAGAGGTTGACGATGGAAGACACGAGCGGGACAGCCGGCCTGGGCTTGCGCGCCGGCGCCACCGTCACCTCCAGGCGCATGCTCGCGCCGTCGTACTCGACCCACGCCTGCAGGGGCTCCCCGCTGACCAGGCTGATGTTGACTAGGCTGCCGGCGTCGACGTACGCCGCCGGCGCTGAGCTCACGGACACCAGGCTGTTGACGTCGATGCCGACGTGGTTGTCGTTGATGTCGCTAAACTCCTCGTCCTTGGCCGTGTCGAGCTCGACGGCGACGACCCCGCTCCTGGCCTTCCCCGTGTCGTCGGACGTGTTGAACAGGCCGAGGTTCTTCCCGGCCACCGCGCCGGGCACGGTCGGCGACGGCGCCAGCGCGAAGGCGATCCCGTGGCCGTGCGCGTCGTCGTGCCGCGGCACCATGGCGAACACGAAGGTGGTGGAGAAGGAGCGCGGCGTGGAGGAGGCGTCCTTGAAGCGGAGCGGCACGGGGTAGAAGCCGTGCCCGAACACCTCGTTGGTCGCGTTGGTGAGCTGCAGGAGGCCGGAGGAGGTGACGACGGCCGCGCCGCTGGTCGTGACGTTGCCGCTCGCGAAGCCACTGAGCACGAACTCCCCGGGCGCCGATCCGGATCCGCCTCGGGCGAGGAGGAGCAGGACGGCGGCCACCCGCACGGCGAGAGCGGCCGCTGGCATGGTGTGGAACGAGGGAGGCAGTGACCTGGACTGGCTGGCAGCGATGAGCGGAGCCGCAGCCCGCACCGCAGGTGTGCGTTTGCTTATCTCAGGTCAGTGACCTGGACTGGCTGGCTACTCGTTGCCTGCTGCCGGTGCCGGATAACTGGTGTAAGGTAATGGGATTGGTCTGCTGGTGGCGTCGTCGTCATCGTTGCGGTCTCCATCTCGATCAACCTCAGCTGGTGGTCCGCGTCGCGTGTGGCGAGACGGTCGTCGAAGTGGACGGCGCCGGGACCGGGGTTGGCTACTGCTGCTCGCGGGTGGCTTGACAAGGATGGATGGCATGGTGGGGCTACTCACGACAAGTCTAGGCTGGAGAAGTTTGGATTGGAATTTTAGAATTCCAACTTTGTGTGCGTGTGTGTGTGGATGCCAACTGCTGAGTCAGCAGTGTTCAAACGACGAGGCGCTCAGAGCATCTTCAAAAGCTCCTCCTCTAAATCCAGTTTTTTTTTGAAAAACACAAAAAAAATGTCTCCAATAGTTTCCTAAAACGCTCCTAACTTTTTCATATCCCTTAAAACTCTCTTATAGCTATAAATAAGAGGTTTTTTTGCTCTCTAGAAATAATATGCCGTTTTAAGGGGAAATGATTAAAATTTATCTTACTAATTATTTACATGTATCTTAAAATTGATTTTGAGGAGTCGTTTCTAGGGATGCTCTTAGGCCAGGCCGGTGCTCACTATCCTTAGTACCGACCAGGACCCTACGGTCGATAGCTGTCCGTACAGCCTCGCGATGGTCGGTATCCACCGACCGTCGACTGCCACATATCTTTTTTTAATTGGTCTATGTCATTTTATGAATTATGCAACTTTCATTTTTACATATTACATATTTTATGTTTGACAAATTATGTAGATTTTATTTATGATTTATAAACTATTTAATTTGTATTTACTTTTATGAACTATATTTTTTAATATTGCTTAGTTATATATCTAGATGTAATTGTATTTTAGTAAAATGTGTTTCATTTCAAATAAGAGTATGTAAAAAGGTTGATGTAGCGCTAAGGTGACTATAGGCTAATAGTAAAGGTTGTGCACTATTACTATGAACTTGCGGACAATGATAGATATAGATTGAGCGATAGCTGATGTGGCGGTAGATATAGACTAGTGGCATTAGATCCGATCTTATATTGCTAGAGATACACATAAACCTCACGGTCATCGGTGGCAAATTAAGTTACTACCAGTAAAATGCCAACTGGAGAAGGTACTCGTTGTGGTGCCATTCTTGCGCCATCCTCGATGTCAAAGAAATAATTTCTTGCGTTGAGGATTTCGACATCATTACTACCTGCTCCCACACCATCCCATGCGGTTGCATCTCCTTCATCCTCTCGACCACTGGTCGCTTCATGATGGTGGTGCCCTCTTCACCGCCTCCCCATCCGGCCATGTTCCCATGCCGATGCTGGACCGCTCCACCACATATCCATAGCCTCCGGCTATCCACCGCACTTTAAGTCGGACGATGGAGGGAGCGCAACAGGCGGGCCACACCAGCTATTTCTTTTGGAAAAAACTACTTTCGGGTTCGAGCCCTTTGGTTTAGCTTTTGATTTTTAGGGGTAAAAGCCAAACCAAACACACCCTAAATCATTTACTTAGTTTACGATACAGATGGCGGTGAGCTTATCATGTTATTTTATGGTGATAAACAACTATGTGTGATGATGAGTTGCTATGGAATGATATAAACGATTAGTTTATTTTTAGTAAACGACGAAGTAGTTGGATCTACTGGAGAGCCAGAATTTATTCAAACCTGGACAAATTAAAAAGATTAAATAATATAATAAAAATGATCATAGGAAGTATTTATTAATCACCTATAAATGTGTTACTGATATTTAACACGAGGTAGACTTATCTTCGAGTTTTTTATGCTCTGAAACCGCCATGTTATGATAATATTATCAAGTATTTTAAATAATTTTCACTTAGTGTATCACATCATCAAGTGATTGAACCATTCATCTGAAATCTTGTTGTGCATTCACCCTTAATTTAGTTTCATTATAGAGAAAACTCTTTCAACCAATGCTGTTGAAAATGACAGTAATAATGTCAATTTCTCCCCCACTTAGTCATCGGTGAATGTGAATTTTTATGCATTAATAACTTAATTAGTAACTTAGTTAGTAATGTAGTTCATAGCTTAGTTATTACATAACTAGTTAAGTAGTTAGTGACCTCTTAGTTAACTAGTCAGTAGTAGGTAATTACTTTGATAGTTAGTAGTTAGATAGCTACCCAATTAATAGCGGTCACTAAAACGATACTTCCAATAGCTATGCTGCCAACAATGATATATTCTTAATTTTAGGCAGACAAATACAAGGTTCAAGTGAAAAAAGATGCACTTACATTGTTCTTGTTACCACACTCAAACTCAAGCAAACCTCCACGTGCAAGGATAACTAGATCTCCACAATCACGTACACAAAGAGAGTTATCAAGTCGTTCGTTGGCAAAAACCAAACACATGATTATAAATGTAACCGATCTGCCTAAACAACTTTGCTTATACACCAAAATCAAAATTATCTACCTAGGGTTGCAAATTTCACATAACATAAGCTAACTCAACACATATAAAATGAGGAAGAGATGAAGGATACCTTGCTTTGAAAGGTCTAAGGATCAAATCCAAGCTTCCAAGGTTGAATCAATAGATTAGAGAAGGCTGGAAGAATTGGGGACAGGGAGAGGGAGAAAGATGAGAAATAAATGAGGTTCGCCCCGGCTAGTGAACTGATGTTGATTAAATTAGAGCATGACGTCACGAGCTATGACATTGAGGTACTGCCACGTCAGAGCCACAATAACGTTCACTCTATTTATAACATAATACCTCGGTGCTTTGACCTATAACGCCAAGCCATATAACCTCAACACCATTGGTCACGACGCTCACAGCCGAGTCCAAATACGGTATCAATCCCATCAAGGATGTAATTGTAAAATTTTTTTATAAAAGAGAGGTAAAATACATAAAATACCGAGTCCATTATTAACATGTGGCAAAGACTCTAAGCAGACTAAGTTGTGTTTGTGCGTTTCTGTAAAATGCTTCTGCTGCTAAAAGGCAAACACCAACCAACAAAATGACAGAAGCACGAGAAGCTACCTTTTCACGAAGTGGCTGCTTTTGTATAGTATCATTTTCAGTTGTTTTCACCAATCAACTTAAGACTTTTTGCAGCACATAGCTCACATTACCCTTTTGACATCTTATGGTGTTTTTTTCACAACTCAGACTTGAACAAAACATATACGCTAAGCCGCTAAGGGCCTATTTGGTTCCTTTGGACTAAAATTTAGTCGAGTTTGTAGGGACTAAAAGTATTTAGAACGCATTAAGTGACTCGTAAGAAGACTAAAATATCTCTTAACAATCTTCTGTCATTAGTGTAACAGAAATAAATGAGTGGCAAAAGGTGGAATTAATATGGTTTAGTCCATTTTAGTCACCCTTTGAGGTACTAGAGACTAAAGCAGTTTAGTTCATGTTTTAGTCCCACCGTTTATCTATTTATGGACTAAATGAGACTAAAATAGAAGGACTAATCTTTAGTCCCCAAACCAAACAGGGCCTAAGTTCACTCCTTAGTTACAAGATCAGTTGACCACCAAGCACAGAAGTTTCTGATAAAGCATCAAGAAGTGGACTACGGCGGGTCCAATGACTTATGACTTCTGAACGGCGGAGAACTTGACCAGAGGCCACCTAAGGAAGGCCTTTTTTGTTTATATATATAGTGGAAGAGTTTCTCTCAATTATTTCAGTGATACATAATTTATTTATCTTCGCCAGCACCTATGTCTTTAGCAGATTCAAACACTATTTTACATTAGACTATATTGTTTATATAGTGAATTTTGAAATATACGACGAGATAAAAGATTGAATGTGTAAGATGTCGGACACAGTCCACTTCCGCCCTTTCTCGCGAACTTTGTCTCCTCTCCGCCGGCTCTCCCTCCCTGGCAGAATGTGACATGAGAAAAAGGTGACGCCCCCAAAGTCAAAGGAGGGGGCATGCGTTGCGTGCATGGCAGTAGTGTGGTTGCCAAATTTTTACACTTTCCAGTCAAATAGTTCTCAGCTAGACGTACAGTTAGACTAGATTTAATTACTGGAGACTTCTGTGGTCGCATTTGCATGCATTTAGTTCTAGAAGCGTCAGGTTAGCTTTACAAACCAAGTTGTAGCTAGGCTTACAGTTCAAAGTGAGCGAAGCCCTCACTTACGCGGCAGCTGATACAGTCAACTGAGGACGAAGGCCGGGCAAGCAGAAGAGGGTACCTCGTCGTCCATGTGCATCACGATCTCATCAAGGCCAGATCGACCACCGTATCTATCCACTAGCTGAGAATTTGCACCCACACACCCACCCACCACGACGCTACACCAAACAACAACCCCTGCATTGTATGCGAGTCAGCAGGTACGTAGTACTGCATATACTGCTACACGCATTCAATAAAGGGAGCCAATTATCTATATATAGTTTTGTAAATAAACAAATAAACCAGAAACAGATTCGATAATTAACATATCTCGAACTGCAGGCCTTCCAAACTAACGTACGTTATTAGAATTGAAATCGCATTCCAAAAATATGGCATAGCAACTATATATAAACGTAGACTGATCCACCACACCGTACCCTTGGTATATATGAGAGAGGGTTCCATGTTGTGCGTGTTGTTCAAACCCTTCCTGACTTCACTCCTTGGCTGGCAGTTGGGACGACGACGACCGGCCGTCCATGTGGTAAAGCATGCATGCAAGATGGTCATTCAAGGCAAATACGACGAGGAAATGAGACGCAGACAGCAGTTGTCACACCTCGCGCGCGCGTGCAGAGGGTCGGCGGCGCCATACTCAGGGGCTAGGGGTCCGGATCTGACCATGCTGGGTAGAACAGTAAGGTTAGGAAAAGACACTTTCATGTCAACGTGAATATGGACAAACAAGAAAAGAAGACCTTGTTGCTAGAACCAAGAGCACTAGCGGTTTCTTTCTTTCAGACATTTGATCTATATGGAGGACACCATGCATATGGATATCCATATGAGTACAGAGGAGGGTGTGGATAAGTAAGAGGTGAAGGAGGAGAAGCGTCAACAGTAGGAGAAGCGTTGGTGGTATGATCATCACTGAGAGGAGTATCTATGGATGGTCGGTAGGGACACATAGGAGGAGGATACGTGTATGCAAGGAAAGGTTGTAGACTCAAGGAACACCGTATCTATCCACTAGCTGAGAATTTGCACCCACACCCACCCACCACGACGCTACACCAAACAACAACCCTCTTGCATTGTATGCGAGTCAGCAGGTAGTAGTACTGCATATACTGCTACACGCATTCAATAAAGGAACCCAACCCAATTATCTATATACATAGTTTTGTAAATAAAGAAATAAAACAGAAACAAATTCGATAATTAACATAACTCGAACTGCAGGCCTTCCAGGGATCGATCCCTACAAGTAGAGATGGCCAAATGGGCCGTCCGGCCCGGACCCGATGAAGCCCGGCCAAAAACCGGGTCAGGCCTGCTGAGCCCACGGGCTTAATTTTCTGTCTAAGCCTGGCCTGCAGCGGGCCTAACCGGGCCGAGCCAGCCCGTTTAGCACGAAAAAACGGGCCGAAAAGCAGGCTAAATGGATCGGTAAGTACGTTTTAGTGTAAAAAAACGGGTTTAACGGGCTTAGAGGTAAACGGGCCGTGCCTAGTTTCCTGTCCAAGCCCGCCCGCTTATTCGTACCGTGCCGGGCTCGGACCGGACCAAAAAGCGGGCTTCGTGCCGGGCTCACGGGCCTCGTGCTTATTGGTCATCTTTACCTACAAGACTAACGTACGTTATTAGAATTGAAAACGCATTCCAAAATATGGTCTAGCATTCTAGCAACTATATATACACGTAGACCGATCCACCACACCCTTGGTATACGAGAGAGGCCGGGTTTCATGTTGTGCGTGCTGTTCAAAACCTTATATATGCATGTCTCCCGACTTCACTCATTGGCAGTTGGGACGACGACGACCGGCCGGCCGTGTGGTAAAGCATGCAAGATGGTCATTCAAGGCAAGGACCCATATGATGAGGAAATGAGACGCAGACATCAGTTGTCACACCTCGCGATGCCGTACTCAGGGGTTGGAGGTCCGGAGCTGACCATGCTGGGTAGAACAGTAAGGTTAGGAAAAGACACTTTCATGTCTAGGTGAATATGGACAAACAAGAAAAGAAGACCTTGTTGCTAGAACCAAGAGCACTAGCGGTTTCTTTCTTTCTTTCAGACATTTGATCTATACGGAGGACACCATATGGATATCCATATGAGTATAGAGGAGGGTGTGGATAAGTAAAAGGTGAAGGAGGAGAAGCGTTGGTGGTATGATCATCACTGAGAGGAGTATCCATGGATGGTCGGTAGGGACATGTAGGAGGAGGATACGTGTATGCAAGGAGAGGTTGTAGACTCAAGAAATAGAGATAAGCAGTGATGTATAAGAGAAAGAGCATCGAAGAAGATCTACTCCACATTGGCAAGGGTGTTAAGGTATACTCCCTCCGTTTCGTTTTAGTTGTCACTATCCAGCGACAACTAAAAAGAAACGGATGGAGTATATTGTGGAAATTGATCGTTGAGCAAGTCGAGGAAGTGTTTAAATTTCAGACTCCATCTTAGAACCATGTTGAAATAGAGGGTAAGAGGCTATAATACGAACCAAGATGAGTGAATTAGAGTGTGGAGTGTAGACCAAACTAGTAGCTGGCTGCGTTGTGGAATGTGGATAGACAAGGTTCTCCGGCTCATTGGCCCATCCGAGGAAACAAATGGATAGGCAACCATGCAGCCAACAAATCACATGCAGAGAGTCGTATGGGCCTTTCTTCCATTTATCTGCAAACAATGTTAAAAAGACCTGTTTTGAAAGCTCTGAATTTAAAAGGAGCTCTTTATCTATCCAGGAAGACGATTAGACGACGAGCAGAGTACTTTATTCTTACTGTCTATTTTGGTCCTTCAGATATTTAGACATATCTTCTGGCTCTTCCGTCCATCTTGGTAAAAAAGAAAGGCTTTTACAGTTCTACTTTTACTGGAATGTTCCTCCAGATTTAAGGATATCCCCCCCAAAAAAAATGTGTTGCACGCTCGTCCCACGGTGATGTTGTTCTCTTTCGTCTCTTCGCTTCTGCTCTGGGCTGGGCAGGGAGCTGACGATGTGACGGCAGAGCTCAGGCGGAGATTAGCTGCTGGCGGTCGGCGCTGGAAGGCGAACAAGGTGACGGCGTCGTGACGGTGGTGATATCGAACGTCGTCGGGAACACGTTGACGAATTCATCGAACGTCTCGTAGTGTCCAAATATCCTGCCGCCAGCGCCGCCTAGATCTTCCGGCGGCGTCGACGGCAACGACGCAGCGCCTTCCAGTATCTGCACCACCTGCCTCATGCTTGGGCGGCAGCGAGGGTCCGGGTGCGAGCACAGCAAACCGAGCTTGAGGACCAGCTCGAGATCGTCCTCGTCGCACATGCCGATCCTAGGGTCCCTGGCGTCTTTGATCCTCCCGGTCTTCCAGCGCTCAAGGACGCTGTCGACAAGCCCCGCGGGGTCGCCATTGTTGCCGAGTGACTCCATGGGCCTCCGGCCGCAGGCCACCTCGAGCAGGAAGGCGCCGAAGGCGAACACGTCGGCGCTGGGCGTGGCCTTGCCCGTCTTGATCATCTCCGGCGCGAGGTACCCCAGCGTCCCGATGACGCGCGTCGTCCGCGACTCGCTGCCGTGGTCGTAGAGCCGCGCGAGACCGAAGTCGCTGAGCCTGCCGTTCATGTCGGCGTCGAGGAGGACGTTGCTGGCCTTGATGTCGCGGTGCACCACCACCTGCTCCCACCCCTCATGCAGGTACAGCAGCCCGGCGGCGACGTCCCGGACGATCTTGGCGCGCTGCTCCCAGCTCAGAGTCGGCTCGTTGCCGGCGCCGAACAGGTGCCTGTCGAGGCTGCCGTTGACCATGTAGTCATAGACGAGCAACAGCTCGCCCCGCCGCCGGCAGTAGCCTAGGAGCTGGACCAGGTTGCGGTGGCGCAGCCGGCTCATGCTGGCGATCTCCGAGACGAACTCCCGCAGGCCCTGCCGCGAGTCGTGGGACACCTTCTTGACGGCCACCTCGACGCCGCCCGGCCGCGGGTGCACGCCGCGGTACACTACGCCGAAGCCGCCGACACCGATGACGTCGCGGAAACCCCTGGTCGCGGCGTACAGGTCCTTGTAGCTGACCCGGTGAGGGCCGTACTCGACCTCCCAGTCCTCCTGCTCCTCGGTGAACCTCCGACGGCGCCAGACCACGAGTACTGTGACGGCAGCTGACACCACGAGGAGCACCACGACGACGAGGATGATGAGCGTTAGGAGCAGCGGCAGCTCCGTCGCCTTCTTGTGCCCCCCAGACGGCGGCGGGGGCCGCGGCAGCTTGGACAGGTCGAGGTCCGGCGCGCGGCCGCCGCCGAGTCGGAAGCTCCAGCCTAGGACGTAGTGCGAGCTCGAGGCGGCGCCGTTCGCGGCCGAGAACCCGACGTACGTCTGGTCGGCCACCGCCGACGAGAGGTCGACCTCGCAAGACACGAGCGGGACGCGCGGCCTGGGCACGCCGACACCGGCCGGCGACACGGTCACTTCGAGCCGCGTGGTCGCGCCGTCGTACTCGATCCACACCTGCAGGAGCCTCCCGCTGGCCAGGGCGACGTCGACGGACCCGCCGGTGGCAGCGTCGACGTACCCCGCGGGCTTGGACGCAACAGACCTGAGGGTGTGGACGTCGACGCCGACGTGGTTGTTGTTGATGTCGTCGAACTCCACGTCCAGCGCCGTGTCGAGCTCGACGGCGACGACCTCGCTCGTGGTCCCGTTGCCCGCGTTGTCCGACGTGTTGAACAGGCCGAGGTACTTCCCCGCGACGGCCAGCCCCGGGCCGGCCGCGGACGGCGCGAGCGCGAAGGCGAGCCCGTGGCCGTGCGCGTCCAGGTACCGCGGCAGGATGGCGGCGACGAAGGTGGTGGAGAAGGAGAGCGGCGCGCCCGAGGCGGCGTCCTTGAAGCGCAGCGGTGCCGGGTAGAAGCCGTGGCCCAACACCCAGTTGGTCGCGTTGGTGAGCTGCAGGAGGCCGCCGGAGGAGGTGGCGGCCGCGCCGCTGGTCGTCACGTTCTCGCGCGCGAAGCCGGTGAACGTGAACTCGACGGCGGCTGCGGCCGGCGCTGGAGCGAGCAGCAGGACGGGCACCATCACGCGCACGGCAACAGTAACAGCCGCCGCCATGGTGGAACTGGAGCAGGACGGTGATCTCGCAGCGCGGCACAGTACAGCAGGTCAGCAGCCGGGGCTGCGCTCGACCTATAGCTTTCGGGACGGACCGGCTGCAATAAGTCATCGATCGATCGAGGTCTACACGGCTACATCGGTGAGGTAGCGGCGTAGCGCCTGGGTTTCTCGTGCGCGCGGCCCGGGTAGGTAGGGCCGTAGGGGAAGCGTGGTCCCCGCCGATTGCGGCCGGGGGCCGGGGGAGAGAGAGAGGGACGTGGGAGTGGACGCCTGGATCCTGGACGGCGACGGGAACGGCTTCGGAGGGAGGGGAGCGCTGGACCGGGCCGGGAGTGGATTCGTAGCTCGGTATTTCGCATTTTCCCTGGACTCGGGCCCGTTTGTATTTTTAAATAAATTAAACTAATACTTTATCTCGTGTAGTTAATGAGGAAGCTCACGAACTAGCTCGCAGATTTAATGAGTTAAAATTATTAGCGCTGAATTATATAGGTTTTATATTACTCTATAATTTTTATTTTACACAACTAGTTGATGATTGAAGTAAACTCTATAAATTTAAAAATAATATAACTTCATCATTTTATTTAAATGAATATATAGATCTAACGGACCACCCAATGCTACTTGCATTAGTAGTTGTTGCTAGTTTTTTTTTTTTGGCTTGGTTGGCCACTAAATACAGGCTTCAAACTCGGGTGAACCTGCAAAAGAAAAATGTCTTCAACGATGACACCTGCGAAGTGAAGTGAGCACAATGGCCCCTGAAACTACCTCGCATCTCCTCTTCCACTGTGGTTTTGCCAGATCCTTTCACAGACGTCACTTGCTATTGCTAGAGACGTGGTGCAGTATCCTCAGCGCATAATCTCTTGTACACACCGTGTTCCATGTAACCCAATGTGTCCTCTTTCTCCCCTGCTCTCCGAACCTGTATGATTCACGTGTTATTCCTTTTCCGCTTCTTGGCATATAGTTAACGGAATGAACAGGTGGGGATCCTATCCCCACTAGACAACCAAAAAAATATTTTAAAATTAAATTTGGTTTGACTCGTAATCTTAACGAGCTGGAAAATCCAGCTCTCGTCCGAGTTTGTTTACGGGTTAGATTTGGCTTGTAAAGCTCGTGAAATGAGTATGAAACACACACACACACACATATAAGTGGGTGGCTATGACCTAAGGGTTTATTTGGGAACAAAAGGATTGGAGGGGCTACAATACAATCCCCCTTTGTATTCAAATTAAGGCAGCGAGTAATAACATTTTAGGGCTTGTTCGTTTTGGAGTGGATTGAGGGGGATTGGAGGGGATTAAATCCCCTCCTCCAATCCCCCTCAATCCACTCCAAAACGAACAAAGCCTTAAGTGAAAACTCAGTTTGTACATAAAGAAGTAAAAAAAAAGGGACAGATTTTGTTAAGGAGAGAATTGAACCAACTCAGATGAGTAAAGGGTAAAATAAACTAAAAAATACTTTAAGGAGCTATGTGAATATTGTCCATATATTTCTAAAGAAGCAAAACATCTCGCAGGTTAAATCAAAGACTATGTTTTATAAGTGTTACTAGCTAGCTAGCTTATAATGAAATGTACTATTTACCTTCCTCGTTAACTATATTCTGTTTTCTAATGTCCAATGCTAGCTGCACGCCTGCACGTACGCGGGTCCCGTTCCGTTCCTCCGCCAGGACGCGATGTGGGGGAAGATACAAATCATGCATCTCATGACCAAGCAAAGCAAAGCAAAGAAAATTAATTAGTTAGGTAGAAGGCGACAAGACGGGAACTGATCAGTTGCCTAGCTAAGCTAGGCAGTGCTAGTGGTGCATTGCATGCACGTGTAGCGCGTGTGCCATTCAACTTGAGGAACTTTCTGTTGGGTGCACGCACATCCACTTGCTGTAAGTGCCAGACGCGCGCGCGTGGACCTGCTAGGTATACATGTAGAGGAGGCACAACACATGTACAGCCGCGTGCAATACGCAAAACGTACGTACGGCCGGCCAGATGCATGGTCCGGTACGGTTCGTCCAAGCAGTTCCCACGGCTGTGGTGTGTGCTGTTCCTGTGCGCACTGCATCGCATGCATCAATCAGACAAGCAAGTACGTATAGGACGGCGCTGGGCCTGCATGCAGAAAGGAAACACCTACCTGCATGCCTGGTGCTTGCAATTGCATTGCAAATTACAACAGACCGTGCGTGGTCACCGGCGGCCATGCACAGGCACGGCGGACGACGACTCGCCCGGTCTCACGTACTACGCCGTACGCGCGGTGGTCAGCTGGAGCGGTCTCGCTTCCGCCGCTTCATACTACCCGCTGGACTGGACGTGTGCTGGCGCGGTGGTCAGCGGTTTCACAGTGCTAGCGGCTGCCGGCTGCTCCTGAATGTGGATGTATTCATTCGTACGACGTACCCTCGCTCTCTTTCCTGCTTGCTGTACGTGTTGGAAAATCCATTGCCGGATTCTGTGCCTGCCTGTCCCCAACAATGATTGATTACCATTATACGTGTTCTGCTGTAAGAACAAAACTGGACGACCAAGAACTAGCTGCTAGCTAGTGTGCTGTGCAAGGAACAGCACACTAGCAGCTATGTCATCAGTATCTGTCAAAAAGAATCGATGGCATCAAAACTAGCATATTTGCTGAAAATTTGTATCTGCACACACACACACACACAAAAACAAACAAGTGTCCGTTTCCGGATCCGGACACTCTGGATTGTTTCCATCCATGATTCATGGGTAGGTGTCCTAGCTTGGATGAACAAACAAGAACATGCATAAAGTATTATCCAACGACGCGCGGTACGGTCCCGTTCCCCACCAGGACGCAATATGGGCCAGATGCGTCAGGAATCTAGATATATAAGCCATTCTCGTCACCACACCCGTCCCGAATAAAGTATCTATAAACGCTGATCTCATGGACGAGCTTAACCAACGCTCCATAATACGTAAGCGATCCAGTACTAAATGTGGTGGTGGTCAGACTTCCATTACCTGCCACGTTGCTGTTTGATGAGCTCCTTCATTGTGATACCCAAAATGACAAAATGGGTGCATATCTACAACTACAAGTAGTATTCTGTTTGCTGAATGCAGTGTCCGGCCCAACAAGGTACATGGAGATGAAAACATGCTTAATTAGTTCTGCACGCGCGTATTAAAGGAAAAAAAAAGGTCCAACCAAAAAAAATTTAAAAATCAAAGCGACGACGTACAAGTTGGCTCGACAAAAAGTTCAAAAAAGGGAAGTACCAAATGCACTTGATTGTATCACTGCTTAATTAGTTCTGCACGCGCGAGATGCTTTACGCAGCATGAAGAGAATACGGTGGTGGACTCGTGGTGTAAAAACTCAAGGACCCATGGATAATTAATGCTCTCCCTTACCACAATACCCTTCGTCTACACTAGTTTCACATATTTTGCCAATGGTAGTTTCTACAATACTCTTTCTCTATTGTCTAGAACTAACTGACAATTATTCTTCTTCCTGTTTTTACTTCTTTTTTTTTTGGTCTTTACAACGTTCTAGCGAAATTGACTATCCGTTTGATTAGTGGGCTGTATGCTCTTATCTTAGACCACTGTATGCGTTGACTTCGTCTAAACTTATGTTTGTTTGATTGTCTACATGTGGAAGGTACGGATTGTATGAGTGGACATAAAACAAATTACTTTATTGTCGTTTAGCTGCATCCACTCTATGCCTAAAATGCGCGTATCTGGCCGGCCACGCTTGCCACGTGCATAGCTTGGACTTTTAGGATGCTATCGCATGGAAGGATTTTTTTTTGTTCTTTCAGCACGTGCGCAGACAGATGGCTTTTCGTGGAATTTATTTTGGTTATTCGATGCACGTACCTATTAAAAATGCGCATTAATTCTGCTGTGAAATGCTCGCTTAATTCTGCTGTGAAGATACTTAGTAAAACTATGTTATCTGTCGGTTTGATACATAATACCAAGCTGAGCTGTATTTGGGCCAGAACCACAGCTGGGCACTGAACCGCACCAGCACACAGGCGAGGTCCTGCAGAAACACAGCAGCATTTACTAGTGACACATGCAGATTACAGCATGGAGAAGAACACTGAGGTTACTTACAGGCAGCAGCAGGGGTGTGATTATGACTCAAGCATGCTCAGAAATATTAATTACTCCAGGAGAAAGATTGCGAAGCTTTACACTGAGACGTGTCATGCATATGTACTCAATTTCTGTAGACTACCGCCTTAGGACTACCGCCGTCCCTGCTTGGCAGATCGACGACCCTGGACGCGGTCGGACCGTCCGAGCTTCTACCCGGACCGTCCGAGCTTCTACCCGGACCGTCCGACCCTTACGCGGACCGTCCGACTTTCTATGCCGGACGTCCGGGGCCGTACCAGGACTGCCGCGTGGCACCCCAATAATGGCGAACACGACCGGCCAGTTCGGATGTACCGCTGTACAAACCGGATACACATATACAGAACCTGCTGTTGCACACCATGCGCCATATTATTACACACCACAGCAGCAGTATGTTTCGCCCTCTACATATTTAAACTATAACGCACCATACAATCACAGACCGATCAACACTATCGATCAGTCACAGCAAGAAGGTCGGTATACTAATGCCCGACCAAATGAGCCTCACAGCCCAGGATCCAGTGGTCTGCCACCGAGTGCAATGGAAAAAATCAGGGAAGAGATGACTGAACTATTTCGAGATAAGTTTAGAGTTAGTGTAGCCAGAGTAGGGCAATCATACCAAAAGCCGTATAATCAACGGTTTGACACTGTCCCATATCCACAAGGGGCAAGGATACCAGAATTTTCTAAGTTTTCTGGTGAGAATGGGAGAAGCACACAAGAACACATAGGCCAGTTCCTAGCACACCTAGGCGAATTGACCGATGGAGAAGCATTTCGTGTTCGGTTATTTTCTTTATCCCTTACTGGTACCACTTTTACATGGTACGCCGCCCTGCCTCCTAATTCCATTAATTCCTGGAATGAGTTAGAAAGTAAATTTCATGAACATTTCTTTGCCGGGGAATATGAATTAGGGCTAGCTGACTTAGCTTCAGTCCGCCAAGGACGCGAAGAATCGGTTAATGACTATATCCGGAGGTTCCGTGACACTAGAAACCGATGCTTTCGGATCCATGTCGCATACAAAGAGCTAGCAGGGTTAGCTTTTAATGGGTTGTTATCCTACTTAAGAGACAAATTAGCAGGGTTAGCTTTCGATAGCCCAACTACATCAGCGGGCTTTAGCCTGTGAAAGCCGATTTAAAGAGACATCAAAATCGGTCGCCCGTACTATACATCTGATAGAGCGTGATAATTCAGATGATGAATCCGCAGATGTATATACCGCTGAGTTTATTTGGCCAACAAAGGCCAAATCTTCAGCATGTTCTTCCTTACAGCCGGTTCAAAAGAATCGACAAGAAGAGATTAAATTTACCTTTAATGTTGCCAAATGTGATAAGATATTTGATGAGCTACTTAAAAATGGCAACATTAAATTAACTCATATTATCCCTCCTATAGATGAATTAAAGGGACGTGCTTATTGTAAGTGGCATAATTCTTTTTCTCATGCCACCAATGACTGTAATGTTTTTCGTCGACAGGTACAATCGGCCATAAATGAAGGCCGGTTGGCTTTTCAGGAGATGCAAGTGGACACACAGTCATTTCCTGTTAATACAATAGATATCGCATGCAAAAAGATCTTAGTTCGGCCCGAATTGGCCGATAAAGGCAAAAGCAAAGACATCATCATTGGTAGTCCTCGCACGTCGAATATATCACAAAAGGAGATTGCTCAAAAGGCTCCGGACGATAAGGCTAAAAAGTCCGGAGGCACCGGGGGGCAGGCACAATTAATGAGCCAAGCACGATAGCCTGGCCTGAATACCACAAACGGTATGGCACCTACGTGCGGACGGTCCGGTGTTCAGATAGACGGTTCGGCTAACTCTGCCGGACAGTCCGCCTATGTCCAAAGGCGTCAGCCTCCACACAAAACCTTAAAAGGGAAGGAGACACAACGGCAAAGCACAAATGGTCGGCTGATCAAAGATGACTCTACTGTTGATCAATTGCTCTCCAAGAATACTAGCGAGAAGACCGTTCTACGTGATCAGTCAACGAAGAAACCTCGGTCACCTGTTAAAACGAAACGGGTAAACAAAACGACCCGAAAGGCGACACAACAAGCATCACCTATTCATCCTATGAGACCAGGGTACTTTCCACCCGTTTACTCATCGTCGGTATATTATCCTGTTCAAACATGGAATGGTACGATGATGAATCCATGGTACATGTATAGTCCCTTTGTCTATTCATACTGGGGGGCACCTCCATTCTATTCCTTTTGATTCAGTGATCAAATGGTCATGGCCGAGAAAGATAAAATCTGAAACGGCCTTTATACATTGGTGCTTTATTAAATGATCTCAATATTGAAAAGCCGGTGACTTACATCAGGTTTAGTTCATATGCTTTTGGTTCGTCAACCTTCACCAAAAGGCAGGGGGGCATATGTTGGAGACCAAATGTGTCTCGCGGACGGTCCGGCCCTGAGGCCGGACGGTCCGCGGTCCGGACTGTTCGCGGTGGTGGCGCGGACGGTCCGCGCGTGCGCAGAATCAGTTAGGGTTCCTAGTTTCTCGCGGGATTGGTTACCTAAAACCACGGGATTAACTCGAAAATCAGTTTGAAGCGGATCCAGACCTCCCCCTTTATATAGATGAAGGGCTACGGCCGATTGAACCCCCAACAATTGATCAAATCAAGTCTATTACTCGTTTTTACCTTATGCATTAGGAGTAGTTCTAGTCTAGTTCTAGTTTAGCCCTAGTTTAGTATTCCAATCCCCAAATTCTCCGCCTCTCCTCGACTCTACGTCGATTAGAGGAGTCTAGGTCGGTCTACCCGAGCCTAGACAACCCCTAGGATCTCTCCTCCCCGACGGGGTCCCTCCCGGGAGCGAGATCCAGGCGCCGCCGGCGACCTTTCGCTGCCCCCTACGCACGCGCGGACCGTCCGGCCCTAGGGCGCGGACCGTCCGGCCGTCAGGCAGGGAACGCCAGCCCCTGCGCCAGGCCGCGGACCGTCTGGCCCTATGCCGCGGACCGTCCGCGCCTGACCAGAGAGCACCGCCGCCGGTTCTTGTTGAGTGTTTGGCGCTCCGAAAAGGCGTCAACAGAAGCATTTCCTTGAACTGCCCTGAGAAGTAGCCATCTTGGTGAAGATAGTAAAGTCCACATACCAATAGCCATAACAGCTGCAAGCGGAGCGCTAAGACCAAACATGTACCGCCATCCTCTTACATTGTCAATTTCAAGACTTCCTACAAGGTATCCGCACTGCACAAAACTATTTAATGATCAGCAAGCATATGAAATGGGTCTATAAAGTTAGAACACATGGAAGATTTGGTAATCACCAGCATTCCTAACACAAAAAACAGCTCCTTCAAAGATATCAATGTTCCACGTATTTGTGAAGGAGAAGTCTCCGCAATATAAAGAGGGGCACCATAATGGTTCAGTGGCATAACACCAACTCTCCCAAGCCCGAGGCTGAGTATGCACATGCTTCTTTGCAATTGTATTCCTCTCCAATTGTTACTAGGATATATCCTTTTCCTACCATTGCAATTTTGCACAACTACTTATTTGCCACTGTCAGTGACACAGGTGAGGCCCATGTTTCATGGAGACATAAATCCTTATTTAGGATGCTAGTGGATGTTAAAAGTTGGTGCAAAACATGGCACTGTAAAGTGCTACATGCAAAATAACCTTGTGCCAACTACCTCAGAAATTAAAGCAGAAAGTTTATTAAATACCTTAGCCAAAAAAAAAAAATTCAAACCAATAGTAATATGTTTATTTAATCTATCATCGAAATATCAAAAAAAAAATCAAGTGCAAGCATGTTATATATCTACTTAGGGCGTGTTTGATTTGGCTTTTGGCTTTGGCTTTTGTCCCATAAAAACCAAAAGCCAAACCAAAAGGCTAGATCAAGAAAGCAGCTTTTTGTAAAAGCCGACTTTTTCGCAGTGCAAAACTGAAAGCACCCCAGGACCTGCTTTTAGTGACTTTCAGATAGAGCTATGAAAACATATATCGAAAAACTTTTAACGGTTTTTAATGGTTTCCACCAAACTGTTTTTAGCTTTTTAACACCTCACATCTCACAGCAGCTTTTTCCACCGCTCACAGCCCACAACAACTTTTTTCACAGCCACAGCCCAACCAAACAGACTCTTATTCTATAATTAGTTGTGTCAGAATATGCCCATCAAGCTACATCAGCCAACTAGTTTTGATGTTACACACTTCAGCAAATGACTAGCATATCAGAAAACTTTTTTTCTCCCTAATACACAAAATATTTGCATATCATTGCCATTAAGAGTAGCATATCAGAAAACTACAATCAGACATCATGGCATTATATGTTTGTATCAATAAATGTTGTGTTCCTCAGCTTGAGAATATGTATAGCTAATTGTCCCCAGAAAATCGTTTCCTGTATGCATCCCTAAATTAGATTCGTTTAATAATAATTACCTGGGACCATTTTAGAAAAAAAACATCTGTACCTGCAGATACTCACCAAACCAATACCAATCCCATACAGGGAACGACCTCTGAGTAGAGAAAAATAATCAGGGGCAACTCCAGAGACTAAGGCACCAAAAATATATAATGCAGCAGCGGTGATCAATTCTTTTCTCCTTCCTGCATCGAAGATGATAGTTGTTCACATCTTTATCAAACAAATGATAAGGACAATTAAAACAGGTGTGGCTTTTTAATTCACCTAGAAAATCTGCAACGCGGTATGCAAGAAGAGAGCCACCAAAGAGCACCACAAAGTGAAGCACTGGCCTGAATAAAACGAATAGAAGCTCATTTTCATCTTGATAACTGATAGTTGCGCTCGAAACAGCTGAAAATCTCCAGAAAAGAGGTTGGAGTAATGATCCGATCTGCAGACTTTGCAAACAAGAACCAGAAGCTATAACTCACTTGTTCCAAAATTGTATCTTCACTAGGGCGGTGTGGGCGCAGCTTTCTCATTGGCTTGACCTCGCGTTGCTGCCAGAGATGGCACAATCTTCGTCAATATACACTTGGTGGAATAAGTGCAGAGCCAAAGTCGATAAATGCTCAAGGAGAGAGTTTGATGGTTTGATCATCCTTTTCTGGTGGGAGATTTGGAAAGAGCGGAACCGCAGAACCTTCCAAAGCCTAGAGAAGTCGGAGTGTGTGATTGCAGGGTTAATCAAGGATGTTTTTGAGCAGCAAAGAGTTGCTAATTCTTTTGACTTTGGTTGCTAGGGTCTCTGCATAGCGTTCTTTATCCTTTTTTCTTTCTAGAGCACTTGGGTGGATTTTTCGAAAGCTGTTTGGCTAATTAAGTGTCTGTAAGTGTGTTCTCTTTTTTCTCTTAATAAAGTTTGGACGTGGCAATTCTCTTGCCGCGTCTTTAAAAAAAAAAGATAGTTGCGCTCGAGAGGCTTCTCGATTACCCCTTTTTTATTTGTTTATTTTTGAACCTCTACGACAAGCAGCATTACAATGACAAGCACATGGTTATCAACTTATCATGGCGTTGTCTAGGAGACAACTAGTCACCGCCTAGGCATCCAGTCGTCCGGGAATGGACATGGCTGTTCGCCTCGCCTGGAGTAAGTTAGGCAAGCAACTGGGCAGGTCAGGCGTCGATGTGGCGTCTAGGCATCTGCCTACGCAATGCCGTGACTTCGCCGTGCTGCCCAGCCCATCTGGAGTTCAGGACCATCTCTTATCCCTAGTTCTCATTCCTTCAAACAGTGCATCCACTCTCTCCCTCTCCAGCCGTCCCCTACCCACCTGGTAGCCCGGCCGCTCCTCTCCTCCAGCCGCCGGCCAACGGCCATCCCTCCCCTCCAGCAGCCGTCGGCCTCTCCCTTCGCTCCCCTCCAGCATGTTGCTAATAACCCGCTGCTCAGTCATCGGAGGCAGCAGACACTTCACTGTCTTATGTTTCAGTTGTCTCGCGTTCAGTTTACAGTAGTTCGTCAGAATCTGTTTTCAGCTTCAGTTTTCAGCCTGTTTTAGGCAGTCCCGAGTCTGTCCGCCTGATGCATGATGTGTTCATGCAGAGCGTTAGTTAGACTCCGCGAATCACTAGCAGATCGTGGAGTGGCACGATTTGATGTGCGTGTGTGAGTTGATTAATTACGGATTGTTTGGTTTATAGGGACTAATTTTTAGTCCCTTTATTTTATTTTAGTTTAGTTTCTAAATTATCAAATGTGGAAGCTAAAATAAATTTGTGTTGTCCTTTAATCTTTTGTCTATATAATTAGTTTTATAATTATACTATATTAAATACTCGTAATTTACATTTAAACATTTGATATGACATAGACTTTAATAAATAAAATTAAACACCCTATAAATTAGTTGGTTGCCTAACTATCCCCTAAACGTCCTCGCGGGGCACGGTAATGACCATGGACAAGCATCGCTGAAGCAAAGCTCCACAAATCCCTTTAGACTTCAAAAAAAAATCCTAAATTATGTCATCACGCATTCTATGGCTGCTTGAAACGGTAGGATCACAGTTTAAAAATGCTAGGTGTATTTGCTGAGATGCAGTACAATACCGCAACATTGTTCATGCTTGAAATGGTAGGATCACAATGCATCGGTAGCCTAATGCCACAGCATTGTTCATAATCCGAGAGGGTGGCAGAGAAAATATCTTACGGGAGGATGACGGGCGCCCAGCCCACGAGAACGCGACGTCCCCCCTCCGCCGCGGTGCCACGCCTGGCGTCGCCCTCACCCTCGCCCAGCACCACTCCACCAGCGAGAGCCGCCGCTTCCCTCCCCCAGAATAGCAGAGGCGGGCCATGTTTAGCCGCGGCGGCGAGAGGGGCATAGTGCAGGGTCGATCGGGGCTCGGAGGCCCCCGAGACGCGGCGGGTTACTCATAGTGATTAACCGGATCATAGGGTCTGCATGAGCATGTTAGGTGACAAAGGATCACTGAATTCCGATATGTTTGTTCCTTGAACGAGATTTACAGTTTTTTTAGAAACATACTGTGTTGAGCTCAATAGATCCCAACACGCACTTAGGGTCCGTTTGGTACAGTTCCAGTTCCTGATTCTTTAGCTCTAGATCCTAATCCTTCTAAGGAGCTGATCCTTCTGATTCCTGGAGAATCGGAATCATTTTTTAAACCGTTTGGCAAGTAAAATGATTCTTGTCTAGTTGACATCTTTAGAAGAATTTTCTATTTCGTCTTGCATACACCAAACGTGCGTTCAACAAATCAATTACAAGCAATAATACAAATTGCGGGTAATTTTGGGTAAACTTTGAGGGGAGGTTCATATTTGGTTGGTTGAGGAGCTGTTTTGAGGGAGGGTGGAGCAGTTTTTTTAGCTCCCACATTTCTATAAAAAACGACTCCCAATCCTTCCTGCTCCACGTGAGAATCAGTTCACAAAACACTTGTTTGGCACGGCTGCTCTGGATCTCCGTCTAGGATCAGGAGCTGGAGCTGTGCCAAACAGACCCTTAGACTGTGTTGAGCGGTTCCCTCTAAATTTCTCCCCCTATATCTCACTCACGTGCCACGTCAGCGTTCTCTTTCCCCCTATATCTCCACGCTCTACAACGGTTCCCCCTATATCAAACCTCTATACCCCACCACACCAATATTTTATACTTTCGTCATCAACTAACTCAACTACCATCCAATATTTGTTTTATTTTTATTTGCTCTATGAAATAGCAAACTTAGTAATTAGCAAACTTCGTAATTAGTATACTTAGCAAACTTCGTAATATTTGTTTTAACGTCTGTTGGCACCTTTTTGGGGCGCTAATCACTCAACAAGAACCAGCGGCGGTGCTCTCTGGTCAGACGCGGACGGTCCGCGGCACAGGACCGGACGGTCCGCGACCTGGCGCGAGGCTAGGGTTCCCTGCCTGACGGCCGGACGATCCGCGCCCTAGGGCCGGACGGTCCGCGATCTGGCGACAGGGTCGCCTTCTTCCTCCTTGCTGGAATCTAGATCTCGTCCCCTAGGGGAAAAAGATCTTAAGGTGCTCTGGGTCGACAGGTCACCCAGGGCGTCCCCAGACGACGTGGAGTCGCATAGGAATTAAGAGATCAATTCGAGGAAGAGGTCTTGGATGGACAACTAGATCTTACCCCCCGGGAGGGGTGAGATCCTGGGGTCGTCTTGGGATCGGCAGGCCAACCAAGACGGATCTAGACGACGTAGAGTCGAATAGGGATGGAGGTGGATATGTGAAAGACTACAACTAGAACTATGCTACATCTACTCCTAAGGTAGGAAAAGTAAATAAGGTAATTGGTTCAATTGGAATGTGTTCGGGGGTTCTCAATCGGTCGTACCCCTTTATATTTATAGGGGAGGAGGTCTGGACCTTTTCCTAAGAGATAGCCAACAAACTCCCACGTGATTAGATGGATAACCACGCACGAGATAAGGATAAATATCCGACTTAATCTAATCCCGGGACACGCGGACCGTCCGAGCCCAAGGGCCGGACCGTCCGCTCATTTTGGTGCCCAACATATGCCCCCCTGCCTTTTGGTGGAGCTTGGCGAACCAAAAGCATCAGTGAAAATTTCGGAAATAATTGACCTCATGAGCTTTTGTTCCCGATTTAAGGACTCAGCTCGATGCAAGTCATCGGCTCTTGCGATCAGATAATATAAATAATTGATGGAACTTTAATGCATAGAGGCCGTTTTGGATCGCATCCTCTTCAGCCATGTCTACCTGATCAACCTGTCAATACGCAAAAACTTGTGGTGCCCCCAGCCCAAATAAGCAAACGTATTGGGCCAGTAATACGAATTCATCGTCGTACCACCCCACACATGAGCAGGACAACACATCGGCGATGGATAGAACGGGACGCACCATGCTATCCCTGGAGGAGGATGACAAGGCGATCTTGGTTGTGCTACCTTTTGGGTCCGTTTAGTCGGCTTTTGCTTTCGCACAGACCGCCCTTTTGACTTCGTCTGCTTTATTGGCCGGTTGTGTGGAACGACCTTCTTCGTATATTTGGCAAGCAACTGACCAAAAGTAGGGCCGACTCTACTGAGTCGTCCAAACGTCTTAATAGTATTTTGTTTCCTAACACTTGTTTTGGAACCTTGTGGTCCGGTGGTCTGAGGTTGCTGCTTCTGACTGTCTGCGGACTGTCCGACCATTATAGTCGGACCGTCTGCTACTGTCTCCGACTGTTCGGCCTTAGTACCCGGATCGTCTAGCGTACGCAGGACAGGTGACCGTGGTCGGGTGTCCGATCGTGCTTGCCCCCCGGTCTTTCTTTTGTCCGGAGTCTTCCGAGTAACCATTATGCGTGACATATTTGGTGTACGGGGATCACCAATGACGATATTTTTATCTTTGCTTTTATCGCCCGCACAAGGCCAAACTACGACTTTTTTGCTTGTCGGCTCTAATGTGGTGGCAGGGACAGGTGGCCTGTCAATCCTCACCTCCTTTTGAAACCTCAATCGGCCTTCATTTATAGCCGATTGTATTTGCCGACGAAAGACAACACAATCATTGGTGTTGTAACACCCCTGGTGTTACTGTAACTAAAACTTGAGCATGGCATCATAAGCATTGGCATTGCATATGTTTGATACACCTAGAGTGCATTCACTAGGCAAAAATTTCAAACAAGTTGTATTGTTTTAATGATTTGCAAATAGGACCCTGGATAGGAAGCTTTAACCCTAAATAGGGATTAAAGGGGTAAAACTTAACCTAAGATGAGAAAACCTAAAAGCTTTAGGGTAAAAGTCATAAAATGACCCCAAAAATAAAGTTGAATCACATTTATACCCCTGGGATACCAGAAACCCTAATTGGAGCCCTGGAAAACCCTGAAACCAAACTCTAGGGGCTTATGTGCAAAAGTGATGAAACTTTGGACTAAAGTGTAAAAACTACCATGTTTAAACATATAAAGTCATTTGGTTCACAAATATGTGGCCTTGAAAGCCAAACCCTAAGTTTTGGACTTAAATGCAAAATGGACCTCAATTGAGTTCTATTCTAAGTCTGAAAATCATAGAATTGGCTCAACTTTGGAGCTTTGCATCTTTCAAATTATAGGGGTTTTGCCCTAGGTCACCACATCAAAATTGTAGCCCAATTATAGGAGAACAACTTTGCTAAAGAGTGTGAGCTCAGTTGTTAAGAAAAATTTGGAGATAATCATGCTCAAACTTTGGCTGTCAGGCTGGATTCATTCTGAAATTCAGCTTTTCAGTGTAACAGGGTCAACTTTGAGTATGAATTCAACCTTGATCCAGTACTCAAATAAGTTTAAACCCTATAGTCGAGTTGTAGCTGGTATGTAGCACTACAACTTTGATGCAGAGACTTGGACCTGTTGCCACATGGAATTAAGAGAAATTGGAGCTCCAAAGTACTCTGTCAGCTGCTCTGAATTGGTGTTCGCCATTGTACAGTAGCTGAAACAGATAAGGTCGCCAGCGCGGCTGTCTTCACCGCCGGTGGCTTTCCGCCGTGATTCACGTCGCCGGCGTCACGATTCGCGCTCGGGTATGTGGATAACTTCGCGGCGTCAAAAGATCGTCCCCGCCCATGACCTGGACACCACACCGACTAGCCGTAGTCCATCTCCCCTGGCTCACCGCCCGCGGTAAAGTGCTCATCTCCGACCGCCGCCTCTCGGCCGTGCGCCGTGTGGCTCAATCCTTCCACCGCGTCGCTGTAACTTGCTACTGCTGTCAAATCAACGCCGGTGAGGTTGCCACGGCGTAGGACACTAATTCGCGTGCGCCAGTGCCTTCTTCCCCATCTCCGACTGCCGCGTGTCTCGTCCAAATTCGCGGCCACCGCCCGTCCTCCCTATAAATTGAGCCCATAACTAGCTGAGAGCACCTAGAGGGGGGTGAATAGGTGATCCTGTGAAAACTTAAACTTATCGCCACAAAAACTTGTTAAGTGTTAGCACAATAATCGCCAAGTGGCTAGAGAGGAGTCTCAACAAAACACAATACCACAAGAAATCAAACACAGAGATGACACAGTGGTTTATCCCGTGGTTCGGCCAAGACCAACGCTTGCCTACTCCACGTTGTGGCGTCCCAACGGACGAGGGTTGCAATCAACCCCTCTCAAGCGGTCCAAAGACCCACTTGAATACCACGGTGTTTTGCTTGCTTTTTCTCAATCCCGTTTGCGAGGAATCTCCACAACTTGGAGCCTCTCGCCCTTACAATTGAAGTTCACAAAGAAACACAGAGCAAGGGGGAATGAGCAACGCACACAAGACTTCAAAAGATCAGAGCAACAACACGCACACAAGTCGCAGCAAGAGCTCGCAACACAACTCAAAGAGTTCACAACTCCACAAGAGCTCTATATGCTATCACAATGAAACGAATGCGCGAGATCGATGTCTTGGTGCTTAGGAATGTTGTAGGAATGCTTGGTGTCCTCCTCCATGCGCCTAGGGGTCCCTTTTATAGCCCCAAGGCAGCTAGGAGCCGTTGAGAACAAAACTGGAAGGCCATCCTTGCCTTCTGTCATCGGGCGCACCGGACAGTCCGGTGCACACCGGACACTGTCCGGTGCCCGATTTCCTTCCTTAAACAGCGCAGTCGACCGTTGCAGATCTGGGAGCCGTTGGCGCACCGGACATGTCCGGTGCACACCGGACAGTCCGGTGCCCCCTTCCGACCGTTGGCTTAGCCACGTGTCGCGCGCAGAATCCGTGGCCGACCGTTGACCCTAGCCGACCGTTGGCTCACCGGACAGTCTGGTGCACACCGGACAGTCCGGTGAATTTTAGCCGTACGCCGTCGGCGAATTCCCGAGAGCGGCTACTTCGGCCGAGGCAGCCTGGCGCACCGGACACTGTCCGGTGCACCACCGGACAGTCCGGTGCCCCAGACGGAAACAGCCCCTTGGCTGTACACAGCCACCTCTTTCCTTTTCTTTTTCTTCCTGTTTCCACTACTTAGACAAGTATATTAGTACACAAAACCAATGTACTAAGACTTAGAAACATACCTTTGCTCTAGATTTGCACTTTGTTCATCCATGGGCATTGATTCACATTTAAGCACTTGTGTTGACACTCAATCACCAAAATACTTAGAAATGGCCCAAGGGCACATTTCCCTTTCAATCTCCCCCTTTTTGGTGATTTATGCCAACACAACATAAAGCAACTAGAACAAGTGCAATATTACTTCAAATAAAGCTCAAGTTTATTTTGATTCAATTTTGGCATATATGGATCATCCTTTGCCACCACTTGGTTTTTTTTTTTTTTGCAAATCAACCACAAAATCCTATCTCTAAGTCAAATCCACTTGTAGAGACATAAAGAGAGGTTTTCCAAAGAAAATTGATTCAAGATTCCAAAAACTCCCCCTTTTTCCCATAATCAACACTTCTCCCCACAAGAGGCCAACTTTTGACAAAAGAGACAATGCAAGAGTTTTGACAACACAAAAGCTCTAATCTACTATTTTCAAAATTTCTCAAGTGGTAGCTAATCCATTTATCACTCTGGCCTTTATTTTCTCCCCCTTTGGCATCAAGCACCAAAACGGGATCAATCTTGGCCCTATAACCCCATTGTCTCACCAAAATCTTCAATTAAGAGCAAATAGGCAATAAGATTTCATGAGATGAACTTGGAATAAGTTACCCTCTCATCGGAGTGCAGTGGAAGTCTTTCATGGTCCAAGTCCACCTTTTCCCTTTCAATCCTCCTTCGAGACTAAGTCATCAACTCAAGCACATGGTTAGTCTCAAAGGGTCAAGTTGTAACACATCTCCCCCTAAACATGTGCATCACTTTGCAACGGACTTGTGAGGTCCAGGGAGTGTTTGTACAACTTGAGCACCACAATAAGCAACTAAATGCAAAAAGGAACATGATCAAAAGCATAAATACAAGTATGCTACAATTCAATCCAAGTTCCGCGAATCTAAGACATTTAGCTCACTACGCAACTTGCAAAAGGTCTTCTCATCTAGAGGCTTGGTAAAGATATCGGCTAGCTGGTTCTCGGTGCTAACATGAAACACTTCGATATCTCCCTTTTGCTGGTGGTCTCTCAAAAAGTGATGCCGGATGTCTATGTGCTTTGTGCGGCTGTGCTCAACAGGATTTTCCGCCATGCGGATAGCACTCTCATTATCACATAGGAGTGGGACTTTGCTCAGATTGTAGCCAAAGTCCCTGAGGGTTTGCCTCATCCAAAGCAGTTGCGCGCAACACTGTCCTGCGGCAACGTACTCGGCCTCAGCGGTGGATAGGGCAACGGAGGTTTGTTTCTTAGAGTTCCACGACACCAGGGACCTTCCTAAGAATTGGCACGTCCCCGATGTACTCTTCCTATCGACCTTACATCCAGCATAGTCGGAATCTGAGTATCCAACCAAGTCAAAGGTAGACCCTTTTGGATACCAGAGCCCGAAGCAAGGCGTAGCAACCAAATATCTAAGAATTCGCTTCACCGCCACTAAGTGACACTCCTTAGGATCGGATTGAAATCTAGCACACATGCATACGCTAAGCATAATATCCGGTCTACTAGCACATAAGTAAAGTAAAGAACCTATCATTGACCGGTATGCTTTTTGATCAACGGACTTACCTCCTTTGTTGAGGTCGGTGTGTCCGTCGGTCCCCATCGGAGTCTTTGCGGGCTTGGCGTCCTTCATCCCAAACCGCTTTAGCAGATATTGCGTGTACTTCGTTTGGGAGATGAAGGTGCCATCCTTGAGTTGCTTCACTTGGAACCCAAGGAAGTAGTTCAACTCGCCCATCATTGACATCTCGAATTTCTGCGTCATTACCCTGCTAAACTCTTCACAAGACTTTTGGTTAGTAGAACCAAATATTATGTCGTCGACATAAATTTGGCACACAAACAAATCACCATCACATGTCTTAGTGAACAGAGTTGGATCGGCTTTCCCAACCTTGAAAGCATTAGCAAGTAAAAAGTCTCTAAGGCATTCATACCATGCTCTTGGGGCTTGCTTAAGTCCATAGAGCGCCTTAGAGAGCTTACACACGTGGTCGGGGTACCGTTCATCCTCGAAGCCAGGGGGTTGCTCCACGTACACCTCCTCCTTGATCGGCCCATTGAGGAAAGCGCTCTTCACATCCATTTGGTACAACCTGAAAGAGTGGTGAGCGGCATATGCTAGCAAGATGCGAATTGACTCTAGCCTAGCCACAGGAGCAAATGTCTCCTCAAAGTCCAAACCTGCGACTTGGGCATAACCTTTTGCCACAAGTCGAGCCTTGTTTCTCGTCACCACCCCGTGCTTGTCCTGTTTGTTGCGGAACACCCACTTGGTTCCCACAACATTTTGCTTCGGACGAGGCATCAGCGTCCAAACTTCATTTCTCTTGAAGTTGTTGAGCTCCTCCTGCATGGCCAGCACCCAGTCCGGATCTAGCAAGGCCTCCTCTACCCTGAAAGGCTCAATAGAAGAGACAAAGGAGTAATGCTCACAAAAATTAACTAATCGAGAACGAGTAGTTACTCCCTTGCTAATATCACCCAGAATTTGATCGACGGGATGATTCCTTTGAATCATCGCTCGAACTTGGGTTGGAGGTGCCGGTTGTGCTTCTTCCTCCATTACATGATCATCTTGTGCTCCCCCTTGATCACACGTCTCCTTTTGATGAACCTGTTCATCGTCTTGAGTTGGGGGATGCACCGTTGTTGAGGAAGAAGGTTGATCTCGTTCATCTTGTTCCTGTGGCCGCACTTCTCCAATCGCCATGGTTCGTATAGCGGCCGTCGGAACATCTTCTTCATCTACATCATCACAATCAACAACTTGCTCTCTTGGAGAGCCATTAGTCTCATCAAATACAACATCGCTAGAGACTTCAACCAAACCCGATGATTTGTTGAAGACTCTATACGCCTTTGTATTTGAGTCATAACCTAACAAAAACCCTTCTACAGCTTTGGGAGCAAACTTAGAATTTCTACCTTTCTTCACTAGAATGTAGCACTTGCTCCCAAATACACGAAAGTAAGATACATTGGGTTTGTTACCGGTTAGCAGCTCATACGAAGTCTTCTTGAGGAGGCGATGAAGGTAGACCCTGTTGATGGCGTGGCAAGCCGTGTTCACCGCTTCCGACCAAAAGCACTCGGGGGTCTTGAATTCTCCAAGCATCGTCCTCGCCATATCGATTAGCGTCCTGTTCTTCCTTTCTACCACACCATTTTGCTGTGGTGTGTAGGGAGCGGAGAACTCGTGCTTGATCCCTTCCTCCTCAAGGAACTCCTCCACTTGAAGGTTCTTGAACTCGGACCCGTTGTCGCTCCTTATATTCTTTACCTTGAGTTCAAACTCATTTTGAGCTCTCCTGAGGAAGCGCTTGAGGGTCCCTTGGGTTTCAGACTTATCCTGCAAAAAGAACACCCAAGTGAAGCGGGAAAAGTCATCGACAATAACTAGACCATACTTACTCCCTCCTATGCTCAGATAGGCGACGGGTCCGAAGAGGTCCATATGCAGTAGCTCCAGCGGTCTTGAAGTGGTCATCACATTCTTGCTGTGATGAGCTCCTCCCACCTGTTTACCTGCTTGACAAGCTGCACAAGGTCTATTTTTTTCGAATTGAACGTTAGTCAAACCTATCACGTGTTCTCCCTTTAGAAGCTTGTGAAGGTTCTTCATCCCCACATGAGCTAAGCGGCGATGCCACAGCCAGCCCATGCTAGTCTTAGCTATTAAGCATGCATCTAGACCGGCTTCTTCTTTTGCAAAATCAACTAAATAAAGTTTGCCGTCTAGTACACCCTTAAATGCTAGTGAACCATCACTCCTTCTAAAGACATACACATCTACATTTGTAAATAGACAGTTATATCCCATATTGCACAATTGACTAACCGATAGCAAATTATATCCAAGAGACTCTACTAAAAACACATTAGAGATAGAGTGCTCATTTGAAATTGCAATTTTGCCTAACCCTTTTACCTTGCCTTGATTCCCATCACCGAATATAATTGAATCTTGGGAATCCTTATTTTTGACGTAGGAGGTGAACATTTTCTTCTCCCCCGTCATATGATTTGTGCATCCGCTGTCGATAATCCAGCTTGAACCCCCGGATGCATAGACCTGCAAGGCAAATTTAGGCTTGGGTCTTAGGTACCCAACTCATGTTGGGTCCTACAAGGTTAGTGCAAATATCCTTAGGGACCCAAATGCAAGTTTTGTCTCCCTTGCATTTTGCCCCTAACTTCCTAGCAACTATTTTCCTATCCTTTCTACAAATAGCAAAGGAAGCATTTAAAGCACAATAAATTGTAGAAGGTTCATTCACTACTTTCCTAGGAGCATGAGTAATATTCTTTCTAGGCACATGATGAATAGCATTTCTCCTAGACATATTTCTACCATGCATATAGGAAGAACTAGAAGCAAACATGGCATGAGAGTCAAAATCATCATATGCATTATAACTCCTAATAGCATTTCTAGTTTGTTTTCTATCATGATACATAAAAGCATGGTTCCTTTTAGTACTACTAGCCATAGGAGCCTTCCCTTTCTCCTTGGCGGAGATAGGAGCATTATGGCCTGTCAAGTCCTTAGCTTCCCTCTTGAAGACAAGTCCATCCTTAATTGAGGGGTGTCTACCAATAGTGTAGGCATCCCTTGCAAATTTTAGTTTTTCAAATTCACTTTTGCTAGTCTTAAGTTGGGCATTAAGACTAGCTAATTCATCATTCAATTTTAAAATAGAAACTAAGTGTTCACTACAAGCATTAATATCTACATCTTTACACCTAGTGCAAATTTCAACATGTTGAACACAAGAGTTGGATTTATTTGCTTCTACTAGTTTAGCATTTAAATCATTGTTAACACCTTTTAAAGTAGAAATGGTTTCATGACAAGTGGATAGTTCAAAAGAAAGCATTTCATTTCTTTTAACTTCTAGAGCATGAGATCTTTGAGCTTCTACAAATTTATCATGCTCTTCATACAATAAATCCTCTTGTTTCTCTAAGAGTTTATCCTTCTCATTCAATGCATCAATCAATTCATTGATTTTATCAATCTTATTTCTATCCAATCCCTTGAACAAACTAGAGTAATCTATTTCATCATCACTAGACTCATCATCACTGGAAGAATCATAAGTGACATTGTTTTGATTACATACCTTCTTCTCCCTTGCCATAAGGCATGTGTGACGCTCGTTGGGGAAGAGGGATGACTTGTTGAAGGCAGTGGCGGCGAGTCCTTCATTGTCGGAGTCGGAGGAGGAGCAATTCGAATCCCACTCCTTTCCGATATGTGCCTCGCCCTTGGCCTTCTTGTAATGCTTCTTCTTTTCCCTCTTGTCCCCTTTTTCCTTGTCACTTTCATTATCGGGACAGTTAGCAATGAAATGACCAATCTTACCACATTTGAAGCATGAGCGCTTCTCCTTTGTCTTGGTCTTGCTTGGCTGTCCCTTGCGACCTTTAAGCGCCGTCTTGAAGCGCTTAATGATGAGGGCCATCTCCTCATTATTTAGCCCGGCCGCCTCAACTTGCGCCACCTTGCTTGGTAGCGCCTCCTTGCTCCTTGTTGCCTTGAGAGCAATGGGTTGAGGCTCATGAATAGGACCGTTCAACGCGTCGTCCATGTATCTTGCCTCTTTAATCATCATTCGCCCGCTTACGAACTTCCCAAGAACTTCTTCGGGCGACATTTTAGTGTACCTGGGATTCTCACGGATATTATTCACCAAATGAGGATCAAGAACGGTAAAGGACCTTAGCATTAGGCGGACGACGTCGTGGTCCGTCCATCGCGTGCTTCCATAGCTCCTTATCTTGTTGACAAGGGTTTTGAGCCGGTTGTATGTTTGGGTTGGCTCTTCCCCCCTTATCATAGCGAATCTCCCAAGTTCGCCCTCCACCAACTCCATCTTGGTGAGCATGGTGACGTCGTTGCCCTCGTGAGAGATCTTGAGAGTGTCCCATATCTGCTTGGCATTGTCCAAGCCGCTCACCTTATTGTATTCTTCCCTGCACAAAGATGCTAAGAGAACAGTAGTAGCTTGTGCATTTCTATGGATTTGTTCATTTATAAGCATAGGACTATCCGAGCTATCAAATTTCATTCCATTCTCTACAATCTCCCATATGCTTGGATGAAGAGAGAATAAGTGACTACGCATTTTGTGACTCCAAAATCCGTAGTCCTCCCCATCGAAGTGTGGAGGTTTGCCAAGAGGAATGGAAAGAAAATGCGAATTTGAATTATGTGGAATACGAGAATAATCAAATGAAAAGTTCGAATTGACCGTCTTCCTGTAGTCGTTGTCGTCGTCCTTTTGGGAAGAGGAAGATTCGTCGCTATCGTAGTAGACAATCTCCTTGATGCGCCTTGTCTTCTTCTTCTTCCCATCTTTTCGTCTATGACCCGAGCCCGAGTCGTTGGACTTGTCATCTTTGGGCTCGTTGACGAAGGACTCCTTCTCCTTATCATTGATCACGATTCCCTTCCCCTTAGGATCCATCTCTTCGGGCGGTTAGTCCCTTTCTTGAAGAGAACGGCTCCGATACCAATTGAGAGCACCTAGAGGGGGGGTGAATAGGTGATCCTGTGAAAACTTAAACTTATCGCCACAAAAACTTGTTAAGTGTTAGCACAATAATCGCCAAGTGGCTAGAGAGGAGTCTCAACAAAACACAATACCACAAGAAATCAAACACAGAGATGACACAATGGTTTATCCCGTGGTTCGGCCAAGACCAACGCTTGCCTACTCCACGTTGTGGCGTCCCAACGGACGAGGGTTGCAATCAACCCCTCTCAAGCGGTCCAAAGACCCACTTGAATACCATGGTGTTTTGCTTGCTTTTTCTCAATCCCGTTTGCGAGGAATCTCCACAACTTGGAGCCTCTCGCCCTTACAATTGAAGTTCACAAAGAAACACAGAGCAAGGGGGAATGAGCAACGCACACAAGACTTCAAAAGATCAGAGCAACAACACGCACACAAGTCGCAGCAAGAGCTCGCAACACAACTCAAAGAGTTCACAACTCCACAAGAGCTCTATATGCTATCACAATGAAACGAATGCGCGAGATCGATGTCTTGGTGCTTAGGAATGTTGTAGGAATGCTTGGTGTCCTCCTCCATGCGCCTAGGGGTCCCTTTTATAGCCCCAAGGCAGCTAGGAGCCGTTGAGAACAAAACTGGAAGGCCATCCTTGCCTTCTGTCATCGGGCGCACCGGACAGTCCGGTGCACACCGGACACTGTCCGGTGCCCGATTTCCTTCCTTAAACAGCGCAGTCGACCGTTGTAGATCTGGGAGCCGTTGGCGCACCGGACATGTCCGGTGCACACCGGACAGTCCGGTGCCCCCTTCCGACCGTTGGCTTGGCCACGTGTCGCGCGCAGAATCCGTGGCCGACCGTTGACCCTAGCCGACCGTTGGCTCACCGGACAGTCCGGTGAATTTTAGCCGTACGCCGTCGGCGAATTCCCGAGAGCGGCTACTTCGGCCGAGGCAGCCTGGCGCACCGGACACTGTCCGGTGCACCACCGGACAGTCCGGTGCCCCAGACGGAAACAGCCCCTTGGCTGTACACAGCCACCTCTTTCCTTTTCTTTTTCTTCCTGTTTCCACTACTTAGACAAGTATATTAGTACACAAAACCAATGTACTAAGACTTAGAAACATACCTTTGCTCTAGATTTGCACTTTGTTCATCCATGGGCATTGATTCACATTTAAGCACTTGTGTTGACACTCAATCACCAAAATACTTAGAAATGGCCCAAGGGCACATTTCCCTTTCACTAGCTCCGTGAGGTCGTCAGCTAACTAGCCACCGCTAATCGGCCACAATCATCCACCCGTGAGCTCGAATTCGGAGTTTCCCCCAAATCTCTTTCCGCCACCGTGAAACAAGCTTCACCGTCGTCAGCCCAACTCCGGTTAGCTCCACCCCTCTGCTCCCTTGTTTAAGCATTCTTATGCGTCTACGATGCTTGCCGAGCCATTGAATTGAACTGAGAGTTCTCTGGTCGTCGGGAACACGGCTGTCTTGCCGCGATGCTCACGGCCACCGTGGCCAGAGCTCCATAGTCGATTATAAACGCAATTAAGTTAGGGGAAATGATCATGGTAACCCCGATTTCATGTCCGTCGCTCGGAGAACCCAGCCATAGCCCCAATCGGCCGGTCCAGGACCTCGCCGGAGTCTCTCCGCGCGCGTCGCCGTCGTGGACCGCCCACTGCGAAGAAATAGAACATCAGGGGCATTTCTGCAAATCGTCAGTGACTCTGTTAAACAGTGAGAGAACCTGTTTGCGATTATTAAAAACCCCGAGTCCCTTTCTACAAAGCTGCCAGGGCGCGGGCGCCTTTCTGCCCTAGCTGGGCCGCCTGGGCTGGATTCGGCCCAGTGCTGTTCAATTGTTTTTCTTTTTCTTTTATCTCCAGAGCCAAAACAATTATAGAAAAATGTAGAAAAATGCTAAAATTGTGAAACTAATTTTCCTAGGCTTGTTATTTTCCCTAGAAATTAATAAAAATAGTTTTGTGATTTTTAGTGGAAATAAGAAATTTTAGGGTATTTAAAGTAGTTAAAAGTATTAGTTATGGATTTTTAGAAAATAATTGGTAAGTCCAAAAATGCCCAAACTTTTTATGGGAACTTAAAACAATATTTAGAAGCCTTGGGTAGAGTTTGAATTGATTTGGACTTTGTTTGATCACCAAACCCCAAAACACCCCCCTGCTCTATGAACTCCTTTACCGACTCCGGAAACCCTAAGTTCCCGGAATTCCGTGAAGGAAAGTTGTATTCAAGACATAAATAATAAGTTTATGTTACCTTTGCATCCTCATGAGCATCCCATGGCATCCATTCTTATACATATGTATGGTTATGGTTAGAACGTGAAGAAGAAATCGAAGTAACTGAAGAGGAGACACCACCACCACCTTCGGAGTCTCAGGCCGGGAATTGTTTTTACTTTGATATCTGTGGATCTGAGCCTGATTCACCTGTGAACGAAGGCAAGCCCCGGTGCATGCAACCCCTTTCCTTGTGTTTTAAATACTTTTTGCACACTTAAGTCTAGTGAAATGTGCATTAGGTTCATAGGAGTTACTTGAAACCCTTTGATGCATTGCTTTCCTTGATATCCATACCTTTATAGATACTTCTGTGAAGTATCAAAATATGATTTACAAAAATGCTTAGCCTTGCTTAGATCTTGTGGATAGAGGTTGTCCTCAATTTAACCATGGAGAGGATGGCTTCTACCTGCAAGAATATTTTCATTTGGAGCAATAGTTGGATCTTACTGCAAAGTTCCCTGTGATGCTCTTTCATCCTAAGGAACAGACACAATCCTAAGGATGGAAATACTTAAACTGAGACTTGGGTTAGGAATAGGTGATGTTCTACCCAGGTTGGTTAAGGATTAACGCGTATGTAGGCGTGCTGACCGAGGACCCTTTAACTGGTCACATGCCTCGTCATGGGTAAGCCTTGCCTCGGGCAGACTAAGGCCGGAATAAGATAACACGAAATGGGCGTGGAGCGGTGGCGAGAGTAGCGTGTACCCTCCGTGGCAAGAGGCTGGACGGTGGTGTATCTGTGCTCTCGGTTTGCGTGAACCTGATCCGGTCTTAAGAACCCCGGTGGCGGGTTGACATATGCAAGGGTTAAGTGCTACATATGTCGTGTGATTGGAGATCCTCAGCTGAGTATAATCGATTCGGATCGCCGTACCTTCGCGGTTATGAAGACTTGGTCACTTTTCTACAACGTAAGTCAGGATGTGAACACGATGGATAAAAATGATGTTGTCTTGATGTGATGTGAAATTAGACTAGATGCAAATAGAGTCTATTAATACTTAATATGGCGTTAAAAGATTGAAAGTAAGGACTCACTTTAGTAAGCTACTTCTGCAAAAGTATAAGTTGATTTTTGCTAAAGCCTCTCCTTGACTCCTATTTATCCAGCATACCCTTGAGAGTCTTTTCCTTAGTCGGGTAAGACTTGCTGAGTAATTCCATACTCAGGGTTTATCCCTTTGTTGTTTTTAGGTGAGGAAGCGACAAATTTTTGTTGCTTTTGCTCCAAGGTGGTACCAAATGAAGAAAAACAAGACTGAAGTGCGGGAGGACTCGGTCCTCCATTTAGGATCTTTTACTTATAACTTATCGGGAGGAGTCTGTGCCTCCCTTGGTTTGTATAATATTACTACTCTGCACTCACTTTTAGTCTGGTCTGTAATAAAATAACTCAAGCTTGCTTTTGAAATAAATGTAAGTTTATGTAATTGCTTCCGCATTTCTTTATCTCCGATGTTCTGTAATGTCTGCAAGACGGGTGAAACGTTCCTGGTGAGGTAAGGAAAGATACCGAGTTTGTCAAGTGACTTAGGAACATCTACAGGGTGTCTGATGTCCGTGGGACAAGGACAACTGTAGGTGGGCCTAATTACTTGGGAGGTTCCGTCACAGCTGGTATCGGAGCGTAGCCTTTCTTTGCAGATATTATGAGGCATCTTTAAAAGGATTTTCATAAGTCTTACTTAAAAAAAACTATTTTCTCTTCTTACCTAAGTATTCTGAAGAGTCTATCTTAAAGACCAGATAGGAAGAGTGCAATGTATAGAAGGTTGAATCAACTAAGGTTGATTCTGTAATTATACATGCATCATGCTAAGCACTATACTCATAACATTTTCCCCCTTAGAAAGATGTCGCCACGCACCAGGCTAACGGCACGCAAGTCTACGGGACCAATTGGGGTGCCTCGGCATCAATTGGCTCCCCGACATGAAAGCAGCAGCAGTGGAAGTAACGACCCCATCGGAGATCTTGAAGCCCATGTGAGTCGACTTCAAACAGCACTGCAACATAGGACCGATGCTTGGGTCGCTGACGGAGATAGAATTAATGAACTGAGAAGGGACATCCGACATCTGCAGGATCAGCTCGCTGATCGAGACTTAGCACTTGACTGGGCTGTACAGTCTCGTTTGCTAATATGTGCTAAGGAAGCAAGGGCTCAGGCCCGAATTAAAGAACTTAGCTCGACTGTCGATGACCTGCAGGTTTACTGCAATACGTTGCATGAGGAAGTCAATATATTATACTCACAGTTACACCCTAGTGAGCCTGCACACCCTGCTGAGGTGGAAGCCGGACCATCTCACGTTGTGGGACGCGCGCTAGGTGGGGAGTTAGACCTTTTTGAGCCCCCTCCTTCTTTGAGGTTGGTTGATGTCTGGACTCCCACACCTGACGATGAGGCCGCCAAGAGTAATGGAAAGCAGGAATAATGGTGTAATAGAAGTAGAGTAGTGTATTGTAGGGTGTACTGTTGTGTAATAGGTTGAACTTTTGTATAATGGGTAATGTATCCTGTTATGTATTATCGAGTCTGTATCATTACTTTTTATAGTAATGTAAAATGGAAGGTTTTCTCTGGCACATTATGTTTACTTCAAATGTTCTTTGCCACAGATGCCGACCAGGACTCGAGGACAGGACGCAGCCGGAACTTCTGGGGGAAGGGATGTTACCCCAAACCAACCTCCGGTTCCTCCCACGTTAGCCGAGGCGATTGCCGCCTTGGTGAATGCCACCGCAGACAATACCCGCTTCCTTAGGGAAATGGCGGGTCAGCAGCAATTCCAGCAGCAAGCAGGAAGAGGTTATCCGCAAGGCCCCCGTGAGACCACCTATCTGGACTTCTCTGAAACCCGTCCACCCCTATTCGTCAAAGCTGAAGATCCCCTAGAAGCTGATGAGTGGATTCGGGTTATTGAACAAAAGTTTGGTCTTCTCCGTTGCTCAGAGACGCAGAAGCCGTTGTTCGCAGCACAACAACTCCGTGGTCCTGCCAGTACCTGGTGGGGAAATTTTGTGGCTATTCAACCTGTCAACCATCAAGTCACCTGGGATGAGTTTAAAGCAGCCTTCCGTGAGCACTACATACCTGAAGGAGTGCTGCATATGAAACAAGAGGAATTTATGAAGTTAAAACAAGGTGGAGATACCGTCAACCAATATCTCAACAAATTTAATCACCTGTCGCAGTATGCCATCGACCAGGTGAATACTGATTTAAAGAAGAAGAACTGTTTTATGCGGGGACTGAATGATCGGCTACAAAGAAAAATGGCCACATGCATAGATCTCACGTATGGAAAGGTTGTCAGCACAGCCTTATCTGTTGAAGCCAAATATGCAAATTCTAGGAAGAATAAGGGATTCGGTGGTGAGAGGCCTAATCAGGGTCAGGCAAAGAAGCAACGGTTTGTGATCCGACCTTCAAATCAAAATCGCCCTTTTTCTCGTCCACCCTCATTCCCTTTCAAACAACCTATCATTATTCGCCCCAACAATACCCCAAATCAGCCGAGTGCCCCAGGCACTCGATTCCCTGCCTTGCCTAGTTCTTCAACTGGGTGCTTTAATTGCGGCAAGTCGGGACACTTCATCAAAGACTACCCATATCCTAGGCAAAATCAATCAAATGCTCCGCAAGGATCTGGGAAATCAGCTCAGCCTAAAGGAAATGTTGTGGGGAAGAATACAAAGAAGACGAGGCGTGTATATTACACCCAAGTGGCTACTACACCGGAAGGAGAGCCGGTGATGATGGGTACGTTTCCCGTGGCCAGTCACCCAGCAATTATTCTTTTTGATTCTGGTGCTTCGCATACATTTATTAGCAAGAAATTTGTAGAGCAACATCATATTGCATACCATGAATCAAAGGAGGGATTTAAAATTCATTCACCTGGGGGACACATTTTTACTAGAGAAGTGGCCTATGGAGTGCCAGTAACAATGGCCGGGCGGAACTTTCCTGCTAACATGATTGTTCTGAAGGGCCAGGATATAGATGTAATTTTGGGTATGAATTGGTTAACCCAACACAAGGCAATTCTCAACACTGAACTCAGAACCGTCAGGTTGAGCTATAATCAAGAAGAGATTCTTTTGACTCTCCCCGCAACTAATCCAGCCAAAACTTCTGGTAGAGTATATGAAGCCATTGTACCGGAAATCAAGAACATTCCGGTAGTATGTGAGTTTCCAGATGTATTTCCGGAAGATTTGCCTGGACTGCCCCCTGAAAGAGATGTAGAATTTGTAATTGAGCTAAAGCCCGGTACGGCTCCCATCTCCCGAAGATCGTACCGTATGCCCCCTAATGAATTGGCGGAATTGAAGATTCAATTACAAGATCTACTGAATAAGGGATTCATCCGGCCAAGCTCGTCCCCATGGGGTTGTCCCGCCATTTTTGTTAAGAAGAAGGATCAAACCTTGCGAATGTGCGTGGATTATCGACCCCTAAATGAGGTCACTATCAAGAATAAGTGAAAGGGAATTAGGCTTACACCTAGTTCCTAAATAATTTTGGTGGTTGAATTGCCCAACACAAATCTTTGGACTAACTAGTTTGCTCTAGTGTATAAGTTATACAGGTGTCAAAGGTTCACACTTAGCCAATAAAAAGACCAAGTGTTGGGTTCAACAAAAATGCAAAGAAACAACCGAAGGCTCCTCTGGTCTGGCGCACCGGACTGTCCGGTGTGCCACCGGACATGTCCGGTGCACCAGAGGACTCAGGTTTCAAACTCGTCACCTTCGGGAATTTCCAGAGGCCACTCCGCTATAATTCACCGGACTGTCCGGTGTGCACCGGACATGTCCGGTGCTCCAAGGAAGGGCGGCCCCAGGAACTCGCCAGCCTCGGATTTTTATTCCAGCCGCTCCGCTATAATTCACCGGACTGTCCGGTGTGCACCGGACTGTCCGGTGCATCTGCGGAGCAACGGCTACTTCAGGCGCCAACGGCTACCTGCAGCGCATTTATTGCGCGCCAGCGCGCGCAGAGGTCAGGCACGCCCATGCTGGCGCACCGGACACTCTACAGTACATGTCCGGTGCGCCACCGGACATCAAGGCGGGCCCAGAAGTCAGAACTCCAACGGTCGATCTCCAACGGCTCTGGTGACGTGGCGGGGGCACCGGACTGTCCGGTGTGCACCGGACTGTCCGGTGCGCCATCGAACAGACAGCCCAGCCAACTGTCAAGTTTGGTGGTTGGGGCTATAAATACCCCAACCACCCCACCATTCATGGCATCCAAGTTCTCTACTTCCCAACTACTACAAGAGCTCTAGCATTCAATTCTAGACACACCAAAGAGATCAAATTCTCTCCATATTCCACACAACGCCCTAGTGACTAGTGAGAGAGATTTGCTTGTGTTCTTTCGAGCTCTTGCTCTTGGATTGCTTCCTTCTTTCTTGATTCCTTTTTGTGATCAAACACTCACTTGTAATTGAGGCAAGAGGCACCAATTGTGTGGTGGCCCTTGCGGGAAGTTTGATTCCCAAGTGATTTGAGAAGAGAAGCTCACTCGGTCCGAGGGACCGATTGAGAGAGGGAAGGGTTGAAAGAGACCCGGCCTTTGTGGCCTCCTCAACGGGGAGTAGGTTTGCAAAAACCGAACCTCGGTAAAACAAATCCGCGTGTCACACTCTTCATTTGCTTGCGATTTATTTTGCTCCCTCTCTCGCGGACTCGTTTATATTTCTAACGCTAACCCGGCTTGTAGTTGTGTTTATATTTGTAAATTTCAGTTTCGCCCTATTCACCCCCCCTCTAGGCGACTTTCAATTGGTATCAGAGCCCGGTGCTTCATTAGAGCCTAACCGCTCAAAGTGATGTCGGGAGATCACGCCAAGAAGGAGATGGAGACCGGCGAAAAGCCCACTACAAGCCACGGGAGCACTTCATCAGAAGAGTCCCGCACCAAGAGGAAGGAGAAGAAGAAGATCTCCTCCAACAAAGGGAAGGAGAAGAAATCTTCTTCTCACCACAAAGAGAAGAAGGAAAAATCTTCTTCCCACAAGCCGCGTCGGAGTGGGGACAAGCAAAAGAGGATGAGGAAGGTGGTCTACTACGAGACCGACACTTCATCAACATCAACCTCCGACTCCGATGCACCCTCCGTAACTTCTAAACGCCAAGAGCGTAAGAAGTTTAGTAAGATCCCCCTACACTATCCTCGCATTTCTAAACATGCACCTTTACTTTCCGTCCCATTAGGCAAACCACCAACTTTTGATGGTGAAGATTATGCTAGGTGGAGTGATTTAATGCGATTTCATCTAACCTCACTCCACAAAAGTATATGGGATGTTGTTGAGTTTGGTGCACAGGTACCATCCGTAGGGGACAAGAATTATGATGAGGATGAGGTGGCCCAAATCGAGCACTTCAACTCTCAAGCGACAACAATACTCCTCGCCTCTTTAAGTAGAGAGGAGTATAACAAAGTTCAAGGGTTGAAGAGCGCCAAGGAGGTTTGGGATGTGCTCAAAACCGCGCACGAAGGAGATGAGCTCACCAAGATCACCAAGCGGGAAACGATCGAGGGGGAGCTCGGTCGGTTCCGGCTTCGCAAAGGGGAGGAGCCACAACACATGTACAACCGGCTCAAGACTTTGGTGAACCAAGTGCGCAACCTCGGGAGCGTCAAGTGGAACGACCACAAAATGGTTAAGGTTATTCTAAGATCTCTCATTTTCCTTAACCCCACTCAAGTTCAATTAATTCGTGGTAATCCTAGATATACTAAAATGACCCCCGAAGAAGTAATCGGGCATTTTGTAAGTTTTGAGTGCATGATCGAAGGCTCGAGGAAGATCAACGAGCTTGATGATCCATCTACATCCGAAGCTCAACCCGTCGCATTCAAGGCGACGGAAGAAAAGAAGGAGGAGTCTACACCAAGTAGACAACCAATCGACGCCTCCAAGCTTGACAATGAGGAGATGGCGCTCGTCATCAAGAGCTTCCGTCAAATCCTCAAACAAAGGAGGGGGAAAGACTACAAGTCCCGCTCCAAGAAGGTTTGCTACAAATGTGGTAAGCCCGGTCATTTTATTGCTAAATGTCCTATATCAAGTGACAGTGACCGAGGCGACGACAAGAAGGGGAGAAGAAAGGAGAAAAAGAAGTACTACAAGAAGAAGGGCGGCGATGCCCATGTTTGTCGGGAGTGGGATTCCGACGAAAGCTCAAGCGACTCCTCCGACGACGAGGACGCCGCCAACATCGTCGTCACCAAGGGACTTCTCTTCCCCAACGTCGGCCACAAGTGCCTCATGGCAAAGGACGGCAAACGGAAGAAGGTTAAATCTAACTCCTCCACTAAATATGAGTCTTCTAGTGATGATAATAATAGTGATGAGGAGGATAATTTGCGTGTCCTCTTTGCCAATCTTAACATGGAGCAAAAAGAAAAATTAAATGAGTTGATTAGTGCTATTCATGAAAAGGATGACCTTTTGGACTCCCAAGAGGATTGTCTAATTAAAGAAAACAAGAAACATGTTAAGGTTAAAAAGGCTTATGCTCTAGAAGTAGAAAAATGTGAAAAATTATCTAGTGAGCTAAGCACTTGCCGTGAAATGATTGACAGTCTTAGGAATGAAAATGCTAGTTTAAATGCTAAGGTTGATTCTCATGTTTGCATTGTTTCAACTTCCAATCCTAAAGATAATAATGATGATTTGCTTGCTAGGATTGAAGAATTGAATATTTCTCTTGCTAGCCTTAGAGTAGAAAATAAAAATTTAATTGCTAAGGCTAAAGATTATGATGTTTGCAAAGTTACAATTTCCGATCTTAGAGATAAAAATGATATTCTTCATGCTAAGATTGTTGAACTTAATTCTTGCAAACCCTCTACATCTATTGTTGAGCATGTATCTATTTGTACTAGATGTAGAGAGGTTGATGTTAATGCTATTCATGATCATATGGCTTTAATTAAACAACAAAATGATCATATAGCAAAACTAGATGCTAAAATTGCCGAGCACAACTTAGAAAATGAGAAATTTAAATTTGCTCGTAGCATGCTTTATAATGGGAGACGCCCGGGCATCAAGGATGGCATTGGCTTCCAAAGGGGAGACAATGTCAAAATTAGTGCCCCTCCTAAAAGATTGTCTAATTTTGTTAAGGGCAAGGCTCCCATGCCTCAGGATAACGAGAGTTACATTTTATACCCTGCCGGTTATCCCGAGAGCAAAATTAGGAGAATTCATTCTAGGAAGTCTCACTCTGGCCCTAATCATGCTTTTATGAATAAGGGTGAGACATCTAGCTCTAGGCAACCAACCGAGAAATTTGCTATTTTGCCACTCTCAATTTTGGCTGCCTGTTATTATGTCATCCCGTGTCTATGACTGGTGGGACCGTCTGTGTCTATGATTTGTGGGTCCGATGGCATATTGGCGAAGCCAACAAATGATAATGGCAAAATTGCCAATGACTCGCAACCAACCCATGCTAAGTTGCCTAGAAAGAAAACTCCTAGTGCATCAATTGATCATAATATTTCATTTAAAACTTTTGATGCATCTTATGTTTTGACTAACAAATCCGGCAAGATAGTTGCCAAATATGTTGGGGGCAAGCACAAGGGCTCCAAGACTTGTGTTTGGGTACCCAAAGTTCTTGTGTCTAATGCCAAAGGACCCAAAACCATTTGGGTACCTAAAGTCAAGAACTAAACTTGTTTTGTAGGTTTATGCATCCGGGGGCTCAAGTTGGATACTCGACAGCGGGTGCACAAACCACATGACTGGGGAGAAAAAGATGTTCTCCTCATATGAGAAAAACCAAGATCCCCAACGAGCTATCACATTCGGGGATGGAAATCAAGGTTTGGTCAAAGGATTGGGTAAAATTGCTATATCACCTAACCATACTATTTCCAATGTTTTTCTTGTTAATTCATTAGATTACAATTTGCTTTCTGTTTCACAATTATGTCAAATGGGCTACAACTGTCTATTCACTGATGTAGGTGTCACTGTCTTTAGAAGAAGTGATGATTCAATAGCATTTAAGGGAGTGTTAGAGGGTCAGCTATACTTAGTAGATTTTGATAGAGCTGAACTCGACACTTGCTTAATTGCTAAGACTAACATGGGTTGGCTCTGGCACCGCCGACTAGCCCATGTTGGAATGAAGAATCTTCATAAGCTTCTAAAGGGAGAACACATTTTAGGATTAACAAATGTTCATTTTGAGAAAGACAGGATTTGTAGCGCATGCCAGGCAGGGAAGCAAGTTGGAGCTCATCATCCACACAAGAACATCATGACGACCGACAGGCCACTGGAGCTCCTACACATGGATCTATTCGGCCCGATTGCTTACATAAGCATCGGCGGGAGTAAGTACTGTCTAGTTATTGTGGATGATTATTCTCGCTTCACTTGGGTATTCTTTTTACAGGAAAAATCTCAAACCCAAGAGACCTTAAAGGGATTCTTAAGACGGGCTCAAAATGAGTTCGGCTTAAGGATCAAGAAAATAAGAAGCGACAACGGGATGGAGTTCAAGAACTCTCAAATTGAAGGCTTTCTTGAGGAAGAGGGCATCAAGCATGAGTTCTCTTCTCCCTACACCCCTCAACAAAATGGTGTAGTGGAGAGGAAGAATCGAACTCTATTGGACATGGCAAGGACCATGCTTGATGAGTACAAGACTTCGGATCGGTTTTGGGCCGAGGCGGTCAACACCGCTTGCTACGCCATCAACCGGTTATATCTTCACCGAATCCTCAAGAAGACATCATATGAACTCCTAACCGGTAAAAAGCCCAATATTTCTTATTTTAGAGTCTTTGGTAGCAAATGTTTTATTCTTGTTAAAAGAGGTAGAAAATCTAAATTTGCTCCTAAGACTGTAGAAGGTTTTTTACTCGGTTATGACTCAAACACAAGGGCATATAGAGTCTTTAACAAGTCCACTGGACTAGTTGAAGTCTCATGTGACGTTGTGTTTGATGAGACTAACGGCTCTCAAGTAGAGCAAGTTGATCTTGATGAGATAGGTATTGAAGAGGCTCCGTGCATCGCGCTAAGGAACATGTCCATTGGGGATGTGTGTCCTAAGGAATCCAAGGAGCCTCCAAATACACAAGATCAACCATCCTCCTCCACTCAAGCATCTCCATCAACTCAAAATGAGGATGAAGCTCAAGTTGATGAAGTAGAAGATCAAGCAAATGAGCCACCTCAAGATGACGGCAATGATCAAGGGGGAGATGCAAATGATCAAGACAAGGAGGATGAAGAGCAAAAGCCGCCACACCCAAGAGTCCACCAAGCAATCCAACGAGATCACCCCGTCGACACCATTCTCGGCGACATTCATAAGGGGGTAACCACTCGATCTCGTGTTGCACATTTTTGTGAGCATTACTCTTTTGTTTCCTCTATTGAGCCACACAGGGTAGAGGAAGCACTACAAGATTCGAATTGGGTGGTGGCGATGCAAGAGGAGCTCAACAATTTCACAAGGAACGAGGTATGGCACTTAGTTCCACGTCCTAACCAAAATGTTGTAGGAACCAAATGGGTCTTCCGCAACAAGCAAGATGAGCATGGTGTGGTGACAAGGAACAAAGCTCGACTTGTGGCCAAAGGATACTCCCAAGTCGAAGGTTTGGATTTCGGTGAAACCTATGCACCCGTAGCTAGGCTTGAGTCAATTCGCATATTATTAGCCTATGCTACTTACCATGGCTTTAAGCTTTATCAAATGGACGTGAAAAGTGCTTTCCTCAATGGACCAATCAAGGAAGAGGTCTATGTTGAGCAACCTACCGGCTTTGAAGATAGTAAGTACCCTAACCATGTCTATAAACTCTCTAAGGCGCTTTATGGGCTCAAGCAAGCCCCAAGAGCATGGTATGAATGCCTTAGAGATTTCCTTATCGCTAATGGCTTCAAAGTCGGCAAGGCCGATCCTACTCTATTCACTAAAACTCTTGACAATGATTTGTTTGTATGCGAAATTTATGTTGATGATATCATATTTGGGTCTACTAACGAATCTACTTGTGAGGAATTTAGTAGGATCATGACACAGAAATTCGAGATGTCTATGATGGGGGAGTTGAAGTACTTCTTAGGATTTCAAGTGAAGCAACTCCAAGAGGGCACCTTCCTTAGCCAAACCAAGTATACTCAAGACATCCTAAGCAAGTTTGGAATGAAGGATGCCAAGCCCATCAAGACACCCATGGGAACCAATGGGCATCTCGACCTCGACACGGGAGGTAAGTCCGTGGATCAAAAGGTATACCGGTCGATGATAGGTTCCTTACTCTATTTATGTGCTTCTCAACCGGACATTATGCTTTCCGTTTGCATGTGTGCAAGATTCCAATCCGACCCTAAGGAATCCCACCTTACGGCCGTAAAACGAATCTTGAGATATTTGGCTTATACTCCTAAGTTTGGGCTTTGGTACCCTCGGGGATCCACATTTGATTTAATTGGTTATTCGGATGCCGATTGGGCGGGGTGTAAGATTAACAGGAAGAGCACATCGGGGACTTGCCAGTTCTTGGGGAGATCCTTGGTGTCTTGGGCTTCAAAGAAGCAAAATTCGGTCGCTCTTTCAACCGCCGAAGCCGAGTACATTGCCGCAGGTCATTGTTGCGCGCAATTACTTTGGATGAGGCAAACCCTGCGGGACTACGGTTACAAATTAACCAAAGTTCCTTTGCTATGTGACAATGAGAGTGCAATCAAAATGGCCGACAATCCCGTCGAGCATAGCCGCACTAAGCACATAGCCATTCGGTATCATTTTCTTAGGGATCACCAACAAAAGGGGGATATCGAGATTTCTTACATTAACACTAAAGATCAATTAGCCGATATCTTTACCAAGCCTCTTGATGAACAAACTTTTACCAAACTTAGGCATGAGCTCAATATTCTTGATTCCCGCAACTTCTTTTGTTAGATTGCACACATAGCTCATTTATATACTTTTGATCATATCTCTTTTGTATGCTATGACTAATGTGTTTCCAAGTCTATTTCAAATCAAGTCATAGGTATATTGAAAGGGAATTAGAGTTTTAGGCGAAGACAAAAGCTTCCACTCCGCAACCCATCCTTCGCCGTCGCTCCAAGCCACTCTCCATCTTTGGGGGAGAGAACAAAAGGACTTCATCTTTGGTATAATCTTAACTCATTTGTTTATGACCAAAGAGGAAGACATTACTTCGAGGGCTCTAATAATTCCGTTTTTGGCGATTCATGCCAAAGGGGGAGAGAGTATGAGCCCAAAGCAAAAGGACCGCACCACCACCAATTTCAAAAAACTTAGTGTTTTCCAAGAGTATTTATCAATTGGTATCCTATTGGGTTCAAAAGGGGGAGAAAGTAGTATTTCAAAAATGATATATCAAAACCCTCTTGAACACTAAGAGGAGAATCTCCTTTAGGGGGAGTTTTGTTTAGTCAAAGAAAAAGCATTTGAAACAGGGGGAGAAAATTTCAAATCTTGAAAATGCTTTGCAAAATCTTATTCATTTACCTTTGACTATTTGCAAAAGAACTTTGAAAAGGATTTACAAAAGAGTTTGCAAAAACAAAACATGTGGTGCAAGCGTGGTCCAAAATGTTAAATAAGAAAGAAACAATCCATGCATATCTTGTAAGTAGTTATATTGGCTCAATTCCAAGCAATCTTTACACTTACATTATGCAAACTAGTTCAATTATGCACTTCTATATTTGCCTTGGTTTGTGTTGGCATCAATCACCAAAAAGGGGGAGATTGAAAGGGAATTAGGCTTACACCTAGTTCCTAAATAATTTTGGTGGTTGAATTGCCCAACACAAATCTTTGGACTAACTAGTTTGCTCTAGTGTATAAGTTATACAGGTGTCAAAGGTTCACACTTAGCCAATAAAAAGACCAAGTGTTGGGTTCAACAAAAATGCAAAGAAACAACCGAAGGCTCCTCTGGTCTGGCGCACCGGACTGTCCGGTGTGCCACCGGACATGTCCGGTGCACCAGAGGACTCAGGTTTCAAACTCGTCACCTTCGGGAATTTCCAGAGGCCACTCCGCTATAATTCACCGGACTGTCCGGTGTGCACCGGACATGTCCGGTGCTCCAAGGAAGGGCGGCCCCAGGAACTCGCCAGCCTCGGATTTTTATTCCAGCCGCTCCGCTATAATTCACCGGACTGTCCGGTGTGCACCGGACTGTCCGGTGCATATGCGGAGCAACGGCTACTTCAGGCGCCAATGGCTACCTGCAGCGCATTTATTGCGCGCCAGCGCGCGCAGAGGTCAGGCACGCCCATGCTGGCGCACCGGACACTCTACAGTACATGTCCGGTGCGCCACCGGACATCAAGGCGGGCCCAGAAGTCAGAACTCCAACGGTCGATCTCCAACGGCTCTGGTGACGTGGCGGGGGCACCGGACTGTCCGGTGTGCACCGGACTGTCCGGTGCGCCATCGAACAGACAGCCCAGCCAACGGTCAAGTTTGGTGGTTGGGGCTATAAATACCCCAACCACCCCACCATTCATGGCATCCAAGTTCTCTACTTCCCAACTACTACAAGAGCTCTAGCATTCAATTCTAGACACACCAAAGAGATCAAATTCTCTCCATATTCCACACAACGCCCTAGTGACTAGTGAGAGAGATTTGCTTGTGTTCTTTCGAGCTCTTGCTCTTGGATTGCTTCCTTCTTTCTTGATTCCTTTTTGTGATCAAACACTCACTTGTAATTGAGGCAAGAGGCACCAATTGTGTGGTGGCCCTTGCGGGAAGTTTGATTCCTAAGTGATTTGAGAAGAGAAGCTCACTCGGTCCGAGGGACCGATTGAGAGAGGGAAGGGTTGAAAGAGACCCGGCCTTTGTGGCCTCCTCAACGGGGAGTAGGTTTGCAAAAACCGAACCTCGGTAAAACAAATCCGCGTGTCACACTCTTCATTTGCTTGCGATTTGTTTTGCTCCCTCTCTCGCGGACTCGTTTATATTTCTAACGCTAACCCGGCTTGTAGTTGTGTTTATATTTGTAAATTTCAGTTTTGCCCTATTCACCCCCCCTCTAGGCGACTTTCAATAAGTACCCTCTTCCAAGGATCGACATCTTATTTGATCAATTGACTGGGGCGAGGGTATTTTCCAAAATTGATCTCAGGTCGGGCTATCATCAAATCCGTATTCGGCCCGAGGATATACCGAAGACCGCGTTTACTACGCGGTATGGATTGTTTGAATACCTGGTAATGTCTTTCGGGCTCACAAATGCTCCTGCCCACTTCACCTATTTGATGAACTCGGTGTTCATGCCCGAGTTGGACAAATTCGTGGTAGTCTTCATCGATGATATCTTGATATATTCTAAGAATGAAGAGGATCATGCTCAGCATCTACGGATTGTATTGACGCGCCTGAGGGAACATCAGCTATATGCCAAGTTCAGCAAGTGCGCGTTCTGGCTAGAAGAAATTCAATTTTTGGGGCACGTGTTATCGGCTAAAGGAATTGCGGTAGATCCTAGCAAGGTCAAAGATATTCTGGAGTGGAAACCCCCAACAACTGTTCACCAAGTCCGGAGTTTTCTTGGACTAGCTGGGTATTATCGCAGATTCATACCAGATTTTTCTAAGCTTATGAAGCCAATCACAAGTTTATTGAAGAATGACATTAAGTTCAATTGGTCTTCTAAGTGTAATGAAGCCTTTGAGCAATTGAAGACACTATTAACCACTGCTCCGGTATTGGCTCAACCGGACATCACTAAGCCTTTTGATGTATATTGTGATGCATCTGGCAGTGGGCTCGGCTGTGTACTGATGCAAGAGGGCCGAGTAATTGCGTATGCTTCAAGGCAGTTGCGCCGACATGAGGAGCATTATCCAACTCATGATCTGGAGCTAGCTGCTGTGGTTCATGCCCGGAAGATATGGCGTCACTATCTGCTGGGAAATATCTGTCACATATATACAGATCATAAAAGTTTGAAGTACATCTTCACCCAGTCAGAGTTAAATATGAGGCAAAGACGATGGCTTGAGCTCATTAAAGACTATGAACTGGAGATCCATTACCACCCAGGCAAAGCCAATGTGGTAGCAGATGCGCTGAGTCGTAAGACCTCCTGCCACTGTCTTATGGCGAAGACCTCCGAGAACACTTTGTGTCAGGAGATGGAAAAACTAAACCTGGGGATAATCCAACAAGGGACTCTAAATCAGCTAAAGCTTGAGTCAATCATTTTGCAAAGGATAATTGATGCTCAAAAGAATAATCTGGGTATGAAGCACATACGAGAGAAGATAAGGGCTGGAGTAGCCAAGTGTTTCAAGGAAGACGATCAAGGTGTGATATGGTTTAAAAACCGCATAGTTGTGCCAAAGAACGAAGAACTCCGCCAGCAAATTCTTGATGAAGCACATCTTAGTCGTTATTCTATTCATCCCGGAAGCACTAAGATGTACCAAGATTTAAAGCAGCATTACTGGTGGACAAAGATGAAGATTGAAATTGCACGCTATGTGGCTAGATGTGACACTTGCAGACGTGTCAAGGCCATACACATGAAAACTGTTGGTCCATTACAATCTTTGCCAATCCCAACATGGAAATGGGAAGACATCAGTATGGACTTTATTGTGGGATTGCCCAGGACAGCCAAAGGGTATGATTCTATTTGGGTTATCGTTGATCGACTCACAAAGATTGCCCACTTCTTACCTGTCAGGGTCACATATACAGTAGCCACTTATGCAGCACTATACATTGCCCGTATTCTCAGTCTGCATGGTGTTCCGAAGACCATTGTGTCGGATCGTGGACCTCAATTTGTAGCCAAGTTCTGGGAAGCACTTCACAACTCCTTGGGTACTAAATTACTCCACAGTTCGGCTTATCATCCTCAAACCAGTGGGCAGACTAAGAGGGTCAATCAAATACTGGAAGATATGCTGCGGGCATGTGTTCTGGACTTCTCACAAAGATGGGATGAATGTTTGCCCTTAGCTGAATTTTCATACAATAACAGTTATCAAGAAAGTATCAAGATGGCACCTTTTGAAGCTTTATATGGGCGACGGTGTCGAACTCCGCTAAATTGGTCTGAACCTGGAGAAAGATACTTCTTTAGGCCTGATATGGTAAAAGAGGTCGAAGAAAAGGTTCAGAAAATTGTTCATAATATGAAGAAAGCTCAGACTCGACAAAAGAGTTATGCAGACCGACGACGACAACCCTTATGCTTTCTGGTAGGCGATTATGTCTACTTAAAAGTTTCACCAATGAAGGGTGTATCGCGTTTCGGGGTTAAAGGGAAGCTTGCACCCAGATACATTGGTCCATTCTTGGTGCTTGAGCAATGTGGACCAGTGGCATATCGACTCCAACTACCCGAAACATTGTCTGCTGTGCATAATGTGTTCCACGTGTCACAATTGAAAAAGTGTCTTTGGGTTCCCGATCGAACCATTGAAGTGACTGATGTTGTCCTGGAACCAGATTTAACATACTCGGGACATCCTATTCGAGTCTTGGATCAAAAGGACAGGATCACCCGAAGAAAGACTCTCAAATTCTACAAAATACAGTGGAACCAGCATTCTGAAGATGAGGCTACATGGGAAACTCAAGACTTCTTGGATAAGAATTTCCCAGGCTTCCTAGCCTCATATAAATTGTAAAGTCTGTATAGCTGTGTAATAAAGAAGTGACCCCCACATCACCCCTGTCTTGTACTAGAAATAAGGAAATAAAAATGTGATGTGTTTCCTTTACCATTACCTACCCTAGGATTTTTAATCTCGGGACGAGATTCTTTTATGGGGGGAAGGATGTAACACCCCTGGTGTTACTGTAACTAAAACTTGAGCATGGCATCATAAGCATTGGCATTGCATATGTTTGATACACCTAGAGTGCATTCACTAGGCAAAAATTTCAAACAAGTTGTATTGTTTTAATGTTTTGCAAATATGACCCTAGATAGGAAGCTTTAACCCTAAATAGGGATTAAAGGGGTAAAACTTAACCTAAGATGAGAAAACCTAAAAGCTTTAGGGTAAAAGTCATAAAATGACCCCAAAAATAAAGTTGAATCACATTTATACCCCTGGGATACCAGAAACCCTAATTGGAGCCCTGGAAAACCCTGAAACCAAACTCTAGGGGCTTATGTGCAAAAGTGATGAACCTTTGGACTAAAGTGTAAAAACTACCATGTTTAAACATATAAAGTCATTTGGTTCACAAATATGTGGCCTTGAAAGCCAAACCCTAAGTTTTGGACTTAAATGCAAAATGGACCTCAATTGAGTTCTATTCTAAGTCTGAAAATCATAGAATTGGCTCAACTTTGGAGCTTTGCATCTTTCAAATTATAGGGGTTTTGCCCTAGGTCACCACATCAAAATTGTAGCCCAATTATAGGAGAACAACTTTGCTAAAGAGTGTGAGCTCAGTTGTTAAGAAAAATTTGGAGATAATCATGCTCAAACTTTGGCTGTCAGGCTGGATTCATTCTGAAATTCAGCTTTTCAGTGTAACAGGGTCAACTTTGAGTATGAATTCAACCTTGATCCAGTACTCAAATAAGTTTAAACCCTATAGTCGAGTTGTAGCTGGTATGTAGCACTACAACTTTGATGCAGAGACTTGGACCTGTTGCCACATGGAATTAAGAGAAATTGGAGCTCCAAAGTACTCTGTCAGCTGCTCTGAATTGGTGTTCGCCATTGTACAGTAGCTGAAACAGATAAGGTCGCCAGCGCGGCTGTCTTCACCGCCGGTGGCTTTCCGCCGTGATTCACGTCGCCGGCGTCACGATTCGCGCTCGGGTATGTGGATAACTTCGCGGCGTCAAAAGATCGTCCCCGCCCATGACCTGGACACCACACCGACTAGCCGTAGTCCATCTCCCCTGGCTCACCGCCCGCGGTAAAGTGCTCATCTCCGACCGCCGCCTCTCGGTCGTGCGCCGTGTGGCTCAATCCTTCCACCGCGTCGCTGTAACTTGCTACTGCTGTCAAATCAACGCCGGTGAGGTTGCCACGGCGTAGGACACTAATTCGCGTGCGCCAGTGCCTTCTTCCCCATCTCCGACTGCCGCGTGTCTCGTCCAAATTCGCGGCCACCGCCCGTCCTCCCTATAAATTGAGCCCATAACTAGCTCCGTGAGGTCGTCAGCTAACTAGCCACCGCTAATCGGCCACAATCATCCACCCGTGAGCTCGAATTCGGAGTTTCCCCCAAATCTCTTTCCGCCACCGTGAAACAAGCTTCACCGTCGTCAGCCCAATCCGGTTAGCTCCTCCCCTCTGCTCCCTTGTTTAAGCATTCTTATGCGTCTACGATGCTTGCCGAGCCATTGAATTGAACTGAGAGTTCTCTGGTCGCGGGGAACACGGCTGTCTTGCCGCGATGCTCACGGTCACCGTGGCCAGAGCTCCATAGTCGATTATAAACGCAATTAAGTTAGGGGAAATGATCATGGTAACCCCGATTTCATGTCCGCCGCTCGGAGAACCCAGCCATAGCCCCAATCGGCCGGTCCAGGACCTCGCCGGAGTCTCTCCGCGCGCGTCGCCGTCGTGGACCGCCCACTGCGAAGAAATAGAACATCAGGGCATTTCTGCAAATCGTCAGTGACTCTGTTAAACAGTGAGAGAACCTGTTTGCGATTAGTAAAAACCCCGAGTCCCTTTCTGCAAAGCTGCCAGGGCGCGGGCGCCTTTCTGCCCTAGCTGGGCCGCCTGGGCTGGATTCGGCCCAGTGCTGTTCAATTGTTTTTCTTTTTCTTTTATCTCCACAGCCAAAACAATTATAGAAAAATGTAGAAAAATGCTAAAATTGTGAAACAAATTTTCCTAGGCTTGTTATTTTCCCTAGAATTTAATAAAAATAGTTTTGTGATTTTTAGTGGAAATAAGAAATTTTAGGGTATTTAAAGTAGTTAAAAGTATTAGTTATGGATTTTTAGAAAATAATTGGTAAGTCCAAAAATGCCCAAACTTTTTATGGGAACTTAAAACAATATTTAGAAGCCTTGGGTAGAGTTTGAATTGATTTGGACTTTGTTTGATCACCAAACCCCAAAACACCCCCCTGTCCTATGAACTCCTTTACCGACTCCGGAAACCCTAAGTTCCCGGAATTTCGTGAAGGAAAGTTGTATTCAAGACATAAATAATAAGTTTATGTTACCTTTGCATCCTCATGAGCATCCCATGGCATCCATTCTTATACATATGTATGATTATGGTTAGAACGTGAAGAAGAAATCGAAGTAACTGAAGAGGAGACACCACCACCACCTTCGGAGTCTCAGGCCGGGAATTGTTTTTACTTTGATATCTGCGGATCTGAGCCTGATTCACCTGTGAACGAAGGCAAGCCCCGGTGCATGCAACCCCTTTCCTTGTGTTTTAAATACTTTTTGCACACTTAAGTCTAGTGAAATGTGCATTAGGTTCATAGGAGTTACTTGAAACCCTTTGATGCATTGCTTTCCTTGATATCCATACCTTTATAGATACTTCTGTGAAGTATCAAAATATGATTTACAAAAATGCTTAGCCTTGCTTAGATCTTGTGGATAGAGGTTGTCCTCAATTTAACCATGGAGAGGATGGCTTCTACCTGCAAGAATATTTTCATTTGGAGCAATAGTTGGATCTTACTGCAAAGTTCCCTGTGATGCTCTTTCATCCTAAGGAACAGACACAATCCTAAGGATGGAAATACTTAAACTGAGACTTGGGTTAGGAACAGGTGATGTTCTACCCAGGTTGGTTAAGGATTAACGCGTATGTAGGCGTGCTGACCGAGGACCCTTTAACTGGTCACATGCCTCGTCATGGGTAAGCCTTGCCTCGGGCAGACTAAGGCCGGAATAAGATAACACGAAATGGGCGTGGAGCGGTGGCGAGAGTAGCGTGTACCCTCCGTGGCAAGAGGCTGGACGGTGGTGTATCTGTGCTCTCGGTTTGCGTGAACCTGATCCGGTCTTAAGAACCCCGGTGGCGGGTTGACATATGCAAGGGTTAAGTGCTACATATGTCGTGTGATTGGAGATCCTCAGCTGAGTATAATCGATTCGGATCGTCGTACCTTCGCGGTTATGAAGACTTGGTCACTTTTCTACAACGTAAATCAGGATGTGAACACGATGGATAAAAATGATGTTGTCTTGATGTGATGTGAAATTAGACTAGATGCAAATAGAGTCTATTAATACTTAATATGGCGTTAAAAGATTGAAAGTAAGGACTCACTTTAGTAAGCTACTTCTGCAAAAGTATAAGTTGATTTTTGCTAAAGCCTCTCCTTGACTCCTATTTATCCAGCATACCCTTGAGAGTCTTTTCCTTAGTCGGGTAAGACTTGCTGAGTAATTCCATACTCAGGGTTTATCCCTTTGTTGTTTTTAGGTGAGGAAGCGACAAATTTTTGTTGCTTTTGCTCCAAGGTGGTACCAAATGAAGAAAAACAAGACTGAAGTGCGGGAGGACTCGGTCCTCCATTTAGGATCTTTTACTTATAACTTATCGGGAGGAGTCTGTGCCTCCCTTGGTTTGTATAATATTACTACTCTGCACTCACTTTTAGTCTGGTCTGTAATAAAATAACTCAAGCTTGCTTTTGAAATAAATATAAGTTTATGTAATTGCTTCCGCATTTCTTTATCTCCGATGTTCTGTAATGTCTGCAAGACGGGTGAAACGTTCCTGGTGAGGTAAGGAAAGATACCGAGTTTGTCAAGTGACTTAGGAACATCTACAGGGTGTCTGATGTCCGTGGGACAAGGACAACTGTAGGTGGGCCTAATTACTTGGGAGGTTCCGTCACAGGTGTTATGAAGAAAGGAGCCATGCCATTTACAATATATACGCCCTTTTAATTCTTCAACCGGAGGAATTATATGTGATAATTTAATATTACCATGTTTAAGCAACTCATCAAATATTTTATCACACTTAGTAATATTAAATGTGAACTTAACCTTTTCCTTCTGTGTCGAGTGCGGGTGAGAGCGAACAGAAGGTTTGGCCTTAGTGGGCCAAACAAGCTCAGGGACATGTGACTCTTTTGGTTCTTGGGGCTTGGGTGGCCGGTTATATTTATGCCGGCCTTCTGCACTAGGCGGATCACAGGTGACTTCTGGTGCTCCGGACGGTCCGACCTGCACAGTCGGACGGTCAGCGGGTGGATCGGACGGTCTGGTACTATCCTCGGACTGTCCAGTCACGTCAGGCAACACCTGTGACTTTTGTGGTGGGCTCTGTGTAACTCCGGACTGTCCGGCGTAGGGTGCCGGACGGTCTGACGGAGGGCCGGACGGTCCGCGATTGTGTGCGGACGGTCCGGTCGTGCTCAGGGTTGACTCACCATTTAGCGAAGATGGTGGTGACGGTCGTCCTGGATATGAGTCCATCGGCATACCAGAATATGGCTGGGGAAACCCATTTGTCGCCGATGTGTTTGGAGCAATTGTTTCAGCGCCTAATTTATGTGATAAAAAATTAGGCATGTGAGTTTTTCCTAATGCATGTGTCATCCTCTCTATATCCTCCGTGATACTTTTAATCCGATTATCAAAAGAAATTTTAATAGATGGAATATCATCGGCTGATCTGGCATCACCTATCGTGGGGAGCTGTTGCAGCACGGCTAACATATACTCGGCGTTTATCTCCCTCTCTTGGACGGTCTTCTGGTGGCAGTCTACCCTGAAGTGCGAGAGGTACCACTTATCCGCCACCTTGAGCACCTGATCCTTTTGTCGGTGGGCCTCCTTGTCTATTTTCTTCATGTCATCTTCTAATCTCTTATGCTCAGCGGCCGATAAATTAGTCAGCCTTGTGTTGCTGTTTGGAGAAGCACCGTTGAGATATTTAGAATCGGCCATGTAAGCATGATTTTATAAATATGCAACTTCTTCCCCAGCGGAGTCGCCAAAAAGTATGTTGGCACCTTTTTGGGGCGCCAATCACTCAACAAAAACCAGCGGCGGTGCTCTCTGGTCAGGCGCGGACGGTCCGCGGCACAGGACCGGACGGTCCGCGACCTGGCGCGAGGCTAGGGTTCCCTGCCTGACGACCGGACGGTCCGCGCCCTAGGGCCGGACGGTCCACGACCTGGCGACAGGGTCGCCTTCCTCCTCCTTGCTGGAATCTAGATCTCGTCCCCTAGGGGAAAAAGATCTTAAGGTGCTCTGGGTCGACAGGTCACCCAGGGCGTCCCCAGACGACGTGGAGTCGCCTAGGAATTAAGAGATCAATTCGAGGAAGAGGTCTTGGATGGACAACTAGATCTTGCCCCTCGGGAGGGGTGAGATCCTGGGGTCGTCTTGGGATCGGCAGGCCACCCAAGACGGATCTAGACGACGTAGAGTCGAATAGGGATGGAGGTGGATATGTGGAAGACTACAACTAGAACTATGCTACATCTACTCCTAAGGCAGGAAAAGTAAATAAGGTAATTGGTTCGATTGGAATGTGTTCGGGGGTTCTCAATCGGCCGTACCCCTTTATATTTATAGGGGAGAAGGTCTGGACCTTTTCCTAAGAGATAGCCAACAAACTCCCACGTGATTAGATGGATAACCACGCACGAGATAAGGATAAATATCCGAGTTAATCTAATCCCGGGACACGCGGACCGTCCGAGCCCAAGGGCCGGACCGTCTGCTCATTTTGGTGCCCAACAACGTCCAATTTTCTTGCTCTAGCACCCATAACATGATAGATTCCTGAGGGGCAGAATATATAATTTCTTTATCTCCAAGACTCCAAACAGCTAAGAATCACAAATCCAGTTTCCTGCCACTAACGGACAACTCTTAAAGAAGTTTCAAGCTAGTTTTCAACTTAACTTTCAGTAAAATTTTCCAAAATTCAAGTAGATTTCCATAGAAATCTGAAAACAACATTTTGGTCCAAATCCATACCGAAAATGTTCTTCTTAATCTTCTACTTCTGGTATTCCCTAAGAATTAGCTGTATGGTGTCACATTCTGACATGTATTCTATATAGTTAAAAAATGTTCCTTATTACAAACACACCAAAGCTGTAATATCCCTAAAGTTGTCATCTCTAGGTAAAAATCAACTGATTTCACGTTTGAATTAACAACACTAATTTATCATGACAAGGTCCTGGCTTAATGCCTTTGTATGGCAAGGGCTCACCTCCAGTAATAAGCAGGTAGTGGTTGCTACGTGTGCAATTTATCATATCCTGATACAAAAGACAAAACCACATAGTAGCGTAACTTCATCAGCCAACATTCTTTTGGGCTTCTGGCTGTGAAAATTTAGATACGGTAGGTTTTTGTTCCAACAATTTATGGGAAACAAATACAAAGATCAACATTAAGTCGTGCAGTTTACCATTGTTAAACAGGCCCAAAGTGATTATATATGCAATACAAATTTCTGGATTCTTTTGCAAATTCTGCACAAAATATGTGCAGGACTATTTGGTTGTGAACTCTCAAGAGCCTCGCCAAAGTTTTGGAATAGCCAAAAAAACAAACAACAACAACATTTAAGCAAGAGAAAGTAGAAAACACTCGTTGTTTAGATTGGCCATACATGATATAACTGGATTTTCGTTGTTAGAGTTGCCAATTAGTGTTACTGAATTTGCAGTGCTATTAGTTTGGCTTGATATAGTAGAAGACCAAACAGGATGCATCAATAATCTCATTATGGGCTATGGCCACTCCAGGATACCTTTGCATCCGACCACAAAATGAACATATCGAGCCAACAAACGCACCACACCACAGCAGGTACAACTCAAACTAAATGGACAAGAGGAAAGCATAAACCATTCACCTGTTTGAACAGCTCAATCCCCTTCCCTATGGACACTAGATCCAGGTTGTCGTCGAAGCAATACACGTGCACGCGGCTCCCAGAGCTGCCGGCGTCAAATATGACGGCATACTTGTTCAGTCCGTCCTCGACGGCCCGGGGTCCCCACCTCCGACCACCAACGGCGAGGAGCACACCCCCTGAGGCGGTGGCCGGCGCACGCGGCATGAGAAGGCGCACGCGGCATGAGAAGGAGCACGAACGAGATGAGGACCACCGACGAGAGCAACACCATCAGCACCCGACGGTACCGGTGCACGCGGTCGGCCACCGCCTCCGTTTGCTGCTGCTGCCGTGCTCCGGCACCCGAGTAGCGGCGAATCCTCGCGGCCACCACTGTGGCTGCCGCGGCATCCGCCGCGACATCGTCAGCGGGGAGCAGATCGACCGCCGAGGGCGTACGGTAGCGGATGCGACCGTTGGTCGGCGATGGTTTCACCGCCTCCTGCTGCGGCGGCTCCAGCGTGTCGGTGCGTGCGGCCCGGAGCAAGAAAATCGAATCGAGGGAGAGGGCGGCGCGACGGGTACCTTCTCCGGCGGGCCGACCGTCGCACTTGGTTCGCCTCTAAGACCGTCTTCGGAGTTTTTCGAACCCGCGATGTGTGGGCGAAAGAAGCGGCTGCGGGGGAGGAATGCGGCGTAGCGTGGCCCTCCATTTAGCGTGAGAGAGAAAGAATCGGGAAGGAAGAGGAGGAGAAGGAGGACGCCGGTGAAGGGGAAGGAGGCGCACTGTAGCCCCTATATCGGCTAAAGTGTTAGGGGAGGGGGAGGGCTGCGATGACCGTTGAAGACAGTCTTAGGAGCTGTTCATTTGAGAGAAACAATCCGGCCAGGAACCATCAAACAGAGCTTAGGGGGTGTTTGGGAGTGAAGTTTTTTCACAGTTTTGGAAGAATACCGCAGTATTCTCAAATACTGCAGTATTATATACAGAATGTTGTTTGGCAAGGTGGCTAAAATCTCTGTTTTCAAAACTGAAGTATTGCAAATACTATAGTTGTTTTAAGGTATTCTAAACTTAGGTCTGGACCTCAGTTTCCAAAATTGTGGTATTGTAAACTACGGTATTGTCAACTACGGTATTGTCATGACTAAAGTATACTGTAGTATTTTAAAAACTGTGGTTTTCAAAAACTTTATTCCCAAACAGGGCCTTAATCGGATGGAGTACCTGTATCGACGAAATACATGTTCAGAAACCTTCACGTTAGAGAGATATGCAAGCGGTTCAGAGGTTGAGTTTCTTGTTGGGAATTGGGATGGGATATTCCTTCTTCCCTGCGTGCCTCTGCAACTTGAGATACGGCGCACAATTGCCGCATATCCGCGTGGGAAATGCGCATCTGCGCCGCGTGTAGGGTCGCTGCTGGAGCCTCCACATCCACTCCACTTCCTGACCGCTTTGCCTGTGCTTGTCAAGCTTGTCGGCCGCCTCGGGTCAGTGAGAGCAAAGCAACCTTCGTGTCCCGCGGTAGATGAACCTGCCTCTCAGCCAGCCTCGTCCTCGTCCTGCCGCCGGATTAGCGTCCAGGTGCATCATCTTCAGCCATGAATAGGCACGACCGTCTCTGCTCCCCTCCCAAAATATCCAGACAACAACATGATGAGCATAAGCCGCGGCGTGTTCCCTGTCGAAAGCTCAAAGCTCATGCTGTGAACGGCAAGCAAGAAAAGCAAGCGTCTTTTCCCCAGTCTCGGCGATTCACCGTGCTCGTCTCCTCACAGACGAGAAGAGTCAACCATACAGCGCAGAGCAGTGTGAAGTCGGATTAAAAACAAAAGAAAACAGAAGAACAAGAAAAAGGACAACACAACACACCACACCACACCACAGACGGACAGGACAGCGTCCAAGGTTGGTTTGGTCGGTTGTTCGCTCATCAGATTACACATCCCTCGTCTCTCACAGCCTCTCTTTCCACGCAACAACAACAAAAAAAAACCTAATCCACAGCTGGCTCAGAGTTCAGACGACACGATTCGCCGGCGGTGGGGTGGGCGAAAGGCTGGAGCGGTTGGTGGTGGGTGGGTGGGTCAAGACTCAAGAGCAAGCAGAAACCAGTCGCCTGGTCACCGCGCGGCGGCGGCGGGCGCGGTGCAGCGGCGCAGGCAGAAGTCGGGGACGCGGTCCATGCACTGGTACACCGGCGGGTCGGCGCTGAGGCTGGACTTGACGCAGTCCCTGCAGGCCGGGTGGCACCCGCGGGGCGCCGCGTCCAGGCACCGGCACAGCCGTGGCTCCGACCTGGTGCAGCCGCCGCAGCTGTCGCAGCACGGCCACGCGCGCGCCGCCGCCTTCCCCCGGCTCGCCAGCTCCCCTCCTCCTCCTCCTCCTGATGCTGCTCCCTGCCCTGAAACCGCAGACCGATTCGGAACCCCGTGAGCCAGCCAGACTGAATAACCGAAAGGACAAATCTTGAACTAGTTAAGCTTTCCTACATACCTCTGCTTTGAACGTGGGAGTGGTGGTGGTGGTGCCTGTTGCTGGATCGCGCGAGCACGGTGAGAAGGGCGATCGTGAGGAAGAACAGCGCTTGGCTCCTCATTTCCGACCGTCTCTGGGAGAATTTGGTCGCGACCGGTGAGCCTCCTCTCCTCTTGCTGCGGTTGTTGTTTGTTCTTGGTTGGACTGGAGCTGCTTGTCTATCTCTTGCTTGCTTTGCTTGCTGCTGTACGCGGCTAATAGAAGGAGAAGCCTTCTTTATAGAAATAGAAACCGTCCACAGGCGGGCCCCCCCACGCGACGCGCCCACTGATAAGCGAGCAAGTGGTGGCAGGCAGATAATAAACAGCCAACTTGGAGAAGAAACCCTCTGGTAGGATATAATTGGGAAATGCTACGCAATGACTATCTTTTTGTTTTCTAGTTTGGCAAATGCTACGCGAGGGTAGCTAAAAATATGATAACTCGAGGGAGCTACGCGCAAAAGAGGGTGACCGGTGAATGGCAGTTGATAAGTCCGAGCGTGGTGGCTGTTTCACATGCGGAAATGAGTCACCCAAGATAAGATCGAGAGCGCCACTGTGGTGGCCCCACGCCGACATGTCCATCCAGCCCTCGTCCGGATGTCCTGCGCCGGCGGCCACACCCTTCTCACACGGTACTGTACAATATTTTTTAAAAACTATTGCTGTAGCAGTAGTTCCTAGTATAATTTTTCGTTTTTTTTTAATCTATGTGCCCCTTGTATAATTTTACCACCTCTCCGTCCAACTCCTTTTCGGTGTCAGCGTATCTGCACTGCACGTCTTCACGCACGGGGACGGGCTGCTGGCCTAGAGTTGCACAGGGGAATGAAAGGCCCCATGGACTCGTGGTTTGGGCCGAGAACCGGGTTCCTTCTCTTTCACTGGAAAGTGGCCACGATTGTCGTTAACCACTCGGAATTCCTAACTAGTTTTACCCAGCCCAGCAAGGCCCGCCATACTCGTAGAACATTCCAAATTTTTTTTTGTCAGCCTCGCCGTCACTCCTCTGATTTTGATGATTATGACGTGAGAGTAGGAATTGCAAACTCCACATTCGACTTTTACTACTCTCAGGAGTGAACTCCACCGGAACAAGCTTTAGAGGACAGTGCCTTTATGTCGTGACTAATCTGGTCGGAAGGCCCTATACCTGCTTCTCTGATACTATTGAGCAACTCCAATAATTCTCTAAAAAAGAGTTTGCTAAAGCCGTGTTTAGCAAGTTGCTAAATAGTAATTGGGAGTAAAAAATAACTTAATCTCTAATGATTGTTCATATTTAGGTCGAATCTGGTTGAGAGCAAAGGAAATCGAAGGTGGAGGGGAAAAAGTCGGTCGACATGATCTATGAAGGAGCGGTGGTCCGATGACGCAACCTATCAGCTGTGGGACAACATTGGTCCAATGATGGAGGAGAAGCTTGTGTTACGCACGTTGAACCTAGTTACCTCGCTATATGCAGGAAAGTGAAAAAAATAGCACGCCATACCTGGCTACTTCACTGTGTGGAAAAGGGGGAAATGAGCGCGCGAATGTGAAGAAATTGACGTCAACTGCGTTTAGAGAGTTCCTATCGAGTTGCCAAATGTGGAGAGCAAATAGAGTTAGATAGCAAGTAATTAAATTTAGCAAATATATTCGAAAAACTATTGGAGAAGTATTTTTCTGTTCACTTCTCAAATTTAAGATTTATAGAGTTGTTTAGAGAACTATTAAAGTTGCTCTAGTGTTTGGTTTCGGAGTATGGTGATATGGAGTCGCTCCACTCCTAATTTGTTGTTGTTTGGATCGGTTCCATATAGAACAGAGTGGCTCTGAAAAGAGAAAACTATGCTCAAATATTGAATCACACGGCTTCCCAAATTCTTCCGTATGGAGCTGCAGCACCGCTCTCTGGCAGATTGAGGCTTCCACTATGTCGATGTTGGTTACAACGATGCCACGGTTGTTTACAATCTTCTCGACAGCACTCCGATGGAGTAACACCTTCATTTGCTCAAGATCTTGCTCATTCTAACTTGCAGTAGCACTCCTCTACTCTCTCTCTTGGCTTATAACTGTGCCAATACACAAATTAGAAAGAAATACACAAGAAAGGAAGACAGAATTGATTTGCAACGTGTCTACAAATTGGTGCTGCACTGGGAGCCTTTTCACTTGATTATGGACGCATAGGCGTCCTCTTATAGCCCCCAAAGAGCCCCTAGTCGTTGCCCTTTCCGTGCAAAAAGATGCCAAAATTGGGCTAACTGCGGGCGCACCGAACCAGTTCGTGTGCCCCTAGTTCGGGATCTGATTGACACTTTCCTTCCTAAAACAGCTAGCCATTGGTGCACCGGACCTGTAGCAGGTTCAGTGCGCCACGGACTAAGTCCTATAGCAGGTCTAGTGCACCACGGACCAAGTACTATAGAGGCTATGTAGATGGTTCGGTGTACATGACCAATATTGTAGCAGGTCCGATGATTTTTAGCCAAAAAAACCTGAAACCAGCCACTTCACTCTTGGCGCACGGACCTAATACTGTAGCAGGTCCGGTGCACATAGACATGCTACAGTGAGTCCTTTTTCTCCATTTCTTCTCCAATCAATCTCAACTCTTGGGAGAACTTTTATATGACTTATACACACATAATTAGAGCATAATCCAATCGACTAAGTCCTAGAGAGTTACATTTTTCCCATTCTTTTTTCAATTTTTCTGTTTCTCGTCAAACAGAATTCGAAATGGCACTTTCTCTACAAGCTGAGTTAGAGAGTAAACCAAAGAACCAAACATGTAGTAAAAGGTGTATGTAATATAGTTGAACACTCAAACCTTGCATACTTAATCTTTTTCATTGTTTTACCCATTTTAGCTTGTTTGAGGTTCATGTTGGACTCCAAACAATCAAGTCAAGTTGACTTGATCTAGTTTGTCATCTATGAGCTCCAACACCCTGCATTGGTTACATAAAACATATCCAAACACATGAACAACTCAAACTAAAGGTCAAAGTGAACTTAACTCTTTTGGGTTGCTTATAGGTTATAACTTTGACACAACTTCTTCTAGTGACCTTGTTCACTCCTTGAGCTTGATCTTGAGCTTTATGACTTACACCACATAACCATAGGTATTACCCTATTGATTATAAGTCACGTCCATAAAAACATTTTCAGATTTTTTGGAATTCCGGTAGCCGTTTTTTTCGAATTTATCGGTAACGGTATTTTTCGAAAACGAAAATGGTATCAGAATTATTTCATCGATAACGACATCGAAATCGGTATAGCATTTTACCGACATTTCTTCGTTACTGGATAATCAGAATTTACCGAACTTTTTGTTAGAATTTTACCGGAAACAAAAACAACCCCAAAAGGCCAATAGGCCCAAGCGTCAGTGGACTAGCTCCGCGGTTTGTCTTTCAGAATTAATGCAGATTCTTTGAAATAGAAGCATCAATGTCAATCTTCATCCACCCTACTAGAGGCAAGATCTGGTGACGTCCTCCTCCTCCGTTGGTGCCGATCTTATCATCACTAACTCGATAAACATATCGATGAAGCTATGTGTTGAATAAGTAGACTCCGGAGAATTTGCTCATGTATCACATGCGTCGAGCATACCATTTCGTCCAGAAAGTGACCACTGCCCTCGTTAGGCTGTGGTGATTAAGCCCCGTCATGATCGACGAGAGCCACCCCCTTGGCATCGTCATATAAATTGACATTTGGTCAATTGTTATATACTTCTTCGGTCCTAATTTATAATTCGTTTGACTTTTTACTAAGTTTGGCCTCCTCGTCTTATTCAATTTTTTTGGAAAAATTCGATTCCATATTTAAAGCATATTATATACTAAACAGTATTACCGTAAAAATTGATAATTGTTATATTTTTTTTTGAATAAGATGAGTTTATCAAATCTAGGATAAAAAAGTCAAACAGATTGTAAATTAGAACCGAGGGAATATCTTTTTGTCGGTACCCTGAAACTAAGGTACCCCTTACTACAGTATGAAGACGCGGTACTCACGTGGCTATCTCTAGTCGCGTGGTAAAGGAGCTGTGCGTGGGACCAAACCATGGCTCGCCCCAGCCTCGGGCGACTACTTCGGGCCAGCAACAGCACCCGACCCCACCACGTGGACAGCTCCGGGGGCGCCACGTGGCCAGAGAGGACGATATACTCCAAGGTATCAACAATGAGTCTGGACCCCCATGGGAAAAGTGCCAGACCCCTGTATATACAGACCGGACCTCCGGGTAAGGTCCAGGACCTCCACGGGCGCAAACCGGACCCCTAGTATGGGTTCCGAACCCCTCTGTATGGGGTCCGGGCCACTCACAGCAGGGTCCCGGGATTCTGGGACAAAGAATACCCAGGCCTTAATCAAGGCCAGGCGGGGGTCCAAAACCAACACGTGTCCGGACCATACTGTATACGCTTCTGCTCCCCGCTCAGGCGGAGCCCCGATGCTGCCACGTGGCATGGTGCACGTGAAGTAAGCCAACGGGCGGAGCCTGACGTAAGGCCTCTGGGCCGCGCGGCCTCTGCATTTATTGCGGACAAGGCGCGTCGCCTGTCCATTCCACTGGCAGGCAATGTGTCGCCTCCACATTTAACGAGACTTGTCCATTCTGCGGATAGGCGGCGACCAGTCCATTCCGCAGGCGGCGTGCCTGTCCATTCCACTGGCAGGTAGTACGCCCATGCTGCTGCGTGCACTATGCTCATCATTACTCGCGCGTTACCAAGGAAGCAGCCGTAGCATATCAATACTGCATGAACTATGGATATCATGGCGCCAGGAGATTGCTCAGGCGTACTCGCATTAGTTACTTCTATAATGTATTCCCTCCGTTTTGCTCCTGGGCCCACCTGTCGGGGCTCAGCATCCTTGTACGTGCCCTCCTTGAGCTATAAAAGGGAGGGCACACGACGTTACAAGGCAGATTCACACGGACTCTCAGACTCACAAGTTCATACAAGCTCTCAAGCTCACAGTCTCAATACAATACATAGTGGAGTAGGGTGTTACGCTCTAGCGGTCTGAACCACTCTAAAATCTTGTGTGTTCTTGTGTTCATCTCGAATCCACCTAGCAGGCAAAACGCTTAGGCCCCCTCCTCATCTTAGGATTTAGGGCAGGTGCGTTCCGCCACCCGGCCGGAGAATTTCCTCTCCAACATTTGGCGCGCCTGGTAGGGGGCTTGGCATTAGGTTTTTGCTTGTTTTCCTGCTCGACACCATGGTTCAGATCGTCGAGCACCATGACTTCGATCCCGAAGACTTCCCGATGGAGGAAGAAGCTGTCTCTTCCACGCCATGGGCCTCTAGCCGCCATGTGCCTGGTGCTGCTGTTGTGCGCTCTGCGCGGCAGCACACTCCTGCGCAGGCATCCAGAGCGTCAAGGGCTACGCCTGGGGCCTTGTCTGCAGCCAGGGAGTTGCTACGCCACCCTCCTAGCTCCATGGCCTCACCGAGGGCCATGAAGCAGTGGCACGATGATGTCGATTGTCTGCTCGGAATGGCGCATTCTGGCTCAGCCAGGCCCAGGCCTCGGTCATCCCGGCGTCAACACGAGGCGTCGGCGTCTGTGCGCTCACCCTCGGTAAGGGCCGCACCGACTAAGGACCTGCGGGTGGAGCTCAACCGCAGGCGCGCGGGAGAAGACGCTCCAGTCTCTCTGGAGAGGTCTGATGACCTGCGGGCAGAACTCAACCGCAGGCATGCGGGCGAGGACACACGAGTCTCTCTAGAAAGGGCACGTGAGCGCCGGCTAAACGTCGAGGGTCGCAACCTCGACCACGACTTCGCTGCGGTTGCACCGCAAATTCCAATGGGTGCTCGGATCCAGGCGGGTGTCCCATTGGCCGGCGTGGGCTGCGCCGTATTGGCGGATCATCTCCGCGCGGCGACTTGGCCATCCAAGTTCTGGTCACATTTGCCGGAGATGTACGACAGTACGTCAAATTCGTCAGAATTCTTGCAGGTATATGTCACCGCTATTACGGCAGCAGGTGGAGACACTGCTGTAATGGCAACATACTTCCATGTAGCCTTGTCTGGGCCGGCTCAGACTTGGCTCATGAACCTCACCCCAGGATCAATCTACTCCTGGGAAGAGCTCTGTGTGCGGTTCACAGCGAACTTCGCCAGCGCTTATCAGCAGCATGGCATGGAGGCTCACCTCCATGCAGTGAGGCAGGAATCCGAGGAAACTCTCCGGGCTTTCATCTCCCGCTTCACTAAGGTACAAGGGACTATACCCCGTATCACCGATGCTTCCATCATCACCGCTTTCCGCTAGGGGGTACGTGATGAGAAGATGCTGGAGAAGTTGGCCACGCATGACGTGGAGACTGTCACCATGCTCTTCGCTCTGGCCGACAAGTGTGCCAGGGCTGCCGAGGGCCGTGCATGGCACTCGGCGCCACAAATCGGAGTCGCCCAGACGGGTGGCTCGGGTGCCATCACCCAAGACGGCAAGAAGAAGAAGAAGAAGAAGCACCGCGGCCACGAGAGGCTGTCGTCTACTGCTTCGGTCGTCGCAGCCGCGACTAGGGGCCGGAACGAGCGCAACATGCGCCCACGGCCACAGGGAGGCAACAGCGGCTCATGCCCTGTGCACCCCCAACAGTCGCCACAGCGCCGCGGAGTACCGCGAGATCATCAAGCTCGTGAAGCGCGTCAGCAAGCGGCGCGAGCAGACTTCCAAGGATGGCTCCCCACCTCGTCGCCGGCCTGGCAAGGAGAGGGTCGACAACGGTGATGTGGCCGCGGGAGAACAGGACCTCGGGTATCAGTCCCCCGAGCAGTCCTCAGGGACATCCTCATTGGAGACTCAGACTCCGGTGATGATACCGACCGCCGCAAGAAGCTGTACGTGTTGTACGGCGGAAGCTGGGAGCTCACCTCCCGCAGGAACGTGAAGTCCCTGCGCCGTGAGGTCCTGTCGGTGACCCCAGGGGTCCCGAAGGCAGCCCCACACCAGTGGTGGCGAAGCACCACTATCTCCTTCGGGGCATCCGACTGCCCCGAGAACATGGCAGGGGCTAGCATACTGCCGCTCATCACCGCCCCTGTCATTGCAAACATCAAGCTGCATCATGTTCTGATCGACGGCGGGGCTGGGCTCAACGTCATCAGCCACGCTGCATTCAAGCAGCTGTAGATCCCAGGGTCCCGACTAGGACCCTCTCGTCCATTCTCCGGAGTGGGTGCTCAACCGGTGTATCCCCTCGGGAGCATCACGCTCCTGGTTACATTCGGGACAGAGGAAAACTTCCGCACAGAGAACGCCCAGTTCGACGTTGCGGAGGTTAACCTCCCGTTCAATGCCATCATTGGCAGGCCGGCCCTATACCGGTTCATGGCCATTGCCCATTACGAGTATTTGGTCCTCAAGATGTCGTCTTCCGAAGGTCCTCAAAAACATGATTTAACAATGTCTTCCAAGTGTGACATATGAACAGGTACCTTCGGTCTCAGGTTGAAAGCATATACGGTATGGAAAGCAGGATTGAAATGAAGGATTGATCCAGCGTCGAAGCTGCGCGTGAGGAAGCTTCGGCTCAGTAGCGGAAAGAGGAACCGACTTAAGGAGGAAAAGGCTATCTAGTCCTTGACAATTTGTTCTTAAGTCAATAGTAAATATGAAGAGCATGAATGTAATTTAACACAGGCTGCGTCCTGTGCCTATAAATAGATGAACAGTACCCCCGTACTGTTCACGCTGAATTGTACTTGCTTGGGCATCACGCTTGTACTTTTATCTTCTATCAAGCCGAAGGTACATTTGTAATTCAATATTGTTTCTGTCTTTCCATGTTAATATAATGAGGATGAATTAATAATGAGATATGATTGTTTATGTTGTCTCTTACATTTCATATGCTTCTTCTTTTATTAACATATATTGCGATCATGATGGTATGTCCTTCATGATCTTCATCTAAAGATCATTATACCCTGAGGGAAATAATGCTTCGAAGGACGAAGGGCATTAACATTTAACATTTTGTGTTGCCTTGTTCTTAAATCATAGCATTTGAGAACAAGTCCCCAACATTGGCGCCCACCTCCGGTGAACTCATTCGACCACCTTCGACAAGCACTGACCTTCGTCATGCCGCTGAAGAAAGCTTCAGCGCCAGGGGCTGCTGCACTGCAGCCACTAGACCCAAATCAGGAGACTCTCTCTCTCCGAGAGGCCCGAAGCCAGAAGAGAAAGGCCACTAGTCCAACACTCTAGGAGGAGGACTTGGACCAAGAGATCAGGGACATGGAAATTATCCATCAACAAGTACAAAGGAAGAAGGAGAAGATGGCTCGGCTGGCCGATCTTCAAAGGAAGATCGACGAAGCTACTGAGGAAGTACGTCATCTTGCTCAAGATGAACAAGACCGAAGGCCCCAACACAGGGAGCTTTGTCAGGAAGGCTTATTCAACGAAGATGGATGGTATGATGATTTTAATCATGATACCTTTACTTTTGATAATGCTTCTCTCTTGTCAGCAAAACTGTAGGCTATCCCATGGCCACAATCTTACAAGCCACCTCAGCTACCAATGTATGATGGGCATTCAGACCCAAAACAATTTCTGATGAGCTATGAGGCAACAATATCCTCATACGGAGGCAATGCGCCTGTCATGGCTAAGTCCTTCTTCATGGCAGTCCAGAACGTGGCCTAGACTTGGTATTCTTCCCTTCGGCGAGGGACAATTACGTCATGGCAGAAGCTCAAGGACATGCTGGTGACCAGTTTCCAAGGCTTTCAGACAAAGCCAGTCACAGCTCAGGCCCTGTTCCAATGCATGCAAGACCATGAGGAGTATCTCCAGGCGTATGTCCGGAAGTTCTTGCGATTGAGGGCACAAGCGCCCACAGTGCCCAATGAAATTGTCATTGAGGCCATGATTAAGGGCCTTCGGCCAGGACCTACGGCTCAGTACTGAAAGGGAATTAGGCTTACACCTAGTTCCTATATAATTTTGGTGGTTGAATTGCCCAACACAAATCTTTGGACTAACTAGTTTGTTCTAGTGTATAAGTTATACAGGTGCAAAAGGTTCACACTTAGCCAATAAAAAGACCAAGTATTGAGTTCAACAAAAGAGCAAAGGAGCAACCGAAGGCTCCTCTGGTCTGGCGCACCGGACTGTCCGGTGTGCCACCGGACAGTGTCCGGTGTGCCAGAGGACTCCAACTCCAACTCGTCACCTTCGGGAAAATCCAGAGCCGGCGCGCTATAATTCACCGGACTGTCCGGTGTACACCGGACAGTGTCCAGTGCTCCAACGGGACGCGGCTCTAGAACTCGCCAGCCTCGGGATTTCGCGAAGGCTGCTCCACTATAATTCACCGGACATGTCCGGTGTGCACCGGACTGTCCGGTGCATCCTCGGAGCAACGGCTCCTTCGCGCCAACGGCTACCTGCAACGCATTAAATGCGCGCGCAGCGCGCGCAGAAGGCAGGCGCGCCCATACCAGCGCACCGGACACTGCACAGTTCATGTCCGGTGCGCCACCGGACATCGAGGCGGGTCCAGAAATCAGAACTCCAACGGTCAGATTCCAACGGCACTGGTGACGTGGCTGGGGCACCAGACATGTCCGGTGTGCACCGGACTGTCCGGTGCGCCATCGACAGACAGCCTCCACCAACGGTCAAGTTTGGTGGTTGAGGCTATAAATACCCCAACCACCCCACCATTCATAGCATCCAAGTTTTCCAGCTTCCAACCACTATACAAGAGCTAGCATTCATTGCAAAGCACACCAAAAGAGATCAAATCCTCTCCCAACTCCACACAAAGCATTAGTGATTAGAGAGAGTGATTTGTAGTGTTCATTTGAGCTCTTGCGCTTGGATCACTTCTTTTCTTTCGCATTCTTTCTTGTGATCAAACACTCACTTGTAATTGAAAGGGAAATGTGCCTTTGGGCCATTTCTAAGTATTTTGGTGATTAAGTGCCAACACAAGTGCTTAAATGTGAATCTATGCCCATGGATGAACAAAGTGCAAATCACAAGTAAAGGTATGTTTCTAAGCCTTAGTACATTGGTTTTGTGTACTAATATATTTGTCTAAGTGTTAGAAACAGAGAGAAGAAGAAGTGGAGAGTGGCTGTGTACAGCCAAAGGCTGTTTCGGGCTGGGGCACCGGACTGTCCGGTGTGCACCGGACAGTGTCCGGTGCGCCAGACCAGCGCGGAGCAAACCAGCCGCTCTCGGGTTTTTCTCCGGCGACTTCGGCTAAAATTCACCGGACTGTCCGGTGTGCACCGGACTGTCCGGTGAGCCAACGGTCGGCCGAGCCAACGGTCGGCCGCGGAATCTGCACGCGACACGTGGCCTGGCCAACGGTCGGGAGGGGGCACCGGACTGTCCGGTGTGCACCGGACTGTCCGGTGCGCCAGATCTGCAACGGTCGGCAACGGTCGACTGGACTGTTTAAGAAAAGAAATCGGGCACCGGACAGTGTCCGGTGTGCACCGGACTGTCCGGTGCGCCCGACGACAGAAGGCAAGGATGGCCTTCTAGATTTGTTCTCAACGGCTCCTAGCTGCCTTGGGGCTATAAAAGGGACCCCTAGGCGCATGGAGGAGTACACCAAGCATTCCTTGAGCACTCTTGATCACTCACACATCAATCTTGCACACTTGTTCGATATTCTAGTGATTTGAGCTCCGTTCTAGTGTGCTAGTCTTTTGAGCTCAAGTCTGGGTCTTGTGTGTGTGTATTCGCTGTGATCTTTGTGTTGTGTGTGAGTTGCTAATCCCTCCCTTGCTCCGTGATTCTCTGTGAACATCTTTTGTAAGGGCGAGAGGCTCCAAGTTGTGGAGATTCCTCGCAAACGGGATTGAGAAAAGAAAAGCAAGAACATCGTGGTATTCAAGTTGATCATTGGATCACTTGAGAGGAGTTGAGTGCAACTCTCGTCCGTTGGGACGCCACAACGTGGAGTAGGCAAGTTTTTGTACTTGACCGAACCACGGGATAACCACCGTGTCATCTCTGTGATTGATTTCTTGTGGTTATTGTGTTTTGACTCCTCTCTAGCCACTTGGCCATACTTGTGCTAACACTTAACAAGTTTTTGTGGCTTAAGTTTTGAAGTTTTACAGGATCACCTATTCACCCCCCTCTAGGTGCTCTCAATTGGTATCGGAGCCGTTCTCTTCAAGAAAGGGACTAACCGCCCGAAGAAATGGATCCTAAGGGGAAGGGAATCGTGATCAACGATAAGGAGAAGGAGTCCTTCGTCAACGAGCCCAAAGATGACAAGCCTAACGACTCTGGCTCGGGTCATAGACGGAAGGAAGGAAAGAAGAAGAAGACAAGGCGCATCAAGGAGATCGTCTACTACGACGACAGTGATGAGTCTACTTCTTCCCAAAAGGACGACGACCACAACGACTACGAACAAAGGAAACCGGTTAATTCTAACTTTTCCTTTGACTACTCTCGTATTCCGCAAAGTTCAAATTCACATTTGCTTTCCATTCCACTCGGCAAGCCCCCACACTTTGATGGGGAGGACTACGGATTTTGGAGCCACAAAATGCGTAGTCACCTATTCTCTCTCCATCCTAGTATATGGGAGATTGTAGATAGTGGAATGCACTTTAATAGTTCGGATAGTCCTATATTCATTAATGAGCAAATCCATAAGAATGCACAAGCTACTACTGTTCTTCTAGCTTCATTGTGCAGGGATGAATATTACAAGGTGAGTGGCTTGGATAACGCCAAGCAAATCTGGGATACCCTCAAGATCTCTCATGAGGGAAATGACGCTACCTTGCTCACCAAAATGGAGTTGGTGGAGGGCGAGCTTGGACGGTTCGCGATGATAAGGGGCGAGGAGCCAACTCAAACATACAACCGGCTCAAGACCCTTATCAACAAAATAAGGAGCTACGGAAGCACTCGATGGACGGACCACGACGTCGTCCGCCTAATGCTAAGGTCCTTTACCGTTCTTGATCCTCATTTGGTGAATAATATTCGTGAGAATCCCAGGTACACCAAAATGTCGCCCGAAGAAATTCTTGGGAAGTTCGTAAGCGGGCGAATGATGATCAAGGAGGCAAGATACGTGGACGACGCGTTGAACGGTCCCATCCATGAGCCTCAACCCATTGCTCTCAAGGCAACAAGGAGCAAAGAAGCGCTACCAAGCAAGGTGGCGCAAGTTGAGGCGGCCGGGCTAAATAATGAGGAGATGGCCCTCATCATTAAGCGCTTCAAGACGGTGCTAAAGGGTCACAAAGGGCAGCCAAGCAAGACCAAGACGAAGGGGAAGCGCTCATGCTTCAAGTGCGGTAAGATTGGTCATTTTATCGCTAACTGCCCCGATAATGATAGTGACCAGGAAAAGGGAAACAAGAGGAAGCATTACAAGAAGGCAAAGGGCGAGGCGCATCTAGGCAAGGAGTGGGACTCGGATTGCTCCTCTTCCGACTCCGACAATGAAGGACTCGCCGCCACCGCCTTCAACAAATCAACCCTCTTCCCCAACGAGCGTCACACATGCCTTATGGCAAGGGAGAAGAAGGTATGTACTCGCAACTCTACCTATGCTTCTTCAAGTGAGGACGAATCTAGTGATGAGGATGAAGTAGATTATTCATGTTTGTTCAAGGGCTTAGATAGATCTAAGATAGACAAAATTAATGAATTAATTGATGCCTTGAATGAAAAGAATATACTTTTAGAAAAGCAAGAGGATTTATTATATGAAGAACATGATAAGTTTGTAGAGGCTCAAAAATCCCTTGCATTAGAAATTAAGAGAAATGAAATGCTTGCTTGTGAAGTGTCAACATGCCATGATTCTATTTCTAACTTAAAGAGCATAAACGATGATTTAAATGCTAAACTAGTAGAAGCAAATAAATCCAACTCTTGTGTTGAATATGTTGAAATGTGCACTAGGTGTAAGGATATTGATATTAATGCTTGTAGCGAACACTTAGTTTCTATTTCAAAATTGAATGATGAATTAGCTAGTCTTAATGCTCAACTTAAGACTAGCAAGAGTAATTTTGATAAACTAAAATTTGCTAGGGATGCCTACACGGTTGGTAGACACCCCTCAATTAAGGATGGGCTTGGCTTCAAGAGAGAAGTCAAGAACTTGACAAGCCATAAGGCTCCTATCTCCGCCAAGGAGAAAGGGAAGGCTCCTATGGCTAGTAGCACTAAAAAGAACCATGCTTTTTTGTATCATGATAGAAGTGCTTATAGGGGTTATAATGCTTATGATGATTTTGATGCTCATAGTTCTTCCTTTATGCATGGTAGAAATATGTCTAGGAAAAATGCTATGCCTAGAAAGAATGTTATTCATGCTCCTAGGAAAGTAGTGAATGAACCTTCTACAATTTATTGTGCTTTAAATGCTTCCTTTGTTATTTGTAGAAAGGATAAGAAAATTGTTGCTAGGAAGTTAGGGGCAAAATGCAAGGGAGACAAAACTTGCATTTGGGTCCCTAAGGATATTTGCACTAACCTTGTAGGACCCAACATGAGTTGGGTACCTAAGTCCCAAGCCTAAATTTGCCTTGCATGTTTATGCATCCGGGGGTTCAAGCTGGATTATCGACAGCGGATGCACAAACCATATGACGGGGGAGAAGAAGATGTTCACCTCCTACGTCAAGAATAAGGATTCCCAAGATTCAATCATATTCGGTGATGGGAATCAAGGCAAGGTAAAAGGGTTAGGTAAAATTGCAATTTCTAATGAGCACTCTATCTCTAATGTGTTTTTAGTAGAGTCTCTTGGTTATAATTTGCTATCTGTTAGTCAACTATGCAACATGGGGTATAACTGTCTTTTTACAAATGTAGATGTGTCTGTCCTTAGAAGAAGTGATGGTTCACTAGCTTTTAAGGGTGTATTAGACGACAAACTTTATTTAGTGATTTTGCAAAAGAAGAGGCCGGTCTTGATGCATGCTTAATAGCTAAGACTAGCATGGGCTGGCTGTGGCATCGCCGCTTAGCACATGTAGGGATGAAGAACCTTCACAAGCTTCTAAAGGGAGAACATGTGATAGGTTTGACTAACGTGCATTTCGAAAAAGATAGACCTTGTGCAGCCTGTCAAGCAGGTAAACAAGTGGGAGGAGCGCATCACAGCAAGAATGTGATGACCACTTCAAGACCCCTGGAGTTGCTGCATATGGATCTCTTCGGACCCGTCGCCTATCTGAGCATAGGAGGGAGTAAGTATGGTCTAGTTATTGTTGATGACTTTTCCTGCTTCACTTGGGTGTTCTTTTTGCAGGATAAGTCTGAAACCCAAGGGACCCTCAAGCGCTTCCTCAGGAGAGCTCAAAATGAGTTTGAGCTCAAGGTGAAGAAGATAAGGAGCGACAACGGGTCCGAGTTCAAGAACCTTCAAGTGGAGGAATTCCTTGAGGAGGAAGGGATCAAGCACGAGTTCTCCGCTCCCTACACACCACAGCAAAATGGTGTGGTAGAGAGGAAGAACAGGACGCTCATCGACATGGCGAGGACGATGCTTGAAGAATTCAAGACCCCCGAGCGTTTTTGGTCGGAAGCCGTGAACACGGCTTGCCATGCCATCAACAGGGTCTACCTTCACCGCCTCCTCAAGAAGACTTCGTATGAGCTGCTAACCGGTAACAAACCCAATGTATCTTACTTTCGTGTATTTGGGAGCAAGTGCTACATTCTAGTGAAGAAAGGTAGAAATTCTAAGTTTGCTCCCAAAGCAGTAGAAGGGTTTTTATTAGGTTATGACTCAAATACAAAGGCGTATAGAGTCTTCAACAAATCATCGGGTTTGGTTGAAGTCTCTAGCGATGTTGTATTTGATGAGACTAATGGCTCTCCAAGAGAGCAAGTTGTTGATCTTGATGATGTAGATGAAGAAGATGTTCCAACGGCCGCTATGCGCACCATGGCGATTGGTGATGTGCGACCACAGGAACACTTGGAGCAAGATCAGCCTTCTTCCTCAACCATGGTGCATCCCCCAACCCAAGATGACGAACAGGTACCTCAAGTGGAGGCGTGTGATCAAGGGGGAGCACAAGATGATCATGTGATGGAGGAAGAAGCGCAACTGGCACCTCCAACCCAAGTTCGAGCGGTGATTCAAAGGGATCATCCCGTCGACCAAATTCTGGGTGACATTAGCAAGGGAGTAACTACTCGGTCTCGATTAGTTAATTTTTGTGAACATTACTCCTTTGTCTCTTCGATTGAGCCTTTCAGGGTAGAAGAGGCCTTGCTAGATCCGGACTGGGTGTTGGCCATGCAGGAGGAGCTCAACAACTTCAAAAGGAATGAAGTTTGGACACTAGTGCCTCGTCCGAAGCAAAATGTTGTGGGAACCAAGTGGGTGTTCCGCAACAAACAGGACGAGCACGGGGTGGTGACGAGAAACAAGGCTCGACTTGTGGCAAAAGGTTATGCCCAAGTCGCAGGTTTGGATTTCGAGGAGACTTTTGCTCCTGTGGCTAGGCTAGAGTCAATTCGAATCTTGCTAGCATATGCCGCTCACCATTCTTTCAGGTTGTACCAAATGGATGTGAAGAGCGCTTTCCTCAACGGGCCAATCAAGGAGGAGGTGCACGTGGAGCAACCCCCTGGCTTCGAGGATGATCGGTACCCCGACCATGTGTGTAAGCTCTCTAAGGCGCTCTATGGACTTAAGCAAGCCCCAAGAGCATGGTATGAATGCCTTAGAGATTTCTTAATTACTAACGCTTTCAAGGTTGGGAAAGCCGATCCAACTCTTTTTACTAAGACTTGTAATGGTGATTTGTTTGTATGCCAAATTTATGTCGATGACATAATATTTGGTTCGACTAACCAAAAGTCTTGTGAAGAGTTTAGCAGGGTGATGACGCAGAAATTCGAGATGTCGATGATGGGCGAGTTGAACTACTTCCTTGGGTTCCAAGTGAAGCAACTCAAGGACGGCACTTTCATCTCCCAAACGAAGTACACACAAGACTTGCTAAAGAGGTTTGGGATGAAGGACGCCAAGCCCGCAAAGACGCCGATGGGAACCGACGGACACACAGACCTCAACAAAGGAGGTAAGTCCGTTGATCAAAAAGCATACCGGTCCATGATAGGTTCTTTGCTTTATTTATGTGCTAGTAGACCGGATATTATGCTTAGCGTATGCATGTGTGCTAGATTTCAATCCGATCCTAAGGAGTGTCACTTAGTGGCGGTGAAGCGAATTCTTAGATATTTGGTTGCTACGCCTTGCTTCGGGCTCTGGTATCCAAAGGGGTCTACCTTTGATTTAGTTGGATACTCAGATTCCGACTATGCTGGATGTAAGGTCGATAGGAAGAGTACATCAGGGACGTGCCAATTCTTAGGAAGGTCCCTGGTGTCATGGAATTCTAAGAAACAAACTTCCGTTGCCCTATCCACCGCTGAGGCCGAGTATGTTGCCGCAGGACAGTGTTGCGCGCAACTACTTTGGATGAGGCAAACCCTCCGGGACTTTGGCTACAATCTGAGCAAAGTCCCACTCCTATGTGATAATGAGAGTGCTATCCGCATGGCGGAAAATCCTGTTGAACACAGCCGCACAAAGCACATAGACATCCGGCATCACTTTTTGAAGAGACCACCAGCAAAAGGGAGATATCGAAGTGTTTCATGTTAGCTCCGAGAACCAGCTAGCCGATATCTTCACTAAGCCTCTAGATGAGAAGACCTTTTGCAGGTTGCGTAGTGAGCTAAATGTCTTAGATTCGCGGAACTTGGATTGAATTGTAGCATACATGTGTTTATGCATTTAATCAGGTTCATTCTGCATTTTGTTGCTTATTGTGGTGCTCAAGTTGTACAAACACTCCCTGGACCTCACAAGTCCGTTGCAAAGTGATGCACATGTTTAGGGGGAGATGTGTTACAACTTGACCCTTTGAGACTAACCATTTGCTTGAGTTTGCTTGATTTAGTCTCGAAGGTGAATTGAAAGGGAAAGGTGAACTTGGACCATGCAAGACTTCCACTGCACTCCGATGAGAGGGTAACTTATTCCAAGTTCATCTCTAAGATCTTATTGCCTTTGTACTCTTAATTGACGACTTTGGTGAGGCAATGGGGTTACAGGGCCAAGATTGATCCCGTTTTGGTGCTTGATGCCAAAGGGGGAGAAAATAAAGGCCAAAGCAATGGATGGATCAGCTACCACTTGAGAGATTTTGAAAATAGTAGAATAGAGTTTTTTTTGTTTTGTTAAACTCTTTTATTGTCTCTTATTGTCTCTCTTGTCAAAAGTGGCTTCTTGTGGGGAGAAGTGTTGATTATGGGAAATAGGGGGAGTTTTTGAAATCTTTGATCAATCTCTTTTGGAATGACTCTCTTTATGCTTCAACATGTGTGTTTGACCTAGAGATAGAGATTTGAGTTTGATTTGCAAAAACAAACCAAGTGGTGGCAAAGGATTATCCATATATGCCAAAATTGAATAGAACTCAAAATTATTCTATTTGAAGTGATTTTGCACTTGTTCTAGTTGCTTTATGTTGTGTTGGCATAAATCACCAAAAAGGGGGAGATTGAAAGGGAAATGTGCCTTTGGGCCATTTCTAAGTATTTTGGTGATTAAGTGCCAACACAAGTGCTTAAATGTGAATCTATGCCCATGGATGAACAAAGTGCAAATCACAAGTAAAGGTATGTTTCTAAGCCTTAGTACATTGGTTTTGTGTACTAATATATTTGTCTAAGTGTTAGAAACAGAGAGAAGAAGAAGTGGAGAGTGGCTGTGTACAGCCAAAGGCTGTTTCGGGCTGGGGCACCGGACTGTCCGGTGTGCACCGGACAGTGTCCGGTGCGCCAGACCAGCGCGGAGCAAACCAGCCGCTCTCGGGTTTTTCTCCGGCTACTTCGGCTAAAATTCACCGGACTGTCCGGTGAGCCAACGGTCGGCCGAGCCAACGGTCGGCCGCGGAATCTGCGCGCGACACGTGGCCTGGCCAACGGTCGGGAGGGGGCACCGGACTGTCCGGTGCGCCCGACGACAGAAGGCAAGGATGGCCTTCTAGATTTGTTCTCAACGGCTCCTAGCTGCCTTGGGGCTATAAAAGGGACCCCTAGGCGCATGGAGGAGTACACCAAGCATTCCTTGAGCACTCTTGATCACTCACACATCAATCTTGCACACTTGTTCGATATTCTAGTGATTTGAGCTCCGTTCTAGTGTGCTAGTCTTTTGAGCTCAAGTCTGGGTCTTGTGTGTGCGTATTCGCTGTGATCTTTGTGTTGTGTGTGAGTTGCTAATCCCTCCCTTGCTCCGTGATTCTCTGTGAACATCTTTTGTAAGGGCGAGAGGCTCCAAGTTGTGGAGATTCCTCGCAAACAGGATTGAGAAAAGAAAAGCAAGAACACCGTGGTATTCAAGTTGATCATTGGATCACTTGAGAGGAGTTGAGTGCAACTCTCGTCCGTTGGGACGCCACAACGTGGAGTAGGCAAGTTTTTGTACTTGACCGAACCACGGGATAACCACCGTGTCATCTCTGTGATTGATTTCTTGTGGTTATTGTGTTTTGACTCCTCTCTAGCCACTTGGCCATACTTGTGCTAACACTTAACAAGTTTTTGTGGCTTAAGTTTTGAAGTTTTACAGGATCACCTATTCACCCCCCCCTCTAGGTGCTCTCAGTAATTGAGGCAAGAGGCACTAATCGTGTGGTGGCCCTTGCGGGAAGTTTGATTCCCAAGTGATTTGAGAAGAGAAGCTCACTCGGTCCAAGGGACCGTTTGAGAGAGGGAAGGGTTGAAAGAGACCTGGCCTTTGTGGCCTCCTCAACGGGGAGTAGGTTTGAGAGAACCGAACCTCGGTAAAACAAATCCGCGTGTCTCACTTCATTATTCGCTTGCGATTTGTTTTGCACCCTCTCTCGCGGACTCGATTATATTTCTAACGCTAACCCGGCTTGTAGTTGTGATTATTTTTGAGAATTTCAGTTTTGCCATATTCACCCCCCCTCTAGGCGACTTTCAAGTACTTCGCCAGGAAGCCCCACAAACTCTGGAGAAGCTGCTTCAGAAGATGGATGAGTACATCCGAGCTGACAACGACTTCCGCCAAAGAAGGGAGGAAGCTTACAGATTCTCTGAAATGACCAGGGGCTTCAGAGGAAGAATCCCCCCGAGGCATGTCAGGTCAATCCATAGCTCCACTAAGAGTGACGACAAAGGAAGTCAGCCTCAGAGGTCACAATACACCTCACAATCTTTGGGGCAACAACAAAGCTCTTTCAGGCCACCAGCTCCAAGGGGCAGAGGCGCCAGGGGCTTCGGAGGAAGATTTTGGGATCAGCCTAGAAAGATCTACTGCTTATTTTGTGGTGAGGACAAGGGCCATACTACAAGAATGTGCCGAATCACCATTTAAAAGCAAAAGGAGATAGCAGAAGCCGAAGCTGGGCAGAATCAGCCGAAGCAGGTCTTGCACACTGCCTCGTGCCACTCTCCCTACATACCAGAATATGTGGGTAATCATCCTGCAACTTCTGTTGCTTCGGCTAGCCATCCACAGGCTTCCTGGCCACAACTCCCACCCCCACCACCACTACAACCGACATACTCCCGAAGCCAGCAGCCAGAAGAGCGCCAGTACACCCAACAACAACGGGAGCTTAGGGAGGAATCCAAAGCTCGCACAGTCAACAGTACTGTGCTAGAATCAAAGCACATTTATTGAGCAATATCCTATCCTCAAAATACTTTTATGTTCTATGTCATTTTGTTTTTGAATAAGAAACAATCAATGTAAATCTAGTTTTAATTTCTTGTAATAGCTTCGCTTCTGTCAGAATGAAATATATCTTCTTCACAGACTTACGAAGGTCAAATAACTGCCGAAGCTCAAAAGTCGTTCCTAAGGGAATGCAAAGCCAAAGATTGCTGAAACTACAAAAAGTCGTTCCTAAGGGAGCGCAGTGTAAATTTTCTACTCAAAAGTCGTTCCAAAGGGAATGCAGAGCTAAATACCGCCGAAATATAAGGCGAAGAAGTTCAAAAGACGTTCCTAAGGGAATGCAGAACTTGCACCAAAACTCAACGGTGATACCGCCGAAATAGAAGGCGAAGAAGTCCAAAAGACGTTCCTAAGGGGATGCAGAACTTACACCGAAAAATAAGCGGTGAAGCCGAAAAATAAACGACAAAGAGATTTTGATCGTTCCTAAGGGGACGCAGAAATTGTGTGTTTCAGCGTGGGTGTGTGGGTGTGTGTCTTCGGCACTAGCATCATTCTTTACGAAGCATGAAAAGAAGGGAATGTGTTTTTTCGCCGAAGGCTCAAAAACGGCATGTATATAAAAGTTTCATGCATCGCAAAGAAGTAAATTGCAAAATAGTTTACATATTAGATTCAAAACTATACACATCAAATATTACAGACTTAGTCCAACAATTGTTACATTGATCGCCTAAAAATGTTTTTACAATAACTAATAGTCCTCCTTCAGAACCTTCTCCGCAACTTCGTTAAGCAATTTGTTAACGACTTTGTTAACAACAGATTCGGCTATATTAATAATTTCTAGTGCTTCCTTTGTTTCTGGGTCGGCCAGGGGATCAAATGGCTCCGGTGGTGGAGATAATTCAGCTACAGTAAAAAAAATTAATCAATCCGAAGCCACAAAAACAAATGCCGAAGTTAGATGCCGCAAAACAATACCTATGTGTTTTTCATGCTCAGCGGCTTCTTCAGCTCGCTTTGCTTCGGCTCGGGCCTCATGGATGCCTTTTTCACTCTTCTTCATAATTTCATGAGCCATTTCTCGGCCACCATTCTCCCACACATCATTATAAAATTTTCTGCCTATTAAGGTTGCTTCAGCTGAAGGGTCCTTCGTGACATCCGTGGAGAAGGCAGCCTCGGTCTGGGCCAGGGTTTTGATGTTATTGCACCCCGCATTCTCTAAGATTGCTGAAATCCCGCGTGCACTAGAAAATGCACATACATCCCCTCGATCACTTAAGATTTCTTCAAAAGCTTCGGCCTCTTTGCTTATCCATTCAATAACACCCTCAGGGTCGCCGCGTATAAAGTTATCTTCGTTGGAATAGGCGCTCACGTTGGTGAAGCTAGCCTTTATCTTCTCCACGCAGCCCAGGGATTTTTCGAAGCATCTTTCTTTGGATGCGTGAAGTTCTTCAACTGTTTTTTTCTAAATAGTTTTTCCAATACTCACTAATATCTCGATTGGCTTCTGCAAGACCACATTTTTCTTTGGCTTCGGCCAGCTGTTTCCGAAGGTCTTCAATCTCAATTTTTTGCGCCTCCGATTGAGTTTTGAAGCTAGACTCATCTTCCTTTACTTTATCCACCAATGAAAGTAGAATCTTGTCTTTTTCCGTGGCTTCATTTCTCAGCTTGATAACCTCTGATCGAAGGTTGTTGAGAGCTATAGTGCAACTCTCATCTTCAGCATTCTTCTGCGCCCTTAGGGCGTTGCTGAGTATTAAGCCCTGCAAGACAGAATAAAGGATTAACATAAGAATAAAAAGACTCCATTCCAGAGTCCATAAGCTTCAAAATTCACAACTTTTGTACCTTCAGACTGTTGTATGCAAGACTATCTGTGAGATCGTCCTTCGTCGTGGCACAAAGGCCAGGTTCGAGCTTCGAAAAACCCATACTTCTGGCCATCTCCTGACAGACAGATAATTCTTTGTTGTCCGGGAGGCAGTACAGGAAATCATCTTCATCCGTGTCATTAAAAACTAAGGCCCCCTTCGGATACTTCAGTTCCCGGGCATAGTGTTTGGCTTCAAAAATTTCTTCTTTGGATAATCTTTTTCCCGAAGCATGTCGAATGATATAATCAAGATCTTCGAAGAGTGCTTCGGGAGCAAGGGATTCAGCTTCTTTGGCCGCACTTTTCTCAAGCGCTATATTGTCATCTGGAGTTATTCCTTTGGCCCCCTGCTCTGTTGTGGTAGCATCGTCTCAACAGGCACTGTGGGCCCTGCTTCGGTTTTAGCCTGGGTTATTGTAGCTTCAACTTCTATTTGCTTAGTATCAGTATTGGGTTGCGTTTTGTCAACTTCAGCAACCTTCCCTGTGGGAGCGGGACTTGTGGAGTCGGTTGTTTCCAACACATCTAATACATTTACCATCCTTCTCCTTTTAGGAGTCACAATAAAACTCGTTTGTACATTCGGTACTGATGCCTTTACTGGAGGGCTCAAAACCTCTGGTATCTTCGTTATTTTCCAGTTTCTGGCTTTCAGCCTTATCAACCTTCGTTTCAACTACCTTGACTGCAGGCACCTTCAGCATTATAGCCGGCTCTTCAGTCCTCTGCACGGGAGAAATAGTTTCTTTTGTTTTGGCAGCCGAGGAAGTCCCTTCGCCAAACTCAGGCACCACGGTCGGTTCAATATAGCGCGGCCGGTGGGTAAGAACCTTTAACTTTTTTCCCTTCGGCACAGGCTCATCTGGAGTGGCCGAAGTAGCAGCTTTTCTCTTCTTTCCCTGTCCTCGCAACGGATAGAGGTAGTCAGGGTAAACAAAACCAATGGCATCAAAAACTCTGTTGAATCTCTTTTTCCCCCAACCTCCGAAGGCTGCGGATAGTGCATTATCTTCTGCCTTGGAATATGCTCCAAGCAGTTCATCACTTGTAGCTTCGATGCATTTCAGCCAGTCATCGTTTGGTTCATCGAACTTATCCCCATACCTGAATGTATACTTCAGCCGGACCAGTTCACCTTCGCTAGACTTGGTGATGGTCTCGTTCGACATTTCCCAGCTCTCTTCAAGCGGCCAAACTCTGAATGCTATGTGCTCTTGAATTAAATCTCTTGTACCAACAAATAAGCAGACAGTACCAAATACCTTCTGACAAGCTTCCGCAGCATCATCAATTTCAACCTTCGATCTTCGGAGGCCGAAGCGGGACCAAATTGGACACATAATGACTTCCTTAATATCTTCCCTTGCCTTCAAATCATTCTTCACGTAAAACCATTCCTCCATCCAAGCTTCGGGCCACCTTTTCCGGAATGTTGGCACCGGGTGGCTTGCGTTGGGGCGAGCGATAAATCCATAACAACCAAAATTGTTATGATATTGTTCTTTGCCTATGGCCTTCGTCTCATATACAAGCTCGTGCATACTGCAAAAGCATTTCACGCATGGCTTCGTACAACCCAGACAAAAATCCCCATTCTAATAATAGCTTCGGGGGTTATCTGATGAAGGTAAATCTGATATATTTTCAGCACTTCAACCAAAAACCTGCTCAGTGGGAACCGAAGCCCAGCTTTGAAGAAGCTTCGGTAAATCACAACTTCGTCTTCCTCGGGGGCAGGGACGTTGTTGTCTCCACCAGCTCTCACAATAGACATATCCCGAAAGTACCTTCCTCTCATATTGTCAAGATGACTCTGTTTAATTGTTGATTTCCCAAAAATTGTATGACTTGGCCTCCAGGGCCGGTCCTCAGAATCTTCTCCCCCGCTTTCAGCATCATAACTATCACTTCCACCAGTATCTTCAGACAGACCTTCTAGTATTTCCTTAGTAATCTTCTCTGTATTTGTTTTTGCCATTGATTCGATAAATCTAGCAATGTAAGGATTCACAACCTTCTTCTCCTCGAAAAGCTTCCCCTCTTCAGTCAGCTTTGTCTCAGCAACAATCTTCTTGTCTTGAGACATCTCTCCTTCAGAAATGACGAAAATACGTCTTTTTAATCGAACCTCAGAAAGCTTGAAAACTAGCAAGCGTTAATGAGCAAGAGCTATAAAATTGAGAAAATAAAGCAAATGGCACAAGCAGCGTATCAAATGTGGTTGGTGTGATTTCTTATTTATACGCTCGACACACCTTAAATTGGAGGGCCCCGCTTGTCATTGACTGTTGCTATTCTAGCAAAGGGAAGGTGTTTTTTCGGACCTTCGGCTTAGGGCCTTTGTCCATGTCGCAGTCCGAATTCGTTATCTTAACAAATTAATACTGCGAGGGCTACTGTTGGGGGTCTTCGTCTTCCGAAGGTCCTCAAAAACATGATTTAACAATGTCTTCCAAGTGTGCCATATGAACAGGTACCTTCGGTCTCAGGTTGAAAGCATATACGGTATGGAAAGCAGGATTGAAACGAAGGATTGATCCAGCGCCGAAGCTGCGCGCGAGGAAGCTTCGGCTCAGTAGCGGAAAGAGGAACCGACTTAAGGAGGAAAAGGCTATCTAGTCCTCGACAATTTGTTCTTAAGTCAATAGTAAATATGAAGGGCATGAATGTAATTTAACACAGGCTACGTCCTGTGCCTATAAATAGATGAACAGTACCCACGTATTGTTCACGCTGAATTGTACTTGCTTGGGCATCACGCTTGTACTTTTATCTTCTATCAAGCCGAAGGTACATTTGTAATTCAATATTGTTTCTGTCTTTCCATGTTAATATAATGAGGATGAATTAATAATGAGATATGATTGTTTATGTTGTCTCTTACATTTCATATGCTTCTTTTATTAACATATATTGCGATCATGAAGGTATGTCTTTCATGACCTTCGTCTAAAAATCATTATACCCTGAGGGAAATAATGCTTTGAAGGACGAAGGGCATTAACATTTAATATTTTGTGTTGCCTTGTTCTTAAATCATAGCATTTGAGAACAAGTCCCCAACAGCCGGGGTCCTAACCGTGCGGGGCGATCGCGCCGCTGCGCATGCGGCTGTGGAGAAGCTGCACGCCCTGGCGGCGGAAACTGCTCGCCCGGATGACGGAGGGAGGAGCCCCTCGACTTCTGGTACCAAGGCGCCCACCAAGGTGCCAAAGGTGCGGCCATCTAGAGCGGACGACGTCCCCGTCAAGGTCGTCCGGCTCTGCGCGGATTCCTCCAGACCACTCGCATTGCGGGTGATCTGGAGGAAAAATGGGAACTCGCGCTCATCGCCTTCCTCCAGGCAAATGCCGACGTGTTCGCATGGGAGCCGTTGCAGATGCCTGGGATCCCCAGTGAGGTGATCGAGCACCATTCGAAGATCCACCCTAACGCCAAATCGGTGAGTCAGAAGCCTCGGAGACAATCCATTGAGCGGTAGGACTTCATCCGAAAGGAGGTCCAGAAGCTGCTAGACGCCGGCTTCATCGAAGAGGTTCATCACCCAGTGTGGCTGGCCAACCCAGTCATCGTCCCCAAGGCGAATGGGAAACTTCGGATGTGCATCGACTACACCAGCCTTAATAAGGCTTGTCCCAAGGACCCGTATCCACTCCCACGTATAGATCAGATCATGGATTCTACCTCCGGGTGCGACCTCTTGTCCTTCTTAGATGCTTACTCTAGTTTCCATCAAATCTTGATGTCTAGGGAAGATAGGAAGCATACCACTTTTGTAACAATGGATGGGCTTTACTGCTATGTCGTAATGCCTTACGGTCTAAAAAACGCCTTGCTAACATTTGTGCGGGCGATGAGTAAGACTTTCGGGGACCTAAACAGGGATAGAGTAGAAGTATACGTCGATGACATCGTGGTCAAGACTAAGAGAGGGTCGACCCTAGTGGAAGACTTAACCCTGATCTTCAACAAGCTGCGGGCAACACGCACGAAGCTGAACCCGGACAAGTGTGTTTTTGGTGTCTCCGCAGGAAAGTTGCTGGGGTTCCTGGTTTGGCACCGGGGCATTGAAGCAAACCCGGAGAAGATCAAGGCGATTGAGGCGATGAGGCCTTCGGCCCGTATCAAGGACGTCCAGAAGCTTACAGGGTCATTAGCCGCCCTTAGCCGCTTCATTTCAAGGCTGGCTGAGAGGGCGCTGCCCTTCTTCAAGCTGTTGCGGAAGTCCGACCCATTCTCTTGGACCGAAGAGGCAGAACAAGCCTTTCAAGAGTTGAAGCAGCACCTGGTGTCCCTACCAATACTGGTAGCTCCAGAACCTGGGGAGCCATTGTATTTATACATCACAGCGGCTGCAGAAGCGGTAAGCATGGTGCTGGTCGTCGAAAGGACGGCACAAGAAGACCAGGTGGCGCTAGAAGGCCAAGAACCTGAGGGCTCGGTAGGGGTCCGAACCATACATAAGTCGGTCTACTACGTTAGCGAGGTCCTCCATGAGGCAAAGACCAGGTATCTTGAGACGCACAAACTTCTCTATGTTGTGCTTGTTGCGTCCAGGAAGCTGCGCCACTATTTCCAGGCACACAGGGTCATGGTGGTGACCTCCTTTCCGTTAAGGGCCATCCTCCACAACTCTAACGCCACAGGCAACATCGCCAAGTGGGCCGCAGAGCTCGCTGAGTTCCAGTTGGACTTCCAGCCTCGCCACGCCGTCAAGAGCCAGGTCCTGGCTGACTTCATCGTGGAGTGGACACCTCCCCCAAGCGCTCCTAGGGGTCCGGATCCCGATTCAGACCCACACCTCTAGAACCCAGGGGTTTGGTCTTCACCGAGCCCCACTGGACGCTCTTCTTCGACGGATCCGCCCGTCAACAAGTTGGTGGAGTTGGGGTGGTCCTCATCGACCCCAACGGAGATCAAGTGAAGTACATGGTGCACCTTGAGTTCAAGGCCACCAACAATATGGCAGAGTACGAAGCATTGATCTTCGGCTTGTCGACCGCCCTATCCCTGGGGATCCGCCAGCTCCTCATGAAGGGGGCTCTCAGCTAATTATCAAGCAAGTCCGCGGGGAATGTAGCTGTAATGAGCCCAGGCTCGCAGCTTACCTCCTCCACGTAAGGAAGCTGGAAAAAGACTTCATGGCCCTGGAACTGCAACATGTTACTCGGGCTGACAACTCGGCGGTAGATGAACTCTCCGTGAGGGCATCAACTTGGGCACCCGTGCTCGAGGGTGTCTTCGAAAGACGACTGCTGAGACCCACCTTCCAGCCCGCCAAACTGGGCGAAGGGGGCGAGACTAGCACCTCGAAGCTAGTGGTCCCGGTGGCGTACCATCTACAGAACCCACCGAAGACTTTGTGTGCTACAGGGGGTCCTACCAGCCCCTTAGCGCCACAGCGAGTATCTCAGCGTGGTCCCGATGCATGGATCTCTGAGATCCGGGACTACCTGAAAGAAAATATCCTTCCTGAAGATCATGTGTCCGCAGAGTGCATAGTGCGGTTGGCTAAACGGTACACAGTGGTAGAGGGGGATCTCTACCGCCGTGGCGCCAACGACATTCTCATGCGGTGCATCACCCAGGAGGAGGGCCGTGAGTTACTCGCGGAGATCCATGGAGGAGACTGCGGAAGTCATTCAGCATCCCGAACACTGGTTGGTAAGGCCTTCCGGCATGGCTTTTACTGGCCAACAGCTCTCTAGGATGCAGCTGAGATGGTAAAGTCCTGCAAGGCGTGTCAGTTCCATGCAAAGCAGATACACACACCAGCTCAGACTCTGCAGATGATTCCACCATCCTGGCCATTCGCCGTATGGGGGGTGGATATCCTGGGACCATTCCCTAGGGCCGTTGGCGGGTACCGATTCCTCTTCATCGCCATCGACAAGTTCACAAAGTGGCCTGAGGCCACCCCTGTGGTTAGCATCACCCAGGGTGCTGCTGTTGCCTTCCTCAAGTCAATCGTCTGCAGATTCGGGGTCCCAAGCCGTATCATTACGGACAACGGGACCCAGTTTACAAGTCGGCACTTCCAGGAGTATTGCGAGGGCATCGACACCCAACTCTGCTTTGCGTTTGTGGCTCATCACAGGAGCAACGACCAAGTTGAGAGGGAAAATGCAGAGATCCTCAGGGGACTCAAGACACGCACCTATGACTGCTTGAAAAAGTATGGTGCAAATTGGGTCAATGAGCTACCGTCCGTACTATGGGGGAACCGGACCACACCCAGCCAAGCTACCAGGGAGACCCCGTTCTTCCTGGTCTATGAGGCCAAAGCCTGCCTTCCCCCGGAAATCCTTATGGGCTCCCCATGGGTCCAGTCGTTTGATGAGTCTATGCAGGAACAACTATGGCGTGAGAACGTGGACTTCATCGACGAGCGCAGATGGCAAGCGGCGATCCAAAACGCACGGTAGAACCAAGCGCTCAGGCGCTACCATCAACGATTCGTGCATAGTAGGGAGCTCAGGGTCGGGGACCTAGTCCTAAGGCGAGTATTGAACCGAGAAGGGCTCCACAAACTCTCCCCCAGTTGGGAAGGACCCTACAAGGTGACAGAAGTATGCCGACCCGGGTGTGTCCGCCTTGCCACAACTGAAGGAGTGCCTCTTCCCAATGAAAGGGAAATGTGCCATTGGGCAATTTCTATTATGTTTTGGTGATTAAGTGCCCAACACATTTAATTAAGTTCTTATGTGCGAAATAAAGAGAAAAGTGCAAATCAAGACATGAGGTATGTTTCTAGACTTAGTACATTTGTTTTTGTATACTAATATATTTGTCTAAGTGTTAGAAACAGAGAAAAGTAGAAAAGAAAAGAAGTGCAAGGGACTTGGTTGTGTGCAGCCGAGTTCAGCTCAGTCTGGCACACCGGACTGTCCGGTGGTGCACCGAACAGTGTCTGGTGCGCCAGGCTGGACTCCGGTGAACAGGCCGCTCTCGTGAAAATTTGGCGGCATACAACTATAATTCACTGGACTGTCTGGTGGTGCACCGGACTGTCCGGTGAGCCAACGGTCGCCAGCGCAACGGTCGGCCGCGCAATCCGCGGGTGACGTGTGGCCCGCGCCAATGGTCGGTAGGGGGCACCGGACTGTCCAGTGTGCACCGGACAGTGTCCGGTGTGCCATCTGCCCCAGAGATGCAACAGTCATCTACGCCAGAAAAGGAAGGAGATCTGCACCGAACCGTCTACAGTGACTGTCCGGTGTGCCACTCGACAGAAGGCAAGGATAGCCTTCCTTGTTGATCTTCAATGGCTCCTAGCTGCCTTGGGGCTATAAAAGGGACCCCTAGGCGCATGGAGGAGCTACCCAAGCTTACAAGAAACATTCTAAGACTCCAATTTCACGCATTCGATTCTTTGAGATAGTGACTTGATCTCCAGTTGAGTTGTAAACTCCGTGCGTTGTGTTTTGAGCTCGAGTTGTGACTTGTGCGCGTGATTGTGCTGTGGATTTAAGTCTTGTGTGTGTTACTCTCCCCTCCCTTACTTCTGTGCTTCTTTTGTGATCATCATTGTAAGGGCGAGAGGCTCCAAGTTGTGGAGATTCCTCGCAAACGGTAGAAAGACTAAGAATGGAAAAACTATGGTATTCAAGTTGATCATCGGATCACTTGAAAGGGGTTGAGTGCAACCCTCGTCCAATGGGACGCCACAACGTGGAAGTAGACAAGTGTTACTTGGCCGAACCACGGGATAAAAATTGTGTGTCTCTTGTGTGCTTTCTCTTTGATTGTCTGTGTTCAAAAGAGCTCGTTTCAATCTACTTAGCTGTTCTAACTTTCATAATTAAGTTTTGTGCTATTAGTGTTGATTTTTACAGGATCACCTATTCACCCCCCCCCCCTCTAGGTGCTCTCACCCAACCCCTGGAACATAGAGCATCTCCGTAAGTTCTATCCATAGGAGCAAGTCCGAGGGGTTAAGGTTTCTTCTTTTTGTAACTAGGTTGTGCATATGTGTACGTCAGTCTGGTGAGGTCCGCCCTCATAATCCCGGCCTGTTGGTCTGCACCCGTTCATATCAAGTTATAAAAAAGGATTTATCCCCCCAGATGTGCTTCTGTGATGGTTTTATTCTGCTACAGTTTCCAGATATTATTTTTTATCTAATCCACCCATACAGTTCCCACCCTTGCTGGTATGATGACATCCGAATTGAGTATGCCAGGCTTGTAGTTCGGGACCCCTATCCTGATAAAGGGGTCCGGCAACCTGTGGGTCCGGTTCTAGAGAATGGGCGCTTGTTTCCTGGGGTGGTCCGGAGCTGTGTAGCCGCTTAGCCTGGTCCCATACCCTAAGCCTGCACCTCCACCACTCTGCAACGGGTGCCCTAGTATTTGGAGCTGTGACCTTGTAGGTCCGGGCATAAGGCTTGGTTTCCCAGGCTAAATCCTGCAGGTCCTGTTGCATGAATAGGGATGGCAGTTGGACCCGTGGGTATGGATACCCGCGGGTTTCGTACCCACCGGATATGGATACGGGTACAAAAACTCACCCGTGGGTCCTATCGGGTCGGATACCCGAAATACATCGGGTCGGGTATGGATAAAATACTTTACCCACGGGTATCCAGTGGATACCCGAAATATCAATATACCTCTTTAAATGTGCTACATCCACTAAAAATGTGTTACATTCACTAGAAAAACTCACTCGCATGTGTTGTTGATTAATAAATATTAATTTGTGTTGTGTTAACAGTCAATTGTAATGTAATCGAGACCAATGAGACATTGACAATGTTATAACTGTCAACTGTCATGAACTCATTAAGCTTTTATTCTCTGTACTCAAATTTAAATTTATTGGATGTGATAATTATGAGTTGAGATATTGTATCGACGTGTAGCCAAATATAGTCATTCTCGTGTTGCATTGGTGCTTAGATGTAAACTAAAATATTTTATGCATTTATTATAACACTGACCGAATGTTATTTAGTCTACAATAACATATCCACTGGATACCCGATACCCGGTGGATACCCGATGGGCATGGATACGGGTACAGTTTCTCGCCCGATTGGCTTGGTGGGTATGGATATTTGTAGAAGTCTCGGGTACAATTTCGGGTCGGGTATTATTATACCCGAACAAAACCCGACCCGCTGCCATCCCTATGCATGAATCAAAGGATGGCAGATACCAGACGATGGGTCCTATGGGTGTGCTACTAACACTTCCTAGCCGAAGCTGTGTACAGGTCCAGGTCCCAGTCGAGACTACCTCCTAGGGGCCGGGTCACTAACTCTTTCTTAGGTATACTGGTATCCAGCCTCGACACGTCGAGCCTACATCCCAGGGGGGCCAAGTACCAGGGAGGAGTTGGTAACGCCACACACAGCAAGGACAAATAGCATACAGATAAGTGATGTTTGATTGATAGTTCCCAAAAGTATCTTACAAAAACAAAAGTTATTACATCCGCCTTCAAGCGGAGCCCTAGCCTCATTTCTACAGGTATGAACTACTTGGCATCGACAGGGTCGCGCTGGAAGCGCGCGGCCACCGTCTCCACGGCGTCTTGGACGCTCTCCTGGGTGGTGTCTTTTGTGGCGGCCACCGGACCGTCGAGCACCAGCGCCAAGGACACGACCGGGTCGTGGCTCCGGAAGCACGTCAACACGTAATCCACCACCGCCCGACATAGCCTGCTGCCCTCTGCCTCCAGGCGGGCGCCGAGGATCTGGTCTAGGCGACAGAGGCGTTCGGCGACGGAGTCCAGCACCGGGAGGGCGTTGGAGATCGACGTTGGCGGCCCCGACACCAGGATGGGAGTTATCCCCAGTGGCACCAGCGTCGTGCTCGCCTCGCCGGCCCACTCAGCTATCCGTTGGACCCCGGCGCGGTGTTCTGCCTGGAGATCTTCCAGGGCCTTCTTGGCGGCCTCCGCCACCTGGAGACCCGGCGCCGCCTGCGCCGCTTCGAACTGGCGGACCCGCTCCTCCAGCGTCCGCTCCTTCTCCTCCGCCTCGAGCTCATGCTCGACCAACAACTTCTCCCGCCTTTCAAGCATTTCCTCCTTGAAGGCGAGATCCTTCTCCTGCCTAGCGAGGTACGTCTCCCGCCTGGTGAGGTCTGTCTCCCGCCTGTCCAAGGACTCTCCTCTCGCTTTAAGCTTCTCCTCGGCGAGGGCGACATCATGGGCCTTGCCCTCGAGCTCTTGATGCAGCTTCTGCAGCCTCTCCACAGCCGTGGTCTGCTAGACCCACTGCTCTTCCAGGATTTCGTTCATGGCACTCAGCTTGGCACTGAGCTCTGTGACGACCTCCTCCCTCTGGTTCAAGGCCTCCTCCTTCTTGGCCAACCTCTTCTCTTTCCGGCTCGCCTTCAGCTCCCGAGCGTACACCTTTTGGAGGTCATTTTTGTAGTCATTGCGGTCCCGCTCAAGCTCGGACCGCTCTGAGGCGAACTGGCAGGACGCCGCCTTGGTGCGCTCCTCTAGCTGGGTACGCCAGTCGCTGAGGCGCTGGTGTTCGGCCTCAATCGCATCCCACTCCCGCAGGATCGCCGCCTCAGTCTCATGAAGAGCCTGATGGGCACGAGACAGCACCCGGGGAAGGGTGAAAGGGAAATAGGCTTACACCTTTTCCTAATTGATTTTGGTTGAATTGCCCAACACAAATAATTGGACTAACTAGTTTGCTCTAGACTATAAGTTTTACAGGTGCCAAAGGTTCACAATAAACCAATAAAAAGACCAAGAAAGGATTCAAACAAAGAGAGCAAAAGACAACTGAAGTGTGTCCTGGTTTGGCGCACCAGACAGTCCGGTGCACCAGGGAACCCAACTCCGAACTGCTCACATTCGGGAATTCTGGGAGCCGCTCCGCTATAATTCACTGGACTGTCCGGTGTAGCACCGGACTGTCCGGTGTGCCAGCGGAGTAACGACTACTACAGCGCCAATGGTCGTCTGCAACAGGAGTTAATGCGCTACAATGCACGCAGAAGTCAGAGCAGAGCCAGAAGGCGCACCGGACAGTGAACAGTGACTGTCCGGTGCACCACCAGACTGTCCGGTGCCCCAGATGTCAGAAGCTCCAATGGTCAGAATCCAACGACCGGGTGACGTGGTTGGCGCACCGGACAGTGTCCGGTGCGCCATGCGACAGAAGCCCTCACCAACGATTGTTTTGGTGGTTAAGGCTATAAATACCCCCAACCACCACACTTCAATGCATCCAAGTTTTCAGCCTTCATACACCTTACAAGAGCTATAACATTCAATACAAGACACAACCAAAGAGATCAAATCCTCTCCTAAGTTGAAAGATCATTCCAATCAAATAGTGACTCGTGAGAGAGAGAGACTTGTGTTCATTTGAGCTCTTGCGCTTGGATTGCTTTTCTTCTTCCTTCTTTCTTGTGTTCAACTCAATTGTAACCAAGGCAAGAGACACCAATTGTGTGGTGGTCCTTGTGGGGACTAGGTGTCCTGTTTGATTGAGAAGAAAAGCTCACTCGGTCTAAGTGACCGTTTGAGAGAGGGAAAGGGTTGAAAGAGACCCAGTCTTTGTGACCACCTCAACGGGGAGTAGGTTTGCAAGAACCGAACCTCGGTAAAACAAATCACCTTGTCATCCGTCTTATTTGCTTGTGATTTGTTTTCGCCCTCTCTCTCGGACTCATTTATATTTCTAACGCTAACCCGGCTTGTAGTTGTGCTTAAAGTTAGTAAATTTCAGATTCGCCCTATTCACCCCCCTCTAGGCGACTTTCAATTGGTATCGGAGCCCGGTACTTCATTAGAGCCTAACCTCTCGAAGTGATGTCGGGAGATCACACCAAGAAGGAGATGGTGACCTGCGAGAAGCCCGCCACAAGCCATGGGAAGGCTCCATCCGGGGAGTCCAGCATCGGAGCGGTGATAAGAAGAAGAAGATGAAGAAGGTGGTCTACTACGAGACCGACTCCTCATCGCCATCCACCTCCGGCTCCGACACGCCGTCCGTCACTTGTAAGCGCCATGAGCGCAAGAAGTTTAGTAAGATCCCCTTACGTTATCCTCGCATTTCCAAACACACCCCTTTACTTTCCGTCCCACTAGGCAAACCATCGGTTTTTGACGGTGAAGATTATTGTATGTGGAGTGATAAAATGAGGCACCATCTAACCTCACTCCACACTAGCATTTGGGACATTGTTGAGTTTGGTACACAGGAACCATTCGTAGGGGATGAAGGCTATGACTCGGACGAAGTAGCCCAAATTCGGCACTTCAACTCCCAAGCCACCACTATACTCCTCGCCTCTCTAAGTCGAGAGGAGTATAACAAGGTGCAAGGGTTGAAGAGCGCCAAAGAAATTTGGGATGTACTCAAGACCGCACACGAAGGAGATGAGGTGACCAAGATCACCAAGAGGGAAACGATTGAGGGGGAGCTCGGTCGTTTCATGCTTCACCAAGGGGAGGATCCACAAGCCATGTACAACCGGCTCAAGACCTTGGTGAACCAAGTGCGCAACCTCGGGAGCACCAAGTGGGATGACCATGAGATGGTCAAGGTTATTCTAAGATCACTTGTATTTCTTAATCCCACTCAAGTTCAATTATTTCGTGGTGATCCTAGATACAAGCTAATGTCTCCCGAGGAAGTAATAGGAAAATTTGTGAGCTTTGAATTAATGATCAAAGGCTCCAAGAAAATCATCGAGCAAGGCGCCTCCTCCACACTCGATGTGCAACCCATGGCATTCAAGGCAACAGAGGAGAAGAAAGAAGACTCTACACCGAGTAGAGTCCCCATCGACGCCTCCAAGCTCGACAACAAGGAGATGGCGGTCATCATCAAGAGCTTTCACCAAATCCTCAAGCAAAGGAGGGGGAAAGACTATAAGCCCCGCTCTAAGAAAGTTTGCTACAAGTGTGGTAAGCCCGGTCATTTTATTGCAAAATGTCCATTATCAAGTGATAGTGACAGGGGCGACGACAAGAAGAGAAAGAGAAGAGAAAAGAAGATGTACTACAAGAAGAAGGGCGGCGATGCCCATGTTTGCCGGGAGTGGGACTCCGACGAGAGCTCCACCGACCCCTCCTCCGACGAGGACGCCGCAAACATCGCCGTCACCAAAGGGCTTCTCTTCCCCAACGTCGACCACAAGTGCCTCATGGCAAAGGACGACAAGAAGAAGAAGGTAAAATCTAGATCCTCAACTAAGTATGCAACATCTAGTGATGAGGCTAATTCTAGTGATGATGAGGATGATTTATTAACACTTTTTGCCAACTTAAACATGCAACAAAAGGAAAAATTAAATGAGTTAATTAGTGCTATTCATGAGAAGGATGAACTCTTAGACACCCAAGAGGACTTCCTAATTAAAGAAAATAAAAAGCATGTTAAGGTGAAAAATGCTTATGCTCTAGAGATAGAAAAATGTGAAAAATTAACTAGTGAGCTAAGCACTTGCCATGATATTATTTCCAACCTTAGAAATGAAAATGACAAATAAATTGCTAAGGTTGAGAAGTCAAATGTTTGTGATGATTCAATTGACAATCTTAGAAATGATAATGCTAGTTCAATTGCTAAGATTGAAAAATTGAATGCCTCTCTTGCTAGCCTTAGAAATGAGAATGAAAAATTAATTGCTAAGGCTAAGGAATTAGATGTTTGCAATGTTTCCATTTCCAATCTTAGAGATGAGAATGACATTTTACATGCTAAGATTGTTGAACTAAATTCTTGCAAACCCTCTACATCTACCGTTGAGCATCTTACAATTTGCACTAGATGTAGAGATGTTAACATTGGTGCTATTCATGATCACATGACTATGATTAAACAACAAAATGATCATATAGCAAAATTAGATGCTAAAATTACCAAGCATGAGTTAGAAAATGAAAAATTTAAATTTGCTCGTAGTATACTCTATAGTGGGAGATGCCCTGGCATTAAGGATGGCATTGGCTTCCAACAGGGAGGCAATGTCAAACTTAATGCCCCTCCTAAAAGATTGTCAAACTTTGTTAAGGGCAAGGCTCCCATGCCTCAGGATAACAAGGGTTACATTTTATACCCTGCCGGTTATCCCGAGCACAAAATTAGGAGAATTCATTCTAGGAAGTCTCACTCTGGCTCTAATCATGCTTTTATGTATAAGAGTGAGGCATCTAGTTCTAGGCAATCAACCCGTGCTAAATTGCCTAAGAAGAAAACTCCTATTGCATCAAATAAACCTAATATTTCATTTAAGACTTTTGATGCATCTTATGTGCTAACTAACAAATCAGGCAAAGTAGTTGCCAAATATGTTGGGGGCAAACACAAGGGATCAAAGACTTGTGTTTGGGTACCCAAGATGCTTGTTTCTAATGTGAAAGGACCCAAGACCGTTTGGGTACCTAAGAACAAGGCTTAAACTTGTTTTGTAGGTTTATGCATCCGGGGGCTCAAGTTGGATCATCGATAGCGGGTGCACAAACCACATGACAGGGGAGAAGAAGATGTTCTCCTCCTATGAGAAAAACCATGATCCCCAAATAGCTATCACATTCGGGGATGGAAATCAAGGTTTGGTCAAAGGATTGGGTAAAATTGCTATATCACCTGACCATTCTATTTCCAATGTTTTTCTTGTAGATTCTTTAGATTACAATTTGCTTTCTGTTTCTCAATTATGCAAAATGGGCTACAACTGTCTTTTTACAGATTTAGGTGTTACTGTCTTTAGAAGAAGTGATGATTCAGTAGCATTTAAGTGAGTATTAGAGGGTCAGCTATACTTGGTAGATTTTGATAGAGCTGAACTCGACACTTGCTTAATTGCTAAGACTAACATGGGTTGGCTCTGGCATCGCCGACTAGCCCATGTTGGGATGAAGAATCTTCATAAGCTTCTAAAGGGAGATCACATTTTGGGACTAACCAATGTTCATTTTCAGAAAGACAGGGTTTGTAGCGCATGTCAAGCAGGAAAGCAAGTTGGTGTTCATCATCCACACAAGAACATCATGACGACCGACAGGCCGCTTGAACTACTCCACATGGACCTATTCGGCCCGATTGCTTACATAAGCATCGTCGGGAGTAAGTATTGTCTCGTAATTGTGGATGATTATTCTCGCTTCACTTGGGTGTTCTTTTTGCAGGAAAAATCTCAAACCCAAGAGACTTTAAAGGGATTCTTGAGACGGGCTCAAAATGAGTTCGGCTTGAGGATCAAGAAAATAAGAAGCGACAACGGGACAGAGTTCAAGAAATCTCAAATAGAAGGCTTCCTTGAGGAGGAGGGCATCAAGCATGAGTTCTCTTCTCCCTACACGCCACAACAAAATGGTGTAGTGGAGAGGAAGAATAGAACTCTATTGGACATGGCAAGGACCATGCTTGATGAGTACAAGACTTCGGATCAGTTTTGGGCTGAGGCGGTTAACACCGCTTGCTACGCCATCAACCGGTTATATCTACACCGAATCCTCAAGAAGACATCGTATGAACTCCTCACTGGTAAAAATCCAAATGTTTCATATTTTAGAGTCTTTGGTAGCAAATGTTTTATTCTTGTTAAAAGAGGTAGAAAATCTAAATTTGCTCCTAAGGCTGTAGAAGGCTTTTTACTAGGATATGATTCAAACACAAGGGCATATAGAGTCTTTAACAAGTCCACGGGACTAGTTGAAGTTTCTTGTGACATTCTGTTTGATGAGACTAACGACTCTCAAGTAGAGCAAGTTGATCTTGATGAGCTAGATGATGAAGAGGCTTCGTGTGTCACGCTAAGGAACATGTCCATTGGGGATGTGTGTCCTAAGGAATCCGAAGAGCCTCCACAAGCACAAGATCAACCGTCTTCCTCAAAGCAAGCATCTCCACCAACTCAAGATGAGGATCAAGCTCAAGATGATGATGAAGATCAAGAGGAGCCACCTCAAGAGGAGGACAATGATCAAGGGAGATACTAATGATCAAGACAAGGAAGATGATGAGGACCCAAGACCGCCACACCCAAGAGTCCACCAAGCAATCCAACGAGATCACCCCATGAACACCATCCTTGGCGGTATTCAAAAAGGGGTAACCACTCGATCTCGTGTTGCTCATTTTTGTGAACATTACTCTTTTGTTTCCTCTATTGAGCCACACAGGGTAGAGGAAGCACTTCAAGATTCGGATTGGATGCTGGCGATGCAAGAGGAACCCAACAACTTCACAAGGAATGAGGTATGGCATTTAGTTCCACGTCCTAAACAAAATGTTGTAGGAACCAAGTGGGTCTTCCGCAACAAGCAAGATGAGCATGGTGTGGTGACAAGGAACAAAGCCCGACTTGTGGCCAAGGGTTATTCACAAGTCGAAGGTTTGGATTTCGGTGAAATCTATGCACCTGTAGCTAGGCTTGAGTCAATTCGTATATTACTTGCCTATGCTACTTACCATGGTTTTAAGCTTTACCAAATGGACGTGAAAAGTGCCTTCCTCAATGGACCAATCAAGGAAGAGGTCTATGTTGAGCAACCTCCCGGCTTTGAAGATAGTGAGTATCCTAACCATGTCTATAAACTCTCTAAGGCACTTTATGGGCTCAAGCAAGCCCCAAGAGCATATGGTATGAATGCCTAAGTGATTTTCTTATCGCTAATGACTTCAAAGTTGGAAAGGCCGATCCTACTCTCTTTACTAAAACACTTGCAAATGATTTGTTTGTATGCCAAATTTATGTTGATGATATCATATTTGGGTCTACTAACGAATCTACATGTGAAGAGTTTAGTAGGATCATGACTCAAAAATTCGAGATGTCTATGATGGGGGAGTTGAAGTATTTCTTAGGATTTCAAGTGAAGCAACTCCAAGAGGGCACCTTCATTAGCCAAACGAAGTACATTCAAGACATACTCACAAAGTTTGGGATGAAGTATGCCATGCCCATCAAGACACCCATGGGAACCAATGGGCATCTCGACCTCGACACGAGAGGTAAATTCGTAGATCAAAAGGTATACCGGTCGATGATAGGTTCTTTACTTTATTTATGTGCATCTCGACCGGATATTATGCTTTCCGTATGCATGTGTGCAAGATTCCAAGCCGATCCTAAGGAAGTTCACCTTAGGGTCGTAAAACGAATCTTGAGATATTTAGTTTATACTCCTAAGTTTGGCCTTTGGTACCCCAGGGGATCCACATTTGATTTAATTGGTTATTTCGATGCTGATTGGGCAGGGTGTAAAATTAATAGAAAGAGCACATCAGGGACTTGCCAGTTCTTGGGAAGATCTCTAGTGTCTTGGGCTTCAAAGAAGCAAAATTTTGTCGCTCTTTCTACCGCCGAAGCCGAGTATATTGCCACAGGCCATTGTTGCGCACAATTACTTTGGATGAGGCAAACCCTCAGGGACTATGGTTACAAATTAACCAAAGTTCCTCTTCTATGTGATAATGAGAGTGCAATCCGCATGGCGGATAATCCCGTTGAGCATAGCCGCACTAAACACATAGCCATTCGATATCATTTCTTAAGGGATCACCAACAAAAGGGGGATATCAAGATTGCATATGTTAATACCAAAGAACAGTTAGCCGATATCTTTACCAAGCCATTAGATGAGCAAACATTTACCAAACTTAGGCATGAGCTAAATATTCTTGATTCTAGGAATTTTGATTGATATTGTGCACACATAGCTCATTTATATACCTTTGATCATATCTCTTTCTTTGCTATGACTAATGTGGTTTTCAAGTGTATTTCAAGCTAAGTCATAGATTGAAAGGGAAATGGAGTCTTCGGCGAAGACAAGGCTTCCACTCCACTCCACTCCATCGAATTATTCATCCTTCACCGTCGCTCTGCACCATTCTCCAATTTGGTATAATCTTCACACATATATTATTTACCATAGGGGGAGAAAGTAGTTAAGAGGGCTCTAATGAATCCATCTTTGGCGATTCATGCCAAAGGGGAGAGAGTATTAGCCCAAAGCAAAAGGACCGCACCACCACCAATTTCAAAAAATTAGTCTTTCAACTTGTATTTAAAGAAGTGTTTTCAATTTTGTATCTTATTTATATAATTTCAAATTGGTATACCCTCTTCAAAATTAATATCTAAAACCCTCTTGAACACTAAGAGGAGGATTTTATTAATGGGGAGTTTTGTTTAGTCAAAGGAAAAGCATTTGAAACAGGGGGAGAAAGTAGTTACGAGGGCTCTAATGAATCCATCTTTGGTGATTCATGCCAAAGGGGAGAGAGTATTAGCCCAAAGCAAAAGGACCGCACCACCACCAATTTCAAAAAATTAGTCTTTCAACTTGTATTTAAAGAAGTGTTTTCAATTTGGTATCTTATTTATATAATTTCAAATTGGTATACCCTCTTCAAAATTAATATCTAAAACCCTCTTGAACACTAAGAGGAGGATTTCATTAATGGGGAGTTTTGTTTAGTCAAAGGAAAAGCATTTGAAACAGGGGGAGAAAATTTCAAATCTTGAAAATGCTTCTAAAAAATCCCATTCATTTACCTTTGACTACTTTGCAAAAGACTTTGAAAAGAATTTCCAAAAACATTTGCAAAACAAAACATGTGGTGCAAGCGTGGTCCGAAAATTTTAAATTAGAAGAAAGCCATCCATGCATATCTAGTAGAAATAATTATTGGTTTCATTCCAAGTAACCTTTGCACTTACATTATGCAAACTAGTTCAATTCTGCACTTTTATATTTGCTTTGGTTTGTGTTGGCATCAATCACCAAAAAGGGGGAGATTGAAAGGGAAATAGGCTTACACCTTTTCCTAATTGATTTTGGTTGAATTGCCCAACACAAATAATTGGACTAACTAGTTTGCTCTAGACTATAAGTTTTACAGGTGCCAAAGGTTCACAATAAACCAATAAAAAGACCAAGAAAGAATTCAAACAAAGAGAGCAAAAGACAACCGAAGTGTGCCCTGGTTTGGCGCACCGGACAGTGTCTGGTGCACCAGGGAACCCAACTCCGAACTGCTCACCTTCGGGAATTTTGGGAGCCGCTCCGCTATAATTCATCGGACTGTCCGGTGTAGCACCAGACTGTACGTTGTGCCAGTGGAGTAATGGCTACTACAGCGCCAACGGTCATCTGCAACAGGAGTTAATGAGCTACAATGCGCGCAGAAGTTAGAGCAGAGCCAGAAAGCGCACCGGACAGTGAACAGTGATTGTCCGGTGCACCACCGGACTGTCCGGTGCCCCAGATGTCAGAAGCTCCAACAGTCAGAATCCAACGGCCGGGTGACGTGGCTGGCGCACCGGACAGTGTCCGGTGGCGCACCGGACTGTCCGGTGCGCCATGCGATAGAAGCCCTCACCAACGGTTGTTTTGGTGGTTGGGGCTATAAATACCCCCCAACCCCCACACTTCAATGCATCCAAGTTTTTAGCCTTGAAACACCTTACAAGAGCTATAGCATTCAATATAAGACACAACCAAAGAGATCAAATCCTCTCCCAAGTTCAAAGATCATTCCAATCAAATAGTGACTCGTGAGAGAGAGGCTTGTGTTCATTTGAGCTCTTGCGCTTGGATTGCTTTTCTTCTTCCTTCTTTCTTGTGTTCAACTCAATTGTAACCAAGGCAAGAGACACCAATTGTGTGGTGGTCCTTGTGGGAACTAGGTGTCCCGTTTGATTGAGAAGAAAAGCTCACTCGGTCTAAGTGACCGTTTGAGAGAGGGAAAGGGTTGAAAGAGACCCGGTCTTTGTGACCACCTCAACGAGGAGTAGGTTTGAAAGAACCAAACCTCGGTAAAACAAATCACCGTGTCATCCGCCTTATTTGCTTGTGATTTGTTTTCGCCCTCTCTCTCGGACTCGTTTATATTTCTAACGCTAACCCGGCTTGTAGTTGTGCTTAAAGTTTATAAATTTCAGATTCGCCCTATTCACCCCCCTCTAGGTGACTTTCAGAGGGGAACCAGCGCTGCTTCTGGCTCAGTGCCGGACTGGAGCCGCCGCCCAAAAACCACCTATGTCTCCTCTGGAGTGGGTGGCGGGATGGAGCTGCACGCGCCCCCCGCGTCGCCCTCAGTGGCGGGGGCGGGCGCAGTTGGGGCCTCCTTTGCCGCTGTCGACGGCGTACTCGACGGCATCACCATCGTTGAGGCTGGGGTAGCCGTCGGAGCAGTTGGTACCCCCTCCGCCGCTGCGACACCGCTTGACGTTGGTGCCGCTGCTGTTGGACCCCCAGCTGGAGCATGGGAGCTCGGTGGCGCTGTCTCAGTGGCAGCAGCCGGGGCGAGGGAGGCACGACTTTGGGGGCAGAGGGGGAGGAAGCCCTGACAAGCAAAGGATGGGTTAAGACCCGTCGGCACGATAAATAGATTAATGAAAAAAGGGGGTTACACTCACTTGGGACCCTGGACTTTCCAGCGACCCTGGAAGCGGGGCGACCTCTGCTTTTGCTGCTGCTGCTGTTGCTGCTGCTGCTGGTGCCCCTGGGGGAGATCACCCCCAGGTGGTGGTGGCGGCGGCGGACCCGACGGTGGTGGTGGTTGTGGTGGCGGCAGACCCGATGGTGGTGGTGGCAGAGGACTGAGGCGCCTCTGTGTGCCATGGGCCTGGGAGCCGGCCTCATTGGCCCCACCAGCAGTCCTCTGACGCTTCTGGGGGGTCCGAGATAAATGACCCGTCGGCACAGCGCAGTCGGCGTCGCCTCTCTTCCTCCGACCCCCCGGTGCCACCTGGGGTGGAGGTACTGCCTGCAGCCCCTTTGCCCTTGTCCAAGGGGCAGGGGGCCGCGACGGAGGAGCTGGGAGCCACGGCGGGGGCGCTGGGAGCCACGCCGGTAGTCTAGGGGCCTCCAGCCGGCGCATCGGAGATCCGGATCCCGCGGTGGGGGTCCCGGCCGCCGGTCTAGCGAACCACCACGCCGCTCTCGTCGAAGGTCGGTAGCGTGGCCAAGATCGCCGTCCTCAACCCTGGGTCGTCACAGAGCGCAGGGATGCCTTGGGGGAGGATTAGGGACTCAGGCACGAAGGACTCACCAGTAATCCCCTTCACCAGAAGTTCCAGCTCCTCCCATGACAAGTCGGTCCCTGGCCCGCGCTGGATCCGGTCGATGTCGTTTGAGCCGGTGTACCAGCAACACAGGCACGCCCTCCTCTGCAGCGGCGCGATCCAGCACTTCAGGAAGTCGCCGACCACATGCATGTAGGTCAGACCACTAGTTGCCAAGGTCTTGATTCTGTCCAGCACGGGCAGGAACTCCGGTGCCAGCGACGGCTTGGCCCTCCATTGCTTCCGATCAAGCGCTGGCCCATCGCTCGATAGGACGAGGCGGTCGTTGGCCTAGGCGCTGGCGACCACCCAGTCGGCGCGCCAGTTCTCCCACCTTGCGCCGCCGAGGGTGGGGATATAGGCCACGACTGAGTCCGACCTTGTCTAGAAGTACTATGCGCCGAGGTGGTCCTTAGCCTTCCCAGACTTCACCAACATGAAGAAATGGCCGAAGAGGGAGGTGCAGGGGGCCACCCCCACAAACATCTCGCAGAGGTGGACGAAGATGGCCGCCTGGAGGATGGAGTGGGGGCGTGAGGTGCTGAAGCCGGAGCCCGAGCTCCTCCAGCAGCAGTAGGAAGAAAGGCGAGATCGACACGAACTCCCCATCGGCGAGATCGCCGAGGGGGGCAGCACCGGTGCGGATCCTCCCGGCGAACGCCGGCGCACTCCATCCGAGCAGGTGGCGCACCAGGTTGAGCGCCCCCTCAGACTAGAAACGCTCGGGATGAACTAGCGAAGCCATGGCGACTATGACGACAGAAAGCAGAAGAGCGCGAATGCAAAGGGGCGCAGGGAGCTCGAGGGCGAAAGGGCACAACAGTTGGGAGTCCTAGTTCGGGCAATGCAAGGCCCTACTTCCAGCATAGGGGGATGAGACTTATATTACTCGCACGGGGGTGCCTGAAGTAGGGATTACAAGCACAACGGGAGAGGGGGGGTCCCCAAGTCCCTAGAACTGATTGAGACAAGTGCTAATACCAAAAGACTTGGAGGAAAACTACTGAGTGTTCGCTTGCCCTTGGAAGAACTACCACTACCCTATTTATACACTTAGAAGATGTAAGTTGTGAAGCCCAAGGCCGTTGTATTCCCAAGGAAGATGTCTTGGCATCCTACGAGTGACATGACGGTGTACTGCGTTGTTGACTTATGGTTGCTGATTTCCTGCTGAGAGCCGAGGCCGAGGCCGAGCGGTTGGTCGTACGCTCGAGCCCCCATGGGAGGGGTTGCCCATACCATAGTTGTTGTAAAAGGGCTTTGGTATGGGTAAAAGCATGCTTACGGGGTGCGTGAGCGTCCCTGGGGCGGGTGACGTTGTGATTCCTTTGCTACGATTATCGAGGTCGGAGCCCTGCTCGGGCGAGGCGGAAGTCTTCCTGAGGTGATGGCTGAGCGTTCCCTGACGTGGGCCACAGTTGGCGAAGTGGCCACCAACGAGATTCGCGGTGGGGCAGGTAGCCGAAGCCGAGCTCGAGCGAGGCGGAGACATCACCCGAGGCCGAGCTCAGCGTCGGGCGAGACGGAGATTGCGGCCGAGGGCGAGCCCAACGTCGGGCGAAGCGGAGATTTGCGCCCTAGGGCCGGTCTGCTTCTCCTGTCGTATTAGATGTCCCATCGGGGGATGGCAGGCGGTGTGCGTACACAGTGGCGGGAGCGTAATCATGCTGTTGCACATGGACATGATCGTTGTCTTGTAGTCACTGTGCTTCTGTGCCTCCACGTGGGGTAGGTGTGCGCATTAAATGCGAGTATCCCCTGCCGGCCTTCGGGTGCCTTTGTCCTATCTGCCTAGGATCGGCTCGGACGAAACAGATGGAGCGGTGGTAACTTTGGGCGAGGCGAAGATTTTCTTGAGGCGGGAGACCCTCGGGGAGGGGCCTCGTGCCTGTAGGGAAGACCACTGCGGTGAGCCTTAGGTTAGGAGGTGTCTCGGCTGTTTTTCTTCGGGGGTTATGTCCTAACCTTTTCTAAGTGTATTTTTTAGAGGGATAATCTGGGTACCCCTAATTATCACATCCGACAAATATGTACACCAGAGGCACGACCTTGGTCTAGCTTATTTGGGTATGTGTCCGGGCTCTGACCCCACGACCCATTAGGTTGAAGGGTAACGACCGATGAGGCGTTCCAAGTCTTGGGCTTACAGATAAAAACTAAACGATAATACGAATTTATTAAAGCTAATTAGTCAATGGTTTGTTCATGTGGTGCTACATTAAACATTTGCTAATTATAGATTAATTAGGATTATTTTTTTGTCTCGATGTTTATTTTTTGGTTGTGTAATTAGTTTTATATATAGACTATATTTAATACTCTAATATGCATTCAAATATCCGACGTGAACTTGTCTAGAAGAACCAGACACCCCCCTTAGGCTCATGCTGTCAAGCATGTGATGAACTAGAACGAACCAAACAGCAATTGTACAAGTACATTCGACAATGCGCCAGCCACAGCCAGTACATACAGCAATCCTTGTGTGAGAGCAACAACACGATCGATCGACGCGACTACTACAAGCTAGCCGTATTATCGTACGTACGTACACTTCTTACGTAATTACTAGCCGCTAATAACAACAGGACGATCCTGCAGCTGCTAATGGCATGCGTGCATGGTTGGTTCCATGACCACACCGTAGTCCGTACCTACGCGGCGGCGCACTCGACGTCGTCGTCACCGGCGGCGGCGAATTTGTCGTCGCCGACCCTGACGGTCTGCTTGTTGTACGAGCACTTGGTGGCGACGAGCGCGTAGAATGCCAGGTTGACTGCACCGATGCACGTCAGCAGCCAGTAGAAGAGGTCCAGCCTGCTGCGGTCGAGGTCCTTGGCGAACCATCCGGCGCGCCCGCCGCGGGAGCTGGCGCGGTCCGCCGCCGTGATCACCAGGCTGCTGAGGAAGCTTCCCGCGCCGATGACGCTGAGGTAGAGGCCGATGCCCAGGCTGCGCATGCCGTCGGGGACCTGCTCGTAGAAGTACTCCTGCAGGCCCACCACCGCGAACCCGTCCGCCACGCCCATCAGCGCGAACTGCGGCACCAGCCACAGCACCGACGGCGACGACCCCGACCCCGACCCCGCGGCGGCCGACGCCGCCAGCAGGCGCCGCCGCTCCACCGCCGCCGCGACGCCCATCCCGACGACCGCCAACGCCATGCCGATGCCCACGCGCCGAAGGATGCTGATCCCGCGCTCCCCTCCCGTGGCGCGCCGCAGGTACGGCACCAGCACCTTGTCGTAGGCCGCCACCGTGGCGATCATGGCGACCGCGGCAAGCGCGAAGACGGATGCCGGCGGGAGGTCGAAGTGAGGGCCCAGGCGCCGGTCCATCACGCTGGCCTGCTTGATGAAGAAGGTGGACACCTGCGCCACCTCCATGCCAAAGGGCAGCGTGCACACCCAGATGGGCACCATCGCCACCACCAGCTTCGTCTCCTCCACCTGCGTCACCGTCGCCAGCCGCCACGGCCCGCAGGCGCCCTCGTCGGCGCCGGGCTCCACTATGGCCGCCCTGTCGAGGAACCTGCACGTGCGCGTCAGCGTCAGCGTAAGGCAGGCGTCACGCTCAACCACCCACTACATATGTTTCCCTTTTGCTTCTTTTGCTTTCGGGAGATCTCTTCCAGATTTGCTCCTACGTCCATGAGGCAGGAGCTAGCAGCAAGGACGGATGAACTCGGATCGCAATTTGTTTCTTACCTCAGCTGGTAGGTGTGGCAAAGCAGCCTCTTTTTGCTACTCTGCGTCCGCGGCCTGACCTCGTACAGCTCGGCGGCGTCGGCCGGCAGCGGGAGCCGCCTCTTCCAGAAGGCGGCGACGAGGACCTGGAGCAGCGGCGTGAGCGGGCTGCTGCCCCCGGGCACCCTGTAGCGATAGGACCGGCGCCCAGCGAGGAAGACGGCGAGCGAGGCGGCCATGACGGCGGCGATCGCGACGGTGGCGGCGCCCCAGCCGACGCGGTCCTGCGCGTAGACTATGGCGGTGACGCCGAGCAGGACGCCCGAGCAGAGCGCGCAGTTCCACCAGTTGAAGAAGGACATCTTCTGCACGCGCTCCGCCGGGTGGGCCTCGTCGAACTGGTCCGCGCCGAAGCTCTCCAGCGCCGGCTTGTGGCCGCCCGTGCCGATGGACACCAGGTAGATGCCGGCGAAGAAGAGCGCCTCGTGCAGGCGCGGCGAGCGGGCGGGCCCCAGCCGCGGCGCCAGCTGCGCCGTCGCCAGCACCGTCAGACCCTGCGGGCATGCATTTGCATGTTAGCTCTGCTCAGCTGTGAGCTGTCGATCGGCTGTCGTACATACATCTCATGGCACAATGGCGTGTGGTGGTCAGTGGTCCTCACCAGCAGGTAGACGGCGGTGGAGACGACGACGGTGGAGAACCTGCCGAGGTAGCCGTCGGCGAGGAAGCCGCCGAGCAAGGGCATGAGCGTGGTGACGCTCACCCAGTAGTTGGCATTCTTGGCCGCCACCTTCATCTCCTCTTGCAGCACCTTGGTGAGGTAGATCATCAGGCTCGTGGCTATGCCGAAGTAGCTCAGCCTCTCGCTGAACTCGATCACTGCAACATGCATGCGTGCGGAAGGAGGAGGAAACAGTTACGGCCGGAACAACGACCGGTGGCGGTGGTCGGTACACATGCATGGATCTCAGACTAAAGGTAAAACCACTCACAGATGATGAACACTGCGGCCTTCCACGACCCGGTGGTGGCGCGGCAGGGAGTCCTCCCGCGGTGATCCACGGAGGAGTCGTGCACCCACGCCTCGTGGTCGTCATCGGCAACCTCGAACTCCAACCTCTTCTTCTCCATCTATCCCCCCAGCAACCAACTTCACAAACACTACGTGCGAGAGACGGCGGGCGAGGCTGAGAAGAGCTGGCTGCGGTCAGGTCTTTATATAGAGTCAGACAGGCGGCGGAGAGGAGGCGGCGCCAGGAGGTGGAGTGGAGCAAGGAAATGGGAAAGAGCCAAAGAGGTGGAAGAAAAGGCAAGCGTGTTTTTTTTTGGTGTCAAAACAGTTCTTTTATAATTAATCCCGTAGTTTGGTCTAGAGAATCCCGATTTCACAGCTCATTATCACTCTGTGTTAGTGGGTACACTATACTAAAGCTACAACTACGAGCAGGCTATTTTAACATGAAGGGTCAACCGTCAGTCAGAAGTGACCATAGAGCATTCTAAATCAGCGCATTCTTTATTCCTGAATGTTATCTCCTAGCTTAGCCCATATCTGGGGATCCGGGAGGAAAAGCAACTGTTTTGTGACAATTACTACCACGCACTGCGCGGGAATCCTACTTGTGGATGGAATTGCCGTTGGCACTGACATGCACACTTTGAATTTTTCTTCTAATTAATGGCTGTAACCATTAGAATAAACTAGCCTTTCAAACTTTGGATTTCCTATAATCATTAGAATAAACTAACTAGTCTTTCAATCCATGTCGTAGCAAAATAAATCCATAGCATATATTTTTCTTTCATAAATATAAATTCAATGGCTAATCTTGTCAACAATGTTAAGAATCTACCGGAACCAATGACAGCATATTTTTTTAATGTTTTCAGGATTTTGTATGGTTCATCTTTTTATTAGCATATGTCCCTAACAATTATATGGACGATTTCACTTTGTTTAACTGTGTCTCATGAATATAAATTTTAGCTGAAGATATAAGATAATATATATAACTCAAAACTCATATTTCCTCTCTCCACAAATATATGTAAGGACAATAGGCGATTCCTAGAGCCTGGAGGTATGTCCCTTTTGACATCCTTTAACAGAATTCTGAAAATCTTAAATTTACCACTGTGGTTTTACTAGCTGCTTGATTCAGGGGGCAGTTTTCCTGTCCAGCTTAATTTTTTCATAAAAAATATAGAAATCCTTACATCTACGGATGGAAAGATACAAAACCGAGCTTCACTTTAGTTTAGTCACTGTCGATTTTTTTAGCCGGCAATAAAAACTCTTCACCTTAATTTCAAAATCTAAAAATATTGAAGGTCTCTTAAAACGATAGTAAACATTGTCGGTTCAAACCACAAACCGATAGTAATCTAAGTGTTGAATAAGTTGTTGGACACTTAGTGTAGTGTTAGGGCCTTTATTTATTTTTAGTTGTACTATAAATAGAGGTAATAGATGAGTAACTTGACCTAGGCATATCAAGTATAGTGTGGTGGTGCACACTCTCATAAAGCTAATGCTAGATAACCTATATATGGTTTATGCATGCACCAGACTCGTCATAGAGACCTTGTTTCTATGCATAATCTGGCACAACTCTCACCAGACCGGTCTAGCGTGCACCAAACTCATCACACAGAGAGGGTGTATTTGTGCACATGGCCTTTGGGTTCACTGGACACCTATGTGGTAACGACTAGTTGGTCAAAACTAGCCGTTAGTGACATCATTGGGAGGTTCGGTGGCACACCTATGGTGCACTAGATTGGTCTGGTGCACACGAATTCTGAGTGGAACAGTAACGACTAGCTTGGGTTGTTGTGTTATTTAACCCCCTCCCATAAGCCATACTCAATGTCTTGCCTTCTCCAACAACCATAACATTTATTGAGAGAGTTTAGGACACCCATTGTATAGTGAGGTGATTAGCGAAGCCATAATCTCATGATTAGGAACCTCATTAACTGCAAGAGAGAGCCATCATGTGCATCCACCGCTCACAATAGGCTTGTCATAGTCAAGTGAGAGCCTATAGCTTATTATTCATGACGATTGCATCACTTAGACGGCTCGGTGACGATTGGAGCGTAGTAATCACCCCAGAGGACTTGTTGGTGACATGGCTCAGAGTTGTACATGGTTGTGAGCGATTCATCATGCTAGAGTGGCAGAGAATCACCTTGTAGTGAGTAATTAGTTCTTGCGAGGACTAAGGGGAGGTATACCCTTGTGCATTCAGAGGAGTCTTCAATAACTCGAGAAAAATTAAGAGGATTCATCTTAACTTTTACTTTGTGTTCCATATTTACTTTGAGCATTTATCTTTCAAGTAATTGCCATGGTAGCTTAGGGGTTTATTCTAGCATTCTAGTATGCTTAGTTTATTTCAATCTTACTATAATGTTGGGTGAAGATTGAGCTTATGATTATGATTTAATCTTGGCAAGAATTTTAGAAAAACTCAATTCAACGCTCCTCTTGGGCATCGTGATCCTTTCAATGTGCAAAACTATGTGTCCCCAATAACTAGTTGGGCATATGCTATCTTATAGAAGTGGTCAGACAATGAATTTTATTCTTTTAATTAAGGACACAGTGAGCCCTTTCTCTGTGTGCACATGGGGTATAGAATGATGTACATTTATGCCTAGAGCGAGACAATAGTCATTGAAAGCCTTAGAAGTAAACTATCCAGTGTTATCCATTCTGATTGACTATATATGATTCTCTAGGAAGCTCGCACGCAAACAAATAATCTGGGCAATAAATTTTGCAAACATGTGGTTCCACGTGGACAACAGGCACATGTGGCTCCATTTAGTCGAAGCATTTTTAACCACCATGAAATATCTAAAGGGCCTCGATAGGAGTGAGAGCACCTAGAGGGGGGTGAATAGGTGATCCTGTAAAAATCAACCACTAATATCCACAAAACTTAGTTATAATTGTTAGAACGGCTAAGTAGCTTGAAGCGAGTTCTTGTAAACACAAACAATCACAGAGAGATCAACACAAGACACACGATTTTTATCCCGTGGTTCAGCCAAGTAACACTTGCCTACTTCCACGTTGTGGTGTCCCAATGGACGAGGGTTGCACTCAACCCCTTTCAAGTGATCCGATGATCAACTTGAATACCACGGTATTTTCCTTAGAGTATTTTCCCGTTTGCGAGGAATCTCCACAACTTGGAGTCTCTCGCCCTTACAATGGATATCACAAAGAAAGCACAAGAGTAAGGTTGGGAAAAGCAACACACACAAATCTGCAGCACACACACGCACACAAGCCAAGACTTGAGCTCGAAATGAAGCACAACGAGTTCACAACTAGAACGAAGCTCAAATCACTAACACAATCGATCAAGTGCGTGGAGACGGAGTGTGGGAGTCTTAGAATGCTTAGTGAATGCTTGGGTGACTCCTCCATGCGCCTAGGGGTCCCTTTTATAGCCCCAAGGCAGCTAGAAGCCGTTGGAGGCAAACTTGGAAGGCCATCCTTGCCTTCTGTCGAGTGGCGCACCGGACAGTCCGGTGCGTCACCAGACAGCTACTATAGCCTGTCCGGTGCCGATTGCCTTCCAAATTGGGCACAGACGACAGTTGCAGCTCCGGGCCCGTTGGCGCACCGGACAGTCCGGTGCCCCCTGCCGACCATTGGAGCTGCCACGCGTCGCCCGCGGATTGCGCGACCGACTGTTGGCGCTAGCGACCGTTGGCTCACCGGACAGTCCGGTGCACCACTGGACAGTCCGGGGAATTATAGCCACGTCGCCTTTTCCGTTTCCCGAGAGTGACGAGTTCGCCGCGGATGACTCACCGGACAGTCCGGTGCACCACCAGACAGTCCAGTGAATTATAGCCGTACGTCGCCGTCGAGTCCCAAGAGCAGCCTTTTTCACGCGGACCAGCCTGGCGCATCGAACACTGTCCGGTGTGCCAAGCCGAGCTGGAGTTGGCTGCACAGAGCCAAGTCTTTTCCTTTTCTTCTTTGATCACTGTTTCTAGCACTTGGATAAACATGTTAGTACATAAAACCAAATCACCAAGTCTAGAAACATACCTTTTTCCATGATTTGCACTTCTCACTTTATTTGGCACATTAGAACTTAATTAAATGTGTTGGGCACTTAATCACCAAAACATTATAGAAATTGCCCAAGGCACATTTCCCTTTCAATCTCCCCCTTTTTGGTGATTTATGCCAACACAATCAAAAGAAGTGCAATATCAGTGCAATTGAAGACCAAATTGTTTTTTACTATAATTTGGCATATTTGGATCGCTTTTTGCCACCACTTGGTTTGTTTTTGCAAATCAAATCCATTTTCCTATCTTTAAGTCAAACACACTTGTTTGGGCACATAGAGAGTTATTCCAAGAGTAAAATTGATCAAGTGCCAAAAACTCCCCCCTTTTCCTATAATCAAAATTCTCCCCCACAAGAGACTAAATTTTGCAATAAGAGAAGTTTGGACAAATCAAAAATTCTAACTCTATTATTTTTGAAATTCACAATTCACAAGTGGTAGCTGATCCATTTGCTTTGGCCTTAATTTCTCCCCCTTTGGCATTAAGCACCAAAATAGGATCATTTTTTGCCCTTTAACCCCATTGCCTCACCAAAAATATCAATGAAGAGTAAAAAGGCAAATAGAGCATAAGAATGAACTTGGAATTAAGTATACTAATACCGGAGTGCAGTGGAAGTATTTTCATTGTCCAAGTTCACCTTTACCTTTCAATGCACCTTTGAGACTTGAAAGGGAAATGAGCCCTTGGGCCATTTCTAAGTATTTTGGTGATTTAGTGTCCAACACAAGTGCCTAAGTGTAAAATGGTGGACAAAGTACGAATCAAGGATAAAGGTATGTTTCTCAGACTTAGTACATTGTTTTATGGACTAATGTATTGTGTCTAAGTGCTGGAAACAGGAAAAATCCAATTGGAAATGTCTTGGCTCGAGCAGCCAAGACTCTGCTCAGTCTGGGAGCACCGGACAGTGTCCGGTGCGCCAGGCTGGCTCGAGCGAACTGGCCGCTCTCGGGAATTCATCGGCGACGTACGACTATAATTCACCGGACTGTCCGGTGTGCACCGGACATGTCCGGTGTGCCAACGGCTCTCAGGCTGCCAACGGTCGACTGCGCCACTTTTGGAAGGAAATCAGGCACCGGACAGTGTCCGGTGTGCACCGGACTGTCCGGTGCTCTAGTCGACAGAAGGCAAGATCAGCCTTCCTAGAATGCTCTCAACGGCTCCTAGCTGCCTTGGGGCTATAAAAGGGACCCCTAGGCGCATGGAGGAAGATACCAAGCATCCTTTGAGCATTGTTGATCACTCACACATCATTCTTGCGCACTTGTTCGACATTCTAGTGATTTGAGCTCCGTTCTAGTGTGATAGTCATTTGAGCTTAAGTCTGGGTCTTGTGTGTGCGTATTTGCTGTGATCTTAGTGTCTTGTGTGAGTTGCTAATCCCTCCCTTGCTCCGTGATTCTTTGTGAACTTCAAGTGTAAGGGCGAGAGGCTCCAAGTTGTGGAGATTCCTCGCAAACGGGATTAAGAAAAGCAAAGCAAAACACCGTGGTATTCAAGTGGGTCTTTGGACCGCTTGAAAGGGGTTGATTGCAACCCTCGTCCGTTGGATGCCACAACGTGGAGTAGGCAAGCGTTGGTCTTGGCCGAACCACGGGATAACCACCGTGTCATCTCTGTGATTGATATCTTTTTGGTTATTGTGTTTTGTTGAAACTCCTTTCTTGCCACTTGGCAATTAGTGTGCTAACGCTTAACCAAGATTTGTGGCATTAAGTTTAAGTTTCACAGGATCACCTATTCACCCCCCTCTAGGTGCTCTCAATTGGTATCAGAGCCGTTCTCTTCAAGAAGGGACTAATCGCCCGAAGAGATGGATCCTAAGGGAAAGGGGATGGTGGTCAACAACAACGAGAAGGAGTCTATCTTCAACGAGCCGAAGGATGACAAGCCTACCGACTCGGGCTCGGGCCACAAGCGCAAAGATGGGAAGAAGAAGAAGACAAGACGCATCAAGGAGATCGTCTACTACGACGACAGCGATGAGTCCTCTTCTTCCCAAAAGGACGACGACGACTACGAGAAAAAGAAAACGGTCAATTCGAACTTTTCTTTTGATTACTCTCGTATTCCTCAAAGTACAAATGCTCATTTATTATCTATTCCACTTGGTAAACCTCCTCATTTTGATGGAGAGGACTACGGATTTTGGAGTCACAAAATGCGTAGTCACTTGTTCTCTCTCCATCCTAGTATATGAGAGATTGTAAAGAGTGGAATGCACTTTAATAGTACAGATAGTCCCATGTTCATTAATGAGCAAATTCATAAAAATGCACAAGCTACTACTGTTCTTCTAGCTTCATTGTGCAGGGATGAATACCACAAAGTGAGTGGCTTGGATAACGCCAAGCAAATTTGGGACACTCTCAAGATCTCTCATGAGGGGAACGACGTCACAATGCTCACCAAGATGGAGTTGGTGGAGGGCGAACTCGGGAGATTCGCAATGATAAGGGGAGAAGAGCCAACCCAAACGTACAACCGGCTCAAGACCCTTGTCAACAAGATAAGAAGCTATGGAAGCACGCGATGGACGGACCACGACGTCGTCCGCCTAATGCTAAGGTCTTTTACTGTCCTTGATCCTCATCTTATGAACAATATTCGTGAGAATCCTAGGTACACCAAGATGACGCCCGAGGAGATACTTGGAAAGTTCGTGAGCGGGCGAATGATGATCAAGGAAGCAAGATACGTGGACGACGCATTGAATGGTCCAATCAATGAGCCTCAACCTCTTGCTCTCAAGGCAACAAGAGGCAAGGAGACGCTACCTAGCAAGGTGGCACAAATTGAGGCAGCCGGACTTAATGATGAAGAGATGGCCCTCATCATCAAGAGATTCAAGACGGCGCTAAAAGGTCGCAAGGAGCACCCCAACAAGAACAAGATGAAGGGGAAGCGCTCCTGCTTCAAATGTGGTAAGATTGGTCATTTTATAGCTAATTGTCCCGACAATGATAGTGACCAGGAAAAGAAGAATGGAAAGTGGGAAAAGAAGAAAAACTACAAGAAGGCGAAGGGCGAGGCACATCTTGGAAAGGAGTGGGATTCGGATTGCTCCTCGTCCGACTCCGACAATGAAGGACTCGCCGCCACCGCCTTCAACAAATCATCCCTCTTCCCCAATGAGCGTCACACATGCCTTATGGCAAGGGAGAAGAAGGTACGTACTCGAAACTTTACTTATGCTTCTTCAAGTGAGGACGAATCTAGTGATGAGGATGAAATAGATTATTCATGTTTATTTAAGGGCCTAGATAGAACCAAGGTAGATAAAATTAATGAATTGATTGATGCCTTGAATGATAAGAATAGGCTTTTAGAAAAACAAGAGGATTTGTTGTATGAAGAACATGACAAATTTGTAGAAGCACAAAAATCTCATGCTTTAGAAGTTAAAAGAAATGAAATGCTTTCTTGTGAATTATCTTCTTGCCATGAGACAATTTCTAGCTTAAGGAGCATTCATGATGATCTAAATGCTAAGTTAGAAAAAGCTAGTAAATCAACAACCTGTGTAGAAAATGTTGTTATTTGCAATAGATGTAAAGATATTGATATTGATGCTTGTAGTGAACACATAGCTTCTATTGTTAAATTAAGTGACGAAGTGGCTAGTCTTAATGCCCAACTTAAGACTAGCAAGAGTGATTTTGACAAACTAAAATTTGCTAGGGATGCCTACACGGTTGGTAGACACCCCTCAATTAAGGATGGGCTTGGTTTCAAGAGGGAAGCCAAGAACTTGACAAGCCATAAGGCTCCCATCTCCGCCAAGGAGAAAGGGAAGGCCGCTATGGCAAGTAGTACTAAAAAGAACCATGCTTTTATGTACAATGATAGAAGACAGTCTCACAGGAGTTGTAATGCTTTTGATTCACATGCCTATGATTCTTATGCTATGTTTGCTTCTAGTTCTTCCTATATGCATGGTAGAGATATGCCTAAGAAAAATATTCATCATGTGCCTAGAAAGAATATTGTTCATGTTCCTAGGAAAGTTATGAATGGACCCTCTACAATTTATCATGCTTTAAATGCTTCATTTGCTATTTGTAGAAAGGATAGGAAGATAGTTGCTAGGAAATTAGGGGCAAAATGCAAGGGTGATAAAACTTGCATTTGGGTCCCTAAGACAATTGTGACTAACCTTGTAGGACCCAACAAGAGTTGGGTACTTAAGACCCAAGCCTAAATTTGCCTTGCAAGTTTATGCATCAGGGGGTTCAAGCTGGATTATCGACAGCGGATGCACAAACCATATGACGGGGGAGAAGAAGATGTTCACCTCCTACGTCAAGAATAAGGATTCCCAAGATTCAATCATATTATGTGATGGGAACCAAGGCAAGGTGAAAGGTTTAGGCAAGATTGCAATATCAAATGAGCACTCTATCTCTAATGTGTTTTTAGTTGAGTCTCTTGGATATAATTTACTATCTGTTAGTCAATTATGTAATATGGGATATAATTGTCTATTTACAAATATAGATGTGTCTGTCTTTAGAAGAAGTGATGGTTCATTAGCTTTTAAGGGTGTATTAGACGACAAACTTTATTTAGTTTATTTTGCAAAAGAGGAGGCCGGTCTAGATGCATGCTTAATTGCTAAGACTAGCATGGGCTGGCTGTGGCATCGCCGCTTAGCACATGTGGGGATGAAGAACCTTCACAAGCTTCTAAAGGGAGAACACGTGATAGGTTTGACTAAGTGCAATTCGAAAAAGATAGACCTTGTGCAGCTTGTCAAGCAGGTAAACAAGTGGGAGGAGCGCATCACAGCAAGAATGTGATGACCACATCAAGACCCCTGGAGCTGCTACATATGGACCTCTTCGGACCCGTCGCCTATCTGAGCATAGGAGGAAGTAAGAATGGACTAGTTATTGTTGATGACTTTTCCCGCTTCACTTGGGTATTCTTTTTGCAGGATAAGTCTAAAACCCAAGGGACCCTCAAGCGCTTCCTAAGGAGAGCTCAAAATGAGTTTGAGCTCAAGGTGAAGAAGATAAGGAGCAACAACGGGTCCGAATTCAAGAATCTTCAAGTGGAGGAGTTCCTTGAGGAGGAGGGGATCAAGCACGAGTTCTCCGCTCCCTACACACCTCAGCAAAATGGTGTGGTAGAGAGGAAGAACATGACGCTCATCGATATGGCGAGGACTATGCTTGGAGAGTTCATGACCCCCGAGTGCTTTTGGTCGGAAGCCGTGAACACGGCTTGCCACGCCATCAATAGGGTCTACCTTCATCGCCTCCTCAAGAAGACGTCGTATGAGCTACTAACCGGTAACAAACCAAATGTTTCGTATTTTCGAGTTTTTGGGAGTAAATGCTACATTCTAGTGAAGAAGGGTAGGAATTCCAAATATGCTCCCAAAGCCGTTGAAGGGTTTTTGTTAGGTTATGACTCAAATACAAAGGCGTATAGGGTCTTCAACAAATCATCGGGTTTGATTGAAGTCTCTAGCGACGTTGTATTTGATGAGACTAATGGCTCTCCAAGAGAGCAAGTTGTTGATCTTGATGATATAGATGAAGAAGACGTTCCAACGGCCGCAATGCGCACCATGGCGATTGGAGATGTGAGGCCACTGGAACAAAAGGAGCAAGATCAGCCGTCTTCCTCAACGATGGTGCATCCCCCAACTCAAGATGATGAACAAGTTCATCAAAAGGAGGCGTGTGATCAAGGGGAGCACAAGATGATCATGTGATGGAGGAAGAAGCGCAACCGGCACCTCCAACCCAAGTTCGAGCGACGATTCAAAGGGATCATCCCGTCGACCAAATTCTGGGTGATATCAGCAAGGGAGTAACTACTCGATCTCGATTAGTTAATTTTTGTGAGCATTACTCTTTTGTCTCTTCTATTGAACCTTTCAGGGTAGAAGAGGCCTTGTTAGATCCGGACTGGGTGTTGGCCATGCAGGAGGAGCTCAACAACTTCAAGAGGAATGAAGTTTGGACGTTGGTGCCTCGTCCTAAGCAAAATGTTGTGGGAACCAAGTGGGTGTTCCGCAACAAACAAGACGAGCACGGGGTGGTGACAAGAAACAAGGCTCGACTTGTGGCAAAAGGTTATGCCCAAGTCGCAGGTTTGGACTTTGAGGAGACTTTTGCTCCTGTGGCTAGGCTAGAGTCCATTCGTATCTTGCTAGCATATGCCGCTCACCATTCTTTCAGGTTGTTCCAAATGGATGTGAAGAGCGCCTTCCTCAACGGACCAATCAAGGAGGAGGTGTACGTTGAGCAACCCCCTGGCTTCGAGGATAAACGGTACCCCGACCACGTGTGTAAGCTCTCTAAGGCGCTCTATGGACTTAAGCAAGCCCCAAGAGCATGGTATGAATGCCTTAGAGATTTTTTAATTGATAATGCTTTCAAGGTTGGGAAAGCCGATCCAACTCTTTTCACTAAGACTTGCGATGGTGATTTGTTTGTGTGCCAAATTTATGTCGATGACATAATATTTGGTTCTACTAACCAAAAGTCTTGTGAGGAGTTTAGCAGGGTGATGACGCAGAAATTCGAGATGACGATGATGGGCGAGTTGAACTACTTCCTTGGGTTCCAAGTGAAGCAACTCAAGGACGGCATCTTCATCTCCCAAACGAAGTACACGCAAGACTTGCTAAAGCGGTTTGGGATGAAGGACGCCAAGCCCGCAAAGACTCCGATGGGGACCGACGGACACACCAACCTCAACAAAGGAGGTAAGTCCGTTGATCAAAAGGCATACCGGTCCATGATAGGGTCTTTACTTTATTTATGTGCTAGTAGACCGGATATTATGCTTAGCGTATGCATGTGTGCTAGATTTCAATCCGATCCTAAGGAATGTCACTTAGTGGCGGTGAAGCGAATTCTTAGATATTTAGTGGCTACGCCTTGCTTCGGGATCTGGTATCCAAAGGGGTCTACCTTTGACCTGATTGGATATTCAGATTCCGACTATGCTGGATGTAAGGTCGATAAGAAGAGTACATCGGGGACGTGCCAATTCTTAGGAAGGTCCCTGGTGTCATGGAATTCTAAGAAACAAACTTCCGTTACCCTATCCACCGTTGAGGCCGAGTATGTTGCCGTAGGACAGTGTTGCGCGCAACTACTTTGGATGAAGCAAACCCTCAGGGACTTTGGCTACAATCTAAGCAAATTCCCACTCCTATGTGATAATGAGAGTGCTATCCGCATGGCGGAAAATCCTGTTGAGCACAGCCGCACAAAGCACATAGACATCCGGCATCACTTTTTGAGAGACCACCAGCAAAAGGGAGATATCGAAGTGTTTCATGTTAGCATCGAGAACCAGCTAGCCGATATCTTTACCAAGCCTCTAGATGAGAAGACCTTTTGCAGGCTGCGTAGTGAGCTAAATGTCTTAGATTCGCGGAACTTGGATTGAATTGTAGCATACATGTGTTTATGCCTTTGATCATGTTCATTCTGCATTTTGTTGCTTATTGTGGTGCTCAAGTTGTACAAGCACTCCCCGGATCTCACAAGTCCTTGTGCAAGTGATGCACATATTTAGGGGGAGGTGTGTTACAACTTGACCCTTTTGAGACTAACCATGTGCTTGAGTTTGTTTTAGCCTCAAAGGAGGATTGAAAGGGAAAAGGTGGACTTGGACCATGCAAGACTTCCACTGCACTTCGATGAAAAGAGTAACTTCTCCAAGTTCATCTTTATACTCTTATTGCCTATTTGCTCTTAGTTGAAGATTTTGGTAAGGCAATGGGGTTAAAGGGCCAAGATTGATCCCGTTTTGGTGCTTGATGCCAAAGGGGGAGAAAATAAAGGCCAAAGCGATAAATGGATCAGCTACCACTTGAGAGATTTTGAAAATAGTAGAATAGAGCTTTTGGTTTGTCAAAACTCTTTTATTGTCTCCCTTGTCAAAAGTTGGCTTCTTGTGGGGAGAAATGTTGATTATGGGAAAAGGGGGAGTTTTTGAAATCTTGAGTCAATTTCTCTTGTAATGACTCTCTTTATGTTTTAACAAGTATGTTTGACTTAGAGATAGAAATTTGAGTTTGATTTGCAAAAACAAACCAAATGGTGGAAAAGGATGATCCATATATGTCAAAATTGAATCAAAACAATTTTGAGTTCTTATTTGAATTGATTTTGTACTTGTTCTACTTGCTTTATGTTGTGTTGGCATAAATCACCAAAAAGGGGGAGATTGAAAGGGAAATGAGCCCTTGGGCCATTTCTAAGTATTTTGGTGATTTAGTGTCCAACACAAGTGCCTAAGTGTAAAATGGTGGACAAAGTACGAATCAAGGATAAAGGTATGTTTCTCAGACTTAGTACATTGTTTTATGGACTAATGTATTGTGTCTAAGTGCTGGAAACAGGAAAAATCCAATTGGAAATGTCTTGGCTCAAGCAGCCAAGACTCTGCTCAGTCTGGGAGCACCGGACTGTCCGGTGGTGCACCGGACAGTGTCCGGTGCGCCAGGCTGGCTCGAGCGAACTGGCCGCTCTCGGGAATTCATCGGCGACGTACGACTATAATTCACCGGACTGTCCGGTGAGCCAACGGTCGGCCGGGCCAACGGTCGGCCGCGCGATCTGCGCGGGACACGTGGCCGAGCCAACGGCTAGAAGGGGGCACCGGACTATCCGGTGTGCCAACGGCTCTCAGGCTGCCAACGGTCGACTGCGCCACTTTTGGAAGGAAATCAGGCACCGGACAGTGTCCGGTGTGCACCGGACTGTCCGGTGCGCCAGTCGACAGAAGGCAAGATCAGCCTTCCTAGAATGCTCTCAACGGCTCCTAGCTGCCTTGGGGCTATAAAAGGGACCCCTAGGCGCATGGAGGAAGATACCAAGAATCCTTTGAGCATTGTTGATCACTCACACATCATTCTTGCGCACTTGTTCGACATTCTAGTGATTTGAGCTCCGTTCTAGTGTGATAGTCATTTGAGCTTAAGTCTAGGTCTTGTGTGTGCGTATTTGCTGTGATCTTAGTGTCTTGTGTGAGTTGCTAATCCCTCCCTTGCTCCGTGATTCTTTGTGAACTTCAAGTGTAAGGGCGAGAGGCTCCAAGTTGTGGAGATTCCTCGCAAACGGGATTAAGAAAAGCAAAGCAAAACACCGTGGTATTCAAGTGGGTCTTTGGACCGCTTGAAAGGGGTTGATTGCAACCCTCGTCCGTTGGATGCCACAACGTAGAGTAGGCAAGCGTTGGTCTTGGCCGAACCACGGGATAACCACCGTGCCATCTCTGTGATTGATATCTTTTTGGTTATTGTGTTTTGTTGAAACTCCTTTCTTGCCACTTGGCAATTAGTGTGCTAACGCTTAACCAAGTTTTGTGGCATTAAGTTTAAGTTTCACAGGATCACCTATTCACCCCCCTCTAGGTGCTCTCAAGACTACATCAAGTATACTCAAACAAACAGATTAGTGTCAAAGGGTCAAGTTGTAGCACATCTCCCCCTACATATGTGCATCATTCACACATGGACTTGTGAGGTCCGGGGATCCCTTGCACAACTTGAGCACCATAAATAAGCAACAAATCATATAAATGCATGAAGTAACATGATCAAAGGCATAGAACACATGTATGCTATAGATCAATCCAAGTTACGCGAATCTAAGACATTTAGCTCACTATGTAGCCTGCAAAAGGTTTTCTCTTCTAATGACTTGGTAAAGATATCAGCTAGCTGGTTCTCGGTGCTAACATGGCACACCTTGATATCTCCCTTTTGCTGGTGGTCTCTCAGAAAGTGATGCCGGATGTCTATGTGCTTAGTGCGACTGTGTTCAACAGGATTATCTGCCATGCGGATTGCACTCTCATTATCACATAGGAGTGGGACTTTGCTCAGATTGTAGCCAAAGTCCTAGAGGGTTTGCCTCATCCAAAGTGGTTGCGCGCAACACTGTCGTGCGGCAACATACTCGGCCTCAGCGGTGGATAGGGCAACGGATGTTTGTTTCTTGGAACTCCAGGACACCAGGGACCTTCCTAGAAATTGGCACGACCCCGATGTGCTCTTCCTATCAACCTTGCACCCGGCATAATCGGATTCTGAGTATCCAATCAAGTCAAAGGTAGATCCCTTTGGATACCAGATCCCGAAGCAAGGCGTAGAAACTAAATATCTAAGAATTCGCTTAACCACCACAAGATGACATTCCTTGGGGTCGGATTGATATCTAGCACACATGCATACACTAAGCATAATGTCCGGTCTACTAGCACATAAATAAAGCAAGGAACCTATCATAGACCGGTATGCCTTTTGATCAACGGACTTACCTCCTTTGTTGAGGTCGACATGCCCATCGGTTCCCATCGGTGTCTTCACGGGCTTGGCGTCCTTCATCCCAAACTGCTTGAGAAGATCTTGTGTGTACTTCGTTTGGGAGATGAAGGTACCGTCCTTGAGTTGCTTCACTTGGAACCCAAGGAAGTAGTTCAACTCACCCATCATCGACATCTCAAACTTTTGAGTCATCACCCTGCTAAACTCCTCACAAGACTTTTGGTTAGTAGAACCAAATATTATGTCATCGACATAAATTTGGCACACAAAAAGATCACCATCACAAGTCTTAGTAAAAAGAGTGGGATCGGCTTTCCCAACCTTGAAAGCATTAGCAATTAAGAAATCTCTAAGGCATTCATACCATGCTCTTGGGGCTTGCTTAAGTCCATAGAGCGCCTTAGAGAGCTTAAACACATGGTCGGGGTACCTGTCATCCTCAAAGCTAGGGGGTTGTTCCACGTATACCTCCTCCTTGATTGGCCCGTTGAGGAAAGCGCTCTTTATGTCCATTTGAAACAACCTGAAAGAGTGGTGAGCGGTGTAGGCTAATAAAATTCGAATAGACTCTAGCCTAGCCACAGGAGCAAAAGTCTCCTCGAAATCCAAACCTGCAACTTGGGCATAACCTTTTGCCACAAGTTGAGCCTTGTTTCTTGTCACCACCCCGTGCTCGTCTTGCTTGTTGCGAAACACCCACTTGGTTCCCACAAAATTTTGCTTTGGACGTGGCACCAGGCTCCAAGCTTCATTCCTCTTGAAGTTGTTGAGCTCTTCCTGCATGGCCAACACCCAGTCCGGATCCTGCAAGGCCTCTTCTACCTTGAAAGGCTCAATAGAAGAGACAAACGAGTAATGCTCACAAAAATTAGCTAAACGTGAGCAAGTTGTTACTCCCTTGCTTATGTCACCTATAATTTGGTCTACGGGGTGATGTCGTTGGATCGTTGCTCGGACTTGAGTTGGAGGGACCCGTGGTGCTTCTTCCTCCATAACTTGTTCTTCTTGTGCTCCCCCTTGACCACGCTCCTCTTCTTGAGGTACCTGTCCATCATCTTGGGTTGGGGGATGCACCTACATCGAGGAAGAAGGTTGATCTTGTTCCTGTTGTTCCTGTGGTCGCACATCACCAATCGCCATCGTGCGCATTGCGGCCGTTGGAACATCATCTTCATCTATGTCACCAAGATCAACTTGCTCTCTTGGAGAGCCATTAGTCTCATCAAATACAACGTCGCTAGAGACTTCAACCAAACCCGATTATTTGTTGAAGACTCTATACGCCTTTGTATTTGAGTCATACCCTAGTAAAAACCCTTCTACTGCCTTGGGAGCAAATTTAGAATGTCTACCTTTCTTCACCAGAATGTAACATTTGCTCCAAAATACACAAAAGTAGGAAACGTTGGGTTTGTTACCAGTAAGGAGTTCATACGAAGTCTTCTTGAGAAGGCGATGGCAAGCTGTGTTCACAGCTTCCGACCAAAACCGCTCGGGCGTCTTGAATTCTCCAAGCATCGTTCTCGCCATGTCGATGAGCGTCCTGTTCTTCCTCTCTACCACACCGTTTTGCTGTGGTGTGTAGGGAGCGGAGAACTCGTGCTTGACGCCTTCTTCCTCAAGATACTCCTCCACTTGTAGATTCTTGAACTTGGACCCGTTGTCGCTTCTTATCTTTTTCACTTTGAGCTCAAATTCGTTTTGAGCCCTTCTTAGAAAGCACTTTAGGGTCCCTTAGGTTTCTGATTTATCCTGCAAAAAGAACACCCAAGTGAAGCGGGAAAATCATCAACAATTACAAGACCATACTTACTTCCCCCGATGCTAAGGTAGGCAACGGGTCCGATGTGAAGAAGCTCTAGAGGTCTTGATGTTGTCATCACATTCTTGCTGTGATGAGTGCTTCCCACCTGTTTCCCTGCCAGACAAGCTGCACAAGGTCTGTCTTTCTCAAAACAGACATCGGTTAGTCCTAACACATGATCTCCCTTTAGAAGCTTATGAAGGTTCTTCATCCCAACATGTGCTAGACGGTGATGCCAGAGCCAGCCCATACTAGTCTTAGCCATTAAGCATGCATTTAGATCGACATTCTCTTTCGAAAAACCAACTAAATAGAGCTTGCCGTCTAATACACCCTTAAATGCTAATGAACCATCACTCATTCTAAAGACATATACATCAACATTTGTAAACAAACAATTGTAGCCCATGTGGCACAATTGACTTACAGACAGGACGTTGTATCCTAATGACTCTACTAAAAATACATTTGAAATAGAGTGCTCGCTTGTGATGGCTATCTTTCCCAAACCTTTGACCTTGCCTTGATTCCCATCTCCAAATATGATTGTATCCTGGGAGTCCTTGTTCTTGACATAGGAGGTGAACATCTTCTTCTCCCCCGTCATGTGGTTTGTGCATCCACTGTCGATTATCCAACTAGAGCCCCCGGATGCATAAACCTGTAAGGAATTTAAGCTTGAGTTTTAGGTACCTAACTCTTGTTGGGTCCTACAAGGTTAGTCACAATAACTTTTGGAACCCAAATGCAAGTTTTGTCTCCCTTGCATTTAGATCCCAACTTCCTAGCAACTACCTTTGCATTCTTACATGAAAGAACAAAAGAAGTGTTGCAAGCATGAAAATGGTAGTAGATTCATTACACACTTTCCTAGGCACATGATGCACAACATGATTTCTCCTAGGCCTACTTATACCGTGAACAAAGGTAGAACTAGAGGCAAACATAGCATGTGAATCAAAAGCATCATGATCATAACTCCTATTATAATTGGAATGACTAGCAATTTTCCTATTATAAATGAAAGCATGATTCCTTTGAGTACTACTAGCCATAGGGGCCTTCCCTTTCTCCTTGGTGAGAATGGGAGCCTTTTGGCTTGTTAAGTTCTTGGTTTCCCTTCGAAAACCAAGTCCATCCTTAATTGAGTGGTGTCTACCAACAGTGTAGGCATCCCTAGCAAACTTTAATTTATCAAAATCATTTTTGCAAGTCTTAAGTTGAGCATTAAGACTTGCCACTTCATCATTCAATTTAGTAATAGCAATAAGATGTTCATCACAAGCATTAACATCAAAGTCCTTGCATCTATTGCAAATAACTACATGTTCTACACAAGATATAGTTGCATTTGCCTCCTCTAGCTTAGCATTTAATTCATCATTTAAATTCTTTAAACTAGAGACAGATTCATGGCATGCGGACAACTCAGAGGATAGCATTTCATTTCTTTTAATTTCTAGAGCAAGAGATTTTTAAACACTAATAAATTTGTCATGCTCTTCATACAAAATATCTTCTTGCTTCTCTAGCAATCTATCCTTTTCATTTAGAGCATCGATTAATTCATTAATTTTCTCTATTTTAGCTCTATCTAAACCTTTAAATAGACTAGAGTAATCTACTTCATCATCGGAGGAATCCTCATCACTAGAAGTAGAGTACTTAGGGGAATCTCGAACACTTACCTTATTTTCCTTGGCCATGAGGCAAGTGTGGCGTTCGTTTGGGAAGAGCGATGACTTGTTGAAAGCCGAGGCCGCCAGTCCCTCATCGTCGGAGTCGGATGAGGAGCAGTCAGAATCCCATTCTTTTCCAAGATGAGCCTCGCCTTTCGCCTTCCTATAGCTTTTATTCTTCTCCTTCTTCCCATGTCTCTCTTGTCCCTGGTCATTTTCATTATCGGGACATTGAGCAATAAAATGACCAGTCTTACCGCATTTGAAGCAGGAGCGCTTTCCCCTTGTTTTATTCTTGTTGGGGTACTCCTTGCATCCTTTAAGTGTGGTCTTGAAGCGCTTGATGATAAGCGCCATCTCATCTTCGTTGAGGCTGGTAGCCTCCACTTGAGCTACCTTGCTTGGTAGTGCCTCCTTGCTGCTAGTTGCCTTGAGCGCAACGAGCTGCGGCTCGTAGACGGGAAGTGGACCGTTTAGAGCGTCATCCACGTATCGAGCTTCCTTCACCATCATGCGCCCGCTCACAAATTTTCCTAGTATCTCCTCGGGCGTCATTTTGGTGTACCTGGGATTTTCACGGATAAGATTCACAAGATGGGGGTCAATAACTGTAAAGGACCTGAGCATGAGTCGGACGACGTCGTGGTCCGTCCATCTTGTGCTTCCATAGCTTCTAATCTTGTAGACAAGGGTCTTGAGCCTGTTGTAGGTTTGTGTTGGCTCTTCTCCCCTGATCATGGCAAATCTTCCCAACTCGCCTTCCACCAACTCTATTTTAGTGATCATGGTGGCATCGTTTCCCTCATGAGATATCTTGTGGGTGTCCCAGATTTGCTTGGCGTTGTCCAAGCCGCTCACCTTATTATATTCATCCCTGCAAAGTGAAGCTAACATGACAGTAGTAGCTTGTGCATTTTTATGTATTTGCTCATTTATGAAAATGGGATTGTCAGTACTATCAAAGTGCATTCCGTTTTCAACAATCTCCCAGATACTAGGATGGAGAGAAAACAAATGACTACGCATTTTATGACTCCAGAAAGAATAGTCTTCTCCATCAAAGTGGGGAGGTTTTCCAAGAGGAATTGATAGCAAATGAGCATTAGAATTGTACGGAATACGAGAATAATCAAATGAATAGTTTTGATTAACCGGTTTCTTCTTTGACGAGGAGTCATCGTCGTCGTCGTGTGGTGAAGAAGATGAGGCATCACTGTCGTAGTAGATGATCTTCTTGATGCGCCTCTTCTTCTTCCTGTCTCTTTTCTTGTGACTTGAGCCTGAGTCCATTGGCTTGTCGTCTCTAGGCTCGTTGAGGAGGGACTCCTCCTTGTCGTTAATCACCATCCCCTTACCCTTAGGATCCATCTCTTCGGGCGGTTAGTCCCTTAAGTGAAGAGTACAGCTTCGATACCAATTGAGAGCACCTAGAGGGGGGGGTGAATAGGTGATCGTGTAAAAATCAACCAATAATAGCCACAAAACTTAGTTATAATTGTTAGAATGGCTAAGTAGCTTGAAGCGAGTTCTTGTGAACACAGACAATCATAGAGAGATCAACACAAGACACACGATTTTTATCCCGTGGTTCGGCCAAGTAACACTTGCCTACTTCCACGTTGTGACGTCCCAATGGACGAGGGTTGCACTCAACCCCTTTCAAGTGATCCGATGATCAACTTGAATACCACGGTATTTTCCTTAGAGTTTTTTCCCGTTTGCGAGGAATCTCCACAAATTGGAGTCTCTCTCCCTTGCAATGGATATCACAAAGAAAGCACAAGAGTAAGGTTGGGAAAAGCAACACACACAAATCCACAGCACACACACGCACACAAGCCAAGACTTGAGCTCGAAATGAAGCACAACGAGTTCACAACTGGAACGGAGCTCAAATCACTAACACAATCGATCAAGTGCGTGGAGACGGAGTGTGGGAGTATTAGAATGCTTAGTGAATGCTTGGGTGACTCCTCCATGCGCCTAGGGGTCCCTTTTATAGCTCCAAGGTAGCTAGGAGCCGTTGGAGGCAAACTTGGAAGGCCATCCTTGCCTTCTATCGAGTGGCGCACCGGACAGTCTGATGCGCCACCAGACAACTACTGTAGCCTGTCCGGTGCCGATTGCCTTCCAAATTGGGCACAGATGACCGTTGCAGCTCCGGTCCCATTGGCGCACCGGACAGTCCGGTGCCCCCTGCCGACCGTTGGAGCTGCCACGCGTCGCCCGCGGATTGTGCGGCCGACTGTTGGCGCTGGAAACTGTTGGCTCACCGGACAGTCCGGTGCACCACCGGACAGTCCGGTGCACCACCGGACAGTCCGGGGAATTATAGCCACGTCGCCTTTTCCGTTTCCCGAGAGTGACGAGTTCGCTGCGGACGACTCACCGGACAGTCCGGTGCACCACTGGACAGTCTGGTGAATTATAGCCGTACGCCGCCTTCGAGTGCCAAGAGCAGCCTTTTTCACGCGGACTAGCCTGGCGTACCGGACACTGTCCGGTGCACCACCGGACAGTCCGGTGCACCACCGGACAGTCCGGTGTGCCAAGCCGAGCTAGAGTTGGCTGCAAAGAGCCAAGTCTTTTCCTTTTCTTCTTTGGTCACTGTTTCTAGCACTTGGATAAACATGTTAGTACATAAAACCAAATCACCAAGTCTAGAAACATACCTTTTTCCATGATTTGCACTTCTCACTTTATTTGGCACATTAGAACTTAATTAAATGTGTTGGGCACTTAATCACCAAAACATTATAGAAATTGCCCAAGGGCACATTTCCCTTTCAAGGAGGAAAATCAGACCATAGATGTAACCCTAAAATCTCTCTAGGAAACTCGATTACTCAGCCTTTCCTTTGAGGTAAGAGAGCTTGATTATTCTTTTTTAGCATAAGAGACACATATAAACTATTTAGGAATTTATGTTGTTTTCATGCCATGGGCAAGAGAGCTAGTTATGTTGTTTAGCATCATCCTTAATCTAGGGTATCCTAGTCTTTCATGCCATACTTGAAAAGACTCAGGGTTTCTGGTATGGTAGACATTGCAACAAATTCAGGGGTGGTTTAATTCTAGAGTAATACAATCTAGAGAAGGTGCCAAGTGCTTTTTCTACCACTTTCATCTCACATTCATCTAAGGTTATGATATGGAGGTATCCAACACCACCTTCACATGCGGTTGTAACGTGATAGCTGCTACCACGAATATCTTCAAACGTGAGGAGCGTACGAGTTGCTCCTAGATATATGAACACTTCTTCAATGAAGATCCTAGTATTGTTATGGAGGACGACAATAGTTCAACCAAAGCTTACAATGCGGTCATTGTTGCCTGCAATTGTAGTAGTATTCACAGTCCTCTTCTGTGGTGTCTGAAATTTTTTCTCTCTAAGGCCTTGTCGGTTATTCCTATCCCATGTGGATTGGATGGGATTGGAAAAATTATGAAAGATTTTGACTTGTTTGGGATTGAAACCCACTCAATCCCACCCAATCCACATGGATTGAGAGTGAAAGGGAAATAGGCTCACACCTTTTCCTAAATGATTTTGGTGGTTGAATTGTCCAACACAAATAATTGGACTAACTAGTTTGCTCTAGATTATAAGTTCTACAGGTGCCAAAGGTTCAAAACAAACCAATAAAAAGTCCAAGAAAGGGTTCAAATAAAAAAAGCAAAAGACAACCGAAGGATGCCATGGTTTGGCGCACCGGACTGTTCGGTGTGCCACCGGACAATGTTCGGTGCACCAGGGTGGATCAACTCCAACTTGCTAGCTTCGGGTTCTATGGGAGCCACTCCGCTAAAATTCACCGGACTGTCCGGTGTAGCACCAGACTGTCCGGTGTGCCAGCGGAGCAACGACTACCTACGCCAACGGTCGTCTGCAACGACTACAGTGAACAGTGCCAACTGCGCGCGCAGATTCAGAGCAGGCGTCAGATGGCGCACCGGACAGTGAACAGGAGCTGTCTGGTGCACCACTGGACTGTCCGGTGGCCCACATGTCAGAAGCTCCAACGGTCGAACCCTAACGGTTGGCTGATGTGGCTGGCGCACCGGACAGTGTTCGGTGGCACACCGGACTGTCCGGTGTGCCATACGATAGCAGCCTTCCCAACGACCATTTTGGTGGTTGGGGCTATAAATACCCCCCAACCACCACTCTTCAAGGCATCCAAGCATTCACTACTCCTCATTCAATACAAGAGCAATACACAACACTCCAAGACACAAATCAAAGCCACCGATTGAATCAAAGTCCACAATTCGACTCTAGTTTTTAGGACTTGTGAGAAGATCGACTTGTGTTCTTTTGTTGTTCTTGTTGCTTGGTTGGCCTTTCTTCTTTCTCTCATTCTTACTGTCAAAGCCTTGTAAGCAAAGCAAGAGACACCAATTGTGTGGTGGTCCTTGTGGGGTCTAAGTGACCCGGGAAATCAAGGAAGGAAGCTCACTCGGTCTAAGTGACCGTTTGAGAGAGGGAAAGGGTTGAAAGAGACCCGGTCTTTGTGACCACCTCAACAGGGAGTAGGTTTGCAAGAACCGAACCTCAATAAAACAAATAACCGTGTCATCCGCTCTTATTTGCTTGTGATTTGTTTTCGCCCTCTTTTCGGACTCGATTATATTTCTAACGCTAACCCCGACTTGTAGTTGTGCTTAAACTTTATAAATTTCAGATTTGCCTATTCACCCCCCCCCCCTCTAGGCGACTTTCAATTGGTATCATAGCCTGGTACTTCATTAGAGCCTAACCGCTCGAAGTGATGTCGGGAGCTCACGCCAAGAAGGAAATGGTGACCGGCGAGAAGCCCACCACAAGCCATGGGAAAGCTCCATCGGGAGAGTCCGGTAACAAGAAGAGAGAGGAATCACCTCCCCGCGTGAAGTCGCACCGGAGTGGCGACAAGAAGAAAATGAAGAAAGTGGTCTACTACGAGACCGATTCTTCGTCGCCCTCCACCTCCGGCTCCGACACGCCTTCCGTCACTTCTAAGCGCCATGAGCGTAAGAAGTTTAGCAAGATCCCCTTACACTATCCTCGTATTTCCAAACACACTCCTCTACTTTCCGTCCCACTAGGAAAACCACCAGTTTTTTACGGTGAATATTATTGTATGTGGAGTGATAAAATGAGGCAGCATCTAACCTCACTCCACGCTAGTATTTGGGACATTGTTGAGTTTGGTGCGCAGGAACCATCCGTGGGGGATGAAGGCTATGACTCGGACGAGGTAGCCCAAATCCGGCACTTCAACTCCCAAGCCACTACTATACTCCTCGCCTCTCTAAGTCGAGAGGAGTATAATAAGGTGCAAGGGTTGAAAAGTGCCAAAGAGATTTGGGACATGCTAAAGACCGCACACGAAGGAGACGAGGTGACCAAGATCACCAAAAGGGAAACGATCGAAGGGGAGCTCGGTCGCTTCATGCTTCATCAAGGGGAGGAGCCACAAGCCATGTACAACCGGCTCAAGACCTTGGTGAACCAAGTGCGCAACCTCGGGAGCACCAAATGGGATGACCATGAGATGGTCAAGGTTATTCTAAGATCACTTGTGTTTCTTAACCCTACTCAAGTTCAATTAATTCGTGGTGATCCTAGATATAAACTAATATCTCCGAGGAAGTAATAGGAAAATTTGTGAGCTTTGAATTGATGATCAAAGGCTCCAAGAAAATCATCGAGTAAGGCGCCACCTCCACACCAGAGGTGCAACCCGTTGCCTTCAAAGCAACGGAGGAGAAGAAAGAAGAGTCTATATCAAGTAGGCTCCCCATCGATGCCTCCAAGCTCGACAATGAGGAGATGGCTTTAATCATCAAAAGCTTTCGCCAAATCCTCAAGCAAAGGAAGGGGAAGGATTACAAACCCCGCTCCAAGAAGGTTTGCTACAAATGTGGTAAGCCCGGTCATTTCATTGCTAAATGTCCATTATCAAGTGATAGTGACAGGGGCGACGACAAGAAGGGAAAGAGAAGAGAAAAGAAGAGATACTACAAGAAGAAGGGCTGCGATGCCCATGTTTGCCGGGAGTGGGACTCCGACGAGAGCTCCACCGACTCCTCCTCCGATGAGGACGCCGCAAACATCACCGTCAACAAGGGTCTCCTCTTCCCCAACGTCGGCCACAAGTGCCTCATGGCAAAGGACGGCAAGAAGAAGAAGGTAAAATCTAGATCCTCCACTAAGTATGCAACTTCTAGTGATGAGGAAAATTCTAGTGATGATGAGGATAACTTGCTCACCCTTTTTACCAACTTAAACATGCAACAAAAGGAAAAATTAAATGAATTGATTAGTGCCATTCATGAGAAGGATGAACTCTTGGATAGTCAAGATGACTTCCTTATTAAAGAAAATAAGAAGCATGTTAAAGTTAAAAATGCTTATGCTCAGGAGATAGAAAAGTGTGAAAAATTAACTAGTGAGCTAAGCACTTGCCATGATATCATTTCCAACCTTAGAAATGAGAACGCTAAACTAATTGCTAAGGTTGAGAAGTTAGATAGTTGTGATGATTCAATTGTTAGTCTTAGAAATGATAATGCTAATTTGATTGCTAAGATTGAACATTTGAATGCATCTCTCTCTAGCCTTAAAATTGAGAATGAAAAATTAATTGCTAAGGCCAAAGATTTAAATGTTTGCAATGATGTTATTTCCAATCTTAGAAATGAAAATGTCATGTTACACGCTAAGACTGATGAATTAAATGTTTGCAAACCCTCTACATCTACCGTTGAGCATGTTACTATTTGTACTAGATGTAGAGATATTAATGTTGATGCTATTCATGATCACCTAGCTTTAATTAAACAACAAAATGATCGCATAGCCCAACTTAGTGCCAAAATTCATGAGCATGACTTAGAAAATGAAAATTTTAAATTTGCTAGAAGCATGCTCTATAGTGGGAGACGCCCAGGCATTAAGGATGGCATTGGCTTCCAAAAGGGAGACAATGTCAAGCTTAATGCCCCTAAGAAATTGTCTAACTTTGTTAAGGGCAAAGCTCCCATGGTTAAGGATAACGAGGGTTACATTTTATACCCTGCCGGTTATCCCGAACACAAAATTAGGAGAATTCATTCTAGGAAGTCTCACTCTGGCTCTCATCATGCTTTTATGTATAAGAGTGAGACATCTAGCTCTAGGCAATCAATCCATGCTAAATTGCCTAAAAGGAAATCTCCTAGTGCATCAAATGAGCCTATTATTTCATTTAAGACTCTTGATGCTTCATATGTTTTAACTAACAAATCAGGCAAAATAGTTGCCAAATATGTTGGGGGCAAACACAAGGGGTCAAAGACTTGTGTTTGGGTACCCAAGGTGCTTGTTTCTAATGTCAAAGGACCCAAGACCGTTTGGGTACCTAAGAACAAGGCCTAAACATGTTTTGTAGGTTTATGCATCCGGGGGCTCAAGTTGGATCATCGATAGCGGGTGCACAAACCACATGACTGGGGAGAAAAGGATGTTCTCCTCCTACGAGAAAAACCATGATCCCCAAAGAGCTATCATATTCGGGGATGGAAATCAAGGTTTGGTCAAAGGACTTGGTAAAATTGCTATATCTCCTAACCATTCTATTTCCAATGTTTTTCTTGTAGATTCTTTAGATTACAACTTGCTTTCTGTTTCTCAATTATGCAAAATGGGCTACAATTGTCTTTTTACGGATATAGGTGTTACTGTCTTTAGAAGAAGTGATGATTCAGTAGCATTTAAGGGAGTGTTAGAGGGTCAGCTATACTTAGTTGATTTTAATAGAGCTGAACTCGACACTGGCTTAATTGCTAAGACTAACATGGGTTGGCTCTGGCATCGCTGACTAGCCCACGTTGGGATGAAGAATCTTCACAAGCTTTTAAAGGGAGAGCACATTTTGGGACTAACAAATGTTCATTTTGAGAAAGACAGGGTTTGTAGCGCATGTCAAGCAGGGAAGCAAGTTGGTGTTCATCATCCACACAAGAACATCATGACGACCGACATGCCACTTGAGCTACTCCACATGGACCTATTCGGCCTGATAGCTTACATAAGCATCGGCGGGAGTAAGTACTGTCTAGTTGTTGTGGATGATTATTCTCGTTTCACTTGGGTGTTCTTTTTGCAAGAAAAATCTCAAACCCAAGAGACCTTAAAGGGATTCTTGAGATGGGCTCAAAATTAGTTCGGCTTAAGGATCAAAAAGATTAGAAGCGACAACGGGACGAAGTTCAAGAACTCTCAAATCGAAGGCTTTCTTAAGGATGAGGGCATCAAGAATGAGTTCTCTTCTCCCTACACGCCACAACAAAATGGTGTAGTGGAGAGGAAGAATAGAACTCTACTTGACATGGCGAGGACCATGCTTCATGAGTACAAGACTTCGGACCGGTTTTGGGCGGAAGCAATCAACACCGCTTGCTACGCCATCAACCGTCTCTACCTTAACCGAATCCTCAAGAAGACATCGTATGAACTCCTAACCGGTAAAAAGCCCAATGTTTCATATTTTTGAGTCTTTGGTAGCAAATGCTTTATTCTTGTTAAAAGAGGAAGGAAATCTAAATTTGCTCCTAAGGCTGTAGAAGGCTTTTTACTTGGTTATGACTCAAACACAAGGGCATATAGAGTCTTTAACAAGTCCACTGGACTAGTTGAAGTTTCTTGTGACATTGTGTTTGATGAGACTAACGGCTCTCAAGTAGAGCAAGTTGATCTTGATGAGCTAGATGATGAAGAGGCTCCGTGCATCACGCTAAGGAACATGTCCATTGGGGATGTGTGTCCTAAGGAATCCGAAGAGCCTCCACAAGCACAAGATCAACCATCTTCCTCCATACAAGCATCTCCACCAACCCAAGATGAGGATCAAGCTCAAGATGATGAAAATGAAGATCAAGAGGAGCCACCTCAAGAGGAGGACAATGATCAAGGGGGAGATGCCAATGATCAAGACAAGGAAGATGATGAGGGTCTAAGACTGCCACACCCAAGGGTCCATCAAGCAATACAACGAGATCACCCCATGAACACCATCCTCGGCGATATTCAAAAGGGGGTAACCACTCGATCTCGTGTTGCTCATTTTTGTGAACATTACTCCTTTGTGTCTTCTATTGAGCCATACAAGGTGGAAGATGCATTAAGGGATTTGGATTGGGTGCTGGCGATGCAAGAGGAACTCAACAACTTCACGAGGAATGAGGTATGGCATCTTGTTCCACGTCCTAATCAAAATGTTGTAGGAACCAAGTGGGTCTTCCGCAACAAGCAAGATGAGCATGGTGTGGTGACAAGGAACAAAGCCCGACTTGTGGCCAAGGGATATTCACAAGTCGAAGGTTTGGATTTTGGTGAAACCTATGCACCCGTAGCTAGGCTTGAGTCAATTCGTATATTACTTGCCTATGCTACATACCATGGCTTCAAGCTTTATCAAATGGACGTGAAGAGTGCTTTCCTAAATGGACCAATCAAGGAAGAGGTCTATGTTGAGCAACCTCCCGGCTTTGAAGATATTGAGTACCCTAACCATGTGTATAAACTCTCTAAGGCGCTTTATAGGCTCAAGCAAGCCCCAAGAGCATGGTATGAATGCCTAAGAGATTTTCTTATCGTAATGGCTTCAAAGTCGGAAAAGCCGATCCTACTCTCTTTACTAAAACTATTGCAAATGATTTGTTTATATGCTAAATTTATGTTGATGATATCATATTTGGGTCTACTAACAAATCTACATGTGAAGAGTTTAGTAGGATCATGGTTCAAAAATTCGAGATGTCTATGATGGGGGAGTTGAAGTATTTCCTAGGATTTCAAGTCAAGCAACTCCAAGAGGGCACTTTCATCAGCCAAACGAAGTACATTCAAGACATACTCACCAAGTTTGGGATGAAGGATGCCAAGCCCATCAAGACACCCATGGGAACCAATGGGCATCTCGACCTCGACACGGGAGGTAAATCCGTAGATCAAAAGGTATACCGGTCAATGATAGGATCTTTACTCTATTTATGTGCATCTCGACCGGATATTATGCTTTCCGTATGCATGTGTGCAAGATTCCAAGCCGATCCTAAGGAAGTTCACCTTAGGGCCATGAAACGAATCTTGAGATATTTAGTTCATACTCCTAAGTTTGGTCTTTGGTACCCCAAGGGATCCACTTTTGATTTAATTGGATATTCAGATGCTGATTGGGTAGGGTGTAAGATTGATAGAAAGAGCACATCAGGGACTTGCCAGTTCTTGGGAAGATCTCTGGTGTCTTAGGCTTCAAAGAAACAAAATTTTGTAGCTCTTTCTACCGCCGAAGCTGAGTACATTGCCGCAGGCCATTGTTGCGCGCAATTGCTTTGGATGAGGCAAACCCTTAGGGACTATGGTTACAAATTAACCAAAGTTCCTCTCCTATGTGATAATGAGAGTGCAATCTGCATGGCGGATAATCCCGTTGAGCACAGCCACACTAAGCACATAGCCATTGGGTATCACTTTTTGAGGGATCACCAACAAAGGGGGGATATCGAGATTGCATATGTTAGCACCAAAGAACAATTAGCCGATATCTTTACCAAGCCATTAGATGAGAAAACATTTACCAAACTTAGGCATGAGCTAAATATTCTTGATTCTCGCAATTTTGATTGATGTTGTGCACACATAGCTCATGTATACCTTTGATCATATCTCTTTCATTTTCTATGACTAATGTGGTCTTCAAGTGTATTTCATGATAAGTCATAGATTGAAAGGGAAATGGAGTTCTTCGGCGAAGACAAGGCTTCCACTCCACTCCACTCCATCGAATTATTCATCCTTCACCGTCACTCCACACCACTCTCCAATTTGGTATAATCTTCACTCCTATATTATTTACCAAAGGGGGAGAAAGTTTGACAAAGGGCTTATATTTCACTCACAAGTATCCATTTTTGGCGATTCATGCCAAAGGGGGAGAAAGTATTAGCCCAAAGCAAAAGGATCGCACGACCACCAATTTCAAAAAAAATGTAGTCTTTCAATTGGTATTAAAGAAGTTTTTCAATTGGTATCTTAGTTTTGATATAATTTCAAATTGGAATGATCCCTTTCAAAATTAATATCTAAAACCCTCTTGAACACTAAGAGGAGAATTTCTTTGAGGGGGAGTTTTGTTTAGTCAAAGGAAAAGCATTTGAAACAGGGGGAGAAAATTTCAAATCTTGAAAATGCTTCTCAAAATCTTATTAATATACCTTTGACGATTTGCAAAAAGACTTTGAAAAGAATTTCCAAAAGAGTTTGCAAAAACAAAACAAGTGGTGCAAGCGTGGTCCAAAATGTTAAAATAGAAGAAAGCATCCATGCATATCTTATGAAATGTATATTGGTTTAAATTCTAAGTAACCTTTGCACTTACCTTATGCAAACTAGTTCAATTCTGCACTTATATATTTGCTTTGGTTTGTGTTGGCATCAATCACCAAAAAGGGGGAGATTGAAAGGGAAATAGGCTCACACCTTTTCCTAAATGATTTTGGTGGTTGAATTGTCCAACACAAATAATTGGACTAACTAGTTTGCTCTAGATTATAAGTTCTATAGGTGCCAAAGGTTCAACACAAACTAATAAAAAGTCCAAGAAAGGGTTCAAATAAAAAAGCAAAAGACAACCTAAGGTTGCCCTGGTCTGACGCACCGTACAGTGTCCGGTGCACCAGGGTGGATCAACTCCAACTTGCTAGCTTCGGGTTCTCTGTGAGCCACTCCGCTAAAATTCACCGGACTGTCCGGTGTAGCACCGGACTGTCCGGTGTGCCGGCGGAGCAACGGCTACCTGCGCCTACGGTCGTCTGCAACGGCTACAGTGAACAGTGCCAACTGCGCGCGCAGAATCAGAGCAGGCGTCAGATGGCGCACCGGACAGTGAACAGGAGCTGTCCGGTGCACCATCGGACTGTCCGGTGGCCCACATGTCAGAAGCTCCAACGATCGAACCCTAACGGTTGGGTGACGTGGCTGACGCACCGGACAATGTCCGGTGGCGCATCGGACTGTCCGGTGCGCCATACGACAGCAGCCTTCCCCAACGGCCATTTTGGTGGTTGGGGCTATAAATACCCCCCAACCACCACTCTTCAAGGCATCCAAGCATTCACTACTCCTCATTCAATACAAGAGCAATACACAACACTCCAAGACACAAATCAAAGCCACCGATCGAATCAAAGTCCACAATTCGACTCTAGTTTTTAGGACTTGTGAGAAGATCGACTTGTGTTCTTTTGTTGTTCTTGTTGCTTGGTTGGCCTTTCTTCTTTCTCTCATTCTTACTGTCAAAGCCTTGTAAGCAAAGCAAGAGACACCAATTGTGTGGTGGTCCTTGCAGGGTCTAAGTGACCCGGGAAATCAAGGAAGGAAGCTCACTCGGTCTAAGTGACCGTTTGAGAGAGGGAAAGGGTTGAAAGAGACCCGGTCTTTGTGACCACCTCAACAGGGAGTAGGTTTGCAAGAACTAAACCTCGGTAAAACAAATCACCGTGTCATCCGCTCTTATTTGCTTGTGATTTGTTTTCGCCCTCTTTTCGGACTCGATTATATTTCTAACGCTAACCCCGACTTGTAGTTGTGCTTAAACTTTATAAATTTCAGATTTGCCTATTCACCCCCCTCTAGGCGACTTTCAGAGAGCAAAACGAGCAAGCCCTAAGTATAGAATTTGTGGACGTGCTATCAATTAGGCATGGTTCATCATTTTCCTCCATCATGGGAGATGAAAGTTTTGTTCTAAATAGATATAATATCGATTTTATTCATCATTCAGGATGATAACATATGAAAGAACAAGCACAGTTAAACCATACATGGACATATATAAAGTCACATGACAATTAAACTTAATTATCCAAATCAAGTGGACATAGTAGGAGCATTTATTATATCATGACCAAATAAATATTATTCTAGAATTAAAATACTAGTTAAGTGAATAAACTATGGAGCTAATGATAGATATCTCGGTCTACTCTAAGAGATGATCATTATTTGTTGGGGACTTGTTCTCAAATGCTATGAGTTAAGAACAAGGCAACACAAGAAATGTTAAACGTTAAAGTCTTTCGTCCTTCGAAGCAATATTTCCCTTGAGATATAATGATTTTCGGACGAAGGTAATGAAGGGCATACCTTCATCAGCACAACATATAATAATGAAGAAGGAATCATATGAAATATAAGAGGTAACATAAACAATTATGTATTATTATCAACTACTTTCTATTTATTTATTATAAAAAAATAGAAATGATATCAAGTTACAAAAATGTACCTTCGGCTTGAAAGAAGGTAAGAGTACAAGCATGACGCAAAAGAAAATGCCAAGTCAGCGTGAACAGTACGGGAGCACTGTTCATCTATTTATAGGCATGGGACGCAGCCCATATAAAATTACACCCATGCCCTTTACATTTGCTAATGATTCTATAGTAACCCATCGAGGTCTGAATAGCCTTTTCCTTTTTAAGTTGGTTTCATTTTCTGCCATCGTGCCGAAGCTTTCTTGCACATAGCTTCGGCTTTGCGCCAACCTTTGTATTCCTTGTGCTTCTTCACACCGTGGTTCTAATCCGAGTCCGAAGGTACCTGTTCATGTATTATACTCCAGAAACATTGTTAAATCATGTTTTTGAGGACCTTCTGAAGCCGAAGGCCCCCAACAGTAGCCCCTCGCAATATTAATTTGTTAGAATGATAAATTCATATTGCAATATGGACGAAGGCCCTAAGCCGAAGGTCCGAAAAAACACCTTCCCTTTGCTAGAATAGCAACAGTCAATGACAAGCGGGGCCCTCCAACTTGCAACGCACTAGGCGTATAAATAAGAGCACACCACGAGCTCATTTGGCACGCTTTTTGCCATCTGCTCTGCTTGCTCAATTTTTAGCTCTTGCCTACCAACGCTTGCCTGACTTTTTATATTTTCTAAGTTTCGGCTTTAAGAGCACATTTTCACCATTTCTGAAGAGATGTCTCAAGATAAGAAAGCTATTGCTGAAACGAAGCTGAGCGAGGAGGAGAAGCTCCTTAAGGAAAAAACTGCTGGATTCATCGAGTCAATTGCAAAGACCAACACAGAAAAGATTACAAAAGAAATTCTGGAAGGCTTATCTGAAGATACCGATGACAGCGACATTTATGATGTGGAAAGTGGGGGCGAAAACTCCAAAGATCAGCCATGGCGGCCAAGTCATGCAATTTTCGGAAAATCAACTATTAAACAGAGTCATCTCGATAATATGAGGGGAAGATATTTTCGAGATATGTCTATTGTGAGGGCTGACAATGGAGACAAGACTGCTCCTACTCCCGAAGAGAATGAAGTCGTGATCTTCCGAAGCTTTTTCAAAGCTGGGCTTCGGCTTCCCTTAAGCAGATTTGTGGTTGAAGTTTTGAAGATATATCAGATTTTCCTTCACCAAATTACTCCCGAAGCAATCATAAGAATGGGAATCTTCGTCTGGGCCGTGAGGAGTCAGGGCTTGGAGCCAAGTGCAAAAAGTTTCTGCAATATGCACGAGCTTTTATATGAGACGAAGCCCTGGGATAAGGAGCAATATCATAACAATTTTGGCTGCTACAGCTTCGTTGCCCGTTCAGGCTCAAGCTGCCCAGTGCCAACCTTTCGGAAGAGGTGGCCTGGAGACTGGATGAAGGAATGGTTCTACGTGAAAAATGACTTAAAGACAAGAGAATATATTAAAGACATCATCATGTGCCCCATCTGGCAGCGTTTCGGCCTCCGAAAACTGAAGGTAGAGATTGATGAGGCAGCCGAAGGATGCCGAAGGGCCTTCGGCATGGTTTGCTCTTTCATCGGGACAAGGGACCTAATTCAGGAGCATATAGCCTTCAGAGTGTGGCCACTTTTAGAGAAGTGGGAAATGCCGAAGGAGACTGTTACTAAAACTGGCGAAGGAGAGCTGGTTCGACTGAAATACAGCTTCAAATATGGAGATAAATTTGATGAGCCAAATGATGACTGGCTGAAATGTATCAAAGATACAAGTGATGAACTGCTTGGGCCGTACTCCAAAGCGGAAGATAATGCGTTATCTGCGGCCTTCAGGAGCCAGAAAAAGAAGAGGCTAAATAGAGTTTTTGATGCCATCGGATTTATGTATCCTGACTACCGCTACCCGCCGAAGGGGCAAAAGAGAAAAAGTGCAACTTCTGGGAAGGATGTTGCTTCAGTTGCTCCGAGTGAGCCCGCACCGAAGAGGAGAAAAGTAAAGGTACTTACTCACCGACCGCGCTACATTGAACCGGCTACAGTGCCTGAATTCGGCGGTGAAATATTTTCGGCTACTTAAGCCGACAAACCTACCCTCACGCAGAAGATTGAAGAACCGGCTACAATGCCGAAGATTAACAAAATTGAAGAACCTAGAATCGAAGAAACAAAAATATCAGAAGTTCTGAGCCCTTCGACAGAAGTGACAGTGCCGAAGGCACAAAACGATCTTATAGCGACCCCCAAGAGGAAAAGGATGGTCAATGTACTAGATGTACTGGAGACGATAAAGAGTTCAAGCTCTACTCCAGGGAAAACTGCCGAAGCTTCAAAAACGCAGGCTGAGACAAAGCTAACTGAAGCCGATGCTACAAAGAGCCAGGCCGGGACTGAAGCTGGGCCTTCAAAGCGTGCCAAGGAGAAATCCTTGGAAACCGGAGAAAAAGAAATGGAAAAAGAAGCTGCAAAACAAATTCTGCCTGAAAGAACTGTCACTTCAACTCCCGAAGCATCTTCCGAAGTACCTGATTATATTGTACGACATGCTTCGGAAAAAAGGTTATCTGAAGAAGAAAAGCGAGAAGCTCAATATTACGCCCAGAAATTAAAATATCCAAAGGGGGCATTGATATTCAACGGCAGCGGAGAAGAAGATTTCTTGTATTGTCTCCCAGATAGCAAGGAGATTTCTGTCTGCCGGGAAATGGGCAAAAGCTTCAGATTCCCAACACTAGAAGATGGGCTTTCGGTGCTATCGAAAGATGAACTGGCGGACAACTTAGCATATAATAGTTTAAAGGTATGAGAATGAATTTTTTGTATTTAAAAACAAAAATTTGTTTTATATGCTTATACTTAATATCACACTTCTTTTTGCAGGGCCTGATTCTTAGTAATGCCCTCAGGGCTCAGAAAAATGCTGAAGACGAAGGATGTACTATAGCTCTGAACAACCTTCGTTCCGAAGTAATTGAACTAACAGAAGTTAGTAGACTATATCTTAAACGAGATAGTTACTAGAGCATAGGTGAAAACTTTTGATGTATAGAATGTGTGAATCATATATGGTTGTAAATAGAAGAATTTGATGTATAGAATGTATGACAGAATTTAATTCTGTTTTGTTTGAAAATTTATGGTTGTAAACAAAAGAATATATGGTTGTAAACAGAAGAATATATGGTTATAAACAGAAGAATTTGTGTTAATAAATATAAAATTCAGTTTTGTTTAAAAATTTGAAAAAAGGCGGGAAAACTTAACTGGCGGGAAATGATAAGGAAACCGCTAGTGGAAATAACATTTCCAGTGGCGATAATATTTTCACTGGCGGTTTCCTTAAGCAAACCGCCCGTGAAAACAAAATTAGCACTGGCGGGTTGCTTAAGAAAACGGCCATTGAAAACAAGATTTGCACTGGCAGTTTTCTTAAGCAACCGCCAATGGAAATAACATTAGCACTAGCGGTTTTCTTAAGCACCCCGCGAGTGCTAATGTTATTTCCACTGGCGGATGCTTAAGAAAACTGTCAGTGCAAATCTTGTTTCCACCGGCGGTTTTCTTAAGCACCCCGCCAGTGCTAATGTTATTGTCACTGGCGGTTGCTTAAGAAAACCGCCAGTGCAAATCTTGTTTCCACAGGAGGTTTTCTTAAGCAACCCGCCAATGCTAATGTTATTTCCACTGGCAGTTGCAAAACAATCGCCAATGAAAAGGCCGATTTCTACTGGCCCCTAGCACTGGCGGCACTGAAAAACGCCAGTGCAAATAGCTCTAGGACCGCCACTATAGAGCTTCTGTGTACTAGTGGAAGTAGAGCAGTGCTGATGACATATTGAAAAACGACGTCATTGCAGATCCCAAATGACTTGACTTTGAACAGACTAGTTGAAGAACATGAATCCTTTCCTATATTACTTTGCTACTCCCTTTTATAGTACATGGAAGAAGAAAAGATTATATATTGGGTTGACTATAGGGCCTGGTTAGCTGTGGTCGAAGTCCAACAACCCCAATCTATCATGGTCATAGTGCCATGGCTTTGATCGTACCATAGTCTAGTTGCGGAGGGCAGAGGTGTATCTATCATAGGGGTAGGTTGTCATGTTGTATGGATGAACACTAGATTTCATGACGTTAGGCACAACGTAGTAATCGATTTAGTAAACTATACTTTATAATACTTCATGGTACACTAGTGTGCCCATGTGTGGCTATAGGAGCGATGACACGTATCGGATAGTGGTCTTTAGTACGTCTGCTGCCTAAGTTTACAATGTCTTAGGTCCCGAATTTTAGGTCTGTTCGGTTAGGGGTAACCGAATAAGGCCTTAAGGCTTAAGGTGCCAGAGATCGAGGTCATCAGGATGGTGGACCTTTGGCTTTGCCAAAGCCAATGCAATGCAATGCAAGGTATATCACTAGGAGATGTGCCTCATATAATTTGAAGGTACATTCGGTGATACGCTTTGATGCGATTTGATGAAGGGAGGAGATCCCTCCTTCACTTTAGTACCGGACTCCCTTGATGGAGCCTCCCCATGGCTTGTGGGCTTGTCACCGACATCACATCGAGTTGTTAGACTCTAATGAAGTACCAGGCTTTGATACTAATTGAAAGTCGCCTAGAGGGAAGGAGGGTGAATATGCGTAATCTGAAATTTATAACTTTAAGCACACACTACAAGCCGGAGTTAGCGTTTAGAACTTAAATCAAGTCCGGGAGAGAGGGGGAAAACAAATCAAGAGCGAATCAGGCGGATGAACACGGTGATTTGTTTTATCGAGGTTTGGTTCCAAAGAACCTAGTTCCCATTGAGGTGGTCACAAAGACCGTGTCTGTTTCAACCCTTTCCCTCTCTCAAACGGTCACTTAGACCGAGTGAGCCTTCTTCCTTAATCTCACGGGTCACTTAGACCCCGCAAGTACCACCACACAATTGGTGTCTCTTGCCTTGCTTACAAAGCACTTGAGAGTAAGAATTGAAAAGAAAAATAAGGTCAAGCCAAGCAAACAAGAGTAACAAGGGAACACAAGAGATCCTCTCACAATTTCTAATGCACTAGAGTTGATTTGGGGACTTTGAGTGGATCGGTCGCTTTGATTGTATCTTGGAGTGAAGTCTATTGCTCTTGTATTGAATGCAATGTTCAGAATGCTTGGGTGCTTGGTGTGGTGGTGGTTGGGGGTATTTATAGCCCTCAACCAACAAGTGGCCGTTGGGGAAGGCTGCTGTCGATGGACGCACCGGACAGTCCGGTGCGCCACCGGATATGTATTGTGCACTGTCCGGTGCGCCGCCACGTCACCCAACCGTTAGGGTTTGGGAGCAGTTAACCGTTGGAGGCTTTGTTCTCTTGTGGCATCGGACAGTCTGGTGCCACACCGGACACTCTCCGGTGCGCAACTGACTTCTGTCGCGCATTGTTCACGCTGTCAGCGCCTTTTGCAGTCGATCGTTGCGCGAGGTAGTCGTTGCTCCGCTGGTGCACCGGACAGTCCGGTGAATTATAACGAAGCGCGTCTGTGAAAACCAAAAGTGGTTGGTTGGACTCTGTATGGTCCTGGTGCACTGGACACTGTCCGGTGACACACCGGACAGTCCGGTGCGCCAGATCACAGCACACTTGGTTTCTTTTGCTCCTTTGAAATTGATCCCTAACTTGAATATTTATTGGTTTGTGTTGAACCTTTATGCACCTGTAGAACATGTATTCTATAGCAAACTAGTTAGTCCATGTATTTGTGTTGGACATTCAACCACCAAAATTAATTGTAGGAAAAGGTTAACCTTATTTCTTTTTCACTGATGACATATTGAAAAACGACGTCATTGCAGATCCCAGATGACTTGACTTTGAACAGACTAGTTGAAGAACATGAATCCTTTCCTATATTACTTTGCTACTACCTTTTATAGTACATGAAAGAAGAAAAGATTATATATTGGTTTGACTATAGGGCCTGGTCAGCTGTGGTCTAAGTCCAACAACCCCAATCTATCTTGGTCATAGCGCCATGGCTTTGATCGTACTATAGTCCTGTTGCAGGGGCAGAGGTGTATCTATAATAGGGGTACGTTGTCATGTTGTATCGTTGAACACTAGATTTCATGACGTTAGTCACAACGTAGTAATCGATTTAGTAAACTATACTTTATAATACTTCATCGTACACTAGTGTGTCCATGTGTGGCTATAGGAGCGATGACACAGTATCGGATAGTGGTCTTTAGTGCGTCTGCTGCCTAAGTTTACAGTGTCTCAGGTCTAGAATTTTAGGTCCTTTTCTCATAGGGTCTGTTCGGTTAGGGGTAACCGAATAAAGTCTTAGAGCCGGTTCGATTATTCAGGAATCTAGTCCAGGAAGCATTTCAGCTGGAATAATTATATAATTTGTAGTATAACAAGTTACTTGGAATAGTTACTAGTCTTATTCCAGTCTAATCGAACGGGGCCTTAAGGTGCTTGAGATCGAGGTCATTAGGATGGTGGACCTATAACTTTGCCAAAGCAAATGCAATGCAAGGTATATCACCAGGAGATGTGCCTCGTATAATTTGAAGGTACATTCGGTGATACGCCCTTTCTCAGACGTCGACAGCATGCATATCTAACTCTGTATGCAAAAAAAAAAGACATATGAACGAAGAATTCGATCAGCACACGCATGTTTAAGCCTGCACCAGCCAGCCAGCCAGTGGCTCAGATCTTGAGACGTTGAATCTATCCAGTCAAAGCTGGATGATGCATATGGATGGGATTTGGTCGCAGTACACCTTGTCGGCCGGAAGGAAAGCTAGCTCTGGGACAGTGAGGAGGGGCTAGCTGAGGCCTCTATCGGGCGAAAAGGAGACGAGCACTGCCCTTCGCCGCTGTCAGCGCAGCGGTGGAGCACGATCGCTTTCGAGATGAGAATGAGATAGACGACGACAACTGCATGCGTTGATGTGCCATCCGACTGTCACTCGCGGCTAATAATTACATCCATCTCTGCACCGGCCGGGCCGGGCCGGGGTGGTTTCAGTTTCATCCACACAAACAAACCACACACTGCAGATCCACCGGCATGTGTAGTTGCATTTCATTGCATATCAAAGCTTGCTGAAGATTGATTGATGCTGGCGTGGTGTAGTCCATGCGTTGCCGACAGCGTGGGTCGTCGACGGATCGGATGATCTACACTGCATCCACTCCACGCCTTTAATTTGCGGCTAGCTCCACTTGGCGGGTCCTTGATTTGGCTTTAGAAGAGTCAGTGCCTGTCTGTGCTCCAACTAGCTTATTCAAGCACATGAAACAAATGCGCGCGCGCGGCAGAAATCTGTACAGCGCGGCCAGGCTCGATCTATCTGTGTGGATGGATGATCGAGCTGATTAGTGCGCGACGATGCTTAACGAGCAATCCAGATCGATCTCCAGACTAGTGTCGTCAATTCGTCATGCTATATTATTGGCAATTGGCATTGTGCTTTTCAGGAGGAGATCTTGCATTGTGAAGCTACTATCAGGCTTTGACCAAATGCTGCAAATTAAGCCAGAGGTCGTTAGTGATGAGGCCTGAGGGGGTGCAGTGGTGTCACTGTGGCCTGTCGGGGTAGTGCAGTGGTGCCGGTCCACATGTCGGCCGCTGCCGCAGTCTGATTACTATTTGTCAATGGCCATGCATGCGCCTTTGTTAAAAAGAGAGAGAGACATGCGCAATCTGATTACTATTTGTCAAAGTTTCCTCCACACTAATTTTTTTTTACCTCCACACCATCTCTCTAGCTCACCATGATATATACAAGAATTCAGTCAGGCTGTGGTATGTGGAGCATGCATGGAAACCAAAGTCTCATGATGGGAGCGACATGATTAGCTCCAAGTTTAGTGGACAATCTCCCGGTCAACCCCTGGCCTACACTAAAAAAACAGAACGCCCTGCATCTAGTCTACTAGAGAGGAATTGGAATAAATATTTAGCGGCAGATTGCATTCCAGCCACACGTGAGTCTTTTCTCTCTCTATATATATTACCCTGGCCACATAGTGATTTTCTAGCATGATCTAGTAGTCTAACCTCTGATGGGGACAAGCATATATATGAGTAGTAAGGTGGCGCCTACGCCAGCGCTAGTTATTAATGGGATGAATTCAGAGAATCAGCTAGCACGTAGTAGCCATTTGTTTTAATTAAATGCGAGAATCAGCTATCCATGACAGGAGCATCAGGCAAAGCACATTTGGGACCAGGGTGTGTGGCAGTGGAAGACAGTAATTAACGAGAGTTACCTTGTTGCTCTTGCATCCAACACCCACTGGCTTATCCTAGCTAGTGCGCTTCGTATCAATCCATCATGAAAACCTAGCCTTGACAGCCAGGGCCAAGACTGGCTGCCTGCCACGCCATAACCCATTAATCTCATAGATGCTTAGTTAGGTAGTGTTTGGTTCGGTGTCAACGAGGGATGGGACGGTATCAACCCTGGGCTGACCCTGTCCCTTGTTTTTTGAGGGATGGCCTCATCCACCATTTTTGAAAAATATTCTTTGACCCTGACTCTGGACCTCCAAACCAAACGCGGGTCAAGTTAGAATGATCTCATCCCATCCCTCTTCATCCTTCCTCGTCCCTCCATCCAAACACTACCTAAACCCTTTCTACAGTAAACTCATACCAGCTACTTGTTTTCTGAGCGTGCTAGGTGGAAGCCCTTTAGTGAGTAGATACACAAGCATTTGCTCACTACAGTAAAACGATACAAATTCGACGGCTCCGTTATGTCCGACGGCTGCCTAGGAGACCGTCGGACATAAGTTGTGGCCGTCGGAACTAATGGATTTTAACCGACCCCGCGGCCACGTCGGTTTCATTTCTCTCTGTCTCTCCCGCTCGCATGCGTAGCCGCCGCCGTCGTTGACGAGGATCCGCCGCCGTCGCCCGGCACCGACGAAGCCTCTCCCGGGGACCTCCAGCCCCGTCCCGACGCCCAGCTCGCGCCCGATCCTCTGTCCACATCGACCGGCAACTCCACCGCCGCCCAAGCGACACCAGAGCCGCCCCAACGTCGTCCGCGGCCGCCGGAGCCTCTGCCCCCGTCCCCGACGCCACCGATGCCCGCCCCGACGACCCCGCCGGCGTCCGCTTCACCGGCTAATCGTCCGGCAAAGTAAGAAAGTTTATAATGTTTAGTATAATTTTGTATATGCATATATTGTTTGCTACTAGCAATGTTTAGTTTTGTTATGTCCGACGGCTTAATTTAATTATGCAATTAAATTAACTTGTTTTAAGTTATTTATTAGTGGCTATATAATTTAAACTTTTAATTTCCGAGGGTAATTATTAAGCCCTCGGAAATAAGGTTGTTTTATTTGATTTAGGGTCCCGTGAAATGAATTTTTTGTAGTGCTATTGTATTAGTGTGGTTAATTAGTGGCTATTGTATTAGTGTGGTTAATTAGTAATCATAACTAATTAAGTTAACGTCTCGTGTCTAGTATGGAGAAGGATTGTCGATGCATGTATGAAGGTTGGAAGAAAAGATGTGCTCTATCAAGTGAGTGGGTTGTCAAGACTGATGCTTTTCTCGATCGTGCTTTTGCTCGGTCAGAGACTGGAACCGATGTTCGGTGCCCTTGTAGCAAGTATCGGAACATTAATTTCCTTGACAGGAGGACTATGTCGATACATATTTGCAAGAACGGTTATGTGACAGGCTATGAGGTGTGGGTGCACCACGGTGAGGACCCACCTCCTCGTATTGTATCGGAATTCAGTCACATGAAGAGGAGGGGGACTACGATAGGATGGAAGAGATGCTTGACGATGTACGCCATGAGATTCTAACCGTCGATTCGGAGAACCTCGGTCAACCCACCAATTATGAGGATCCAGCTACACCTGAGGTTCAGAAGATTTTCGAGCTCCTTAAAGCTACCGAAGAGTCGTTGCATGAGCACACGAAAGTGACCGTTCTTGTATTTGTGACTCGACTTATGGCTATTAAGTTTAAGTTTGCATTCTCAAACAACTGCTACAAGGAGCTTTTAAACTTGATCAGTGATGTACTTCCGGAGAATCACAAGATGCCAAAGGACATGTATCAGTCCAAAAAGTTGCTCTCTGGGCTCGGTATGGACTATGAAAAAATCGATGTCTGTGACAATAACTGCATGCTTTTCTGGAAGGAGACCGCGAGTGAGAAGAAGTGTACTGTATATGGTGAGCGTAGATTCGTTGAGGTTGAAAACGACGATGGTTTGACCGTGACGACGAAGATTGCACGTAAGCAGCTTCGTTACATGCCTCTTATACCTCGGTTGAAACGTTTGTTCATCTCCAAAAATACAGCCAGACACATGAGATGGCACAAAGAAGGGGTACGTGAGAATCCAAATGTCATGGCACATCCAGCTGATACAGATGCAAAGATGCTTTTGATTCCAGCTTTGCTGATGAAGTGCGGAATGTCCGCTTCGGTTTAGCAACAGATGGTTTCTCGCCTTTCAATCTAACTGCAACGTCCTACTCATGTTAGCCCGTCTTTGCTGTTCCATACAACCTTCCACCAACTCTTTGCATGAAATATGAATTTATTTTCTTGTGTCTTGTAATACCTGGTCCGGATCATCCTGGAACAAAGATCAATGTGATGATGAGACCCCTCATTGAAGAATTGAAAATTTTGTGGGAAGGAGTCGAGGCGTACGATTGTTACAAGAAACAGAAGTTCAACCTCAGAGCCGCGTTTTTGTGGTCTATTCACGATTTTATGGCTTATGGTATCTTTGCTGGATGGAGTTGTCATGGGATTTTGACATGTCCGATATGCGTTAAAGACACTTTATGCTTTCGACTAAAGTTTGGTGGAACGATATGTTACTTCGATTGCCATAGATGTTTTTTGCCAGAGGATCACCTGTTCAGGTTCGATAGGAACGCTTTTAAAAAGGGCACGATTGTGACGAGGGGACCACCCAAGCGTCTTAGTGGTGCAGAGATTCTCGCGAGACTTAATGATTTGAAAATAAATGAACATGGAAATCGTTTTGAAGGTTATGGAACCGAGCATAATTGGACTCACAAATGTGGTATATGGGAACTCCCTTATATGAAAGCCTTGATTCTAATGCATAACATTGATGTGATGCACCAGGAACGAAATATGGGTGAAAGCATTATCAGCACTTGCATGAATATCACTGACAAAACAAAAGACAACCCTAAGGCTAGAAAAGACTTGGCCTTAATCTGTAGAAGACCAACTATGGAGATAGTAGAGAACCAGAAGAAGCCACGTGCTCCTTTCAGTATTAAACCTAAAAGGAAGAAACAATTGATGAAATGGTTGAAAAACTTAAAGTTCCCAGATGGTTACGCCGCGGGCTTTAGAAGGTCTGTGAATTTGAAGACGGACAAGTTTTCTGGGTTGAAGAGTCATGACTACCACATAATAATGGAAAGACTCCTTCCTGTTATGTTTCGTGGTTTTGTAAAAAATGATGTCTGGAAAGCGTTAGCGGAGCTAAGCTACTTTTATAGACATCTTTGTGCTAAAGAAATAAAGAAAGAGATGATGGAGAAGCTTGAGCAACAAATACCGATTTTGGTATGCAAACTTGAAAAAATATTTCCACCAGGTTTCTTCAATCCGATGCAACATCTAGTTGTTCACCTACCATACGAAGCTAAGGTAGGAGGTCCTGTGCAATATAGATAGATGTATCACATCAAAAGGACACTAAAGAAGCTACGTGCAATGGTTGGCAATAAGAGACGAGTTGAAGGGTGCATCGCTGAAGAATTCAAATACAAAGAGATAGCATCGTTCACGGGCCTGTACTTTGCAGAGGAACACAATGTCAATGCCCCTACGTTGCGGTATCATGTCGACGAGCCCCCTATCAGTGATATTGAAATTTTTCAATGGAGGGGCAAAACTGTAGGACCCAGCACAACATACTGTTTCACCAATGACGAATGAAAGACTGCTTTACTCTACATGTATAACAACATGGAAGAGATGAGTCAGTTTCTCCTGTAAGTGTAAACTTTATTTTAGTAATTGCCGCTAGAATTTTTGTTGTTATACTAAAAGGTTTGTTTCCTCGTACTAACAGGGAATTTGATTCTCAAAATTGCATCTCTGGCTGTGAACGTGGTCAGATTCGTCGAGAGGGAAAAGATGGGGGACTTAATTTCTTGTGTTGGTACAAACTGAAATGTTGGAAGAATCTTTATTAGGCGATCAAAATGATGTAGAGGTTCCTCCAAAAAGAAAACGAGTGACGAGAAAGAAGAAAGATACTTGGCGTCCATTAAATCGACGAAAGCAACTAGATCCTAATTTTGATTACGATTACGACTGACGAGTATGGATCATGATTTTATTGAATATTTTATTATTTTATTGTCGATTTATGTACTAACTTTTTTTTGTTAAAATAGGATGTCAAAGAAAATGAGGTCTTTTGCTCGTAGTTTGCTTGGGACGAGAAGTAGCTCGAGGAGCAGCTCGAGGGGTGAGGATTCAGTTTTTCAGGGCACAGGTTCTACCATGAGCAGACAGAGAGCACTGGCAGAACATTTGCCTCCACAAGATGTAAGTTAGTTGTTAAATTACATTATTTGAGTTACTTAATATTGTATGATGTAAGTTATTTGTTTCATAGGATGCTGAAACTGAGGAACCAGTGGTAGAGGATCATGCAAGAGATGATGCTGAAGATGATGGTGGAGATGATGTGGGAGATGATGCTGGAGACAATGCTGGTGGGGATTCTGGGGCTGGGGATTCTGGGGCTGGTGGAGATTCCGCAGCTGGGTCTAGAACTTCTCGAGTTAGGAGAATGAGGAAGCTGCATTTTGTTGGACCACCTCCAGAGCTTCCACCCGAATCTCGGGTTTTGATAAAGCCTAGTGGAAAGTAAGTGACGTATCTTTGCTTAAATGTTATTGAAAGTTATGTTTTAATTTCTTCATTGTTTTCAGTTTGCAGGACTTGGATCGACGACTCGTTCACAGGCACAGGACACTATAGGCAGGTGAACATGGTCCTTGGTAATCTTGTTCGTCTGCACTGGCCTGGTCTTGTGACTTTGCCTACTGGTGAGTCTGTCCCCGCCACCAATTGGGAGCATTATCGCTATGGTGTCTGTAGAACGTTTGGCAACACACAGGCACTAATTTGGGATGCATTCTGGGTATGAATTGTTTATACTAATTCAGTTATCCCATATATGGTTGCTTTTATGATAACACTATTTTTTGCATAAACGGTACAAGTTGTCGGACGATGGATCATATGATATGAACGCTCGTTACGTGTTTGAGTATAACGCGAACGATGTCGTCGCAGATGCAATGTACTATGCACGAATTCAGGCTATAAAGGCATGGTACAGAGCAAATGCTGATGATCGACCGATGCCAAATACCAAGGCCGAGTGGTCATCAATTTACCTGACGGAGGAGCAATACCTAGAGGTAAATATGTTGTTGCATCTCATATCACACGAAGCCATGTATTTGCTTGCTTTATTTAAAAAAATTCATGTAGGTGTCAGTGTCGTGGAAGGCCACAGATCAGAGGGTTATCGGGCCTTGTGCAGATGGTGGGCTTCCCCTGAGTTTCGGGCCATTTCCGAAAGGAACAGGGGAAACCGTGAGACTGAGTCGTTCCACAACTACGGCGGTGATGGTCATGTGCGCTTGGCTAAGCGAATGGTAAGTCACAGTATGTTGTAACTTTGAATTACATAGAAATGTGTCATTGTAACTTTTATGTACAAGAAGTCAAATCCGGTCGTATGCCCATGGATGTGGAGGTGTATATGCAAGGGCATAGGGGTTCTGATCCTCAGAATCCTGATGTGTTATGCACTCAGACGGCCACCGACCGTCTAGTGAGTTTTTGGTACTCTATTATGTGTTTGATGTTGTTTGCAAGGGCATAGGGGTTATGCACTTATATTTGATATTGTTTGCCTCGAGGCTTCGTATGGGCAGGAGATGGTTCAACGCCATGGGCAGGAGTACGATTGGAGGAGCCAGCCAATCGACCCTCAGGCAGCATATGCTAGCGCAGGAGGACAAGCCCATGGACGGTGGGTTATTTGATTTGGATTTCAAAATTATCATCATATGCTTGCGATTCAACTGAGCCATGAGTTACTATACTAAGTGCATGGTTCACTCTTGTAGGTTGGGTATTTTTGATTCTACGATTGATTCTAGAGAGTTGAGACGCCGTGGACGACAGTCCACATCGTCGTCTTCATAATCGTCCCGTTCACGATCATCCGCCCAGGAGATAGAGCTTGCAGTGTTGCGTCAACAGGCAGAGTACCATCAATCAGTCTTGAGGGAACAATTGGAGTACCAGAGGTAACAATCTGAGTACCAGAGACAACAGGCTGAGTACCAGAAGAAGAGGGACGAGTATTATGCAAACCTCCAGGCCCAAAATTAAGCTCTTCTCTCGGTAAGTTGAAGTAACATTTTGTACCTTAATTTGCAAAACACATTATGTGTATCTTATTTGCTCAACAATGACTTGTATATAATTTGTAGCAACTAGCCCAACAAGTGGGCGTCCCGATGCCCACCTATGGGATGCCGCCTCCGGACTTTGCACTGCCTATGCCAATGCTGGCGCCTCCGCCACAATTCCCTACGGTATGTACACATGCGTGTGTGACATGTTCATAGATGTCTTATGTGTTTAAATGAAAACTAAGTGGTTACAATTTCATGTGCGTGTGTTATAGGGATTTCAGACACCACCCGCTTCAGTTGCAGCACCAGGAGATGGGTCTGGTCAAGACGACGCATCGCATTCTTGAGTGAATAACCTTTTCAACACGCATAGTCCAGCAGGAGGAGGTGGCTACTCGAACCATCCAGGCGATGTATATGATTGATGTGTCGTTATGTTTATTTGTGAAACACTTGTTTGCAACACTTGTTTGCAACCGTGATTGCAACACTTGTTTGTGAGACACAATGTCAGTTTGCAACAGCCGTCGGACCTATATGTTGATGTAAAATACTTGTTTGCAACCATTTGGAACTATATGTCGTTATGTTAAATTTGTGAATGTTAATATTTATGTGAGAATATTTGTGATTGTGAATACTTATGTGAATGTGTATATTTGTGATTGTGTATATGTGTATGAAATCTGTATTTATTTTGTAAATGTCAGATTTTTTAAAAAATAGAATTTTGTGTAATTTCTGTAATTTATTATGTCCGACGGCCTGGCGGTAGCCGTCAAACATAAGGGCTGGTTATGTCCGACGGCTTTCTAAACCGTCGGAGATAAAACCCCTTATGTCCGACGGCCGATGCCAGCCGTCGAACATAAGTCTGTGGGCCCCACCGACCGACCGGTAAAATGGTTGGCATTTATTACTTTCGACGGGTGGTGCGCGCCGTCGGAGATAGCTTATGTCCGACGGCGGACGTCGGACGTAATGCTATTTACGACGCCTTATCTCCGGCGGCTTAAAGCCGTCGAAGATAGGTTAATGCTGTCGGACATAAGCTATCTCCGACAGTTTAAAGCTTATGCCCGACGGCTTTGGCCGTCAGAAGTTGTTTCGTTTACTGTAGTGGCTATGTGTTTATATGTCCATGTTCAATTGTAAGACCATGGATTCTCTCCTTTACAACTTAATACTTAATACCAATATGTTTGGCAACAATACCTGCCTTGTTATAGGAATAACATATTGTTGGTTCATTATCGCAGTATAGCTTCAGTGTTTTTCTATGTTGTCAATCACTTTTAAACTTGGCACAAAATTCTTTAGCCACATAACTTTTCATGTTATCTCATAACATGCAATAAACTCAACATACATTTTGACAATGCAGTGATAGTTCGTTTTGAGTTTTTCTACAATATTGCTTCTCATATGAGTGTAACGGGTCCAGACTTCCTCCCCTTTTATAGGTGAAGAGTTACTGTCGATTGAACCCCCACAGTCGATCCAAGCAAATCTACTTATCAATTTTACCTTATGAATAACCTACAATATCAAGGATACTCGATTTTCTATATGTTAACATGAGGCCTTTTGTATCTTGCAAGTATTGTAAGACTTTATTAATGGCTTTCTAGTGTTCCAACCCTCGATTGTTCTGAAATCTACCAAGTGTATTATGAATGAAGACATGTGTCGGGTACCTGAGAACAGGGTACCCAAAGAAGGCCCGAAGGCCTCCCAAAGATGGTCCACGAACCGGCCAGCCCACCTGCCAAACAACTCGACGTAAAGGTCCAAAATGTCTCCCGGGGACGGCCCGCCAAGACGACCAGCCCGCCGAGCAACCCAGCAAGGCGGGGTTGCCGAGCAATATGCCCTCCGAGCAACCCAGCGAGGCGGGGCTGTCGACCAACTTGCTCGCCGAGCAACCCAGCGAGGCAGGATTGCCGACCAACCTGCCCGCTGAGCAACCCAGCAAGATGACAGCCAGCTCTTAGGTGAACACCTCTACTGAAAGGAAGAGCCAACCTAGTACAACCTGAGCCGGCCCTCCAGGCAACCTAGCAAGATGATAGTTGGTGCGATGGGACATCACCAAGCCATGCCTAGGCTGTGAAAGTAGTACCGAAGGGTCTCTGTCAAACACAACGCTGGATACATATCCCCACTGACCTGTGGGACCGGACAACCCTAGCCGCATGGACCTCAGCATCGAGGTCTCAACAGTGACCCATATGCTGGAGGGGATGGGGCAATACGCCGTACCAAGCATATGCCTAGCATGATGAAACGTGACACTAAGGGGATGGCAGAAGATGAAGTTGTACTGAAGACATCCCTAAATCACGCCTTGTGTTGACTCAATAGAACCCACCAAGCACCATCCCATCTAAATAGGAGCAACTATAGGAACCCATCGAAAGGTAGACGAGACGCGACGCCATATCAGAGGTACATCGGCGCACGACCCGGCAAACGACTCCATAGTCTCTACGATACCTAAAAGCACGACCCAGCAGACGAGACCATAGGGACTACAAGGCCCAGAAATTGGAGGCCGAACTCTACCCTAGTAGAATACAAGTTCTCATTGTAACGTCTACCCTTGAGCTATAAAAGGGAAAGACAACCCCCATCCAAAGAACATCCCACAACTTTACACAAGCACCCAACTGTAACACATTCCAAGCAATACTACTGTCAGCATTGCACTACAGTGAACTAGGGCTCCGGCCTGAACCAGTATAACTCATTCGTCTCAGATCCACTTTCGAGCCCTCGTAGCTCACCATTCGGAGTGAGTCCGCGCTAACACCCCTACCGAACACAAATCTTATTGTCCCCCGATTCCAAAAACCACGACACCATGGCAAATTCATATTTGAGCATAAATTATGCTTCCTATAGTTGAAGCGTATGGAACATGTTTTATTTGATTGATCTCATATTGGTTCTTGGGGCCTTGATCACTCGTCAACTTATCGCTCTTGACTACTAGACCAAATGTGTGGTTACATTCACGCATACTAAATTTCTTAAGAAGATTTTGTATATATGTAGTTTATGATAGATCTAATATATCTTTCTTTCTATTTTGGTGAATCTCATTTGCTAAGACATAAGATGCCTCTCTGAGATCTTTTATACCAAAATATGAGGACATAAATTTTTTGATCTCTGGTAGCAGATACTTATCACTCCTTGGAGTAAGCTATTTGGATACGTTCATTTTTTAAGGAATTGGAATTTACTCAATGGAGTAAGCTATCTGGCTTGAAATTTAACATTCCACCACTTTCTAAAGTTTATAAATATATCTTAAATTCATAGGATGTAGGATAAAAATGATTTTTATGTATCACCATGCTATGTTTTAACTATATAACTTATAACACGTTATTTGGCTTGCTCCCTCATAGTAGAAATATAGCACATAAAAATCTCCCCATATAGACAACAATAGTATATAAATATATTTCGCTAAAATCATATTAGCTGAATTGATATAAGCCTAAATTACGATTATTAGAACAAAATTCAATTCAATGATCCAAACGGGGCCTTAGGGTATCTTAGATCTTAGACGGTGATGTTTCACAAATGAACAAACTTAAATCAGAATGCATGGATAATTTAACTTTGGTTTAAATTAAACATGTGTGATACCGAAAAAATATTCAAATTCTAAATCACCTTTAAAAATAAAAAATTTGAAATAACTTAGCATCAATATCCTATAACATTCTTGAATTACATATCCACGCTGATTTCGATCAAGGATGGATCCGCTTATTCGGATGTTAATTTTTCATCTTCTTTTTCGATTTCAAACAAATATGATATAAAATTTGCTATACGAGTTTATATTTTTTGTTTTTAGCATTGACCTTATTAAGATCCATAAAAAGTAAACCTCAAATTTGTTCTATATCAAAAATTTATATAAAATTTAGAAACGGACCTGGATTCTGATTTTTTTTTTACCTTTTTCATTGTAAGGACGGAGAAAACAATGCACACAAAAAATTCTACAAAATTTTATTCTTGTCTTATATAAAATATGCTGGACAACACGACTAAAGATGAGCACAAAATTCTATAAACATCTATGTTAAAAAACATTGATTTTGTTATATAAATTCGGGTGTTTTATGATCCATCGTTAGTTTCGATTTAGTAGAGAGAGAGAGAGAAAATAACTATTTACAGCGGAATAAAAACTTATCTAAAGCTTTAAGCTCAAGAACAATTTTTAATTTAGAAAATATTAACTTAATTTTTCAGCGAGCATAAACTTAGAGCAGTCCACACCTCAGGTATTAACCTAGGTCGAGGCTAGGAAACTCCACGCCGGACTAAACAGAAAGCGGCCGGTCAACGTTGGTTACCGTTACCGGCATGTTACTGTGGTGTAAAAGAGAGAGGTTATTGTGTGGGCGTGGCACGACACGACTATCGTCCGATTCTGTCCTCTGATAGACATGCGTTGGATAACGAGGTTTCTACCAATGGCTTGCAGATGCGACGCGTGCTTTGGGCGGTCGGTCGCTCACTGTGCACGTTCTCTGCGAGGGCAGGGGAACGGAACACGATTCTGCGTCGCTGGGAATCCCGTCCCGTCGGAGGAGACTCGGGGGGTTGACAAATGACAAGCGGCCCGCCACGAACGAGCATCTTCTTCGGCCGCAGCAGCTGCTTCGGGCCGAAAAGATTGACCTTTTTTTTGTGTGTGTATGTGCGTGTGGACAGAACTTGTTCTTCGTCTTCCTCCTCCGTCTTCTTGGCAGCAGCTGCAAATGGAGATCACAAGTTGGCAGAAGCGGAAGGGGGCGCAGCGTGCGGTCACACTCGACAAGCCACAGGACGCAAGGATCGATCCAAATGCCACTAGCAGTGGGCCTCGTCTGGTGCTCGTCCTATTCAGATCTCTGGAACACTGGGCATCTGAATAACCTGAAGCAGTCACGTTTGTCGCGAGATGAATCGGCCGAAACCGACGCAACAGCTAGCGACGCTTTTTTGCACTCCCAGCCTATTCCTACCACGGTTTGCAAGCTGATCTCTGCAGGAAGGGACCGCGCATCTGCACCATCGGAGATGAGAGCTGCTCCCTCTAGTAATGCACGGCTGTCACACTACCAGAACAGAGAAGATGCAGAGCTGGAAAGAGGTTTGTGCTGAAGCTGAGAACTCAATTCTGTCAGAATGGATTAGCAGTGTAGCTCAAGGAACAGAAAACGATTATGCTAAAGCTGGTAGCAAAGAACCGATTCCGTCAGAATGGAACAACAAACAATGAACCACAGACTCAAATCAATCATCGGCCATGACGCAAACAAGCAACACGGATACATGTTGTAGCACAGGAATCAAAGTTTTTAGTGTATATATAATATACCGGAGACAATACAACAAACTCAGGTAGAAATACAAGAACGTATCTGATCATGTTTTTTTTTCCAGCAGAAGACTACCGAGGTAGAAGAACATTGAAAGAAAACACGAGGCTGGACTCCACCCGAAGTCTGCCAGCCAAACATTGGCCTCTACCAAAATCTCGAAACTACACATCGTATCTACCCGAGAGGAGAATTTCTTTGCAGGAGTATGAATTGTGATTACAACCCACCAGAGTTACAGGCCAAAAGGGGTCAACTACATAACAAAAGTGTTGTATGATCCACCGGGGGGTTTTCTTTTCGCAGAAGCAGCAGCATGTCTTTGTTTGCACCTACTTATGAAGAGCAGCACCCTCTCTTCGTGTTGGCAGATGGGTCTGCGATGTTGATGGTGGTTCCTTGACCTGGAGGCCCACTGCCTGCTGCCTCTTGGGCTGCAAGTGCCTTCTTGCTTATGATTTGGTGAATATCAGAGAGGACGGTCTGGAACGCCTTCTCGACATTGAGCGCTTCGAGGGCGGATGTCTCGAGGAAGGATAGGCCTTCCTTCTCTGCCAATGCCTGCCCGTCTTCCTCTGCAACCGACCTCAGGTGGTTCAGGTCGGACTTGTTACCAACCATCATGATCACAATGTTGGAGTCGGCGTGGTCGCGGAGCTCACGAAGCCACCTCTGTATGTTTTCGAATGTCTGCTTCTTCGTGATGTCGTAGACTAGAAGTGCACCCACAGCTCCTCTGTAGTACGCACTTGTGATTGCACGGTACCTCTCTTGCCCAGCAGTATCCCATATTTGGGCTTTGATGGTTTTCCCTTCAACCTGTGTAATTCAGTTCCAAACTTATACATCAAAACATTAAAAATAAATTAAAATAACAGTAAATCAGTACAGAAGGGGAAAAGAATAATATAACAATACAACCAAACAATACTCAAACTTTATTGTATATGTATTTAATTAATCAAAGGACAAGTCTTCAGAAAACATACCATGTTATACATGGGTATGGCCTGTTTTTTTAAGTAACATGATAAATCTACTAAAAGGTAAACAACACAATCATGAACTCAGGATATCCATACGACACACAATTCCTTGTTCTGAAAATTGAAATATTCCTGACATAAATCCATACACTTACACACTCTCAGCAAGTTGCTCGTTCTCACACCAGGTTGAACAAACCATTTGTAACCCATGGACCATGGTAAAGGTGATAGTTTCATCTTGCATGTATGATTTGCAATCACAGATGACAAACACAATGCTTGTGTATGCCCATCACAATATACCAGACAAATATCAGTGAAATCAAACACAGTATATAGCAGAACTACAACTAAAACAGCAGTATACAAACATTTTTCCAATTAGGGTTAAACCATGCTGGTAAAGTTGAATACAGAGTTTAAACCAAATTTGTAGAGTTATTAAAGCTTAAAACAGTAGTAGACAATCGGCACTAGTGTATGCCGAACTTGTTTTATAATGAGACAAAACAACCAAATAAAAAGTGACACACAAAACAGACATACCAAGCAGCAAAATATGCGCCATTAGATGGAATTAAACTGGCAAGCTGAGAAACCTCCAAACTGAAGGGCACATATCAGCAACATGCATGAACTCAATACAACCATCTGCCTTTTTTTTCCTTTTCGGTATTTGTTAGTGGTACTATTGTACTGTTAACTTTTCGGTATTTGTTAGTGGTACTATTGTACTGTTAACTCACAACCATTGATTGACACTATATTAACTGAAGTGTTGTTGTACTAGTTTCCTAGCCGAGAACGTAAAAATCTGTTCCACCAACAATAATTCGTTGTTTTCTTCTCTGTGTGTTATCTAATATTAAAGACCCAAAATTTCTCCCCACTTTTTCTTGGTATGGCCTCTCCTAACTAACTTTGTGAATGTGGAAACGTTCTCTGTTTGTTTGGCTGCAACCCTCTCGTTTAATATATCCAGATGCAGAGCTTCTTGAGGTAACCTGGATAGATAGGAATTCGGATCCAAATAAATCCCTTCAATCATGAACCTTAATAGAAATCCTAAACTAAATAGAAAAGGATGTATCTGTATCTTTCTTATACCTATTTTACCTACGCTTTTTTCGTTTATGTGTACTCATTGATCTGGATCTTTTTTTCCTGTTTCATTGTTCGTTCCACGTACGTTTTTGCCTATTTTTTACGTCTTTTTTCGTTGTTCCAATCTTTAGCATCCGTTTTGATTCGTGTTGTTCAACCGTGGATCTTTTTGGGGGTTTTTTGTCGAACACGCAGGAGAGCTGTGTATCATTGTATTAAGAAATGGGGGAAAGACCCCGGAACAAACATTACATAGAGAAAACACCAACACAGAACACACAAACACGCACACAAGAAAACCCCACCCAGCCAGAGCAGGGGCAGAGCGCCTGTCAGGTGGCAGACACCCCAACACTAACGACAAAGAAACTATCCCACACGGCTTTGAGCTTGGAGGAAGGAAACCCCCTTAGCTCCAGCCAAGAACCACAGAAGAGCTTCCTCCCTGGCCAACCGAACGGCTTCTGGGCTTTTTTGTTTTTATTTTTCTGATTTTTGTTTCACTGGTTCTTTTCCGTTTTAGGCATAATAACCAATTACATGCTCTGATGGAATTCTTTGACCAGAGCCAAAAATTTTCTTTAGTCACCACAAGTCCAAATCTGAGTCAGACGGCTGCACCCCACGCCGCATGTATATGGCATATAAGTACCTCTGTTGGAGCAATACACCCAAAACTTAGCTCACCTAGATGTAGCAGCAGGGTTCCTTCATCTTCATGCTCGCGTGCACATGTATCATACGAGGTGCTCCGTGCTCGCACATCCTGCAGGCGAAGTTGTTGTGCTGCTTGGTGATGCTGCCGACGAGCGGCGCGAGCAGCCAAGCACCCTCCCTCATGACAATGAACGATGCAATAAGGTTGCACTTCACCAGCTGACCGGCGAACATCAGTTTGTCGTACCCATAAGTCTGCATCTGTGAAACCCCGAGCTTGCTCCAGTTCAAGACATGCACAGATAGTTGAAGATCATCAAGAACGGGTTGTGGCCTCCGGTACAGCCTTCAGCTCGACTTAGGCACTCCTCGGCCATCCGATGCTTGGCCTCCGGACCATGCAGATGAGCCGGCCACCTTCTCCGCTGACGCCCGCACCTTCACGGGAAAGATGGCTTTGCCATAGTAGCCCGGCTCCAGCTTTAGCGTGTGGGATAAGCTGGCGAAGGAGCAGATCCTAGTGTCGGCATCGACGGGGCATGGATAAATTTTAAATAGATAGGACATGACCTCATGGGCACGCCAGCTGAGAGCAGCACGCTGATCACTCGATCGGCATCACATAAGGCCCAGTTTACACTGCACAGCAGTAGACTTCTCTTTTTAAAAGTTGTTTATCTAATTTGTTGGTTAATTATCAATATGATGAATCGATTTACGAATGACAGTAAAGGTAAATTAAGTAAAGATAAGCATAGCTGCTCCTACTTGGGTACTTCACCCCACCTTAGTTAATGTAGCACTGCCCATTGTTGGCCAGCGCGGTGTCGTCGCAACCTGCAGGTGCTCTTGAGCTGTTGGACTTGTCATGCCCTCGAGATCCCCCAGGATGGCATCCCGGTTCCAGAATTTGACGTCATTACTGCTGCTAGTGCTACCCTTGCCTTAACCACTATGGTGTCGTGAGACGAGCCCATAAAGTTGTCATGTTTTATATTACATTCTATACAACGACATACATCGTATGTCCCAAACTATAGGTTGTTTTGGCTTTTCTAGATACATCAAGCATCTAGCCACATAATATGCCGTGTTCATTCCAGCTAAGCAGGTTTTTTTGGTGATACTAGTGGAAAATGTGTGGTTAAAACTTTTGTAATTTTAGTTGATTCCAAACAATGAAATTCGGATTCGTCCGTTGTGGAAAAGGATACACTATTTGTCTAGTTACATAACAGAAGTTGTGTATTTACAAATGTCAAAACGACTTATAAACTAGAACGTTCTTCAAATCATTGCGGGTGGGTTTACCTGCAGGGTGCGGGTGGCGAACTCGACGCCGATGGTGGACTTGGACTCGAGGCAGAACTCGTTGCGGGTGAATCGGGAGAGGATGTTGGACTTGCCGACGCCGGAGTCGCCGATGAGCACGATCTTGAAGAGGTAGTCGTACTCGTTGTCCATACGGTGCGCCATCGCCGGGCGACCGCCGCCCGCCGCCGCGGATCCTGCTCCTGCAGCAGTCACACGCCACCGAGATCCACACAGTAAGAAGCCGTGGCGATGACGCGCCGCAGCGCGGATCGGTCGGGTCGCGGAATGGGGGGAGGGGCTGCGGCGATTCGCGCGTTGCGTACCTCGGATTCGACCGGAGGCTCGTGGAGGGATCGGAGGCCGATGGAGGTGGCTGCGACGGGCCGACGATGACGAGAGACGGAGAGGGGGTACGATAGGCGAATGGAACGGAAACGGAAGGGGACGCGGGCGTAAACAGCGCAGCACGGTGAGGGGAAGGGGAAGCGGAAGGTTCGTGACTTGGTGTTCGCTCGTTTATACTGTGCGCTCCCAACGGCCGATTCGAACACCTCCGTTGTCGTCAGACAAAATAAAGTTCAAATAAAACTACGAGCCCTTGTGTCATAATTTTGGAGCTTTGGTGTTTTTTGACGCGTAAAAGCATCACCACGTTCTCTGTCGGGTGAGGATGATTCCACAGTCTGAGAATAGAAAATGGTAGACAAATAAATAAAAGAATTCTCACATGTTTGCATGTTACTAGCGGTTTGAACCACCGTACCTGTACTTAAAATTTTTGTTGTTGTTGTTGTAAAAGACAAGATCTGCATGCTAGTGGTTGGTACAATGGTGGTTGACGAGGTCGTGCATGCGACCCAAAACCATGTGCCACTCGCAATTTTTTTAGAACAGTATTACTTTCAACTCTGAAATGGTCCAGCTTTCTAGTTGAACTGCAACTTCAACAGTTTGGGCAGATTTGAGCCGTCCGTTTGACCATGGCCGTGGATGGGGATGTTATGTTACCCTTGCTTTGCCTCTTCTAGACGCACGTACAATCTGTGGCCCAGAAGTATGTACTTGCCCTGAAAAGCCCGACATGAATAACCTGCAGAAAGTTGATTGTGATTTGCCCTGAGGGCCGACGAGAATTACCTGCAAAAAAAACATCTGAAAATCTGCAAGCAAACTGCATCACTTTATTTGCTCCAGCATCGCCCCAATAGCTTGCAACCGTACGCATCCCGCATCCCTGCTTAAAGAGTCCATAACATCCTCGTACCTTTCAGACACTACTCCGAACAACGAAAAATTCAGACGCTAGCAATCCTCTGGTTCAGTAACACAAGCCACAGCCTACACATCTTAAGGCTTACTCGGTTACGTCTCGATCGAAGGGGATTAGAGGGAATTAAATCCTTCGCTAGTCAAAATTAAATAGAACGTAACCTTCCTCAATCCCCTTCGATCTAGACACAACCGAACAAGCCCTTAAAAAGCATTTTCAAGGAATTTGGTAACTGAAACCAAACAGCGGAACTTGATTCTAGATAAAAGCATTGGGAAACTATGCCCTCAGTCGTTGTGTAGGGCCAATGCAAGTCGCACCATACAACGATCTAGAGACATATCGGTTGTCAGATCTTGTTGAGCAAGAGGATCCAATGCTATCGTCTGGGGAGTGGAGACCAGCAGACCCAAAACACAGGGCAGTTTAATTATTAACCTGCTGAACTGTAATGAAAGTCTTCTGATGCCCTACAAGATAAGCACAGGTAAAATAACTTAGGGCTCACATTATACCATCAGCTAGACTGAGCCCTTCAAATATTAGGGGCCGAACAACAAAACCAGATCACAAAAACAACTCATGCTACCCTATACATAATTTTTTTTTTCGTGAACGCGCAGGAGAGCTGCGCATCATTAAATTAAGAGAAGAAACAGTCCAAAATGGACCAAAGTACAATGGCACAAAAGGCCAAACACAAGACCACCAAAACCTGACCAAACACAAGACCACTAATACATGCTACGCACAGGAATGCAGCTGCCCTCTGCACAGGACAGCAGCACAAGTGTCAGCAGGCCGCACACCCACACAACTTCTCTTCACTAAGCCCCCAATAGAACCCTTGATCTGAAAATTGCAGCACCAGGACCCAAAGCCTCAAGATGTCTAGCACCGGCAAGCCTCCAACACTCAAACTCATCCAGAAAAACTGATTTTATTCCCTGAAAAGAAGGCCTGACGTCATCAAAAACCGCCTTATTACGATGCAGCCATAAACACCAAGCCCCCAAGATGATGATACTGTTAAAGCCTCTTCTTTTGGATTTGTGCACTTGCTTACACACCTTCTCCCACCAGTCAGCAAAATTGGACTCATTAGAGGCAGGAGAAAGATTAGCCAGCCCCAAGGAAGAGAGAATGTAGAACCAAAATTGCCGCGCAAAAATGCAAGTGCAAAGGAGGTGTTGGATATTCTCCGAATCTTGATCACATAAAGGACAAACCTCAGGATAAGCCAACCCTCTTTTCTGCAGTCTATCAGCTGTCCAACATTTATTTCTTATTGCCAACCAAAGAAAAAATTTGCATTTGGGTGGAGCCCAAGTCTTCCATAACCTCTTCCATGGTTCGAAGGTAATCGAACCCATGAAAAATGCCCTATAACACGACTTCGAAGAGAACTGACCAGAGGAAGAATGAATCCACACATGTCGATCCGCCTCCTGAGTGAGCACCACTCCCCTTAAAGCATCCCAAAGGCTAAGATATTGCTGCAGCCCAAGCAAACTAAGAGGGGTCTCAATGTCACTGATCCACTGCCAATTCTGAAGAGCATGGGCCACCGATCTAGAAGAAATAGCTCGTTTCCCAACATTAGCCACAACAGCAGGGGCAAAATCTTGGATACAAGACCCATCCAACCACCGATCTGTCCAAAATAAAGTATTATGCCCATTACCAACCAGAGAAACAATAGAAGCAGTAAAGAATCTCTTGACAATTTGTTGAATAGGCAAGTCCAAACCAGACCACGGCTTGGTAGGATCAGTTTTTTCTAGCCATAGCCATTTAGCTTGCAGCGCCCAACTCTGGTACAGCAGGTTAGAAATCCCAAGCCCACCGAGATCCAAAGGCCTTGTAACAATGTCCCACGACACAAGGCAATTGCCACCATTTACCTCCTTTCTTCCTTTCCAAATAAATCCTCTCCGAATCTTATCTATAGAATTAATCACCCACTTGGGGATTTTCATTGCAATGAGAAGGTAGATCGGGATGGCTGAAAGCACAAAGCGCACCATAGTTGTCCTGCCAGCGAAACTAAGCAACCGAGCCTTCCAATTAGGAAGTCGGTCTGCAACTTTCTCGACCCAAACCATGAGATCAGATTTTCTGAGCTTTTTATCTGAAAGTGGCAGTCCCAAATAAGTGCAAGGAAAGGAGGAAGCAGTGCACTGAAGAGTATTGCAGCCCATCTGTACCGCCTGCTCATTACACCTGATTGGGATAACAAAACTTTTTTGCAAATTAGATACCAATCCCGTGGCTGAACCAAAGCAGTCCAAAATCGTTTTGACACATTGAAAATCTTCCTCAAAAGGTTGAACAAAAAGGACCACATCATCAGCATAAATGGACAGTCTGTTACGGATATTAGCACCCTCCAAGCTGTGCAGCAGCCCCCTATTTTCAGCCAGGTTAAACAGACTGTTGAGAATATCCATAACCAATACGAACAACATTGGAGAGAGAGGATCACCCTGGCGAAGCCCTCTCCGGTGCCTAATAGGAATTCCAGGAGACCCATTCAAAAGCACTTGCGTAGAAGAAGAGGCCAGAATATTGGAGATCATATTTCGCCACACAGGACCAAACCCAAGATATGAAAGCACTTCAAGCAAGAAGGCCCAAGAGACCGAGTCAAATGCTTTGGAGATATCCAGCTTCAAGAGCAAACTAGAGACTCTCTTCTTGTGGAGAGATTTAATTGAATGCTGCACCAACATAAAGTTATCGTGAATCGATCGGCCTCTCACAAAGGCACTCTGATTAGATGCCACCAACTCCTGCAGATAGGGTCCCAATCTATTAGCAAGCATTTTGGTGACCAATTTAGCAAAACTATGAATTAAGCTAATTGGTATAAAATCTTTTGCAGACAAGGCATCAACTTTCTTAGGGAGAAGAGTTAAATAAGCTGAATTCAGCATCCCCAACATGTGAGTATTCCCTTGATGGAGTGAATTAATGGCAGCCAACAGATCTGATTTAATAATATGCCAACAACATTTGTAGAATTTTCCAGTAAACCCATCAGGACCAGGAGCCTTATCAGCAGGGAGAGCACCAATAGTGTCGCGAACCTCCTCCTCAGAGAAAGGTGCCTCCAGGGAACTCAAATCAATTGCAACTCTGTGGCAAGCAGCGAGGTTAAGAGAAAACGGTCTCTGGATATTAGAACCCAAAAGAATGGAGAAAAAATCGTCCAGAACCTCCTGCATTTGTTCATGGCTGGTGACAGTCCTCCCATCATTCTCCAAATGGGAAATAAAATTTCTCTTTTTGCGGAAGCGAGCCTGTAGATGAAAAAATTTTGTGTTGGCATCTCCATCTCTCAAGTAGTGCAACCGGGAACGCAAGCGTGCAACTGTCCTTTCTAAAGAAGCAAGAACAAGGCAGTGCTGTTTCAATTTCTGCAGCAACCATCGCTCATCTGAGGATAACGGCCTGCTGTCCTGCGCCATCTCCAACCTGTGCAGCACCCCACGAGCCAGTCCCAGCTGAGAATTGACATTTCCAACCGCACTATGACCCCAGGACTGCAACCTCCGCGCCAATCTTTTAAGCTTCAATGACACCCTCTCCAGAGGGCAAGAAGACTGAACCGGTTGATCCCAGGAAGCAGCAACCTCCTCCAAAAAACCCGGGAGTTTAGGCCAAAAATTCTCAAAATGAAACCTACGCCTCCCCCTAAGATCCGCATTGAGTTTAAGAATTAGAGGACAGTGGTCAGAAATTTCAGAGGCACTGCTGTAAAGAAAACAATCAGGGAAAGCCTCCTCCCAACAGGTAGAGCAAAAAACATGGTCCAGCTTAACTAGGGTGGGAACCGCCCGCTGATTTGACCAAGTAAATCTTCTACCATTCAAGGGAATCTCCTTCAAATCGAAGGAGCCAATAAGGCCTCTGAAATTGCCCAAAGAAGACCTGTTAATATTAGAATTATTCTTGTCTTCTGACTTGTAAATCTGATTAAAATCACCAGCTACTATCCACGGACCCACACAAGTATTTCTAATATCTCTTAATTCTTGGAGAAAAGCAGATTTCAAACTGTCTTGATGAGGTCCATATACCCCAGTGAACCACCAAAGAGGACCATCCGCACTTTGCAACTGAACTGAAACAGAATTGTTTTTGATAACTGAGGCAGCTGAGACAAACGAACCATCACGCCAAGCGATTAAAATACCTCCTCTGGACCCATGGGCGGGATTAAAAACAAAATTACTGAACCCGGACCCAAGAATAGTAAGAATGTTAAAATCTGAGACAGAATCCAATTTGGTTTCCTGAAGACAAACAACATCAGGTTTAAGGCTTACAACCACAGACTTGACAAAATCTCTCTTAGCACGACTGTTGAGACCCCTGACATTCCACACCAAAAAACAGCCCGGCTCCATGGAAAATAGTAAAACAAGCAACCAAGACGGGGACAGAACCAGCTCAGGCCTGCACCACCTGGGGCACCTCCCAACCAAACAGAGCTGCCAGGGCAGCAATATGATCGTTGGACAGGGCAGCATCAAACAAGCTAGCATACTTCCTAGCATCTTGGAAAGAAATATTTTCCTGCTCATCACAGAAACCCAAAAATCTGCACACTTTAGCAGCGGATTCAGAGCCCAACTCAGGGGGAAACTTCGCAACCCTCCTGCTACGCCGTGGCTTGAAATTGCTTGGTATTGTCTTTCTGCGCTTAGCAATCAGAGGAGGAGTAGGCAACAGCTGAGACGTCGGCAACACGAGATCGTTTCTGAATTCCAGCAATTGGGGTGATATCACCGATTCCTCAACCACCAGTGTCTTCTTCCTTCTGGAATAGACCTTGAAGCATCGCGGCTTGGTACTTAACCAGCAATTCAGCGAAGGTCCCGACCTCCCAAGCAGATTGATGAAAGAACTAGAAGCAACTTGTATGTCTGCAGTGCACAAATTGGAATCAACAGCAGCCAGGGCACTCGGGAGAATTGCAGCATCAACTGGATCAGCGGACCCAGGCGCCGTCAACTCTACAACCGCAGCACCAGGAATAAATGGTACAGCAGACCCATCCAAGCCATTTGGGAGAATTGTAGCATCAACTGGTCCAGCAGGCCCAGGAGCCAACAACTCTTCAACCGAAGCACATGGGAAAAATTCTGCATCAACAGGGGCAACAGACCCAGGCACAGCCAACTCATTAGCCAATACAACCGGGGGTAATGCGTCCTCGACAGGTTCAGCAGCCGACGAAGAAGAGGTTCGCGGCCCAAGCCTCGAAAGCACCGAGGGCCGAGCTGTAAGATCATGCCCAACAATGCGCCGCCTCTGCTGAAACTGATCCCTGTCATCTTCATCTTCGACAACAGGAGGCAATACCTCAGACATGTCCCCTGCCGGCCAATCACCAGGAGTAATCACCCTCACAGAAATGGGATAAACCAAAGTGCGAGGGACAATGGATCCATCCTCCCCAACAACAAGAGGTTCCTGAACATGTAGATCAATTACCGCCGGCAGGCTATCCGGAGAGAAACACCACGCTCTGAGCTTGAGAACAGCCATATCCATACTGTCTATTGAATCTGGGTGAAGTCCCTGAACCATGCACAGACCATCCAACAGGAGCTCAGCAGTTCCAACCCCCCAGAGGTGAGCAGGGACCCCTTCCAACTCGATATCCATAAGCAGAGGCAGGCTGCCCCCCCCAGAGGCCAAGGCATGACGAGACCAACGCCTGAGGTGCAGTCGGACGGGGGGAACGAAAAGCGACTGCCCAACACTAATGGCACGCGAAGCCAGCTCCTCCGAGGGGAAGAAGACAAGGAATGAGTTCGACGCAGCACGTCGTAGGTGGAGCGCGTCAGCTTCAAGCGAAACCCTTGAGGCGAGCTGCTCCAACACCACCGCGGCGCAATCAGAGCTCCCTGGCCCAAGAACAGAGACGACTAGCACTCGACGAAGGTCAGCCTCGGCATGATCAACCTCCCTGGAGCGACGAAGGAACTTCACAACACGAGCAGGCCCTCTAGGCGAATGAATAGACACCTCCTGACCAGAAACAGCACCGGCAACCTTCCTCCTCCTCTGTCCACGACGAGTACGCTTCTTCAGCACACCAGGAAGGACTGCCTCCATTGCACCAAGGGGAGCCGTCACCGAAGAGGACTCCCTGGAGACCGGACGCCACACCTGGGCACGTCCAGACAGAGAAGCGGCCCCCCTACTGACTGGGCGCCACACCCGAGCAGGTCGAGAGGGGGACAGGGGCGACCGCCGGGAAGGGCACGAGAGCGCCCGATGACCAGGCCGCCGGCAGGAGAAGCAGCGAACTAAACCCTGGCACGCAGCAGCACGATGGGAAGAGGAGAAGCAATTGAAGCATTTCCCGCGCAAGTCGACAGGGACAGGTCTTGGCAGGGGCTTTGAAGTTCCAGCAGTGGCACGTCGAGTCCGGCGACCTTCCACTCTTATCCAGCCATCGCCATCAACCACCTCGGCGGCGCCACCAGAAGCTGGAACATCAGCAGCCAGCAACACCTCCCTGTAAGAACGCCTGGACGCGCCGCGAACCAGAGCAACCGCCGAAGAATGGCCGCCCTCGTCACTCCAACGCTGGGCCTTCGAACGCCCGCCAGGGCAGGGGAGAGGAGAAACGGCAGCAGCGGCCGACGCCGGGGAAGAAAGTGCAGTGGCCGCCGGCCTCGGAATGAGAACCGGCGTGGGGCTGGTAGAGGAAGAGACAGAGACAGGGGCGTCGGCCAAGGCAGGGAGGCGAACGACAGGTGGAGGGAGCCGAGGAGGCGGGAGGGGAAGCGTCATCCCGCCCCAAGATCGTCTCCTGGCTTCAGGGTGCTTCTTCCCTATACATAATCAGTTGCGAGAGAGAATGATGCCCTCTATGCAACCTCCATCATTTAACCATCCCGTGAAAAAGTCGTTATCTTTTCATGCATTACTTTACTTGACAGCATAATGGCAGTAATGACATTCAAGTGTTCAACTTTGAAAAAGCAATGGGCAATGGCATAGAACAGATGGTAAATTATTCTGTCAGCTAATGGAACATGTTACTGTAGGATTTCTTATATCAGACACAAATTCAAAGCATGATTCATGCCTTTTTTTAACGAGCCCTGGGAAACTCGTCTGGACCAGGCAGCGCGCGTTCATAGGCATTCAGATCCAAGGGCCTGGGGTGGACTGACCTGCCTGGATGAGTGCTCCCAAGGCAGGGTGCCAAATTTTGGCTACTATAGAAACAATAACAGATATATCTACATACAATTTTCTATGTGGATAGAATATCTGCTTCTTGGATACTCTACCAAATCGCACCCACAACCAAGAGAATTTCAGGAGTAGATTAATTGGTCTAGCTACATTAAGGTTATATGGGATGGATAACATCATTCATCACCCGTGTCCATTTTCTACAATAAGTTATCCTACAGAGAATTTTGAAGCAAAACATAAATACTTCAGGTTTGTTTTTCCAAGCACTGTTCCTGCTTCAGAAGGGCTGGTGCAACCCACAATGCCATCACCATGGGTTTTAAGTTGTTGCCTAGGCATCTAGTCGCGAAGTCTAGGCGTCAGCACACAATTTTCTGTCTGAAAGAGGACGATGAAGTAGGGCGTGGGAGTTTCGCGCGCTGGGGAGATCAACTGGAGTTGTGTGCTAGCAGGAAATTGCACGACTACAATCCCCGCAATCATTCTTCACCGTCTCCTGTGCGCCAATACACATAGCAGGGAGAAGGGGGCAAACCTAGTATTTGGCAGCGCAAGGCCAGAAGCCAGCTGCTACAGACCATTTTGGTCCATCGATTCATGCCTGATGCCTCCCTTGTCCCTCCTTTGACTCATTCCTCCCTCTCTCCACCGATTTATGCCTTCAATTCGTGCATCCATCCTTAGCATCCTCTTCTCCACCAATTGACGCCTTCAGTTCGTGCATTATTCCTCATCTCGACCAATTTGCACCTCTGATTCACGCATCCTTCCTCTGCCCCCCACCAATTCCCATCCCCATTAGCATGTTGTCACAATCTCATGGGCACACATGTATCTCTCTCTCTCTCATACACCTCCCTCTTATGGTTGTTGCTTGAACGTTGCATTGCCCCTCCAGCTTGTGTCTGCTCTGCTGTGATGCACCTGCTTGTGCCTGGATGTGAAGTTGTGAACTGCTCCGCCTGCTTGTCCTAGACTGCTAGTGCTAGGTGCCCAGCAGTCCAGCACTTGTGTTTTGTGCTCTGCAAGTTTGCTGCTGCATAGCCATAGATCCAGAGTGCTTCACTGCTATGGGTGAATGTGTGCCTGTGCTTTACTGCCTTTAGTTAGTTTGTTCATTTTTAGCTGATTACAGTTTACAGATTGTGATATATGTCTCTGTGTTCTGTGACAGCTCACAGCTACATCAACAAGTTCGTTCATGCTGCTCCACTGTAGGTTGGAATGTATGTGTGGTGTTCCCTCACCACAAGCTTAGGTGTCTGGAAGGGGGTGGGTCACCTCGCCTTACGCCATCATAACCATGCCTGTCACTAATGATTAATGTTGTTTTGTACTGTCATCTTTTTTATTCAGATAACAACTTGACATCAATTTGCATTTTTGTGGTACTTGAAACATCCAGATAGCTGTTCAGGATTAACAAGAATTGATAGGTCAGGCTAATTGTATAGTTTTCTTTTACTGAAGTTTAATAACAATGACACCCTTTTGCTCTAGATGCTATTTTTTCAGTGTCAACAACAAACACCTAGGAAGATCTTGGTCATTTTAAATTGGTATGTTAAGTAAGGACGTGGTTTGGGCTGCACCCTCCATGTTGTTACACGGAGAGCTAAGGGAAAAATTATAATGAGCATACCAGGTAAGAATAGCAAGGAAAAGTTGGATGAATGTCTGATATAAAGCACTCAATACAAAAATGCAGAACAAATTAAACGCAGCCGCTAACTCTTAGATTGCTTCTTCATTATAAACAAAACTAAGCCATTTTGTGTTAGCTTGAGCATCTGAATTTGCTATATTGACAGCCCCTTAGCGCGCACCGACTCGAGGCGTTGCATCAAACGCTTCGAGGGCAAATAAGCAAAATGGAAAACCAGACCACACCAGGACGATCGGAACGCGAGGAGCTTACCAGAGGCTATGGCGCAGTGGCAGCAGCACCCTCCGCGGCGGCGGCTGCCGGCTTCAGAGCCGGCGGCGGTGGCTGGTGGTGGGAGACGACGAGCGGGGGTCTGGGCGCGCGCCTCTCCGCCTCGGCCTGCTTGCGCGCGTTGTACATCTCCTCGGTCTCGACGGCGACGAGGCGCTTCACCTGGGTGAGCATCCCGAGCAGCGACGGCGTGGTGCGGTGCTCGACGGTGCGGTGGCAGCGGCGGAGGCGCATGGCCTCGAGCGTGCGGCGGTGGAGGCGGCGCGTGCCCGGTAGGCCCCGCACCAGCGTGATGTACAGCCGGGGACTCCACGCCACCGGCACCCGCGACTTGAACGCGTTGAACGCGCTTCCGCTCATCTCCGCGCCTCCCCCCTCTTCCGGCGATCTCCTTCCGCTCGTGGTGTGGAGGCTGCGGCCGCTGGATGCCTAAACCTAGGCGAGGACTGGCGACCCGAGACTGAGAGGGTTGGGCCGGTTGACTCTGAGGTCCACCAGCTTGAACCTTGAAGGCGATCATCACATGGGCCAAGGAGGCTGCCGAGATAGAGGGCTATCGGCCTGTTTGGTGGGATATGTCCACAATTTTGGCATTCAGCTGTGACCTGTTTGCTTCATCATTGATGTTTTTTTTAACAAGTGCTTGATTATTGATGTTACTTTAACTCTTGGCATGCACAATGCTGCTTATATGATTGCTATCCATCGTAATTCTAATATCGAAGAACCACCTCCATTCACAAACACAATGGTGGCCCTAATGGGATACGACTATACGAGGAAACATACAAGTATTGAAAGTAGCATTAAGAGTGAAAAAAGTGTTTTCCATTGGATAACCGTAGAATCCACTGTGCAATGATGTTTAATGTCTACTAGTTAGTTTCCATATATTACTATGTTGTTTCTATGTATGATAGAAGTAGACCCTATTTGTATTTTGAAATTGTTAGTATATTATAGATTATGATGTCTATCATTTATGTAATGGGAACGCATATGAACTACAGTGGTAGATACTGAGCTCTTTCCACTCACCACGGTTTGATCCCCGTCACTCCCATTTTTTTGCTCGCCGCGGGAGAAGCCCCTAGCTGACACGCGCGCTTGGGAGAATTCAAATTTGCTGGCATAAGATTCTATATTGTTCTCGTCTTTATAGATTGTAGCTGCAGCAGTCCAAACAGTCGGATTTAATTCGAAGCGAACAACTCTGCAACTATAATCCATAGAATCAAAATATTGTAGAAAAAACAGAAGCCGGTGGATTAAAGCCACATTGACGGGTTGATTAAGATGTGCAGTTTGCGACTGCTAATCCGTAGGATGATGCAGGAGAAGAGACCAGTTATATATAGATTATGACGTGACAGCGCCGGCCTAAACGACTGCGTTGGCAGTTTATGGTGCTGTACCGGACTCATAGGAGTGCGATCTCTGCGAATTCAGGAAATTAACAAAACAACAGTGCTCAGTGTCAGTATCTCACTGCAGAGTATGCAATGATTGCACATCAACCAGCATTAGTTTACTCTAAAATAGCACTGGAGCTCAATAGTTTATAATCTACAGAAAGAGTACTGGCGCAGTTCTGTTTTCATTTTATCAATCTATCCCGGTTCCCGACCCAATTTACATCCAGCAATACCAAGCAATTTCTCCACTCCTTTCGAAATAGTTTACGCTGAGCTCTGCAAGATTCAAAGCTCACCACAACAGAAGTAGGAGAAACAGCCCTCTTGGGCGGCGTGGCATTGCCAACAAAATCACAGTCCAAAGCCATTTTTTCTGCTCTCAGTTACCAGCACCAGCAAGGATCAGAAGGACGGGAAGAATTTGTTGAGGTTGAACGGGAGGGAGTAGAACTCCTCGCTGCGCGGGTCGGTCTTGAAGGACCTGAACCTGTCCCAGAAATGGTGGCCCCGGTCCTTCCTCGCGACGCCATCGCGCCTGTGCAGGGTGTTGTCCAGAAAATACGCCACCGCCCCGCCAACAAGCGCCTTCGAGGAAAACACCACGTTGATCATATCGTTGAACTGGACATGATGAGCACAATGAAAAAGTAACATCTCTTAGTCTGCAGTTCTGAGCTCTCGGTGTGCCAAATGAGCAGTAAAGCCTAACTAGGAGGTGACTTCAGAAGCACACGACACCAGAAAACAATGTCACAGAAACCATGATGTCTATAGACTTTAAACTATGATGCAATGCAGTGGTATCAAACTTCATTGTGCAAGATGTCGTGTGCGAAACAAACACCCGGGGTATAGAAATATATATCAGCGCAACTCAGATGTGTTTTACGCTAGATCTTACCCATCTTGCACGCGTGTGCACTGGACCAAAGCCCGCGACGGAAGTGTATTCGTTGAAATACTGTGGCACCGACAGACCCATAAACAAGGAGAATCCCAGGATGAACTTTGTTCGGAAGCTGTTCAGGTTGCAGAACTGTAGGAACCCAACACCTGCCATACCTGTTTGTACACGAGAACGCATATCCTTTTTTTATGATTCAACGATCCTATACAAAATAAAGGGATGCAAAAGTGTAAGATTTGCTTCTTGCTACATACCAACATATGCGAAGAGAAGACAGTATACAGCTGCGATAACTGGGCCGGGAATTGATGCGAAAACAGCCCCGAATTTACCTATAATAAAGGCATCACAAACAAAAAAACATTGCCATTACAGATGGTTGATTCTCATTAGAAGTGCATGAGCATGGTATGAATTGGTTCAGTTGTATCTGTCCAGATAACGAGCTTAAACAATCCAGTATTAAAGTATTACGAGCCAAAAATTAGTTGCATACATGGTCACATAAAAGCATGAGCCATACCAAGGATTGAGAAGAATATCATAAATCCAGCAGAAATCTGCACAACACGTCTACTACCAACGCGTGTCAAAGCGAGCAGCCCAGCATTTTCGCTGTTCCATAACAATGTTCAAAATCAGACAAATGTTGTATAGCATTCAGACCACATGATCACACACACTGCAAAAAGTAGCTGCAGCAGTTATCTAACGATCTACTTACACAGATACAGTGGTTCCATTGGCAGTTCCAAATAATCCACCCAGCAAAATGCCAACTCCCTGGAATGGCACATAGAAAGATTAGTTAGATATAAGGCAGTTAGATGATCAATGTCATTCAAAATTTCCAGATACACTAGCTGCAAACTAAGGAATTTGGACGATACCTGCCACCCGATGCCACGGCTCATGACGGAAGGAGGGCATGGTGTTGCGCTGGCATACCGTGAAACAGCGATAAATGCACCGGTGGACTGCACAGGAGTATTAGCTTCAATAAAGATGCTCATGCAGTCCCATTTAGGACTAGGATAACAAAGCTGCAACAAATGTCATTGGTTTATTCAAATAACATACCTCCACAAGAGCAACAAAAGAAGCTGCCATCATAGCAAAGGCTTCACCAGCATCAAAGGTTGGAGCTCCCCACTGAAACGGATAGGGTACACTTATCCTGCAAATTGTAGGTCAATAATCTATCAACCCAGTAGCCAAGTAGGGTCTTTGCAGGATTGTTACATTCTGAACAAGCACTCATAACATATAAAAGCTCTCAGTCTTCTTTGGCTGGGAAAGAAAGAACACTCAAAAGGGCTGCATTATATTACCATGGAGCGCCCCCAACAAGCCCAGATCGATCAGTGCGGCAGTGGAATTGGGTCTTGGGAGCAGCATTCTTATAGGCACCGCCGACCGTCAGGAAGAAGGCGTAAAGCCAGATGAGGACGACGGACATTATGACAGCAAACCGCTCAAAGGCAGTACTCAGCAAGGGGACCAAATGTGGTACGTACTGCAAAAGAGAAACAGGAATTGCACATTCTTCTCAATGATCCAGCAGCAACCGTTTTGGTTGAAATCACACACAGTAGGAATTCCTGATGCATCCCACTACCTGAGAAAGTGCAACCAGCAGTAAAATCTGTGGAAGACCGATCTCTACACATTTGGCAACCTGCAGGGTAAAGTAAATTCATGTTACTATCTCACTGTTCCTTAGTACATCATGCCGCTGCCGGGGTGCGAGCTGCCCACGGCCGCCGGGGCACGGGGCGAGCACGGCCGCTGCCGCGCGGGGCTGCGGATGATGCCGCGAGGATGCCCCAGGGATGCGCGGTTCCATGGAAGACGATGAGCAAAGGAAAAAAAAATCCTCTCCTGTGAAAAGGTGTGGAAAAAAATGCAAGAAAACAGTTTGACCGGTGAAGCTAAGCTGTACGGGGCCTTACACTTGGAAACCCCAGTTCATAGAGGCCGAATCCGACGAGGGCGACCAAGGGAGCAGCAGACAGCGGGCTCAGCAGCCTGCAGCAGGAGTTAGCAGAGGCAGATGGGGTCGTCGACGACGACAAAAAACACCGGGACCTGAACACACGAGGAGGGCCGAGAGCGGGAGACGAACCTGACGACAATGCGCCAAAGGCCACTGAAGCCAATGATGATTTGGAGGGTGGAGGCCACAATGAGCGCGCCTTGCGTGCCCCGCATGATGCGCACGAATTTCTGCAGCCAGCGAAGAGATTAGTCGGCAAGCCAGACAGTCGGAACTTGGAACTGGAAGCGGGCAGGACAGCAAGGCGCGCCTCGTGGGGATCGGCAATGCCGCTGTAGCGGCCGGCGAGGATGATGGAGATGGTGGGCGCGACGAAGGTGTAGGAGCCACCCATGACGGCGGGGAGGCGCGTGCCGAGGAAGCTCTGGATCAGCGTGTTGATCCCGGCCACGAACAGCAGCGTCTGCACCACCCGCGCCTTCTCCTCCTGCGCGAGAGAGAAAAAAGATGGAAAGCGGCGAGCTTTCGCGTCAGGCTGCGGGCACCGGGCACTGGCGGCGGACGCGCGCACACACACTCGTATAGAGAGAGAGAAAAAAAAATGGAAAGTCGGGGAGGAACGTACATTGCCGCCGCCCATCTGGGGGACGAGCGCGGTGGGGATGATGACGGTGGTGCCGAGCATGACGAGGTAGTGCTGGAAGCCGAGGAGGACGGCCTCCGCTGCATTGCAAACAAACAGAGGAGACGGCGTGAGTCTCGAGCCCACGAGAGAGATCCGAGAAGCAAGGCGCGCAGGCAGCGGCGGCAAGGACAGTGGACAGAAAGGCGGAGGAGGTAATGGAGAAGGAAGGGCGTACGCCATGGGGGCGGGCTGGTGAGGCAGTAGGAGACGGAGGGCAGCTGGTCCCTGACGGCGTGCGGCTGCAGCTCCTCCTGCTTCGGCGCCGGCGCCGCCATCTCAGGAGCTGTACTGTACTTTTGCGTTCGCTCTTGTTGCTCCTTCTCCCTCCTCCCCTCTCTCTCTCTCTCTCTCTCTCTCTCTCTCTCTCTCTCTCTCTCTCTCTCTCTTCTCTCCGATTGACGGGAACTGAGGGAGCTAGCGGGGAGTGCGAGGCTGCGAGCTACAGAACGCCCTCGTGGCGACGCGCGATTTGAAGCAGCCGGTCTGCCGGTGCGGTGCCGATGCGTGGGTGGGGAGGCGCAGGCGCAGGCACGAGGCAGCGCACCAACGGCAGGGGCAGGGCACTGATGATTCCGCGCCGCGGTGACTCACACGCACGCCGCGGCTGCCACTGCCACGCACATCCAACGGCTCCCCCGCGGCCTAGGCCGAGCAGTAATGTTCTCTTCCACCGTCCGGCGGCCGAGCACAGGCACCCGCGTCAAACCGGGTCTCCACCCCGTCGTCGTCGTCCTGCCATATCCACGTGATCCTTCACCAGTTTCTCTGCACCCCGTACGCAGCCGCCCGCCGGGCGTACTGGAACTGGAGCAGCGGTGGTTGCCTTGCCTCCGGCAGGCATCCGCGCGCGTAGGTGCCGAGTTATTACGGCCATAATTTCCACGCGGCCACGCCTGACATCCTGTGGTACGGGTAGGGATGTAATCGAATCGAATACGGACGGATATCACAGAAATCATATTTGTTTTTATATTTTTATTCGGATTCGAATTTGAATACAGATAGCTCCGGATACGAATACGAATACGGATATTCTCGGATACAAATACGGATAGCTGTGTGTCGAATACAGAACTAGTCAGTAACGAATTTTTTGTCGGATATCATGTAATACATCATTCCACACATATCATGGTTCTAATCATGTATCCACTCCTTGAGTCCAAACATTTTTTTAGTATTATGTGTACATATGTCATGTTTTTTTTATAAAAAATCATGAATTTTTAGCCTATACACGTGTTATTAATTTATTTTCAATAAAACCATCAAATACAAATAAGTTACCAAAACTAATAAACATTCTATAAAAATATAACCTGAAGTCTCCACATGAAAATGATAAAGTGAACTTGGATACTTAGAGTGATTTCACGTGTAATTCACACAATAAGTGAAAGTGAAATGAAAGAAACACTATCATATTGTAGATTTTATGGTCCAAATATTTTGGAGGATTATATGTGGACATATGGTATGCCTCCATAAATTTTCATGAATTTCTGAGACTATTTGTGTATTATTAATTTCTTTCTAAAAAAAATAAAAAAATGCACACAGCTATCCGAATAAGATATCCGGATATCTGAGAAGATTTATCCGAGAAAATATCCGGATATTCGATATCCGACGGATATCAGACATATTGTATTCGAATTCGATATCCGAACAAAATATCCGTATTCGTATCCGTTATCCAAAAAAAAGTCTGGATATCCGAAAATTCTATCCGAACCAGTGTTCACAATCTTCGAATCCAGATCTGGACGGATATTTTCCGAACCATATTACATCCCTAGGTACGGGTACCCCTCCAACAACAACAAAAAAAACACCACGCTTGACCCATGGCATATTGGCATAATGTGGCATGACCATTGATTGGCCGCACCGCAAGCTCACTCGCTCGCGCACTCCGTTTTGATCGCTCGAGTGTATACCATACCGTCATGTGACATCCGGTCTCTGTTGCTTGTATCGGAGATAGAAGAGGAAGCTGGCACCACGAATGAAGATGGGTCGATCTCACATCAGTGATCGCTGCCGGCCAAGGAACGTCACAGTACGAGCGTTGCTCTGTTTCTATTCTGTTTTTACATATCCGACATACGGTGCTTACAGACCTTATACACGGCTGGCCAACCCACGCCACAATTCTGCAGTAACAATCAATCTGGCCTAGCTACGACCCATACCCTTCTACTATTCTTCATCCGTGCCAGCTTCCTCTTCTATCTCCGATACAGCAACACAGTCTGTATGGGTCGTAGCTAGGCCAGATTGATTGTTACTGCAGAATTGTGGCGTGGGCTGGCCAACCGTGTATAAGGTCTGTAAGCACCGTATGTCGGGTATGCAAAAACAGAATAGAAACAGAGCAACGCTCGTACTGTGGCGTCGTCCAAGGCGATTTTCCTGGGTCGATCTCACGTCGATGATCGCTGCCGGCCAAGGGACGTCACAATTGGTATCAAAGGCTCTTCTCTTCCTTGGCGTGGGTTGTGTTTGATCTTGCGAATCTCGGCAAGGGCGCAGAGGTTGGAGTCGTGTGTTGCAGAGATCACGTACATCCCTGGTTGGAGGAGCGGCAACAGCCTTCGGTGTGGAGGAGCGGCTGCGACTTCAGTGTTACGACAGCGTCACCAAGCCTTCACCGACGACTCGCTCTGTCTTCAACACCTAGGGATTTCGCGACCGCGCGCGGTCTTTCGACAACCATCACGGTTCTGCGTCAAACCCTCGTCGTCTTCGATTTCTGGGCCGACGAGCTGTGTTGGCTAGGGTGTCTGGTGGCGTGTGGTGGCGGTGATTGGATTTCAGGCGGCGTGTGGTGGCAGTAGACTTGGGGTATCTCAGCTGTTCGACACAAGGCATCACTGGTTTTCTTCAATCCGGTTCGTCGCGCAGCGTAGTGTGGGCTCTCTGTTTCACTCAGTCCAAGTTGCTGCTACGGTCATTAGCAGCCCGGAAGGCGTGTTGGTGTTGAAGAAGGTCAAGACAGTCCCAGCAATCAAGCCATTTGTGCAGTCTCGGCTGGTGTTGGTTGCCATGGCGTTGGAAGCGAAACAGAGTGAGATTCGTTGGGAAAAGATGATGGCAGCTTTGGATCAGCTGACAGGGAAACTATAGGTGATGGAAGGCGTCCATCGTCAATTGCTTGGGCAATTAGTCCCGATCCATTCGGGGTTAGCAGCAGAGGTGGCAGGACAGGAGGTGGCGGGTTTGAGGTTGGAAGTCGTGGCTAGGGATATGGAGATGTTGCCTGAGGAACGGAGTTGGGTGGGTCCAAGGTCTGTTGAACAAGGCAGTCAGTGTGGGCTTGATGCACAAGGTGTTGGAGGTATGGACCTTCCGGTGTTTGATGAAATGTCTCACAACAGCGGGGAGGAGGTGATTGCCCTATTCTCTGAAGGTTTTGATTATTCAGTGTTCGGTGAAATGCCACTTGAGAATGTGATTTGGGATGAGGAATATGGGCATGATGATATGTCAGATCAGCTAGCACAAGATGAGGATTACTTAGTTGCTGCCACGATGCAACCAACTACACATCCCAAAGATATGGTCACTCTTTCCAGATGTGTTCATGAAAAGATGCCTGAGATAATGGGAAGCATGAAGAGCACATTGTTTCCCAACTTTTGCAGCATGTTTAGTGTTGTCGACCAGCAGCAGGTAAAAGTTGTCTGGGACTCCGAGTGTCAAAGGGAAGGTGAAGATTATGCTTCAGATCATGGTGATGAGTTCATCCAGGTTGTACCGCTTGTGAGTCAATCAACTCTTTACTCTAAGGAATTGTTGGAGCAACGTGTTGCTAGTCCTGCAAGGATGCATCCATCTGAAGCAGTTGCTAAAGGTCCAAGATGGACTGGCCTAATTGCGCCTGGATTCAATCAGGGTTGTTTAGATATGTCTACCAACACCGATGGTTCTGAAGATTGGTTCCACAACCATGAAGAAGGGCTTGAGAGTGCAGAAGTTTGGTCAAAATATTCCTATGTGGACCCTTCGAAGTGCCATATGGAAGTAAACGGGGTGGCCACGGCAAGGGAGGAGAAGGTACAGCATGATGAACCACAAGCTGCTGCCTCAAGTGTGAAATATGATGAGCCCAAGGATGGGATCAAGCAGTACACATGTGTCACATGTGCTTTTGATAATGTTCTTGAGTTCCTCATCCGGTCTGGAAGGAGTTTGCCAGAGGCTGTGATGATGATAATCCCTGAGGCGTGGCACAATGATGTTAACATGGACCCTGGAAAAAAAGATTTTGGACGCGTGCTCATGGCTAGTGAAGTTGGAGTGCTTGATGTCCCTAATGACGATGTGATGAGAAAGGACAGGCTAAACCTAGGTATGATGTTTTTTGTTGATTTTGAGAAGCATTGTATTGTGGATGATGATGCATTGAAGAAACAATACTCTAGAGCTTGCCCGTATGGGGAGTGGCTTGAGAGACAAAAGATACAACTTGTGGATATTATAGAATCTGTATCTGAAACTGAGAGAATTGCTCCTAGGATTAGCACGCTTCCACAAAATAATGAGAACAAGGAAGACTTTGGTATTCATGGAATTTTGGCTCTGCAGAAAACCTTTGGGTACACGGTAGAAACATTCAAAATGTTGCTGCTACCAATGGCCAAAAATGGTGTGGAGGCTCTAGGATCCATGGAAAACAATATTCCCCTCGTTGTTATGTCAAACAGAGAGAAGCTGCATTTTGATTATTTCAAGCAAATGTTTGCTCAGGTTACAAACCCACCAATCGACCCAATTAAAAGAAAAAATGTCACATCCATGGAGTGTGTGATTGGTCAAAAAGGATACTTATATGAAACAACAGACAATAGGTACTATGGGAAAGATGCGAAAGGGAATAATTATGATGGGTGGTGCTGGCCTGGATCATCATCCTTTTCTGACACGTTGATTCCTGAGATACATGAGTGGTGGGCTGACACATTTTCCTCTGAAAATTTCAAGGGATCAACTTCAACGTTGTACATTTTGAATGATATGGATGAGCCATCTGTCTTCAATGACCCTGAGATCACCATGCCAAGGGAAGCAATGCACTATGGAGATATTGAGCACCGAGAATTGCATCAGGCATATGGGTATTTCTTTGCGGGAAGTCAATGGTATAGTGTAGTTTGGATAATCAGACCTTGGAATCCAGGTCTTCAGCTATGTCGTGTTTTTTCTTGGGGACAAGCAATGTTTCGAGGGGGTGGTAATGTGACATCCGGTCTCTGTTGCTGTATCGGAGATAGAAGAGGAAGCTGGCACGAATGAAGAATAGTAGAAGGGTATGGGTCATAGCTGGGCCAGATTTTTTTGTTACTACAGAATTGTGGCATGGGCTGGCCAGCCGTGTATAAGGTCTGTAAGCACCGTATGTCGGGTATGCAAAAACAGAATAGAAACAGAGCAACGCTCGTACTGTGGCGTCGTCCAAGGCAATTTTCCTGGGTCGATCTCACATTGGTGATTGCTGCCGGCCAAGGGACGTCACACGTCATCATGTAATGTATATATGCTCGGTGTTTAAACGTGCTACACGATCATTTTGGTGAAAGCGATACACCACCTCTTTAGAAATTAGAACCAAGGAATTTAAGGCCTGGCTGAGATTGCTTTCTCTATATTCTTACTAAACATACATAGTTCCATAAACCTTGATCCGGAAAAAAACAAAAATAACATATACAAAAACTAGGGTTCCGTGAAACTGCTCTAAATCTATTGATTTTCTAAGTTCGTAGGACAAGCTCTGTGCAGTGAAAACACTTATGCTTCAATGATACACATACATATACCTAGGTTATCGCGGATATGGTTCTCTGCTTTTTAATGTCAAAAACGTAGTGCACGACGTTGCTGTGCAGGGCAATGTGCAGATAACAACTTCACTTTTAACATCAGCCATGGAATAGTTTTCCTTACCAATGATTTTCCACCATACTATTTTATTCTCCTGAAGCCAACCCGTCGTAATCTGTCGCGACCGGTGTGCCGGACGCGCCTCAATGACTGAAGCCAAAGTGTCTAAGCCTAGGTTAGTGGCCTAAGTATGCCAGATGTCATGGAGTCTGTAATCAGGGCACCGCATGTGGGCCCAGTCGTCAGTGCCTAAGTGCAGAGTATGTAATAAGCGAGACTTGGGAACTTGAGAGACAAGAAAGAAAAGAAACAGAAACTTGCCGCCGAAACCTTTCCTGGCGAGCGCCCACCTCTCCCTCGTTCGTTTGAGTACGCACCTCACGCCATCGGAGATCCTCGGTGGCCACGGGGCACAATAGTTGGTATCAAAGCCCAGTTGATCTTCGGCACGCTACCGCGAGTGTCTGCATATTCCGTCGATCGTCACCGTAATAGGCACGAGTTTGGTGAGTTCTCGACGTTTGCCACGCAGCACCGGCGGCGTCGATTGAATCCCCGTAATTCCCACGCCACCACGGTCCGATTTGCGGGTAGTCTCCACGGCGCCGCCGAAACCTTCCGTCCAGACTCGTTTCGTCCTAGACGTGATGGCCGTCGCGGGGGAACGCGAGGAGGAACACTGGAATCACCTCAATCAGAGCATTGATCTGTTGTTTACAAGGTTGGGCGACGTCACGTGCGCACAAGAGCAGATGCAGATCCACCAGGACTTGGGGGTGAAGGCTATGGAGCAGGTTCTCAAAGATCAAGCCACCTTCGCGCAACAACTCGAAGCCACAGGCAAGGCGGTGGATCTTCTCACACGCGAGCGCCGACCTTCGGTGGAGTGGGACACTTCCTCACAGTTCTTCACGGAGGCGCAACCCTCTCTGCATCAGCGTCCACCCCGTCCCGCTGGTTACCACCCTGGTGAGCATCATCATCATCGCCCCCACCAGTTATTCCTCGCGATTGGAATGAAGGTATGCAAGGGTATCGTCATACCACACCCAAGTTGAACTTTCCAGAGTTTAATGGGCGTGATCCATGTATCTGGCGGCAGCAGTGTGAGGATTTCTTTCTGTTCTACAATGTTCCTGAGCACCTTTGGGTTACTTCTGCAACAATGCATATGAGGGATAATGCTAGGAGGTGGATGGAGGTGCAGCGCCTCAAGGGGGGTTTTCCTTCCTGGGCCCAATTCATGACCGATGTGGAGGATAAATTTGGTGCTTATGATTATGATCATGCTATGCAGGATTTGTTCACTCTAAAGCAAACTGGTTCAGTTGATGAATTTTATTTCCAGTTTCAGTCTCTGTAATTTCGGCTAGAGATGCATAACAGTGGTTTTGACATAATGTTCTTCATCAATCAATTCACTCGCAATCTAAAACCCGAATTGGCTGCGCTGGTCCAATCTCACATACCTCGTACAATGGAACAGGCGGTGCATATTGCCAAGATTCAAGAAGCCTTATTCGATCGTCCACAATTCAAGTACAGTAAACCTGCATTTCCACACAAGGCTCAGTTTGGAATTTCTGGTCGCCCTGAGGTAAAGATGAGTTCTACTTTCAATTCTCCACTGACTAAAGAACGTCAGAAGAGGGACTATTGTCGGTCCAATAATCTATGTTTCTATTGTCTGGCTCCTTTTGACCCTGCTCATTTAGCCAACTGTCCCCAAGTCCCAAAACACAGTTGAATGTCGTCGTGGTGAATGATTTGGATATTCCTCTCACAGAAGATATTCTTCATCAGTTGGACATGGAAGATGCTCTTTCCTCTGAGTTTGGTCAGTTGTCCCTAAATGCACTTGCAGGAACTGATACGGGCCATACATTGAAACTCCGAGCTATGGTAAAAAACAAGGTCATGCTGACCCTTGTCGACAGTGGGAGCTCGCACAGCTTCGTCAGTGCCGCTTTCCTGAAGACTTGTGGTATTCCATCTACACCTCGGCCGCCTTTAACAGTGAAAGTAGACAATGGAGAGCTACTGGTGGTTGACCAGCAAGTTCATCAACTCGAGTGGTGGATTCAGGGATACACCTTCTATTCAGATATGTTGGTACTGGACTTTGGGGCTTTTGATGCCATTCTAGGCTATGATTGGTTAGCTCCGCTTAGTCCCATGATCTGCCATTGGGAAGATAGAACTCTGGATTTTCAGTATCATCACCAGTCAGTGCATCTACAAGGAATTATCCAAAATCAGTCCATTCTTCCAGAGGTTTCTCCACATGAGCTGGTCAAGTGGGCAGCAGGCAATGATATTGCAGCTTTAGCTATCATCGAAATTCTTTCACAGTTGCCAGATACCAAGTTCCACTGGAACTTCGGCCTGTCCTACAAGAATATGCAGACGTCTTTGAGGATCTGAAGAAACTACCAACCCCTAGGCTCCACGACCATCGCATTCCCTTGTTGCCCAACCAACCTCCAGTAAACTCCAGACCATATCAGTATTCTCCTTTACATAAGGACGAAATCGAAAAACAAGTTAAGGAACTTCTGCAGACTGGTCTGATTGTGCACAGTACTAGTCCCTTTGCTTCTCCAGTGCTTCTCGTTCAAAAGAAAGATGGTACCTGGTGATTCTGTGTTGATTATCGGAAGTTGAATGCCATAATAGTGAAAACAGGTTTCCTATCCCAGTGATTGATGAAATTCTCGATGAACTAGCTGACACCAAATTCTTTACTATGTTGGACATGAGATCTAGGTACCATCAAGTCCGCATGTGGCCTGAAGATGAACCCAAAACAGCTTTTAAGACGCACCATGGTCATTTTCAATTCCGCGTCATGCCATTTTGAGAGGGAAATAGGTGTACCTTTTCCTAAATGATTTTGGTGGTTGAAATGCCCAACATAAATAATTGAACTAACTAGTTTGCTCTAGATTATAAGTTCTACAGGTGCCAAAGGTTCAACTCAAACCAATAAAAAGTCCAAGAAAGGGTTCAAATAATAAGAGCAAAAGACAATCAAAGGTTGTCCTGGTCTGGCGCACCGGACTGTCCGGTGTGCCACCGGACAGTGTCCGGTGCACCAGGGAGATCAACTCCAAACTTGCCACCTTCGGGAATTCTGGGAGCCACTCCGTTATAATTCACTAGACTGTCCGGTGTAGCACCGAACTGTCCGGTGTGCCAAGCAGAGTAACGGCTACAGCGCCAACGGTCATCTGCAAAAGGTGAACATTATTCCTTTATGTCTTCTATTGAGCCATACAGGGTAGAAGATGCATTAAGGGATTCGGATTGGGCGTTGGCGATGCAAGAGGAGCTCAACAACTTCACGAGGAATGAGGTATGGCATCTAGTTCCACGTCCTAACCAAAATGTTGTAGGAACCAAGTGGGTCTTCCACAACAAACAAGATGAGCATGGTGTGGTGACAAGGAACAAAGCCCGACTTGTGGCCAAGGGATACTCATAAGTCGAAGGCTTGGATTTCGGTGAAACCTATGCACCCGTAGCTAGGCTTGAGTCAATTCGTATATTACTTGCCTATGCTACTTACAATGGCTTTAAGCTTTACCAAATGGACGTGAAAAGTGTCTTCCTCAATGGACCAATCAAGGAAGAGGTCTATGTTGAGCAACCTCCCGGCTTTGAAGATAGTGAGTACCCTAACCATGTCTATAAACTCTCTAAGGCGCTTTATGGGCTCAAGCAAGCCCCAAGAGCATGGTATGAATGCCTAAGAGATTTTCTTATCGCTAATGGCTTCAAAGTCGGAAAAACCGATCCTACTCTCTTTACTAAAACAATTGCAAATGATTTGTTTGTATGCCAAATTATGTTGATGATATCATATTTGGGTCTACTAACAAATCTACTTGTGAAGAATTTAGTAGGATCATGGTTCAAAAATTCGAGATGTCTATGATGGGGGAGTTGAAGTATTTCTTAGGATTTCAAGTCAAGCAACTCCAAGAGGGCACCTTCATTAGCCAAACGAAGTACATTCAAGACATACTCACCAAGTTTGGAATGAAGGATGCCAAGCCCATCAAGACACCCATGGGAACCAATGGGCATCTCGACCTCGACACGGGAGGTAAATCCGTAGATCAAAAGGTATACCGGTCGATGATAGGATCTTTACTCTATTTATGTGCATCTCGACCGGACATTATGCTTTCCGTATGCATGTGTGCAAGATTCCAACCCGATCCTAAGGAAGTTCACATTAGGGCCGTGAAACGAATCTTGAGATATTTAGTTCATACTCCTAAGTTTGGCCTTTGGTACCCCACGAGATCCACATTTGATTTAATTGGATATTCAGATACTGATTGGGCAGGGTGTAAGATTGATAGAAAGAGCACATCAGGGACTTGCCAGTTCTTGGGAAGATCTCTGGTGTCTTGGGCTTCAAAGAAACAAAATTCTGTAGCTCTTTCTACCGCCGAAGCCGAGTATATTGCCGCAGGCCATTGTTGCGCGCAATTGCTTTAGATGAGGCAAACCCTTAGGGACTATGGTTACAAATTAACCAAAGTCCCTCTCCTATGTGAATATGTGATAATGAGAGTGCAATCCGCATGGCGGATAATCCCGTTGAGCACAGCCACACTAAACACATAGCCATTCGGTATCACTTTTTGAGGGATCACCAACAACGGGGGGATATCGAGATTGCATATGTTAGCATCAAAGAACAACTAGCCGATATCTTTACCAAGCCATTAGATGAGAAAACTTTTACCAAACTTAGGCATGAGCTAAACATTCTTGATTCTAGGAATTTTGATTGATGTTTTGCACACATAGCTCATTTATACCTTTAATTATATCTCTTTCATTTGCTATGACTAATGTGGTCTTCAAGTGTATTTTATGCTAAGTCATAGATTGAAAGGGAAATGGAGTCTTCGGTGAAGACAAGACTTCCACTCCACTCTATCAAATTATTCATCCTTCGCTGTCGCTCTACACTGCTCTCCAATTTGGTATAATCTTTACTCCTATATTATTTACCAAAGGGGGAGAAAGTTTGAAAAAGGGCTTATATTTCAATCACAAGTATCCGTTTTTGTCGATTCATGCCAAAGGGGGAGAAAGTATTAGCCCAAAGCAAAAGGATCGCACCACCACCAATTTCAAAAATTTGTAGTCTTTCAAATTGTATTAAAGAAAATTTTCAATTGGTATCTTATTTTTGATATAATTTCAAATTGGAATGACCCCTTTCAAAATTAATATCTAAAACCCTCTTGAACACTAAGAGGAGAATTTTTTTGAGGGGGAGTTTTGTTTAGTCAAAGGAAAAGCTTTTGAAACAGGGGGAGAAAATTTCAAATCTTGAAAATGCTTCTTGAAATCTTATTCATTTTTCTTTGACCAATTTCAAAAAGACTTTGAAAGGAATTTCCAAAAGAGTTTGCAAAAACAAAACAAGTGGTGCAAGCGTGGTCCAAAATGTTAAATATGAAGAAAGCATTCATGCATATCTTATGAAATGTATATTGGTTTAATTCCAAGTAACCTTTGCACTTACATTATGCAAACTAGTTCAATTCTGCACTTATATATTTGCTTTGGTTTGTGTTGGCATCAATCACCAAAAAGGGGGAGATTGAAAGGGAAATAGGCTTACACCTTTTCCTAAATGATTTTGGTGGTTGAAATGCCCAACACAAAAAATTGAACTAACTAATTTGCTCTAGATTATAAGTTCTACAGGTGCCAAAGGTTCAACTCAAACCAATAAAAAGTCCAAGAAAGGGTTCAAATAATAAGAGCAAAAGACAACCGAAGGCTGCCCTGGTCTGGCGCACCGGACAGTGTCCGGTGCACCAGGGAGATCAACTCCAAACTTGCCACCTTCGGGAATTCTGGGAGCCACTCCGCTATAATTCACCGGACTGTCCGGTGTGCCAAGCAGAGTAACGGCTACAGCGCCAACGGTCGTCTGCAAAAGGTGAACAGTGAGCTACAGTGCGCGGACTGCGCGCGCAGAAGTCAGAGCAGGCGCAGATGGCGCACCGGACAGTGAACATGACCTGTCCGGTGGCCCACATGTCAGAAGCTCCAACGGTCGAACCCTAACGGTTGGGTGACGTGGCTGGCACACCGAATAGTGTCCGGTGGTGCACCGGACTGTCCGGTGCGCCATACGACAGCAGCCTTCCCCAACAGCCATTTTGGTGGTTGGGGCTATAAATACCCCCAACCACCACACTTCAATGCATCCAAGTTTTCAGCCAACACATTCAATACAAGAGCTAGTGCATTCAATACAAGACACAAATAGAGTGAATCAAAATCTCTCCAAGTCCCAATTCCACTCAAAGCAATAGTGACTAGAAGAGAGAGTTTTGTCGTGTTTATTTGAGCTCTTGTGCTTGGATCGCTCTTCTTCTTCATCTATTCTTGTTTCCAAGTTCTTTGTAATCAAAGCAAGAGACACCAATTGTGTGGTGGTCCTTGCGGGGACTAACTGTCCCAATTGATTGAGAAGAGAAGCTCACTCGGTCTAAGTGATCGTTTGAGAGAGGGAAAGGGTTGAAAGAGACCCGGTCTTTGTGACCACCTCAACGGGGAGTAGGTTTGCAAGAACCGAACCTCGGTAAAACAAATCACCGTGTCATCCGCTCTTATTCGCTCGTGATTTGTTTTCGCCCTCTCTTTCGGACTCGATTATATTTCTAACGCTAACCCCGACTTGTAGTTGTGCTTAAAGTTTATAAATTTCAGATTTGCCTTTTCACCCCCCCTCTAGGAGACTTTCACATTTGGACTCACCAACGCCTCGGCTACGTTCCAATGTCATATGAATACCATACTCGAGCCATTCCTTTGGAAGTTCATGCTGGTTTTCTTGGATGATATCCTCATTTACAGTTGCTCTATGCAGCACCATATTTCTCATTTGCAGCGAGTGTTGGCTCAACTCAGACTGCATCAGCTATATATGAAAGTGAGTAAATGCTCCTTTGGCCAAACTTCTTTGCATTATTTGGGCCACATTATCTCTCAGGAGGGCGTTGCTACTGACCCAGCAAAAACAGATGCGATGTTACAGTGGCCCATTCCCCCCATAGTTACTGAACTCCGGGGTTTTTTGGGACTCACCGGTTACTATCACAAATTCATCAAACATTATGGTCTTATAGCTCGACCCCTGACTGGTTTGCTTCGTACTAAACACTTTGTATGGACCCCAACAGCTCAACAAGCCTTTAATCAATTGAAACAGGCAATGGTCACTGCCCCAGTGTTGGCTATTCCAGATTTTTCACAACCCTTTATTGTGGAAACTGATGCAAGTGATATCGGCATTGGCACTGTACTAATTCAGCGAGACCAACCAATGGCTTTTCTCAGTAAAGCACTTGGGCCCCAACATCAAAAACTTTCAATTTATGAGAAGGAATTCCTAGCGCTTATCATGGCGGTGGAAAGATGGCGCACATATCTCCAACGATAGGAGTTTATCATACGAACTGACCATCAAAGCCTCTCATACCTCACTAAGCAACATATTCATTCAAACATGCAGAGAAAGGTCATGACTCGTCTGATGGGTCTACAATTCAAAGTAGTCTATCGCAAGGGCAAAGAGAACATTGTGGCTGATTCCCTGTCCCGGGTGGGGCACCTTTGCAGCACTACAACAGTGTCTCATGTCCAACCAGTTTGGCTGCAAGAGCTTTTGAACAGCTACAATACGGACCTAGCAGCACAGGACTTACTTGCTAAACTGGCCCTCCATTCTCTGGATGAGGAAGGATTTTCTTTATCCCAGGGTATCATTCGATACAACAACAAGATTTGGGTGGCCAATAATTCAGCGTTGCAAACCAAATTGATCAACAGTTTTCACTCAACTGCGGTTGGGGGTCATTCAGGTTCTAAAGGGACTTATCATCGCATCAGCCAGTTGTTTTACTGGAAAGGTCTCAAAAGTGTTGTGGAGGATTTTGTGCGTCAATGCTCGGTATGCCAACACGCCAAACACAGTAACACTCATCCAGCTGGTCTTTTGCATCCATTGCCCATTCCTGCTGGCGCATGGCAAGACATCACTATGGACTTCGTCGAAGGGCTGCCATCATCTGAGGGTTATAATTGCATACTCGTGGTCGTGGACAGGCACACTAAGTACGCACATTTCATTCCATTGAAACATCCATTCACAGCACAGCTAGTGGCGCGGGCTGTTCTAGACAATGTGGTCAGGCTCCATGGTTTTCCCAAGACCATTGTTTCAGATCGCGACCGCATTTTTCTCAGCGCATTTTGGAAAGAACTGTTTGCTTTATTTGGCACTGGTTTACTTTGGAGCACAACCTATCACCCTCAAACCGACGGCCAATCGGAGCGCGTCAACCAATGTCTTGAAATGTACTTGCGATGTGCAGTTCATGACAATCCCAAGCGTTGGAAGCACTGCATTTCCTTGGCTGAAATATGGTACAATACATGTCTTCATTCTTCCCTGGGTTGTTCTCCCTTCAAGGCATTGTATGGCTATGAGCCTGACATCGGTTTTTCCATTGCTCCTATACAAGACACTCCAACTGAAGCTCTCACTTGGGTCACTGAAAGGGATTCTCATATGCAACAACTGAAGGACAATCTTGCTAGAGCTCAAAACAGAATGAAGCAGCTCGCCGATCGCCATCGTGTGGATCGCCAATTCCAAGTTGGAGAACAAGTACTCCTAAAGTTAGAACCATATGCCCAGAGTTCAGTGGTGAATCGACCATACCCCAAACTAGCATTCAATTTTTTCGGCCCATTTGAAGTGCTTCAGCGAGTTGGTTCTGCAGCTTATCGCCTTAAATTACCTGATGGCTGCCTCATCCATCCAGTCTTCCATGTCAGTCAACTGAAACCCTTCACACCAAATTGCATGCCAGTTTTTGCAGATCCCAAAATGCTGCTGGATTTCAGTACCACTGATCTTCAACCTGAGCGGGTTCTGGAGCGTCGTCTGGTGAGGAAAGGCTCTAAGGCTGTCCCATAGGTGCTGGTGAAATGGACTCACCTTCCAGTGGACTCGACGACCTGGGAAGACTGGTATGTTCTACAGGCCAGGTTTCCTTCGTTCGTTGCTTGTGGACTAGCAACCGCTGCAGGGGGAAAGCTCTCGCGGCCGGTGTGCCGGACGCGCCTCAATGACTGAAGCCGAAGTGTCTAAGCCTGGGTTATTGGCCTAAGTATGCCAGATGTCATGGAGTCTGTAATCAGGGCACCGCCTGTGGGCCCAGTCGTCAGTGCCTAAGTGCAGAGTATGTAATAAGCGAGACTTGGGAACTTGAGAGACAAGAAAGAAAAGAAACAGAAACTTGCCGCCGGAACCTTTCCTGGCGAGCGCCCACCTCTCCCTCGTTCGTTTGAGTACGCACCTCACGCCATCGAAGATCCTCGGTGGCCACGGGGCACAACATAATCGAAGCGCGCAAGTCTTTGGACTTGATGGCATAATCTTTGAATTCGTGCGGAAGTGCGGATAGGAGGCGACCATGGCAGCAGTTCGAGATCTAGCGACGACGAAGAAAATTAGGGCAAGAGTGCTCTGTGGAAGATGAAGCATTAGAGGTAATGAGCGCTGGAAGGCAAGAATGCAAACGGATGTATGTTTTATGCATATTTTAGAGATGATTAGTTGGACAAATTGTTGTTTAACTATTTCATGGCTTTAATTATCGGTAATGTGCCACTCATAATTGTATTTTAATCCCATTGATTCTAGTTTTTTTGTGTGACATCAAAGTGACAATACCCAAGTTTTAAATATTTGTGCCGCTACACTGTTGTGAGGCCGCCACATGAATACATGATATATAATACTATCCCGTTCTCGAATATTTGTCGCCCGCGAGTTCATTTTTAAACTAAACAGTAACAAATAAAAAAGAATAGAGTGAGATGGGTCTTATGGAAACCGTTCATTTTTTATTATTAGAAAAAGGCAAGAAATAGGACCCCAAAAAAATCTCTCCATAGGGGGTGATTCGTATTCGAATCAATGTATCATCGTATGGTGCCGCGCATCTCTTGACGGCCGATCAACGATTGTGTGTGAGGTGATGTCGACACTATGGTGCGGAGGGCCCCACACGGAGACCTGAAACACTTGACTGGAGTCGGTCGACTGGTCAAGCAGTGCTGGAGTGGGCAAAACAAAGCAAGGCGAAAGTTGCAAGGAAAGGGTATCGTCGGGAACCCCCTCGTGTTTCTTCCTCCCCTCGCTTGTTTTATTCCCTGAGGCTATCCGCAACCGTTACCTCTAAATTTTTTCCCTTATATCACTTTTCCCCCCTATTTTCTCCCCTATTTTTTCATCTCCCGCAGCGGTTCCCCCTAAATACTCCCCCTATACCCCACTACCACTATAAAATATCATTTTCTATACCAACTATCAATTTTTTATCTACTAACAATTACTCGTGGACCCACAGCACAGTGTTTAGGGTGATGAACAGTGACACGCTAAATCTGGGGGGAGAGAGAAGGGGACCGACACGTATGGGGCGCTGTAGGGGGCACCGCTGCGGCTATAGGGTGCCCCCTACGCGCCGCATGCAAGGGGAGGGGGCTGCGTAGGGGGTTGCGCTGCGGTTAGTCTGAGACCAGACACGGCCATGTCGTGTTTGGGTGTGCAGTGCAGTGCAGGGAGGGATTTCAGATCTGGCAGGGGGGGGGGGGGGGGGGGGGCGGTGGTCAGCAGAGAAAGACGTTGGCGCCTGCAGACCTGCAAACGCCAGTCCAGTCCAGCCCTCTCCTCTCTTCGTTTTTCCCCTGCCATTCCACGTCAGCAACTATCGGGGTATTTTGGGCACTCGGACCCGGCCGACCACATTTTTTATTAACAAGTTCAAGCATCTCGATCTATATGGTTTGGAAGTTCATGGACCTAGATCTCCATGACAAGTTCAGGGCAGCCAGCATGCGACGCTGCACACGCACACTACTGTATAGTACTTAGTACTTACTATATAGATAATACACAGGCCGCGTTAAAACAGCAAGCTCGGCTAACAAGAGATTTAATTTCCTCAAACCTTTTCAATCCACTCCTAACCGAATAACCCATTAGGCTTTGATATGGTCGCAATGATGCCCTTCGGTGCAGCTCCAAGATCTTGTGTGTCAAAGGGTATGCTGGGATCTACACTGCTGTAATAGCTTTCACTGAACTTGTTTGAAGGAAACTTAGAAACCGATGCAGCATGGTTACCTTCTCCTTTGCAGTAAGGTCATCAACAAAAAACGGATTTATTGGATATGAACCCTCTTGCTTCTCCAGCTACATTTGAACACAACACCGGAACTTTGTTTAGACTACTGTCAGGATAGTAAGTTAGAACACATGTTTTTGCATATGCTCCACATTGCCTCCCACTTTTTTTTGTTGACATGCCATATCTGCATGGTTTGGACGTAAAGCAAGGTTAGTTATACGCATCTTTGCCGAACTGCAACTACCGTATGCGATAAGAATACGCAGAACATCAGAAGGGAAGAACAATGCCTTTCGAAGCCTACAAGCATAGAGATTTAATAAGGTGAGGAAATCTTTGACAGTGCAAATGCTATCCCTACTCAAACGCATGTGGAAAGAACCTTCCTTGCCAATTTTCTCCAGGCGCCAGACTCCATCTTCGAGAAACGGTGGGTGGTGCTTCTTGTACACTGGCCAATAGGATGTAATCAAGTAAATTGTGCCATTTTAGAAGTATTCAGGGCAATGGAGAAATAGCATGTCTCATCAGTCAATTAGAGAGGTAGATCAGTAGGGTATCAAAACCCCTCACTTAAGCAACCATAGTACAAAAATAAATCTAGAGAGAGAGAGAAAATGAAACCAGCCTACAATCTCAACCTTCAGAACTACATTCACCCTCCAGAACTACAATCTCAACCTTTATCTGGAACTCCTTGCCGGGCACTACACTTTGTCTTGACAAAGGGCAGCTAGAGCAACGGTTATACTCAAGGAGTTAGGAGCCCTCTCTCCTTCGATCTTGAACACAATATGACAAATTAAATTATATATGCTACAACGTCACAAAGGGAATGGAAGGTCATCGCAGCACATCATTGCAGAACGGTTCACAAGCCCAAGCCCATAAACTATCTTAAAGATTGTTCACAGCATGATGATAGGAATAAAGGTTCTTAACACAAATGGTTCACAACATGACAAATGATGCTCAACACAAATAAAATATAACTGAAACATGCTTCAACCAGTCCAATCCCTGCACCACTTCTTCAACCAAGCCATTCTCCCTGCATCTGTAGTCATTTTGATGAAGACATAACGGTAGTATCTTTCTGCAAAGATCCTAGTGGCTACATAGAACTCCTCTGTCTCCTCAGTTGCTCCACATTCTTTGGCCAGTTCGAAACATTTATCTATCTCCTTATTCTCTTTTTCCTGTTCTAACTTCTTATTTTTAGCTATGTGGTCTTCTTGTATCTGTTTGGCCACATCCAAGTCTTTGGAGTTTAAAGATTGTAGGGTGTCTATCAAAGCTTCGCATTCAATCATTGGACTTTTATGCTTCCTAGGAGGACTACTGGCTGTATCAGTATTGCTGCCAGTCCTCTTCTTACTACTGCTGCTCAATGGACTCCTAATATCTACTTCATCCTCCTCCTCACCCATGTCCAAATTACCATATGTTGGTTCCTCACTTTCTCCAGCAACATATGAAGTCCAAACATCAACTGTTGTTACACCGAACATCTCTGCTAGTTGGTCAATGTAAGAAGGCATGCCATATTTGAATTTTTTACACTCAGAGTACTTTCCCTGCAACATAAAACAAAAAGTTCATGACTAGCTAATTTTAGAATGGAATGTACATGAACAAAACCCCAGAAGCTAAGCAAATGAATACCTGTGTATAGTTTTCCCACCAACCATCATCTGCTATTATGCTTCCATTGTCTCCCCGACATAATCCAGGTTCACCATCGGCCCAATTGATCCACTGGTACATAGCCTCGCACTGGTTGTATCTATTTTCAAGTTGCTTTGGTGCATGGAAAAGGTTAGTGCATTCATAATACTTTTGAGCCATGACCTTGTAAGCTGTATTTTTCATGTGGCCATGAAGATAGTTTCCTTCCCTAATCTGTTCAACAACAAGATCACATAGTATCTGTGTATTTTCTTCGGTCCAATTGCCCTTGTCAAATTCTTCCTAAAATAGAGAGAGAGAGAGAGAGAGAGAGAAGTTGTTAAACCAAACAGGTACACAACAATGTTCATGAAGTATTAGTTTGGGAGGTAAAGAAGAACTTGCTGTTGTGATCTAGAAACCTAAAGCATGCTAATGCTAATTCTTATCCAACCTGCAGGTCTGGAGGGCTCCGATAAATTAAGGTGGTTGGACTGTGCCTGTGAAAAAAGTTGTTGTGGGCTTTAAGCTGTGGAAAAAGTTGTTGTGGGCTGTGAGCCGTGGAAAAGCTAAAAACTGTTTGGTGGAAACCACTAAAAGCCGCTAAAAGTTCTTCGATATATGTTTTCATAGTTCTACCTGTAAGCCACTAAAAGCAGGTCTTAGGGTGCTTTCAGTTTTGCACTGCGAAAAAGTCGGCTTTTACAAAAAAAAAAAACTGCTTTCTAGATCCAGCCTTTTAGTTTAGCTTTTAGCTTTTATGGGGCAAAAGTCAAAACCAAAAGACAAACCAAACGCACGCTAAGTTGGAAACAGTTGGGTTTACAACTTCTGAATAATAAGCCAACTGACTGAATGACCCAAAGTCAACATGAGAGTGTCATCAGGCCACAGAGATGTATCGGCAATGCAGTCAACAGCAGGGAAGAATTTAACTACGCAGAGGGCGCACATCATACCAACTATTGAACGAACTGTTACTAAATGATTCAAAGCACTGAAAGCGAGCAAAAAATGGGAGGTACATAGTGAAAGATAAAAAGAGGTCTCACCACTCTCCTGGCGAGGGGCTCGAGCGCAATGGTGTTCTGCATCACCTCCGTGTTGACACTGCAATGCAAGTGCAAGGGGAACAGTCCAAGCCACCACGGCATCGAATCAGAGAGCGACGTGCACGAATCGGCGCGACCCGATCCAGAGAGCGCGAGGGGAGGGCGAACTCACTCGCGAAGGGCGATCCTCTGCCGCTTCGGCTCGGCGGGGCGCTGGGGCAGGGAGAAGCACGATGTGCTCCCACTAGGCTCACCCCCTCCACCACCGCCGGCGCGCCGCGGGCCGGCGCTCGCCTGCGGCTGCCTCTTCCGGGACATCTCCGACCGTCACGCGCCACACCACGCCACGCCTCGATAGGGATGGATTCGGATATTTATTCGGATGTCAATTTTTTGTCTTCTTTCTTGATTGTGAACAAATAACATATAGAATTTGATATGTAAATTTATATTCTTGTTTTTAGCATTGAGGCTATTAATCTTTACAAAAAATAAACATTAAATTCGTTCTAGATATTTTTAAATAATTGATATAAAATTCGGATGTCTATCCGAATACGGATTCGGATGTTTTTTCATCTTTTTTGTTGTATGGAGAAAATAATGTACATAAAAAATTATACAAAAATTTATTTAAATACTTCATAATATTCTTCATAACATTGCCAAAAATTAGCTTTAATTTATATGTATATCTATGCTAAAATATTAGATTTGTGATACAATTCGGATGTTTTAGGAACATCCCTACGCCTCGATCGACAACTATGATTCATACCCACGAATATCGAATATTTATAGGTACGGGATAGGTTAAGTTTTATCTCGCTATCTATAGGTCTGTTTGGTTCAGCTTTTTTCTAACCAGCTTTTTCGAGAATCTGGCTGTAGGGAGAATCTGGCTGTGTAGAGAATCTGAGTATCATTAGAATTACGTGTGAAGGAAGATAAAATTATCCATGTGGCTCAGGATCTATAAAGTGACGCTATTGCGACGACTCAACCGATTATATGTTTATGTTGATTTTGAATGTTTTTTATCCAAACGAATTTTATAGAAGCTGGCTAAAAAATTGAGTGTTTGACAGTTCGCAGCAGCTTTTGATGGCCAAAAGCTGCGAAAAGCCAAAACAAACAGGCACTATATATCCGTTTGCCATCCCTATCGACAACCGCTATGGTTCGGCCCGCCCACACCGCGACTTTGGCCTAGCTCCGCGCTAGGCCTGGGCATTCGGTTCTTCGGTTCGGTTCGGTTCGGTTCCTCGGTTCTTGTAGAAATTCGGTTCTTCAAAAATTAGAACCGAAATAGCAAGATAAAGAAATCAGAACCGACTAGTTCGGTTCTCGGTTCTTCGGTTCGGTTCCTCGGTTCTAACCGAACTGTAACAGCCACTCTAAAATTATGAATAACGACAACTTTTGTGAGAAATTTCAGCAACATCTCCCCACAAACAACGACAAGTGCACAATGACTATAATTTTATAGATAATACATGGATGATTAGAGGTTCAACATAAGTCGATAACACAACATCCGAAGTTACAAACACATGTAACAAATTGAATCTAATACTTTTGGGTTTTTCGGTTCTTTCGGTTCTTTCGGTTCTTTGAAGTGCAGAACCGAAAATATCTCATTTATTTCGGTTCTCAAAAAACCAGAACCGAAATTCATAACGGTTCCTTCGGTTCGGTTAGTTCGGTTCCGGTTCTCGGTTATTTCGGTTCGGTTCCTCGGTTCCGGTTCTTTTTGCCCAGGCCTACTCCGCGCATGGCCCCCGCCCCGCACCCAGAAAATGACCTGAGGCTGCGCTGGTGGGCCATCGGGTGCGGTCCGGCACGACAGGCCCACGGAGGCAGGCCGGTTTTCTTTACCAGCCTACTAGTAGTGATTTTCCTTTGCTCCGTTCAAGACCGAGGGCGGATAGCAACAGTCGATGGCATCAGTGTGCATGCACTCGTAACAGGACAGGGGCGTAGCGATAAAGATGTCACTGATAGACATGACACATTCCCTCTTAGGCTAAGCAACACATGCAAGTGCAAAAAGGGTGTGTGCTGTCATCAAAGTGAGGATATAATTAACGAAAGACCCGGGCGTGAAACTGATACATACAACTGATGGAAGCAGTACAGCGATGGGGGGGGGGGGGGGGGGGGGGGTAAAGGGACAATGACTCCTCAATCATCGGGATTATTACAGCTGCTGACCGGCACAAGTCCTGCGAAGGTATACGTGGATATCTGTCGAAACAACACCCACAGCAACGCACGTGGAATTGTAAAGATTCCAGCAGCGAGATCTGCTCTTGCCTCCAAAACTACACCGGTTCCATTCAGACTTTAGCGGCACCTTATCAAGCACAGATGCAAGAAATATCGTCACAATCAATCAATCAAGAGATGACCTTGAGATATGAATCTAGGATTACGCTACTCCCTCCGTTTGTTCCAAATTGTATCATTGCATGCCATTCTGGCTTTTCTAGATACATAACATAACAATAGCTATGTATCTTAAAAAGGCAGAACGACTAACAGTTTGGAATTGTAACGGATGGGAATGGGCATCAGAGCTATGATTAACATTCATCAGAATACAAGAACCAATAAACTTGAAATCCAATAGACTGTGAGAGCTACACAGCACCAGGAAGGAGACAAAGAAACCAGTGCATTGCTTGATTATCTATGTTCCAACAAACACAAAAGTATCAAATCTACAGGTGCAATCAATAAGAAATTCTTGCTACATAAGGTGCAGGTCAGGTAGAGCTGCTGCCATATAAACACACAAAAAAGACAGTAATATTCAAATCGGATCAATCGATTGTTCATGGATTATCACCTCTATATCTGATCAACTGTTCCGAGGACAATTGAGAAACTTGTGTCACTCTAGACTCTGACTGAGTCACTTGTCTGCAGTCTACTACAGCAAAAAAACTTGATTTGTGACAGAACACTTGATGTGCTGACATTCTCAACCAAAGCACATGAACAATTAATCTAATAGTTTGCTGCAACACACCTATGCCATGGCAATACCACTAGTCAAGAAGGTACAGCCATATAGAACAAGAGATACATACTACCATAACTATTCCCATTTCATAGAAACAATAACCAACCCCACAGTTCACATGCCCATACCTAGATTCTTTATTTGTAGAAATGCCAGATTGCAAATTAATTGTGTGACCCAAGAAGAGATTATACTCTGAATCTTGATGCCAAATGCAGGACGCGTCACATGTTTGCAGTCATGTAACCTATGCACATTGTGTCTGACCCAACTCATCTAGGACTACACAAGTCCATGTATTATCTGCTTGTGAAGTGTGAATCATAAGCCAAGATGCAAAATTAATCAACAGAAGGAAACACTACATTCAGTCATTCACAGCAGCTAAATGCATATTGTGGGATCTAGTTTGACACTTTGGCTGATGATAAGCAATCTCACTGGGGAAGAAAGGGATGCCACAAAATCCTATGGACACTAAAGTCGGGGGGAGGGGGACACCGGACACAGGCGAGGTGGTCCATCATGTGTTCATCCCATGAATTTTAGTGGCATGCGGTTATACTAATAGCTTATAAGGAATGATGTGGTGGTGGATCAATCCATTCCATTCCACAAATCAAACAAAAAAGTTAGGAGTGGAAATATGATGTACTAACCCATTCGTCAACCAAGCAACAAGCATCCCATTAATCTACTAGCAACTGCAACAAATCTATATCATGGCAATACCACTACCCGACAAGGTGTAGCTAAAAGGGTGGCAGAGCCAGAGAGAACAAGAGATAGAAAGTTCCACAACCGTTGATGTTGCATAGAAAGAATAACCAACCCACAGTTCATATGCCCATGCCTAGATTGACTATTTGTAGAAACACCTGGCTGCAAATTAATATTATAACCCAAACATAGACATTATAATGTGAATCTTGATGCCAAATGCAGGTAGCAGCACATCTACGCAGTAACGTGATATATGGCATTTGGTTGAACCATTATCTTCTTGTGAGGCACAAATTTAGTCAAAACATAAGAACATACTACATTCAGGCACTCACAGCGGCTGAGTGCATACTGCGGGATCTAGTCGACTAACTGGCAAGCAGTCTCACCGGCGAAAAAAGGGACATCACAAACCCTAGGGACGGCGAAGGCCGGAGGAGAACATGGACGCTGTTGCCGGGGCCGGCCCCGCGGCGGCGTTGCTCACGGGGGAGGGAGCCTCGGCGGCGGTTGGGGGAGCAGTGGAGGAGAGTTCGCGGACGAGGGCGGCCAGGGCCTCGGGGTTGGCGCCGCGGTCGCAGAGCGCCATGAGCAGCGACAGGGTGTGGCGGTCGAGGCCGGTTTCGAGGATCTGGGACATCTGGAACGCCAGCTCCAGGGACTCCTTCGCCTGCCTCGCCGCTGCCGCCTCCTTTTCCGTCTCCATCTCCGGCGGCACCGTTGCTTCCAGCCTCTCATAGGTGGTGGCTCTGGCTGTCGTTTAATAAGTATTCAGACACCACAGTGAGGTTCAGAGTGGTTAACGTAAAATGATATTTAGAAGTCATAATGATTTATTAATTGTTGTTGAGTGTAGTAGAAAGTAAATAATCTTGTTGAAGTTCTTTCATTGTTAAGTGCCCGTGGCTGAGCCTGAATTTATATAAACTAACTCCGTTCTCAAATATATGTTGTATGCTACTTTATTTTTTAACTAAAATACGATAAATAAAAAATAAGAGGGTACTTTTGCGGCTATGAGCACATGGATGCCATCATCTTCTTTCTTGAAATAGCACACATGTAAGCCTGTAATATGATTCAACTATATTTACCACCCATCATCAGGATCTCATTATCAGAATTCAGATCGTATACTTAGGCTATCTTCAACATATTCTCTATCTTATCCTCTATTTTAAATTTCTCGCTGCAAACAATATCAAGTAGTATCTTATACAGTTTCGTGTACTCTATTTTATACGCTCTATTGGAGACAGTAATAGAGCTGAACTGGACGTATAAGGACGTCATGATGTCATACACAGCAAGCGAGCGACCAACAATATCCATGAGCTCATTCTCCCTACAACGAACTAAAATCCTGAAATGCAACTGAAGTTTAGCGTTGTCTATCAAGCCCGCAGTAACTAGCGGCTCACAAGTCCCAAACAAATAAATTTCAGGCAAGATGTGAATCTACGTAGCACCCACCGTTGATAACTAAACTATGTTGACCATGTACGAGTACGACTGAAGCCAGCCACACTCTCTAGAAACTCGCATACGAACGTATTACCTCAGTTCTTTAATATTTGTCGCTCGTTTTTAAATATTTATCGTTTCCTAATTTATTTTTAAACTAAATCACGAAAAATAAAAAACGGAGGGATAGAGATCTGAATGAGCAACCTCCAAATCACGTCTGTTATCCTGCATCTCATCTCCCCTTGTTCAGACCAATGGCAGCACATTTGTAGATGTGAAGGGCAGCAGCTCCTGAGAACTCACAACGCGAGAACCTCCGACTCCTTTTCCTCCGCTAAGGGTTCGTCAGGCAAATGGTCGCTACCATTACCATTTGGTCCTCGCTTGTGTATATCTTGGAACCAGGAGTCGACAGGCAGGAGGTTGCCATGTGGACAAAACCAGCTGCAGGAGAGAGCCTTTTGGATTGCTGGTATCCAGATAAACGGGCTTCGTAAAATTAGTATACCGAATCTTGCAATTGGATTCCTAGTACTATAACAGTCCGATGTTTGTTTTTTTGCTATCGTTCCCACGTTTACCATCGTAGACAGCTATTAACCGGAAACGCTGCCAGTCCAAGCCTTTGACTCGCAGCTTCGTCCTCGGCGCAGCTCCTGCACTGCACAGCTCCGCCGCGTCGTGCCTCCCCGCTGCGGCTCCGCGTCTACTCCCGGCGTACCCGCGAACGCTTCGTCGTTCCCCGGCAGCAACAAGCCAACAGCTGTGGAACGACGATGTCCCACAGGAACCGCTGCTTCGCCACCGGTAACCAGACACATAGCGTCGAGCTCGCCCCCTCTTCTTCCATCGCCGCCGCGAACAGTGACAACAGATGCTGCTCATCGCAGCAGCCGCCGTCACCGACGCCGCGTGACCACCGTGATAACAGGTGCTGCTCATCGCAGCAGCCGCTGTTGCTAACGTCGCATGACCGCTCCTCTGATTCCATGCTCGCCGTGACGTGCTCGTCGACGATGATGTGGATGGCCTCGTGGAGCCGCCTCTCGCTTCCAACGCCAGCGAGCCGCATCGCATTCCAGACGACGGTGGTCAGGTGAGCATGTGCGCGAAGGAGATATCGGCGGCGACGGCGAACGCCTCGAAGAACATGCCGTGGCCGAGACCGAGCGTGCCGTACTGCCGTCCACCGCGCACTAGCAGGGGAGATGGAGGCGCCATATGATCTGCTCTGATCTGGAGGAGTTGAGGATGGGGAGGCGGCGCACGGGCCGGCGCGAGCACGTCGGGTTAGGAAGCTTATCGCTTACCATTACAGTGTTAATGGTTAAATTCAATCAGGATACTAGAAGTCTAAAGGTGTGGCTGGTATAATACTAGAAATACAATTACTTCGTTCGGGATAACAATTTTGTGAAGCCTAGTTATGGGAATACCTTCGTTCCAAAAAGCTCTGCAGGAGACCCATTTGAGGAATCTAAGACTGACTGCAGCCTTTTCAGCTGGGACTTCAAACATATGATTCGTCCTTGTTCCATTTTGGAGAATGGAAGGACACTGATAGGGGATCGTTTAGAAAGCAGTAGACGACTTTGGCGATTGGCAGTCCTCTTGTAACTGTGCTTTTCTCCATTTCTCCTCTCTCCTGGACATCGAAAAACTATAAGACAGAACAAAGCAGACTAGCAGGAAGATATTCACTAAACTAGGTAATTATATGTGATTGAAGGCAATATATTGTTACGAGAATACAATTGAAATAATGGTTATGGAGTAATGTTATCCCATGGAAAAATTCATGCCCTCCCTTTCGTGCCCATAAATTGGTCCGCTCGGATGAACGACGCCCAGCCCGGCACGACGCCTCTATGCGGAGGCCGGCGCTGACCCGTTGATGAGGACATGTTACCTAGTTGATCCTATCAGTAGTCATATGCTTGTCTCAAAGATTGAGCCATGCATATGCAAGTACGAACTAATTCGAACGGTGAAACTGCGAATGGCTCATTAAATATGTTATAGTTTGTTTGATGGTACGTACTACTCGGATAACGTAGTAATTTTAGAGATAATACATGAAACAAACCCCAACTTCCGAGAGGGACACATTTATTAGATAAAAGGTTGACTCGAGCTCTGCTCTCTGATCCGATGATTCATAATAATTTGACGGAACGCACGGCCTTCGTGCCGACGACGCATCATTCAAACTTCTACCCTATCAACTTTCGATGGTAGGATAGGGGCCTACCATGGTGGTGACGAATGACGAAGAATTAGGGTTCGATTCCAGAGAGGGAGCCTGAGAAATGGCTATGACATCCAAGAAAGGCAGCAGACACACAAATTACCTAATCCTAAGGCAGAGAGGTAGTGACAATAAATAACAATACTAACTGTCGCGTTAGTGTCTGGTAATTGGAATGAGCACAATCTAAATCCCTTAGCGAGAATCCATTGGAGGGCAAGTCTGGTGCCAGTAGTCGCGATAATTCTAGCTCCAATAGTGTATATTTAAGTTGTTGTCGTTAAAAAGCTCATAGTTGGACCTGCTCGACCCGTCTGCCGACGATGCGCTCCTGGCCTTAACTGGTCGGGTCGTGCCTCCGGTGCTGTTACTTTGAAGAAATTAGAGTGGTCAAAGCAAGTCATCGCGCTTGATACATTAGTATGGGATAACATCAAAGGATTTCGGTCCTATTGTGTTGGCCTTCAGGATCATAGTAATGATCAATAGGGACAGTCAGGGGTATTCGTATTTCATAGTCATAGGCAAAATTCTTGGATTTATGAAAGACAAACAACTGCGAAAGCATTTGTCAAGGATGTTTTCATTAATTAAGAATGAAAGTTGGGGACTCGAAGACGATCAAATATCGTTCTAGTCTCAACCATAAATGATGCCGACTAGGAATCAACGGGTAATACTAATAGGACCTAGTTGGCACCTTATGAGAAATCGAAGCCAAGTTCAAACAACACTATAGGCGCTAGCTTAAAATCAAGTCGCACTTTTGTGAATATGTCAAGAAAAACGACTGAACTGACTACAGAGCCAATTCAAGAATATACCATAAGAGAGCAACAGAAGATGATAACATGAAAATAGCATTTGAGTATTAGGCGGGAAGCTTACAATACGACAACATATGCTAACTGTGGAACATCTTCATCTTCTACTAGTCTGTCATAAAGCTTATTGAGCCATACTGACACAACCACGAGTGTTCCACCCATCGACGTCCTGAAATGCAAACTGATAGTGAGTACAATCCGGCCGATAGAAGATAAGGTTGCTTAACACAAATACTATCAGTGAGACACATAACGTTACCTATGTACAACTAGTGTCACGATATAACTCAGGGAAGAGCCCAAATTTTACTGCTTGATCCAGAACCCTAGCAGCTCGGCCCTTCAGACAAAACCACCAAAGCACACTGATGAGAGAGCATTAAAGAATCGGAAACTATAGTCACAGCCTTCCATGGTACTGTTTTCGAGGACATATTCAACCATTTGCCTATCATCGTATTCGCCTTTGACTAGAGAAGCAATTACTTGATGTGTACTACTAGCACGATCTGTTTTAATTTCTTCCAGCAGATTGTACGCGTCAGTCCACCTGAAACAATGAACACCGATTATGGTGTAGTCCAATCACGTTGGGTAGAAATAGGGAATGTGGTATGCACATCAATTAATGTCATATCTGACACCAAAATAAGATAATGTTTTCAGTGGCTACTAAGTTAGGCTGTCTCCAGCAACGTTCTCTATATTCATCCTCTATATCTGTCCTTTACAGTCTCCTCTAAAAGATTTCATCCTCTATATCTCATTTCTCTCCAACAACGTCCTCTAAATCACGTTCTCTATACTCAAATACCCATATTAAAGACATTTTTTAAATTTTATTTTTTTACATACGTATTTATCATACTCTCAAATATATTGTACATATTTTAGTTTTGCTAAACCGGTTATTTAAAGTAGTCAAATGAATAGAGGATCGTTTAGAGAAACTCTATATATAGAGAATCCAGCAGCGTCCTCTAAATTTAAAGGACCGTTTAGAGGACGTTGCTGGAGAGCGTAGAGGACCGTTTGGTCCTCTATATTTAGGGTAGAGAACCCTTTAGGGGACCTTGTTGGAGCCAGTCTTATATAAGACTGGTCACAGCACTTTCCGCGCGGTGCCTCCTCCGGTCCTCCCCTTGCGTAGGGGACCTCTAAGCCCGCAGCGGCTAACACTAAAGAGCCCCCCTACGCGCTGCAGTGCAATGGGAGGGCGCGCTCGTCCCCCAGATCAAGGGGAGCACTGTAGCGCCCCCTTGCACAGTGCTCCCCTATTTAATAGTTGAAAAAAATAGTAATAAAAGATGAATAAGGTTAAATAATGATATTTTATAGTTGTAGTGGGGTATAGGGGATAATATAGGGGGGAACTGCTGCGGAAGATAAAAAGATAGAGGGTGAAATGTTGATGACGTGACATAAAAAAGTGATATAGGGGAAAATTTTAGAGGGAACCGCTGCGGATAGCCTAAACACAAATATACTTTGCGTCCAAAGCATTGATCCCATCCTTGACAATTGTTCGGTTTAAACCGATAATTGCAACTATAGGCATTGTGCCTTGTTCAATACTGATGTTTCCTTAAATACTCAATAACGTAGGTGTTGGATACTCGAGAACAGGGTACCAAAGTAGACCCATGGCCTCTTAAACGGCCCACTCACGGATAGCCTCCGTCGAACAACCCAGCTCATCTGGATCAAACCTGGATTTACGCATGTCCATGTAGGCCTTCACTGCATCATCCAATTGGGAGCCCTGGAAATATGGTTCTGTTGCATCACCGTGGAAGCCACTGCGACCACAGACAGCCATGAGATTTTCGCGGGTCGCCATATCAGGCTCTACCCCAGTTTCAAGCATACCATGGAAGAGCTCCACCATCTTACAGCAGTTCTCATCTCACGGAAGAGTTGGCGCACTCCATCGAACCGCCCCTGCGTTCCATAAGGATCGAGCAGGACACGATAAGTGGCAGCTGTTGGCGCACATCCATCAGCCTGCATCACGCGTATAGATGACCAATAAGCACGACATCCGCGAGCCTGGCACGAAGCTCGTTGTTTGGGCCCGGCCCGAGCCCGGCACGAATAAGCGGGCTGAGCTCGGACAGGAAACTAGGCACGGTGGGTTAGCCCGGCACGGCCCGTTTACCCCTAAACCCGTTAAGCCCGTTTTTTACACTAAAACGTGCTTATCGGCCCGCTTAGCCCGCTTTTCGGCCCGTTTTTTCGTGCTAATTTAGGTTCGCTGCGGGCTGAGCTCGGACAGGAAATCGAACTTGCGTGCTTAGACAGCCCGGTTTTCTAACTGTGCCTAGCGGGCCGGGCCCAAAACGGGCCGGGCTTTACCGGGCCCGGGCCTAGGGATGGCAGTGGGTCGGGGTTGTGTTCGGGTATAGTAATACCTGACCCGATATTGTACCCGAAACTTTTATAAATATCCATACCCACCAAGTCAATCGGGTATGAATTTGTATCCGTATCCGTTCCCACCGGGTACCCGGTGGATGAAAGTGACCCAGAGAAGAAGGGGTGTCGGACGAGGCTCGACGGGGTCGCCAGAGCCTGGAGGGCGCGGTCGGGTCATGGGTCATCAGAGCTAGGGTGTGGAGATCAAGCGTGGAGCCTGGGCAAGGTCGCCAGAGTCCTATTGGAGCTCGAGCACGAAGTTTGGGTGGGGTGACGCCACCGGAGATCAAGCCAAGGCTGGGCTAGGCAGTGCCACCGAAGCTCGGACACCGAGACTGGGTAGGGCAGGGCAAGGTTCTCTAGTGTAGAGAATGTAGCGTCGAGCGCATGTGATGCTGTAGGACTGCTGGGCAGCGGTAGAGAGCTAAGCAGTGGGCGATGGGCATAGCTAAGAGCAGAGATGGTTGTCTGGTCGAATGGGATAGGGTGGTTGGGTGGGGATGCCGGTGTTAAGTTTTTTTTGGCTTCATGTCTTCACGGGCCTTAATTTCTAATGAATGTGGCACATTTAAAGAGGTAAATTGATATCTCGGGTATCCACCGGATATCCATGGGTAAAATATTTTATTTGTACCCGACCCGATATATATCGGGTATCCGACCCGATCGTACCCATGGACGAGTTTTTTTACCCGAATCCATATCCACCGGGTACGAAACCCGCGAATATCCATACCCACGGGTCCAACTGCCATCCCTACCCGGGCCGGACCGGGCCGGGCGGCCCGTTTGGCCATCTCTAAACACGTGCGGCGTGTGTGCTTCCATGAGTCCCAGATACGCAGAGGCATCCGCCGTGTGCCCCGTCCCCGTGGCTGCCATTTCGGAGAATAACTCGACGAGAGGTTGGGGGCGCTGGCAAAGGCTCACTAGTGTGTGGTCCAATTCAATAAAAAAGTTAATATGGTGTGTAAAGATGGTATGAAACTTTAGTCCTATATTGCTCATTTAGAAATAAGAGAACAAACTTATATATAAGAGTGTTCCCTACTCTTCAAATGAGGCAAATAAAGTACTATGAAGGCCTTCACTGCATCATCCAATTCAATAAAAAGTTAATATGGTGTATACAGATGGTATGAAACTTTAGTATTATATTGCTCATTTAGAAATAAGAGAACCAACTTATATATAAGAGTGTTTCCTACTCTTTAAATGAGGCAAATAAAGGGCTATAGAGGCTATACGTGTGCTAGTTTGCGTTTTTTTCGCGTGACTTGCCACGATGCCCGTTAACCACACCTAGTTTAATCTTTACCTTTTATTTATTTGGTTATCAAATACCATACCTAAACTGTCACGTTAACCAGCAGTAATGGGCACACACGTTACATGTAAGATCTCCGGGTTGTTGCACGTAAAGAAATTCCAAGGCCGGTTCTTGGAATTTAGCAGATCAAACACATCAAGTTGTTGCGACCCTCTGTAAAGAGGAGGTCCTCCAGCTGGAGGACATACAATAGCAACTGACTAGTCTTCTCATTCTCTTCTCTCTACATCGCCGCTTTGCTGCCCCGTCGTCTCTTCGTCTGTCGTGCAACAGATCAAGGGAGTGCAATGTCTCCAAACCAACACCGACATTTTAGCGACCATCACGGGTGCCGACGAATCAGTTTTCTAGGAAGTGCTTCGTGCACATCCCAGTAGAAATTAGGTTTCTGACTCGTAGAAATCACTGCAAGTAAATCTGCATTTTCGATTTATTGCGATGATAGTCTTTCATAATAATATAATTTGTTTTCTAAAATACATGATTTAGGGTTTAATGGTTGGAGTTCAATTTATTTTAAGTGTCCTAAACACTCCAAATGATATAATATTTTAATTTTTAGGGCATTATTTTAAAACACTTTATTGTTGAAGATGCCCTAATCCATCAAAATATCAACAATGGTATCCTCCTTTGGTCCTTTCTTGATTCCTTAGGGCTTGTTCGTTTCGACGGTAATCCATGTGGATCACATGGTATTGAGTCGATTTAAATGCATAGCAAGTTAAAATACATTCCAATCAATTTCAATACACTCCAATCCACATGGAATTGGAATAACCGAACAAAATCTTAATGCAAATTTAACTTATCCTCAAACAGATACAATGCTTGTTGGGGACTTGTTCTCAAATTCTATGAGTTAAGAACAAGGCAACACAAGATGTTAATTGTTAAAGCTCTTCTTCCTTCGAAGCATTATCTCCCTTAGGATATAATGATCTTCAGACGAAAGTCATGAAGGACGTACCTTCATCATTGCAGTATTGTCGGGGACCATAATTAGGGGTACCCTCAAGGCTCCTAATTCTCAGCTGGTAACCCCCATCAGCATAAAGCTGCAAAGGCCTGATGGGTGCGATTAAGTCAGGGATCAGTCCATTCGAGGGACTCGATCACGCCTCGCCCGAGCCTGGCCTCGGACAAGGGCAGCCGACCCCGGAGGCCCCCCTCCAGCGGCGAACATATTTCCGGCTCGCCCGAGGCCCTGCCTTCGCCAAGAAGCAACCCTGACCAAATCACCGCACCGACCGACCAAATCGCAGGAGCATTTAATGCAAAGGTGGCCTGACACCTTTATCCTGACGCGTGCCCCCCAGCCGGCAGAGCCGAAGTGACCGCCGTCACTTCGCCGCTCCACTGACCGGCCTGACAGAAGGACAGCGCCGCCTGCGCCACTCCGACTGCGGTGCCACTTGACAGAGTGAGACTGACAGGCAGTCAGGCCCTGCCGAAGGCACCATAGGAAGCTCCGCTTCGCCCGACCCAGGGCTCGGACTCGAGCTAAGTCCCGGAAGACGGCGAACTCCGCTCCGCCCGACCCAGGGCTCGGACTCGGGCAAAGTCCCGGAAGACGGCGAACTCCGCTCCGCCCGACCCAGGGCTCGGACTCGGGCAAAGTCCCAGAAGACGGCGAACTCCGCTCCGCCCGACCCAGGGCTTGGACTCGGGCTAAGTCCCGGAAGACGATGAACTCCGCTCCGCCCGACCCAGGGCTCGGACTTGGGCTCAGCCCCAGAAGACGACGAACTCCGCTCCGCCCGACCCCAGGGCTCAGACTCCGCCCCAGCCGACGGCCTCCGCCTCGCCCGACCCAGGGGCTCGGACTCGACCTCGGCCACGGAAGACAGACTCGACCTCAGCTTCGGAGGAGCTTCCACATCGCCCAACCTAGGGCGCAGACCAGCCACGTCAATAGGAGGCGCCATCATCACCCTACCCCGAGCTGACTCGGGCCGCAGGGAACAAGACCGGCGTCCCATCTGGCTCGCTCCGCCAGATAGGCAATGATGGCGCCCCGCATACTCTGTGACGACGGCGGCTCTCAGCCCCCTTATGGAAGCAAGAGGACGTTAGCAAGGACTCAACCGCTCCGACAGCTATCCCTCCGCCAGGCTCCATCGCTCCTCCGACGGCCACGACATCACACCAGCTGGGTGCCAAAATCTCTCCGGCTGCCACAACGGCATGTACTTAGGGCGCTAGCTCTCCTCCGCTAGACACGTAGCACTCTGCTACACCCCCCATTGTACACCTGGATCCTCTCCTTACGCCTATAAAAGGAAGGACCAGGGCCCTCTTAGAGAGGGTTGGCCGCGCGGGGACGAGGACGAGACAGGCGCTCGCTTGAAGCTGCTCGCTCCCTCTCCCGCGTGGACGCTTGTAACCCCCTACTGCAAGCGCACCCGACCTGGGCGCGGGACGAACACGAAGGCCGCGGGATTCCCACCTCTCTCACGCCGGTCTCCGGCCGCCTCGCTTTCCCTCCTTCGCGCTCGCCCTCGCGCTCGACCCATCTGGGCTGGGGCACGCGGCGACATTCACTCGTCGGCTCAGGGACCCCCCCGGTCTCGAAACGCCGACAGTTGGCGCGCCAGGTAGGGTCCTACTGCGTGTTGACGAACAGCTTCCCGTCAAGCTCCAGATGGGCAGCCTCCAGCAACCTCTCCAACCCAGGACGGTGCTCCGTTTCGGGAGTCTTGAGTTCATGTCCCTCGACGGCAGCTACGACATGATACTCATTCCATCGCCGGGCGACAGCGGCAATGGCGGCCGACAGTCCGCCCGCCGGTGGCGGAATCGACGACGTCTTCCCCGCGTGGTGGAAGAACAACCTTCGAGCTCATCCCGCCCTCTTCCCCGCCGACGGAGGGGAAGGCGGGGCAACCAAGGCCAAGCAGGAGGCAGCGCCTCGTCGGCTGTCGAGCGAGTCGACAGCGTCGGCACCCCAACGGGGGGCGCACCGGGTATCGACTTCGCGCTTGAGACGAAGACGAGCGCCGTCTCCCCGCGACACGCCAATCCCGAGCAAGCGAACGACGCCAGCACGCTCGCGAAAAGCTTGCTGGACGTCACCCTCGTACCTGAGACGACGGTGCATTCAGTCCCCGACGTGACTTCATCACCGCCCGTCGACCAAGAGGTACTGACCGATTCTCATCCCACGTCATTTGGATTCAGCCTCAACTCGCCTAGCGACTTCGCTTTGGCGGGCGCTCTCATAGAGGCGAGTCCAAACCCTCTGGGGTTTCGTATGCGGTCACCTTGGGACCGGCTGACGGACGTCTCGACCTACGGGCCCTCCAGGTCCGAGGAAGACGACGAGCCCAGCTTCTGTTGGGATTTCTCTGGACTTGGCAACCCCAGTGCCATGCGGGACTTCATGACCGCATGTGACTACTGCCTCTCCGACTGTTCCGACGGTAGCCGTAGCCTCGGCGACGAGGACTGCGGCCCAAGTCGCGAATGCTTCCACGTCGATCTAGGGGGTCCCTCCGAAGGCAACCATCTCGGCATGCCAGAGGACGGTGATCTCCCTAGGTCGGTGCCTCGCGTTGACATCCCACGGGAGCTAGCTGTGGTCCCCGTTCAGGCAGGGGGCCATGACCCACAGCTCGAGCAAATCCGCGGGGTGCAGGCCAGGCTCGACGAGGGAGCAGGAGCGCTTGAGCCGATCCGCCGGGACGTCGGGCAGGCATGGGCGGGCCAGCCTCCGGCCGGAGAAATACGTCATCTACCCTAGGGCTTCCAGCACCGCATCGCCGACGACGTCAGGGTCAGGCCACCACCCGCATCTAGTGGGGTCGGCCAGAACCTGGCTGCAGCAGCAATGCTCCTCTGCGCGATGCCGGAGCCGTCAACCACCGAGGGGCGGCGAATCTAGGGAGAGCTCAAGAATCTCCTGGAAGGCGCCGCGGTCCGACGGGCCGAGAGCTCTGCCTCCCGAAGGCAGGGGTACCCCTCGGAACCTCATGCCGCGACTTCCCGATTCATGCGGGAAGCCTCGGTCTACACCGGGCGCACGCGCAACACCGCGCCTGCGGCCCCGGGTCGCCTCGGCAACGAGCACCATCACCGCGACCGTCGGGCCCACCTCGACGAGAGGGTGCGCCGAGGCTACCACCCCAGGCGTGGGGGACGCTACGATAGAGGGGAGGATTGGAGTCCCTCGCCCGAACCACCCGGTCCGCAGGCCTTCAGCCGGGCCATCCGACGGGCGCCGTTCCCGACCCGGTTCCGACCTACGACTACTATCACAAAGTACTCGGGGGAGACGAGACCGGAACTGTGGCTCGCAGACTACCGTCTGGCCTGCCAACTGGGTGGAACGGACGATGACAACCTCATCATCCGCAACCTCCCCCTGTTCCTCTCCGACACCGCTCGCGCCTGGTTGGAGCACCTGCCTCAGGGGCAGATCTCCAACTGGGGCGACCCAGTCCAAGCTTTCGCCGGCAATTTCCAGGGCACGTACGTGCGCCCCGGGAATTCCTGGGACCTCCGAAGCTGCCGACAGCAGCCGGGAGAGTCTCTCCGGGACTACATCCGGTGATTCTCGAAGCAGCGCACCGAGCTGCCCAACATCACCGACTCGGATGTCATCGGCGCGTTCCTCGCTGGCACCACCTGCCGCGACCTGGTGAGCAAGCTAGGTCGCAAGACCCCCACCAGGGCGAGCGAGCTGATGGACATCGCCACCAAGTTCGCCTCCGGCCAGGAGGCGGTCGAGGCTATCTTCCGAAAGGACAAGCAGCGCCAGGGCCGCCCATCGGAGGATGCTCCCGAGGCATCAACTTAGCGCGGCGCCAAGAAGAAGGGCAAGAAGAAGTCGCAAGCGAAACGCGATGCCGCCGACGCGGACCTTGTCGCCGCCGCCGAGTACAAGAACCCTCGGAAACCCCCTGGAGGTGCCAACCTTTTCGACAAGATGCTCAAGGAGCCGTGCCCCTATCACCAGGGGCCCGTCAAGCACACCCTTGAGGAGTGTGTCATGCTTCGGCGCCACTTCCATAGGGCCGGGCCACCCGCGGAGGGTGGCAGGGCCCGCGACGACGACAAGAAGGACGATCACCAGACAGGAGAGTTCCCCGAGGTCCGCGACTGCTTCGTGATCTACGGTGGGCAAGCGGCGAATGCCTCGGCTCGGCACCGCAAGCAAGAGTGTCGGGAGGTCTGCTCGGTGAAGGTGGCGGCGCCAGTCTACCTAGACTGGTCCGACAAGCCCATCACCTTCGACCAAGCCGACCACCCCGACCATGTGCCGAGCCCGGGGAAATACCCGCTCGTCGTCGACCCCGTCATCGGCGACGTCAGGCTCACCAAAGTCCTCATGGACGGGGGCAGCAGCCTCAACACCATCTATGCCGAGACCCTCGGGCTCCTGCGTGTCGATCTGTCCTCCGTCCGGGCAGGCGCTGCGCCCTTCCATGGGATCATTCCCGGGAAGCGCGTCCAGCCCCTCGGACAACTCGACCTTCCCGTCTGCTTCGGAACACCCTCCAACTTCCGAAGGGAGACCCTGACGTTCGAGGTGGTCGGGTTCCGAGGAACCTACCACGCGGTGCTGGGAAGACCATGCTACACGAAGTTCATGGCCGTCCCCAACTACACCTACCTGAAGCTTAAGATGCCGGGCCCCAACGGGGTCATCACCGTCGGTCCCACGTACAAACACGCGTTCGAATGCGACGTGGAGTGCGTGGAGTACGCTGAGGCCCTCGCCGAGTCCGAGGCCCTCATCGCCGACCTGGAGAGCCTCTCGAAGGAGGTGCCAGACGTGAAGCGTCATGCCGGCAGCTTTGAGCCAGCGGAGACGGTTAAGTCCATCCCCCTCGACCCCAGCGGCGACGCCTCCAAGCAGATACGGATCGGCTCCAGGCTCGATCCCAAATAGGAAGCAGTGCTCGTCGACTTTCTCCGCGCGAACGCCGACGTCTTCGCGTGGAGTCCCTCGGACATGCCCGGCATACCGAGGGATGTCGCCGAGCACTCGCTGGACATTCGAGCCGGAGCCCGACCCGTCAAGCAGCCTCTGCGCCGATTTGACGAGGAGAAGCGCAGAGCCATAAGCGAGGAGATCCACAAGCTAATGGCGGCAGGGTTCATCAAAGAGGTATTCCATCCCGAATGGCTTGCCAACCCTGTGCTTGTGAGAAAGAAAGGGGGGAAATGGCGGATGTGTGTAGACTACACTGGTCTAAACAAAGCATGTCCGAAGGTTCCCTACCCTCTGCCTCGCATCGATCAAATCGTGGATTCCACTGCTGGGTGCGAAACCCTGTCTTTCCTCGATGCCTACTCAGGGTATCATCAAATCAGGATGAAAGAGTCCGACCAGCTCGCGACTTCTTTCATCACACCCTTCGGCATGTACTGCTATGTCACCATGCCGTTCGGCTTGAGGAATGCGGACGCGACGTACCAGCGGTGCATGAACCATGTGTTCGGCGAACACATTGGCCGCACGGTCGAGGCCTACGTCGATGACATCGTAGTCAAGACGAGGAAAGCCTCTGGCCTCCTTTCCGACCTTGAAGTGACATTCCGATGTCTCAAGGCGAAAGGCGTCAAGCTCAATCCCGAGAAGTGTGTCTTCGGGGTGCCCCGAGGCATGCTCTTGGGGTTCATCGTCTCCGAGCGGGGCATCGAAGCCAACCCGGAGAAGATCGCAGCCATCACCAGCATGGGGCCCATCAAAGACTTGAAAGGCGTACAGAGGGTCATGGGATGTCTCGCGGCTCTGAGCCGCTTCATCTCACGCCTCGGCGAAAGAGGTCTACCTCTGTACCGCCTCTTGAGGAAGGCCGAGTGCTTCGCTTGGACCCCTGAGGCCGAGGAAGCCCTCGGGAACCTGAAGGTGCTCCTCACAAAGGCGCCTATCTTGGTGCCCCCAGCTGCCGGAGAAGCCCTCTTGGTCTACGTCGCCGCGACCACTCAGGTGGTTAGCGCCGCGATTGTGGTCGAGAGGCAAGAAGAGGGGCATGCATTGCCCGTTCAGAGGCCAGTTTACTTCGTCAGCGAGGTACTGTCCGAAACCAAGATCCGCTACCCACAAGTTCAGAAGCTGCTGTATGCGGTGATCCTGACACGGCGGAAGTTGCGACACTACTTCGAGTCTCATCCGGTAACTGTGGTGTCATCCTTCCCCCTGGGGGAGATCATCCAGTGCCGGGAGGCCTCGGGTAGGATTGCAAAGTGGGCGGTGGAAATCATGGGCGAGGCGATCTCGTTCGCTCCTCGGAAGGCCATCAAGTCCCAGGTCTTGGCGGACTTCGTGGCCGAATGGGTCGACACCCAGCTACCGACGGCTCCGATCCAACCGGAGCTCTGGACCATGTTTTTCGACGGGTCGTTGATGAAGACGGGAGCCGGCGCAGGCCTACACTTCATCTCGCCCCTCGGGAAGCACATACGCTATGTGCTACGCCTCCATTTCCCGGCGTCCAACAATGTGGCTGAGTACGAAGCTCGGGTCAATGGATTGCGGATCGCCATCGAGCTAGGGGTCCGACGCCTCGACGCTCGAGGTGACACGCAGCTCGTCATCGACCAAGTCATGAAGAACTCCCACTGCCGCGACCCGAAGATGGAGGCCTACTGCGATGAGGTTCGGCGCCTGGAAGACAAGTTCTACGGGCTCGAGCTCAACCACATCGCTCGGCGCTACAACGAGACTGCGGACGAGCTGGCTAAAATAGCCTCGGGGCGAACAACGGTTCCCCCGGACGTCTTCTCCCGGGATCTGCATCAACCCTCCGTCAAGATCGACGACACACCCGAGCCCAAGGTACCCTCGGCCCAGCCCGAGGCACCCTCGGCTCGGCCCGAGGCGCCCTCGGTTCAGCCCGAGGTACCCTCGGCCCCCGAGGGCGAGACGCTGCACGTCGAGGGGGAGCAAAGCGGGGTCACGCCTGATCAAAACTGGCAGACCCCGTACCTGCAATATCTCCACCGAGGAGAGCTACCCCCCGATCGAGCTGAGGCTTGGCGGGTGGCGCGGCGCGCCAAGTCGTTCGTCTTGCTGGGTGATGAGAAGGAGCTCTACCACCGCAGCCCCTCTGGCATCCTCCAGCGATGCATCTCCATCGCCGAAGGTCAGGAACTCCTGCGAGAGATACACTCGGGGGCTTGCGGCCATCACGCAGCGCCTCGAGCCCTCGTCGGGAATGCTTTCCGACAAGGCTTCTACTGGCCCGCGGCGGTGGCCAACGCTACCAGAATTGTCCGCACCTGCGAAGGGTGTCAATTCTACGCAAGGCAGACCCACCTGCCCGCTCAGGCTCTGCAGACGATACCCATCACCTGGCCTTTTGCTGTGTGGGGCCTGGATCTCGTTGGCCCTTTGCAGAAGGCACCCGAGGGCTACACGCACCTGCTGGTCGCCATCGAGAAATTCTCCAAGTGGATCGAGGTCCGACGGTCCGACCCCTGAACAGCATCAGGTCCGAGCAGGCGGTGGCGTTCTTCACCAACATCATCCATCGTTTTGGGGTCCCAAACTCCATCATCACCGACAACGGCACCCAATTCACCGGCAGAAAGTTCCTGGACTTCTGCGAGGATCACCACATCCGGGTGGACTGGGCCGCCGTAGCTCACCCCATGTCAAATGGGCAAGTAGAGCGTGCCAACGGCATGATTCTACAAGGGCTCAAGCCTCGGATCTACAACGACCTCAACAAGTTCGGCAAGCGATGGATGAAGGAACTCCCCTCGGTGGTCTGGAGCCTGAGGACAACGTCGAGCCGAGCCACGGGCTTCACGCCGTTCTTCCTAGTCTACGGGGCCGAGGCCGTCTTGCCCACAGACCTGGAATACGGCTCCCCGAGGACGAGGGCCTACATCGACCAAAGCAACCAAGCTAGCCGAGAAGACTCGCTGGACCAGCTGGAGGAGGCTCGGGACAAGGCCTTACTACACTCGGCGCGGTACCAGCAGTCCCTGCGACGCTACCACGCCCGAGGGGTCCGGTCCCGAGACCTCCAGGTGGGCGACCTGGTGCTTCGGCTGCGACAAGACGCCCGAGGGCGGCACAAGCTCACGCCCCCCCTAGGAGGGGCCCTTCGTCATCGCCAAAGTTCTGAAGCCCGGAACGTACAAGCTGGCCAACAGTCAAGGCGAGGTCTACGGCAACGCTTGGAACATCCAACAGCTACGTCGCTTCTACCCTTAAGATGTTTTCAAGTTGTTCATATACCTCGCACCCACGCAAAGTTTAGTCATCAAGGAAGGGTCGGCCTCGCCTCGGCAAAGCCCGACCCTCCCTCGGGGGCTAAAAGGGGGGGAGCCCCCTCTGCGTCAAAATTTTCCTCGAAGAAAGATCTTTTCTACCAGAATGTCTTTCGTGCTTTTTGACTACTTCGAAAGTGGATCCTGAAAACGACGGAGTACATGTAAGCAGCCAAGGCTGACCGAGCCGAGGGACTCCTACGCCTCCGGGATATGGATACCTCACTCATCACCTTCTGCAATAAGTAACTCACGTTCGGATAAGTGATTCCGCGGACCGAACAAGTCTTCACGTGCGGAAGCTCTTCTGCCGAAGCGATCCTTCGAGCCTTCTCGACTGCGTCGGTGACAGAGCCCCATGGACGGGTAAGAGTGCGCGTAAGCGGCAAGGCCGACCGAGCCGAGGGACTCCTACGCCTCCAGGATACGGATACCTCACTCATCACCTTCCGCGAGAAGCAACTCTCGCTCGCACAAACATCTCTGTCACCGACAAAAAAGTCTAGATACTCGAAACAAGAGGAAAAGAGACACAGCTTTACGACACAGCGAGGGTGTGTTTTGGCCTCGGCGGCCGCAGGAAACACACGCTACAAGACAATCCGATCCTGCAGGCTCGGGTCTTGACGCTGGAAGGGAGCAGCAGCACCCTCGGCATCGACAACACCTTCGGCGAGGTTCGACCTAGCCTCGGACGGCGACGCGGTCCGAAGATCTCCACTCTGAAGGACGACGTCATCGCCACGCCCGGGCAATTGCTGCCAGGGTCTTCTCCGAGAATCCGGCCCGAGCAGGCGACTCGGCCGGTCACCCCGGGGCCTCGGCCAGCCGTCCTCCAAGGAAGTCAGCCCGACCCGAGGCCTCGGCTGGTCAACTCCGGCGTCGGTCCCGCTAACGGATGACCCGGCTAGGCTCCGGCCAACCAGGTTTTCTTTTCGAGCCAACTCTGCCTCTGTTCTTGCTGACACCGCTACCCCTAGCCTCGGCTCATCGAAGAGCGGCCGAGGGGTTCCTTTAACTAAGCTAGAGAAGCCTCGGACAACAAGGCCGACCGAGCCGAGGGACTCCTACGCCTCCGGGATACGGATACCTCACTCGTCACCTTTACACGGGGCGACTCACGCTTGGTGAAGCGGTTCAGACAACCAATAGGCGAGTCTTAGTGCTCGAAAATGAGGAAAAACACGGCTCCGTGCCAAAATTACATACATGTTCAGGCCTCGACAGCCACAATGAACAAAAACACTGGCATTCGAAGTGCCATTACAGACGGAACTCTGGTTCCGTCCTCGCGGGTATGAACGACCCCCACACAGGGGAGCCTGCGGGGCGACGAACACCGGGGGACCCGCCAGCGACCTCTGCAGCAGCAACTATGGTCCCAGGACGGACGCGGCCACCGGAGGGCTCTCATTCGTGTTCCCGCTCAAGGGACACGAACCAGCTATCAAAGCCAAAGAGCGGGCCGCTCCAAGGCACACCGGCAGGTCCTCGCTGCCGTCCTCGCCGCGAAAGCGAGGAAGAGGGTGGAATGTTGCATCCTAGCTGGGCACCAACAGTTCGCCTTCCCCGGCATGGCTGGAGGACGTCTCCTCCGTAGAGCTGGAGGATGTTTGCCACCACCAGAAGCTGGAAGAAGAGGTGGCCCGCCAGCCTGCGTGGGAGGTAGAGCCCCGGCTCGCCTCGCTCCCCGCCCCAGCGAGGATGACGAACACCCTCGAGGCTGAGGGCAGGACCAAGATCACAGCCCGGCTTGCCTCTCCCCATCCAGGGGCTGGAGGTCACCGTTTTGGGTGACCACCAGCGGAGGGGTGCAACCGGGCTGTGTGATGAAAATCCTTGAAGCCAAACGATGGCTGAAAGGTACCAACTCCCACGGAGTTGCGTTCCTCCAACGATGAGGCGAAAAGACGGCGGGTATCCCCCATCCGGGGGCTTGGAAGGTGGAAAGACACGATGCATAAGGGAGCACGAAGACATGGTCGCCTTCTAAGGGGGTCACCCTCCTTTTAAAGGCGACTCCCCTTACTTGCGTCCCCAGCCGTCGCAGGCTGAGTCTTCTCCAACACGCTCCAAGGTCCTCCTCCTACGGCGCGGGGGCTGGGTCCCACACGTCATGCAAGCCGGCTCAGAGCAGAAGAAGCCAAACCGCCGTGCGCGGTGCGTACAACCGCCCAGCGGTTACAAGCGACCCTCCACTTTTGCCCAGACCAGCGGGCGAAAGGGCGGGCAGCCATGCAGGCGGCATGCAACCGCGCCAAGTGGGCGCACTTCTCCGACTCCCAACACGCCCGGCATGGGGGCCCAGGCCCACGCGTCATGCAACCGGCGCGCCGAATGCTTCGTGCATGCAACTGCACCGCCACTTGCGCCACCGCCGCGCCTCCTCGACTGCGGAACCAATGCCGCGACTCGAGGCGACCCAGCGCACGACCCAGCAGCGCCAGCCTGGCGCGACGGTCAATGCGGCCGAAAATGGGCCGGCAGTAATGACGGTGGCAGGAGGGCAGGAGCAGCGGTCACGTCGTCAGCCAAGCTCACGTCCCATCCGGGGGCAGCGAGAGAACCCTCTCTCACGGCGTGAAGACAACGCGCCCGTGTTCCGTTCCTCGAACGGCTCGCGCACGCGCAACGGCTGCCCCGCCAACCACTCGTCCCGTCGCATTAACTCCGCGGCGGGACAGGTGGCGCCTCTGGCAGGAGAAGCGGGCGACGCTTCGCCTTCGCCATAATGACCGCGTCAGTAAAGGTACACCGCGTCGTTCGATTTCGTATCCCTTTTCCTTTTTTCCTCTTTCTCTCTCTTGCAACAGGGATCGGGAAAGGGGGATACCCCGAAAAGGATCCTTCCCCGTGAAGGAACCAGGCTCCGAGCCTCCCTACTGATCAGAGGTTCGAAGGCTGGCCCCTCGGAAGGGTTCAACAGCCGCCTCAGATCACGTGGGCCCTACACCCACTATTGGTAAGAGGTTCGAAGGCCAGCCCCTCGGAAGGGTTCAACGACCGCCTTAGGCTACTCGGGCTCCGCGCCCACTACTGATCAGGGGTTCGAAGGCTGGCCCCCGAAGGGTTCACAGCCGCCTCAGACACAGAGCGAGGGATGACCGTGGGTACGTTCGATACATAACCAAGGCTCGGGCTGCGCTCCCGAGGTACCCTAGGACATTTCCGAGACCAGCGGGAACGATCTTGTAACGGAATCCCATCAGAGGGAGGCATCGAGCCCTCGGACCCCGTCGCCAGGGGACCGGGTCCGGCAGATCACCCGCAGGTACTTTTGGGCGTGCCTCTGGGCCCCTAGCCGACCCCTAACGAACGGGGCACGGACGTCCACTCGGATTACCCACTTGCAGCTCACCGGAGACACCATGTTCGGCGCCCATCGAGGGCAACATGGCGCTTTCCCCCCTCCTCCTTGCGGAAAGGCGACGCAGGGGCGTATGTAAAAAAGCCGAGTCTGTCCCTGATCGCCCTCTCGCCCTGTGCAGAGGCTCGGGGGCTGCTCTCGCAAACCCGGCTCCGGCCGAACCGTTGACAGCGTCAACATACCAGCCCGAGAACTTGGGACCCGACCGTACACCCGGGCTACGGCCAGCTCGCATGAGGGAACGACCAGACCAACCGAAGCATTACGTGAGGCATTAAGACCTCGAAGGAGTGAAACCACTCCTCCGAGGCCTCGGGGGCTACACCCGGCGGGTGCGCTCGCGCGCACCCACCGGAACAAAACGCAACCGAGAAAGGCTGGTCCCCTTGCAAAAAAGTGCGACGAAAGCCTCCAAGCGAGTGCTAACACTCCCTTCGAGGCTCGGGGGCTACTGTCGGGGACCATAATTAGGGGTACCCTCAAGGCTCCTAATTCTCAGCTGGTAACCCCCATCAGCATAAAGCTGCAAAGGCCTGATGGGTGCGATTAAGTCAGGGATCAGTCCATTCGAGGGACTCGATCATGCCTCGCCCGAGCCTAGCCTCGGACAAGGGCAGCCGACCCCGGAGGATTTCCGTCTCGCCCGAGGCCCCCCTCCAGCGGCGAACATATTTCAGGCTCGCCCGAGGCCCTGCCTTCGCCAAGAAGCAACCCTGACCAAATCACCGCACCGACCGACCAAATCGCAGGAGCATTTAATGCAAAGGTGGCCTGACACCTTTATCCTGACGCGCGCCCCCCCAGCCGGCAGAGCCGAAGTGACCGCCGTCACTTCGCCGCTCCACTGACCGGCCTGACAGAAGGACAGCGCTGCCTGCGCCACTCCGACTGCGGTGCCACTTGACAGAGTGAGACTGACATGCAGTCAGGCCCTGCCGAAGGCACCATAGGAAGCTCCGCTTCGCCCGACCCAGGGCTCGGACTCGGGCTAAGTCCCGGAAGACGGCGAACTCCGCTCCGCCCGACCCAGGGCTCGGACTCGGGCAAAGTCCCGGAAGACGGCGAACTCCGCTCCGCCCGACCCAGGGCTCGGACTCGGGCAAAGTCCCGGAAGACGGCGAACTCCGCTCCGCCCGACCCAGGGCTCGGACTCGGGCTAAGTCCCGGAAGACGACGAACTCCGCTCCGCCCGACCCAGGGCTCGGACTTGGGCTCAGCCCCAGAAGACGACGAACTCCGCTCCGCCCGACCCTAGGGCTCGGACTCCGCCCCAGCCGACGGCCTCCGCCTCGCCCGACCCAGGGGCTCGGACTCGACCTCGGCCATGGAAGACAGACTCGACCTCGGCTTCGGAGGAGCTTCCACATCGCCCAACCTAGGGCGCAGGCCAGCCACGTCAACAGGAGGCGCCATCATCACCCTACCCCGAGCTGACTCGGGCCGCAGGGAACAAGACCGGCGTCCCATCTGGCTCGCTCCGCCAGATAGGCAATGATGGCGCCCCGCATACTCTGTGACGACGGCGGCTCTCAGCCCCCTTACGGAAGCAAGAGGACGTCAGCAAGGACTCAACCGCTCCGACAGCTGTCCCTCCACCAGGCTCCATTGCTCCTCCGACGGCCACGACATCACACCAGCTGGGTGCCAAAATCTCTCCGGCTGCCACAACGGCATGTACTTAGGGCGCTAGCTCTCCTCCGCTAGACACGTAGCACTCTGCTACACCCCCCATTGTACACCTGGATCCTCTCCTTACGCCTATAAAAGGAAGGACCAGGGCCCTCTTAGAGAGGGTTGGCCGCGCGGGGACGAGGACGAGACAGGCGCTCGCTTGAAGCCGCTCGCTCCCTCTCCCGCGTGGACGCTTGTAACCCCCTACTGCAAGCGCACCCGACCTGGGCGCGGGACGAACACGAAGGCCGCGGGATTCCCACCTCTCTCACGCCGGTCTCCGGCCGCCTCGCTTTCCCCCCTTCGCGCTCGCCCTCGTGCTCGACCCATCTGGGCTGGGGCACGCGGCGACATTCACTCGTCGGCTCAGGGACCCCCCGGTCTCGAAACGCCGACAAGTATATATTAATGAAAGAAGAAGCATACGAAACATGAGAGACAACATGAATAATTATACAACATCTTTAATATATCTTTGTTATACCACCATAAGTGAATACGAACAATATTGAATTACATTTATACCTTTGGTTTGACAGAAGGCGAAAGTCCAAGCGTGACGCAGGAATGAATACAAGTCAGTGTCCACAGTACGGGGTACTGTTCATCTATTTATAAGCACATGACGCAGCCTGGTCGGAATTACATTCATGTCCTCGATAAATAACTAAAAACATGACACAAACTGTCATGGACTGATTGGTCTTTTCCATTTTAAGTCGGTGCAACTCTTCGTCTTGAAATATGCCACTATGCCGAAGCTCCTTGATAGTAGCTTCGGCTTACATCTTCGTGCTGTGTTTTTACTTAAGGGACCTTCGGCGACGAAGCAGGCCCCAACAATAATCATGAGCATATTTTAGAATGGGACATCTATTCTACATGTAATGGTAGTAGGTTAACAGATAATTTTATAAATAACTCTTTCCACCATGTTAGTTAAATGAAAAGAGTTCTTCATAAAATTGGTTCTCTAACTATCTCTACTATTTATTTATTTTTTATTTTAATTTTCGCTCTGTAAACAATACAATGTGCGGTGTACACGACCGTAGATACGAGATGGATATGGATGTCATTTATGTCATCGATCATGGATGTCATTATGTCATTTGTATCCCTTTGAATCAGTTCCACGGTTCCTCCTCCTCCCTCTATTTCCCTGTCCAGACTGGTGGCCACAGCAGGGCACGCCGGCGACGCGCACCCGCCGGCAACCAGGTTTCCCGGCGCCGCCCCTTGTCTAGTTCTCAGCTTCTCCTCGCGGCGCCCCTTACTGGCTTCCTCTTCTTCCCAGACGGTGGCGCGTCAAGACTCCCCACCCGGCTGTCCGGCGAGGACCTCGGCTCCTCGCCCCTCCGCCGCTAAAGAGCCGCCATCCAGCCGCCCAGCCCCAGGCCCCACCGCCCCAGCTCCACCTCGGTCCCCTCGCCTCACCTCGACCCGGATTCCGCCCCTCGCCTCACCTCGACCTACATCTGCCTCGTCCCCATGGAGGCGGCGGCGAGCCGCAAGCGCGCGTACAGCATCATCGTGCCTACCTACAACGAACGCCTCAACGTCGCCCTCATCGTCTACCTCATCTTCAAGCACCTCCCGTAAGCACCTCCCACCGCCCAGATCCCTCTCTCCCGTTTGGCGCTGATCTGTCTCTCGCCGTTGCACCTTTTGCTGCCACGGTTGGGTCGAGATCGTCTTCGTGGTGAACGTTGTCGGATTCGATTTCGTTAGATCAGATGCCATTCGGTTGCGTGCGTCAACTGGATCGATTAGATTAATAACCTACTTAACAAGAATCAATCTGATCTGAATGTGTGAATGGAACTGACGATATCTGTTTAGGTGTTACCTTGCTTTGAGATCCAACTGCAGGCACCTGTCAATTATAAAGTAGAATCACTTGTTACTCAATTATTCGTCTAAATAGATGACACAGATTATTTATGTTCTCTCTTTGCTTCAATTCGAACTCTTTTATGTGGACATTAACCAGCCCTCCCTTGAGCTCTGCTTGCACATCTTACAGTATATAGTTGCAGAGTTCTAATGATGCCAGTACCGTTGAAGTGATCACTGTCCACTGTTTTTTTTTCTGAGAACAGGGAACGAAACAATTTTCTAGTGCTATTTTGGCAACATTGGAGCTAGAATTTGCTTCTTGTTTGTCGAAACCTTGAACTGTCAGTGGCAATCAGTTTCCTTCTTTTTTGTGTGTGTATTTGGACCTACAGGTCAGGTCATAGATACCCTTCATTCTAGTGCTTCCCTGCTGGGCGTGCCTAATTCACTCTATCAGACAAACAAAAACTTGCAAATTTTTTGTGAGTTCATCGGCTATGTCAAATGGGTGATGAGAATCTCTCCTGCTTGGATATCAAATGTACTATTAGGTATTACAACTTGCAACTGTTGGCTTGTTGTGTGTCCCTTTTCTTAGAATGTCACCATGCGTTAGACTGCCACTATTTAACTTCCATTGTTTGCTGGAGGCTTGCTACTATGGTGGAAAGGAAATTATTACATTCATATAGATATGTTGCCAAGTTCTTACATATTGTATCACCTGAGTTGACATTTTTTACCTCAGGGATGTGAACTTTGAGATCATTATTGTGGATGATGGTAGTCCAGATGGAACTCAGGACATTGTAAAACAGCTGCAGCAAGTATATGGTGAAGATTTTGTTGTAAGTAGCTTAAAAAAATATGTTCCTGGTCCACTTGAAGTTTTTGTACATATGATGTCAGTCTGTTTATTCAGTACCATGGCTTAATGCATTGTCTTTAACCTGATATGATGCTAGTTACTGCGAGCTAGGCCAAGGAAGCTAGGGCTTGGTAAGTTTAGACACCTGACTTCAATTTTTAGTGAAATTATTTCCCCTACTTATGTTAAGTAGCATCTGGAACTATCCAGGTACCGCATATTTACATGGACTAAAGCATGCCTCAGGGGAATTTGTCATTATCATGGACGCGGACCTATCTCACCATGTATAAATATTTCTTTTTTGTTACTATTTTTTTTTCTGTTTGCTATTTACAATATTTTTCTTCCTAGCTTGCTAACTATTTTCCCACCTTGAACAGCCAAAATACTTGCCAAGCTTTATTAGGTAAGAATCATATCTCTGAAGATATAAGAGTTAGTTAGTTTATACTACATGTTATTTTACATATATTAGTCCGCATCCTCAAATCTATTTTTTAGCACATATAATTCTCAGTCTGATTGTTCTCAAAATATATTTAGCGAGAAGAAAGGTTAATACTGTTACAGTTGTTGAATCCATTAGCTGAAAAATACATTTCAAGTAAAGGTTATCAGTTAGTCCCTTTGGCCTCCTCATTGAGGGTACTGAAATGTACCCCCTCCCAAAATATAGGTCTTTCTAGCTCTCTTTTTTTTCGTCCACATTCGAATGGATGATAATGACTGTAGATATACATACAAACTACATTTATAGGTTGATTAATGAATTTTTGTTTAGTCTAAAACAAATTATATTTTGGGACGGATGGAGTAGTAATTTAAATAATTGTCTTTTTTAACCATGTTATTTTCCTTAACCAGGAAGCAAAAGGAAACTGGAGCTGACATTGTAACTGGCACACGTTATGTTAAGAATGGTGGTGTCCATGGTTGGAATCTCATGCGCAAGCTGACTAGCAGAGGTGCAAATGTTCTTGCACAAACGTTACTGCAGCCTGGAGCTTCAGATTTAACCGGATCATTTAGGTCTGCCTTTCTTTTATCTCGAACAGAATAAACACCCACCTTTCAGTCACCTCTTTTGATGAGCGTATCATAATAGGCTATATAAGCGAGATGTCCTGGAAGACTTAATCTCCTCATGTGTCAGCAAGGGCTACGTGTTCCAGATGGAGATGATTGTTAGGGCTACAAGGAAAGGTTATCACATTGAAGAGGTATGCACCGTGCTGTCTCATTTTTCATCGATCATCTCTTGACTCTGGTAAATGGATCGTTGATTGCTCCCTCTCCTCTCCAGGTTCCAATAACGTTTGTGGACAGAGTATTTGGAATTTCAAAACTTGGCGGGTCCGAGATAGTTGAATATTTGAAAGGCCTTGTTTATCTTCTGCTCACAACATGATTGAAGATATATAGTAGGCTTCTGGTTTGTGGGTACAACCGTGTTACATTACAGAGAATTTTACTGATGTGTTATTAATGCAGCTTGAATTGTAACAGTACCACCATTACGCATGTTTCCAGTGGATGGATTATTGTACTCAATTCTTGGTTTTCTCTGTACACTTTATCAGTCTCTACGGGACGGTTCTTTGCCACTTTAGGGCTTGTTCGGTTACACCAATCCAGAAGGGGATTGGAGGAGATTAAATCCCCTCCAAGTCAAAAATGACTAGGAGAGGATTTAAACCCTTCCAATCCTCTTCTGGATTGGTGTAGCCGAACATGCCCTTAGCATGAATGAGCCACCCACCTACTTTAGTTGGATCACCCACATGCTCTTTAGGTGATCATTAAACTTTCGATTGCCACCAAACCGTCTAGATCATGTCTGTCATTGTGCAACTACACCAAAGTATGTAGAGTACTGAAATGGAGAGTATTGGAGAGAGTTGTGTGTGTGTGTGTGGGGGCGGGGGGGGGGGGGGGGGTAGGTTGACGATGTGTTGAATGTAGGCATGGCCAGGAATCAACATGCAAACAATTTTGTGTCCTCTTGTATATGGTGATTGATAGACACAAAGGAGAACAAGATTACAAGTTACAATATAAATCGAGCAGCATGACTTGCTAGCTCTCCCTTCCCTCTTAGCCTACCCTTGGGAGTTCTATTCTAGTTTCTCCCTCTTGACCAAGCATGGACGCTCTACTTTGTCTTTAGTTTGGGTTACCATAGATTGTCTGAACCTTCAATTGTGTGCATATTAGCCTAATTCAAATGAATCATGTTCTCAGTTCTACTCCCTTTTAGACCATGTCTAGTAGTTCATCCATATGATCACCCAAAACACTGTTTTGTATTGTATACTGTACTATTCACAGAGTGGAGTTGGAATATAGGTATGAAGATGGGTAAGCTGATGGAGATGACCTTATAGCCCATGGGAGGAGAGAATTACAATAAGAAGAGTTGGGGCCCCTACCTGGTTGTCAAGGATTTTTTGGCAATGAATTTATGGGGTAGGTCACGAGACCGAAAGCTAAAGATAAATGCACAAGAGACACAGAGATTTAGAGAGAATCAGACTTTTGATGTGAGATAATACCTTACATCCTATATATGCTGGCTATTGCTTATGATCTTGATGTAATGCCATGCCCTTAGGGGGCTCCTCGGTCCTCCTTTATAGTTCAAGGAGGGTATAGTTACATGGCAGATATAAATAGGTTACATAGTCCATGACAGTTCCAAACTGGTAACCAAGTCGTATGACAATCTAAATCTACGATTATAAACGTGTCTCCCTTATCCACTAGAATTTTGCCCTAACTGTTTAGGATCTTTGCCTTATCTCCTTTATTTCAATAATATATCTATCATATTTGTACTTCTATAATCCTCCTCATGACATGCATTCCTTTGATCACGACAACCGAGTCCATGGACTCTAGGCCAAGCCCATGGGCCTATACCGCCTATTCATATATGCCCATCTTGTGAATACCCCTGTTATATATTCTTTATAGTAGCCCATGAGTCCAACATATTAGAGTTATCAACTCGGGTAGGTTGGACTCCATTAATTTCCTTCGTGCTGAGAGTGTAGTCAACATAAAAATCTTCGAAGTCTTCATCATGAGTCTTGAAACACATAAGCATGCACCTCTTGTGCATCCTATGGATGTATCCCCGCGAGTCCAATTAAGTAGAGTTATCAACTCAGGTAAGTCGGACTTTGTCGATTAAGAATTATCCGCCAACTTTTTTTTGTCAATGCTTCTGAGTTATTTTTTGTGGTAACTGAGTTATTGTCACACCCGGATTTAAGAGATAAAGTCGGGTGCGTCTCATATGTGCGCCAAAGAAGAAGACATCAAAAACAAAGCAACACAATTGTTAATGATAAAAGACCTTCATCCTTTGAAACATTATCTCCTATCGAGTATAATGATTCTCAGACGAAGGGCGTGAAGGGCGTACCTGTTGGGGGCCTTCGACTTCCGAAGGTCCTCAAAAACATGATTTAACAATGTTTCTGGAGTGTAATACATGAACAGGTACCTTCGGACTCGGATCAGAACCACAGTGTGAGAAGCACAAAGAATACGAAGGTTGACGCAGAGCCGAAGCTATGCGCAAGGAAGCTTCGACATGATAACAGAAAAGGGAACCGACTTAAAAGGGAAAAGGCCATTTAGACCTCGATGGATCACTATAGAGTCATTAGCAAATGTAAAGGGCATGTGTGTAATTTTGCATGGGCTGCGTCCCGTGCCTATAAATAGATGAACAGTGCTCCCGTACTGTTCACGCTGACTTGGCATTTGCTTTTGCGGCACACTTGTACCTTTGTCTTCTGTCAAGCCGAAGGTATAAAATGTACTCTAATATTGTCTTTATATTCACTTATGATCATATAATAAAAATGTATGATAATGTTATATGATTGTTCATATTGCTCCTTATGCTTTACGTGTCTCTGTCGTTAATATGTTTACATATATGTTTACTGAGATGATGAAGGTATGTCCTTCATGACCTTCGTCCGAAAATCATTATATCCTCAGGGAAATAATGCTTCGAAGGACGAAGGACTTTTACCTTTAACATTTTATGTTGCCTTGTTCTTGATTCATAGTATTTGAGAACAAGTCCCCAACATTTGCGCCCACCTCTGGTGAATCCTTTTCGACCACCTTCGGCAAGCACTGACCTTCGTCATGCCACCAAAGAAAGCTTCAGCGACAGGGGTTGCTGCTCTGCAGCCACTGGACCCAAATTAGGAGACCCTTTCTCTTCGAGAGGCCCGAAGCCAGAAGAGGAAGGCCACTAGTCCAACACTCCAGGAGGAGGAGTTGGACCAAGAAATCAGAAACATGGAGATGCTTTGTAACACCCTGAATTTGGGGGTATAAAATTTCTTTTCTAATATCCACCAAATTCAGGTGTTACCCTCTCTTTTCCTTGATCTTTCTTTTCTTTTCCCTAAATAGTGGGGAATTATTTTGTATTATATCTACGTGTAAGCCTAGTAAATTAAAACCCTATGAGTGCTTTGATTGTCGCATCATGCTGGCGTACACTTTCACTTTGTTTGATGAGTGATTCTGTGGAGCATGGGTTTAATAAGGAATTCAATTTAACACCGTGAAGAAAATAGGAAAGAACAAAAGATAAAGAAAATGGAAAATAGAAAGGAGCCCCGCTTCTCTCTTGGGCCGGCTCTTTGGCAGGCCCAGCAGCCCCCCTCCTTCCCCCTTTCTCCTTGGGCCGGCTGGCTCGGCGGCCCAGCCGCCCCCTCCCCCGCGCGGCCCAGCCGGCGGCCCAGCTCGCCCCTCCCCCGCGCGGCCCACCTGGCCCATCCCGCGCGCAGCAGCCCCACCCCCTTAACCCTAGGCCACGCCCTCCCCCAGCCGCCGCCGCCACCCCCCTGGTGGGGCCCGCTCGTCAGCCCCACCCCCTTTCCCCTACCTCCTTCTCTCCCTCCCCGATCCCGCGCACATCCCTCTCTCTCCCTCGACGCTGCTCGCCCTCGCCCTCCCTCTCCCCGCCCCTCCCCTCGGTTCGGCCGGACACGGCGGCCCCGACGGCCCGACGCGGGTGGCCTGGGCGCGGTTCCGGCGCGGGTGCGTCCCGGCGCGGGCGCGCGGCCCCTGCGCGGGCGCGGCTCCGGCGCGAGCGCGCGGCCCCTGCGTGGGCGCGACTTCGGCGCGGCACCGGCTCGGCGGCCCGGCGCGGCCAGCTCGGCGCCCCTGCAGTGCGGCCAAGAGGGCCGGCGCAGTGCGCGGCCGGCGTGGCCAGCGCGTGGCGCGCAGCCGGCGCGGTGCGTGGCCAGCCCGCTCGCGGCGCGTTCGCAGCAGCGGCCATTGTCGGTGTTTTGGGTCCGACCGCACACCCGGGGTTGCCCCTCAAGGTGTTTTCTAGGAGTAGGACGGTGTCAACGACTGTAGCAAAATGGTTCGTGCCGATCGCACGAGAGACAGTGAACAAGATTTACAGGTTCGGGCCGCTTAGAGATGCGTAACACCCTACGTCCTGATGAGGATTCGACTGTGGTTACAAGAGGGCTCTCTGGGTTGAAGGCACAGAGAGTTTACGTGGGTGGCTAAGTATGATAGGGTCGATCGTTCTGAAGGGGTGCCCCCTAGGCCTTATATACTCGACCGTGGGGCAGTACACGTGGGTAAGATAACAACAAGTAGCTAAAAGATAGTGAACCTCTTGAGATTATCCCTACGTAACCCTCGCCGACTTATCCTCGTATGGCTTCGTTGCATGGAGACTCCAGTGCGGGAAAGTCGGATCTCTGTTGCAGCCATTCGCTCGACGCTGTGGGCCGTCCGGGTTTGCACCAATCCAGCCTCATGTCGTTCTGCTTTATCGGCTGTCTTTCCCTAGGCCCACGAAAGAATGACCTTACGAATTATTGGGCCCTTGGGCCTTTCGTGAGGCCTTTTACTTCTTTAGTGGACCCAGGGGATATCTATCCCCCACAAGCCCCCGATCTTTGGGTTGATTTAGAGGTAATCAACTCAAAGATCCAAGGTCCAAAAATGACTCCCTGCTGTTTTCTCTTGCTCTGATCACTTGCTCGACTAAAGTTTAATTTTGTGCCTGTGCCTTAGAAATCAGCATTTTGGATTGTAAGATTCTGGACTTCATTGGGTGCACCGGAGGTGCACCCAATGGGTGTAGCCCCCGACCTTTGAGTAGATTTTAGAAGATAATCTACTCAAAGGTCTTCTCCGAAGATTATCTCCATTCGCGCTCCTGCATCTCAGTTGAGGATTGATCTTTCCAATCTTGTTCTACGCCTTAGAGGTCGGCACTATATTGATTTAGAATGATAATCCATGGGGTGCACCGAAGGTGCACCCAATGGGTGTAGCCCCCGACCTTCAAGTGGATTTTTGAGGATAATCCACTCGAAGGTCTTCCTTCTGTGTCCTTTTGCTGAAAATTATCCTTTCTGCTTGTAAAAAGTTGGCATGATGTCATCCGCGCTATGTCATCAATATTATGCTTCAGAGGTCAGCATGTATTTTGTCTTTTGCAGCCGAGTTCACAATCCATCCATATCTCGCTAGGTAGTGTAATTTATTTGCTCTGTGACTGATTGGACATTTGATGGACGTTCTCTGTCTAGCCTTCAAGTCATTTCTGTCGACCATATTTTGCACTCTACTGGCTATATTTGGCTTCCCTCTAACTCTTGTTGATATCTCATTTTTGTCTTGAGGTATTCACTGCGTGCCCTGCACGGATGTGACCGTTTTTGAAAAATATACTGATAATTCCTGGGCGTCCCCCCCCAATGGGTGTGGGCAAGGGACGGCTTGGTACGCTGAGTGTTTTAGCCGATTGCCTCTGAGTAGTAATGCGATGGGACGGCTAGTGTAATCATATCCTTTGCGCTGTTGACTGGAGTCCCAATGGGTGTAGTGATGCATGAAACGGCGTCCGCTGTCTGACGTGTCTTCAGATGGGTGGGAGTGCTTATTGAATGTTTTGCGACTGTTCAGTGACCGCGGTTGGAAGTGAGCGGTTGCTTTCCCCTCTATAAATAACGCCTTTTGCTTCTCTGGTTTTTTCACATCTCTTCGCTGTTACTTACTGCCTTCTTCTCCTCCCTTCTGTCTGCTTCCACCATGGGCAAGGGCACCAAGCGCAAGCGCGAGCCGACTCCTCCGTCGGACGAGTTCGGTGACTCGGAATACTCAGAGGAGGAGTTCTCCTCTGAGTCCGAGGGATCCCCGGCCCCCGTCTCTCCCCCGGCGTCGTCTGATGATTCAGACGATTCCCAGGGGATTGCCGCGGAGGTCTGGTCGTACATCCGGGCCGTCGAGCGCTCCGGGCTCGAAGGCTCGGATGAGTCGGAGTACTCCTCGGATGAGGAGGACTCGGACGGCGGCGACGAGGGTGAAGGCGACGACGACGACGACGACGACGACGACGACGGCGACGGTGACGGCAGCGGCAGTGGCAGGGGCGGCGGCGACGGCAGCAGGGACAGCACCAAGGGTGGCAGCAGCAAGGGCAGCACCAAGGGCGGCGGCGGCGGCAGGGGCAGGGCCAGTGGCTAGACGCCACTGGTCTTCTTAAATGTTAGTATAGTTTAGTATAGTTAGAATAATGTAGTAGTAATTAGTGTAGTTTTAGTAGTAGTAATAATGTAGAGTAGAAGTAGGGAAGTACCAACTCGTGAAGAGTTGGTTTGTAAACTCGTTAACTTCCCTTTTAATGAAGAACTATCGTTGATCCCCCCTTTTCGATGACTTGTCGTTGCTTTTCCTGAATGTTGAACCGATTCTTTGAATGTAGTAGAAACAACGCCGAGCGATGTGTAGGTCGTCATCAGCGTTTTAGAAGTAACACCAGGCAATCGAACACAAGATCCGCGTTTTAGAGGCAATGCCGAATGATTGAAGGTCGGCGTCGGTATTTTAGAAGTAATACCGAGCGACTGAACACGTGGTCGGCGTTTTAGAGGCAACGCCGAGTGATTGAAGGTCGGCATCGGCATTTTAGAAGTAATGCCAAGCGATTGAAGGTCGGCATCGGCATTTTAGAAGTAATGCCGAGCGATTGAACACGTGGTCGGCATTTTAGAGGTAACGCCGAGTGATTGAAGGTCGGCATCGGCATTTTAGAAGTAACGCCGAGCGATTGAACACGTTGTCGGCGTTTTAGAGGTAACGCCGAGTGATTGAAGGTCGGCATCGGCATTTTAGAAGTAATGCCGAGCGATTGAAGGTCAGCATCGGCATTTTAGAAGTAATGCCGAGCGATTGAACACGTGGTCGGCGTTTTAGAGGTAACGCCGAGTGATTGAAGGTCGGCATCGGCATTTTAGAAGTAATGCCGAGCGATTGAAGGTCAGCATCGGCATTTTAGAAGTAATGCCGAGCGATTGAACACGTGGTCGGCATTTTAGAGGTAACGCCGAGTGATAGCCAGCTTTACAAGTTATTTTGAGGAAAATAACCGAGTGATGAGGTGGCACGTCGGCTCTCTTGGAAATAACTGTCAGATATCCACGTGGCATGCTGGAATTTCGGAGATGACCGCCGGGTGATGACTGGGCACTTTTTAAAAGGGTATCTGGCTCAAGAATATCTCTTAAGAGTCGCACTTTTAGCCGCCTTTGCTTTCCGTGCCCTAGTTCTTGCATTTCCGCATCTGAATCTTCGCTGCCACTCGCCTCCTACTCTGTTTCGCCAATGAGAAGCAAGATGGCGCCCAAGAGGAAAACTGCGAGCTCGTCTGCTGCGGTGATCCCCCCAATCGACCCCAACAGTCAGTTACCTTTCGCAGGTAACCACATGTCTGTAATTTCCGAAGATGAGCTTCTCCGTCTTGTCTCCATCGGGGTTCTCCCTCCGCGGGAACTCTGTTCTTGGCGAGTTTGCCACGGGACTACTGTCCCAACCGAAGATACCCACGAATCAGTAGTTTACGCTCCTTTCCTTCTCCGCGGCCTCGGCCTTCCAATCTCTCCTTTTTTCCGTGGCCTTCTTGACTTTTATCATATCAACTTGACCCATTTGAACCCTAATTCTATTCTCCAAATCTCCATCTTCGTCCACCTATGCGAAGCCTACCTCGGTGTGCTGCCGCATTTTGGTTTGTGGAAGTATCTGTACCATTGTCGCCCTGGGATGGCCGGGGGGCAACATCAGCTGGTTGGAGGTGCTAGTTTGGAAATGCGCCGTGGACGGAAGACCGAGTATCTCGAGATACCCCTCAAGGACAGCATTAAAGGTTGGCGTCTGGAGTGGTTTATAATTGATAATTATGGAAATTCTCTCCCTCCCCGCTCAGGAAGACAGCCAGACGTTCGTACTCTGAGTTGGACTGAGTCTCCCACGGATCAAGAAGTGGCCGAGGCAAGCGTGTTGCTTACTGAAGTCGGATTACTGAAAGAGAGAGGTCTGACTGACGAAGCTGTGGTCACAGATTTCGTTTTCAAAAACATTCAGCCGCTGAAAGACAGGGCCTATCCGGCATATCTTTACCGAGGGCTGGCCGACTCAACCCGAGTTACCAATAGGAGAATTCCTTCTGTTGATTTGGTAAGCCGACTTGAAATGATCCTCAGAGGTAAAGTTTCGAATGTTGGTGCTCCAGTGGCATACTTGGCTTGGAACCTGCCTCCTCCCAAAGATTTCACCCTTTTTGTGTCAAATCCGCCTGTGACTGACAGCAAGTTGGGCCTTAGAGTGCGACCCTCTGCTGAGGAAGTCAATTCTTTGGTTGCTTCGCTCGGGGCGATTCCTGATGATGAACGGCAGGTTTATTTTGAAGTGCCTCTGAATCCCAGTGATGCTGACATAAATGATATGCTTGATCTATTAGCTGAGGATTCGTCCGATGCTGCTCCTGTTGGTACCTTGGCAGTGGTGCCCCTTCCAGAGGTTGATACAACTTTGGATGCCTCAAAAACTGTCATCACTCGTCCGAGGCGCCCTAGCCGAGCTAGTCGTCCCGAGCCTTCTGCTGATGAGCAAAAGAAAAAGAGAAGACGCCTCCGGCGAGTATCCAGTTTTGATGAGGACGCCGACATTTTAGCTCCTGCTGCTGAAGAAGTGCCTGTTATCGGTCTTACTGATACTGAAACCAATGGGTGTGCCCAAACTGTCGTTGAACCCAATGGGTGTGCCCAAACTGTCGTTGATCCCAATGGGTGTGCCCAAACTGTCGTTGATCCCAATGGGTGTGCTGCTTGTGTTGCCACTGTAGAGGATGAAGAGGAAGAAGATGAAATTCCTTTAACTCGGAAAAACAGTCAGCAATTCATTGCTAGCGGTGGAAGTAGTGGAGTTCCTTCTCCTGCTTTGTCTGCCCTTATTGGCTTGCAAGAGCTGTCCATGGCCGACTTTGATAAAACTCTAGAGGATATGGTCCCAGAAGACTTGCTATCGGAGCCTGCAGATGCTGAGGCGACAGAAACTTGTGCAGCCGTGCCAGATGCTGGGTTGAGGTCATCCCGTGCCTCGTCGACCTTAGAGCATGATCTCGAGGGTCGGGATGCTGACCTGGATCGTTCTGATCCCATGGAAGTAGCTGAAGGCCCGTCAACCTTAGAGGTGGTCACGGCAGAGAGCCTGGGTCCCAAGAATGGCGCTGATATATGCCCAGCCCCCGAGGATGTTGTCGGGAGTGACTTAGCTCGGGTGAAGAGTGTAGGCCACTGCCCAGCCCCCGAGGGTGTTGCCGGGGATGATCCGGCTCAGGTGGGCAGCGCCGACTGTGACCCAGCCCCTGAGGGTGCCTGTTGGGGACTTGTTCTCAAATGCTAAGAATTAAGAACAAGGCAACACAAAAAATGTTAAGTGTTAAAGTCCTTCGTCCTCCATAACGATATATCCCTTCGGGATATAAAGCATCTCGGACGAAGGTTACGAAGGACATACCTTCGTAAGCATAACAACGAAGAATAAAGCATTCACATAAATGAAATAAACATTTAAATATTGTCATAGAATTATCTCTACTTGTATTAATGAATATAAATGACTTTGAATTACAAATATACCTTCGGTCCTGCGGAAGGCAAAAGTACAAGCGTGATGCGAAAGCAAATGACAGGTTCGCGTGAACAGTACAGAGGTACTGTTCATCTATTTATAGGCACAGGTCGCAGCCTGTGACAAATTACAATTATGCCCCTTGCGAAAGTTTACAGCATTGACTCAGACCTATATGTATAAAAAGGTCATTCTATCTCTATGTCGGTTTAAAACGCCGAAGCTCCATGAAAAGGGACCTTCGGCCATCTCTTGGAGACGACTTCAGCCGAAGCTGCTTCTTTGTGTGAGACCTTCGGCGCACCGAAGCACGACCCCAACAGTAGCCCCTTTCGCGGTGCTAGATCGTTCTTCGTAACGAGCTTGACCCGTGAAAAAAGCCTCTTCAGCTTCGGGAAGCCGAAGGTCCAAAAAACACCTTCCCTGAGCTCGTTGCGGAGAAACGATCCGACTTCCAAGCGCGTGTCGGTCCCACCTTGCAGAGTTACTGTTTGATCCTTGCGGTCCACTGCGCAGCGGGTACAAGTTACTGCGCGCCTGGTGTAACAATTCCGCCGCTTCGCCTTCTTACCTGCAGCACTATATAAACTGACAAGTAGTTGTGAAGTTACCACAGCATTCATTGCTATTTGCACTGTTTTGCTGCCGAAATTTTCCATCATAACCGAAGCTTAAGTCCCAAAATCGAACGAAGGTGCTTCTCAACGTCCGCTTCGTCAGAAAGAAGAGCTTCGGAGAAAAGAAAAAAGTAAAAAGTTTTTGACTTCCCAAACTTAGAATCAGATGGCGAGAATACGATCTACTGCCAAAGTTGTACGTGAGGGAGACGAAGCCGAAGGTTCAGACACTGTGCCCATCTCCGAAGCAATGCAGCGCTCCGGCCTGGTAACCGCGGAAGAAACGCCTGCTGCCGAAGCAAACCCGCCAGCTGCGGAAGGAGAAGACAGAGAAGAAACCGACTCCGAGGATGACTATCACCTTGCTATGCCCAGCAAGCCCAGTCACCTGGATTTTGGGAAATCAACTGTTTCAAAAGCTGACCTTTCGAAGATGGTGAAAGCAGGTTATTTCAATGAGGACCAGAAGAAGCTACTCCGCTTCGGGGAAGAAGAAACCACCCCGAAGCCAAGGAAGGATGAGATTGTTATTTTCAAGAGTTTTTTAAAAGCCGGGCTTAGATTCCCTCTCCACGGTATTGTTGCGGAGATACTAAGGAGGTTTGGTATCTACTTTCATCAATTGACTCCTAACGCCATCGTTAGGCTCAATGTTTATATCTGGGCTCTCCGAAGCCAGGCTATGGAACCATTTGCCGACAGCTTCTGCCGAGTTCACGAATTACATTACCAAACAAAGGCCAGACAAGATGGGCTACATGATAATTTCGGCTGTTATAATTTTGCCTACCGGAAGACAACAAAGTGTCCTGTCATCAGCTACCGGAGCAAATGGCCAGCAGGTTGGAAATCAGAGTGGTTTTATGTAAAAGTTGACGAAGACAAAGAAAAACTGGTACAAAGCCCTTTGGAGTTAATCTTCGGAGAGACAAGGCCACGATGCCACATTGGCGACCTAAAAGGTCCCACCTGGGCTGCTCTGGGTGAATTTGAAATTATCTCAGAACACATTGGCACCAGGGATCTAGTTCAAGAGTTCTTGGCATTCAGAGTTTTCCCTACTCTAAAAGAGTGGGAGATGCCGAAGCTGGAGGGAGAGAAGAAGAAGGGGGAGCTTGTCCGGCTTCCCTATTACTTCAAGTTCAAGAAGTTCTTCAAAAAACCCTGCAAAGAATGGTTAGACACTGTTGAGGTGATGTGCAACGAAATCCTGGGGAATTACTCCAAAAAAGAGGATCAACTAATGACAGCAGCCTTCGGTGCCCGACCGAAACGAAGGCTGAACCGAGTGCTTGACGCCCTAGGCTTCGAATACCCAGACTACGAGCAATTGAACAAGGGCGCCGAGGGCCTCAAAAGAAAGAGAGTAGCCGAAGCTCTGATCAGGGATGAAGAAATACCAGCAAAGGAGAAGAAAGTTCTCAAGAAAAGAAAAATATCTGCTCCGAAGCGCAAATCACCCGAAGAAGAGGGGTCCCCCACACCGCCTTCTACCAGCGACGTGGAGGAAATTTTAAAGGTAATGACTGAACCCATGCCTACGAAGCTAAGTCCACTAGGGCTCCAACTGACGAAGCTTTTTCAAAAGGTGGACGAGCCGGATCAGACGAAGACAAGCAAACCCAAACGGCAAAGAATTATTGCGGTAACTGAAGTTATCGATAAGACGCCGCCAAGGGCGTCAATCCAAAAGACGACAGCTGCCGAAGGTAGAGCTTCGGAAGTCGCGGCTACCGAAGCTGCCACACCCGAAGATGTAAATTTAGAAACTACTCTTGAAAATATTGACAAAATTTTGACGGAAAACATTGAAGAAGCTGCCACCGTTACTGAAGAAATCCTGGCCACAGTGCCAGGGAAAGGGAAAGAAATAGTCGAAGAAACTTCGGACGACGAAGCCTATTCTTTCCAGAATCTAATTGGGCAGAAACTGACGAAGGACGAAATAGAAGAACTCAAAGACTATGCCAAATCTTGCGGCTACAAGCCAGGAGCCCTTCTATTTGGGGGTGTAGATGATGAAAAACTAGGCTGTATTCGAGACCAGACTGGAGCTAAGGTAATCTGTACTCTATCGAAGAGCATCGGTTTTCCGAAGTTAGAGACAGACATCAGCCGCTACCGACGACAACATATCGTCGGCAGCTTGTTTTATTCTAACTTCAAGGTAAACAACCTTTTTCTCTGGTTTTTATTGCTGTTAACAATAAAAATATTACTTAACATAAGTTGTTTCTGTTCAGAGCATGCTACTGAGCAAAGCTCTGAAGATGCAACAAGACTTGGAGGACAAAAAGCACGAAGCTATAATTGAAAACTTGGAAAGCAAAATAAAAGAGCAATCTGCCATCATTGAAAAGAAAGACTTCGAGCTCCAATCGACCGAAGGCTTGCTGGCTGAAGCTGAGGCTAAAATATTAGAGTTGAATTCGAAGCTTATCAATCAATCAAAACAATTTGATCAAGAGAAGCTAGAACTGAATTCGAAGCTTAAAGCCGAAGTCCAGACCAGCTCAGAATTGAAGAAAGCATTAACAAGCCTTCAAGACAAATGCTTGAACTTTGGCAATAATTGTATTGGACGATTAAAGAAGATATTTTACTCTGTTGGAGCCAGCAGTGGGAAATTTAACCCTTCGGCGGAAAATTTACCCCAGGCCTTCGATCATATTGAAGCTGAAATCGAAGAGCTTGACGAAGTTATAGCCGGGCACGGCGACTTCTGTGCCTGGGTGGCTTCTCGGGGTACCGCTGCTGCATTTCTGAAGGCCGGCTGCGAACATGGAAAGGTTGTCAACAGGCCCAACTTCACCTTATCTTCATCAATCCTGGATGATATGCCCGACCTCGCCCGAAGTATTTCCAATAGATTTATAAAAATGGTATGGACAAAGGGCGGGCGAGAGAAAGCTGGAGACGAAGCCCGAAGTCATCTTGAACCAGTATGAAATGACATTTCGTGCTTACCTTTTCCTTTGGGCTTGATTCTTATGATTCCTTGACTCATGTAGGATGACGAAGGTGAAGATGATGCCTAGGATATGTCGCCGAAGTTGTCGTCGAAGCTGAAGCTTAATGAAGACTAGCAGAAGTGTGCTTTAGAAAAACTCAGGATAATTTTGTAACAACTCTTGTAAATAGAATTAAACTGTTCTTCAAGGAACTTTGTACATACCTTGTAATATATTCTTACCCTTCGATTAAGGTGCTTTGATGTGGACGAAATCAGTTTTTTGAGCCGAAGGCGAAAAAACACCTTCCCTTCTTTTCGTACACAACGAAGCATAAAAGGCCGCTTCCTCTTTTTGCCGAAGCCTTTCCTTACATAACAAAACATAAAAGACTGCTATTCTTATCTGCCGAAGCTTTTCCTTACATAACAAAACATAAAAGACTGCTACTCTTATACACAACGATTCATAAAAAACCACCTCTTCGAAACTTTTCTTTTACATAACAAATCATAACAAACCATTTATCCGAAACTTTTCTCTGTGCCGAAGCAACCATTTAGGAACACAAATGCTATGAATGAATGCTTATGCATGCAAATGCCATGATGTAATGTGCAAATGAATGTCCGAAGCGTATATCCGAAGCCACACTCATCCATCATTTTCTTAGGAGCAAACACACGTCAGCTCTGCATTCCCTTAGGAACGACTTTGGAGCATATTTGCCTTTTACTTAGGCAGTATCAGCGTTGACTTTTCGCTGTAAGCTCTGCATCCCCCTAGGGACGTCTTTGGAGCTTCTTCGTCTTTTACTTAGACGGTATAAGCTCTGCATTCCCTTAGGAACGACTTTGGAGCTTCTTCGCCTTTTACTTTCGGCGGAATCAGCGTTGACTTTTCGCTGTGAGCTCTGCATCCCCTTAGGGACGTCTTTGGAGCTTCTTCTCTTTTTTAGTTTCGGCACTCGATGGTGCGCTCTCAGCTTTTACATTTACATTCTTTTGGGGTATTTTGCTCTTATAAAACTAAAAAGGAAATTACATATGATGGCCCCATTAAAAACCTTTCTCCCCCTTTAGAAAGGAAAAGGGTGCCATGAAAAAGAAAAGAAAAGTCAAAATTACATCGAGTTATACATAAAACCGCCGAAGCTCATCCGCATTCCAAGATCTTGGAATTTCATTGCCATCCATGTCCTTCAGTCTGTACGAACCAGGCCTTGACGAAGATGCTACTAAGAAAGGCCCTTCCCATTTCAGTTGCAATTTGCCCACTGTATCCGGATTGGCCACTCTCCGAAGCACCAAGTGTCCTAGCTCAATATTTTTTAGCCGGACCTTTCTATCTCGCCATTTAACTGTTTCAGCCTGGTACTTATTGATATTCTCCACGGCCTGAAGCCTGACCCCTTCTAAGGCATCTTTTTCCACGAGACAAGTATCTTCGGGACCTGATTCTGCCGAAGCTACCACTCTTATTGATCCAGCTTTGGCTTCTTCCGGGGTTATTGCTTCGTCACCAAATAACAACTTAAATGGGGTAAAGCCTGTAGATCTTGATGTTGTTGTGTTATGGCTCCATACCACTTTGGTAAGCTGATCTGGCCACTTTCCCCTTGGTTGATTAAAGATTAGCTTCATTATTCCTGTCATTATGATGCCGTTGGCCCTTTCAACAAGCCCATTCGACTCCGGGTGCCTGACTGACGCAAAGTGAATCTTCGTGCCAATTTGATCACAAAAATTTCTGAATTCTTCGGAGTCGAATTGTGTTCCATTATCTACAGTTATAGCCTTCGGCACTCCGAAGCGACAGACAATATTCTGCCAGAAAAATTTTTGGACAGTGGCCGAAGTTATTGTAGCTAATGGCTTCGCCTCAATCCACTTGGAAAAATATTCCACAGCAACTACAACATATTTCAGATTGCCTTGAGCCGGTGGTAATGGGCCCAGCAAATCGAGGCCCCACCTTTGCAATGGCCAGATGGGTTGTATTAGCTGTGTCAAAGACGAAGGTTGTTTTTGATCTCTTGCACATTTCTGACAACCTTCGCACTTTTGAACTAACTCAGCTGCATCCGAAGCTGCCTTCGGCCAATAAAATCCTTGACGGAACACTTTTCCAAGTAACGGCCTGGATCCGATGTGGGATCCACAAAGGCCTGCATGTATCTCCTTCATCAACTCTATACCTTCGGCTCTAGACAAGCACTTGAGCAACGGGGCACAAACTCCATGCTTGTATAACTCCCCTTCTATAATGATATACGGACGAGCTCTTGCCTCTATTCTTTTATTATAAGCTTCGTCATCTGATAGGAAGTTGCCCTGAAGGTAAGAAATTATTTCAGTTCTCCAATCTTCACTGTACACAGGAGAAATAGTAAGAACTGCTCTTTCAAGTAACTCCACTGAAGGTGCCTTTATTGTTTCGAAGAATACATCCGAAGGTAGCGGCAGCCCCTGTGCTGCAGACCTGGCTAACAAATCAGCATGTTCATTTTGCCCTCGAGGGATATTCTTAACAGAAAATCCTTCGAAGGAAGCTTCGATCCTTCGGACTGTGTCTAGGTATTTTTCAAGCTTCGGGTCTTTAGCCTTGCAACTTTTGTCAATATGACCCGAAACAATCTGAGAATCAGTTTTAAGGATCGCCCTCCTGATCCCCATCGCCTTTAGTTTCCGAAGACCCAGGAGCAAGGCTTCGTACTCAGCAATATTATTTGTGCAGCTGAAGTCCAGTCTTGCTGCATAGCAAGTTTTAACCTTGGACGGTGAAACCAAAACAGCAGCTGCTCCTGCTCCGAAGGTTCCCCAGGAGCCATCACAAAACACTGTCCATGCTTCGGCATCTTTATTCGCTTCTTCGCCCTGAGCCCCTGGCGTCCAGTCGGCAATAAAATCTGCCAATGCTTGAGACTGGATCGAGGATCTGTGCACATAATCAATGTAAAATTCATTAAGCTCCGCAGCCCATTTTCCAATTCGGCCAGTAGCTTCTTTATTTCTCATGATATCTTTCAACGGCTGCGAAGAAGGAACAATAATATTATATGCCTGAAAATAATGCCGAAGCTTCCTGGATGCCATTAGAACGGCATACAACACCTTCTCCAGTTCTGTATAATTTTTCTTTGAGACACTAAGGACCTCAGATACAAAATATACTGGGACCTGCTTCTTGATTTGTCCATCAAACTTCTCCTGCACAAGTGCCGCACTTACTGCTGAGTGCGAAGCTGCCACATACAACAACAGAGGAGCCCCTGGCATTGGTGGAGTTAATGTTGTTAGATCTATCAGGTATTGCTTGAGTTCTTCGAAAGCTTTTTGTTGAGCTGGGCCCCATTGAAAGACTTCAGCTGATTTTAGCACCTCGAAGAAGGGTAGATTTCTTTCCGCTGATCTGGATATAAATCTGTTAAGAGAAGCCAGTCTTCCTGTCAATCTTTGGGCCCCCTTTCTTGTGGTTGGTGGCTCCATTCGAAGTATAGCTTCGATTTTATTTGGGTTAGCTTCAATTCCCTTTGTTGAAACCAAGCATCCAAGGAACTTACCCTTCTTTACTCCGAAGACACATTTTTCTGGATTCAGCTTCAGACCAGCTTGTCTGAAGCTGGCGAAGGTCTCCTGCAGATCAGCAATATGGTCTTCTTGCTTCGTGCTTTTTACAATAATGTCATCAACATAGGTCAACACATTTCTGCCTATCTGAGATTGGAGAACCTTCGCAGTCATCCTGCTGAAACTCCCTCCAGCATTCTTAAGCCCCTCAGGCATCCGAAGATAGCAATATGTACCACTTGGGGTTATGAAACTAGTCTTCGGCTCATCCTCCTTTTTCATCCAGATTTGATGATAACCTGAGTAACAATCCAGGAGACTCATGAGTTCCGAAGAAGCTGCTGCATCAACTAAAGAGTCTATCCTTGGCAGCGGGAACTCATCCTTCGGACAAGCCTTGTTGAGATCTGTGAAATCAATACACATTCTCCACTTTCCATTGGCCTTCTTCACCATAACAGTGTTAGCTAGCCATTCTGGATACTTCACTTCTCTGATAACTCCTGCACTTAGGAGTCTTTTTACTTCGTTGCGAGCCCCTTCGGCCTTGTCATCAGACATTTTCCGAAGCCTCTGCTTGCGGGGTCTGAAGGATGGGTCAACATTGAGCGAATGTTCAATAACATCCCGATTCACTCCACAAAGATCATTGGCTGACCATGCAAAAACATCTTTATTGTTGAATAAAAACCTTATCAAGGTTTTCTCTTGATCTTCAGATAATTGCGAGCCCAATAGCACCTTCTGCTCTGCTATATCCTCACACAGCAGCATGGGCTTCGGCTGATCAGCCGAAGCTGCTTTTTCCCTCCTGAACCTGTACTGTTCACAAGCTTCAACTCCATCTATATTATGGATTGCCTTGGAATCAGTCCAGCTTCCTTCGGCCCTTCTGGCAGCTTCCTGACTCCCATGAATAGGAATAGGCCCTTGGTCCGAAGGTATCTTCATGCAGAGATAAGCTGGGTGAAGAATTGCTTCAAAAGCATTTAGGGTACCACGACCAATGATGGCGTTGTAGGGGTATTCCATGTCAACAATATCAAACACAATTTGCTCAGTCCTTGTGTTATTAACAAATCCGAAGGTTACCGGCATGGTAATCTTCCCGAGTGCCACAATCTGCCGCCCTCCGAAGCCACAAAGAGGGTGCGTAGCATCATGAATCTTGTCTTCAGGTTCTTGCATCTGTCTGAAGGCTTTGGCAAATATAATGTCAGCTGCACTGCCTGTGTCAACTAGGACATTGTGAACCAGAAACCCTTTGATCACACAAGAAATGACCATAGCATCATTGTGGGGATAGTCCTTGAGCTGAAGATCTTCCTGAGAGAAGGTAATTGGAATGTGAGACCATTTTGACTTAATGAAGGGTCCCTGCACTCCAACATGCTGCACCCTTCTCTGAGCCTCCTTCTTCTGCTTTTTGTTAGCTGGCTCTGAGCAAGAACCGCCTGTTATCGGGAGCACCAGCTTCGAAGCCGAAGCAGCTCCAGCTTGAGTGTTGAACGAAGCCATCAGCTCAGAAAGGTGGAAGTGAGTTGACCGGAGGTGGGCGCCAATGTTGGGGACTTGTTCTCAAATGCTAAGAATTAAGAACAAGGCAACACAAAAAATGTTAAGTGTTAAAGTCCTTCGTCCTCCATAACGATATATCCCTTCGGGATATAAAGCATCTCGGACGAAGGTTACGAAGGACATACCTTCGTAAGCATAACAACGAAGAATAAAGCATTCACATAAATGAAATAAACATTTAAATATTGTCATAGAATTATCTCTACTTGTATTAATGAATATAAATGACTTTGAATTACAAATATACCTTCGGTCCTGCGGAAGGCAAAAGTACAAGCGTGATGCGAAAGCAAATGACAGGTTCGCGTGAACAGTACAGAGGTACTGTTCATCTATTTATAGGCACAGGTCGCAGCCTGTGACAAATTACAATTATGCCCCTTGCGAAAGTTTACAGCATTGACTCAGACCTATATGTATAAAAAGGTCATTCTATCTCTATGTCGGTTTAAAACGCCGAAGCTCCATGAAAAGGGACCTTCGGCCATCTCTTGGAGACGACTTCAGCCGAAGCTGCTTCTTTGTGTGAGACCTTCGGCGCACCGAAGCACGACCCCAACAGTGCCCGAGCAGGGTCTCCTTCCTGCACTTCTATGGACGTTCACGCGGGTTCACCTCCACACTCTGGCGGCATGGTGGTGGCTCAAACTCCAGATCAGGGGGTCGCTTTAGAGGGCAGCATCCCCACTGGTCTGGCGTTAGGCTCTACTGAATGTACTGAGCTCGTTCCTGCTGGTCTACTGCAAACTGCTTCGGGTGGTGGTCTGGCATCTGATTATCAGCTGATTTCTCCTGACTTGGGGATCCCTTCGTTCTTTTCCAACCTCCAGGTGCTGTGCTGTGCTTTAGTTTGATCTTTATGTTGCATGAATTGCTGTCATTATGCTCATCTGTTCTTCTCATCAGGCTTTGGTGAATGGATTGGCCAGTCAACTGAAATCACAGGGTGCTTCCACCCCAGAAGTGGCTTCATCTCTCGAGCGTTGGAATCCAGTGTTGCTTCATCGTCGTGTATCCGAGTTGGAGGCAACTAATGCTGGTTAGTGCCCTTTCTTCTTCTTCCTTACCCTTGCTCGTGGATTGTTTTACCTTCTGACCTCACTTCATTTGATTATTTCTTGATAGGAATGACTCGGCAGATCGCAGTCCTTGAGGAAAAACATTCTCGAGATCAAGCTGAAATGGCTCAACGGTGTGCTGACTTCGAGGATAAGTATCTTCAGAGCCAGACTGAACTGAACCAGGTTTCTGCTGCTTTGGATGATGCCAACGCTCTGAGTTCTTCTCTTCATGCTCGGCTTGACTCCGAAAAGGTAACTTACGAAACCATGCTTCGCCTTATTACATGCTTGGATTCTGAATGAGTTGGTTTTTGCTTGTAGGAAGAAAAACGCATCCTTGCCGCTTCTCGCGACAATCTGGACAGATTGTATCGAGATTCTAGCAACTCGCTAACCATCTTGGAGAGGAGCCACCGCTTTACAATGGAGGAACTGGACAATCAGCGTTGTAGGCTACAATCCCATTCTTTGTTTATCTGGCTGATGACTACCAGAGAATCTCCATATACCATTAATCTCTTGATGCCCAATGATATGGCGATGTTTAATCCGTGTATCAAGGCTTCATACTCGGCTGCATTGTTTGAGGCTGGGAATAGCAACTGGAGAGCATACTTGAGGTGTTCGCCTCCCGGTGCAGTGAAGAGAATCCCTGCTCCTGCTCCCTGCAGCTTCAGCGAGCCATCAAAATACATTCGCCATACTTCTGTTGTCTCTGGATTGTCTGGAACTTGCTGTTCTGTCCACTCTGATACAAAATCAACCAGTGCCTGAGTTTTGATTGCAGTGCGAGGTCGGAACTCGATATCGTGGGATCCCAACTCGCAAGCCCACTTGGCTATTCGGCCAATGGCTTCCTTGTTGTGAAGAATATCTCCTATTGGAAAACCAGTAACTACTATGACTTTGTGGTCGTCAAAGTAGTGACGCAGCTTGCGGGCAGTTAGAAGTACTGCATATAATAGCTTCTGAACCTGAGGATATTTTTTCTTCGAGGGACCTAGAACTTCACTGATGAAGTAAACAGGATGTTGTACCGGGTAGGCATGCCCTTCTTCCACTCGCTCGACTACCAACACAGTGCTTACCACGTGAGTCGTGCAAGAGATATACAACAGCAAATCTTCAGCCGGTTGAGTCGGCGTAGCTCGCCGGGGCGGTTTCAATACTGGTGGTGTTGTCAAGAATTTCTTCAGTGCATCTAAAGCTTCTTGTGCCTCTGAAGTCCACTGAAATTTGTCCACCTTCTTGAGTAGTTTGTAAAATGGTAAACCTTTCTCTCCCAGTCTGGATATAAATCTGCTTAAAGCTGCCATACATCCTGTGAGTCGCTGAACCTTCTTTTGTGACCGAGGAGCTTCCATCTTCATGATAGCTTCAATCTTATCTGGATTAGCCTCAATTCCCCGGTGGCTGACGATAAATCCGAGCAACTTTCCTGCTGGTACCCCGAAAACGCATTTTTCAGGATTGAGCTTCCATCTATATCTTCTCAGGCTGTTGAAAACCAGCTGTAAATCTTCGATGAAGTTTTCTGGATTCTCAGTTTTGATCACCACGTCATCAACGTAAGCCTCCACACGCTTGCCCCAGTGATCGGCTAGGCATGTTTGAATGGCCCTCTGATAAGTCGCTCCAGCGTTTTTGAGGCCGAACGGCATGGAGGTATAACAGAAGGCACCAAACGGAGTGATGAACGCCGTTTTTTCCTCGTCTTCTTTTGCCAAACTAATCTGATGATACCCGGAATAGCAATCTAAGAAAGACAACACAGAACATCCAGCGGTGGAATCCACCACCTGATCTATCCTTGGGAGTCCGAAGGGATCCTTCGGACAGTGTTTGTTGAGATCGGTATAGTCGACGCACATGCGCCAATCCACTTTATTCTTTTTGAGTACAAGAACAGGGTTGGCTAACCACTCGGGGTGTAATACTTCTCTAATGAATCCAGCCGCGACTAAGCGAGCTAACTCGGCACGAATGGCCTCTCTCTTGTCGGGCGTGAAACGACGTAGCTTTTGTCGAATCGGCCTCGCCTGGGGGTAGACTTTCAGTTTGTGCTCGGTCAGTTCTCTTGGGACTCCCGGCATATCCGCAGGTTGCCATGCGAATACGTCTCGGTTATCTTGCAGGAACTAGACGAGCGCGCTTTCCTATTTGTCATTCAAACTGGAGCTAATGACAGCCGTCTTGCGCTCGTCAGCGAACCCCAGGTTGATTCTTTTGGTTTCTTCAGTCGGCCACATAGAGGTCGCGGCCTGAGTTTCATTCGCTGGTACCGTGAGGCCTTCCTCAGGCTTAGAGTTCGCCGATGTAGAAGGAACCGCCGACGGCTTGGTGGTGAGGGCTGCCTGAATGGCCACTCTGAAACACTCTGCGGCGCCTTGGAAGTCGGCGCGCACAGTTATGATTCCTCGTGGTCCTGGCATCTTCAGTATCATGTATGTATAGTGCGGAATGGCCATGAATTTGGCCAGTCCCGGCCTCCCGATGATGGCGTTGTACCCGCAGTCGAAGTTCGCCACCTCGAACCTCAGGAACTCGGTTCTGTAGTTCTCCGGAGTTCCGAAGGTGACCGACATGTAGATGTGACCCAGCGGGTATTCCCCTTCCGTCGGCACGATGCCGAAGAAAGGAGTGTCCGACTCGTGGAGCTCTTTGAGGTGAACTCCCAAGCCTTGGAGTGTACGGGGGAAGGTGACGTTGATGCTGCTCCCCCCGTCCACTAGCACCTTCTTTACCCGGCTCTCTCGGATCACCGGATCGACGAGGAGCGGGTATTTGCCTGGATGGTCGAAGTTGAGCCACTGATCCTCCCGAGTGAAAGTGATCGGGTGCTCCGACCACCGGTACAGGGCGGGAGGTCCGGTGGTTGCCACCAGTATCTGGCGGTCGTTGAGCTTTTGTTGTCTTTTGTTCTCCTGCGACCCATGTCCGCCGAAGATGACGTTGACCTCCCTGTCAACGCGCGGGAAAGCTCCTCCTCCCCCCTCCTCCTGCCGACGGGGCTGTTGTGGTTCATTAGGTCCTCCCCTCGGCGGAGGAGGCGGTAGAGGTTGGAAGGGTCGGCCGTGCCCGACGGAGTGCTTGAAGTCCCGGCAATTTCGAAGGGTGTGGCGCATGTCCTTGTGGTACGGGCACTGGGCGTCGAGGATGTCGTCCAGCGTGCGCTCGCCTCCACGAGGTCCTCCTCGGGCGCGAGAGGCGGGTGGTCCGGCGGCGTGTACTTCTTCTCGAGGCCTCTTCTCCCAGCGTTTGTCGGACGGCTGGTTCGCGTCACGTCGTGGCGCTGCCGGTGCAGGCTTTGCTCCTCCGATGAGATCCTGGGCCCGCTCGTCGGCGGTGATGTAGAGGTCGGCTTCCCGGAACAGCTCCTCGGAGGTAGTCGGCGCCTTTTGTAGTATGGCTCGGACGAAAACCGAGTCATTGGATCCTCTGTAGAAGTCTTCGATCACGGCCGCCTCCGTGACCTCGGGGATGCGGTTTCTCATGGTCTGGAACCTTTTAAGGTATGACCGGAGAGTCTCATCCCCCCGGCGCTTGATGGATTTGAGGTCCCATGGTTGCGCCGGCTTGTCGGAGAGGGACTGGAAGTTGGCGATGAAACGTCGACTGAAGTCTCCCCAATCGTCGATGCAGTGTCGGGGTAGATGTCGCAGCCACTGCAGCGCATCTTGCCCAAGGACGATGGGCAGATATGCGGTCATGACGTCTTCGGATGCTCCGGCAGCTCGAGCGGCAGTGGTGTAGACGGCTAACCAACCCCCTGGATCCTGCTTAGGTTCATATTTGTCGACATTGGATACCTTGAAATTGGGAGGCCATTGGATGGCCCTAAGGCGCGGAGTAAGTGCAGATACTCCGCACGTGTCCTCCTGTCGTCGGGGATGACGTCTGTCCCGGGGAGGGGAGTGGTGGTGGCGGTCCCTCGACCGTCCCCGGGTGGTACCGCCAGTTGAAGCTGTTGCCGACTCAGTCCTGGTGGCCTGGCTTTGAGTCGGGAAGCCATGATCTCGGTCATACTCCTCCCGACGGCGAATTTCGTTCTCATGCCGCCGTTCGCGCGAAGCATTGATGGAGCTTCGCGCGTCTCGGCGACTGTTGATGGTGTGTCGCAAATCGTTCGGCGGGTGAGCGAGCGGTAGAAGATGGTTGGCCGCCTGAGTAAACAGGCGTCGGTATCCTTCGGCGTCGGGAGTCCGAGGAAGTCCATCAGCTATCCGAGCTAGAACGCCTCCGACTTCGCTCGGCGTGTTCATAGCTCGGGCGAAGTCGGGGTTCAAGTTGCGCCCGAAGAGCGGATTCTCCCGGCGTTGCCTTGCACCTTGCTCGGCTTGCTCCTGAATCCGTCGGCGATCACGTCGTCGGGAGTTCCTTCGTTCCCTGAAGACGCGTTCTTCCGGAGTTTCTCCTACCTCCGAGACCTCGTCTCGCGAGACAGGCTGCTCCGGATCCCGCTCTCCGGCCGCGTGATGTCGTCGAACGTTCCTGCGTCGGTTCCTTCGTCGGCGGGATTCTCGCTGAGGCGGTTCTTCTCCAGGCGCGGTCGGTTCATCGTCGGAGACGACGAGCGACTCTGCTCTCCTGATGAAGAGGACGTCGGGGTAGAACGGCATTGCTGCCGCGGCGACTTTCTTTCCGTTCTCCTTTGAGATCGGAGGAACGGGAAGAACGATTTGCCTCTCCCTGGTCTCCTTCTTTCTCACGACCCGTGTCCATTCTTTCGTCGGGGAAGTAGACAGCGGACTCTTCCGGGTCAGCGAGCTTCTAGCTCCAGCTTCCCCGGAGATGATCTTTTTCCGAAGAGCCGGAAGTAGCGTCTTTCCGGCATTTTCGGAGTTTGTTGGAGGAGACTTCTGTTCCGGCAGATCTGCGAGGCGGTGTAGAATTCCTTCTTCATCTGCTACGGACGAGATTGTCCCGAAGCAGAATACAGATCCGGGACGCACGGTGACTTTGCTGTGGAAGGTGACGGCCATTGAGCTAGCTTGGATCGTCGACACACCCCCTACCTGGCGCGCCAGCTGTCGGTGTTTTGGGTCCGACCGCACACCCGGGGTTGCCCCTCAAGGTGTTTTCTAGGAGTAGGACGGTGTCAACGACTGTAGCAAAATGGTTCGTGCCGATCGCACGAGAGACAGTGAACAAGATTTACAGGTTCGGGCCGCTTAGAGATGCGTAACACCCTACGTCCTGATGAGGATTCGGCTGTGGTTACAAGAGGGCTCTCTGGGTTGAAGGCACAGAGAGATTACGTGGGTGGCTAAGTACGATAGGGTCGATCGTTCTGAAGGGGTGCCCCCTAGGCCTTATATACTCGACCGTGGGGCAGTACACGTGGGTAAGATAACAACAAGTAGCTAAAAGATAGTGAACCTCTTGAGATTATCCCTACGTAACCCTCGCCGACTTATCCTCGCATGGCTTCGTTGCATGGAGACTCCAGTGCGGGAAAGTCGGATCTCTGTTGCAGCCATTCGCTCGACGCTGTGGGCCGTCCGGGTTTGCACCAATCCAGCCTCATGTCGTTCTGCTTTATCGGCTGTCTTTCCCTAGGCCCACGAAAGAATGACCTTACGAATTATTGGGCCCTTGGGCCTTTCGTGAGGCCTTTTACTTCTTTAGTGGACCCAGGGGATATCTATCCCCCACAGCCATGGCGCGGCAGCCTGCCCGCCGTGGTGGCTCGCGGCCAGTGAGCGCAATGTGCGCGGCCTAGCTCCCAGCCCGCTGCCGAGCCCTCCCGTGCGCGCCTGTCCCGCGTGCCCGAGCGTCCGCCCCCCGGCTCCCTAGCCCGTCGCGGTGTGCTCCAACGGGTCCTGGTCGGCACCCAACCGTCGTGATCGACCGAAAGACCACCTTCGCCGAACTCCTTCTGTCGTGTTGGTCCTCATGTGCGCAGTGGAGAACGAGAAGAAGAAGCAATCATCCTATTCGTGAGTGAGGTGGTTGTGGCCGCATGAGATCCTATCGTTTTGAATCGCGAACGAGTACGTATTCAATGTGCATGCATAGCAGATACATCTGATCCTGTTTTAATTGTGATAACTTCGTAATCATATCAAATGCACGTTAATAATAAGTATTTTGTCTAACCAGCGTATTGTTTGTTTATCTAATGGTTAATAAAATGACATTATAATTTAAGTGTAGCTTTAACTTGTCCTTTTATAAATACCCATTAATATGATTACATCAATTCAAACGTTCATGAATCAATACTTGTTTAGTATAAGCACGACAGTTATTTAGTGGTTCCCGCGCTTCGCGCGTGCTGATTTACATGTCATTCGCGCGATGTCGCGCGTATGGATTCGCGTGTACTGTTCCGCACGTGGTGTCGTGCTGGGCCATGTGTTGTCTGCACGCTAAGTCGTGTGTATCCGTGTGTCGTTCGCGAGTGTCACGCGTGCTCTCCGCACACGTTGTCGCTCGACGTTCGCGCGTATCACATGTTATTCGCACGTGAGATTAAGCCGTTTGCTTATAATCACTCATGACAGTTAATTAACTATTTAATCGTCCACTATTAAACTAGTAAGTTAGTCATAACTATATAGTAGTTTTAATCTACATTTGATGTCAATTAATGTGATTGCGTCGAATTAAATGTTCTAACTAATACTTTGTAGCGTAAATATTATAACTTCTCGACCCTAGCTTCGACTATCGCGGTTCTTTTCCTCGCATAACCGTAAAAGCGCTATATATTTTATATTGCTCGTTTTTATAACATTTTGTATTGTATGGTGTAATGTTCTTATGTATATGTATATGTTTGTTTGCTTGTGCCTGTTCGTCTTCGCGTCGTGTTGCGATTAGACCGCGATTCGTTTCCAAGCTTTGGGGAATCGACGATCAAGCGCTGGCGACCAAGTGATCTGGCTCTTCGAGTTCTACGAGATTGAAGACTCTGAGCATCTGTTTGGTGAAGGCAAGTGTCCTTTGACCTATCTCTGTCCTATTCATTCTTTAATTCACCTCCCGCTTTATACATTTATGCCTAAGGATTGACTAGCTTTGTTATCCATGTCCTTGCTTACCTATTTGGGTTGGATTATTATTGTTTAGCTTTATGCTATTGCTCAAACTCTAATCAATGAACATGATGAGATTATCTATGATACGCTGTTTTCCCTCTTCTTATTATGATATTATAATTGTGGCCTTTAAGGGGGCTCGAGCGGTTTCTCGAGTGCCTCTCCGTAAGGACCTGTGCTATGGATGACCGCCTGGGAAAACAGTGCAACCATGAGGGTGGAATGGGGTGCCCTTAGCTGAATAATTAGAGGATCCGGGGTGTAGTTCGCTTCGCCGTCGTGCCGTCAATGGGGCTCGGTGTATGCGGCTCGCTCTGCCAAGGTTGATTCGTCCCTTGGGGAGGAGTGCGGTACATTTAGGAAACCTAACGGGCGGCTACAACCCTGGGGAATCTTTGTAAAGGCTACGTAGTGAGACCCTGCCTATTCACCTTGGTAGTGTTTAAGGGTTTGATCGACCCGAGGCAAGAGGGAATCACGGCTTGTGGGTAAAGTGCACAACCTCTGCAGAGTGTTTGAAAACTGATATATCAGCCGTGCTCGCGGTTATGAGCGGCCAAGGGAGCTCCAGTGATTAGTGGTACTTGATCAGAGATACTTTGGTTTATAGGTGGCAATGAGACTGATGGTTCTGGTTATGACTATGGTTCTGGTAAGTGGTATTCTTTCCGTTTGGAAAGGGTACCTCGGGCTAATAACTTGGGTTAATGCTAAAACCTGACTTTCTATTAGTGAATAATAACCTGACCAACTAAAAGCAACTGCTTGACTTATCCCCACATAAAGCTAGTCCACTACAGCCAAACAGGATACTTGCTGAGTATGTTGATGTGTACTCACCCTTGCTCTACACACCAAACCCCCCATCCCCAGGTTGTCAGCATTGCAACCACTGCTCAGGAGAAGATGAAGCTGTGGAAGGAGACTTCCAGGAGTTCCAAGACTACGACGAGTTCTAGGCGTGGGTTAGCGGCAACCCCCAGTCGGGTGCCTGTGAAGGCCGCGGTTATCTACGTTTCGTTTTTGCACTTTGATTTATTGTAAGGACTATATGGACGTCTCAGACGTATGATGTAATCGACTATTGTTTCCCTTTTAATACTATTTTGAGCACTGTGTGATGATGTCCATGTTATGTAACTGCTGTGTACGTGAATAACTGATCCTGGCACGTACATGGTTCACATTCGGTTTACCTTCTAAAACCGGGTGTGACATAAGTGGTATCAAAGCCGTGCTGACTGTAGGACCGCTGACCTAGAGTAGCATTGGCCGTTTTAAGGACTTATTGATTATTACTTCACCCCATCCTTGATTCTGCTTCAAAATTTTAGTCACCTTGACTAATTCTATGTTGTGCTCCTATATGCCCCCTTGCCAAAAAGTATTTTATTCTAGTATGGTCTATACTTCTCTCAGTCTATTAGATCTGATCTCACTCTTATGCTTGCGACATCTTTGTAGATGCCCCTGACCATAGCCTTTAGTCTTTTGGGACTCTTTCCTCATCCATTATTAAATTGCTACTATTTGACCATCTTTATTCCATTTAGTTATTGACATGCTTGTATCCTTGCATTTTTAATACCCTTATCCCTTAATCTAAAGCACTTACCCTTGTACCTCTACTACCTATTTAAACATTTCAGTTTATATGTCCATGATCTTACTGTCTTTTGAGACCCTTTCCTATTCTATTGATAAGTCGCTATCTTTTTGGTAATTTGTACTTTCTTGGTCTTGGTATGCTCGTACCATTGGAATCTTGCCTACTCTTATTTTTATATGTGCTTACCTTTATGTCCCAATACCTGTTTGAAATATTTCAGTTAACATGCCCTTGACCACCCCTGTTTCCTAATGATCCATGAGTGATCATTTTATTTTGCACACCTGTAGTAATCTCGTTGTTTCCTTGTAACTCCACTCGGTAATGAATCTTTACTTCAACCCTTCTGTTGGAACCTTACCGATCTTACCCTTGATTGTTTTCTCCACTTTGTCGTTTCGCGAGTCTTGTCTTAACTATATCATTTGTCATGCTTTTAATTATTATCATATGCACCCTTGACACCTCTATATCCTACATTGATGTTTGTCTCATACCTGCCCTTTAAAATCGTCCCTCGTCCGTCTCATACCTTCTTTCTCTTGGTCGTATCCTCTTCTTTGGCTCGCGAGTTTGTAACCTCATTCTTTGTTGTTCTTTTGCTTCTTACTGCCTTTACCCTTCTCATCTCTCAACCTTACCTTGGTGATTACGCTATGTTCGTTATCTAAAACCTCCAGTCTCCCACCTTAGTTCAAGCGTGGTCTCTTACTTATCTCACACATGGTTATATCCTATACTTTACCTCTTGCAAGACTTATCTTATTTCTATTCTTGATTGTACCTAGATTCCTGGTTTTTTATGCACATTTACCTCTTCCTTTATATCCTTGCCTATTATCACCTTTGACCCTTGACCTCTCTCCATATTTACCATGATGTTTACCTATTTCTTAGCCTCACTTATTCCATTTCAATCCGAGAGTGTTGTTTTCCCTATCCCGCTCTTGTTCGTTTCCTTTCCCTTTGTCGCTTTGCAATCTTGTCTCACCTTAACTTCATCCTTAGTTGAGCTTTTGTTTGATATCATCCTTACCTTTGCAATCTGTAGATCTTGCCTTGATACTTATCTTAGATCTGCTTGTTGAAATCCCTTCTTTTCGATCTCAATTCGAGAGCTATGTTTTACTTATCCCACCCTTGGCTATATCCTCTTCTTTACCGCGTAAGCCTTGACATACCTCCATTCTTTGTTGTACGTATACCACTGGCTCTTCTGTGCTTTCGTCTTTTCCCTTATGCCCTTGTCTATTACCACCTCTGACCCTTGTGATATTGAGACATTCCACCTAAATGTTTACTTTGAACCTATCTTTTAAAAGCCTCCCCTTTCTTTCAACCCAGTTTGAGAGCTGCAAGTTACCTATCTCTCCCTTGATTTCTTTTTCCTCCTTGTCGCCTTACAAGTTTTGTCTTAATTCCATCCTGTGCTGTGTCTTTATTTGCTATCACCATTACCTGGTCATCCATCGATCTTGCCTTGATACTTATCTTTATTCCTGCTCTTCAAAAATCTCCTCCCTTCCACCTCAATTTGAGAGTGGCAATTGACATATCTTGCCCTTGGACGCACACTCTCCTTTTCCATTTGCAGGTACCGTCTTAACTCCATTCTTTATGGTACTAATATCCTTTGTCTTATGCCTATTTACCTCATCTCCTACATCCTTGTTCATTATTACATTTAAAACCCTTGTGATATCTATGCCCTTGCCTTCCTGCTTACCTTGAACCTACCCTTTGAAGCCCCATCTTTTCCATTCCTGTTTGGGGATAATGCCTCATCTATTTCATCATTGATTGCTCCCCCTTCTTTGATGCCTTGCAAGTTTTGTCTAAAATACATCCTTGGTTGTGTTTGTCTGTTATCGCCTTAACCCTTGTCAACACTCGACCTTTACCATGATGCTTATCTTGCACCTTCATTTTAAAGCCTCCTTTCCCATTTCATTTCAAGAGTGATGTCTCGCCCATCCCACTCTTGTTCGTTCCCTTTTTCCTCTATCGCGTTGCAAGTCTTGTCCTAACTCTATCTTTTGGTGTGCTTTTGCCTTTCACCTCACTTACCTTTGTAATCGCTGGATCTTTTCATGATGTTATCTTATGCCTACCTTTTGAAATATCAACTTTTACATCTCAATTTAACAATGGTGTTTTACCTATCCTGACCTTGGCTGCATTCTCTCCCTTGTCGGTCACAATCATTGCTTTAGCTCCATACTTTATTATTCTCATGCCCCTATCCTGCATGTTTTATCGCTCCCTTTGTCTTCCGATGGCCTTATAGTAGTCTCCCATTTGTAAGGAAATACCACCATCTAGTTAACATTAACGTGTAGAAACAAAATGTTTGTTGTTGTGTGCTGGGGCTGTTTGTCTTTGTGCGATGACTGATTTGCTTCTTTGTGATGAATGTTGATGTGGTGTGGCCCTTGGTCCACAATGGCATCTGTTTACTAGGTGAGTGCCATAGAGTTAAGTCGTTGGGTTCTCCCCTGCTCTCTCTCAACCGTCTATACTTACCTTTTCTCGCTATTCTTTCCACTTGCACATGTCCTTTTGGCAACCTCCAACTCCTCCAAATAAGTCAAGATCAGAGTCGGTAACATCTTCATCAAGTGTGTATCGATGCTCTTGTTAAGGGGGTTAGCCGCTAACCCTGATGAAGACAATGCGATCAACATCAACCAACAAGATCAGAGTGGCGCAGCGAAAGCGTGTGTGGATCCTAACCCACAGGTCCAGGAGATCCTCAAGAATTGCATCAATCGGTCTCAAGCATCTGATGGTCAAAGCAACCAATTCACAAGTCAAGCCGGCGGAGGCAAAGTTGAGTTAGAAAAAGCTATGAAAGACTAATGAACCAATCTCATTTTCTTGCTAGCCTCTTCTTGAATCTCGAGGACGAGATTCTGTTAAGGGGGGTAGATTTGTAACACCCTGAATTTGGGGGTATAAAATTTCTTTTCTAATATCCACCAAATTCAGGTGTTACCCTCTCTTTTCCTTGATCTTTCTTTTCTTTTCCCTAAATAGTGGGGAATTATTTTGTATTATATCTACGTGTAAGCCTAGTAAATTAAAACCCTATGAGTTCTTTGATTGTCGCATCATGCTGGCGTACACTTTCACTTTGTTTGATGAGTGATTCTGTGGAGCATGGGTTTAATAAGGAATTCAATTTAACACCGTGAAGAAAATAAGAAAGAACAAAAGATAAAGAAAATGGAAAATAGAAAGGAGCCCCCCCTTCTCTCTTGGGCCGGCTCTTTGGCAGGCCCAGCAGCCCCCCTTCCCCCTTTCCCCTTGGGACGGCTGGCTCGGCGGCCCAGCCGCCCCCTCCCCCGCGCGGCCCAGCTCGCCCCTCCCCCGCGCGGCCCACCTGGCCCATCCCGCGCGCAGCAGCCCCACCCCCTTAACCCTAGGTCGCGCCCTCCCCCAGCCGCCGCCGCCACCCCCCTGGTGGGGCCCGCTCGTCAGCCCCACCCCCTTTCCCCTACCTCCTTCTCTCCCTCCCCGATCCCGCGCACATCCCTCTCTCTCTCCCTCGACGCCGCTCGCCCTCGCCCTCCCTCTCCCCGCCCCTCCCCTCGACCCGGCCGGACACGGCGGCCCCGGCGGCCCGACGCGGGTGGCCTGGGCGCGGTTCCGGCGCGGGCGCGTCCCGGCGCGGGCGCGGCTCCAGCGCGAGCGCGCGGCCCCTGCGCGGGCGCGGCTCCGGCACGAGCGCGCGGCCCCTGCGTGGGCGTGACTTCGGCGCGGCACCGGCTCGGCGGCCCGGCGCGGCCAGCTCGACGCCCCCTGCAGTGCGGCCAAGAGGGCCAGCGCAGTGCGCGACCGGTGTGGTGCGCGGCCGGCGTGGCCAGCGTGTGGCGCGCAGCCGGCGCGGTGCGTGGCCAGCCCGCTCGTGGCGCGTTCGCAGCAGCGGCCATGGCGCGGCAGCCTACCCGGCGTGGTGGCTCGCGACCAGTGAGCGCAACGTGCGTGGCCTAGCTCCCAGCTCGCTGCCGAGCCCTCCCCTGCGCGCCTATCCCGTGTGCCCGAGCGTCCGCCCCCCCGGCTCCCTAGCCCGTCGCGGTGTGCTCCCATCGGGTCCTGGTCGGCACCCAACCGTCGTGATCGACCGAAAGACCACCTTCGCCGAACTCCTTCTGTCGTGTTGGTCCTCATGTGCGCAGTGGAGAACGAGAAGAAGAAGCAATCATCCTATTCGTGAGTGAGGTGGTTGTGGCCGCATGAGATCCTATCGTTTTGAATCGCGAACGAGTACGTATTCAATGTGCATGCATAGCAGATACATCTGATCCTGTTTTAATTGTGATAACTTCGTAATCATATCAAATGCACGTTAATAATAAGTATTTTGTCTAACCAGCGTATTGTTTGTTTATCTAATGGTTAATGAAATGACATTCTAATTTAAGTGTAGCTTTAACTTGTCCTTTTATAAATACCCATTAATATGATTACATCAATTCAAACGTTCATGAATCAATACTTGTTTAGTATAAGCACGACAATTATTTAGTGGTTCCCGCGCTTCGCGCGTGCTGATTTACATGTCATTCGCGCGATGTCGCGCGTATGGATTCGCGTGTACTGTTCCGCACGTGGTGTCGTGCTGGGCCATGTGTTGTCTGCACGCTAAGTCGTGTGTATCCGTGTGTCGTTCGCGAGTGTCGCGCGTGCTCTCCGCACACGTTGTCGCTCGACGTTCGCGCGTATCACATGTTATTCGCGCGTGAGATTAAGCCGTTTGCTTATAATCACTCATGACAGTTAATTAACTATTTAATCGTCCACTATTAAACTAGTAAGTTAGTCATAACTATATAGTAGTTTTAATCTACATTTGATGTCAATTAATGTGATTGCGTCGAATTAAATGTTCTAACTAATACTTTGTAGCGTAAATATTATAACTTCTCGACCCTAGCTTCGACAATCGCGATTCTTTTCCTCGCATAACCGTAAAAGCGCTATATATTTTATATTGCTCGTTTTTATAACATTTTGTATTGTATGGTGTAATGTTCTTATGTATATGTATATGTTTGTTTGCTTGTGCCTGTTCGTCTTCGCGTCGCGTTGCGATTAGACCGCGATTCGTTTCCAAGCTTCGGGGAATCGACGATCAAGCGCTGGCGACCAAGTGATCTGGCTCTTCGAGTTCTACGAGATTGAAGACTCTGAGCATCTGTTTGGTGAAGGCAAGTGTCCTTTGACCTATCTCTGTCCTATTCATTCTTTAATTCACCTCCCGCTTTATACATTTATGCCTAAGGATTGACTAGCTTTGTTATCCATGTCCTTGCTTACCTATTTGGGTTGGATTATTATTGTTTAGCTTTATGCTATTGCTCAAACTCTAATCAATGAACATGATGAGATTATCTATGATACGCTGTTTTCCCTCTTCTTATTATGATATTATACTTGTGGCCTTTAAGGGGGCTCGAGCGGTTTCTCGAGTGCCTCTCCGTAAGGACCTGTTCTATGGATGACCGCCCGGGAAAACAGTGCAACCATGAGGGTGGAATGGGGTGCCCTTAGCTGAATAATTAGAGGATCCGGGGTGTAGTTCGCTTCGCCGTCGTGCCGTCAATGGGGCTCGGTGTATGCGGCTCGCTCTGCCAAGGTTGATTCGTCCCTTGGGGAGGAGTGCAGTACATTTAGGAAACCTAACAGGCGGCTACAGCCCCGGGGAATCTTTGTAAAGGCTACGTAGTGAGACCCTGCCTATTCACCTTGGTAGTGTTTAAGGGTTTGATCGGCCCGAGGCAAGAGGGAATCACGGCTTGTGGGTAAAGTGCACAACCTCAGCAGAGTGTTTGAAAACTGATATATCAGCCGTGCTCGCGGTTATGAGCAGCCAAGAGAGCTCCAGTGATTAGTGGTACTTGATCAGAGATACTTTGGTTTACAGGTGGCAATGAGACTGATGGTTCTGGTTATGACTATGGTTCTGGTAAGTGGTATTCTTTCCGTTTGGAAAGGGTACCTCGGGCTAATAACTTGGGTTAATGCTAAAACCTGGCTTTCTATTAGTGAATAATAACCTGACCAACTAAAAGCAACTGCTTGACTTATCCCCACATAAAGCTAGTCCACTACAACCAAACAGGATACTTGCTGAGTATGTTGATGTGTACTCACCCTTGCTCTACACACCAAACCCCCCATCCCCAGGTTGTCAGCATTGCAACCACTGCTCAGGAGAAGATGAAGCTGTGGAAGGAGACTTCCAGGAGTTCCAAGACTACGACGAGTTCTAGGCGTGGGTTAGCGGCAACCCCCAGTCGGCTGCCTGTGAAGGCCGCAATTATCTACGTTTCGTTTTTGCACTTTGATTTATTGTAAGGACTATATGGACGTCTCAGACGTATGATGTAATCGACTATTGTTTCCCTTTTAATACTATTTTGAGCACTGTGTGATGATGTCCATGTTATGTAACTGCTGTGTACGTGAATAACTGATCCTGGCACGTACATGGTTCGCATTCGGTTTACCTTCTAAAACCGGGTGTGACATGCTTCATCAACAAGTACAAAGGAAGAATGAGAAGATGGCTCGACTAGCTGATCTTCAAAGACAGATTGACGAAGCCACTGAAGAAGTACGCCATCTTGCTCAAGATGAACAAGAACGAAGGCCCCAACACAGGGAGCTTCATCAAGAAGGCTTGTTCGACAATGATGGATGGTATGATGATTTTAATCATGGTACCTTTACTTTTGATGATGCTTCTCCCTTGGCAGCAGAACTGTATGCTATCCCATGGCCCCCATCATACAAGCCACCTCAGCTTCCAATGTATGATGGGCATTCGGACCCAAAGCAGTTTTTGATGAGTTATGAAGCAACCAAATCTTCATATGGAGGCAACGCAGCTGTCATGGCCAAGTCCTTCGTCATGGCAGTTAAGAATGTGGCCCAAACATGGTATTCTTCTCTTCGGCCAGGAACTATTACTTCATGGCAGAAGCTCAAGGATATGCTAGTGACAAGTTTCTAGGGCTTTCAGACGAAGCCAGTCACAGCTCAGGCTCTGTTTCAATGCATGCAAGATCATGAGGAGTATCTCCAAGCATACGTTCGAAGGTTCTTGCGTTTGAGAGCACAAGCGTCTACAGTGCCCAATGAAATTGTCATTGAGGCCATGATCAAGGGGCTTCGTCCAGGACCTACTGCCCAGTATTTTGCTAGAAAGCCTCCACATACTTTGGAGAAGCTGCTCCAGAAGATGGATAAGTACATCCGAGCTGACAATGACTTTCGCCAAAGAAGGGAGGAAGCATACAGGTTCTCTGAAATGACCAAGGGCTTCGGAGGAAGAATCCACCCGAGGCATGTCAGGTCAATTCATAACTCTACTCAGAGTGATGATAGAGGAAGTCAACAACAGAGGCCACAGTATTCCTCGCAAGCTTCGGGGCAGCAACAAAGCTCTTTCCGGCCGCCAGCTCCAAGAGGCAGAGGCGCCAGGGGCTTCGGAGGAAGGTTTGGGGATCAACCTAGGAAAATTTATTGCTTATTCTGTGGTGAGGACAAGGGCCATACTACAAGGATGTGCCATGTCACCATTCAGAAACAAAAGGAAATAGCAGAAGTTGCAGCTCAGCAGAATCAACCAAAGCAGATTATGCACACTGCTTCGTATCACTCACCCTACATACCAGAGTATGTGAGTAACCATCCCGCGGCTTCTGTTGCTTCGGCTAGTCAACCACAGGCATCTTGGCAACAGCCTCCACCTCCACCACCACTACAACCTGCATATTCATGAGGCCAGCAGCCAGAAGGGAGTCAGCATACCCATCAACAGCGAGATTTCAGGGAGGAGTCCGAAGCTCGCACAGTCAACAATACTGTGCTAGAATCGAAACATATCTATTGATAGATATCCTACCCCTGAAACAGTTTTTACATTCATTGCCATTTTCTTTTTTAATAAGGAACAATTATTGTAAACCTAGTTTTTTGCCATTTTCAATTCCTTGTAATAGCTTCGTCCTTGCCACAGTGAAATATATCTTCTCCACAGACTCACGAAGTCCAAAAGTTGCTGAAGCGCAAAAATCGTTCCTAAGGGAACACGAGGCTAAAATCGCATTACAAGTATCACCAAAGCTACAAAAAGTCGTTCCTAAGGAATGCAGCGTAAGTTTGCCGAAGCTACAAAAAGTCGTTCCTAAGGGAGCGCAGTGTAAGTTTTCTGCTCAAAAGTCGTTCCAAAGGGAATGCAGAGCCAAATACCGCCAAAATATAAGGCGAAGCGCGAAAAGTCAACACAAATACCGCCGAAATACAAGGCGAAGAAGTTCAAAAGACGTTCCTAAGGGAATGCAGAACTTACAGCGAAAAGTCAGCGCTGATACACCGAAAAATAAGCGGTGAAGCCGAAAAATAAGCGGCAAAAAGATTGTGTATTTCACTATGGGGGTGTGAGTGTGTGTCTTCGACATAAACATCATTTTGCATAACATAACATCATTCACATCATTTCTCATAACATAACATCATACATCAAATTGCATCAACGACACAAGAAGGGCATACAATGTTGATCTTCGGAGAATGCTTCGGAAAAGTGAAAATTGTGCTAAGGCACAAAATAAGTTTGAAGAAGTACAACTTCATCAACCTTGATGTGGAGGAAGAAATCTATTCTTCACGAAGGATTAATATTTTTATGACACTTGGATGTTCATTACGAAGCATGAATATTCCCACGGGACATCAAGGTTGTTCTTCACGAAGCATGAAAAGAAGGGAAGGTGTTTTTTTGCCGAAGGCTCAAAAACAGTATGTATATAAAGTTTCATGCATCGCAAAGAACTGAATTACAAACCATTCATATATTATATTCAAACCTATAAGCACCAAATATTACAATCATAGTTCAGCAAATGTTACATTAATATTCTAGAAATGTTTTTACAAATAGCTATTCTTCTTCCTTCAGGACTTTTTCTGCAGCTTCAGTTAGTAATTTGGTGATAACTTCGTCTATAATAGCTTCGGCCATATTAGTTATCTCTATTGCTTTCTTTGTCTCTGGGTCAGCCAGTGGGTCAAATGGCTCTTGGGGAGGAGATAGTTCAGCTGCGGTAGAAAACATGAATTAGTTCGGAGTCACAAAAATAAACAACAAAGTTAAAAGCCATTAAGTAATACCTATCCGCCTTTCGTGTTCCGCAGCTTTTTCAGCTGCTTTCGTTGCTTCTCTAGCGTCATGAGTATCTTTTTCGCTTTTCTTTATTATTTCATGGGCCATCCTTCGACCGCCATTTTCCCAGATGTCAGTAAAAAAATTTCCGCCTATTAAGCTTGCTTCGGCCGAGGGGTCCTTCGTATCGTCAATAGAGAACACAGCTTTAGCCTGAGCCAAGGTTCTAACATGTTCACAACCTGACTTTTCTAAAATACCTGCAACTCCCCTCGCACCAGAGAACGCGTATACATCCCCGTGGTCACTTAGAATTTCTTCAAAGGCTTCGGCCTCCCCACTTAACCATTCAATAACGCCTTCGATGTCGCCTTGTATGAAGTTTTCTTCAGAAGAATAGGCGCCCACGTTGGCAAAACTAGTTTTTTATTTTCTTCACACAATCCATAGATTTTTCAAAGCATCTTTCCTTGGATGTGCGAAGTTCTTCAATGTTTTTCTCTAAATGATTTGTCCACTGTTCGCTAATTCCTCGTTTAGCTTCTGCGACTGCGCATTTCTCTTTAGCTTCGGCTAGTTGCTTCCGAAGGTCTTCAATCTAAATTTTCTGGGCTTCAGATTGGGTTTTGAAATTAGCTTCATCTTCTTTTACTTTATCCACCAATGAAAGTAGAATTTTGTCTTTTTCCATGGCTTTGTTTCTCAGCCTGATAACCTCTGATCGAAGGTTGTTAAGAGCAATAGTGCAACTCTCATCTTCAGCATTCTTTTGCGCCCTTAAGGCATTGCTAAGTATTAAGATCCACACGAAAGAATGAATGGATTAATAAAAAACAAAAGACTAATTCAAAATTCATAAATTTCGAAATTCACAATTTTTGTACCTTCAGACTGTTGTATGCCAGGCTATCTGCAAGATCGTCCTTCGTCATGGCACAAAGGCCAACTTCGAGCTTCAGAAAACCCATGCTTCTAGCCATCTCCCGGCAGACGGATAATTCTTTGTTGTCTGGGAGGCAATACAAGAAGTCATCTTCGTCTGTACCATTAAACACTAGGGCCCCTTTCGGATACTTCAGTTCTTGGGCATAGTGTTTAGCTTCAAAAATTTCTTCTTCAGATAGTCTTTTTCCCGAAGCATGTCGAATGATATAATCAGGATCTTCGGAGGATGCTTCGGGAGCAGTAGTTTCGACTTTTTTTTACCCATATTCCTCTCAAAAGCTATATCAGTAATTGGAGGTACTTCTTCGGCCCCTGTGGCAAGCTTCGTCTCAGCAGGCACTGTGGGTTCGGGTTCGGCCCTAGCCACAATTGTTGCAGTTTTGCCCTTTATCTGCCTAATATCAGCTTCAGCCTGCGCTTCTGAAACCTTATTCATGGGAGAGGGGCGTTTGGAGTCTATTGTTTCCAAAATGTCTAAAACATTTACCATCCTTTTCCTTCTAGGGGTCATTGCAGAACTTTTTTCTGCCTTCAGCATTGTTGCTTCTGCTGAAGGATTTAGAATCTCGGGCATCTTTGCTGCCTCTTCAGTTTTTGATTTTTCAGTCTCGCCTTCGTCAATCCTTGTTTCAATAAGCTTAGTCGAAGGCGCCTTCGGTATGGTAGCCGGTTCTTCAGCCTTCTGCATAGGAGGAGTAGGCTCCTTTGCTGCAACAGCTGAAGAAGTTTCCCCGCCAAATTCAGGCACTGTGGCCGGTTCAATATAGCGCGGTCGGTGGGTAAGGACCTTCAGTTTTTTCCTCTTCGGCGCAGGCTCGCTTGGAGCAGCTGAAGCAACGACTTTTCCAGAAGTTGTACCCTTTCTCTTCTACCCCCGTGGCGGGTACCAGTAGTCAGGGTACACAAAACCAATAGCATCAAAAACCCTATTTAGTCTTTTCTTTTTCCGGCTCACGAAGGCTGCAGATAATGCATTATCTTCAGACTTGGAGTATGCTCCAAGTAGCTCATCACTAGTATTCTCAACACTCTTCAGCCAGTCATCATCTGGTTCGACAAACTGGTCTCCAAATCTGAAGGTATTATTTCAATCGAACCAGACCACCTTCGTTAGTGTTAGAGATAGTTTCCTTTGGCATTTCCCAACTGTCTATCAGTGGCCATATCCTATAGGATACATGTTCTTGAATTAAGTCTCTTGTCCCAATGAAAGAGCAAACTGTGCTGAAGGCCCTTCGGCATCCTTCGGCTGCTTCATCAATTTCTACCTTCGGCTTCCGAAGGCCGAAGCGGGACCAAATAGGGCGCATGATGATCTCTGAAATGTCTTCTCTCGCCTTTAAATCATTCTTCACGTAGAACCATTCTTTCATCCAGTCTCTAGGCCATCTTTTCCGAAATGTCGGCACCGGGTAACTTGCGCCGGAGCGAGAAACGAAACTGTAGCAACCAAAATTGTTATGATATTGTTCTTTACCCCAGGGCTTTGTCTTATACGAAAGTTCATGCATACTACAAAAACATCTTGCACTTGGCTCTAGACCTTGACTTCTCACAGCCTAGACAAAGATCCCCATCCTAATAATTGCTTCGGGAGTGATCTGGTGAAGGAAAATCTGGTATGTCTTTAAAACTTCAACAACAAATCTGCTCAACGGGAACCGAAGCCCAGCTTTGAAGAAGCTTTGGTAGATCACGACTTCATTTTCTTCGGGAACAGGAACAGTCCTATCTCCGATGTCAGCCCTCACAATAGACATATCTCGAAAATACCTTCCTCTCATATTATCAAGATGACTCTGTTTGATAGTTGATTTTCCGAAAACTGCATGACTTGGTCGCCAGGGCCGATCTTCGGAGTCTTCGCCCCCACTTTCCGCATCATAACTGTCGCTATCATCAGCATCTTCAGATAAGCCTTCTAGAACCTCCTTAGTAATCTTTTCTGTATTTGTCTTTGCTATTGATTCAACAAATCCAACAGTCTTCTTCTCAAGGAGCTTCTCCTCTTCGCTCAGCTTCATCTCAGCAACAACTTTTTTGTCTTGAGACATCTTTTCTTTGGAAATGGCAAAAATGTGTCCTTAAAGCCAAAGCTTAGAAAGTCTAAGAAACTAAGAAAGCGCTGGTAAGCAAGGGCTAGAAAATTGAGCAAACAAAGCAGGCGACAAGTAGCGTACCAAATGCGCTCGGGGTGAGTTCTTATTTATACGCCCAGTGCGCTCCAAAGTGGAGGGCCCCGTCTGTCATTGATTGTTGCTATTCTAGCAAAGGGGAGGTGTTTTTTCGGACCTTCGGCTTAGGGCCTTCGTCCATATCGCAATCTGAATTCGTTATTCTAACAAATTAATATTACGAGGGGCTACTATTGGGGGCCTTCGACTTCCAAAGGTCCTCAAAACATGATTTAACAATGTTTCTGGAGTGTAATACATGAACAGGTACCTTCGGACTCAGATCAGAACCATAGTGTGAGAAGCACAAAGAATACGAAGGTTGACGCAGAGCCGAAGCTATGCGCAAGGAAGCTTCGGCATGATAACAGAAAAAGGAACCGACTTAGAAGGGAAAAGGCCATTTAGACCTCGATGGATCACTATAGAGTCATTAGCAAATGTAAAGGACATGGGTGTAATTTTGCATGGGCTGCGTCCCGTGCCTATAAATAGATGAACAGTGCTCCCGTACTGTTCACGCTGACTTGGCATTTGCTTTTGCGTCACGCTTGTACCTTTATCTTCTGTCAAGCCGAAGGTATCAAATGTACTCTAATATTGTCTTTATATTCAATTATGATCATATAATAAAAATGTATGATAATGTTATATGATTGTTCATATTGCTCCTTATGCTTTACGTGTCTCCGTCGTTAATATGTTTACATATATGTTTACTGAGATGATGAAGGTATGTCCTTCATGACCTTTGTCCAAAAATCATTATATACTCAGGGAAATAATGCTTCGAAGGACGAAGGACTTTTACCTTTAACATTTTATGTTGTCTTGTTCTTGATTCATAGTATTTGAGAACAAGTCCCCAACAGTACCTGAAAGGGAAATAGGGTCAAACCTTCTCCTAAATGATTTTGGTGGTTGAAATGCCCAACACAAATAATTGGACTAACTAGTTTGCTCTAGATTATATATTCTACAGGTGCCAAAGGTTCAACACAAACCAATAAAAAGATCTAAGTTAGGGTTCAAAAGAAAGGAGCAAAAGAAACCGAAGAGAACCCTAGTATGGCGCACCGGACTGTCCGGTGTGCCACCGGACAGTGTCCGGTGCCCTAGGGACCATACAGGTTGAACTCTTCATCTTCGGGTTTCTGGACAGCCGCTCCGCTATAATTCACCGGACTGTCCGGTGGGTCACCAGACTGTCCGGTGTGCCAGCGGAGCAACGGCTCCAGCGTAACGGTCAACTCCAACTGACACCTGCAAAAGCGCTACAGTGCGCGGACAGTTCGTGCAGAGTCAGAGCAGCGCCAGAAGGCGCACCGGATAGTGAACAGTGCCCGTCCGGTGCGACACTGGACTGTCCGGTGGCCCAAGCTGTCAGAGCTCCAACGGTCGAAACCGTCAGAACCCTAACGGTTGGGTGACATGGCTGGCGCACCAGACAATGTCCGATGGCGCACCGGACTGTCCGGTGCGCCCATCGACAGCAGCCCTCCCTAATGGCTGTTTTAGTGGTTGGGGCTATAAATACCCCCAACTACCACTATTCAAGGCATCCAAGTTTCCAGCATATTGCATTCAATACAAGAGCTCTAGACTTCACTCCAAGACACAAACAAGAGATCAAATGCTCTCCAATGTCCAAAACCACTCCAAACACTTAGTGACTTGTGAGAGAGAGATTTTCGTGTTCATTTGAGTTCTTGTCACTTGGATCGCTTTCTTCTTCCTCATTCGTGTTCTCAAGACACTTGTAATCAAAGCAACAGACACTAAGTTGTGGTGGTCCTTGTGAGGGGTCTAAGTGACCCGTTTGATTAAGGAGAAAGTTCACTCGGTCTAAGTGACCGTTTGAGAGAGGGAAAGGGTTGAAAGAGACATGGTCTTTGTGACCACCTCAATGTCACACCCGGTTTTAAAGGACAAAGCCGGGTGCATCTCATACATGCGCCAAGAAGACAACATATATAATAACAGAGTGTATAGAGATAAATATCACGATACATCAGAGTATTTATTACATAGCGGAAGACTTATTACAAAATAAAAGAATAAATATAAAACGAACTAAGGATCGTTGGCGCCAATGTCAACTAAGAAACGCCACCTAGATTAGATCAAACTCCTCGCCTTGTGGCTCCTCCTGAACCACCTGCTCTTCTCCTGTGGGGGGGGGGGGTGTGAGACAGCAAGAGTGAGCTCACATACGTTCATAGCTCAACAAGTCGTGGGGAATAATGTGGCATGAACTCACCAAAGGTGGGAGTTCATGTAGTGTACGACTGATCAATGAAATAGAGGCTGAAGCTGAGCATTGCTTTTATAAGTTGGTCAAAATTTTATTAGCAATTACTAGGTGTAAGTAAATACCAAACCTTAATAGTAATAAAGAAAAGTAATAGTAAAATAATCCCAAATGCGATGCAAATGTCAAATGGAATTTAAGTTCCATAAATTAATCATGTGAGGGTCCGAGCTGCTCATGACCGTGAGCACGGCTAGTATACCAGTTTTACACTCTGCAGAGGTTGCGCATCTTTACCCACAAGTCATATTACCCATCTGCCAAGAGATGGCCAATCCCATACACATCTACCGAGGAGGCGAGGCAGGGTAACACTACGAGGCCTTTACAAAGTTCCACTAGCTTCAGAAATCCCGCTACAGTTTATAGGAAGCTCCAGTGCAGGAATCCCTCGCCTGACCGCCATCACAGCAAAATCAACCCAAGGACCTCCCTACACTGACCACTCCCCTACTGCCCTTGCCCCTTTCAGGTAAGGAAGTCATCCACTAGCTTTCCTAGTTAATCAGCCAAGGGCGTCCCATTATACCCTTGTGGTAGCACTGTTTTCCCGGGTGGTCGCTCCATGTTCCCATTAACATAATGATCTTAACATGAGCAGTAATAATAAAAAGATAATAAAAGTGTAATTATGAATAGTGTATCTCCATACCCAAATCCATAATAAGCAATAGCAGGTACTACCCAAAAATATTTCAGTGGTAAACAAGGTATAAAGATAACCAAATACTGGGGTAACCTATTGGGTCCCATCAAAATTAACCTATGCAGATCATTATAATTAATAAGAACATGGCTGGGAAAAGTAAGTGATCAAGGACACAACTTGCCTTCAATGAGCTCCTGCTCAGCTACTTCTACTTGCTGAACCTCAGAATCCACAGTGGCTTGCTCGTCTACTCGCATCAACACAATACATACATAGTATAGCATAAATTAACATCACATCAAACATATAAATAAAATATACAGTAAAAATCTAGACATTAAAATAATATCACAGAAACTGGAATCATTAAATTTGGAGTTATATATTTCGAGTTATGAATTTCCTAAGGTTTAATGTGATTTAAGTAGGATTAAATGAGAAATTAATTTTCTTACTGTTTTCATGTCAAAACAGAGACACTAAATGATAGACAATAACATTACAAAATTTTAGAAATTGGAATGGTTCAATTTGGAGCTAAAATGAATTTTCTATGCATTTTACAAGTTTCTAGGATTGTTTTTATATTAAAAACTAAATTCTATAGTTATTTCTCTGTTTTTAATCATCTCTGGACTGGGCCTCGATTTCTGGAAAAGACAGGGGCTCTGGAGCAAAATATCCTAGACTCAGTGCACAGTGGTCAAGGACGGCGGGTTTTAATCTCTAAAACCGTAAGGATTCATTTGCAAAACCGACAGGGCGAAAGGGTATCAACTAATCCTAGCCGTGAGATCAACTAGGGACGACTACGATTAGATCTGATCTCTCGTGAAGCGGTATGCGATGCGGTCCGCCCGATCCAAGATCCACGGCTACTAATTTATGTAGACGAAAACGATTTGGGGCCGTTAGATCTCATCCAACGGCACACGCCCCAACCCGAAGAGGTGTCCCTAGGTTCTAATCTCAGCCGTTCTAGGGGCAACCGATGGCCAGGATTGCCTCACCAACACACGCATGCCGAGCACGGAGGTCTCGGGGGTCCTAGCCTTATGGGTAACTAATGCTACGCAGTGAACAGACAATGGCGAGTGAGCCTGACGAGTTCATACCGGTGATTTAGGGGGAAACAAGGCAAGGCCACAGCGCAGGCGGATCCACCAACGCCGACGAGCAATTCCCGACACCGAAGTGCCTCCGCACGCCTTCCGCCACCACGCGAATCTTCGTGGAAGGTCACGGATGCACTGGAGCCACACACCGTGACACAATGGTGGACGCATGTGAGATTTCGACGTCCACCGCTCTACCTCCCCCTACAACGCAATGCGCGACGACGACCTTGCGGCGGGGCTCTGAGCTTGCGCGAGGAAGTAGGAGGGGTAAGGGAAAAAAAAGGTCACGGGAGTGCCCATATATCTTCCGGGGACCCAGCTCGGAGAGATGTTCGCCAACGGCCCGGTTATGGCGGCGACAGCTGCGGACGCCGTTGCGAAGAAGGAGAACGTGCCCTGACGAGCGGGACCCGTGGAGCAATGGGACAACGCGCGTGTGCAAATGGTCAGGCGAGCGCGCGTGTGACCGACCCGTAGGGCCCGCCTGTCGGCACGCGTCTGCATTAAGAAGATGGGCCGCGCAGGGGAGTAAACGAGACATGGGCCAGGTGAGTTTGGGCCCAATTCGGGTTCTAGCTCATTTTCTTTTTATTCTTTTCTGTTTTATTTTAATTTTCCTTTTCATTTTTTTAAATTTCAAATTTGAATGTGGATCTTGCTATGAATTTCACCATTGATCACATGTTCAACTTTATTTTTCTAATGTAAGAATAGCATATGTTTTTTATATGTATTTATTTTTATCCCAAAATATTTCATTTCTCCTCCATATTTCTTTGGAGTTTTGTTTTCCAAGATAGAATTTAAATTCCATGTGTCTATTAACATATTAATAATACCTTTATTTTATTAGCCATAAATGCACAATCAAGTAAAAACTCAGCATGATGCATGGTTTATTTGGGTGTTATTGATAATTTAATTCCCCCTTTTGATGGTGTTTATTTACATGTGGTAGTAACTAGACATGGTACACACATATAGATAAAAGGAATTAGTCTCTTATCATATGATTTACAAATTTAGGTATTACAAATCCTACCTCCCTTAAAAAGAATCTCGTCCTCGAGATTTAAGAAGATCTAGGAAAAAGATGCGGAAAATCTATGCGAAGCTCTTCTTCTCTTTCCCATGTTGCTTCATCTTCGCCATGGTGACTCCATTGCACTTTGCACATCTTTATAACCTTATTCCTCGTTACTCGAGTCAAAGTATCCAAAATCTTGATGGGGTACTCAACATAAGTCAGGTCATCTTGAACACTAAGGTCCTCCATCGGTAGTTGCTCCTTAGGTACCCTGAGACACTTCTTTAGCTGGGACACATGGAATACATCATGTACATCTGACAGGTGATCGGGTAGCTTCAGTTGATATGCAACTTCTCCCACTCGCTTTAAAATCAAGAAAGGTCCAATGAAGCGAGGGGACAACTTTCCTTTAACTTTGAATCTCTTCATACCCCGGATCGGTGACACCTTCAAATACACATAATCACCCTCCTTAAACTCCAGTAGTCTTCTCCTATTATCAGCATAGCTTTTCTGCCTTGACTGTGCAGTTCTCAAATTTTCCCTTATTTGCTGGACTTGTTCTTCTGCTTCTTGTATAATCTCAGGCCCAAATAACTGCCTTTCACCAGTTTGATCCCAATGTAGAGGAGTCCTGCACTTCCTGCCATATAAAGCCTTGAACGTTGACATCTTCAAACTGGCCTCGTAACTATTATTATATGAGAGCTCAACATAAGGTAGACTCTTGTCCCAACTACTACCATGCTGAAGGGCACAAGCTCTCAACATATCCTCCAACACTTGATTAGTCCTTTCAGTCTATACATCAGTTTGAGGGTGATAGGCCGTACAAAAATTCAACTTCGTATCCATATTCTCATGAAAACTTTTCCAAATTCTGAAGGTAAACTGTGATCCTCTATCCAAAACGATCTTCTTCGGTACACCGTGTAAACACGCAATCCGAACCATATATCACTCTACCAATTGAGATCCCTTATAAGTAGTCTTGACCGGAATGAAATGAGCCACTTTGGTCTGTCTATCCACAATCATCCATATCGAATCATATCCTTTCGAGGTGCGAGGCAATCCAGTAATGAAATTCATACCAATCTCTTCCCACTTTCACTCGGGTATTGTTGGGGACTTGTTCTCAAATGCTAAGAGTTAAGAACAAGGCAACATAAAAAGTGTTAAGTGTTAAAGTCCTTCGTCCTTCGAAGCATTATGTCCCTTCGGGAAATAATGAGTTTCGGACGAAGGTCATAAGAGACATACCTTCGGTCCTGAGAGAAGGTAAAAAGTACAAGCGTGACGCAAAAGCAAATGCCAAGTCAGCGTGAACAGTACGGGGATACTGTTCACCTATTTATAGACACGGGACACAGCCCTTACAAAATTACATTTATGCCCTTTACATCTGACAATAACTCTGTAGTAATCCATCGAGGTCCGAATAGCCTTTTCATCTTTAAGTCGGTTTCCTTTCCTGCCACCATGCCGAAGCTTTTCTGCTCACAGCTTCGGTGCTGTATCAACCTTCGTATGCTTTGAGCTTCTCCCTCTGTGATACCGATTCGAGTCCGAAGATACCTGTTTGCACATTATACTCCAGAAACACTATTAAATCATGTTTTTGAGGACCTTCGGACGCCGAAGGTCCCCAACAGTAGCCCCTCGCAATATTAATTTGTTTGAAATAATAAATTCAGATTGCGATATGAACGAAGGCTTTATGCCGAAGGTCCGAAAAAACACCTTCCCTTTGCTAGAATAGCAACATTCAATGACAAGTGGGGTCTTTCAACTTTCAACGCATCAAGCGTATAAATACGGCCATACCGCAAACTTATTTTGCACGCTTTCTGGCCAACCACTCCTGCTCACTGATTTTTTAGCTCTTGTGCACTGTGATCTGCTAAGCTTTTAGCTTTGAAGCTTCGGCTTTGAAAACAGTTTTTTAGTGTTTCCGAAGATGTCTGAAGCTGCTAAGAAGGCTGCTGCTGAGATGAAGCTGAGTCTTGATGAAGAGAAGAACTTAGGGTTTCTTATAGCAATGTCGAAGACCAACACAGAAAAGATCACCAGGGAAATTCTGGAAGGGCTGTCTGAAGATACTGGTGACAGTGACAGTTTTGATGTGGACAGCGGTGGCGAAGACTCCGAAGATCGCCCCTGGCGACCAAGCCATTCAGTTTATGGTAAATCAACTATCAAAGAGAATCATCTTGTTAATATGAGAGGAAGGTATTTCCGGGATCTGTCCATTGTGAGGGCGGACGAAGGGGAAAAGACTTGCCCAGACCCCGAAGAAAATGAAGTCGTGGTATTCCGAAGCTTTTTGAAGGCTGGGCTGCGATTGCCCTTGAGCAGCTTCGTCGTGGAAGTGCTGAAGATCTTTGAAGTCTATCTTCACCAACTTACCCCCGAGGCAATTATAAGGCTGAATATCTTCGTGTGGGCCGTGCGAAGCCAGGGTCTGAAGCCTGATGCAAGAAGCTTCTGCAATATTCACGAATTATCATACGAGACAATACCTTGGGGTAAGGAACAGTATCACAATAACTTTGGCTGCTACAAATTTGTTTCTCGGTCTGGGTCAAGCTGCCCCGTGCCAACTTTTCGGAAAAAATGGCCCAGCGGCTGGATGACAGAGTGGTTTTATGTAAAAAATGATCTGAAAACACGAGAAGACATCAAAGGTATAATCATGCGTCCTATTTGGCAAAGCTTCGGCCTTCGGAGGCCGAAGGTTGAAATGAATGAAGCCGCCGAAGAGTGCCAAAGAGCCTTCGGCGTTGTCTGCTCTTTTATGGGAACAAGGGACTTAGTACAAGAGCATATTGCCTTCAGGGTGTGGCCGCTTGCGGAGAAATGGGAAATGCCACAAGAAACCATTAAAGAGGCCGACGAAGGTGGACTTGTCAGGTTTAAGTACACTTTTAAATTTGGAGATAAATTTATTGAGCCAGATGATGAGTGGTTGAAAAGCATTGACAATTTAAGTGATGAGCTGCTTGGGACCTACTCGAAGGCCGAAGATACTGCAATGTCAGCAGCCTTCGGAGGCCGAAAAAAGAAAAGGCTGAATCGGGTATTTGATGCCATCGGGTTTGTCTACCCTGACTATTGCTACCCCATTCGAAGGCAGAAGAGAAAAAATACAACCTCTGCAAAAGAAGAAACTGCAGCTGCTCCTAGCGAGCCAGAACCAAAAAGGAAGAAGATAAAGGTTCTTACGCATCGGCCGCGTTATATTGAACCAGCTTCGGTGCCTGAGTTTACCGGAGAGACTTCTTCGGCCACCGAAGCTGAAAAACCAGCCGAGCCAACTTTGCTGCCAGAAGTCGCAGAAACAGCCGAAGTACCAACGAAGACAAAATTGGAGCAATTAAAAATTTTGTTACCGGAAACGAAAGAGAAGGCCGAAGCGCCATTCACAGAAAAAATGGAAGAGGTAAAGGAAGCAACCGAGGACTCCAAAACATCAGAAGTTTTGAGTCCTTCAGCAATTATTGGGACATCAAAAAATGAAAAAGTGCCAGCTGCAACTCCGAAGAGAAAAAGAATGGCTAATGTGCTAGATGTACTGGAAACGATCATATCTTCGAGCACACCTCCGAAGAAGGCTGCTATTACTTTTGAAACAACAGCTGAAATTTCTGGTTCTGCAGCTCCAGAGCAAGAAATTGAAGCCGAAGCTGGGCCCTCAGAGCCCACAAAGGCAAAAACCTTGGAAAGTGAGGCAGAAAAAATAACAAAGCCAACTTTTGCTGAAGAAACTGGTGTTGTTACCCCCGAAGCATCCCCCAAAATTCGTGATTATATTTTTCGTCATGCTTCGGGGAAAAAATTATCAGAAAAAGAAGAACAAGAGGCCCAACACTATGCCCAAAGGTTGAAATATCCAAAGGGGGCGTTGATATTTAATGGCAGTGGAGAAGAAGATTTCTTGTATTGCCTCCCCGACAGCAAGGAAATTTCTGTCTGTCGGGAGATGAGCAGAAGCTTCGGATTCCCAACTTTAGAAGACGGACTTTCGGTGCTGTCAAAGAACGATCTGGCTGACAGCCTAGCTTACAACAGTTTAAAGGTGCGACAAATAGAATTCTTATATTTTTGTTGAGTTCAAGATTTTTCGTTTGTTTAAAACTATTGACACAGACATATTCCTGTCTGCAGGGCCTGATACTCAGCAATGCCCTCAGAGCACAGAAAGATGCTGAGGACGAAGGATGTACTATAGCCCTGAGCAACCTTCGTTCCGAAGTAATTGAACTGAGGAACGAAGGTCTCGAAAAAGACAAAATATTGCATTCCTTAATAAATAAAATAAAAGAAGACGAAGCTATTTTCAAAGGTCAGGCCGAAGCTCAGAAGCGTGAAATTGAAAACCTTCGTAAACAATTAGCCAGAGCTAAAGAGGAATGCATACTTGAAGAAACAAGGCGAGAACTCAGCGACCAATGGGCAAATCATTTAGAAGAAACTGTTAAAGAGCTTCGGTCAGCCAAGAAGAAATGCTTCGAGAAATCTATGGAGTGTGTCAAGAAAATAAAAACTAGCTTCGCCAGCGTTGGCGCATTTTCGCAAGAAGAAAACTTTATAAGAGGTAACCCCGAAGGTCCCCTGGAATGGATCAATCATGAGGCGGAGGCCTTTGAAGAAATTTTAAATAGTCGCGGAGACATCTGCGCTTTTTCTGGTGCCAGAGGGATTGCCACCATTTTGGAGGGGAAAGGATGTGAACATGTAAAGATTTTATCGTGGTCCGAAGCCACCTTGTCCACTGAAGATATAAAAGATCCTTCAGCCGAAGCTAACGCGGTTGGGGGAAAATTTTTCACCGACATCTGGGACAACGGTGGTAGAGAAATGGCCCAAGAAATCATTCAGAAAAGCGAGAAAGGGATTCATGAGGCTAGAAAAGTAGCCGAGGCTGCTGAGAAAAACGCAGAGCCTGAAGGGCAAATAGGTACTAACGAATAGTTTTTATTGCGTTATAACTTTTAATTTTATAGTTCGTTCGCGATCTGTAATAGTGATGTAATAATATCCCGTCCTCACTCAGATCCTACTAAAGCATCTTCGGGCCCTCAGCCTAAAGATGACGACGAAATTAAAAAGATGGCCGAAGCTATCATGGATCAGGTTGTCGATCAACTGCTGAACGAAGCTGCAGAGATAGCACTTAGGGAAGACTAAGTGCTATTGCAAAAAACATTTGATATATGATTTGTGTAATATTCTGTAATCCTGTATGTAATATACTTGTTTTATGATTCAATTCTTTACGATGCATGAAACTTTAAACACGTACCATTTTTGAGTCTTCGACGAAAAAACACCTTCCCTTCTTTTCATGCTTCGTGAAGAAGAATTTATCATTTATCACGACAATATCCATAGTGTTCTGATAAGAAATATCCAAGCTTCGTAAAAATAATCCCCGAAGCTATGCCTCGAAGATCAATATTGTTTCTCCCTGTAACTTGGCATGATTTGCCCTTTCTCAAAGCATTTTCCGAAGATCGATAACATGCCCCCTTCTTGTGCCACATGCAGCATGATGTATGATGATTATGCTATGCAAAATGATGTGATGATGTTATGTTATGCAAAATGATATTTTGTGCCGAAGATACGCACATTCCTGCAATGGAGCACAATCTTTTGTATCAATACTGACTTTTTCATTATAAGCCTCCCTTAGGAGCTTCTTCGCCTTTTACTTCAGCGGAATCAGCGTTTATTTTTCGCTGTAAGTTCTGCATCCCCTTAGGAACGTCTTTGGAACTTCTTCGCCTTTTACTTTCGGCGGTATCAGCGTTGACTTTTCGCTGTAAGTTCTGCATTCCCTTAGGAACGTCTTTGGAACTTCTTCGCCTTTTACTTTCGGCGGTATTTAGCTCTGCATTCCCTTAGGAACGACTTTGGAGCAGAAAACCTACGCTGCGCTCCCTTAGGAACGACTTCTTGTAGCTTCGGCAAGCTTACTCTGCGTCCCTTAGAACGACTTTTTGTAGCTTCGGCAAGCGTACTCTGCGTCCCTTAGAACGACTTTTTCCTTGCTCCGAAAAATACATATCGTGGTGGAGGCAAGCTTATTCGCCCTTCTCTTGCAAATTCTTACAATTTGAACCTGTGAAAAAGATTTACTTTCCTCGTGGCAAACGACAAAACCATTACATGAAGTTTAAAAAGTGTTCTTTATTACATGAAAAATGAAACTTGAATAGAGAAGACTTCTATCAAAGTAGGATACTTGTCAATAGATGTGCTTTGACTCTGGCACAGTGCTATTAACTGTGCGAGCTTCGGACTGTTCTCTGAAATCCCGTTGATTTTGAGTATATTGGCCCCCTTCTGGCTGCTGGCCTTGTTGTAGCGGTGGTGGAGGCGGAGGTTGTTGCCAGGAAGCCTGAGGCTGACTCGCCGAAGCAACAGAAGCTGCAGGGTGATTGCCTACATATTCTGGGATGTAAGGCGAATGATACGAAGCAGTGTGCATGACCTGCTTCGGCTGAGCCTGTTGCGCGGCAGCTTCGGCTATCTCTTTTTGCTTCTGAATGGTAACATGGCACATCCTGGTAGTATGACCTTTGTTTTCACCACAGAATAAGCAAAATATTCTTCTGGGTTGATCCCCGAATCTTCCGCCGAAGCCCCTGGCGCCTCTGCCTCTTGGAGCTGGTGGTCGGAAGGAGCTTTGCTGTTGCCCCGAAGCCTGTGAGGAGTACTGTGGCCTTTGCTGCTGGCTCCCCTTATCATCATTTTGATTGGAATTATGAATTGATCTGACATGCCTCGGATAGAATCTTCCTCCGAAGCCCCTGGTCATCTCAGAAAATCTGAAGGCCTCCTCCCTTCTTTGGCGAAAATCATTGTCAGCTCGAATATATTCATCCATCTTCTGGAGCAGCTTCTCCAGCGTTTGTGGTGGCTTCCTGGCAAAATACTGCGCTGATGGCCCTGGCCGAAGCCCCTTGATCATGGCCTCAATGACAATCTCATTGGGCACTGTCGGCGCCTGTGCTCTTAAACGCAGAAACCTTCGGACATATGCCTGAAGGTATTCTTCGTGGTCCTGGGTGCACTGGAAAAGGGCCTGAGCAGTGACCGGCTTTGTTTGAAACCCTTGGAAACTAGTTATGAGCATATCTTTCAGTTTCTGCCAAGAAGTGATTGTCCCTGGCCGAAGAGAAGAGTACCAGGTCTGAGCAACACTTCTGACGGCCATGACGAAGGATTTTGCCATGACTGCCGTATTGCCACCGTATGAAGATATTGTTGCCTCGTAGCTCATTAGGAATTGCTTCGGGTCTGAGTGACCGTCATATATGGGAAGCTGAGGTGGCTTGTAAGTCTGTGGCCAAGGTGTAGCCTGCAATTCTGTTGAAAGAGGAGAAGCATCATCAAAAGCAAAGTTTCCATGATGGAGATTTTCATACCAGTCGTCCTCATTGCGGAAATTTTCCTGATGAAGCTCTCTGCGTGGAGGCCTTCGGGTTTGATCATCTTGAACGAAATGACGGACCTCTTCCGAAGCTTCATCTATCTGTCTCTGAAGATCAGCTAGACGAGCCATCTTTTCCTTCCTGCGCTGAACTTGTTGCTGAAGGATCTCCAAATTTTGAATTTCCTGATCGAGATCATCATCCGGAGGTGTTGGACTGACAGCCTTCCTTTTCCGGCTTCGGGCTTCTCTAAGAGAAATAACATCCTGATTGGGATCCAGCGACTGCAGTGTGCCAGCTCCTGTTGTTGAAGCCTTCTTCGGCGGCATGACGAAGGTGACGCTCGCCGAAGGTATTCAAAGCTCAAGAAATGGAAGTGAGTTCACCGGAGGTGGGCGCCAATGTTGGGGACTTGTTCTCAAATGCTAAGAGTTAAGAACAAGGCAACATAAAAAGTGTTAAGTGTTAAAGTCCTTCGTCCTTCGAAGCATTATGTCCCTTCGGGAAATAATGAGTTTCGGACGAAGGTCATAAGAGACATACCTTCGGTCCTGAGAGAAGGTAAAAAGTACAAGCGTGACGCAAAAGCAAATGCCAAGTCAGCGTGAACAGTACGGGGATACTGTTCACCTATTTATAGACACGGGACACAGCCCTTACAAAATTACATTTATGCCCTTTACATCTGACAATAACTCTGTAGTAATCCATCGAGGTCCGAATAGCCTTTTCATCTTTAAGTCGGTTTCCTTTCCTGCCACCATGCCGAAGCTTTTCTGCTCACAGCTTCGGTGCTGTATCAACCTTCGTATGCTTTGAGCTTCTCCCTCTGTGATACCGATTCGAGTCCGAAGATACCTGTTTGCACATTATACTCCAGAAACACTATTAAATCATGTTTTTGAGGACCTTCGGACGCCGAAGGTCCCCAACAGGTATCTTTAGTGGGTGCAGTAGTCCAGCTGGCCTCTGGTGTTCAGCCTTAACTCTTTGACACACATCGCACATAGCCACATGTGCAACCACATCTCTCTTCACCATACCACCAGTATTTCTGCTTCAAATCCTGTTACATCTTGGTACTCTTAGGATGAATAAAATAATCCGAGTCATGGCCCTCCTTTAAAATAGTCTCACGAAGGCTTTCAATATGAGGAACACAGATCCGATTCTTAAACCATAATGTGCCTTGCTCATCCTCCGTGAATTCCGGTCCTCTACCTTTAGTAATAAGATCCTTGATCTCTTGTATCCTAGCCTCACCAATTTGTCCTTCTGCGGATTTCTTGCTCCAAGGTAGGTTCCACATCAATAGTAACTCCTTCAGTGTGAGCAACTGTCCCCAGGTTAAGTCTCCTGAAATCCTCAACAATCTCATCGGGTAGCTGGGCAACAACAGCTGAATGAACATGCTCCTTTCGACTCAAGGCATCTGCAACCAAATTTGCCTTGCCCGGGTGATAGTGAATCTCCAAATCATAATCCTTAATAAACTCCAACCAACGGCGTTGCCTAAGGTTGAGATCCTTCTGAGTGAATATGTACTTCAAACTCTTATGATCGTGTATACTTGGCACTTAGTTCCCATAATGTAGTGTCTCCAAATCTTAAGTGCATGCACAACGGCTGCCAGTTCTAAGTCATGAGTGGGGTAGTTCAAATCATGTTTCCGCAACTGACGAGACGTGTAAGCAATCACATGTCCTTCTTGCATAAGCACACATCCAAAGCCTTAGCCACATGCATCACAATAAATGTCAAATCCCTTCTGTAGATCTGGCATAATCAATACTGGTGGTGACATCACAATGTCAAGCTTAATGTCCCTAAAAGATTGTCCAATTTTGTTAAGGGCAAGGCTCCCATGGCACAGGATAATGAGGGTTACATTTTATATCCTGCTGGTTATCCTGAGCATAAAATTAGGAGAATTCATTCTAGGAAGTCTCATTCTCGACCTCATCATGCTTTTATGTATAAGAATGAGACATCTAGTTCTAAGCACTCTACCCATGTTAAAATGCCTAAAAAGAAATCTCCTGTTGCATCAAATGATCATAACATTTCATTTAAGACTTTTGATGCTTCTTATGTTCTAACTAACAAATCAGGATAAGTAGTTGCCAAATATGTTGGGGCCAAACACAAGGGCTCAAAGACTTGTGTTTGGGTCCCAAGGTGCTTGTTTCTAATGTGAAAGGACCCAAGACCGTTTGGGTACCTAAGAACAAGGCCTAAACTTGTTTTGTAGGTTTATGCATCCGGGGGCTCAAGTTGGATCATTGATAGCGGATGCACAAACCACATGACAGGGGAGAAAAGAATGTTCTCCTCCTACAAGAAAAACGAAGATCCCCAAAGAGCTATCACATTCGGGGATGGAAATCAAGGTTTGGTCAAAGAACTTGGTAAAATTGCAATATCACCTGACCATTCCATTTCCAATGTTTTTCTTGTAGATTCTTTAGATTATAACTTGCTTTCAGTTTCTCAATTATGCAAAATGGGTTACAACTGTCTTTTTACGGATATAGGTGTTACTGTCTTTAGAAGAAGTGATGATTCAGTAGCATTTAAGGGAGTACTCGAGGTTCAGCTATACTTAGTTGATTTTAATAGAGCTGAACTCGATACTTGCTTAATTGCCAAGACTAATATGGGTTGGCTCTGGCATCGCCGACTAGCCCATTTCGGGATGAAGAATCTTCACAAGCTTCTAAAGGGAGAACACATTTTGGGACTAACAAATGTTCATTTTGAGAAAGACAGGGTTTGTAGCGCATGTCAAGCAGGGAAGCAAGTTGGTACCCACCATCCACACAAGAACATCATGACGACCGACAGGCCGCTTGAGCTACTCCACATGGATCTATTCGGCCCGATAGCTTACATAAGCATCAGCGGGAGTAAGTATTGTCTTGTAATTGCGGATGATTATTCTCGCTTCACTTGGGTATTCTTTTTGTAGGAAAAATCTCAAACCCAAGAGACTTTAAAGGGATTCTTGAGACGGGCTCAAAACGAGTTCGAATTAAGGATCAAGAAGATAAGAAGCGATAACGGGACGGGTTCAAGAACTCTCAAATAGAAGGCTTTCTCGAGGACGAGGGCATCAAGCATGAGTTCTCTTCTCCCTACACACCTCAGCAAAATAGTGTAGTGGAGAGGAAGAATAGAACTCTACTGGACATGGCAAGGACCATGCTTGATGAGTACAAGATTCCGGACCGGTTTTGGGCTGAGGCGATTAACACCGCCTGCTACTCCATCAACCGGCTCTACCTTCACTGAATCCTCAAGAAAACATCATATGAACTCCTTACCGGTAAAAAGCCCAATGTTTCATATTTTAGAGTCTTTGGTAGCAAATGCTTTATTCTTGTTAAAAGAGGTAGAAAATCTAAATTTGCCCCTAAGGCTGTAGAAGGCTTTTTACTTGGTTATGACTCAAACACAAGGGCATATAGAGTCTTCAACAAATCCACTAGATTAGTTGAGGTTTCTTGTGACATTGCGTTTGATGAGACTAATGGCTCCCGAGTGGAGCAAGTTGATCTTGATGAGCTAGATGATGAAGAGGCTCCGTACGTCGCACTAAGGAACATGTCCATTGTGGATATGTGTTCTAAGGAATCCGAAGAGCCTCCACAAGCACAAGATCAACCATCATCTTCAAATCAAGCATCTCCACCAACTCAAGATGAGGATTAGGCTCAAGACAATGGAGAAGAAGATCAAGAAGATGAGCCACCTCAAGAGGAGGACAATGATCAAGGGGGAGATGACAATAATCAAGACAATGAAGATGATCAAGAAGTACAGGGTCAAAGACCACCACACCCAAGAGTCCACCAAGCAATACAAAGAGATCACCCCGTGAACTCCATCCTCGGCGATATTCATAAGGGGGTAACCACTCGATCTCGTGTCGCACATTTTTGCGAACATTACTCTTTTGTGTCTTCTATTGAGCCATACAGGGTGGAAGATGCATTAAGAGATTCAGATTGGGTGTTGGCAATGCAAGAGGAACTCAACAACTTCACGAAGAATGAGGTATGGCATCTTGTTCCACGTCCTAACCAAAATGTTGTAGGAACCAAGTGGGTATTCCGCAACAAGCAAGATGAGCATGGTGTGGTGACAAGGAACAAAGCCTGACTTGTAGCCAAAGGATATTCACAAGTCGAAGGTTTGGATTTCGGTGAAACCTATGCACCCGTAGCTAGGCTTGAGTCAATTCGTATATTACTTGCCTATGCTACTTACCATGGCTTTAAGCTTTATCAAATGGACGTGAAAAGTGCCTTCCTTAATGGACCAATCAAGGAAGAGGTCTATGTTGAGCAACCTCCCAGCTTTGAAGATAGTGAGTACCCTAACCTTGTGTATAAACTCTCAAAGGCGCTTTATGGGCTCAAGCAAGCCCCAAGAGCATGGTATGAATGCCTAAGAGATTTCCTTATCACTAATGGTTTCAAAGTCGGAAAAGTCGATCCTACACTCTTTACTAAAACCATTGCAAATGATTTGTTTGTATGCCAAATTTACGTTGATGATATCATATTTGGGTCTACTAACAAATCTACTTGTGAAGAGTTTAGTAGGATAATGATTCAAAAATTCGAGATGTCTATGATGGGGGAGTTGAAGTATTTCCTAGGATTTCAAGTGAAGCAACTCCAAGAGGGCACCTTCATCAGCCAAACCAAGTACATTCAAGATATACTTACCAAGTTTGGAATGAAGGATGCCAAGCCCATCAGGACACCCATGGGAACCAATGGGCATCTCGACCTCGACATAGGAGGTAAATCCGTAGATCAAAAGGTATACCGGTCGATGATAGGATCTTTACTCTACTTATGTGCATCTCGACCGGATATTATGCTTTCCATATGCATGTGTGCAAGGTTCCAAGCCGATCCTAAGGAAGTTCACCTTAGGGCCATGAAAAGAATCTTGAGATATTTAGTTCATAGACCTAAGTTTGGTCTTTGGTACCCCAAGGGATCCACCTTTGATTTAATAGGATATTCAGATGCTGATTGGGCAGGGTGTAAAATTGATAGGAAGAGCACATCAGGGACTTGTCAGTTTCTGGGGAGATCCCTGGTGTCTTGGGCTTCAAAGAAACAAAACTCAGTAGCTCTTTCTACCGCCGAAGCCGAGTATATTGCCGCAGGCCATTGTTGCGCGCAATTGCTTTGGATGAGGCAAACCCTTAGGGACTATGGCTACAAGTTGATCAAAGTCCCTCTCCTATGTGATAATGAGAGTGCAATCCGCATGGCGGATAATCCCGTTGAACACAGCCGCACTAAGCACATAGGTATTCGGTATCACTTTTTGAGGGATCACCAACAAAGGGGGGGGTATCGAGATTGCCTATGTTAGCACAAAAGAACAATTAGCCGATATCTTTACCAAGCCATTAGATGAGAAAACCTTTACCAAACTTAGGAATGAGCTAAACATTCTTGATTCTCGGAACTTTGATTGATACTTTGCACACATAGCTCATTTATGTACCTTTGATCATATCTCTTTTATGTCTACGACTAATGTGTTTTCAAGTGTATTCCTATGTTAAGTCGTAGATTGAAAGGGAAATGGAGTCTTCGGCGAAGACAAGGCTTCCACTCCACTCTATCGGTACTATTTACCCTTCACCGTCACTCCGCATCGCTCTCCACTTTGGTATAATCTTCACTCTTATTACTCATACCATTGAGGAGAAAGTAAAAGGGCTCTCAAAAGACTCCGTTTTTAGCGATTAATGTCAAAGGGGGAGAAATATAGCCCAAAGCAAAAGGACCGCACCACCACCAATTTCAAAGTTTTTAAAGAAGTTTTCAATTGGCATCTTATAATGAAAATTTTAATAGACATATTTCAAAATTGGTATGTTTTCCAATGAGTTAAGGATTTTTCAAATTGGTATCTAAAACTTTTGATCTTCTTTCAATTGGTAAAACCCTCTTGAACACTAAGAGGAGAATTTCATTTAGGGGGAGTTTTGTTTAATTCAAAAGAAAAGCATTTGAAACAGGGGGAGAAAATTTCAAATCTTGAAAATGCTTCTTGCAATCTTATTCATATATCTTTGACCATTTGCAAAAGGACTTTGAAAAGATTTTCCAAAAAGAATTTGCAAAAACAAAACAAGTGGTGCAAGCGTGGTCCAAAATGTTAAAAGAAAGAAAGCAATCCATGCATATCTAATGAAAGTAAAAATTGGTTTAATTCCAAGCAACCTCTGCACTTACCTTATGCAAACTAGTTCAATTCTGTACTTATATATTTGCTTTGGTTTGTGTTGGCATCAATCACCAAAAAGGGGATATTGAAAGGGAAATAGGGTCAAACCTTCTCCTAAATGATTTTGGTGGTTGAAATGCCCAACACAAATAATTGGACTAACTAGTTTGCTCTAGATTATATATTCTACAGGTGCCAAAGGTTCAACACAAACCAATAAAAAGATCTAAGTTAGGGTTCAAAAGAAAGGAGCAAAAGAAACCGAAGAGAACCCTGGTCTGGCGCACCGGACTGTCCGGTGTGCCACCGGACAGTGTCCGGTGCCCCAGGGACCGTACAGGTTGAACTCTTCACCTTCGGGTTTCTGGGCAGCCGCTCCGCTATAATTCACCGGACTGTCCGGTGGGTCACCGGACTGTCCGCTCTGCCAGCGGAGCAATGACTCCAGCACAACGGTCAACTCCAACGGACACCTGCAAAAGCGCTACAGTGCACAGATAGTTTGCGCAGAGTCAGAGCAGCGCCAGAAGGCGCACCAGACAGTGAACAGTGCCCGTCCGGTGCAACACCGGACTGTCCGGTGGCCCAAGCTGTCAGAGCTCCAACGGTCGAAACCGTCAGAACCCTAACGATTGGGTGACATGGCTGGCGCACCGGACAGTGTCCGGTGGCGCACCGGACTGTCCGGTGCACCTATCGATAGCAGCCCTCCCAAACGGCTGTTTTGGTGGTTGGGGCTATAAATACCCCCAACCACCACTATTCAAGGCATCCAAGTTTCCAGCATATTGCATTCAATACAAGAGCTCTAGACTTCAAACCAAGACACAAACAAGAGATCAAATCCTCTGCAAAGTCTAAAACCACTCCAAACACTTAGTGACTTGAGAGAGAGAGAGATTTTCGTGTTCATTTGAGTTCTTGTTGCTTGGATCGCTTTCTTTTTCCTCATTCTTGTTCTCAAGACACTTGTAATCAAAGCAAGAGACACCAAGTTGTGGTGGTCCTTGTGAGGGGTCTAAGTGACCCGTTTGATTAAGGAGAAAGCTCACTCGGTCTAAGTGACCGTTTGAGAGAGGGAAATGGTTGAAAGAGACCCGGTCTTTGTGACCACCTTAACGGGGACTAGGTTTGCAAGAACCGAACCTCGGTAAAACAAATCACCGTGTCATCCGCTTCATTTGCCTTGATTTGTTTTTCACCCTCTCTTTCGGACTCGGTTTTATTTCTAACGCTAACCCCGACTTGTAGTTGTGCTTAAAGTTTGTAAATTTCAGTTTCTGCCTATTCACCCCCCTCTAGGCGACTTTCAGTACCTTCATCATCTCAGTAAACGGATATAAATGAAGGTAAATGAAATATGAAAGAACGTAAATAATGATGACACATATTCAAATTATTTACATTCTCATTTCATAATCGCAATTGAATATTCATAACATTAATATTACATTGATACCTTCGGCTTGTCAGAAGGTGAGAACGTGAGAGTGACGCGAGTGCAATTATCATGCAGTGTGAACAGTACGGTGTTACTCTTCATCTATTTATAGGCACGGGACGCAGCCCGGGCAAAATTACATTCATGTACCTGGCATTTACTATTAACCATAAGGCAAGCTATCAAGGACTAAGTAGTATTTTCTCCTTTAGGTTGGTTCCATCTTTCACCATCATCATCATTGAGAGCACCTAGAGGGGGGGGGGTGAATAGGTGATCCTGTAAAATTCAACAACTAATAGCCAATAAAACTTGGTTAAGTGTTAGTACTGCTAAGTAGCAAGCTCTTGCGAACACAAGTAATCACGAGAAGAACAAGCACAAGAGACACGGTGGTTTATCCCGTGGTTCGGCCAAGTATAACACTTGCCTACTCCACGTTGTGGTGTCCCAATGGACGAGGGTTGCACTCAACCCCTTTCAAATGATCCGATGATCAACTTGAATACCACAGTTTTTCTTTTCTTAGACTTTCTCCCTTTTGCGAGGAATCTCCACAACTTGGAGCCTCTCGCCCTTACAAAGATGGTCACACAAGAAGCGCGGAAGTAAGGGAGGGGAAAAACACACACAAGACAGCATGATCACGCACACAAGTCACAACTTGAGCTCAAAACACAACCCACGGAGTTCTCAACTCAAATGGAGCTCAATTCACTATCACAAAGAATCAAATGCGCGAAGTTGGAGTCTTGGTGCTTAGGAATGATCAAAGAATGCTTGGGTTACTCCTCCATGCGCCTAGGGGTCTCTTTTATAGCCCCAAGGCAGCTAGGAGCCGTTGGAGGCCAACAAGGAAGGCAATTCTTGCCTTCTGTCGGGTGGCGCATCGGACAGTCCGGTGCACCACCGGACAGCCACTGTAGCATGTCCGGTGCGGATCTCCTTCCTAAATTGGCGCAGCCGACCGTTGCACCTCCAGGCTGGTTGGCGCACCGGACACTGTCCGGTGCACACCGGACAGTCTGGTGCCCCTAGCCGACCGTTGGCGCGGGCCACGCGTCGCCCGCGGATTGCACGGCCGACCGTTGCGCTGGCGACCGTTGGCTCACCGGACAGTCCGGTGCACCATCAGACAGTCCGGTGAATTATAGTCGTACGCCGCCAAAGTTTCCCGAGAGTGTCCTGTTCGCCGGAGTCCAGCCTAGCGCACTGGACACTGTCCGGTGCACCACCGGACACTGTCCGGTGTGCCAGACTGTGCTGAGTCTTGGCTGTACACAGGCACTCTCTTCCAATCTTTTTCTTTTCCTGTTTCTAGAACTTAGGTAACTTCATTAGTACCCAAAACAAATGTACTAAGTCTAGAAACATACCTTCTTGTTGATTTGCACTTCATTCATCATTTGGCATATAATAACCTACTTAATATGTGTTGGACACTTAATCACCAAAATATACTAGAAATGGCCCAAGGGCACATTTCCCTTTCAATCATGCTAAACCGAAGCTCTTTCAGCCACAACTTCGACGCTCGTTCATCCTTCCTTCAGACCGCACCTTAATATCAAGCACACCTTCATCTCAAAGCCGAAGCCTCCTGTAACAGTCTATGTTATACTAAAAAACATGTTAGTTAAGTTTTTGAGGACCTTCGGAAGAGGAAGGTCCCCAACACTCGCGTAACCGTAGAAGCGCTCTCTATTTTATATTGCTTGTTATTATGATATTTTATCTTGTATGGTGTAATGTTCTTATGCAAGTATATGTTTGTTTGCTTGTGCTTGTTTGTCTTCGCTTCGCCTTGCGATTAGATCGTGATTCGTTTCCGAGCTTCGAGGAATCAACGTCAAGCTTCAGCGACCATGCGATCAGGTTCTTTGAGTTCTACCAGGCAAGTGTCCTCTGACCTATTATGTCCTACATACTTACAATTCACCGTCCCGCATTACATTACTGAAACCTAAGGAATGACTAGTCTGTATTTACTTATCCTTGTTTACCTTTTGGGTTATCATGGTTAGCTTTATCCCGATGATGATGCTATTGCTTTACCTTAATCAATGAACATGATGTGAATATCTATGATACGATGATGTTATCCCGATGATGATCCGGTGATACTTTAGGGGACTCAGGCTGTTTCCTGAGTACCTCTCCGTAAGGACCTGTTCAGGGAGTGATGAAGCGCCCCAGATCCTCTGGGACTCAAATGTGATACAATTACTAGTCCCAGGAGGCTAGTAAACACATTTATACATCAGATGATTACAGGTCTGCTTAAACGAGACAAACCTATAAAGGTGGCGATCAACTTTAAGAGTTGGTCCACAACTCGGGACATATCATCAGAGTGGGGCTGAAGCAGCCCGATATACGCAGCGAAGCAAATCAGCAGTCCAACAGCCACAGGCAAGGTTGGGAACAGTCATAACTCCGGATCTAGCAAGGCCTCTTCTACCCTGAAAGGCTCAATAGAAGAGACAAAAGAGTAATGCTCACAAAAATTAACTAATCTAGAACGAGTAGTTACTCCCTTGCTAATGTCACCCAAAATCTGGTCGACGGGATGATCCCTTTGAATCATCGCTCGAACTTGGGTTGGAGGTGCCGGTTGCGCTTCTTCCTCCATTAAATGATCATCTTGTGCTCCCCCTTGATCGCATGACTCCTCTTGATGAACCTGTTCATCTTCTTGAGTTGGGGGATGCACCATTGTTGAGGAAGAAGGTTGATCTTGCTCCTTTTGTTCCAGTGGCCTCACATCTCCGATCGTCATGGTGCGCATCGCGACCGTTGGAACGTCTTCTTCATCTACATCATCAAGATCAACAACTTGCTCTCTTGGAGAGCCATTAGTCTCATCAAATACAACGTCGCTAGAGACTTCAACCAAACCCGATGATTTGTTGAAGACTCTATACGCCTTTGTATTTGAGTCATAACCTAACAAAAACCCTTCTACAGCTTTGGGAGCAAATTTAGAATTCCTACCTTTCTTCACTAGAATGTAACATTTGCTCCCAAATACACGAAAGTAAGACACATTGGGTTCGTTACCGGTTAGAAGCTCATATGAAGTCTTCTTGAGGAGGCGATGAAGGTAGACCCGGTTGATGGCGTGGCAAGCCGTGTTCACGGCTTCCGACCAAAAGCGCTCAGGGGTCTTGAACTCTCCAAGCATCGTCCTCGCCATGTCTATAAGTGTCCTGTTCTTCCTCTCTACCACACCATTTTGCTGTGGTGTGTAGGGAGCGGAGAACTCGTGCTTGATTCCTTCCTCCTCAAGGTACTCCTCCACTTGAAGGTTCTTGAACTCGGACCCGTTGTCGCTCCTTATCTTCTTCACCTTGAGCTCAAACTCATTTTGAGCTCTCCTAAGGAAGCGCTTGAGGGTCCCTTGGGTTTCAGATTTATCCTGCAAAAAGAATACCCAAGTGAAGCAGGAAAAATCATCAACTATAACAAGACCATACTTACTTCCTCCTATGCTTAGATAGGCGACGGGTCCGAAGAGATCCATATGAAGCAACTCCAAAGGTCTTGATGTTGTCATCACATTCTTGGTATGATGAGAGCTTCCCACCTGTTTACCTGCTTGACAAGCTGCACAAGGTCTATCTTTTTCGAAAGTAACATTTGTTAGTCCTGTTACGTGTTCTCCCTTTAGAAGCTTGTGAAGGTTCTTCATCCCTACATGAGCTAAACGGCGATGCCACAGCCAGCCCATGCTAGTCTTAGCAATTAAGCATGCATCTATACCGGCCTCCTCTTTTGCAAAATCAACTAAATAAAGTTTGCCGTCTAATACACCCTTAAAAGCTAATGAACCATCACTTATTCTAAAGACAGACACATCTACATTTGTGAATAAACAGTTATATCCCATATTACAAAGTTGACTCACAGACAAGTTATATCCAAGCGACTCAACTAGGAACACATTAGAAATAGAGTGCTCGGATGAAATAGCAATTTTTCCTAACCCTTTCACCTTGCCTTGGTTCCCATCACCGAATATGATTAAACCTTGGGGATCCTTGTTCTTGACGTAGGAAGAGAACATCCTCTTTTCCCCCGTCATGTGGTTTGTGCATCCGCTGTCGATAATCCAGCTTGAGCCCCCGGATGCATAAACCTGCAAGGCAAGTTTAGGCTTGGGTCTTAGGTACCCAACTCTTGTTGGGTCCTACAAGGTTAGTACAAATAGCCTTAGGGACCCAAATGCAAGTTTTATCTCCCTTGCATTTTGCCCCTAATTTTCTAGCAACTATCTTCTTATCCTTTCTACAAATAGCAAAGGAAGCATTTAAAGCATGATAGATTGTAGAAGGTTCATTACTTGTTTTCCTAGGTACATGAATTACATTTTTCCTAGTCATATGTTGAATTACATTTTTCCTAGCCAAACTTCTATCATACATCATAGAAGAACTTGAAGCAAACATTGCATTTGAATCATAAGCATGTGAAACAACATCATTGCAACTTCTATCATGATGAACATTCCTAGAATATTTCCTATCATGGTATAAGAAAGCATGGTTCTTTTGAATGCTATTTGCCATAGGGGCCTTCCCTTTCTCCTTCATGGAGATGGGAGCCTTATGACTTGTCAAGTTCTTGACTTCCCTCTTGAAGCCAAGACCATCCTTAATTGAGGGGTGTCTACCAATTGTGTAGGCATCCCTTGCAAATTTTAGTTTGTCAAAATCATTTTTGCTAGTCTTAAGTTGAGCATTAAGACTAGCCACTTCATCATTAAGTTTAGAAATGCAAACTAGGTGTTCACTACAAGCATCAATATTGAAATCTTTACACCTATTGCAAATTGTAACATGTTCTACACAAGATGTTGATTTAGTAGCTATTTCTAACTTAGCATTCAAATCATCATTTATGCTCTTTAAGCTAGAAATAGAGTCATGGCATGAAGACAATTCACAAGAAAGTATTTCATTCCTTTTAGTTTCTAAAGCAAGGGATTTTTGTGCCTCTACAAACTTATCATGTTCTTCATACAGAAGATCCTCTTGCTTCTCTAATAACCTATTCTTATCATTCAATGCATCAATTAATTCATTAATTTTATCAACCTTAGTTCTATCTAGGCCCTTGAATAAACATGAATAGTCTATTTCATCATCGCTAGATTCTTCATCACTTGAGGAAGCGTAAGTACTAGTATCACGAGTGCTTACCTTCTTTTCCCTTGCCATGAGGCAGGTGTGATGCTCATTGGGGAAGAGGGCCGACTTGTTGAAGGCGGTGGCGGCGAGTCCTTCGTTGTCAGAGTCGGACGACGAACAATCCGAGTCCCACTCCTTTCCAAGGTGTGCCTCGCCCTTAGCTTTCTTGTAAGCCTTCTTCTTTTCCCTCTTGTTCCCTTGTTCCTGGTCACTATCATTATCGGGACAATTAGCGATAAAATGACCAATCTTACCACATTTGAAGCATGAGCGCTTCCCCTTTGTCTTGGTCTTGTTGGGATGCTCCTTGCGACCCCTTAGCGCCGTCTTGAAGCACTTGATGATGAGGGCCATTTCTTCATTATTAAGTCCGACCGCCTCAACTTGTGCCACCTTGCTAGGTAGCGCCTCCTTGCTCCTTGTTGCTTTGAGAGCAATGGTTTGAGGCTCTTGGATTGGGCCATTCAACGCATCATCAACGTATCTAGCCTCCTTGATCATCATCCGCCCGCTTACAAACTTTCCAAGTATCTCCTCGGGCGTCATCTTGGTGTACCTAGGATTCTCACGAATATTGTTCACAAGATGTGGATCAAGGACAGTAAAAGACCTTAGCATTAGGCGGACGACGTCGTGGTCCGTCCATCGCGTGCTTCCATAGCTCCTTATTTTGTTGACGAGGGTCTTGAGCCGGTTGTACGTTTGGGTTGGCTCCTCGCCCCTGATCATTGCGAATCTCCCAAGTTCGCCTTCCACCAACTCCATCTTGGTGAGCATGGTGACGTCGTTCCCCTCATGTGAGATTTTGAGAGTGTCCCAAATCTGCTTGGCGTTGTCCAAGCCGCTCACCTTATGGTATTCATCCCTGCACAATGAAGCTAGAAGAACAGTAGTAGCTTGTGCATTTTTGTGAATTTGCTCATTAATGAACATGGGACTATCCGTACTATCAAAGTGCATTCCATTTTCTACTATCTCCCATATACTTGGATGGAGAGAGAACAAGTGGCTACTCATTTTGTGACTCCAAAATCCGTAGTCCTCTCCATCAAAGTGGGGGGGTTTTCCGAGGGGAATGGAAAGCAAATGAGCATTGGAACTTTGCGGAATACGAGAATAATCAAAGGAAAAGTTTGAATTAACCGTCTTCTTTTTCTCGTAGTCGATGTCGTCATCCTTTTGGGAAGAGGAAGATTCGTCGCTGTCGTAGTAGACTATCTCCTTGATGCGCCTTGTTTTCTTCTTCCTCCCGTCTTTTCTTTTGTGGGCCGAGCCTGAGTCAGTAGGCTTGTCATTCTGGCGTCCTTCATCCCAAACCGCTTGAGAAGATCTTGAGTGTACTTTGTTTGGGAGATGAAGGTGTTGTCCTTGAGTTGCTTCACTTGGAACCCAAGGAAGTAGTTCAACTCGCCCATCATTGACATCTCAAACTTTTGAGTCATCACCCTACTAAACTCCTCACAAGACTTTTGGTTAGTTGAACCAAATATTATGTCATCAACATAAATTTGGCACACAAAAAGATCACCATCACAAGTCTTAGTGAAAAGAGTGGGATCGGCTTAACCAACCTTGAAAGCATTAGTAATTAAGAAATCTCTAAGGCATTCATACCATGCTCTTGGGGCTTGCTTAAATCCATAGAGGGCCTTAGAGAGTTTAAACACATGGTCGGGGTACCTGTCATCCTCAAAGCTAGGGGGTTGTTCCACGTATACCTCCTCCTTGATTGGCCCGTTGAGGAAAGCGCCCTTCACATCCATTTGAAACAACCTGAAGGATTGGTGAGCGGCATAGGCTAATAAAATTTGAATAGACTCTAGCCTAGCCACAGGAACAAAAGTCTCCTCGAAATCCAAACCTGCGACTTGGGCATAACCTTTTGCCACAAGTCGAGCCTTGTTTCTTGGCACCACCTCGTGCTCGTCTTGCTTGTTGCGGAACACCCACTTGGTTCCCACAACAATTTGCTTTGGAAGTGGCACCAGGCTCCAAACTTCATTTCTCTTGAAATTGTTGAGCTCTTCCTGCATGGCCAACACCCAATCCAGATCCTGCAAGGCCTCTTCTACCCTGAAAGGCTCAATAGAAGAGACAAACGAGTAATGCTCACAAAAGTTAGCTAATATTGAGCGAGTAGTTACTCCCTTGCTTATGTCACCCAGAATCTGATCAATGGGGTGATTTCTTTAGATCGTCGCTCGGACTTGAGTTGGAGGGGCCCGTGGTGCTTCTTCCTCCATCACTTGTTCTTCCTGTGCTCCCCCTGGATCACGCTCCTCTTCTTGAGGTACCTGTCCATCATCTTGGGTTGGGGATGCACTAGCGTCGAGGAAGACGACTGATCTTGCTCCTGTTGTTCCTATGGTCGCACATCACCAATCGCCATCGTGCGCATTGCGGCCGTTGGAACATCATCTTCATCTATGTCATCAAGATCAACTTGCTCTCTTGGAGAGCCATTAGTCTCATCAAATACAACGTCGCTAGAAACTTCAACTAAACCCAATGATTTGTTGAAGACTCTATACGCCTTTGTATTTGAGTCATACCCTAGTAAAAAACCTTCTACTGCTTTGGGAGCAAATTTAGAATGTCTACCTTTCTTCACTAGAATGTAACATTTGCTCCCAAATACACGAAAGTAAGAAACGTTGGGTTTGTTACCGGTAAGGAGTTCGTAGGAGGTCTTCTTGAGACGGCGATGCTGATAGAGCCGGTTTATGGCATGGCAAGCTGTGTTCACATCTTCCGACCAAAACCGCTCGAGCGTCTTGAATTCTCCAAGCATCATCCTCGCCATGTCGATAGGTGTCCTGTTCTTCCTCTCTACCACACTGTTTTGCTGTGGTGTGTAGGGAGCGAAGAACTCGTGCTTGACACCTTCCTCCTCAAGATACTCCTCCACTTGCAGATTCTTGAACTCGGACCCGTTGTCGCTTCTTATCTTTTTCACCTTGAGCTCAAATTTGTTTTGAGTCCTCTTTAGAAAGCGCTTTAGGGTCCCTTGGATTTCTGATTTATCCTGCAAAAAGAATACCCAAGTGAAGCGGGAAAAATCATCAACAATTACAAGACCATACTTACTTCCCCCGATGCTAAGGTAGGCAACGGGTCCGAAGAGGTCCATGTTAAGAAGCTCCAGTGGTCTTGATGTTGTCATCACATTCTTGCTGTGATGAGTGCTTCCCACCTGTTTCCCTGCCTGACAAGCTGCACAAGGTCTATCTTTCTCGAAACATAAATTTGTTAGTCCTAACACATGTTCTCCCTTTAGAAGTTTATGAAGGTTCTTCATCCCAACATGTGCTAGACGGCGATGCCACAGCGAGCCCAAACTAGTCTTAGATATTAAGCATGCATCTAGATCGGCCTCCTCTTTCAAAAAATCAACTAAGTAGAGTTTGTCGTCTAATACACCCTTAAACGCTAATGAACCATCACTCCTTCTAAAGACAAAAACATCAACATTTGTAAACAAACAATTGTAGCCCATGTGGCACAATTGACTTACAGACAGGAGGTTGTAACCAAGCGACTCTACTAGAAATACATTTGATATGGAGTGCTCGTTGGTGATGGCTATCTTGCCCAAGCCTTTGACCTTGCCTTGGTTCCCATCTTCAAAGATGATCGTATCCTGGGAATCCTTGTTCTTGACATAGGAGGTGAACATCTTCTTCTCCCCTGTCATGTGGTTTGTGCATCCGCTGTCGATAATCCAGCTTGAGCCCCAGGATGCATAAACCTGCAAGACAATTTACGCTTGGGTTTTAGGTACCCAAATCTTGTTGGGTCCTACAAGGTTAGTTATAATAGCCTTTGGAACCCAAATACAAGTCTTGTCTCCCTTGCATTTGGATCCCAACTTTCTAGCAACTACTTTTTCATTCTTACATAAAAGCGCAAATGAAGTATTGCAAGCATGGTAAATGGTGGAAGGTTCATTGCACATTCTCCTAGGCACATGAGACACAACATTACTTTTTCTAGGCCTACTTCTACCATGCACAAAAGTAGACCTAGAAGCAAACATAGCATGTGAATTAAAAGCATCATAACTCCTATTATAATGAGCATTCCTAGAAAATTTTCTATCATAAATGTAGGCATGACACTTTTGAGAACAACTAGCCATAGGAGCCTTCCCTTTCTCCTTGTTAAGAACGGGAGCCTTTTGGCTTGTTAAGTTCTTGGTTTCCTTTCGAAAACCAAGTCCATCCTTAATAGAGGGGTGTCTACCAATAGTGTAGGCATCCCTAGCAAATTTTAATTTATTAAAATCAATTTTGCAAGTCTTAAGTTGAGCATTAAGACTTGCCACCTCATCATTTAGTTTAGCAATAGAAATAAGGTGTTCATCACAAGAATTAACATCAAAGTCCTTGCATCTATTGCAAATAACTACATGTTCTACACAAGATCTAGTAGCATTTGTCTCCTCTAGCTTAGCATTTAATTCATCATTTAAATTCTTTAAACTAGAGACGGATTCATGACAAACAGACAATTCAGAGGATAACATTTCATTTCTCTTAATTTCTAGAGCAAGAGATTTTTGAACACTAACAAATTTATCATGCTCTTCATACAAAATATCCTCTTGCTTTTCTAAAAGTCTATCCTTTTCATTTAGAGCATCAATTAATTCATTAATCTTTTCTACTTTAGCTCTATCTAATCCTTTAAATAGACTAGAGTAATCTACTTCATCATCGGAGGAATCCTCATCACTAGAAGTAGAGTACTTAGGGGAATCTCGAACACTTACCTTCTTCTCCTTGGCCATGAGGCAAGTGTGGCGTTCGTTGGGGAAGAGCGAAGACTTGTTGAAGGCCGAGGTTGCCAGTCCTTCATCGTCGGAGTCGGATGAAGAGCAGTCCAAATCCCATTCTTTTCCAAGGTGCACCTCGCCCTTCGCCTCCTTGTAAACCTTATTCTTCTCCCTCTTCCCATACTTTTCTTGTTCCTGGTCATTATCATTATCGGGGCATTGAGCTATGAAATGACCAGTCTTACCGCATTTGAAATAGGAGCGCTTTCCCCTTGCTTTGTTCTTGTTGGGATACTCCTTGCATCCTTTCATTGCGGTCTTGAAACGCTTGATGATTAGGGCCATCTCATCTTCGTTTAGCCCGGCAGCCTCAACTTGTGCCACCTTTCTTGGTAGCGCCTCCCTGCTGCTTGTTGCTTTGAGAGCAACGGGTTGTGGCTCGTGGATGGGTAGTAGACCATTGAGTGCATCGTCCACGTATCGAGCCTCCTTTACCATCATGCGCCCGCTCACGAATTTTCCAAGGATCTCCTCGGGCGTCATCTTGGTGTACCTAGGGTTTTCACGAATAAGTGACAAGATGGGGGTCAATTACAGTAAATGACCTTAGCATGAGTTGGACAACATCATGATCCATCCATCTTGTGCTTCTGTAGCTTCGTATTTTGTTGACCAGGGTCTTGAGCCTGTTGTAGGTTTGCATTGGCTCCTCTCCCCTGATCATCACAAATCTCCCCAGCTCGCCTTCCACAACTCCATTTTGGTGATCATGGTGGCGTCATTTCCCTCATGAGATATCTTGAGGGTGTCCCAGATTTGCTTGGCGTTGTCCAAGCCGCTCACCTTGTTGTATTCATCCCTGCACAAAGATGCTAGCAAAATAGTGGTAGCTTGTGCATTCTTATGAATTTTCTCATTTATGAAAACGGGATTGTCAGTACTATCAAAATGCATTCCGTTTTCAACAATCTCCCAAATACTAGGATGGAGAGAAAATAAGTGACTACGCATTTTGTGACTCCAAAAAGAGTAGTCTTCTCCATCAAAGTGTGGAGGTTTCCCAAGTGGAATTGATAGAAAATGAGCATTAGAATTGAATGGAATACGGGAGTAATCAAATGAATCATTTTTATTAACCGTTTTCTTTTTCGATGAAGAATCGTCATCATCATCGTCTCTTGGTGAAGAAGGAAGATGCATCACTGTCGTAGTAGATGAACTTCTTTATGCGCCTCTTCTTCTTCCCGTCCTTCTTCTTGTGACTTGAGCCAGAGTCAGTGGGCTTGTCATCTCTTGGCTCGTTGAAGATGGACTCCTTCTCCTTGTCATTGACCACCATCCCCTTTCCCTTAGGATCCATCTCTTCGGGCGATTAGTCCCTTACGTGAAGAGTACGGCTCCGATACCAATTGAGAGCACCTAGAGGGGGGTTGTCACACCCGGTTTTGGAAGGTAAACCGAATGCGAACCATGTACGTGCCAGGATCAGAAATTCACGTACACGGCGATTACATAAATGACTCATCATAGCACAATGCTTCGAATAACAATAAAGAGTAAGTAATAATATAAAGACTAGAGTCATTTACATAATAGAATCAAAGTACACAGAATAGAAACGTAGCCAACGTAAATAAACCCACCACAGGCAGCTGACTGGGGGTGGTCGCTAGCCTAATCCTCGAACTCGTCGAAGTCCTGGAACTCCTGGAGATCCGCCTCGACGCCTTCTTCTTTACTTGAGCATAGATTGCACCAAAGGCAACCTGGTGTTTTGTGAAAGCAAGGGTGAGTACACATCAACGTACTCAGCAAATGTCCTGTTTGGCTGAAGTGGACTAGCTTTATGTGGGGTTAAGGTCAAAGCAGATTGCTTTTAGTTGGTCAGGTATTTATTATTAGTGGAAGCCAAGTTTTATCATATAACCAACCCGTGAACCATTTCCTCATCGAGGAAACCTCATTATCATCATCGAACCGAAATAATAAAAAGAACCATTGTATCTCGAACCATCTGTATCTCTAATCAAATAGGATCCCAAGGCTGCTCTTAACCGTGAGCACGGCTGATATATCAATTTCCTTACCCTCTGCAGAGGTCGTACACTTTACCCATGAGCCGTGATTCCCGTTTTGCCCGGGGATCATGACTCCCCATTGATCACTTCCTAGGTGGTCCGGCAGGGTATCACTACATAGCTTTTACAAAGATTCCCTAGAGGTCATAGCCGCCCGTTAGGTTTCTCCAGTTTGATAAACACAATACCTCTCCCCGCAGGAGGGTGACTAACAAAAGCAAAACGAAAGAACCTCGGCACTCAGCCTCGGCAGAGCAAGCACTGTGCCTGGACCCCATTGACGGCACGACGGCGAAGCAACTACACCTCTAGTTCCTCTAATTAATTAGCTAAGGGCATCCCATTTCACCCTCATGGTTGCACTGTTATCTCGGGTGGTCACTCCACGAACAGGTCCTTACGGAGAGATACTCAAGAAAATGGCCTGAGTCCCATAGAGTATCACAATATCATCATCGGGAAAACATCATCGTATCATAATATTCACATCATGTTCATTGATTAAAGTAAAGCAATAGCATAAAGCTAACCATGATAACCCAAAGGGTAAACAAGGATAAGTAAATAGAAAGCTAGTCAATCCTTAGGTTTCAATTAAGTAATGCGGGACAGTGAATTATAAGTAGGTAGGACATAATAGGTCAGAGGACACTTGCCTTCACCAAACAGATGCTCAGTGTCTTCAACTCTGTAGAACTCGAAGAGCTAGATCACTTGGTCGCCAACGCTTGATCTTCGATCCCTCGAAGCTCGGAAACGGATCGCAAACTATTCGCGACGCACAACGAATACCAACAGGCACAAACAAACAAACAAATGTATATGCATAAGAACATTACACTATTCAAATAAAAACATAATAAAACATACAAAACGAAACAGAGCGTGTTACTACGGTCACACGAGGAAAAAGAAACGTGACAGGCGGAGCTACGGTCGAGAAGTTATCGCGTCCACACTAAACGAGTATTAATCATAACATTTAGTTTGATATGATTATATTAATCAATATTTATTTAGAATAAAACTAGAGCTATCGCACAATTCTAATTAGCTGAGCACACTAACAATTCTTAGTTGAACCAGTAATTTAAATAACATCAGCGACTCTAAATGTGACGAATTAGCGGAGCGAGACGAATTACGTAACGAGTGAAACAGCACGACAACGTGCAATCGACGCGCGGACACGCGCGACATAGCACGCTGACGATACACGAAACAGCGCGCGCGACGAACGTGAATGACGCGCCAACAGCACACCACCATGTGCGGAACAGCACGCGTGACAGGCGAGAAAATTAAATAGGTGACACGTTTATACTAAACAAATATTAAATAAATAAAAGGTAGTTGAGTTGATATTTACCATGTTAATATTTATTATAAAAGCCCAAGTTGAACACTACACATTTAATCTAATTAGAATATTAATCTAATAAATATTAATCGAGCGAGCCTTAAGTTAAGTGCCTAAAATATATGACCCGACAGATTAACATTATTAACGTGAGCGTTCGTAAGCGAAAACAACTTATTATCATGAGCAGATGTCGCGCGACACACGTGATCGTCACGCGACGCCGCACGCACACGACGTGTGACAACGCGCGTGAACGGCACGCGCGACACACGCAAAACAACGCGTACGACAGTACGCGACACGCACCAGTCAACGCGACTACGCGCGCGAACAACATGATGGCGCGTAAACGAAGTCGCGCGCGAAGAGCAAACAAACAATTAATGAAAGTATTTTAGTTGGTACTAATCACGTTAATTAACGTTTATATTCATAAAAGTATGAGTTAAAACTATAGACTAGTTCTAATTAAACTTTTATCTTAAGTAGCAAACGACTAAACAATAATTGACTAATTAGTGCGAGTGACAATAACGGAGATAATTAAATAATGCGCTGACAGCGTGCGAAAATAACTCATAAACATCACGCACGACACTCGAGCACCACTAACAGGTGTCATGATTATACTTAGTAAATATTAATTCAAAACATTTAAGCATGGAATTAATCAGGTTAACACGCATTTATAAAGGCGCAATGTAGAAACTGTAAAATAGTTTTAACCAGAAAGCTATTTGAAATAACCAGCAGATTAAACAATTACTTGACTAATTAATTAATTAAAACTTGTGCCGCGACGAAATAGTGTTACTAATATGAGTGTGACGTTGTTACAGAGTTAGCGCGACTGAAACGAGTCGAAACAGGTTTGCAACGCATTATATATTGAATAACTAACAATTCGCGGCTAATAAACGACGCGACATACAAATCCTACTAAAATATGTCATTTCTATATTAAATATAGCATTTAAGTCGGCACAATCACGTTAACAGGTATCTACGAATGCATAATTATATTAGCAGGCATTTATAAAATATAAATTAACGCAACTGCTTAGTTTCAATTGATTTGATATTCTAATAGTTAACAGCTACACAAGTGACTAATTAACGTAAGTGATTATAAGTGAAAACAATTTAATAACGCGCGCGACCACTCGTGAAATGAAGTACGCCATACTTCGCGAACGACGACGCGCGCGAACAGCACGCGCGAAACATCTCTCGTGGCGCGCGCTACAGCATGCTAATTATGTGCAGACCGGACGCACGGTGCGTGTGCACGAACATGATTGGACGACGACTACACGCACGACAACGCATGACTTGCGCGCGAGGGGTAGATAAAGGGTAGACCGGGGTAGACGACATTCTCACCTTGGCGACGACGCACAGCAGAGCCTAGTGCAGACCACGACGACGTGCACCAAGCAAGGATCGGGCGTGCAGACGATGTGCTGGTGTGGCAAGGCGGCCACAGTCGAGGACGAGAGTCGGCGCGGCGAAGCAGTGCTCGGCGGCTGTCGCGGCTTCGGCAACGACCGCATCAGGGCCGACGTTGTCCTGTTGTGCACGATGGCGAGCTCCGAATGGGCGAGAGGGAGGAGTGGGGAGGAGGGAATCGGGCCTGAGCGGCAGCAGCTGCGGCGCGGAGCTGTGGGAAATGGCGCGGCGGATGCGCACCTGCGCGCAGTGCAACGCGGTTCTTGGGGTAAGTGGGAAACGTGGGGACGTGCGGCTAGGAGCGCGCGCTGTGCGGACGTGCATGCGCGAGCAGGCGGTTGGGCGAGCGCGCTGGGCAGGCGTGGCGAGCGTGCTGCGCGAGCGGCGGCGCTGGGCGCGAGGCTGGGAGAGCGCACACACGCTGTGCAAGCGAGGCGAGCGAGCAGAGGCTTGGGCCGCGCAGGGGCGCGGCGCGCTGGGCCTCGGGAAGGCCTGCGTGGGGCTAGCCGTGCGCGCTGGGCCAAGGCAGGGTTGCGGCGCGCTGCTGGGCCACGCGAACGCCGCGCGCGTGGGCGCTAGGCCGCGGGATGGGCTGGGAAAAGCGCGCGCACAGGTCGCGGGGGAGCGCTGGCGCGGGGCGCCGAGTGGGCCAGGGAGCTGGGCTGCGGGGTGATGTGAGTGGAGGGGGATGGGTTGGGCCAGCTAAGGCCAAAGGGGGGCTGGTGTGGTTTTCCCCTTTTTTATTTCTTCATTTTCTCTTTCTTTTCTTTTCTATTTCCTTATTTTTTTAATTCACACTTATGCATGACTCAAATGGAATGAATACACACCAACTTCATTCATCAAGTATAAAATAGATGCGCTCCAGCATGATGCAACAATCAAAGCACCACTAGTGTTTTATTTTACTAGGCTTACACATAAGTATAAAATTTAAATACTTCTTCACTATTTAGGAAAAAGAAAAGAAAAGCAAGGAAAGGAGAGGGTAACACCTGAATTTGGTGGATATTAAGAAAGAAATTTTATACCCCCAAATTTAGGGTGTTACAGGGGTGAATAGGTGATCTTGTAAAATTCAACACTAAATAGCCACAAAACTTAGTTATAGAAGTGTTAGTGCAACTAAGTAGTTGAGAAGCGAGTTCTTGTGGACAAAACAATCACAGAGAAAGCAATCACAAGAGACACGCGATTTTATCCCGTGGTTCGGCCAAGTAACACTTGCCTACTTCCACGTTGTGGCGTCCCAATGGACGAGGGTTGCACTCAACCCCTTTCAAGTGATCCAATGATCAACTTGAATACCACGACTTTTCTTCTTTATAGTCTTTTCCCATTTGCGAGGAATCTCCACAAGTTGGAGCCTCTCGCCCTTACAATATTGATCACAAAGAACGCACAAGAGTAAGGTTGGGAAGAGCAACAGACACAAGACTCAAATACGCAGCACAATCACGCACACAAGTCACGACTTGAGCTCGAAACACAAACGCACGGAGTACACAACTCAAATGGAGCTCAAATCACTATCACAAGGAATCGAATGCGTGAAGTTGGAGTCTTGGAGTCTTAGGATGCTTAGTGAATGCTTGGGTGACTCCTCCATGCGCCTAGGGGTCCCTTTTATAGCCCCAAGGCAGCTAGGAGCCGTTGGAGGCCAACAAGGAAGGCCAAACTTGCCTTCTGTCGGGTGGTGCACCGGACATACCGGTGCACCACCGGACAGTCACTGTAGCTGTCCGGTGCACGATCTCCTTCCTTTTCTGGCGCACCTGACCGTTGCAGCTTCGGGCCCATTGGTGCACCGGACTGTCCGGTGCACACCGGACAGTCCAGTGCCCCCTGTCGACCGTTGGTGCGGGCCACGCGTCGCCCGCGGATTGCGCGGCCGACCGTTGCGCTGGCGACCGTTGGCTCACCGGACAGTCCGGTGAATTATAGCCACGCCGCCTTTTCCATTTCCCGAGAGCGACGAGTTCGCCGTGGACGACTCACCGGACAGTCCGGTGCACCACCGGACAGTCCGGTGAATTATAGCCGTACACCGCTGTCGAGTCCCGAGAGCAGCCTTTTCACGCGGACCAGCTTGGTGCACCAGACACTGTCCGGTGCACCACCGGACAGTCTGGTGTGCCAAGTCGAGCTGGAGTTGGCTGCTGAGAGCCAAGTCTTTTTCCAATTCTCTCTTCCCTGTTTCTAGCACTTAGACAAAATATGTTAGTACTCAAAACAATGTACTAAGTCTAGAAACGTACCTTGTAATATGATTTGCACTTTTTGCTTGTTTGGCACATAGCAACTCACTTACTATGTGTTGGACACTTAAGCACCAAAACATTATAGAAATGGCCCAAGGGCACATTTCCCTTTCACCGAGATTGTTGACTTGAAAGATAGAGGCTTGACTCCTGAAGCTGTTGCGATCGACTTTGTGTTCAACAACATTTAGCCTCTGAAGGACAGAGTACACCCTACATATCTATATACCGGTGTTAGGGACCCTTCTCGAGTAACAGACAAAAGACTCAGAGGAAGATGCCTTGAGCCGAGCTGAGTTGATGTCGACAGGTGTCATTGTCAATTATGGTGATCCTGGAGCTTATTCTGCATGGAGTCTTCCTCCTACTGTAAGTTTTGATTACTTAACCCTAAATTTGTTAGATGTCGGTTTATTCAGCGATTTATATTGATGGTGCTGCTTTTTTGTTACAAAGGACTTTTTCTGAGTTTGTGTCTGACCATCCTCGGTGTGGGGAATGTAGTAGTTCCATCAGTAAAGCATGACTTTCTATGGAGGAGATCAATGCCATAGCCACTACTTACTAGAGTTTGCCTGATGAGGAGAATCAAACTCATATCTTGATTCAACAACCTACCAATGATTCTGAGATAGAGACCATCCTTGGCATGTTGAAAGTCGCCTAGAGGGGGGGGGGTGAATAGGCGAAACCTGAAATTTATAAACTTAAACACACACTAAGACTGGGGTTAGTGTTAGAATTAAATCCGAGTGCGGAAGATTGTTTCTCTTGCCAAGAGTTGCTCAATTGATGCGGGTGACGTTTGGGAGCAAACTCAAATCAATATTAGCAACGAAACTTTAGAGAGAGGAAAGAGGGAAAACAAATCAAATGGAAATCAACACAAGTGGACATGGTGATTTGTTTTACCGAGGTTCGGTTCCAAAGAACCTAGTCCCCATTGAGGAGGCCACAAAGGCCGGGTCTATTTCAGCCCTTTCCCTCTCTCAAACGGTCACTTAGACCGGATGAGCCTTCTCCTTAATCACTTGGGTCACTAAGACCCTGCAAGGATCCCCACACACTTAGGTGTCTCTTGCTAGCTTTACAAAGCACTTAAGACAATAAGAGTGGGGAAGGAGAAAGAAATCCAAGCAACAAGAGCAACAAAAGAACACAAATGATCCTCTCTCAAGTCTTTAAGCAATAGAGTTGATTTTGTGGCTTGGAGTGGATTCAATGCTTTGGATGTGTCTTTTGAGTGATTGCCTTTGCTCTTGCAATGAATGTGATGTTCAGAATACTTGGATGCCATTGAAGGAGGTGGTTGGGGGTATTTATAGCCTCCAACCACTTTCTAGCCGTTGGCTGAGTTTGCTGGCGATGGGCACACCGGACAGTCCGCTGGCGCACCGGACAAGTACTGTTCAATGTTCGGTGCGCGCCACGTCAGCACGCCCATTGGGGTTTGGAGCGACTTGACCGTTGGAGGCCTTTGAAAGTCGCCTAGAGGGGGGTGGATAGGCGAAATCTGAAAATTAAAACTTTACACCCCAACTAGATCCCTTGGTTAGTGGTTAGAACAAGATTCACTATTATCGGAGTATGAAAACTAAGTCCTTCGCTTGTGAGAAGTATTGCTTTCAAATAATGTGGAATTGATGAATCAATACTACTAATAAGTCTATGAGAATAAATTAAGAAGGCTTAGATGAGAAGAGCAATAACACAAGTACTTTCTTGCAAAGTGTTGCTTCACTAAATGAGAATTTAACTTAAAGCAACACCAAATAATATTAGCAAAGAATAGTGCAAGAAAAACTTAGAAAGGGAAAGAACAAACAAATCACAAGCAATAAGCACACAAGACATGGGTGATTTGTTTTACCGAGGTTCGGTCCTCGAAGGCCTAGTCCTCGTTGAGGAGTCCACTAAGGACGGGTCTTTTTCAACCCTTTCCCTCTCTCCACCGATCACCAAAGACCGGCGAGCTCTTCTTCTTCTCAAGGATCACTTAAGACCCTACAAGGACCACCACACTCTTTGGTGTCTCTTGCTAGCTTTTACAAGCCTCCAAAACTTTGGAGGAAGTTCAATGGGAGTCAAAACTCCACGCACAAATGAACGCAAGATGTAGCACACACTTTCTCTCAATGAATCTCACAAGGCACTAGAGCTAAACTCACATGAGAGGCTTTCTTTTGCTTGCTCTCTCTTTTGTGGTGCTTGTGTGGATTGTAGTGGTCTAAATCTTGTGTATAGTATGGATCAATGAATAAAGGTGGTTGGGAGGGCTTGAGTATGTCAACTAGATGACTTGGAATGTTGCTTGGGCTCCCACGCCTTGAAGTGGCCGGTTGGGGTGGTATTTATAGCCACCAACCAAATTGTAGCCGTTGGAGAAGGCTACTGGCGATGGGCACACCGGACAGTCCGGTGCGCCACCGGACAGTGTCCGGTGCGCCGCCACGTCATCTTGTCGTTAGGCCCTGGAGCTGGTCGACCGTTGGAGGCTTTGTCCTCATGTGGCACCGGACAGTCCGGTGTCACACCGGACAGTCTGGTGCCCCTCTGACCGCTGCTCTGACTTCTGCCGCGGTACTGTTCATCCGTCAGAGTCGACCGTTGCACGCAGATAGCCGTTGCTCCGCTGGTGCACCGGACAGTCTGGTGGCACACCAGACAGTCCGGTGAATTATAGCGGAGCTGCGCCTGGGAAACCCGAAGCTGAAGAGTTTGAGCTGATTCACCCTGGTGCACCGGACACTGTCCGGTGGTGCACCGGACAGTCCGGTGCGCCAGACCAGGGCACACTTCGGTTTCCTTTTTGCTCCTTTCTTTTGAAGACTAACTTGTTCTTTTGATTTGTTTGTGTTGAACCTTTGGCACCTGTAGAATTTATATTCTAGAGCAAACTAGTTAGTCCAATTATTTGTGTTGGGCAATTCAACCACCAAAATCAATTAGGAAAAGGTGTAAGCCTATTTCCCTTTCAATCTCCCCCTTTTTGGTGATTAATGCCAACACAAACCAAAGCAAATATATAAGTGCATAATTGAACTAGTTTGCATAAGGTAAGTGCAAAGATTACTTGGAATTAAACCAATATACATTTCATAAGATATGCATGGATGGCTTTCTTCTAATTTTAACATTTTGGACCACGCTTGCACCACTTGTTTTGTTTTTGCAAACTTTTTGGAAATTCTTTTCAATGTCTTTTGCAAAATATTCAAAGGTATATGAATAAGTTTTTGAGAAGCATTTTCAAGATTTGAAATTTTCTCCCCCTGTTTCAGATGCTTTTCCTTTGACTAAACAAAACTCCCCCTCAATAAAATCCTCCTCTTAGTGTTCAAGAGGGTTTTAGATATTAATTTTGAAAGGGGTTATACCAATTTAAAAATTCTATCAAAATAAGATACCAATTTGAAAACACTTCTTTAAATACAAATTGAACAACTAAAATTTGAAATTGGTGGTGGTGCGGTCCTTTTGCTTTGGGCGTGGTGTGGTCCTTTTGCTTTGGGCTAATATTTTCTCCCCCTTTGGCATGAATCGCCAAAAACGGATACTTGAGAGTGAAATATAAGCCCTTAGTAACTACTTTCTCCCCCTTTGGTAAATAATATACGAGTGAAGATTATACCAAATTAGAGGGCTGGCGGAATACCGGCAAGGAAGGATAATATCGAAGATGTAGAGTGGAAGCGATGTCTTTGCCAAATACTCCATTTCCCTTTCAATCTAAGACTAAATACATGAGATGCTCATGGAAACATATTAGTCTTAGCCTTGGCACAATAGAGATAGGAAATATGCAAATGTACCAAAGGAAAGAGACATGATTAAAAGGATATGTCAATTAAGCTTAAACAATTCTATATAATATAGATTGCTCCCCCTAAATATGTGCTTTGAGAGGAATACAAATTTTCGGTCTTAAATGCTAAGTGCACATAATTAGGTTAATCAGATTATGTATATATCATAGAGAATGTGAAGTGCATTGTGTCATATTATAAGTGTGATGCTCATGACAGTTTATGCACTTATGAAAGCATGGTATAAACATCTCAAGCATTTACCTTTAAGGATTTCAAAGAGGCTTAAGGACCATCCACCTTTGGAACAAAGGTAACTTATCCTCGTTACAAGGTTAAGCTTTAAGCTCTTTGACAATAAAATTACTTCACCCAGTTTTAACAAAGATGCAAGAATGAATGTTTGAGAAGTTAAACTAGGTATGAAGCAGGGCTATTGCAAGAACATGCTTTCTCTTCCTTTTATGCAAAGAAAGTATGAAAAAGGAAGATTTAGGTACAAGTTAAAATGAAAGGAAGTTGTTTTACCCTTTTGTACCTTCACATAGAGACGCTCTCTTCATTGTGCTTTGTCCTTAGTCTTAGTCGCTTAAGACCTATACTCAAGACAATATATAGAAATATTTTGCACAAGAGAGAGTTCTACAACTAGTGATCCTTTTTTAAGGCATTGTTATTATATATCAAGTGGATCACAAATTGCATAAATATATCATGAATTCTCCGTTTTAACTTAGTGCACATCAAGAGAGATATCGATTGATAGAATATGCGACACTAAGAATCATAAGGTTAATTGAAGTTATTCAATGATCAAACAAATAACAGATGTGATCAAAAGAACAACATATGCATTAGAATCGGAGAATCTAGTGAATATGCTACTTAAGCAATGAAAGCAACAATCCTTGATAAGAGCGACATTATTTTAACAAGTTGGATTGATATGTAGTAGCATACATCATGAGAAACTTATTCTCATGCAAGAGACTATATGAGATTACTAGGATAAAGCGATAGTCTTGATATGATCAAGATATAGAAATAGGCTCCCCCTAGAGATATGCATCAAAGAATTGGAATGAAAAGAATAGATGCATTCAACTTTAGAGACGAATAGGGAGAAGCATCATTCATCTTGATCAAAGCTTATAAAATTTGCAATAAACAATTTATGCCTAGTATTCTCAAAAAAGATTTAGAGTGCTTACAACTACACCATTGATTGTTTTGAAGATCCCATTATCCAAGTAGGTGTTGTTGCTCTTGATGTCTTTCTCTTTCATGTGAGTGTCCTCCCTTTGTAGTTGTTTTTTTTCAAACTTACTAAAAATAATCAAGAAAGATGTTAATAGCATAAGGGAGTATATGATGAACGATGATTTCTTTAGATAGAAAATAAAGACAATTCATCATCCATAAGTTACATAGACATGAAGCAAACTTCTTAACATTAGTGCACATTTTTTTAAAAAAAAGGAATATGCACTTTTTAAACATTTTGATCAATCATAGGAAATTTACTTCTTCATATTGAATTTATTAATCATTACTTAGAAGCAAGTCAATATGAGAACATATATAGCAAAGGCATGAAATAGATTCTAATGGACAAGTGCATTTTATGAGAATGAGATTGAATGCACATCTAGCCGATTTTGGTCCAATAAAGAATATATTCTTCACATAGGTAGAATATGATAAATTAGAGTAAACAACCATTGATGGGAATTATATTTGATTAAGAAGATGAGTTCCCATACCTTTGCTTTTACCTCTTTTCCTTTGGGTGAAGAGTACCCTTTGAGGCTTGTGGCTTTAAATTTGCACTTACTCTCTTGTAGACTTTCATAAGTAAGTTCAAGAGATATGTCATTAGTAACACAAGCACTGGTTTCCCTTTTGTAATCTTTTTTGACAAGGAATGAAAAGTGGATTACTAAAGAATGGAAACTTTATAATATGAACTAGATTATTCCATGATATATGCTTAGTTTCAACTTATGAAACAAGCATAGCTAATTCTTTAAGATAATGGGAACAAATCTAATTCAAAACATGGAGAGCGATAAATGTAGAAGAATCATATCCAATATAAGCAAGAAGCACAACAACATAAGTCATTGGATTGATTTTCCTTTTTATGTTATATTGCACACTTCCAAAGAGAAACTTATTCTCTACTAGTGAGACTACATGGGTTACTTAAATAAAAGCATTAGTCTCACTATTCTAGTTATAGAGAGAATTTTCCTTTTATAAGTGTCCTAAGGATTTGAATTCCTTACATGACACCTTATTCTTTTAGGAACTTGGAATATCTCTCTATATCTAGAATCATGGCAATAATAAGATTAATTAGTGTAAAACATGCCATGGGGGTACTTACAACAATTTAAAGCATGTAGATTGCTATGGTATAGAAATAATGAATGTACAATCTACCATATGAGAGGAATTTCTTCAAAGAATGGTGACATAATTTAAAAAAAATTGAAGTGCTTTCTTTTTCTATGTGACTACACAAGACACATAAGAAATGATATTTTAAGATACTTGCACTTAAAAGCATAAATGTTACCATCCTTTGGCTTTCCTCCATGTTGTAGGTCTTGATTTTTCCGCACAGGATAATTCTTTATTTCCTACAACATCAATATCTTTCCCGAGATGATATGAGTTTTAGATGTAGCAATTTAAAATAACTTTGGGTCAATCTTGGATATAGATCATTGAAGATTGATAGCTTGAGTTAATAAAAATTGAATTGACTCTCTCAAGCACCCCAAAGCTTCATACCATCTCCTTCTCCTGCAAAGCTTGTCAAGCACATTTTGGTACCCATCGCTTGATGGGTCCATCATGCTTAGTCAACAAAGATCTAGGAACCCAAGAGTCCTTTGTGTTAGCACTTGGTAAACTCATTACCTTTCTAACACAAGTTGCAATTTTGGGTTGCCTAGTTACATGAGAATTAATTGACAAGCTAGGAGTGGGATTATTACCAATGGGACAATCCTTGCATTGATGTCCCTTCTTTCGGCATATGTAGCATAGGCGATCCTCAAGTCTTGAAGATTTCTTCTTTCCTTGTTTCTTTCTTGCTACATGGTTAGTGAATATTTTCTTTTCTAACACTATGCCTTTTTGTTTTAAATGGGGACAAGACCTAAACAAGTGTCCCTTCTTGGAGCATTTAAAACAAAGTTTATCATCCTTGTTAATGATCAAGTCATTTTTAATATAGGGACATGACCTAATAGAGTGCCCCTTTTCAAAGCATTCACTACACTTCTTACTTCTCTTAGTTTGAAGTGTGACTTGATTATTACCTTGGATGTTACCTTTTATGAAGGCGTGGTTGAGGCTTTTGGAAGAGGTATCGATTTTCTTCTTTTGTTCCTTCCTCTTGACAATCCTCAAGTCCTTGACATTTTCTTCAAGGGATTTAGTGCATGCCACGATTGTTCCCGTCTCAAGCTCCTTCACCATGTGATCACGGTTATCTTGAGAAGGTTGAGCAATGCACTTCCCTTTTAGTTGTGTCAAGCTCATCTTTAGCCTCTTATTTTGTACTTTGAGCTTTTGATATGTATCATCTTTTGTTCCTGCAAATTCTAGCTCAAAGGAAGATTTGCTTGTCGATGAACAACAAGCATTAGAACATGGTAATATAGTTCCAATTTTAATACATGTGCATGAGTGAGGTTGTTGAGATTTTAAGTTTTCTATCACAACCTCATGAGCAATATTTAATATGATATGATCATCCATAAGATTTTCATGAGAACATAGGAGCATATCATATTTTTCTTGAAAAGCTAGATTTTCATCTTTTAGCTTTTCTACTTGGTCCTTAAGCAAGGCATTCCTATTTACTAATTGAGTGATACAATGTAAAGCGTTATCTTGCTCAATTGAAATAGTTTCATACCTTTGGACCAAATCAACACGAGAGCACTTTAGCTCCTCATGTTCTTTAGTCAACTCGTCAAAGTATAGCATTTTCATGGAGAGAACATTTTCTAGCCTTTGACGAGCTTCGCTTTGCTCTCTCGCTCTTTCTAGAAGTTTGAGCATGACCGCCTTATCTCCTTGACTTAGGCGAGCGAAGAGTTGCATGAAGCTTCTTTCTTCCTCCTCATCCTCGTTTGTGCTTCTGCTATCATTTTCATTAGCCACACAACATATGTGGGAATCGAAATGGGAAGACAAACCTTTTGAAGAGGTGGATTCATCGTTTGGTCTCCATTGTTCATTTTCTTCTTCTTCCTTCAAAGGGTTAGTTTCACAAATACCAAAGGAAGTAGAAGCACAAAATGAACTATCATGTTTGGACTCATTAAATTTAGTTTTAATTCTAGTCCAAATATCATGCGCATCACGAATAGATTCATTATAATTCATTATGAAGGCATGATAATCTTCTTTGCTAAGAGAATTACTTAAGATGTCATAAGCTAGATAGTTTAAGCATATACATCTTTGATCTTCCTCGAAGGCATTTTTCCTATCATAACTAGGAGGAATAATACTCTTGTCTAAGATTTGTTCTAATTGTGGATCTACGGTTCTAAAAGCATTTATCACTCTAGTAGACCATGAATCATAATTACAACAATCAGAAAGTAATATCACAAGAGTTACCTCTGTGACACCCCAGGTGTCTATTTCGTGTTATGTCGGGAGATTTATCCTAATCTCGGATGCTCAGTGAAAATTTCTATTTCTCGATCACATCTATCTCCATTCATCAAGTTACTCATGAATGTTTCACTACGTTTGGAATTATTCAATCTCAAGAACAGCCAAATTTGGAGCCTGTTAAAACTTTTGTCTCTTGAAACGAATGCAAATTAGAAAGTCAATCTCGTCTCGCAACTCCCGTCTAGACTTATTTAGTCGGACTCTCGATAGTTGTTATGTTATCCAATCGGTGTTCGAATCCGCTTTCTCGATAGTCGGTCTACGTCCAAATACTTAATCTGAATCCGCATTCTCCCGCAGAATCTCTTTGTGTCAACCTCTAATTAATTCTTATGCAAATCGACTTGTTTTCTCTATATCATAATTCCTCTCTATCTATCAAGCGTATTCTAAAGAATTCTAGAAGTTTAAAGCAAATACTCACATGAAAAGATAAATCCTATACACGCTTGAAACAGCTTGTCTGAACAAATGCAAATTTTGAAATTCAACAAAACCTTTTCATCTTGCTCAAACAACTCTATATCAACTCTACAACAAAAGTTATTGAGGGTCAATGCCAAGAAAATGTCAAGAAAATAGTCCGATTGCCTTAAAAATATAATTTGAAGCTTTATAATGATCCTACCTTGACCAAAGTGAAACTTTAATTTATATTCAAGATATGAGGTTTGACCTTTAATAAAAGTTGTAGAACCTGTATAATACAACAAATTTTATATTTAAACCAAGCCTTGATTCAATCTCTAAGTATCTCAAATAGTGCCATCAAGACAGAATAAAAATCAGATTTCAGAATTCGAATTCTTCTAAGTCTGAAATCAACATCGTTCGGGTTGACGTCTCGCGTTCCCAAATTTTTGTTGAACAACTCAAGTTTTCCCAAATATAAAAGTTGTTAATAACTAATAGGGGCACAACATATTAAAAGATGGCATTCATCCGATTCCGTTTGACATGCTTTGACATTCAGTTTTCACGAGTTTCCACTATTTTCTAACCCACTGACAAACCAGTTTTTGTGGGTATATAACTTTCTAACCAGTGCCCGAATCACCTCAATCTCTATACACGATTTATAGAGTGTACATTAAGGAAGATATTTCGTGCAGTGGCCAAGGTCCGATTCCAAGAGGAAGACGCCAAAAATGGCCGCCCAATGTCTACACATTTCCACCTGCCACCTGCTGGTGCAGTGTGACTTGTGCAGAGCTCTGCTCTATAAATGGTAGCACCAGCTCTTCTCCTCTCCCCACGCCACTTTTCCTCCTCCCCTCTGATTCAGCGCAGGAGCATCCTCTCCTCCCCATGGCGTCCCTCTCCCCAGCAACATCTTCCCCGTGGACGCCCCCTGCTCCGAGCTCCTCCCATGGTGCCCTGCTCCATGTCGTTGAGGACGAGCAGCCGCATTGTCAGTCTACGCAGCCACCGTCCAGCTCCTCCAGGACGCAGGACCTTACCTCCACGCTACTGGCCAGAGCCTTAATCAATCTCGCTCCTGGCATCGCTTCACAATTTCAGCCATCGACCAAAAGAAGCAGACGTCCAAACAGTCCAATGTAGAAGAAGCCCTTATCTGTCTATGACATGTGGGCCCTTGTGTCATGTTCTTGTACTGAAATTTGCAGATTCTTGTGACGTCTTTTAAAATTCATATCTTGAGGTTTAGAGCTCCATAAATCACGAAACTTGTTTTGTTGGTTTCCTTATGAAATGCTCTAACTATTGGATCTATATGTTGGTATGTTTTAGTGGAAAAGTTTTTCTGTAGAAATTCGTATTTAAAAACTGGTTTAGAGAATAAACGAACTTGCTTCTCTCCATCATTTTATTTATAAAAATCCAAAAATAATGAAACCTGTTTTGTTAGTTAGATGTTGTCATACTTCATCTAATAAAAATATAAAACTTACAGGTTGTTCATTGTTTTCATGGTGTGTTAATTAAAACATGTTAAATAGGAAAAAGATGATTGTTTTGATTGTTATTTTTGGATATGTAACTCTATTGCTCCAAATGGATTCAAAATTTTACAGTAGACTCTTTGTGTGATGCTTGGTGAATTATTGTGCATGTATGATTAAGTTAGTGATTTAACTTGTTTAATGCACCTTAAGTAGTTTTAAATGATTTATAAATAATTTATGGATGTAACAATGGAAAATGGTGTTCCACTGTCCTTGCGTGATATTATAGTAGCCTAAGAAAACTTAATATGATCATGCATCTACAGAAAATAATTAGTTTTAGATTTAACTTGCTCTCACATGCTTTATTGCATTAACAATTTGTTATTTTTGTAGTAAATGCAATATAAAATCTGAGCATGTGAAATTTATACATTATTCATAATTGGTCATTACCTATGCCTCATAAAAATTCCAGCCCCAAATTAGATAGTTTCATTTGGTGCTAAAATAACACCTATTTTATAATTGCAAGACTTAGTGAAAAATTAGGAGTAAATAAAATCATGCATGTTCATGGAATGCTTGATTTATACCTTAAAACTAATTATAGATTTAATGGTTATGTCATGGTGTTCTAAAGATAAATATTAATAGTGCTTCATCATGATTTTGTGTGATGTCGGACATGTGTGCCGAAGTGTTTTATTTTGGTAAATGTGTTTGTTAATTGTGTGGTAATTCTAGCGCACGAAATAACTTGGATAAAAAGTTAGTAAGTCTACTTGTTGGTCCTAATGTGATTGTTTCAACTCCAACAAATGGTAAAGTGTTAAAATGGTTCAAGTCTCTAGAACGCGGCAATTTTTGAAGTGAATAGGAGCTGAATTTTATTGGTTGCTGTTTTGGGCTGCACGTACTGTTTTCGTCGTGCTGTTTGTTTGATGAACTAAATTATGTTTTCTGTAGAAAAGCCATATAAGAATGTTGTAGATAACTTTATTATCTTACTTGTGTTAAAATTTTACAGCCATAAGTCTGATCGTTTAGAAGTTGTGCTTTTCGCAAATTCAGTAACTGAATCTATCCAATCTTTGTACAGATTTCAGAGAGTGAATTGTTTGCTTAAACTAATGTTACAATCTGTTCATGGTTGTTGGGGACTTGTTCTCAAATGCTATGAATTAAGAACAAGGCAACATAAAATGTTAAATGTTAACGTCCTTCGTCCACGCAGCATTATTCCCTTGAGGATAATGAACCTTGGACGAAGGTTGATGAGAATATAATTACGAAGGATAAGTCTTCGTAATTGAATTTTAATAGATTGTATATAATAATATAAAATAAAGGGTATCAAAGGTAAATGAATCATAAACGAATCATATTATATTTACTTAATATATTGAATCATTGAATATAGTTATACCTCTGCCTTGGCAAAGATTAGTTCCCGAATGATGCGATTGCAATTACCAGAATGTGTGAACAGTAAAGGAATACTGTTCACTATTTATAGACACAGGACACAGCCTATGAAGAATTACAATTATGCCCCTCATTAAAGTTTACAACATTGACTCAGACCTTTATGGACTAAAAGGTCATTCTATCTTTAAGTCGGTTTGTAATATCGAAGCTTCATGAAGAGGAACCTTCGGCCATCTTATACAAACAACTTCAGCCGAAAGTCGCTTCTTCCCACAAGACCTTCGGCGACGAAGCATAGTCCCAACAGTATCCCCTTTCGCGGTGCTAGATCGTTTTTCGTAACGAGCTTGATCCGTGAAAAAAGTCTCTTAAGCTTCGGGGAGCCGAAGGTCCAAAAAACACCTTCCCTGAGCTCGTTGTCGAGAAACGATTCAGTTTCCCAGCGCGTAGCGGTCCCACCTTGCAGAGTTACTGTTTGTCTCTGCGGTCCACCACGCAGCGAGTGCAAGCGGGTGTCCGCCTGGTGTAAAAATCCTGGCGCTTCGCCTTCTTGCCTGCAGTACTATATAAACAGACGAGTAGGTGTGAAGTTACCACAGCATTCATTGCTATTTGCACTGTTTTGCTGCCAAAATTTTTAACCATCGCCGAAGCTTGACTCTCGGAATCGAACGAAGCTCCAACTTGAAGCCTGCTTTGTCAGAAGAAAAAACTTCGGAACAAAAAAGTATTTAATTTCCACAAATTCAGAATTAAATGGCCAGAGTGCGTTCTACCGCTAGGGTTGAGCGTGAGGGGGGCGAAGCTGAAGGTTCGGAGACTGTTCCCATCTCCGAAGCGATGCAACGATCCGGGCTGGTAACTTCGGAAAAGATCCCCAGCGATGATGCAGAACAAGCAGAACAGGCAACTGCCGAAGCAGAAGAAGAAAATGTTGAGGAAACTGATCCCGAAGATGATTATCGTATTGCCATGCCGAGCAAGCCCAGCCACTTGGACTTCGGAAAGTCTACTGTTTCGAAGGCTGATCTCTCCAAGATGGTAAAGTCAGGTTTTTTCAGTGAAAATCAGAAGAAGCTATTACGCTTCGGGGGGGAAGAAACTACCCCAAAGCCGAAGAAGGATGAAATAGTCATTTTCAAGAGCTTTCTAAAGGCTGGATTAAGATTCCCCCTACATGGGATTATTGCAGAGGTACTGAAGAGATTTGGTATCTACTTTCATCAGTTGACTCCTAACGCTATCGTTAGGCTTAGTGTTTATATCTGGGCACTCCGAAGCCAAGCGGTGGAGCCATTTGTGGACAGCTTTTGTCGAGTTCACGAGCTGCACTATCAGACGAAGGCTAGAAAAGATGGATTGCATGATAATTTTGGTTGCTATAATTTTGCTTATCGGAAAACCACAAAGTTTCCTGTAATTAGTTACCGAAGCAAATGGGCAGCAGGCTGGAAGTCGGAGTGGTTCTATGTCAAGGTTGATGATGACAAGGAGAAGCTTGTGCAGAGTCCACTTGAATTAATCTTCGGAGAAACCCGACCTCGTTGCAACATGACACCAGAAGGTCCAACCCAACAAGCGTTGGATGAATTCAGAATTATTGCAGAGCATATCAGTACAAGAGACCTGGTTCAGGAGTTTTTGGCTTTCAAGGTTTTTCCTAGTTTAAAAGAATGGGAAATGCCGAAGCTAAAGGGGGAGAAGAAAAAAGGTGAACTTGTGCGTTTACCTTACTATTTCAAGTTTAAGAAATACTTTAAAACACCTTGCCAAGAGTGGCTGGATACAATTGAAGTAATGTGCAATGAAATACTTGGCAATTACTCCAAAAAAGAAGATCAGTTGATGACTACGACCTTCGGCACCCGTCCGAAACGAAGACTGAATCGAGTGCTGGACGCCTTGGGTTTTGAATACCCTGACTATGAAAATCTGAATAAAGGTGTCGGGGGCCAAAAAAGGAAAAGGTTAACTGAAGCCTTAAATGAAGATGAGAAAGAACTATCAAAGAAGAAAATTCCGAAGAAGAGGAAAGCGTCTTCTCCGAAGCAAAAAATATCCGACGAAGAGGAAACCCCCGCATCACCCTCTGCCACTGACGTGGAGGAAATTTTGAAGGTAATGACTGAATCCTTGCCTGCGAAGCTAAGTCCATTGGGGCCTCAACTGACAAAGTTTTTTCAGAAGGAAAAGGAGCCCGAAAAAACGAAGAAAACGACTAAAGCAAAGAGACAAAGAATCATCACTGTGACAGAGGTCATTGACAAGACACCACCAAGAGCTTCAGCTCAGAAGACACCAGCGGCTGAGGAAAGAACAAATATTGAAATCACACCTTCGGAGGTCGCGGCTGCCGAAGCTGCCTCAATTGAAGATTTGAACCTGGAAAGCACAATCGAACACATCGACAAAATGCTGCTAGACATGGCCACAGAAGAAGCTACCACTGCCGCTGAAGAGGCTATGGCCGCAGTGCCGGGGAAAGAAAAGGAAATTGTTGACGAAGCTTCAGAGGACGAGGCCTTCATGTTTCAAAATTTAGTTGGAGAAAAATTGTCAAAACCCAAAATAGAAGAGCTTAAAGAGTATGCCAAATCTTGCGGGTATAAACAAGGAGCACTCCTCTTCGGAGGTATTGATGATGAAAAATTAGATTGTATCAGAGATCAAACTGGAGCCAAAGTTATCGGTACTCTGTCAAAGAGTATCGGTTTTCCGAAGCTAGAAATGGACATTAGCCGCTACCGACGACAACATATCGTTGGTAGTTTATTTTATTCCAATTTCAAGGTGAACTACTTTTCCCTTAACTTTTATTGTTTTTAATAATGAAAACATGTCTAACGAAGGTTGATTTCGTGCAGAGTATGCTGTTGAGCAAAGCTTTGAAAATGCAGCAAGATTTGGAAGACAAGAAACACGAAGTTATAATTGAAAATTTAGAAAGCAAAATAAAAGAGCAATCAACTGCTATTGAGAAGAAGAACTTCGAGCTCCAAGCAACTGAAGGTTTATTGGCGGAAGCCGAAGCTAAAATAATAGAACTGAACACGAAGCTTCTCTGCCAATCTGGGCAGTTTGAACAAGAAAAGCAAGAACTTAATGCAAAACTTGAAGCCGAAGTTCAACAAAATTCAGATTTAAAAAAACTATTGGCGGGCCTTCAAGAAAAATGTTTGGAATTTGGCAACAAATGTATTCAACGACTAAGAAAAATTTTCCACTCAGTTGGAGCCAGTAGTGAGAAATTCACCCCGTCAGCTGAAGATTTACCAAAGACCTTCGAACATATTGAGGGTGAAATTGATGAGCTTGACGAAGTTATAGCCGGGCACGGTGACTTCTGTGCCTGGGTAGCTTCTCGGGGCACTGCTGCAGCTTTCCTAAAAGCTGGCTGCGATCATGGAAAGATTGTCAATAGGCCCAATTTCACTTTATCACCATCAATCCTAGATGACATTACTGATCTCGCCCGAAGTATTTCCAATAGATTTATAAAGATGATATGGACAAAAGGCGGGCGAGAAAAGGCTGGAGACGAAGCTCGGATTCATCTTGAACCAGTAAGAAGTCATACCTTGTGCTTACCTCTGATTTTACCTCTTCCTTCAAGCTCGATTTTTACTTACAACTTAATTCATGTAGGATGACGAAGCCGAAGCCGATGGTTAAAAAGAATGACGCCGAAGCTGAAGTCCCTTGAAAATAGGAGTAGACTGTAGACAGACTCAAGAAACTTTTTGAGATAACTTTTGTAAATGTAACTAAACTTGTCTTTAATGAATTTTGTTCATACCTTGTAATATGCTCTTATCCTTCCATCAATGTATGAGAGGTGCTTTGATGTGGACGAAATTTTCTTTTTGAGCCGAAGGCGAAAAAACACCTTCCCTTCTTTTCGTACACAGCGAAGCATAAAAAACAACATTTCCCTTTCTTCCGAAGCTCTCCTTTTTGTACACGAAGAAGCTCTTCTCTTTTTTTTCTTTTTTGCCGAAGCAACCACTTATGCCATGATGATGATTATCCTACACATGCCTGGATGAATGTTTATGAATGCTAATGCTATGATGTAATGTGATGTGCAAATGAATGTCCAAACACATCTCCGAAGCCATACTCACAGCCATTATTTCCTTAGAAACAACCACACATCAGCTCTGCATTCCCTTAGGAACGACTTTGGAGCTTCTTCGCCTTTTACTTTCGGCGAAATCAGCGTTGACTTTTCGCTGTAAGCTCTGCATTCCCTTAGGAACGACTTTGGAGCTTCTTCGCCTTTTACTTTCGGCGGAATCAGCGTTGACTTTTCGCTGAAAGCTCTGCATTCCCTTAGGAACGACTTTGGAGCTTCTTCACTTTTTACTTTTCGGCACTCGATGGTGCGTTCTTAGCTTTTACATTTACATTCCTTGGGGGATTTTGCTCTTATAGAACTAAAAAAGGAAATTACATATGATGGCCCCATTAAAAACCTTTCTCCCCCTTCAGAAAGGAAAAGGGTGCCATGAAAAAGAAAAAACATAAAAAATTACATCAAGTTACACGTAATATCGCCGAAGCTCATCCGCATTCCAAGATCTAGGAATGTCGTTGCCGTCCATATCCTTCAATCTGTATGAACTGGGTCTTGACGAAGATGCTACTAAGAAAGGTCCCTCCCATTTCAACTGCAACTTGCCCACTATATCTGGGTTAGCCACTCGCCGAAGCACCAAATGTCCAGGCTCAATATTCTTTAGCCGTACTTTTCTATCACGCCATTTGATTGTTTCGGCTTGATACTTATTGATGTTCTCCACAGCTTGAAGCCTGATCCCTTCTATAGCATCTTTTTCCACAGAATAAACAGCTTCAGAATCTGACTCTGCCGAAGCTACTACTCTTATTGATCCAGTTTTGGCTTCCTCCGGAGTTATTGCTTCGTCACCAAACAAAAGTTTGAATGGAGTAAAGCCTGTTGACCTTGATATTGTTGTGTTGTGGCTCCATACCACTTTGATTAATTGATCTGGCCACTTTCCCCTAGGTTGATTGAAGATTAACTTCATTATTCCTGTCATTATAATGCCATTGGCTCTTTCAACGAGTCCGTTTGACTCCGGATGCCTGACTGATGCAAAATGGATCTTCGTACCAATTTGATCACAGAAATCTCTGAAAGCTTCGGAGTCGAACTGTGTTCCATTATCTACAGTGATGGCCTTTGGTACCCCGAAACGACAAACAATATTCTGCTAGAAAAACTTTTGGACGGTGGCCGAAGTTATTGTGGCTAAAGGCTTTGCCTCAATCCATTTAGAAAAATATTCCACAGCCACTACAACATATCTTAAGTTCCCTTGGGCCGGTGGTAATGGACCTAACAAGTCAAGGCCCCACCTTTGCAATGGCCAGATGGGTTGTATGAGCTGTGTTAAGGACGAAGGTTGTTTTTGATCTCTTGCACATTTCTGACAACCTTCGCACTTTTGAACTAATTCCGCTGCATCCGAAGCTGCCTTCGGCCAATAAAACCCTTGGCGGAAAACTTTTCCAAGTAACGGCCTGGATCCAATGTGAGATCCACACAGGCCTGCATGTATTTCTTTCATCAACTCTATGCCTTCGGTTCTAGATAAACACTTGAGTAGCGGAGCACAAACTCCATGCTTGTACAACTCCCCTTCTATCATGACATATGGACGAGCTCTTGCCTCTATCCTCCTGTTATAAGTTTCGTCATCTGAAAGGAATTTACCCTGAAGGTAAGAGATGATCTCAGTTCTCCAATCTTCGCTATAAACAGGAGATATATTGAGGACTGCTCTTTCAAGAAGTTCCACTGAAGGTGCCTTTATTGTTTCGAAGAACACATCCGAAGGTAAGGGCAGCCCCTGTGCTGCTGACTTAGCTAGCAAATCAGCATGCTCATTTTGTCCTCGAGGGATATTTTTGACAGAAAATCCTTCGAAGGAAGCTTCGACTCTTCGAACCATGTCTAGATATTTTTCAAGCTTCGGATCTTTAGGCTTGCAACTCTTGTCGATATGACCCGAAACAACCTGGGAATCAGTTTTAAGAATGGCTCTTCTGATTCCCATTGCTTTTAGCTTCCGAAGACCCAAAAGCAGGGCTTCGTACTCAGTAATATTGTTTGTACAACTGAAATCGAGTCTTGCCGCATAACAAGTTTTAACTTTGGATGGCGAGACCAACACAGCAGCTGCTCCTGCCCCGAAGGTTCCCCAAGACCCATCGCAAAACACTGTCCATACTTCGGCATCTTTATTTGCTTCTTCATCCTGAGCCCCTGGCGTCCAATCGGCGATAAAATCTGCCAACGCTTGGGACTGGATCGAAGACCTATGCACATAATCAATGCAAAATTCATTGAGCTCTGCGGCCCATTTTCCAATCCGCCCAGTAGCTTCTCTATTTCTCATAATATCCTTCAACGGCTGCGAAGAAGGAACAATAACATTGTATGCTTGAAAGTAATGCCGAAGCTTCCTGGATGCCATCAAAACAGCATATAACACCTTCTCTAATTCTGTATAGTTTTTCTTTGATATACTAAGAACTTCAGATACAAAATACACTGGGACCTGCTTCTTGACTTGGCCGTCAAGCTTCTCCTGGACAAGTGCTGCACTTACCGCTGAGTGCGAAGCTGCCACATATAATAACAACGGAGCCCCTGGCGTCGGTGGAGTTAATGTTGTTAAATCTATCAAATATTGCTTCAGGTCCTCGAAGGCTTTTTGTTGGCTTGGTCCCCATTGAAAGACTTCGACTGATTTCAGTACTTCGAAGAATGGTAGATTTCATTCTGCTGATCTGGATATAAATCTATTAAGAGATGCCAGCCTCCCTGTCAATCTTTGGGCCCCCTTTTTTGTAGTTGGTGGCTCCATTCGAAGTATAGCTTCAATTTTACTTGGATTAGCTTCAATTCCCTTTGTTGAAACCAAGCATCCAAGAAATTTCCCCTTCTTGACTCCGAAGACACATTTTTCTGGATTCAACTTTAGGCCAGCTTGCCTAAAACTGGCGAAGGTCTCTTGCAAATCAGCAATGTGATTTTCCTGCTTCGTGCTTTTTACAATGATATCATCAACATAAGTTAGCACATTTCTGCCTATCTGAGATTGAAGAACCTTCGCAGTCATTCTGCTGAAACTTCATCCAGCGTTCTTGAGCCCCTCAGGCATCCGAAGATAACAATATGTTCCACTAGGGGTTATGAAACTGGTCTTTGGCTCATCCTCCTTCTTCATCCAAATTTGATGATAGCCTGAATAACAATCGAGAAGACTCATAAGCTCTGACGAAGCTGCTGCATCAACTAAGGAGTCTATCCTTGGCAATGGGAATTCGTCCTTCGGACAAGCCTTGTTGAGATCTGTAAAATCGATACACATTCGCCATTTGCCATTGGCCTTTTTTACCATAACAGTGTTAGCTAACCATTCTGGGTACTTTACTTCTCTGATAACTCCTGCACTGAGGAGTCTTTTGACTTCATTACGAGCACCTTCGGCCTTATCATCAGACATTTTCCGAAGCCTCTGCTTTCTGGGTCTGAAGGATGGGTCAACATTGAGTGAGTGTTCAATAACATCTCTATTAACTCCGCAGAGATCATTGGCTGACCATGCAAAAACATCTTTGTTGTTGAACAAAAACCTTATCAAGGTTTTCTCCTGTTCTTCGGATAATTGAGAGCCCAACAGCACCTTCTGCTCTGCTATATCCTCACATAAGAGCATGGGCTTCGGCTGATCTACTGAAGCTGCTTTCTCCCTTCTGAATTTGTACTGTTCACAAGCTTCAGCTCCATCTATGTTATGGATTGCTTTTGAGTCAGTCCAGTTTCCTTCGGCCCTTCTGGCAGCTTCCTGACTTCCATGAATAGCAATGGGTCCTTGATCCGAAGGTATCTTCATGCAAAGATAAGCAGGATGAAGAATTGCTTCGAAAGCATTGAGGGTGCCACGACCAATAATTGCATTGTAAGGGTATTCCATGTCAACAATGTCAAACACAACTTGCTCGGTTCTAGTGTTGTTGATGAACCCGAATGTCACTGACATGGTGATCTTGCCCAGTGCTACAATCTGTCTTCCTCCGAAGCCACAGAGAGGGTGTGTAGCATCATGAATCTTATCTTCTGGCTCTTGCATTTGCCTGAAGGCCTTAGCAAATATGATATCAGCTGCACTGCCTGTATCAACCAAGACATTGTGGACCAGAAATCCTTTGATAACACAAGAGATAACCATGGCATCGTTGTGTGGGTAATCCTTGAGTTGAAGGTCCTCTTGGGAGAAGGTAATAGGAATGTGAGACCATCTTGACTTGATGAAGGGTCCTTGCACCCCAACATGCTGTACCCTTCTCTGTGCTTCCTTCTTCTGCTTCTTGTTGGCTGGCTCTGAACATGAACCGCCTGTTATCGGGAGTAGCAGCTTCGGAGCCGAAGCAGCTCCAGTTTGATCGTTGAACGAAGCCATCAGGTCAAAAAAGTGGAAGTGAGTTCACCGGAGGTGGGCGCCAATGTTGGGGACTTGTTCTCAAATGCTATGAATTAAGAAAAAGGCAACATAAAATGTTAAATGTTAACGTCCTTCGTCCACGCAGCATTATTCCCTTGAGGATAATGAACCTTGGACGAAGGTTGATGAGAATATAATTACGAAGGATAAGTCTTCGTAATTGAATTTTAATAGATTGTATATAATAATATAAAATAAAGGGTATCAAAGGTAAATGAATCATAAACGAATCATATTATATTTACTTAATATATTGAATCATTGAATATAGTTATACCTCTGCCTTGGCAAAGATTAGTTCCCGAATGATGTGATTGCAATTACCAGAACGAGTGAACAGTAAAGGAATATTGTTCACTATTTATAGACACAGGACACAGCCTGTGAAGAATTACAATTATGCCCCTCATTAAAGTTTACAACATTGACTCAGACCTTTATGGACTAAAAGGTCATTCTATCTTTAAGTCGGTTTGTAATATCGAAGCTTCATGAAGAGGAACCTTCGGCCATCTTATACAAACAACTTCAGCCGAAAGTCGCTTCTTCCCACAAGACCTTCGGCGACGAAGCATAGTCCCAACAATGGTCATTATAAAAAAGTTGTAGATGCTTTTCTTATCTTGCTTGTGTTAAAATTTCATAACCATAGGCCTGACAGATTAGGAGTTACGAATTTGACAAACTGGTTGATGTATTATGTCCACTGACAGAACATATTTCGAAAACTGAATTGTTTGATTCAGTTCAGCAAAGAATCAATTCTTGGTGATTATAAAAGTATGTAATTCTTTTGCCAAGCTTTCCAAAAAGTCTTGGATCACTCTTTTTGGTGATCTGAAGATTAAGTTGTGGATGTTTGAAGTGTGAAGTCTGAATCTGTCCAAATCTGGACAGCAAAGCCTTATAGTGTCTTTTACTCTTGATACATGTTAAATCAACCTAAAATGTTCATAAATGATATGTAGACAATTTCATTATCTTTCCAGAAAGTCTAGGATCACTTTGTTTGGATACATGAATCTTTAGTTATGGATTTTTGAAGTCACAAATCTGAATTTGTCCAAATCTGGACAGAGCTGTCGTGTTAACACTTTTTGACCTTGCTAAGTATTGAATCTTGTCGAGGTAAAAATACCAAAGCTGTAGAGAATTTTTTAAATTTTCCAGGAAGTCCTAGTTTGCTATTGTTGGATTAATAATTGAAGAGTTATGATTAAAACAAACAACTACTGTGCTGCTGTCCTAAATGTGTTAGAAGTGATTGATTGCTCTACTCTATTGTGTTTGACTTGAGTGTCTACTTGCTTTGTTTTGGTTTTAATTGAACATGAGTAATAATAATAAGTGACTAGTATAATTGGGGTTATATATAAGTAAGTAGTACACATCTCACTAAGTTAGTGAACTAAATTGGTTAAGGTCTAATAAGTAGCTTAGCTTAATCAACAGTTAGCAAGTGCAGTTATATATTAGGGAAACAAAATGAATAATGTCTGTCTTTGGCTTTCTGCTAATACTACTAAGTAACCAACGTCATTAAAGTAGTATAATATGTAATTGTGATTAAACTATCTCCTCATGTGTGTTCTCTAGGGTGTATGCTTGTAGTAGAATGTTGTGGATGATTGTGAAACCCGATTAAGCAACTATTCCTTTTTAACTAAGTTTGTCTATGTGTAAGTCATCATAAATTTATGTGTACTTAACTAGTTTAATAATAAGTAACTAATGGATGATAAAAGTGAATGTGGTAAATGCTTGTACGTGTGATGCCGTGTTGCGCTGGTTAATTCTAGAAAGTATTTGTCGTCTTTCTAATGGTATTGATTACGTATGCCCGATGACGTGTAGATAACTAATGCTAACATGTGGTGGTTTACGGTGTCTTCTAAATTAATGTTAGTTCACTACTGTGTCTTTGTATATCTTGTGGTATTTTTCATCACATTCATACATATGCATCTTGCATCTCATTTAGGAACGAGAGATGATGATCGTGCAAGTGATATGGTGCCAACCACAAGATGCAGTTGGTGGACGACCTGAAGAATGATGGACTTAACCAGTGGATGCTCGCCAAGCGAGCACCTCACCCCGCAAACACTACCTAAGTGTTAAATTAAAGGCAAGCCCCGGTTTTATGCATAACCGTTTATATATGCTATTTTACTACACTTAATGTTTGTAAGCTTGTACCGTGCACTTAAGTGTAGGAGTTGCCTGAAACCCTAGTTGCATGAACTCAGGATTCCTTTTGAGATGGATACTAGTATGCTAGGTCGAGTAGCTGCTATGCTAAATCAGGATCTCGGTAGAAGTCGAGTGATTTTTCTAGCACTCGCGCGAGGTCAGGAATTGGTTGTATCCATTTTGATAACAGAATGATGATGGTCTGTGGACACGGATCCATGGGGATGCGTTGTCTATGAGACAAAATTGGAATAAGGATTAACATGCGGATTCCTATGTCAAGCGTTTGAATGTACTAAACACATGTCGGGAAAAATGGTAACCGGTAAACCTAGTACCTGAGTGAAGCCGGGCGCGGACTTTATCCCTCACGCGACCTGAGACTGGGTCTCCCATTCTAGATATGGTGGGTACAAGTGCGGCCACTGCACGGCGGCGGCCGGGGTCAGTGGAGCATTGTATGCCAAGGCGGTGAGGCCTGGACGCGAACGGGGAATCGATGGGGACGGTTGACATGTGTGGGGTCGGAGTACCCTGACATGTCGTGTGTTTAGGTTTACCTTGCAAGGTTAAAACTCGATTCGAATCGTCTGCTTCTCGCAGCTAATGAGACTGCTTGATCCATTGTACTGCATTGAGTAATAAGTGGAAATGAGATACTGGCAAAGGATATTGATTGCACTAAATGATTGTTACCATGTATGCTTAGAAAGGAGCAAACCTAGCTTAATTAAATATGTTAGAACTGGAAAAGCTAAAACTTGATTTTAGACTCAGCTAGTGCTTTTGGCAAACCAAACCCCTCAGCCAAACAACTTCATGGTCTAGAGGTAGAGGAGTAGACTCCTCACACCGGGTAAGTCTAGCTGAGTATTAGTATACTCAGCCTTGCTTGTGGCATAATTTTTGCAGGTACCTCCTTGATTTGGTTGATGGTGTGACTTGGCCTTCATCCCTGCCACCGGGATAGACGGTCGAGTGGGTTACTGCTTCCGCAGGAGAGGACCAGGAGGAGTAGCGTGGCCAGGCTTCGCCATGTTACTCGGTTTTCTCCGTTAGTTATTTCCGTTGCATTAAAAACTATGGTTACTATTTTTGAAACTCCGATAATGTAATTACTATTGATACTTATTAAATTTATGGTATTATGCTTTATTGTATTTCTCTGTGCCTCACCTTCGAGTGAGTTAGTGGTATTCGATCCTGGATAAGTGGCTTTATCGGACTAGATCCGAGGGACTGACGGGTTATTCCGATTTAAGTGTGTTGCCGCCTCTAAGGGTGCGACTTGGGCACTTAAGCTGGAATAATTTGGGCGGTTCCGCCACAGCTGGTATCGGAGCGAATACCAGTACAGAGAAGTCAATAAGTCATGATTTCCAACCTTTTCTAAAGTAAAAACTTGCTTAGAAACCAAGTTGGATAGATACCAGGACGATAAGGATAGACCTAGGACGTGAAGCCTTAGGAAATAGATGGGTAGCTAGGTGGCTATTTATATAGGCCGTAAAGGCTACTACTACTATTAGGAAGGATGCTATAGAAAGCACCCGAAAAATTAGTTAGGTTTGAGAAGACGACTAGAATGAGCATGCATCATGATTGTCGCATTATAATTGTCTCTTGTGCATCAACATGCTTCTCTCACCTTTATTCCAATAATAATAACTGGTGAATAATGTGATGTACTGCTATGTTAGGAGCTATAAGAAGTGCCTTGTCCGGTGTTGTTATGATAGTCTTGATTAGGTTGTGTTATGTGTTCTCCTTGCCATGCTGACTAGGAGGTATGGTAACTATTTAGTACATTTTGCCTCTAACCAATAAAAATTGTTGCCTGTTTGGCCCATAAAAAGACCCCCCACTTTAACCAGCCTAGTGGTTAGCAAGTGAAACCTCTTTTTTTTAAAAAAAATCCAGCTTGTGTTGGTATTTTCTAGCCCTTGTGTGTTTTACCCTTGAATTTACACCTGCACAACTTATAGAACCCCATAGTTGGACCGCTAGTTCAACCTAAAGCTTTCTTGTGCACTTGTTTATGTCAAAAAAACTTGGTTGGTGTTTGTTTATGCAAAACAATATCCAATCACAAATTCTTCTTGGAAGCCTTGTCCAAATTCTCGTTAACCTCTCATCTGCTCATTCTAGAAGCCAACTGGTTTGGCGACCTCTCTCTTCACCTGGATCTGGTAATCTTTCCTTGTGAATCATGTTGGCTTTATAATCTGAACCTCAAGATCCCTTAATGATTCTACCCCGTTATCTGGTTATCTGGTATAACTTGTTCTCATGTATCAGATGTGGATCTGCCTAAATCTCTCAATTCTGGTCATTCCCATATCTCCTTCTCCGAGGATCATGACGTTGTTTTATCAATTTTATCTCTAAGCAGTGTATCCATTTGGTTCGATGGACTATGATGTTGTCTTTAGTTCTCTCATGTCCCTAAAAGCTCATCGATCTTGATCTCATGGTTGGTTCCTCCTCATATCAAATGTCATATCAATCTTGGACTGATAATCCCCGTGTTGATCATAAAATGGTTCTCTGAGTTGAAGAAAATTCTCATGTGAGGCTCTTTTGCCAACAATCTCTGCTTCAACTCCGGTCACATTCTTATTTTCTGAGCCATACTCTCATGGGCTCCATCTATTTATGTCACGTGGGTTTTACATTGGTTGCGTTTGGTAATGGCATTATGACTAACGACTGATGGTGCCGCGACGAAACCAAGAGCCTACTATGGTGCACACATGGTTGAGCTGCTCGGCACGCGCTGGTATCACGGTTAATAGTAGTGATCCATTACGAGACTATACTGATGTGCTATCTTTTGTGGACATTCTCTCAAAGTGGTCGTGACATTTTGTCTCAATATGTCACGGTATTACGTCCAAATCTATCGTCAGTATCTTGTCAGATGACATCTCATGAATTTGCATCTATCTTCAGCTTGGGAGTTACATGCTTCTCCACCCTTGAAGATCCTCATTTGAATCTCGGGACGAGATTCCTTTAAGGGGGGAAGGCTGTGACACCCCAGGTATCTATTTCGTGTTATGTCGGGAGATTTATCCTAATCTCGGATGCTCAGTGAAAATTTCTATTTCTCGATCACATCTATCTCCATTCATCAAGTTACTCATGAATGTTTCACTACGTTTGGAATTATTCAATCTCAAGAACAGCCAAATTTGGAGCCTGTTAAAACTTTTGTCTCTTGAAACGAATGCAAATTAGAAAGTCAATCTCGTCTCGCAACTCCCGTCTAGACTTATTTAGTCGGACTCTCGATAGTTGTTATGTTATCCAATCGGTGTTCGAATCCGCTTTCTCGATAGTCGGTCTACGTCCAAATACTTAATCTAAATCCGCATTCTCCCGCAGAATCTCTTTGTGTCAACCTCTAATTAATTCTTATGCAAATCGACTTGTTTTCTCTATATCATAATTCCTCTCTATCTATCAAGCGTATTCTAAAGAATTCTAGAAGTTTAAAGCAAATACTCACATGAAAAGATAAATCCTATACACGCTTGAAACAGCTTGTCTGAACAAATGCAAATTTTGAAATTCAACAAAACCTTTTCATCTTGCTCAAACAACTCTATATCAACTCTACAATAAAAGTTATTGAGGGTCAATGCCAAGAAAATGTCAAGAAAATAGTACGATTGCCTTAAAAATATAATTTGAAGCTTTATAATGATCCTACCTTGACCAAAGTGAAACTTTAATTTATATTTAAGATATGAGGTTTGACCTTTAATAAAAGTTGTAGAACCTGTATAATACAACAAATTTTATATTTAAACCAAGCCTTGATTCAATCTCTAAGTATCTCAAATAGTGCCATCAAGACAGAATAAAAATCAGATTTCAGAATTCGAATTCTTTTAAGTCTGAAATCAACATCGTTCGGGTTGACGTCTCGCGTTCCCAAATTTTTGTTGAACAACTCAAGTTTTCCCAAATATAAAAGTTGTTAATAACTAATAGGGGCACAACATATTAAAAGATGGCATTCATCCGATTCCGTTTGACATGCTTTGACATTCAGTTTTCACGAGTTTTCACTATTTTCTAACCCACTGACAAACCAGTTTTTGTGGGTATATAACTTTCTAACCAGTGCCCGAATCACCTCAATCTCTATACACGATTTATAGAGTGTACATCAAGGAAGATATTTCGTGCAGTGGCCAAGGTCCGATTCCAAGAGGAAGCCGCCAAAAATGGCCGCCCAATGTCCACACATTTCCACCTGCCACCTGCTGGTGCAGTCTGACTTGTGTAGAGCTCTGCTCTATAAATGGTAGCACCAGCTCTTCTCCTCTCCCCACGCCACTTTTCCTCCTCCCCTCTGGTTCAGCGCAGGAGCATCCTCTCCTCCCCATGGCGTCCCTCTCCCCAGCAACATCTTCCCCGTGGACGCCCCTGCTCCGAGCTCCTCCCATGGTGCCCTGCTCCATGTCGTTGAGGACGAGCAGCCGCATTGTCAGTCTACGCAGCCACCGTCCAGCTCCTCCAGGACGCAGGACCTTACCTCCACGCTGCTGGCCAGAGCCTTAATTAATCTCGCTCCTGGCATCGCTTCACAATTTCAGCCATCGACCAAAAGAAGCAGACGTCCAAACAGTCCAAGGTAGAAGAAGCCCTTATCTGTCTATGACATGCGGGCCCTTGTGTCATGTTCTTGTACTGAAATTTACAGATTCTTGTGACGTCTTTTAAAATTCATATCTTGAGGTTTAGAGCTCCATAAATCACGAAACTTGTTTTGTTGGTTTCCTTATGAAATGCTCTAAGTATTGGATCTATATGTTGGTACGTTTTAGTGGAAAAGTTTTTCTGTAGAAATTCGTATTTAAAAACTGGTTTAGAGAATAAACGAACTTGCTTCTCTCCATCATTTTATTTATAAAAATCCAAAAATGATGAAACCTGTTTTGTTAGTTAGATATTGTCATACTTCATCTAATAAAAATATAAAACTTACAGGTTGTTCACTGTTTTCATGGTGTGTTAATTAAAACATGTTAAATAGGAAAAAGATGATTGTTTTGATTGTTATTTTTGGATATGTAAATCTATTGCTCCAAATGGATTCAAAATTTTACAGTAGACTCTTTGTGTGATGCTTGGTGACTGGTAAAAATTTCATGAATTATTGTGCATGTATGATTAAGTTAGTGATTTAACTTGTTTAATGCACCTTAAGTAGTTTTAAATGATTTATAAATAATATATGGATGTAACAATGGAAAATGGTGTTCCACTGTCCTTGCGTGATATTATAGTAGCCTAAGAAAACTTAATATGGTCATGCATCCACAGAAAATAATTAGTTTTAGATTTAACTTGCTCTCACATGCTTTATTGCATTAACAATTTGTTATTTTTGTAGTAAATGCAATATAAAATCTGAGCATGTGAAATTTATACATTATTCATAATTGATCATTACCTATGCCTCATAAAAATTCCAGCCCCAAATTAGATAGTTTCATTTGGTGCTAAAATAACACCTATTTTATAATTGCAAGACTTAGTGAAAAATTAGGAGTAAATAAAATCATGCATGTTCATGGAATGCTTGATTTATACCTTAAAACTAATTATAGATTTAATGGTTATGTCATGGTGACATGGTGTTCTAAAGATAAATATTAATAGTGCTTCATCATGATTTTGTGTGATGTCGGACATGTGTGCCGAAGTGTTTTATTTTGGTAAATGTGTTTGTTAATTGTGTGGTAATTCTAGCGCACGAAATAATTTGGATAAAAAGTTAGTAAGTCTACTTTTTGGTCCTAATGTGATTGTTTCAACTCCAACAAATGGTAAAGTGTTAAAATGGTTCAAGTCTCTAGAACGCGGTAATTTTTGAAGTGAATAGGAGCTGAATTTTATTGGTTGCTGTTTTGGGCTGCACGTACTGTTTTTGTCGTGCTGTTTGTTTGATGAACTAAATTATGTTTTCTGTAGAAAAGCCATATAAGAATGTTGTAGATAACTTTATTATCTTACTTGTGTTAAAATTTTACAGCCATAAGTCTGATCGTTTAGAAGTTGTGCTTTTCGCAAATTCAGTAACTGAATCTATCCAATCTTTGTACAGATTTCAGAGAGTGAATTATTTGCTTAAACTAATGTTACAATCTGTTCATGGTCATTATAAAAAAGTTGTAGATGCTTTTCTTATCTTGCTTGTGTTAAAATTTCATAACCATAGGCCTGACAGATTAGAAGTTACGAATTTTACAAACTGGTTGATGTATTATGTCCACTGACAGAACAGATTTCGAAAACTGAATTGTTTGATTCAGTTCAGCAAAGAATCAATTCTTGGTGATTATAAAAGTATGTAATTCTTTTGCCAAGCTTTCCAAAAAGTCTTGGATCACTCTTTTTGGTGATCTGAAGATTAAGTTGTGGATGTTTGAAGTGTGAAGTCTGAATCTGTCCAAATCTGGACAGCAAAGCCTTATAGTGTCTTTTACTCTTGATACATGTTAAATCAACCTAGAATGTTCATAAATGATATGTAGACAATTTCATTATCTTTCCAGAAAGTCTAGGATCACTTTGTTTGGATACATGAATCTTTAGTTATGGATTTTGAAGTCGCAAATCTGAATTTGTCCAAATCTGGACAGAGCTGTTGTGTTAACACTTTTTGACCTTGCTAAGTATTGAATCTTGTCGAGGTAAAAATACCAAAGCTGTAGAAAACTTTTTAAACTTTCCAGGAAGTCCTATTTTGCTATTGTTGGATTAATAATTGAAGAGTTATGATTAAAACAAACAACTACTGTGCTGCTGTCCTAAATGTGTTAGAAGTGATTGATTGCTCTACTCTATTGTGTTTGACTTGAGTGTCTGCTTGCTTGTTTTGGTTTTAATTGAACATGAGTAATAATAATAAGTGACTAGTATAATTGGGGTTATATATAAGTAAGTAGTACACATCTCACTAAGTTAGTGAACTAAATTGGTTAAGGTCTAATAAGTAGCTTAGCTTAATCAACAGTTAGCAAGTGCAGTTATATATTAGGGAAACAAAATGAATAATGTCATGTCTTTGGCTTTCTGCTAATACTACTAAGTAACCAACGTCATTAAAGTAGTATAATATGTAATTGTGATTAAACTATCTCCTCATGTGTGTTCTCTAGGGTGTATGCTTGTAGTAGAATGTTGTGGATGATTGTGAAACCCGATTAAGCACCTATTCCTTTTTAACTAAGTTTGTCTATGTGTAAGTCATCATAAATTTATGTGTACTTAACTAGTTTAATAATAAGTAACTAATGGATGATAAAAGTGAATGTGGTAAATGCTTGTACGTGTGATGCCGTGTTGCGCTGGTTAATTCTAGAAAGTATTTGTCGTCTTTCTAATGGTATTGATTACGTATGCCCGATGACGTGTAGATAACTAATGCTAACATGTGGTGGTTTACGGTGTCTTCTAAATTAATGTTAGTTCACTACTGTGTCTTTGTATATCTTGTGGTATTTTTCATCACATTCATACATATGCATCTTGCATCTCATTTAGGAACGAGAGATGATGATCGTGCAAGTGATATGGTGCCAACCACAAGATGCAGTTGGTGGACGACCTGAAGAATGATGGACTTAACCAGTGGATGCTCGCCAAGCGAGCACCTCACCCCGCAAACACTACCTAAGTGTTAAATTAAAGGCAAGCCCCGGTTTTATGCATAACCATTTATATATGCTATTTTACTACACTTAATGTTTGTAAGCTTGTACCGTGCACTTAAGTGTAGGAGTTGCCTGAAACCCTAGTTGCATGAACTCAGGATTCCTTTTGAGATGGATACTAGTATGCTAGGTCGAGTAGCTGCTATGCTAAATCAGGATCTCGGTAGAAGTCGAGTGATTTTTCTAGCACTCGCGCGAGGTCAGGAATTGGTTGTATTCATTTTGATAACAGAATGATGATGGTCTGTGGACATGGATCCATGGGGATGCGTTGTCTATGAGACAAAATTGGAATAAGGATTAACATGCGGATACCTATGTCAAGCGTTTGAATGTACTAAACACATGTCGGGAAAAATGGTAACCGGTAAACCTAGTACCTGAGTGAAGCCGGGCGCGGACTTTATCCCTCACGCGACCTGAGACTGGGTCTCCCATTCTAGATATGGTGGGTACAAGTGCGGCCACTGCACGGCGGCGGCCGGGGTCAGTGGAGCATTGTATGCCAAGGCGGTGAGGCCTGGACGCGAACGGGGAATCGATGGGGACGGTTGACATGTGTGGGGTCGGAGTACCCTGACATGTCGTGTGTTTAGGTTTACCTTGCAAGGTTAAAACTCGATTCGAATCGTCTGCTTCTCGCACCTAATGAGACTGCTTGATCCATTGTACTGCATTGAGTAATAAGTGGAAATGAGATACTGGCAAAGGATATTGATTGAACTAAATGATTGTTACCATGAATGCTTAGAAAGGAGCAAACCTAGCTTAATTAAATATGTTAGAACTGGAAAAGCTAAAACTTGATTTTAGACTCAGCTAGTGCTTTTGGCAAACCAAACCCCTCAGCCAAACAGCTTCATGGTCTAGAGGTAGAGGAGTAGACTCCTCACACCGGGTAAGTCTAGCTGAGTATTAGTATACTCAGCCTTGCTTGTGGCATAATTTTTGCAGGTACCTCCTTGATTTGGTTGATGGTGTGACTTGGCCTTCATCCCTGCCACCGGGATAGACGGTCGAGTGGGTTACTGCTTCCGCAGGAGAGGACCAGGAGGAGTAGCGTGGCCAGGCTTCGCCATGTTACTCGGTTTTCTCCGTTAGTTATTTCCGTTGCATTAAAAACTATGGTTACTATTTTTGAAACTCCGATAATGTAATTACTATTGATACTTATTAAATTTGTGGTATTATGCTTTATTGTATTTCTCTGTGCCTCACCTTCGAGTGAGCTAGTGGTATTCGATCCTGGATAAGTGGCTTTATCGGACTAGATCCGAGGGACTGACGGGTTATTCCGATTTAAGTGTGTTGCCGCCTCTAAGGGTGCGACTTGGGCACTTAAGCTGGAATAATTTGGGCGGTTCCGCCACAACCTCCTTGTTCTCCTTCGGAGTTGTCATCTTGTTCTTTTAGGATCTTCTACGAGCCATCACTTCGAGTTGTTAGACTCAATATGAAGTGCCTAGCTTTGATACCAATTGAAAGTCGCCTAGAGGAGGGGGGTGGATAAGCGAAACCTGAAAATTAAAACTTTACACCCCAACTAGATCCCTTGATTAGGTGTCTCTTGCTAGCTTTACAAAGCACTTAAGACAATAAGAGTGGGGAAGGAGAAAGAAATCCAAGCAACAAGAGCAACAAAAGAACACAAATGATCCTCTCTCAAGTCTTTAAGCAATAGAGTTGATTTTGTGGCTTGGAGTGGATTCAATGCTTTGGATGTGTCTTTTGAGTGATTGCCTTTGCTCTTGCAATGAATGTGATGTTCAGAATACTTGGATGCCATTGAAGGAGGTGGTTGGGGGTATTTATAGCCTCCAACCACTTTCTAGCCGTTGGCTGAGTTTGCTGGCGATGGGCACACCGGACAGTCCGCTGGCGCACCGGACAAGTACTGTTCAATGTTCGGTGCGCGCCACGTCAGCACGCCCATTGGGGTTTGGAGCGACTTGACCGTTGGAGGCCTTTGAAAGTCGCCTAGAGGGGGGTGGATAGGCGAAATCTGAAAATTAAAACTTTACACCCCAACTAGATCCCTTGGTTAGTGGTTAGAACAAGATTCACTATTATCGAAGTATGAAAACTAAGTCCTTCGCTTGTGAGAAGTATTGCTTTCAAATAATGTGGAATTGATGAATCAATACTACTAATAAGTCTATGAGAATAAATTAAGAAGGCTTAGATGAGAAGAGCAATAACACAAGTACTTTCTTGCAAAGTGTTGCTTCACTAAATGAGAATTTAACTTAAAGCAACACCAAATAATATTAGCAAAGAATAGTGCAAGAAAAACTTAGAAAGGGAAAGAACAAACAAATCACAAGCAATAAGCACACAAGACATGGGTGATTTGTTTTACTGAGGTTCGGTCCTCGAAGGCCTAGTCCTCGTTGAGGAGTCCACTAAGGACGGGTCTTTTTCAACCCTTTCCCTCTCTCCACCGATCACCAAAGACCGGCGAGCTCTTCTTCTTCTCAAGGATCACTTAAGACCCCGCAAGGACCACCACACTGTTTGGTGTCTCTTGCTAGCTTTTACAAGCCTCCAAAACTTTGGAGGAAGTTCAATGGGAGTCAAAACTCCACGCACAAATGAACGCAAGATGTAGCACACACTTTCTCTCAATGAATCTCACAAGGCACTAGAGCTAAACTCACACTAGAGGCTTTCTTTTGCTTGCTCTCTCTTTTGTGGCGCTTGTGTGGATTGTAGTGGTCTAAATCTTGTGTATAGGATGGATCAATGAATAAAGGTGGTTGGGAGGGCTTGAGTATGTCAACTAGATGACATGGAATGTTGCTTGGCTCCCACGCCTTGAAGTGGCCGGTTGGGGTGGTATTTATAGCCACCAACCAAATTGTAGCCGTCGAAGAAGGCTGCTGGCGATGGGTGCACCGGACAGTCCGGTGCGCCACCGGACAGTGTCCGGTGTGCCACCGAACAGTGTCCGGTGCGCCGCCACGTCATCTTGTCGTTAGGCCCTGGAGCTGGTCGACCGTTGGAGGCTTTGTCCTCATGTGGCACCGGACAGTCCGGTGTCACACCGGACAGTCCGTTGCCCCTCCGACCGCTGCTCTGACTTCTGCCGCGGTACTGTTCATCCGTCAGAGTCGACCGTTGCGTGCAGATAGCCGTTGCTCCGCTGATGCACCGGACAGTCTGGTGGCACACCGGACAGTCCGGTGAATTATAGCGGAGCTGCGCCTGGGAAACCCGAAGCTGAAGAGTTTGAGCTGATTCACCCTGGTGCACCGGACACTGTCCGGTGGTGCACCGGACAGTCCGGTGCGCCAGACCAGGGCACACTTCGGTTTCCTTTTTGCTCCTTTCTTTTGAAGCCTAACTTGTTCTTTTGATTGGTTTGTGTTGAACCTTTGGCACCTGTAGAATTTATATTCTAGAGCAAACTAGTTAGTCCAATTATTTGTGTTGGGCAATTCAACCACCTAAATCAATTAGGAAAAGGCGGAAGCCTATTTCCCTTTCACCGTTGCACCGGACAGTCCAGTGCCACACCGGACATGTCTGGTGACCTCTGACTTCGCTGCTCTGACTCCTGCCGCGCACTATTCATCACTGTTCACTTTTGCAGTCGACCGTTGACGCGCAGTGACCGTTGCTCCACTGGCTCACCGGACATGTACGGTGCACACTAGACAGTACGGTGAATTATAGCGGAGCCCGCTCGGCAGAAACCCGAGAGTGGCCTCTTCGCTTGCGCGTGGGCCTGGTGCACCGGACACTGTCCGATGCACCAAAGGCAGCACACTCTCAAGTCCTTTGCTCCAAATTTGTTTGTGTCCCCAACAGAATTTCTTTCTTGGTTTGTGTTGAACCTTATGCACCTGAGATAAATGACATCTTGACAAACTAGTTAGTCCACAAGGTTTGTGATGGACGTCAACCACCAAAATCGATTATAGGAAATGATTAGGTCCATTTCCCTTTCACATGTTGGTTGGGGAGTCATTTGAGTCTGCATAGCTTGAAACAGAGGGTGAAGCCCCCGAGCAACTAAGTGTCATCGCGAAGATGGTGGGCATCCTCACAATTCCTAAGCGCAAGCAACCTAGCCAGTCGGGTTTGAAGGCTAATGACGGACTGGGAAACTATGATTTTGGCAAGACGTGTCCATCAGCTTTTGGAAGTGGTTGCCACCATTCTTGGCTGGTGGATCGGGCGGGTGCTTGTGTCCACTTCATTTCCTTCGCGCCAGGTGTGGTTGCCACTCCGGCATTTGTCGGAGTGTTCTCGACGCTCCTTCGTCATGCCGCTTGTGTTGCTGGCGTCGTGTGGGGTCTTCCCCTTGCGGAAGATTGACCCTACCATGTCTTCTCTGTTAGTGAACTTGGTCACGATATCTAGGAGGACAGTGGTGGTTCTCGGACGTATGTGGCCAAGCTCATGAACCAGTGCCTCGTTGGTGGTGTCATAGGTGAAGGCACTGACCATGTCAGCGTCGGTGACATCGGGGAGTTTGTTTCTCTTTTGGGAGAGCCTCCAGATGTAATCCTAAAGGCTTTCTCCACTCTTCTTAACGCATCACTTGAGGTCCTAAGAGCTCCTGAGGCATTTATAAGTGCCTTAGAAATCTCCCACGAAAGCGTAAATGAGGTTGGCCCACTTGTGGAGGATTCCGCACGGCAAGTGCTCGAGCTAGGCCCTCGCGCCCCTCCGCGAGGTGGATATGGAGGTACTAGATGACCAGGTGATCATCCTTGATTCTCGCCAAGCGATAGGCAAGGCAATAATCTTCTAGCCAGACGTCGGTATTGGTGGTCCTGTCGGACTTGGTGATGTTCGCTGGTGCGCGCACTTCTACAGGGAATTGCGACTTTCGGATTGCATGCTCTAAGGTGCATGGTTCAGGCCTAGGTGGGATGGGACTTCGCTCATGCCTCCTCTCGGGCATGTGAAACTTCTCTAAATCTTGTTCCCATTGTTGGTTGTTGTGGATGTGGCAGGTGTCGCGGATATCCTCGGGGAGATTCTTTAGGTCACGCACGACCTCATTGATTTTTAGTGTAAAAATAATTACTAGAACTTGTTTAATTCCTAGAAAATTCATATTGAGTCCAAATTGATCCATTCCAGTTCCTATATTTTTGTAATAATATTGTTAATAACTTAGTAACACTATTTTAGCATGAAAACCATATTAAATTTGATCACTTAATTAATCTTGTACCAAACACGTAAATACTTCGGAAAATCATAACTTGGGATCATTAACTCCGAATTTAGTGATTCTTTTTCCTATGATCTCGTTTTAATGCATAGATTATTAATATGTATTTTGTATACATGTTTGGTGTGATGTTAATTTTTCCCTTTTACTATGCTTATTTGTATAGTGGCGAGTAGAAGAGCCGGTGGCTGAGGAGTCAGGTGTTCAGCAGGTAGAAGTTGCTGAGCAGGAGCTCATTGAAGGCAAGTTGTGCCCTTAACCACTTTTATTACCCAATAATGTTATTTATAATCATTTATTCATGCATAGGCTTAATTTTGATGGGACTCAATAGATCACCCTAGTCTAATTATCTTTTCACCTTGTTTACCCCTGAATTTTTGGGTAGTCATTGCTATTGCTATACATGGTTTTGGGATTAACATTAAATTATGATTATGTTCCAATTATTCATTATTGTTCTATTTCTGTTCATGATAAGACTAATATTTTAATTGGAACATGGAGCTTAACTTGATAAACATGTGCCACCACAAGGGTGGAATGGGACGCCCTTGGCTGACTAACTAGGAAAGCTAGTTGAGGACTAACTTACCCGATAGGGGCAAGTGCAGTAGGGGAGTAGGCGTGTAGGGATGTTCCCGGGTTGATTTTGCTGCGATGGCGGTCATACGGGGGATTCCTGTATTGCTCTTCCTAGAACTGTAGCGGGTTTTCTGAAGCTAGTGGAACTTTGTAAAGGCCTCGTAGTGTTACTCTGCCTCGCTTCCTTGGTAGAGGTGTATGGGGCCCGTACAACCCCATGGCAGATGGGTAACATGACTTATGGGTACAGGGTACAACCTCTGCAGAGTGTAAAACAGGTATACTAGCCGTGCTAGTGGTCATGAGCAGCTCAGGACTCTCGCATGATTTAATTATGGAATTAAATTCAATTTGTCATTAGCATTGCATGGGATTTATTATTAATTTTGTTTTATTTTTATTCTGGTATGGTATTTACTTATATCTAGTAATTGCTAATAAAATTTGACCAACTTATTAAAAGCAATGCTCAGCTTTAACCTCTATTGTTGATCAGCCTTACACTTCACATGAACTCCCACCTTTGGTGAGTTCATGCACATTATTCCCCACAACTTGTTGAGCTATAATCTTTTGTGGGCTCACACTTGCGATATATAAACCCCCCATAGGAGAAGAACAGGTGGTCCAGGAGGATGGCACACCCGGTTTTGAAGGTAACCCAAATGTGAACCATGTACGTGCCAGGATCAGAAATTCACGTACACAGCGATTACATAAATGACTCATCATAGCACAATGCTTCGAATAACAATAAAGAATAAATTAATAATATTAAAGACTAGAGTCATTTACATAATAAAAATCAAACTACATAGAATCGAAACGTAGCCAACGTAAATTAACCCACCACAGGCAGCTGACTCGGGGAGGTCGCTAGCCTAATCCTCGAACTCGCCGAAGTCCTTGAACTCCTTGAGGTCTGCCTCGACGCCTTCTTTTTCCCTGAGCATAGATTGCACCAAAGGCAACCTGGTATTTTGTGAAAGCAAGGGTGAGTACACATCAACGTACTCAGCAAATGTCATGTTTGGCTGAAGTGGACTAGCTTTATGTAGGGTTAAGGTCAAAGCAGTTGCTTTTAGTTGGTCAGGTATTTATTATTAGTGCAAGCCAAGTTTTATCATATAACCAACCCGTGAATCATTTCCTCATCGAGGAACATCATTATCATCATCGATCCAAAATAATAAATAGAACCATTGTATATCGAACCATCTGTATCTCTAATCAAAGAGGATCCCAAGGCCGCTCATAACCATGAGCACCGCTGATATATCAGTTTCTAATCCTCTGCAGAGATGGCACACTTTACCCACAAGCTGTGATTCCCATTCTGTCAGGAGATCATGACTCTCCATTGATCACTACCAAGGTGACCTAGCAGGGTCTCACTATGTAGCCTTTACAAAGATTCCCTAGAGGTCATAGCTGCCCGTTAGGTTTCTCTAGTTTGATAAATACAATACCTCTCCCCAAAGGAAGGGTGACTAGAAAACCAAATCAAGAACCTCTACAACCAGCCTCGGCAGATCAAGTAATGTGCCTGGACCCCATTGACGGCTCTACGGTGAAGCCAACTACTCCTCTGGTTCCTCTAATTAATCAGCTAAGGGCGTCCCATTCCACCCTCATGGTTGCACTGTTATCCCGGGTTGTCACTTGTAGCATCCCAAAAATTCAAATCTTGAAATTTTCTCAAACTCGCTCTAAATTCAAAATGAATTTCAAATTTCATTTCAAAATGTTTGTTTGTGAGTTGATATCAGCAAATAAAATATAGTGGTCTATATTCTCTCCAAAATCCTCCTCAAAATATCCTACAAATATTTCCCCAGTGAACGCCCTCAAATTCTTTCCAGAAATACTGCCCAGATATTTCCCTAGTGATCCCCTTCAAGTTCTTTCCAGAAATATTGCCTAGATATTCAACCGATATATCTCCAAGTATTTTCCTCTTGAGAAATACCTTCAGAATCATTTTCAAGTCCCTACAAATATTTTCTTCATAACTTTCTTCATGCCCATACGTATATGTATGCCTCTGGTGTTATACGGTGAGCTCTACAAGCTAATTACACTCATATAAGACAAATCCATGCTAATCTCCCACTCATCCTCCCACTAATCCTCTCATCCCTCCCCCTAATCCCCCCACCATGTCTATAAATAGAGGGGCAAGGGCCTCCTCTCATCCCACCCCAAGCCATTTCATGGCAACTCCCTCCCTCCCCCCCCACACACCCACACGCCCACTCCCACTCCACCTCCCACACAAGCACACACTAGCACAAGGATCGTTTGGTCGTTCTTCGATCGTTCGTCCCCATGTTCTTAGTTTGTTCGTTCGTTCGTCCGATCGTTCGATCGTTCGTCCGATCGTTCACGGTTCGTTCGTCCGTTCGTCCGATCGTTCGTCCGTCCAAATAATCTTTTCCTGTCGTTATGCTGCCGAAATTCCGATCGTTCGTTCGATCATTCGATCGTTCATCGTTCGTTCATAGTTCCTATTCATCGTTCATCGTCACTATTCACCGTGCATACGAACTATTCACCATCACTATTCAAAGTTACTATTCATCGTTACTATTCATCAATCATCCTATCACCCCAAATTTCAACTACTCATAAATTATGCTGTCCAGTCCACCTAAGACCAGCCAGACCCATATTCCAGTCATACGAACTCCGGTGACTGTGATTTTCATTCTAGTAGGGAACTTCCCATCTGGTCACCCATCCTAGATTTCTCCAAGTTGAGCACGCTTAACCTTGGGATTCTTTCAAGCCAGACTTCCAAAAAGAAAGGCAAACCATGTTTGTACGGATACGTCTTCAATCCTATAAAACCTAGCCCAAGATACCACAGCCCACTCAGACCAGAATACCACAGCATTCCAGCTATTTGGGTCCCGCCTCACTGTTGTCTGATGTGACACAGTAGGTAGGAACAGTTTCCACCAACATAAACCTCTGCCCAAGAAAAGCCCAAAAATAATTCCTCGCACCCCGCTCAAAAATACATTTTGATTTTCCAAATATCTCTAAATATTCAAATTCTAGAATATTCCAAGAATATTCCTTTCCTTTTCTTTTTCTCCCTATGATTATAAAATCCAAAACTCCTCCATCCAAACTCAGATTTCAATCATTCTTGTTTCTAAAATTCTTGTCAAACTATTCCCTATCCAACCATGTCATCCCTTAAGCATGGTTCATATTCCAGAAAACTCCCAAAATACTCTTGTCCCATATTCTGCCTATAACTCTCATGTTCATATTAAGTCAAACGATTCATTCGTCACTATTCTCACCAACAGTGAACTTCACTGTGCTACACCACATACACCCAGCTACCCTCTCCCTCTCCACACACACTCAACACCCTCAGCCAAGGCAAACACCCCACCCACTCCGTTACTCCGCTCTGCCAGCTACACGCATAGTGTCGCTTCGTCTCCAGTCCACCCGCCTGGTAAGCACCTTCGCTCCACCACTAGCAGTATCTCAACACCACATGTCATAGATTCTATTCAAGACTCTACCCATCCATATATCGCTATTCTGACCACTATACTAAATATTTGTTGGTATACTTGTTGGCTTGTATGTTTGCTTGTTCATGTTGCTTAGTTATCGGAGCGTTCGTGCTGTCTCGTGGAGGCCAGATCTGCAAGTCTACGCCAAGCAGTGGAGCTAGAAGCCAGTTCCGCGAGCTCCTCTTCCCCCTTCACCGGATAAGCACGACAAGCTCACTGGATCCCTTTGATGCATAAATTACCTATGTTTTTCAACCACAACCCTCAGCCTGTTATTTTATGCATGATATGATTTTGAGACAAGTTATTATGGCCACCCAGCCGCTTGCCGCAATCAATCCCTGATATATTTGTTACAAATGATTTGAGGAAAGGTGTGAGTTTTCAAAAGAAAATGCTTTTCAAAATGTGTATGATGAAGGGTTTTCACCCTTATCACCTTTGAGTAGGGATGATCAGGGACTCCCTGGTTTAGGGGAGGGCCTAAGGTGATGGCTCAGCTGGTTTAGGTGTGAGCAGAAGGATTGTCACCTCACATAAGGACCGTTTTGTCATCCTTCACTACTTGTACTCATGATAAGTACAACCACTCGAGACTGTGTGGGCAGTCACTCAATCTGAACTCGTACGGTCCAACCCCAGGGTTATGAAGGTTGGGGAGCACCGGGAGGATAAGGAGGGGGAATGTTTTGTCCGGTTTGGACATGGCCGTGGCCTGACTCCTTCCGGTATAACCGTTAAGGTTAGGACGTGCGAGGAAAGAAAGAGATTCGGCATTCGGGTCTCATGACGGTTAAATCGCAGAAACCGGACTAGCGGGTAAAGTGTACCCCTCTGCGCAGAGTTTAAACCTATTCAAATAGTCCGTGTCCACAGGAATGGACGAGTCTAGTATGGTATGGCAATTAATGTTTTGTTTTCAAAAAAGGGTGCATTTGAGAAAAATGTTTTTAAAAGGTCCGGCGGTTGAGCCGTGAGCTATGGTGGACGGGAAGTCCAGTAGCTATTTTTGAAAAAGAAAACCAGTGGGAAGCTGCTGAGATACCTGGATGGTTTAGTCCAGGGGATTTTATTCTATGTTGAAAAACTTCCTGCTCCTTTGGGAGAGGATGCGCTTTGCAAAATACAAAATGTTTTACAAAACAACCCTACATAAAATATTGTTGTTTCTACAAAATATCCTAAGCTCCACATATTCCATGCATTATATCTTTATTCCCCATTCCGCGGGTGAAGGTGGGCTGCTGAGTACGTTTGTACTCACCCTTGCTTATTTGTTGTTTTTCAGAAAAAGGAGATCGGGTAAGAATTACGACTGTTCCCAACCTTGTTTGTGGCTGTTGGACCGCTGATTTGCTTCGCTACGTATATCGGGCTGCTTCAGCCCCACTCAGATGATATGTCCCGAGTTGTGGACCAACTCTTAAAGTTGATCGCCACCTTTATAGGTTTGTCTCGTTTAAGAAGATCTGTAATCATCTGATGTATAAATGTCTTTACTAGCCTCCTAGGACTAGTAATTGTATCACATTTGAGTCCCAGAGGATCTGGGGCGCTTCAGGTGGTATCAGAGCTGTTAGGTTGGCCGCAGGACGTAACCCTTAGCCTGATCCAAAAGTTTTTGAGTCAAAACTATTTTCTTAAAAAAAATTCTTGCTCTCATCCCTTCATTTCAAAAATGCTTTCCCCTTTCCTTTTCTCAGAAGTCAGATGGAAGTCCGCTGCCAAACCAACTTGTGCCAGAATGAAGATGGTTTCTGAAAGTCGCCTAGAGGGGGGTGAATAGGGCGAAACTGAAATTTACAAAGTTAATCACAACTACAAGCCGGGTTAGCGTTAGAAATATAATCAAGTCCGCGAGAGAGGTTGCAAAATAAATCGCAAGTGAGTAAGGAGTGTGACACATGGATTTGTTTTACCGAGGTTCGGTTCTCGCAAACCTACTCCCCGTTGAGGTGGTCACAAAGACCGGGTCTCTTTCAACCCTTTCCCTCTCTCAAACGGTCTCTCGGACCGAGTGAGCTTTCTCTTCTCAAATCAACCGGGAACAAAACTTCCCCGCAAGGACCACCACACAATTGGTGTCTCTTGCCTTGGTTACAATTGAGTTTTGATCACAAGCAAAGAATGAGAAAGAAGAAAGCAATCCAAGCGCAAGAGCTCAAAAGAACACAACAAATCACTCTCACTAGTCACTAAAGCTTTTGTGGAATTGGGAGAGGATTTGATCACTTGGGTGTGTCTTGTATTGAATGCCTAGCTCTTGTAAGTGGTTGGAAGTGTGAAAACTTGGATGACTTGAATGTGGGGTGGTTGGGGGTATTTATAGCCCCAACCACCAAACTAGCCGTTTGGTGGGGCTGTCTGTCGCATGGTTCACCGGACAGTCCGGTGCACACCGGACAGTGTCCGGTGCGCCAGCCACGTCACCAGGCCGTTGGGTTCCGACCGTTGGAGCTCTGACTGCTGGGCCCGCCTGGATGTCCGGTGGCACACCGGACATGAACTGTAGTGTGTCCGGTGCGCCACTTCGCGCGTGCCTGACTTCTGTGCGCTCTGGCGCGCATTTAATGCTGTAGCAGGTGACCGTTGGCGCCGAATAGCCGTTGCTCCGCTGGCTCACCGGACAGTCCGGTGTACACCGGACATGTCCGGTGAATTATAGCGGAGCGAATTCCCGAAGCTGGCGAGTTCCAGAGTTGCTCTTCCCTGGGGCACCGGACACTGTCCGGTGTACACCGGACAGTCCGGTGAATTATAGCGGAGCGCCTCTGGATTTTCCCGAAGGTAAGCAGTTCAGCGTGAAGTCCCCTGGTGCACCGGACACTGTCCGGTGGTGCACCAGACACTGTCCGGTGGCACACCGGACAGTCCGGTGCGCCAGACCAGGGCACACTTCGGTTATCCCTTTGCTCTCTTTGATGAACCCAATTCTTGGTCTTTTTATTGGCTAAGTGTGAACCTTTGGCACCTGTATAACTTATACACTAGAGCAAACTAGTTAGTCCAATTATTTGTGTTGGGCAATTCAACCACCAAAATCATTTAGAAAAAAAGGTGTAAGCCTAATTCCCTTTCAATCTCCCCCTTTTTGGTGATTGATGCCAACACAAACCAAAGCAGATATGGAAGTGCATAATTGAACTAGCTTGCATAATGTAAGTGCAATGTTGCTTTGAATTGAGCCAATATAAATACTTATAAGATATGCATGGATTGTTTCTTCAATTTTTTTGACATTTTGGACCACGTTGCACCACATGTTTTGTTTTTGCAAATTCTTTTGTAAATCATTTTCAAAGTTCTTTTGCAAATAGTCAAAGATAAATGAATAAGATTTTTGCGAAGCATTTTCAAGATTTGAAATTTTCTCCCCCTGTTTCAAATGCTTTTCCTGTGACTAAACAAAACTCCCCCTAAGTGAAATCCTCCTCTTAGTGTTCAAGAGGGTTTTGAGATATCAATTTTGAAATACTACTTTCTCCCCCTTTGGAACATAATAAGATGTCAATTTGAAATTTCCAATTGAAAATCATTTTAAAATTAGGTGGTGGTGCGGTCCTTTTGCTTTGGGCTAATACTCTCTCCCCCTTTGGCATGAATCGCCAAAAACGGAGTCATTAGAGCCCTTAGAATTACTCTCTCCCCCTTTGGTCATAAATAAATGAGTGAAGATTATACCAAAGACGGAGTGCTTTTCTCCCCCAAAGATGGAGAGTTGCTCGGAGTGATGGCGAAGGATGAGTTACGGAGTGGAAGCCTTTGTCTTCGCCAAAGACTCTGATTCCCTTTCAATACACCTATGACTTGGTTTGAAATAGACTTAAGAGGACATTAGTCATGGCATATGAAAGAGACATGATCAAAGGTATATGAATGAGCTATGTGTGCAATTCAACAAAAAGAAGTTCCTAGAATCAAGAATATTTAGCTCATGCCTAAGTTTGTTAAAAGTTTGTTCATCAAGAGGCTTGGTAAAGATATCGGCTAATTGATCTTTAGTGTTAATATATGAAATCTCGATATCTCCCTTTTGTTGGTGATCCCTTAGAAAGTGATACCGAATGGCTATGTGTTTAGTGCGGCTATGCTCAACGGGATTATCCGCCCTGCGGATTGCACTCTCATTATCAAATAGAAGAGGAACTTTGGTTAGTTTGTAACCGTAGTCCCTAAGGGTTTGCCTCATCCAAAGTAGTTGCGCGCAACAATGTCCTGCGGCAATGTACTCGGCCTCGGCGGTAGAAAGAGCTACGGAATTTTGCTTCTTTGAAGCCCAAGACACCAAGGATCTTCCCAAGAACTGGCAAGTCCCCGATGTGCTCTTTCTATTAATCTTACACCCCGCCCAATCAGCATCCGAATAACCAATCAAATCAAATGTGGATCCCCTAGGATACCAAAGCCCAAACTTAGGAGTATAAACTAAATATCTCAAGATTCTTTTTACGGCCGTAAGGTGAGCATCCTTAGGGTCGGCTTGGAATCTTGCACACATGCATACGGAAAGCATAATGTCCGGTCGTGATGCACAAAGATAGAGTAAAGATCCTATCATCGACCGGTATACCTTTTGATCGACGGATTTACCTCCTTCGTCGAGGTCGAGATGCCCATTGGTTCCCATGGGTGTCTTGATGGGCTTGGCATCCTTCATCCCAAACTTGCTTAGAATATCTTGAGTATACTTCGTTTGGCTTAGGAAGGTGCCCTCTTGGAGTTGCTTTACTTGAAATCCTAAGAAATACTTCAACTCCCCCATCATAGACATCTCGAATTTTTGTGTCATGATCCTACTAAATTCTTCACATGTAGACTCGTTAGTAGACCCAAATATAATGTCATCAACATAAATTTGGCATACAAACAAGTCGTTTTCAAGAGTTTTAGTAAAGAGTGTAGGATCGGCCTTTCCGACTTTGAATCCATTAGTGATAAGGAAATCTCTAAGGCATTCATACCATGCTCTTGGGGCTTGGTTGAGCCCATAAAGCGCCTTAGAGAGTTTATAAACATGGTTAGGGTACTCACTATCTTCAAAGCCGGGAGGTTGCTCAACATAGACCTCTTCTTTGATCGGTCCATTGAGGAAGGCACTTTTTACGTCCATTTGGTAAAGCTTGAAGCCATGGTAAGTAGCATAGGCCAATAATATACGAATTGACTCAAGCCTAGCTACGGGTGCATAGGTTTCACCGAAATCCAAACCTTTGACTTGGGAGTATCCCTTGGCCACAAGTCGGGCTTTGTTCCTTGTCACCACACCATGCTCGTCTTGCTTGTTGCGGAAGACCCATTTGGTTCCTACAACATTTTGATTAGGACGTGGAACTAAATGCCATACCTCATTCCTAGTGAAGTTGTTGAGCTCCTCTTGCATCGCCACCACCCAATCCGAATCTTGGAGTGCTTCCTCTACCCTGTGTGGCTCAATAGAGGAAACAAAAGAGTAATGCTCACAAAAATGTGCAACACGAGATCTAGAAGTTACCCCCTTATGAATGTTGCCTAGGATGGTGTCAACGGGGTGATCTCGTTGGATTGCTTGGTGGACTCTTGGGTGTGGCGGCCTTGGTTCATCATCCTCCTTGTCTTGATTATTTGCATCTCCCCCTTGATCATTGTCGTCATCTTGAGGTGGCTCATTTGCTTGATCTTCTCCTTCATCAACTTGAGCCTCATCCTCATTTTGAGTTGGTGGAGATGCTTGCGTGGAGGAGGATGGTTGATCTTGTGCATTTGGAGGCTCTTCGAATTCCTTTGGACACACATCCCCAATGGACATGTTCCTAAGCGCGATGCACGGAGCCTCTTCATCACCTATCTCATCAAGATCAACTTGCTCTACTTGAGAGCCGTTAGTTTCATCAAACACAACGTCACAAGAAACTTCAACTTGTCCAGAGGACTTGTTAAAGACTCTATATGCCCTTGTGTTTGAATCATATCCTAGTAAAAAGCCTTCTACAGTCTTAGGAGCAAATGTAGATTTTCTACCTCTTTTAACAAGAATAAAGCATTTGCTACCAAAGACTCTAAAATATGAAATATTGGGCTTTTTACCGGTTAGGAGTTCGTATGATGTCTTCTTGAGGATTCGGTGTAGATATAACCGGTTGATGGCGTAGCAGGCGGTGTTGACCGCCTCGGCCCAAAACCGATCCGATGTCTTGTACTCATCAAGCATGGTTCTTGCCATGTCCAATAGAGTTTTATTCTTCCTCTCCACTACACCATTTTGCTGTGGGGTGTAGGGAGAAGAGAACTCATGCTTGATGCCCTCATCCTCAAGGAAGCCTTCAATTTGAGAGTTCTTGAACTCCGTCCCGTTATCGCTTCTAATCTTCTTGATCCTTAAGCCGAACTCGTTTTGAGCTCGTCTCAAGAATCCCTTTAAGGTTTCTTGGGTATGAGATTTTTCCTGCAAAAGGAATACCCAAGTGAAGCGAGAATAATCATCCACAATAACTAGACAGTACTTACTCCCGCCGATGCTTATGTAAGCTATCGGGCCGAATAGATCCATGTGTAGGAGCTCCAGTGGCCTGTCAGTCGTCATGATGTTCTTATGTGGATGGTGGGCACCAACTTGCTTCCCTGCTTGGCATGCGCTACAAATCCTGTCTTTCTCAAAATGAACATTTGTTAATCCTAAAATGTGCTCTCCCTTTAAAAGCTTGTGAAGATTCTTCATCCCAACATGGGCTAGTCGACGGTGCCATAGCCAACCCATGTTAGTCTTAGCAATTAAGCAAGTGTCGAGTTCAGCTCTATCAAAATCCACCAAGTATAGCTGACCCTCTAACACTCCCTTAAATGCTATTGAATCATCACTTCTTCTAAAGACAGTGACACCTACATCAGTAAAAAGACAGTTGTAGCCCATTTGACATAATGGAGAAACGGAAAGCAAATTGTAATCTAAAGAATCTACAAGAAAAACATTGGAAATGGAATGGTCAGGTGATATAGCAATTTTACCCAATCCTTTGACCAAACCTTGATTTCCATCCTCGAATGTGATAGCTCGTTGGGGATCTTGGTTTTTCTCGTAGGAGCAGAACATCTTCTTCTCCCCTGTCATGTGGTTTGTGCACCCGCTATCGATGATCCAACTTGAGCCCCCGGATGCATAAACCTACAAAACAAGTTTAGTTCTTGACTTTAGGTACCCAAATGGTTTTGGGTCCTTTGGCATTAGACACAAGAACTTTGGGTACCCAAACACAAGTCTTTGACCCCTTGTGCTTGCCCCCAGCATATTTGGCAACTACCTTGCCGGATTTGTTAGTTAAGACATAAGATGCATCAAAAGTTTTAAATGAAATGCTATGTTCATTTGATGCATTAGGAGTTTTCTTTTTAGGCAACTTAGCATGGGTTGGTAGCCTAGAACTAGATGTCTCACCCTTATACATAAATGCATGATTAGGGCCAGAGTGAGACTTCCTAGAATGAATTCTCCTAATTTTGCTCTCAGGATAACCGACAGGGTACAAAATGTATCCCTCGTTATCTTGAGGCATGGGAGCCTTGCCCTTAACAAAGTTGGACAATTTCTTAGGAGGGGCATTAATTTCGACATTGTCTCCTTGTTGGAAGCCAATGCCATCCTTAATGCCAGGGCGTCTCCCACTATAAAGCATACTACGAGCAAATTTAAATTTTTCATTTTCAATTTCATGCTCGGCAATTTTTGCATCTAGTTTAGCTATATGATCATTTTGTTGTTTAATTAAAGCCATATGATCATGTATAGCATTAATATCAACATCTCTACATCTAGTGCAAATAGAAGTATGTTCAACGGTAGATGTAGAGGGTTTGCAAGATTTTAGTTCTACAACCTTAGCATGCAATATATCATTTTTAGTTCTAAGGTCGGAAATTGCAACATTGCAAACATCTAGTTCTTTAGCCTTAGCAAGCAATTTTTCATTTTCAATCCTAAGGCTAGCAATGGACATGTTCAATTCTTCAATCTTAGAAAGCAAATCATCATTACCATTTTTAAGATTGGGAATTGAAACATTACAAGCAATAGAATCAACCTTAGCTAGCAAATTAGCATTCTCATTTCTAAGGTTGTCTATAGTCTCATGGCAAGTACTTAGCTCACTAGATAATTTTTCACATTTTTCAACTTCTAGAGCATAAGCATTTTTAACTTTAACATGCCTTTTGTTTTCCTTGATTAGGAAGTCCCTTTGGGAGTCCAAGAGATCATCCTTTTCATGGATGGCACTAATTAATTCATTTAATTTCTCTTTTTGTTGCATGTTTAAGTTGGCAAAAAGAGTACGCAAATTGTCTTCCTCATCACTAGCATTATCATCGCTAGAAGACTCATATCTAGTGGAGGATTTGGTTTTAACCTTCTTCTTTTTGTCGTCCTTTGCCATGAGGCACTTGTGGCCGACGTTGGGGAAGAGAAGTCCCTTGGTGACGGCGATGTTGGCGGCGTCCTCGTCATCAGAGGAGTCGCTAGAGCTTTCGTCGGAGTCCCACTCGCGACAAACGTGGGCATCGCCGCCCTTCTTCTTGTAGTACCTCTTCTCTTTTCTTCTCCCCTTCTTGTCGTCGCCCCTGTCACTGTCACTAGAAATAGGACATTTTGCTATAAAGTGACCGGGCTTACCACACTTGTAGCAAACCTTTTTGGAGCGGGGCTTGTAATCTTTCCCCCTCCTTTTCTTGAGGATTTGGCGGAAGCTTTTGATGACAAGCGCCATTTCCTCGTTGTCGAGCTTGGAGGCGTCGATGGGTGTTCTACTCGATGTAGACTCCTCCTTCTTCTCCTCCGTTGCCTTAAATGCGACCGGTTGTGCTTCGGACGTGGAGGGACCGTCAAGCTCGTTGATCTTCCGTGAGCCCTTGATCATAAATTCAAAGCTCACAAAATTCCCGATTACTTCCTCGGGAGTCATTAGTGTATATCTTGGATTGCCACGAATTAATTGTAATTGAGTAGGGTTAAGGAAAATAAGTGATCTTAAAATAACCTTAACCACCTCGTGGTCATCCCACTTTTTGCTCCCGAGGTTGCGCACTTGATTCACCAAGGTTTTGAGCCGGTTGTACATGTCTTGTGGCTCCTCCCCTTGGTGAAGACGGAAGCGACCGAGCTCCCCCTCGATCGTTTCCCGCTTGGTGATCTTGGTTAGCTCATCACCCTCGTGCGCGGTCTTGAGCACGTCCCAAACTTCCTTGGCGCTCTTTAATTCTTGCACCTTGTTGTACTCCTCCCTACTTAGAGAAGCAAGGAGTATGGTTGTGGCTTGGGAGTTGAAGTGCTCGATTTGGGCCACCTCGTCCTCATCATAATCCTCATCCCCGACGGATGGTACCTGTGCTCCAAACTCAACAACATTCCATATACTTTTGTGGAGTGAGGTTAGATGAAATTTCATTAAATCACTCCACCTAGCATAATCTTCACAGTCAAAGGTTGGCGGTTTGCCTAATAGAACGGAAAGCAATGGAGTATGTCTAGAGGTGCGAGGGTAGTGTAAGGGAATCTTACTAAACTTCTTGCGCTCATGGCGCTTAGAAGTTACGGAGGGCGCGTCGGAGCCTGAGGTAGATGGTGATGAGGTGTCGGTCTCGTAGTAGACCACCTTCCTCATCTTCTTTTTCTTGTCGCCACTCCGATGCAACTTGTGGGAGGAGGCTTTCTTCTCCTTCCCTTTCTTTTTGTTGCGGGACTCTTCCGATGAAGCCTTCCCGTGGCTTGTAGCGGGCTTGTCGCCGGTCTCCATCTCCTTCTTGGCGTGTTCTCTCGACATCACTTCGAGCGGTTAGGCTCTAATGAAGCACCGGGCTTTGATACCAATTGAAAGTCGCCTAGAGGGGGGGTGAATAGGGCGAAACTGAAATTTACAAAGTTAATCACAACTACAAGCCGGGTTAGCGTTAGAAATATAATCAAGTCCGCGAGAGAGGTTGCAAAACAAATCGCAAGTAAGGAGTGTGACACATGGATTTGTTTTACTGAGGTTCGGTTCTCGCAAACCTACTCCCCGTTGAGGTGGTCACAAAGACCGGGTCTCTTTCAACCCTTTCCCTCTCTCAAACGGTCCCTCGGACCGAGTGAGCTTTCTCTTCTCAAATCAACCGGGAACAAAACTTCCCCGCAAGGACCACCACACAATTGGTGTCTCTTGCCTTGGTTACAATTGAGTTTTGATCACAAGCAAAGAATGAGAAAGAAGAAAGCAATCCAAGCGCAAGAGCTCAAAAGAACACAACAAATCACTCTCACTAGTCATTAAAGCTTTTGTGGAATTGGGAGAGGATTTGATCACTTGGGTGTGTCTTGTATTGAATGCCTAGCTCTTGTAAGTGGTTGGAAGTGTGAAAACTTGGATGACTTGAATGTGGGGTGGTTGGGGGTATTTATAGCCCCAACCACCAAACTAGCCGTTTGGTGGGGCTGTCTGTCGCATGGTGCACCGGACAGTGTCCAGTGCGCCAGCCACGTCACCAGGCCGTTGGGTTCCAACCGTTGGAGCTCTGACTGCTGGGCCCGCCTGGATGTCCGGTGGCACACCGGACATGAACTGTAGTGTGTCCGGTGCGCCACTTCGCGCGTGCCTAACTTCTGCGCGCTCTGGCGCGCATTTAATGCTGTAGCAGGTGACTGTTGGCGCCGAATAGCCGTTGCTCCGCTGGCTCACCGGACATGTCCGGTGAATTATAGCGGAGCGAATTCCCGAAGCTGGCGAGTTTCAGAGTTGCTCTTCCCTGGGGCACCGGACAGTCCGGTGAATTATAGCGGAGCGCCTCTGGATTTTCCCGAAGGTAAGCAGTTCAGCGTGAAGTCCCTGGTGCACCGGACACTGTCCGGTGGCACACCGGACAGTCCGGTGCGCCAGACCAGGGCACACTTCGGTTATCCCTTTGCTCTCTTTGATGAACCCAATTCTTGGTCTTTTTATTGGATAAGTGTGAACCTTTGGCACCTGTATAACTTATACACTAGAGCAAACTAGTTAGTCCAATTATTTGTGTTGGGCAATTCAACCACCAAAATCATTTAGAAAAAAAGGTGTAAGCCTAATTCCCTTTCAGTTTCCCCAAGTTGCTGAGAGCATGCACAGTCCGCCTCGGAATCAGGAGCCAGACAGATTATGATGGTCGTGAATTCGTCGAGCATGGCACAGAGAAGTGTGTCGTGACTGTATACATTGGATCTAGTCTGCACCATGTGGAATGGAGTGTCGCTGCTGTGGGGCACAGATTCAAAGGCACCTGTCAAGTCATCGCTCCCAAGGCATTGAGGGCCCTGTGTCAGATCTATGAAGAAGAAGTGGCCAACACACCACTCAGATTCTTTTCGTCCTTTTAGAGAAACTGTCCCGTTTGGATGGCCAGGATGCGTGCATTGGTAGGGCAGCTGCTGCTTGAGGACGACCCCTCAGTCGTGTACCTCACCGCATACCTGCTCACCCTGGATGCGCAGTATGATTTCTTGGCTCGGCACCACCGTCAGATGATTGCCCGAGTAGAAGATGCAGAGAAGCGCAACCGTCAGCTCCATGTGGATCTCACCTCAGCTCAAGCCCGTGTAGCGGCCTTGGAAAGTCGTGAAGTCATTGTTGTTGAAGCCCTAAAGCAAGCCAAGGATGAGCACGTCCAGAAGTTGATGGAGGCCTACTTGGTAACCCATAACCAACATAGATCCCTGCAGATCCAAGAGCCTGCTTCATCCAACTCAGTTCAACCCATCAGAGCTGAAGATCCCCAGATTCTTGAAGGTCACCCGGTCTCTATCAGAGGAGAGAAGAAGGCTTGGGAACTCCTAGAAGGAGCCATAGTCTTAGAAGGAATTCCAGTCTTCCCTCAGGCTATGGATAAGCAAGAGCACCCTGAATCCTACCAAGATCCCCCGCTGGAGTTGTTTGAGCCCCTTACCATGAAGAAGATTCTAGCACCATCCCTTGAAGTCAAGGAAGAAGCTATAAGCACCCCGCCAGCACCGCCGCCCTCTGAGGAACTACAAGAGCCAGTCCAGCTTGAAGAAGAGTTCGAACCCGTGCTGCCATCTCAGTCTCCGCCAGAAGAAGTCATCAACATCAGCTCCCTCTTGACCCATCCAAGAGATGTCTCAGATTGAAGTTGTACGCCAGCCTTGCCAGAAGAGAAGTTGCCTAGTCTGAAGTTAGTTATGCCCAGTCCTCTGCATGCATTGGGTAGTGAAGTTTTTCTTCACTTTGGCTAGAGCCCTGCATGTATGAGAGGTAATCGTGTAGACTCGTTTTTTGCAAAACTCTAATTGTGTGCCCCCCTAGGGCATTTCAAAATGAATTTTGCCTGATGTTTACTCCCCTTTTTGAGTGCATATGTGATGCTTCAACGTTAGTGCTCATAAGTCGCATTTAGCATAGTTCTCAGTTCAGGAGCCTAGCAATAGTAGTTATGCTTAGCCCCCGAATCTGAGTAGTCCGTGCTTTGGAAAAACTCTATTCTTCCCTTATTTAAAACATTTGATTTGTTTGTGCTTATCATTGCTGAGCTTGTGTGCTTTCTTTCTTTTAAGAAAGGTTTTCTCTAAAAACATAGATCACAAATTAGAGCTAATCCTCACCTTATGCTTCCATTCTCATCTTAACCCCATCTCAAGAGAAAAGCACCTTACCCAAGAAGATACCGGGAAGCTTACCCTTGAAGCCTGGAATAAGCTACAGAAGAAACCTATCCAGCCGCTCAGTCAAAAGGACCGACCGTGAGAATCAAAGCATTGCCCCTGAGTCAAAGTAAACAGTAAAAGAGGATAGAAGAAGTTATTACCATAAAGAGAGGCAAAGATTCTTGGAACCAGAGACCACAAACATCAGGGTCATCGACCCCACCACTCACCCATGCCCCCGCACGCGTGCCCGCCTCCATGCGCACTACCACTGCCGCCCCACACCCCCTTTGCAGTGCACCCGCAGTCGCCATTACTGCTAGCAACACCATCCCCCACTCTATCACACCTGCTGCCTCGCGTAGCACCTACTCCATCACCACTACTCCGCAACCGAACACCAACGCTCGCCTATAAACTCCCCCACCAGCTCCCTCAACTCCCATCTCACCCAAAGCAAAGCACACACCTGATAAAATCCCCTCTGCCAAATCGCAAGCAACTCCATTTTTCCAATCCCTCGCCCCTAAGATCACAATGCTTGGTGATTCTTGGGTTGAAGACTGTTGCACATGGTTCATAGTCTTCAGTTTCCTCCTCTGTATGATGGTAATACTCTTTGATAGAATCCTCCAGTGGGAAGAGCAAAGAGAAAGAAAGAGTCAATGAGAAGTGAAAAGAAAATAGTGAAGAGAAGATAAGAAGAAGGTTCTCCCAGAATCAACCATGTGTTAGTCATTTCTCCGCAGCCTGCTCAAGCAGCAACAGCAGAAGAAGGCCCTGTAACACCCTTGTTATGAGGTACTTCAAGGAGTTCAAATCCCCAAGATTCAAGAGATCTACCCTCATTCTTTTTAAGTGGGGTAGTATTCCAGTAAGGTTCCTGCTATGGAGAAAAAGAAGAAGGCATGTAGCAAGCTTGTGGAGGACCAGATCATCAAAGCTTATAAGTTTCTGGATGACAAGTGGTCACCCAAGTTTCGTTGATGAAGCACCAGAAGACCAATCAAGAAAGGAATCCATGTGGGAGTTTGCAAGAGAAAGGTTTGTGTGTTGGCATCGATGCTTCCTCAATAAGCTAGCTGCCAAGCGAAACCTAGAAGCCTGAAGATGATCTTTGAGTAGACAGAATCAGCGTTTGCAATCGGCAACCAGATGCTCCTCAAGGCCAGATCTTGTTGAAGTTCCATCTCCTCGAAGAGTTGCAAAGTGAAGATATGTAGCTGAAGTAAAGCTATACCCATAACCCTTCTAAGCCGAATCTCGAGGACGAGATTCCTTTTAAGTGGGGTAGATTTGTAGCATCCCAAAAATTCAAATATTGAAATTTTCTCAAACTCGCTCTAAATTCAAAATGAATTTCAAATTTTATTTCAAAATGTTTGTTTGCGAGTTGATATCAGCAAATAAAATATAGTGGTCTATATTCTCTCCAAAATCCTTCTCAAAATATCCTACAAATATTTCCCCAGTGAACGCCCTCAAATTCTTTCCAGAAATACTGCCCAGATATTTCCCTAGTGATCCCCTTCAAGTTCTTTCCAGAAATATTGCCTAGATATTCCACCGATATATCTCCAAGTATTTTCCTCCTCGGAAATACCTTCAGAATCATTTTTCAAGTCCCTACAAATATTTTCTTCATAACTTTCCTCATGCCCATACGTATGCGTATGCCTCCAGTGTCATACCATGAGCTCTACAAGCTAATTACACTCATATAAGACAAATCCATGTTAATCTCCCACTAATCCTCTCATCCTCCCACTAATCCTCTCATCCCTCCCCCTAATCCCCCACCATGGCTATAAATAGAGGGGCAAGGGCCTCCTCTCATCCCACCCCAAGCCATTTCATGGCAACTCCCTCCCCCCCACACCCACACGCCCACTCCCACTCCACCTCCCACACAAGCACACACTAGCACAAGGATCGTTCGTCCCCCTGTTCTTAGTTTGTTCGTTCGTTCGTCCGATCGTTCGATCGTTCGTCCGATCGTTCATGGTTCGTTCGTCCGTTCGTCCGATCGTTCGATCGTTCGTCCATTCGTTCGTCCAAATAATTTTTTTCCTGCCGTTATGCTGCCGAAATTCCGATCGTTCGTTCGATCATTCGATCGTTCATCGTTCGTTCATAGTTCCTATTCATCGTTCATCGTCACTATTCACCGTTCATCGTTCGTTCATACAAACTATTCACCATCACTATTCATCGTTACTATTCATCGTTACTATTCATCAATCATCCGATCACCTCAAATTTCAACTACTCATCCATCATGCTGTCCAGTCCACCTAAGACCAGCCAGACCCATATTCCAATCATACGAACTCCGATGACTGTGATTTTCATTCCAGTAGGGAACTTCCCATCTGGTCACCCATCCTAGATTTCTCCAAGTTGAGCACGCTTAACTTTGGGATTCTTTCAAGCCAGACTTCCAAAAAGAAAGGCAAACCATGTTTGTATGGATACGTCTTCAATCCTATAAAACCTGGCCCAAGATACCACAGCCCACTCGGACCAGAATACCACAACATTCCAGCTATTTGGGTCCCGCCTCACTGTTGTCTGATGTGACACAGTAGGTAGGAACAGTTTCCACCAACATAAACCTCTGCCCAAGAAAAGCCCAAAAATAATTCCTCGCACCCCGCTCAAAAATACATTTTGATTTTCCAAATATCTCTAAATATTCAAATTCTAGAATATTCCAAGAATATTCATTTCCTTTTCTTTTTCTCCCTATGATTATAAAATCCAAAACTCCTCCATCCAAACTTAGATTTTAGTCATTCTTGTTTCTAAAATTCTTGTCAAACTATTCCCTATCCAACCATGTCATCCCTTAAGCATGGTTCATATTCCAGAAAACTCCCAAAATACTCTTGTCCCATATTCTGCCTATAACTCTCATGTTCATATTAAGTCAGATGATTCATTTGTCACTATTCTCACCAACAGTGAACTTCACTGTGCTACACCTCATACACCCAGCTACCCTCTCCCTCTCCACACACACTCAACACCCTCAGCCAAGGCAAACACCCCACCCACTCCGTTACTCCGCTCTGCCGGCTACACGCATAGTGTCGCTTCGTCTCCAGTCCACCCTCCTGGTAAGCACCTTCGCTCCACCACCAGCAGTATCTCAACACCACATGACACAGATTCTACTCAAGACTCTACCCATCCATATATCGCTATTCTGACCACTATACTAAATATTTGTTGGTATACTTGTTGGTTTGTATGTTTTCTTGTTCATGTTGCTTAGTTATCGGAGCGTTCGTGCTGTCTCGTGGATCCAGATCTGCAAGTCTACGCCAGGCAGTGGAGCTAGAAGCCAGTTCCGCGAGCTCCTCTTCCACCTTCGCCGGATAAGCACGACAAGCTCACTGGATCCCTTTGATGCATAAATTACCTATGTTTTTCAACCACAACCCTCAGCCTGTTATTTTATGCATGATATGATTTTGAGACAAGTTATTATGGCCACCCAGTCGCTTGCCGCAATCAATCCCTGATATATTTGTTACAAATGATTTGAGGAAAGGTGTGAGTTTTCAAAAGAAAATGCTTTTCAAAATGTGTATGATGAAGGGTTTTCACCCTTATCACCTTTGAGTAGGGATGATTAGGGACTCCCTGGTTTAGGGGAGGGCCTAAGGTGATGGCTCAGCTGGTTTAGGTGTGAGCAGAAGGATTGTCCCCTCACATAAGGACCGGTTTGTCATCCTTCACTACATGTACTCATGATAAGTACAACCACTCGAGACTGTGTGGGCAGTCACTCAATCTGAACTCGTACGGTCCAACCCCAGGGTTATGAAGGCTGGGGAGCACCAGGAGGATAAGGAGGGGGAATGTTTTGTCCGGTTTGGACATGGCGGTGGCCTGACTCCTTCCAGTATAACCGTTAAGGTTAGGACGTGCGAGGAAAGAAAGAGATTCGACGTTCGGGTCTCATGACGGTGAGATCGCAGAAACCGGACTAGTGGGTAAAGTGTACCCCTCTGCGTAGAGTTTAAACCTATTCAAATAGTCCGTGTCCACAGGAATGGACGAGTCTGGTATGGTATGGAAATTAATGTTTTGTTTTCAAAAAAGGGTGCGTTTGAGAAAAATGGTTTTTAAAAGGTTCGGCGGTTGAGCCGTGAGCTATGGTGGACGGGAAGTCCAGTAGCTGTTTTTGAAAAAGAAAACCAGTGGGAAGCTGCTGAGATACCTGGATGGTTTAGTCCAGGGGATTTTATTCTATGTTGAAAAACTTTCTGCTCCTTTGGGAGAGGATGCGCTTTGCAAAATACAAAATGTTTTACAAAACAACCCTGCATAAAATATTGTTGTTTCTGCAAAATATCCTGAGCTCCACATATTCCATGCATTATATCTGATTTCCCCATTCCACGGGTGAAGGTGGGCTGCTGAGTACGTTTGTACTCATCCTTGCTTATTTGTTGTTTTTCAGAAAAAAGAGATCGGGTAAACAACTTCAAAAGAAATGAAGTTTGGACACTGGTGCCTCGTCCCTAGCAAAATGTTGTGGGAACCAAGTGGGTGTTTCGCAACAAACAAGACGAGCACGGGGTGGTGACAAGGAACAAGGCTAGACTTGTGGTAAAAGGTTATGCCCAAGTCGCATGTTTGGACTTTGAGGAGACATTTGCTCCTGTGGCTAGGCTAGAGTCAATTCACATATTGTTAGCCTATGCTACTCACCATTCTTTCAGGTTGTTCCAAATGGATGTGAAGAGCGCTTTCCTCAACGGGCCAATCAAGGAGGAGGTGTACGTGGAGCAACCCCCTGGTTCCAGGATGAACAGTACCCCGACCACGTGTGTAAGCTCTCTAAGGCGCTCTATGGACTTAAGCAAGCCCCAAGAGCATGGTATGAATGCCTTAGAGACTTTTTAATTGCTAATGCTTTCAAGGTTGGGAAAGCCGATCCAACTCTTTTCACTAAGACATGTGATGGCGATTTATTTGTGTGCCAAATTTATGTCGATGACATAATATTTGGTTCTACTAACCAAAAGTCTTGTGAAGAGTTTAGCAGGGTGATGACTCAAAAGTTCGAGATGTCGATGAAGGCAAGTTAAGCTATTTCCTTGGGTTCCAAGTGAAGCAACTCAAGGACGGCACCTTCATCTCCCATACGAAGTACACGCAAGACTTGATCAAGCGGTTTGGGATGAAGGACGCCAAGCCCGCAAAGACTCCAATGGGAACCGACGGACACACTGACCTCAACAAAGGAGGTAAGTCCGTTGATCAAAAGGCATACCGGTCTATGATAGGGTCTTTACTTTATTTATGTGCGAGTAGACCGGATATTATGCTTAGCGTATGCATGTGTGCTAGATTTCAATCTGATCCAAGGGAGTGTCACTTAGTGGCCGTGAAGCGAATTCTAAGATATTTAGTCGCTACGCCTTGCTTCGGGATCTGGTATCCAAAGGGGTCTACCTTTGACTTGATTGGATATTCAGACTCCGATTATGCTGGATGTAAGGTCAATAGGAAGAGTACATCGGGGACGTGCCAATTCTTAGGAAGGTCCCTGGTGTCATGGAGTTCTAAGAAACAAACTTCGGTTTCCCTATCCACCGCTGAGGCCGAGTACGTTGTCGCAAGACAGTGTTGCGCGCAACTACTTTGGATGAGGCAAACCCTCAGGGACTTTGGCTACAATCTGAGCAAAGTCCCACTCCTATGTGATAATGAGAGTGCTATCCGCATGGCGGATAATCCTGTTGAACACAGCCGCACAAAGCACATTGACATCCGGCATCACTTTTTGAGAGACCACCAGCAAAAGGGAGATATCGAAGTGTTTTATGTTAGCACCGAGAACCAGCTAGCCGATATCTTTACCAAGCCTCTAGATGAGTCGACCTTTTGCAAGCTGCGTAGTGAGCTAAATGTCTTAGATTCGCGGAACCTGGATTGATTTATAGCATACATGTGTTTTATGCCTTGATCATGTTCCTTACTGCATTGTGTTGTTTATTTATGGTGCTCAAGTTGTACAAACAATCCTCGGACCTCACAAGTCTTTTGCAAGTGATGCACACATTTAGGGGGAGATGTGCTACAACTTGACCCTTTGAGACTAACCATGTGCTTGAGTTTGCTTGATTTAGTCTCAAAGGTGGATTGAAAAGGAAAAGGTGGACTTGGACCATGCAAGACTTCCACTGTACTCCGATGAGAGAGTAACTCACTCCAAGTTCATCTTTATACCCTTATTGCCTTTTTACTCTTAGTTGAAGATTTTGGTGAGGCAATGGGGTTAAAGGGCCAAAATTGATCTCGTTTTGGTGCTTGATGCCAAAGGGGGAGAAAATAAGGCCAAAGCAAGAAATGGATCAGCTACCACTTGAGATTTTTGAAAATAGTAGAGTTAAAGCTTTTGTTTGTCAAAATACTCTTGTTGTCTCTTATTGTCAAAAGATTGGTCTCTTGTGGGGAGAAGGCTTGATTATGGGAAAAGGGGGGGGTTTTGAATCTTTGATCAATTTCTCTTGAACTATCTCTCTTTATGTTTCAACAAGTGTATTTGACTTAGAGATAGGAAATTGAGTTTGATTTGCAAAAACAAACCAAGTGGTGGCAAAGAATGATCCATATATGCCAAATTTGAATCAAAACAATTTTGAGTTCTCATTTGTAGTGATGTTGCACTTCTTTTAGTTGCTTTTTGTTGTGTTGGCATAAATCACCAAAAAGGGGGAGATTGAAAGGGAAATGTGCCCTTGGGCCATTTCTAAGTATTTTGGTGATTAAGTGTCAACACAAGTGGACTTATGCAAAGTGATGGACAAAGTGCAAATCAAGAGTAAAGGTATGTTTCTATGACTTAGTACATTGTTTTTGAGACTAATGTATTGTGTCTAAGTGCTGGAAACATGAGAAATCTAGTTGGAAAGAGATGGCTTTGTTCAGCCAAAGACAGCTCGGTCTGGGTGCACCGGACTGTCCGGTGCGTCGGCCGGAGTCTGTCAACTGGCTGCTCTCGGGAAGTAATTAACGGCGTACGACTATAAATCACCGGACTGTCCGGTGGTGCACCGGACTGTCCGGTGAGCCAACAGTCGGCCGGGCCAACGATCGGCCATGGAATCCGCGCGTGACGCGTGGCAAAAGCCAACGGTCAGAAGGGGCACCGGACTGTCCGGTGTGCACCGGACAGTGTCCGGTGCGCCAACGGCTCCAAAGCGCCAACGGTCGGCTTCGCCAAATAAGGAAAGAGATCCGCACTGGACAGTGTCCGGTGGTGCACCGGACTGTCCGGTGCGCCAGGCGACAGAAGGCAAGAATTGCCTTCTTGAAATGCTCTCAACGGTTCCTAGCTGCCTTGGGGCTATAAAAGGGACCCCTAGGCGCATGGAGGAGAACACCAAGCATTCCTTGAGCATTGTTGATCACTCACACTTCATTCTTGCGCACTTGTTCGACATTCTTAGTGATTTGAGCTTCGTTCTAGTGAGAACCTCGAGAAACTGTTTTGAGCTCAAGTCTTGATCTTGTGTGTGCGTATTTGCTGTGGTTTTGAGTGTGTTGCTTCCCTCCCTTACTCTTGTGCTTCATATTGATTCTTGTTGTAAGGGCGAGAGACTCCAATTTGTGGAGATTCCTCGCAAACGGGAAAAGAGTAAAGTAAAGAAGAACACCGTGGTATTCAAGTTGATCATTGGATCACTTGAGAGGAGTTGAGTGCAACTCTCGTCCGTTGGGATGCCACAACGTGGAGTAGGCAAGTTTTGTACTTGGCCGAACCACGGGATAAATCCTCGTGTCTCTTGTGCTTGTCTTACTGTGTCTATTGTGTTTCACAAGAGCTCTCCTCTCTACTCACTTGATTCCATTGCTCTAACTGTTAATCAAGTTTGTGGTGTTATGTTTTAAGTTTTTACAGGATCACCTATTCACCCCCCCTCTAGGTGCTCTCAACGGGGTCTGCCAGTTTTGGTTTGGCGCAACCCCATTCCGCTCTCCCTCGATGCGCAAGGCCTCACCCTCGGTGGCCGAGGGTACCTCAGGCTGGGCCAAGGTCTCGTCGGGCTCGGGCGTGTCATCGATCTTGACGGAGGGTTGATGTATGTCTTTGGAGAAGTCGTCCGGGGGAACCGTTGTCCGCCCCGAGGCTATTTTTGCCAGCTCGTCCGCAGTCTCATTGTACCATCGAGCGATATGGTTGAGCTCCAGCCCGTAGAACTTGTCTTCCAGGCGCTGAACTTCGTCGCAATAGGCCTCCATCTTCCGGTCGCGGCAGTGGGAGTTCTTCATGACTTGGTCGATGACAAGCTGCGAGTCGCCGAACCCCTAGCTCGACGGTGATGCGCAGCCTGTTAACCAAAGCCTCGTACTCGGCCACGTTGTTTGATACCGGAAAATGGAGGCGCATCACGTAGCGCACATGTTTCCCTAGGGGTGAGATGAAGAGCAGGCCCGCACCTGCTCCTGTTTTCATCAGCGACCCATCGAAGTACATGGTCCAAAGTTTGGGTTGGATCGGAGCTGTTGGCAATTGGGTGTCGACCCATTCAGCCACGAAGTCCGCCAAGACTTGGGATTTTATGGCCTTCCAAGGAGCGAACGAGATTGTCTCGCCCATGAGTTTCACCGCCCACTTACGCTACGTGCTACGCCTCCACTTCCTGGCGTCCAACAATGTGGCTGAGTACGAGGCTCTGGTCAACGGGTTGCGCATCGCCATCGATCTAGGGGTCTGATGCCTCGACGCTCACGGCGACTCGCAACTCGTCATCGACCAAGTCATGAATAACTCCCACTGCCGCGACCCGAAGATGGAAGCCTACTGCGATGAGGTTCGGCGCCTGGAAGACAAGTTCTACGGGCTCGAGCTCAACCACATCGCCCGACGCTACAACGAGACTGCGGACGAGCTGGCTAAAATAGCCTCGGGGCGAACAACGGTTCCCCCGAACGTCTTCTCCCGAGACCTGCATCAACCCTCCGTCAAGACCGATGACACGCCCGAGCCCGAGAAGGCCTCGGCCGAGCCTGAGGCACCCTCGGCTCAGTCCGAGGTACCCTCGGCCCAGCCTGAGGCACCCTCGGTTCGGCCCGAGGTACCCTCGGCCCCCAAGGGTGAGGCACTGCGCATCGAGGAGCGAAGCGGGGTCACACCTAATCGAAACTGGCAGACCCCGTACCTACAATATCTCCACCGAGGAGAGCTACCCCTCGACCGAGCCGAAGCTCGGCGGTTGGCGCGGCACGCCAAGTCGTTTGTCTTGCTGGGGGACGGGAAGGAACTCTACCACCGCAGCCCCTCAGGCATCCTCCAGCGATGCATTTCCATCACCGAAGGCCAGGAGCTCCTACAAGAGATACACTCGGGGGCTTGCGGCCATCACGCAGCACCTCGAGCCCTTGTTGGAAACGCGTTCCGACAAGGTTTCTACTGGCCGACGGCGGTGGCCGACGCCACTAGAATTGTCCGCACCTGCGAAGGGTGTCAGTTCTACGCCAGGCAGACCCACCTGCCCGATCAGGCCCTGTAGACGATACCCATCACCTGGCCTTTTGCTATGTGGGGTCTGGACCTCGTCGGCCCCTTGCAGAAGGCACCCGGGGGCTACACGCACCTGTTGGTCGCCATCGACAAATTCGCCAAGTGGATCGAGTTCCGACCCCTAAACAGCATCAGGTCCGAACAGGCGGTGGCGTTCTTCACCAACATCATCCATCGCTTTGGGGTCCCGAACTCCATCATCACCGACAACGGCACCCAGTTCACCGGCAGAAAGTTCCTGGACTTCTGCGAGGATCACCACATCCGGGTGGACTGGGCCACCGTGGCACATCCCATGACGAATGGGCAAGTAGAGCGTGCCAACGACATGATTCTACAAGGGCTCAAGCCTCGGATCTACAACGACCTCAACAAGTTCGGCAAGCGATGGATGAAGGAACTCCCCTCGGTGGTCTGGAGTCTGAGGACAACGCCGAGCCGAGCCACGGGCTTCACGCCGTTCTTTCTAGTCTATGGGGCCGAGGCCATCTTGCCCACAGACTTAGAATACGGTTCCCCGAGGACGAGGGCCTACGCCGACCAAAGCAATCAAGCTAATCAAGAAGACTCACTGGACCAACTGGAGGAGGCTCGGGACATGGCCTTACTACACTCGGCGTGGTACCAGTAGTCCCTGCGACGCTACCACGCCCGAGGGGTTCGGTCTCGAGACCTCCAGATGGGCGACCTGGTGCTTCAGCTGCGACAAGACGCCCGAGGGCGGCATAAGCTCACGCCTCCCTGGGAAGGGCCGTTCGTCATCGCCAAAGTTCTGAAGCCCGGAACGTACAAGCTGGCCAACAGTCAAGGCGAGGTCTACAGCAACGCTTGGAACATCCAACAGCTACGTCGCTTCTACCCTTAAGATGCTTTCAAGTTGCTCGTATACCTCGTTCCCACGCAAAGTTTAGTCATCAAGGAAGGGTCAGCCTTGCCTCGGCAAAGCCCGACCCTCCCTCGGGGGCTAAAAGGGGGGAACCCCCTCTGCGTCGAAATTTTCCTCGAAAAAAGATCCTTTCTGCCAGAATGCCTTTCGTGCTTTTCGACTACTTCGAAAGTGGATCCTGAAAACGACGGAGTACACGTAAGCAGCCAAGGCTGACCGAGCCGAGGGATTCCTACGCCTCTGGGATACGGATACCTCACTCATCACCTTCTGTGATAAGTAACTCGCGTTCGGATAAGTGATTCCGCGGACCGAACAAGTCTTCACGCTCGAAAGCTCCTCTGCCGAAGCGATTCTTCGGGCCTTCTCGACTGCGTCGGTGACAGAACCCTATGGACGGGCAAGAGTGCGCGTTGAAAGGGAAATGTGCCCTTGGGCCATTTCTAAGTATTTTGGTGATTGAGTGCAAACACAAGTGGTTAAATGTGAAAATATGCCCATTGATGAACAAAGTGCAAATCACAAGTAAAGGTATGTTTCTAAGCCTTAGTACATTAGTTTTGTGTACTAACATCTTGTCTAAGTGTTAGAAACAGGAGAAAGAAGAAAAGAAAAGAAGTGGAGAGTGGCTGTGTACAGCCAAAGGCTGCTTCGGACTGGGGCACCGGACTGTCCGGTGTGCACCGGACAGTGTCCGGTGCGCCAGACCACCACAGAGCAAACCAGCCGCTCTCGGGTTTTTCTCCGGCGACTTCGGCTAAAATTCACCGGACTGTCCGGTGTGCACCGGACTGTCCGGTGAGCCAACGGTCGGTCAGAGCCAATGGTCGGCCGCACGATCGCCGTGCGACACGTGGCCGAGCCAACGGTCGGAAGGAAGCACCGGACTGTCCGGTGTGCACCGGACTGTCCGGTGCGCCAGATCTGCAACGGTCGGCAACGGTCGGCTTCGCCATTTAAGGAAATAAATCGGGCACCGGACAGTGTCCGGTGTGCACCGGACTGTCCGGTGCGCCCGACGACAGAAGGCAAGGATAGCCTTCCAGATGTGCTCTCAACGGCTCCTAGCTGCCTTGGGGCTATAAAAGGGACCCCTAGGCGCATGGAGGAGACAACCAAGCATTCTTTGAGCACTCTTGATCACTCGCACATCAATCTCGCGCACTTGTTCGATATTCTAGTGATTTGAGCTCCGTTCTAGTGTGCTAGTCTTTTGAGCTCAAGTCTGGGTCTTGTGTGTGCGTATTCGCTGTGATCTTTGTGTCGTGTGTGAGTTGCTAATCCCTCCCTTGCTCTGTGATTCTCTGTGAACATCTTTTGTAAGGGCGAGAGGCTCCAAGTTGTGGAGATTCCTCGCAAACGGGATTGAGAAAAGAAAAGCAAGAACACCGTGGTATTCAAGTTGATCATTGGATCACTTGAGAGGAGTTGAGTGCAACTCTCGTCCGTTGGGACGCCACAACGTGGAGTAGGCAAGTTTTGTACTTGGCCGAACCACGGGATAATCACTGTGTCATCTCTGTGATTGGATTCTTGTGGTTATTGTGTTTTGACTCCTCTCTAGCCACTTGGCATAAACTGTGCTAACGCCTAATCAAGTTTTGTGGCTATAAGTTTAAGTTTTTACAGGATCACCTATTCACCCCCCCTCTAGGTGCTCTCAATTGGTATCAGAGCCGTTCTCTTCAAGAAAGGGACTAACCGCCCGAGGAGATGGATCCTAAGGGGAAGGGAATTGTGATCAACGACAAGGAGAAGGAGTCCTTCGTCAACGAGCCAAGGGATGACAAGTCCAATGACTCAGGCTCGGGCCACAAGCGAAAAGATGGGAAGAAGAAGAAGACAAGACGCATCAAGGAGATCGTCTACTACGACAGCGATGAGTCCTCTTCTTCCCAAAAGGACGACGACCACGACAAACAAAGGAAACCGGTTAATTCTAACTTTTCTTTTGACTACTCTCGTATTCCGCAAAGTTCAAATTCACATTTGCTTTCTATTCCACTCGGCAAGCCCCCACACTTTGATGGGGAGGACTACGGATTTTGGAGCCACAAAATGCGTAGTCACCTATTCTCTCTCCATCCTAGCATATGGGAGATTGTAGATAGTGGAATGCACTTTAATAGTTCGGATAGTCCTATATTCATTAATGAGCAAATCCATAAGAATGCACAAGCTACTACTGTTCTTCTAGCCTCATTGTGCAGGGATGAATATAATAAAGTGAGTGGCTTGGATAACGCCAAGCAAATCTGGGATACCCTCAAGATCTCTCATGAGGGAAATGACGCTACCTTGCTCACCAAAATGGAGTTGGTGGAGGGCGAGCTTGGACGGTTCGCGATGATAAGGGGCGAGGAGCCAACTCAGACATACAACCGGCTCAAGACCCTTATCAACAAAATAAGGAGCTACGGAAGCACGCGATGGACGGACCACGACGTCGTCTGACTAATGCTCAGGTCCTTTACCGTTCTTGATCCTCATTTGGTGAATAATATTCGTGAGAATCCCAGGTACACCAAAATGTCGCCCGAAGAAGTCCTAGGAAAATTCGTCAGCGGGCGAATGATGATCAAGGAGGCAAGGTATGTGGACGACGCCTTGAATGGACCGATCAACGAGCCGCAACCTTTTGCTCTCAAAGCCACAGGGAACAAGGAGGCGCTACCCAGCAAGGTGGCGCAAATTGAGGCGGCCGGTCTTAATGAAGAAGAAATGGCCCTCATTATCAAGAGATTCAAGACGGTGCTAAAGGGTCGCAATGGACAGCCGAGCAAGACTAAGACCAAGGGGAAGCGATCATGCTTCAAATGCGGTAAGCTTGGTCATTTTATTGCTAACTGTCCCGATAATGATAGTGACCAGGAAAAGGGAAACAAGAGGGAAAAGAAGAAGCATTACAAGAAGGCAAAGGGCGAGGCGCATCTAGGCAAGGAGTGGGACTCGGATTGCTCCTCGGCCGACTCCGACAATGAAGGACTCGCCGCCACCGCCTTCAACAAATCAACCCTCTTCCCAAACGAGCGTCACACATGCCTTATGGCAAGGGAGAAGAAGGTATGTACTCGCGACTCTACCTATGCTTCTTCAAGTGAGGACGAATCTAGTGATGAGGATGAAGTAGATTATTCATGTTTGTTCAAGGGCTTAGATAGATCTAAGATAGACAAAATTAATGAATTAATTGATGCCTTGAATGAAAAGAATATACTTTTAGAAAAGCAAGAGGATTTGTTGTATGAAGAGCATGATAAATTTGTTGAGGCACAAAAATCCTATACTTTAGAAGTTAAAAGAAATGAAATGCTTTCTTTTGAACTATCTACTTGTCATGAAACCATTTCTACTTTGAAAGGTGTCAACAATGATTTAAATGCTAAATTAGAAGTAGCAAATAAATCCAATTCTTGTGTAGAACATGTTGAAATTTGTACTAGATGTAAAGATTTTGACATTGATGCTTGTAGTGAACACCTAGTTTCAATTTCCAAGCTTAATGATGAACTGGCTAGTCTTAATGCTCAACTTAAGACTAGCAAGAATGATTTTGATAAGCTAAAATTTGCAAGGGATGCCTACACAATTGGTAGACACCCCTCAATTAAGGATGGACTTGGCTTCAAGAGAGAAGCTAAGAACTTAACAAGCCATAAGGCTCCCATTCTCGCCAAGGAGAAAGGGAAGGCCCCTATGGCTAGTAATGTGCAAAAGAACCATGCCTTTATGTATTATGATAGGAGACAAACTAGAAATGCTTATAGGAGTTATAATGCTTTTGATGATTTTGACTCTCATGCCATGTTTGCTTCTAGTTCTTCCTATATGCATGGTAGAAATATGTCTAGGAGAAATGCTATTCATCATGTGTCTAGAAAGAATGTTATTCATGCTCCTAGGAAAGTAGTGAATGAACCTTCTACAATTTATTGTGCTTTGAATGCTTCATTTGCAATTTGTAGAAAGGATAGAAAAGTAATTGCTAGGAAGTTAGGGGCAAAATGCAAAGGTGATAAAACTTGCATTTGGGTCCCTAAGGAAATTGTGACTAACCTTGTAGGACCCAACAAGAGTTGGGTACCTAAGTCCCAAGCCTAAATTTGCCTTGCAGGTTTATGCATCCGGGGGTTCAAGCTGGATTATCGACAGCGGATGCACAAACCATATGACGGGGGAGAAGAAGATGTTCACCTCCTACGTCAAGAATAAGGATTCCCAAGATTCAATCATATTCGGTGATGGGAATCAAGGCAAGGTAAAAGGTTTAGGTAAAATTGCAATTTCTAATGAGCACTTCATATCTAATGTGTTTTTAGTAGAGTCTCTTGGATATAATCTGCTATCTGTTAGTCAATTATGCAATATGGGGTATAACTGTCTATTTACAAATATAGATGTGTCTGTCTTTAGAAGAAGTGATGGTTCACTAGCTTTTAAGGGTGTATTAGACGGCAAACTTTATTTAGTTGATTTTGCAAAAGAAGAGGCCGGTCTAGATGCATGCTTAATAGCTAAGACTAGCATGGGCTGGCTGTGGCATCGCCGCTTAGCACATGTGGGGATGAAGAACCTTCACAAGCTTCTAAAGGGAGAACACGTGATAGGTTTGACTAACGTGCATTTCGAAAAAGATAGACCTTGTGCAGCTTGTCAAGCAGGTAAACAAGTGGGAGGAGCACATCACAGCAAGAACGTGATGACCACTTCAAGACCCCTAGAGCTGCTGCATATGGACCTCTTCGGACCCGTCGCCTATCTGAGCATAGGAGGGAGTAAGTATGGTTTAGTTATTGTTGATGATTTTTCCCGCTTCACTTGGGTGTTCTTTTTGCAGGATAAGTCTAAAACCCAAGGGACCCTCAAGCGCTTCCTCAGGAGAGCTCAAAATGAGTTTGAGCTCAAAGTGAAGAAGATAAGGAGCGACAACGGATCCGAGTTCAAGAACCTTCAAGTGGAGGAATTCCTTGAAGAGGAAGGGATCAAGCACGAGTTCTCTGCTCCCTACACACCACAGCAAAATGGTGTGGTAGAGAGGAAGAACAGGACGCTCATCGATATGGCGAGGACGATGCTAGGAGAGTTCAAGACCCCCGAGTGCTTTTGGACGGAAGCCGTTAACACTGCTTGCCACGCCATCAACAGGGTCTACCTTCATCGCCTCCTCAAGAAGATGTCGTATGAGCTACTAACCGGTAACAAACCAAATGTATCGTACTTTCGTGTATTTGGGAGTAAATGCTACATTCTAGTGAAGAAGGGTAGAAATTCTAAGTTTGCTCCCAAAGCTGTAGAAGGGTTTTTATTAGGTTATGACTCAAATACAAAGGCGTATAGAGTCTTCAACAAATCATCGGGTTTGGTTGAAGTCTCTAGCGACGTTGTATTTGATGAGACTAATGGCTCTCCAAGAGAGCAAGTTGTTGATTGTGATGATGTAGATGAAGAAGATGTTCCGACGGCTGCTATACGAACCATGGCAATTGGAGAAGTGCGGCCCCAGGAACAAGATGAACGAGATCAACCTTCTTCCTCAACTATGGTGCATTCCCCAACCGAAGGTGACGTACAGGCGCCTCAAGTGGAGGCGATTGATCAAGGGGGAGCACAAGGTGATCAAGTGATGGAGGAAGAAGCGCAACCGGCACCTCCAACCCAAGTTCGAGCGATGATTCAAAGGGATCATCCCGTCGATCAAATTCTGGGTGACATTAGCAAGGGAGTAACTACTCGATCTCGATTAGTTAATTTTTGTGAGCATTACTCCTTTGTCTCTTCTATTGAGCCTTTCAGGGTAGAGGAGGCGTTGCTAGATCCGGATTGGGTATTGGCCATGCAGGAGGAGCTCAACAACTTCAAACGCAATGAAGTTTGGACACTGGTGCCTCGTCCAAAGCAAAATGTTGTGGGAACCAAGTGGGTGTTCCGCAACAAACAGGACGAGCACGGGGTGGTGACGAGAAACAAGGCTCGACTTGTGGCAAAAGGTTATGCCCAAGTCGCAGGTTTGGATTTCGAGGAGACTTTTGCTCCTGTGGCTAGGCTAGAGTCAATTCGAATCTTGCTAGCATATGCCGCTCACCATTCTTTCAGGTTGTACCAAATGGATGTGAAGAGCGCTTTCCTCAACGGGCCAATCAAGGAGGAGGTGTACGTGGAGCAACCCCCTGGCTTCGAGGATGAACGGTACCCCGACCATGTGTGTAAGCTCTCTAAGGCGCTCTATGGACTTAAGCAAGCCCCAAGAGCATGGTATGAATGCCTTAGAGACTTTTTACTTGCTAATGCTTTCAAGGTTGGGAAAGCCGATCCAACTCTTTTTACTAAGACTTGTAATGGTGATTTGTTTGTGTGCCAAATTTATGTCGATGACATAATATTTGGTTCTACTAACCAAAAGTCTTGTGAAGAGTTTAGCAGGGTGATGACGCAGAAATTCGAGATGTCGATGATGGGCGAGTTGAACTACTTCCTTGGGTTCCAAGTGAAGCAACTCAAGGACGGCACCTTCATCTCCCAAACGAAGTACACGCAAGATCTGCTAAAGCGGTTTGGGATGAAGGACGCCAAGCCCGCAAAGACTCCGATGGGGACCGACGGACACACCGACCTCAACAAAGGAGGTAAGTCCGTTGATCAAAAAGCATATCGGTCAATGATAGGTTCTTTGCTTTACTTATGTGCTAGTAGACCGGATATTATGCTTAGCGTATGCATGTGTGCTAGATTTCAATCCGATCCTAAGGAGTGTCACTTAGTGGCGGTGAAGCGAATTCTTAGATATTTGGTTGCTACGCCTTGCTTCGGGCTCTGGTATCCAAAGGGGTCTACCTTTGACTTAGTTGGATACTCAGACTCCGACTATGCTAGATGTAAGGTCGATAGGAAGAGTACATCGGGGACGTGCCAATTCTTAGGAAGGTCCCTGGTGTCATGGAACTCTAAGAAACAAACATCCGTTGCCCTATCCACCGCTGAGGCCGAGTATGTTGCTGCAGGACAGTGTTGCGCGCAACTACTTTGGATGAGGCAAACCCTCCGGGACTTTGGCTACAATCTGAGCAAAGTCCCACTCCTATGTGATAATGAGAGTGCTATCCGCATGGCGGAGAATCCTGTTGAGCACAGCCGCACAAAGCACATAGACATCCGACATCACTTTTTGAGAGACCACCAGCAAAAGGGAGATATCGAAGTGTTTCATGTTAGCACTGAGAACCAGCTAGCCGATATCTTCACTAAGCCTCTAGATGAGAAGACCTTTTGCAGGTTGCGTAGTGAGCTAAATGTCATAGATTCGCGGAACCTGGATTGAATTGTAGCATACATGTACTTATGCTTTTTGATCATGTTCCTTTTTGCATTTTGTTGCTTAGTATGGTGCTCAAGTTGTACAAACACTCCCTGGACCTCACAAGTCCGTTGCAAAGTGATGCACATGTTTAGGGGGAGATGTGTTACAACTTGACCCTTTGAGACTAACCATGTGCTTGAGTATGATGATTTAGTCTCGGAGGAGGATTGAAAGGGAAAAGGTGGACTTGGACCATGAACGACTTCCACTGCACTCCGATGAGAGGGTAACTAATTCCAAGTTCATCTCATGACATCTTATTGCCATTTGCTCTTAATTGAAGACTTTGGTAAGGCAATGGGGTTAATAGGCCAAGATTGATCCCGTTTTGGTGCTTGATGCCAAAGGGGGAGAAAATAAAGGCCAAAGTGATAAATGGATCAGCTACCACTTGAGAGATTTTGAAAATAGTAGAATAGAGTTTTTGTTTTGTCAAAAGCTTTTATTGTCTCTTATTGTCTCTATTTTCAAAAGTTGGTTTCTTGTAGGGAAAAGTGTTGATTATGGGAAATAGGGGGAGTTTTTGAAATCTTTGATCAATCTCTTTTGGAATGACTCTCTTTATACTTCAACATGTGTGTTTGACTTAGAGATAGAGATTTGAATTTGATTTGCAAAAACAAACCAAGTGGTGGCAAAAGATGATCCATATATGCCAAAATTGAATAAAACTCAAAGTCAGTTTTTATTTGAAGTGATTTTGCACTTGTTCTAGTTGCTTTATGTTGTGTTGGCATAAATCACCAAAAAGGGGGAGATTGAAAGGGAAATGTGCCCTTGGGCCATTTCTAAGTATTTTGGTGATTGAGTGCAAACACAAGTGGTTAAATGTGAAAATATGCCCATTGATGAACAAAGTGCAAATCACAAGTAAAGGTATGTTTCTAAGCCTTAGTACATTAGTTTTGTGTACTAACATCTTGTCTAAGTGTTAGAAACAGGAGAAAGAAGAAAAGAAAAGAAGTGGAGAGTGGCTGTGTACAGCCAAAGGCTGCTTCGGACTGGGGCACCGGACTGTCCGGTGTGCACCGGACAGTGTCCGGTGCGCCAGACCACCACAGAGCAAACCAGCCGCTCTCGGGTTTTTCTCCGGCGACTTCGGCTAAAATTCACCGGACTGTCCGGTGTGCACCGGACTGTCCGGTGAGCCAACGGTCGGTCAGAGCCAACGGTCGGCCGCACGATCGCCGTGCGACACGTGGCCGAGCCAACGGTCGGAAGGAAGCACCGGACTGTCCGGTGTGCACCGGACTGTCCGGTGCGCCAGATCTGCAACGGTCGGCAACGGTCGGCTTCGCCATTTAAGGAAATAAATCGGGCACCGGACAGTGTCCGGTGTGCACCGGACTGTCCGGTGCGCCCGACGACAGAAGGCAAGGATAGCCTTCCAGATGTGCTCTCAACGGCTCCTAGCTGCCTTGGGGCTATAAAAGGGACCCCTAGGCGCATGGAGGAGACAACCAAGCATTCTTTGAGCACTCTTGATCACTCGCACATCAATCTCGCGCACTTGTTCGATATTCTAGTGATTTGAGCTCCGTTCTAGTGTGCTAGTCTTTTGAGCTCAAGTCTGGGTCTTGTGTGTGCGTATTCGCTGTGATCTTTGTGTCGTGTGTGAGTTGCTAATCCCTCCCTTGCTCTGTGATTCTCTGTGAACATCTTTTGTAAGGGCGAGAGGCTCCAAGTTGTGGAGATTCCTCGCAAACGGGATTGAGAAAAGAAAAGCAAGAACACCGTGGTATTCAAGTTGATCATTGGATCACTTGAGAGGAGTTGAGTGCAACTCTCGTCCGTTGGGACGCCACAACGTGGAGTAGGCAAGTTTTGTACTTGGCCGAACCACGGGATAATCACTGTGTCATCTCTGTGATTGGATTCTTGTGGTTATTGTGTTTTGACTCCTCTCTAGCCACTTGGCATAAACTGTGCTAACGCCTAATCAAGTTTTGTGGCTATAAGTTTAAGTTTTTACAGGATCACCTATTCACCCCCCCTCTAGGTGCTCTCACGCGTAAGCGGCAAGGCCGACCGAGCCGAGGGATTCCTACGCCTCCGGGATACGGATACCTCACTCATCACCTTCCGTGAAAAGCAACTCTCGCTCGCACAGACAATTCTGTTACCGGCGAAAAAGTCTAGATACCCGAAACAGGGGAAAAGAAACGCAGCTTTACAACACGACGATGGTGTGTTTGGGCCTCGGCGGCCGCAGAAAACACACACTACAAGATAATCCGATCCTGCAGGCTCGGATCTTGACAGTTGAAGGGGGCAACAGCACCCTCGGCGTCAACTACACCTTCGGCGAGGTCCGACCTAGCCTCGGACGGCGACGCGGTCCAAGGATCTCCACTCTGAAGGACGACATCATCACCACGCCCAGGCCATCGCCGCCAGGGTCTTCTCCAGGAATCCGGCTCGAGCAGACGGCTCGGTCGGTCACCCCGAGGCCTCGGCCAGTTGTCCCCCGAAGACATCAGCACGGCCCGAGGCCTCGGCAACTCAATTCCGGCGTCGGTCCCACCAGTGGACGACCTGGCCAGGCTCTGGCCGACCAAGTCTTCTTTTTGAGCCAACTCTGCCTCTGTCCGTGCTGACACCGCTACCCCTGGCTTCGGCTCATCGAAGAGCGGCCGAGGGGTTCCTTTAACTAAGCAAGAGAAGCCTCGGACAACAAGGCCGACCGAGCCGAGGGACTCCTACGCCTCCGGGATACGGATACCCCACTCGTCACCTTTGCACGGGGCGACTCACGCTTGGTGAAGCGGTTCAGATAACCAACAGACGAGTCTTAGTGCTCGAAAATAAGGAAAAAACATGGCTCCGCGCCAAAAATACATACATGTTCAGGCCCCGACAGCCGCAATGAACAAAACACCGGCATTCAAGATGCCATTACAAACGGAACCCCGGTTCCACCTCCGCAGGTACGAACAACCCCACACGATTGGGGGGGTCTGCGGAGCAACAGAAGACCGACGAACGGCTCGCCGTCGCCCGCTCCAGCAGTGGCGACGACGACGACTTCTGCTCCGGGGGGCCGAACAGCAGCAGTGATGACCTCAGGGCGGATGCTGCTGCCATGAGGCCCTCGCCCATGCCCTCACTCGAGAGGAAAGGACGGGCAAAAGGCCGTAGAGCTGGAGGTCAGTCCGTGGGCGGCACCGGCTATCTCGTTGGCGAAAGAACCTCTTCCAGCTGCCGTGGCGAAAGGCGGCGCCGGGAGCGGCTCCGGAGCCACTCGGGACAGAGAGCCAGGCACGCGGCAGCTGCCAGCGCCACGAACGGCGAACGCCCTTCCCCCCGATCACTGAGGGAAGGAGCGGGCTGCCGCCCACGCAGGGACCGACCCCAACTCGGCACACTCCCCTCCCCAGCACTGATGATGAAAATCCTTGAAGCTGAGGGAGGGGTAGAGGCCGCAGCCCGGTCTGCTTTTCCCCGCCATCGAACTGGAGGTCACCGTCTGGGTGACCGCCGGCGAGGGGGTGCAGCCGGGCTGCATGATGAAAATCCTTGAAGCCGAACGATGGCTGAAAGGTACTAACTTCCACGAAGTTGCGTTCCTCCAACGACAAGGCGGAAGGATTGCAGGTGTTCCCCATCCGGGGGCTCGGAAGGTGGAAAGACACGATGCATAAGGGAGCGCGAAGACATGGTCGCCTTTCAAGGGGGCCGCCCTCCTTTTAAAGGTGACTCTCCCTACTTGCGTCCCCAGCCGTCGTGGGCTGAGTCTTCTCCAACACGCTCCAAGGTCCTCCCCCTATGGCGCGGGGGCTGGGTCCCACGCGTCATACAAGCTGGCCCAGGGCAGAAGAAGCCAAACCGCCGCGCGTGGTGCATGCAACCGCCCAGTGGTTACAAGCGTCCCTCCACTTTCGCCCAGACCAGCGGGTGAAAGGGCGAGCAGCCATGCAGGCGGCATGCAACCGCGCCAAGTGGGCGCGCCCCTCCGACTTCCAACGCACCCAACATGGAGGCCCGGGCCCACGTGTCATGCAACCGGCGCGCCGGTTGCTACGTGCGAGCAACTGCACCGCCACTCGCGCCACTACCACGCCTCCTCGACTGCGGAACCAGTACCGTGACTCGAGGCAACCCTGCGTACGACCCAGCAGTGCCAGCCAGGCGCGACGGTTAATACAGCCAAAAATGGGCCGGCAGTAATGGCGGTGGCAGGCGGGCAGGAGCAGCGGTCACGTCGTCAGCCAAGCTTACGTCCCATCCAGGGGCAGCGAGAGAACCCTCTCTCACGGCGTGAAGACGGCGCGCCCGTGTTCCATTCCTCGAACGGCTCGCGCACGCACAACGGCCACCTCGCGAACCACTCGCCCCGTCGCATTAACTCCGCGGCGGGACAGGCGGCGCCTCTGGCAGGGGAAGCAAGCGACGCTTCGCCTTCGCCATAATGACTGCGTCAAAAAAGGTACGCCACGTCATTCGATTTCGTATCCTTTTCCTTTTCCTCTTTCTCTCTCTTACAACAGGGACCGGGAAAGGGGGATACCCCGAAAAGGATCCTTCTCCGTGAAGGAAACAGGCTCCGAGCCTCCCTACTGATCAGAGGTTCAAAGGCTGGCCCCTCGGAGGGGTTCAACAGCCGCCTCAGAGCGCTTGGGTTCTGCGCCCACTACTGGTCAGAGGTTCGAAGGCCGGCCCCTCGGAAGGGTTCAACGGCCGCCTCAGGCCACTCGGGCTCCGCGCCCACTACTGATCAGGGGTTCGTAGGTTGGCCCTCGAAGGGTTCACAGCCGCCTCAGACACAGAGCGAGGGATGACCCTGGGTACGTTCGATACATAACCAAGGCTCGGGCTACACTCCCGAGGTACCCTAGGACATTTCCGAGACCAGCAGGAACGATCTTGTAACGGAATCCCATCAGAGGGAGGCATCGAGCCCTCGGACCCCGTCGAAAGGGGACCGGGTCCGATAGATCACCCGCAGGTACTTTTGGGTGCGCCTCCGGGCCTCTAGCCGACCCCTAACAAATGGGGCACGGGCGTCCACTCAGATTACCCGCCAGCAGCTCACCGGAGACACCATGTTCGGCGCCCTCCGAGGGCAACATGGCGCTCCCCCCCCCTCTTCCTTGCGGAAAGGCGACGCAGGGGCGTATGTAAAAAAGTCGAGTCTATCCCTGACCGTCCTCTCGCCCTGTGTAGAGGCTCGGGGGCTGCTCTCGCAAACCCGGCTCCGGCCAGACCGTTGACAGCGTCAACATACCAGCCCAAGAACTTGGGACCCGACCGTGCACCCGGGCTACGGCCAGCTCGCATGAGGGAACGACCAGACCAGCTGAAGCATTGCGCGAGGCATTAAGACCTCGGAGGAGTCAAACCACTCCTCCGAGGCCTCGGGGGCTACACCCGGCGGGTGCGCTCGCGCGCACCCACTGGAACAAAACGCAACCGAGAAAAGGCTGGTCTCCTTGCAAAAAAGTGCGACAAAAGCCTCCAAGCGAGTATTAACACTCCCTTCGAGGCTCGGGGGCTACTGTCGGGGACCATAATTAGGGGTACCCTCAAGACTCCTAATTCTCAGCTGGTAACCCCCATCAGCACAAAGCTGCAAAGGCCTGATGGGTGCGACTAAGTCAAGGATCGGTCCATTCGAGGGACTCGATCACGCCTCGCCCGAGCCCAGCCTCGGGCAAGGGCAGCCGACCCCGGAGGATCTACGTCTCGCCCGAGGCCCCCTCCAGCAACGGACACACCTTCGGCTCGCCCGAGGCCCAGTCTTCGCCAAGAAGCAACCTAGGCCAAATCGCCACGCCAACCGACCAAATCGCAGGAGCATTTAATGCAAAGGTGGCCTGACACCTTTATCCTGACGCGCGCCCTCCGGTCGACAGAGCCGAAGTGACCGCAGTCACTTCGCCGCTCCACTGACCGGTCTGACAAGAGGACAGCGCCGCCTGTGCCGCTCCGACTGCTGTGCCACTCCACAGAGTGAGGCTGACAAGCAGCCAGGCCCGGCCTCAGGCGCCATAGGAAACTCCGCTCCGCCCGACCCAGGGCTCGGACTCGGGCTCAGCCTCGGAAGACGACGAACTCCGCTCCGCCCGACCCCAGGGCTCGGACTCGGGCTCAGCCCCGGAAGACGATGAACTCCGCTCCGCCCGACCCCAGGACTCGGACTCGGGCTCAACCCCGGAAGACGACGAACTCCGCTCCGCCCGACCCCAGGGCTCGGACTCGGGCTCAACCCCGGAAGACGACGAACTCCGCTCCGCCCGACCCCAGGGCTCGGACTCGGGCTCAGCCCCGGAAGACGACGAACTCCGCTCCACCCGACCCCAGGGCTCGGACTCGGGCTCAGCCCCGGAAGACGACGAACTCCGCTTCGCCCGACCCCATGGCTCGGACTCAGCCCTAGCCTCAGCCGACGGTCTCCGCCTCACTCGACCTCGGCCTCGGAAGACAGAATCGACCTCGACCTCGGAGGAGCCTCCACATCGCCCAACCTAGGGCACGGACCGACCACGTCAATAGGAGGCGCCATCATTACCCTACCCCAAGCTGACTCAGGCTACGGGGAACAAGACCAGCGTCCCATCTGGCTCGCTCCGCCAGACAAGTAATGATGGCGCCCCGCACACTCTATGACGACGGCGGCTCTCAGCCCCCTTACGGAAGCAAGAGGACGTCAGCAAGGACCCGACAGCCCCGACAGCTGTCCTTCCGCCAGGCTCCAGCGCTCCTCCGACGGCCACGACACCACACGAACTGGGTGCCAAAACCTCTCCGGCTGCCACGATGGCATGTACTTAGGGCGCTAGCTCTCCTCCACTAGACACGTTAGCACACTGCTACACCCCCCCATTATACACCTGGATCCTCTCCTTGCGCCTATAAAAGGAAGGACCAGGGCCCTCTTACAGAAGGTTGGCCGCGCGGGGAAAGGACGGGACAGGCGCTCGCGTGAGGCCGCTCGCTCCCTCCCGCGTGGACGCTTGTAACCCCCTACTGCAAGCGCACCCGACCTGGGCGCGGGACAAACATGAAGGCTGTGGGATTTCCACCTCTCACGCCCGTCTCCTCCCTTCGCGCTCCGTCTCGCGCCGACCCATCTGGGCTGGGGCACGCGGCGACAGTTTACTCGTCGGTCCAGGGACCCCCCGGTCTCGAAACGCCGACAACCATCATCAAAGTCGTATCATCGTATGAAGCTAGTGACAAAAAAGCCACAATCATTGGAGCCTGGCTGCATGTTTGGACAGTTGGGAAGAAGTGCAATTTTGAAGTTGTCAAATTTTAGTATACAAGAATCTGGTCAAGCTTCTTGTAACGCCATGCTAACCATGGGAGTTTCATTCCATTTATCATTACTTGATCATTGTGGATATCTTTCCAGGTAGTACCGCCAAGGGCTGGACCATATGAATTTGAATCTAAAATGTCTATGCAACGAAGCTGGAAATTGATTGCATATAGAGTCCAGTGACTACGACAGAGCATATGAACCATGATCTGTTAACATAAATTGATAGGATATGACTTAAGAATGATATGAATGTGAAAAAAGAAAGTAAATATAAAAACTGAATATACTGTGAGCAAGATAACAGTGTTTGGTATCAAAAAGGAAACTTATAAAAAAGAAACATTAATATAATCTTACAAACAAGAATGGTTGGGACTCACCAGTTTAACTTTGTTTAGAGCTTCAACTGGAGGAAGGCTACGGACAAGTAAATCTGTAAGAACGGAGGTTGAGAAAGGTTGCGGATTTGAACTATGTTGTTCGAGCTCCTCCATATTCAGAACAGCCTGCATAATAAATATATTGATAAATAAGATATGTTTATACACCAAAATACGAAACATGATAAATGCTTGAAGAGTACAATACAAAAACATTACCCCAACATTGACATTTACTATAAGTGTGTTGCTTATGTTATCTGGATTGCATAATTGATCATCATCACGAATACAATCAATGAATCCCTGCATGAAAAGGTTGTTAAGGCATTTATGAGGCCCAAAAGATTCAACAACATCCAACATAGAACCACCATATCCTCCAAAATCAATAATGGACCTGCCAAAAAAATATATCAACTTGAAGGTCGAATAATTATGGATACTAAATAGAGGATGGGATAAGGGGTGCATACATGCTCTGCTCCATTTGTTGGGAACAAATGAACTTAAGCAATTGGCGAGTACATTGTTCACGTGATACATGACGAGGTTTAGCATCAATTGTTTGACTGTCAATAGTTCTTCTAACCACTTCATTAGTTGCCTAATATGTATATGTGTTAGTATACAATGGCATAAATTTGTATGTAATATGGTATACATATGTGAGTATGATATGAAATGAAAGGGACATAACTTACTTCTGTCAAAGGGGTTTTGTCGAACTTTGGGGCACCAGTGGTGGGAGGATCCTGCACAACAGGATTTTGTCCTTCCTAAAACACAATAAAGTATGTGAATATAATACAACGATATAGGGTAATGCTAATATAACCAAAATATTATGAAGAATATATACTGACAGAATTTCGGGGTGGAGTTACTTCTGTGATAGCAATATTATCGGTAATGGGTGCCTTATGAAAAAATAAATAAAAACATTCAGATATATGAGGGTTACTATAACATATTGTAATTATAAGGATAATCGTTGGGAATAAAATAAAACAAACATTTGATATTGGAGTTTTGTCAAAGATTGGAGCATCCATGACCGATTCTTCGATACCAACGTTTACACCGGATACCTGTATGGGAAACATATGAAGTTGGTGTATATCATCATGTGAACTAGTATGCTCTATTTGATATAGATATGTGTATATGCCTACACCTAAGTTTTTATATGACAAAACTACTGACCTAGTCGGATCCTTTAATATCAGCAATTGGAATCTGAGTGGGGCGATCGTGATGCTGATTATCAGAGGTTCCAACAGGAGGCGTGGATACAGGGTCATTTATTGGTGGCGATGTGCTTGTTGGTAGTTTATCTCGATCTGCACAATAACATGATAAAATTAGTTGCTGTTGATGTGAACCAAAAATTAAAATGTATAGTTATAAAATAATGGTAATGCATGAATATTATTACCAACTAGATCCGCATAATAACATGGTATGTAAAAAATGATAGTTTACATGTAAAATAAAATGAAATTCATCAAACGAGGTATGAGACATATTTAAATCTAATCATACAGGAAAGGTATTGGTGATGATGTAATACAACTGAAGGCATAAGTATTATATAATATGTTGCATAAATTAATCTATAAAAAATATAAAACTAAATGAACTTTAGTTATGCATTATTGGTGAGCTGAATAATGTAAGTGAAAAAGAAGCATAACTATTAGTACATTCATGCTGTGGATCATGCTTCGTCGCAGCCCTTAGAACTTTGTCTATCATTTCTCCAAATGCCTCAGATAGTTCAATCTGCTTGGACACAAGCATGTGATGGCTTTGTTGAAGAGAAGCGCAGTACTTGTCAACCTGCTTGTTATGCGCATCAAACAATGATTCGAACATTGGACGATGCTGGGTGGGTAGACAATTTAGCTTGTTGGCAATCAAATATTCGATGCGTGGGACATATATGTTGAATATCTCAGAAATCGGCCGTTCAGGAGCAATAACATAACAATTCTCTGTGCGGCTACGAAACTGTTTAAATCCCAGTGATAACTGTTAGCGTGTATTGGAACTATAACATCTGTATCAACATCAAAACAAATGTTAATGGCTAACCTCTCCATCACCAAATGGTTCTCCAGGTTGGCGGGAGCCACGTCTGTTAGCCCTAGTCAAATCTTTTATTGTCTCGTTGTCAAAAAACTTGTTCTGAGGTGACGCATGGTGGTGTAAATGGTCAAGGTAATATATCTAAGAACCATATAGACAATAAGCATAAAACTTAAATATGTATGTAATAAATGATTATGTATGCAAATATAAAAATGTTTGAAGTGCATATATGTGGTTGTTAATCAGAAAGTAACTTACAAGAATGATGAGGGAGCATCCATAAACTGTTGCAGTTATGTTTGTTGTGCTCCTCCTGTGCAAAGGACTAGCAGCATCACACAGATCAGTATAGAATAATTGACATCAATCAATATCGGCCATGTGGTCCATATTTGTTGTCATTAGGAACTCATTGTTGGTAATACCCCATGAAGCAGATGGGAACAGTAGCCGATTGAATGAAATCAGAAAAAAGCATCTGATGGATAGCTCATCGTCATTCCCCACAACTAGCATGTCCTGTAGCTTAACGACATCAAACTCATCTTTAGATATGTTTAGATCCCGTCTCAGTTTTGTAGCAGCATCAATTTCACCATACCAATCAGTGAATTCCCTGCCACCTCCAGCGCTAGGCAAACCCAATATGAGTCGAACCGTCTCTTTTGTGATTTTGAATTCTTTTCAGCACCTGGGCATATTGTCTTATCCATCAACCACCTAATAAGAGACCTGCTCTCTAATGCATCCGTACGCAAATAAAAAATACTTTGGAATCCCAACCTAGCAACAGCGTCACGCTGCCGATCACTCATTATCCAAGTCAACACAAGGACATCATACGAGATGCATTGGATGTTCAACTTCTGCTGGAATAAATGGATAGGTATTATTACACAGTGGATAGATACTATTACAAAGAATGAGAATATAATTGTACCTATAGTAATTATCGGATGGTTGTAAATAACTATAGTGTAACAACACTAACAAACAAGCATACCAAATCATATTATAGAATGTAACAATTGGGTATTACAAAAGCATTGATTGTGCACCCAAAATAACAGCTAAACAAAAATAAATATATGCATAGTACCTGAGATCTTCTGGGCGTCATCTGTTTAGGTGAACTTGTTTTCATAATGTTCTTTGTCTTCAAATCAATAGCAGACTTTGAACTGCTTGACTTAATGGAAACTTGTGGGGGTGGGATGTCCGTGTTCAATACCCAAGACTTTTTCTTTGGATGGTTAGTTACTGAACTGGAGGGTGCAGCTGATTTAAAAGTGTGCTTCAATGTTGGAGGAGGCATAAAATCGTCGTCAGACGATGCGGCTGGTGTTGCAGGATGACTTTTTTTCACCCAACAAGCTAGCGCCTTTCTACATAAACGAGTAACTGGTAATGGCGGCTGAGGATCTAGCTACAGCTTGGTCTGGGTATTATCAGCATGTTGGGAGGAGCTGCTAGATCTTATGCGTCTAGAAATATCAACTGAAAACAACTCTTGGCTTGATTCAATAGTTAATCTTTTTGGATTCGATGGAGGACGATCAACAGACTTCGTGATTCAGCAAGCATTGTAACTGTTGACAAATGACTGAATTTAAGGAAAATGGTGTATGAATACATATATGCCATGACCATTTTGCATAGTGTATATAACTGTATTTAATTAAACTACCTTTTCCGGTTACATGCCATAACAGTTAGGAACCATGTATAAATACAATCATAAATATTACCTAACTAGTTCATATAAGTGCAACTAATGCATAATAAAAAATACATATTTTCATCAACTGAATATACAAATAATTAAATAACTAGTTCATATTAAAATACACATTGTGATGAGCTTGAAACATGGATAAAACTGTGTCGGTCTTAAAAATTAAAATGTCATATATAGCTGTATCGATGTGCATATATATCATAAACTGGGGATGTAAAATAAAATCGACGAAATGGGTTGTTTTTTAAAAAATAACCGGCTCGATTGGAGAATGTGGAGACGGATTAAAATCACACATAGCTACAACTCAGGAAAAGATGCGAAATGACTTCACATCGAGAAAAATACCTCAAACGGCGACGGTGTCCTTGAAGTATTTGAAGGTCGAGCGATACCGCGGATCTTCACGAACTGCAATGGCTCTTCAATCGGGGCTCCAAAACCGCAGAGTGATGCTATGGGTGATTTTTTGAAGATAACGCGCCCGATTGGAGAATGTGGAGATGTATTAAAATCACACATAGCTTATAACTGAGGAAAAGATGCGGAACGACTTCAAATCGATAAAAATACCTCAAACGGCGACAGAAACCTCGATGTGTTTGAAGGTCGAGCGATACTGCGGAACTTCACGAACAGCAATGGCTCTTCAATCGGGGCTCCAAAACCGCAGAGTGATGTTGCGGAGATGAATGGCAGCGGCGGAAGTCGAATGGCCAGTCGCCTTGGTCGGACCGCCTCGGTCGCCAGGATTCAGTGGTTTCCTTCCTGTTCCGCAGAGACAGTTGGTAGAAACCCTACCTTCTCGCGCGGGCTTATCGGCCGTGGTTGCGCGAAGACAGTTTTAGACGGTGTCAAACGAGTGGGGTCGCGTGCGTGGCTAACAGACGTGGGTGAGGATATGCTGACCATGTTTGGTTCAACCGGGGGTACATTGACTGGCCTGTGCTTCCTCTATTATTGGAAGACTAGGACTCTCTCTCTATATATATATATATATATACACACACACACAATCCAAGAACCTGTCTGGGAAGATTATTCATCTTTCGGGACACCTAGTTTGGGTCATTATATGACAGCATCGCAAATGTCTTGTGTATGTAACATTTTTTACTTTGGAACCGCTAATGCTCGGTTAAGAAGTGGGGACACGTGTGTGTTTCCTCCTTTGCAGCCAACTTTGATGACATCTCAAATACTACTGAAGTAGTATTCGTATACAAGGTGAAACATCCATGTGGAACGTGCAAAACTAAAGGCTTATTTCTCCACCATTAAAATGCATGTTTTCTAAACTAAAGATGAAGCATCAGACATTCAATTCCAGACTTGTTGTAAGTGAAATTCATCAGTTTGATCTATTTAGACCACTTGTCTGAAGGATTATTTTTCGAGCGCTGGGTGAACTTCATCTAATATTGGTCTTATTTTTATGTTATGACTAGTGAAAATGGCAAATACGTCTTCTTTTAATGTTATGGCTAGTGAAAATGGCAAATACGGAGTACTTGTTAGCAGCAGCATCTTATAAACATCCACATGTTATGACTAGCGCATTAGACATTCCAAAGATGAATGAAAGATGATCTAATTTAGACCACTTGTCTGCACACAGCTGACTGCAAAACATTCACTCAAAGCATGATTTGACAAATTAAAGGCACAGATGAACTTTGTTCATCAATCATGCTTCTCTCTGTCAGCGTTTAAACAGGTAATCAGAAAATCACTCATGAGTTGAATAATAGCGTTTACCTAGCTATGAGTGATCAGAACTCAGAAACAGTAGAGATTATGAGCAAGCAGAGAGTGCTATGAGTGATCAGAACTTAGAAAGCAAGTGATAGTATTAAGCATCTAGAGAAGAAGACCAGTTGTAATAAGTGAAAATTTACAGTTCCGTTGCCTGAAGATGATTTATTTTAGACCACTTGTCTGAACATCCTAGCTGTTTAGATAGGATGTTTGTATGCTGCACAGCTGCAGCCTAAGTGGAAGGTTAAATGAATTCTGGATGTTCTTCATGTTATAACTAATGTCTCATTTGGTTCCGATGCTCACATCTGGTTCAGTGTTGGAATCTGGGACCTTCCCCGATCCTCATTGCCCCTGAAATCTGATTAGCATGACTTATTTTTTGCTACAATTTCTTTGGATCTTTTTCTTTACATCCTACTAGAACTTGATGCACCTTTAATTGAGGTGTCAGCAAATCCTGGGGATCATTTGCTTGCAGTGCCAAGTTAGCGGTATTTGTATAGGTAAACCCTCTGTGAATGAATGCAGAATTCAGGTTATAGGCTGGATGCGATGTGAGCTTTAAAAGAGATTGCTTTTTAACAAACTGAACACCTGCACTCACAGGTGCTACATAAATAATATGATTTCATTTAGTCGAGTCCTGTATGTTCTAAAATATCCTTAAGCCCTGTGCTAGCATCTTGTGTTTGTTCTATTTCAAAGATGGTTTTTACTGTTCTTTGCTGTATTGCTTCTATGCATATTCTTTAGAGCCGTGTGTTAACTTGTGCTATTGTGCATTGCAGAAGCTAGAAAAGGCGAAAACCGAAGATTGAAAAAGACCAGCAAGCAGTTTTAGAGAGCAGATGAAAGGCGGGCATTTTTGTTGATGTCTTATCTTTCGTGTCAATTGTGTTTTTGCTTGTCCCGTAGACCTTTCAGGATATCTGGAGTGTATCTTCAAGTATGTGATATATATATATACGATTCAAGAACCTGTCTGGGATGATTATTCATCTTTCGGGACACGTCCTGTTTGGATCATTATATAACAACATCGCAAATGTCTTGTGTATGTAACATTTTTTACTCTGGAACTGCTAATGCTCAGTTAAGAAGTGGGGACACGTGTGTGTTTTTCCTCCTTTGCAGCCAACTTTCATGACATCTCAAATACTACTGAAGTAGTATTCGTATACAAGGTGAAACATCTGAGAAAGCATGTGATAGTATTAAGCATCAAACATTCTAGAGAAGAAGACCAGTTGTAATAAGTGAAAATTTTCAGTTCCTGAAGATGATTTATTTTAGACCACTTGTCTGAAGATTAATCGAGGAGATGTCATATATAACACAAGTGACTGCAAAGATTCACTCGAAGTATGATTCCACAAGCCACAAAGCTCTATAATCTGGATAGGATCCTTCACGATACACTAGATCTGATGAACAATTATATACATTAATTCCCATTGCTTCATACAACATCATCTTAATTTCCTGTCAGCATCTACATAGGGTAATCTCGAGTTGTCGATATGAATAACATCAAATAAAGTAAAACAACCATGCATACTGTGAATCTCCCTGTCAAGTGTTTACAATCAGTAGATTTTTAAACGGACGGCACGGTTCTGCTGCTCTGGCTCTGCTCGGCCGCCGGCTCAGCGCATGGTTGCTGCTGCTGCGGCAGCCCCTGCTCCTCATGGTCTCCCAGCATCAAGGTGGCGGCGGGGACCACCTGCACCTGCACGTCGCTGCTCTGCTCGGCCGGTTCAACGCATGGCTGCTGCTGCAGCGGCAACCCCTGCTCCTCATAGTCTCTCAGTATCTCTAGGAAACCTTTCCGATAGACATTGTTGAGCCAGTCGTCGAAGTAGTCGAGCTCCGCCACTGCTGACTCAATGCGTCGACTCTGTTCCTCCTCGCCTCCGGCCATCAGGGGATCCCCGCCTTGTTCATGACCATGAACATAGCAGGGCATCAAGGTGGCGGCGGGATCCACCTGCACCTGCACGTCGCTGCTCTGCTCGGCCGGTTCAATGCATGGTTGCTGCTGCAGCGGTAACCCCTGCTCCTCATTGTCTCCCAGTATCTCTAGGAAACCTTTCCAATCGACATTGTTGAGCCAGTCGTCGAAGTAGTCGAGCTCCGCCTCTGGTGACTCAACGCGTCGACTCTGTTCCTCCTTGCCTCCGGCCATCAGGGGATCCCCGCCTTGTTGATGACCATGAACATAGCTGGGCATCAAGGTGGCGGCGGGGTCCACCTGCACCTGCACGTCGCTGCTCGGCTCAGCGCATGGCTGTTGCTGCTGCTGCTCCTCCCCATCGACATTGTTGATGTTGAGCAAGTAGTCGACGTTGGACTTGCCCAACTCGCCTCCGACCATCCGGGGATCATCCATCGTCGGGTAAGCAGTAGCACCGGTGAAGATGGCGCCGGCGGGGTCCTGCATCTGCTGCACCTGCACGTCGCGGATCACCTTGGTTGGCGGCGCCTCGGGGTGATCGCCTGTCGCCGTCCTCTTGGTATTGCATTTCTTCTTGGCCAGAGACGAGGACGAACGGTGCACCTTGCACAGCACGTGGTCGCCGCCGCCGCCCTGGGTGTCGTCGTACTCGGTCATGTGCCATCCCATCCTGTCGAAGCGATGGCGATGCCGACCCGACGTCCCCTCGTCCTCCTTCTCCTTGCGGCCGTAGGATAAGCTGCAGAACGTGGCGCCGGGCAAGCCCTCCACGGGCTTCGGGCCAGTCTCCGAGTGCCAGCACGTCCCGGCGGTCTCCACCGCGCGCAGCCTGTGCCCGCTGGCCCTTCCCACGCCGTTCTTGTATCGTTTCGGACAGTATAGGTACCACTGCCTGTTGTACCCGTCCTCCGTCACGTCGGTGCCCGGCACCGGCTCCAGGCCGGCGACCAGCTCCTCAGGAGCAGCGGTGTACACGTCCACGTTGTGGATGAAGGCTTTGTCGACGGTTCCGGCGCGGAGGCCGCGCAGGAGGGCGACGGACGCCTCGTTGGTGGCCCGGAAGACGTGATCGTCGGCGGCCATATGCCACCGATCTCCGATCTCCAGGTGGTGATGGTGGATCGGCTAGCGCCTAGCGCGTACGTTCTGTCGCCGCGGGTGGGGGACGATGATGGCTAGCTTCTTGTGTCTACGTAAGTTCTGCACTGCACGCGGACAGGCAGGTAGCTAGGTAGGTGTTTATATACACCTTTACGAGATAAGTCTGACAGCAGAATTTTGAACTGTGAAACAGATCGATCTACTAGATATATAGGAGATAAATCTCGAAATGGTATGGATTTCTGTTTGTGATAGGCTGCGTGCAGTGTATTTCTGTTTGTTTTCTTTTACAAACGATGGATTTCTGTTTGTTTTCTTTTACAGACGATGGATGATTTCTGTTTGTTTTCTTTTACAAACTTTGTAAATTTGTTTTAGACGTCAAAACAAACCATGCATATGCATATGTATTTCTGTTTCTTTATTTCTTTTAGACGTTAAAACTCAAAACAACCACTAGGAAATCATCCTACTCTTGATTTCGGTAGCGTCAATATTAATCTTTATAATGTATTCCCTCACCTTGTTCGGTCCCTTGCTTCTAAAACCTGATTTTTATGTATAGTTTGATTTGTTTTCAAAATTCTACGAGGCCACAAAAGACATCGTATTCAAGATTAAAAAAACATCATAAAATTTTCATTGTTATGTTTTCTACACTAATCATTACGTTCTCTACTTTATTACAAATAATAACACGATTAATTCTATATTTTTTTAAAAAAAAACAAATAATTTTTCTGTTCACTATATACCACACCAAATCTTAAATTAAAGCTCCACTTTTATATATAATTAACTAAATCTCTACTACCTATTAAGCATCAACTATAGCCGTGCACAGCGATACCGTGCTCCCCAACCCCGTCCTCCCCGCTCACGATTCACCCTGCGCTCACCGCATCCACCACTATCTCTGTTGTCACACCCGGATTTCAGGGGCACTATCTCTGTTGTCAAAACTAAATTTAGCTTGAGGGAGGTTTGGCCGGCTAAAGCTTAGTCGACTGAGACCTATCTGGCTGGGTCGTGTCTAGCCAAGGTTTGCTGAAGTAGTCGGATGAGTTCAACCGATAGAGTCCTGGTTGACTAAGGTTTGACCAGCCAACTTGTTGATATTATTTGGTTTGGAGTTTTCCAGAAAACCCAGACTTGGTACCCAATGGATGTGTATGTCGTCTTGTCCGCAGAGCAGTTTCTTAAGCTGATAGGACGCAATGATACGTGTGAGCAGTTCAATTATTGACCTCTGATGCCGTGTTACGATATGTTTTGCAAGAAGTGTGAGTCGGTTAGGGTTTACCACGCAGGGGAGCGCTCATCAGCACAACAGTGAAGGAGCTCCTCCCCGTCTCCACTGCAGGCCACACCTAGTCTACCACCGCCCGGATCCTTCACCATCCGGTCGATCTACATATCTCCTTACTTGATTTAGGAGAGACTGTGACTGGGATTGGGGGTGATGGGGGTAGAGTAAGAGTGGACGGGGGTCGTGTACCTTGCGGGGATGGGCGAGGCAACCACTGTCTCCGAGGAAGGGGGCGCATGCGTTGATGGCACGCAATGTCGGCCGCGGTGGGGGCGAGCGGGGCAGGTCGCAGGGGAGGTGAATGTGCAGTGAGGGGGGAGGCAGGGGCGAGGACGTGTGGTGGAGGCCGGGGGCGCTAGGGTGGGGGCACGGTGTAGCCCTGGTGGACGCCCACACTGAACCCTTATAGAGCAGTAGAGATAGGGCAGGTATAATAGGAGCCCTGGACTTCGGATAATAGGAGACCTGGTCGGTAACGGGGTCAGGGGAGCGTACAGGACCACTGGAACTGAACGCGTGGGTGTTCGACCGGACCGTGACAGGGAACGTGCAGGTTGGACGTCATCGTGAAGTGTGTTATGGGTAAAACGTTGGTCAGAACGGCAAGGGTGTTATCATATGGTAGTGGGCGGAATTATAGGGATTAGATTCCTCATGCAGACGTGGATTCAGTTAATTGTGGCCGCGGAATTTATGGATCTTCCATGGAGCATAAAGGTGGAAGGGATAGATAAAATATGGAATAAGATGTTAAAAGATATGGCGTAACACATATACGCTATAAATGTTGTGTATATAGTATATACCATTTGGTATAAAACTTTGAGTTAATATGGCGTAAATAGTGATTGAGGGATATTTGGATTCTAGGTGACTTGCTCCATTATCGGTAACAGTTTGAAAAAAGTGGAAATACCCTGGAAAGGGGGATGCGGTTACACGTTTAGTGTAGCATCCATCATTGTCTTCATATGAAAAAACATAAGGCTTCAGACTGCATCAATCGTTGGCGGTGGAGATGGCCAACTCTGGATAATCGCCGGCGATGGCAGGAGATGGAGTTGTGATTCGTCAAGACACTGAGGCAGTCGTTGATGGTAACTTAATGGTTACACCACCTCATGTTCTAATGGGGCCTCGAATCAACGAGATAAGCAATGGGGAGGAAGGAGAACATCGGATTCGACCTCCGATGTCCAATATTAGCTCCCGGGAGATGGATACACCTCAAGTACTACATTCACATGTAGGTTCAATTGTTGTATTTGATAGTTGTTTGAGTAGATTGTTATGAGCATAATCATTTGTACACTCTACATTGTCAATGAATTACAGCGAACAACCATTGATCCGAATATAGTTCCAATAGTAGGGATGACTTTCAAGGATATTGATGATGCATATAAATTTTATAAAAGGTAAGCATATGAAGTTGGATTTCCCTTGAAAAAATATAGGGACAAGACGTTCAGTAAGTGGATAAATTGTTCACGTGAAGGAAAAAGTGCACCTAGACCAAATGAATACACCTAGGTTGAGGAATAGGAATTCTGGACGTACGCAATGTAAGGCTGGAATCAAATTAAAAATATGATGATGGTAAAAAATGTGGTAGCTGCAAATATTGAACTAGTGAGCATAATTATGATTTCATCACTGACGAAGCAGAGAAACAACATCTACGTTGCAACAAAAGTCGGGATGCAGAATTCATAAATTTTGTTGATGCAATGCATGATAGCCGGGTGCCCCAGCATTGCATAGTTATATCAGACATGCATGATGGGCCAGAGAACGTACCAGTAACTGCTCAAGATCTAAAAAAACATGTAAGAAATATTTGTTTTGAGTTTATATATATGGATTGGCATAAATATTAGTATATGAAATATATTTATGATTAATTGATGGTAGTTTTTGGGTAAAACATTTGTAGGAGGGCAACAAGGATACGAGAGAACTGTGCTAATGATGTAGCTAAACTTCTATCTTTCTTTACGGCATGCAAGAAATAGAATCCACAATTCTTTTGTGATTTTCAGCTAGACAAGGATGAAAAAATAGTGAGTATTTTTTGGTCACATGCAAGTATGCAGGGGAATATGTAGATTATGGTGATGTTGTGACCTTTGATACAACACCCAAGACCAATCTATATGATAAGCCACTGGGCATGTTTATTGGAGGTAACAGCCATCTGGAATGTACTGTGTTTGGCTTTGTGTTGTTGGGAGATGAGACCGTTGAAACATTTGAATGGGCTTTCAATGCATTCAAAACATGTATGGGATGCGAGGGATCGAGAGTTATGCTGACAGGTATGTGGTATGCGAATTTGTTATGCTAATTCGTCATGAAATTAAAATTAAATGAATGTGTTGTGATCGTTTGCAGATCAAGATCCTGCAATGCCAATTGCTCTGCGAAATGTATGTAATACCCAAGTTGTAAAGGATAAGAAATGGAAATTATTTCCTATATATGAGTTGCCTCTACATATAAACACATGTGAACACCCCATTTAAAAGTAAATAATTAATAAATGATATCACTAAATTGTGCATCATGTTGGCTTTTGTTTGTATGTGCATTTAATAATAATAGTAGTCACATTAATAGAAATAAATTAATCTCCAAACTTGAGAGTTAATGACTAACTTGAATACTTGGAAATGAGAAATAATCAAGAAAGAGGAAAGGAAATAAAATATTATATACAGAAAATAAATATGTAAATAAATACATATTCTTCTTGCACTAGGAGTTGAATTTGTACATTTGGCTCAATGGTGAAACTCATAGCAAAATTCAAATTCACATTTGAAATCAAGAAAATAAAAAGGAAAAGAAATAAAAAAATTTTAAAAAAGAGAAAAGAGATAATAGCTGGTTTGGGTCGCGGGTGTCAATTCGGCCCAGGAACGCGTTTCCACGCGCGCAGCCCAAACCTATATAGTATGTAAAGATAAATATATATTCTTGCAGATAGTAATGTATGAAATGAATATATGATACAATTGACTACAACGAATGTTATAATGCAGGATGATCATAATATTGTGACCGGATGTGGATCTGCGTTAGAACTAGTTCCAGTTGGGAAACAGGTAAATATGCAAAATTTATAGAATTTGTGAGTAGTATGGTTATGGATATGATACAATGACATGGTGATAGATTTAGGTTATGCTATATAGGTCGACAACAGTAACATGCATCAGTTGGTGTGTGATACAAGTTCTCCGTTGCATGTATCACACGACCAAATCGAACAGTTGGGTACATCCACAGAAGCTAAGAAGGTTAGCCTTAATTATTGTTGTTTATTAGTATTACACATGCAATGTTTATTTATATAGGTATAGTAATGAATATTGATTTTATATGATGCAGAGGTTGGATTTTAATGTGGATGTTATAAACCTGGGTATGCTGGATCGAGCAAAACCAAAAGGTCGAACAATAAAAAATACAGAAGAAAGGATTCTGAAACTAGGTGCCAAAGGAGAAAAAAAGAAGAATAGGAGATGCCAGCTATGTGGAATTGCAGATGGACACAACAACATGACTTGTTTGTCTCTGGAAGAGAACATAGCAAGACTAGCCACACTGGCAAATCGAAAAAGAGGACGTCCACCGGGTTCAAGAATCAATAGTAAAACAAATGTTCCACAATGGAATGAAACCTCCACGACAAAAAACATCGTATGGTTGAAGAAGAAGACAATGAATCAACTGGTGAACAGATGGGTATGGGTGAAGAATTAGATGTGGGAAAATAGTGTGGTGACGTAGTAATTGTTTGTAATAGAACAATGACATCAACTTCTATTGCATGAGTGCATTATATAATGTCATCATTTGAGTTATGCAAATGTAGTTATAAATAATGCTTGAATGTAATGAAAAAGCATATCAAATAAAAATAATATGGCGTGATTAGATGTCAAACAAGGACAAACACATATTACATATAAGATGTGATCATCATAAAAAGTAGACTGGATGTGCATAACAGTACCATATAGGTAACAGTCATACTTCCAATGTCATACATTGAAGATAGAGCAAACTGAACATGATTGTCTGGAATGTCTGGAACTAGAACTAAGCCAACACTTGACATAATGATTAATAGTTTGACAAACTTGACATAAATGGCATAGACACTTGGCACACTTGACATAACTGACATCAGAAATAGCATAGCGGTTTTACACACTTGACATAAGTATGATAAGAAGTAGCATAAACACTTGACACACTTGACATAAGTGTCATGAGAAGTAGCACAGACATTTGAAACACTTGACATAAGTGTCATGAGAAGTAGCATAGACATATTGTAGATTCCATACGGAATGATGTTCAGCTATGATAGCTAAACCTTGGCTTTTAAACAACGTCGTTTCCTTGGAACATATTTGAAAGGGATTAGTTCTGCAGGGAAGGGGTAAACCCTGTTGTTGCCATGAAAGGTTAGGTAATGTAAAACAAACGCATGTTGGTCCATTGGTTCGTCCTGCATTTGTCATAATAGTTCTATTAATGGTTAGAAATTGTATTAATACTGATTTTATGCAGTAACAAAGAAGCAATTTAGTAATGTACCGGTACAACAATTTCTGATACATCACCATCATCAAAGTCGTATCATCGTATGAAGCTAGTGACAAAAAAGCCACAATCATTGGAGCCTGGCTGCATGTTTGGACAGTTGGGAAGAAGCGCAATTTTGAAGTTGCCAAATTTTAGTATACAAGAATCTGGTCAAGCTTCTTGTAACGCCATGCTAACCATGGGAGTTTCATTCCATTTATCATTACTTGATCATTGTGGATATCTTTCCAGGTAGTACCGCCAAGGGCTGGACCATATGAATTTGAATCTAAAATGTCTATGCAACGAAGCTGGAAATTGATTGCATATAGAGTCCAGTGACTACGACAGAGCATATGAACCATGATCTGTTAACATAAATTGATAGGATATGACTTAAGAATGATATGAATGTGAAAAAAGAAAGTAAATATAAAAAACTGAATATACTGTGAGCAAGATAACAGTGTTTGGTATCAAAAAGGAAACTTATAAAAAAGAAACATTAATATAATCTTACAAACAAGAATGGTTGGGACTCACCAGTTTAACTTTGTTTAGAGCTTCAACTGGAGGAAGGCTACGGACAAGTAAATCTGTAAGAACGGAGGTTGAGAAAGGTTGCGGATTTGAACTATGTTGTTCGAGCTCCTCCATATTCAGAACAACCTGCATAATAAATATATTGATAAATAAGATATGTTTATACACCAAAATACGAAACATGATAAATGCTTGAAGAGTACAATACAAAAACATTACCCCAACATTGACATTTACTATAAGTGTGTTGCTTATGTTATCTGGATTGCATAATTGATCATCATCACGAATACAATCAATGAATCCCTGCATGAAAAGGTTGTCAAGGCATTTATGAGGCCCAAAAGATTCAACAACATCCAACATAGAACCACCATATCCTCCAAAATCAATAATGGACCTGCCAAAAAAATATATCAACTTGAAGGTCGAATAATTATGGATATTAAATAGAGGATGGGATAAGGGGTGCATACATGCTCTGCTCCATTTGTTGGGAACAAATGAACTTAAGCAATTGGCGAGTACATTGTTCACGTGATACATGACGAGGTTTAGCATCAACTGTTTGACTGTCAATAGTTCTTCTAACCACTTCATTAGTTGCCTAATATGTATATGTGTTAGTATACAATGGCATAAATTTGTATGTAATATGGTATACATATGTGAGTATGATATGAAATGAAAGGGACATAACTTACTTCTGTCAAAGGGGTTTTGTCGAACTTTGGGGCACCAGTGGTGGGAGGATCCTGCACAACAGGATTTTGTCCTTCCTGAAACACAATAAAGTATGTGAATATAATACAACGATATAGGGTAATGCTAATATAACCAAAATATTATGAAGAATATATACTGACAGAATTTCGGGGTGGAGTTACTTCTGTGACAGCAATATTATCGGTAATGGGAGCCTTATGAAAAAATAAATAAAAACATTCAGATATATGAGGGTTACTATAACATATTGTAATTATAAGGATAATCGTTGGGAATAAAATAAAACAAACATTTGATATTGGAGTTTTGTCAAAGATTGGAGCATCCATGACCGATTCTTTGATACCAACGTTTACACCGGATACCTGTATGGGAAACATATGAAGTTGGTGTATATCATCATGTGAACTAGTATGCTCTATTTGATATAGATATGTGTATATGCCTACACCTAAGTTTTTATATGACAAAACTACTGACCTAGTCGGATCCTTTAATATCAGCAGTTGGAATCTGAGTGGGGCGATCATGATGCTGATTATCAGAGGTTCCAACAGGAGGCGTGGATACAGGGTCATTTATTGGTGGCGATGTGCTTGTTGGTAGTTTATCTCGATCTGCACAATAACATGATAAAATTAGTTGCTGTTGATGTGAACCAAAAATTAAAATGTATAGTTATAAAATAATGGTAATGCATGAATATTATTACCAACTAGATCCACATAATAACATGGTATGTAAAAAATGATAGTTTACATGTAAAATCAAATGAAATTCATCAAACGAGGTATGAGACATATTTAAATCTAATCATACAGGAAAGGTATTGGTGATGATGTAATACAACTGAAGGCATAAGTATTATATAATATGTTGCATAAATTAATCTATAAAAAATATAAAACTAAATGAACTTTAGTTATGCTTTATTGGTGAGCTGAATAATGTAAGTGAAAAAGAAGCATAACTATTAGTACCTTCATGCTGTGGATCATGCTTCGTCGCAGCCCTTAGAACTTTGTCTATCATTTCTCCAAATGCCTCGGATAGTTCAATCTGCTTGGACACAAGCATGTGATGGCTTTGTTGAAGAGAAGCGCAGTACTTGTTGTTGGGGGCCTTCGTCCTCCGAAGGTCCTCAAAAACATGATTTGACAATATCTTCCAAGTGAAATGTATGAACAGATACCTTCGGACCCAGATTGTGAACATGAAGTACGATCATGACGAAGCTTAAGCTAGACGGAGGAAGATTGAGATGGACGGGCTGATCACCAAGCCGTACGAGGGATGGTGCGTAGCCGAAGCTATGCGCAGGGGAGCTTCGGCATAGTGACAGAAAAGGGGAACCGACTTAAAGATGAAAAGACTACTTAGGCTTTGACAGATCCTCATAAGTCATTAGCAAATGTAGTGGACATGAATGTAATTTTACATGGGCTGCGTCCCACGTCTATAAATAGATGAACAGTACTCCCGTACTGTTCACGCGGACTGGGCATTTGCTTTTGCGTCACATTTGTATTTTCATCTCCTTCCAAGCCGAAGGTACATTTGTAATTCGATATTGTCCCTATTTTTCTATGATGATATAAAAAAGCTAAATTGATGATGTTATATGATTATTCATGCTATCTTTTATGTTTCATATGCTTCGTCTTTCATTAATGTATACTGTGATGATGAAGGTTCGTCCTTCATGACCTTCGTCTGGAGATCGTTATATCCTAAGGGAAATGATGCTTCAAAGGACGAAGGACTTTATCGCTTAACATTCTCTGTGTTGCCTTGTTCTTAACTCATAGCACTTGAGAACAAGTCCCCAACATTGGCGCCCACCTCCGGTGAACTCACTTCCACTTCGAGTTTTTTGAACACCTTCGGAGGCCATAGACCCTTGCTATGGCACCGAAGAAAGCTTCAGCGACTGGGGCTGCAGCTCTGCAACCGCTGGACCCTAACCAGGAAACTGTCTCTCTTCGGGAGGCCCGAAGCCAGAAGAGGAAGGCCGTCAGCCCGACGCTTCAGGAGGATGAGCTAGACCAAGAAATCAGGGATATGGAGATGCTACATCAACAGGTGCAGAGGAAGAAGGAGAAGATGGCCCGACTAGCTGAGTTGCAAAGGCAGATAGACGAAGCCTCTGAGGAAGTTCGCCATCTTTCTCACGATGAGCAGAACCGAAGGCCTCAGCAGAAAGACCTTCATCAGGAGGGCTTCGTCAACGAAGATGACTGGTATGACAATTTCCATCAGGGAAATTTTGTTTTCGATGATGCTTCTCCTCTGTCCACTGAACTGCAGGCTACACCTTGGCCCTCGTCCTATAAGCCACCCCAACTTCCCATCTTCGACGACCATTCAGACCCGAAGCAGTTCTTGATGAGCTACGAAGCGACAGTGTCTTCGTATGGTGGCAATGCTGCAGTCATGGCAAAATCTTTTGTTATGGCTGTCAGGAGTGTTGCTCAGACCTGGTATTCCTCCCTTCGACCAGGAACAATCACTTCATGGCAGAAGCTGAAGGATATGTTGTTAACCAGCTTTCAAGGGTTTCAGACGAAGCCGGTCACTGCTCAAGCCTTGTTCCAGTGCACTCAGGATCATGAAGAATACCTTCAGGCGTATGTCAGAAGGTTCTTGCGTTTGAGGGCGCAGGCACCAACGGTGCCCAATGAAATTGTCATCGAGGCCATGATCAAGGGGCTTCGTCCTGGACCTGCAGCTCAATATTTTGCTAGGAAGCCCCCTCAGACTCTGGAGAAGCTGCTCCAAAAGATGGACGAGTACATTCGTGCCGACAATGATTTTCGCCAAAGAAGGGAGGAGGCTTTCAGATTTTCTGAGATGACCAGGGGCTTCGGAGGAAGATTCTATCCGAGGCATGTCAGGTCCATCCATAACTCTACTCAAAGTGATGATAAGGGGAATCAGCAGCACAGGCCGCAGCCCTCCTCACAGGCTTCGGGGCAACAACAAAGCTTCTTCTGGCCACCGGCTCCAAGAGGAAGAGGCGCCAGGGGCTTTGGCGGAAGATTTGGAGATCAACCAAGGAGAATATTTTGCTTGTTTTGCGGTGAAAACAAGGGCCATACCACCAGGATGTGCCATGTTACCATCCAAAAGCAAAAGGAGATAGCCGAAGCTGCAGCACAACACGCTCAGCCGAAGCAGGTCATGCATACTGCTTCGTGCCATGTGCCTTACATCCCAGAATACGTAGGTAACCACCCTGCAGTTTCTGTTGCTTCGGCAAGTCAACCTCAAGCTTCCTGGCAACAACCTCCACCTCCACTACCGCTGCAACAAGGCCAACAGCCAGAAGGGAGCCAATATGCTCCACACCAAAGGGACTTCAGAGAGCAGTCCGAAGCTCGTACAGTCAACAGCACCGTGCCGGAGTCAAAGCACATTTATTGACAAGTATCCTACCTTGATAGCAGTCTTTTCCATTTAGTTCTATTTTCTGTATAATAAAGAACATTTCGATTTTCATGTAATGGTTTTGTGGTTGGTCATAAGGGAAATCTATTTTCTCCGAAGGCTTAAGTTGCTGAAGCTTGAAAGTTTGCGGAGGACCTTCGAATTATTAAAAATCCTTCGAAGTAACAAAAAGTCGTTCTAAAGAACGCAGAGTAAGTTGCTGAAGTTACAAAAAGCCGTTCCAAAGGGAGCGCAGTGTAAGTTTTTTGCTCCAAAGACGTTCCTAAGGGAATGCAGAGCATACAGCGAAAAGTCAACGCTGATACCGCCTAAGTAAAAGGCGAAGAAGCTCCAAAGACGTTCCTAAGGGAATGCAGAGCTTATACCGCCTAAGTAAAAGGCGAAGAAGCTCCAAAGACGTTCCTAAGGGAATGCAGAGCTTATACCGCCTAAGTAAAAGGCGAAGAAGCTCCAAAGACGTTCCTAAGGGAATGCAGAGCTTACAGCGAAGAATCAGCGCTGATACAAAAATATTGTGTGGGGATATGTGTGTATCTTTCGGAACAAATGTCATCTACGTAACATAACATCATCACATCATTTTGCATAGCATAAGCATCATACATCATGTTGCATATGGCACAAGAAGGGGACACAATATTGATCTTCGGAAGTATGCTTTGAAAGAGTGAAAATCGTGTTGTCACAAGGAGACACAATCTTCATCTTCGGAGTATAGCTTCGGAGAATGTTTTCACGAAGCTTGGATATTCTTCATCTGAGCACTATGGACATTGTTGTACATAAAAATTTTTCTTCACGAAGCATGAAAAGAAGGGAAGGTGTTTTTTCGCCGAAGGCTCAAAAGCGGTACGTATGTAAAGTTTCATGCATCGTAAAGAATTGAATAATGAACAGAGACTTGTATATTACATTCAAATGTACCAAATATTACATAAATCACACTTCAACTGTTTTTCTTAATAACACCTAGTCTTCTCTTAATATTACTTCGGCAGCCTCATTTAGAAGCTGTTCAACAACTTTATCCATGATAGTTTCGGCCATTTGTTTAATTTCGTCATCCCCTTTTGTGTGAGGGTCAACAAACGATCCAGCAGGTTCTGAGGGAAGAGAATATTTTTGCATTACTATTACAAACCGCGAACAAAGTTTGAAATAAAAATTACAACACGATACAAACTATTAATTAATACCTAATTGACCTTCGGGCTCTGCGCTCTTTTCAGCAGCCTTAGCCACTTCTCTAGCATCGTGAATGCCCTTTTCACTTCTTTGAATAATTTCTCCTGCCATTTCTCGGCCACCATTATCCCAGACGTCGGTGAAAAATTTTCCACCAACTTGGCTAGCTTCGGTCGAGGGGTCTTTAATATCTTCAGCGGATAAAGTGGCTTCGGATTGCGCAAGCAGCTTAATATGATCACAACCTTTCTTCTCTAGAACAGTAGCAATTCCTCTGGCGCCCGAAAATGCGCAGATATCACCGCGGCTGCTCAGGATTTCCTCGAAAGCTTCTGCTTCATGACTAATCCATTCCAATGGACCTTCGGGATTGCCTCTGGAGAAACTTTCTTCACTAGAAAATGCGCCAACACTGGCGAAGCTGGATTTTATCTTTTTGACGCATTCTATAGATTTAACATAGCATTTCCTCTGGGATGCACGAAGCTCCTGAGTACTTAACTCTAAATGATTAACCAACTGATCACTAAGCTCTCGTTTTGTTTCTTCAAGCGTACGTTCCTCTTTAGCTCTAGCCAGCTGTTTCTGAAGATCTTTAATCTCACGTTTTTGGGCTTCGGCCTGGATCTTTGAGGCAGCTTCGTCCTTTTTTACCTTGTCTACCAATGTAAGCAAAATTTTATCCTTTTCCAGAGCTTCGTTTCTCAGTTTAATAACTTCTGACCGAAGGTTGTTGAACGCAATTTCATAGCTCTCATCTTCGGCACTCTTTTGTGCTCTTAATGCGTTGCTTAGGATTAAGCCCTATATATAAAGACTTGGCATAAGAATAAAAGAATAAATTACGTATTGACACCTATCAATTTCAAAACGTCTAATTCCCATACCTTTAGGCTGTTATACGCAAGACTGTCCGCGAGATCCTCCTTCGTCATAGCACATAATCCAGCTTCGAGCTTCGGGAACCCCATACTTCTAGCCATCTCTCGGCAGACAGATAATTCTTTGTTATCAGGGAGGCAGTATAGGAAGTCATCCTCATTTGTCCCATTGAACACCACTGCTCCCTTTGGATATTTTAACTCTTTGGCATAGTGATTGGCTTCATAAGTCTCTTCTTCAGATAATTTTTTCCCCGAAGCATGTCGTATGATATAATCGCATGTGCTGGCAGGAGCTTCGGGGACGGCAGTGTCAATCTTCTCAACCAAAACTGGTTCTGATGTTTTTTCGGTTTCCAAAGATTGTTCCTTGGTGGGCTCTGAAGGCCCAGCTTCAGCTTCAGCTTCAGCTTGTTGCTTCGAAGTTTCAGTAGACGCTTCAGCAAGTTCAACAGTCTTCTTTGGAGTTGTGCTTGAAGACATAATTGTCTCCAAGACATCTAGTACGTTCACCATTCTTTTTCTTTTTGGGGTCACCAATGGGCCCTTTTGGATTTTTCTTGTTTCAGCATTCGCTGAAGGACTTAAGATTTCCAATATTTTTTGTCCTTCAATTCTCGATTTTTCCGCCTTCTCTGCTAAAGGCGCTTCAGATTTCTCTTCTATCTTCGGCACTGGAGCTGGTTCTGTAGCTTCAGAGGCCAAGGAAACTTCACCAATGAATTCTGGCACTGTGGCCGGCTCAATAAAGCGCGCTCGGTGGGTGAGCACCTTCATCTTTTTCCTTTGCGGCGCTGGCTCATTAGTGGCACTTGTGGTAGTTTCTGTTGCAGAAGAAGTATTCTTTCTTTTGCGACCCAACACCGGATAGTGATAGTCAGGGTAGACAAACCCAACTGCGTCAAATACCCGGTTGAGTCTTTTCTTCTTTCGGCCTCCGAAGGCTGCTGATAATGCAGTGTTCTCGGCCTTCGAATATGCCCCAAGCAGTTCGTCACTTAATGTTTCAATGCTTTTCAACCAGTCGTCATCAGGTTCAACAAATTTATCCCCGTATTTGAATGTGTATTTTAGTCTGACCAGTCCGCCTTCGTCGGACTCCTTGATGGTCTCCTTCGGCATTTCCCACTTTCCTGCAAGTGGCCACACCCTGAAGGCAATGTGTTCTTGAATCAAGTCCCTTGTCCCAATAAAAGAGCAGACTACGCCGAAGGCTCTTTGGCATTCCTCGGCTGCTTCATCCATTGTAACCTTCGGCCTTCGAAGTCCGAAGCGTTGCCAGATGGGGCGCATAATGATACTCTTGACATCTTCTTGCGTTGTTAGGTCATTCTTTACATAGAACCATTCAGTCATCCAGGCTCCGGGCCATCTCTTCCGAAAGGTCGGCACAGGGCAGCTTGACCCGGAGCGGGCAACGAAGCTGTAACACCCAAAGTTGTTGTGATATTGTTCTTTCCCCCAGGGCTTCGTCTCATATAACAACTCATGAATGTTGCAAAAGCTTTTGGCATTTGGTTCTAAACCTTGGCTTCTCGCAGCCCAGACAAACATCCCCATTCTTATGATAGCTTCGGGAGTAATTTGATGAAGGTAGATTTGAAATATTTTCAGAACTTCAACAACAAAGTTGCTCAGGGGGAATCGAAGCCCAGCCTTGAGAAAGCTTCGGAAGATTACGACTTCATCTTCTTCGGGGGTGGGAGAAGTTTTTTCTCCAGCATCAGCTCTCACAATAGATATATCTTGAAAATATCGGCCCCTCATATTATCAATATGACTCTGCTTAATGGAGGTTTTCCCGAAAACCGCGTGACTTGGCCGCCATGGCCGATCTTCGGACTCTTCCCCACCACTTTCTACATCGTAACTGTCGCTGTCACCAGTATCTTCAGACAAGCCTTCCAGTATCTCCTTGGTAATTTTTTCCGTATTGGTCTCCGCCATCGCTATAAGGAACCCCAGGTTCTTCTCTTCAGAGAGACTCAGCTTCATCTCAGGACCGGCCTTTTTGTCTTCAGACATCTTCGGAAAAGCTAAAAACTGTTTTCAAAGCCGAAGCTTCAAAACTAAAAGCTCAGTAAATTTTTGCGCGCAAGAGATAAAATTGAGTAAGCAGGGGCAGATGGCAAGTGTGCGTACCAAAATGAGTTTGTGGTATGATCTTATTTATACGCCCAGTGCGTTGAAAGTTGAAAGACCCACTTGTCAGTGAATCTTGCTATTCTAGCAAGTGGAAGGTGTTTTTTCGGACCTTCGGCTTAAGGCCTTCGTCCATATCGCAATCTAAATTTATCATTAATAAATTAATATTGCGAGGGGCTACTGTTGGGGGCCTTCGTCCTCCGAAGGTCCTCAAAAACATGATTTGACAATATCTTCCAAGTGAAATGTATGAACAGATACCTTCGGACCCAGATTGTGAACATGAAGTACGATCAGGACGAAGCTTAAGCTAGACGGAGGAAGATTGAGATGGACGGGCTGATCACCAAGCCGTACGAGGGATGGTGCGTAGCCGAAGCTATGCGCAGGGGAGCTTCGGCATAGTGACAGAAAAGGGGAACCGACTTAAAGATGAAAAGACTACTTAGGCTTTGACAGATCCTCATAAGTCATTAGCAAATGTAGTGGACATGAATGTAATTTTACATGGGCTGCGTCCCACGTCTATAAATAGATGAACAGTACTCCCGTACTGTTCACGCGGACTGGGCATTTGCTTTTGCGTCACATTTGTATTTTCATCTCCTTCCAAGCCGAAGGTACATTTGTAATTCGATATTGTCCCTATTTTTCTATGATGATATAAAAAAGCTAAATTGATGATGTTATATGATTATTCATGCTATCTTTTATGTTTCATATGATTCGTCTTTCATTAATGTATACTGTGATGATGAAGGTTCGTCCTTCATGACCTTCGTCTGGAGATCGTTATATCCTAAGGGAAATGATGCTTCAAAGGACGAAGGACTTTATCGCTTAACATTCTCTGTGTTGCCTTGTTCTTAACTCATAGCACTTGAGAACAAGTCCCCAACACTTGTCAACCTCCTTGTCATGCGCATCAAACAATGATTCGAACATTGGACGATGCTGGGTGGGCAGACAATTTAGCTTGTTGCCAATCAAATATTTGATGCGTGGGACATATATGTTGAATATCTCAGAAATCGGCCGTTCAGGAGCAATAACATAACAAGTCTCTGTGCGGCTACGAAACTGTTTAAATCCCAGTGATAACTGTTAGCGTGTATTGGAACTATAACATCTGTATCAACATCAAAACAAATGTTAATGGCTAACCTCTCCATCACCAAATGGTTCTCTAGGTTGGCGGGAGCCACGTCTGTTAGCCCTAGTCAAATCTTTTATTGTCTCGTTGTCAAAAAAACTTGTTCTGAGGTGACGCATGGTGGTGTAAATGGTCAAGGTAATATATCTAAGAACCATATAGACAATAAGCATAAAACTTAAATATGTATGTAATAAATGATTATGTATGCAAATATAAAAATGTTTGAAGTGCATATATGTGGTTGTTAATCACAAAGTAACTTACAAGAATGATGAGGGAGCATCCATAAACTGTTGCAGTTATGTTTGTTGTGCTCCTCCTGTGCAAAGGACTGGCAGCATCACACAGATCAGTATAGACTAATTGACATCAATCAATATCGGCCATGTGGTCCATATTTGTTGTCATTAGGAACTCATTGTTGGTAATACCCCATGAAGATGATGGAAACAGTAGCCGATTGAATAAAATCAGAAAAAAGCATCTGATGGATAGCTCATCGTCATTCCCCACAACTAGCATGTCCTGTAGCTTAACGACATCAAACTCATCTTTATATATGTTTAGATCCCGTCTCAGTTTTGTAGCAGCATCAATTTCACCATACCAATCAGTGAATTCCCTGCCACCTCCAGCGCTAGGCAAACCCAATATGAGTCGAACCGTCTCTTTTGTGATTTTGAATTCTTTTCAGCACCTGGGCATATTGTCTTATCCATCAACCACCTAATAGAGACCTGCTCTCTAATGCATCCGTACGCAAATAAAAAATACTTTGGAATCCCAACCTAGCAACAGCGTCACGCTGCCGATCACTCATTATCCAAGTCAACAGAAGGACATCATACGGGATGCATTGGATGTTCAACTTCTGCTGGAATAAATGGATAGGTATTATTACACAGTGGATAGATACTATTACAAAGAATGAGAATATAATTGTACCTATAATAATTATCGGATGGTTGTAAATAACTATAGTGTAACAACACTAACAAACAAGCATACCAAATCATATTATAGAATGTAACAATTGGGTATTACAAAAGCATTGATTGTGCACCCAAAATAACAGCTAAACAAAAATAAATATATGCATAGTACCTGAGATCTTCTAGGCGTCATCTGTTTAGGTGAACTTGTTTTCATAATGTTCTTTGTCTTCAAATCAATAGCAGACTTTGAACTGCTTGACTTAATGGAAACTTGTGGGGGTGGGATGTCCGTGTTCAATACCCGAGACTTTTTCTTTGGATGGTTAGTTACTGAACTGGAGGGTGCAGTTGATTTAAAAGTGTGCTTCAATGTTGGAGGAGGCATAAAATCATCGTCAGACGATGCGGCTGGTGTTGCAGGATGACTTTTTTCACCCGACAAGCTAGCGCCTTTCTACATAAACGAGTAACTGGTAATGGCGGCTGAGGATCTAGCTACAACTTGGTCTGGGTATTATCAGCATGTTGGGAGGAGCTGCTAGATCTTGTGCGTCTAGAAATGTCAACTAAAAACAACTGTTGGCTTGATTCAATAGTTAATCTTTTTGGATTCGATGGAGGACGATCAACAGACTTCGTGATTCAGCAAGCAATGTAACTGTTGACAAATGACTGAATTTAAGGAAAATGGTGTATGAATACATATATGCCATGACCATTTTGCATAGTGTATATAACTGTATTTAATTAAACTACCTTTTCCGGTTACATGCCATAACAGTTAGGAACCATGTATAAATACAATCATAAATATTACCTAACTAGTTCATATAAGTGCAACTAATGCATAATAAAAAATACACATTTTCATCAACTGAATATACAAATATTTAAATAACTAGTTCATATTAAAATACACATTGTGATGAGCTTGAAACATGGATAAAACTGTGTCGGTCTTAAAAATTAAAATGGCATATATAGCTGTATCGATGTGCATATATATCATAAACTGGGGATGTAAAATAAAATCGACGAAATGGGTTGTTTTTTAAAAATAACCGGCTCGATTGGAGAATGTGGAGACGGATTAAAATCACACATAGCTACAACTCAGGAAAAGATGCGAAACGACTTCACATCGAGAAAAATACCTCAAACGGCGACGGTGACCTTGAAGTATTTGAAGGTCGAGCGATACCGCGGATCTTCACGAACTGCAATGGCTCTTCAATCGGGGCTCCAAAACCGCAGAGTGATGCTATGGGTGATTTTTTTGAAGATAACGCGCCCGATTGGAGAATGTGGAGATGGATTAAAATCACATATAGCTTATAACTGAGGAAAAGATGCGGAACGACTTCAAATCGATAAAAATACCTCAAACGGCGACAGAAACCTCGATGTGTTTGAAGGTCGAGCGATACTGCGGAACTTCACGAACAGCAATGGCTCTTCAATCGGGGCTCCAAAACCGCAGAGTGATGTTGCGGAGATGAATGGCAGCGGCGGAAGTCGAATGGCCAGTCGCCTTGGTCGGACCGCCTCGGTCGCCGGGATTCAGTGGTTTCCTTCCTGTTCCGCAGAGACAGTTGGTAGAAACCCTACCTTCTCGCGCGGGCTTATCGGCCGTGGTTGCGCGAAGACAGTTTTAGACGGTGTCAAACGAGTGGGGTCGCGTGCGTGGCTAACAGACGTGGGTGAAGATATGCTGACCATGTTTGGTTCAACCGGGGGTACATTGACTGGCCTGTGCTTCCTCTATTATTGGAAGACTAGGACTCTCTCTCTCTCTCTCTCTCTCTATATATATATATATATATATATATATATACACACACACAATCCAAGAACCTGTCTGGGAAGATTATTCATCTTTCGGGACACCTAGTTTGGGTCATTATATGACAGCATCGCAAATGTCTTGTGTATGTAACATTTTTTACTTTGGAACCGCTAATGCTCGGTTAAGAAGTGGGGACACGTGTGTGTTTCCTCCTTTGCAGCCAACTTTGATGACATCTCAAATACTACTGAAGTAGTATTCGTATACAAGGTGAAACATCCATGTGGAACGTGCAAAACTAAAGGCTTATTTCTCCACCATTAAAATGCATGTTTTCTAAACTAAAGATGAAGCATCAGACATTCAATTCCAGACCTGTTGTAAGTGAAATTCATCAGTTTGATCTATTTAGACCACTTGTTTGAAGGATTATTTTTCGAGCGCTGGGTGAACTTCATCTAATATTGGTCTTATTTTTATGTTATGACTAGTGAAAATGGCAAATACGTCTTCTTTTAATGTTATGGCTAGTGAAAATGGCAAATACGGAGTACTTGTTAGCAGCATCATCTTATAAACATCCACATGTTATGACTAGCGCATTAGACATTCCAAAGATGAATGAAAGATGATCTAATTTAGACCACTTGTCTGCACACAGCTGACTGCAAAACATTCACTCGAAGCATGATTTGACAAATTAAAGGCACAGATGAACTTTGTTCATCAATCATGCTTCTCTCTGTCAGCGTTTAAACAGGTAATCAGAAAATCACTCATGAGTTGAATAATAGCGTTTACCTAGCTATGAGTGATCAGAACTCAGAAACAGTAGAGATTATGAGCAAGCAGAGAGTGCTATGAGTGATCAGAACTTAGAAAGCAAGTGATAGTATTAAGCATCTAGAGAAGAAGACCAGTTGTAATAAGTGAAAATTTACAGTTCCGTTGCCTGAAGATGATTTATTTTAGACCACTTGTCTGAACATCCTAGCTGTTTAGATAGGATGTTTGTATGCTGCACAGCTGCAGCCTAAGTGGAAGGTTAAATGAATTCTGGATGTTCTTCATGTTATAACTAATGTCTCATTTGGTTCCGATGCTCACATCTGGTTCAGTGTTGGAATCTGGGACCTTCCCCGATCCTCATTGCCCCTGAAATCTGATTAGCATGACTTATTTTTTGCTACAATTTCTTTGGATCTTTTTCTTTACATCCTACTAGAACTTGATGCACCTTTAATTGAGGTGTCAGCAAATCCTGGGGATCATTTGCTTGCAGTGCCAAGTTAGCGGTATTTGTATAGGTAAACCCTCTGTGAATGAATGCAGAATTCAGGTTATAGGCTGGATGCGATTTGAGCTTTAAAAGAGATTGCTTTTTAACAAACTGAACACCTGCACTCACAGGTGCTACATAAATAATATGATTTCATTTAGTCGAGTCCTGTATGTTCTAAAATATCCTTAAGCCCTGTGCTAGCATCTTGTGTTTGTTCTATTTCAAAGATGGTTTTTACTGTTCTTTGTTGTATTGCTTCTATGCATATTCTTTAGAGCCGTGTGTTAACTTGTGCTATTGTGCATTGCAGAAGCTAGAAAAGGCGAAAACCGAAGATTGAAAAAGACCAGCAAGCAGTTTTAGAGAGCAGATGAAAGGCGGGCATTTTTGTTGATGTCTTATCTTTCGTGTCAATTGTGTTTTTGCTTGTCCCGTAGACCTTTCAGGATATCTGGAGTGTATCTTCAAGTATGTGATATATATATATACGATTCAAGAACCTGTCTGGGATGATTATTCATCTTTCGGGACACGTCCTGTTTGGATCATTATATAACAACATCGCAAATGTCTTGTGTATGTAACATTTTTTACTCTGGAACTGCTAATGCTCAGTTAAGAAGTGGGGACACGTGTGTGTTTTTCCTCCTTTGCAGCCAACTTTCATGACATCTCAAATACTACTGAAGTAGTATTCGTATACAAGGTGAAACATCTGAGAAAGCATGTGATAGTATTAAGCATCAAACATTCTAGAGAAGAAGACCAGTTGTAATAAGTGAAAATTTTCAGTTCCTGAAGATGATTTATTTTAGACCACTTGTCTGAAGATTAATCGAGGAGATGTCATATATAACACAAGTGACTGCAAAGATTCACTCGAAGTATGCACTACCGGAATCAACCTCTTCGCCGAGTGCCGCAAGCACTCGGCGAAGCCTTAAAAACACTCGACAAAGGCTTTGCCGAGTGTAACACTCGGCAAAGAAGGCTCGGCAAACAGTACATCGGCAAAGACTTCTTTGCCGAGTACTTTTTTTCGGGCACTCGGCAAAGATCTTTGCCGAGTGTCAGGGTGCACTCGGCAAAGAAAAGCGCCCGTTACGTCGCCGGTTGACGGAGACGGCGGCTTTGCCGAGTGTCAACGGTGACACTCGGCAACGAAGATATCTTTGCCGAGTGTCCTCCTGGCAGCACTCGGCAAAGCCGCCTTCTTTGCCGAGTGCCACTTGGGACACTCGGCAAAGAGCCTGCCAGGGAGGGTCCCCATGTCAGGCTCTTTGCCGAGTGTCTCAACTGGCACTCGGCAAAGCCGACCTCTTTGCCGAGTGCCAGCGACACAACACTCGGCAAAGAACCTAAGCTGGTGCCCAGGTCTGTGCTCTTTGCCGAGTGTTTTGACCCAGACACTCGGCAAAGAGCCTCTTTGCCGAGTGTTACACTCGGCAAAGTGACCAGTATGTACCTTTTTTATTTGTTTTTTGTTTTCCATCCACACAAACAGAAAATATCACATATATATCACATATATACATCACAGATATCATCACAGACATAAATAGCCAACACAAACATAAAACCGTGACCACAAACATAAATATCCATCACAAACATAAGTGTTCAACACAAACATAAGTCTCAAACGTCGCAAGCTCTCACATAAGTATCAAACAGAAACATAAGTATTATACATAAGTTGTGAAGTCTAAAACAACGACTCATGGAGGTGGGCGGTTTGGCCGGGGTTGCGTTGGGCTGAACCCTTCCGGAGGGTTGTTGGATGCCGCCCCAGATTGGCCCTGCACAAAGAAGAGATAGCATGTGTTATACCAGATGCATTACAAACATCTAACTACAATTTTGGTACTCACAGGAGTGTGGAAGAGAGTAGGGTCAACTGGGGGGAACAATGGAGGTGGCGGAGCGATGCCCTGTGCGGCGCCAAGGCTCTGCATGTACTGGAACATCTCCGCCATCCTCTGATCAGCCGCCGCCCGCTCCACCATTATCCTCGCCTCCATCTCTTCTAGTTGGGTCTGTAATATTACAAGCCAACGTTATAGTAACTCAAAGACTAGGTATATAACTAAAGGAAGGACGAGTTACAGAAGCACTAACCTCGAGTTGTGAAATGCGATGCTGTGAGCTGTCGTGCCGAGGTCGAATGGCTGGGCTCGAGCCAGTGCTCCTTGCTCTCACCTGAGACAGAGTGGGAGTGGAGGACGAGTCGATTGCCCCGTCGGCAATCCAGTACCGCCCATGTCTCTTGCCTCCTCCGACCCTCATGAGCACATCGGGGTCGATAGGCTCGGTGCTCGGATCATAGTCTGGGCCATGGACCTCCTGCGCCATGGCGGTGTAGTCATGGAGGCGGCTGTAGACGGAGGGGTTGGTGTAGGCCTCGGGCCCGTCATCCGGGTTGTAGGTGACGTCGGACGTCGCCTTACCCTTATGGGCCATAGCATAGGCCGAGAAGGTGGAACAAGGCCTGCCACCATGTGACGCCGACTGCAACGAAAACCAACGAGATAGTTAGAAATAATATCTAACTTAGTGCTATATATCGAAATAAAAAGGTGGCGTACCCATGCTTCGGCATATTGGCCCAGGCTCCGGCTGCCTTGGTGGTGCGAGGGCCCTTGCATCTGCAAACGCCGTTCCCGGCTAGCTGTGTGCACCTCGTCCCACTCAGCCGAACACCACCTATCCACCATCTGCTCCCAGCAGAGAGGATGTGCGGCGCACCAATGTGGAATCACCTGCAAAGTAAACACATAAAGTGCATATCAGAAGATAAAATAAAATTCATGCATGGAGTACTGGTACCAAACATGCATGACTTTACCTGCAGGTACTGCTCCCTGGTCAACGACATGGTTCGGGCTTGAGGTTTGGTCACCTTCTCCCCAAGGACGGAGCCGTGGTAGGTGATGATGGCCTGGATGCGGGCCTCATAGTGCATGTCCACGACGAGCTTCTTACAGCACGTGGTGGCCACCACATCCGCCCTAGCCTCGTATCCAGCATCGCATCTGAAGAAATCCTGCATACAAAAACGATGTATCCATACATTATTTCAAGAATTTGCAACGAATGCGACATATTTTATATTATACTAAGACTTACCCACAGCTCTTGCTTCACCCGCTCCGCCTTGTTATTGAATTCCCTGCCGTCCCGGTCTACTGCATCGGGGGCGACGGCGTAGTGGTCGAAGGTGAAGGCTGGGCCCGTCACTCCGGCGTACTCCACAAGTCCAGGGAAGTGTTCCCTGCACAGCAGGCCGAGGATGTTGTTGGGGGGGCGACGATGACCCCCAGCATAATCCAAAACCGTCCAAGACCTGTCCAAGTGATAAATAAAAAGTATTAGTTTATATTATGATTTTGAACACATAATATGAACAAGAATGAAGAACATAAAGTTACATACCTCTCCCCTTCCGGCCGAATCAACGGCCGTCTGTCCCGAAGTATGGGACGCGGCGGGAGACTCGCGGGGCCTCGCAGGTAGATGCTCCTCGAACTAGAGCCGCCTGAACCTAAGGCGTCCTGCTGCTGGTCGTCGTCGTCCTGCTGGTCGTCGTCGTCCTGAGGCACCGGCTGCTGCTGCGCTGCCTGCTCTACCTCGTGCTGCTGCGCTGCCTGCTCTGCATCGTCCGCCGTCCTACTCCTCCTCCCCCTCCTCCTCCTCAGGAAACCGCCCACCATATTTGTCCAACAACCTGCAATTAAGAGTAAACAAATAAGCACATATAAAAAGATGTATTTAAAAACAGGTGCGAAATAAAAAGTCATATAGCATTACATCGATTCAAAATAATCTTCATATGTGTCGGGGTTAGCCGGATCAAAACTCTCATCATCACTATCAAGCATTTCAATCTCAACACCATCGGAAGACGCAACCTCATCATTGCCTTCAAGGATTACTAAGTCATTATCATTTTGCACCTCATCATCCTCCTCATCAACAACCATTTCAATATCTACGTCCATTCCGATAGCTTCTGTTAAGTCTATCTCAAATCGCCCTTCTAGCCCATCTTCTTGGAAGAACTCTCCATCATATGTGTCCGGGTCTAAGTTGTAATCTTCATCGTTAGGAACAGGTAACCTCCCATGCGGTGATACCTTATACACAACATCCCAACCCTTAAGATGTTCTTTCGTTTGACACGCATATGGGAGATAATACACTTGTGTGGCCTGTTGGGCCACGATATAGACATCGTCTCCTGCTAAGGTGGAATCTTGTCGAATTTCGACTATCCCAAGATTAGAATGTGTCCGTCTCGTCACTTGAGGGTCAAACCAATGACATTTGAATATCACTGGAGTAAGAGGTTTGGAACCATAAAAATTGAGCTCATATATTTCTTCAATTCGTCCAAAATAATCGACATTGTCAAGCCCCGGCGTAAAGACTCCAGAACACGTTGTTTTCCGATTGGGCCGACTTTGGTCGTAGTGTGTTGTGCGAAAACGGTATCCATTGACGTCATACCCAGAATATTTCTTGACCCTATAAGCAAAGCCGTTGGCTACTTGTCTCAACTCGGCACTCATAGACGGATCTCTTTGGCCCTGCAAGTATTCGCAAGTTAAAAGATGCTAAATTGAGTTCAAAGACGTATCTCTTTTACAAACTAAGCACGTACCTTACGTTTGAACCAGGAAATGAAATCGGGCAACCCATTTCGCGCACCCTTTCTAAGAAGAGCGTCATATTCCTGTGGAGTGGGGTCCCTTGATCGACACCAGAATTCATGAAGAAATTGTTCCATGTATGGCGTCACCTCTTCAAGGTTGGTCAATACGTATAGCATGATATGTCGCCACTCGTCATGATTCAGGGTCTTGGTGGTCGAGCCACTTGCGCTTTCGAGTTGGCCTCGAAATATGCTAAGGTTCGATTCATTGTCGCCATCATTGTAACGAGGGGGTGGATTATGCACGCTCGGCAGTTTGTCACCATAATAAGTTGTTGTGAAGTTTGAGACCTCCTCTAGAATGTATGCCTCTGCAATGGAAGCCTCGATTTTGCATTTATTTCTACATTTCTTTCGAATAGTCTTTAGACATCTCTCGATTGGATAGCACCAACGTCCCTGCACGGGGCCCCCCATTCGTGCCTCATAGGGGAGATGAAGAATCAAATGCTGCATTGGATTGAAAAAGCCGGGTGGAAATATCTTCTCAAGCTTACACAGTAACACGGGGGCCAATCTTTCCAAGTCTGCAACAACGGTCCGAGACAACTCTTTTGCACAAAGCTGACGGAAGAAATAGCTCAACTCTGAAAGCGCTAGCCAGACATGCTCAGGGACATAGCCTCGAACCATCGCAGGAAGAATCCGTTCAATCCATATGTGGAAGTCATGACTCTTCATCCCTAAGACTCGCATAGTAGATAAGTTCACCCCCCTACTCAGGTTAGATGCATAACCATCAGGGAACATCAACATCTTGATCCACTGAAGTACTTCCTTCCTCTGGGCCCTGCTTAGGGCGAAATCGGCCTTAGGCCTTCTCCATGTCTTTCCGCCACTTGGCGGCTTCATCTCTAGTTTTGGTCTATCACATAACGCTGCCAGATCCACTCTTGCCTTCACATTATCCTTTGACTTATCAGGAATGTCCATAATTGTTGCCCACAGTGCCTCGGCAACATTCTTTTCAGTGTGCATCACGTCAATGTTGTGTGGAAGGAGCAGGTCGTCATAATAGGGGAGCCGAGTCAAGCCAGACTTATGTGTCCACATATGCTGCTCACCATATCCCACAAAACCACCTTCTCTATTGGCCACGAGCCCATCTATCTGTTGACGAATTTCGGCACCAGTCATCGCTGCAGGTGGGCGGTCTGTAACAATGACACCTTTCGTAAAGTTCTTGATGTCTAGGCGGAATGGATGGTCAGCAGGAAGAAATTGTCGATGTTTATCGAAGGACGAATATTTGCCACCCTTTTTCAACCAAATGAACCTGAGAGCTTCCTTGCAAACTGGGCATGGGAACTTACCGTGAACACACCAGGCACAAAATAGCCCATAGGCCGGTAAGTCATGCATGGAGTACTGGTACCAAACATGCATTCTGAAGTTTGTCTTGGTAGCTCGGTCAAACGTCCATACCCCTTCCTCCCAGGCACGTACCAATTCATCGATCAAAGGCTCCATGTACACGCCCATTTTGTTCCCCGGGTGTCCGGGAATTATCAACGACACGAATATATTCTGCCTTTGAAAGCACACACCAGGGGGGAGATTGATTGGGATAACAAACACGGGCCAACATGTGTACGGGGCAGCACTCATTCCATAGGGATTGAACCCATCTGTGGCCAACGCAACACGTACATTACGAGCCTCTTCGGCTTTCTCACGGTGAATGTCATCAAAGTGTTTCCATGCTTCACCATCTGATGCGTGCACCATCTTGTCAGGATTGTATCGTTTTCCATTTTTGTGCCAAGTCATCTGTTTCGCGGATTCCTCTGTCATGTACAGACGCTGGATCCTCGGTACGAACGGAAGGTGTCGTAGGATTGTCAAGGGGATGTCGAGCTGCCTCTTTTGTCCATCACCAGAGTCTACCTCCATAAACCTAGACGAATTACACTTGGGACAGTATTTTGCCTCCGCGTATTCTTTCCTAAATAGCACGCAGCCCTTCGGACAAGCATGAATCTGCTCATACGTCATCTTGAGTGCACGAAGTAGTTTCTGTGCCTCGTACATGCTCTTTGGCAGAACGTGATCATCCGGAAGCAGACTCCCAATAACCGTCAACAAGCCATCGAATGCGTCTCTACTCATGCTGTACTGCGACTTGAACGCCATTACACGCCCAATGGCATCCAGTTGAGAAACCTTTGTCTGGCCGTGAAGGGGCTTCTGTGCCGCGTCGAACATGTCGTAGAACACTTTTGCAGTCGGCTCTGGCTCGTCATCCATACATCCTCCCGTGTACTGTGCCTCCTGATAGTCGTTCAACATATCCGCTACCCCCGCATCCGCGTCATAATCCTCGACACGTTGTCTCAGCACCTCCTCTCTCGTACGATGCGCTTCACCATGAAATATCCACCGAGTATAGCCCGGCGTAAATCCATTCTTCCAAATATGTTCTACCATGGTCTTCTTTGGTTTTCTTTTCCGGTTGTCACATTTGCTGCACGGGCATGGGACTAGACTAGCTCCTTTAGCAGCTTCGCCATATGCCCGTTCCACGAAATCATCGGTCTTTCTAATCCATTCAGTGGTGACATCGTTCCTTCCTCTACGGCCCGTGTACATCCACTCACGGTCCTCCATCCTATAACATATTTAACCAAAGCCTATCAACAAAAAAATCCGGCAGCACCTCCCCTGCACGGGGAGGTTTTCAAAGCCTGTAAATATAAGTAGCAGCACGATGGCTGACATCCACACATATACATATCCACACATATACATTAATGCCTAAATAACCACATAAATAATTAGAAGACTTACCTAATGCATGCAAAGTGAGGACTAAAAACCTAACTCTATTTCACAATACACAATCACACACAAAAAACCTAATTCTATTTCACAATACACAATACACAACCACACATATACATTTATTTGACAATATTTAGCAACTAAAATGTGAAAATTAGTTTATACCTATTTCCTCGGCGTGGACGGTGCACGACGGCGAACGGGCGTGACGGCGTGGAGGTCGTGAGCGGTCGACGGCGTGGAGGTCGTCGGCGCGGGGTCGTCGGCGGTCGTCGGCGCGGGGTCGTCGGCGGCGCGGGGTCGACGGCGTGGGCGGCGCGCGGGCGCACGGCGAGCGCGGGCGGCGTGGGCGGCGCGCGGCGAGCGGCGGGCGCGCGGGCAGCGCGCGGCGAGCGGCGGGCGCGCGGGCGGCGAGGGTGGGGGCGGGGGCGGCGAGCGGCGGGCGCGCGGCCGGTGGCGGCGCCTGGCCGGCGGCGAGGGTGGGCACGGGCGCGGGGTCGGCGGCGAGCGAGCGCGGGCGTCGGCGGCGTGCAGCGAGTGAGCGTGAGTGAGAGAGAGAAGAAGGAGAAGCCGTCGGATTGGCTAAGTTTATGTTCTTTGCCGAGTGCCCGCGATGCGGCACTCGGCAAAGATTTTTTTTTATTTTTAAAATATGGTTTGCCGAGTGCCAGATCCGCGGCACTCGCCGAGTGCCACCTTGGGACACTCGGCAAAGGCTACTTTGCCGAGTGTCAACCACACGACACTCGGCAAAGTACATTTGTATTTTTTTTGTTTTCAGCACCAAACTTTTTGTGGTATGTTTCTAAACTATATAGACCTACATGTATCATTTTGGGACAATTATAACAGTGTTTGCAATATCTAGTAGATTTAGTTCGTTTATTTGAATTTCTTCGGAAAATTCAAATTTGAACTGCAGGTTACTCGAAACATGGAAAACCGTGCATGAAAAAATGATATTCATGGTACTTAGCATAAGTTACGACCGATTTCAGAAGCGTACCGGAAACTTCGAGCAACATGCTCACTAAACATGGCCGTGAACTTGGCATCCACATGTTTAAAAATTGTATAAAACACAAACAAAGTCAGAAAATCATGAAACTTGTCCCCGTGTCATGATATCATATGTATAGGCTATGATAAAAATTTTAGAGTATTTGGAGAAAGTTGTGAGACAGTATGTGTAGAAACCTAAGAAGACTACACATGAAATCATAGAGTTTCAATGTGGATCTCTTAGGTTTCTACACATAGTGTCTCACAACTTTCTCCAAATACTCTAAAATTTTTATCACAGCCTATACATATGATATCATGACACGGGGACAAGTTTCATGATTTTCTGACTTTGTTTGTGTTTTATACAATTTTTAAACATGTGGATGCCAAGTTCACGGCCATGTTTAGTGAGCATGTTGCTCGAAGTTTTCGGTACGCTTCTGAAATCGGTCGTAACTTATGCTAAGTACCATGAATATCATTTTTTTCATGCACGGTTTTCCAAGTTTCGAGTGACCTGCAGTTCAAATTTGAATTTTTCGAAGAAATTCAAATAAACGAACTAAATCTACTAACGATTGAATCTCTGTTATAATTGTCCACAAATGATACATGTAGGTCTACATAGTGTAGGAACATACCACAAAAAGTTGGAGAGACAAAATCAAAAAAATAAAAATATACTTTGCCGAGTGTCTAGAGATGACACTCGGCAAAGAGTTCTTTGCCGAGTGCTAGATGTGGGACACTCGGCAAAGAAGCCTCTTTGCCGAGTGCCAGCCGTTGGCTCTCGGCAAAGACTGACGGCCGTCAGCTCTGGGACGGCCGCTGACGGCCCTTTGCCGAGAGCCCCGTTTGCCGAGTGCGTTACACTCGGCAAACTTGTCTTTGCCGAGTGCCTACCTGTGCCGAGTGTTTAGCACTCGGTAGAGGGGCTCTTTGCCGAGAGCCTAGCTTTACCGAGTGCGGCACTCGGCAAAGCCTTCTTTGCCGAGTGCCCGACAAAAGGCACTCGGCAAAGAATACAACACTCGGCAAAGCCTCGGATTCCGGTAGTGATGATTCCACAAGCCACAAAGCTCTATAATCTGGATAGGATCCTTCACGATACACTAGATCTGATGAACAATTATATACATTAATTCCCATTGCTTCATACAACATCATCTTAATTTCCTGTCAGCATCTACATAGGGTAATCTCGAGTTGTCGATATGAATAACATCAAATAAAGTAAAACAACCATGCATACTGTGAATCTCCCTGTCAAGTGTTTACAATCAGCAGATTTTTAAACGGACGGCACGGTTCTGCTGCTCTGGCTCTCCTCGGCCGCCGGCTCAGCGCATGGTTGCTGCTGCTGCGGCAGCCCCTGCTCCTCATGGTCTCCCAGCATCAAGGTGGCGTCGGGGACCACCTGCACCTGCACGTCGCTGCTCTGCTCGGCCGGTTCAACGCATGGCTGCTGCTGCAGCGGCAACCCCTGCTCCTCATAGTCTCTCAGTATCTCTAGGAAACCTTTCCGATAGACATTGTTGAGCCAGTCGTCGAAGTAGTCGAGCTCCGCCACTGCTGACTCAATGCGTCGACTATGTTCCTCCTCGCCTCCGGCCATCAGGGGATCCCCGCCTTGTTCATGACCATGAACATAGCAGGGCATCAAGGTGGCGGCGGGATCCACCTGCACCTGCACGTCGCCGCTCTGCTCGGCCGGTTCAATGCATGGTTGCTGCTGCAGCGGTAACCCCTGCTCCTCATTGTCTCCCAGTATCTCTAGGAAACCTTTCCAATCGACATTGTTGAACCAGTCGTCGAAGTAGTCGAGCTCCGCCTCTGGTGACTCAACGCGTCGACTCTGTTCCTCCTTGCCTCCGGCCATCAGGGGATCCCCGCCTTGTTGATGACCATGAACATAGCTGGGCATCAAGGTGGCGGCGGGGTCCACCTGCACCTGCACGTCGCTGCTCGGCTCAGCGCATGGCTGTTGCTGCTGCTGCTGCTCCCCATCGACATTGTTGATGTTGAGCAAGTAGTCGACGTTGGACTTGCCCAACTCGCCTCCGACCATCCGGGGATCATCCATCGTCGGGTAAGCAGTAGCACCGGTGAAGATGGCGCCGGCGGGGTCCTGCATCTGCTGCACCTGCACGTCGCGGATCACCTTGGTTGGCGGCGCCTCGGGGTGATCGCCTGTCGCCGTCCTCTTGGTATTGCATTTCTTCTTGGCCAGAGACGAGGACGAACGGTGCACCTTGCACAGCACGTGGTCGCCGCCGCCGCCCTGGGTGTCGTCGTACTCGGTCATGTGCCATCCCATCCTGTCGAAGCGATGGCGATGCCGACCCGACGTCCCCTCGTCCTCCTTCTCCTTGCGGCCGTAGGATAAGCTGCAGAACGTGGCGCCGGGCAAGCCCTCCACGGGCTTCGGGCCAGTCTCCGAGTGCCAGCACGTCCCGGCGGTCTCCACCGCGCGCAGCCTGTGCCCGCTGGCCCTTCCCACGCCGTTCTTGTATCGTTTCGGACAGTATAGGTACCACTGCCTGTTGTACCCGTCCTCCGTCACGTCGGTGCCCGGCACCGGCTCCAGGCCGGCGACCAGCTCCTCAGGAGCAGCGGTGTACACGTCCACGTTGTGGATGAAGGCTTTGTCGACGGTTCCGGCGCGGAGGCCGCGCAGGAGGGCGACGGACGCCTCGTTGGTGGCCCGGAAGACGTGATCGTCGGCGGCCATATGCCACCGATCTCCGATCTCCAGGTGGTGATGGTGGATCGGCTAGCGCCTAGCGCGTACGTTCTGTCGCCGCGGGTGGGGGACGATGATGGCTAGCTTCTTGTGTCTACGTAAGTTCTGCACTGCACGCGGACAGGCAGGTAGCTAGGTAGGTGTTTATATACACCTTTACGAGATAAGTCTGACAGCAGAATTTTGAACTGTGAAACAGATCGATCTACTAGATATATAGGAGATAAATCTCGAAATGGTATGGATTTCTGTTTGTGATAGGCTGCGTGCAGTGTATTTCTGTTTGTTTTCTTTTACAAACGATGGATTTCTGTTTGTTTTCTTTTACAGACGATGGATGATTTCTGTTTGTTTTCTTTTACAAACTTTGTAAATTTGTTTTAGACGTCAAAACAAACCATGCATATGCATATGTATTTCTGTTTCTTTATTTCTTTTAGACGTTAAAACTCAAAACAACCACTAGGAAATCATCCTACTCTTGATTTCGGTAGCGTCAATATTAATCTTTATAATTAAGATGCCAATACCGAAATGTATTCCCTCACCTTGTTCGGTCCCTTGCTTCTAAAACCTGATTTTTATGTATAGTTTAATTTGTTTTCAAAATTCTACGAGGCCACAAAAGACATCGTATTCAAGATTAAAAAAACATCATAAAATTTTCATTGTTATGTTTTCTACACTAATCATTACGTTCTCTACTTTATTACAAATAATAACACGATTAATTCTATATTTTTTTAAAAAAAACAAATAATTTTTCTGTTCACTATATACCACACCAAATCTTAAATTAAAGCTCCACTTTTATATATAATTAACTAAATCTCTACTACCTATTAAGCATCAACTATAGCCGTGCACAGCGATACCGTGCTCTCCAACCCTGTCCTCCCCGCTCACGATTCACCCTGCGCTCACCGCATCCGCCACTGTCTCTGATGTCCTCCTGCGTGGCCCGTGCTTCTCGGCCTTGATGCCGCACCCCGCCCTTGTCCTCGACGCCGCCGTCTCCCGCTTACCCCCCTCATGACACCAATCTACGTGTCGCCCCTACCCCCATCGCCACCTCTCATCCCCTCCCCTCCCCCAGTCACCACCCATCCCTCGGCCACCTCGGCGGTTGTGGCAAGGACAAGGGCGTCATATTCATGAATGGCTGGTTCTATCGCATAGAGTGTACTAAGTAATTAAAAACAAAGTGTGAGCTAGTAATGTATTCATGTATGATTTGCTGTTCCAAAATTCTAATTTGAAATTTAAATAAAATTATCTCCCATATTTATTTGAATTAGAGGACATTTATATGGATCAAACATTTCAAATAATATTTTTCTTAAAATAAATATTTTGTTTATGCGCTGCATGCTGGAGCATTATTTTTACCTGTGTGAATTTAAATTCACACCTAAAAATTGGATTTGGATTTAAACTCTTTTCTAAAAAATTCAAAAAGGAATTTTATCCATATGCTGATTTCGAATCCGATCGTTAGAACCGTCTTCCTTGAGTTCTAACAGGACTTTGTTCCTTGTACGAACAGTTTCGGTGTTTAGTCCCGACGACGCACTACGTGGTAACCCACGTAGAGCTTTTGGGAGGACGGCGATGTCGATCGCTGCTCGATGATACGTGCAGGGACACGTTGGAACATGAGGTATTTATACGGGTTCGGTTACGCAAGTGCGTAATACCATACGTCCTGTAGTGTTGAGTATTGGATTGCTCTGAGTTCCCAGATTACATGTGATTGTGGGAGGTGGAAGATGAAGTTGCCTATCAATCTATGGAGTGCTGTCTCTTTTTTGTAGGGGTACTTCTGCAGCCTTATATAGCTGACTGAAGAGACATCCCTTTATAGATCATTGAGTCCAATTGAGTCTACTTTCTGTTGCTACAAGTATGCCTATTCTTTCGGTGCTTGGTTTCCTTCTCCAAGTTATCATCTGAGTGATCCGGTGCTCGGCTGTGCTCAGGACGCGTCTTTAGAGTTTAGGTGATCCCTCTGCGGACACGCAGCGTGACCCCCCTGCAGGACACATGCACCATCGGTATACACGTGCAATATTCTTCGATATTTTCAGCTATTCCCCACGTCGTCACTTCGGTTATTATTTGTCCCACCCGAGCGAGGCCCACTATGCGCTATATTGGGTGACTTATCAGGGGCCTCTTTGGTGGCCCATGGAATGTATCTATGCCTTAGTGGCCCATGGGACATCTATCTCCCAAAATCCCCCAAGGCTCAAGCGAATTTTCAAGGATAATAGGCTCGAGACACCAAGAATGAACTATGTTATTTGATTGTCTTTAAGTGTAACTTCTTTTCCCATGTTATCGGTGCACCCAATGGGTGTAGCCCCCGAGCTTTGAGTTGAGTTGAGCAACAATCTACTCAATGGTTCCCGATATCTTTTCTTCAGAGGATCATTTTATTGGCCTGGTTGTGAGTAAGTCGAGTTTTTTGCTAAACGACATCTAGCCGACTAAATTTAGCTTGAGGGAGGTTTGGCCGGCTAAAGCTTAGTCGACTGAGACCTATCTGGCTGGGTCGTGTCTAGCCAAGGTTTGCTGAAGTAGTCGGATGAGTTCAACCAATAGAGTCCTGGTTGACTAAGGTTTGACCAGCCAACTTGCTGATATTATTTGGTTTGGAGTTTTCCAGAAAACCCAGACTTGGTACCCAATGGATGTGTATGTCGTCTTGTACGCAGAGCAGTTTCTTAAGCTGATAGGACGCAATGATACGTGTGAGCAGTTCAATTATTGACCTCTTATGCCGTGTTACGATATGTTTTGCAAGAAGTGTGAGTCGATTAGGGTTTACCACGCAGGGGAGCGCTCGTCAGCACAACAGTGAAGGAGCTCCTCCCCGTCTCCACTGCAGGTCACACCTAGTCTACCACCGCCCGGATCCTTCACCATCCGGTCGATCTACATATCTCCTTACTTGATTTAGGAGAGACTGTGACTGGGATTGGGGTGATGGGGGTAGAGTAAGAGTGGACGGGGGCCGTGTACCTTGCGGGGATGGGCGAGGCAACCACTGTCTCCGAGGAAGGGGGCGCATGCGTTGATGGCACGTAATGTCGGCCGCGGTGGGGGCGAGCGGGGCAGGTCGCAGGGGAGGTGAATGTGCAGTGAGGGGGGAGGCAGGGGCGAGGACGCGTGGTGGAGGCCGGAGGCGCCAGGGTGGGGGCACGGTGTAGCCCTGGTGGACGCCCACACTGAACCCTTATAGAGCAGTAGAGATAGGGCAGGTATAATAGGAGCCCTGGGCTTCGGATAATAGGAGACCTGGTCGGTAACGGGGTCAGGGGAGCGTACAGGACCACTGGAACCGAACGCGTGGGTGTTCGATCGGACCGTGACAGGGAACGTGCAGGTTGGACGTCATCGTGAAGTGTGTTATGGGTAAAACGTTGGTCAGAACGGCAAGGGTGTTATCATATGGTAGTGGGCGGAATTATAGGGATTAGATTCCTCATGCAGACGTGGATTCGGTTAATTGTGGCCGCGGAATTTATGGATCTTCCATGGAGCATAAAGGTGGAAGGGATAGATAAAATATGGAATAAGATGTTAAAAGATATGGCGTAACACATATACGCTATAAATGTTGTGTATATAGTATATACCATTTGGTATAAAACTTTGAGTTAATATGGCGTAAATAGTGATTGAGGGATATTTGGATTCTAGGTGACTTGCTCCATTATCGGTAACAGTTTGAAAAAAGTGGAAATACCCTGGAAAGGGGGATGCGGTTACACGTTTAGTGTAGCATCCATCATTGTCTTCATATGAAAAAACATAAGGCTTCAGACTGCATCAATCGTTGGCGGTGGAGATGGCCAACTCTGGATAATCGCCGGCAATGGCAGGAGATGGAGTTGTGATTCGTCAAGACACCGAGGCAGTCGTTGATGGTAACTTAATGTTTACACCACCTCATGTTCTAATGGGGCCTCGAATCAACGAGATAAGCAATGGGGAGGAAGGAGAACATCGGATTCGACCTCCGATGTCCAATATTAGCTCCCGGGAGATGGATACACCTCAAGTACTACATTCACATGTAAGTTCAATTGTTGTATTTGATAGTTGTTTGAGTAGATTGTTATGAGCATAATCATTTGTACACTCTACATTGTCAATGAATTACAGCGAACAACCATTGATCCGAATATAGTTCCAATAGTAGGGATGACTTTCAAGGATATTGATGATGCATATAAATTTTATAAAAGGTAAGCATATGAAGTTGGATTTCCCTTGAAAAAATATAGGGACAAGACGTTCAGTAAGTGGATAAATTGTTCACGTGAAGGAAAAAGTGCACCTAGACCAAATGATACACCTAGGTTGAGGAATAGGAATTCTGGACGTAAGCAATGTAAGGCTGGAATCAAATTAAAAATATGATGATGGTAAAAAATGTGGTAGCTGCAAATATTGAACTAGTGAGCATAATTATGATTTCATCACTGACGAAGCAGAGAAACAACATCTACGTTGCAACAAAAGTCGGGATGCGGAATTCATAAATTTTGTTGATGCAATGCATGATAGCCGGGTGCCCCAGCATTGCATAGTTATATCAGACATGCATGATGGGCCAGAGAACGTACCAGTAACTGCTCAAGATCTAAAAAACATGTAAGAAATATTTGTTTTGAGTTTATATATATGGATTGGCATAAATATTAGTATATGAAATATATTTATGATTAATTGATGGTAGTTTTTGGGTAAAACATTTGTAGGAGGGCAGCAAGGATACGAAAGAACTACGCTAATGATGTAGCTAAACTTCTATCTTTCTTTACGGCATGCAAGAAACAGAATCCACAATTCTTTTGTGATTTTCAGCTAGACAAGGATGAAAAAATAGTGAGTATTTTTTGGTCACATGCAAGTATGCAGGGGAATATGTAGATTATGGTGATGTTGTGACCTTTGATACAACACCCAAGACCAATCTATATGATAAACCACTGGGCATGTTTATTGGAGGTAACAACCATCTGGAATGTACTGTGTTTGGCTTTGTGTTGTTGGGAGATGAGACCGTTGAAACATTTGAATGGGCTTTCAATGCATTCAAAACATGTATGGGATGCGAGGGATCGAGAGTTATGCTGACAGGTATGTGGTATGCGAATTTGTTATGCTAATTCGTCATAAAATTAAAATTAAATGAATGTGTTGTGATCGTTTGCAGATCAAGATCCTGCAATGCCAATTGCTCTGCGAAATGTATGTAATACCCAAGTTGTAAAGGATAAGAAATGGAAATTATTTCCTATATATGAGTTGCCTCTACATGTAAACACATGTGAACACCCCATTTAAAAGTAAATAATTAATAAATGATATCACTAAATTGTGCATCATGTTGGCTTTTGTTTGTATGTGCATTTAATAATAATAGTAGTCACATTAATAGAAATAAATTAATCTCCAAATTTGAGAGTTAATGACTAACTTGAATACTTGGAAATGAGAAATAATCAAGAAAGAGGAAAGGAAATAAAATATTATATACAGAAAATAAATATGTAAATAAATACATATTCTTCTTGCACTAGGAGTTGAATTTGTACATTTGGCTCAATGGTAAAACTCATAGCAAAATTCAAATTCACATTTGAAATCAAGAAAATAAAAAAGAAAAGAAATAAAAAAATTTTAAAAAAGAGAAAAGAGATAATAGCTGGTTTGGGCCGCGGGTGTCAATTCGGCCCAGGAACGCGTTTCCACGCGCGCAGCCCAAACCTATATAGTATGTAAAGATAAATATATATTCTTGCAGATAGTCATGTATGAAATGAATATACGATACAATTGACTACAACGAATGTTATAATGCAGGATGATCATAATATTGTGACCGGATGTGGATCTGCGTTAGAACTAGTTCCAGTTGGGAAACAGGTAAATATGCAAAATTTATAGAATTTGTGAGTAGTATGGTTATGGATATGATACAATGACATGGTGATAGATTTAGGTTATGCTATATAGGTCGACAATAGTAACATGCATCAGTTGGTGTGTGATACAAGTTCTCCGTTGCATGTATCACACGACCAAATCGAACAGTTGGGTACATCCACAGAAGCTAAGAAGGTTAGCCTTAATTATTGTTGTTTATTAGTATTACACATGCAATGTTTATTTATATAGGTATAGTAATGAATATCGATTTTATATGATGCAGAGGTTGGATTTTAATGTGGATGTTATAAACCTGGGTATGCTGGATCGAGCAAAACCAAAAGGTCGAACAATAAAAAATACAGAAGAAAGGATTCTGAAACTAGGTGCCAAAGGAGAAAAAAAGAAGAATAGGAGATGCCAGCTATGTGGAATTGCAGATGGACACAACAACAGGACTTGTTTGTCTCTGGAAGAGAACATAGCAAGACTAGCCACACTGGCTAATCGAAAAAGAGGACGTCCGCCGGGTTCAAGAATCAATAGTAAAACAAATGTTCCACAATGGAATGAAACCTCCACAACAAAAAAAAACATCGTATGGTTGAAGAAGAAGACAATGAATCAACTGGTGAACAGATGGGTATGGGTGAAGAATTAGATGTGGGAAAATAGTGTGGTGACGTAGTAATTGTTTGTAATAGAACAATGACATCAACTTCTATTGCATGAGTGCATTATATAATGTCATCATTTGAGTTATGCAAATGTAGTTATAAATAATGCTTGAATGTAATGAAAAAGCATGTCAAATAAAAATAATATGGCGTGATTAGATGTCAAACAAGGACAAACACATATTACATATAAGATGTGATCATCATAAAAAGTAGACTGGATGTGCGTAACAGTACCATATAGGTAACAGTCATACTTCCAATGTCATACATTGAAGATAGAGCAAACTGAACATGATTGTCTGGAATGTCTGGAACTAGAACTAAGCCAACACTTGACATAATGATTAATAGTTTGACAAACTTGACATAAATGGCATAGACACTTGGCACACTTGAGATAACTGACATCAGAAATAGCATAGCGGTTTTACACACTTGACATAAGTATGATAAGAAGTAGCATAAACACTTGACACACTTGACATAAGTGTCATGAGAAGTAGCATAGACATTTGAAACACTTGACATAAGTGTCATGAGAAGTAGCATAGACATATTGTAGATTCCATACGGAATGATGTTCAGCTATGATAGCTAAACCTTGGCTTTTAAACAACGTCGTTTCCTTGGAACATATTTGAAAGGGATTAGTTCTACAGGGAAGGGGTAAACCCTGTTGTTGCCATGAAAGGTTAGGTAATGTAAAACAAACGCATGTTGGTCCATTGGTTCGTCCTGCATTTGTCATAATAGTTCTATTAATGGTTAGAAATTGTATTAATACTGATTTTATGCAGTAACAAAGAAGCAATTTAGTAATGTACCGGTACAACAATTTCTGATACATCACCATCATCAAAGTCGTATCATCGTATGAAGCTAGTGACAAAAAAGCCACAATCATTGGAGCCTGGCTGCATGTTTGGACAGTTGGGAAGAAGCGCAATTTTGAAGTTGCCAAATTTTAGTATACAAGAATCTGGTCAAGCTTCTTGTAACGCCATGCTAACGATGGGAGTTTCATTCCATTTATCATTACTTGATCATTGTGGATATCTTTCCAGGTAGTACCGCCAAGGGCTGGACCATATGAATTTGAATCTAAAATGTCTATGCAACGAAGCTGGAAATTGATTGCATATAGAGTCCAGTGACTACGACAGAGCATATGAACCATGATCTGTTAACATAAATTGATAGGATATGACTTAAGAATGATATGAATGTGAAAAAAGAAAGTAAATATAAAAAACTGAATATACTGTGAGCAAGATAACAGTGTTTGGTATCAAAAAGGAAACTTATAAAAAAGAAACATTAATATAATCTTACAAACAAGAATGGTTGGGACTCACCAGTTTAACTTTGTTTAGAGCTTCAACTGGAGGAAGGCTACGGACAAGTAAATCTGTAAGAACGGAGGTTGAGAAAGGTTGTGGATTTGAACTATGTTGTTCGAGCTCCTCCATATTCAGAACAACCTGCATAATAAATATATTGATAAATAAGATATGTTTATACACCAAAATACGAAACATGATAAATGCTTGAAGAGTGCAATACAAAAACATTACCCCAACATTAACATTTACTATAAGTGTGTTGCTTATGTTATCTGGATTGCATAATTGATCATCATCACGAATACAATCAATGAATCCCTGCATGAAAAGGTTGTCAAGGCATTTATGAGGCCCAAAAGATTCAACAACATCCAACAAAGAACCACCATATCCTCCAAAATCAATAATGGACCTGCCAAAAAAATATATTAACTTGAAGGTCGAATAATTATGGATACTAAATAGAGGATGGGATAAGGGGTGTATACATGCTCTGCTCCATTTGTTGGGAACAAATGAACTTAAGCAATTGGCGAGTACATTGTTCACGTGATACATGACGAGGTTTAGCATCAACAGTTTGACTGTCAATAGTTCTTCTAACCACTTCATTAGTTGCCTAATATGTATATGTGTTAGTATACAATGGCATAAATTTGTATGTAATATGGTATATATATGTGAGTATGATATGAAATGAAAGGGACATAACTTACTTCTGTCAAAGGGGTTTTGTCGAACTTTGGGGCACCAGTGGTGGGAGGATCCTGCACAACAGGATTTTGTCCTTCCTGAAACACAATAAAGTATGTGAATATAATACAACGATATAGGGTAATGCTAATATAACCAAAATATTATGAAGAATATATACTGACAGAATTTCGGGGTGGAGTTACTTCTGTGACAGCAATATTATCGGTAATGGGAGCCTTATGAAAAAATAAATAAAAACATTCAGATATATGAGGGTTACTATAACATATTGTAATTATAAGGATAATCGTTGGGAATAAAATAAAACAAACATTTGATATTGGAGTTTTGTCAAAGATTGGAGCATCCATGACCGATTCTTCGATACCAACGTTTACACCGGATACCTGTATGGGAAACATATGAAGTTGGTGTATATCATCATGTGAACTAGTATGCTCTATTTGATATAGATATGTGTATATGCCTACACCTAAGTTTTTATATGACAAAACTACTGACCTAGTCGGATCCTTTAATATCAGCAGTTGGAATCTGAGTGGGGCGATCATGATGCTGATTATCAGAGGTTCCAACAGGAGGCGTGGATACAGGGTCATTTATTGGTGACGATGTGCTTGTTGGTAGTTTATCTCGATCTGCACAATAACATGATAAAATTAGTTGTTGTTGATGTGAACCAAAAATTAAAATGTATAGTTATAAAATAATGGTAATGCATGAATATTATTACCAACTAGATCCGCATAATAACATGGTATGTAAAAAATAATAGTTTACATGTAAAATCAAATGAAATTCATCAAACGAGGTATGAGACATATTTAAATCTAATCATACAGGAAAGGTATTGGTGATGATGTAATACAACTGAAGGCATAAGTATTATATAATATGTTGCATAAATTAATCTATAAAAAATATAAAACTAAATGAACTTTAGTTATGCATTATTGGTGAGCTGAATAATGTAAGTGAAAAAGAAGCATAACTATTAGTACCTTCATGCTATGGATCATGCTTCGTCGCAGCCCTTAGAACTTTGTCTATCATTTCTCCAAATGCCTCGGATAGTTCAATCTGCTTGGACACAAGCATGTGATGGCTTTGTTGAAGAGAAGCGCAGTACTTGTCAACCTCCTTGTCATGCGCATCAAACAATGATTCGAACATTGGACGATGTTGGGTGGGCAGACAATTTAGCTTGTTGCCAATCAAATATTTGATGCGTGGGACATATATGTTGAATATCTCAGAAATCGGTCGTTCAGGAGCAATAACATAACAAGTCTCTGTGCGGCTACGAAACTGTTTAAATCCCAGTGATAACTGTTAGCGTGTATTGGAACTATAACATCTTTATCAACATCAAAACAAATGTTAATGGCTAACCTCTCCATCACCAAATGGTTCTCCAGGTTGGCGGGAGCCACATCTGTTAGCCCTAGTCAAATCTTTTATTGTCTCGTTGTCAAAAAACTTGTTCTGAGGTGACGCATGGTGGTGTAAATGGTCAAGGTAATATATCTAAGAACCATATAGACAATAAGCATAAAACTTAAATATCTATGTAATAAATGATTATGTATGCAAATATAAAAATGTTTGAAGTGCATATATGTGGTTGTTAATCAGAAAGTAACTTACAAGAATGATGAGGGAGCATCCATAAACTGTTGCAGTTATGTTTGTTGTGCTCCTCCTGTGCAAAGGACTGGCAGCATCACACAGATCAGTATAGACTAATTGACATCAATCAATATCGGCCATGTGGTCCATATTTGTTGTCATTAGGAACTCATTGTTGGTAATACCCCATGAAGCAGATGGGAACAGTAGCCGATTGAATAAAATCAGAAAAAAGCATCTGATGGATAGCTCATCGTCATTCCCCACAACTAGCATGTCCTGTAGCTTAACGACATCAAACTCATCTTTAGATATGTTTAGATCCCGTCTCAGTTTTGTAGCAGCATCAATTTCACCATACCAATCAGTGAATTCCCTGCCACCTCCAGCGCTAGGCAAACCCAATATGAGTCGAACCGTCTCTTTTGTGATTTTGAATTCTTTTCAGCACCTGGGCATATTGTCTTATCCATCAACCACCTAATAGAGACCTGCTCTCTAATGCATTCGTACGCAAATAAAAAATACTTTGGAATCCCAACCTAGCAACAGCGTCACGCTGCCGATCACTCATTATCCAAGTCAACACAAGGACATCATACGGGATGCATTGGATGTTCAACTTCTGCTGGAATAAATGGATAGGTATTATTACACAGTGGATAGATACTATTACAAAGAATGAGAATATAATTGTACCTATAATAATTATCGGATGGTTGTAAATAACTATAGTGTAACAACACTAACAAACAAGCATACCAAATCATATTATAGAATGTAACAATTGGGTATTACAAAAGCATTGATTGTGCACCCAAAATAACAGCTAAACAAAAATAAATATATGCATAGTACCTGAGATCTTCTGGGCGTCCTCTGTTTAGGTGAACTTGTTTTCATAATGTTCTTTGTCTTCAAATCAATAGCAGACTTTGAACTGCTTGACTTAATGGAAACTTGTGGGGGTGGGATGTCCGTGTTCAATACCCGAGACTTTTTCTTTGGATGGTTAGTTACTGAACTGGAGGGTGCAGCTGATTTAAAAGTGTGCTTCAATGTTGGAGGAGGCATAAAATCGTCGTCAGACGATGCGGCTGGTGTTGCAGGATGACCTTTTTTCACCCGACAAGCTAGCGCCTTTCTACATAAACGAGTAACTGGTAATGGCGGCTGAGGATCTAGCTACAGCTTGGTCTGGGTATTATCAGCATGTTGGGAGGAGCTGCTAGATCTTGTGCGTCTATAAATGTCAACTGAAAACAACTCTTGGCTTGATTCAATAGTTAATCTTTTTGGATTCGATGGAGGACGATCAACAGACTTCGTGATTCAGCAAGCAATGTAACTGTTGACAAATGACTGAATTTAAGGAAAATGGTGTATGAATACATATATGTCATGACCATTTTGCATAGTGTATATAACTGTATTTAATTAAACTACCTTTTCCGGTTACATGCCATAACAGTTAGGAACCATGTATAAATACAATCATAAATATTACCTAACTAGTTCATATAAGTGCAACTAATGCATAATAAAAAATACACATTTTCATCAACTGAATATACAAATATTTAAATAACTAGTTCATATTAAAATACACATTGTGATGAGCTTGAAACATGGATAAAACTGTGTCGGTCTTAAAAATTAAAATGGCATATATAGCTGTATCGATGTGCATATATATCATAAACTGGGGATGTAAAATAAAATCGACGAAATGGGTTGTTTTTTAAAAATAACCGGCTCGATTGGAGACTGTGGAGACGGATTAAAATCACACATAGCTACAACTCAGGAAAAGATGCGAAACGACTTCACATCGAGAAAAATACCTCAAACGGCGACGGTGACCTTGAAGTATTTGAAGGTCGAGCGATACTGCGGATCTTCACGAACTGCAATGGCTCTTCAATCAGGGCTCCAAAACCGCAGAGTGATGCTATGGGTGATTTTTTTGAAGATAACGCGCCCGATTGGAGAATGTGGAGATGGATTAAAATCACACATAGCTTATAACTGAGGAAAAGATGCGGAACGACTTCAAATCGATAAAAATACCTCAAACGGCGACAGAAACCTCGATGTGTTTGAAGGTCGAGCGATACTGCGGAACTTCACGAACAGCAATGGCTCTTCAATCGGGGCTCCAAAACCGCAGAGTGATGTTGCGGAGATGAATGGCAGCGGCGGAAGTCGAATGGCCAGTCGCCGTGGTCGGACCGCCTCGGTCGCCGGGATTCAGTGGTTTCCTTCCTGTTCCGCAGAGACAGTTGGTAGAAACCCTACCTTCTCGCGCGGGCTTATCGGCCGTGGTTGCGCGAAGACAGTTTTAGACGGTGTCAAACGAGTGGGGTCGCGTGCGTGGCTAACAGACGTGGGTGAGGATATGCTGACCATGTTTGGTTCAACCGGGGGTACATTGACTGGCCTGTGCTTCCTCTATTATTGGAAGACTAGGAATCTCTCTCTCTCTCTCTCTCTCTCTCTCTCTATATATATATATATATATATATATATATATATATATATATATATATATATATATATATATATATATATATATATATACACACACACACACACACACAATCCAAGAACCTGTCTGGGAAGATTATTCATCTTTCGGGACACCTAGTTTGGGTCATTATATGACAGCATCGCAAATGTCTTGTGTATGTAACATTTTTTACTTTGGAACCGCTAATGCTCGGTTAAGAAGTGGGGACACGTGTGTGTTTCCTCCTTTGCAGCCAACTTTGATGACATCTCAAATACTACTGAAGTAGTATTCGTATACAAGGTGAAACATCCATGTGGAACGTGCAAAACTAAAGGCTTATTTCTCCACCATTAAAATGCATGTTTTCTAAACTAAAGATGAAGCATCAGACATTCAATTCCAGACCTGTTGTAAGTGAAATTCATCAGTTTGATCTATTTAGACCACTTGTCTGAAGGATTATTTTTCGAGCGCTGGGTGAACTTCATCTAATATTGGTCTTATTTTTATGTTATGACTAGTGAAAATGGCAAATACGTCTTCTTTTAATGTTATGGCTAGTGAAAATGGCAAATACGGAGTACTTGTTAGCAGCATCATCTTATAAACATCCACATGTTATGACTAGCGCATTAGACATTCCAAAGATGAATGAAAGATGATCTAATTTAGACCACTTGTCTGCACACAGCTGACTGCAAAACATTCACTCGAAGCATGATTTGACAAATTAAAGGCACAGATGAACTTTGTTCATCAATCATGCTTCTCTCTGTCAGCGTTTAAACAGGTAATCAGAAAATCACTCATGAGTTGAATAATAGCGTTTACCTAGCTATGAGTGATCAGAACTCAGAAACAGTAGAGATTATGAGCAAGCAGAGAGTGCTATGAGTGATCAGAACTTAGAAAGCAAGTGATAGTATTAAGCATCTAGAGAAGAAGACCAGTTGTAATAAGTGAAAATTTACAGTTCCGTTGCCTGAAGATGATTTATTTTAGACCACTTGTCTGAACATCCTAGCTGTTTAGATAGGATGTTTGTATGCTGCATAGTTGCAGCCTAAGTGGAAGGTTAAATGAATTCTGGATGTTCTTCATGTTATAACTAATGTCTCATTTGGTTCCGATGCTCACATCTGGTTCAGTGTTGGAATCTGGGACCTTCCCCGATCCTCATTGCCCCTGAAATCTGATTAGCATGACTTATTTTTTGCTACAATTTCTTTGGATCTTTTTCTTTACATCCTACTAGAACTTGATGCACCTTTAATTGAGGTGTCAGCAAATCCTGGGGATCATTTGCTTGCAGTGCCAAGTTAGCGGTATTTGTATAGGTAAACCCTCTGTGAATGAATGCAGAATTCAGGTTATAGGCTGGATGCGATTTGAGCTTTAAAAGAGATTGCTTTTTAACAAACTGAACACCTGCACTCACAGGTGCTACATAAATAATATGATTTCATTTAGTCGAGTCCTGTATGTTCTAAAATATCCTTAAGCCCTGTGATAGCATCTTGTGTTTGTTCTATTTCAAAGATGGTTTTTACTGTTCTTTGCTGTATTGCTTCTATGCATATTCTTTAGAGCCGTGTGTTAACTTGTGCTATTGTGCATTGCAGAAGCTAGAAAAGGCGAAAACCGAAGATTGAAAAAGACCAGCAAGCAGTTTTAGAGAGCAGATGAAAGGCGGGCATTTTTGTTGATGTCTTATCTTTCGTGTCAATTGTGTTTTTGCTTGTCCCGTAGACCTTTCAGGATATCTGGAGTGTATCTTCAAGTATGTGATATATATATACGATTCAAGAACCTGTCTGGGATGATTATTCATCTTTCGGGACACGTCATGTTTGGATCATTATATAACAACATCGCAAATGTCTTGTGTATGTAACATTTTTTACTCTGGAACTGCTAATGCTCAGTTAAGAAGTGGGGACACGTGTGTGTTTTTCCTCCTTTGCAGCCAACTTTCATGACATCTCAAATACTACTGAAGTAGTATTCGTATACAAGGTGAAACATCTGAGAAAGCATGTGATAGTATTAAGCATCAAACATTCTAGAGAAGAAGACCAGTTGTAATAAGTGAAAATTTTCAGTTCCTGAAGATGATTTATTTTAGACCACTTGTCTGAAGATTAATCGAGGAGATGTCATATATAACACAAGTGACTGCAAAGATTCACTCGAAGTATGATTCCACAAGCCACAAAGCTCTATAATCTGGATAGGATCCTTCACGATACACTAGATCTGATGAACAATCTATATACTACCTATTAAGGCTGCAAGGGGTAGGCTGCCTCCCCTGGTTCTGCCTTCGGTGAATCTACACCGTCCAATCGCTTCTGTAAATCTACACCGTCCGCCCCTGCTTACGCCCAAGTTCGTCCTCGTCTCCACGCCCACGTTCGTCCCCCGCCTCCCCCTCTCCCACCCCGCGTGAGCCGCCGCCCCTGCTCCCCCTGTTCGCACCCGCCGCCCCTGCTCCCCCTGTCCCGCGCCGCGGTGACAGGATCCGAGAACACCCCTGCGGACGCGTCTAGGATTCAAGGCCTCCCCCTCCCTTCCCCTGCCCTCACCCCCCTCGGCGATGCCCGAATTCATGGTGGCGCAGGCGCTGGAGGCGTCCACAGGGGGCGACACCGTGACCCTGCCCCCGTTCGACATCAACGCTCCTCCCCCCGACCACCGTCGATTTGTAGAAGCTCCTCGCCCGTGCTTAAGGACGCAGTGAGGGCGTCCACACCACCGTGCCCCCGCCTGCCGAGATGCCGTGCGCGTCTTCCTCCCCCGGCTGCCAAGATGCCGCGCACGACCCCCCACCAACGGCGCCCTTCCTCCCCAAATACTGCCGAGTCCCCACCAACAGCGCCCTTCCTTCCCCGGCTGTCGAGATGCCGCGCGACCTTCAACGCCGGATCTCGCCCCATGGCCACCAACGACGCCCTTCCTTCCCCGGCTGCAAGGATGCGACTACCCCACCAACGGCAACGACACCCTTCCTCCCCCACATGTTGCGCGCGGCCGAGATCCCGCGCGGCTCCCCCACCAACGGTGCCCTTCCTTCCCCCGGCTGCCGAGGTGCCGCACGGCCTTCAACGCCGGATCTCGCCCCATGGCCTCCAACGACGCCCTTCCTTCCCCGACTGCCGAGATGCGACCACCGCCGCTCCCCGAGGAGGTGGTGCCGATGTACCTACGACCTGCTCCTTCCACCTCCTCGCCTTTCTATGAGAACGCCGCCAACCTGCTCAACCTGGCACCACCGCCTCCATATCAGCCATCTCCCGCATGGTGTCTCGACGTCGTCCCTCGCTGAGCACCCCCTCGTGCTTGACCATGAGCGACAGCGTGCTGAACTCCCGTTCGTTCGGTTCATCGCTCGGTGGAAGCGTTGTGGCGGAGCTCGGCAGTAGACCTCACCGTGGACTCAGGAGACCGACATCCCCAATCATAGCGAGAGGGACGACCAGCAGGACACAGTCCAAGCGCCAAGGCTTCCCCATAATAGATACGAGACGATTTCTAGAGTTCAGTTATCCTGAGGTATGGATCTTGCTCCATTCATCCTCGATTTGGAAATCAGCATGGTTATCCAACTAGAATCAAAGCCTTCAACCCTAACTGTGTTGGCTCGATTAGTCCTCTATGCATTTAGGGTTAGCTTGATACATATTAGATTTAAGTTTTGGAAATGTTTTTGGAAAAGCAAGAATACAAAATGCATGACCATATTGTTAATCTGTTTTTGTGATTTTGCAAGAAGCATATGTTGTCGATTTAATTTAAAATTAACACGACCGAATAATATAGACAACAAAGGTGATAAATGTGCTGCTGCAGAGCATGTCATCATACCTGAAACAATATCAAACCAGATTCAACAAAACGTCTTCCAATTAGTCCTGTCAAGAACAAAGAGGATGGTTCTGGTGAACGTTATAAAAAGCAATCTAGAACAAATGATATGGTGACACGTGCTATTAAGAGTATCAAGTATAGATTTTAATTTTATTTTTCGTTATTTGGCCTTGACGACCAAGCACTACTATTCATCACATGAAAGGCCCCAGTTAAGCATTCCTTTATTTGACCAGAAATTGATATAAGTAATTTCTATTGCATTATGAATTCAAACAGTTTTTAGAGTTAAAACATTAGTACCTTTAGATATTGTAATTCTTTTGGAGCTTACTCTCCCAGTCTAAAGTGAATTTTGAAGATTTAATCATTACAAGTCTTGTGGAAATGTGGAATACCATTGTGGGTTGCACCTTCTCACGTAGAAGGAAACCATGGCCCCAAATTACCCAGGTAGCATGGGCATGATGATAAGCTTCTATGCTAATTATTAAAGATTGTTACGGCTAGCCTATATAGAAGGTTGTAAATACATTGCTTTCTTTTAACAAGAAACATACCTGAAGTTTCCCTATGCAAGGGATCTGTGACCAGAGCCTCCTCCGTGGCTTATGGCTTTATCAAGTCCAACTGAGTTGAGTGGCATCTAACTTACTTTGAGCCTCTATTCATATTAAAAAGTTGTACAAACTTCATTTTGAATACTGTAAAAAGATTTTTACTTCAGGCCTTATTGTTTGATTATTGAATAGTATGCATTTTGATTGCTTTTTTATAAAGTTCTCTGACAGTTCCAATGTAGATTTTCTCCAAAAAGGGCATCACTAGCAAATTCTGGTTGTACTGTTCAACTTTCGTCTTTCTCTTTACAAGATGTAAATTAGTAATCACTGGTTCATTTTAATGTCAAATGCAGTCTGGGAAGCAGTGCCACTGCAGATATACTCTCCCTAATGAATTGAGAAATGGTTTCTTTTCAAATCATGGCTATGGTCCGCTTTTTTCTATTGGCATGGTTATGGTTGGTATTGCTAGCTGTTTGTCATTAGCAGTTCATAAAAATTGCAATTGGTATATATGCGCTCCGGTTGGTATTTTTTAATGAACACACCATTTTTTAATGAACACAACTGCCAGATGTTGCAACGGTTCTCTGAAACCACCTAAGCAGAACAGAAAATGGTTCTCTGAAAATGAAGAACATTATTGTTGTGTTCTAAATCAGGATTTGGTGTTACACGGCCTAGAAAGCATTTAAATATGGAAGGATCATACTGAATCTGTAGTATAAAAGACACATGATACAGATTCTCTTATTGAAAACAGAACTTAAAGAACTGACATGCTGCTTCTTCCTAATGCAAGAAGAGGGCTCAAATTAAATCCAGCACATACCAATGCCTTCGCACGCGCACGAACATATACGTATAGATATTTTGCTTTAGAGTTGATCATCAATGCATATGTGTGTTTACTAAATTCCAAATTTTTGTTTACCTTTATCTAAAAAATTAAGCAAAATTCTGAAGCTAAATTAGTCTGGCATAGAAATAAGATTCAGGCAACAAATGAAGGAACATCATTAAACTCAATGGAGACAAACACTATTTTTTCAGCCACATTAAACATGCTATTGGTTCTGCAATCATGACAAAAGGTTTGTTAATCAATGGTCATAGCTCAGGACGCTACATGTATTGCAACAGATCATAGCTCGAGACATAAGTACCAAGCAACACTACCTATAGAGTACTCTCCCTGCATCAAAATAGAGGGGTGACATGCTTTATCCAGTGGACTATCTATGTAAATCCATTATATTAAAGCCAGTGTGGCGCTGCGGTCATAGCTCGGAACCAAGCGTTTTGTTGTTGTGCAGCTCGAGGCGGTGTTTAGCGAGGTCGGCCCAGTGTGGCGCTGCTTTATGGTCGCAGACAAAGGTGAGCTGTACGAATCCGGTTGCTGTTTAGTCGGGAGTGGTATCATTGGCTAATTCTACCTTCGTGGTTTCTTTACGGCAGGATCAGAGAAGAGTCGAGGCTTCAGGTTCGTGCAATTGTAAGTTCTCTCAGGAATCGCCGATGGTATTATGGGATTACTGTATTCTGTTATCGAGGAGCCTTTTTGAGCGAATGATGTGAATATCCGTCGAGCTGATTGTTTTTTAATGTTAACCGTAAATTCGTGTATGTCAGTCTCAAATGGCCCAGGAACCGGCACATCATGTGGTTACTGCACATAGACTATACCGCTCTGTGTACCATAACTTAGTGCTATTGTTAGCAAATTTGGTGACCGTAGACCATAAGTTAATATTCACTAGAGAGTAGAGGCTTGACCAGGATGATCAAATGATATAAACTAATCATATTGTTACATGTCCCAATGTTTGTTATGATTGTTCATGTATAAGTGTGCTGCTGCTAATAATCTGGGCATGGAGTTTTCATTGACACTGTTAGGCGATGATTTGGTTAATGTAATTTGTTCCTGTATATGCCAGTGCAACTGTTCAAGATGCTGATCGAGCTATTCAACAAAAGAATGGATCTCCTGTTTCTGGTAGGAAAATCAGAGTTAAGCTAGCAATGAATCGTGCTCCACTAGGAACGTTTGCAAAAGGGGAATAGTAAGGCTCTTCTTCTAACAGTTTGTTGCACTGAAGCTCAGTAGATTGTGGATCCAATGGTCTTGTGTTTTATTTGATTGTGAGCAGTGCAAGTGAAGGACTCTGATGCAAAGGATGAAGCAGACGAAATTTCTCCTGCTGAAAAGCATAAGGGTAAATCTCATAAAGCAGATCCAGGTTGTAATGGAGATTATTTTTGTTTTATGTTTATACCATGGTTAGTATTTTTCAATACTGATGCAATATGTTATGTGGAACCAGAGCAACTGCATTTGTTGTCAAATGATGCTAAGGTATCAAAGGAAGCTCCCATAGGAACCATTGAAAAAATGCTTTAGTATGAGTATTGTTTGCACCAATGGTCTGATAGTGGCAACCATGTGAAACTATACACTAGCAAACATGTAGGTGAACTACATACACATACACATATATACCTTTTGATTTGTGTTAGCAATATATATACCTAAAGAAGAAAATCTCCTTGTGTGCTCTCTTCACGGGTTTAAAATCAGCACTTGAATACTAAGCATGTGAGTACGTGACACTGGTTGTACAATCAGTACAGAGTACAACCATATGTCACCAGGCCAAATGCAATTTGTAAATCTAACCAAGGATGCATATTTTTAGTGCAGGAGTGGACAAGGACATCCTTGACCAACCATTTTTACTGGTTCTATGGCTCAAATGCTAGATGTTTTAACAGAAAGAAGCTAATTGCCTAACTCCTCTTTGGGTCTGTATGAATCATGAATTCATGACCAGATACCTGAAAGAGATCGGCCTCAAACACTTTTTTTCTCATCAATGTAAGGAAGAATTGGCACCTTCACATAACTTGACAACAGATTATTTTATAAAAAATGTGCAGTTAATTTAGTTCCCTAACTCCTCTTTGAGTCTGTCTGAATCATGAATTATATTTTTGTTGTATATAGAAAACTCGGTACATGCTGAGCACATAATTTGGATTCTTTTATATGTGTTCTTGTTGTAAATGAGTATCTCATGATGCTAGAGGTCATGTCGTGACTTGCTTGTCTTCTTGAAAGTTTTTTTTATATTATGTGTCCATCATTTGAGTAGAATAAAATAGGTGAATTTGCTAGGATAGTTTCATTATGTTCTCACTGCTTCCATTTAGAAAATATAATTTACCTGATGATTATAACTCACTAGGTGTCGGGGACCATAATTAGGGGTACCCTCAAGACTCCTAATTCTCAGCTGGTAACCCCCATCAGCATTAAGCTGCTAAGGCCTGATGGGTGCGATTAAGTCAGGGATCGGTCCATTCGAGCGACTCGATCACGCCTCGCCCGAGCCTAGCCTCGGACAAGGGCAGCCGACCCCGGATGGTTTCCGTCTCGCCCGAGGCCCCCCTCCAACGGCAGACACATCTTCGGCTCGCCCGAGGCCCTGCCTTCGCTAAGAAGCAGCCCTGACTAAATCGCCGCACCGACCGACCAAATTGCAGGAGCATTTAATGCAAAGGTGACCTGACACCTTATTCTGACGCGCGCCCTCCGGCAGAGCCGAAGTGAACGCCGTCACTTCGCCGCTCCACTGACCGGTCTGACAGAAGGACAGCGCCGCCTGCGCCACTCCGACTACAGCGCCACTTGACAGAGTGAGACTGACAGGCAGTCAGGTCCTGCCAAAGGCGCCATAGGAAGCTCCGCCCGACCTAGGGCTCGGACTCGGGCTAAGTCCCGAAAGACGGCGAACTCCGCTCCGCCCGACCCAGGGCTCGGACTCGGGCTCGGCCCGAGAAGACGGCGAACTCCGCTCCGCCCGACCCAGGGCTCGGACTCGGGCTAAGTCCCGGAAGACGGCGAACTCCGCTCCGCCCGACCCAGGGCTCGGACTCGGGCTAAGTCCCGGAAGACGGCGAACTCCGCTCCGCCCGACCCAGGGCTCGGACTCGGGCTCGGCCCCAGAAGACGACGAACTCCGCTCCGCCCGACCCAGGGCTCGGACTCGGGCTTGGCCCCAGAAGACGACGAACTCCGCTTCGCCCGACCCCAGGGCTCAGACTCCGCCCTGGCCTCCGCCGAACGACCTCCGCCTCGCCCGACCCAGGGGCTCGGCCTCGGCCACGGAAGACAGACTCGACCTCGGCTTTGGAGGAGCCTCCACGTCACCCAACCTAGGGCGCAGGCCAGCCACGTCAACAGGAAGCACCATCATCACCCTACCCCGAGCCGCCTCGGGCCGTAGGGAACAAGACCGGTGTCCCATCTGGCTAGCTCCGCCAGATAGGCAATGATGGCGCCCTCGCACGCTCTGTGACGACGGCGGCTCCCAGCTCTCTTACGGAAGCAGACGGACGTCAGCAAGGACTCGACCGCTCCAACAGCTGTCCCTCCGCCAAGCACCGTCGCTCCTCCGACAGCCACGACATCACACCAGCAGGGTGCCAAGATCTCTCCGGCTGCCACATTGGCATGTACTTAGGGCGTCAGCTCTCCCCCGCTAGACACGTAGCACCACGCTACACCCCCATTGTACACCTGGATCCTCTCCTTACGCCTATAAAAGGAAGGACCAGGGCCCTCTTAGAGAGGGTTGGCCGCGCGAGGACGAGGACGAGACAGGCGCTCCCTTGGGGCCGCTCGCTTCCCTCACCCGCGTGGACGCTTGTAACCCCCTACTGCAAGCGCACCTGACCTAGGCGCGGGACGAACACGAAGGCCGCGGGATTCCCACCACTCTCACGCCGGACTCCGGCCGCCTCGCTCCTCTCCCCCCTTTGTGCTCGCCCACGCGCTCGACCCATCTGGGCTGGGGCACGCGGCACTCACTCGTCGGCCTGAGGGACCCCCGGTCTCGAAACGCCGACAGTTGGTGCGCCAGGTAGGGGCCTGCTGCGTGTTGACGAACAGCTTCCCGTCAAGCTCCAGATGGGCAGTCTCCAGCAACCTCTCCGACCCGGGACGGTGCTCCGTTTCGGGAGTCTTGAGTTCATGTCCCTCGACAGCAGCTACGACATGATACTCCTTCCACCGCCGCGCGACAACGACAAAGGCGGTCGACAACCCGCCCGCCGGCGGCGGAATCGACGACGTCTTCCCCGCGTGGTGGAAGAACCACGTTCAAGCTCGCTCTGTCCTCTCCCCCGGCAACGGAGGAGGAGGCGGGGCAACCAGGGCCAAGCAGGAGGCCGCGCCTCGTCGGCTGTCGAGCGAGTTGACGTCCCCAGCGTCCCAACGAGGGGTGCACCGGGCATCGATCTCGCGTCTGAGACGAAGACGAGCGCCATCTCCCCACGACACGCCAAACCCGAGCAAATGGACGACGCCAGCGCGCTTGCGGAAAGCTTGCTGGGCATCGCCCTCGTGCCTGACGCGACGGTGCAGTCAGTCCCCGACGTGACTTCATCGCCGCTCGACGATCAAGAGGTACCAACCGATTCCCATCCTACGCCTTTTGGATTCGGCCTCAACCCGCCTAGCAATCTTGCTTTGGCAGGCATTCTCGTAGAGGCGAGTCCAAACCCTCTGGGGTCTCGCATGCGGTCGCCTTGGGACCGGTTGACGGACGTCTCGACCTACGGGCCCTCTGGGTCCGAGGAAGACGACGACCCCAGCATCTGTTGGGATTTCTCTGGACTTGGCAACCCCAGTGGCATGCGAGACTTCATGACCTCATGTGACTTCTGCCTCTCCGACTGTTCCGACGGTAGCCGCAGCCTCGACGACGAGGACTGCGGCCCAAGCCGCGAATGTTTCCACGTCGATCTAGGGGGTCACTCCGAAGGCAATCATCTCGGCATGCCAGAGGACGGTGATCTCCCTAGGCCGGTGCCTCGCGCCGACATCTCGCGGGAGCTAGCTGTGGTCCCCGTTCCGGCGGGGGGTTACGACCCACAGCTCGAGCAAGTCCGCGGGGCGCAGGCCAGGATCGACGTAGGAGCAGGAGCGCTTGAGCCGATCCGCCGGGACGCCGGGCAGGCATGGGTGGGCCAACCCCTGGCCGGAGAAAAACGTCACCTGCCCCAGGGTCTCCAGCACCTCGTCGCCGACGACGTCAGGGTCAGGCCACCGCCTGCATCCAGTGGGGTCGGTCAGAACCTGGCGGCGGCAGCGATGCTTCTCCGCGCGATGCCGGAGCCATCAACCACCGAGGGTCGGCGAATCCAGGGAGAACTCAAGAATCTCCTGGAAGGCGCTGCGGTCCGACGGGCCGAGAGCTCTGCCTCCCGAAGGCAGGGATACCCCTCGGAACCTCATGCCGCGACTTCCCGATTCATGCGGGAAGCCTCGGTCTACACCGGGCGCACGCGCAACACCGCGCCTGCGGCCCCGGGCCGCCTCGGCAACGAGCACCATCATCGCGACCGTCGAGCCCACCTTGACGAGAGGGTGTGCTGAGGCTATCACCCCAGGCGTGGGGGACGCTACGACAGCGGGGAGGATCGGAGTCCCTCGCCCGAACCACCCGGTCCGCAAGCCTTCAGCCGGGCCATCCGACGGGCGCCGTTCCCGACCCGGTTCCGACCCCCGACTACTATCACAAAGTACTCGGGGGAAACGAGACCGGAACTGTGGCTCGCGGACTACCGCCTGGCCTGCCAACTGGGTGGAACGGACGACGACAACCTCATCATCCGCAACCTCCCCCTGTTCCTCTCCGACACCGCTCGTGCCTGGTTGGAGCACCTGCCTCCGGGGCAGACCTCCAACTGGGACGACCTGGTCCAAGCCTTTGCCGGAAATTTCCAGGGCACATACGTGCGCCCTGGGAACTCCTGGGACCTCCGAAGCTGCCGGCAGCAGCCGGGAGAGTCTCTCCAGGACTACATCCGGCGATTCTCGAAGCAGCGCACCGAGCTGCCCAACATCACCGATTCGGATGTCATCGGCACGTTCCTCGCCGGCACCACCTGCCGTGACCTGGTGAGCAAGTTGGGTCGCAAGACCCCCACCAGGGCGAGCGAGCTGATGGACATCGCCACCAAGTTCGCCTCTGGCCAGGAGGCGGTCGAGGCCATCTTCCGAAAGGACAAGCAGCCCCAGGGCCGCCCATCGGAAGAGGCTCCCGAGGCGTCTACTCAGCGCGGCGCCAAGAAGAAAGGCAAAAAGAAGACGCATGCGAAACGCGACGCCGCCGACGCGGACCTTGTCGCCGCCGCCGAGTACAAGAACCCTCGAAAGCCCCCTGGAGGTGCCAACCTCTTCGACAAGATGCTCAAGGAGCCGTGCCCCTATCATCAGGGGCCCGTCAAGCACACCCTTGAGGAGTGCGTCATGCTTCGGCGTCACTTCCACAGGGCCGGGCCACCCACGGAGGGTGGCAGGGCCCGCGACGACGACAAGAAGGAAGATCACCAAGCAGGAGAGTTCCCCGAGGTCCGCGACTGCTTCATGATCTACGGTGGGCATGCAGCAAATGCCTCGGCTCGGCATCGCAAGCAAGAGCGCCGGGAGGTATGCTCGGTGAAGGTGGCGGTGCCAGTCTACCTGGACTGGTCCGACAAGCCCAGCACCTTCGACCAAGCTGACCACCCCGACCACGTGCCGAGCCCGGGGAAATACCCGCTCATCGTCGACCCCGTCATCGGCGACGTCAGGCTCACCAAGGTCCTTATGGACGGGGGCAGCAGCCTCAACATCATCTACGCCGAGACCCTCAGGCTCCTGCGTGTCGATCCATCCTCCGTCCGGGCAGGCGCTGCGCCCTTCCACGGGATCATTCCCGGGAAGCGCGTCCAGCCCCTCGGACGACTCGACCTTCCCGTCTGCTTCGGAACGCCCTCCAACTTCCGAAAAGAGACTCTGACGTTCGAGGTGGTCGGGTTCCGAGGAACCTACCACGCGGTACTGGGGAGGCCATGCTACGCGAAGTTCATGGCCGTCCCCAACTACACCTACCTGAAGCTCAAGATGCCGGGCCCCAACGGGGTCATCACCGTCGGCCCCACGTGCAAACACGCGTTCGAATGCGACGTGGAGTGCGTGGAGTACGCCGAGGCCCTCGCCGAGTCCGAGGCCCTCATCGCCGACCTGGAGAACCTCTCCAAAGAGGTGCCAGACGTGAAGTGTCACACCGGCAACTTCGAGCCAGCGGAGACGGTTAAGGTCGTCCCCCTCGACCCCAGTGGCGACGTCTCCAAGCAGATCCGGATAGGTTCCGGGCTCGACCCCAAATAGGAAGCAGTGCTCGTCGACTTTCTCCGCGCGAACGCCGACGTCTTCGCGTGGAGTCCCTCGGACATGCCCGGCATACCGAGGGACGTCGCCGAGCACTCGCTGGATATTCGGGCCGGAGCCCGTCCCGTCAAGCAGCCTCCGCACCGATTCGACGAGGAGAAGCGCAGAGCGATAGGCGAGGAGATCCACAAGCTAATGGCGGCAGGGTTCATCAAAGAGGTATTCCATCCCGAATGGCTTGCCAACCCTGTGCTTGTGAGAAAGAAAGGGGGGAAATGGCGGATGTGTGTAGACTACACTGGTCTCAACAAAGCATGTCCGAAGGTTCCCTACCCTCTGCCTCGCATCGATCAAATCGTGGATTCCACTGCTGGGTGCGAAACCCTATCTTTCCTCGATGCCTACTCAGGGTATCATCAGATCAAGATGAAAGAGTCCGACCAGCTCGCGACTTCTTTCATCATGCCCTTCGGCATGTACTGCTATGTCACCATGCCGTTCGGTTTGAGGAATGCGGGTGCGACGTACCAGCGGTGCATGAACCATGTGTTCGGCGAACACATCGGCCGCACGGTCGAGGCCTACGTCGATGACATCATAGTCAAGACGAGGAAGGCCTCCGGCCTATTTTCCGACCTTGAAGTGACATTCCGGTGTCTCAAGGCGAAAGGCGTCAAGCTCAATCCCGAGAAATGTGTCTTCGGGGTGCCCCGAGGCATGCTCTTGGGGTTCATCGTCTCCGAGCGGGGCATCGAAGCCAACCCGGAGAAGATCGCAGCCATCACCAGCATGGGGCCCATCAAGGACTTAAAAGGCGTATAGAGGGTCATGGGGTGTCTTGCGGCTCTGAGCCGCTTCATCTCACGCCTCGGCGAAAGAGGTCTGCCTCTGTACCGCCTCTTAAGGAAGGCCGAGTGCTTCACTTGGACCCCTGAGGCCGAGGAAGCCCTCGGGAACCTGAAGGCGCTCCTCACAAAGGCGCCTATCCTGGTGCCTCCAGCTGACGGAGAAGCCCTTTTGGTCTACGTCGTCGCGACCACTCAGGTGGTTAGCGCCGCGATTGTGGTCGAGAGGCAAGAAAAGGGGCATGCATTACCCGTTCAGAGGCCAGTCTACTTCGTCAGCGAGGTACTGTCCGAAACCAAGATCCGCTACCCACAAATTCAGAAGCTGCTGTACGCAGTGATCCTGACGAGACGGAAGTTGCGACACTACTTCGAGTCTCATCCGGTAACTGTGGTGTCATCCTTCCCCCCTGGGGGAGATCATCCAGTGCCGAGAGGCCTCGGGCAGGATTGCAAAGTGGGCGGTGGAAATCATGGGCGAGACAATCTCGTTCGCCCCTCGGAAGGCCATCAAGTCCCAGGTCTTGGCGGACTTCGTAGCCGAATGGGTCGACACTCAGCTACCGACGGCTCCGATCCAACCGGAGCTCTGGACCATGTTTTTCGACGGGTCGCTGATGAAGACAGGAGCCGGCGCGGGCCTGCTCTTCATCTCGCCCCTCGGGAAGCACCTACGCTACGTGCTGCGCCTCCATTTTCCGGCGTCCAACAACGTGACTGAATACGAGGCTCTGGTCAATGGGTTGCGGATCGCCATCGAGCCAGGGGTCCGACGCCTCGACGCTCGCGGTGACTCGCAGCTCGTCATCGACCAAGTCATGAAGAACTCCCACTGCCGCGACCCGAAGATGGAGGCCTACTGCGATGAGGTTCGGCGCCTGGAAGACAAGTTCTACGGGCTCGAGCTCAACCACATCGCTCGGCGCTACAACGAGACTGCGGACGAGCTGGCTAAAATAGCCTCGGGGTGAACAACGGTTCCCCCCGACGTCTTCTCTCGGGATCTGCATCAACCCTCCGTCAAGATCGACGACTCGGCCGAGCCAGAGGCGACCTCGGTCCAGCCCGAGGTACCCTCGGCACAACCCGAGGCACCCTCGGCTCGGCCCGAGGCACCCTCAGATCAGCCCGGGGAACCCTCGGCCACCGAGGGCGAGGCATTGCGCATCGAGGGAGAGCAGAGCGGGGTCACGCCTGATCGAAACTGGCAGACCCCGTACCTGCAATATCTCCGCCAAGGAGAGCTGCCCCTCGACCGAGCCGAGGCTCGGCGGGTAGCGCGACGCGCCAAGTCGTTCGTCTTGCTGGACGATGAGAAGGAGCTCTACCACCGCAGTCCCTCAGGCATCCTCCAGCGATGCATCTCCGTCGCCGAAGGTCAGGAACTCCTCCAAGAGATACACTCGGGGGCTTGTGGCCATCACGCAGCGCCTCGAGCCCTCGTCGGGAATGCTTTCCAGCAAGGCTTCTACTAGCCAACGGCGGTGGCTGACGCCACTAGAATTGTTCGCACCTGCGAAGGGTGTCAATTCTATGCGAAGCAGACCCACCTGCCTGCTCAGGCTCTGCAGACGATACCCATCACCTGGCCCTTTGCTGTGTGGGGTCTGGACCTCGTCGGCCCCTTACAGAAGGCGCCCGGGGGCTACACGCACCTGCTGGTCGCCATCGACAAATTCTCCAAGTGGGTCGAGGTCCGACCTCTGAACAGCATCAAGTCCGAGCAGGCGGTGGCGTTCTTCACCAACATCATCCATCGCTTCGGGGTCCCGAACTCCATCATCACCGACAACGGCACCCAGTTCACCGGCAGAAAATTCTTGGACTTCTGCGAGGACCACCACATCCGGGTGGACTGGGCCGCCGTGGCTCATCCCATGTCGAATGGGCAAGTAGAGCGTGCCAACGGCATGATTCTACAGGGGCTCAAGCCTCGAATTTACAACGACCTCAACAAGTTCGGCAAGCGATGGATGAAGGAACTCCCCTCGGTGGTCTGGAGCCTGAGGACAACACCAAGCCGAGCCACGGGTTTCACGCCGTTTTTCCTGGTCTACGAGGCCGAGGCTGTCTTGCCCACTGACCTGGAATACGGCTCCCCGAGGATGAGGGCCTACAGCGATCAAAGCAACCAAGCTAGCCGAGAAGACTCGCTGGACCAGCTGGAAGAGGCTCGGGACAAGGCCTTACTACACTCGGCGAGGTACCAGCAGTCCCTGCGCCGCTACCACGCCCGAGGGGTTCGGCCCCGAGACCTCCAGGTGGGCGACCTGGTGCTTCGGCTACGGCAAGACGCCCGAGGGAGGCACAAGCTCACGCCCCCCTGGGAGGGGCCATTTGTCATCGCCAAAGTTCTGAAGCCCGGAACGTACAAGCTGGCCAACAGCCAAGGCGAGGTCTACGGCAACGCTTGGAACATCCAACAGCTACGTCGCTTCTACCCTTAAGATGTTTTCAAGTCGTTCATATACCTCGCACCCACGCAAAGTTTAGTCATCAAGGAAGGGTCGGCCTCGCCTCGGCAAAGCCCGACCCTCCCTCGGGGGCTAAAAGGGGGAGCACCCCCTCTGCGTCGAAATTTTCCTCGAAAAAAGATTTCTTCTGTCAGAATATCTTTCGTGCTTTCTGACTACTTCGAAAGGTGGATCCTGAAAACGACGGAGTACACGTAAGCAGCCAAGGCTGACCGAGCCGAGGGACTCCTATGCCTCCGGGATACGGATACCTCACTCATCACCTTCTGCGATAAGTAACTCGCGTTCGGATAAAGTGACTCCGCGGATCGAACAAGTCTTTACGTTCGGAAGCTCTTCTGCCGAAGCGGTCCTTCAGGCCTTCCAGACTGAGTCGGTGACAGGGCCTCATGGACGGGTGAAAGTACGCGTAAGCGGGAAGGCCGACCGAGCCGAGGGACTCCCACGCCTCTGGGATACGGATACCTCACTCATCACCTTCCGCGAGAAGCAATTCTCGCTCGCACAAACATCCCTGTTACCGACAAAAAAGTCCAGATACCCGAAACAAGAGGAAAGGAGACGCAGCTTTACAACACAGCGAGGGTGTGTTCTCTGGCCTCGGCGGTCGCAGAAGACACACACTACAAGACATTCTGATCCTGCAGGCTCAGGTCTTGACGCTGGAAGGGGGCAGCAGCACCCTCGGCATCGACGACACCTTCGGCGTGGTTCGACCTAGCCTCGGACGGCGACGCAGTCCAAAGGCCTCCGCTCCGAAGGACGACGTCATCACCACGCCTGGGCCATCGCCGCCAGGGTCCTCTCCGGGAATCCGGTCCGAGCAGGCGGCTCAGCCGGATACCCCTGGGGCCTCGGCCGACTATCTTCCAGGGGCGCCAGCCCGACCCGAGGCCTCGGCTGATCAACTCCGGCGTCGGTCCCGCTAACGGACAACCCGGCTCGGCTCCGGCCAACCAGGTTTCATTTTCGAGCCAACTCCGCCTCTGTTCATGCTGATATCGCTACCCCTGGCCTCGGTTCGTCGAAGAGCGGCCAAGGGGTCCCTTTAACTAAGCTAGAAGAGCCTCGGACAACAAGGCCGACCGAGTCGAGGGACTCCTACGCTCCGGGCTACGGATACCTCACTCGTCACCTTAACACGGGGCGACTCATGCTTGGTGAAGCGATTCAGATAATCAACAGGCGAGTCTTAGTGCTCGAAAATGAGGAAAAAACACGGCTCCGCGCCGAAAATTACATACATGTTCAGGCCCCGAAAGCCGTAATGAACAAAAGCATTGGCATTCGAAGTGCCATTACAAACGGAACTCCGGTTCCCCCTCCGCAGGTACGAACAACCCCACTCGATGGGGGTTGGCTTGCGGAGCAACAGAAGACCGACGAACGGCGCGCCGTCACCCGCTCCAGCAGCGACGACAACGACGACTTCTGCTCTGGGGGGCCGAACAGCGGCAGCGCTGACCTCCGGGCGGATGCTGCTGCTAGGAGGCCCCCGCCCATGCCCAAACTCGTGAGGCAAGGACGGGCAGAAGGCCGTAGAGTTGGAGGTCGGTCCGTGGCCGGCTCTGGCTATCTCGCCGGCGGAAGAACCTCTTCCAGCTGCCGTGGCGGACGCCGGCGCCGCGAGCGGCTCCGAAGCCACTCGCGTCCGAGAGCCAGGCACGGTGCAGCCGCCGGTGCCACAGACGACGACCGCCCTTCCCTCCGATCACTGAGTGAAGGAGCGGGCCGCCGCCCACGCAGGGATCGACCCCAACTCGGCACACTCCCCTCCCCAGCCTTGGTGATGAAAATCCTTGAGGCTGAGGGAGGGGCAGAGGCCGCAGCCCGGCTCGCTTTCCCCCACCATCAAGCTGGAGGTCACCATCTTGGGTGACCGCCGGTGGAGGGGTGCGGCCGGGCTGCATGATGAAAATCCTTGAAGCCGAACGATGGCTGAAAGGTACCAACTCCCACGGAGTTGCGTTCCTCCAACGATGAGGCGAAAAGGCGGCGGGCATCCCCCATCCGGGGGCTTGGAAGATGGAAAGACGCGGTGCATGAGGAAGGGAGAAGACATGGTCGCCTTCCGAAAGGGGTCGCCCTCCTTTTAAAGGCCACTCTCCCTACTTGCGCCTCCAACCGTCACGGGCTGAGTCTTCTCCAACACATTCCAAGGCCCTCCACTGCGGCGCGGGGGCTGGGTCCCACATGTCATGAGAACCGGCTCAGAGCGGAAGAAGCCAAACCGCCGCGCACGGCGCACACGACCGCCCGGCGGTTACAAGCGACCCTCCACTTTTGCCCAGACCAACGGGCGAAAGAGGCGGGCAGCCATGCAGGCGGCATGCAACCGCGCCAAGTGGACGCGCTTCTCCGACTCCTGACACACCAGCATGGAGGCCCAGGCCCACGCGTCACGCAACCGGCGCGCCGGATGCTGCATGCAAGCAACTGCACCGCCACTTGCGCCATCACCGCGCCTCCTCGATTGCGGAGCCAACACCGCGACTCGAGGCGACCCAGCGCACGACCCAGCAGCGCCAGCCTGGCGCGACGGTCAATGTGGCCAAAGATGGACCGGCAGTAATGACGGTGGCAGGCGGGCGGGAGCAGCGGTCACATCGTCAGCCAAGCTCACGTCCCATCCGGGAGCAGCAAGAGAACCCCCTCTCACGGCGTGAAGACGACGCGCCCGTGATCCGTCCCTCGAACGGCTCGCGCACGCGCAACGGCCGCCCCGCCAACGACTCGCCCCGTCGCATCAACTCCGCGGCAGGACAGGCGGCGCTCCCGGTAGGAAAGGCGGGCGACGTTTCGCCTTCGCCGAAACAACCACACCAAAAGAGGTACGACGCGTCGTTCAATTTCGTATCCTTTTCGTTTTTTCCTCTTTCTCTCTCTTGCAACAGGGACCGGGAAAGGGGGATACCCCGAAAAGGATCCTTCCCCATGAAGGAACCAGGCTCCGAGCCTCCTTACTGATCAGAGGTTCGAAGGCTGGCCCCCCGAAGAGTTCAACAGCCGCCTCAGATCGCGTGGGCCCTACACCCACTACTGGTCAGAGGTTCGAAGGCCGGCCCCCCGAAGGGTTCCACGACCGCCTCAGGCTACTCGGGCTCCGCGCCCATTACTGATCAGGGGTTCGAAGGCTGGCCCCCGAAGGGTTCACAGTCGCCTCAGACACCGAGCGAGGGATGATCAGGGGTACGTTCGATACATAACCGAGGCTCGGACTGCGCTCCCGAGGTACCCTAGGACATTTCCGAGACCAGCGGGAGCGATCTTGTAACAGAATCCCATCGGAGGGAGGCATCGAGCCCTCGGACCCCGTCGCCAGGGGACCGGGTCTGGCAGATCACCCGCATGTACTTTTGGGCGTGCCTCTGGGCCCCTAGCCGACCCCTAACGAACGGGGCACGGACGTCCACTCGGATTACCCGCTTGCAGCTCACCGGAGACACCATGTTCGGTGCCTATCGAGGGTAACATGGCGCTTCCCCCCGTCCTCCTTGCGGAAAGGCGACGTAGGGGCGTATGTAAAAAAGCCGAGTCTGTCCCTGATCGTCCTCTCGCCCTGTGGAGAGGCTCGGGGGCTGCTCTCGCAAACCCGGCTCCAGCCAAATCGTTGACAGCGTCAACATACCAGCCCGAGAGCTTGGGCCCCCACTGTACACCCGGGCTACGGCCGGTTCGCATGAGGGAACGACCAGACCAGCCGAAGCGTTACGCAAGGCATTAAGACCTCGAAGGAGTGAAAACACTCCTCCGAGGCCTCGGGGGCTACACCCGGCGGGTGCGCTCGCGCGCACCCACCGGAACAAAATGCAACCGAGAAAGGCTGGTCCCCTTGCAAAAAAGTGCGACGAAAGCCTCCAAGCGAGTGCTAACACTCCCTTCGAGGCTCGGGGGCTACTGTCGGGGACCATAATTAGGGGTACCCTCAAGACTCCTAATTCTCAGCTGGTAACCCCCATCAGCATTAAGCTGCTAAGGCCTGATGGGTGCGATTAAGTCAGGGATCGGTCCATTCGAGCGACTCGATCACGCCTCGCCCGAGCCTAGCCTCAGACAAGGGCAGCCGACCCCGGATGGTTTCCGTCTCGCCCGAGGCCCCCCTCCAACGGCAGACACATCTCCGGCTCGCCTGAGGCCCTGCCTTCGCTAAGAAGCAGCCCTGACTAAATCGCCGCACCGACCGACCAAATCGCAGGAGCATTTAATGCAAAGGTGACCTGACACCTTATCCTGACGCGCGCCCTCCGGCAGAGCCGAAGTGACCGCCGTCACTTCGCCGCTCCACTGACCGGTCTGACAGAAGGACAGCGCCGCCTGCGCCACTCCGACTACAGCGCCACTTGACAGAGTGAGACTGACAGGCAGTCAGGTCCTGCCAAAGGCGCCATAGGAAGCTCCGCCCGACCCAGGGCTCGGACTCGGGCTAAGTCCCGGAAGACGGCGAACTCCGCTCCGCCCGACCCAGGGCTCGGACTCGGGCTCGGCCCCAGAAGACGGCGAACTCCGCTCCGCCTGACCCAGGGCTCGGACTCGGGCTAAGTCCCGGAAGACGGTGAACTCCGCTCCGCCCGACCCAGGGCTCGGACTCGGGCTCGGCCCCGGAAGACGACGAACTCCGCTCCGCCCGACCCAGGGCTCGGACTCCGGCTCGGCCCCAGAAGACGACGAACTCCGCTTCGCCCGACCCCAGGGCTCAGACTCCGCCCTGGCCTCCGCCGAACGACCTCCGCCTCGCCCGACCCAGGGGCTCGGCCTCGGCCACGGAAGACAGACTCGACCTCGGCTTCGGAGGAGCCTCCACGTCGCCCAACCTAGGGCGCAGGCCAGCCACGTCAACAGGAAGCACCATCATCACCCTACCCCGAGCCGCCTCGGGCCGTAGGGAACAAGACCGGTGTCCCATCTGGCTAGCTCCGCCAGATAGGCAATAATGACGCCCCCGCACGCTCTGTGACGACGGCGGCTCCCAGCTCTCTTACGGAAGCAGGCGGACGTCAGCAAGGACTCGACCGCTCCAACAGTTGTCCCTCCGCCAAGCACCGTCGCTCCTCCGACGGCCACGACATCACACCAGCAGGGTGCCAAGATCTCTCCGGCTGCCACATTGGCATGTACTTAGGGCGTCAGCTCTCCCCCGCTAGACACGTAGCACCACGCTACACCCCCATTGTACACCTGGATCCTCTCCTTACGCCTATAAAAGGAAGGACCAGGGCCCTCTTAGAGAGGGTTGGCCGCGCGAGGACGAGGACGAGACAGGCGCTCCCTTGGGGCCGCTCGCTTCCCTCACCCGCGTGGACGCTTGTAACCCCCTACTGCAAGCGCACCCGACCTGGGCGCAGGACGAACACGAAGGCCGCGGGATTCCCACCACTCTCACGCTGGACTCCGGCCGCCTCGCTCCTCTCCCCCCTTTGTGCTCGCCCACGCGCTCGACCCATCTGGGCTGGGGCACGCGGCACTCACTCGTCGGCCTGAGGGACCCCCGGTCTCGAAACGCCGACACTAGGATTATGACAGTTTCAAAGAAGAGCTGGGCAATCTTGAAAGAATCTTCGAATGTAGTTCTCTACTCATGAGTGATCCTCAATTTTTTTGTATGGATTCGAGTGGTCCACAAAACCCCCTCATTATATTGCGGCCCAGAGCCAAACGGATGATGAAGATGTTTGGTGGGAGTAGGCTGAGGAGCATTTTCCATGGTATTTCAGATGGATTCAAAACAGAGGGGTGACATGCTTTTGGACCAATGGATATGATGTTGTGTCTGCTTTGGATTCAAACAACTACACAATCATCTATTTTGATTCAAACATAGGGGTGACATGCTTTATCCAGTGGACTATCTCTGTAAATCCATTATATTAAAGCCACTATGATTGATTGTTTGATCATTTCTCGTGCAGGTGGTTGAGGTTAATGTTAAGGTGGAAAGTGCAGGCACATGTAACGTGCACAATAATGATTTCTATGCTAAAGAGAAGTTGCTCAAATCAATGCGTGATTGTGATCCTTCGTCTGTGCGCCACTGGATTGTAAGAGTTGTTTTCTTGTTTTAATTTTTTTGTTATTCCTACCATTAAATTGGGCATTCAATACCTGTCCATTATCTTTATGCTTATGCAATCCAATAATGATGGAAAATAACTGACTTGGCTGCTCTCTTGAGTTGTGGCAATGGAAGTTCCAGGCCCCGTTGCAGCACTACACTACGCTAATGGACCTTCAGGTAAGCCCATCAGACATATCCAAGCGAAACTATGTGATCACAAAGTCAGCTGCAGCTAGATTGTTATTTCAGTCAAGAGTGTTTTTGTTTTGTTGAATGCTGCATTTTTCCCAGGACAGAAATGAGAAGCTATTTTACAAGCTCCTGATTGACAATGTCGAAGAGCTGCTTCCTATAATGTATACACCAACAACGGGGGGAAGCCTTTTGTTTCCAGCCCTTTAAATCAGAGTATTTTACAAGAGCTGCTTCCTATAATGTATACACATCCTTACTGAATCACTAGATTTAGTACCCTCTGCACCATTTCTATGCAGTCATTTAAACCAGAGTATTTTATTTCCAGCCCTTGCTGGTAAAGGAATTTTGGATTTGATTTAACCTCCACTTTTGTGACCTAATGGTTTTGTTTTTTACATAGATGCACATGGAGACGTTTGTAATGATCATAATAAAAAGGCTCAAGGATGCCAACCTTTTCGTGTCACAAGGAGGGCTCATCATTCTAGCACAGGTTAGTCAGTCAAAACTGTTGTGGCAGCCTCTTCTTCTCAAGGTTTCCTTTTGGCCTGTATGAACAATGCTCTCGGCCTCCGGATATATACAACCATTTTTGTCTTTTATTTTGGCTTGGCCATGGCGGCGGCGGCCGCGACGCCTCCCATCCCCGCCCCTAACCCCACCGATGTTTGGGTGGGCGGCTCATGGACGGTGGACTGTTCCTGCGGCGTCATGTTCGACGACGGCGAGGAGATGATCAGCTATGAACAATTCTGGTAGGAAGAATGGTTTATTTTGCTAATGCACACATAAACTAGGCGTTACACTAGGCTGGCAGATCTGACGGTAAGCTTCTTCATCTCCTCCTGACTCGTCACACTAGGATGACAGCTGGCTGGGTTCCCGCAGATCTGGTTTTCAATTGATGATTCAGATGGAAGCCACACTTTTGCAGCGTGTAAGAATATTCACAACAGCTGATCCGTCTAGCAACAATCTTGAGGTAACTACGTGATCAGCATTCATTTTATAAATTTTGTCTTGTATATATTAGGACATTTACGTCTTTTTAACTCATGTGGTTCTTTATAGGTTGTTATTCTTTATGATTTCAAATGGTACTTTCTTCTGAATGATGGAAAGGGAGAATGAAAGGGCAAAGCTTGGCCTCCAGCCTGTTAACTATCATGGAAAATGGCCTTTGAAGCGTGCCTCTGTGTTTCAGGTAGTCAGTCTATTGCCTCTTTGAACTGGAGTTCTCACCTCTTGTGTTTCCCTTTCACTTCCTTTGTATAAACTGTATGCCTCTGTTTTCATTCTCAGGAACCTTTATCTGCAGCTCTCTCTGCGCTTACTCTTGTTGTGCAATTTAATGGGTGGCTATCATTTTTCCTCTTGCTTCATTATAAACTTCCTCTGCGGCCAGAAACTCACAAGACATACTATGAATACACTGGCTTGTGGCACATCTATGGGCTCCTTGCCATGAATTCATGGTTCTGGAGTGCCATATATCACAGTTGGTAGGCTCTATCACAATGGATACATCCTTTCTGATGAATTGCCTGTTGCTAACTCATTTACCAAGATCTGGTATCTTTTGCAGTGACACAATTTGGACAGAAAAGCTATATTTTTCATCAGATGCTGCCTTTCTAGGGTATTCCCTCATTTTGACGATACTGCGGACTTCAAGTTTAAGAGACGAAGCATCTAGAGTTATGGTTGCCGCTCCTATTCTAGCATTTGTGACAACCCACATTATGTACCTCAACTTCTACGAACTTGACAAAGGTAATCTTGGGCATGACCGCTGATACTTGCACTACTGACACTATAAAAATAACGGTATTGTTTCTGCACACTTTGTTTTTTACCAGCACTGAGTATGTAAAAATTGGAAGCAGATTCTCTCTGTAAACCTCAGCTTTGCTTCTTCATATATATTGTTTAAAAAATGGTAGTTCAACATGATATGAAATATTCACCATCTTGATAGGCCAGAGGAAGGATCTCAATATTCTCAAACAAACATTTATAAGCTACCAGCTCCTAGCTTCAGCTTCAACCATGCACATATCTCTGTCCGCAGAATTTGACTACTCGGTTGGGCCAACAATTGTAAGTTACCAGCTCCTTCTATTTTTCTTGAGAAACTCTGATCTTGGTTGAAATGTCAATGTCATTCCAAAAGAGAGTAAATCACTAACAAGAAGTTTACTGATTCCTTTATTAAACCATTCCTTTCGTTTTTTAAACGAACAGTAATTCATGTTGTTTGCTGATAGGTTGGTCGCATTATTATGGCAGGGGTTGTGGGGCAATGAAAATAAGTCATTTGAAGCAATAAGAACAAATTGGTTTTGTATGGCGCTGCACATCACTGTTCCTTCTTCAGTCCACTCATGTAGTCATGTCCATGGATGAGGTTTTTTCCTCTTGAATTCAGTGGGACAACCGTTATGTTGTGTTTCTTGGAAAAAATGCCTTTCGTTAGTGTTGGTCTTCTAAATAAGCACCACTTCATACCACTTTGGATCTGACTACTTATCACAAGAATGGTCAGGTAAGAAAGTCCAGATTCCTCTATCCTTTGTAGTCTTGCAGATGCTTATTATTCTAATTATATTAGTTTATTTAACCTTTGCACTAGAAAATAGCAATATTCTTGGTCCTCACTTAGATACATGTCTGAAAACTTTGGTATTTTCTGAAGAGTGGTCTGAATCAGCAGTCTTACTTGTCCTATCAGGTTAGTGCACTCTCAAGAATAGCACAAGGATTTCAAATTGCTTCAATCTGTAGTACAAATCCATCAGGTGTAGTTGAGAATGGGAACACAATGTATTTTTATACAGGCTTCGCTTGAACCTAAAATATCTCGCACGTGTTCCATTCTAAGTGCTCTATCGCTCGTAATTCGCATGCCTTCTGACTACGAAATCTAGCGCTGTTCTGGTAGGAAATTGACCGAACTCCTCCCCTTTTCAGGCAATGATGCAGCTCCTCAAGGGCATCAACAGCTACAGGTCCTTGCTCAAGGTCCCGGCGCTGTCCGAGAACAAGAACACGGCGTGCCTGGCCGAGCAGCTCGCGAGGCAGTTCAAGGGGCATGAGTGCACCAACACGTCCGTTCAAGGAGGCCATTGATTTTGGCCTGTCTGTATTGTTCATTCCAGGTGCAGTTTGTTTTCCTTTATCTATTTGTCTATGAAAGAGAGAATATGTTTAGGATTTCAGCAGAGAGAAGTGGTTAATAAGTACAAACGAGAGCTAAAAGTTAGTAGTTTATTCAGTGGTTTTATCTTAACATTTTTTTCTTAACAAAACACCGGGCAAACAAGGAGAAATGATAATTGCCACTGTAATATATAATTTACCAATGCACTGAACCCTGACCTTTTAGGTGAAATAGACCCTCATCACCAATCTTACATGAGTCCAACTTCAAGCACTCCAAGCTGACCAAATCTGAAAGGAACATAGAGCATCAGAAAAGAATTAAAAACAGTTTCCTCATTATGCATGAATCAATACAAAGGGACACCATATTTCTGATGCACTTCCAGAACGATCAATACAATAAGTGTGGATTTATTAACCATTTCTCTGACAAGATAGGATTTTCTCAAGCAAAGGTAATCCTATCTTGTCAGCACTGAGTATGATATATAAAATTCCATTAGCATGCTTGATCCGAGTACAAGCAGGACCCTGAGGATTTATCCACTCGATTCACTGACAAGATAGGATTAATGTTTCTTTCCGCTGCTTATTTAGGTTTTTGGATGCAACTATATTTGCATTCTGGGCGAAGACATCAGTGGATATTGAACCAAAGAGAATTAGGCTGAAGTCAAGCAGTTATACTTCAAATACTATGCTTGACATTGTGACAGCAGCAACAGTGCAGGTATTGCAGCAACACTGTTTTTCCTGTCCCTCATAGTATTTAGCCTCATGTTTTTCTACTAAAAATAGAATTGCTTCTGTGATGACGCCTTAGTTTCTTTGCATGCGCGTGTGTGTATTGCTTTTGGTCTTATTCGTCTTTGTCTTTGCTTCATATCTGAACTAAGCTGTAATGAGAAGCCAGAAGATTTAATCCTATCTGCTAGCATGCATCAGTTTGAAGATAGTACTTATTTGTATTTGTTGAATCCTAATTATCTGTTTTCTTATGACAACCTAGGATAATGATATTATATGTTTCCGTCGCAGCACACGAACACTTAACTATGATATTATATGTTTCTGTTGCAACACATAGGCACTCACCTAGATGGGTATCTGTTATTCTGTGGTAGTAGGTGGGTATCTGTTGTTCTGTGATGTTGGGAATAGTTCCCTAGATGATATCTTCTGCAAGCGGTACCAAAGCGTCTGGTAGTGAGATTGGTGCCTTGATTGAGGTACGTCACTTTCAAGTGGAGTTTGGTTTGTTTTTCGTGAAGAATTAAATTCGAATTTGTGTAGGTTGTAACATTGCTCTATGGCTCTAAACATGCTACGAAAAGGAGACTTGATATGCTAGAAAAGAAGGCTCTAGAGTGCAGCGAGCCCACTGTTCCATCCAGCAAGCAGGTAAATGTGTTGATAGTCTAGGCGTCCTCTCTACATGTGTGATGATGGTTGCTGATTGGGTTTCTCTTCCATGCCAAGCTATAAGTGCTTGTGTTTCTCTCTACGTGGCATGCATCAGGTGTTCGATGAAATGCCTGCCCGAGCCTGGCAAGTTTTTGAAATGGCAAGCTAAGTAACTGAGTTCTTTTGTGCGCAACATCTAAGGATATGTCTGCTGCTGAGTAAGCTATTGGAGAAGGACCACTAACGAAATAATGGGTCAAACTCGATCTGTTTGACAAATTGAACAAAATGATTTGCATTGTAGTATAATTTGATTTGTATCGATTTAGTTTTATATTGGTTGTTGTCAAAGAATTTGTGAAATATTGAGGTTGATAATATATGTGGCGTTCGTTTTTATGTAATCATTGTTCACTAATATTTTGTCGAATATTTTATATTATATAGACATTACTAAGAACGTAAGGGGTCGCTCGTGCTCTGCAAAGGTACAAACAATCATGATTGTGGAGGAGCGTGACGACGAGGGTCGATTGGCGTCCGACCACGATTTGCATGTGGCTTGTGCTCGTCTCCACCGCGATGACACCCACCCATGTGCTCATCACCTTAATTGTTTAGATTGCTGAGTTTGGCAAGTTAGCAGCATAATCTTTTCCGAACAATCTACACTGTCTAACTGTGAAACTGACAGATGAGTGACTTTGAAATTTATAATCCTTCACCAAGGTGCATTGCATTTTACTCCACATGATAGATTTGTTCAATGTGTAAGGCTTTTAAGGTTTATAAAAATTCTTAACTTTTAAAAGATGCTAACACAAGAACACAAAATGGTAATTAGTATTTTTGAATTTTAATATATTATCATAATATGTTCACTCCGTAGCAACACACGGGCGTTTACCTATAACACATATGTACATAAGTTTTCGTGTTATTATACGGTTCCGTTGCAACGCACGGGCACTCACCTAGTTATATACATTAATTCCCATTGCTTCATACAACATCATCTTAATTTCATGTCAGCATCTACATAGGGTAATCTCGAGTTGTCGATATGAATAACATCAAATAAAGTAAAACAACCATGCATACTGTGAATCTCCCTGTCAAGTGTTTACAATCAGCAGATTTTTAAACGGACGGCACAGTTCTGCTGCTCTGGCTCTGCTCGGCCGCCGGCTCAGCGCATGGTTGCTGCTGCTGCGGCAGCCCCTGCTCCTCATGGTCTCCCAGCATCAAGGTGGCGGCGGGGACCACCTGCACCTGCACGTCGCTGCTCTGCTCGGCCGGTTCAACGCATGGCTGCTGCTGCAGCGGCAACCCCTGCTCCTCATAGTCTCTCAGTATCTCTAGGAAACCTTTCCGATAGACATTGTTGAGCCAGTCGTCGAAGTAGTCGAGCTCCGCCACTGCTGACTCAATGCGTCGACTCTGTTCCTCCTCGCCTCCGGCCATCAGGGGATCCCCGCCTTGTTCATGACCATGAACATAGCAGGGCATCAAGGTGGCGGCGGGATCCACCTGCACCTGCACGTCGCTGCTCTGCTCGGCCGGTTCAATGCATGGTTGCTGCTGCAGCGGTAACCCCTGCTCCTCATTGTCTCCCAGTATCTCTAGGAAACCTTTCCAATCGACATTGTTGAGCCAGTCGTCGAAGTAGTCGAGCTCCGCCTCTGGTGACTCAACGCGTCGACTCTGTTCCTCCTTGCCTCCGGCCATCAGGGGATCCCCGCCTTGTTGATGACCATGAACATAGCTGGGCATCAAGGTGGCGGCGGGGTCCACCTGCACCTGCACGTCGCTGCTCGGCTCAGCGCATGGCTGTTGCTGCTGCTGCTGCTCCCCATCGACATTGTTGATGTTGAGCAAGTAGTCGACGCTGGACTTGCCCAACTCGCCTCCGACCATCCGGGGATCATCCATCGTCGGGTAAGCAGTAGCACCGGTGAAGATGGCGCCGGCGGGGTCCTGCATCTGCTGCACCTGCACGTCGCGGATCACCTTGGTTGGCGGCGCCTCGGGGTGATCGCCTGTCGCCGTCCTCTTGGTATTGCATTTCTTCTTGGCCAGAGACGAGGACGAACGGTGCACCTTGCACAGCACGTGGTCGCCGCCGCCGCCCTGGGTGTCGTCGTACTCGGTCATGTGCCATCCCATCCTGTCGAAGCGATGGCGATGCCGACCCGACGTCCCCTCGTCCTCCTTCTCCTTGCGGCCGTAGGATAAGCTGCAGAACGTGGCGCCGGGCAAGCCCTCCACGGGCTTCGGGCCAGTCTCCGAGTGCCAGCACGTCCCGGCGGTCTCCACCGCGCGCAGCCTGTGCCCGCTGGCCCTTCCCACGCCGTTCTTGTATCGTTTCGGACAGTATAGGTACCACTGCCAGTTGTACCCGTCCTCCGTCACGTCGGTGCCCGGCACCGGCTCCAGGCCGGCGACCAGCTCCTCAGGAGCAGCGGTGTACACGTCCACGTTGTGGATGAAGGCTTTGTCGACGGTTCCGGCGCGGAGGCCGCGCAGGAGGGCGACGGACGCCTCGTTGGTGGCCCGGAAGACGTGATCGTCGGCGGCCATATGCCACCGATCTCCGATCTCCAGGTGGTGATGGTGGATCGGCTAGCGCCTAGCGCGTACGTTCTGTCGCCGCGGGTGGGGGACGATGATGGCTAGCTTCTTGTGTCTACGTAAGTTCTGCACTGCACGCGGACAGGCAGGTAGCTAGGTAGGTGTTTATATACACCTTTACGAGATAAGTCTGACAGCAGAATTTTGAACTGTGAAACAGATCGATCTACTAGATATATAGGAGATAAATCTCGAAATGGTATGGATTTCTGTTTGTGATAGGCTGCGTGCAGTGTATTTCTGTTTGTTTTCTTTTACAAACGATGGATTTCTGTTTGTTTTCTTTTACAGACGATGGATGATTTCTGTTTGTTTTCTTTTACAAACTTTGTAAATTTGTTTTAGACGTCAAAACAAACCATGCATATGCATATGTATTTCTGTTTCTTTATTTCTTTTAGACGTTAAAACTCAAAACAACCACTAGGAAATCATCCTACTCTTGATTTCGGTAGCGTCAATATTAATCTTTATAATGTATTCCCTCACCTTGTTCGGTCCCTTGCTTCTAAAACCTGATTTTTATGTATAGTTTGATTTGTTTTCAAAATTCTACGAGGCCACAAAAGACATCGTATTCAAGATTAAAAAAACATCATAAAATTTTCATTGTTATGTTTTCTACACTAATCATTACGTTCTCTACTTTATTACAAATAATAACACGATTAATTCTATATTTTTTTAAAAAAAAACAAATAATTTTTCTGTTCACTATATACCACACCAAATCTTAAATTAAAGCTCCACTTTTATATATAATTAACTAAATCTCTACTACCTATTAAGCATCAACTATAGCCGTGCACAGCGATACCGTGCTCTCCAACCCTGTCCTCCCCGCTCACGATTCACCCTGCGCTCACCGCATCCGCCACTGTCTCTGATGTCCTCCTACGTGGCCCGTGCTTCTCGGCCTTGATGCCGCACCCCGCCCTTGTCCTCGACGCCGCCGTCTCCCGCTTACCCCCCTCATGACACCAATCTACGTGTCGCCCCTACCCCCATCGCCACCTCTCATCCCCTCCCCTCCCCCAGTCACCACCCATCCCTCGGCCACCTCGGCGGTTGTGGCAAGGACAAGGGCGTCATATTCATGAATGGCTGGTTCTATCGCATAGAGTGTACTAAGTAATTAAAAACAAAGTGTGAGCTAGTAATGTATTCATGTATGATTTGCTGTTCCAAAATTCTAATTTGAAATTTAAATAAAATTATCTCCCATATTTATTTGAATTAGAGGACATTTATATGGATCAAACATTTCAAATAATATTTTTCTTAAAATAAATATTTTGTTTATGCGCTGCATGCTGGAGCATTATTTTTACCTGTGTGAATTTAAATTCACACCTAAAAATTGGATTTGGATTTAAACTCTTTTCTAAAAAATTCAAAAAGGAATTTTATCCATATGCTGATTTCGAATCCGATCGTTAGAACCGTCTTCCTTGAGTTCTAACAGGACTTTGTTCCTTGTACGAACAGTTTCGGTGTTTAGTCCCGACGACGCACTACGTGGTAACCCACGTAGAGCTTTTGGGAGGACGGCGATGTCGATCGCTGCTCGATGATACGTGCAGGGACACGTTGGAACATGAGGTATTTATACGGGTTCGGTTACGCAAGTGCGTAATACCATACGTCCTGTAGTGTTGAGTATTGGATTGCTCTGAGTTCCCAGATTACATGTGATTGTGGGAGGTGGAAGATGAAGTTGCCTATCAATCTATGGAGTGCTGTCTCTTTTTTGTAGGGGTACTTCTGCAGCCTTATATAGCTGACTGAAGAGACATCCCTTTATAGATCATTGAGTCCAATTGAGTCTACTTTCTGTTGCTACAAGTATGCCTATTCTTTCGGTGCTTGGTTTCCTTCTCCAAGTTATCATCTGAGTGATCCGGTGCTCGGCTGTGCTCAGGACGCGTCTTTAGAGTTTAGGTGATCCCTCTGCGGACACGCAGCGTGACCCCCCTGCAGGACACATGCACCATCGGTATACACGTGCAATATTCTTCGATATTTTCAGCTATTCCCCACGTCGTCACTTCGGTTATTATTTGTCCCACCCGAGCGAGGCCCACTATGCGCTATATTGGGTGACTTATCAGGGGCCTCTTTGGTGGCCCATGGAATGTATCTATGCCTTAGTGGCCCATGGGACATCTATCTCCCAAAATCCCCCAAGGCTCAAGCGAATTTTCGAGGATAATAGGCTCGAGACACCAAGAATGAACTATGTTATTTGATTGTCTTTAAGTGTAACTTCTTTTCCCATGTTATCGGTGCACCCAATGGGTGTAGCCCCCGAGCTTTGAGTTGAGTTGAGCAACAATCTACTCAATGGTTCCCGATATCTTTTCTTCAGAGGATCATTTTATTGGCCTGGTTGTGAGTAAGTCGAGTTTTTTGCTAAACGACATCTAGCCGACTAAATTTAGCTTGAGGGAGGTTTGGCCGGCTAAAGCTTAGTCGACTGAGACCTATCTGGCTGGGTCGTGTCTAGCCAAGGTTTGCTGAAGTAGTCGGATGAGTTCAACCAATAGAGTCCTGGTTGACTAAGGTTTGACCAGCCAACTTGCTGATATTATTTGGTTTGGAGTTTTCCAGAAAACCCAGACTTGGTACCCAATGGATGTGTATGTCGTCTTGTACGCAGAGCAGTTTCTTAAGCTGATAGGACGCAATGATACGTGTGAGCAGTTCAATTATTGACCTCTTATGCCGTGTTACGATATGTTTTGCAAGAAGTGTGAGTCGATTAGGGTTTACCACGCAGGGGAGCGCTCGTCAGCACAACAGTGAAGGAGCTCCTCCCCGTCTCCACTGCAGGTCACACCTAGTCTACCACCGCCCGGATCCTTCACCATCCGGTCGATCTACATATCTCCTTACTTGATTTAGGAGAGACTGTGACTGGGATTGGGGGTGATGGGGGTAGAGTAAGAGTGGACGGGGGCCGTGTACCTTGCGGGGATGGGCGAGGCAACCACTGTCTCCGAGGAAGGGGGCGCATGCGTTGATGGCACGTAATGTCGGCCGCGGTGGGGGCGAGCGGGGCAGGTCGCAGGGGAGGTGAATGTGCAGTGAGGGGGGAGGCAGGGGCGAGGACACGTGGTGGAGGCCGGAGGCGCCAGGGTGGGGGCACGGTGTAGCCCTGGTGGACGCCCACACTGAACCCTTATAGAGCAGTAGAGATAGGGCAGGTATAATAGGAGCCCTGGGCTTCGGATAATAGGAGACCTGGTCGGTAACGGGGTCAGGGGAGCGTACAGGACCACTGGAACCGAACGCGTGGGTGTTCGATCGGACCGTGACAGGGAACGTGCAGGTTGGACGTCATCGTGAAGTGTGTTATGGGTAAAACGTTGGTCAGAACGGCAAGGGTGTTATCATATGGTAGTGGGCGGAATTATAGGGATTAGATTCCTCATGCAGACGTGGATTCGGTTAATTGTGGCCGCGGAATTTATGAATCTTCCATGGAGCATAAAGGTGGAAGGGATAGATAAAATATGGAATAAGATGTTAAAAGATATGGCGTAACACATATACGCTATAAATGTTGTGTATATAGTATATACCATTTGGTATAAAACTTTGAGTTAATATGGCGTAAATAGTGATTGAGGGATATTTGGATTCTAGGTGACTTGCTCCATTATCGGTAACAGTTTGAAAAAAGTGGAAATACCCTGGAAAGGGGGATGCGGTTACACGTTTAGTGTAGCATCCATCATTGTCTTCATATGAAAAAACATAAGGCTTCAGACTGCATCAATCGTTGGCGGTGGAGATGGCCAACTCTGGATAATCGCCGGCAATGGCAGGAGATGGAGTTGTGATTCGTCAAGACACCGAGGCAGTCGTTGATGGTAACTTAATGTTTACACCACCTCATGTTCTAATGGGGCCTCGAATCAACGAGATAAGCAATGGGGAGGAAGGAGAACATCGGATTCGACCTCCGATGTCCAATATTAGCTCCCGGGAGATGGATACACCTCAAGTACTACATTCACATGTAAGTTCAATTGTTGTATTTGATAGTTGTTTGAGTAGATTGTTATGAGCATAATCATTTGTACACTCTACATTGTCAATGAATTACAGCGAACAACCATTGATCCGAATATAGTTCCAATAGTAGGGATGACTTTCAAGGATATTGATGATGCATATAAATTTTATAAAAGGTAAGCATATGAAGTTGGATTTCCCTTGAAAAAATATAGGGACAAGACGTTCAGTAAGTGGATAAATTGTTCACGTGAAGGAAAAAGTGCACCTAGACCAAATGATACACCTAGGTTGAGGAATAGGAATTCTGGACGTAAGCAATGTAAGGCTGGAATCAAATTAAAAATATGATGATGGTAAAAAATGTGGTAGCTGCAAATATTGAACTAGTGAGCATAATTATGATTTCATCACTGACGAAGCAGAGAAACAACATCTACGTTGCAACAAAAGTCGGGATGCGGAATTCATAAATTTTGTTGATGCAATGCATGATAGCCGGGTGCCCCAGCATTGCATAGTTATATCAGACATGCATGATGGGCCAGAGAACGTACCAGTAACTGCTCAAGATCTAAAAAACATGTAAGAAATATTTGTTTTGAGTTTATATATATGGATTGGCATAAATATTAGTATATGAAATATATTTATGATTAATTGATGGTAGTTTTTGGGTAAAACATTTGTAGGAGGGCAGCAAGGATACGAGAGAACTGCGCTAATGATGTAGCTAAACTTCTATCTTTCTTTACGGCATGCAAGAAACAGAATCCACAATTCTTTTGTGATTTTCAGCTAGACAAGGATGAAAAAATAGTGAGTATTTTTTGGTCACATGCAAGTATGCAGGGGAATATGTAGATTATGGTGATGTTGTGACCTTTGATACAACACCCAAGACCAATCTATATGATAAGCCACTGGGCATGTTTATTGGAGGTAACAACCATCTGGAATGTACTGTGTTTGGCTTTGTGTTGTTGGGAGATGAGACCGTTGAAACATTTGAATGGGCTTTCAATGCATTCAAAACATGTATGGGATGCGAGGGATCGAGAGTTATGCTGACAGGTATGTGGTATGCGAATTTGTTATGCTAATTCGTCATGAAATTAAAATTAAATGAATGTGTTGTGATCGTTTGCAGATCAAGATCCTGCAATGCCAATTGCTCTGCGAAATGTATGTAATACCCAAGTTGTAAAGGATAAGAAATGGAAATTATTTCCTATATATGAGTTGCCTCTACATATAAACACATGTGAACACCCCATTTAAAAGTAAATAATTAATAAATGATATCACTAAATTGTGCATCATGTTGGCTTTTGTTTGTATGTGCATTTAATAATAATAGTAGTCACATTAATAGAAATAAATTAATCTCCAAATTTGAGAGTTAATGACTAACTTGAATACTTGGAAATGAGAAATAATCAAGAAAGAGGAAAGGAAATAAAATATTATATACAGAAAATAAATATGTAAATAAATACATATTCTTCTTGCACTAGGAGTTGAATTTGTACATTTGGCTCAATGGTAAAACTCATAGCAAAATTCAAATTCACATTTGAAATCAAGAAAATAAAAAGGAAAAGAAATAAAAAAATTTTAAAAAAGAGAAAAGAGATAATAGCTGGTTTGGGCCGCGGGTGTCAATTCGGCCCAGGAACGCGTTTCCACGCGCGCAGCCCAAACCTATATAGTATGTAAAGATAAATATATATTCTTGCAGATAGTCATGTATGAAATGAATATACGATACAATTGACTACAACGAATGTTATAATGCAGGATGATCATAATATTGTGACCGGATGTGGATCTGCGTTAGAACTAGTTCCAGTTGGGAAACAGGTAAATATGCAAAATTTATAGAATTTGTGAGTAGTATGGTTATGGATATGATACAATGACATGGTGATAGATTTAGGTTATGCTATATAGGTCGACAATAGTAACATTCATCAGTTGGTGTGTGATACAAGTTCTCTGTTGCATGTATCACACGACCAAATCGAACAGTTGGGTACATCCACAGAAGCTAAGAAGGTTAGCCTTAATTATTGTTGTTTATTAGTATTACACATGCAATGTTTATTTATATAGGTATAGTAATGAATATCGATTTTATATGATGCAGAGGTTGGATTTTAATGTGGATGTTATAAACCTGGGTATGCTGGATCGAGCAAAACCAAAAGGTCGAACAATAAAAAATACAGAAGAAAGGATTCTGAAACTAGGTGCCAAAGGAGAAAAAAGAAGAATAGGAGATGCCAGCTATGTGGAATTGCAGATGGACACAACAACAGGACTTGTTTGTCTCTGGAAGAGAACATAGCAAGACTAGCCACACTGGCTAATCGAAAAAGAGGACGTCCGCCGGGTTCAAGAATCAATAGTAAAACAAATGTTCCACAATGGAATGAAACCTCCACAACAAAAAAACATCGTATGGTTGAAGAAGAAGACAATGAATCAACTGGTGAACAGATGGGTATGGGTGAAGAATTAGATGTGGGAAAATAGTGTGGTGACGTAGTAATTGTTTGTAATAGAACAATGACATCAACTTCTATTGCATGAGTGCATTATATAATGTCATCATTTGAGTTATGCAAATGTAGTTATAAATAATGCTTGAATGTAATGAAAAAGCATGTCAAATAAAAATAATATGGCGTGATTAGATGTCAAACAAGGACAAACACATATTACATATAAGATGTGATCATCATAAAAAGTAGACTGGATGTGCATAACAGTACCATATAGGTAACAGTCATACTTCCAATGTCATACATTGAAGATAGAGCAAACTGAACATGATTGTCTGGAATGTCTGGAACTAGAACTAAGCCAACACTTGACATAATGATTAATAGTTTGACAAACTTGACATAAATGGCATAGACACTTGGCACACTTGACATAACTGACATCAGAAATAGCATAGCGGTTTTACACACTTGACATAAGTATGATAAGAAGTAGCATAAACACTTGACACACTTGACATAAGTGTCATGAGAAGTAGCACAGACATTTGAAACACTTGACATAAGTGTCATGAGAAGTAGCATAGACATATTGTAGATTCCATACGGAATGATGTTCAGCTATGATAGCTAAACCTTGGCTTTTAAACAACGTCGTTTCCTTGGAACATATTTGAAAGGGATTAGTTCTGCAGGGAAGGGGTAAACCCTGTTGTTGCCATGAAAGGTTAGGTAATGTAAAACAAACGCATGTTGGTCCATTGGTTCGTCCTGCATTTGTCATAATAGTTCTATTAATGGTTAGAAATTGTATTAATACTGATTTTATGCAGTAACAAAGAAGCAATTTAGTAATGTACCGGTACAACAATTTCTGATACATCACCATCATCAAAGTCGTATCATCGTATGAAGCTAGTGACAAAAAAGCCACAATCATTGGAGCCTGGCTGCATGTTTGGACAGTTGGGAAGAAGCGCAATTTTGAAGTTGCCAAATTTTAGTATACAAGAATCTGGTCAAGCTTCTTGTAACGCCATGCTAACGATGGGAGTTTCATTCCATTTATCATTACTTGATCATTGTGGATATCTTTCCAGGTAGTACCGCCAAGGGCTGGACCATATGAATTTGAATCTAAAATGTCTATGCAACGAAGCTGGAAATTGATTGCATATAGAGTCCAGTGACTACGACAGAGCATATGAACCATGATATGTTAACATAAATTGATAGGATATGACTTAAGAATGATATGAATGTGAAAAAAGAAAGTAAATATAAAAAACTGAATATACTGTGAGCAAGATAACAGTGTTTGGTATCAAAAAGGAAACTTATAAAAAAGAAACATTAATATAATCTTACAAACAAGAATGGTTGGGACTCACCAGTTTAACTTTGTTTAGAGCTTCAACTGGAGGAAGGCTACGGACAAGTAAATCTGTAAGAACGGAGGTTGAGAAAGGTTGTGGATTTGAACTATGTTGTTCGAGCTCCTCCATATTCAGAACAACCTGGATAATAAATATATTGATAAATAAGATATGTTTATACACCAAAATACGAAACATGATAAATGCTTGAAGAGTGCAATACAAAAACATTACCCCAACATTGACATTTACTATAAGTGTGTTGCTTATGTTATCTGGATTGCATAATTGATCATCATCACGAATACAATCAATGAATCCCTGCATGAAAAGGTTGTCAAGGCATTTATGAGGCCCAAAAGATTCAACAACATCCAACAAAGAACCACCATATCCTCCAAAATCAATAATGGACCTGCCAAAAAAATATATTAACTTGAAGGTCGAATAATTATGGATACTAAATAGAGGATGGGATAAGGGGTGCATACATGCTCTGCTCCATTTGTTGGGAACAAATGAACTTAAGCAATTGGCGAGTACATTGTTCACGTGATACATGACGAGGTTTAGCATCAACTGTTTGACTGTCAATAGTTCTTCTAACCACTTCATTAGTTGCCTAATATGTATATGTGTTAGTATACAATGGCATAAATTTGTATGTAATATGGTATATATATGTGAGTATGATATGAAATGAAAGGGACATAACTTACTTCTGTCAAAGGGGTTTTGTCGAACTTTAGGGCACCAGTGGTGGGAGGATCCTGCACAACAGGATTTTGTCCTTCCTGAAACATAATAAAGTATGTGAATATAATACAACGATATAGGGTAATGCTAATATAACCAAAATATTATGAAGAATATATACTGACAGAATTTCGGGGTGGAGTTACTTCTGTGACAGCAATATTATCGGTAATGGGAGCCTTATGAAAAAATAAATAAAAACATTCAGATATATGAGGGTTACTATAACATATTGTAATTATAAGGATAATCGTTGGGAATAAAAAAACAAACATTTGATATTGGAGTTTTGTCAAAGATTGGAGCATCCATGACCGATTCTTCGATACCAACGTTTACACCGGATACCTGTATGGGAAACATATGAAGTTGGTGTATATCATCATGTGAACTAGTATGCTCTATTTGATATAGATATGTGTATATGCCTACACCTAAGTTTTTATATGACAAAACTACTGACCTAGTCGGATCCTTTAATATCAGCAGTTGGAATCTGAGTGGGGCGATCATGATGTTGATTATCAGAGGTTCCAACAGGAGGCGTGGATACAGGGTCATTTATTGGTGACGATGTGCTTGTTGGTAGTTTATCTCGATCTGCACAATAACATGATAAAATTAGTTGCTGTTGATGTGAACCAAAAATTAAAATGTATAGTTATAAAATAATGGTAATGCATGAATATTATTACCAACTAGATCCGCATAATAACATGGTATGTAAAAAATAATAGTTTACATGTAAAATCAAATGAAATTCATCAAACGAGGTATGAGACATATTTAAATCTAATCATACAGGAAAGGTATTGGTGATGATGTAATACAACTGAAGGCATAAGTATTATATAATATGTTGCATAAATTAATCTATAAAAAATATAAAACTAAATGAACTTTAGTTATGCATTATTGGTGAGCTGAATAATGTAAGTGAAAAAGAAGCATAACTATTAGTACCTTCATGCTATGGATCATGCTTCGTCGCAGCCCTTAGAACTTTGTCTATCATTTCTCCAAATGCCTCGGATAGTTCAATCTGCTTGGACACAAGCATGTGATGGCTTTGTTGAAGAGAAGCGCAGTACTTGTCAACCTCCTTGTCATGTGCATCAAACAATGATTCGAACATTGGACGATGTTGGGTGGGCAGACAATTTAGCTTGTTGCCAATCAAATATTTGATGCGTGGGACATATATGTTGAATATCTCAGAAATCGGTCGTTCAGGAGCAATAACATAACAAGTCTCTGTGCGGCTACGAAACTGTTTAAATCCCAGTGATAACTGTTAGCGTGTATTGGAACTATAACATCTTTATCAACATCAAAACAAATGTTAATGGCTAACCTCTCCATCACCAAATGGTTCTCCAGGTTGGCGGGAGCCACATCTGTTAGCCCTAGTCAAATCTTTTATTGTCTCGTTGTCAAAAAACTTGTTCTGAGGTGACGCATGGTGGTGTAAATGGTCAAGGTAATATATCTAAGAACCATATAGACAATAAGCATAAAACTTAAATATCTATGTAATAAATGATTATGTATGCAAATATAAAAATGTTTGAAGTGCATATATGTGGTTGTTAATCAGAAAGTAACTTACAAGAATGATGAGGGAGCATCCATAAACTGTTGCAGTTATGTTTGTTGTGCTCCTCCTGTGCAAAGGACTGGCAGCATCACACAGATCAGTATAGACTAATTGACATCAATCAATATCGGCCATGTGGTCCATATTTGTTGTCATTAGGAACTCATTGTTGGTAATACCCCATGAAGCAGATGGGAACAGTAGCCGGTTGAATAAAATCAGAAAAAAGCATCTGATGGATAGCTCATCGTCATTCCCCACAACTAGCATGTCCTGTAGCTTAACGACATCAAACTCATCTTTAGATATGTTTAGATCCCGTCTCAGTTTTGTAGCAGCATCAATTTCACCATACCAATCAGTGAATTCCCTGCCACCTCCAGCGCTAGGCAAACCCAATATGAGTCGAACCGTCTCTTTTGTGATTTTGAATTCTTTTCAGCACCTGGGCATATTGTCTTATCCATCAACCACCTAATAGAGACCTGCTCTCTAATGCATTCGTACGCAAATAAAAAATACTTTGGAATCCCAACCTAGCAACAGCGTCACGCTGCCGATCACTCATTATCCAAGTCAACACAAGGACATCATACGGGATGCATTGGATGTTCAACTTCTGCTGGAATAAATGGATAGGTATTATTACACAGTGGATAGATACTATTACAAAGAATGAGAATATAATTGTACCTATAATAATTATCGGATGGTTGTAAATAACTATAGTGTAACAACACTAACAAACAAGCATACCAAATCATATTATAGAATGTAACAATTGGGTATTACAAAAGCATTGATTGTGCACCCAAAATAACAGCTAAACAAAAATAAATATATGCATAGTACCTGAGATCTTCTGGGCGTCCTCTGTTTAGGTGAACTTGTTTTCATAATGTTCTTTGTCTTCAAATCAATAGCAGACTTTGAACTGCTTGACTTAATGGAAACTTGTGGGGGTGGGATGTCCGTGTTCAATACCCGAGACTTTTTCTTTGGATGGTTAGTTACTGAACTGGAGGGTGCAGCTGATTTAAAAGTGTGCTTCAATGTTGGAGGAGGCATAAAATCGTCGTCAGACGATGCGGCTGGTGTTGCAGGATGACTTTTTTTCACCCGACAAGCTAGCGCCTTTCTACATAAACGAGTAACTGGTAATGGCGGCTGAGGATCTAGCTACAGCTTGGTCTGGGTATTATCAGCATGTTGGGAGGAGCTGCTAGATCTTGTGCGTCTATAAATGTCAACTGAAAACAACTCTTGGCTTGATTCAATAGTTAATCTTTTTGGATTCGATGGAGGACGATCAACAGACTTCGTGATTCAGCAAGCAATGTAACTGTTGACAAATGACTGAATTTAAGGAAAATGGTGTATGAATACATATATGCCATGACCATTTTGCATAGTGTATATAACTGTATTTAATTAAACTACCTTTTCCGGTTACATGCCATAACAGTTAGGAACCATGTATAAATACAATCATAAATATTACCTAACTAGTTCATATAAGTGCAACTAATGCATAATAAAAAATACACATTTTCATCAACTGAATATACAAATATTTAAATAACTAGTTCATATTAAAATACACATTGTGATGAGCTTGAAACATGGATAAAACTGTGTCGGTCTTAAAAATTAAAATGGCATATATAGCTGTATCGATGTGCATATATATCATAAACTGGGGATGTAAAATAAAATCGACGAAATGGGTTGTTTTTTAAAAATAACCGGCTCGATTGGAGATTGTGGAGACGGATTAAAATCACACATAGCTACAACTCAGGAAAAGATGCGAAACGACTTCACATCGAGAAAAATACCTCAAACGGCGACGGTGACCTTGAAGTATTTGAAGGTCGAGCGATACCGCGGATCTTCACGAACTGCAATGGCTCTTCAATCAGGGCTCCAAAACCGCAGAGTGATGCTATGGGTGATTTTTTTGAAGATAACGCGCCCGATTGGAGAATGTGGAGATGGATTAAAATCACACATAGCTTATAACTGAGGAAAAGATGCGGAACGACTTCAAATCGATAAAAATACCTCAAACGGCAACAGAAACCTCGATGTGTTTGAAGGTCGAGCGATACTGCGGAACTTCACGAACAGCAATGGCTCTTCAATCGGGGCTCCAAAACCGCAGAGTGATGTTGCGGAGATGAATGGCAGCGGCGGAAGTCGAATGGCCAGTCGCCTTGGTCGGACCGCCTCGGTCGCCAGGATTCAGTGGTTTCCTTCCTGTTCCGCAGAGACAGTTGGTAGAAACCCTACCTTCTCGCGCGGGCTTATCGGCCGTGGTTGCGCGAAGACAGTTTTAGACGGTGTCAAACGAGTGGGGTCGCGTGCGTGGCTAACAGACGTGGGTGAGGATATGCTGACCATGTTTGGTTCAACCGGGGGTACATTGACTGGCCTGTGCTTCCTCTATTATTGGAAGACTAGGAATCTCTCTCTCTCTCTCTCTCTCTATATATATATATATATATATATATATATATATATATATACACACACACACACACACAATCCAAGAACCTGTCTGGGAAGATTATTCATCTTTCGGGACACCTAGTTTGGGTCATTATATGACAGCATCGCAAATGTCTTGTGTATGTAACATTTTTTACTTTGGAACCGCTAATGCTCGGTTAAGAAGTGGGGACACGTGTGTGTTTCCTCCTTTGCAGCCAACTTTGATGACATCTCAAATACTACTGAAGTAGTATTCGTATACAAGGTGAAACATCCATGTGGAACGTGCAAAACTAAAGGCTTATTTCTCCACCATTAAAATGCATGTTTTCTAAACTAAAGATGAAGCATCAGACATTCAATTCCAGACCTGTTGTAAGTGAAATTCATCAGTTTGATCTATTTAGACCACTTGTCTGAAGGATTATTTTTCGAGCGCTGGGTGAACTTCATCTAATATTGGTCTTATTTTTATGTTATGACTAGTGAAAATGGCAAATACGTCTTCTTTTAATGTTATGGCTAGTGAAAATGGCAAATACGGAGTACTTGTTAGCAGCATCATCTTATAAACATCCACATGTTATGACTAGCGCATTAGACATTCCAAAGATGAATGAAAGATGATCTAATTTAGACCACTTGTCTGCACACAGCTGACTGCAAAACATTCACTCGAAGCATGATTTGACAAATTAAAGGCACAGATGAACTTTGTTCATCAATCATGCTTCTCTCTGTCAGCGTTTAAACAGGTAATCAGAAAATCACTCATGAGTTGAATAATAGCGTTTACCTAGCTATGAGTGATCAGAACTCAGAAACAGTAGAGATTATGAGCAAGCAGAGAGTGCTATGAGTGATCAGAACTTAGAAAGCAAGTGATAGTATTAAGCATCTAGAGAAGAAGACCAGTTGTAATAAGTGAAAATTTACAGTTCCGTTGCCTGAAGATGATTTATTTTAGACCACTTGTCTGAACATCCTAGCTGTTTAGATAGGATGTTTGTATGCTGCACAGCTGCAGCCTAAGTGGAAGGTTAAATGAATTCTGGATATTCTTCATGTTATAACTAATGTCTCATTTGGTTCCGATGCTCACATCTGGTTCAGTGTTGGAATCTGGGACCTTCCCCGATCCTCATTGCCCTTGAAATCTGATTAGCATGACTTATTTTTTGCTACAATTTCTTTGGATCTTTTTCTTTACATCCTACTAGAACTTGATGCACCTTTAATTGAGGTGTCAGCAAATCCTGGGGATCATTTGCTTGCAGTGCCAAGTTAGCGGTATTTGTATAGGTAAACCCTCTGTGAATGAATGCAGAATTCAGGTTATAGGCTGGATGCGATTTGAGCTTTAAAAGAGATTGCTTTTTAACAAACTGAACACCTGCACTCACAGGTGCTACATAAATAATATGATTTCATTTAGTCGAGTCCTGTATGTTCTAAAATATCCTTAAGCCCTGTGCTAGCATCTTGTGTTTGTTCTATTTCAAAGATGGTTTTTACTGTTCTTTGCTGTATTGCTTCTATGCATATTCTTTAGAGCCGTGTGTTAACTTGTGCTATTGTGCATTGCAGAAGCTAGAAAAGGCGAAAACCGAAGATTGAAAAAGACCAGCAAGCAGTTTTAGAGAGCAGATGAAAGGCGGGCATTTTTGTTGATGTCTTATCTTTCGTGTCAATTGTGTTTTTGCTTGTCCCGTAGACCTTTCAGGATATCTGGAGTGTATCTTCAAGTATGTGATATATATATACGATTCAAGAACCTGTCTGGGATGATTATTCATCTTTCGGGACACGTCCTGTTTGGATCATTATATAACAACATCGCAAATGTCTTGTGTATGTAACATTTTTTACTCTGGAACTGCTAATGCTCAGTTAAGAAGTGGGGACACGTGTGTGTTTTTCCTCCTTTGCAGCCAACTTTCATGACATCTCAAATACTACTGAAGTAGTATTCGTATACAAGGTGAAACATCTGAGAAAGCATGTGATAGTATTAAGCATCAAACATTCTAGAGAAGAAGACCAGTTGTAATAAGTGAAAATTTTCAGTTCCTGAAGATGATTTATTTTAGACCACTTGTCTGAAGATTAATCGAGGAGATGTCATATATAACACAAGTGACTGCAAAGATTCACTCGAAGTATGATTCCACAAGCCACAAAGCTCTATAATCTGGATAGGATCCTTCACGATACACTAGATCTGATGAACAATTATATACATTAATTCCCATTGCTTCATACAACATCATCTTAATTTCCTGTCAGCATCTACATAGGGTAATCTCGAGTTGTCGATATGAATAACATCAAATAAAGTAAAACAACCATGCATACTGTGAATCTCCCTGTCAAGTGTTTACAATCAGCAGATTTTTAAACGGACGGCACGGTTCTGCTGCTCTGGCTCTGCTCGGCCGCCGGCTCAGCGCATGGTTGCTGCTGCTGCGGCAGCCCCTGCTCCTCATGGTCTCCCAGCATCAAGGTGGCGGCGGGGACCACCTGCACCTGCACGTCGCTGCTCTGCTCGGCCGGTTCAACGCATGGCTGCTGCTGCAGCGGCAACCCCTGCTCCTCATAGTCTCTCAGTATCTCTAGGAAACCTTTCCGATAGACATTGTTGAGCCAGTCGTCGAAGTAGTCGAGCTCCGCCACTGCTGACTCAATGCGTCGACTCTGTTCCTCCTCGCCTCCGGCCATCAGGGGATCCCCGCCTTGTTCATGACCATGAACATAGCAGGGCATCAAGGTGGCGGCGGGATCCACCTGCACCTGCACGTCGCTGCTCTGCTCGGCCGGTTCAATGCATGGTTGCTGCTGCAGCGGTAACCCCTGCTCCTCATTGTCTCCCAGTATCTCTAGGAAACCTTTCCAATCGACATTGTTGAGACAGTCGTCGAAGTAGTCGAGCTCCGCCTCTGGTGACTCAACGCGTCGACTCTGTTCCTCCTTGCCTCCGGCCATCAGGGGATCCCCGCCTTGTTGATGACCATGAACATAGCTGGGCATCAAGGTGGCGGCGGGGTCCACCTGCACCTGCACGTCGCTGCTCGGCTCAGCGCATGGCTGTTGCTGCTGCTGCTGCTCCCCATCGACATTGTTGATGTTGAGCAAGTAGTCGACGTTGGACTTGCCCAACTCGCCTCCGACCATCCGGGGATCATCCATCGTCGGGTAAGCAGTAGCACCGGTGAAGATGGCGCCGGCGGGGTCCTGCATCTGCTGCACCTGCACGTCGCGGATCACCTTGGTTGGCGGCGCCTCGGGGTGATCGCCTGTCGCCGTCCTCTTGGTATTGCATTTCTTCTTGGCCAGAGACGAGGACGAACGGTGCACCTTGCACAGCACGTGGTCGCCGCCGCCGCCCTGGGTGTCGTCGTACTCGGTCATGTGCCATCCCATCCTGTCGAAGCGATGGCGATGCCGACCCGACGTCCCCTCGTCCTCCTTCTCCTTGCGGCCGTAGGATAAGCTGCAGAACGTGGCGCCGGGCAAGCCCTCCACGGGCTTCGGGCCAGTCTCCGAGTGCCAGCACGTCCCGGCGGTCTCCACCGCGCGCAGCCTGTGCCCGCTGGCCCTTCCCACGCCGTTCTTGTATCGTTTCGGACAGTATAGGTACCACTGCCAGTTGTACCCGTCCTCCGTCACGTCGGTGCCCGGCACCGGCTCCAGGCCGGCGACCAGCTCCTCAGGAGCAGCGGTGTACACGTCCACGTTGTGGATGAAGGCTTTGTCGACGGTTCCGGCGCGGAGGCCGCGCAGGAGGGCGACGGACGCCTCGTTGGTGGCCCGGAAGACGTGATCGTCGGCGGCCATATGCCACCGATCTCCGATCTCCAGGTGGTGATGGTGGATCGGCTAGCGCCTAGCGCGTACGTTCTGTCGCCGCGGGTGGGGGACGATGATGGCTAGCTTCTTGTGTCTACGTAAGTTCTGCACTGCACGCGGACAGGCAGGTAGCTAGGTAGGTGTTTATATACACCTTTACGAGATAAGTCTGACAGCAGAATTTTGAACTGTGAAACAGATCGATCTACTAGATATATAGGAGATAAATCTCGAAATGGTATGGATTTCTGTTTGTGATAGGCTGCGTGCAGTGTATTTCTGTTTGTTTTCTTTTACAAACGATGGATTTCTGTTTGTTTTCTTTTACAGACGATGGATGATTTCTGTTTGTTTTCTTTTACAAACTTTGTAAATTTGTTTTAGACGTCAAAACAAACCATGCATATGCATATGTATTTCTGTTTCTTTATTTCTTTTAGACGTTAAAACTCAAAACAACCACTAGGAAATCATCCTACTCTTGATTTCGGTAGCGTCAATATTAATCTTTATAATTAAGATGCCAATACCGAAATGTATTCCCTCACCTTGTTCGGTCCCTTGCTTCTAAAACCTGATTTTTATGTATAGTTTAATTTGTTTTCAAAATTCTACGAGGCCACAAAAGACATCGTATTCAAGATTAAAAAAACATCATAAAATTTTCATTGTTATGTTTTCTACACTAATCATTACGTTCTCTACTTTATTACAAATAATAACACGATTAATTCTATATTTTTTTAAAAAAAACAAATAATTTTTCTGTTCACTATATACCACACCAAATCTTAAATTAAAGCTCCACTTTTATATATAATTAACTAAATCTCTACTACCTATTAAGCATCAACTATAGCCGTGCACAGCGATACCGTGCTCTCCAACCCTGTCCTCCCCGCTCACGATTCACCCTGCAGCTCACCGCATCCGCCACTGTCTCTGATGTCCTCCTGCGTGGCCCGTGCTTCTCGGCCTTGATGCCGCACACCGCCCTTGTCCTCGACGCCGCCGTCTCCCGCTTACCCCCCTCATGACACCAATCTACGTGCCGCCCCTACCCCCATCGCCACCTCTCATCCCCTCCCCTCCCCCAGTCACCACCCATCCCTCGGCCACCTCGGCGGTTGTGGCAAGGACAAGGGCGTCATATTCATGAATGGCTGGTTCTATCGCATAGAGTGTACTAAGTAATTAAAAACAAAGTGTGAGCTAGTAATGTATTCATGTATGATTTGCTGTTCCAAAATTCTAATTTGAAATTTAAATAAAATTATCTCCCATATTTATTTGAATTAGAGGACATTTATATGGATCAAACATTTCAAATAATATTTTTCTTAAAATAAATATTTTGTTTATGCGCTGCATGCTGGAGCATTATTTTTACCTGTGTGAATTTAAATTCACACCTAAAAATTGGATTTGGATTTAAACTCTTTTCTAAAAAATTCAAAAAGGAATTTTATCCATATGCTGATTTCGAATCCGATCGTTAGAACCGTCTTCCTTGAGTTCTAACAGGACTTTGTTCCTTGTACGAACAGTTTCGGTGTTTAGTCCCGACGACGCACTACGTGGTAACCCACGTAGAGCTTTTGGGAGGACGGCGATGTCGATCGCTGCTCGATGATACGTGCAGGGACACGTTGGAACATGAGGTATTTATACGGGTTCGGTTACGCAAGTGCGTAATACCATACGTCCTGTAGTGTTGAGTATTGGATTGCTCTGAGTTCCCAGATTACATGTGATTGTGGGAGGTGGAAGATGAAGTTGCCTATCAATCTATGGAGTGCTCTCTCTTTTTTGTAGGGGTACTTCTGCAGCCTTATATAGCTGACTGAAGAGACATCCCTTTATAGATCATTGAGTCCAATTGAGTCTACTTTCTGTTGCTACAAGTATGCCTATTCTTTCGGTGCTTGGTTTCCTTCTCCAAGTTATCATCTGAGTGATCCGGTGCTCGGCTGTGCTCAGGACGCGTCTTTAGAGTTTAGGTGATCCCTCTGCGGACACGCAGCGTGACCCCCCTGCAGGACACATGCACCATCGGTATACACGTGCAATATTCTTCGATATTTTCAGCTATTCCCCACGTCGTCACTTCGGTTATTATTTGTCCCACCCGAGCGAGGCCCACTATGCGCTATATTGGGTGACTTATCAGGGGCCTCTTTGGTGGCCCATGGAATGTATCTATGCCTTAGTGGCCCATGGGACATCTATCTCCCAAAATCCCCCAAGGCTCAAGCGAATTTTCGAGGATAATAGGCTCGAGACACCAAGAATGAACTATGTTATTTGATTGTCTTTAAGTGTAACTTCTTTTCCCATGTTATCGGTGCACCCAATAGGTGTAGCCCCCGAGCTTTGAGTTGAGTTGAGCAACAATCTACTCAATGGTTCCCGATATCTTTTCTTCAGAGGATCATTTTATTGGCCTGGTTGTGAGTAAGTCGAGTTTTTTGCTAAACGACATCTAGCCGACTAAATTTAGCTTGAGGGAGGTTTGGTCGGCTAAAGCTTAGTCGATTGAGACCTATCTGGCTGGGTCGTGTCTAGCCAAGGTTTGCTGAAGTAGTCGGATGAGTTCAACCAATAGAGTCCTGGTTGACTAAGGTTTGACCAGCCAACTTGCTGATATTATTTGGTTTGGAGTTTTCCAGAAAACCCAGACTTGGTACCCAATGGATGTGTATGTCGTCTTGTCCGCAGAGCAGTTTCTTAAGCTGATAGGACGCAATGATACGTGTGAGCAGTTCAATTATTGACCTCTTATGCCGTGTTACGATATGTTTTGCAAGAAGTGTGAGTCGATTAGGGTTTACCACGCAGGGGAGCGCTCGTCAGCACAACAGTGAAGGAGCTCCTCCCCGTCTCCACTGCAGGCCACACCTAGTCTACCACCGCCCGGATCCTTCACCATCCGGTCGATCTACATATCTCCTTACTTGATTTAGGAGAGACTATGACTGGGATTGGGGGCGATGGGGGTAGAGTAAGAGTGGACGGGGGCCGTGTACCTTGCGGGGATGGGCGAGGCAACCACTGTCTCCGAGGAAGGGGGCGCATGCGTTGATGGCACGTAATGTCGGCCTCGGTGGGGGCGAGCGGGGCAGGTCGCAGGGGAGGTGAATGTGCAGTGAGGGGGGAGGCAGGGGCTGAGGACGCGTGGTGGAGGCCGGAGGCGCCAGGGTGGGGGCACGGTGTAGCCCTGGTGGACGCCCACACTGAACCCTTATAGAGCAGTAGAGATAGGGCAGGTATAATAGGAGCCCTGGGCTTCGGATAATAGGAGACCTGGTCGGTAACGGGGTCAGGGGAGCGTACAGGACCACTGGAACCGAACGCGTGGGTGTTCGATCGGACCGTGACAGGGAACGTGCAGGTTGGACGTCATCGTGAAGTGTGTTATGGGTAAAACGTTGGTCAGAACGGCAAGGGTGTTATCATATGGTAGTGGGCGGAATTATAGGGATTAGATTCCTCATGCAGACGTGGATTCGGTTAATTGTGGCCGCGGAATTTATGGATCTTCCATGGAGCATAAAGGTGGAAGGGATAAGATAAAATATGGAATAAGATGTTAAAAGATATGGCGTAACACATATACGCTATAAATGTTGTGTATATAGTATATACCATTTGGTATAAAACTTTGAGTTAATATGGCGTAAATAGTGATTGAGGGATATTTGGATTCTAGGTGACTTGCTCCATTATCGGTAACAGTTTGAAAAAAGTGGAAATACCCTGGAAAGGGGGATGCGGTTACACGTTTAGTGTAGCATCCATCATTGTCTTCATATGAAAAAACATAAGGCTTCAGACTGCATCAATCGTTGGCGGTGGAGATGGCCAACTCTGGATAATCGCCGGCAATGGCAGGAGATGGAGTTGTGATTCGTCAAGACACCGAGGCAGTCGTTGATGGTAACTTAATGTTTACACCACCTCATGTTCTAATGGGGCCTCGAATCAACGAGATAAGCAATGGGGAGGAAGGAGAACATCGGATTCGACCTCCGATGTCCAATATTAGCTCCCGGGAGATGGATACACCTCAAGTACTACATTCACATGTAAGTTCAATTGTTGTATTTGATAGTTGTTTGAGTAGATTGTTATGAGCATAATCATTTGTACACTCTACATTGTCAATGAATTACAGCGAACAACCATTGATCCGAATATAGTTCCAATAGTAGGGATGACTTTCAAGGATATTGATGATGCATATAAATTTTATAAAAGGTAAGCATATGAAGTTGGATTTCCCTTGAAAAAATATAGGGACAAGACGTTCAGTAAGTGGATAAATTGTTCACGTGAAGGAAAAAGTGCACCTAGACCAAATGATACACCTAGGTTGAGGAATAGGAATTCTGGACGTAAGCAATGTAAGGCTGGAATCAAATTAAAAATATGATGATGGTAAAAAATGTGGTAGCTGCAAATATTGAACTAGTGAGCATAATTATGATTTCATCACTGACGAAGCAGAGAAACAACATCTACGTTGCAACAAAAGTCGGGATGCGGAATTCATAAATTTTGTTGATGCAATGCATGATAGCCGGGTGCCCCAGCATTGCATAGTTATATCAGACATGCATGATGGGCCAGAGAACGTACCAGTAACTGCTCAAGATCTAAAAAACATGTAAGAAATATTTGTTTTGAGTTTATATATATGGATTGGCATAAATATTAGTATATGAAATATATTTATGATTAATTGATGGTAGTTTTTGGGTAAAACATTTGTAGGAGGGCAGCAAGGATACGAGAGAACTGCGCTAATGATGTAGCTAAACTTCTATCTTTCTTTACGGCATGCAAGAAACAGAATCCACAATTCTTTTGTGATTTTCAGCTAGACAAGGATGAAAAAATAGTGAGTATTTTTTGGTCACATGCAAGTATGCAGGGGAATATGTAGATTATGGTGATGTTGTGACCTTTGATACAACACCCAAGACCAATCTATATGATAAGCCACTGGGCATGTTTATTGGAGGTAACAACCATCTGGAATGTACTGTGTTTGGCTTTGTGTTGTTGGGAGATGAGACCGTTGAAACATTTGAATGGGCTTTCAATGCATTCAAAACATGTATGGGATGCGAGGGATCGAGAGTTATGCTGACAGGTATGTGGTATGCGAATTTGTTATGCTAATTCGTCATGAAATTAAAATTAAATGAATGTGTTGTGATCGTTTGCAGATCAAGATCCTGCAATGCCAATTGCTCTGCGAAATGTATGTAATACCCAAGTTGTAAAGGATAAGAAATGGAAATTATTTCCTATATATGAGTTGCCTCTACATATAAACACATGTGAACACCCCATTTAAAAGTAAATAATTAATAAATGATATCACTAAATTGTGCATCATGTTGGCTTTTGTTTGTATGTGCATTTAATAATAATAGTAGTCACATTAATAGAAATAAATTAATCTCCAAATTTGAGAGTTAATGACTAACTTGAATACTTGGAAATGAGAAATAATCAAGAAAGAGGAAAGGAAATAAAATATTATATACAGAAAATAAATATGTAAATAAATACATATTCTTCTTGCACTAGGAGTTGAATTTGTACATTTGGCTCAATGGTAAAACTCATAGCAAAATTCAAATTCACATTTGAAATCAAGAAAATAAAAAGGAAAAGAAATAAAAAAATTTAAAAAAGAGAAAAGAGATAATAGCTGGTTTGGGCCGCGGGTGTCAATTCGGCCCAGGAACGCGTTTCCACGCGCGCAGCCCAAACCTATATAGTATGTAAAGATAAATATATATTCTTGCAGATAGTCATGTATGAAATGAATATACGATACAATTGACTACAACGAATGTTATAATGCAGGATGATCATAATATTGTGACCGGATGTGGATCTGCGTTAGAACTAGTTCCAGTTGGGAAACTAGGTAAATATGCAAAATTTATAGAATTTGTGAGTAGTATGGTTATGGATATGATACAATGACATGGTGATAGATTTAGGTTATGCTATATAGGTCGACAATAGTAACATTCATCAGTTGGTGTGTGATACAAGTTCTCCGTTGCATGTATCACACGACCAAATCGAACAGTTGGGTACATCCACAGAAGCTAAGAAGGTTAGCCTTAATTATTGTTGTTTATTAGTATTACACATGCAATGTTTATTTATATAGGTATAGTAATGAATATCGATTTTATATGATGCAGAGGTTGGATTTTAATGTGGATGTTATAAACCTGGGTATGCTGGATCGAGCAAAACCAAAAGGTCGAACAATAAAAAATACAGAAGAAAGGATTCTGAAACTAGGTGCCAAAGGAGAAAAAAAGAAGAATAGGAGATGCCAGCTATGTGGAATTGCAGATGGACACAACAACAGGACTTGTTTGTCTCTGGAAGAGAACATAGCAAGACTAGCCACACTGGCTAATCGAAAAAGAGGACGTCCGCCGGGTTCAAGAATCAATAGTAAAACAAATGTTCCACAATGGAATGAAACCTCCACAACAAAAAAACATCGTATGGTTGAAGAAGAAGACAATGAATCAACTGGTGAACAGATGGGTATGGGTGAAGAATTAGATGTGGGAAAATAGTGTGGTGACGTAGTAATTGTTTGTAATAGAACAATGACATCAACTTCTATTGCATGAGTGCATTATATAATGTCATCATTTGAGTTATGCAAATGTAGTTATAAATAATGCTTGAATGTAATGAAAAAGCATGTCAAATAAAAATAATATGGCGTGATTAGATGTCAAACAAGGACAAACACATATTACATATAAGATGTGATCATCATAAAAAGTAGACTGGATGTGCATAACAGTACCATATAGGTAACAGTCATACTTCCAATGTCATACATTGAAGATAGAGCAAACTGAACATGATTGTCTGGAATGTCTGGAACTAGAACTAAGCCAACACTTGACATAATGATTAATAGTTTGACAAACTTGACATAAATGGCATAGACACTTGGCACACTTGACATAACTGACATCAGAAATAGCATAGCGGTTTTACACACTTGACATAAGTATGATAAGAAGTAGCATAAACACTTGACACACTTGACATAAGTGTCATGAGAAGTAGCACAGACATTTGAAACACTTGACATAAGTGTCATGAGAAGTAGCATAGACATATTGTAGATTCCATACGGAATGATGTTCAGCTATGATAGCTAAACCTTGGCTTTTAAACAACGTCGTTTCCTTGGAACATATTTGAAAGGGATTAGTTCTGCAGGGAAGGGGTAAACCCTGTTGTTGCCATGAAAGGTTAGGTAATGTAAAACAAACGCATGTTGGTCCATTGGTTCGTCCTGCATTTGTCATAATAGTTCTATTAATGGTTAGAAATTGTATTAATACTGATTTTATGCAGTAACAAAGAAGCAATTTAGTAATGTACCGGTACAACAATTTCTGATACATCACCATCATCAAAGTCGTATCATCGTATGAAGCTAGTGACAAAAAAGCCACAATCATTGGAGCCTGGCTGCATGTTTGGACAGTTGGGAAGAAGCGCAATTTTGAAGTTGCCAAATTTTAGTATACAAGAATCTGGTCAAGCTTCTTGTAACGCCATGCTAACCATGGGAGTTTCATTCCATTTATCATTACTTGATCATTGTGGATATCTTTCCAGGTAGTACCGCCAAGGGCTGGACCATATGAATTTGAATCTAAAATGTCTATGCAACGAAGCTGGAAATTGATTGCATATAGAGTCCAGTGACTACGACAGAGCATATGAACCATGATCTGTTAACATAAATTGATAGGATATGACTTAAGAATGATATGAATGTGAAAAAAGAAAGTAAATATAAAAAACTGAATATACTGTGAGCAAGATAACAGTGTTTGGTATCAAAAAGGAAACTTATAAAAAAGAAACATTAATATAATCTTACAAACAAGAATGGTTGGGACTCACCAGTTTAACTTTGTTTAGAGCTTCAACTGGAGGAAGGCTACGGACAAGTAAATCTGTAAGAACGGAGGTTGAGAAAGGTTGTGGATTTGAACTATGTTGTTCGAGCTCCTCCATATTCAGAACAACCTGCATAATAAATATATTGATAAATAAGATATGTTTATACACCAAAATACGAAACATGATAAATGCTTGAAGAGTGCAATACAAAAACATTACCCCAACATTAACATTTACTATAAGTGTGTTGCTTATGTTATCTGGATTGCATAATTGATCATCATCACGAATACAATCAATGAATCCCTGCATGAAAAGGTTGTCAAGGCATTTATGAGGCCCAAAAGATTCAACAACATCCAACAAAGAACCACCATATCCTCCAAAATCAATAATGGACCTGCCAAAAAAATATATTAACTTGAAGGTCGAATAATTATGGATACTAAATAGAGGATGGGATAAGGGGTGCATACATGCTCTGCTCCATTTGTTGGGAACAAATGAACTTAAGCAATTGGCGAGTACATTGTTCACGTGATACATGACGAGGTTTAGCATCAACTGTTTGACTGTCAATAGTTCTTCTAACCACTTCATTAGTTGCCTAATATGTATATGTGTTAGTATACAATGGCATAAATTTGTATGTAATATGGTATATATATGTGAGTATGATATGAAATGAAAGGGACATAACTTACTTCTGTCAAAGGGGTTTTGTCGAACTTTGGGGCACCAAGTGGTGGGAGGATCCTGCACAACAGGATTTTGTCCTTCCTGAAACACAATAAAGTATGTGAATATAATACAACGATATAGGGTAATGCTAATATAACCAAAATATTATGAAGAATATATACTGACAGAATTTCGGGGTGGAGTTACTTCTGTGACAGCAATATTATCGGTAATGGGAGCCTTATGAAAAAATAAATAAAAACATTCAGATATATGAGGGTTACTATAACATATTGTAATTATAAGGATAATCGTTGGGAATAAAATAAAACAAACATTTGATATTGGAGTTTTGTCAAAGATTGGAGCATCCATGACCGATTCTTCGATACCAACGTTTACACCGGATACCTGTATGGGAAACATATGAAGTTGGTGTATATCATCATGTGAACTAGTATGCTCTATTTGATATAGATATGTGTATATGCCTACACCTAAGTTTTTATATGACAAAACTACTGACCTAGTCGGATCCTTTAATATCAGCAGTTGGAATCTGAGTGGGGCGATCATGATGCTGATTATCAGAGGTTCCAACAGGAGGCGTGGATACAGGGTCATTTATTGGTGACGATGTGCTTGTTGGTAGTTTATCTCGATCTGCACAATAACATGATAAAATTAGTTGCTGTTGATGTGAACCAAAAATTAAAATGTATAGTTATAAAATAATGGTAATGCATGAATATTATTACCAACTAGATCCGCATAATAACATGGTATGTAAAAAATAATAGTTTACATGTAAAATCAAATGAAATTCATCAAACGAGGTATGAGACATATTTAAATCTAATCATACAGGAAAGGTATTGGTGATGATGTAATACAACTGAAGGCATAAGTATTATATAATATGTTGCATAAATTAATCTATAAAAAATATAAAACTAAATGAACTTTAGTTATGCATTATTGGTGAGCTGAATAATGTAAGTGAAAAAGAAGCATAACTATTAGTACCTTCATGCTATGGATCATGCTTCGTCGCAGCCCTTAGAACTTTGTCTATCATTTCTCCAAATGCCTCGGATAGTTCAATCTGCTTGGACACAAGCATGTGATGGCTTTGTTGAAGAGAAGCGCAGTACTTGTCAACCTCCTTGTCATGCGCATCAAACAATGATTCGAACATTGGACGATGTTGGGTGGGCAGACAATTTAGCTTGTTGCCAATCAAATATTTGATGCGTGGGACATATATGTTGAATATCTCAGAAATCGGTCGTTCAGGAGCAATAACATAACAAGTCTCTGTGCGGCTACGAAACTGTTTAAATCCCAGTGATAACTGTTAGCGTGTATTGGAACTATAACATCTTTATCAACATCAAAACAAATGTTAATGGCTAACCTCTCCATCACCAAATGGTTCTCCAGGTTGGCGGGAGCCACATCTGTTAGCCCTAGTCAAATCTTTTATTGTCTCGTTGTCAAAAAACTTGTTCTGAGGTGACGCATGGTGGTGTAAATGGTCAAGGTAATATATCTAAGAACCATATAGACAATAAGCATAAAACTTAAATATCTATGTAATAAATGATTATGTATGCAAATATAAAAATGTTTGAAGTGCATATATGTGGTTGTTAATCAGAAAGTAACTTACAAGAATGATGAGGGAGCATCCATAAACTGTTGCAGTTATGTTTGTTGTGCTCCTCCTGTGCAAAGGACTGGCAGCATCACACAGATCAGTATAGACTAATTGACATCAATCAATATCGGCCATGTGGTCCATATTTGTTGTCATTAGGAACTCATTGTTGGTAATACCCCATGAAGCAGATGGGAACAGTAGCCGATTGAATAAAATCAGAAAAAAGCATCTGATGGATAGCTCATCGTCATTCCCCACAACTAGCATGTCCTGTAGCTTAACGACATCAAACTCATCTTTAGATATGTTTAGATCCCGTCTCAGTTTTGTAGCAGCATCAATTTCACCATACCAATCAGTGAATTCCCTGCCACCTCCAGCGCTAGGCAAACCCAATATGAGTCGAACCGTCTCTTTTGTGATTTTGAATTCTTTTCAGCACCTGGGCATATTGTCTTATCCATCAACCACCTAATAGAGACCTGCTCTCTAATGCATTCGTACGCAAATAAAAAATACTTTGGAATCCCAACCTAGCAACAGCGTCACGCTGCCGATCACTCATTATCCAAGTCAACACAAGGACATCATACGGGATGCATTGGATGTTCAACTTCTGCTGGAATAAATGGATAGGTATTATTACACAGTGGATAGATACTACTACAAAGAATGAGAATATAATTGTACCTATAATAATTATCGGATGGTTGTAAATAACTATAGTGTAACAACACTAACAAACAAGCATACCAAATCATATTATAGAATGTAACAATTGGGTATTACAAAAGCATTGATTGTGCACCCAAAATAACAGCTAAACAAAAATAAATATATGCATAGTACCTGAGATCTTCTGGGCGTCCTCTGTTTAGGTGAACTTGTTTTCATAATGTTCTTTGTCTTCAAATCAATAGCAGACTTTGAACTGCTTGACTTAATGGAAACTTGTGGGGGTGGGATGTCCGTGTTCAATACCCGAGACTTTTTCTTTGGATGGTTAGTTACTGAACTGGAGGGTGCAGCTGATTTAAAAGTGTGCTTCAATGTTGGAGGAGGCATAAAATCGTCGTCAGACGATGCGGCTGGTGTTGCAGGATGACCTTTTTTCACCCGACAAGCTAGCGCCTTTCTACATAAACGAGTAACTGGTAATGGCGGCTGAGGATCTAGCTACAGCTTGGTCTGGGTATTATCAGCATGTTGGGAGGAGCTGCTAGATCTTGTGCGTCTATAAATGTCAACTGAAAACAACTCTTGGCTTGATTCAATAGTTAATCTTTTTGGATTCGATGGAGGACGATCAACAGACTTCGTGATTCAGCAAGCAATGTAACTGTTGACAAATGACTGAATTTAAGGAAAATGGTGTATGAATACATATATGTCATGACCATTTTGCATAGTGTATATAACTGTATTTAATTAAACTACCTTTTCCGGTTACATGCCATAACAGTTAGGAACCATGTATAAATACAATCATAAATATTACCTAACTAGTTCATATAAGTGCAACTAATGCATAATAAAAAATACACATTTTCATCAACTGAATATACAAATATTTAAATAACTAGTTCATATTAAAATACACATTGTGATGAGCTTGAAACATGGATAAAACTGTGTCGGTCTTAAAAATTAAAATGGCATATATAGCTGTATCGATGTGCATATATATCATAAACTGGGGATGTAAAATAAAATCGACGAAATGGGTTGTTTTTTAAAAATAACCGGCTCGATTGGAGACTGTGGAGACGGATTAAAATCACACATAGCTACAACTCAGGAAAAGATGCGAAACGACTTCACATCGAGAAAAATACCTCAAACGGCGACGGTGACCTTGAAGTATTTGAAGGTCGAGCGATACCGCGGATCTTCACGAACTGCAATGGCTCTTCAATCAGGGCTCCAAAACCGCAGAGTGATGCTATGGGTGATTTGTTTGAAGATAACGCGCCCGATTGCAGAATGTGGAGATGGATTAAAATCACACATAGCTTATAACTGAGGAAAAGATGCGGAACGACTTCAAATCGATAAAAATACCTCAAACGGCGACAGAAACCTCGATGTGTTTGAAGGTCGAGCGATACTGCGGAACTTCACGAACAGCAATGGCTCTTCAATCGGGGCTCCAAAACCGCAGAGTGATGTTGCGGAGATGAATGGCAGCGGCGGAAGTCGAATGGCCAGTCGCCTTGGTCGGACCGCCTCGGTCGCCGGGATTCAGTGGTTTCCTTCCTGTTCCGCAGAGACAGTTGGTAGAAACCCTACCTTCTCGCGCGGGCTTATCGGCCGTGGTTGCGCGAAGACAGTTTTAGACGGTGTCAAACGAGTGGGGTCGCGTGCGTGGCTAACAGACGTGGGTGAGGATATGCTAACCATGTTTGGTTCAACCGGGGGTACATTGACTGGCCTGTGCTTCCTCTATTATTGGAAGACTAGGAATCTCTCTCTCTCTCTCTCTCTATATATATATATATATATATATATATATATATATATACACACACACACACAATCCAAGAACCTGTCTGGGAAGATTATTCATCTTTCGGGACACCTAGTTTGGGTCATTATATGACAGCATCGCAAATGTCTTGTGTATGTAACATTTTTTACTTTGGAACCGCTAATGCTCGGTTAAGAAGTGGGGACACGTGTGTGTTTCCTCCTTTGCAGCCAACTTTGATGACATCTCAAATACTACTGAAGTAGTATTCGTATACAAGGTGAAACATCCATGTGGAACGTGCAAAACTAAAGGCTTATTTCTCCACCATTAAAATGCATGTTTTCTAAACTAAAGATGAAGCATCAGACATTCAATTCCAGACCTGTTGTAAGTGAAATTCATCAGTTTGATCTATTTAGACCACTTGTCTGAAGGATTATTTTTCGAGCGCTGGGTGAACTTCATCTAATATTGGTCTTATTTTTATGTTATGACTAGTGAAAATGGCAAATACGTCTTCTTTTAATGTTATGGCTAGTGAAAATGGCAAATACGGAGTACTTGTTAGCAGCATCATCTTATAAACATCCACATGTTATGACTAGCGCATTAGACATTCCAAAGATGAATGAAAGATGATCTAATTTAGACCACTTGTCTGCACACAGCTGACTGCAAAACATTCACTCGAAGCATGATTTGACAAATTAAAGGCACAGATGAACTTTGTTCATCAATCATGCTTCTCTCTGTCAGCGTTTAAACAGGTAATCAGAAAATCACTCATGAGTTGAATAATAGCGTTTACCTAGCTATGAGTGATCAGAACTCAGAAACAGTAGAGATTATGAGCAAGCAGAGAGTGCTATGAGTGATCAGAACTTAGAAAGCAAGTGATAGTATTAAGCATCTAGAGAAGAAGACCAGTTGTAATAAGTGAAAATTTACAGTTCCGTTGCCTGAAGATGATTTATTTTAGACCACTTGTCTGAACATCCTAGCTGTTTAGATAGGATGTTTGTATGCTGCACAGCTGCAGCCTAAGTGGAAGGTTAAATGAATTCTGGATGTTCTTCATGTTATAACTAATGTCTCATTTGGTTCCGATGCTCACATCTGGTTCAGTGTTGGAATCTGGGACCTTCCCCGATCCTCATTGCCCCTGAAATCTGATTAGCATGACTTATTTTTTGCTACAATTTCTTTGGATCTTTTTCTTTACATCCTACTAGAACTTGATGCACCTTTAATTGAGGTGTCAGCAAATCCTGGGGATCATTTGCTTGCAGTGCCAAGTTAGCGGTATTTGTATAGGTAAACCCTCTGTGAATGAATGCAGAATTCAGGTTATAGGCTGGATGCGATTTGAGCTTTAAAAGAGATTGCTTTTTAACAAACTGAACACCTGCACTCACAGGTGCTACATAAATAATATGATTTCATTTAGTCGAGTCCTGTATGTTCTAAAATATCCTTAAGCCCTGTGCTAGCATCTTGTGTTTGTTCTATTTCAAAGATGGTTTTTACTGTTCTTTGCTGTATTGCTTCTATGCATATTCTTTAGAGCCGTGTGTTAACTTGTGCTATTGTGCATTGCAGAAGCTAGAAAAGGCGAAAACCGAAGATTGAAAAAGACCAGCAAGCAGTTTTAGAGAGCAGATGAAAGGCGGGCATTTTTGTTGATGTCTTATCTTTCGTGTCAATTGTGTTTTTGCTTGTCCCGTAGACCTTTCAGGATATCTGGAGTGTATCTTCAAGTATGTGATATATATATACGATTCAAGAACCTGTCTGGGATGATTATTCATCTTTCGGGACACGTCCTGTTTGGATCATTATATAACAACATCGCAAATGTCTTGTGTATGTAACATTTTTTACTCTGGAACTGCTAATGCTCAGTTAAGAAGTGGGGACACGTGTGTGTTTTTCCTCCTTTGCAGCCAACTTTCATGACATCTCAAATACTACTGAAGTAGTATTCGTATACAAGGTGAAACATCTGAGAAAGCATGTGATAGTATTAAGCATCAAACATTCTAGAGAAGAAGACCAGTTGTAATAAGTGAAAATTTTCAGTTCCTGAAGATGATTTATTTTAGACCACTTGTCTGAAGATTAATCGAGGAGATGTCATATATAACACAAGTGACTGCAAAGATTCACTCGAAGTATGATTCCACAAGCCACAAAGCTCTATAATCTGGATAGGATCCTTCACGATACACTAGATCTGATGAACAATTATATACATTAATTCCCATTGCTTCATACAACATCATCTTAATTTCCTGTCAGCATCTACATAGGGTAATCTCGAGTTGTCGATATGAATAACATCAAATAAAGTAAAACAACCATGCATACTGTGAATCTCCCTGTCAAGTGTTTACAATCAGCAGATTTTTAAACGGACGGCACGGTTCTGCTGCTCTGGCTCTGCTCGGCCGCCGGTTCAGCGCATGGTTGCTGCTGCTGCGGCAGCCCCTGCTCCTCATGGTCTCCCAGCATCAAGGTGGCGGCGGGGACCACCTGCACCTGCACGTCGCTGCTCTGCTCGGCCGGTTCAACGCATGGCTGCTGCTGCAGCGGCAACCCCTGCTCCTCATAGTCTCTCAGTATCTCTAGGAAACCTTTCCGATAGACATTGTTGAGCCAGTCGTCGAAGTAGTCGAGCTCCGCCACTGCTGACTCAATGCGTCGACTCTGTTCCTCCTCGCCTCCGGCCATCAGGGGATCCCCGCCTTGTTCATGACCATGAACATAGCAGGGCATCAAGGTGGCGGCGGGATACACCTGCACCTGCACGTCGCTGCTCTGCTCGGCCGGTTCAATGCATGGTTGCTGCTGCAGCGGTAACCCCTGCTCCTCATTGTCTCCCAGTATCTCTAGGAAACCTTTCCAATCGACATTGTTGAGCCAGTCGTCGAAGTAGTCGAGCTCCGCCTCTGGTGACTCAACGCGTCGACTCTGTTCCTCCTTGCCTCCGGCCATCAGGGGATCCCCGCCTTGTTGATGACCATGAACATAGCTGGGCATTCAAGGTGGCGGCGGGGTCCACCTGCACCTGCACGTCGCTGCTCGGCTCAGCGCATGGCTGTTGCTGCTGCTGCTGCTCCCCATCGACATTGTTGATGTTGAGCAAGTAGTCGACGTTGGACTTGCCCAACTCGCCTCCGACCATCCGGGGATCATCCATCGTCGGGTAAGCAGTAGCACCGGTGAAGATGGCGCCGGCGGGGTCCTGCATCTGCTGCACCTGCACGTCGCGGATCACCTTGGTTGGCGGCGCCTCGGGGTGATCGCCTGTCGCCGTCCTCTTGGTATTGCATTTCTTCTTGGCCAGAGACGAGGACGAACGGTGCACCTTGCACAGCACGTGGTCGCCGCCGCCGCCCTGGGTGTCGTCGTACTCGGTCATGTGCCATCCCATCCTGTCGAAGCGATGGCGATGCCGACCCGACGTCCCCTCGTCCTCCTTCTCCTTGCGGCCGTAGGATAAGCTGCAGAACGTGGCGCCGGGCAAGCCCTCCACGGGCTTCGGGCCAGTCTCCGAGTGCCAGCACGTCCCGGCGGTCTCCACCGCGCGCAGCCTGTGCCCGCTGGCCCTTCCCACGCCGTTCTTGTATCGTTTCGGACAGTATAGGTACCACTGCCTGTTGTACCCGTCCTCCGTCACGTCGGTGCCCGGCACCGGCTCCAGGCCGGCGACCAGCTCCTCAGGAGCAGCGGTGTACACGTCCACGTTGTGGATGAAGGCTTTGTCGACGGTTCCGGCGCGGAGGCCGCGCAGGAGGGCGACGGACGCCTCGTTGGTGGCCCGGAAGACGTGATCGTCGGCGGCCATATGCCACCGATCTCCGATCTCCAGGTGGTGATGGTGGATCGGCTAGCGCCTAGCGCGTACGTTCTGTCGCCGCGGGTGGGGGACGATGATGGCTAGCTTCTTGTGTCTACGTAAGTTCTGCACTGCACGCGGACAGGCAGGTAGCTAGGTAGGTGTTTATATACACCTTTACGAGATAAGTCTGACAGCAGAATTTTGAACTGTGAAACAGATCGATCTACTAGATATATAGGAGATAAATCTCGAAATGGTATGGATTTCTGTTTGTGATAGGCTGCGTGCAGTGTATTTCTGTTTGTTTTCTTTTACAAACGATGGATTTCTGTTTGTTTTCTTTTACAGACGATGGATGATTTCTGTTTGTTTTCTTTTACAAACTTTGTAAATTTGTTTTAGACGTCAAAACAAACCATGCATATGCATATGTATTTCTGTTTCTTTATTTCTTTTAGACGTTAAAACTCAAAACAACCACTAGGAAATCATCCTACTCTTGATTTCGGTAGCGTCAATATTAATCTTTATAATTAAGATGCCAATACCGAAATGTATTCCCTCACCTTGTTCGGTCCCTTGCTTCTAAAACCTGATTTTTATGTATAGTTTAATTTGTTTTCAAAATTCTACGAGGCCACAAAAGACATCGTATTCAAGATTAAAAAAACATCATAAAATTTTCATTGTTATGTTTTCTACACTAATCATTACGTTCTCTACTTTATTACAAATAATAACACGATTAATTCTATATTTTTTTAAAAAAAACAAATAATTTTTCTGTTCACTATATACCACACCAAATCTTAAATTAAAGCTCCACTTTTATATATAATTAACTAAATCTCTACTACCTATTAAGCATCAACTATAGCCGTGCACAGCGATACCGTGCTCTCCAACCCTGTCCTCCCCGCTCACGATTCACCCTGCACTCACCGCATCCGCCACTGTCTCTGATGTCCTCCTGCGTGGCCCGTGCTTCTCGGCCTTGATGCCGCACCCCGCCCTTGTCCTCGACGCCGCCGTCTCCCGCTTACCCCCCTCATGACACCAATCTACGTGTCGCCACTACCCCCATCGCCACCTCTCATCCCCTCCCCTCCCCCAGTCACCACCCATCCCTCGGCCACCTCGGCGGTTGTGGCAAGGACAAGGGCGTCATATTCATGAATGGCTGGTTCTATCGCATAGAGTGTACTAAGTAATTAAAAACAAAGTGTGAGCTAGTAATGTATTCATGTATGATTTGCTGTTCCAAAATTCTAATTTGAAATTTAAATAAAATTATCTCCCATATTTATTTGAATTAGAGGACATTTATATGGATCAAACATTTCAAATAATATTTTTCTTAAAATAAATATTTTGTTTATGCGCTGCATGCTGGAGCATTATTTTTACCTGTGTGAATTTAAATTCACACCTAAAAATTGGATTTGGATTTAAACTCTTTTCTAAAAAATTCAAAAAGGAATTTTATCCATATGCTGATTTCGAATCCGATCGTTAGAACCGTCTTCCTTGAGTTCTAACAGGACTTTGTTCCTTGTACGAACAGTTTCGGTGTTTAGTCCCGACGACGCACTACGTGGTAACCCACGTAGAGCTTTTGGGAGGACGGCGATGTCGATCGCTGCTCGATGATACGTGCAGGGACACGTTGGAACATGAGGTATTTATACGGGTTCGGTTACGCAAGTGCGTAATACCATACGTCCTGTAGTGTTGAGTATTGGATTGCTCTGAGTTCCCAGATTACATGTGATTGTGGGAGGTGGAAGATGAAGTTGCCTATCAATCTATGGAGTGCTGTCTCTTTTTTGTAGGGGTACTTCTGCAGCCTTATATAGCTGACTGAAGAGACATCCCTTTATAGATCATTGAGTCCAATTGAGTCTACTTTCTGTTGCTACAAGTATGCCTATTCTTTCGGTGCTTGGTTTCCTTCTCCAAGTTATCATCTGAGTGATCCGGTGCTCGGCTGTGCTCAGGACGCGTCTTTAGAGTTTAGGTGATCCCTCTGCGGACACGCAGCGTGACCCCCCTGCAGGACACATGCACCATCGGTATACACGTGCAATATTCTTCGATATTTTCAGCTATTCCCCACGTCGTCACTTCGGTTATTATTTGTCCCACCCGAGCGAGGCCCACTATGCGCTATATTGGGTGACTTATCAGGGGCCTCTTTGGTGGCCCATGGAATGTATCTATGCCTTAGTGGCCCATGGGACATCTATCTCCCAAAATCCCCCAAGGCTCAAGCGAATTTTCAAGGATAATAGGCTCGAGACACCAAGAATGAACTATGTTATTTGATTGTCTTTAAGTGTAACTTCTTTTCCCATGTTATCGGTGCACCCAATGGGTGTAGCCCCCGAGCTTTGAGTTGAGTTGAGCAACAATCTACTCAATGGTTCCCGATATCTTTTCTTCAGAGGATCATTTTATTGGCCTGGTTGTGAGTAAGTCGAGTTTTTTGCTAAACGACATCTAGCCGACTAAATTTAGCTTGAGGGAGGTTTGGTCCGGCTAAAGCTTAGTCGACTGAGACCTATCTGGCTGGGTCGTGTCTAGCCAAGGTTTGCTGAAGTAGTCGGATGAGTTCAACCAATAGAGTCCTGGTTGACTAAGGTTTGACCAGCCAACTTGCTGATATTATTTGGTTTGGAGTTTTCCAGAAAACCCAGACTTGGTACCCAATGGATGTGTATGTCGTCTTGTACGCAGAGCAGTTTCTTAAGCTGATAGGACGCAATGATACGTGTGAGCAGTTCAATTATTGACCTCTTATGCCGTGTTACGATATGTTTTGCAAGAAGTGTGAGTCGATTAGGGTTTACCACGCAGGGGAGCGCTCGTCAGCACAACAGTGAAGGAGCTCCTCCCCGTCTCCACTGCAGGTCACACCTAGTCTACCACCGCCCGGATCCTTCACCATCCGGTCGATCTACATATCTCCTTACTTGATTTAGGAGAGACTGTGACTGGGATTGGGGGTGATGGGGGTAGAGTAAGAGTGGACGGGGGCCGTGTACCTTGCGGGGATGGGCGAGGCAACCACTGTCTCCGAGGAAGGGGGCGCATGCGTTGATGGCACGTAATGTCGGCCGCGGTGGGGGCGAGCGGGGCAGGTCGCAGGGGAGGTGAATGTGCAGTGAGGGGGGAGGCAGGGGCGAGGACGCGTGGTGGAGGCCGGAGGCGCCAGGGTGGGGGCACGGTGTAGCCCTGGTGGACGCCCACACTGAACCCTTATAGAGCAGTAGAGATAGGGCAGGTATAATAGGAGCCCTGGGCTTCGGATAATAGGAGACCTGGTCGGTAACGGGGTCAGGGGAGCGTACAGGACCACTGGAACCGAACGCGTGGGTGTTCGATCGGACCGTGACAGGGAACGTGCAGGTTGGACGTCATCGTGAAGTGTGTTATGGGTAAAACGTTGGTCAGAACGGCAAGGGTGTTATCATATGGTAGTGGGCGGAATTATAGGGATTAGATTCCTCATGCAGACGTGGATTCGGTTAATTGTGGCCGCGGAATTTATGGATCTTCCATGGAGCATAAAGGTGGAAGGGATAGATAAAATATGGAATAAGATGTTAAAAGATATGGCGTAACACATATACGCTATAAATGTTGTGTATATAGTATATACCATTTGGTATAAAACTTTGAGTTAATATGGCGTAAATAGTGATTGAGGGATATTTGGATTCTAGGTGACTTGCTCCATTATCGGTAACAGTTTGAAAAAAGTGGAAATACCCTGGAAAGGGGGATGCGGTTACACGTTTAGTGTAGCATCCATCATTGTCTTCATATGAAAAAACATAAGGCTTCAGACTGCATCAATCGTTGGCGGTGGAGATGGCCAACTCTGGATAATCGCCGGCAATGGCAGGAGATGGAGTTGTGATTCGTCAAGACACCGAGGCAGTCGTTGATGGTAACTTAATGTTTACACCACCTCATGTTCTAATGGGGCCTCGAATCAACGAGATAAGCAATGGGGAGGAAGGAGAACATCGGATTCGACCTCCGATGTCCAATATTAGCTCCCGGGAGATGGATACACCTCAAGTACTACATTCACATGTAAGTTCAATTGTTGTATTTGATAGTTGTTTGAGTAGATTGTTATGAGCATAATCATTTGTACACTCTACATTGTCAATGAATTACAGCGAACAACCATTGATCCGAATATAGTTCCAATAGTAGGGATGACTTTCAAGGATATTGATGATGCATATAAATTTTATAAAAGGTAAGCATATGAAGTTGGATTTCCCTTGAAAAAATATAGGGACAAGACGTTCAGTAAGTGGATAAATTGTTCACGTGAAGGAAAAAGTGCACCTAGACCAAATGATACACCTAGGTTGAGGAATAGGAATTCTGGACGTAAGCAATGTAAGGCTGGAATCAAATTAAAAATATGATGATGGTAAAAAATGTGGTAGCTGCAAATATTGAACTAGTGAGCATAATTATGATTTCATCACTGACGAAGCAGAGAAACAACATCTACGTTGCAACAAAAGTCGGGATGCGGAATTCATAAATTTTGTTGATGCAATGCATGATAGCCGGGTGCCCCAGCATTGCATAGTTATATCAGACATGCATGATGGGCCAGAGAACGTACCAGTAACTGCTCAAGATCTAAAAAACATGTAAGAAATATTTGTTTTGAGTTTATATATATGGATTGGCATAAATATTAGTATATGAAATATATTTATGATTAATTGATGGTAGTTTTTGGGTAAAACATTTGTAGGAGGGCAGCAAGGATACGAGAGAACTACGCTAATGATGTAGCTAAACTTCTATCTTTCTTTACGGCATGCAAGAAACAGAATCCACAATTCTTTTGTGATTTTCAGCTAGACAAGGATGAAAAAATAGTGAGTATTTTTTGGTCACATGCAAGTATGCAGGGGAATATGTAGATTATGGTGATGTTGTGACCTTTGATACAACACCCAAGACCAATCTATATGATAAGCCACTGGGCATGTTTATTGGAGGTAACAACCATCTGGAATGTACTGTGTTTGGCTTTGTGTTGTTGGGAGATGAGACCGTTGAAACATTTGAATGGGCTTTCAATGCATTCAAAACATGTATGGGATGCGAGGGATCGAGAGTTATGCTGACAGGTATGTGGTATGCGAATTTGTTATGCTAATTCGTCATAAATTAAAATTAAATGAATGTGTTGTGATCGTTTGCAGATCAAGATCCTGCAATGCCAATTGCTCTGCGAAATGTATGTAATACCCAAGTTGTAAAGGATAAGAAATGGAAATTATTTCCTATAAATGAGTTGCCTCTACATGTAAACACATGTGAACACCCCATTTAAAAGTAAATAATTAATAAATGATATCACTAAATTGTGCATCATGTTGGCTTTTGTTTGTATGTGCATTTAATAATAATAGTAGTCACATTAATAGAAATAAATTAATCTCCAAATTTGAGAGTTAATGACTAACTTGAATACTTGGAAATGAGAAATAATCAAGAAAGAGGAAAGGAAATAAAATATTATATACAGAAAATAAATATGTAAATAAATACATATTCTTCTTGCACTAGGAGTTGAATTTGTACATTTGGCTCAATGGTAAAACTCATAGCAAAATTCAAATTCACATTTGAAATCAAGAAAATAAAAAGGAAAAGAAATAAAAAAATTTTAAAAAAGAGAAAAGAGATAATAGCTGGTTTGGGCCGCGGGTGTCAATTCGGCCCAGGAACGCGTTTCCACGCGCGCAGCCCAAACCTATATAGTATGTAAAGATAAATATATATTCTTGCAGATAGTCATGTATGAAATGAATATACGATACAATTGACTACAACGAATGTTATAATGCAGGATGATCATAATATTGTGACCGGATGTGGATCTGCGTAGAACTAGTTCCAGTTGGGAAACAGGTAAATATGCAAAATTTATAGAATTTGTGAGTAGTATGGTTATGGATATGATACAATGACATGGTGATAGATTTAGGTTATGCTATATAGGTCGACAATAGTAACATGCATCAGTTGGTGTGTGATACAAGTTCTCCGTTGCATGTATCACACGACCAAATCGAACAGTTGGGTACATCCACAGAAGCTAAGAAGGTTAGCCTTAATTATTGTTGTTTATTAGTATTACACATGCAATGTTTATTTATATAGGTATAGTAATGAATATCGATTTTATATGATGCAGAGGTTGGATTTTAATGTGGATGTTATAAACCTGGGTATGCTGGATCGAGCAAAACCAAAAGGTCGAACAATAAAAAATACAGAAGAAAGGATTCTGAAACTAGGTGCCAAAGGAGAAAAAAAGAAGAATAGGAGATGCCAGCTATGTGGAATTGCAGATGGACACAACAACAGGACTTGTTTGTCTCTGGAAGAGAACATAGCAAGACTAGCCACACTGGCTAATCGAAAAAGAGGACGTCCGCCGGGTTCAAGAATCAATAGTAAAACAAATGTTCCACAATGGAATGAAACCTCCACAACAAAAAAAACATCGTATGGTTGAAGAAGAAGACAATGAATCAACTGGTGAACAGATGGGTATGGGTGAAGAATTAGATGTGGGAAAATAGTGTGGTGACGTAGTAATTGTTTGTAATAGAACAATGACATCAACTTCTATTGCATGAGTGCATTATATAATGTCATCATTTGAGTTATGCAAATGTAGTTATAAATAATGCTTGAATGTAATGAAAAAGCATGTCAAATAAAAATAATATGGCGTGATTAGATGTCAAACAAGGACAAACACATATTACATATAAGATGTGATCATCATAAAAAGTAGACTGGATGTGCGTAACAGTACCATATAGGTAACAGTCATACTTCCAATGTCATACATTGAAGATAGAGCAAACTGAACATGATTGTCTGGAATGTCTGGAACTAGAACTAAGCCAACACTTGACATAATGATTAATAGTTTGACAAACTTGACATAAATGGCATAGACACTTGGCACACTTGAGATAACTGACATCAGAAATAGCATAGCGGTTTTACACACTTGACATAAGTATGATAAGAAGTAGCATAAACACTTGACACACTTGACATAAGTGTCATGAGAAGTAGCACAGACATTTGAAACACTTGACATAAGTGTCATGAGAAGTAGCATAGACATATTGTAGATTCCATACGGAATGATGTTCAGCTATGATAGCTAAACCTTGGCTTTTAAACAACGTCGTTTCCTTGGAACATATTTGAAAGGGATTAGTTCTGCAGGGAAGGGGTAAACCCTGTTGTTGCCATGAAAGGTTAGGTAATGTAAAACAAACGCATGTTGGTCCATTGGTTCGTCCTGCATTTGTCATAATAGTTCTATTAATGGTTAGAAATTGTATTAATACTGATTTTATGCAGTAACAAAGAAGCAATTTAGTAATGTACCGGTACAACAATTTCTGATACATCACCATCATCAAAGTCGTATCATCGTATGAAGCTAGTGACAAAAAAGCCACAATCATTGGAGCCTGGCTGCATGTTTGGACAGTTGGGAAGAAGCGCAATTTTGAAGTTGCCAAATTTTAGTATACAAGAATCTGGTCAAGCTTCTTGTAACGCCATGCTAACGATGGGAGTTTCATTCCATTTATCATTACTTGATCATTGTGGATATCTTTCCAGGTAGTACCGCCAAGGGCTGGACCATATGAATTTGAATCTAAAATGTCTATGCAACGAAGCTGGAAATTGATTGCATATAGAGTCCAGTGACTACGACAGAGCATATGAACCATGATCTGTTAACATAAATTGATAGGATATGACTTAAGAATGATATGAATGTGAAAAAAGAAAGTAAATATAAAAAACTGAATATACTGTGAGCAAGATAACAGTGTTTGGTATCAAAAAGGAAACTTATAAAAAAGAAACATTAATATAATCTTACAAACAAGAATGGTTGGGACTCACCAGTTTAACTTTGTTTAGAGCTTCAACTGGAGGAAGGCTACGGACAAGTAAATCTGTAAGAACGGAGGTTGAGAAAGGTTGTGGATTTGAACTATGTTGTTCGAGCTCCTCCATATTCAGAACAACCTGCATAATAAATATATTGATAAATAAGATATGTTTATACACCAAAATACGAAACATGATAAATGCTTGAAGAGTGCAATACAAAAACATTACCCCAACATTGACATTTACTATAAGTGTGTTGCTTATGTTATCTGGATTGCATAATTGATCATCATCACGAATACAATCAATGAATCCCTGCATGAAAAGGTTGTCAAGGCATTTATGAGGCCCAAAAGATTCAACAACATCCAACAAAGAACCACCATATCCTCCAAAATCAATAATGGACCTGCCAAAAAAATATATTAACTTGAAGGTCGAATAATTATGGATACTAAATAGAGGATGGGATAAGGGGTGCATACATGCTCTGCTCCATTTGTTGGGAACAAATGAACTTAAGCAATTGGCGAGTACATTGTTCACGTGATACATGACGAGGTTTAGCATCAACTGTTTGACTGTCAATAGTTCTTCTAACCACTTCATTAGTTGCCTAATATGTATATGTGTTAGTATACAATGGCATAAATTTGTATGTAATATGGTATATATATGTGAGTATGATATGAAATGAAAGGGACATAACTTACTTCTGTCAAAGGGGTTTTGTCGAACTTTAGGGCACCAGTGGTGGGAGGATCCTGCACAACAGGATTTTGTCCTTCCTGAAACACAATAAAGTATGTGAATATAATACAACGATATAGGGTAATGCTAATATAACCAAAATATTATGAAGAATATATACTGACAGAATTTCGGGGTGGAGTTACTTCTGTGACAGCAATATTATCGGTAATGGGAGCCTTATGAAAAAATAAATAAAAACATTCAGATATATGAGGGTTACTATAACATATTGTAATTATAAGGATAATCGTTGGGAATAAAATAAAACAAACATTTGATATTGGAGTTTTGTCAAAGATTGGAGCATTCATGACCGATTCTTCGATACCAACGTTTACACCGGATACCTGTATGGGAAACATATGAAGTTGGTGTATATCATCATGTGAACTAGTATGCTCTATTTGATATAGATATGTGTATATGCCTACACCTATGTTTTTATATGACAAAACTACTGACCTAGTCGGATCCTTTAATATCAGCAGTTGGAATCTGAGTGGGGCGATCATGATGCTGATTATTAGAGGTTCCAACAGGAGGCGTGGATACAGGGTCATTTATTGGTGACGATGTGCTTGTTGGTAGTTTATCTCGATCTGCACAATAACATGATAAAATTAGTTGCTGTTGATGTGAACCAAAAATTAAAATGTATAGTTATAAAATAATGGTAATGCATGAATATTATTACCAACTAGATCCGCATAATAACATGGTATGTAAAAAATAATAGTTTACATGTAAAATCAAATGAAATTCATCAAACGAGGTATGAGACATATTTAAATCTAATCATACAGGAAAGGTATTGGTGATGATGTAATACAACTGAAGGCATAAGTATTATATAATATGTTGCATAAATTAATCTATAAAAAATATAAAACTAAATGAACTTTAGTTATGCATTATTGGTGAGCTGAATAATGTAAGTGAAAAAGAAGCATAACTATTAGTACCTTCATGCTATGGATCATGCTTCGTCGCAGCCCTTAGAACTTTGTCTATCATTTCTCCAAATGCCTCGGATAGTTCAATCTGCTTGGACACAAGCATGTGATGGCTTTGTTGAAGAGAAGCGCAGTACTTGTCAACCTCCTTGTCATGCGCATCAAACAATGATTCGAACATTGGACGATGTTGGGTGGGCAGACAATTTAGCTTGTTGCCAATCAAATATTTGATGCGTGGGACATATATGTTGAATATCTCAGAAATCGGTCGTTCAGGAGCAATAACATAACAAGTCTCTGTGCGGCTACGAAACTGTTTAAATCCCAGTGATAACTGTTAGCGTGTATTGGAACTATAACATCTTTATCAACATCAAAACAAATGTTAATGGCTAACCTCTCCATCACCAAATGGTTCTCCAGGTTGGCGGGAGCCACATCTGTTAGCCCTAGTCAAATCTTTTATTGTCTCATTGTCAAAAAACTTGTTCTGAGGTGACGCATGGTGGTGTAAATGGTCAAGGTAATATATCTAAGAACCATATAGACAATAAGCATAAAACTTAAATATCTATGTAATAAATGATTATGTATGCAAATATAAAAATGTTTGAAGTGCATATATGTGGTTGTTAATCAGAAAGTAACTTACAAGAATGATGAGGGAGCATCCATAAACTGTTGCAGTTATGTTTGTTGTGCTCCTCCTGTGCAAAGGACTGGCAGCATCACACAGATCAGTATAGACTAATTGACATCAATCAATATCGGCCATGTGGTCCATATTTGTTGTCATTAGGAACTCATTGTTGGTAATACCCCATGAAGCAGATGGGAACAGTAGCCGATTGAATAAAATCAGAAAAAAGCATCTGATGGATAGCTCATTGTCATTCCCCACAACTAGCATGTCCTGTAGCTTAACGACATCAAACTCATCTTTAGATATGTTTAGATCCCGTCTCAGTTTTGTAGCAGCATCAATTTCACCATACCAATCAGTGAATTCCCTGCCACCTCCAGCGCTAGGCAAACCCAATATGAGTCGAACCGTCTCTTTTGTGATTTTGAATTCTTTTCAGCACCTGGGCATATTGTCTTATCCATCAACCACCTAATAGAGACCTGCTCTCTAATGCATTCGTACGCAAATAAAAAATACTTTGGAATCCCAACCTAGCAACAGCGTCACGCTGCCGATCACTCATTATCCAAGTCAACACAAGGACATCATACGGGATGCATTGGATGTTCAACTTCTACTGGAATAAATGGATAGGTATTATTACACAGTGGATAGATACTATTACAAAGAATGAGAATATAATTGTACCTATAATAATTATCGGATGGTTGTAAATAACTATAGTGTAACAACACTAACAAACAAGCATACCAAATCATATTATAGAATGTAACAATTGGGTATTACAAAAGCATTGATTGTGCACCCAAAATAACAGCTAAACAAAAATAAATATATGCATAGTACCTGAGATCTTCTGGGCGTCCTCTGTTTAGGTGAACTTGTTTTCATAATGTTCTTTGTCTTCAAATCAATAGCAGACTTTGAACTGCTTGACTTAATGGAAACTTGTGGGGGTGGGATGTCCGTGTTCAATACCCGAGACTTTTTATTTGGATGGTTAGTTACTGAACTGGAGGGTGCAGCTGATTTAAAAGTGTGCTTCAATGTTGGAGGAGGCATAAAATCGTCGTCAGACGATGCGGCTGGTGTTGCAGGATGACTTTTTTTCACCCGACAAGCTAGCGCCTTTCTACATAAACGAGTAACTGGTAATGGCGGCTGAGGATCTAGCTACAGCTTGGTCTGGGTATTATCAGCATGTTGGGAGGAGCTGCTAGATCTTGTGCGTCTATAAATGTCAACTGAAAACAAGTCTTGGCTTGATTCAATAGTTAATCTTTTTGGATTCGATGGAGGACGATCAACAGACTTCGTGATTCAGCAAGCAATGTAACTGTTGACAAATGACTGAATTTAAGGAAAATGGTGTATGAATACATATATGCCATGACCATTTTGCATAGTGTATATAACTGTATTTAATTAAACTACCTTTTCCGGTTACATGCCATAACAGTTAGGAACCATGTATAAATACAATCATAAATATTACCTAACTAGTTCATATAAGTGGAACTAATGCATAATAAAAAATACACATTTTCATCAACTGAATATACAAATATTTAAATAACTAGTTCATATTAAAATACACATTGTGATGAGCTTGAAACATGGATAAAACTGTGTCGGTCTTAAAAATTAAAATGGCATATATAGCTGTATCGATGTGCATATATATCATAAACTGGGGATGTAAAATAAAATCGACGAAATGGGTTGTTTTTTAAAAATAACCGGCTCGATTGGAGACTGTGGAGACGGATTAAAATCACACATAGCTACAACTCAGGAAAAGATGCGAAACGACTTCACATCGAGAAAAATACCTCAAACGGCGACGGTGACCTTGAAGTATTTGAAGGTCGAGCGATACCGCGGATCTTCACGAACTGCAATGGCTCTTCAATCAGGGCTCCAAAACCGCAGAGTGATGCTATGGGTGATTTTTTTGAAGATAACGCGCCCGATTGGAGAATGTGGAGATGGATTAAAATCACACATAGCTTATAACTGAGGAAAAGATGCGGAACGACTTCAAATCGATAAAAATACCTCAAACGGCGACAGAAACCTCGATGTGTTTGAAGGTCGAGCGATACTGCGAAACTTCACGAACAGCAATGGCTCTTCAATCGGGGCTCCAAAACCGCAGAGTGATGTTGCGGAGATGAATGGCAGCGGCGGAAGTCGAATGGCCAGTCGCCTTGGTCGGACCGCCTCGGTCACCGGGATTCAGTGGTTTCCTTCCTGTTCCGCAGAGACAGTTGGTAGAAACCCTACCTTCTCGCGCGGGCTTATCGGCCGTGGTTGCGCGAAGACAGTTTTAGACGGTGTCAAACGAGTGGGGTCGCGTGCGTGGCTAACAGACGTGGGTGAGGATATGCTGACCATGTTTGGTTCAACCGGGGGTACATTGACTGGCCTGTGCTTCCTCTATTATTGGAAGACTAGGAATCTCTCTCTCTCTCTCTCTATATATATATATATACACACACACACACACACAATCCAAGAACCTGTCTGGGAAGATTATTCATCTTTCGGGACACCTAGTTTGGGTCATTATATGACAGCATCGCAAATGTCTTGTGTATGTAACATTTTTTACTTTGGAACCGCTAATGCTCGGTTAAGAAGTGGGGACACGTGTGTGTTTCCTCCTTTGCAGCCAACTTTGATGACATCTCAAATACTACTGAAGTAGTATTCGTATACAAGGTGAAACATCCATGTGGAACGTGCAAAACTAAAGGCTTATTTCTCCACCATTAAAATGCATGTTTTCTAAACTAAAGATGAAGCATCAGACATTCAATTCCAGGCCTGTTGTAAGTGAAATTCATCAGTTTGATCTATTTAGACCACTTGTCTGAAGGATTATTTTTCGAGCGCTGGGTGAACTTCATCTAATATTGGTCTTATTTTTATGTTATGACTAGTGAAAATGGCAAATACGTCTTCTTTTAATGTTATGGCTAGTGAAAATGGCAAATACGGAGTACTTGTTAGCAGCATCATCTTATAAACATCCACATGTTATGACTAGCGCATTAGACATTCCAAAGATGAATGAAAGATGATCTAATTTAGACCACTTGTCTGCACACAGCTGACTGCAAAACATTCACTCGAAGCATGATTTGACAAATTAAAGGCACAGATGAACTTTGTTCATCAATCATGCTTCTCTCTGTCAGCGTTTAAACAGGTAATCAGAAAATCACTCATGAGTTGAATAATAGCGTTTACCTAGCTATGAGTGATCAGAACTCAGAAACAGTAGAGATTATGAGCAAGCAGAGAGTGCTATGAGTGATCAGAACTTAGAAAGCAAGTGATAGTATTAAGCATCTAGAGAAGAAGACCAGTTGTAATAAGTGAAAATTTACAGTTCTGTTGCCTGAAGATGATTTATTTTAGACCACTTGTCTGAACATCCTAGCTGTTTAGATAGGATGTTTGTATGCTGCACAGCTGCAGCCTAAGTGGAAGGTTAAATGAATTCTGGATGTTCTTCATGTTATAACTAATGTCTCATTTGGTTCCGATGCTCACATCTGGTTCAGTGTTGGAATCTGGGACCTTCCCCGATCCTCATTGCCCCTGAAATCTGATTAGCATGACTTATTTTTTGCTACAATTTCTTTGGATCTTTTTCTTTACATCCTACTAGAACTTGATGCACCTTTAATTGAGGTGTCAGCAAATCCTGGGGATCATTTGCTTGCAGTGCCAAGTTAGCGGTATTTGTATAGGTAAACCCTCTGTGAATGAATGCAGAATTCAGGTTATAGGCTGGATGCGATTTGAGCTTTAAAAGAGATTGCTTTTTAACAAACTGAACACCTGCACTCACAGGTGCTACATAAATAATATGATTTCATTTAGTCGAGTCCTGTATGTTCTAAAATATCCTTAAGCCCTGTGCTAGCATCTTGTGTTTGTTCTATTTCAAAGATGGTTTTTACTGTTCTTTGCTGTATTGCTTCTATGCATATTCTTTAGAGCCGTGTGTTAACTTGTGCTATTGTGCATTGCAGAAGCTAGAAAAGGCGAAAACCGAAGATTGAAAAAGACCAGCAAGCAGTTTTAGAGAGCAGATGAAAGGCGGGCATTTTTGTTGATGTCTTATCTTTCGTGTCAATTGTGTTTTTGCTTGTCCCGTAGACCTTTCAGGATATCTGGAGTGTATCTTCAAGTATGTGATATATATATACGATTCAAGAACCTGTCTGGGATGATTATTCATCTTTCGGGACACGTCCTGTTTGGATCATTATATAACAACATCGCAAATGTCTTGTGTATGTAACATTTTTTACTCTGGAACTGCTAATGCTCAGTTAAGAAGTGGGGACACGTGTGTGTTTTTCCTCCTTTGCAGCCAACTTTCATGACATCTCAAATACTACTGAAGTAGTATTCGTATACAAGGTGAAACATCTGAGAAAGCATGTGATAGTATTAAGCATCAAACATTCTAGAGAAGAAGACCAGTTGTAATAAGTGAAAATTTTCAGTTCCTGAAGATGATTTATTTTAGACCACTTGTCTGAAGATTAATCGAGGAGATGTCATATATAACACAAGTGACTGCAAAGATTCACTCGAAGTATGATTCCACAAGCCACAAAGCTCTATAATCTGGATAGGATCCTTCACGATACACTAGATCTGATGAACAATTATATACATTAATTCCCATTGCTTCATACAACATCATCTTAATTTCCTGTCAGCATCTACATAGGGTAATCTCGAGTTGTCGATATGAATAACATCAAATAAAGTAAAACAACCATGCATACTGTGAATCTCCCTTTCAAGTGTTTACAATCAGCAGATTTTTAAACGGACGGCACGGTTCTGCTGCTCTGGCTCTGCTCGGCCGTCGGCTCAGCGCATGGTTGCTGCTGCTGCGGCAGCCCCTGCTCCTCATGGTCTCCCAGCATCAAGGTGGCGGCGGGGACCACCTGCACCTGCACGTCGCTGCTCTGCTCGGCCGGTTCAACGCATGGCTGCTGCTGCAGCGGCAACCCCTGCTCCTCATAGTCTCTCAGTATCTCTAGGAAACCTTTCCGATAGACATTGTTGAGCCAGTCGTCGAAGTAGTCGAGCTCCGCCACTGCTGACTCAATGCGTCGACTCTGTTCCTCCTCGCCTCCGGCCATCAGGGGATCCCCGCCTTGTTCATGACCATGAACATAGCAGGGCATCAAGGTGGCGGCGGGATCCACCTGCACCTGCACGTCGCTGCTCTGCTCGGCCGGTTCAATGCATGGTTGCTGCTGCAGCGGTAACCCCTGCTCCTCATTGTCTCCCAGTATCTCTAGGAAACCTTTCCAATCGACATTGTTGAGCCAGTCGTCGAAGTAGTCGAGCTCCGCCTCTGGTGACTCAACGCGTCGACTCTGTTCCTCCTTGCCTCCGGCCATCAGGGGATCCCCGCCTTGTTGATGACCATGAACATAGCTGGGCATCAAGGTGGCGGCGGGGTCCACCTGCACCTGCACGTCGCTGCTCGGCTCAGCGCATGGCTGTTGCTGCTGCTGCTGCTCCCCATCGACATTGTTGATGTTGAGCAAGTAGTCGACGTTGGACTTGCCCAACTCGCCTCCGACCATCCGGGGATCATCCATCGTCGGGTAAGCAGTAGCACCGGTGAAGATGGCGCCGGCGGGGTCCTGCATCTGCTGCACCTGCACGTCGCGGATCACCTTGGTTGGCGGCGCCTCGGGGTGATCGCCTGTCGCCGTCCTCTTGGTATTGCATTTCTTCTTGGCCAGAGACGAGGACGAACGGTGCACCTTGCACAGCACGTGGTCGCCGCCGCCGCCCTGGGTGTCGTCGTACTCGGTCATGTGCCATCCCATCCTGTCGAAGCGATGGCGATGCCGACCCGACGTCCCCTCGTCCTCCTTCTCCTTGCGGCCGTAGGATAAGCTGCAGAACGTGGCGCCGGGCAAGCCCTCCACGGGCTTCGGGCCAGTCTCCGAGTGCCAGCACGTCCCGGCGGTCTCCACCGCGCGCAGCCTGTGCCCGCTGGCCCTTCCCACGCCGTTCTTGTATCGTTTCGGACAGTATAGGTACCACTGCCTGTTGTACCCGTCCTCCGTCACGTCGGTGCCCGGCACCGGCTCCAGGCCGGCGACCAGCTCCTCAGGAGCAGCGGTGTACACGTCCACGTTGTGGATGAAGGCTTTGTCGACGGTTCCGGCGCGGAGGCCGCGCAGGAGGGCGACGGACGCCTCGTTGGTGGCCCGGAAGACGTGATCGTCGGCGGCCATATGCCACCGATCTCCGATCTCCAGGTGGTGATGGTGGATCGGCTAGCGCCTAGCGCGTACGTTCTGTCGCCGCGGGTGGGGGACGATGATGGCTAGCTTCTTGTGTCTACGTAAGTTCTGCACTGCACGCGGACAGGCAGGTAGCTAGGTAGGTGTTTATATACACCTTTACGAGATAAGTCTGACAGCAGAATTTTGAACTGTGAAACAGATCGATCTACTAGATATATAGGAGATAAATCTCGAAATGGTATGGATTTCTGTTTGTGATAGGCTGCGTGCAGTGTATTTCTGTTTGTTTTCTTTTACAAACGATGGATTTCTGTTTGTTTTCTTTTACAGACGATGGATGATTTCTGTTTGTTTTCTTTTACAAACTTTGTAAATTTGTTTTAGACGTCAAAACAAACCATGCATATGCATATGTATTTCTGTTTCTTTATTTCTTTTAGACGTTAAAACTCAAAACAACCACTAGGAAATCATCCTACTCTTGATTTCGGTAGCGTCAATATTAATCTTTATAATGTATTCCCTCACCTTGTTCGGTCCCTTGCTTCTAAAACCTGATTTTTATGTATAGTTTGATTTGTTTTCAAAATTCTACGAGGCCACAAAAGACATCGTATTCAAGATTAAAAAAACATCATAAAATTTTCATTGTTATGTTTTCTACACTAATCATTACGTTCTCTACTTTATTACAAATAATAACACGATTAATTCTATATTTTTTTAAAAAAAACAAATAATTTTTCTGTTCACTATATACCACACCAAATCTTAAATTAAAGCTCCACTTTTATATATAATTAACTAAATCTCTACTACCTATTAAGCATCAACTATAGCCGTGCACAGCGATACCGTGCTCCCCAACCCCGTCCTCCCCGCTCACGATTCACCCTGCGCTCACCGCATCCACCACTATCTCTGTTGTCACACCCGGATTTCAGGGGCACTAAGACTCAGGCGCGAACATAATCACCAGGTGTGCTGGGACCAAGTCTCACACATATGATGAATCATGACACAGGATCGAATGTCACATCTTTACTACATAACAGGAGTTCTATACAAAATAAATAATTACATTATAAGGAGACAACGGTCCAGCAACCCAAAGTTGACTGGGAGACGACGACCTAGATCTCTCACGAACACATCGCTGCATCCTTCATGCGTCTCATCCTGCGGTACCTGTTCTTGACCTGTGGGGGGGTGTGAGACAGCAAGAGTGAGCTCACATACGTTCATCGCTCAACAAGTTGTGGGGAATAATGTGCATGAACTCACCAAAGATGGGAGCTCACGTGAAGTGTAAGGCTTACCAAAGAGGATGGTTAGAGCTGAGCATTGCTTTTAAAGTTGGTCAAAATTTTATTAGCAATTACTAAGTATAAGTAAATACCAACCCAATTAAATAGTAGAACAGAAGTAACAACATCACCTGCGATGCAATGCATATGACAAATTGAATTTAAGTTCCATAAATTAATCATGTGAGGGTCCGAGCTGCTCATGACCGTGAGCACGGCTAGTATACCAGTTTTACACTCTGCAGAGGTTGCACATCTTTACCCACAAGTCATGTTACCCATCTGCCAAGGGATCGCGACTTCCCATACACCTCTACCGAGGAGGCGAGGCAGGGTAACACTACGAGGCCTTTACAAAGTTCCACTAGCTTCAGAAAACCCGCTACAGTTTATAGGAAGCTCCAATGCAGGGTTCTTGCCTGACCGCCATCGCAGCAAAATCAACCAAGGACCTCCCTACACTGACCACTCCCCTACTGCCCTTGCCCCTTTCGGGTAAGGTAGTCCTCCACTAGCTTTCCTAATTAATCAGCCAAGGGCGTCCATAAACCCTTGTGGTAGCACTGTTTTCCCGGGTGGTTCTCCATGTTCCAATTAACATAATGATCTTAACATGAACAATAAATAATAAACAGATAATAAAAAAAATGTAATCATGAATAGTGTAATCTTCATACCCAAAACCGCATAAAGCAATAGCAGATACTACCCAAAAAGTTTAGTGGAGTCAAGGTATAAAGATAATCAAACTAGGGTAACCTGTTGGGTCCCATCAAAATTAACCTATGCAGATCATTATGATTAATCAGAACACGACTGGGTAAAAAGAAGTGATCAAGGGCACAACTTGCCTGGGACTTGAGATTTCAGGTACCAACTTGCTCTTTGGTGACTCGTGTCCTCACTGCTAAACGTAGCAATACATACAAATATGTATAGGCAAAATTAACATTACACCAACATAATCATAAACTGCATAATAATATTCTACGCTACGTAACGAGATCGTAGAAACAAGAACCACTAAATTCGGAGCTACGGTTATTAAGTTATGAATTTCCAAAATTATTTAGTGCTTAGAATAGATTAATCCAAATGAATAATTTTAATTCAAGATTCATGGATAAACAATGTTACTGGTTGATAGACAATATTAATACAAAATTATAGCCACTAGAATGACTCATTTCGGAGCAAAAATGGATTTTCTAGGAATTACACAAGTTCTAGAATTATTTTTGTACTAGAAAAGTATTTTCTATTTTGTTTTTCCTATTTTCTTAAGTCCCTGGCTAAGCATACTAATACAGAGAAGTCCGGGGTTTAATCTGTAAAATCTACCAGACATAGCCCACAATCGCGGGGACGACGGGTTGATTTGTGAAAAAGGCAGGGTCTCTTAAGTAAATCGTCCAAGACGAAGGGGTACGGGTAGAATTCAACCGTTGGATCGACATTTGAGGGCTCGGATTAGATCGTTATCATATGTGAACCCGTAATCAATCCGGGCCACAGGATCCGGGATTCATGGTCCAGATCACATCCTGAAGCGATACGCCCTGGATTCGATCCCATACGCCCATTGGAAAACCAACGGTATGAAGATCATCACCCACCCGGATCTAATCGCACGCATCCACCATGGATCTAACGGCTGGCACGCCATCACCCACCTCCAGCCGAGATGGACGGAACAGGGCGGCGGCGCCATAACTCCGGCCACCCGATACGCCGTCCAAAAGAAATCACGAGCTACGATTCACGGTCCCACGCATTCAAGGGAACATAGGGAGTAGCGAATTGGTTTCTCACCAGAGCTTGTCCCGTGGCGTGGCCGGTCCACGAGACGAGCGGGATCCGCGGCGGAGATGGGCTCTGACGAGTGATTGGTCGCACGCGAGACGATTGCAGGCACCCTCAGCTCCCGGATTGACTTCCGCGACCTCCAGCGGTGCTCCACGACGAGACCCCATGCCTAGGGTGGACGAATTCGATGTTACGGTCGCGGCGCATCGACAACGATTTCTGGCGGCGGATTTGTTCACACACGGCGCGGCGACGGTGCAGTGGATGACGTGGGGAGCGGAATACGGGGAAGGAAGGGGGTCGCGGGGCCGGTTTATATGCTCCCGGTCGGAGCCACGAGGGCGGCGGGGTAGCCCGAGACCCCGGCGCGGTTTTCGGATCGAGGGGGATCCGTCGAGAGCTCCAGCGTTCTGTTATTACGGTAGGAGGTGTCTCCGGCACGGGGTCCACTGGCAGTGACAACGCGCCCATGCACATACGCGGAACAGAAAAAGGAGAAGAGCCACGGATTCCGCGCACCACGCGCGGGTTGTTACCGTGCGCGCACAAGGTTGTTCCGAGGGAGAAGACGAGTCTGACAGGCGGGGCTCAGCTGGCGGTGACGGTGATGGAGCCGCGCGGACGAGCTGGGCAGTTGGAATACTGGCAACCCGGGCCCGCCCACCAGTGACACATTACGCAGAGGAAGGGGAAGACAAAGTGGGTCGCGCGGTGGGAAGAATGGGCCGAGACAGGTGAAATTCGGCCCAGGCGCAGGGAAAATCTTTTCTTCTCTTTTTTTTGATTTCTTTTTCAAGCTTTCAACTCCTATTTCGAATTCAAACATGATTCAACTTTGAATTTCAAACTTCATTCTAATGTGAACCCAAATCCTAACTTCATGTTTATTATTATTTATATTATTATTATTATTTATCTTCCCCTCACCATTTAATTAAATGATTATCATAATTATCTTTCTCAACTCTTTTCAAATCCATGTTTGATCTTTAAATTTCCAAGTGTCTAAATTCATACTAATGTGAACATAACTTCTATTGTTTACAATGTTATTTTTTTCTATTCTTCTCCTTGTTATTTATTCATGGGAGGAATAAATGGTTTCAAAAAAAATTCCTTTCCCATTTCCAAAACATTATAATACTATATTTGTTTATTTATTTTCATAATTATATTATTTATTTATTTTTTGTAATTTTGGGTCTTACATCTGTTGTCCTCCTGCGTGGCCCGTGCTTCCCGGCCTTGATGCCGCACCCCGTCCTTGTCCTCGACGCCGCAGTCTCCCGCTTACCCCCCTCATTACACCAATCTACGTGCCGCCCCTACCCCCATCGCCACCTCTCATCCCCTCCCCTCCCCAGTCACCACCCATCCCTCGGCCACCTCGGCGGTTGTGGCAAGGGCAAGGGCGTCATATTCATGAATAGCTGGTTCTATCGCCTAGAGTGCACTAAGTAATTAAAAACAAAGTGTGAGCTAGTAATGTATTCATGTATGATTTGCTGTTCTAAAATTCTAATTTGAAATTTAAATAAAATTATCTCCCATATTTATTTGAATTAGAGGACATTTATATGGATCAAACATTTCAAATAATATTTTTCTTAAAATAAATATTTTGTTTATGCGCTGCATGCTGGAGCATTATTTTTACCTGTGTGAATTTAAATTCGCACCTAAAAATTGGATTTGGATTTAAACTCTTTTCTAAAAAAAATAAAAAAAGATTTTTATTCATATGCTGATTTTCGAATCCGATCTTTAGAACTGTCTTCCTTGAGTTCTATCAGGACTTTGTTCCTTGTACGAACACTATCGGTGCTTAGTCCCGACGACGCACTACGAGGTAACCCACGCAGAGCTTTTGGGGGAGACGACGATGTGGATCGCTGATCGATGATACGTGTAGGGGCACGTTGGAACACGAGGTATTTATACAGGGAATACGCAAGTGTGTAATATGAAAATATATTCCCTCACCTTGTTCGGTCCCGTGCTTCTAAAACCTGATTTTTATGTATAGTTTGATTTGTTTTCAAAATTCTACGAGGCCACAAAAGACATCGTATTCAAGATTAAAAAAACATCATAAAATTTTTATTATTATGTTTCCTACACTAATCATTACGTTCTCTACTTTATTATAAATAATAACATGATTATTCCTATATTTAAAAAACAAATAATTTTGTTGTTCACTATATACCTCACCAAATCTTAAATTAAAGCTCCACTTTTGTATATAATTAACTAAATCTTTACTACCTATTAAGTATCAACTATAGCCGTGCATATCGATATCGTGCCCCCAACCCCGTCCTCCCCGCTCGTGATTCACCCTGCGCTCACCGCATCCGCCACTGTCTCCGATGTCCTCCTGCGTGGCCCGTGCTCCCCGGCCTCCATGCCGCACCCCGCCCTTGTCCTCGGCGCCGCCGTCTCCTGCTTACCCCCCTCATGACGCCAATCTACGTGCCACCCCTACACCCATCGCCACCTCTCATCCCCTCCCCTCCCCAGTCACCACCCATCCCTCGTCCACCTCGGCGGCTGTGGCAAGGGCAAAGGCGTCGTATTCATAAATGGCTGGTTCTATCGCCTAGACTACACTAAGTAATTAAAAACAAAGTGTGGGCTAGTGTAATGTATTCATGTATTATTGTTCCAAAATTCTAATTTGAAATTTAATTAAAATTATCTCCCATATTTATTTGAATTAGAGGACATTTATATGGATCAAATATTTCAAATAATATTTTTCTTAAAATAAATATTTTGTTTATGTGCTGCATGTTGGAGCATTATTTTTGCCTGTGTGAATTTAAATTCGCACCTAAAATTTAGATTTGGATTTAAACTCTTTTCTAAAAAAATCAAAAAGTATTTTTATTCGTATGCTGATTTTTGAATCCGATCTTTAGAACTGTCTTCCTTGAGTTATATCAGGACTTTGTTCCTTGTATGCACACTATCGGTGTTTAGTCCCGACGGTGCACTACAGGGTAACACACGCATAGCTTTTGTGAGGACGACGATGTCGATCGCTGCTCGATGATATGTGCAGGGGCACATTGGAACACGTGTTACTTATACATGTTCGGGTTGCGCAAGTGCATAATACCCTACGTCCTATGTAGTGTTGAGTATTGGATTGCTCTAAGTTCGCAGATTACAGGTGATTGTAGGAGGTGGAAGATGAAGTTGACTATCAATCTAATGGAGTGCTCTCTCTTTTTTGTAGGGGTACTTTTGCAGCCTTATATAGTTGACTGAAGAGACATCCCTTTATAGATCATTGAGTCCAATCGAGTCTACTTTCTGTTGCTACAAGTATGCCTATTCTTTCGGTGCTTGGTTTCCTTCTCCAAGTTATCATTTGAGTGATCCGGTGCTCGGTCGTGCTCAGGACGCGTCTTTAGAGTTCAGGTGATCCCTCTGCGGACACACAAGGTGATCCCTCTGCAGGACACACGCACCATCGGTATACACGTTCAATATTCTTCGAGATTTTCAGCTATCTCCCGCGTCGTCACTTCAGTTATTATTTGTCCCACCCGGGCGAGGCCCACTATGCGCCCTATTGGGCGACTTATCAGGGGCCTCTCTGAAGGCCCATGGAATGTATCTACGCCTTAGTGGCCCATGGGATATCTATCTCCCAAAAGCCCCAAGGCTCAAGCAAATTTTCGAGGACAATAGGCTCGAGACTCTAAGAACGAACTATGTTATTTGATTGTCTTTAAGTGCAACTTCTTTTCCCATGTTGTCGGCGCACCTAATGGGTGTAGCCCCTGAGCTTTGAGTTGAGTTGAGCAACAATCTACTCAATGGTCCCCGATATCTTTTCTTCAGAGGATCATTTTTATGGCCTGGTTGTGAGTAAGTCGAGTTTTTCGCTGAACACATCTAGCCGACTGAATTTAGCTTGAGGGAGGTTTGGCCGACTAAAGCTTAGTCGACTGAGACCTATCTGGCTGGGTCGTGTCTAGCCAAGGTTTGCTAAAGTTGTCGGCTGAGTTCAACCGATAGAGTCTTGGTTGACTAAGGCTTGACTGGCCAACTTCTGTCGAGCTTGTGTTTGTCTTCTTGTGAAATCACTATTATATTTGTCGGGTACCATAATTAGGGGTACCCCCAACACTCCTAAACATGGCTGGTAAGCACCCTCAGCACAAACTGCAAAGACTGATGGGCACGATTCAGGTCAAGGCCTCGTCTACCAAGGGATGCAATCTCGCCTCGCCCGAGCCCGGCCTCGGGCGAGAATAGTAGTCCCGGACGAATTCACGCCTCGCCCGAGGGCCTCCTCAGGCAGTGGGCGCACCCTCGGCTCGCCCGAGGTCTAGCTCGGGCAGGCTTCATCGAGAAGCAACCTTGGCCAAATCGCCTCACCAACCGACCGTATCGCAGGGGCATTCAATGCGAGGATCGCCTGACACCTTATCCTGACACGCACGCCTCAGTCGGCAAGGTCGAAGTGACCGCAGTCACTTCGCCCTTTCACTGACCGATCTGACAGGAAAACAGTGCCGCTCACCCCGCTCCGACTGCTATGCCAGCCACCTGGGCAAGGCTGACAATAGCAAGTTCAGCCTCGGGCGCAACAGGAAGCTCCGCCTCGCCCGACCTTAGGCCTCAGCCTCGGGAGGAGGTCTCCGCCTCGCCCGACCCCAAGACTCGACCTCAGCCTAGGCCTCGGGAGGAATCGCGTCCTCGCCCGACCCCGGCCTCGGCCTCAGGAGAAGTCTCCGCCTCGCTCGACCTTGGGCTCGGACCGACCGCGCCACAGGGGATACATCATTACCCTACCTCTAGCTAGCTCAGGCTACGAGGGAACAAGACCGGCGTCCCATCTGGCTCGTCCCGGTAATAGGTAATGATGGCTCCCTGCGTGCGTCCATGACGACGGTGGTTCTCAGCACCCTACGGAAGCAAGGAGACGTCAGCAAGATCCCAGCAGCACCGCCAGCTGTGCTTCTACAGGGCTCAAGCACTTCTCCGACGGCCACGTTATCGCGTACACAGGGCTCTAGCACCTCTCCGACAGCCACGTTGGCATGTACACAGGGCTCAGGCACCTCTCTGTCAGACACGTTAGCGCATAGCTACACCCCCCATTGTACACCTGGACCCTCTCCTTGCATCTATAAAAGGGAGGTCCAGGGCCTTCTTGCGAGAGGGTCGCGCGGAGGGACGAGCAAACGAACAGGCCCATTCTCTCTCTATCGCGAACGCTTGTAACCCCTACTACGAGCACACCCCCCTGGTGCGAGATAATACGAGCCGTGTTTCCCCTTGTGTTCTGTCTCGCGCCAACCCATCTGGGCAGGGGCATGCAGCGACAAATTTACTGGTTGGCTTACGGACCCCCCGGGTCCGAAACGCCGACGGTTGGCACGCCAGGTAGGGGCCTGCTGCGTGTTAACGAACAACTTCCCGTTGAGTTCCAGATGGGTAGTCTTCAGCAACCTCTTCAGCCCGGGACGGTGCTCCGCTTCGGGAGTCTCGAGTTCATGTCCCTCGACGGCAGCTACAACATGGTACTCCTCCCCCTGCAGCGCGACAGCAACAACGATGGTTGTCAGCTCGCCCGGTGGCGGCGAACTCGACGACGTCTTCCCCCCATGGCGGAAGAGCAGCATCCGGGTTTGCCCCGCCACCCTCCTCGCCGCAGGAGGAGGAGATGAGGCAACCATGGCCACGTAGGAGGCGGCACCTCGTTAGCTGTCGAGCGAGTCGACGACGCCGGCACCCCAGCGAGGGACATGTCGGGCATTGTCCTCGCACCTGAGACAACGACGGATGTCGTTTCCCCACGACGTATCAACCCTAAGCGGACTGATGAAGCCAACACTCTCGCGAAGGACTTGCTGGGCGTTAGCCTCGTACCTGAGATGACGGTGCAGTCCATCCCCGACACGACTTCCCCACCGTCCATCGACCAAGAGGTACCGTCCGTTTTCCACCCTGTGCCTTTTAGATTCAGCTTCGATCCACCAAGCGACCCTGCTTTGGTGAGCGCTTTCGTAAAGGCATATCCTAACCTTCCGGGGTACCATATGTGGTCATCCTGGGACCGACTGACGGCCGTCTCAACCTACGGGCCCCCCGGGTTTCGAGGAAGAAGACGACCCCGACTCCGGTTGGGATTTCTCTGGGCTCAGTGATCCCAGTGCCATGCGAGACTTCATGACCGCATGTGACTACTGCCTCTCCGGTTGCTCTGATGATGGCCATAGCCTTGACGACGAGGGTTGTGGCCCAAGTCGCGAATGTTTCCACGTCGATCTGGGGGATCGCGACGAAGGCAACCACCTTGGTATGCCGGAGGATGACGATCCCCCTGTGCCTGCTTCTCGCGTTGACATCCCACGGGAGCTAGCTGTGGTCCCAGTCCCTGCGGGGGGTCAAGACACACAGCTCGAGCAAATCCGCGAGATGCAGGCCAACCTCGACGAGGAAGCAGGGCAACTTGTGCAGCTCCGGCAAAACATCGAGCGGGAGTGGGTAGGCCGAGCACTCGCCGGAGAAGCACATCATCGGGCTTGGGACGTCCAACACCGTATCGTTGATGATGCCAGGGCAAGGCTGCCCCGGCCTCCAGTGGGGTCGGCCAGAATCTAGCTGCAGCGGCAATACTACTCCGAGCAGTGCTGGAGCCATCCACCACCGAGGGGCGGCGTATCCAAGGAGAACTCAAGAATCTCCTGGAGGATGCTGCGGTCCGACGGGCCGAAAGCTCTGCCTCCCGAAGGCAAGGGTGCCCCCCAGAGCATCACGCAACGACTTCTCGACTCATGCGGAGGCCTCGGTCCACACCGGGCGCACGCGGGACGGGACGCCTGCAGCCCCAGGTCGCCTCGGCGACGAACAACACCATCGCAACCGTCGAGCCCGCCTCGATGAGAGGGTGCGCTGAGGCTACCACCCCAGGTGCGGAGGACGCTACGACAGTGAGGAGGATCAGAGTCCCTCGCCCGAACCACTAGGTCCGCAAGCCTTCAGCCGGGTCATACGACGGGCATCGTTCCCGGATCGGTTCCGGGCCCCGACTACCATCACCAAGTATTCGGGGGAAACAAGACCAGAGTTGTGGCTTGCGGACTACCGGCTGGCCTGCCAGCTGGGAGGAACGGACGACGACAACCTCATCATCCGCAACCTCCCCCTGTTCCTCTCCGACGCTGCCTGGGCCTGGCTGGAGCATCTGCCTCCCGCGCAGATCTCCAACTGGGACGACCTGGTCAAGGTCTTCGCTGGAAATTTCCAGGGCACATACGTGCGCCCTGGGAACTCATGGGATCTCCGAAGCTGCCACTAGCAGCCAGGGGAATCCCTGCGAGAATAAATCCGATGGTTTTCAAAGCAGCGCACCGAGCTGCCCAACATCACCGACTCGGATGTCATCGGGGCGTTCCTCGCCGGCACCACCTGCCGAGACCTGGTGAGCAAACTGGGGCGCAAGACTCCCACCAAGGCGAGCGAGTTGATAGACATCGCCACCAAGTTTGCCTCTGGTCAGGAGGCGGTCGAAGCCATCTTCCGGAAGGACAAGCAGCCTCAGGGACGGTAGCAGGAAGACGTCCCCGAGGCGTCCGCCCAACGTGGCACGAAGAAGAAGGCGCAAGCGAAGCACGACGACGCTGACGCGGATCTCGTCGCTGCTGTCGAACACAGGAACCCTCGGAAGCCTCTCGGAGGGGCCAACCTGTTCGACAAGATGCTCAAGGAGTCGTGCCCCTATCACCAGGGTCCCGTCAAGCACACCCTTAAGGAATGTGTCATGCTTCGGCGCTACTTCCATAAGGTCGGGCCCTCGGCGGGAGACGACAAAGGCCAAGAAAAACAACAAGAAAGAGGGCGACAAGGAAAAGGAGTTCCCCGAGGTCCACGGCTGCTTCATGATCTACGGTGGGCAAGTGGCGAATGCCTCGGCTCGGCACCACAAGCAGGAGCGCCGGGAGGTCTGCTCGGTGAAGGTGGCGGCGCCAGTCTACCTAGACTGGTCCGACAAGCCCATCACCTTCGACCAAGGCGACCACCCCGACTGCGTGCCGAGCCCAGGAAGGTACCCGCTCTTTGTCGATCCTATCATTAGCAACACTAGGCTCACCAAGGTCCTCATGGACGAAGGCAGCAGCCTCAACATCATCTACGCCGAGACCCTCAGGCTCTTGGAGATCGATCTGTCCACGATCCGGGCCGGTGCGACGCCCTTTCATGGGATCGTCCCCGAAAAGCGCGTCCTGCCCCTTGGACAACTCGATTTGCCCGTCTGCTTCGGAACTCCCTCCAACTTCCGCAGGGAAACCCTCACGTTTGAGGTGGTCGGGTTCCGAGGGACCTACCACGCGGTGCTGGGGAGACCGTGCTACGCCATGTTCATGGTCGTCCCCAACTACACGTACCTCAAGCTCAAGATGCCAGGCCCCAACGAGGTCATCACCGTCGGATCCACGTACCAACACGCGTACGAATGCGACGTGGGGTGCGTGGAGTACGCTGAGGCCCTCGCCGAGTCCGAGGCCCTCATCGCCGATCTAGAGTGTCTCTCCAAGGAGATGCCTGATGCGAAGCACCACGCCGGCAACTTCGAACCAGCTGAGGCGGTTAAGTCTGTCCCCCTCGACCCCAGCAACGATGCCTGCAAGCAAGTCCGGATCGGCTCCGAGCTCGACCCCAAATAGGAAGCAGTGCTCGTCGACTTTCTCCGCACAAACGCCGAAGTTTTTGCGTGGAGTCCCTCGGACATGCCCGGCATACCGAGGGATGTCGCCGAGCACTCACTGGATATCCGAGCCGGTGCCTGACCCATGAAGCAGCCTCTGCGCCGTTTCGACGAAGAAAAGCGCAGAGCCATAGGCGAGGAGATCCACAAGCTGATGGTTGCAGGGTTCATCAAAGAGGTATTCCATCCCGAATGGTTAGCTAACCCTGTGCTTGTAAAGAAAAAGGGTGGGAAATGGAGGATGTGCGTAGACTACACTGGTCTAAACAAAGCATGTCCGAAGGTTCCCTACCCTCTGCCTCGCATCGATCAAATTGTGGACTCCACTGCTGGGTGTGAAACCCTGTCATTCCTCGACGCCTATTCAGGTTATCACCAAATCAAGATGAAAGAGTCCGACCAGCTCGCGACTTCTTTCATCACACCTTTTGGCATGTACTGTTATACTACTATGCCATTCGGCTTGAGGAATGCAGGTGCGACATACCAAAGGTGCATGAACCACGTGTTCGGAGAGCACATCGGTCGAATGGTCGAGGCTTACGTCGATGACATCGTTGTCAAGACGAGGAAAGCCTCCGACCTCCTCTCCGACCTTGAAACAACATTCAAGTGTCTGAGAGCGAAAGGCGTGAAACTCAATCCCGAGAAGTGTGTCTTCGGAGTCCCCTGAGGCATGCTCCTGGGGTTCATCATCTCCGAGCGGGGCATCGAGGCCAACCCGGAGAAAATCGCGGCCATCACCAACATGGGGCCTATCAAAGATTTGAAAGGACTACAAAGGGTTATGGGATGCCTTGCGGCTCTGAGCCGCTTCATCTCGCGCCTCGGCGAGAAAGGATTACCCTTGTACCTCCTCTTAATGAAGGCCGAGCACTTCACTTGGACCCCCGAGGCCGAGGAAGCCCTCGGAAACTTAAAGGCGCTCCTTACAAATGCGCCCATCTTAGTGCCCCCCGCTGCGGGAGAAGCCCTCTTGATCTACGTCACCGCAACCACTCAGGTGGTCAGCGCCGCGATCGTAGTCAAGAGACGAGAAGAAGGGCATGCACTGCTCGTCCAGAGGCCGGTCTACTTCATCAGCGAGGTGCTATCCGAGACCAAGATCCGCTACCCACAAATCCAGAAGCTACTGTACGCAGTAATTCTGACGCGGCGAAAATTGCGACACTACTTCGAGTATCATCCGGTGACTGTGGTGTCATCCTTCCCCCTGGGGGAGATCATCCAGTGCCGAGAGGCCTATGAAGTTGACTGGCCTCTGGACGGGCAATGCATGCCCCTCTTCTCGTCTCTCAACCACAATCGCGGCGCTAACCACCTGAGTGGTCGCGGCGACGTAGATTAAGAGGGCTTCTCCGGCAGCGGGGGGCACCAAGATGGGCACGTTTGCAAGGAGCGCCTTCAGGTTCCCGAGGGCTTCCTCGGCCTCAGGGGTCCAAGTGAAGCACTCGGCCTTCCTTAAGAGGCGGTACAGAGGCAGGCCTCTTTCGCCGAGGCGCGAGATGAAGCGGCTCAGAGCCGCAAGGCATCCCATGACTCTTTGTATGCCTTTCAAGTCCTTGATGGGCCCCATGCTGGTGATGGCCGCGATCTTCTCCGGGTTGGCTTCGATGCCCCGCTCGGAGACGATGAACCCCAAGAGCATGCCTCGGGGAACCCCGAAGACACACTTCTCGGGATTGAGCTTCACGCCTTTCGCCTTGAGACATCGGAATGTCACTTCAAGGTCGGAAAGGAGGTCGGAGGCTTTCCTCGTCTTGACTACGATGTCATCGACGTAGGCCTCGACCGTCCGGCCAATGTGTTCGCCGAACACATGGTTCATGCATCGTTGGTACGTCGCACCCGCATTCCTCAAGCCGAACGGCATGGTGACATAGCAGTACATGCCGAAGGGTGTGATGAAAGAAGTCGCGAGCTGGTCGGACTCTTTCATCCTGATTTGGTGATACCCTGAGTAGGCATCGAGGAAAGACATGGTTTCGCACCCAGCAGTGGAGTCCACAATTTGGTCGATGCGAGGCAGAGGGTAGGGAACCTTCGGACATGCTTTGTTTAGACCAGTGTAGTCTACACACATCCGCCATTTCCCTCCTTTCTTTCTCACAAGCACAGGGTTGGCAAGCCATTCGGGATGGAGTACCTCTTTGATGAACCCTGCCGCCATTAGCTTGTGGATCTCCTCGCCTATGGCTCTGCGCTTTTCTTCGTCGAATCGGCGCAGAGGCTGCTTCACGGGTCGGGCTCCAGCTCGGATATCCAGCGAGTGCTCGGCAACATCCCTCGGTATGTCGGGCATGTCCGAGGGACTCCACGCGAAAACGTCGGCGTTCGCACGGAGGAAGTCGACGAGCACTGTTTCCTATTTGGGATCGAGCTCAGGGCCGATCCGGATCTGCTTGGAGGTGTCGCTGCTGGGGTCAAGGGGGACAGACTTAACCGTCTCTGCTAGCTCGAAGTTGCCGGCGTGGCGCTTCACGTCTGGCACCTCCTTAGAGAGGCTCTCCAGGTCGGCGATGAGGGCCTCAGATTTGGCAAGGGCCTCGGCGTACTCCACGCACTCCACGTCGCATTCGAACGCGTGTCGGTACGTGGGGCCGACGGTGATGACCCCGTTGGGGCCCGGCATCTTGAGCTTGAGGTAGGTGTAGTTGGGGACGGCCATGAACTTCGCGTAGCATGGCCTCTCCAATACCGCGTGGTAGGTTCCTCGGAACCCGACCACCTCGAACGTGAGGGTCTCCCTTGGGAAGTTGGAGGGCGTCCCAAAGCAGACGGGAAGATCGAGTTGTCCGAGGGGCTGGACACGCTTCCCGGGGATGATCCCGTGGAAAGGCGTAGCGCCCGCCCGGACCGAGGACAGATCAACACGCAGGAGCCTGAGGGTCTCGGCGTAGATGATGTTGAGGCTGCTGCCTCCGTCCATGAGGACCTTGGTGAGCCTGACGTCGCCGATAACGGGGTCGACAACGAGCGGGTATTTCCCCAGGCTCGGCATACTGTCGGGGTGGTCGGCTTGGTCGAAGGTGATGGGCTTGTCGGACCAGTCTAGGTAGACTGGCGCCGCCACCTTTACCGAATAGACCTCCCGACGCTCTTGCTTGCGGTGCCAAGCCGAGGCATTCGCCGCTTGCCCACCATAAATCATGAAGCAGTCGCGGACCTCGGGGAACTCTCCTGCCTAGTGATCTTCCTTCTTATCATCGTCGCGAGCCCAGCCACCCTCCGCGGGCGGCCCGGCCCTGTGGAAGTGGCGCCGAAGCATAGTGCACTCCTCAAGGGTGTGCTTGACGGGCCCCTGATGATAGGGGCACGGCTCCTTGAGCATCTTGTCGAAGAGGTTGGCACCTCCGGGGGGTTTCCGAGGGTTCTTGTACTCGGCGGCGGCGACAAGGTCCACGTCGGCGGCGTCGCGTTTCGCTTGCGACTTCTTCTTGCCTTTCTTCTTGGCGCCGCGCTGAGTTGACGCCTCGGGGGCATCTTCCGGTGGGCGGCCCTGGGGCTGCTTGTGTTAGAAATATGCCCTAGAGATAATCATAGAGATGAGCATATTTCTTTGTATCCATGATATATATATTGCTTAATTGAATATCCACGGAAGGCACCTTGTATTGATTAGCAATTATGTGAATTGTTTGTGAGATTCTTTACTTATATGGTTATTCTAAATGATGTCCCTAGTCAGAGTCGATGACTATAACATGTATTAGTTGATGACTACATTTCACAAGTCATGAACATGGAGATGTTAAACTAATAATGTGGGCGCATGTATGACATGAGGCTGGACCGACCCAACGTGAGATATTGTAATATAGTTCTCTTCTTGCAACATGAATACTGTATCCTTAGACCTGAGATTGTCGCATGTTCTCAAGATGTGAATTGACTTACTTAGGGACTATCAAACGCTATCCCGTAACTGGGTAGTTATAAAGGTAGTTTTGGGTTTGTCAGGAAGCATGTTGTGAGGCATGGTCAGTCAAGATGGAATTTGTCCCTCTCTTTGTGAGAGAGATATCTCTGGGCCCCTCGAGTGATTGGATCAAGAAATGCATGGTCGTGCTAGGGTTAAGAGTTAACCATTGAAAGGATTCCAATTCACAGTATCGAGAAAGAGAGGTCAGCTTAGAGCCAGACCAAATATCGTGAGACAAAGGGAACAGCATGTACGTAATGTCGCAATGGTTCGTCTGATATGATCTTTACGTGCACATAGGAGTTGACATGTCTTGCTAGAGGCCGCTGTCAATTATTGGGCTAAGTAAGAGTACTCAGGCTATGTCTATTTGTACGTGAACCTATAGGGTCACACACTTAAGGGGAAGGAAGCCTAATTCGGATTAGATCCGAAATTAGACTGGGCTTTAGGGTTAATGATGGGCCTCGGTGTCAGAAGCCCACCATAACGCCTATATAATGAGGGGCGGGGGCGCGGTTAGGCTTAACCTAATTGGCCATCAGCAAACAAGCAGCCGCCGCTCACCTCTCGCCCTTGCCAAGCCGCCGTCGCGAACCTAGCAGTTCGGTACGCGGCGCTTCCTCCCTGTACGTGTGGATACCTCGGAGGTGCTGCATCTGGAGCACTTGGACGAACCGTGCGAGGACGTGAAGGACGCCGACGACTGCACGGCACTGCTCGACGCGTTCGTCTACATCGAGACGTCTTCCGCTGCTCTGCGCGTCTAGTGGTAATTCCATGACCTATAACCGCAGTAGTTCTTGGTATTATGGGGTTGAAAATTTTGTTTTGCGCTAGCGTAGCCTCCCCGTAATCCTATAGCTTGTCCTTCCGGAAGATAGCCTCAACCGCCTCCTGGCCAGAGGCGAACTTGGTGGCGATGTCCATCAGCTCGCTCGCCCTGGTGGGGGTCTTGCGACCCAGCTTGCTCACCAGGTCGCGGCAGGTGGTGCCGGCGAGGAACGCGCCGATGACATCTGAATCAGTGATGTTGGGCTGCTCGGTGCGTTGCTTCGAGAATCGTCGGATGTAGTCCCGGAGAGACTCTCCCGGCTGCTGTCGGCAGCTTCGGAGGTCCCAGGAGTTCCCAAGGCGCACGTACGTGCCCTGGAAATTGCCGGCGAAGGCTTGGACCAGGTCGTCCCAGTTGGATATCTGCCCCGGAGGCAGGTGCTCCAACTAGGCGCGAGCGGTGTCGGAGAGGAACAGGGGGAGGTTGCGGATGATGAGGTTGTCATCGTCCGTTCCACCCAGTTGGCAGGCCAGCCGGTAGTCCGCGAGCCATAATTCCGGTCTCGTCTCCCCCGAGTACTTTGTGATAGTAGTCGGGGTTCGGAACCGGGTCGGGAACGGCGCCCGTCGTATGGCGCGGCTGAAAGACTGCGGACCGGGTGGTTTGGGCGAGGGACTCCGATCCTCCCCGCTGTCGTAGCGTCCCCCACGCCTGGGGTGGTAGCCTCGGAGCACCCTCTCGTCGAGATGGGCCCGACGGTTGCGGTGATGGTGCTCGTTGCCGAGGCGACCCGGGGCCACAGGCGCTGTGTTGCGCGTGCGCCCGGTGTGGACCGAGGCTTCCCGCATGAATCGGGAAGTCGCGGCGCAATGCTCTGAGGGGCACCCCTGCCTTCGGGAGGCGGAGCTTTCGGCCCGTCGGACCACGGCATCCTCCAGGAGATTCTTGAGCTCTCCCTGGATTCGCCGCCCCTCGGTGGTTGATGGCTCCGGCATCACGCGGAGGAGCATTGCCGCTGCAGCCAGGTTCTGGCCGACTCCACTGGAAGCGGGTGGCGGCCTTACCCTGACATCGTCGGCGATGCGGTGCTGGAAACCCTGGGGTAGATGACGCACTTCCCCGGCCGGAGGTTGGCCCGCCCATTCCTGCCCGACATCATGAGTGTAATCTTCTTCGGGTCGAAAGTCTCGGATTTGGGTTGATTTGATCAACCGCCGTGGCTATCTGCTGAAGTGGCGAACGTATAAAAACGTGTTTATCTAACCTGTTTTTGCAGGACATCTTGTGATCGGTATGGCTATTGTGTGTATATGATGCATGTTAATAAATTATTCATGACCTGCGTGTCGTGACAAGGGCTATACGGCTGGAGCCACATGTATTGTCCAAATTTAATGTAATGACCTGCGTGTCAACATGTGATGATCCAAAGCGTATATGTAATTTGTTTACCAGCATACGTTAGATAGGTCTTGAAGGACTCATCACCTGGAGGATGGCATACCTATATCATGGAGATGGAGATCATCGTGATGGACAGATTATTGGAGACGAGGATCACCATGTGAAAACAAGCCATACCGAATCACAACTGTTGTGTCAATGCCATTCTTAATGTTCTACTTGTTCATATTGCATATATGTCCTTGCGTGCGATGATATAAGTAGGACGATCCCTCATAAATGTTTAAGCTTTAATGCCTCTCCAAACCTTGCACTATCATAAGTCTTGTACAATTGGTGGTGGGTCTATGAAATTAGGGTGCCACCAGTTTTCCTTGACTAGATAGGTTTGTATCGGATACGAACTGCGGAAAGGGTTGGTTAACTTAAATAAAGTCAGCTTAATGGTTAAGGACTTTGGGGCATAAGGTTGGGAGCCGAGACATAGAGATGTCACCCAACAACAGAAGTCATATATATGATATGATTAGCAAGGAGTTGCTTACCGATCTACCTTGTCTTCTAGCGGTGATGCTAAAGCTCACTAGTATACTTGTTAGTTGTGGGTTCTGAATCACTAAGTATCAATAGAGGGATATTGATTTTAGTGGGAGTAGACTATTAAATGTTTAATATGATTTACTCTGTCATGGATATTTTTGTCTTAGTATTTTGCATTATTTTGTTGTAGATAAATGGCACCTAGCACACCAACATTTACTTTGCGATCAATTCTTGAAAAGGATAATTTAAATGGAACAAACTATACGGATTGGATTCGTAACCTGAGAATTGTTCTCAGGGCTGAAAAAAAAGGAAGACGTTCTAGACACCCCACTGCTAGAGGATCCTGGTGAAAATGCAACTGCTGCAGCTAAAACCGCTTACAAGAAAGCAATGCATGCTAATCTTGAAGTGAGTTGCCTAATGCTTGCTTGCATGGAGCCTGAGCTCCAGATGCAGTTTGAGACAAACCATGAGGTGCACGATATGATCGTGGCGCTCAAGGATATGTTCCAGACTCAGGCTAGGACTGAAATGTTCAATGTGTCCAAAGCCTTTCTGGAATGCAAGCTAGTAGAAGGCGCAGCAGTTGGGCCACACGTAATCAAAATGGTTGGTTACAGTCAGAGGTTGGAAAAGCTAGGCTTCCCAATAAGCCAAGAGTTGGCCACTAACTTCATTTTGGCATCTCTTCCGCCCAGCTATGGAAACTTCATCACGAACTACCATATGCATGGGGCGGAGAGGGGCCTCAATGAACTATGTGGCATGCTGAAAACAGCAGAGGGGGACATAAAGAAAAGCGCTGGCAGCAGCGGCCATGTGATGGCGGTCCAAAACAAACCCAACTTTAAGAAGAAGGGTAAGTCTCAAAAGAAGAAGGGCAAGGCAAAGGATACAGTATCCAAGCCAAATCAAAAGCCCAAGGCTGGACCAGCTGCAGATGCAGAGTGCTTTTATTGCAAAGAACTTGGTCACTCGAAAAGGAATTGCAAGCAGTACTTGGCCTCTATTAAGGATCGCGGCGGTAAGGGTACAGCCGCAGCAGGTACACTTGCTATTCACATTACAGAAATTTTTCTTGCTGATTCTTATATTAATTCTTGGGTATTTGATACCGGATCGGTTGCCCATATTTGCAATTCGATGCAGGGAATGATAAGAAGTAGAAGCGTGAAAAGAGGAGAAGTTGATTTCCGGGTAGGCAATAATGCAAGAGTTGCTGCGTTGACCGTCGGGACGATGCAACTCCACCTCCCATCAGGATTTATTTTGGAGTTAAATAATTTTTATCTAGTTCCTAGTATGAGTCGAAACATTATGTCTCCTTCATGTTTGATGAAGGATGGTTATTCATTTGCGAGTGAAAACAATGGTTGTGTGATCTCTAAGAATGGCATGTTTATGGCTTTTGCATCCATTATGAATGGGTTATTCATTTTAAATCTTGATGATGCACCTATCTGTAATATTAGTGCTAAAAGGCCTCGGCCTAATGATTTAAGTCCTACCTACATGTGGCACTGTCGTTTGGGTCATATAAGTGAGAATCGCATGAAGAAGCTTCATTCTGATGGGTTTTTAACTTCGTTTGATTTTGAATCATATGAGACATGTGCAGCTTGCTTACTTGGTAAGATGACCAAGGCGCCTTTCACGGGTTTACCGGAGAGGACATTAGATTTATTGGAACTCATACATACTGATGTTTGCGGACCAATGAGTACGACAGCTAGGGGAGGATTCCAATACTTCATAACCTTCACTGATGATTTTAGTAGATATGGGTATGTCTACTTAATGAAACACAAGTCTGAATCCTTAGAAAAGTTCAAAGAGTTTCAGAATGAAGTAGAAAATCAGCGTGGCAAGAAAATTAAAGCACTGCGATCAGATCGTGGAGGTGAATATTTGAGTCATGAGTTTAGCAATCATCTAAAGAGTTGTGGAATTGTTCCACAGCTTACGCCGCCTGGAACGCCTCAGAGGAATGGCGTATCTGAGCGACGTAATCGGACTTTATTGGATATGGTTCGATCAATGATGAGCCAGTCGGACCTACCTTTGTCGTTTTGGGGATATGCTCTAGAAACAGCAGCTTTCACACTAAATAGGGTACCATCTAAGTCCGTAGTTAAGACACCATATGAGATGTGGACTGGGAAGACTCCCAGTTTGTCTTTTCTAAAGAGTTGGGGTTGTGAGGTTTACGTCAAGCGACTACAGTCGGATAAACTCACTCCAAAATCGGACAAGTGCATGTTCGTGGGATATCCAAAGGAAACTTTAGGATATTACTTTTACCACCGGTCAGAGGGCAAAGTGTTTGTCGCCCGGAACGGTGTGTTCTTAGAGAAAGAGTTTCTCAAAAGAGAGAAAAGTAAACAAAAGGTGTATCTTGAAGAAGTTCAGGATGAGCCAGTGGGACAAGATTCAACAAGTGATGCTAATGTAGCAGAACAAGTTGAGACGTCTATGGCAAGAGAATCACCACCACAACCACGAAGATCAACAAGGCTTCGCGAGGCACGAGGAGAAGTGCTATTGTTGGGCAATGGGGAAGTGTTGTTGTTAGACAACGACGAACCTGCAACATATTCAGAAGCGATGATGGACCCAGATTCCGAGAAATGGCATGTCGCCATGAAATCCGAGATAGATTCCATGGGAGAAAATCAAGTTTGGAACTTGGTTGACCCGCCTGATGGTGTTAGACCCATAGAATGCAAATGGATCTATAAGAAGAAGAAAGACATGGATGGAAATGTTCACATCTATAAGGCTCGACTTGTTGCAAAGGGTTTTCGACAAGTTCAAGGAGTTGACTATGACGAGACATTCTCGCCAGTAGCGATGCTTAAATCTATTCGGATCATTCTAGCTATTGCCGCATATTTCGATTATGAGATTTGGCAGATGGATGTCAAAACAGCTTTCCTTAATGGAAACCTAGATGAGGACGTGTATATGATACAGCCCGAGGGTTTTGTCGATCCGATCAATGCTGTAAAGATATGCAAACTTCAGAAATCCATTTATGGGTTGAAGCAAGCATCTCGGAGTTGGAACATTCGTTTTGATGAAGTGATCAAAGGGCTTGGTTTTCATCAGAATGAAGAAGAAGCTTGTGTTTACAAGAAGGAAAGTGGGAGCGTTGTTGTATTTCTGATCTTGTATGTGGATGACATATTATTGATTGGGAATGACATTCCTATGCTGGAGTCCGTCAAGGCTTCACTGAAAAAGAGTTTTTCTATGAAGGACTTAGAGGAAGCAGCATATATTTTGGGCATAAGGATCTATAGAGATAGGTCGAAGAGGCTTATAGGATTAAGTCAAGATACGTACATTGACAAGGTTTTGAAACGGTTCAACATGGAACAGTCCAAGAAAGGGTTCATACCTATGTCACATGGTAAACACCTTAGCCAGATGCAATGTCCTGCGACGGCTAATGAGCGGGAGCGCATGTGTAAGGTACCATACGCCTCAGCAATTGGATCAATCATGTATGCCATGATAAGTACACGCCCAGATGTTTCATACGCTGTAAGTGCTACGAGTAGGTACCAGGCTGATCCAGGTGAGGACCACTGGACAGCGGTAAAAGGCATTCTTAAGTACTTAAGAAGGACTAAAGATATGTTCCTGGTATATGGGGGTAAGGAGGAGCTCGTTGTAACTGGTTACACCGATGCTAGCTTCCAAACAGACCCAGACGAGTTAAAATCGCAATCAGGTTTTGTGTTTACAATAAATGGTGGTGCTGTTAGTTGGAAGAGTTCCAAACAGGAGACTGTGACTGATTCTACAACAGAAGCCGAGTACATTGCAGCTTCTGAATCTACGAAGGAAGGTGTTTGGATAAGGAAGTTCCTCATCGAGCTTGGTGTGTTTCCTAATGCTTCTAGTCCATTGAACCTCTACTGTGACAACAATGGGGCTATTGCGCAAGCTAAGGAGCCAAGGAACCACCAGAAAAACAAACACGTACTGCGGAAGTTTCACCTCATACGAGAATTCATTAGGCGGGGTGAGATAAAGATATGCAAAATACATACGGATTTGAATGTTGCTGATCCTTTGACAAAACCTCTTCCACAACCTAAGCATGAGGCACACGTGAGATCTATGGGTATTAGATATCTTCTAGATTAACTCTAGTGCAAGTGGGAGACTGTTAGAAATATGCCCTAGAGATAATCATAGAGATGAGCATATTTCTTTGTATCCATGATATATATATTGCTTAATTGAATATCCATGGAAGGCACCTTGTATTGATTAGCAATTATGTGAATTGTTTGTGAGATTCTTTACTTATATGGTTATTCTAAATGATGTCCCTAGTCAGAGTCGATGACTAGCACATGTATTAGTTGATGACTACATTTCACAAGTCATGAACATGGAGATGTTAAACTAATAATGTGGGCGCATGTATGACATGAGGCTGAACCGACCCAACGTGAGATATTGTAATATAGTTCTCTTCTTGCAACATGAATATTGTATCCTTAGACCTGAGATTGTCGCATGTTCTCAAGATGTGAATTGACTTACTTAGGGACTATCAAACGCTATCCCGTAACTGGGTAGTTATAAAGGTAGTTTTGGGTTTGTCAGGAAGCATGCTGTGAGGCATGGTCAGTCAAGATGGAATTTGTCCCTCTCTTTGTGAGAGAGATATCTCTGGGCCCCTCGAGTGATTGGATCAAGAAATGCATGGTCGTGCTAGGGTTAAGAGTTAACCATTGAAAGGATTCTAATTCACAGTATCGAGAAAGAGAGGTCAGCTTAGAGCCAGACCAAATATCGTGAGACAAAGGGAACAGCATGTACGTAATGTCGCAATGGTTCGTCTGATATGATCTTTATGTGCACATAGGAGTTGACATGTCTTGCTAGAGGCCGCTGTCAATTATTGGGCCAAGTAAGAGTACTCGGGCTATGTCTATTTGTACGTGAACCTATAGGGTCACACACTTAAGGGGAAGGAAGCCTAATTCGGATTAGATCCGAAATTAGACTGGGCTTTAGGGTTAATGATGGGCCTCGGTGTCAGAAGCCCACCATAACGCCTATATAATGAGGGGCGGGGCGCGGTTAGGCTTAACCTAATTGGCCATCAGCAAACAAGCAGCCACCGCTCACCTCTCGCCCTTGCCAAGCCGCCGTCGCGAACCTAGCAGTTCGGTACGCGGCGCTTCCTCCCTGTACGTGTGGATACCTCGGAGGTGCTGCATCTGGAGCACTTGGACGAACCGTGCGAGGACGTGAAGGACGCCGACGACTGCACGGCACTGCTCGACGCGTTCGTCTACATCGAGACGTCTTCCGCTGCTCTGCGCGTCTAGTGGTAATTCCATGACCTATAACCGCAGTAGTTCTTGGTATTATGGGGTTGAAAATTTTGTTTTGCGCTAGCGTAGCCTCCCCGTAATCCTACAGCTTGTCCTTCCGGAAGATAGCCTCAACCGCCTCCTGGCCAGAAGCGAACTTGGTGGCGATGTCCATCAGCTCACTCGCCCTGGTGGGGGTCTTGCGACCCAGCTTGCTCACCAGGTCGCGGCAGGTGGTGCCGGCGAGGAACGCGCCGATGACATCTGAATCGGTGATGTTGGGCAGCTCGGTGCGCTGCTTCGAGAATCGTCGGATGTAGTCCCGGAGAGACTCTCCCGGCTGCTGTCGGCAGCTTCGGAGGTCCCAGGAGTTCCCAAGGCGCACGTACGTGCCCTGGAAATTGCCGGCGAAGGCTTGGACCAGGTCGTCCCAGTTGGATATCTGCCCCGGAGGCAGGTGCTCCAACCAGGCGCGAGCGGTGTCGGAGAGGAACAGGGGGAGGTTGCGGATGATGAGGTTGTCATCATCCGTTCCACCCAGTTGGCAGGCCAGCCGGTAGTCCGCGAGCCATAATTCCGGTCTCGTCTCCCCCGAGTACTTTGTGATAGTAGTCGGGGTTCGGAACCGGGTCAGGAACGGAGCCCGACGTATGGCGCGGCTGAAAGCCTGCGGACCGGGTGGTTTGGGCGAGGGACTCCGATCCTCCCCGCTGTCGTAGCGTCCCCCACGCCTGGGGTGGTAGCCTCGGCGCACCCTCTCGTCGAGGTGGGCCCGACGGTTGCGGTGATGGTGCTCGTTGCCGAGGCGACCCGGGGCCACAGGCGCTGTGTTGCGCGTGCGCCCGGTGTGGACCGAGGCTTCCCGCATGAATCGGGAAGTCGCGGCGCAATGCTCCGTGGGGCACCCCTGCCTTCGGGAGGCGGAGCTTTCGGCCCGTCGGACCGCGGTGGTTGATGGCTCCGGCATCACGCGGAGGAGCATTGTCGCTGCAACCAGGTTCTGGCCGACTCCACTGGAAGCGGGTGGCGGCCTTACCCTGACATCGTCGGCGATGCGGTGCTGGAAACCCTGGGGTAGATGACGCACTTCCCCGGTCGGAGGTTGGCCCGCCCATTCCTGCCCGACGTCCCGGCGGATCGTCTCAAGTGTTTCTGCTCCCTCGTCGAGCCTGGCCTGCACCCCGTGGATTTGCTCGAGCTGTGGGTCATGACCCCCCACCGGAACGGGGACCACAGCTAGCTCCCGTAGGATGTCAACGCGAGGCACAGGCCCAGGGAGATCACCGTTCTCCGGCATGCCAAGATGGTTGCCTTCGGAGGGACCCCCTAGATCGACGTGGAAACATTCACGACTTGGGCCGCAGTCCTCGTCGCCGAGGCTGCGGCTACCGTCGGAACAGTCGGAAAGGTAGTAGTCGCATGCGGTCATAAAGTCCCGCATGGCATTGGGGTTACCAAGTCCGGAGAAATCCCAACAGAAGCCGGGCTCATCATCTTCCTCGGACCCCGAGGGCCCGTAAATCGAGACGTCCGTCAGCCGGTCCCAGGGCGACCGCATACGATACCCCAGAGGGTTTGGACTTGCCTCTACGAGGGCGTCCACCAAAGCGAAGTCGCTTGGCGGGTCGAGGGTGAATCCAAAAGGCGTGAGATGGGAATCGGTGGGTACCTCTTGGTCGACGGGCGGTGACGAAGTCGCGTCAGGGACTGACTGCACCATCGTCTCAGGTACGAGGGTGACGCCCAGCAAGTCCTTCGCGAGCGTGCTGGCGTCGTCCGTTTGCTTGGGATTGGCGTGTTGCGGGGAGACGGCGCTCGTCTTCGTCTCAGACGCGAGGTCGATGCTCGACGTGCCCCCCGTTGGGGCGCCGGCGCTGTCGACTCGCTCGACAGCCAACGAGGTGTCGCCTCCTGCTTGGCCTTGGTTGCCCCGCCTCCTCCTCCGTCGGCGGGGGAGGGGACGGGGTGAGCTCGAATGTTGTTCTTCCACCACGCGGGGAAGACGTCGTCGATTCCGCCGCTGGCGAGCGGGCTGTCGGCCGCCATTATCGTTGTCGCACGGCGGGGGAAGGAGTATCATGTCGTAGCTGCCGTCGAGGGACATGAACTCAAGACTCCCGAAACGGAGCACCGTCCCAGGCTGGAAAGGTTGCTGGAGACTGCCCATCTGGAGCTTGACGGGAAGCTGTTCGTCAACACGCAGCAGGCCCCTACCTGGCGCGCCAACTGTCGGCGTTTCGAGACCGAGGGGTCCCTGGACCGACGAGTAAACTGTCGCCGCGTGCCCCAGCCCAGATGGGTCAGCGCGAGACGGAGCGCGAAGGGGGGAGACGGGCGTGAGAGGTGGAAATCCCGCGGCCTTCGTGTTTGTCCCGCGCCCAGGTCGGGTGCGCTTGCAGTAGGGGGTTACAAACGTCCACGCGGGAGGGAGCGAGCGGCCTCACGCGAGCGCCTATCCCGTCCTTTCCCCGCGCGGCCAACCTTCTGTAAGAGGGCCCTGGTCCTTCCTTTTATAGGCGCAAGGAGAGGATCCAGGTGTACAATGGGAGGTGTAGCAGTGTGCTAACGTGTCTAGCGGAGGAGAGCTAGCACCCTAAGTACATGCCATCGTGGCAGCCGGAGAGGTTTTGGCACCCAGTTCGTGTGGTGTCGTGGCCGTCGGAGGAGCGCTAGAGCCTGGCGAAAGGACAGTTGTCGGGGCTGTCAGGTCCTTGCTGACGTCCTCTTGCTTCCGTAAGGGGGCTGAGAGCCGCCGTCGTCATAGAGCGTGCGGGGCGCCATCATTACTTGTCTGGCGGAGCGAGCCAGATGGGACGCTTGTCTTGTTCCCCGTAGCCTGAGTCAGCTTGGGGTAGGATAATGATGGCGCCTCCTGTTGACGTGGTCGGTCCGTGCCCTAGGTTGGGCAATGTGGAGGCTCCTCCGAGGTCGAGGTCGAGTCTGTCTTCCGAGGCCGAGGTCGAGTCCGAGCCCCTGGGTCGAGTGAGGCGGAGACCGTCGGCTGAGGCCAGGGCTGAGTTCGAGCCCTAGGGTCGGGCGAAGCGGAGTTCGTCGTCTTCCGGGGCTGAGCCCGAGTCCGAGCCCTGGGGTCGGGCGGAGCGGAGTTCTTCGTCTTCTGGGGCTGAGCCCGAGTCCGAGCCCTGGGGTCGGGCGGAGCGGAGTTCGTCGTCTTCCGGGGTTGAGCCCGAGTCCGAGCCCTGGGGTCGGGCGGAGCGGAGTTCGTCGTCTTCCAGGGCTGAGCCCGAGTCCGAGCCCTGGGGTCGGGCGGAGCGGAGTTCGTCGTCTTCCGGGGTTGAGCCCGAGTCCGAGCCCTGGGGTCGGGCGGAGCGGAGTTCGTCGTCTTCCGGGGCTGAGCCCGAGTCCGAGCCCTGGGGTCGGGCGGAGCGGAGTTCGTCGTCTTCCGGGGCTAAGCCCGGGTCCGAGCCCTGGGTCGGGCGGAGCGGAGTTTCCTATGGCGCCTGAGGCCGGGCCTGGCTGCTTGTCAGCCTCACTCTGTGGAGTGGCACAGCAGTCGAAGCGGCGCAGGCGGCGCTGTCCTCTTGTCAGACGGGTCAGTGGAGCGGCGAAGTGACTGCGGTCACTTCAGCTCTGTCGACCGGAGGGCGTGCGTCAGGATAAAGGTGTCAGGCCACCTTTCCATTAAATGCTCCTGCGATTTGGTCGGTTGGCATGGCGATTTGGCCTAGGTTGCTTCTTGGCGAAGACTGGGCCTCGGGCGAGCCGAAGGTGTGTCCGTTGCTGGAGGGGGCCTCGGGCGAGACGTAGATCCTCCGGTGTCAGCTGCCCTTGCCCGAGGCTGGGCTCGGGCGAGGCGTGATCGAGTCCCTCGAATGGACCGATCCTTTACTTAGTCTCACCCATCAGGCCTTTGCAGCTTTGTGCTGATGGGGGTTACCAGCTGAGAATTAGGAGTCTTGAGGGTACCCCTAATTATGGTCCCCGACAATGGTGATGTATCAGAAATTGTTGTACCGGTACATTACTAAATTGCTTCTTTGTTACTGCATAAAATCAGTATTAATACAATTTCTAACCATTAATAGAACTATTATGACAAATGCAGGACGAACCAATGGACCAACATGCGTTTGTTTTACATTACCTAACCTTTCATGGCAACAACAGGGTTTACCCCTTCCCTGCAGAACTAATCCCTTTCAAATATGTTCCAAGGAAACGACGTTGTTTAAAAGCCAAGGTCTAGCTATCATAGCTGAACATCATTCCGTATGGAATCTACAATATGTCTATGCTACTTCTCATGACACTTATGTCAAGTGTTTCAAATGTCTGTGCTACTTCTCATGACACTTATGTCAAGTGTGTCAAGTGTTTATGCTACTTCTTATCATACTTATGTCAAGTGTGTAAAACCGCTATGCTATTTCTGATGTCAGTTATGTCAAGTGTGTCAAGTGTCTATGCCATTTATGTCAAGTTTGTCAAACTATTAATCATTATGTCAAGTGTTGGCTTAGTTCTAGTTCCAGACATTCCAGACAATCATGTTCAGTTTGCTCTATCTTCAATGTATGACATTGGAAGTATGACTGTTACCTATATGGTACTGTTATGCACATCCAGTCTACTTTTTATGATGATCACATCTTATATGTAATATGTGTTTGTCCTTGTTTGACATCTAATCACGCCATATTATTTTTATTTGACATGCTTTTTCATTACATTCAAGCATTATTTATAACTACATTTGCATAACTCAAATGATGACATTATATAATGCACTCATGCAATAGAAGTTGATGTCATTGTTCTATTACAAACAATTACTACGTCACCACACTATTTTCCCACATCTAATTCTTCACCCATACCCATATGTTCACCAGTTGATTCATTGTCTTCTTCTTCAACCATACGATGTTTTTTGTTGTGGAGGTTTCATTCCATTGTGGAACATTTGTTTTACTATTGATTCTGAACCCGGCGGACGTCCTCTTTTTCGATTAGCCAGTGTGGCTAGTCTTGCTATGTTCTCTTCCAGAGACAAACAAGTCCTGTTGTTGTGTCCATCTGCAATTCCACATAGCTGGCATCTCCTATTCTTCTTTTTTTCTCCTTTAGCACCTAGTTTCAGAATCCTTTCTTCTGTATTTTTTATTGTTCGACCTTTTGGTTTTGCTCGATCCAGCATACCCAGGTTTATAACATCCACATTAAAATCCAACCTCTGCATCATATAAAATCGATATTCATTACTATACCTATATAAATAAACATTGCATGTGTAATACTAATAAACAACAATAATTAAGGCTAACCTTCTTAGCTTTTGTGGATGTACCCAACTGTTCGATTTGGTCGTGTGATACATGCAACGGAGAACTTGTATCACACACCAACTGATGCATGTTACTGTTGTCGACCTATATAGCATAACCTAAATCTATCACCATGTCATTGTATCATATCCATAACCATACTACTCACAAATTCTATAAATTTTGCATATTTACCTGTTTCCCAACTGGAACTAGTTCTAACGCAGATCCACATCCGGTCACAATATTATGATCATCCTGCATTATAACATTCGTTGTAGTCAATTGTATCATATATTCATTTCATACATTACTATCTGCAAGAATATATATTTATCTTTACATACTATATAGGTTTGGGCTGCGCGCATGGAAACGCGTTCCTGGGCCGAATTGACACCCGCGGCCCAAACCAGCTATTATCTCTTTTCTCTTTTTTAAAATTTTTTATTTCTTTTCCTTTTTATTTTCTTGATTTCAAATGTGAATTTGAATTTTGCTATGAGTTTCACCATTGAGCCAAATGTACAAATTCAACTCCTAGTGCAAGAAGAATATGTATTTATTTACATATTTATTTTCTGTATATAATATTTTATTTCCTTTCCTCTTTCTTGATTATTTCTCATTTCCAAGTATTCAAGTTAGTCATTAACTCTCAAATTTGGAGATTAATTTATTTCTATTAATGTGACTACTATTATTATTAAATGCACATACAAACAAAAGCCAACATGATGCACAATTTAGTGATATCATTTATTAATTATTTACTTTTAAATGGGGTGTTCACATGTGTTTATATGTAGAGGCAACTCATATATAGGAAATAATTTCCATTTCTTATCCTTTACAACTTGGGTATTACATACATTTCGCAGAGCCACTAGTACAATTTGGCTCTATACAAGCGGTAGGCTTTTTACATCACAGGCGGTTCGGTTAGAAAACCGCCTGTGATGTCCCAGGCGGTTCAGTACGCCTGTGATGTAATAGTATCACAAGCGGTTTTTGTTTAGGACCGCCTGTGGTGCTCTATCCTTTTCACAAGCGGACCCTAAGACAAAACCGCCTGTGATTGTAAAAATATGAAAATACAATTTAAATATGAAAATAATTTTAATTTTTAACAGAAATATGCAAATACAATTTAAATGAATTAATATTTAATTTTTAACAATAATATGCAAATACAATTTAAATGAATTATAATAGCACACATAGATAACTAGAGAGATTTTAAATTAATTGGCAACCACAATTCATAGTCGATCATACATGATAACAAATACAATTTGATTCATACAATTTTTCATGAACTACCATTTTTCCGCATGTATGGCTTTAAGTTCTTATCAATTTTCTTTTCCACACGCTTGATTCTCTCTGGACCGTTAAAGACGAACATCTCTTCATACTTATTGTATTCCTCATCTTGGTCTCCCACATTCTCAACTCCAACAGTTTTTTGCTTTCCAGAAATAACTACATGCATCTTCTCATCTGCTGGATCAAGTACATAAAACACTTGTGCAACACATTCGGCGAGAACCCACGGGTCATCTTTATATCCTACTTTCTTTAAGTCTACCAGTGTGAGTCCGTAGTTATCCACTATCACCCCCACGGGATGTTGTACCCATTGGCACTTAAATAAGGGTATTTTCATGCTTGGGCCATAATCAAGTTCCCATATTTCCTCTATGAATCCAAAATATGTGGTCTTCTATCCATGTAGGTCAAAAGCATCGATACGAACACCGCTAGTTTGTGCAACACTTTTCATGTCTTTTGATTTAGTGTAGAATGTGTACCCATTGATGTCATATGCTTGCCATGATGTCACAAAACACGATGGCCCAGAAGCCAAATTCTTCATTGTTTTCTCTTCCGAAGAGTCTCCGAATGGGATGTTTTTGTCCATTAACCATTCGCTGAAATGATGTTTGTGCTCCCTCATGATCCAGTCCTCTGTGCGGTTCTGATTTTATTTACGAAGCTCATTCAGGTGTTCCTCTATGTAAGGCTCGGCTATCGTGAGATGTTGTAGTACACTACCATGAGCACAATGTACTAGCTTGTAATCCTCAACGCGAAAAGTTTTCTTGCCCATTCTCCCTCTCCCACATAGTTTACCCTCATGTTTAGGTACAGGCACACCTATCATTGTTCCGTCACTGATGTAATCTATACAGCTCTCAATCACTTCTTCTGTAGTGTATCCCTCCATGATTGAACCCTCTGGGTGAGCGCGATTTCGCACATAACCTTTTAATACTCCTAGGTATCGCTCCAACTGAAACATATGATGTAAATATAGTGGCCCTAATATTTTTATCTGATCCACGAGATGTATGATTAGGTGTACTTGCATATCAAAAAATGATGGAGGAAAACACATTTCAAGCTTGCACATAGTCTCGATGATGTATGCCTTTAGATAGTCCAAGTCTTCTAAAGCTATTACTTTTTGTGAAACCGCATTGAAAAAGTAACACAAGCGTGTGATGACAACTTTGACAAGCGTGTGATGACAACTTTGACAAGCGTGTCCTGACTAGTCTGCTGATATTGGATGAGAAACCTGTGGGCACTTTGACCCCACGCAAACATTTGCAAATCTTTGTTCTCTCCTCAACTGACAAGTTGTAGCTAGCTGGGGGGAGGTAAGGCTTCCCTTTGCCACTATCCACTGGATGAAGTTCCGGTCTGATTTGAAGATCTACTAGATCATTGCGTGATTTGAGTCCGTCTTTTGTCTTACTCGGCATGCCCAGCAAGGTTCCAATGATGCTGTCAAAAACATTTTTTGTTACATGCATCAAATCAATGCTGTGGCAAATTTCCATATCCTTCCAGTACGGGAGGTACTTGAAAAAAATTGATTGCTTCTTGAAAGTTGTGTAAGTTGAAGGGTCAGTTCTCTTTCTCTTTTCTCCTTTGTTTTTTCCCTTTCCGAATACAACATGAATGTTCTTTACAATTTCAAAAACAAGTTTCCCACTATAAGGCTTTGGTGCACCTTCACTTTCCAGTTGATTGTTAAATTCCGCTTTCATCTTTCGATACTTATGTTGCTTCATCAAGAACCGTCTGTCTCCCATGAACACCAACTTCTTGGATGATTTAAGGTACATGGAAGCAGTTCCATCGACGCACACTACACAACCATTCTTTCCTTTAGTCTTTTGCCCTGATAGTGTGGCGCCACCGGGAGAATCATGGATGGTAACAAATATAATTGCTCTTAAGTTGAAATACTCATGGCAATACTCATCCCATATTCTAACTCCTTCATTCCAGAGCTTTGTCATATCTTCCATAAGAGGTTCTAGGAACACACCAATATCAACACCAGCTGATTTCGGACCTTGAATAAGAATAGTCAACATAATGTACTTTCTTTTGTGACACAGCCATGATGGAAGGTTGTACATCGTTAAAGTCACGGGCCAGGTGCTATGTACACTTCTTTTTTCACCAAATGGATTCATTCCGTCTGTACCCAAAGCAAATCTTACATTTCTGGTTTCTTTGGCAAACTCAGGATACATAAGATCGAAATTTTTCCATTGTGATGCATCAGCAGGGTGTCGAATCTGTTTGTTATTCTGCTTGCGATTTTCAGCATGCCAACGCATAAGCTCAGCCTCCCTAGGATTTGAGAACAAACGTTTTAAGCGATCAATTACTGGAAGATACCACATCACCAAAGCTGGGTTCTTTGACTTCTTTTTCCCATCCATGTCATCAAAAGTGTCATCGTCACTTTCAGGTCCAATAGTGGATTTCTTGTTTTTATTTTTCTTCGGGAATTTTTTTACACAGTCTTGATTGTAGCTCTTCTTGTATCGACTGACATTGCAAACTAGGCATCTTGATGCGTTCTCAAAATCGCCACGATACAGAATACAATGGTTCGGACATGCATGAATTTTTTGCACACCCAGAGCTATGGGAGATATAAGCTTCTTCGCTTTATAAGTGCTTGTTGGTAGTTTGTTGGGTTTTGGTAGTAATTGAGACAGAAAATTCAAAAGATCTGTGAAGCTAGTATCAGACCATCCGGCGCTACCTTCAACTTCAGAAGTTCTAGAACTGTACGCAGTGTAGTAAACTCTTTGTCACAACCCTTTGATTCATCATATAAAGGTTCTTTTGAAGCACTTTCCAGTCCCTCCATTTTAGATAGCCCTTTCTGCGATCCCACAGAACTCAACATTTCTGGTTCCATATGGCGCAACATCTCTTCGCAATCAAATTCTTCAAAATCTTGATTAGCATCCACATTATCCACTTTACCATCAACTTTAAGATCTAAAATTCTGACAACTCTCTCGTCATTACCAGGCACTTCACACGGATCCAACTCACCATGTTCTGACCATATCGTGTAATTGTTTGTAAACCCTCTTTTTAGCAGACGTGATTGGATTACTCCTGTATCTCTCCAAGCTATCTTATTATCACAGTCGATGCACGAACATAATATCTCCTTGCTCTTTCGCAAATTCGCGTGCTTTTTGGCCGCTAAAATAAAGCTTCTCAATTTTCGAATATATGACGGATGTGGTCTTGGCACATTGTACATCCAACCTCGGTCCATTACCTATCCTTATATTGATTAACATCAATAAAATCATTAATTAATTGAATTCATCCATAAAACATGAAACGAATTGATATGTATGAAAATAAAACAAACATTGCAATAATAGATACCTTGAGGTGAGACAATTGTGTTTTTAAACAATCTTTAAACTAGATCAACTATTATAAGTCCAAATCTTGAATTCCAAAGCTTTTCTTCAAATCCGTTCTATATTACAAAATTAAGGCAAAAAATCGCATCAAAATGAGAAAGAAAACAAGTGGAGATCATATATATGCATAAACTATTGAAATCAATCAATAAACTCAAAAACAAAACCTTCTATCTGTAGATCTCAAAAAAAAACCCCGCCGCCACTATTGAAATTAGGGTTCTGCGAGTTAGGGTTCTGGAACCCGTCGGGGGGCTAGCCCTTTTATAGTGTACACACATCACAGGCGGTTATTTAGCCAAACCGCCTGTGATAGACAACATCACAAGCGGTTTTTGTTGTCGACCGCCTATGAAGTTAATTTATCACAGGCGGTCGGAATTAACAACCGCCTGTGATGTTGTCTATCACAGGCAGTTTGGCTAAATATCCGCCTGTGATGCTTTACAATATAAAAAGCTGAGCGCCGCCAGGAACCCTAACTCTTCCCGCCCGAGCAAGAACCCGAGCGCCGCCAGGCTGCCGCCGTGTCCCCGTCCCCGAGCACGAACCCGAGCGCCGCCGTCCTAGTCCCCGAGCTCGAGCGCCGCTGTCCCCGTCCCCGAGCCCGAGCGCCGCCGTCCCCGTCCCCGAGCCCGAGCGCCGCCGTCCCCGAGCGCCCGAGCAACGCCGTCCCCTTCACCGAGTCCGAGCGCCGCCGTCCCCTTCACCGAGCTCGAGCCCCGCCGTCCTCGTCCCCGAGCCCGAGCGCCGCCGTCCCCAAGCGCCCGAGCAACGCCGTCCCCGAGACCGAGCCCGAGCGCCGCCGTCCCCGAGCCCGAGCTCGAGCCCCGCCGTCCTGGTCCCCGAGCCCAAGGGCCGCTGTCACGGTCCCCGAGCCCGAAGCGCCGCCGTCCCCAAGCTCTTAAACTTCTTCCTCTCGTAGTAAGGTCAAAGTTCAGGTTCATTTCTTCTAAGTTCATAGCTCGAATTTCATATATGTGTTTGAATCATATATGTGTTTGAATCATATATGTTAATTGATGACAGATTACTTGTGTTTGAATCATATATGTGTTTGAATACACAGCTGGATTATATGTGTTTGAATCATAGCTTAGGTTAATCAAATGGTTAGGTTAATCGAATGCTTAGGTTAATCAATGGTTCAAACACATTAAGGTGTTAATCAATGGCTATCCCTGATTATCAGTTCTTAGATTAATTACTGTTGTTGTTTTCACTTACATATTTTTTTGGTTGTCAATATGCTTATTGCTTATTGCTTGGTTGTCAATTACTTGTTTGGCTATCCCTGAATTTTGTGTCCCTTCATCGATTGGGATCTATTTTTATCCCTTCTGATTAAATGTTTTTTCACTTACATATTCAGTTATAAGAAAATCATGGAAGTACATAGCCATGACAATGTTATTATCTCCCTATGTTATAAGACTTGTTCTTATCTCCCTTCTTAGTTTTTTGACTACCTATCTTTGCTTCCCAACCCTATGTTATAAGACTTGTTCTTATCTCCCATCTTTGACTTGTTCATAGCCATGACAATGTTATTTGGACCCCTCTTTTGCCCTATAAGCCACATCCTTGTTTTCCCTTTGATCCCTGCCTTTGTTGCGATCTCAATTTTGATTGAGAGACTTGGCCATTTTCAGTTTTAGAGATGGAAAAAGAGCCACTTGACATGGTTGAGAGCTCAGTTCGAGTCATCGAGACACATGTTGACATCATTCGCAGTCTAGTGACTGATGGGGTTGTGGATACTAGTGAACCGGAATCAGTGTACACACTTAAGACCACTTTGTTTCAAATTGGAGATGTATGCGACATGCTTGAGAAGTGTGCTCTGTCCATCAAAAAGTATGCTGACTCCAAGAGGGCTAAAATTATTCAAGATGAAGCCCTGCAATATGCTGAAGATGATGAAGCTGCAGATGATTTGGAGGAACTCCCAAGCCCAGATCTCCTTACTCAAGCCGACATATTGGAAAAATATTTTGGAATTGAGTATGATAGCGACCAGTCAAGGGGTTGTTGATGTTTAGTCCTAAACAACACGATATGAGTATCGTAGGTTTCACTCTTAGAGATAATGTATTTTGTATGAACCTCTTAGAGAGTGTCAAGTCAATGAACTATCTTCGAGTACTATTGGGAAGTGGATCTCTTTGATGTATTTTTTTTCTAGTGATATCGATGGTGCCGAGTAGCACCAAATTTGGACTTGTGTCCATATCTATAGATGCTAGGCGCCTACAATCTTGACTACCTCATCCCTATTCTCTGTTTGGGACTTATATGGAGAATGGCATCGGCGGAATGCCTGAATCGGGTCGGGAAGCAAGCTCGCAGATAGAAGTGCACTTTCCAATGCAGTTAGACAGAGAAGGCATGGCTGTGATGTTATAATGCTGAAGGACCCCAAGAAGAGATTAAGTCCTGTAGTCTACCACCTCCCGTTATTTGTGGGCTTCACCGATGGCTGGAAACATTTGGTGATAGCAAACGACCTTCGGGTTGAAGACGTCTGCGAGCTTGTTAAGGGGCCAAACGATGGTGAGCCGGTGTACTATGTCCGGATGTGTGGTCACAAAATTTAAAGCTGCCCCGGCTGCATGTGTGTGCTTCTCTTCTCTTAGGTGGGGTGCTAAGTGATCTTAGTAGCCGACATAAGAGAAGAGAAGCGCACAGATGAAGCCGGGGCGGCTTTAAATTTTGTGACCACACATCCGGACAGAGTACACCGGCTCACCATCGTCTGGCCCCTTAACAAGCTCGCAGATGTCCCCAGCCCGAAGGTCGTTTGATGTCACCAAATGTTTCCCGCCCTCGGTGAAGCCCACAAATAACGAGAGGTGGTAGACTACAGGGCTTAATCTCTTCTTGGGGTCCTTCAGCATTATAACATCACAGCCATGCCTTCTCTGTCTAACTGCATTGGAAAGTGCACTTCTATCTGCGAGCTTGCTTCCCGACCCGATCCTGCCCCGGAGGCGGGTTTGGGCTCGATTTCTTTTGAATCACCTTTTCTCCAAGTTTCCTTATTGATGGAACCTACAATCTTGACTACCTCATCCCTATTCTCTGTTTGGGACTTATATGGAGAATGGCATCGGCGGAATGCCTGAATCGGGTCGAGAAGCAAGCTCGCAGATAAAAGTGCACTTTCCAATGCAGTTAGACAGAGAAGGCATGGTTGTGATGTTATAATGCTGAAGGACCCCAAGAAGAGATTAAGCCCTGTAGTCTACCACCTCCCGTTATTTGTGGGCTTCACCGATGGCTGGAAACATTTGGTGATAGCAAACGACCTTCGGGCTGAAGACGTCTGCGAGCTTGTTAAGGGGCCAGACGATGTTGAGCCGGTGTACTATGTCCGGATGTGTGGTCACAAAATTAAAAGCCACCCCGGCTGCATGTGTGTGCTTCTCTTCTCTTAGGTGGGGTGCTAAGTGATCTTAGTAGCCGACATAAGAGAAGAGAAGCGCACAGATGAAGCCGGGGCGGCTTTAAATTTTGTGACCACACATCCGGACAGAGTACACCGGCTCACCATCGTCTGGCCCCTTAACAAGCTCGCAGACGTCCCCAGCCCGAAGGTCGTTTGATGTCACCAAATGTTTCCCGTCCTCGGTGAAGCCCACAAATAACGAGAGGTGGTAGACTACAGGGCTTAATCTCTTCTTGGGGTCCTTCAGCATTATAACATCACAGCCATGCCTTCTCTGTCTAACTGCATTGGAAAGTGCCCTTCTATCTGCGAGCTTGCTTCCCGACCCGATCCTGCCCCGGAGGGGGGTTTGGGCTCGATTTCTTTTGAATCACCTTTTCTCCAAGTTCCCTTGTTGATGGAACCAGTATATCAGACTAACAGTATATCCCTTTATCGATGGAACCAGCTTGAATGGCAGGCAACGAGCAGCCTAGTATGGATGTGGTCTGCACCGGTGCGTCTAACAAAGTTGATGAAGACGCGACCAAACTTGAATGGCAGACAACGAGCAGCTCCGGTGAAGGGAGCGGGGAGGATAGTTCTAGTGACGACAATCCTTGTACTCCTATACCTCCAAGGAAGAAAAAAACATCAGATGAGCTTGATGCCGACTATATTCCCAACGATGAAGAGGTAAATAGAAATATGCCGACTATATTCTAAAATAATGTTCATATATGAAAGGCCATTAATTTTTTCACTATATAGATTTCAAATGAAGAGAAGAAAGAGGATGCATCTTCTACACGAAACACGGAGGATGCTCCGATGCCTGAATCATCCGTTTCACATAAGCGGAAACGAGGGCGACGAGGTCCAAATCAGATGAAAGAAGGTGCAGTTATGTACGTAACAAAACTAAATGCAGAGGGGTTTCCTGAAGAACCACTTGACGTGGTTACAAAGTTTCGAAATTCCTGCGGGTCTACTGTTAGAGATATAGTGCCAATCACACTTCAAAAATGGAAGGATTTAGATGAAGACACCCGCAACAAGCTATGGGCTAAGTTGTCTGAGTCATTCAAGTTCCCAAAAGGCACAGAGGATGCAGTAAGGAAGTCGATGCTCTCTGCTATGGCCAAGATGTTTCGTGGGTGGAAGGCCGAGATGAATAGGGACTTTGTTAAGAAGAATAAGATTCCTCCGCCCAAGAAAATGGGGAAAATCACTCAAGCTCAATGGGAGGAATTTGTTCGTCAGAAGACCGAACTGAAGGCCAAAGAACTGGGCGAAACTAATTCTCAGAGAGCGAAGATGAACAAACACCCCCATTGCCTGGGGTCAAGCGGATATCACCATAAAGTTGTGCAGTGGAACAGGATAATCGAGGAAGCTATAACTAACGGCACTTTGGACCCAATATTAAAAGATATCGATGAGAGAGCTATTCGTTGGATCTTAGGTCGGGCAGGTTTGAGTGAGGACGGCAAACTTTTGCATCCAGAATTGGTAGGCGAAGTTTCGACAAAAATTCAAGAATATGCAGATAAGAGAAAAAAAGGAGAATTTAAGACTCGGAGGGAGAATGACATACTAACTGCAGCACTAGGCAATCCTGAACACACTGGACGGGCTCGGGGAATCTCTTCTAAGATTTCCTGGAGAGAGGCGTTTCCAGAGTATGCGTCGTCATATAGGAAACACGAGAAGTCGAAAAGAACCCTTGAAGAGACTATTGATGAAAGGGTACAAAAGGCTATTAATGACGTGATGAACAAAATGAAGAAAACAGAATGCATATCATTTGAACTCAAGCCAAGCCACATGAGTCCACCTATAGTCCCTAGCAGCGTTGGATCTGTGCAAGACTTGACCAAGTACCCTGTAGACGATATTGTTGAGGACAAGCCTTGCTTTCTTCATATTCCAATAAATCGATCTGGGACAAAAACAAAGCAAGCTGCTACTGGTTTGGTAAAACCAGGACTTGTTAACTACAAGGATAATCCTGTCCCGCCACACTATGCTGTGGTCCAAGTTCTAAAAATCACAGACAGTGGTTGTGAAGATTGGGAGATAGATTTTCCAGTTGAGGGGATCATAACTTTGCAGGAGGCAATAAACGAGTTGGTCCTTTGGCATCGACGCGACAGCAAGTTGGGTGATGAGCCGAATTCAACACCAATGCAACAAAAAGATAGTTCGATCATTCCACACCCCATGGTGCAGGAAAATATGACACCGACCTCCAAAAAATCGTTGAAACAATCATATCGCCTCTTGCGAAGGAACTCGACGAGGGGGACATAGACAAAATTGTTCCTCAGAATGTCGACGTCAACATCAAAAAGGAACCAAAGGTTGGCACCAATGTTGAAGGGCCAACTATTTCAAAGGAAATTCATAAGCGAATCGCCACTGACGATGTCAAGAAACCGTCAGAATCAGTGGCACGCTACCTGCATAAATTGCAGAGAGTTATGACAAATCAATCAAAAGCGGAATCAGCATCTCATGGAGTAGGCACACGGTCGACCCAAATAGACAATTTCGAAGTATGGGAAGAAGATGGAATGATTCATACTCAAGAATCATTATGTCTTAAAACCAATATCTCGGTATACAAGAAGGAGGATGTTCCTCCTAAATTTGTGAATGGGAGGCCGTTCTTAACGACAGTGCAACTTTCTAAGTTGTCGACTCCGGAGATTAGAATGCATGAGTGGTACATGGTGGCTAGCAACAAATACAAACTCGAGGAATTCACATTTGTTGTGCCAGAAGATGCATTTTGGAGCAATGATCATATAGATCCTGTGCGGCATTTACTCTTTGACGATCTCTGGTTGTTGTACCACCGACAAAGGATGGAAACCAACTACTTAACCCTCTTTTGCTTGTAAGTACCTCTAAACTTTCATATTTGTTAGTTTTGTACACGCACACATAAACGAGAGTCTAACGATTAACACTATTACACGTAGGATGCAATACATGGATGATAAGAAGAAACAACTTAAGACAGGGTTTCTTGACCCGTTGATGATATCCCAAGCTCGCTACAAAGTAGTTGCTCGGAGGCATGGAGAAGAATATAAAGACTTGAACGATGCTGAATTTGAGAAAGCCGTCAAACAGAATCAGAGAAAGAAAATGAAGGTAATGGCGGCATACATTGGACGAGCCATGTATAATCATGTACAACATGGCAAGGACTTAATAATAGCTCCGCACCACTTTAAGTAAGTTATCGACATGGTTTAATTTTGAACTATAAATTATGGCAATCGTGATATTAACATGTGTTTTCGTCTATGTCTATATAGTGACCACTACATTTGTATCATGATCTGGCCAAAGGATGGTAAAGTCGTGGTCTTCGACTCACTGAGAATGGAAAAGACTACGTATAATGACTTCTTGAAGATTTTAGAGAAGTATGATTATTATTGCACACTTGTACTTATTACAACTTAACAAATGTATTCTTAATCTCACAATGCTATTCTTATATGCAGTGCATACCGTTTTTATTGGAAAGATCTTGGCGGCGAACATCCAGAGGACAAGCCTAATTTGTCAATATCATTATTTCCATATGGTGACAAACAACCTCCGGGTACTGTCCTGTGCGGTTATTATGTATGCGAATGGTGTCGTGTCACCTTCCATTACATGGTCAATCTTGAGGATGTAAGTTCGCTATCATTGTCTATGTTGCAATTTTTATGTTATATTGTTGCTCATCACATTACTCTTAGCACCGATTGCTTTTTGCTTTCATTGCAGGTTCCTAAATCCAAGATCAATGATGAATGGTTAGAAAGAGATATGGTTTCCGTCGGCGTTGCTAAGGTTGTAAGAGACTTGCTTTACTTTATGCGCCGTGAAGTTCTTCATCAACAAGGGCTATTCTACAATGTAAATGGAAATTTGCAAAAATTCCCAGAACTAAGTTTGTACACAATATCACACAGTGTTTAGGTCTTTAGTTAGGAACTTTAGATGTTTAGTTGTCTATGGAACTTTGAGATGTTTAGTTGTATAATTCTGTGTATGACGATGGAACTTGATATGTGGATGAATCTGTGTATTATCCCTGTTATGGAACTTGTAATCTGTGTATTATACCTGTTATGGAACTTGTAATATGTGTAAATCTGTGTATGTGGATGAATCTGTGTACAATCTGTGTATTATGCAATCTGTGTGAATCTGTGTATAATCTGTATATATGAATCTGTTTATACCTGTTTGAAAATTCTGTGTATTATACCTGTTTGAAAATTCTGTATATATGAATCTGTATAATGAAAACCGTCTGTGATTTATAGTGTATGCAGTCGGTTCCTTTGAACTGGACCGCCTGTGATGTGTGTCTATCACAGGCGGTTCCGTTGAACTGGACCGCCTGTAATCTGTGTTTTTCACAGGCGATTTTTGATTGACCGCCTGTCATGTTGTTTTACATCACAGGCGGTGCACCACAAGCGGTTCCTGGAACCGCCTGTGTAGTGGCGAACCAGACCGCCTGTACAGAGGTGTGCTGTAGTAGTGAGCAATTGGTATTGCAGGATCTTGATCTGCAAACGATCACAACACATTCATTTAATTTTAATTTCATGACGAATTAGCATAACAAATTCACATACCACATACCTGTCAGCATAACTCTCGGTCCCTCGCATCCCATGCATGTTTTGAATGCATTGAAAGCCCATTCAAATGTTTCAACGGTCTCATCTCCCAACAACACAAAGCCAAACACAGTACATTCCAGATGGATGTTACCTCCAATAAACATGCCCAGTGGCTTATCATATAGATTGGTCTTGGGTGTTGTATCAAAGGTCACAACATCACCATAATCTACATATTCCCCTGCATACTTGCATGTGACCAAAAAATACTCACTATTTTTCATCCTTGTCTAGCTGAAAATCACAAAAGAATTGTGGATTCTGTTTCTTGCATGCCGTAAAGAAAGATAAAAGTTTAGCTACATCATTAGCGCAGTTCTCTCGTATCCTTGCTGCCCTCCTACAAATGTTTTACCCAAAAACTACCATCAATTAATCATAAATATATTTCATATACTAATATTTATGCCAATCCATATATATAAACTCAAAACAAATATTTCTTACATGTTTTTTAGATCTTGAGCAGTTACTGGTACGTTCTCTGGCCCATCATGCATGTCTGATATAACTATGCAATGCTGGGGCACCCGGCTATCATGCATTGCATCAACAAAATTTATGAATTCCGCATCCCGACTTTTGTTGCAACGTAGATGTTGTTTCTCTGCTTCGTCAGTGATGAAATCATAATTATGCTCACTAGTTCAATATTTGAAGCTACCACATTTTTTTACCATCATCATATTTTTAATTTGATTCCAGCCTTACATTGCGTACGTCCAGAATTCCTATTCCTCAACCTAGGTGTATCATTTGGTCTAGGTGCACTTTTTCCTTCACGTGAACAATTTATCCACTTACTGAACGTCTTGTCCCTATATTTTTTCAAGGGAAATCCAACTTCATATGCTTACCTTTTATAAAATTTATATGCATCATCAATATCCTTGAAAGTCATCCCTACTTTAGGAACTATATTCGGATCAATGGTTGTTCGTTGTAATTCATTGACAATGTAGAGTGTACAAATGATTATGCTCATAACAATCTACTCAAACAACTATCAAATACAACAATTGAACTTACATGTGAATGTAGTACTTGAGGTGTATCCATCTCCCGGGAGCTAATATTGGACATCGGAGGTCGAATCCGATGTTCTCCTTCCTCCCCATTGCTTATCTCGTTGATTCGAGGCCCCATTAGAACATGAGGTGGTGTAACCATTAAGTTACCATCAACGACTGCCTCGGTGTCTTGACGAATCACAACTCCATCTCCTGCCATCGTCGGCGATTATCCAGAGTTGGCCATCTCCACCGCCAACGATTGATGCAGTCTGAAGCCTTATGTTTTTTCATATGAAGACAATGATGGATGCTACACTAAACGTGTAACCGCATCCCCCTTTCCAGGGTATTTCCACTTTTTTCAAACTGTTACCGATAATGGAGCAAGTCACCTAGAATCCAAATATCCCTCAATCACTATTTACGCCATATTAACTCAAAGTTTTATACCAAATGGTATATACTATATACACAACATTTATAGCGTATATGTGTTACGCCATATCTTTTAACATCTTATTCCATATTTTATCTATCCCTTCCACCTTTATGCTCCATGGAAGATCCATAAATTCCGTGGCCACAATTAACCGAATCCACGTCTGCATGAGGAATCTAATCCCTATAATTCCGCCCACTACCATATGATAACACCCTTGCCGTTCTGACCAACGTTTTACCCATAACACACTTCACGATGACGTCCAACCTGCACGTTCCCTGTCACGGTCCGGTCGAACACCCACGCGTTCGGTTCCAGTGGTCCTGTACGCTCCCCTGACCCCGTTACCGACCAGGTCTCCTATTATCCGAAGCCCAGGGCTCCTATTATACCTGCCCTATCTCTACTGCTCTATAAGGGTTCAGTGTGGGCGTCCACCAGGGCTACACCGTGCCCCCACCCTGGCGCCCCCGGCCTCCACCACGCGTCCTCGCCCCTGCCTCCCCCCTCACTGCACATTCACCTCCCCTGCGACCTGCCCCGCTCGCCCCCACCGCGGCCGACATTGCGTGCCATCAACGCATGCGCCCCCTTCCTCGGAGACAGTGGTTGCCTCGCCCATCCCCGCAAGGTACACGGCCCCCGTCCACTCTTACTCTACCCCCATCACCCCCAATCCCAGTCACAGTCTCTCCTAAATCAAGTAAGGAGATATGTAGATCGACCGGATGGTGAAGGATCCGGGCGGTGGTAGACTAGGTGTGGCCTGCAGTGGAGACGGGGAGGAGCTCCTTCACTGTTGTGCTGACGAGCGCTCCCCCTGCGTGGTAAACCCTAACCGACTCACACTTCTTGCAAAACATATCGTAACACGGCATCAGAGGTCAATAATTGAACTGCTCACACGTATCATTGCGTCCTATCAGCTTAAGAAACTGCTCTGCGGACAAGACGACATACACATCCATTGGGTACCAAGCCTGGGTTTTCTGAAAAACTCCAAACCAAATAATATCAGCAAGTTGGCTGGTCAAACCTTAGTCAACCAGGACTCTATCGGTTGAACTCATCTGACTACTTCAGCAAACCTTGGCTAGACACGACCCAGCCAGATAGGTCTCAGTCAACTAAGCTTTAGCCGGCCAAACCTCCCTCAAGCTAAATTTAGTCGGCTAGATGTCGTTTAGCAAAAAAACTCGACTTACTCACAACCAGGCCAATAAAATGATCCTCTGAAGAAAAGATATCGGGAACCATTGAGTAGATTGTTGCTCAACTCAACTCAAAGCTCGAGGGCTACACCCATTGGGTGCACCGATAACATGGGAAAAGAAGTTAAACTTAAAGACAATCAAATAACATAGTTCATTCTTGGTGTCTCGAGCCTATTATCCTCGAAAATTCGCTTGAGCCTTGGGGGATTTTGGGAGATAGATGTCCCATGGGCCACTAAGGCATAGATACATTCCATGGGCCACCAAAGAGGCCCCTGATAAGTCACCCAATATAGCGCATAGTGGGCCTCGCTCGGGTGGGACAAATAATAACCGAAGTGACGACGTGGGGGATAGCTGAAAATATCGAAGAATATTGCACGTGTATACCGATGGTGCATGTGTCCTGCAGGGGGATCACGTTGCGTGTCCGCAGAGGGATCACCTGAACTCTAAAGACGCGTCCTGAGCACAGCCGAGCATCGGATCACTCAGATGATAACTTGGAGAAGGAAACCAAGCACCGAAAGAATAGGCATACTTGTAGCAACAGAAAGTAGACTCAATTGGACTCAATGATCTATAAAGGGATGTCTCTTCAGTCAGCTATATAAGGCTGCAGAAGTACCCCTACAAAAAAGAGAGAGCACTCCATAGATTGATAGGCAACTTCATCTTCCACCTCCCACAATCACATGTAATCTGGGAACTCAGAGCAATCCAATACTCAACACTACAGGACGTATGGTATTACGCACTTGCGTAACCGAACCCATATAAATACCTCATGTTCCAACGTGTCCCTGCACGTATCATCGAGCAGCGATCGACATCGCCGTCCTCCCAAAAGCTCTACGTGGGTTACCACGTACTGCGTCGTCGGGACTAAACACCGAAACTGTTCGTACAAGGAACAAAGTCCTGTTAGAACTCAAGGAAGACGGTTCTAACGATCGGATTCGAAATCAGCATATGGATAAAATTCCTTTTTGAATTTTTTAGAAAAGAGTTTAAATCCAAATCCAATTTTTAGGTGTGAATTTAAATTCACACAGGTAAAAATAATGCTCCAGCATGCAGCGCATAAACAAAATATTTATTTTAAGAAAAATATTATTTGAAATGTTTGATCCATATAAATGTCCTCTAATTCAAATAAATATGGGAGATAATTTTATTTAAATTTCAAATTAGAATTTTGGAACAGCAAATCATACATGAATACATTACTAGCTCACACTTTGTTTTTAATTACTTAGTACACTCTAGGCGATAGAACCAGCCATTCATGAATATGACGCCCTTGTCCTTGCCACAACCGCCGAGGTGGCCGAGGGATGGGTGGTGACTGAGGAGGGGAGGGGATGAGAGGTGGCGATGGGGGTAGGGGCGGCACGTAGATTGGTGTCATGAGGGGGGTAAGCGGGAGACGGCGGCGTCGAGGACAAGGGCGGGGTGCGGCATCAAGGCCGAGAAGCACGGGCCACGCAGGAGTGAAAGTCGCCTAGAGGGGGGGTGAATAGGGCGAAACTGAAATTTACAAATATAAACACAACTACAAGCCGGGTTATCGTTAGAAATATAAACGAGTCCGCGAGAGAGGGAGCAAAACAAATCGCAAGCAAATGAAGAGTGTGACACGCGGATTTGTTTTACCGAGGTTCGGTTTTTGCAAACCTACTCCCCGTTGAGGAGGCCACAAAGGCCGGGTCTCTTTCAACCCTTCCCTCTCTCAATCGGTCCCTTGGACCGAGTGAGCTTCTCTTCTCAAATCACTTGGGAATCAAACTTCCCGCAAGGGCCACCACACAATTGGTGCCTCTTGCCTCAATTACAAGTGAGTGTTTGATCACAAAAAGGAATCAAGAAAGAAGGAAGCAATCCAAGCGCAAGAGCTCGAAAGAACACAAGCAAATCTCTCTCTCTAGTCACTAGGGCGTTGTGTGGAATATGGAGAGGATTTGATCTCTTTGGTGTGTCTAGAATTGAATGCTAGAGCTCTTGTAGTAGTTGGGAAGTAGAGAACTTGGATGCAATGAATGGTGGGGTGGTTGGGGTATTTATAGCCCCAACCACCAAACTTGACCGTTGGCTGGGCAGTCTGTTCGATGGCGCACCGGACAGTCCGGTGCACACCGGACAGTCCGGTGCCCCCGCCACGTCACCAGTGCCGTTGGAAATCGACCGTTGGAGTTCTGACTTCTGGGCCCGCCTTGATGTCCGGTGGCGCACCGGACAGGTACTGTAGAGTGTCCGGTGCGCCAGCATGGGCGTGCCTGATCTCTGCGCGCGCTGGCGCGCAATAAATGCGCCGCAGGTAGCCGTTGGCGCCTGAAGTAGCCGTTGCCCCGCAGATGCACCGGACAGTCCGGTGCACATCGGACAGTCCGGTGAATTATAGCGGAGCGGCTGGAGTGAAAACCCGAGGCTGGCGAGTTCCTGAGGACGACCTCCCTTGGAGCACCGGACACTGTCCGGTGTACACCGGACAGTCCAGTGAATTATAGCGGAGTGGCCTCCGGAAATTCCCGAAGGTGGCGAGTTCGAGTTGGAGTCCTCTGGTGCACCGGACATGTCCGGTGGTGCACCGGACAGTCCGGTGTGCCAGACCAGAGGTGCCTTCGGTTACCTCTTTGCTCTTTTGTTGAACCCAACCCTTGGTCTTTTTATTGGCTAAGTGTGAACCTTTAGCACCTGTATAACTTATACACTAGAGCAAACTAGTTAGTCCAAAGATTTGTGTTGGGCAATTCAACCACCAAAATTATTTAGGAACTAGGTGTAAGCCTAATTCCCTTTCAATCTCCCCCTTTTTGGTGATTGATGCCAACACAAACCAAAGCAAATATAGAAGTGCATAATTTGAACTAGTTTTCATAATGTAAGTGGAAAGGTTGCTTGGAATTGAGCCAATATAACTACTTACAAGATATGCATGGATTGTTTCTTTCTTATTTAACATTTTGGACCACGCTTGCACCACATGTTTTGTTTTTGCAAACTCTTTTGTAAATCTTTTTCAAAGTTCTTTTGCAAATGGTCAAAGGTAAATGAATAGGATTTTGCAAAGCATTTACAAGATTTAAAATTTTCTCCCCCTGTTTCAAATGCTTTTCCTTTGACTAAACAAAACTCCCCCTAAAGGAGATCCTCCTCTTAGTGTTCAAGAGGGTTTTGATATATCATTTTTGAAATACTACTTTCTCCCCTTCTTGAACTTAATAAGATATTAATTGAAAAATATTCTTAGAAAACACTAAGTTTTTGAAATTGGTGGTGGTGCGGTCCTTTTGCTTTGGGCTCATACTCTCTCCCCCTTTGGCATGAATCGCCAAAAACGGAATTATTAGAGCCCTCGAAGTAATGTCTTCCTCTTTAGTCATAAACAAATGAGTTAAGATTATACCAAAGATGAAGTCCTTTTGTTCTCTCCCCCAAAGATGGAGAGTGGCTTGGAGCGACGGCGAAGGATGGGTTGCGGAGTGGAAGCCTTTGTCTTCGCCGAAAAACTCCAATTCCCTTTCAATATACCTATGACTTGATTTGAAATAGACTTGGAAACACATTAGTCATAGCATATAAAAGAGATATGATCAAAAGTATATAAATGAGCTATGTGAGCAATCTAACAAAAGAAGTTGCGGTAATCAAGAATATTGAGCTCATGCCTAAGTTTGGTAAAAGTTTGTTCATCAAGTGGCTTGGTAAAGATATCGGCTAATTGATCTTTAGTATTAATGTAAGCAATCTCGATATCTCCCTTTTGTTGGTGATCCCTAAGAAAATGATACCGAATGGCTATGTGCTTAGTGCGGCTATGCTCGACGGGATTGTCAGCCATTTTGATTGCACTCTCATTATCACATAGCAAAGGGACTTTGGTTAATTTGTAACCGTAGTCCCGCAGGGTTTGCCTCATCCAAAGTAATTGTGCGCAACAATGGCCTGCGACAATGTACTCGGCTTCGGCGGTTGAAAGAGCGACCGAATTTTGCTTCTTTGAAGCCCAAGACACCAAGGATCTTCCCAAGAACTGGCAAGTCCCCGATGTGCTCTTTCTATTGATTTTGCACCCCGCCCAATCGGCATCCGAATAACCAATTAAATCAAATGTGGATCCCCGAGGGTACCAAAGCCCAAACTTAGGAGTATAAGCCAAATATCTCAAGATTCGTTTTACGGCCGTAAGGTGGGATTCCTTAGGGTCGGATTGGAATCTTGCACACATGCAAACGGAAAGCATAATGTTCGGTCGAGATGCACACAAATAAAGCAATGAACCAATCATCGACCGGTATACTTTTTGATCCACGGACTTACCTCCCGTGTCGAGGTCGAGATGCCCATTAGTTCCCATTGGTGTTTTGATGGACTTGGCATCCTTCATTCCAAACTTGCTTAGGATGTCTTGAGTATACTTGGTTTGGCTAATGAAGGTGCCCTCTTGGAGTTGCTTCACTTGAAATCCTAAGAAATACTTCAACTCCCCCATCATAGACATCTCGAATTTCTGTGTCATGATCCTACTAAATTCCTCACAAGTAGATTCGTTAGTAGACCCAAATATGATATCATCAACATAAATTTGACATACAAACAAATCATTGTCAAGAGTTTTAGTGAATAGAGTAGGATCGGCCTTGCCGACTTTGAAGCCATTAGCGATAAGGAAATCTCTAAGGCATTCATACCATGCTCTTGGGGCTTGCTTGAGCCCATAAAGCGCCTTAGAGAGTTTATAGACATGGTTAGGGTACTTACTATCTTCAAAGCCGGGAGGTTGCTCAACATAGACCTCTTCCTTGATTGGTCCATTGAGGAAAGCACTTTTCACGTCCATTTGATAAAGCTTAAAGCCATGGTAAGTAGCATAGGCTAATAATATGCGAATTGACTCAAGCCTAGATACGGGTGCATAGGTTTCACCGAAATCCAAACCTTCGACTTGGGAGTATCCTTTGGCCACAAGTCGAGCTTTGTTCCTTGTCACCACACCATGCTCATCTTGCTTGTTGCGGAAGACCCATTTGGTTCCTACAACATTTTGGTTAGGACGTGGAACTAAGTGCCATACCTCGTTCCTTGTGAAATTGTTGAGCTCCTCTTGCATCGCTACCACCCAATCCGAATCTTGTAGTGCTTCCTCTACCCTGTGTGGCTCAATAGAGGAAACAAACGAGTAATGCTCACAAAAATGTGCAACACGAGATCTAGTAGTTACCCCCTTATGAATGTCGCCGAGAATGGTGTCGACGGGGTGATCTCGTTGGATTGCTTGGTGGACTCTTGGGTGTGGCGGCCTTGGTTGTTCGTCCTCCTTGTCTTCATCATCTGCATCTCCCCCTTGATCGTTGTCGTCATCTTGAGGTGGCTCATCCTTTTGATCCTCTCCTTCATCAACTTGAGCCTCGTCCTCATCATGGGTTGGTGGAGATGCTTGCGTGGAGGAGGATGGTTGATCTTGTGCATTTGGAGGCTCCTTAGATTCCTTAGGACACACATCCCCAATGGACATGTTCCTTAGCGCGATGCACGGAGCCTCTTCAATACCTATCTCATCAAGATCAACTTGCTCTACTTGAGAACCGTTAGTCTCATCAAACACAACGTCACATGAGACTTCAACTAGTCCAGTGGACTTGTTAAAGACTCTATATGCCCTTGTGTTTGAGTCATAACCAAGTAAAAAGCCTTCTACAGTCTTAGGAGCAAATTTAGATTTTCTACCTCTTTTAACAAGAATAAAACATTTGCTACCAAAGACTCTAAAATATGAAATATTGGGCTTTTTACCGGTTAGGAGTTCATATGATGTCTTCTTGAGGATTCGGTGAAGATATAACCGGTTGATGGCGTAGCAAGCGGTGTTGACCGCCTCGGCCCAAAACCGATCCGAAGTCTTGTACTCATCAAGCATGGTCCTTGCCATGTCCAATAGAGTTCGATTCTTCCTCTCCACTACACCATTTTGTTGAGGGGTGTAGGGAGAAGAGAACTCATGCTTGATGCCCTCCTCCTCAAGAAAACCTTCAATTTGAGAGTTCTTGAACTCCGTCCCGTTGTCGCTTCTTATTTTCTTGATCCTTAAGCAGAACTCATTTTGAGCCTGTCTCAAGAATCCTTTTAAGGTCTCTTGGGTTTGAGATTTTTCCTGTAAAAAGAATACCCAAGTGAAGCGAGAATAATCATCCACAATAACTAGACAGTACTTACTCCCGCCGATGCTTATGTAAGCAATCGGGCCGAATAGATCCATGTGTAGGAGCTCCAGTGGCCTGTCGGTCGTCATGATGTTCTTGTGTGGATGATGAGCTCCAACTTGCTTCCCTGCCTGGCATGCGCTACAAATCCTGTCTTTCTCAAAATGAACATTTGTTAATCCTAAAATGTGTTCTCCCTTTAGAAGCTTATGAAGATTCTTCATTCCAACATGGGCTAGTCGGCGGTGCCAGAGCCAACCCATGTTAGTCTTAGCAATTAAGCAAGTGTCGAGTTCAGCTCTATCAAAATCTACTAAGTATAGCTGACCCTCTAACACTTCCTTAAATGCTATTGAATCATCACTTCTTCTAAAGACAGTGACACCTACATCAGTGAATAGACAGTTGTAGCCCATTTGACATAATTGTGAAACAGAAAGCAAATTGTAATCTAATGAATTAACAAGAAAAACATTGGAAATAGTATGGTCAGGTGATATAGCAATTTTACCCAATCCTTTGACCAAACCTTGATTTCCATCCCCGAATGTGATAGCTCGTTGGGGATCTTGGTTTTTCTCATATGAGGAGAACATCTTTTTCTCCCCAGTCATGTGGTTTGTGCACCCGCTGTCGAGTATCCAACTTGAGCCCCCGGATGCATAAACCTACAAAACAATTTTAGTTCTTGACTTTAGGTACCCAAACGGTTTTGGGTCCTTTGGCATTAGACACAAGAACTTTGGGTACCCAAACACAAGTCTTGGAACCCTTGTGTTTGTCCCCAACAAACTTGGCAACTACTTTGCCGGATTTGTTAGTAAGCACATAAGAAGCATCAAAAGTTTTAAATGAAATGGCATGATCATTTGATGCATTAGGAGTTTTCTTTCTAGGCAACTTGGCACGGGTTGGTTGCCTAGAGCTAGATGTCTCACCCTTATACATAAAGGCATGATTAGGGCCAGAGTGAGACTTCCTAGAATGAATTTTCCTAATTTTGCTCTCAGGATAGCCGGCAGGGTACAAAATGTAGCCCTCGTTATCCTGAGGCATGGGAGCCTTGCCCTTAACAAAGTTAGACAAGTTCTTAGGAGGGACATTAATTTTGACATTGTCTCCCCTTTGGAAGCCAATGCCATCCTTAATGCCAGGGCGTCTCCCATTATAAAGCATGCTACGAGCAAATTTAAATTTCTCATTTTCTAAGTTGTGCTCGGCAATTTTAGCATCTAGTTTTGCTATATGATCATTTTGTTGTTTAATTAAGGCCATATGATCATTAATAGCATTAACATCAACATCTCTACATCTAGTACAAATAGATACATGCTCAACAATAGATGTAGAGGGTTTGCAAGAACTAAGTTCAACAATCTTAGCATGAAGAATATCATTTTTATCTCTAAGATCGGAAACTGTAACTTTGCAAACATCATAATCTTTAGCCTTAGCAATTAAATTCGTATTTTCTACTCTAAGGCTAGCAAGAGAAACATTCAATTCTTCAATCTTAGCAAGCAAATCATCATTATTATCTTTAGGATTGGAAGTTGAAACAATGCAAACATGAGAATCAACCTTAGCATTTAAACTAGCATTTTCATTCCTAAGGTTGTCAATCATCTCATGGCAAGTGCTTAGCTCACTAGATAATTTTTCACATTTTTCTACTTCTAGAGCATAAGCCTTTTTAACCTTAACATGTTTCTTGTTTTCTTTAATTAGACAATCCTCTTGGGAGTCCAAAAGGTCATCCTTTTCATGAATAGCACTAATCAATTCATTTAATTTTTCTTTTTGCTCCATGTTAAGATTGGCAAAGAGAACACGCAAATTATCCTCCTCATCACTATTATTATCATCACTAGAAGACTCATATTTAGTGGAGGAGTTAGATTTAACCTTCTTTCGTTTGCCGTCCTTTGCCATGAGGCACTTGTGGCCGACGTTGGGGAAGAGAAGTCCCTTGGTGATGGCAATGTTGGCGGCGTCCTCGTCGTCGGAGGAGTCGCTTGAGCTTTCGTCGGAATCCCACTCTCGACAAACATGGGCATCACCGCCCTTCTTCTTGTAGTACTTCTTTTTCTCCTTTCTTCTCCCCTTCTTGTCGTCGCCTCGGTCACTGTCACTTGATATAGGACATTTAGCAATAAAATGACCGGGCTTACCACATTTGTAGCAAACCTTCTTGGAGCGGGACTTGTAGTCTTTCCCCCTCCTTTGTTTGAGGATTTGGCGGAAGCTCTTGATGACGAGCGTCATCTCCTCATTGTCAAGCTTGGAGGCGTCGATTGGTTGTCTACTTGGTGTAGACTCCTCCTTCTTTTCTTCCGTCGCCTTGAATGCGACGGGTTGAGCTTCGGATGTAGATGGATCATCAAGCTCGTTGATCTTCCTTGAGCCTTCGATCATGCACTCAAAACTTACAAAATGCCCGATTACTTCCTCGGGGGTCATTTTAGTATATCTAGGATTACCACGAATTAATTGAACTTGAGTGGGGTTAAGGAAAATGAGAGATCTTAGAATAACCTTAACCATTTCGTGGTCATCCCACTTGACGCTCCCGAGGTTGCGCACTTGGTTCACCAAAGTCTTGAGCCGGTTGTACATGTGTTGTGGCTCTTCCCCTTTGCGAAGTCGGAACCGACCGAGCTCCCCCTCGATCGTTTCTCGCTTGGTGATCTTTGTGAGCTCATCTCCCTCGTGCGCGGTTTTGAGCACATCCCAAACCTCCTTTGCACTCTTCAACCCTTGAACTTTGTTATACTCCTCTCTACTTAAAGAGGCGAGGAGTATTGTTGTCGCTTGAGAGTTGAAGTGCTCGATTTGGGCCACCTCATCCTCATCATAATTCTTGTCCCCTACGGATGGTACCTATGCACCAAACTCAACAACATCCCATATACTTTTGTGGAGTGAGGTTAGATGAAATCGCATTAAATAACTCCACCTAGCATAATCTTCACCATCAAAAGTTGATGGTTTGCCTAATGGGACGGAAAGTAAAGGTGCATGTTTAGAAATGCGAGGATAGTGTAGGGGGATCTTACTAAACTTCTTACGCTCTTGACGTTTAGAAGTTACGGAGGGTGCATCGGAGTCGGAGGTTGATGTTGATGAAGTGTCGGTCTCGTAGTAGACCACCTTCCTCATCCTCTTTTGCTTGTCCCCACTCCGACGCGGCTTGTGGGAAGAAGATTTTTCCTTCTTCTCTTTGTGGTGAGAAGAAGATTTCTTCTCCTTCCCTTTGTTGGAGGAGATCTTCTTCTTCTCCTTCCTCTTGGTGCGGGACTCTTCCGATGAAGTGCTCCCGTGGCTTGTAGTGGGCTTTTCGCCGGTCTCCATCTCCTTCTTGGCGTGATCTCCCGACATCACTTCGAGCGGTTAGGCTCTAATGAAGCACCGGGTTCTGATACCAATTGAAAGTCGCCTAGAGGGGGGTGAATAGGGCGAAACTGAAATTTACAAATATAAACACAACTACAAGCCGGGTTATCGTTAGAAATATAAACGAGTCCGCGAGAGAGGGAGCAAAACAAATCGCAAGCAAATGAAGAGTGTGACACGCGGATTTGTTTTACCGAGGTTCGGTTTTTGCAAACCTACTCCCCGTTGAGGAGGCCACAAAGGCCGGGTCTCTTTCAACCCTTCCCTCTCTCAATCGGTCCCTTGGACCGAGTGAGCTTCTCTTCTCAAATCACTTGGGAATCAAACTTCCCGCAAGGGCCACCACACAATTGGTGCCTCTTGCCTCAATTACAAGTGAGTGTTTGATCACAAAAAGGAATCAAGAAAGAAGGAAGCAATCCAAGCGCAAGAGCTCGAAAGAACACAAGCAAATCTCTCTCTCTAGTCACTAGGGCGTTGTGTGGAATATGGAGAGGATTTGATCTCTTTGGTGTGTCTAGAATTGAATGCTAGAGCTCTTGTAGTAGTTGGGAAGTAGAGAACTTGGATGCAATGAATGGTGGGGTGGTTGGGGTATTTATAGCCCCAACCACCAAACTTGACCGTTGGCTGGGCAGTCTGTTCGATGGCGCACCGGACAGTCCGGTGCACACCGGACAGTCCGGTGCCCCCGCCACGTCACCAGTGCCGTTGGAAATCGACCGTTGGAGTTCTGACTTCTGGGCCCGCCTTGATGTCCGGTGGCGCACCGGACAGGTACTGTAGAGTGTCCGGTGCGCCAGCATGGGCGTGCCTGATCTCTGCGCGCGCTGGCGCGCAATAAATGCGCCGCAGGTAGCCGTTGGCGCCTGAAGTAGCCGTTGCCCCGCAGATGCACCGGACAGTCCGGTGCACATCGGACAGTCCGGTGAATTATAGCGGAGCGGCTGGAGTGAAAACCCGAGGCTGGCGAGTTCCTAAGGACGACCTCCCTTGGAGCACCGGACACTGTCCGGTGTGCCAGACCAGAGGTGCCTTCGGTTACCTCTTTGCTCTTTTGTTGAACCCAACCCTTGGTCTTTTTATTGGCTAAGTGTGAACCTTTAGCACCTGTATAACTTATACACTAGAGCAAACTAGTTAGTCCAAAGATTTGTGTTGGGCAATTCAACCACCAAAATTATTTAGGAACTAGGTGTAAGCCTAATTCCCTTTCAAGGAGGACATCAGAGACAGTGGCGGATGCGGTGAGCGCAGGGTGAATCGTGAGCGGGGAGGACGGGGTTGGAGAGCACGGTATCGCTGTTCACGGCTATAGTCGACCGGATGGTGAAGGATCCGGGCGGTGGTAGACTAGGTGTGGCCTGCAGTGGAGACGGGGAGGAGCTCCTTCACTGTTGTGCTGACGAGCGCTCCCCTGCGTGGTAAACCCTAATCGACTCACACTTCTTGCAAAACATATCGTAACACGGCATAAGAGGTCAATAATTGAACTGCTCACACGTATCATTGCGTCCTATCAGCTTAAGAAACTGCTCTGCGGACAAGACGACATACACATCCATTGGGTACCAAGTCTGGGTTTTCTGGAAAACTCCAAACCAAATAATATCAGCAAGTTGGCTGGTCAAACCTTAGTCAACCAGGACTCTATTGGTTGAACTCATCCGACTACTTCAGCAAACCTTGGCTAGACACGACCCAGCCAGATAGGTCTCAGTCGACTAAGCTTTAGCCGGCCAAACCTCCCTCAAGCTAAATTTAGTCGGCTAGATGTCGTTTAGCAAAAAACTCGACTTACTCACAACCAGGCCAATAAAATGATCCTCTGAAGAAAAGATATCGGGAACCATTGAGTAGATTGTTGCTCAACTCAACTCAAAGCTCGGGGGCTACACCCATTGGGTGCACCGATAACATGGGAAAAGAAGTTACACTTAAAGACAATCAAATAACATAGTTCATTCTTGGTGTCTCGAGCCTATTATCCTCGAAAATTCGCTTGAGCCTTGGGGGATTTTGGGAGATAGATGTCCCATGGGCCACTAAGGCATAGATACATTCCATGGGCCACCAAAGAGGCCCCTGATAAGTCACCCAATATAGCGCATAGTGGGCCTCGCTCGGGTGGGACAAATAATAACCGAAGTGACGACGTGGGGAATAGCTGAAAATATCGAAGAATATTGCACGTGTATACCGATGGTGCATGTGTCCTGCAGGGGGGTCACGCTGCGTGTCCGCAGAGGGATCACCTAAACTCTAAAGACGCGTCCTGAGCACAGCCGAGCATCGGATCACTCAGATGATAACTTGGAGAAGGAAACCAAGCACCGAAAGAATAGGCATACTTGTAGCAACAGAAAGTAGACTCAATTGGACTCAATGATCTATAAAGGGATGTCTCTTCAGTCAGCTATATAAGGCTGCAGAAGTACCCCTACAAAAAAGAGAGAGCACTCCATAGATTGATAGGCAACTTCATCTTCCACCTCCCACAATCACATGTAATCTGGGAACTCAGAGCAATCCAATACTCAACACTACAGGACGTATGGTATTACGCACTTGCGTAACCGAACCCGTATAAATACCTCATGTTCCAACGTGTCCCTGCACGTATCATCGAGCAGCGATCGACATCGCCGTCCTCCCAAAAGCTCTACGTGGGTTACCACGTACTGCGTCGTCGGGACTAAACACCGAAACTGTTCGTACAAGGAACAAAGTCCTGTTAGAACTCAAGGAAGACGGTTCTAACGATCGGATTCGAAATCAGCATATGGATAAAATTCCTTTTTGAATTTTTTAGAAAAGAGTTTAAATCCAAATCCAATTTTTAGGTGTGAATTTAAATTCACACAGGTAAAAATAATGCTCCAGCATGCAGCGCATAAACAAAATATTTATTTTAAGAAAAATATTATTTGAAATGTTTGATCCATATAAATGTCCTCTAATTCAAATAAATATGGGAGATAATTTTATTTAAATTTCAAATTAGAATTTTGGAACAGCAAATCATACATGAATACATTACTAGCTCACACTTTGTTTTTAATTACTTAGTACACTCTATGCGATAGAACCAGCCATTCATGAATATGACGCCCTTGTCCTTGCCACAACCGCCGAGGTGGCCGAGGGATGGGTGGTGACTGGGGGAGGGGAGGGGATGAGAGGTGGCGATGGGGGTAGGGGCGGCACGTAGATTGGTGTCATGAGGGGGGTAAGCGGGAGACGGCGGCGTCGAGGACAAGGGCGGGGTGCGGCATCAAGGCCGAGAAGCACGGGCCACGCAGGAGGACATCAAAGACAGTGGCGGATGCGGTGAGCGCAGGGTGAATCGTGAGCGGGGAGGACAGGGTTGGAGAGCACGGTATCGCTGTGCACGGCTATAGTTGATGCTTAATAGGTAGTAGAGATTTAGTTAATTATATATAAAAGTGGAGCTTTAATTTAAGATTTGGTGTGGTATATAGTGAACAGAAAAATTATTTGTTTTTTTTAAAAAAAATATAGAATTAATCGTGTTATTATTTGTAATAAAGTAGAGAACGTAATGATTAGTGTAGAAAACATAACAATGAAAATTTTATGATGTTTTTTTAATCTTGAATACGATGTCTTTTGTGGCCTCGTAGAATTTTGAAAACAAATTAAACTATACATAAAAATCAGGTTTTAGAAGCAAGGGACCGAACAAGGTGAGGGAATACATTTCGGTATTGGCATCTTAATTATAAAGATTAATATTGACGCTACCGAAATCAAGAGTAGGATGATTTCCTAGTGGTTGTTTTGAGTTTTAACGTCTAAAAGAAATAAAGAAACAGAAATACATATGCATATGCATGGTTTGTTTTGACGTCTAAAACAAATTTACAAAGTTTGTAAAAGAAAACAAACAGAAATCATCCATCGTCTGTAAAAGAAAACAAACAGAAATCCATCGTTTGTAAAAGAAAACAAACAGAAATACACTGCACGCAGCCTATCACAAACAGAAATCCATACCATTTCGAGATTTATCTCCTATATATCTAGTAGATCGATCTGTTTCACAGTTCAAAATTCTGCTGTCAGACTTATCTCGTAAAGGTGTATATAAACACCTACCTAGCTACCTGCCTGTCCGCGTGCAGTGCAGAACTTACGTAGACACAAGAAGCTAGCCATCATCGTCCCCCACCCGCGGCGACAGAACGTACGCGCTAGGCGCTAGCCGATCCACCATCACCACCTGGAGATCGGAGATCGGTGGCATATGGCCGCCGACGATCACGTCTTCCGGGCCACCAACGAGGCGTCCGTCGCCCTCCTGCGCGGCCTCCGCGCCGGAACCGTCGACAAAGCCTTCATCCACAACGTGGACGTGTACACCGCTGCTCCTGAGGAGCTGGTCGCCGGCCTGGAGCCGGTGCCGGGCACCGACGTGACGGAGGACGGGTACAACAGGCAGTGGTACCTATACTGTCCGAAACGATACAAGAACGGCGTGGGAAGGGCCAGCGGGCACAGGCTGCGCGCGGTGGAGACCGCCGGGACGTGCTGGCACTCGGAGACTGGCCCGAAGCCCGTGGAGGGCTTGCCCGGCGCCACGTTCTGCAGCTTATCCTACGGCCGCAAGGAGAAGGAGGACGAGGGGACGTCGGGTCGGCATCGCCATCGCTTCGACAGGATGGGATGGCACATGACCGAGTACGACGACACCCAGGGCGGCGGCGGCGACCACGTGCTGTGCAAGGTGCACCGTTCGTCCTCGTCTCTGGCCAAGAAGAAATGCAATTCCAAGAGGACGGCGACAGGCGATCACCCCGAGGCGCCGCCAACCAAGGTGATCCGCGACGTGCAGGTGCAGCAGATGCAGGACCCCGCCGGCGCCATCTTCACCGGTGCTACTGCTTACCCGACGATGGATGATCCCCGGATGGTCGGAGGCGAGTTGGGCAAGTCCAACGTCGACTACTTGCTCAACATCAACAATGTCGATGGGGAGCAGCAGCAGCAGCAACAGCCATGCGCTGAGCCGAGCAGCGACGTGCAGGTGCAGGTGGACCCCGCCGCCACCTTGATGCCCAGCTATGTTCATGGTCATCAACAAGGCGGGGATCCCCTGATGGCCGGAGGCAAGGAGGAACAGAGTCGACGCGTTGAGTCACCAGAGGCGGAGCTCGACTACTTCGACGACTGTCTCAACAATGTCGATTGGAAAGGTTTCCTAGAGATACTGGGAGACAATGAGGAGCAGGGGTTACCGCTGCAGCAGCAACCATGCATTGAACCGGCCGAGCAGAGCAGCGACGTGCAGGTGCAGGTGGATCCTGCCGCCACCTTGATGCCCTGCTATGTTCATGGTCATGAACAAGGCGGGGATCCCCTGATGGCCGGAGGCGAGGAGGAACAGAGTCGACGCATTGAGTCAGCAGTGGCGGAGCTCGACTACTTCGACGACTGGCTCAACAATGTCTATCGGAAAGGTTTCCTAGAGATACTGAGAGACTATGAGGAGCAGGGGTTGCCGCTGCAGCAGCAGCCATGCGTTGAACCGGTCGAGCAGAGCAGCGACGTGCAGGTGCAGGTGGTCCCCGCCGCCACCTTGATGCTGGGAGACCATGAGGAGCAGGGGCTGCCGCAGCAGCAGCAACCATGCGCTGAGCCGGCGGCCGAGCAGAGCCAGAGCAGCAGAACCGTGCCGTCCGTTTAAAAATCTGCTGATTGTAAACACTTGACAGGGAGATTCACAGTATGCATGGTTGTTTTACTTTATTTGATGTTATTCATATCGACAACTCGAGATTACCCTATGTAGATGCTGACAGGAAATTAAGATGATGTTGTATGAAGCAATGGGAATTAATGTATATAATTGTTCATCAGATCTAGTGTATCGTGAAGGATCCTATCCAGATTATAGAGCTTTGTGGCTTGTGGAATCATACTTCGAGTGAATCTTTGCAGTCACTTGTGTTATATATGACATCTCCTCGATTAATCTTCAGACAAGTGGTCTAAAATAAATCATCTTCAGGAACTGAAAATTTTCACTTATTACAACTGGTCTTTGGTCTTCTTCTCTAGAATGTTTGATGCTTAATACTATCACATGCTTTCTCAGATGTTTCACCTTGTATACGAATACTACTTCAGTAGTATTTGAGATGTCATGAAAGTTGGCTGCAAAGGAGGAAAAACACACACGTGTCCCCACTTCTTAACTGAGCATTAGCAGTTCCAGAGTAAAAAATGTTACATACACAAGACATTTGCGATGTTGTTATATAATGATCCAAACAGGACGTGTCCCGAAAGATGAATAATCATCCCAGACAGGTTCTTGAATCGTATATATATATATCACATACTTGAAGATACACTCCAGATATCCTGAAAGGTCTACGGGACAAGCAAAAACACAATTGACACGAAAGATAAGACATCAACAAAAATGCCCGCCTTTCATCTGCTCTCTAAAACTGCTTGCTGGTCTTTTTCAATCTTCGGTTTTCGCCTTTTCTAGCTTCTGCAATGCACAATAGCACAAGTTAACACACGGCTCTAAAGAATATGCATAGAAGCAATACAGCAAAGAACAGTAAAAACCATCTTTGAAATAGAACAAACACAAGATGCTAGCACAGGGCTTAAGGATATTTTAGAACATACAGGACTCGACTAAATGAAATCATATTATTTATGTAGCACCTGTGAGTGCAGGTGTTCAGTTTGTTAAAAAGCAATCTCTTTTAAAGCTCAAATCGCATCCAGCCTATAACCTGAATTCTGCATTCATTCACAGAGGGTTTACCTATACAAATACCGCTAACTTGGCACTGCAAGCAAATGATCCCCAGGATTTGCTGACACCTCAATTAAAGGTGCATCAAGTTCTAGTAGGATGTAAAGAAAAAGATCCAAAGAAATTGTAGCAAAAAATAAGTCATGCTAATCAGATTTCAGGGGCAATGAGGATCGGGGAAGGTCCCAGATTCCAACACTGAACCAGATGTGAGCATCGAAACCAAATGAGACATTAGTTATAACATGAAGAACATCCAGAATTCATTTAACCTTCCACTTAGGCTGCAGCTGTGCAGCATACAAACATCCTATCTAAACAGCTAGGATGTTCATCCCAGGTAGCTCCATAATCCCATTTTTGCAGTTTGCATCAAACACTCAATAACCTTAATATTGGAAAAAAGATATGTTAAATAAATTTGTAAGTTGTAACACCAATTGCCCGTACATGAAACAAATGGCAAATATGTGCGCCTAGGGGTGGTGGTAATGGATCTCGATCCAAATGTTTCTTCACAATTCGTTTGAGCCCTTAATTAATTTTAGTTCAAGAATGAATAGAAATAGATCAAGATCCAAATATGATCCAATCCTTAAATTTTACAGTGTAAAATTTGGAGCCCGTTACCACCCCTACATATGCCGGATCATCATGTTAACGCTTGCAGAGCTGCGGTACAGAAGTACACAGCAATACAGATACATTCCATCCTTTTATAACATGAACCAAAGTGGCAGTTTTTATCTAAGCCTACCATGGAATGAAGCACGCCACGCTTACAAAAAACAATCACGTGAATGCACCCACAAAGCCACTTCATTCATTCCTATTTGCAAGACTATGGTCGAATTCTTCTTAATAAGTAGCAGATGGTCACTAATCAAAGCAGATATTTGGTTCTCACATTACAAAGAACATTGAGAAGTAATCCGGTCTTGATGTTTACACAAAACATCTGATCTGAACAACAAACATATTCATCCTAAGCAACTCCACTAACGCACAGCAAGCAAACAGGTTTGCCTGAATTATCGTGTGAACACTTCGCAAAAACGGTAATACAATCGCTTCGCGTCCGTCCAGAAGACAAATCGGGGAGGCAGTGTTCAATGGCCCATCGGTGACTGCGCCGGCGTGGTCGAATCCGGCGCAGCGAATCAGCGGGCGGGAGCCAAATCGACAGGGATGGGGGGAGGGCGGTCTTACGGACTGCTCGGAGTGCCACGAGAGGCCGCGGTAGACGTTGACGGAGAAGGTGGCGGCGAGGTAGAGCGTGGCGACGCCCAGCCCAGCCGTCAGCGCCTTGAACGCCAGGTCGCCCACCGCCATCGCGCCGCTTCTTCTCGTCCTGGGTCCGGCTGGAGCAGCAGCAAAACCCTCGCTTGGGATGGGGATTTCTGTCACGGTTCTGTCGAGACGCGAGGCGAAAGCACTGCTTCGCCGGCGTGGGAGGGAGCTGGGCCTGCAGGTGGGCTTCTGTGGTGGGATGGAGGTGGGCTTGACCTGTGTTCTTCTTTCCTTGATAAAGGGCCAAGGGAGGATTCAGAACCAGTGACATGAGAAAACGCATGAGGTTGATAAATATATATATATATATATGAACAGCGTAGAAGAACAAATGGTTGATAAAACGGATGGATCTTTCCGTTCAAAAATGCATGGGTTTTATATTAACAGGCATTTTGCCATTTTGGGACCGCTGCATATGAATAATACATAGAATTTGTAAAGTGGACGCTGATGCCTTTTGTTTAGACTAGCGGTGTGACGCGCTACGCATATTTCTCTCTTCCAAACAATTTTGTTTCTTGGTCCAACTAAACGTTGGAGCAAAATTGGAGCTTTCATATTGAGGCACGGCAAACACACCGCACATGTTTTTCATTGTCCTCAACCTCATTCTCACTAAACCAGCCCTAAAAGGGTATTTAGTTTTGGAGGCTAAAGTTTAGTTTGTTTCACATTAAATATTGAAATGTCAACTATTAGTATTAAATATAATCTTACTAAAATGTAAACTATTAGTATTAAATATAATCTAACTGCAAAACTAATTACAAGGATAAAACCTAATAAAGTGACAATTTTTTAAGCCTAATTAATTCATGATTAGCAAATATTTATTGTATCATTAAAGGGGAAATCATTGATTAATTAGGATTGGTAGATTTACCTTGTCGTTCAGTTTTTATTTGTATAGTTAGTTTTGCAATTGAATTATATTTAATACTTTTAACTAGCGTCAAATATTTAATGTGACATCGACTAACATTTAGTAGAAGAAACCATACATGTCCTAAACCACAAAAAGTTACTATTACATTTTCCTTTTAAAATCACCAAAAAAAAATTTGTTCGCTCGCACTTGTCATTCTAAAATTCAAAGTATCACTTTCTCAAGCTTATCGTGCTGACAACGACTACTATACAAGTAGTCATTAAGCGGAATCTCGGGCACTCACAAAGATACGGTTTGTCGAGTGTTTCGCTCGGCGAAAGGCTACACTCAACAACTATTATCTTTGTCATAACTGTACATTCAACAAAGAATGCTTTGCCGACCGACCGTCTAACTCTCAGCACAAAAGGCCACTTGACAAGGAAGCACATCTGGGCACCAGAAAACATACATTGCCGAGTTCTATGACCATGGCACTCGCTAAAGAAAGCTGCTTTGTTGAGTGCCTACACAGACACTCGACAAAGACGCTGCGCGTGGGGCCCACATAAACTTTCTTTTGCAGAGTGTCTTTTAGACAGCACTCGACAAAGATACTACGCATGGGGCCCATGGAAGCTTTCTTTAACGAGTGTCTCTGAGATAGCCCTCGGCAAAGAACATCGCTTTGTTGGGTGCCTACACATACACTTAACAAAGTCTTCATCATCATCACTTGCAACCATCACGACAACTTTACGTTGTCAAGTACCTATTAGCACTCAGTAAAGACTTTGTCAAGTGTCCATAAAAAAAACTCGACAAAGAGATCATTGCCGACATCAGGTTTTGTCGAGCGTGGCACTCAATAAAGGCTTTGTCGAGTGTATTTGATTCTTTCCAGAGTGTCTGTGGCACTCGAGAAAGCGAGCGTCTCCAGTAGTGGACTTAAAGAGAACGACTGATATCTAGAGTGTCTGTGGCACTCGGGAAAGCGAGCGTCTCCGATAGTGGACTTAAAGAAAATGACTTATGTGCAAATGCAAGCATATCTTATGTGCAAATGTGTAAGATATTCTTCTAGAACTTTAGACGTCGTTTGGTTGGTTGTCTTCTAGCTGTAGCTGTTCAAGTGTGTAAGGTATCATATCTTAAGATCGAAGTTTTGAAACTTTGACCATCAATAACAAAAATATCCATAAACATTGACTAAGTAAAAATAAAATTATTACATTTACTATTAAAACATCGAGCACAATATATAATTTCTTTAATTTAAAAATAATTATTTTTGTAGATATTATTGGTGAAAGTTTTAAAACTTTGACTTAGAACAAACCTTTGTTATCTTATTTGTTATCTTAAGATAGGGAGGAAGAGAGTACATCTGTTGTAGCCCAGTAACCAAAAGCCGCAGTTGCTGCTGCGCTGCGACATCTGGTGGGAGTCAACCCAAGATGGGCAGCCGAAGGGCGTACTAGATTGTGATTAGATTGTTGCTGCGTATTAGATGGGCAGTCTTACCTGGAACAAACCTTCGTATGCATTATCCTTTGGAGTGCAAGATATGCACTATTTTAGGACCGAAAAGGCGAGAAAGTAGTACATAAGATAGTCCAGCACTAGAGATGTTAACAACAGTTGAAGGTTGCCTGGCCTCAAATATCTTAAGTTGCAGAGTTCAAAAGTTTGTATATACATGGGTTTGTTGAAATAAATCGAAATCCTGTCACTTTACAAACTCGCATCAACAGAATGCTATAGCAGACTAGTTGCCCATTCCTGTATTCATGGATATATTGGAGGTGTAATAACAGCTGACCTAGGAGTTCTTCGACTTGTAAAACCACGGGAAATAACGATACAAGTTAGGGAATACCAAAAACAACCCTACTGGTGGCAAAGCATTGGATTGGAGGTAGGCACCCGAAATGCAGGCGATCTAGGTACAAGCAGGAAGGGCATGGTATCACAAATTCAGGGCTATACAGTTCTAGCTCTACTATTCCTTGCAGCTTCCAAGGCAGTGCCATTCTTCAGTGCTTCTTGGCTTTCAGCCTCCCTACCCAGCTTATGAAGTGCCAGGGCCTGCAGGTAGTGTCCCATCGGCCAGTCCGATGCAATAATCTCGGCTCTCTTTGCATCCTCGAGGCCTTCCTGTGGGTTGCCGGCCACCACATGTGCGAAGCATCTCCGTCCCAGCATGGTTGGAGCCACCACTGCACCTGAGTCGAGGAACTGACAAGTATGCAATGCCAAAGATCAATAGCCTGAAGGTGCTAAGAAAACATACCGAAAGCACAAGACTACTTCACACTGATTGTGTCTTCATTATCATACCACAAAGAAAATTGTGTCAATAGGTGTATCATCGCAATTTTTAGCTACAAAACCACCTTGACTAAACCTCAAAAATACTTGAAACGCCTTACACGTGCTATTATGCTAACTTAGCGACTGTCATAGCAACCCAGTAGGCGACAAAATGTAGGGCCCTAAAAACGCAAACATGTCTAGTTGGAAGAAAAGCTACCGAAAAGTTGCTGAATACAATGAAATAGCAAAGATACCATTCTGAAATAGGGCATAAGGTAAGTACAGATAGTCCCTCCGTTTTTTTATTTGTCGCCGTTTAGTTCAAAAATGAACTAGCGGGCGACAAGTATTCGAGAACGGAGGTAGTATATAGGAAGGGGAATTAGGTGTGCATCACATATAATGTAAGCGTACCCTTGAGTAACACTCGATTGCAGTCGTGTATTCCTTAGACCTAAAGGCATTGTCTGCACGCCTCTTAACAACAAAGCTCTCAGATATATCACCATTCCATGACTGGAGAGATAGCTGCAAGTTCCAACATTAAAAAAAATAAATTTAAGAATGTTTATGACTGAGCATGATTAAATAGTTGAAATGTGAATGTAACCTCAAAGTTATGTTTCATGCAGAATGTAACCTCAAAGTTATGTTTCATGCAGAATGTGACAAGCATATAGATGCCATTTTTGTTATCATACATCCAAGACCAGTAAGATTTTCAAAGCAAGTTACCAGAATTTAGTAAAATAGAGTAAGATAAGGTATAGTCATCGCATTCAGGATTGATGAGAATCCCTACAGAATATGTATTTTATCGCATTAACGCAGTATAAAACAGGAGTAAGATATCATCTTCTCTGTTTTTCTCTGTTTATCACAGAGAGTACAGTGCAAACAAGGGGGAAGCAGTATATAGCATGAGCTGGCCATGCAAGAGCAAGATCATTGATGACAACCCCTGCTATTTATCATCACATGGCTTTAGTAATTGGATTGGTACTTGCTGAAAAGAGTAAAGCACAGTGTTGCGACAACAAACATAGAAGGAATAAGGTTTACTGGCAAATAGTTCTTTTACCTCAGCATTAGCCTCGTCGTCCTCATTATATCCATCATGCAGCAATATTTCATGCACTTCATTCAGGTCTGCTCTGGCAAAAGCTTTCCCAATAGCAGATAAGGAAACTTGACCTGAGTTGTTCTTATCATGTTGAATCCCAAGCAAAGTGTGCGAAGGAGTCTGCATCAAAATTCGGTTAGAACTATTGAGCAAGGAAAACTATATAAACAAACGACATAATTCCACATGCTAGAAAAACAAGATAAAATGTATGGCACAAACAACCAAAATTTGTGTTCTCAACAATCAACATACACACCAAGTGCATTCTAGCAAAATAAAATCAGGCTTACTACCTCAAATATGTAACAAAATTTAACTAGGGACATTTGCATACTCAATAATCACCACAGTATAAGAATTTTAACATTAAAAGACAATAGTAAGAAATAACATTACATAAGCATCTTTCTGGAGACTTGTGAGACCAGATACCACAGTTTTCAGATTTGGACGGTCACGTGCTTCATATTGCAGGCAACGGGATGCTAATCGCATCAAGTCTGTTCCGTCCGAGTTGGATACATGACCTTCTAAGCAAGAATCCATCAGCACTAGAAAGTTCTTTCCTCTTATAAGGTCGAGTGCCTACAAAGGAAAAGAAAAGGTAATTTCAATTAAACATACTAATAGCAAAACTAGTTAAACTAAACATCCAAACACAAAAAACTAAATAAAGGAGAGATTAGGTTAGTGTGAAATTTGTGTCTATATAAATTGTAGAATATGTTAATAGCAATACAGCGCCAATGTATTGTAATTGTGGAATATGTTAAAAGCACACAGAGAGTAGGAAAACTTACATGACTTGGTGGAATGTGCTTTCCACTCAGGAGATCAAGCAAGACAGTGCCAAAACTGTAAACCACACTCTCAGGACTTACTCTGCCTGCAGAACAGATAACAGTTAAAAACAAATGAAGATGCACAGTCCCAAAATGTTTCATGAGATACTATTGCTAGTGTGTGACACATTTACCTGTCTTAAGATATTCAGGAGGCGTGAAGGCCAAATTAGTACTGTAGCTCTTTCCATCTCGGCTGTTCTTCATCAGACCAAAACATGATAATCTTGGGTTACCATCCTACAAAATTGGTCCACGGTTAAAACAAAAAAAGACTAGCGCTTTTGTATAAAAGATCTGGGAAGCAACTAAGGTAAACAAGACCTACCACATCAAAGACAACCCTGTATGCATGCAGGTCATGATAGAGTGCCCTCCCTTTGCTACTGCAGTAGTCCAACGCTTGTGCCACATAAAGCGCAGCCCTCATCCTCATTGCCCAACTCAATGGATTTGTCTCCCCTACCACATATAACCACAATGAGGATAGAATGGAGCTATCATATTTTTTAAAACACAGAGCAGCTACCATATATTAGTGTGTGCGTCGGGCGCCCCGCACCACAGACCACCATAGCCAGTCATGGCTGCATGGCGGCCAGGCAGCCAAGAGCAGCCAGCTGAAGCTAGCCACGGTAGGCTGCCGGCCGGCCACGGAGGCCACGAGGGTGACCGAGGTCCGGTGGAGCAGCCCTGGTGAAAACGCTCAAAAAACTAGTGGTTCCAACAGCTGTTTACCCAGGTCTCAGCCACACGAGCCCCACCTCCCTACCTGGCGCCACTTAATGATAAAAAATCCTAAATGCTAAAAGCTCCTGACAACCATATCAGTGATCACAGCAATTAGAATCATCCCTAATAAGTAACATTTGTTGGAACCAACATTTAGTGGTTAGATGCAAATCAAGCTATAAATTAATGTCCTCTAGCATGGCCTAAAACTTAATGGCATGAATGACTACTGCACCTATAACCAGAACAAAGTGACAACCCAGTGTTGGTGACTGAGTAACTATAGAAAACCAGTGTGTTGATTTCAAACTAGCCTAAAGTACAGAAAATAGCACCATATAAAACAAGTAGGTAGAGGATTTGGCAGTAGAAACCCCTTCTACCCTGTGCATCCGAAGGCAACACTTCCACAGTGGTTACTGATACTGAGGTACAGACGACAAACACACATCCTTAAATATGGTGACTAAAGAGTAAAGACCAATGTCGATTTCCAGTTAGCTTAAAGTACAGAAATAGCAGCAGAAACAAACTTGAACAACCCTCTATAATTGAAGGCAAAACTTCCAGGGTGAATACAGGCGAAAAACACACTATGGGTCCCAATACCATCACGTTGACGCTACATTTGAACTAGTACCAAAAATCAAAATCAACTCTAAAAAAAAAGATGTGCTAGTTGCAGCTAATGTAGGAGAAGAGTAAGGAAGGAGAAACCGAACATACAGTGGAAGAGATGCTTTGCCAAGGTCTCGTGCGGCATGAACTCTGCGACGAGGAGACGCTCGCCGCTCTCGCAGCAGCAACCGATCAGATTGGCCAGCCTGCCACTACGCAGCTGCCCAACAGCCCTCGCCTCCTCCTGCACCCACGGAGGCACAGCCATTCAATCAGCCGCCGCAGAAGCAAGACGAACATAAGTAACGATCATCCATCACATGGAGCAAGGTACACGGACCAGGAACTGGCGTGAGTCCGGCCAGGCGGAGCGGCCGAAGCGCTTAATAGCGACGGTGCGGCCGGAGCTGAAGAGCGTGCCACGGTAGACCACGTTGGGTGCCTTCTCCCCGTGCTCCGACACGATGCGATCGGGGGCGAAGCCGTCGGTGGCCACCCGGAGGTCGTCGAAGCTGTACTCGGCGAACACCGGCACGCCGCTGCCATCATCTCCGGCGGCGCCATTCTCTGCACAGGGAAACCGACAGACACGGCGGTCGGATCAGGACCAAGGACGCGAGCAGAAAGGCAGACACAGCGGCACGCCTCGCTCGCCACGAGAGCGCACGAAGAAACGCGGAGAACGAAACGCGGTTCAAGTCCAGAAACCTCGCGCGAGCAACCGATTTCACGGAACCGAGCGGGGGAGAAACGTGAGGAGGTATCAGCGCAGCAAGTGGCGGCCGCCGGCCAGAGCGGACCACGATTCGGATCGCTCTTGCGCGTGCCAACAAATCAACCGGATGGGATCGGAGCCTCAGTTCCAGCGAGATCGATGGGGCCGCATCCCACCAAAACGGGCGCACAAAATCACGCAAGCGAAAACGAACAACAGAAACCCCGGAAAAAACGCAGCGGCAAAAAAATCAAAACAGAAGAGCCAGCCCCAAAATGCCGGGCCGCCGCCGCCGCCGCCCCCAACAACAGAAGAATCAGGCGCGGGGCGCCGGGCGAGTGTGGTGAGGAGAGAGAGAAAACTCGGAGAATCCTAGGAGAGGGAGCGGTGGCAATGTGCGGTAGGCGGCGTACCGAGCATTGGCGATTTGAAGTGGGGAGGCCACCAGCAGACGGAGAGCTTGGAGCAGCGAGCACCCATGGCCGCGCTCGCCTAGATCTCGCAGGCAGACGCAGCAGGCGACGGTTCCGTCCGCTCCTCCTCCACCGCCTCTCGCTCGCCTGCCACTGGTAGTGGTAGGGCTCGAATGGAGTAAGACTAAAATACTTGCGAGGTTCGGGGTGGGGAGTGGGGCTTGGACTGGTACTGATACTGGGACTGGGACTGGGGAAGGAGGAAGAAAGGACCCGGGTGGAGCACTCTGCACTCGGGCGTCCGGGTTGTGGATCCGAGGAAGGTGGTGGTGGACTGGTGGACTTTTCCGCTCTTCCTTCCCTGCTTTTGGGCACCCCTGCTGTCTGCAGCCTGTTTGCTCCTCCTCTTGCCAGCTTTTTCTCCCTCGCCTCCCCGCGTTATTATATACTCGCGAATTTCTTTCTCCTTTTCCACCGGAGAACAGGAGGATTTTGTGGCCTTTTGATTGAAAGTGAAGCGCCAGATAATGACCTGTCAGCATTCTTTTTAGGCAGGAGCACATTTGTGGTTTTATGAGTAAAATGTATGGGCGGTCTTCAAACTTATGTCTCGTTCTTTTAGTACAGGGACTAAAGTTTAGTTATGAGGGGCGAATCTAGTCCAAATCCTGAGTGGGGACTAAGTTTGAGTGAGAGCGTGAGCGAAGGTATATGAACTAATAAAGCTCTATAAATATACTAAATAACATAAAAAGTCCACTGAAACGTAAAAGTTGAGTGAGCGTCTGTGCCCCCACTATTTTCAATATGGGTCTGTCCCTAGTTAGGAGACTAAAGTTTAGTTCTTACTCTGTTTGGTTGTAGGGACTAAAACTATTCAAAACACATTAAATGAATCATAAGAGGATTAAAACATCCCATAGCATTCTCACACTATTAGTGCAACTGAAATAAAGGAAAGACAAAAGGTGAAATTTATATGGTTTAGTCTCTTTTAGTCACCCCTTGAGGGACTAGAGACTAAAACAATTGAGTCATTGTTTTAGTCCCACCGTTTGGAAATTTATAGACTAAATGAGACTAAAATGGAAAGATTAATCTTTAGTCCCTCAAACCAAATGGGGCCTTACGTTGTGCCCTTTGGATTTCCGAAACTAGAAAACCAGTAAAATTGTCCCTATAAAGAGCTTCTCCAATCAAAAGTCTTATATTTAAGTTCCAAAAATTAAAATAGAACATGGTCTAAAGTATTTAAGGTCACAAGAACATTTGAAGCTCCAACCGTTAAATTCTATATCATATTATTAGAAAATAGATTATGTTATTTAGAAAATAAAAGGTTGAAAATAATGTACAAAACGAGTATAGAGCTTCAATATATGAGGTTATATATTTAAAATATGAGAGATCGAGTCCTATAATTATTAAAAATTTTTGTAAAATATGTAGCATGTCGGAGCAGATTTCTAGTGTTAAAATCATATATTTCAAATACAACTCCATTTAAGACTCTGATTCACTTGGGTCTCCAAACTTAGCATATTGTGTTTGGTTTAAGATTAAAGTAGGATAGGACGGGAGCGACATCGTCCCTCAATTTTTTAGAATCACGTCGCCACCAAAAAGATACTCTAGTGTTCACCTCGCCTCCATTTAACTCTCATCCAAACACTATATAAACTGTGGGTGCTTCTTTTCATTCCTTCTTATACATCTAACCAAATACACCCTATACCACTACCAATGATGATATATACTCACTAGAACCTATTTCGAAAATCAGCCCTTACTAAATTGCCAATGATGACAGTCCTGGTCAAAAGCAGTATCGTTTACCTTAGCACCCATCGATGGGACATGTGCATGTGTGGAAGCAACGGCCAGACACTTACGAGGATCCAAGTAGCTGTCAGGATAAACACGGCGCAACGGGAGTCGTTGTTAACTAAGGGGGTGTTTGAATGCACTAAAACTAATAGTTAGTTAGCTAAAATTTATTAGTAGAATTAGCTAGCTAACAAATAACTACCTAACTATTAACTTGTAGGAAACGGGTGACGCCTAAGAGGGGGGTGAATTAGGACTTCTAAAACTTTCGCTAAACTAGGCCACAATTAAATCCCTAGAGCAAAACCTATGCAAATAGTCAAACTAGAATGTGCAAACTAGGTTTTGTCTAAGTGTTGCTATCTCTACCGCAAAGGCTAAGTTTCAATCTACACTAGATATGTATGAATACAAGATTGAAACTTAAATGCTTAATATAAATGCGGAAACTTAAAGAGCAAAGTAGAGAAGCAAACTCTCGTGGATGACGCCGGTATTTTTACCGAGGTATCCGGAACCGTGCAAGGTCCCGACTAATCCTCGTTGGTGCCCCTACGCGAAGGGAAGCCCACGCGAGGGCCAAGCACCTCGGTCGAGTAACTCCGTAGAGAGCCGCGGGCCTTCTCCACACGCAAGTGGTGCTCCGCTTCTGGCTCCTCTCGGACGCTCCCCGCCGTCTCCACTATCGAGCTTCCGGCCGAAACGCCGCGGGCCTCGTTCCCTCCGGTACACGGTGGCGGCCGTGACACAAACGCGGTTGTCACGGTCTCGCAAGACTCTCGCCCCACTCGGTACAATTACAATGGCTCACGCAAGAGCCGAGGGGTTGTGAGGTTTATCTAAACTCACTCAACAATCTAGGGTTCACCTAGAGCAAGCGCTAAAGCGGTCTAACTAACCTAAGCACTTCGCAAAGCACCTACGCTAATCACCGAGTGATTCTATTAAGCACTTGGGTGTTTGAGCACTTGGAAATGTCTACAATATGCCTTGGTATGTTGCTTGGGCTCCCACACTTGAGAATGGCCGGTTGGGGTGGTATTTATAGCCTCCACACCCCCAACTAGCCGTTGGACAGAAAGCAGCAGCTTTCTGTCGTCGGGTGCACCGGACAGTCCGGTGCACCACCGGACACTGCACAGTAGATGTCCGGTGCACGCCACGTCAGCCGACCGTTGGCGCCTGTAGCAGTCGACCGTTGGATCCGACCGTTGTCGTCTGCCCGTTGGCACACCGGACAGTCCGGTGCACACCGGACAGTCTGGTGCTACAGCCAGAGAGCGTCTGTCTGCGGCCTCTCTGCGCAGACTGTCCGGTGCCTCACCGGACAGTCCGGTGCACACCGGACACCAATGTCCGGTGCGCCACAAGGCGCTGGCTGACAGCCCTTATCTTGGATTTCTTCGCTGATTTATTTGGGCTTCTTTGTTCTTGAGTATTGGACTCCTATGCATCTTTTTATGTCTTCTTTTGAGGTGTTGCATCCTCATTGCCTTGGTCCAATTCTCTTCGCATCCTGTGAACTACAAACACAAACACTAGAAAACTTATTAGTTCACGGATTGTGTTGTTCATCAAATACCAAAACTCAATTAGCCAAATGGCACGGGGTCCATTTTCCTTACAATCTCCCCCTTTTTGGTGATTGATGACAACACAACCAAAGCAAGCAAATAATACAAGTATTTGAGTGAAAATATGCAATCTACTTGCTAAGATGCATGATTGTCCCCACAATGTGATATTATGGACTTAAGCCTCCCCCTAACTCCATATTTCACTTACTTCCTATTTATGGACCAAATAACCAAAACCACTTGAAAAGCCATTTGTAGATATAAAATTTTAAATTGGTGGTGTTTGGTGTTTGATATAGTTTTCATTGCTTTGGTCCCTAAACTTCTCCCCCTTTGGCATCAACCACCGAAAAGGAAGACATTAAAAGCATGTAGGAAGTAAATAAAAGCTTGCCCTCAACAAGAATTGTATCAAATGATACCACTAGAAGGATATTAAGTTAATCAATATGAATGATATCAGTTGAAAGGATTACTCCCCCTAAATGAGTGTTCTCTTTAGAAAGAAGTTTCTCCCCCTTTTTAGAGATGAAGAAATACTCCCCCTGACAGAGATCCTCTACTTAGGAAAAAGCATGTGAAAAATTAGAGGAGCAAGACATGGTTTGAAAAGACTAACTTCCCTTATGCATAGGTAACAGAATATGAGTTAACTACTTATGCATTTTTGCAACATGGAAGCGTATGATATGAAATATAGTCTAATCAAATATTGGAGAAGACATGTAAATGATACTGAATGTAGTCTCAAAAGATACCAATTGAAGATCAATGGCGAGCTTGAGAGACATGAGAGTTCTTGGAGATTTTGTAGTGGAAGATTGTTGTCTTTCTCCGGGGACTTTATTTTCCTTACAATGAGACTATCACATGAAATAGACTTGAAAAGGTGTTAGTCTCAAAGTGTTAGATTATAGAGTAACCTCCCCCTAAAGGTGTGCATACAAGTTTTGAATACTTGTAGGAGACATGCACTTTGATTTGATATCAAGAGGGGCAAATTATCCATAATCCCAACTTTGGCACATATAAGTTAAATGATACAACTTGTAGAAATCAAAATTTTCAATTTATGCATCATTTACTATGGAGTGATATAGAAGCTATGTGCTGTGCTTAAATAAACATTTTAAGCCATGTAGGTTTGCTTAAGTATATGAATTAAAAACAAGCAATCCTACCATATGATTTACCTAGTATGCATGATTTTAAACAAAAGTACATAACAAATGTAATACTAGGCAAGAAAGGTAAACTAGATAAAAGGTAAATAGATACGCATATCTAAAAACGAAGAATACGATAAAACTAGTTACCTTAGTCATGGGTGGGAAATTTGGGTCCAAAGTTTTCACTAACCCACTTGGCAATAAACTTGATCCAATATGATGTATCCCATGATATACATCCCAAATTTCCCAAGTCTCCAAATTTCCCGTGGACCTTCGGTCCACTCACTTCCCTTTCGGGATCCAAACCTTCTTGGTGCTTTTCATGGTTGAAATTATCTCCTTTGGCACCCAGATGCATTTGGCCCCCTTTCCTTTGTTGGCTTGCTTGTTGGCCTTGATTGCTATCACCTTTCCGTTCTTTTTCTTCTTGATCAAATATGGTGTAGCATCCTTTTTGTTCACCTTTTTGATGTAGGTGTTGGAGATTTTGCTTGATGGCTTTTGCTTGAGCTTTCGCCTTTGTTTATCCCCGATCATCGCCTTGCATTGGAAAGACTTGTGGCCTTCCATGTGGCATAGTCTACAAATCACAGTTTCTCCCTCCATAGGCTTGTTCACTCCCGCAGTGGTGTTATCCTGTGAAGGTCGGATTTGTTTGGCTTTGCCTTTCTTGTCATACAAAGCCTTGCCAAGGCGAGCCACTTCTTGCTTTAATTGTTCATTTTCCTTTGCAACCTCATCCGAACATGTCTTTACAACAATATTCTCAACAACGACTTGGTTGCAGGGGTTAGAATCATCAATTAAATCAAAGCAGGAAGTAGAAGCATCTTTCTTAATTATTTCAGGTATTTCAACTAAAGATGCTGCTGGGGTGCTACCAATGTTTTCTAGCTTAGTAGTTAGCTCATTATTGTGTATGCTAAGAATTTCCATTTTCTCTAGCAAATTTTCAATAGCTTCTTGGGAGCTAGCTAACTTAGCCTTAAGTTTTTCATTCTTTTTAATAAGGCTATCATCGGTAGCAGTGGATGGAGCACTAGATTCTAATAGCTCAATTTTAGTTGATAGCTCACTATTTAAGTTTGCAAAAGTTTCAATTTTTTCTAGCAAACCTTTGTAATCATTTTGAGAGCTAACCAACTTATTTTTCAAAGTTTTAAGTTGAGCTTTTTGCTTAGTGCAAACATCCTGGAAAAATTCTACGGCTTCCGCAAGCTCATCTAGAGAGGGCTTTCCCTCACCTTCATCATTACTACTACTTTCATCACTAGAGGATGGAATGCTTTTGTTACCTCTTGCCATAAGGCATTTGTGTGATGACCGTGATGATCGTGACGAGGACCGGTGGCTGCGTGTCCTTGGAGGTTCATCTTCACTTGAAGAATCATCCCAAGTTCTAACACTTGTTAGCGCCTTGCCTTTGCTCCTCTCCTTTTTGGGTTTGGCCATATTTGGACAGTTGTCCCTGAAGTGACCCTTCTCCCCACATACGAAGCATCCTCTCTTCCTTTGCTTTTTCCTGTCAATGTTAAAGAGAAGGTCCTCGACCTGCAGGGGCACACCCATTAGATTAATCTTGCGGATCATCCCCATTACCTTTCCGACGCGTCGGATCGTTTCTTCGTCCTCGGAGGATGATGTGCATGGTTGATTATCTTCATCATCATCACTTTCTTCTTCTTCCTCTTCTTCACTTGAGGAACTTGGAGTGGGAGCCTTCTTTTTGCCCTTCCTTTCATCACATGCAAAAGCATATGGTCTTGAGGAAGTTGGCTCCTCTCCCCGACTCATTTTTCGCGACATCTCAAAGGCCGCGATTTTCCCAATCACAATGGTCGGGGTCATGTTGCTTAAGTCCTCCATGTTGTGAAGGATGGTGATGATGCTCCCATATCTTTGTTGTGGTAGCAGGGAGATAATCTTCCTCACAATGTCCGCATCACCTAGCTTATTAATGCCAATAGAATTGAGCTCATTGATAATTAGATTCAAGCGAGAATACATGTCTCTAACAAGCTCATCATCTTTCATAGCAAAAGAATTATACTCATTTAAGACTAGGCAATGTTTTTGCTCACGGACATTGGATGTGCCGTCATGGAGCTCATGCAATTTTAGCCAAATCTCATTAGCAGTTTTCAGGGTAAATACTTGATTGAAAATATCCATGTTAAGAGATTCATACAAGCAATTTTTGGCTCTAGCATTTAAATGAATTTCTTTTTCTTCACTCGTGGTGGGTTTCTCGGGATTCTTGAGGGGTTTCATCCCGTCACAAGTGACTCTCCAAACACCTAGATCAACGACCTCTAGGTAACAAGCCATTCTAGCACTATAATATGGGAAGTTAGTGCCGTCGAAGTGTGGTGGCCTATGGGTATCCATCCCTTCCTCTAAAAAGCGTCGGCTCTTTTAGCGGTGAAGCTAAAGCGTTTCAAATGAGCCAAACCGGCTTTGATACCACTTGTAGGAAACGGGTGACGCCTAAGAGGGGGGGGTGAATTAGGACTTCTAAAACTTTCGCTAAACTAGGCCACAATTAAATCCCTAGAGCAAAACCTATGCAAATAGTCAAACTAGAATGTGCAAACTAGGTTTTGTCTAAGTGTTGCTATCTCTACCGCAAAGGCTAAGTTTCAATCTACACTAGATATGTATGAATACAAGATTGAAACTTAAATGCTTAATATAAATGCGGAAACTTAAAGAGCAAAGTAGAGAAGCAAACTCTCGTGGATGACGCCGGTATTTTTACCGAGGTATCCAGAACCGTGCAAGGTCCCGACTAATCCTCGTTGGTGCCCCTACGCGAAGGGAAGCCCACGCGAGGGCCAAGCACCTCGGTCGAGTAACTCCGTAGAGAGCCGCGGGCCTTCTCCACACGCAAGTGGTGCTCCGCTTCTGGCTCCTCTCGGACGCTCCCCGCCGTCTCCACTATCGAGCTTCCGGCCGAAACGCCGCGGGCCTCGTTCCCTCCGGTACACGGTGGCGGCCGTGACACAAACGCGGTTGTCACGGTCTCGCAAGACTCTCGCCCCACTCGGTACAATTACAATGGCTCACGCAAGAGCCGAGGGGTTGTGAGGTTTATCTAAACTCACTCAACAATCTAGGGTTCACCTAGAGCAAGCGCTAAAGCGGTCTAACTAACCTAAGCACTTCGCAAAGCACCTACGCTAATCACCGAGTGATTCTATTAAGCACTTGGGTGTTTGAGCACTTGGAAATGTCTACAATATGCCTTGGTATGTTGCTTGGGCTCCCACACTTGAGAATGGCCGGTTGGGGTGGTATTTATAGCCTCCACACCCCCAACTAGCCGTTGGACAGAAAGCAGCAGCTTTCTGTCGTCGGGTGCACCGAACAGTCCGGTGCACCACCGGACACTGCACAGTAGATGTCCGGTGCACGCCACGTCAGCCGACCGTTGGCGCCTGTAGCAGTCGACCGTTGGATCCGACCGTTGCCGTCTGCCCGTTGGCACACCGGACAGTCCGGTGCACACCGGACAGTCCGGTGCTACAGCCAGAGAGCGCCTGTCTGCGGCCTCTCTGCGCAGACTGTCCGGTGCCTCACCGGACAGTCCGGTGCACACCGGACACCAATGTCCGGTGCGCCACAAGGCGCTGGCTGACAGCCCTTATCTTGGATTTCTTCGCTGATTTATTTGGGCTTCTTTGTTCTTGAGTATTGGACTCCTATGCATCTTTTTATGTCTTCTTTTGAGGTGTTGCATCCTCATTGCCTTGGTCCAATTCTCTTCGCATCCTGTGAACTACAAACACAAACACTAGAAAACTTATTAGTTCATGGATTGTGTTGTTCATCAAACACCAAAACTCAATTAGCCAAATGACACGGGGTCCATTTTCCTTACAAAATTTACTAAAAATAGCTAATAGTTTAACTATTAGCTAGGGGTGTTTGGATGTCTCAACTAATTTTAGTGGCTAACTATTAGTTTTAGTGCATTCAAACACCCCCTAATTCTACACACACAACAGATAACCATGCATGTACGGATATACAACCTAGACAATGTGTTGTGGTTTTTAAAATAGAAGACACATATGAGACACTGCATATACAACGTGACATATCTAAATGTTATGTCTTATTTAATACTTCTTCTGTTCTAAAATAGTATTTGTTTTAGAATGTTAATGGATATGGATTCATACAATATTTGATATATATATGTTTTATATATGTGTCTAGATTTATTGTCATCTATTTGAATATGGACACAAAATATGGAGCAAAAACAAACAATAAAATGGGACAGAGTGAGTAAATTCTCTAAGACGTGGCTTGTTTATGTGTATTGTATGAGTAAAGTTGTATCTTACTTAGAAAACTTAGCCAAAGGTGTGTCTTCATAAAGATATGATGTCTTTGTTTCTTTTTACGTTTATGGCATGTATAACCCAATAATTGAGGCCTCTATTGAGGGGTAAATAAGAGGCTAAATGAAAAAAAATAAAGAGACAAGCTCTTCACGATGAGTCTGTCTCTATCTCTACGTAACTCTCTATATATATTGTGTTTTAACTGCATTTGTAATTTAGAGGCTTAGGGATGTATCATACAGTTTTTTAGATATCTTTTGTACTTAGGAAATCGAGTCGAAGTCTCTGGATGGTACATGTTCTTACCTCTCTAGACATATCTTAAAATATATGGTGCACACTAATATATATTGTAGCCACGCAAAGTCGCATGCATGGCGGTGTCACTATCGCTATTCACTACGCAGCGGTGCATGTCCGATGGATCGCTGGCTGGCTATCTGACCAGTCTCGGCAAGCGAGCGGCTGACGGTGACGGATGGATCTATCGACATCGACGCACACTTGTTTAAAAACTTGTGCATGGTTCGCTTGGTGTGCATGCACGGCACAGCATGCGATGTAATGCGATTGACAGGCAAAAGGAAAGGTCGGCCAGGGCGCGCGCGCACACGTTGTCGTCTACCTACAGACTACACTACCTTTGTGCAAAGCGATCGGGCTGGTAAAGACGCGGCAGCAGCTAGGCAAGAACAAACGGCCTGATTGGTTGCCGGCAGCCTCTGCGCCTGGCTTGCACGGGTCTGCACTGTTTGAGACGCTCATATTTGGCTTTTCCACGCATACAGGCTAATCTCTACTACTTATTAAGGCTCCAAGGGTAGCCTGCCGTTCTGCCATTATGCAATCTCAACCGTCCGTTATATCGTTCTGCAATCTCAACCATTCGATCCGTCCACCACCAGCTGTGCGATCCCACGCCCGCGTGAAGCCAGAATCTGAGAAGCCCCATCCACTGCGCCCACGATCCCCATCCGTTCCGCCTCTTCTGCCTCCCCCGCACGATGTGCCAAGCACGCCGGGTAGCTGAGGTCACTGCGAGCGCCGTCAGGCACCAAAGACCAACTCCACCGTGTTCGCATCCGCACCGTGTTCGCATGCCGGGATGGGTCCGTTGGCGCACCGATCGCTACGGCTCAAATCTCTTCGCAAAGCAGACAGGATCGGGTAGCTGAGGTCATTGCGAGCGTCGTCAGGCACCGAAGACCAACTCCATCGGGCCTCCATGCGAAGGCTGCCATCTGCAAACACCTCCAGTCGTTACTTCCGTCAGCGAAGGTCGATGCAAAGAAAAGGAAGGGAATCGCATCACCAGCGTCCTCCCCATCTTCGATTCGGTCCTCGGCCATGGATCCTAGGCGTCCAAGGTGATACAGCTGTCGTCCTTGCCTTTTCCTTTTCGATTTCTATGATTCCCCCAATTGTAGGTCGAAGAAGAACCTAACTGCATGGGTTCACTGTCTATCGTTCCCAGTTTGTCTAGAAACAAGAAAATCACAATTTAATTTTGTTGCAGTGATCTTAGATGGAAATATGTGATGGTTTTCCTTACCTGATTTTTATCGTTGCTGAAGTTACGAAGAAACACAAGTACATGTGTCCATAGGATTAGGGTTAAGGGGTTTTGTATTTAAGTATTTATAAGTAAATGTCACTGATCTTCTCGTGCTAATTTTGTTGATGGTCCCCCTATTGATTAGTTGATCTATCAATAATACACTGCTAAGTGTTTTGAAGAATTGAATAACAATATGGAAACAAGTACCAGATATTGTGTGTTGCTAATTTCTTATGTCTCAGTCGTAGAGTAGGGTTTAGGTGGAGCTGGATAGTAAAGACTATTTCTTTATAATGAAATACTTGCTAAAAAGTTTTGAAAAGGCGATGTGCTGAGTACTCTCTCTGTTTTTGTAAGACCTTTTGTCTTTTGCAATCTTTGGCCTTTTGCACCTTGCGTTCCCTGGAGGGAGCAGGTGATTGGTTGGGGAAGATAGTGCTATTTTAGGGAGGTTTGGTGCATATTTGTAGAACTACTGCTCGATACATGCCATTATGGATATTTCCCCACTTTAGCATGTGTCGGTGTCCATATTATTTTTCTTTTGTGTAAAAAAGAGTAGTTCACTGATCTTATTGTGTGTCATTGTATGCAATGAGTACTCAATGCAGCTCAATGCTTCTAGGACTAAAGTTCTTCAAGCTTAGCATGATTTGGTAACAGATATGTTGGAGTCAGCAAGGAAAGATCTATTGTGAATAAGTTGAGATCACCTCACTTACAAGAAGCTTGTCAAGATAATTATTGTTCAGGTAAGCATGACATAATTTGCATTCTTCTCTACGAATATGAAGCATGAACTTGGTGCACCTACTGCAAACAATAGCTTGTTTAACTGAACGCGGGAAACAAATGTTCTCAGAAAAAACAGACTATTTTTGTTGTCATGTGTATTCCATTTTTAGCTTATTTCGTGGTTGCTATGTGTAAGGAAAATGGACCCCGGGCCTTTTGGCTAATTAAGTTTTGGTGTTTGATGAACAACACAATCCGTGAACTAATAAGTTTTCTAGTGTTTGTGTTTGTAGTTCACAGGATGCGAAGAGAATTGGACCAAGGCAATGAGGATGCAACACCTCAAAAGAAGACATAAAAAGATTCATAGAAGTCCAAGACTCAAGAACAAAGAAGCCCGAAGAAATCAGCGAAGAAAACCAAGAAAGGGCTGTCAGCCAGCGCCAGGTGGCGCACCGGACATCGGTGTCCGGTGTGCACCGGACTGTCCGGTGAGGCACCGGACAGTCTGCGCAGAGAGGCCGCAGGAAGGCGCTCTCTGGCTGTAGCACCGGACTGTCCGGTGTGCACCGGACTGTCCAGTGTGCCAACAGGCAGAAAGGCAACGGTCGGATCCAACGGTCGACTGCTACAGGCGCCAACGGTCGGCTGACGTGGCGTGCACCGGACATCTACTGTTCAGTGTCCGGTGGTGCACCGGACTGTCCGGTGCACCCGACGACAGAAAGCTGCTGCTTTCTGTCCAACGGCTAGTTGGGGGTGTGGAGGCTATAAATACCACCCCAACCGGCCATTCTCAAGTGTGAGAGCCCAAGCAACATACCACGGCATATATTGCACATTTCCAAGAGCTCAAACACCCAAGTGCTTAATATAATCACTCGGTGATTAGCGTAGGTGCTTTGCGAAGTGCTTAGGTTAGTTAGACCGCTTTAGCGCTTGCTCTAGGTGAATCCTAGTTAGTTGAGTGAGTTTAGATAAACCTCACAACCCCTCGGCTCTTGCGTGAGTCGTTGTAATCGTACCGAGTGGGGCGAGAGTCTTGCGAGACCGTGACAACCGCGGTTGTGTCACGGCTGCCACCGTGTACCGGAGGGAACGAGGCCCGCGGCATTTCGGCCGGAAGCTCGATAGTGGAGACGGCGGGGAGCGTCCGAGAGGAGCCGGAAGCGGAGCACCACTTGCGCGTGGAGAAGGCCCACGGCTCTCTACGGAGTTACTCGACCGTGGTGCTTGGCCCTCGCGTGGGCTTCCCTTTGCGTAGGGGCACCAACGAGGATTAGTCGGGACCTTGCGCGGTTCCGGATACCTCGGTAAAAATACCGGCGTCATCCACGAGAGTTTGCTTCTCTACTTAGCTCTTTACATTCCGCATTTATATTAAGCATTTAAGTTTCAATCTTGGAGTCATACTTATTCAGTGTAGATTGAAACTTAGCCTTTTGCGGTAGAGATAGCAACACTTAGATAAAACCTAGTTTGCACATTCTAGTTTGATTATTTGCTTAGGTTTTGCTCTAGGGATTTAATTGTGGCCTAGTTTAGTAAAAGTTTTAGAAGTCCTAATTCACCCCCCCTCTTAGGCGTCACCCGTTTCCTACAAGTGGTATCAGAGCCGGTTTGGCTCATTTGAAACGTTTTAGCTTCACCGCTAAAAGAGCCGACACTTTTTAGAGGAAGGGATGGATACCCATAGGCCACCACACTTTGACGGCACTAACTTCCCATATTATAGTGCTAGAATGGCTTGTTATCTAGAGGCCGTTGATCTAGGTGTTTGGAGAGTCACTCGTGACGGGATGAAACCCCTCAAGAATCCTGAGAAACCCACCACGAGTGAGGAAAAAGAAATCCATTTAAATGCTAGAGCCAAAAATTGCTTGTATGAATCTCTTAGCATGGATATTTTCAACCAAGTATTTACCTTGAAAACTGCTAATGAGATTTGGCTAAAATTGCATGAGCTCCATGACGGCACATCAAATGTCCGTGAGCAAAAACATTGCCTAGTCTTAAATGAGTATAATTCTTTTGCTATGAAAGATGATGAGCTTGTTAGAGACATGTATTCTCGCTTGAATCTAATAATCAATGAGCTCAACTCTATTGGCATTAATAAGCTAGGTGATGCGGACATTGTGAGGAAGATTATCTCCCTGCTACCACAACAAAAATATGGAAGCATCATCACCATCCTTCACAACATGGAGGACTTGAGCAACATGACCCCGACTATTGTGATTGGGAAAATCGCGGCCTTTGAGATGTCGCGAAAAATGTGTCGGGGAGAGGAGCCAACTTCCTCAAGGCCATATGCTTTTGCATGTGATGAAAGGAAGGGCAAAAAGAAGGCTCCCACTCCAAGTTCCTCAAGTGAAGAAGAGGAAGAAGAAGAAAGTGATGATGATGAAGATAATCAACCATGCTCATCATCCTCTGAGGACGAAGAAACAATCCGACGGGTCGGAAAGGTAATGGGGATGATCCGCAAGATTAATCTAATGGGTGTGCCCTTGCAGGTCGAAGATCTTCTCTTTAACATTGACAGGAAAAAGCAAAGGAAAAGAGGATGCTTCGCATGTGGGGAGAAGGGCCACTTCAGGGACAACTGTCCAACTATGGCCGAACCTAAAAAGGAGAGGAGCAAAGGCAAGGCGCTAACAAGTGTTAGAACTTGGGATGATTCTTCAAGTGAAGATGAACCTCCAAGGACGCGCAGTCACCGATCCTCATCACGCTCATCACGGTCATCACACAAATGCCTTATGGCAAGAGGTAACAAAAGCATTCCATCCTCTAGTGATGAAAGTAGTAGTGATGATGAAGGCGAGGGAAAGGCCTCTCTAGATGAGCTTGCGGAAGCCGTAGAATTCTTCCAGGATGTTTGCACTAAGCAAAAAGCTCAACTTAAAACCTTGAAAAGTAAGTTGATTAGCTCCCAAAATGATTACAAAGGTTTGCTAGAAAAATTTGAAACTTTTGCAAACTCAAATAGTGAGCTGTCAACTAAAATTGAGCTATTAGAGTCTAGTGCTCCATCCATTGCTACTGATGATGGCCTTATTAAAAAGAATGAAAAACTTAAGGCTAAGTTAGCTAGCTCACAAGACACTATTGAAAATTTGCTAGAGAAAATGGAAATTCTTAGCATACACAATAATGAGCTAACTACTAAGCTAGAAAACATTGGTAGCACCCCAGCAGCATCTTTAGTTGAAATACCTGAAATAATTAAGAAAGATGCTTCTACTTCCTGCTTTGATTTAATTGATGATTCTAACCCCTGCAACCAAGTCGTTGTTGAGAATATTGTTGTAGAGACATGTTCTGATGAGGTTGCAAAGGAAAATGAACAATTAAAGCAAGAAGTGGCTCGTCTTGGCAAGGCTTTGTATGACAAGAAAGGCAAAGCCAAACAAATCCGACCTCCACAGGATAACACCACTGCGGGAGTGAACAAGCCTGTAGAGGGAGAAACTGTGATTTGTAGGCTATGCCACAAGGAAGGCCACAAGTCTTTCCAATGCAAGGCGATGACCGGGGAAAAACAAAGGCAAAAGCTCAAGCAAAAGCCATCAAGCAAAATCTCCAACACCTACATCAAAAAGGTGAACAAAAAGGATGCTACACCATATTTGATCAAGAAGAAAAAGAACGGAAAGGTGATAGCAATCAAGGCTAACAAGCAAGCCAACAAAGGAAAGGGGGCCAAACGCATCTGGGTGCCAAAGGAGATAATTTCAACCATGAAAAGCACCAAGAAGGTTTGGATCCCGAAAGGGAAGTGAGTGGACCGAAGGTCCTCGGGAAATTTGGAGACTTGGCAAAGTTGGGATGTATATCATGGGATACATCATATTGGATCAAGTTTAGTGCCAAGTGGGTTAGTGAAAACTTTGGACCCAAATTTCCCACCCATGACTAAGGTAACTAGTTTTATTGTATTCATTATTTTTACAATTGGTACCTATTTATCTTTTATCTAGTTTACCTTTCTTGCCTAGTATTACATTTGTTATGTACTTTTGTTCAAAATCATGCATACTAGGTAAATCATATGGTAGGATTGCTTGTTCTTAATTCATACTCTTAAGCAAACCTACATGGCTTAAAATGTTTATTTAAGCATGGCACATAGCTTTTACATCACTCCATAGTAAATGATGCATCAATTGAAATTTTTTGATTTCTACAAGTGTATCATTTAACTTATATGTGCCAAAGTTAGGATTATGGATAATTTGCCCCTCTTGATATCAAATCAAAGTGCATGTCTCCTACAAGTATTCAAAACTTGTATGCACACCTTTAGGGGGAGGTTACTCTATAATCTAACACTTTGAGACTAACACCTTTTCAAGTCTATTTTATGTGATAGTCTCGTTGTAAGGAAAATGAAGTCCCCGGAGAAAGACAACAATCTTCCACTGCAAAATCTCCAAGAACTCTCATGTCTCTCAAGCTCGCCATTGATCTTCAATTGGTATCTCTTGAGACTACATTCAGTATCATTTATATGTCTTCTCCAATATTTGATTAGACTATATTTCATATCATATGCTTCCTTGTTGCTAAAAATGCATAAGTGGTTAACTCATATTCTGTTACCTATGCATAAGGGAAGTTAGTCTTTTCAAATCATGTCTTGCACCTCTAATTTTCACATGCTTTTTCCTAAGTAGAGGATCTCTGTCAGGGGGAGTATTTCTTCATCTCGAAAGGGGGGAAAAACTCTTTCCAAAGGAGAATACTCATTTAGGGGGAGTAATTTTTTGAGAAACTCCTACTCATGGTATCTTTCATGATCTACAAGTGGTATCTTTCATGGCTTAATTTAATATCCTTCTAGTGATATCATTTGTTGAGGGCAAGCTTTTACTTCCTACATGCTTTTAATGTCTTCCTTTTCGGTGGTTGATGCCAAAGGGGGAGAAGTTTAGGGACCAAAGCAATGAAAACTATATCAAACACCAAACACCACCAATTTAAAATTTTATATCTACAAATGGTTTTTCAAGTGGTTTTGGTTGTTTGGTCCAAAAATAGGAAGTAAGTGAATTATGGAGTTAGGAGGAGGCTTAAGTCCATAATATCACATTGAGGGACAATCATGCATCTTAGCAAGTAGATTGCACATTTTCATTCAAATACTTGTATTATTTGCTTGCTTTAGTTGTGTTGTCATCAATCACCAAAAAGGGGGAGATTGTAAGGAAAATGGACCCCGGGCCTTTTGGCTAATTAAGTTTTGGTGTTTGATGAACAACACAATCCGTGAACTAATAAGTTTTCTAGTGTTTGTGTTTGTAGTTCACAGGATGCGAAGAGAATTGGACCAAGGCAATGAGGATGCAACACCTCAAAAGAAGACATAAAAAGATTCATAGAAGTCCAAGACTCAAGAACAAAGAAGCCCGAAGAAATCAGCGAAGAAAACCAAGAAAGGGCTGTCAGCCAGCGCCAGGTGGCGCACCGGACATCGGTGTCCGGTGTGCACCGGACTGTCCGGTGAGGCACCGGACAGTCTGCGCAGAGAGGCCGCAGGAAGGCGCTCTCTGGCTGTAGCACCGGACTGTCCGGTGTGCACCGGACTGTCCGGTGTGCCAACGGGCAGAAAGGCAACGGTCGGATCCAACGGTCGACTGCTACAGGCGCCAACGGTCAGCTGACGTGGCGTGCACCGGACATCTACTGTTCAGTGTCCGGTGGTGCACCGGACTGTCCGGTGCACCCGACGACAGAAAGCTGCTGCTTTCTGTCCAACGGCTAGTTGGGGGTGTGGAGGCTATAAATACCACCCCAACCGGCCATTCTCAAGTGTGAGAGCCCAAGCAACATACCACGGCATATATTGCACATTTCCAAGAGCTCAAACACCCAAGTGCTTAATATAATCACTCGGTGATTAGCGTAGGTGCTTTGCGAAGTGCTTAGGTTAGTTAGACCGCTTTAGCGCTTGCTCTAGGTGAATCCTAGTTAGTTGAGTGAGTTTAGATAAACCTCACAACCCCTCGGCTCTTGCGTGAGTCGTTGTAATCGTACCGAGTGGGGCGAGAGTCTTGCGAGACCGTGACAACCGCGGTTGTGTCACGGCCGCCACCGTGTACCGGAGGGAACGAGGCCCGCGGCGTTTCGGCCGGAAGCTCGATAGTGGAGACGGCGGGGAGCGTCCGAGAGGAGCCGGAAGCGGAGCACCACTTGCGCGTGGAGAAGGCCCGCGGCTCTCTACGGAGTTACTCGACCGTGGTGCTTGGCCCTCGCGTGGGCTTCCCTTTGCGTAGGGGCACCAACGAGGATTAGTCGGGACCTTGCGCGGTTCCGGATACCTCGGTAAAAATACCGGCGTCATCCACGAGAGTTTGCTTCTCTACTTAGCTCTTTACATTCCGCATTTATATTAAGCATTTAAGTTTCAATCTTGGAGTCATACTTATTCAGTGTAGATTGAAACTTAGCCTTTTGCGGTAGAGATAGCAACACTTAGATAAAACCTAGTTTGCACATTCTAGTTTGATTATTTGCTTAGGTTTTGCTCTAGGGATTTAATTGTGGCCTTGTTTAGTAAAAGTTTTAGAAGTCCTAATTCACCCCCCCCCTCTTAGGCGTCACCCGTTTCCTACACTATGGACTGGTGGTCTGTTAGAGTTCTTATTGTTGGAGACAATCAATCAGAAAAAGCTGCATATAGCTGAAAATTGGTTATTTTGGCTGGACATTTCAAATGATATAAGAAAATCCAATTTTTTAATTTTTGGGATGACGAACGATCAATTTATATAATCGATATGAAAAAGTTGTAGAACACAAACCCTGGTAAATTGGTTGTTTAATTTTTGTAGTCATTGAGGTTACAAAATCAGTAATGTAGTGTGTAGCATTTTTTTATTTCGGGACATATGAATTATGTTTTCCCATGTGAATAAAACAAAAAAATGCAAAATACAAAATCTGGTAATATTGTACATATAGAGGAAAGATGATGGAATTTAGAGTACATTGCTGTAGATGGAGAAGATATAGAGGATATAATCTTTTAGAGTATGCTGTAAAGGACAAAGAATATTCCTTTAGGCGATGTAATTTAGAGGATGTTGTTGGAGATAGCGTTATTCTCCATGCTACGCATCCGCCACCTCCGCCCACCCGCCCGCATCGCTCGGGATGCCCAACCCACATGCCTCGCGCCCCCAACAGCCTCCACAACCCCGCGAAGCTCTCCATGAAACGATATAAAACAACTTTATACACCTCTCCCTTATGCTGCCATATCAATCTAGCAGTTTATTTCGTCTAATTGTTCCACATGGCATAAATTTGTTTCTTTGTATTGTTTGAGTGCACATATGCAACTGTCTGCAAATAACAGATCTACATTATAATCTTGTTGTTTACTTCCGGTTGCAATCACAGTCGAAATTAGACGCCTGGGAGCGAGTGTGGTGCTAGGAAAAGGCGCAAAGCTGCCTGGGACGCAACCAAATAGACCCTAATTGTCGGTCCCAATGTCTAAAAACATTTTTTGGATGGTTGGTCATTGAAGTATGATCTAACGATGCACACTTTATCTGCACTCCATATAGTAGATTTGTTGCTAAAGCTAACTGTCATGTGAAGACTGATGCTACCAAGTGCCATTCCACTCCCTGTTGTGATAAATTGGAGGTTCAGCCTGCATATTGTAAAGCTTAATTAGAGCAATCCATAGTTACTCAACCCTCCTTATCATGCTGGCTTGGATCTGATTGTTGTGCCAACTTGAAACTTAGCACAAAAAATAAATTGGCGAAATGATACAAATTTACATCCAACTATATGCCAATAAAGCCATCAGAGTTTTGTTGTTCTGTGGTGACCTTTATCTTGGTTACTAACTTACTACTGTATGGTGGATTCTTTATATGAGAAGTTTGCTTGTTAATGTGGAGGTTTGAAAAATCGATTTTTTGCAGTATATTTGATCTACAACACTATAGGACTGAAAACTGTCAAGCAAGTAATTTGCTTGCTTGTGTTCACTTCTTTTTAGGAAGAGCAAAGGCAAGGAAGCTTCTTTTTATGGGTGGGATCATGCAGGTTAGCATGCTCGTGCTTTAGTTCATCTTTACTATATGTCTTCTTTGATGATGAATTGACTGAAGTGGTAATATCTTCATTGTGTTTGGGGGATGATCAGGATAGGTAATTGATGTTTTCAGTAGACCAAAATTGTCCATGCTACAAGAAGGCTTATGGGGTGTGTATTCTACAGCAGTTCACTCTTCACGAATTCAAACTGGTTTATGTTTGATGGTGATAGAGGAATCAATGGCCACCTAGCTGTGTCTTCCTTTGTCGTCCCCCAATTCTGAAGTGAATTCCTTGAACACTAAGGATAGTGATGAAGCACTAACCAGTGAAACCACAGACACCGAGTCACTGCTAGAAAGTGAATCATTTGAAAATGGTCTTGTCCAGGAGGCCAAGGAACTAGCAGAAGTCGCTAACGAAAATGATGCCACGGACGGTGAGAAAATGATAACACAAGTAAAATACAGTTGTCCTTATCTGATTCCTTCAAAAGGGTACTGAGAACAATTTTCTGACTCATTTCTATGTTTACAATAATTTAATATCATGTTATTTATTTCTATTTGTTTTCAGTAGTAGGAGCAAAGGCTATCTGTTGTTTTACTATTATTGTCGATATTGGCCTTTGATGACACAATGGTTTCAAAAGAGGCAAACTTTTGTCTAATCTGTTGATATCTAACATGAACTAGGATGGTCTAAGGTCATTTGATGACGAGTCAGTTTTCTGGGTCAAACATTGGTCACACGTCTTTTTGTTCAATATTCCATCATTGAATTCAGGAATACTCTCACTAGATTCCAAGTATCTCTCAGAGGCAGGTGCTGGTCTCATTGCAAAGTTGTTGTTTTCATTGAACTCCAAGTGTGAATTTTATGTGAATTAACTACATCAGTAACCAATGTAGATGACTAAAATGATGCCGCATACAAGGACAGATCACCAGATGTCTCAGGATGGGAAGATTGGTTCTCATATGTTGGGTCGTCTTGTGGAGACCAATCAATACCATATGAGGGTTGCTATCAGTGGTAGAATGATCATCATTCTTAACCCGAACCAAATCATGGGCAGGTTTCACAAGTTCTCAGTTATCATGCTATTAAAAGGATGTCTTTTATAGTTTAAAATGTGATAGAGCCATACATTTTAGCTTAATTGCACTATGATATATCATTTGGTCAGCTATTTCTTGTTTTTAAAGGCTATCCTTTTTATGGTTTAAGCAAGTTAACCAAATCTCTACTAATCCTTAAGGATGGACGGAGGGCGTCCACACCTCACCACGCCCCCGCCCGTGATGCCCGCCGACGCGCGCATCTTCCTCCCTGCACCCCGCATGCCCCGCGCCGCGAACTGCTCCTCCCGCCCGCCCGCCCATGATGCCCGCCACCGCACGCGTCTTCCTCCTTCCTCCCTGCTAGCTCCGGCTTCCTTCCCCCACCAACGCCCACCCCCGCCAAGTCCCCCACCAACGCCGCTATAGCCCGCACCTCTCTAGACTAGGGCACCCAAACCTGAGCCGTCGTCCCCAGTCTGCCTCTCGACGCGCAGCCAAACCCAAACCCTTCCAACGGGCGACGGCGATGGCCGCCGCGACAGAGAAGACGGCTGAGGACATCCGCCGCGAGCTCCAGGAGCTCCAGCGCCAGCACCGCGAGGTACACCTTCTTCTTTGTCCGGCGCATCTCGAAGCCTCGAGTCTCCGGGCCGTCTGCCCTGACCCCCTTGTCGTCCCCTCGCAGATCACCGAGCGCCTGCGCGACCCCTGTGGCCTTCGCCGCGGCACCCCCGGCCCTGGTCCTGGACCTGGGCCCCCCCGCCCGCTCCGTGGCTTCGTGAGACCCGTGAGCTTCTCACATGCCCCCACTCATCCCTCGTTTTGTTTAATCTTAATTTATTTGCGTGCGTGCAAGACATTTTTTCAATGTTTATGATGTAGCATGTGGGTGTGGAAGTGGTGGATTAGCCTCCACAGAAGCGTCGGCTCCTATCGGCCGTAGTTAAGGTATCCTCTATTTTCTTTCTCTTTAATCTCGGTTATGATTGCACAGTTTGTAATGGTCTGTTTGTTGAAACCCTAAAATTATCTCGTTGCTTACCGTAACAAATGGAGGTTGATGGCTCTGAAAATAATGAAGATGACACAAAGGATGCCGATGGGGAGGGGCAAGAGGCGGGTTCAGGTGCCACTGAAGGCAGTGACAGGAGGACTTTCAACATTGGCGGGTTCAGAAGGGACGGGAGCCTGTGGATGCAGAGGAGGGTGGTGAGTACTGACTAGAGCAAAGTGTGGATGTACTGTGGGTTTTCTATTCATTGGGTTATATATGCTTTTGTGGAGCTTACCTTGTTTCGTTTGGTTATAGGACTATAATTCGCTGCCAGAGCCAGCTCCAAGGGAGCTTCCCATGAATGAGGACCCGAGTTTGGTGAGAAGGAATAAGAGGATGCTGGGGCAGCTTCTTGTCGGTACATTAGATGTAAAGTAATTCTCTACACACTGATGAATTTGTACTTCTGCAAGAATGCATATCAACCTAATGTGATAGTTAATTTCTATTTCTGCCTCTTGTATTCCTTGAAAAAAGTTGATTAGCTTTAACCTGGCCTGTCGGCCAGTATTAGCAAACCTGCCAGCTGGACATCAACTTAACAAAATACTAAATCCATTTAGTATCTTGTTCCCACAATGTAATATTTATGCCTACGAGTTTGATATGCACTTATTCCAATCTAAGGAGCTCTGCATTGACATGTTGCTACCTAGCATTATTTTATATAGCATAGCTCACCCAATTTCCAGGATTTCCTATCTTTCGATGATGGGTGTGTCAGTGCCATTGCTTGCACAACTGTGTGGTGTGACTATTTGTGAAATTTTGCTTACCTTATTTTACTCGTCCTTGCAATGCAAAAATCCCAACAAGAGGATAAAAAGCTATCCAACTCTGAGGCTTTTCTGCGCAGATCAGAGACTCAGCGAAAGGTTTGATCACTTTTTCCATCAAAGTTAATGACTGGTATTCAGTAGGGGTTACTTTTATGATGTAATAAGTGCTTTTGTATTGTGATTTTCATATGTGCATAATCTATGATAACATGTTTGGTGTTCCTATGGGCACAGCTTCTTGTGAAATTGTGTACAGACTACAGAGTGCATCTAGCATTTGTTTCTAAATAAACAAAAACGATTTATAACACATATAGTATCTACAGGACTGCCATTTTTTATGTTGAAATTTATTCGTGCTAAGAAGGAACTTGTTAAAAAATGAGACCTTGATATTTCGCATGCTCTCATACTAGGGTATACTTAGGATAATGCATCATGGAAACAATCTTTAGTAATTGTGATTGATAGCACACAGTCATATGCTCTTTATATTTCCAAGGAATTCTGTGTTCTCTTTAAGTTATCACATCTAACATATGTAACTTGATGTTATAGATTCAATCACTAAAATTCATTTAAACATATCATGGATACTAAAATAATTGATTCGTTTTAGGCTGAGCAAAAGGTTCGTGAAGAAAGTGAAAGGCTGCGACAACAGGAACGTGAGCAAATTGCAGAGAAGCGTAAGTGTGATATGGTAAGTTCACGGCTTGTTTTCATCTGTTACAACTACATATTTCAATTGATATATTTACTTTGCAATCATACAATCTTTGATGCTCTTTTTTAGATGCTCCACGCTCGTGTAGCTGCTAAGGCAGAAGAAAAGAGTATGGAGCTGTTGTACATTCACTGGACTGAGCATCATAAAAGGCTGTCCAATTTCTTAAGGTAACTTTGCTGCTTTGCGTCAATATTCACTTTATCTTATAATTGTTGTAAGCATACTATAATTGTTACCATGATTTGGTCGTTTTTTTGTCGTCAGACGTTTATTGCCAGCAGGTTATGTTCTTCACTACCCCGTGTAGCTGCCACTGTTGCTAGCGCATCCATCGTTAACCCATGTGTGGGAATGCACAATTTGACAGCTATCATCACCCATCAGATACTCGGATGGCAATATCCTTTATGTTAGCACCTGCCTCCCACATCGTCTTACTTTATTTCCTGTCTCCGAATAAATAGATTTTTAACCTAAGAATTTATTTATAAATAAATTAATCTCGTATTTAATACGTATCTCATCTTTCAACCTATTGTTAAATTTCTGCATTTGGACGTGTACTAAATACTATAATTAATGTTACTAAAATAATCATCAATCGTTGTTCTAATTAATAAAGGGTAGTATGATCTTTTCTCTTTCACACTAACCTGCCTTAAGTTTGCTAAAAAAATCTTATTCTAATACAGAAAATGTGTTATTCAGTTGTTTAAGTGAGTATGCAGTATATATATCGTACATGAATGCTGGATGTATGGTTATCAGTGGTGACTCATACACCGTTTATGCCCATTCTAAAATTATATGCCATCAATTTGCAATGTTTTGCCCTACAGAGGTGGACTACACAATCAGCAAAAAGAACATGACATTCCAAGTAAATCCATTCGTTTCAATCAAATTATAAGATGTTTTAGTTTTTTAGATATATTGTTGCCCAAGGACTACTGCAGAATTGGAGGCACATGTAGCTGATACATCTCTTGTGTCTGCTGATGCACCTCGTGTGCTTGCTGATACTGTACTGGATATATCTGGTGGGGAGCGTGCTTTTATTGAGGCAGATGAAGCAAAGGAACTGCTTAGTCCACTTACGAAACCAGGGAATTCATATAAAAGAATTTGCTTTAGCAACAGGAGCTTTGGTATTGGTGCTGCTAATGTTGCTGGTCCAATTCTTGATTCAGTTAAGAATCAGCTCACAGAGGTTGACATATCAGATTTTGTGGCAGGAAGGCCTGAGGATGAAGCCCTTGATGTGATGCGCATATTCTCCAAAGCATTAGAGGGTTCTGTCCTGAGATATCTGAACATCTCTGACAATGCTTTGGGTGAGAAGGGTGTCAGGGCATTCAGTGAGCTCCTGAAATCACAGGAATCCCTGGAAGAACTATATGTGATGAATGATGGCATATCAGAGGAAGCTGCGAAAGCTCTATCTGAGCTTATTCCTGCAACTGAAGCTTAAGGTTCTCCACTTCCACAACAACATGACGGGAGATGAAGGTGCTATGTATATTGCTGAGATGGTTAAGCGTTCTCCGAATGTAGAGAGTTTCAGGTGCTCAGCAACAAGGATAGGATCTAATGGTGGAGTCGCATTGTCTGAGGCATTAGGGACATGCACTCGCCTGAAGAAACTTGATCTCAGGGACAACTTGTTTGGTGTTGATGCAGGGTTAGCTCTCAGCAAAACCCTTCCAAAGCTTCCTGATCTTGTTGAGCTTTATCTCAGTGATCTCAATCTTGAAAACAAGGGTACTATAGCAATTGCCAAAGCCCTCGAACAGTCAGCACCGCAGTTGGAGGTCCTTGAAATTGCTGGAAATGAAATAAATGCCAAAGCAGCCCCAGATTTGGCCAAGTGCCTAGCGGCAATGCAGTGTTAAGTTATGCCTACTGCAGATTGGTTTGATGTAATACATGCTGCAGATACTGTTGAAGATGCTACCAAAATATTACAATCATGTCAGAGCTTATGATAATACACTCATTACAAAAAAATTTGGCGTCCACAGGATTACTCTGAAAGGCGGAAGAAAGGTGCAGAATCACATCATTGTTGCATTACTCTTATTTAGTATATAAATGCATGTCATATGCGATAGTTTTTTTTCTAATTTTGTACAGGTTCGCTTTGTTGTGATGGGAAATATGTTTTGCACTGAGCTGCGAATTCCTCGTAAGTATGACTTAAAGGGTTCTACACAAGGCCGATCAACCAAAAAGCAAAATATAAATGAGAACGCAACACTGAAGGACCTTGACCTATCATATGTTTTTCATGTCGATAAACCATGGCGGGACACACTTTTCAGGTAAGCTGATGATCAGTTGCTCCCTTTGTTTTTCTAACGCCTTAATAGTCTTTTGGTAGTATATACTTGTACTTCTACTAGGTTCACTGTCTGACCCTTTTTTACAGAAAACGTCTGACATTATTTATTTAATCACAAGTGCTCTCACAGTAAAAATACAAGAAAAATAAAAGTAATAATAAATACAAACTGTAGAAAGTAAGGTACTTATGATAGATTTCTACTGTAGAAATGATCATAGTGGGTTAATGATTATTGTTTCTTCTAATGTTCTTTTATCACACAAGAGGAGCATACCCGTGAGGTGAACAACAGTTAGTTTGATAGGGAAGTTATGAAGGCACTGTCATCAAGTGACCCTCCACTTCTGACTCAAACAGAATCAGATGAAGAGTTAACTGGTGATGACTATGCATGGTTAGTATATTTTTTTGGATGCATTTGTCATAACATACACACACCGATCAACATGTTTAGTCCTTGCTTGAAGAAAGAGATCTTTTCCTTTGAGAAGTACAATCCTCAGATATGTCGTTTTCATTCATTCAAGTCTTTTAAGCCTAACTTCACTAAATGACACAACATATTTGTTGACACTCTAAAAGTGTTGTCTCCCTTAAAGTTAGTTAAAAATGCTCAAATAATCTGTTAGAAAAGGTGAAAGCCCATTTTTTCCTTAGCCTGTTGCTTCTTGTTTTTCTACTGAATCTTTCATATTGTAGACTCATAAAATCATCTTATGCAAATTCTTTAGCTTGAGAAGGACCTTAAGGAACAACAGGTTGTGCATGGTGAGGTGGAAAACACTTTAGGGCCTGGTTTTATCAACTTGGCATTAGAGAATCCAATACCAAAGGTAATTGTTTTTCATCGAATAACTATTGTTAGTCTGCACTTGCCCCAAATTTTTATTACTCATCATAGGATTGGAGAACTATTCATATGATTGGAGCTGAAAGCAATCTACTTGATATTGTCTCTAATTCTGTTGCCACATCTATAACTTAATCCCTTTTGTGCTAATTCATGCCTTGACATAGCTGAAATTTTGGCCACTGTTTTTAGATATACCTTTTGTGCAGTTAAACGCATCGACCTCACTGTTTTTAGTTATACCTTTTGTGCAATTGAACACATCAACATTTTGTGCAGTAATTCTAATTTTAGTCTGTGATACAGGTAATCTGTGTTAATGGCAATGATAGTGGACCAGTCTCGTGCAGCAGTAACTCTCGCTGACCACTGCTGTCAGTTATGGACTTGCTACCAGGGCCCCATCAATTTTCGTATATTTGTGAAGATGGACGGCAGTGACCTGCATGTTGGCATGGCAAAATTGAAATGGGGGCATGCAGTGCAATGGGTGGGCTACGTAAGGTGTTGGTTGTGTGCTGACGAAATTCGGTCGAAGCCGTCCTAATCCAGAATCATTTAGGGAGATGCTGAGTTGACATGTTCGAATGACCTTTTTATAGATATAGTACGTATGTCCATGGGACTGGGAGGAACCGAGGACCCATGAGATGCATATACGTTTCTTTCAAACAATTCATCTTATGGGTTTTAAACGCAACATGATTATGTATGTTAACATTAGACAAGCCAATTCCTTCAAAAAAATGTCATACAAGGCAAGACATTTCTGGTGGCACTTGATGCGCGTCCTCATTTTAAGCATCACGGATAGAATATAACCACATGTTCTGCTTGCTAATCGATGTGTCTAATTCAAAGGGAAAGTCCTACAATGGTTGGACATTTCCTTTCTTGAATATTGTGTTTCTAGGTTTGTTGCATGCACATATCTCTGTTATCCATATTCTCATAGCTCTAGCCTTTGCCACTCTCCATGCGTCCTCATGTGAAGCCACTCGTCTGTCCCTATCGCGACCGTGTAAAGGCGGACAGATCTTCATTGTTGTTCTTGGCCTACTGCTGTAGCACTTGGACAGGCGGACGAACCTTCACTACTGCAGACACTGACTTTAACGATCGTGAGTTGAAAACTTGTGCTCTCACCGTGCCCGTTGTCTTAGCCTAAGCCTGTTGAAGGCTCGCAATTTATGTTCCGTGGCATCGCACGGGCACGTACCTAGTGAGTGTAAAAAAGCCTTGCCTGCAGCCGCGTGTACAGGCTCCAACACTGTTGTGCAACCAATCAATCAAAGACACAAATACAGTTAACGCATGCAGGAATCCTGGGCGCTAGAGGCTGGGTAACCAATCACGCAGAAAATAAACAAATAAATGGAGAGATGTGTTTATAAAGATCATGACCGCGTGGATCGAGCTTTCGTTACCGCGTTGCACACGCATCATCAGCTCCTAATGTTGACACGAACGACGGCGGCGGCGACGGGATCAAAAGCGACAGAAGTGGGAGGAGGTGTTGTTTAATTGTTATCAACTTAGTGACTTACCATGCCCGCCCGCACAAACCACGACTCGACATGGGGACCCTCGTGATCGAGCCATACTGAATCCACATATATAGATGTCTAAACGGTACGACCATCCGCTTGCCCGAAACTCGACACGATTTTGATCCGGTACCAACCCGACTTGACCCGCTCTCTACCGTGCCCGGGCCGTGTTTGGGTCACCCCCTCGGCACGCCGTGTTTGGCACGGCCCGGCCCGTTTAAACGGTCGGCACGGCCGCGACCCGTGAAGCTATGGGAGGCAAAAATACACGACCAGGGCCGGGCCGGTATAATTGAAGGCCCTGTACCGATTTTTTTTTCTTTTTTTCTTTGTTAAGAATAGATGGTACAGATTAATCTTATTTATTAACAGTGATTGAATTATTAATGTAGGAAATGGCTTAATAACGGTAACGAATGATCTTAACGTTTGGATGTTATGCCAGCATGTGCTAGCTGCACTTCGCCATATAGCCAAAATGAGTTGCATGAGAGATTGGTACTCGCTTGTTACGACAAACACTATGTTTTATTCTTATCGAGCTGATTTAGCTAGACTTTCTAATCATTACTAAAATTTGTATTGATTAAATTATCACTAACTATTATTTTAGGGGCCCTTGGGAGGGAGGGGGCCATGTTCTTGTGCACTGGTGGCACATGCCTCCCGCCCGGGCCTGTACGCGTGTTGGAACTTGCTATCAACCTCAAGAAAGCCAACAGGGGTGAACAGTGTGGACAGCAGGGTTACGCGTGTGATGGCAAATAGCTCTCTTATCCAGGCCTCTCACGGGCACTGTGCGGGGGTATTTATAGGTACCTGAACGCCCAGCGCCCTGTGTTAAGGACGCATGTGCCCTCAGCTACCTAGGTTATCCCCAGAATATTCCCATAAAGCAGGGTTACAGACTGTAATTACAGGGATGCCTTTACAAATTAGGCCCATAACACGCGGCGGCCACGTAGGGCCCGTTATAATGGGCCGGATCGCACGTGGGCCTCTGAGCTGGACGAGGCCGCACTGTGGGATGCCTTCGTCGCCGGTCTTCGTCTGGTGCCGATCGAAGCAAAGGGTGTCCCTGCCTGCTGTCTCTGTCAGAGCAGCGGCTAAGCAGCGGAGACTTCGAGCGAAGGGTGGCGATTCTGCCTTCGCTCCAACATCTGCCCTCCGAGGGACCAGTTCGACAAAGTCACTTGGTGCCGAAGACGTCGCTAGATGGCGGAGACGCTGCCCTCGCTCGAAGTGGTTCCGCGGGGGTTTTTGATGTGACCGTTGATTGACCACGTACTGTTGGATTGCGGGTTTCCCGAAGCGCCGCGCTCTGTTGGATTGCGGGTTTCCCGAAGAGCCGCGCCCTGCCTATAAAAGGGGGCGGGGGCCGGCGCTTTTTGAAGTTTACTTTCCGCGCTCCGCGAAAACCCTAGCCGCCCGCCGTCTTGCTACCTGTCTGCCCGCCGTGCTCTTGTTCGCCGGAGATCTGGCGCGAGTGAAGCAGACTGCCCGCCGCCGCCGACGGTACGTAGCGATGCCGTCTTCCTCTTCTTCCGCTGCTGCTACGCCGCCGGCCGGTTCCTCGCCGCCGGCCGCCGCCTCGTCGGAGGAGACGCTGAGCAGTTTGATGCCGGAGGAGTTGCGCGCCGGCGATTCTGTTGATTTCGGCGTGTCGCGAATGTCGTCGGCCCGCGTGGAGGATATGCAGCGGTTGGGCTACTTTGGCGGCGGAGTTGCCCGTGCCCCGGGGACGGAGAAAGTCCCTGAGCCGGAGGGCGAGTTGGTTGTTTTCGAGGCGTTTTTCGCCGCTGGCCTCCGCTTGCCTGCGCATCGGTTTGTTGGCGAAGTCCTGCGCAGGTTCAACGTGCAAATACATCAGCTGACGCCGAATGCCGTGGTGGCCCTGTCGAAGTATGTCTGGGCGACAACTTCGTACGGCGGACAGCCATCGGTCGAAGTTTTTGCGAAGCATTATTGTTTGCACTGGCAGAAGAGGATGATCGGGGACGAAGTTGCTCAGTTTGGGTCCTGCACGTTCACGCCGAAGACCGGGAAGACCACGATGCCAGTAGTCGAGTTGGTCCCTTGCGCCCGCAATAAGTGGGGCAACTGGAATGAATTTTGGTTTTACGTTGCTGAGGGTACCGTTGAAGGCCACGAGGGACTTCCCGTGTCCGAGATGTGCTCTCATTTTTACTCGGCGTACCCGCCCTTTGAAGTGGCGGAGGATGATGTGGACGAAGGGGCCCTTCGGTGTGCTGCCGGCCGGAGCAGTGGGCGCGACTTGGTTGAAGAGTTTGTGGCGTACGGGGTATGGCCCATGGCGCATGGTTGGGCGTTGGGCGAAGTATGCCCTCGCCAGATGCCTTTCCGTGGTGGAGAGATGGTGCGGAGTCCCGCCTTCGCGCTAAGTCTGCGAAACCGTGATCCGGCCGCCTTTGTGCGTGAAGCTGAGGATGAGGCGGTGCGGCTTGTTGGGCGTTATGTGCCGAGGACCGAGGGCCAGCGCAGCTGGGAGATCCGCGGGTCGAATGACCGTTTGAATAGGGTCTTCGAATTGAACCAACTGCCATATGACGGCTATCCTGGTCAAGACGACGCGGACCGCCGGGGGAAGAAACCGGTGGTGGAGACTAAAGACGACCTGCGCCGGCGGCTGCCCCATCCTCTAAGAAGAGGAAACTAGGTACTGCCATGGGAGGACTTGGGGTTTCCGATGGGTTTGCTAGAGAGTTGATGAGGACATGCGCGGCCCCGGGGGAAAGGATGTCTTCGCCCGAGCTCCGGGAGTCTTTGGCTCGGATGCTCAAGGTTACCGGGGGTTGCTGGCCTAGGAATGTTCCTATCCCCCGCGCGGCCAGCGGGGACGTTTTTACATCTCGCATGGTTCGGAAATAGAGAGTTTTTTTCTTACGGGCGGAATATTGCTGTTGTTGTGTCGGCAGTGATGGACAAGGATCGCCAGGGGGCTGCACAAAAGCGGCAGGCGGCTATCAGGATTGTTGAAGCCAGGCCAAAGAGGCAAAAGCGGGGGTCGGCGAAGGCTGAGGCCCCCGGCGGAGGCAAGCCGCCGCTGGCGGCGAAGTCAGGTGTCCCTGCGTCTAGCAACGCGCCGGAGGCAGCGGCGGGCGCCGGGGGCTCCAAACCCAGCAGGGTGGCGGAGGCCACGAAGGCGGCCCGAGCGTTGCCGTCGGCGGGCAAGCGTGTCGCCGACTTCGCCACCGACATTTGTGTGGAGGACTATCTTGGTGGTAAGTCGCTGGGTTTTTTTTTGTTGTTTTTTTTAATTTCGTTGGTGCGTTGCAGGGTCGGACGAGGGCCAGCTTGCTACAGTTGCGCCTGCCGCGGCGATCGCGACGGCAGCCATAGTGCCGAAGGCGAGGGGCGAGGCTCTTGGCACCGGAGGCGAGGTGTCGGCCCTCGCGGTTGTCAGGGATGAGGCGGACGCAGCGACCCGCCGGCTGAAGGAGGTGACGGAGGCGCTGAGTCAGGTCCGCTGAGCTATACTCTCTCCCCCCCTTTCTTTTGGGGCAACGGCCTTACGTGTGCTCTGCAGGTGGCTGACTTCGCCCGCCATACTGCGTCGGGGGCCCTTACGGCAGCTGTGTCTGCCGAAGTCGAGAGACTTCGGACGCAACATGCTGACGCTGTCCGTGAGAAATCAGCCTCCGATAGCAAGTGCCGTAAACTGACGGACAAGGTGGCCGCGTTGGAGAGGGAGAAGGCTGACCTCCGGCGCCAACTGGCGGCGGAGAGGAGGGAGGCCAACGAGGCCATCTCCAAGGAGCAGGCTGCGCAGGCGGAGGCCAAGCTGGCGCGGGCGGAGGGCAATCTTGCCAAGGAGCTCGCCGGAGATCTGCAAGAGCGGCTCACCGCCGTGGAGAGCCGCGCGAAGGGGGCCGAGGCCGCGATGCGTGCGGAGGCCGAACGGACGCGCACGCAGCTTATGGATACATATCGTGAGCTGGGTGCGCGGACCGGTGACTTCGAGGTGCCGGACCGAGAGCCCGGGCTTCGTTGTCTGCAATGGGTGCAGGAGGAGCTGCTGGAACTCCCCGCCGTCGTGGGGGGGCTTATGTCGTACGCCTCCCTGGTCACCTGCGAGGGGGCGATGAACGCGCTCTCCCACGAAGGGTGCCGACATTTCGAGGTCTTCGACCAGGCAGATGAAGATTTTGATCGAGATATCTATAAGGTTGATGACCTCGTGGTGAAGGATTCTGCCGGGGCCCTCTACGACCGGATGTGGGGTCTGCACGGTCGCGAGGTGGTCAGGGAGCGGGCGGAGACGGCGTTGGCTCAGGTAACATTTTTGTTTGTTTGGCGTTTGTTGGATGTGGGGGGCGCGTGTGTTTGCTGAATTTTGCGTGTTTTGGCTTAGGCGTTGCGTGGCGAGTGGGTGGACGACTACGGGGCGTTGAACAGCGCGCTGCCTGGCCCGGAGCCGACCCCTGCGGAGTCCGGGGTCGCCCTGGAGCCAACCCCGGAGACTGCGGAAGACGCACCGGATGCTCCCACGTCCGCAGCGGCCGGCGAAGACCTGCCCCAAAGGTGGCCGAAGGCGCACCGGATGCCCCCGCGGCGGCTGCGCCGAGTACTGAAGATCCCGCGGCGGTGGCGGCGGAAACGACAGCGGAAGCAGCGGCGGAGCCAAAGGCGGAGGCTTCCGCGGCGCCAGGGCCTTTGCAGGTGGCGTAGTGGGTGTAATAGGGTTGGGGAATTTTGGATATGTTACTGAATTTTGGTTGCTGCGCAGGTTCAAGATTTTGGGCCTGCGCACGCAACCGCTACTACTAAATTTTTGGCGGTTTCGACCGCGGAAGGTGGTAATGAATGTGGTGGATCTGGATCTGAATTTTCTGAGTTTTTTTATGTTGCTGATTCTGGGAGCTCGGTTGAGTGGACTGAGGAGTCGTCGGAGGAGGATTTGGACTATTTCGCGGCTCTGGATGCGGCTGCGGCGGAGACCTCGCCGCACACTACGGACGCGCAAGATGTGCCAGGTCCTAGCACCGGGCGCCGACGGCGAAGGGCGGTTGCAAAGCGTAGAGTTAGCACAGAGGAAAGGTCTCGGCTTCGCGTGAGTAGGGCTGGTCGGCAGGAACTGTTGTCTTTGCCGGCCGCCGCGAGCACAGGGGAAGGGGAATTGCGAAGTCTTTTTGCGGGTGAGGAGCTTAGGATAATGTTATTTAATTATAGGGAGATGGGAATTATTCCTAAGGTTGAGCCGATGTAGAGTGTGGCGCCCTCGCGGGTACGATGTGTAAAGGCTTGTACGATGAAGTTGTGTGCCCTCGCTTGCCTGTGCCTGCGGAGGCGTTGTGTACTTTGTCTGTTTTGTTATGCTGTGCTGGTGTGATTATAGTCGATTTTAGCGCGGACGGTTTGATGCTGTCGTTTCTGCTTTTGTTGTACTAGTTCGGCTGCGCCTTTAAGCGGCTTCTGCGTGGATAGTCTTCGCGATAGACTTCGTGTTTGTTCGCACTTGTTGTGCTAGTCCGGCTGCACCCTTAGGCGACTTCTGCGCGGATAGTCTTCGCGATAGACTTCGTGTTTGTTCGCACTTGTTGTGCTAGTCCGGCTGCACCCTTAGGCGACTTCTGCGCGGATAGTCTTCGTGATAGACTTCGTGTTTGTTCGCACTTGTTGTGCTAGTCTGGCTGCACCCTTAGGCGACTTCTGCGCGGATTTATCGCACGCGAGGGTGGCTAGCGCTTAGCCTCGCGGTGACCTCGAATTGGTCGAATGTCAAAGACCGTCGTCGCGGTCTTTTTTCGACGCATGTTTTTGCGGGGGATTTTTCACACATATATTACATGGCTCCGCCTCGTTAAAAACCTCACCCCCCGGGAGGAAAAGAGTGTGGGTCGGTACAAGATTGTTTTTGACGAATTACAAGGGCAGAATCAGCCCCGATGAGTCAAACAAAAAATTTGCGAAGGTTGTCGATGTTCCAGGAGTGCTCCAGGTCCTCGCCGTTCGGCGTTGTGAGCCTGTAGGCGCTGGGGGAAGCTTTTGTCTTGACTATAAAGGGGCCCTCCTACTTGGGCTCCAGTTTGCCCCTGGACTCCGTCCGAGCTGTTCGGACGAGTACGAGGTCCCCTTCGCTGAACTCCCTCGGGATGACTGCGTGGTCGCGCCATGCTTTGGTCTGGGCTTGGTATTTGTTTAGGGCCTGTAGGGCGAAGACCCGGTCTCCGTCAATGAGATCTTTTGAAGTTGGCTCGTCCACGTCGGGGACGGCTGACGGAACTGTACGCGGGGACCCATGCTTTATTTCTTGCGGGGTCATGGCCTCCGATCCGTATAGAAGGCGGAATGGAGTGAACCGAGTCGCCCTGCACTCGGTTGTGTTTAGCACCCAGACTGCCTCCGGTAACAAATCGGTCCATCTGCCTTTTTTTCATCGAGGAGCATTTTCTTGACAGCTGTGAAGATTTTCCCATTGGCGCGCTCTACGACCCCGTTGGACTGCGGGTGATAGACTGAAGCGAAGGCAAGCTTGGTGCCGATGGAAAAACAAAAATCCTTGAAATCTTGGCTGTCAAACTACTTGCCGTTGTCAACTGTTAGCTCGGACGGTACTCCGAAGCGGCAAACGATGTTTTGCCAGAAGAATTTTTGGGCAGTCTTTGATGTTATTGTAGAAACAGCCCTCGCTTCGATCCATTTGGTGAAGTATTCGACGGCTACGAAGGCGAACTTGAGGTTCCCCTGAGCGGTGGGCAGGGGCCCGACAATGTCCAGGCCCCAGCGCTGGAGAGGCCATGTATGGGCAATCAGCTTTGTATACTGCGAGGGGCTGCCTGGCCGAGGAGAAAACTTCTGGCAGGCTTCGCAGGACCTTGCGACCCGATTTGCAGCGCAGATCATTGCGGGCCAGTAAAACCCTTGGCGGATCACCTTGGCAGCTAGGGCCCTTGGCCCTGCGTGCGAGCCGCACGTGCCACTGTGGACTTCACGTAGGATCTGCATGCCCTCGGTTTCGGTGACGCACTTAAGCATTGGCTGACTGATCCCTTTCTTGTAGAGTTGGCCTTCAATCAGTGCGAAGTCCCGGCTTCGATGTCTGAGGCGCTTGGCCTCACTGACGTCGGTTGGATGATAGTACCCCTGTAGGAACAGGGTTATTGGTGCCCGCCAGTCTTCGGTCATGATTAGGTTGACTATGTGGTGGCCCTCGCTATCATTGGTTATTTGGAGCCCTTCGGGGCTCCGGACGGCTGGCGTGCCGATGGTGTGAAAGAACACGTCGGAGGGCAAGGGCTCGCCCCTGGCGGCAGCCTTGGCCAATGCATCGGCCTCCTCGTTCTTGGCCCTATCCACATGCTGCAAGGTGAATCTCTTGAACTGTCTCTCGAGACTTCGGATGGCCGCGAGGTATTGCATGAGCGCGGGGTCTTTTGCTGCATAGTCTTTCTCGACCTGGCCGGCAACTATCTTGGAGTCTGTTTTGATGATACATGTGGTGACTCCGAGGGCCCTTAACTTGCGGAGGCCGAGGATAATCGCTTCATACTCTGCTATATTGTTTGTGCATCTGTCGGATTCCAGAGCGAAGCTGAGGCGTGCTGCATATCTGTGTTTGACTCCGGCTGGTGAGGTGACGACTGCAGCGACGCCTGCCCCCGCATGGCACCATGCGCCATCGCAATGGATAGTCCAAACCTTCTCTGTGGACGGGTCTGGCTGCGTTATTGGCCCAGTCCAGTCGATGACGAAGTCTGCCAGGACCTGTGACTTGATGGCTGTCCTGGGCTCGAAGCTGATGTGGTAGCCGGATAGTTCGGCTGCCCACTTGGCAATCCTCACCGATGCCTCCGGGTTTCTGAATAGTTCGCCGAGTCCCCTGTCTGAGGTGACTCGGACCTTGAATGCTTCAAAGTAATGGCGCAGCTTGCGCGAAGACACAACGACTGCGTAGGCGATCTTTTCCAGCTCTGTCATGTTGCACTTGGACGGTGTCAGTACTTCGGAGACATAGTAAACAGGGCACTGTCTGACCGCACCCTCAACCGTCTGCTCTTGCACTAGTGCCGCGCTGACCGCGTGCGGCGAAGCCGCGACATAGAGCAATAGGGGGAGCGAGGAGTCGGGGCTCGTGAGGATTGCCAGCTCCGACAGATACTGTTTCAGTGAGGCGAAGGCCGCTGCCTGCTCCGGTCCCCAGGCGAAGTCTTTTGCACCGCGGAGTGTTTTGAGGAAGGGGAGACTTCGCTCGGCGGACCTGGAGATGAACCTGTTGAGAGCGGCCAATCTGCCTGTCAGACGCTGGACGTCCCTGGCGGACTGCGGGGGCGTCATGTTTATGATGGCCTGGATCTTGGTTGGGTTGGCCTCAATGCCGCGATGTGATACCAGGTAGCCCAATATCTTGCCCTGGCGAACACCGAAGACGCACTTTTCCGGGTTTAGGCGGAGTCGTGCGTCTCGCATGTTCGCGAATGTCTCGGCGAGGTCGGCGAGATGGTCCTCCTTATTCTTGCTGGCGATGACGATGTCATCCACATATGTAAATATATTTCTGCCAACCTGCCCTTCGAGTACTGTTTTGGTGAGTCTGGAGAAGGTGGACCCGACATTTTTGAGTCCCTCCGGCATTCTGATGAAGCAATAAGTGCCGAAGGGTGTTATAAAGCTGGTGCTGGCCTTGTCTTCCTCCTTCATGTATATCTGGTGATAGCTGTAGAAGCAGTCGAGGAGTGACATGACCTCGCATCCGGCCGCGCTATCGACTATTTTGTCGATCCGTGGCAACGGGAAATTGTCCTTTGGGCAGGCCTTATTGAGACTGGTGAAGTCTATGCACATTCGCCATTTCCCGCTTTTTTTCTGCACCATTACAACATTGGAGAGCCACGTGGGGTAAGCCACTGGCTCGATGAATTTAGCCTCTAGGAGGCGGTGCACTTCCGCCTTGGCGGCCTCTGTCTTTTCGTCGGACATTTTGCGAAGCCTTTGCTTTTTCGGTCGCACCGAAGGGTCAATTCCCAAACCGTGCTCAATTATGGATCGGCTGACTCCGACCAGGTCGAGGGCGGACCAGGCGAAGACATCTTTATTCTTGGCCAGGCAGCAGAGAAGCTTCTCTTCTTCATGTGAGGTAAGGTCTTCGCTGATAGTAACTGTCTGCTTGGGTGTGGCCTGATCGAGGGGGACAGTCTTGGTCCCGTCCTGGCTCTGCAGCTGTGCCTTGTCGTGGTGTTTATCGGTTGGGCTGGCGGGCGTAGGGACCTCGCGCTGGGTCGTGAGACAGTGCACGTTCCTCTGACCAGGCACGAAGTCCCGCTCTATGTTGCGCGCCGTCTGCTGGTTGCCGTGGACCGTAATAGCGCCTAGCGGTCCTGGTATCTTCATACATAGGTACAGCTCGTGGATGGCAGCTTCGAACTTATTGATGGAGCCCCCGGCCCATGATGGCGTTGTATGGATATACCATGTCCACGATATCAAAGGTTACTTGCTCACTTCGGGCATTGGGTGCTACACCGAAGGAGAGGGGCAACTCTATCTTGCCAACGGGAAAGGTGCCCTTGCCGCCGAAGCCATACAACGGGTTGTCCGAAGGCTTGAGCAGGCTGTGGCTTATACCCATGCGGTCGAAGGCGTGGAGGAAGATGATGTCCGCCTGACTGCCGTTGTCGACTAGGACTTTGTGTAAGTCCCAGCCTGCCACGCTGCAATTGATGACCATGGCGTCGATGTGGGGGGCGCTGCGCAGGTCGACGTCTCGTGCGTCGAAGGTTAGAGGTATGTGGGACCACTTTGTCTGCACGACTGGGCCAGTGACGTCGACATGGTTGATGCTGCGGTAGTGGTCCCGCTTCTGCCGCTTGGTGTCGAAGTCAGTGCTTGACCCCCCTGTTATCATGTGAATGACTCCGCGATATGGTTGATCGGCGAAGTCTTCCTGCTTTGGGGCATGGGGGATGTTTTGATATTGCTAGTGTGGAGGTGGGGGTGGAGGAGGTACGATTTGTACTTCCTGATGGTGTTGGTAAGCGTGGTGCGGTGGATGCAGAGCGGGGGCGTGGATATATGGTGGAAGGGGTTGCTGGTAATTGTGCGCGACAATTCTGGGGTTGTCGGCTGGATGCGCCCGTGCCATTCTGTCTCTGGTGGCCTTCGTTTCGGGGCAGTCTTTGGTTTGGTGGGCGCAGTCTTCGCCGTGAAAAAGGCAGTAGAATCGGCGCGGCGGCTGTGCGCGCCCTCGGCCCCTGCCACGAGTTCCATTTCCGCGGCCTTGGGGGGGATATTCCTGGCGGCGAGGGGGTCAGCAGCGGGGTGCTGGTTGGCGATGTTGTGCACTTGCTGCTGACTGTGGCCGTCTCGACCGGAGTCTGGCTGCGGAGTCCTCGTCCATGTGCGGCTGGACTGCAGGGCATCTTTGGGCTTCCGCTGTGACTCAACCTTGCGCTGGTGGAGCTCTTCGGATTTGGCATATTTTTCAAAGAGCTGATATAGCTCCTGGAGGTTCTTGGGTGGATCTCTGATACAATGACTGTAGAGGACGCCGGCACGAAGGCCACTGATGGCGTAGTGGATAGCGATCTGGTCATCGACGGAGGGCAACTGCGACTTGAGTGTTAAGAATTTGCGGTAATACTCCCGCAGAGTCTCCTTTTCCAGCTGCTTGCAAAGCGAGAGCTCGGCCAAGGCGTCAGTGTCTGGGCGGTACCCTTGGAAGTTGAGCAGGAACTTGTCCCTGAGACTTCTCCATGAATCAATGGACAGCGGAGGCAACCTGGTGAACCAGGTGAGAGCTGGGCCCTCTAGGGCGATGATGAAAGACTTCGCCATTGTGGCGTCGTCCCCTCCGGCGGATGCAACGGCGACCTGATAACTCATTATGTATTGTGCCGGATCGGTGCTGCCGTTGTACTTGGGATAGGTCCCTGCTCGGAAGTTAGCTGGCCAAGGCGTCACTTGCAGGTGTGGCGCCAGGGGACTTCGCTCGTCGAGGTAGTTGACCCCTTGGAATGGCGCGCCGTGCTGGAAGGTGTAGTTATGCTGGGGGAAACGCGGGTTCTCCGGCTGCGCTCGGTGTTGCAGGGGTGGACCATGCTGCAGGCCGAGGTGGCCTTCGCGCGTGTCTTCCGGTTGTGCGCGCTGCTGGAGGGGTGGCTCTTGCTGTAGACCGAGGTGGCCTTCGCGCTGCATCAGCGCGATCTCGCGCTCGAGGTCTTGGGCCTTCTGCTCCTCGTCGCGTATCATTTGCCGCACCTTGGCTAGTGCGGACACGCGCTGGCGCTTGGCCTCCAGTATCTCTTTCTGCCTCTGGAGATTGCGGTTCTTGAGGCGCAGGGCGCGCAGCTGTAGCTGTTCTTCTGTTGAGACGCCGAGGACCTCGCCGTCCTCGGTGAGATCCGCGCCTTCCAGTGGGGCGAAGCCTGGGGGCGGCTGCGATTGTCCTTCGGGCCCGCAGGTGCGGAAGGTGTCGTCCTCGGTGGTGCGTGGAATATTGTCTTCAGTGGGCTCTTGGTGGGTGGATTGGGTGAGGACGAGGGCCTTGCCCTTTCTTGCGGCAAGCAGTGCTGCCTTCGCAGCCTCGTCAGCCTTCGGGTTAGCTCTCTTGGGTGCCATCGCGGGTGATTTTGTCGTAGCACGAATGGTGGGCGCCAAATGTTGGAACTTGCTATCAACCTCAAGAAAGCCAACAGGGGTGAACAGTGTGGACAGCAGGGTTACGCGTGTGATGGCAAATAGCTCTCTTATCTAGGCCTCTCACGGGCACTGTGCGGGGGTATTTATATGTACCTGAACGCCCAGCGCCCTGTGTTAAGGACGCATGTGCCCTCAGCTACCTAGGTTATCCCCAGAATATTCCCATAAAGCAGGGTTACAGACTGTAATTACAGGGATGCCTTTACAAATTAGGCACGTAACACGCGGCGGCCACGCAGGGCCCGTTATAATGGGCCAGATCGCACGTGGGCCTCTGAGCTGGACGAGGCCGCACTGTGGGATGCCTTCGTCGCCGGTCTTCGTCTGGTGCCGATCGAAGCGAAGGGTGTCCCTGCCTGCTGTCTCTGTCAGAGCAGCGGCTAAGCAGCGGAGACTTCGAGCGAAGGGTGGCGATTCTGCCTTCGCTCCAACAACGCGACTGAGAGCACCTAGAGGGGGGTGAATAGGTGATCCTGTGAAACTTAAACTTATAGCCACAAAAACTTGTTAAGTGTTAGCACAATAATCGCCAAGTGGCTAGAGATGAGTCTCAACAAAACACAATACCACAAAAGATCAACACAGAGAAGACACAGTGGTTTATCCCGTGGTTCGGCCAAGTACAAAACTTGCCTACTCCACGTTGTGGCGTCCCAACTGACGAGAGTTGCACTCAACTCCTCTCAAGTGATCCAATGATCAACTTGAATACCACAGTGTTATGCTTTTCCTTTCAATATCCCGTTTGCGAGGAATCTCCACAACTTGGAGTCTCTCGCCCTTACACTTGAGATTCACAAAGAAATACGGAGTAAAGGAGGGAAGCAACACACACAAATCCACAGCAAAATGCGCACACGCACGGCCAAGAATCGAGCTCAAAAGACTATCTCAAAGTTCTCACTAGAACGGAGCTCGAATCACTGCAAATGACAAACGAATGCGCAAAGACTGAGTGTGGATGATCAAGAATGCTCTAAGGTTGCTTGGTGTACTCCTCCAAGCGCCTAGGGGTCCCTTTTATAGCCCCAAGGCAGCTAGGAGCCGTTGAGAGCAATTCTGGAAGGCTGATCTTGCCTTCTGTCATCGGGCGCACCGGACAGTCCGGTGCACACCGGACACTGTCCGGTGCCCGATCTCCTTCCTAAAATGGCGCAGCCGACCGTTGCAGATCTGGGAGCCGTTGGCGCACCGGACATGTCCGGTGCACACCGGACAGTCCGGTGCCCCCTTCCGACCGTTGGCTCGGCCACGTGTCGCGCGCGGATTCCGCGGCCGACCGTTGGCCCGGCCGACCGTTGGCTCACCGGACAGTTCGGTGCACACCGGACAGTCCGGTGAATTTTAGCCGTACGCCGACGGCGAATTCCCGAGAGCGGCCACTTCACGCCGAGTCAGCCTGGCGCACCGGACACTGTCCGGTGCACCACCGGACAGTCCGGTGCCCCAGACCGAAACAGCCTTTTGGCTGTACACAGCCAACTCTTCTCCTTTCTTTTTCTTTCTGTTTCTAACACTTAGACAAGTATATTAGTACACAAAACCAATGTACTAAGACTTAGAACATACCTTTGCTCTTGTTTTGCACTTTGTCCATCCATAAGCATGAGTTCACATTTAAGCTCTTGTGTTGGCACTCAATCACCAAAATACTTAGAAATGGCCCAAGGGCACATTTCCCTTTCAATCTCCCCCTTTTTGGTGATTTATGCCAACACAACATAAAGCAACTAGAATAAGTGCAAAATCACTTCGAATAAAACTCAAATTTATTTTGATTCATTTTTGGCATATATGGATCATCCTTTGCCACCACTTGGTTTGTTTTTGCAAATCAAACTCAAATCTCTATCTCTAAGTCAAACACACATGTTGAAGCATAAAGAGAGTCATTCCAAAAGAGATTGATCAAAGATTTCAAAAACTCCCCCTATTTCCCATAATCAATACTTCTCCCCACAAGAGGCCAACTTTTGACAAAAGAGACAATGCAAAAGCTCTATTCTGTCAAAAGAGACAATGCAAGAGTTTTGACAAACCAAAAGCTCTATTCTACTATTTTCAAAATTTCTCAAGTGGTAGCTGATCCATCTATTGCTTTGGCCTTTATTTTCTCCCCCTTTGGCATCAAGCACCAAAACGGGATCAATCTTGGCCCACTAACCCCATTGCCTCACCAAAATCTTCAATTAAGAGCAAATGGCAATAAGAGTTCATGAGATGAACTTGGAATAAGTTACCCTCTCATCGGAGTGCAGTGGAAGTCTTTCATGGTCCAAGTCCATCTTTTCCCTTTCAATTCTCCTTCGAGACTAAATCAAGTAAACTCAAGCATATGGTTAGTCTCAAAGGGTCAAGTTGTAACACAACTCCCCCTAAATATGTGCATCACTTACACAAGGACTTGTGAGGTCCAGGGAATGTTTGTACAACTTGAGCACCACAATAAGCAACAAAATGCAGAATGAACATGATCAAAGGCATAAACATATGTATGCTAAAATTTAATCCAAGTTCCGCGAATCTAAGACATTTAGCTCACTACGCAGCCTGCAAAAGGTCTTCTCATCTAGAGGCTTGGTAAAGATATCGGCTAGCTGGTCCTCGGTGCTAACATGAAACACTTCGATATCTCCCTTTTGCTGGTGGTCTCTCAAAAAGTGATGCCGGATGTCTATGTGCTTTGTGCGGCTGTGTTCAACAGGATTTTCCGCCATGCGGATAGCACTCTCATTATCACATAGGAGTGGGACTTTGCTCAGATTGTAGCCAAAGTCCCGGAGGGTTTGCCTCATCCAAAGTAGTTGCGCGCAACACTGTCCTGCGGCAACGTACTCGGCCTCAGCGGTGGATTGGGCAACGGAGGTTTGTTTCTTAGAGTTCCACGACACCAGGGAACTTCCTAAGAATTGGCACGTCCCTGATGTACTCTTCCTATCGACCTTACATCCAGCATAGTCGGAATCTGAGTATCCAACCAAGTCAAAGGTAGACCCCTTTGGATACCAGAGCCCGAAGCAAGGCGTAGCAACCAAATATCTAAGAATTCGCTTCACCGCCACTAAGTGACACTCCTTAGGATCGGATTGAAATCTAGCACACATGCATACGCTAAGCATAATATCCGGTCTACTAGCACATAAATAAAGTAGAGACCCTATCATTGACCGGTATGTTTTTTGATCAATGGACTTACCTCCTTTGTTGAGGTCGGTGTGTCCGTCGGTCCCCATCGGAGTCTTTGCGGGCTTGGCGTCCTTCATCCCAAACCGCTTTAGCAGATCTTGCGTGTACTTCGTTTGAGAGATGAAGGTTGAAAGTCGCCTAGAGGGGGGGTGAATAGGGCAAAACTGAAATTCTCAAAAACAATCACAACTACAAGCCGGGTTAGCGTTAGAAATATAATCAAGTCCGCGAGAGAGGGAGCAAAACAAATCGCAAGCAAATGAGTGTGACACGCGGATTTGTTTTACCGAGGTTCGGTTCTTGCAAACCTACTCCCCGTTGAGGAGGCCACAAAGGCCGGGTCTCTTTCAACCCTTCCCTCTCTCAATCGGTCCCTCGGACCGAGTGAGCTTCTCTTCTCAAATCACTTGGGAATCAAACTTCCCGCAAGGGCCACCACACAATTGGTGCCTCTTGCCTCAATTACAAGTGAGTGTTTGATCACAAGAAAGAATCAAGAAAGAAGGAAGCAATCCAAGCGCAAGAGCTCGAAAGAACACAAGCAAATCTCTCTCTCTAGTCACTAAGGCGTTGTGTGGAATTTGGAGAGGATTTGATCTCTTTGATGTGTCTAGAATTGAATGCTAGAGCTCTTGTAGTAGTTGGGAAGTGGAAAACTTGGATGCAATGAATGGTGGGGTGGTTGGGGTATTTATAGCCCCAACCACCAAAAGTGGCCGTTGGGAGGCTGTCTGCTCGATGGCGCACCGGACAGTCCGGTGCACACCGGACAGTCCGGTGCCCCCTGCCACGTCATCACTGCCGTTGGATTCTGACCGTTGGAGCTTCTGACTTGTGGGCCCGCCTGGGTGTCCGGTGCACACCGAACAGGTACTGTTTGCTGTCCGGTGTGCCAGTATGGGCGCGCCTGACTTCTGCGCGCGCAGAGCGCGCATTAAATGCGCGGCAGAGAGCCGTTGGCGCGGAGATAGCCGTTGCTCCGGAGTCGCACCAGACAGTCCGGTGTACACCGGACAGTCCGGTGTACACCGGACAGTCCGGTGAATTTTAGCGGACTAGCCGTTGGAGTTTCCCGAAGCTGGCGAGTTCCTGAGGCCGCTTCTCCATGGTGCACCGGACACTGTCCTGTGTACACCGGACAGTCCGGTGAATTATAGCGCGAGTGCCTCTGGAAATTCCCGAAGGTGGCGAGTTGGTGTTGGAGTCCTCTGGTGCACCGGACATGTCCGGTGGTGCACCGGACACTGTCCGGTGGCACACCGGACAGTCCGGTGCGCCAAACCAGAGGTGCCTTCGGTTGGCCCTTTGCTCCTTTGTTGAATCCAAAATTTGATCTTTTTATTGGCTAAGTGTGAACCTTTGACACCTGTATAACTTATACACTAGAGCAAACTAGTTAGTCCAAAGATTTGTGTTGGGCAATTCAACCACCAAAATTATTTAGGAACTAGGTGTAAGCCTAATTCCCTTCCAATCTCCCCCTTTTTGGTGATTGATGCCAACACAAACCAAAGCAAATATAGAAGTGCATAATTGAACTAGTTTGCATAATGTAAGTGTAAAGGTTGCTTGGAATTGAGCCAATGTAACTACTTACAAGATATGCATGGATTGTTTCTTTCTTATTTAACATTTTGGACCACGCTTGCACCACATGTTTTGTTTTTGCAAACTCTTTTGTAAATCTTTTTCAAAGTTCTTTTGCAAATGGTCAAAGGTAAATGAATAGGATTTGCAAAGCATTTTCGAGATTTGAAATTTTCTCCCCCTGTTTCAAATGCTTTTTCCTTTGACTTAACAAAACTCCCCCTAAAGGAGATCCACCTCTTAGAGTTCAAGAGGGTTTTGATATACATTTTTGAAAAACTAATTTTCTTCTCCTTTTGAACAAATAAGATACCAATTGATAAATATTCTTGGAAAGCACTAAGTTTTTTGAAATTGGTGGTGGTGCGGTCCTTTTGCTTTGGGCTCATACTTTCTCCCCCTTTGGCATGAATCGCCAAAAACGGAATCATTAGAGCCCATGAAGTGCTATCTTCCCCTTTGGTCATAAATAAATGAGTTAAGATTATACCAAAGGCGAAGTCCGGTCCTTTAGCTTTGGGCTCTTACTCTCTCCCAAAGACAAAGTCCTTTTCTTTGATGCTCATTTCTCCCCAAAAAATAGAGAGTTGCTTGGAGTGATGGCGAAGTATGAGTTACGGAGTGGAAGCCTTTGTCTTCGCCGATGACTCCAATTCCCTTTCAATATACCTATGACTTGGTTTGAAATACTCTTGAAAACACATTAGTCATAGCATATACAAAAGAGATATGATCAAAGGTAGATAAAATGAGCTATGTGTGCAAACTAGCAAAAGAAATTTCTAGAATCAAGAATATTGAGCTCATGCCTAAGTTTGGTAAAAGTTTGTTCATCAAGTGGCTTGGTAAAGATATCGGCTAATTGATCTTTAGTGTGAATGTATGAAATCTCGATATCCCCCTTTTGTTGGTGATCCCTAAGAAAATGATTCCGAATGGCTATGTGTTTAGTGCGGCTATGCTCGACAGGATTGTCGGCCATTTTGATTGCACTCTCATTATCACATAGCAAAGGAACTTTGGTTAATTTGTAACCGTAGTCCCGCAGGGTTTGCCTCATCCAAAGTAATTGCGCGCAACAATGACCTGCGGCAATGTACTCGGCTTCGGCGGTTGAAAGAGCGACCGAATTTTGCTTCTTTGAAGCCCAAGACACCAAGGATCTTCCCAAGAACTGGCAAGTCCCCGATGTGCTCTTTCTGTTGATTTTGCACCCTGCCCAATCGGCATCCGAATAACCAATCAAATCAAATGTGGATCCCCGAGGGTACCAAAGCCCAAACTTAGGTGTATAAGCCAAATATCTCAAGATTCGTTTTACGGCCGTAAGGTGTGATTCCTTAGGGTCGGATTGGAATCTTGCACACATGCAAACGGAAAGCATAATGTCCGGTCGAGATGCACATAAATAAAGCAATGAACCAATCATCGACCGGTATACCTTTTGATCCACGGACTTACCTCCCGTGTCGAGGTCGAGATGCCCATTGGTTCCCATGGGTGTCTTGATGGGCTTGGCATCCTTGAACCCAAACTTGTTTAGAATGTCTTGAGTGTACTTCGTTTGGCTAATGAAGGTGCCCTCTTGGAGTTGCTTTACTTGGAATCCTAAGAAATACTTCAACTCCCCCATCATAGACATCTCGAATTTCTGTGTCATGATCCTACTAAATTCCTCACAAGTAGATTCGTTAATAGACCCAAATATGATATCATCAACATAAATTTGGCATACAAACAAATCATTGTCAAGAGTTTTAGTGAAGAGTGTAGGATCGGCCTTGCCGACTTTGAAGCCATTAGCAATAAGGAAATCTCTAAGGCATTCATACCATGCTCTTGGGGCTTGCTTGAGCCCATAAAGCGCCTTAGAGAGCTTATAGACATGGTTAGGATACTCACTGTCTTCAAAGCCGGGAGGTTGCTCAACATAGACCTCTTCCTTGATTGGTCCGTTGAGGAAGGCACTTTTCACGTCCATTTGATAAAGCTTAAAGCCATGGTAAGTAGCATAGGCTAATAATATGCGAATTGACTCAAGCCTAGCTACGGGTGCATAAGTTTCACCGAAATCCAAACCTTCGACTTGGGAGTATCCTTTGGCCACAAGTCGAGCTTTGTTCCTTGTCACCACACCATGCTCATCTTGCTTGTTGCGGAAGACCCATTTGGTTCCTACAACATTTTGGTTAGGACGTGGAACTAAGTGCCATACCTCGTTCCTTGTGAAATTGTTGAGCTCCTCTTGCATCGCCACCACCCAATCCGAATCTTGTAGTGCTTCCTCCACTCTGTGTGGCTCAATAGAGGAAACAAACGAGTAATGTTCACAAAAATGTGCAACACGAGATCGAGTGGTTACCCCCTTATGAATGTCGCCGAGAATGGTGTCGACGGGGTGATCTCGTTGGATTGCTTGGTGGACTCTTGGGTGTGGCGGCCTTTGCTCTTCATCCTCCTTGTCTTGATCATTTGCATCTCCCCCTTGATCATTGCCGTCATCTTGAGGTGGCTCATTTGCTCGATCTTCTACTTCATCAACTTGAGTTTCATCCTCATTTTGAGTCGGTGGAGATGCTAGTGTGGAGGTGGATGGTTGATCTTGTGCATGTGGAGGCTCTTTGGATTCCTTAGGACACACATCCCCAATGGACATGTTCCTTAGCGCTATGCATGGAGCCTGTTCTTCACCTATCTCATCCAGATCAACTTGCTCTACTTGAGAGCCGTTAGTTTCGTCAAACACAACGTCACAAGAAACTTCAACAAGTCCTGAGGACTTGTTAAAGACTCTATATGCCCTTGTGTTTGAGTCATAACCAAGTAAAAAGCCTTCTACAGTTTTAGGAGCAAATTTAGATTTTCTACCTCTCTTAACAAGAATAAAGCATTTGCTACCAAAAACTCTAAAATAAGAAATATTGGGCTTTTTACCGGTTAGGAGTTCATATGATGCCTTCTTGAGGATTCGGTGAAGATATAACCGGTTGATGGCGTAGCAGGCGGTGTTGACCGCCTCGGCCCAAAACCGATCCGAAGTCTTGTACTCATCAAGCATGGTCCTTGCCATGTCCAAAAGAGTTCGATTCTTCCTCTCCACTACACCATTTTGTTGAGGGGTGTAGGGAGAAGAGAACTCATGCTTGATTCCCTCCTCCTCAAGGAAGCCTTCAATTTGAGAGTTCTTGAACTCCGTCCCATTGTCGCTTCTAATTTTCTTGATTCTTAAGCCGAACTCATTTTGAGCCCGTCTCAAGAATCCCTTTAAGGTTTCTTGGGTATGAGATTTTTCCTGCAAAAAGAACACCCAAGTGAAGCGAGAATAATCATCCACAATAACTAGACAGTACTTGCTCCCGCCGATGCTTATGTAAGCAATCGGGCCGAATAGGTCCATGTGTAGGAGCTCCAGTGGCCTGTCGGTCGTCATGATGTTTTTGTGTGGATGATGGGTACCAACTTGCTTCCCGGCTTGGCAGGCGCTACAAATCCTGTCTTTCTCAAAATGAACATTGGTTAGTCCTAAAATGTGTTCCCCCTTTAGAAGCTTATGAAGATTCTTCATTCCAACATGGGCTAGTCGGCGGTGCCAGAGCCAACCCAAGTTAGTCTTAGCAACCAAGCAAGTGTCGAGTTCAGCTCTATCAAAATCTACCAAGTATAGCTGACCCTCTAACACTCCCTTAAATGCTATTGAATCATCACTTCTTCTAAAGACAGTAACACCTACATCAGTGAATAGACAGTTGTAGCCCATTTGACATAATTGAGAAACGGAAAGCAAATTGTAATCTAATGAATCAACAAGAAAAACATTGGAAATGGAATGGTCAGGTGAAATAGCAATTTTACCCAAACCTTTGACCAAACCTTGATTTCCATCCCCGAACGTAATCGCTCTTTGGGGATCTTGGTTTTTCTCATATGAGGAGAACATCTTCTTCTCCCCTGTCATGTGGTTTGTGCACCCGCTGTCGAGTATCCAACTTGAGCCCCCGGATGCATAAACCTACAAAACAATTTTAGTTCTTGACTTTAGGTACCCAAACGGTTTTGGGTCCTTTGGCATTAGACACAAGAACTTTGGGTACCCAAACACAAGTCTTAGAGCCCTTGTGTTTGCCCCCAACAAACTTGGCAACTACCTTGCCGGATTTGTTAGTAAGCACATATGAAGCATCAAAAGTTCTAAATGAAATAGCATGATCATTTGATGCATTAGGAGTTTTCTTCTTAGGCAACTTAGCACGGGTTGGTTGCCTAGAGCTAGATGTCTCACCCTTATACATAAAAGCATGATTAGGGCCAGAGTGAGATTTCCTAGAGTGAATTCTCCTAATTTTGCTCTCGGGATAACCGGCAGGGTACAAAATGTAACCCTCGTTATCCTGAGGCATGGGAGCCTTGCCCTTAACAAAATTTGACAATCTTTTAGGAGGGGCACTAAGTTTGACATTGTCTCCCCTTTGGTAGCCAATGCCATCCTTAATGCCAGGGCGTCTCCCATTATAAAGCATGCTACGAGCAAATTTAAATTTCTCATTTTCTAAGTTGTGCTCGGCAATTTTAGCATCTAGTTTTGCTATATGATCATTTTGTTGTTTAATTAAAGCCATATGATCATGAATAGCATCAATATCAACATTTCTACATCTAGTACAAATAGTGACATGCTCAATGGTAGATGTAGATGGTTTGCAAGAATTAAGTTCAACAATCTTAGCACGAAGTATATCATTTTTATCTCTAAGATCGGCAATTGTAACTTTGCAAACATCAAAATCTTTAGCCTTAGCAATCAAATTTTCATTCTCTAATCTAAGGCTAGCAAGAGAAATGTTTAATTCTTCAATCTTAGCAAGCAAATCATCATTATTATCTCTAGGATTGGGAATTAAAACATTACAAACATGAGAATCAACCTTAGCATTTAAACTAGCATTTTCATTTCTAAGGTTGTCAATCATCTCACGGCAAGTGCTTAGCTCACTAGACAATTTTTCACATTTTTCAACTTGTAGAGCGTAAGCATTTTTAACCTTAACATGTTTTTTATTTTCCTTGATTAGGAAGTCCTCTTGGGAGTCCAAGAGATCATCCTTCTCATGGATGGCACTAATTAGTTCATTTAATTTCTCCTTTTATTCCATGTTAAGGTTGGCAAAAAGAGTACGCAAATTATCTTCCTCACAACTAGCATTATCATCACTGGAAGACTCATATTTAGTGGAGGAGTTGGATTTGACCTTCTTCTTTTTGCCGTCCTTTGCCATGAGGCACTTGTGGTCGACGTTTGGGAAGAGGAGTCCCTTGGTAACGACGATGTTGGCGGCGTCCTCGTCGTCGGAGGAGTCGCTTGAGCTTTCGTCGGAGTCCCACTCCCGACAAGCATGGGCATCACCGCCCTTCTTCTTGTAGTACCTCTTCTTCTCCTTTCGCCTCCCCTTCTTGTCGTCACCTCGGTCACTGTCACTAGATATAGGACATTTAGCAATAAAATGACCGGGCTTAGCACACTTGTAGCAAACCTTCTTGGAGCGGGACTTGTAATCCTTCCCCCTCCTTTGCTTGAGGATTTGGCGGAAGCTCTTGATGACGAGCGCCATTTCCTCATTGTCGAGCTTGAAGGCGTCTATTGGTTGTCGACTTGGTGTAGACTCCTCCTTCTTCTCCTCCGTTGCCTTGAATGCAACGGGTTGAGCTTCGGATGTGGTGGCATCATCAAGCTCGTTGATCTTCCTCGAGCCTTCGATCATGCACTCAAAACTCACAAAATTCCCGATAACTTCCTCGGGGGTCATTTTAGTATATCTAGGATTACCACGGATCAATTGAACTTGAGTAGGGTTAAGGAAAATAAGAGATCTTAGAATAACCTTAACCATCTCGTGGTCATCCCACTTTACGCTCCCGAGGTTGCGCACTTGATTCACCAAGGTCTTGAGCCGGTTGTACATGTGTTGTGGCTCCTCCCCTTTGCGAAGCCGGAACCGACCGAGTTCCCCCTCGATCGTTTCCCGCTTGGTGATCTTAGTGAGCTCGTCTCCCTCGTGCGCGGTTTTGAGCACATCCCAAATCTCCTTGGCGCTCTTCAACCCTTGTACTTTGTTATACTCCTCTCTACTTAGAGAGGCGAGGAGTATTGTTGTTGCTTGAGAGTTGAAGTGCTCGATTTGGGCCACCTCATCCTCATCATAGTTCTCCTCCCCTACCGACGGTACCTGTGCACCAAACTCAACAACATCCCATATACCTTTGTGGAGCGAGGTTAGATGAAATCGCATTAAATCGCTCCACCTAGCGTAATCTTCACCATCAAAAGTTGGTGGTTTGCCTAATGGGACGGAAAGTAAAGGTGTATGTTTGGAAATGCGAGGGTAGCGTAGGGGGATCTTACTATACTTCTTGCGCTCTTGGCGCTTAGAAGTGACGGAGGGCGCATCGGAGTCGGAGGTCGATGTTGATGAAGTGTCGGTCTCGTAGTAGACCACTTTCCTCATCCTCTTGTGCTTGTCCCCACTCCGACGCGGCTTGTGGGAAGAAGATTTTTCCTTCTTCTCTTTGTGGTGAGAAGAAGATTTCTTCTCCTTCCCTTTGTTGGAGGAGATCTTCTTCTTCTCCTTCCTCTTGGTGCGGGACTCTTCTGATGAAGTGCTCCCGTGGCTTGTAGTGGGCTTTTCGCCGGTCTCCATCTCCTTCTTGGCGTGATCTCCCGACATCACTTCGAGCGGTTAGGCTCTAATGAAGCACCGGGCTCTGATACCAATTGAAAGTCGCCTAGAGGGGGGGTGAATAGGGCGAAACTGAAATTCTCAAAAACAATCACAACTACAAGCCGGGTTAGCGTTAGAAATATAATCAAGTCCGCGAGAGAGGGAGCAAAACAAATCGCAAGCAAATGAGTGTGACACGCGGATTTGTTTTACCGAGGTTCGGTTCTTGCAAACCTACTCCCCGTTGAGGAGGCCACAAAGGCCGGGTCTCTTTCAACCCTTCCCTCTCTCAATCGGTCCCTCGGACCGAGTGAGCTTCTCTTCTCAAATCACTTGGGAATCAAACTTCCTGCAAGGGCCACCACACAATTGGTGCCTCTTGCCTCAATTACAAGTGAGTGTTTGATCACAAGAAAGAATCAAGAAAGAAGGAAGCAATCCAAGCGCAAGAGCTCGAAAGAACACAAGCAAATCTCTCTCTCTAGTCACTAAGGCGTTGTGTGGAATTTGGAGAGGATTTGATCTCTTTGATGTGTCTAGAATTGAATGCTAGAGCTCTTGTAGTAGTTGGGAAGTGGAAAACTTGGATGCAATGAATGGTGGGGTGGTTGGGGTATTTATAGCCCCAACCACCAAAAGTGGCTGTTGGAAGGCTGTCTGCTCAATGGCGCACCGGACAGTCCGGTGCACACCGGACAGTCTGGTGCCCCCTGCCACATCGTCACTGCCGTTGGATTCTGACCGTTGGAGCTTCTGACTTGTGGGCCCGCCTGGGTGTCCGGTGCACACCGGACAGGTACTGTTTGCTGTCCGGTGTGCCAGTATGGGCGCGCCTGACTTCTGCGCGCGCAGAGCGCGCATTAAATGCGCGGCAGAGAGCCGTTGGCGCGGAGATAGCCGTTGCTCCGGAGTCACACCGGACAGTCCGGTGTACACCGGACAGTCCGGTGAATTTTAGCGGACTAGCCGTTGGAGTTTCCCGAAGCTGGCGAGTTCCTGAGGCCGCTTCTCCATGGCGCACCGGACACTGTCCGGTGTACACCGGACAGTCCGGTGAATTATAGCGCGAGTGCCTCTGGAAATTCCCGAAGGTGGCGAGTTGGTGTTGGAGTCCTCTGGTGCACCGGACATGTCCGGTGGTGCACCGGACACTGTCCGGTGGCACACCGGACAGTCCGGTGCGCCAAACCAGAGGTGCCTTCGGTTGGCCCTTTGCTCCTTTGTTGAATCCAAAATTTGATCTTTTTATTGGCTAAGTGTGAACCTTTGACACCTGTATAACTTATACACTAGAACAAACTAGTTAGTCCAAAGATTTGTGTTGGGCAATTCAACCACCAAAATTATTTAGGAACTAGGTGTAAGCCTAATTCCCTTTCAAAGGTGCCGTCCTTGAGTTGCTTCACTTGGAACCCAAGGAAGTAGTTCAACTCGCCCATCATCGACATCTCGAATTTCTGCGTCATTACCCTGCTAAACTCTTCACAAGACTTTTGGTTAGTAGAACCAAATATTATGTCATCGACATAAATTTGGCACACAAACAAATCACCATCACATGTCTTAGTAAAGAGTGTTGGATCGGCTTTCCCAACCTTGAAAGCATTAACACTTAGAAAGTCTCTAAGGCATTCATACCATGCTCTTGGGGCTTGCTTAAGTCCATAGAGCGCCTTAGAGAGCTTACACACGTGGTCGGGGTACCGTTCATCCTCGAAGCCAGGGGGTTGCTCTACGTACACCTCCTCCTTGATCGGCCCGTTGAGGAACGCGCTCTTCACATCCATTTGGTACAACCTGAAAGAATGGTGAGCGGCATATGCTAGCAAGATACGAATTGATTCTAGCCTAGCCACAGGAGCGAAAGTCTCCTCAAAGTCCAAACCTGCGACTTGGGCATAACCTTTTGCCACAAGTCGAGCCTTGTTCCTCGTCACCACCCCGTGCTCGTCCTGTTTGTTGCGGAATACCCACTTGGTTCCCACAACGTTTTGCTTGGGACGAGGCACCAGTGTCCAAACTTCATTGCGCTTGAAGTTGTTGAGTTCCTCCTGCATGGCTAACACCCAGTCCGGATCTAGCAAGGCCTCTTCTACCCTGAAAGGCTCAATAGAGGAGACAAAAGAGTAATGCTCACAAAAATTAACTAATCGAGATCGAGTAGTTACCCCCTTGCTAATATCACCCAGAATTTGGTCGACGGGATGATCCCTTTGAATCATCGCTCGAACTTGGGTTGGAGGTGTCGGTTGTGCTTCTTCCTCCATCACATGATCATCTTGTGCTCCCCCTTGATCACACTCCTCTTTATGAACCTGTTCATCGTTTTGAGTTGGGGAATGCACCATTGTTGAGGAAGAAGGTTGTTCTTGCTCCAATTGTTCATGTGGTCGCACATCACCAATCGCCATGGTGCGCATAGCGGCCGTTGGAACGTCTTCTTCATCTACATCATCACAATCAACAACTTGCTCTCTTGGAGAGCCATTAGTCTCATCAAATACAACGTCGCTAGAGACTTCAACCAAACCCGATGATTTGTTGAAGACTCTATATGCCTTTGTATTTGAGTCATAACCTAACAAAAACCCTTCTACAGCTTTGGGAGCAAACTTAGAATTTCTACCCTTCTTTACTAGAATGTAGCACTTGCTCCCAAATACACGAAAGTAAGATACATTGGGTTTGTTACCGGTTAGTAGCTCATACAAAGTCTTCTTGAGGAGGCGATGAAGGTAGACCCTGTTGATGGCGTGGCAAGCCGTGTTCACGGCTTCCGACCAGAAACACTCGGGGGTCTTGAATTCTCCAAGCATCGTCCTCGCCATATCGATTAGCGTCCTGTTCTTCCTCTCTACCACACCATTTTGCTGTGGTGTGTAGGGAGCGGAGAACTCGTGCTTGATCCCCTCCTCCTCAAGGAACTCCTCCACTTGAAGATTCTTGAATTCGGACCCGTTGTCGCTCCTTATCTTCTTCACCTTGAGCTCAAACTCGTTTTGAGCTCTCCTTAGGAAGTGCTTGAGGGTTCCTTGGGTCTCAGACTTATCCTGTAAAAAGAATACCCAAGTGAAGCGGGAAAAATCATCCACAATGACTAAACCATACTTACTTCCCCCTATGCTTAGATAAGCGACGGGTCCGAAGAGGTCCATATGTAGCAGCTCCAGAGGTCTTGAAGTGGTCATCACATTCTTGCTGTGATGCGCTCCTCCCACTTGTTTACCTGCTTGACAAGCTGCACAAGGTCTATCTTTTTCGAATTGTACGTTAGTCAAACCTATCACGTGTTCTCCCTTTAGAAGCTTGTGAAGGTTCTTCATCCCCACATGTGCTAAGCGGCGATGCCACAGCCAGCCCATGCTAGTCTTAGCAATTAAGCATGCATCTAGACCGGCCTCTTCTTTTGCAAAATTAACTAGGTAAAGTTTGCCGTCTAATACACCCTTAAAAGCTAGTGAACCATCACTTCTTCTAAAGACAGACACATCTACATTTGTAAATAAGCAGTTATATCCCATATTACATAACTGACTAACAGATAGCAAGTTATATCCAAGAGACTCTACTAAAAACACATTGGAGATAGAGTGCTCATTGGAGATTGCAATTTTACCTAGCCCTTTTACCTTTCCTTGATTCCCATCACCGAATATTATTGAATCTTGGGAATCCTTATTCTTGACGTAGGAGGTGAACATCTTCTTCTCCCCCGTCATATGGTTTGTGCATCCGCTGTCAATAATCCAGCTTGAACCCCCGGATGCATAAACCTGCAAGGCAAATTTAGGCTTGGGTCTTAGGTACCCAACTCATGTTGGGTCCTACAAGGTTAGCACAAATATCCTTAGGGACCCAAATGCAAGTTTTGTCTCCCTTGCATCTTGCCCCTAATTTTCTAGCAACTATTTTCCTATCCTTTCTACAAATAGCAAAGGAAGCGTTTAAGGCACGATAAATTGTAGAGGGACCATTCATAACTTTTCTAGGAACATTGACAACATTTTTCCTAGACATATTATGAACAACATTTCTCCTACCAATATTTCTATCATGCACATAGGAAGAACTAGAAGCAAACATAGCATGAGAATCAAAATCATCAAAAGCATTATAACTCCTATAAGCATTTCTAGTTTGTCTCCTATCATGGTACATAAAAGCATGGTTCCTTTTAGTACTACTAGCCATAGGAGCCTTCCCTTTCTCCTTGGCGGAGATAGGAGCCTTATGGCTTGTTAAGTTCTTGGCTTCCCTCTTGAAGCCAAGTCCATCCTTAATTGAGGGGTGTCTACCAATCGTGTAGGCATCCCTTGCAAATTTTAGCTTATCGAAATCATTCTTGCTAGTCTTAAGTTGAGCATTAAGACTAGCCAACTCATCATTTAGCTTGGAAATTGAAACTAGGTGTTCACTACAAGCATCAATGTCAATATCTTTACACCTAGTACAAATTACAACATGTTCTACACAAGAATTAGATTTATTTGCTACTTCTAATTTAGCATTTAAATCATTGTTGACACCTTTTAAAGTAGAAATGGTTTCATGACAAGTAGATAGTTCTAAAGAAAGCATTTCATTTCTCTTAATCTCTAATGCAAGTGATTTTTGTGCTTCTACAAATTTGTCATGTTCTTCATACAGCAAATCCTCTTGCTTTTCTAAAAGCCTATTCTTATCATTCAAGGCATCAATCAATTCATTAATTTTATCTATCTTAGATCTATCTAAGCCCTTGAATAAGCATGAATAATCTATGTCATCATCATCACTAGACTCATTATCACTAGAAGAAGCATAAGTGGAGTCTTGAGTACTCACCTTCTTCTCCCTTGCCATAAGGCATGTGTGATGCTCGTTGGGGAAGAGGGATGACTTGTTGAAGGCGGTGGCGGCGAGTCCTTCATTGTCGGAGTCGGAAGAGGAGCAGTCCGAGTCCCACTCCTTGCCTAGATGCGCCTCGCCCTTTGCCTTCCTATAGTTCTTCTTCTCCCTCTTGTTCCCTTGATCCTGATCACTATCATTGTCGGGACAGTTAGCAATAAAATGACCAAGCTTACCACATTTGAAGCATGAGCGTTTTCCCTTTGTCTTGGTCTTGCTTGGTTGCCCCTTGCGGCCTTTTAGTGCCGTCTTGAATCTCTTGATGATGAGAGCCATCTCTTCATCATTAAGTCCGGCCGCCTCAATTTGTGCCACCTTGCTAGGTAGCATTTCCTTGCTTCTTGTTGCCTTGAGAGCAAGAGGTTGAGGCTCATTGATTGGACCATTTAGAGCGTCGTCGACGTATCTCGCCTCCTTGATCATCATCCGCCCGCTTACGAATTCTCCGAGTACCTCCTCGGGCGTCATCATCGTGTACCTGGGATTCTCACGAATATTGTTTACGAGATGAGGATCAAGAACGGTAAAGGACCTTAGCATTAGGCGGACGACGTCGTGGTCCGTCCATCGCGTGCTTCCGTAGCTCCTTATTTTGTTGATAAGGGTCTTGAGCCGGTTGTAAGTTTGGGTTGGCTCCTCTCCCCTTATCATTGCGAATCGTCCAAGCTCGCCCTCCACCAACTCCATTTTAGTGAGCATGGTGATGTCGTTCCCCTCGTGAGAGATCTTGAGGGTGTCCCATATCTGCTTGGCGTTGTCCAAGCCGCTCACCTTATTGTACTCTTCCCTGCACAAAGATGCTAATAGAACAGTAGTAGCTTGTGCATTTCTATGGATTTGTTCATTTATAAGCATAGGGCTATCCGAGCTATCAAATTTCATTCCATTCTCTACAATCTCCCATATGCTTGGATGGAGAGAGAATAAGTGACTACGCATTTTGTGACTCCAAAATCCGTAGTCTTCCCCATCGAAGTGTGGAGGTTTGCCAAGAGGAATGGAAAGAAAATGCGAATTCGAACTATGTGGAATACGAGAATAATCAAATGAAAAGTTCGAATTGACCGTCTTCCTGTAGTCGTTGTCGTTGTCCTTTTGGGAAGAAGTAGACTCATCGCTATCATCGTAGTAGACGATCTCCTTGATGTGCCTTGTCTTCTTCTTCTTCCCATCTTTACGCTTGTGGCCCGAGCCCGAGTCTGTAGGCTTGTCATCCTTCGGCTCATTGACGAAGGACTCCTTCTCCTTGTCGTTGATCACGATTCCCTTCCCCTTAGGATCCATCTCTTCGGGCGATTAGTCCCTTCTTGAAGAGAATGGCTCCGATACCAATTGAGAGCACCTAGAGGGGGGGTGAATAGGTGATCCTGTGAAACTTAAACTTATAGCCACAAAAACTTGTTAAGTTTTAGCACAATAATCGCCAAGTGGCTAGAGATGAGTCTCAACAAAACACAATACCACAAAAGATCAACACAGAGAAGACACAGTGGTTTATCCCGTGGTTCGGCCAAGTACAAAACTTGCCTACTCCACGTTGTGGCGTCCCAACGGACGAGAGTTGCACTCAACTCCTCTCAAGTGATCCAATGATCAACTTGAATACCACAGTGTTATGCTTTTCCTTTCAATATCCCGTTTGTGAGGAATCTCCACAACTTGGAGTCTCTCGCCCTTACACTTGAGATTCACAAAGAAATACGGAGTAAGGGAGGGAAGCAACACACACAAATCCACAGCAAAATGCGCACACGCACGGCCAAGAATCGAGCTCAAAAGACTATCTCAAAGTTCTCACTAGAACGGAGCTCGAATCACTGCAAATGACAAACGAATGCGCAAAGACTGAGTGTGGATGATCAAGAATGCTCTAAGGTTGCTTGGTGTACTCCTCCAAGCGCCTAGGGGTCCCTTTTATAGCCCCAAGGCAGCTAGGAGCCGTTGAGAGCAATTCTGGAAGGCTGATCTTGCCTTTTTTCATCGTGCGCACCGGACAGTCCGGTGCACACCGGACATTGTCCGGTGCCCGATCTCCTTCCTAAAATGGCGCAGCCGACCGTTGCAGATCTGGGAGCCGTTGGCGCACCGGACATGTCCGGTGCACACCGGACAGTCCGGTGCCCCCTTCCGACCGTTGGCTCGGCCACGTGTCGCGCGCGGATTCCGCGGCCGACCGTTGGCCCGGCCGACCGTTGGCTCACCGGACAGTCCGGTGCACACCGGACAGTCCGGTGAATTTTAGCCGTACGCCGTCGGCGAATTCCCGAGAGCGGCCACTTCACGCCGAGTCAGCCTGGCGCACCGGACACTGTCCGGTGCACCACCGGACAGTCCGGTGCCCCAGACCGAAACAGCCTTTTGGCTGTACACAGCCAACTCTTCTCCTTTCTTTTTCTTTCTGTTTCTAACACTTAGACAAGTATATTAGTACACAAAACCAATGTACTAAGACTTAGAACATACCTTTGCTCTTGTTTTGCACTTTGTCCATCCATAAGCATGAGTTCACATTTAAGCTCTTGTGTTGGCACTCAATCACCAAAATACTTAGAAATGGCCCAAGGGCACATTTCCCTTTCAGCGACCACGACCCACTGCCCCTATCACTACTAGAAAACCCCCCTTGTAGCTATGCTTTTTTGGACAATATGCACGCTTTAATTCGTCTCTATATGGATGTACACACGCTTTCCAAAAACGTGTTAGAAGCGTCTTCGTATGGACCGTATCAGACTTTGTAGAAACGATTATTGTAAGTGTATATATTAGATGAATAGACATTTCATAGACACGTTAGATGCATGTTTAGACACATTGATACGCTTTTATAGATGCGCATATAACATGTGTCTATTATTGTTGTTACGTCATATAGTAACGTTTCATTATGTGTGAAAAAATATAGATACGATATTATAGATACATTCATAATTCATGTGTATTACTATAGTCACGTTTTATAGTGACGCTTTATTGCGCATTAAGGAGTATAGAGACGATATAGTAGGTGACACGAATCATGACATGGCAGGTGATGTGGATAGGTGACATGGCAGGTGATGTGGAAAAATGACGTGGCAGGTGATGTGGAAAGGTGACGTGTCAGCTGAACTGGCGAGTGACACATTTTATAGTAATGCCAAAACGCGTGTTAACAAAAGTAGAAAAAATAATATAGCCACGTTTGTATTGTGTGCCTACGCATATCAATACGTTATATAGTAACGTCAAAGTGTGTATTAAGACCTGTAGAAACGATTTTGTACATACATCTATATTTGTTTGTAATAATATAGACACGTTATACTGTAACACTTTATTACGTGCCAAAAAAAGATGTTTTCATTTATATATTTATATATATAAATGTGCATCGAGATGAATGTTAAAAAAAATCAAATTATAAACCCTCAATAATATTGCTTTTGGCCTTGGCAAAATATCAAGAAGATAACTAACTCGATAGCAAACATGTTCAGTAACTGCCAATTGTGTTCACAAAGAAGCAAAGCCAAAGTGGCAATATCATACAAATATCACTTAAAAATTTTAGTAACTACTAGAATCTAACTGATTCACTTTGCAATTATACTAGGCTTCCCATCTAGCTTTGTCCACGCCATCTAGCTTTGTCCACGTGCTGCAGGTACCAACTTGTTGCGGGTATAAGATGAGCTTCTAGCTTGCTTCACCTATGAAGCATGTGTTAGATCAATAACTCAATTTGAATTTGTTATGGGGACACATGTACTATTTCAAATAAAAAAGAAACTTACATGTGTAATTGGCCAAGGAATAACATAGCCAATAGCATCAATTAGTGTACGAATCTGATTAGATGGTCTAGGTACCTCCTCATTTGTAATATTGCCAAGTTCAATATTTTCAAGGCCTTCAACAAGAACCCCACAATATTCTGGTCCAAGCTTTGCTCCTAATATTTCTCTTTGGCTATCTGTAGTCACTAACTTCCCTTTGGCCACAACTCTGCCTTTGTTTATCAGTGAAATAAGGTAGACTTGCTTTTGTCTCTACAAATTACAAAACATGAACATATGATATTTTGGTAAAACAACGTCATAATTGGAAAGAAATAAGGCAAATAAAACCACATACTGATTCTGATATGCCCATGCTGGCAGCTTGAACCCTTCGAGTTCTCTATAATAAACATCAAATCATAGCATCACTTAATCAAATTATGCTTTATATTTTAATTGAAACAATAATACAATTAGCTTAGACATACCATGTTGTGCAATATAGGATCACTTGGCAAATCTGTGACTACATTGCCATCAAGTTGTGCCTCCTACAGGCATAGTTTCACTCAATTATTATAGAAAAAGAAAATTATAAATATTAGATTTTAACAGGGAATGTAGACGAAGAGGAACCAATTACTGAACCCTAGAGTTGCAAAAGAAAGCTAATTAATTAGGCAACTAAACTAAAAAGGAGTTTTTAATGCTTTTCACTTAAGTTTATATAGGCTAAATGAGATGGATTAACAACTGAATGAAAGCAGAGTACATGCTACTTCAGTACTTCTTAAAAAACTACACAGAATCAAAGAGCAATAAATCAACAGGTGACAAGAAACTTTGCAAAAACGGACTTGTAGATTTTGGAAAGTGAACAACTTTCATGTATGGAGAATTCCAAGTTTTAAAGGAAAAGTTGGAGTAAAAAGCTTAATTCAGTTTTGAATCAGACTTGAAGTTTGCTAAAAATAATATCAACTAGCTGTTTTTGGGCCTTCATAACTTTTGATTTATAAACAGTTTGAAGATGGTCATTATAACAAAGTTATAGGACCACATGAGGAGTACAAGTTTTGTTAATTCACCTAGCTCTAAAGTTATATGGAACTTGGTGTAAAATTAGTCCAAAGTAGAGCTAACAGAGTTTCTGCATTTCAGGCTTAGTAGATTTCAGAGGCTGAATTTCAGTATTTGGATCCAACTTTGGGCCTTGATATTTTGGAATCCAGGGGGTTGTGGTTAATGAACACTATACCAAACTCGTAGAGAGATGATAGAAGAACAATTCTTATTAAGTGATATAGCCCCAAAGCTATATGCTATTGGTAGAAAAGTTAGTCCAAAGATTGATTGGCAGATTTCTGAGTTTTCAGACTTACAACAGTAACTGAACCTGAAGTTAGTGTTTGATAGCAGTTTTGGGTGCTTGTTTGTGACTAATCCCTAAGTATTTGGGCTGAGAGATCCATAAAGGGATTTAAGACTGTATGTTGGTGAATCACTTTCTTTAAGTGAGCTTGACATAACCCCATGCAAAATTTGGAGTAAAGCTTGCCTAAAAATGGACTGTCAGTGTATTGGGGACTTAGTGGTTCAGAGCTGAAACTCTGAAAAACAGCCAATGGTGCTCTGTTTGGAGCTCAGTTGTGATTAATCCATATGGTTTTAGACCAAGAGCTGTATAGCAAAATGGAAGACCATATATAGGAGAACAAATTTCTTTAAGTAAGATTGGTTTGGTGCTACACAAAAAAAGGAGTAACAGTGGCTCAAATTTGGACTAGGTGGCTGAATTCTGAATTTTCAGATTTGGAATTGTATAAGTCTGAATACTTGTCTGTCTGCTCCACTTTGAGGGCTTGTAAGGGCTGTTCTGTGTAGCTTTGTGCCAGAATGTCTTAAGCAAAGTTGGAGAGGTTGTATCCATAAGCAAAGTTTATTAAGGGACCCTGGCTTGACATTATGTAAATTTGAAAGATTTGGGCACCCCAAAAGGCCTCTGTCGAAAGGGGATGAATCAACTGAACAAAGCTGAAAATGGGTTCAGGAAAACAGAAATGGTAATCAGATTTTGTAGTCAACTTTTGGATGCCATAACTTCTATTCTAGGAGGTTTGGGTCTATGAAATCTGTAGACTTGGTAGACCTTGGACTAATAAACAAGTTCTATTAATAGTGATTAATCTGTCTTACTCAGAAAATGAGAGAAATGGCTAGCTGAAGATGGGTGGATCAGTCAAGAGCTGTAGATCCAAAATTGCAGAAATATCTAGCTGTGATCTTTTTACTCCCTGCTGATTTCTCTGCTAGTGTTACTCGAATTTTGGATAATGATAAAGTAGAGATATTTAACTGAAGGTCTAGAGACCTCACTAGCTGCTGGGAAAATATCTAGTTTGGACTAACTTGGGAGCAGTGGCAGTGAGGTATTTAATTGTGTTGTTTTGCTGTCTGCAGTAGGGGACAAAAGAGATACATGTATGTGTATAGTTGAGATAAGTGTGGAGGGTATAATTGAGGTCTAGAACCCACCCTCAGCTGGAAAGAATATCCAGTTCTTGGACATACCTTTGAAGGTGTTTGCTCCTGTGGTGTAGATGTATGGACTTGAGTTTGTCCAAGACTTCTATGGACAGATTGTTGTTGCTGCTGCTCGACATGAACCATGTTCTACAAGCCATTAGCAAGAGCTTGAATATTATTATATAGTAGCTAATGGTATTTAATAATTGAAATAAAGAAAGTATACATGCACTTCATTTGTTCGAGAGGTCATGTCAGCATTTGAATCTTCTTGGATGCTACTCGTATCTTTGGCAGCATAATTTTCAGATTTGTCATCTTCAGTGCATTGGTCATAACTATCACCACCCTGAAATATTTGAACCAACATACTGTTAAAAATATGCTCTTATTCTAGAGAGGGAGGGGGCCATGGTTGAATGCAAGCTTACTTCATTTTGTAAAGCTTCTCTCATCTCTGGGGTTAAATCTTCTCGATACTTTTTTGACATAAAAGTAAGCCAATGCTTCATGAGACCACTCACGGATTCCATTTTATTGTCAATTTCATTTACTTTCTCTTGGTACCTTCTTTCTTCCTCCGTTTGAATAACAAACGGTAAACCTTGAAAAGCTTGTACTTGACTCCAGTACTTATCATCATAGTACCCACGTGCTTTGAAATCCTTGGCAACAATATCATTGAACACTTCATTATAATCTTTAGATGAAAGACGATTACCATCGTTGTTCCCTCGCCTTTTTTTAAATTCCTCATAAGATGCAGCCTATTGAAACAAGTATATAGGAAGGTTAAGGAACTATAAGCTGATTTTTAGATCAAGCATAAATCATTTATACCAGAAAATGTACGTACCATCAGTGTCTCTGCCTTTTCTGTTGTGTATCACCATTCTTCTTTTTATGAGCTGCCTCCCATATTTCTATCCTATGAACCTTTCGTTTAGTTCTGGTTTCCTGCATAATTGAGTTATTTGGCTATCATTTCAATCCTCAGATAGATGATAGTGAAATTTAACAAATATGGATGAATATTTATCACCATCTCTTTTTTTAATCTAGCAAGGCTTTTCCTCCCACATGTGTGTGCAGTCTTCTGTTCTTTTGCACAACGAGAGTTTGTGGAACATAATTTCTGCAAAGACAGGCAATGATTAAGCAATAATGTAACATTCCTTGATTAAAAATTGATATAAACGTGTTGAGTAAATAGATGGAACCTTATGTTGCTCTACCAAATTCCAACTAGAGATCTCCATTGATGTTCATTAGTCGTAAGTGGCTTCTCTCTTAGGATTTCTTCTAGAGTTCTCTCGTCACGATTGAAGTATTGTTTCTTCAACTTAGTTTTGTACGCTCGCCACCTATTATTAACTGTCCTTAGGATCCAGTCCCTTGTAAGATGTATGGTTTGCCTTGGGAAGGCAAACTTTAGCTACATACAGGAAGGTAAATGTTAGTACATATATAAAAAATGAAGGTACATGCTTGCACCGATAACAAAAAATTACCTCAACATCCTTTATTATTTGTTCCTTGTGTGAATTAAACCTGCTATTGTCAAATCTTGGGATGTCTAAAGGGGCTAAGGTTGGGCTTTCTGCTACATGGCCAAGGTGCTGCCCAAGAATGGAGGCTGACCTTTCATTTGGGACACCATTTTCATCTGTCTCTACAATTACCTTTCCTCCTTGTAATGCTAGTAAATTTGAAAGTGTGAATTCCCCTATAATCTGTCTAACCTCTCCATTTGGCCCTGCATATATGAAAATGTAAGATTTCACATTGTACCAAGATATACAAGAACAAACCTGAAACTTACATATGATCTTAATTGGACTTCGAGGTTGGTGTGGCAGGCGGACTAATAAACCATCAACATCAGGAGGGGACTGTAAACTTTCATTGTTCTCATTATCTGCCACATTTTCGTGCTCCTCCTGAGCAGCTTCTGCACCATCTCCATCAAAGTTCAAATTCTTTAATCTTCGAAGTCCTCTTGTCATGATTGATTCTGCTTATTACATATAGGAGATCAAGAAAATAAAAGATGAGCATGTTAGTTGCCTTGTGAAATTGCATTCTCAGTTAAGAGCTAAGATTAGAAATTAGGAATTTCATTATCCAAAATTTAGGCAAGAAACAAACATTTCATTCTATAATTTTCATAAACAAAATAGGCAAACACATATCAGATTATGTACAGGTTCAATACAGCCTTCAGAACAGGCAGAAATTGCAGGTGGCAGTAGCAAATCATATGGACAGCATGTTAGTCTGAATAAGATTCACTAGTTAGTATTAATCTCGTTGGATAGCTAGCTTTTTATTCTTGCTGTTTTCTTTAGTGGATAGCTAGTTAGAAAAGAGAGAAGAAAGAACAGAAACAGCCAGAAGCAAATGTGGCTGTTGCAGGCGAAGACCAATGAGAACGATACCCCCTAAATCAATTATAATAATCACTTTCCCCTGGTAGCTTATAGCCGCTTCATCGGCTTCCTCTTGCTGCTGCTTTAGAACTGACCCCTCCTTTGCAGAAAGACAATTGTTTCCTTCCATTTTATAGTAGTCACTTTGGCCATCACAAACTTCAGTCCTTGTTGCAGCATTTCTATCATAGTCAACAAGCCTCTTAGCATATGCTTCAGCTGCAGCTGCAACTTTTGAAAAGGGTAGCCCAACCACACTTAACCCAGCATAAGAACTACCTTCCTTCAAGACAAGCGCGCCACAGAAACTATAGGATCCCTCATGCTCTTGTTCACACACAATTGTGCCACATGATAAGTAGTTGCTGACAGGGTTATGTCGTTGTGCTAGGCATGAACAAAGTTTTCCTTGCTTGAATACAATAGAACCCTCTACTGCCTCAGCGAGAAAAATGGCTGGTGCTCCTTTCTTGAAGATGAATTCATCCAGGGATTGCACACTGTTGTCAACCTCTTTCACAACTTTTTTAGTAGCAGCAAGCTCCTTAGGATCTTCCTCATGCTCTGCATTGATGGCCAAATCAACCAGGGGCTTTACCTTTTTGGTTGCTGGTGCAGCAACAGTCTGGTTTTCCTTAAACACTAGAGGAACGCTGTCACTGTCAAATTCAGCTTCACCGAATATTATGATATTGTCCAACCCTGGTGGTTCACCACTGAAATCATCTTCGGTAGAGGTATCTTCATCGACTTCTTCCGCTATCCCAGTTCCCTGCAACCTCTGGGCTGCATCAGCAGTGCAATTCCCTTCGTTGGACTCATCAATACCTTCGTCGCCCTCGTCAGTAGAGACGATTCCCCCATCCTCTAAAACCCATGCTTCATCCTTATGCAGCTCATCTTCACTAGTCTCATCGTCTGTCAAGTCACCCTGTACTATCTTAGCCGCATCCCATTTTCTCACTTCAGTTCGGTTATCTTCATCCTCCCTTATTTCATCGTCTGCTAACTGAAACTGCAGCACCTCATTCTCAGCCCCTTCTTGGTGTTCATCGGCTATGAGCTGTGAGCATGCCAGCAAAGCTTGGCGGTTCTACAACCCTGCCACAAAACGTGTGTTGGTGTCTCGTGATGCTGTGTTTGAAGAAAATCGAGCATGGGACTGGGGTGATGCCGAGAAGGTAGACTATGAGAACCCTTTCTGTGTTGAGTTCATGCAGATTGGTGGGGATCAGCAGCTGGTACCTGGGGTGATGCCGAGAAGCTGAGGCTTGCTGAGGCCCGAGCGTCGCTTGCTGAGATCTGACTATCCAAGGCTCTGAGCGGCTAACCAGCTGACCAGTGACCGCTGAGGTGCTGCTGACTGCCTTCTCTATCCCTCTAGTAAATTTGTGTTTCGATTGGAGTTGTTGATAGATTGCTAGTAAGGATTTGGACAGATAAATTAAACTGGTTTGGATAAATGCTTACGGGTTTTATTCAACTTTAATAGGTCATAATATAAAGATTGATGGATCGAAGTTGGATGAAAGAATCAAGATTGGACACTGCATACAAAAATGGTGTTGAGGAGTTTTTAGCATTTGCTTACCGGGACCTTCCACAAGGTAGCGAGATACTTTGTCCATGCATAAACTGCAAAAATAGATACAACCACAGCTGTGATGAGGTCAGGACACATCTGAGATGTGATGGTATTATTAAAGGTTATACTATATGGGTTCATCATGGTGAAAAATATGACATGCCATCTATAGAACTTGCTGATGTACCAAATATCAGTGCAAATTTGACTAATTCAGGTCCAATACGAGACCGCCAGGATGGAAGATTGGATGACATGCAAGAACTCTTGCAGGCTGCATTTGGAAGGGCTGCAAGTATAATTGGTGCTGAAGCAGATGATATTCAGTTTGGATCTGTAGATGTGGAACATAATGCCACTGAGGATAATATGAATCTAGCGGAAGGAGATACTTTGGGGAGGCAACAGAATATATATGCAAGCTTATTGAAGGATGCAGATGCAAGAATATTTTCTTCTGGGTGTAAATATTCTAGGCTGTCATTTTTAGTCCACTTATATCACTTGAAGTGCTTACATGGTTGGTCACAAGAATCATTTACAGGACTAATGGATCTGCTATCTGGTATTCCTGGAGCTAATCTACCCAAGACATACTATGAAGCAAAGAAAATCATCCGTGACTTAGGTCTTGATTATGAGAGAATCCATTCTTGCCCCAAAGATTGCATTCTTTTTCGAGGTGATTTTGCCAAACAAGATTTTTGTCACGTGTGTGAGAGCTCTCGTTGGAAAGTTGATAAGAAGGATTCAAATGCCTCTGTAGTGAAATCTAAGGGGAAAAGGAAACCAGCCAAAGTGTTGCGTTACTTTCCATTGATTCCTAGGATCCAAAGGTTATTTTCATCTACCAAAACTTCAGATGACATGCGTTGGCATGATGAGGGGCGAACAAAGGATGGAAAACTACGCCACCCAGCAGATGGTGATGCTTGGAAAGACTTTGATCATAGATATCCTGACTTTAAAGAAGATGCTCGTAATGTACGCCTTGGTCTAGCTAGTGATGGATTTAACCCTTTTGGGAACAAGAATTTAAAGCACAGTACATGGCCAGTAATGCTTGTTCCCTACAACCTTCCACCTTGGATCTGCATGAAGCAAACATCTTTAATTTTGTCAATGATCATACCTAGACCAAATTCTCCAGGTAATGATGTAGATGTATATTTGCAGCCCCTTATCGATGAACTATTACTTTTGTGGGCGGGAATAGATAGAACACCAGATGCCTCCTCAGAAAACAATTTTACTCTTCGAGCTGCATTATTGTGGACTATAAATGATTTTCCTGCACTAGCTTACCTATATGGATGGACCACGAGCGGTAGATATGCATGTCCTTCTTGTGGTCCAGCTACAAAATCATTTCACCTGAAGAAAGGTAAAAAGATGTGCTATATGGGACATCGTCGCTGGCTGCCAATAAAGCACAAATACCGAAGGCAAAGGATGCAATTTGATGGCTTGGTAGAGACTGGACTTTCACCTGAAAAAATGAGTGGAACTACAGTTTTGAAAATGTTGGAAGGCAAAGAGTTTGTGTTAGGGAAAGGGGAGAGAACATCCAAGGTGGGTAAGAAGAAAGGCAAGAATAAGAAAGTCGAAGATAAAAGTGGTCAGAAACGCAAGCGTACAAGACTGGGAGAAAAGAAGGAATTAGATGGGGGTTGTGGTAAAGTGGAGAAGAAACCAGAAGATTGGCTGAAAAAGAGGTCAGTTTTCTTTCAACTACCATATTGGGAACACAACAAACTAAGACACAATCTAGATGTAATGCACTTAGAAAAAAAATGTGTGTGACAACTTTATCGCCACTCTATTGAATATTTGTCATAAAACAAAGGATGATCTGAATGCCCGACTAGATTTAGTTGAACATGGAATTCGAGAGGATCTTCATCCTGTTGTAGATGCTCAAGGAAAGCAAACAACTCCTGATGCACCTTTTACTATGTCTAAAGACCAAAAAGAGATTTTTTGCTCAGTAATTCAGAACCTCAGGACTCCAGATGGGTATGCATCAAATATATCTAGGTGTGTAAATATGAAAGATTGTACATTGACTGGACTAAAGAGTCATGACAATCATATTTTACTGCATGACATTCTTCCAGTGGCACTGCAGTCTTGTTACCCTAGCAAGGATGTCATGAAAGTAGTTGTTCAGTTATCTAACTTCTTCAAGAAGTTGTGCTCCAAGGTCATAGATGTTGCTGAGCTGGAGCAGCTTCAAGACAGTATTGTGATGACACTTTGTGATATGGAGAGAATTTTCCTGCCATCATTCTTTACTGTAAGTGTGCATTTGATGGTGCACTTGGTAGAAGAAGTTAAACTGGGCGGTCCGGTTCAGTACCGGTGGATGTACCCCATGGAGAGGTATGTAGTCAACTTTAATTAATTTGCACAATGATAATCAATAATTCAGTTTTAACTTACATGTGTCAATTATTGCATTTAGATATTTTGTTAAGCTGAAGGCACTTGTGAAGAATAAAGCTCAACCAGAAGGATCAATAGCTGAAGGATATTGCATGGAGGAGTGCTTGACCTTTTGTTCCAGATTTATAGAAGGAACTACACGTTTTACAAGGCCATCTAGAAATCCTGGACCATCTGATGAAATAACAAACATGTATTTGTTTGATACTGCTGGTGAACCTATTGGAAAGAGTACTGTCGTCAACCTTGATAAGAAGCTTCTTGTTCAGGCTCATCGATATGTGTTGCGGCATTGTGATGAACTTGAAGAGTTCCGCAGGTGCATTCAGTATTTCTAAAACACACAACATCACATTTATTATAACCAGTAACCTGTATTTATTTTTTACTGTTATTTGCTGACATGACACTGATACTATTGTTGTAGAGAATTCTTGGATGAGGAGAAAAGAAAATTACATCCCTCAATTAATCAAACACCTTCCTCCATTCAGAATTTGATGGATCAACACTTTCCTGACTGGTTGGAGCAAAAGGTCTGTACATCTAAAATTGTTGCAAATTTGGCATAGAACTAATAAAAGAAATGTACGTGAGCGTTTTTCCTTATATACAGGTTATATTAGGCGATGGAACAGGGATCACGACAAAGGTCCGAGCTTTGGCTGCAAAACCAAACAGATATGGAGTGACATATAGTGGTTACATTATTAATGGTTTGAGGTTCCACACTTTGAGTCGTGAGGCTGCACGGTTGACACAAAACAGTGGTGTGGTCAACATTGCTGATGATGGGGTTAATTATTTTGGTAGATTATTAGATATAGTTGAATTGTCATATGCAAACTACAAGGTAGTGCTTTTCAAGTGTGAATGGTATGATGTTCATCATAAAGCTGGGTTGCGACAAGATGAGTTCGGATACAGTCATGTGAATTTTTTCCGGAAAATACACACTGGTGATAAACTAGATGATGATCCTTTTGTATTTTCATCACAAATTCAGCAAGTCTTTTATGTCCAAAACCCAAAAGCTGAACCATGGAACACTGTGGTGAGAGTTAGCCCAAGAGATAATTTTGACATGGGTGTATAACTCGATGAAGAAAGTTAGACAAGGCTTAGGTTTTCTGGTCATCTAATGCTATAAAAGAATATTGTGGGTTTTTTAGTTGCATTGTGAATCAGAATGAACTAATATGTGTTACTTTAGATAGGAGGTGCTAACTTGTTGGGTTAATGTTGTTTAGTGTACAAATTTTTCCTATTTGATTAAATACTACAACCCATGAGACTTGTAACATGGCTTATTTAATTATTCTTAGCTTTGATGTTTTCTGGTTATGAGTGTGCCCAAATCAGGCGCTTTTTCTATTTATTATTATCGAATGAGTGACCATACTTTTTCCCATTTCAAGTGGGCATGACCATATTTTTTTCTGATTTATTATTATTATTATTATTATTATTATTATTATTATTATGCCTTTATTAGACCTATACAACATACACTAGCTAAACACAATTAATGTTAACATTGTTTTAGCCTCCTATAATATATGCCACGTTAGCTCTAGTGGAAGATATACCACACAACAACTATGGTGACTAATATACCTCGGTAGGTTACATGTTTTAAATTTTACACCAAAAACATCTCTACATGGTTAAGGATAAATTGCTAATACACATTAAAACGTGTCTTCAAGTAGTAACGGTTAAAAGCGTATCTAATTTCATATCAACTAGAGATATTTCGTTATCACATAAAAAACATCTCTATGTGGCTAAGAACGGTTATTCGATACGCTTTATGACGTATCTTCATGTTAGTCACGTATTGAAAGCATGTCTAACTATGTCATTTTTATACGTTTTTAATTGCATATCAAAAAGCGTCTTAAGGTTCCTATAGATGATTTTAATACGTGTTTTGCAACGTGTCTATAGGTTACTGACGATTGAAAGCGTGTCTAATTTCGTGTCATTCTAATACGATTTTAATAGCGTGTTAAAAATTGTGTTTAGGTATCTCTTCACGTTGAAAGCGTGTCAAATACCGTAACATTTTGATGCGTTCTTAAAATTGTTTCAAATAACGTCTTTATGTACCGCCGTAGAGACGCTTTTGTGTGCGCTACAACTAAAACGTACATACAAGGGGGGTTTTCTAGTAGTGTATCCGCTCGACCGCTCCCCAGTCCGCACTCTGCAGCGTCGTTCCCCTAACCCTAATCCCCTTCTTCCTTCGCTCGCTTCGCACAACGGCGGTGCTCCTCAGCGGTGTCGGTGGCGTCGTGGCGGTGCTCCGCTGCTCCCCACGCAGCCATGCCCCAGATCTCTTCCTCTTGTGCTCGATCCGCCCTGCTCACCGGTAAGTCATCGACGTGGGCCACCGCCTCACCGGTAAGTCTCGTGTTTGATCCGCTCTGCTCACCAGTCTCCTTCCCCCTTCTGCGCTTCTTCCTTCGCTCGCTTCTCGGACCTCCGAAACTCGCTCTGTGTTGGTTACTTGGTTGCGTTGCGCCGTGACGGTGCTCCCACTCCCCAGATCTAAAATCCGATAAGTCCCCAGATCCGCTCTGTGTTGGTTACTTGGCTTCCCGTGCTCGATCGACTCCTCGGTTGCGCGAGTCCGGTGCTCCCTGCTCTGGTTTTCCTAATCCTACATTCCTACCTAACCCTAAATCCTTAATACTACATGCTCTGGTGTTCCTCAATCCTCATATGCTCTGGTGTTCCTCATCCTCGGTTGGCGACCAGTAGGTGACTTCGGTGCTCCGATTGCGTTAGGTAGGTAAATAAATCTATGTTCTGTTGATTGATGTTAGTATGTTGAGGTCATTCTCATTGTGTATGAACTTTGAATGGAGGTATCGGTCTTGTTACGGTGCCACGCAGTTGTTGAGGAGCCGTGGTCACCATGGAACTGGATCCGGCCGCTGAGGAGGAGTACCGACTTGAGCCACATAACGAGGAGCAGGATGCAAGGGCCTTTATCGGCATCGGCAACGATGATGCTCCTGGTGCCGGTACAGGTATAGGCTCAACTAGCCCCACTGCTGCTGATGGAAGCAGTATTGGTACTAGTACTAGTGGTAGCATGGGTGCCAATGCCTCAAGGAAGATATCCAAAGTCTGGAATGACTTTGAGGAGCTGACTAATCTCGTCAATGGTAAGAGGGTAAGGTATGGTGCCCTTTGCAAATACTGTAAGCAGACCTTCAGTGCTAAATCTAGTTGTGGGACTCGCCATTTGCTTCGGCATAATTGCACTGCTAAAAAGGAACAACAACGTAGTGGCATTGTTCAGTCTCTTCTTAAGTACAATCCTGATGGTTCTCTAGTTCGATGGGAACACTCTCCTGCTGTTGCTAGAACTGAATTATGTCGTTTGATAGCTAGAGAGGATTTGCCTTTATGGTTTGGTGAATCTATGCTTTTCAAGAGTACATTACTAAAGCACATAATCCTAAATTTGTGAAGTCTTCTAGGCAAACAACAGCTAGGGATCTAATTAAGCTTTACAATGAATGTGTGCTTAAGCTTATTGAGTCATTTAAATATGTTTCATCAGTTGCTCTAACTTCTGATATCTGGAATGGTAAAGCTAAAGAGGACTACATTTCTGTTGTTGCTCACTTTGTGAATTCGAATTGGGAGCTAGAAAAAAGGTTGATTGGTCTTAGGCTCATAGATGTGAAACATTCTGGAAATAATATAGCAGAACGTGTTAACATGGTTGCTGATGAGTATGGTTTATGTGATAAAATATTTGCTATTACTCTTGACAATGCTTCCTCTAATCAAACTGCTATGCATTATCTTAAACCATTGTTTTCTGGTTATCTTGGAACTCTAACTGATGTTGATGAAGATGAATTGTCTTCCATTCTTTTGCATCAACGTTGTGCATGTCACATCATTAATCTAATAGTAAAGTCAGGTTTGAAAAGAGTAAAACATTAACTTGAGGACTTTAGAACTGCCATAAACTTTTTTGAATTCATCAAACCAAAGAATTGTTGCATACAAGAGTTACTGTTTAAGCATGGGTATTTGTCCTAGAAAGTTTGGTGTGTATATGGATGTTAGGTGGAACTCAACTTTTTTTAATGCTGAAACACCTTATGCCACACAGAAGCACATTTTCTGTCTTCATCCAAACTAATTATACTTTGTCATCTGATGGTACCCCTTTATTAACTAACAACCACTGGTATGTTGCTGAGAAACTGTTATCATTTCTTCAATTGTTCTATGATTCTACTGTTATTTTGTCTGGTCTTTATTATCCAACTGCTCCATTAATGTTGCATCAAATACTTAAAATTGTTAGACACTTGAATGCTTTTGAAAATGATACACTACTGAGGCAAGCTGTTGTTCATATGAAAGATAAATATTTCAAATATTAGAGAGATATACCCATTCTATATGCTTTTGCTTTCATACTAGATCCTAGAGCTAAGATGAGAGGTTTTCATAAAGCTCTACTGCGCCTATCTGGTTTTACTGGTACAGATTATTCTAGACTTCCTCAGGATGTGAGGAAAGGGTTAACTAAACTTTATCAGGTTTATGAAACAAAGTTCGGTGATGTGCGCTTACATGTACATGAACCATCATCCACAACTGAGGGTAAGAACAAATCTGCCTGGGATGACATATATGGTGATGATGGTATTAGTAGTGGTAGGAGATCTGGTTCTGGTAGTAATGTTGCATATATTTCTTCCTGGCCTACTACTGCTTAGTCTGAGCTATCTGCATACCTTGATAGTGATACTGTCAATCAATTTGATGACAGTTTTAGCATTCTGGATTGGTGGCATGGGTATAAACTTACTTACCCTGTTCTATCTATGCTAGCTAAGGATGTCATGACAGTTCCTGCTTCTATTATATCTTCATAATCTACTTTTAGTTTGGTTGGCAGGGTGATTGAGGAACGTCGTCGACGGCTCACACCGGACATGGTGGAGGTTCTATCATGTATCAAAGACTGGGAGTTAGCAGATTTACACATGCAACACAATCTTGAGAAGGACGCACTAGAAATAGAATATGTCCTTGAAAGCTTAAACAATAACGGAGGACAACAAGGAAGTCAGTCAATGGCTCAAGAGTGAATTATCGTAACTTGTAATCTTATCCTTTTATCTCTATCTCTTGTGAATTGTTGTATTTAACTATGAACATGGTTGCATGCCTTCATACATTATAAATTTGAGCTGGCTGCACTCTTTTTTCCTTCCTAGGGTTTTCTCACGAGGTGTGAGTTTTTACCTAGAAAGGTTTTTAATGAGGCAGCATTGCACGAACAACTCAATAATATATTTCTTGTGTCATCTTTTGTGTTTGTTGTAAATTCTGTTATATAATTGTATATGTGATTTTCTATGATTTTTGGGTCAGATCCGGCCCTGTACCACTGGGCTGACCAGTACAATGGTACGACCCAGCCCGCCCGAATACCTATCGGGCCGTGCCTGGGCCCAGGGGCCAGCACGCCGGGTAAGCCCGACATGACCCTTAGGCTGCCCGTGCCGTGCCTGGCACACCTCTATTGGGTCGGGCCGAGCACGTGCCCGGGCCGGGCCGGGTCGGGCGGCACGTTTGGACATCAGCATATCAACAACGCATCGTCGGGCATAGCACCATCCCATGGCGCGACACGCGACGCATGGCTACTAGAGTAGTATGAGTACATGATACTATACTCTGTGTGCTACGGCACCGGCGCATCTTCCATGCTACTAGTTTCTGTACCAATAGGAATGTTTGCCGCATGAAGCAAAGCACTAGCAAATGTCCTACTCGAGTCTTTGCATTCGAAGTACTTTTCAATGGTTTTAGCATGTATGTCTTTGAAGTATATTTCTATATCTCTAGAAGTTGTTTGTCTAAAGATATTATCATTCATTGGTCTATTAGAGCCTCTGTCTCTGATACCATATCGTCACTGAGGTTGTAATGCCCTACGTCCAATATGAGTTGTATGGCTGAGAGTTTAAGTGTGGGCGTAGATGAGTCCAAGAGAGTCTGGGTGATGATGAGAGAGCTTGTGTGTGTGCTTCACATGTGCCCTCCCTTTTATAGTGCAAGGGGGCACGTACATAGGCGTTGAGTCCCAACTGGTGGTCCACCGATATAGTTATGGTTGATAGTCGGCCTTGCTGACGTACGTAGGAGCCGGCCTTGCTGACGTTTGCAGGAGTTATGGTTGATAGCCCCGAGTTGTCACCTTCGATCGGTGATGCGTAGAGGGTGTGTTGCCCAAGTCAACTATGGGTCATATGATGGGCGCTGCCCATGCACGCGGTGCCGAGGCACAAATGTCTACCTCGGTAACACATGGCTTACTGTGCGACCCATGCATGCGGCGCTGACACACAATGACCCGCCTTGGTAACACGTGGGGCGGTCGTTCGAGCCTACCCATGCCCTGTGCACAGCAGGGCACGCCTCAGCCGTTTGCATTGATGAATGCGAGCGACGAGCTTGCTTCCAGCCGAAGGCTTGTGCCACGCGCCACGGGCCACATGGTAGCACCGGACCTTTACCTGAGTGGAGAGCAGGGACCAAGAGCACATACTGGCTTGCAATCATGGGCCCCTTAGCAGGGGCTCAGATGGCATATGTGGAGGTTCAAGACCCTGCGCGGGGGCCCGGATGGTACATGTGGAAGTCTGAACTCATTGCGATAGTCCTTGAGCATTTTCATCACTGTGACACATGACGACACCAGAACTGTCCCTGAGCGGGAAGTAGTCCCAAGGCCAATGGTCTAGTCAGATGGGTCTGGCCCTTGGGCTAGCCCGACAAACTCACTTCCTTAGTGCGCAGTTACAAGTAAGTACACGGGTATTTCGCTTTGACATGGTAGGAGAGGTTAGTCCAGTTACATGGTACCGACATAGGTCTTAGAGCCTTATTGGTGACGTCAAACAAGTCCTCCCTGTCAACCGACACGTCATCTGTTGGTTGGTCAACACTATAAGCTCATGGTCCATGGAGGTAGGATTTGTACCGGTGACCTAGTTAGGGGTGACAATAGACTCTAAATTTTACACTATAAGGTTTAAGGATCGGATCGGACCCTATTTCTATTATTTTTGAACTAAAATTTATTTAAGGCCCTACTATGTTATGAAGAAGCATTTGGATCACAATCGATTACCACCCCTGGCTCTAGCATGCGGGGTTATGCATGTGACAAGAGAGAAGGGGTCAATTTATACTAAAAAACAATGAAAACTTGTATATTTAGGGACCTAGGGTTATGGTTCAATTAGGGACTGGAGTGAAAGTTGAACATATCTAGGATGATCTATGCTAGACAGGAGCATCGATACCGTCAACCGTGAACACAAATGATGTACGGAACGAAAGTTTCAAATCATATGAGACTAGAGAGGCTAGACCAAGATTCAAGAGGGATGTAGACGAAGACAAGAAGACTAAACATGGCCAAACGGGAAGCATGGCATGGCACGACCAATGGTGATGTAGATCTGGACCATTAGAGAAGAAGAATATGTTAGACGTTGGATTTTAATCTAAAAGAGAGAGAACCATAGAAATAGAGGGGTCAAGAGCCATGACGTCAAACTGACAACTATGATAGAGCCGCAAAGATCGATGGAGGCGGCGATGAACGACGACGGGATGGACTTCGCAAATATTAAATTGTTAAGACAAATTTAATATTTTTCTAAAAAAATATCTATAAAATTTGATGCTAATCTTATTTTATGTTATAAGCATATTATTAAAAATAAGAATAAAATTTTACATAAATTGTTATACACTATTTCATCTCTACAATAAAAGGTGAAAAAAAATATTTGTACCTGTATTTGAATTATATCTGAATTTTATATCTCTTGTTTGAGAAGTTATACGATATCTTTGAGGTTTACTTTTTATAAATTATTACTAGCTCAATAATAGATTCTATATTATATTTATTCACAATAAAAAAGATTAAAAATTAATATTCAAATAAGTATCCATTTTCAAATTGAAGAGGGGCATGGAACGCCATTTGGCCCTTCCTGGCTCCGTTCCGAAGGTACGTACGGGAGGGGCAAGATGTTTTGGCCGCCTGTCCCAGGCCCCTGCTCTCCTCGGCGCTCGACGTGACGGCCGTCCGTCCTTCCTTTCGGGCTACGGCGCGCGCACCCCCGTAGTCCCGTACCACGACGCGACCGCGCGCACGGGGGAGGGAGGGAGTGGCGCCGTCCGGCCTTTGTGCTGCTGCCCTGTCCCGACACCGGGGCCGGGGGGACTTCGTGCTCGCACGCACGCACGCACGAGGGGCCTCATCACTCGCGCGCCGTGGCTGCCAAAAGGCCAGGCCACGGAGTGGACACTAGCCGCCGCAGCGTTGACGTTTAGAACAGAGCAGTGAGGCGGCAGCGGCAGCAGCAGCAGTACTACGTGCGGACAGCAGGACAGGCGAATTGTTCGCAGCATCGCATCGCAGGCTTGTGCGTGCGTGCGTGCATGAGCCGGAGTATGCCCAGGCCCTGCCATGCCCTTGGGAGATGTTCGACGACGACGACGTGGATTGGATGGATGGAGACATGAACGACGACAGGGCTACAGGAGGAGTGAACTGGGTTGCCCTTGGGAGAGGCAGGCAAGGCAGACCGCGCTGTCCTCCTGCCGGCTGCCCAGTGCCCACCCCCTCCCGTTGCCCTTCCGATGCGTATCGACAGATCATGGTAAACCAACCAACCAACCACCCAACCACCCAACGTGGCTCTCCGGCTCCGGCAGCTACGACACCTCGGGGGGGCAAGGCATGCGCTTTATCATGCCAAACCCAATCCCAGGACACGGAAGAAGAAAACTAGAAAAAGGAGGGGAGGCAAAGGCAAAAGAAAAACAAGAGAGAGATCGCTGTCGTTCGTTCGGTGCCTCCCAGACCAGAACTGATACCCCCCTCATGGCCATGGCCTCCTCATATATATTTTTTTTCTACGACGGAGAAAAGCTGCCAGTATCGGCGAATCAGCGATCAGGGGGTGACGGGGAAAAGGCGGGCGTCGCGGCCGTGGGGAGCACGGCGGCGGCAGCGTAACGTGGCCCAGGCGTCCGTCCCCGCGGGCCACTGGGGCACAACGCTGTCTGTCCCTCCCGTCGTGTCCCTCCTCTCGTTTCCAACCTGTGTGGTGTGGAGTCTATTTTTCCTCAAGCTATCTTCTGTGACGGACGGACAGCTTCACGAGGCCGTACGAGGTAGGTCATCGAAAGCAAAGCAAACGTACCTTGAGAATGGCACTGTGCACGTTGCTCTATGCTAGCACTGGTACTAGTACGTACTACCCGGAAACGCAAAAATAGTCAGGGTTTTAGTAATCACACTCTTTCCACCCGACAAAAGATTGTGAGTGTCCTGTCGGGAGAGAAAAAGAGATACTTGCGTGGGCCCGTGTGCGTGCGTTCGCATGCATGTCTGAGTCTGACTCCAGCTCGCAGGGCTGGTGCGCCAGCTGGGCCTGAGGAAGTGTAGAGCTCCGAAACTCGTGTACTAGTTGGGTTGGGTCTCATCTCATGACGGGAGAGTGGGCGGCCACTGGATCGATTGGGAGGAATGTACGTAGGCCCAGCTGCAGGGAGTAGGCAGCCTAACGAATCACGTCGGCTGCCACTGCCTGGGCGACGCCGATTTTCTTCTGCTACGTTTTGGTGTGGTTTTTTTTTTGGCGTTAAAACTCGTGTTCCCACCACTGCGAACGTCCGTGCTCTCTGCTTTGCTTCGATCTGATACGATCAGATTTCCTGCTTGTCCGGCACTCTTCTCCCTTGCACTGTCCTCAACTGCGCACATGGGGAAAATATCACCCGCCATGCAAGCGGTGCGGTGCAGCACCGCCGTCGGCATCTTATCTTTGCTGTCGCTGCGGCCCAAGACTTATCCAGACCGGCCGATCGTCACAAGGCCGGCCACGACTACACCGGCGGCGATGACCCGTGTCCCGGCCGTAACATAGGGGCGTTTGGTGCTCAAGTTTTTTCCACAATTTTAGAAAAATATTGCAGTACTATATATAGAATGGTGTTTGGTAATTTAACTAAAATCTCTGTTTTCAAAACGGGAATATTACAAACACTGTACTTGTCCTGAGGTATTCTAAACTTAGATCTGGACTTCAGTTTTTAAAACCGTAGTATTTTAAACCAATATATCATCATAACTAAGGTATACTATAGTATTTTTTTAAAAAAAACTATGATTTTAAAAAACTTTATTTCCAAACAGCTCGCCGATCCGGCGTCGAAGAGTTGTAGCAGTGCAGCAGATGACGCCAAGACGTGCCTGCCCATAAACGGTTGTCATGGCTGTGCGTGTGGCCATTAAGGCATGCGGTGTTGGAGGTTTCCGTGTGCGGCCGAACCCGACCTCGACGTCAGATCGGCACGAAATTTAGATGTGGCAATATGCGTAAAAATCGTCGTCTATCTCTTGTCTAAAAGTATACCTATCTAGAAAAAACACACCCGATAAACACCATTTTCCAAGAGATTTTTATTTTCCCAAAGAAAAAATAAACTAATTTTCTTTAGGAAAATGAAAATCACTTAAAAATAGGATTGCTAAACTAGCCCTAAAAGAATCTGTACTTACGACGGATATAAAATTTTGCTCAAACTCATATCTATACGATTTTTGAGTACCCAACAAATTTCTTATGCCCATTATCATCAACATGAAAAATAATTTATCATATAAATAATAGTCAATATATTAATAAGCAAGTATAAAAAGAAATAAGTGATAACTAACTTTAGCTTAAAGTTTATTATAAGTAGTTTGTTTTAACTAGAACGTATTCTATTAGTAGCATTATGAGACATGTTTACGGGTATGGATAGTGTATGAAAACAAAATCAATGCCTACGTACCTGTCGTGTTTTGTTTTTAATCCATTAACAATAATTCTATGGATATATAAATTAAATCTATATCTTAATAGAGCAAAATTTTATAGCTAGTTTGGAAACAAGAGAATTAGTGAGGATTGGAAGAGTTGAATAGGAAAGGGGTTTTAGCCCCCTCAAGTTACTATAATTCCCTGGCCCCCAAACTAGCACCCTTTGAGTTTGGGTTGTTGAGAAACATTATGTGGGCAAATATCGAATATGCTTCTGATGGGTATAACGTCTCTATATATAGAACATGTACCCCCTCGTATATAATAGATAAGAGAAAGAGGCCAAATGCCGAACCATAAATCTTGTGTCTCGTGTGTTCTCCGTCATGCTTCTGGGAAGGAGAGACAGGTCTTTAACATCTTCTCGCGCCTAAACTGTTGACGGGAGGAAAGGAAGTTGATATGATGATACACAGTAACATAGTTATTCAACACGCCATCAACGCGCTCTACCTCGACGATGATGTGGGATCAGATCCGCTACAACTCTCAATCAAGTCGGCAGGTCTCTCGACCTAGCCAGGTTGTCCTACACGACAGCTTCGATTCTCCCTCTACGCAATCGAGCAGTATGGTTACTGTTTTTGAGAGCACCTAGAGGGGGGGGTGAATAGGTGATCCTGTAAAACTTAAACTTAAGCCACAAAAACTTGATTGAGCGTTAGCACAATAATCGCCAAGTGGCTAGAGAGGAGTTCTTAACAAAACACAATAACCACAAGAGATCAACACAAAGATGGCACAGTGGTTTATCCCGTGGTTCGGCCAAGTCCAACGCTTGCCTACTCCACGTTGTGGCGTCCCAACGGATGAGGGTTGCAATCAACCCCTCTCAAGCGGTCCAAAGACCCACTTGAATACCACGGTGTTTTGCTTTGCTTTTCTATATCCCGTTCGCGAGGAATCTCCACAACTTGGAGCCTCTCGCCCTTACACTTGAAGTTTACAAAGAAGCACGGAGTAAGGGAGGGATGAGCAACTCACACAAGACACAAAGATCACAACAAATACGCACACACAAGACCCAGACTTGAGCTCAAGAGACTATTACGAGTTTCTCACTAGAACGGAGCTCAAATCACTAAGAATGTCGAATAAGTGCGCAATAACGAAGTGTGAGTGATCAACTATGCTCAAAGAATGCTTGGATGTCTTCTCCATGCGCCAAGGGGTCCCTTTTATAGCCCCAAGGCAGCTAGGAGCCGTTGAGAGCATTGTAGGAAGGCAATTCTTGCCTTCTGTCGACTGGCGCACCGGACAGTCCGGTGCGGATTTCTTTCCTTCTATGGCGCAGTCGACCGTTGCAGATCCAGAGCCGTTGGCGTACCGGACAGTCCGGTGCTCCAATGTGACCGTTGGCTCGGCCACGCGTCACGCGCGGAATCCTCGGCCGACCGTTGCCCCGGCTGACCGTTGGCTCACCGGACAGTCCGGTGAATTATAGTCGTACGCCGTTGATGGCTTCCCGAGGCCGACGACTTCGCCTGTGAACGCCTCACCGGACAGTCCGGTGCACCACCGGACAGTTCGGTGATTTATAGTCGTACACCGCCATCGAAGTCCCGAGAGCAGCAAGTTCGCCAGAGCCAGCCTGGCGCACCAGACATTGTCCGGTGCACCCAGACCGAGCAGACTTTGGCTGAACAAAGTCATCTCTTTTCCAATTCGATTTCTCCTGTTTCTAGCACTTAGACATAATACATTAGTCCATAAAACAATGTACTAAGTCTAGAAACATACCTTTTGACTTGATTTGCACTTTGTCCACCATTTTGCATAGATTAACACAAAAGCACTTGTGTTGGCACTCAATCACCAAAATACTTAGAAATGGCCCAAGGGCACATTTCCCTTTCAGTTCTTGATCTGTTATTATACACAGACTGTGACTACGATCCGTGCGCGACGATCTGTTCACGGGGAAGGAAGAAACACAATGCCGACTACGTCGCTGCATCGTGCCAACACCGCATGCGCCCAGACATGGCGCTCCCTCACGCGATCGTAGGTAGTAGCCTCGACACACGTGTTGTGCCCACTGTCACCACCACACCATGCACGTTTGGTAAGTTTCATGATTTTCTAACTTTGTTTTTGTTTTATATAATTGTAAAACAATTTCATCGCAAGTTCATGATCATGTTTTATGAGCATGGTGCTCGAAAATTCTGACCTGTTCCTGAATAGGACGTAACTTGTGCCATATAATATGAATATCATTTTTGTATTTACCGTTTTCCATTTTTCGAGTGACTTGCAGTTCAAATATGAATTATCCGAAGAAATTTAATTAAACGAACTAAATCCGATAGTTATAGCAAACACTTTGATAATTGTGTCAAAATTAAATATGTGGGTCTACATACTGTAGGAATACACCAACAAAATATGGTGAAAAAAGAATAAAAATATATTTTGCCGAGTGTCAAAGGAGCACTCGACAATTCTTTGCCGAGTGTCTTCTGGAGGGTACTCGAAAAAGATTTTTTTTAAAAAAATTAGAATAATCTTTGTTGAGTGCTTGTTAGGTGGGCACTCGACAAAGCAATTTTTAAAATAAAAAATCTGCCGAGTGACATATCGTGGGCACTCGGCAAAATCCGACACCCATATCACGAAACAACGCCTGTTTTCTTTTTCTCCTTTCCTTCTCTCACTCATCTCACTTCCCACTGTACCACCGCCGACGACTTCAACTCCGGCGCCTCCGGCGAGCCTCATCCCTGGCCCATCCTCCCCGTCTCCGACCATCTCCGGGCAGGCCTCATATATCCTAGAGGTGAGTTAAGCTAAAGTTCCCGAAATAATCTTTACAACAATATACAATTCATTTGCTAAATCTCTATGTGCATATATTTACAGAAGGAGGTGTTTTACCATATTGAGATAGTTTTGCAAGGACCAGGGAAGCATATTTCTAATGTTAACCCTTGTAGAAGATTCGATGAAATCCAGATCTAGAAGATCGAAATCTGTCCTGATGACAGTTGTTGTACTATTTTTTTCCTTAGTGAGTTTTATCCGAAGTTTCTCACATAAAGTTTTTAACGAGGCAACAAATTGCAAAAGCAATATGCGTCACCATGTGCTCTTTCTTCACATTTTTCTCGCTGGGTTTTTGGAAGTTTTAACGAGTCATGTGTTGGTCACGATATTTGTCTAAGGAGAAGTATTGAAAAACGCTAATAAAGGGTTATGTGGGCAAATACCGAATATGCATCTGAGGGGTATCACGTCTCTATATATAGAACATGTAACTCTCATATAAAATACAGAAGAGAAAGAAAACCGAGGTCCAAACATACATCATGTGTCTAAGTGTGTTCTTTATCGTGGTTTTGAGAAGAAAGATAGGTCTTCAACATATTCTCCCGCCTAAATTGCTGACCGCAGGGATGGGAGCCGTTCGCAGTAACGCAGTTATTCAACACAGTTAACGGGCACCACCACGTCTAGCCACGGTCGTTGCTGTACACGTGGCACGTGTGGTCGTCGCCCGTCGGCGCTTGTTGCATGCTAGCTGCTGCAGGCCTCCGTTCCGATGGCACGTGCACGGCGCCCGTCCGTCGATTGATGATGTGGTTTTGCAGCTCCTTCGAGAACTAGAAGGGGGCGAGTCTCGTTGTAATCTCAGGCAGGACTGGCGTCAGAGGAACCAGTATAATTCCATGCTCGACCGCCTCGACGTGTCTCCGCGAGGTTTAATCCGGGGAAAGCAAAGCTCTGCACATCAGCCACATTCACGCACAGAGGTACTAGAGCTCGGGCAGCAGCAAAAGACATGACGCCACCAGCAGCGCCAACCATGGCCGCCGGCGACGCCGTCCACGTCGGGCGACGCCGGCACGTGCTCTTGTTCCCGCTCCCGTACCAGGGCCACATCAACCCCATGTTCCGGCTCGCCGGCCTCCTCCACGCCCGCGGATTCGCCGTCACCGTGTTCCACACCCAGTTAAACGCCCCGGACCCGGCGCGCCACCCGGAGTACCGCTTCGTCCCCGTCCCCAACGGCAGCCCCGTGCCGGTCGCCATCGAGGACGTCGTCGCTCATATCCTGGAGCTGGGCCGCGCGTGCGAGGCCGCCTTCCGCGACCGCCTGGCCTCTGTCCTGGAGGAGTACTCCAGGGACACCGTCGCGTGCCTCGTCGCCGACGCCCACCTGCTGCCGATTTTCGAGGCGGCCGCGAGGCTCTCCGTGCCCACGCTGGCGCTGCGCACCGGCAGCGCCGCCTGCTGTGCGTGCTTCCTCGCGTACCCGATGCTCTTCCAGAAAGGCTACCTCCCCGTGCAAGGCAAGGCAGCATGCATGCGCGTGTGCTCTCTGCTCCTGTGCCCAGTGTCCACATACCACCACACACGTTTATTGACTACTTTCTAGTACTCCCATGGAGCACAGTAGCACACACACACACACACACACACTACGCTTGATGCTTTCTTGGATCAACGTGCACCTCGCTTGCTCATGGATGCAGAGTCGCAGCGTGACATGCCGGTGCTGGAGCTGCCGCCGTACCGGGTGCGCGACCTGCTAGTCATCGGCGAGGACGGCGGCGGCCTGGCGCGCGAGCTTATCACCCGTGCCACGGCTGCGGTGAAGACCTCCTCGGGCCTCATACTCAACACGTTCGACGCGCTGGAGCGCCGCGAGCTGGAGGGCCTCCGGCGCGACCTCGCCGTGCCTGTGTTCGACATCGGCCCGCTCCACAAGTTCTCCCCCGCCGGCGACAGCAGCCTGCTGCTCCCGGACCGGAGCTGTCTGGAGTGGCTGGACGCGTGGCCGCCCGAGTCGGTGCTCTACGTGAGCTTCGGCAGCGTGGCCTGCATGAGCGCGCGGGACCTGGTGGAGACGGCGTGGGGCATCGCCGGCAGCGGCGTGCCGTTCCTCTGGGTGGTCCGGCCGGGCATGGTCTCCGGGCCCGCGGACCACCGCCAGCAGCAGCTCCCCGAGGGGTTCGGGGCTGCGACGCACGGGCGCGGGATGGTGGTGACGTGGGCGCCGCAAGAGGACGTGCTTGGCCACCGCGCCGTGGGCGGGTTCTGGACGCACGCTGGGTGGAACTCGACGGTGGAGAGCATCTGCGACGGGGTGCCGATGCTGTGCAGCCCCTACTTCGGCGACCAGATGGGGAACACGAGGTACGTGGAGCATGCGTGGAGGGTGGGCATCGAGGTGGGCGGCAACATCGAGAGAGGCAGCGTCGAGGCGGCCATCTTCCGGCTCATGACTCACGAGGACGGCGCACAGATGAGGACGAGAGCCGGCGAGCTGAAGAAGGCGGCAGCGGAGTGCACCGCCGAGGGCGGGTCGTCGTGTCTTGCCGTTGACAAGCTCTTCACGCACATGATGTCACTCTAAAATTCGTACCACCACGTATCACGAAATTATTTGGAAATCTCTACCACTCTACAAACACCGTATGTGAGACTGTGTTCACGATTACTCCTAAATTTCTCCCTCTATATCCCACTCACGGGCCACGTCAGCGTTCTCTTCCCCCTATATCTCCACCCTGTACAACGGTTTCCCCTAAATCCTTCCTCTATACCCCACTATAATCTTAAAATATATTTTCTTTATCTATTCACCATCTATTATCAATTTTTTCCAACTAATAAATACTTCTGTACACACAAACCGAGACAAGGGGAACGCTTGTGGTATCCCTTCATCTAGCGTGCACACCCACCACCCGCTACCACTGTAGCAGCGGTAGGGGCACCGTTGAAGCGGAAGGGGGACTTCTATAGCCGTCACAGAGAGGGGAGGGGGGCGCTAGCGACCACCTTTGAAGAGAGTCTGAGCGTCCAAACGCGTCGTCCGGCGTCCCCCCTCCCCCAATCCTCGCCGTGACACTGCGCCCGACGATCACGGCTCGCCTGCGATCCACAGGAGCTGCGTCCGCCCTCTACATGCCGCACCGCCCTTCCATCCTCCGCATGCCCCCGTCCGGCGACCCCTCTAACGCTGAAGCCCGTAGCCTCGCCTGTCGCCTCTGCCTCCACATGACGCGGCCGCGGCTCTCCTTCACCTCCTCATCGCTAGACGCGCCCCGCCGCCACCCCACGAGCTAGCAGTCGCCCGTTATCCAGCCTCTGGGGTCTGGGCTCACCGTCAAGCCACCTGGCACTAGCCACGCCCAGTCGGCCAGGGGAGACGCTCAGCGCTCGGTGAGGTGCTCCTCTCTCCCATGCTTCAATTTCTTTGGCTCTGCCACTGTGGGGGGAGGGGCAGGCTTTGCTTGCTCGCCATGGCGCTCGCCGCAGCTTGGACCTCTGGTGTGGTGGTCGCACATATGGCTGCGGGGGCGAGCGGTGCTTGATCACCGCTGCTTGGATCTCCGGCACGGTGGTCGCCGCCTCATCGTCGGGTGAGCAGGTACGTGAGGGGTGGATCCGTTGATGGACGCTTTCACATCTAATAGCGTCGAGACAATGGCTCGAGCACCAGGCGGCGCCCGCCGTCGGGAAGGAGGCAGCGATAGGAGGGACGAGGGCGAGGCGGTGCAGAAGGGGCACTGGAATACAGAGGACGGCGCTGTGCTGCTAGAGCACGTGCGCATTCACACTTCCTGGGACTGGAGCTTCATTCGATCCAAAGGCTTGTTGCTGCGCACCTGCAGGTCCTATCGCCTTCGCTAGGTGAACAAGCTCATGCCAGACCTCAAGACGTGCGCGCAAACCTTCCCTTTGTTTTCTCCTCTGATTCACTGCTCCTCCACTTTGCTTAGTTTGAGTGCATTGTGGATCCTTAACTGCATTTGCATTGTTGTAACTAATGAGATTCGAGTTGTTAGATTAGAATTTTGTTTTTGCTTGGGTTTATGCTGTGCTGGTCCTGAACCATCCCTACTGCCCTCGTACTCTCTTCTCTACACTGCGCTTGCTACAGATTTCATCGAGCTCACTAGATTTGTGCTTGAGATGAGATCGCCAAGCTCTTCCCCAACATGTTCGGCTAGCATTCGGTTGCTCCATTAAATCGGAATTGTTACAATACTGAATTAGTCCTCTCGGTGCATAGTGTTGTTCTCTTTTCATGTGCTAGATAGTTTGCCCTCACTATTTTAGTTGTTGTTGCGGTAGTTCCCCCATCTGTAACCATGCAGAACGGGAAGAGTAAGATGGTGGACCTCTGTGTCCCCAAGAACTGGTATGTAGAAATATTTCTGCTCTGCATGGTTGGTTTTGTTGTGTGCTAAGGTTGAATTTCTATTCTTACAGCTCGGCCACAAATAGGATCATCACTACCAAGGACCATTGCTCTGTCCAGATCAACATTGGCCACTTGGATGTCAATAGGATATATGATGGTCACTTCACCATGTTTGCTCTCTCTAGGTTTGTTCTTGCTCAGATGATAAGCTCGAGTATACAGACTACATGAGACTTTTTGAAAGGGAAATGTGCCCTTGGTCCATTTCTAAGTATTTTGGTGATCTAGTGTCCAACATAAGTGCTTAAGTGTTAAACTATACCAAATGGTGGGCAAAGTGCAAATCAAGTGTAAAGGTATGTTTCTAAGACTTAGTACATTGTTTTGGGACTAATGTATTGTGTCTAAGTGCTAGAAACAGGAAAAGACCAATTTGGAAAAGACTTGGCTAGGCAGCCAAGACTCTGCGCAGTCTGGGTGCACCGGACTGTCCGGTTGCACCGAACAGTGTCCGGTGCGCCAGGCTGGCGTATGCCAACTGGCTGCTCTCGGGAAGCAATTAACGACGTACGATTATAAATCACCGGACTGTCCGGTGGTGCACCGGACTGTCCGGTGAGCCAACAGTCGGCCGGGCCAACGGTCGGCCGCGTAATCCGCGCGCGACGCGTGGCAGAGCCAACGGTCAGAAGGGGGCACCGGACTGTCCGGTGTGCACCGGACAGTGTCCGGTGCACCAACGGCTCTGAACCGCCAACGGTCGGCTTCGCCAAAGAAGGAAAGAAATCCGCACCGGACAGTGTCCGGTGGTGCACCGGACTGTCCGGTGCGCCAAGCGACAGAAGGCAAGAATTGCCTTCCTGGAATGCTCTCAACGGCTCCTAGCTGCCTTGGGGCTATAAAAGGGACCCCTAGGCGCATGGAGGAGCACACCAAGCAACATTTGAGCATTGTTGATCATTCACACTTCATTCTTGCACACTTGTTCGACATTCTTAGTGATTTGAGCTCCGTTCTAGTGAGAACCTTGTGATACTCTCTTGAGCTCAAGTCTTGGTCTTGTGTGTGCGTATTTGCTGTGGATTTGAGTGTGTTGCTTCCCTCCCTTACTCTAGTGCTTCATTGTGATTCTTATTGTAAGGGCGAGAGACTCCAAGTCGTGGAGATTCCTCGCAAACGGGAAAGAGTAAAGTAAAGAAGAACACCGTGGTATTCAAGTTGATCATTGGATCACTTGAGAGGAGTTGAGTGCAACTCTCGTCCGTTGGGACGCCACAACGTGGAGTAGGCAAGTTTTGTACTTGGCCGAACCACGGGATAAATCCTCGTGTCTCTTGTGCTTGTCCTTATTGTGTCTATTGTGCTTCACAAGAGCTCTCCTCTCTACTCACTTGATTTCATTGTTCTAACTCTTAATCAAGTTTGTGGTGTTAAGTTTTTAAGTTTTACAGGATCACCTATTCACCCTCTCTAGGTGCTCTCACTTTTTACTGTCAGTGTTTCCTGAGTTTCATGCTTAAGGAAAATGTAGTAAAGCCTATTGGTTGTGAATTTCACCTTCAAACCATGAACTGTATGCAATGTCACTATGATCATTTCAGCTAGATGCAATTTAATGCTTGAAACTATCCCCAAGTTTGCTAGATGGAACCTTATGCTTCAGTCTTATATTGAGGGTAGAGTTTATACATTTCAGATAGGAGTGCTTGTGCTTCCTTCCTGCATTGCCACATTCTTGCTAGGAAAACATTGACCTTGGTAGACCGGTGCTCACTTCAACAAATTTTTAATTATGCACAAAGAGGTACAAGGTGCTTGCCTGTTTTAATATAGTGTACAAGAGATAGACGTATTGCCTTTATTGCTAAAGAATTTCCTATTTTTCTTGTAGCTCATATGACAAATTGATTTTTTTAGACAACACATATGTTTTCTCTGGTCCGTAATTATCCTTTTATATGTGTACATTTTAATAGTATCATTTTGTTTTTGTTTCTTTCCTCCCTTGCCAGGCTGCTGCATACTATTTTAACACATCGATTCTTGATAAAATTAGAGAATAGAATATTGTTACTAGATGTTTCTAATAAAAACTGCAGAAGATATGATGCACGCTAAATGTTTTTTTAAACATGACAGAGTCACACATACTTGTTGCATTACATCGTCTATGATAAATCCTAGGTGGGTGTAGAGTTTTGTCGAGTATAGTTGGGTGATGTGTTTGCAACGACGACGAGGCGGAGGCCATCCGCTACTGCAACCACCAACTACATGAAACGAAACAACTCATCAGTAGGTAACTTGTTATTTTTTCTTCATATATACAAGTCTATGTGATGGACCAGTGAAAAAAAAACCATTTTTCATTATTTAATGAATTGTGTTGCGTGCCCTTCTGTTTAAGGCATTTCATCCTGCTTTTTTAGACCTAAAATTTCTAGGATTACTTGCAGAATGTTTTTTAGTCGAGCGATCAAGCAGTAACTCAGCGAAATTGGGTTTTGTTTGCTTCTAAGTGTATATTAAGCTAACCTTTATAGTTTTCAAAGTCCAAACCCAGCTACCTTTTCTAAATACATGAAAATAAAAGTAATGTTTTAGTTGTTGCATCTTAAGTGTAATATTTTAATTGACCCCCTACCCTCCCAAAACACACAAAGGGCAAAAACGTCACATAACACATGTCATATGAAACTAAAAGAAGGTTGGTATCCTGCTTATGGTTTCAGAACGTGCATTGTTAATTTCTACTTGATCTTATCTAAAGATAACTAATAAGGGTTTGATTATAGTATGTGTAGCAGGGCTTTGCACTAGCTTGCCAAGCTGATCACAACCCTCTTTTACATGTGCTTCACCCAATGTGTTAAAACAACACAAGAAAGTTATTTTCTTAAAGCAAAAAAATGTAACTCAATATTGCAGAATATACTTTATTCTCTCATATATGTTAGGGTGCACTTTTTTTTTGAAAAAGGAGTAGTAGATTTTTTTGAAAAAGGAGCAGTAGAGAAGGTCCCTACTGAATTAGTATTAAAAGAAAAATAGTAGTTCAGAAGCTGTACAGAGGAAGACAAAAAAAGGAAGGAGACAACAGGATTACAGACCTTTAAGCCTTGAAGTGAAAGCCAAAGAGGAATAACAAGATCAAATTTACAGTTTTCCCTAGGCATAACTATAGGAGCAGCTCATGCTTTAGATGCTGTCGACAACCTTCGATAGTTGGGTTTGTTTTCAAATATCCAAGAATTTCTGTATTTCCAGATGCTTCACATCTTTAGAATAAGAATTTCCATAGTGTAGGCAATCTAGAGCTGCCCTCTAGATATAGCTCTGAGGTGACGATTGGTGCGGGGAGGTGAGAGACGAATGGAGTTCCAACAATATGTTAGGGCGCGTTTACATTGGCAAACGTTTTATTCAAGTCTTAAACATGTGTTTGTTTGCTTATTTCTATATTGCTTCCAAATATGCTTTCTTCAAGATGGATTTAGATAATTGGCAAAACGAGAAGTGTACATGGGTCATTTATGCCTATTCTGAAATGCATAAATTAAATATTAAGATGCCAATACAGAAAACAAATGCAATGTTGGTTGTTGGGAAAGGAATAGAGTGTGCATATGCAGTTGCAATATAAATATTTTTACCAACTATAAAAACAATCCAAATAGCACGCAAACAAAGTAGTATATGCAGAAACTTCTTACTTTTTATATTTGTCATTAAAATGCACTAGGTTCATAAATAAAATGATGTAACTGCACATATCCTTTATATCTGTACTAATGGGTATACTGGAGATGTTAGAATGATTGATGGGGCAATATTCCAGTGCAACATACAAATTTCTAGGGAATGGAGGCCACTTATTTTGTCAAGGTAGACGAAATTAACTGTGTTTACTTCGACCAAATGGACAAGCTAAATAATTATGGTGCTCACAATCATAAGTCACAACATGAGATATTTGAATTAAGGGAAGCCTATAACTATAGGGAAGTTGGTCTGGATCTTGTAAAGCTCCTAAAGAAATTCGATATCAACGCCACTCCAGTCTGTAAGGTACTAAAAAAATTCGATATCGACTCCATGCAAATCAAACCACCCCTACACTCAGCTTCAATAGGTTTTCAGGCATGCAATGTGTTACTTGAGAAAAGTCTCAGTCAAGTTGATCATTGAGCGTGCATAGTAATGTGGTCTTTTCTCGTGCCACCATTTGCACGGAGCCACATCCATATGTGTATATAATCATTGTACACAATCATTTTATTGAGCATTGTACTAGATTACATATTTATATTGTCAATATAATATTATTAGTGTTACGATGATATTTTATCACACTAATTTTGCATTATAGTGATATTTACCGTTTCATATTTATGTTTTCCATATTTATATTTTATACTAATTTTAAACTCCCGTGACAACGCACGAGTATATATGTCGGGGACCATAATTAGGGGTACCCTCAAGGCTCCTAATTCTCAGCTGGTAACCCCCATCAGCATGAAGCTGCAAAGGCCTGATGGGCGCGATTAAGTCAGGGATCAGTCCATTCGAGGGACTCGATCACGCCTCGCCCGAGCCTAGCCTCGAACAAGGGCAGCCGACCCCGGAGAATTTCCGTCTCGCCCGAGGCCCCCCTCCAACGGCGAACACATTTCCGGCTCGCCCGAGGCCCTACCTTCGCTAAGAAGCAACCCTGACCAAATCGCCGCACCAACCGACCAAATCGAGCATTTAGTGCAAAGGTGGCCTGACACCTTTATCCTGACGCGCGCCCCCCAGCCGGCAGAGCCGAAGTGACCGCCGTCACTTCGCCGCTCCACTGACCGATCTGGCAGGAGGACAGCGCCGCCTGCGCCACTCCGACTGCGGTGCCACTTGACAGAGTGAGACTGACAGGCAGTCAGGCCCTGCCGAAGGCATCATAGGAAGCTCCGCTCCGCCCGACCCAGGCTAAGTCCCGAAAGACGGCGAACTCCGCTCCGCCCGACCAGGGCTCGGACTCGGGCTAAGTCCCGGAAGACGGCGAACTCCGCTCCGCCCGACCCAGGGCTCGGACTCGGGCTAAGTCCCGGAAGACGGCGAACTCCGCTCCGCCTGACCCAGGGCTCGGACTCGGGCTAAGTCCCGGAAGACGGCGAACTCCGCTCCGCCCGACCCAGGGCTCGGACTCGGGCTCAGCCCCGGAAGACGATGAACTCCGCTCCGCCCGACCCAGGGCTCGGACTTGGGCTCAGCCCTAGAAGACGACGAACTCCGCCTCGCCCGACCCAGGGGCTCGGACTCGACCTCGACCACGGAAGACAGACTCGACCTCGGCCTCGGAGGAGCTTCCACATCGCCCAACCTAGGGCGTAGACCAGCCACGTCAACAGGAGGCGCCATCATCACCCTACCCCGAGCTGACTCGGGCCGCAGGGAACGAGACCGGCGTCCCATCTGGCTAGCTCCGCCGGATAGGCAATGATGGCGCCCCGCGTACCCCGTGACGGCGGCGGCTCTCAGCCCCCTTACGGAAGCAAGAGGACGTCAGCAAGGACTCAACCGCTCCGACAGTTGTCCCTCCGCCAGGCTCCATCGCTCCTCCGATGGCCACGACATCACACCAGCTGGGTGCCAAAATCTCTCCGGCTGCCACAACGGCATGTACTTAGGGCGCTAGCTCTCCTCCGCTAGACACGTAGCACTCTGCTACACCCCCCATTGTACACCTGAATCCTCTCCTTGCGCCTATAAAAGGAAGGACCAGGGCCCTCTTAGAGAGGGTTGGCCGCGCGGGGACGAGGACGAGACAGGCGCTCGCTTGGGGCCGCTCGCTCCCTCTCCCGCGTGGACGCTTGTAACCTCCTATTGCAAGCGCACCCGACCTGGGCGCGGGACGAACACGAAGGCCGCGGGATTCCCACCTCTCTCACGCCGGTCTCCGGCCGCCTCGCTCTCCCCCCTTCGCGCTCGCTCTCGCGCTCGACCCATCTGGGCTGGGGCACGCGGCGACATTCACTCGTCGGCCCAGGGATCCCCCGGTCTCGAAACACCGACAGTTGGCGCGCCAGGTAGGGGCCTGCTGCGTGTGACGAACAACTTCCCGTCAAGCTCCAGATGGGCAGTCTCCAGCAACCTCTCCAACCCGGGACGGTGCTCCATTTCGGGAGTCTTGAGTTCATGTCCCTCGACGGCAGCTACGACATGATACTCCTTCCACCGCCGCGCGACGACGACAACGGCGGCCGACAGCCCACCCGCCGGCGGCGGAATCGACGACGTCTTCCCCGCGTGGTGGAAGAACAACCTTCGAGCTCATCCCGCCCTCTTCCCCGCCAATAGAGGGGAAGGCAGGGCAACCAAGGCCAAGCAGGAGGCAGCGCCTCGTCGGCTGTCGAGCGAGTCGACAGCGCCGGCACCCCAACGGGGGGCGCACCGGGTATCGACTTCACGCTTGAGACAAAGACGAGCACCGTCTCCCCACGACACGCCAATCCCGAGCAAGCGGACGACGCCAGCGCGCTCGCGAAAAGCTTGCTGGACGTCACCCTCGTACCTGAGACGACGGTGCAGTCAGTCCCCGACGTGACTTTATCGCCGCTCGTCGACCAAGAGGTACCGACCGATTCCCATCCCACGTCATTTGGGTTCAGCCTCAACCCGCCTAGCGACCTCGCTTTGGCGGGCGCTCTCGTAGAGGCGAGTCCAAACCCTCTGGGGTTTCGCATGCGGTCGCCTTGGGACCGGCTGACGGACGTCTCGACCTACGGGCCCTCAGGGTCCAAGGAAGACGACGAGCCCAGCATCTGTTGGGATTTCTCTGGACTTGGCAACCCCAGTGCCATGCGGGACTTCATGACCGCATGTGACTACTGCCTCTCCGACTGTTCCGATGGTAGCCGCAGCCTTGGCGACGAGGACTGCGGCCCAAGCCGCGAATGTTTCCACGTCGATCTAGGGGGTCCCTCCGAAGGCAATCATCTCGGCATGCCGGAGGACGGTGATCTCCCTAGGCCGGTGCCCCGCGTTGACATCCCACGGGAGCTAGCTGTGGTCCCTGTTCAGGTGGGGGGCCATGACCCACAGCTCGAGCAAATCCGCGGGGTGCAGGCCAGGCTCGACGAGGGAGCAGGAGCGCTTGAGCCGATCCGCCGGGACGTCGGGCAGGCATGGGCGGGCCAACCCCCGGCCGGAGAAATACGTCATCTGCCCCAGGGCTTCCAGCACCGCGTCACCGACGACGTCAGGGTCAGGCCACCACCCGCATCTAGTGGGGTCGGCCAGAACCTGGCTGCAGCAGCGATGCTTCTCCGCGCGATGCCGGAGCCATCAACCACCGAGGGCCGGCGAATCCAGGGGGAGCTCAAGAATCTCCTGGAAGGCGCCGCGGTCCGACGGGCCGAGAGCTCTACCTCCCGAAGGCAGGGGTACCCCTCGGAACCTCATGCCGCGACTTCGCGATTCATGCGGGAAGCCTCGGTCTACACCGGGCGCACGCGCAACACCGCGCCTGCGGCCTCGGGTCGCCTCGGCAACGAGCACCATCACCGCGACCGTCGGGCCCACCTCGATGAGAGGGTGCGCCGAGGCTACCACCCCAGGCGTGGGGGACGCTACGACAGCGGGGAGGATCAGAGTCCCTCGCCCGAACCACCCGGTCCGCAGGCCTTCAGCCGGGCCATCCGACGGGCACCGTTCCCGACCCGGTTCCGACCCCCGACTACTATCACAAAGTACTCGGGGGAGACGAGACCGGAACTGTGGCTCGCGGACTACCGTCTGGCCCGCCAACTGGGTGGAACGGACGATGACAACCTCATCATCCGCAACCTCCCCCTGTTCCTCTCCGACACCGCTCGCGCCTGGTTGGAACACCTGCCTCTGGGGCAGATCTCCAACTGGGACGACCTAGTCCAAGCTTTCGCCGGCAATTTCCAGGGCACGTACGTGCGCCCCGGGAATTCCTGGGACCTCCGAAGCTGCCGGCAGCAGCCGGGAGAGTCTCTCCGGGACTACATCCGGCGATTCTCGAAGCAGCGCACCGAGCTGCCCAACATCACCGACTCGGATGTCATCGGCGCGTTCCTTGCCGGCACCACCTGCCGCGACCTGGTGAGCAAGCTGGGTCGCAAGACCCCCACCAGGGCGAGCGAGCTGATGGACATCGCCACCAAGTTCGCCTCCGGCCAGGAGGCGGTCGAGGCTATCTTCCAAAAGGACAAGCAGCCCGAGGGACGCCCATCGGAAGATGCTCCCGAGGCGTCGACTCAGCGCGGCGCCAAGAAGAAAGGCAAGAAGAAGTCGCAAGCGAAACGCGACGCCGCCGACGCGGACCTTGTCGCCGCCGCCGAGTACAAGAACCCTCAGAAACCCCCCGGAGGTGCCAACCTCTTCGACAAGATGCTCAAGGAGCCGTGCCCCTATCACCAGGGGCCCGTCAAGCACACCTTTGAGGAGTGCGTCATGCTTCGGTGCCACTTCCACAGGGCCGGGCCACCCGCGGAGGGTGGCAGGGCCCGCGACGACGACAAGAAGGAAGATCACCAAGCAGGAGAGTTCCCCGAGGTCCGCGACTGCTTCATGATCTACGGTGGGCAAGCGGCGAATGCCTCGGCTCGACACCGCAAGCAAGGGCGCCGGGAGGTCTGCTCGGTGAAGGTGGCGGTGAAAGGGAATTAGGCTTACACCTACTTCCTAATTGATTTTGGTGGTTGAATTGCCCAACACAAATAATTGGACTAACTAGTTTGCTCTATATTATATGTTCTACAGGTGTCAAAGGTTCATCTACAACTATACTAAATCGACTGTCCGGAATACCGTAGATTATTCCGGACAGGAGAAGCTTTTTGGAAAAACAGGCCAAGCGCGGACTGTCCGGGCCCTTGCGGTGGACCATCCCCGACACAAGGATGACCCTCGGACAGAACCAATGCAAAAATCCGAGTCTACGCTATGGACCGTCCGGAGGATAAGCGTAGACCGTCTGAGACCTCGCTCGGACCGTCCGGCCTCAGGCGCGGACTGTCCGGTAGGCAAGGATCCGAAAAACCCGAAGGTGACGGGTTCGGAAGAATGAATTATAGCGGCCTCGCAGACCGTCCGGGGTGCACGACCGGACCGTCCGCGACTGGCTTTATCTGACATCTGACGGCGCATTAAATGCAATATAGCCGTTGATATAGCCGTTACTGCTGACCGTTGCGTTTTTAGCCGTTGATCTACAGGCGCGGACCGTCCGAGCCAGGCGGGCGGACCGTCCGCGGTCGGCAGAATGGAGCAACGGCTAGGAAGTGATTGGTGGCTATAAATACAACCCCAACCACCTCCATTCACTTCACCCAAGCATTCCAACCTTCAACATTCAATACAAGAGCTAGCAATCCATTCCAAGACACATTCAAAGCCTACATCTCTCCAAGTTTCACAATTGAGAAAAGAGATCATTAGTGATTAGTGACTTGAGAGAGAAAGTAATCCGTGTGTTATTTGTCGCTCTTGTCGCTTGGTTTTTGCAATCGTGCTTTCTTTCAATCTTCATTGCGATCAAACTCACTTGTAATTGAGGCAAGAGACACCAATCTTGTGGTGGTCCTTGTGGGAACTTTGTGTTCCAAGCATTTGAGAAGAGAAAGCTCACTCGGTCCGAGGGACCGTTTGAGAGAGGGAAAGGGTTGAAAGAGACCCGGCCTTTGTGGCCTCCTCAATGGGGAGTAGGTTTAAAAGAACCGAACCTCGGTAAAACAAATCCGCGTGTCTCACTTCATTATTCGCTTGCGATTTGTTTTGCACCCTCTCTCACGGACTCTATTATATTTCTAACGCTAACGCGGCTTGTAGTTGTGTTTATATTTGTAAATTTCAGTTTCGCCCTATTCACCCCCCTCTAGGCGACTTTCAATTGGTATCAGAGCCCGGTGCTTCATTAGAGCCTAACCGCTCGAAGTGATGTCGGGAGATCACACCAAGAGGGAGATGGACACCGGCGACAAGCCCACTACGAGACCGACACTTCATCAACATCGACCTCGGACTCCGATGCGCCGTCCGTAACTTCTAAGCGCCAAGAGCGCAAGAAGTTTAGTAAGATCCCCTTACACTATCCTCGTACATCTAGACCTACTCCATTACTTTCCGTTCCATTAGGCAAACCGCCAACCTTTGATGGCGAAGATTATGCTAGGTGGAGTGATTTAATGAAATTTCATCTAACCTCACTCCACAAAAGTATATGGAATATTGTTGAGTTTGGAGCACAGATACCATCCGTAGGGGATGAAGACTATGATACGGACGAAGTGGCCCAAATCGAGCACTTCAACTCCCAAGCCACCACCATACTCCTCGCCTCTCTAAGCAAGGAGGAATACAACAAGGTGCAAGGGTTGAAGAATGCAAAGGAGATTTGGGACCTACTCAAGACCGCGCACGAGGGTGATGAACTCACCAAGATCACCAAGTGGGAAACGATCGAGGGGGAGCTCGGTCGCTTCCGTCTTTGCCAAGGGGAGGAGCCACAAGATATGTACAACCGGCTCAAAACCTTGGTGAACCAAGTGCGCAACCTCGGGAGCAAAAAGTGGGACGACCACGAAGTGGTTAAGGTTATTCTAAGATCTCTCATTTTCCTTAACCCCAATCAAGTTCAATTAATTCGTGGTAATCCTAGATACACACTAATGACCCCCGAGGAAGTGATCGGGAATTTTGTGAGCTTTGAATGCATGATTAAAGGATCAAAGAAGATCAACGAGCTTGACGAACCCTCCACGTCCGAAGCACAACCGGTGGCTTTTAAGGCAATAGAGGAGAAGAAGGAGGGGTCTACACCAAGTAGACAACCAATTGATGCCTCCAAGCTCGACAATGAGGAGATGGCTTTAATCATCAAAATCTTTCGCCAAATCCTCAAGCAACGAAGGGGGAAGGATTACAAACCCCGCTCCAAGAAAGTGTGCTACAAATGTGGTAAGCCCGGTCATTTCATTGCAAAATGTCCTATATCTAGTGACAGTGACAGGGGCAACGACAATAAGGGAAAGAGGAGAGAAAAGAAGAAGTACTACAAGAAGAAGGGCGGCGATGCCCATGTTTGCCGGGAGTGGAACTCCGACGAGAGCTCCACCGACTCCTCCTCCGACGACGAGGACGCTGCCAACATCGTCGTCACCAAGGGACTCCTCTTCCCCAACGTCGGCCACAAGTGCCTCATGGCAAAGGACGGCAAAAGGAAGAAGGTTAAATCTAAATCCTCCACTAAATATGAATCCTCTAGTGATGATAATGCTAGTGATGAGGAAAATAATTTGCGTACCCTTTTTGCCGACCTAAACATGCAACAAAAGGAAAAATTAAATGAATTGATTAGTGCTATTCATGAGAAGGATGATCTCTTGGACTCTCAAGAGGACTTCCTTATTAAGGAAAACAAAAAGCATGTTAAGGTTAAAAATGCTTATGCTCTACAAGTTGAAAAATGTGAAAAATTGTCTAGTGAGCTAAGCACTTGCCATGAGACCATTGATAACCTTAGAAATGAAAATGCTAGTTTAATTGCTAAGGTTGATTCTCATGTTTGTGATGTTTCAATTCCCAATCTTGGAAATGATAATGATGATTTGCTTGCTAAGATTAAGGAATTGAATGATTCTCTTGCTAGCCTTAGAGTAGAAAATGAAAATTTGAGTGCTAAGGCTAAAGATTTAGATGTTTGCAATACTATTATTTCCGACCTTAGAACTAAGAATGATATGTTGCATGCTAAGGTTGTAGAATTAAAATCTTGCAAACCCTCTACATCTACCGTTGAGCACACTTCTATTTGTATTAGATGTAGAGATGTTGATATCAATGCTATTCATGATCACATGGCTTTAATTAAACAACAAAATGATCATATAGCATTATTAGATGCTAAAATTGCCGAGCATAACCTAGAGAATGAAAAGTTTAAATTTGCTAGAAGTATGCTCTATAATGGGAGACGCCCTGGCATCAAGGATGGCATTGGCTTCCAAAGGGGAGACAATGTCAAACTTAATGCCCCTCCTAAAAATTTGTCTAACTTTGTTAAGGGCAAGGCTCCCATGCCTCAGGATAACGAGGGTTACATTTTGTACCCTGCCGGTTATCCTGAGAGCAAAATTAGGAGAACTCATTCTAGGAAGTCTCACTCTGGCCCTAACTATGCTTTTATGTATAAGGGTGAGACATCTAGCTCTAGGCAACCAACCCATGCTAAGTTGCCTAGAAAGAAAACTCCTAGTGCATCAAATGATCATGCTATCTCATTCAAAACTTTTGATGCATCATATGTGCTTACTAACAAATCCGGCAAGGTAGTTGCCAAGTTTGTTGGGGGCAAACACAAGGGCTCTAAGACTTGTGTTTGGGTACCCAAAGTTCTTGTTTCTAATGCCAAAGGACCCAAAACCGTTTGGGTACCTAAAGTCAAGAACTAAAATTGTTTTGTAGGTTTATGCATCTGGGGGCTCAAGTTGGATACTCGACAGCGGGTGCACAAACCACATGATAGGGGAGAAGAAGATGTTCTCCTCATATGAGAAAAACCAAGATCCCCAACGAGCTATCACATACGGGGATGGAAATCAAGGTTTGGTCAAAGGATTGGGTAAAATTGCTATATCACCTGACCATACTATTTCAAATGTTTTTCTTGTAGATTCTTTAGATTACAATTTGCTTTCTGTATCTCAATTATGTCAAATGGGCTACAACTGTCTCTTTACTGATGTAGGTGTCACTGTCTTTAGAAGAAGTGATGATTCAATAGCATTTAAGGGTGTGTTAGAGGGTTAGCTATACTTGGTAGATTTTAATAGAGCTGAACTCGACACTTGCTTGATTGCTAAGACTAACTTGGGTTGGCTCTGGCACCGCCGACTAGCCCATGTTGGAATGAAGAATCTTCATAAGCTTCTAAAGGGAGAGCACATTTTAGGACTAACAAATGTTCATTTTGAGAAAGACAGGATTTGTAGCGCATGCCAAGCCGGGAAGCAAGTTGGGACTCATCATCCACACAAGAACATCATGACTAGTGACAGGCCACTGGAGCTCCTACACATGGACCTATTCGGCCCGATCGCTTACATAAGCATCGGCGGGAGTAAGTACTGTCTAGTTATTGTGGATGATTATTCTCGCTTCACTTGGGTGTTCTTTTTGCAGGAAAAATCTCATACCCAAGAAACCTTAAAGGGATTTTTGAGACGAGCTCAAAATGAGTTCGGCTTAAGGATCAAGAAAATTAGAAGCGACAATGAGACAGAGTTCAAGAACTCTAAAATTGAAGGCTTTCTTGAGGAGGAGGGCATCAAGCATGAGTTCTCTTCTCCCTACACCCCACAACAAAATGGTGTAGTAGAGAGGAAAAATAGAACTCTATTGGACATGGCAAGAACCATGCTTGATGAGTACAAGACACCGGATCGGTTTTGGGCCGAGGCGGTCAATACCACTTGCTACGCCATCAACCGGTTATATCTACACCGAATCCTCAAGAAGACATCCTATGAACTCCTAACCGGTAAAAAGCCCAATATTTCATATTTTAGAGTTTTTGGTAGCAAATGCTTTATTCTTGTTAAAAGAGGTAGAAAATCTAAATTTGCTCCTAAAAATGTAGAAGGCTTTTTACTAGGATATGACTCAAACACAAGGGCATATAGAGTCTTTAACAAGTCCTCAGGACTTGTTGAAGTTTCTTGTGACGTTGTGTTTGATGAATCTAACAGCTCTCAAGTAGAGCAAGTTGATCTTGATGAGATAGGTGAAGAACAGGCTCCGTGCATCGCACTAAGGAACATGTCCATTGGGGATGTGTGTCCTAAGGAATCCGAAGAGCCTTCAAATGCGCAAGATCAACCATCCTCCTCAACGCAAGCATCTCCACCAACCCAAAGTGAGGACGAGGCTCAAGTTGATGAAGGTAAAGATCAAAGAGATGAGCCACCTCAAGATGACGGCAATGATCAAGGGGGAGATGCAAATGATGAAGACAAGGAGGATGAACAACCAAGGCCGGCACACCCAAGAGTCCATCAAGCAATACAACGAGATCACCCCGTCGATACCATCCTCGGCGACATTCATAAGGGGGTAACCACTCGATCTCGTGTTGCACATTTCTGTGAGCATTACTCTTTTGTTTCCTCTATTGAGCCACACAGGGTAGAGGAAGCACTTCAAGATTCGGATTGGGTGATGGCGATGCAAGAGGAGCTCAATAATTTCACAAGGAACGAGGTATGACATTTAGTTCCACGTCCTAACCAAAATGTTGTAGGAACCAAGTGGGTCTTCCGCAACAAGCAAGACGAGCATGGTGTGGTGACAAGGAACAAAGCTCGACTCGTGGCCAAGGGGTATTCACAAGTCGAAGGTTTGGATTTCGGTGAAACCTATGCACCCGTAGCTAGGCTTGAGTCAATTCGCATATTATTAGCCTATGCTACTTACCATGGCTTCAAGCTTTATCAAATGGACGTGAAGAGTGCCTTCCTCAATGGACCAATCAAGGAGGAGGTCTATGTTGAGCAACCTCCCGGCTTTGAAGATAGTGAGTACCCTAACCATGTTTATAGGCTCTCTAAGGCGCTTTATGGGCTTAAGCAAGCCCCGAGAGCATGGTATGAATGCCCTAGAGATTTCCTTATTGCAAATGGCTTCAAAGTCGGCAAGGCCGATCCTACTTTATTCACTAAAACTCTTGACAATGATTTGTTTGTATGCCAAATTTATGTTGATGATATCATATTTGGGTCTACTAATGAATCTACTTGTGAAGAATTTAGTAGGATCATGACACAAAAATTCGAGATGTCTATGATGGGGGAGTTGAAGTATTTTCTAGGATTCCAAATCAAGCAACTCCAAGAGGGCACCTTCATTTGCCAAACGAAGTACACTCAAGACATTCTAACCGAGTTTGGAATGAAGAATGCCAAGCCCATCAAGACATGGGAACCAATGGGCATCTCGACCTCGACACGAGAGGTAAATCCGTCGATCAAAAGGTATACCGGTCGATGATTGGTTCATTGCTTTATTTATGCGCATCTCGACCGGACATTATGCTTTCCGTTTGCATATGTGCAAGATTCCAATCCGACCCTAAGGAGTCCCACCTTACGGCCGTAAAACGAATCTTGAGATATTTGGCTTATACACCTAAGTTTGGGCTTTGGTACCCTCGGGGATCCACATTTGATTTGATTGGTTATTCGGATGCCGATTGGGCGGGGTGTAAGATAAATAGAAAGAGCACATCGGGGACTTGCCAGTTCTTGGGAAGATCCTTGGTGTCTTGGGCTTCAAAGAAGCAAAATTCAGTCGCTCTTTCTACCGCCGAAGCCGAGTATATTGCCGCAGGCCATTGTTGCGCACAATTGCTTTGGATGAGGCAAACCCTGCGGGACTATGGTTACAAATTAACCAAAGTTCCTCTTCTATGTGATAATGAGAGTGCAATCCGCATGGCGGATAATCCCGTTGAGCATAGCCGCACTAAGCACATAGCCATTCGGTATCATTTTCTTCGGGATCACCAACAAAAGGGGGATATCGAGATTTCATACATTAACACTAAAGATCAATTAGCCGATATCTTTACCAAGCCACTTGATGAACAATCTTTTACCAAACTTAGGCATGAGCTCAATATTCTTGATTCCAGGAACTTCTTTTGCTAAACTTGCACACATAACTCATAAGTATACCTTTGATCATGTCTCTTCTATATATGCTATGACTAATGTGTTTTCAAGTATATTTCAAACCAAGTCATAGGTATATTGAAAGGGAATTGGAGTCTTCGGCGAAGACAAAGGCTTCCACTCCACTCTACTACTCATCCTTCGCCGTCGCTCCGTATCACTCTCCGTCTTTGGTATAATCTTCACTTATATGTTTTCCTTGCCAAAGGGGAGAAAGTAGCTAGAACGGGCCTATATTTCATTCCAAGTATCCGTTTTTGGCGATTCATGCCAAAGGGGGAGAAAGTATTGGCCCAAAGCAAAAGGACCGCACCACCACCCGATTTTTTTTTAAAATAATGATTTTCAATTGGTAAATTTCAAATTGGTATCTCTTTGTGTTCTAAAGGGGGAGCAAGTAGTATTTTCAAAACTTGATATCCTAAAACCCTCTTGAACACTAAGAGGAGAATTGATTGAGGGGGAGTTTTGTTTTTAGTCAAAGGAAAAAGCATTTGAAACAAAGGGAGAAAATTTCAAATCTTGAAAATGCTTTTCAAAAATCTTATTCATTTATCTTTGACTATCTTGCAAAATGACTTTGAAAAGAATTTACAAAAGAATTTGCAAAAACAAAACTTGTGGTGCAAGCGTGGTCCAAAATATTAAAAATAAAGAAACAATCCATGCAAGAATTCTTATTGGCTCAATTCCAAGCAACCTTTGCACTTACATTATGCAAACTAGTTCAAATTATGCACTTTTATATTTGCTTTGGTTTGTGTTGGCATCAATCACCAAAAAGGGGGAGATTGAAAGGGAATTAGGCTTACACCTACTTCCTAATTGATTTTGGTGGTTGAATTGCCCAACACAAATAATTGGACTAACTAGTTTGCTCTAGATTATATGTTCTACAGGTGTCAAAGGTTAATCTACAACTATACTAAATCGACTGTCCGGAATACCGTAGATTATTCCGGACAGGAGAAGCTTTTTGGAAAAACAGGCCAAGCGCGGACTGTCCGGGCCCTTGCGGCGGACCGTCCGCGACACAAGGATGACCCTCGGACAGAACCAATGCAAAAATCCGAGTCTACGCTATGGACCGTCCGGAGGATAAGCGCGGACCGTCTGAGACCTCGCTCGGACCGTCCGGCCTCAGGCGCGGACCGTCCGGTAGGCAAGGATCCGAAAAACCCGAAGGTGACGGGTTCGGAAGAATGAATTATAGTGGCCTCGCGAACCGTCCGGGGTGCACGACCGGACCGTCCGCGACTGGCTTTATCTGACATCTGACGGTGCATTAAATGCAATATAGCCGTTGATATAGCCGTTACTGCTGACCGTTGCGTTTTCAGCCGTTGATCTACAGGCGCGGACCGTCCGAGCCAGGCGGGCGGACCGTCCGCGGTCGGCAGAATGGAGCAACGGCTAGGAAGTGGTTGGTGGCTATAAATACAACCCCAACCACCTCCATTCACTTCACCCAAGCATTCCAACCTTCAACATTCAATACAAGAGCTAGCAATCCATTCCAAGACACATTCAAAGCCTACATCTCTCCAAGTTTCACAATTGAGAAAAGAGATCATTAGTGATTAGTGACTTGAGAGAGAAAGTAATCCGTGTGTTAATTGTCGCTCTTGTCGCTTGGTTTTTGGAATCGTGCTTTCTTTCAATCTTCATTGCGATCAAACTCACTTGTAATTGAGGCAAGAGACACCAATCTTGTGGTGGTCCTTGTGGGAACTTTGTGTTCCAAGCATTTGAGAAGAGAAAGCTCACTCGGTCCGAGGGACCGTTTGAGAGAGGGAAAGGGTTGAAAGAGACCCGGCCTTTGTGGCCTCCTCAACGGGGAGTAGGTTTAAAAGAACCGAACCTCGGTAAAACAAATCCGCGTGTCTCACTTCATTATTCGCTTGCGATTTGTTTTGCACCCTCTCTCATGGACTCTATTATATTTCTAACGCTAACGCGGCTTGTAGTTGTGTTTATATTTGTAAATTTCAGTTTCGCCCTATTCACCCCCCCCTCTAGGCGACTTTCAGGCGGCACCAGTCTACCTAGACTGGTCCGATAAGCCCATCACCTTCGACCAAGACGACCACCCCGACCACGTGCCAAGCCCGGGGAAATACCCGCTCGTCGTCGACCCCGTTATCGGCGACGTCAGGCTCACCAAGGTCCTCATGGACGGAGGCAGCAGCCTCAACATCATCTACGCCGAGACTCTCGGGCTCCTGCGTGTCGATCTGTCCTCCGTCCGAGCAGGCGCTGCGCCTTTCCATGGGATCATTCCCGGGAAGCGCGTCCAGCCCCTCGTTCAACTCGACCTTCCCGTCTGCTTCGGAACACCCTCCAACTTCCGAAGGGAGACCCTGACGTTCGAGGTGGTCGGGTTCCGAGGAACCTACCACGCGGTACTGGGAAGACCATGCTACGCGAAGTTCATGGCCGTCCCCAACTACACCTACCTGAAGCTCAAGATGTCGGGCCCCAACGGGGTCATCACCGTCGGCCCCACGTACAAACACGCGTTCGAATGCGACGTGGAGTGCGTGGAGTACGCCGAGGCCCTCGCCGAGTCCGAGGCCCTCATCGCCGACCTGGAAAGCCTCTCTAAGGAGGTGCCAGACGTGAAATGTCATGCCGGCAACTTTGAGCCAGTGGAGACGGTTAAGGCCGCCCCCCTCGACCCCAGTGGCGACGCCTCCAAGCAGATCCGGATCGGCTCCGGGCTCGATCCCAAATAGGAAGCAGTGCTCGTCGACTTTCTCCGCGCGAATGCCGACGTCTTCGCGTGGAGTCCCTCGGACATGCCCGGCATACCGAGGGATGTCGCCGAGCACTCGCTGGATATTCGAGCCGGAGCCCGACCCGTCAAGCAGCCTTTGCGCCGATTCAACGAGGAGAAGCGCAGAGCGATAGGCGAGGAGATCCACAAGCTAATGGCGGCAGGGTTCATCAAAGAGGTATTCCATCCCGAATGGCTTGCCAACCCTGTGCTTGTGAGAAAGAAAGGGGGGAAATGGCGAATGTGTGTAGACTACACTAGTCTCAACAAAGCATGTCCGAAGGTTCCCTACCCTCTGCCTCGCATCGATCAAATCGTGGATTCCACTGCTGGGTGCGAAACCCTGTCTTTCCTCGATGCCTACTCAGGGTATCATCAAATCAGGATGAAAGAGTCCGACCAGCTCGCGACTTCTTTCATCACACCCTTCGACATGTACTGCTATGTCACCATGCCGTTCGGCTTGAGGAATGCGGGCGCGACGTACCAGCGGTGCATGAACCATGTGTTCGGCGAACACATTGGCCGCACGGTCGAGGCCTACGTCGATGACATCGTAGTCAAGACAAGGAAAGCTTCCGACCTCCTTTCCGACCTTGGAGTGACATTCCGATGTCTCAAGGCGAAAGGCGTCAAGCTCAATCCCGAGAAGTGTGTCTTCGGGGTGCCCCGAGGCATGCTCTTGGGGTTCATTGTCTCCGAGCGGGGCATCGAAGCCAACCCGGAGAAGATCGCAGCCGTCACCAGCATGGAGCCCATCAAGGACTTGAAAGGCGTACAGAGGGTCATGGGATGTCTCGCGGCTCTGAGCCGTTTCATCTCACGCCTCGGCGAAAGAGGTCTACCTCTGTACCGCCTCTTAAGGAAGGCCGAGTGCTTCACTTGGACCCCTGAGGCCGAGGAAGCTCTCGGGAACTTGAAGGCGCTCCTCACAAAGGCGCCTATCTTGGTGCCTCCAGCTGCCGGAGAAGCCCTCTTGGTCTACGTCGCCGCGACCACTCAGGTGGTTAGCGCCGCAATTGTGGTCGAGAGGCAAGAAGAGGGGCATGCATTGCCCGTTCAGAGGCCAGTTTACTTCGTCAGCGAGGTACTGTCCGAAACCAAGATCCGCTACCCACAAGTTCAGAAGTTGCTGTATGCAGTGATCCTGACGCGGCGGAAGTTGCGACACTACTTCGAGTCTCATCCGGTAACTGTGGTGTCATCCTTCCCCCTGGGGGAGATCATCCAGTGCCGAGAGGCCTCGGGTAGGATTGCAAAGTGGGCGGTGGAAATCATGGGCGAGACAATCTCGTTCGCCCCTCGGAAGGCCATCAAGTCCTAGGTCTTGGCGGACTTCGTAGCCGAATGGGTCGACACCCAGCTACCGACGGCTCCGATCCAACCGGAGCTCTGGACCATGTTTTCGACGGGTCATTGATGAAGACGGGAGCCGGCGCAGGCCTACTCTTCATCTCGCCCCTCGGGAAACACATACGCTATGTGCTACGCATCCATCTCCCGGCGTCCAACAATGTGGCTGAGTATGAGGCTCTGGTCAACGGGTTGCGGATCGCCATCGAGCTAGGGGTCCGGCGCCTTGACGCCCGCGGTGACTCGCAGCTCGTCATCGACCAAGTCATGAAGAACTCCCACTGCCGCGACCCGAAGATGGAGGCCTACTGCAATGAGGTTCGGCGCTTGGAAGACAAGTTCTACGGGCTCGAGCTTAACCACATCGCCCGGCGCTACAACGAGACTGCGGACGAGCTGGCTAAAATAGCCTCGGGGCGAACAACGGTTCCCTCGGACGTCTTCTCCCGGGATCTGCATCAACCCTCCGTCAAGATCGACGACACGCCCGAGCCTGAGGCGCCCTCGGCCCAGTCCGAGGTACCCTCGGCACAGCCCGAGGCACCCTTAGCTCGGCCCGAGGCGCCCTCGGTTCAGCCCGAGGTACCCTCAGCCCCCGAGGGTGAGGCGCTGCGCGTCGAGGAGGAGCGAAGCGGGGCCACGCCTGATCGAAACTGGCAGACCCCGTACCTGCAATATCTCCACCAAGGAGAGCTACCCCTCGACCGAGCCGAGGCTCGGCGGGTGGCGCGGCGCGCCAAGTCGTTCGTCTTGCTGGGCGATGAGAAGGAGCTCTACCACCGCAGCCCCTCTGGCATCCTCCAGCGATGCATCTCCGCCGCCAAAGGTCAGGAACTCCTGCGAGAGATACACTCGAGGGCTTGCGGCCATCACGCAGCGCCTCGAGCCCTTGTCGGGAATGCTTTCTGACAAGGCTTCTACTGGCCGACGGCGGTGGCCGACGCCACTAGAATTGTCCGCACCTACGAAGGGTGTCAATTCTACGCGAGGCAGACCCACCTGCCCGCTCAGGCTCTGCAGACGATACCCATCACCTGGCATTTCGCTGTGTGGGGTCTGGATCTCGTTGGCCCCTTGCAGAAGGCACCCGAGGGCTACATGCACCTGCTGGTCGCCATCGACAAATTCTCCAAGTGGATCGAGGTCCGACCTCTGAACAACATCAGGTCCGAGCAGGCGGTGGCGTTCTTCACCAACATCATCCATCGCTTCGGGGTCCCGAACTCCATCATCACCGACAACGGCACCCAGTTCACCGGCAGAAAGTTCTTGGACTTCTGCGAGGATCACCACATCCGGATGGATTGGGCCGCCGTGGCTCATCCCATGTCAAATGAGCAAGTAGAGCATGCCAACGGCATGATTCTACAAGGGCTCAAGCCTCGGATCTACAACGACCTCAACAAGTTCGGCAAGCGATGGATGAAGAAACTCCCCTCGGTGGTCTGGAGCCTGAGGACAACGCCGAGCCGAGCCACGGGCTTCACGTCGTTCTTCCTAGTCTACGGGGCCGAGGCCGTCTTGCCCACAGACCTGGAATACGGCTCCCCGAGGACGAGGGCCTACAGCGATCAAAGCAACCAAGCTAGCCGAGAAGACTCGCTGGACCAGCTGGAGGAGGCTCGGGACAAGGCCTTACTACACTCGGCGCGGTACCAGCAGTCCCTGCGACGCTACCACGCCCGAGGGGTCCGGTCCCAAGACCTCCAGGTGGGCGACTTGGTGCTTCGGCTGCGACAAGACGCCCGAGGGAGGCACAAGCTCACGCCCCCCTGGGAAGGACCGTTCGTCATCGCCAAGGTTCTGAAGCCCGGAACGTGCAAGCTGGCCAACAGTCAAGGCGAGGTCTACGACAACGCTTGGAACATCCAACAGCTACGTCGCTTCTACCCTTAAGATGTTTTCAAGTTGTTCATATACCTCGCACCCACGCAAAGTCTAGTCATCAAGGAAGGGTCGGCCTCGCCTCGGCAAAGCCCGACCCTCTCTCAGGGGCTAAGAGGGGGGGAACCCCCTCTGCGTCGAAATTTTCCTCGAAGAAAGATCTTTTCTGCCAGAATGACTTTCGTGCTTTTTGACTACTTCGAAAAGTGGACCCTGAAAACGACGGAGTACACGTAAGCAGCCAAGGCTGACTGAGTCGAGGGACTCCTACGCCTCCGGGATACGGATACCTCACTCATCACCTTCTGCGATAAGTAACTCACGTTCGGATAAGTGATTCCGCGGACCGAACAAGTCTTCACGTTCGGAAGTTCTTCTGCCGAAGCGATCCTTCGAGCCTTCTCGACTGCGTCGGTGACAGAGCCCCATGGACGGGTAAGAGTGCGCGTAAGCGGCAAGGCCGACCGAGCCGAGGGACTCCTACGCCTCCGAGATACGGATACCTCACTCATCACCTTCCGCGAGAAGCAACTCTCGCTGCGATCCTTCGAGCCTTCTCGACTGCGTCGGTGACAGAGCCCCATGGACGCGTAAGAGTGCGCGTAAGCGACAAGGCCGACCGAGCCGAGGGACTCCTACGCCTCCGGGATACGGATACCTCACTCATCACCTTCCGCGAGAAGCAACTCTCGCTCGCACAAACATTTCTGTTACCGACAAAGAAGTCCAGATACTCGAAACAAGAGGAAAAGAGACGCAGCTTTACAACACGGCGAGGGCGTGTTTTGGCCTCGGCGGCCGCAAAAACACGCGCTATAAGACAATCCGATCCTGCAGGCTCGGATCCTGACGCTTGAAGGGAGCAGCAGCGCCCTCGGCGTCGACAACACCTTCGGCGAGGTCCGACCTAGTCTCGGACGGCAACGCGGTCCGAAGATCTCCACTCTGAAGGACGGCGTCATCACCACGCCCGGGCAATCGCTGCCAGGGTCTTCTCCGGGAATCCGGCCCGAGCAGGCGGCTCGGCCGGTCACCCCGGGGCCTCGGCCAGCCGTCCTCCAAGGGCGTCAGCCCGACCCGAGGCCTCGGCTGGTCAACTCCGGCGTCGGTCCCGCTAACGGACGACCCGGCCAGGCTCCGGCCAACCAGGTTTCCTTTTCGAGCCAACTCTGCCTCTGTTCATGCTGATACCGCTACCCCTGGCCTCGGCTCATCGAAGGGCGGCCAAGGGGTCCCTTTAACTAAGCTAGAGAAGCCACGGACAACAAGGCCGACCGAGCCGAGGGATTCCTACGCCTCTGGGATACGGATACCTCACTCGTCACCTTTACACGGGGCGACTCACTCTTGGTGAAGCGGTTCAGACAACCAACAGGCGAGTCTTAGTGCTCGAAAATGAGGAAAAAACACGGCTACGTGCCAAAATTACATACATGTTCAGGCCTCGACAGCCACAATGAACAAAAACACTGGCATTCGATGTGCCATTACAGACGGAACTCTGGTTCCGTCCCCGCGGGTATGTACAACCTCCACATCGGGGAGCCTGCGGGGCGACGAACGCCGGGGGACCCGCCAGCGACCTCTGCAGCAACAGCCATGGTCCCAGGACGGACGCGGCCGCCGGAGGGCTCTCGTTCGCGTTCCCGCTCAAGGGACGCGAACCAGCTATTAAAGCCAAAGAGCGGGCCGCTCCAAAGCGCACCGGCAGGTCCTCGCTGCCGCCCTCGCCGCGAAAGCGAGGAAGAGAGCAGAATGTTGCATCCTAGCTGGGCAGCAACAGTTCGCCTTCCCCGGCATGGCTGGAGGACGTCTCCTCCGCAGAGCTGGAGGATGTTTGCCACCACCAGAAGCTGGAAGAAGGGGTGGCCCTCCGGCCCGCTCGGGAAGTAGAGCCCCGGCTCGCCTCGCTCCCCGCCCCAGTGAGGATGACGAACACCCTCGAGGCTGAGGGCGAGACCAAGATCACAGCCCGGCTTGCCTCTTCCCATCCAGGGGCTGGAGGTCACCGTTTTGGGTGACCACCAGCGGAGGGGTGCAACCGGGCTGTGTGATGAAAATCCTTGAAGCCGAACGATGGCTGAAAGGTACCAACTCCCACGGAGTTGCGTTCCTCCAACGATGAGGCGGAAAGACGGCGGGTATCCCCCATCTGGGGCTTGGAAAGTGGAAAGACACGATGCATAAGGGAGCGCGAAGACATGGCCGCCTTCCAAAGGGGGTCGCCCTCCTTTTAAAGGCGACTCTCCCTACTTGCGCCCCCAACCGTCGCGGGCTGAGTCTTCTCCAACACACTCCAAGGTCCTCCCCTGCGGCGCGGGGGCTGGGTCCCACACGTCATGCAAACCGGCTCAGAGCAGAAGAAGCCAAACCGCCGTGCGCGGTGCGCCCAACCGCCCAGCGTTTACAAGTGACCCTCCACTTTTGCCCAGACCAACGGGCGAAAGGGGCGGGCAGCCATGCAGGCGGCATGCAACCGCGCCAAGTGGGCGCGCTCCTCCGACTCCCGACACGCCCAGCATGGAGGCCGAGGCCCACGCGTCATGCAACTGGCGCGCCGAATGCTTCGTGCATGCAACTGCACCGCCACTTGTGCCACCACCGCGCCTCCTCGACTGCGGAACCAATACCGCGACTCGAGGCGACCCAGCGCACGACCCAGCAGCGCCAGCCTGGCGCGGCGGTCAGTGCGGCCAAAAATGGGCCGGTAGTAATGACGGTGGCAGGCGGGCAGGAGCAGCAGTCACGTCGTCAGCCAAGCTCACGTCCCATCCGGGGGCAGCGAGAGAACCCTCTCTCACGGCGTGAAGACAACGCGCCCGTGTTCCGTTCCTCGAACGGCTCGCGCACGTGACTGCAACGGCCGCCCCGCGAACCACTCGCCCCGTCGCATTAACTTCGCGGTGGGACAGGCGGCGCCTCTGGCAGGAGAAGCGGGCGACGCTTCGCCTTCGCCATAATGACTGCGTCAGTAAAGGTACGCCGCGTCGTTCGATTTCGTATCCTTTTCCTTTTTTCCTCTTTCTCTCTCTTGCAACAGGGACCGGGAAAGGGGGATACCCCGAAAAGGATCCTTCCCCGGGAAGGAACCAGGCTCCGAGCCTCCCTACTTATCAGAGGTTCGAAGGCTGGCCTCCCGGAAGGGTTCGACAGCTGCCTCAGATCGCGTGGGCCCAACACCCACTACTGGTCAGAGGTTCGAAGGTCGGCCCCTCGGAAGGGTTCCACGGCCGCCTCAGGCTACTCGGGCCCCGCGCCCATTACTGATCAGGGGTTCGAAGGCTGGCCCCCGAAGGGTTCACAGCCGCCTCAGACGCCGAGCGAGGGATGACCATGGGTACGTTCGATACATAACCAAGGCTCGGGCTGTGCTCCCGAGGTACCCTAGGACATTTCCGAGACCAGCGGGAACGATCTTGTAACGGAATCCCATCAGAGGGAGGCATCGAGCCCTCGGACCCCGTCGCCAGGGGACCGGGTCCGGCAGATCACCCGCAGGTACTTTTGGGCGTGCCTCTGGGCCCCTAGCCGGCCCCTAACGAACGGGGCACGGACGTCCACTCGGATTACCCGCTTGCAGCTCACCGGAGACACCATGTTCGGCGCCCATCGAGGGCAACATGGCGCTTTCCCCCTCCTCCTTGCGGAAAGGCGACGCAGGGGCGTATGTAAAAAAGCCGAGTCTGTCCCTGATCGCCCTCTCGCCCTGTGCAGAGGCTCGGGGGCTGCTCTCGCAAACCCGGCTCCGGCCGAACCGTTGACAGCGTCAAAATACCAGCCCGAGAACTTGGGACCCGACCGTACACCCGGGCTACGGCCAGCTCGCATGAGGGAACAACCAGACCAGCCGAAGCATTACGCAAGGCATTAAGACCTCGAAGGAGTGAAACCACTCCTCCGAGGCCTCGGGGGCTACACCTGGCGGGTGCGCTCGCGCGCACCCACCGGAACAAAACGCAACCGAGAAAGGCTGGTCCCCTTGCAAAAAAGTGCGACGAAAGCCTCCAAGCGAGTGCTAACACTCCCTTCAAGGCTCGGGGGCTACTGTCGGAGACCATAATTAGGGGTACCCTCAAGGCTCCTAATTCTCAGCTGGTAACCCCCATCAGCATGAAGCTGCAAAGGCCTAATGGGCGCGATTAAGTCAGGGATCAGTCCATTCGAGGGACTCGATCACGCCTCGCCCGAGCCTAGCCTCGAACAAGGGCAGCCGACCCCGGAGGATTTCCGTCTCGCCCGAGGCCCCCCTCCAACGGCGAACACATTTCCGGCTCGCCCGAGGCCCTACCTTCGCTAAGAAGCAACCCTGACCAAATCGCCGCACCAACCGACCAAATCGAGCATTTAGTGCAAAGGTGGCCTGACACCTTTATCCTGACGCGCGCCCCCCAGCCGGCAGAGCCGAAGTGACCGCCGTCACTTCGCCGCTCCACTGACCGATCTAGCAGGAGGACAGCGCCGCCTGCGCCACTCCGACTGCGGTGCCACTTGACAGAGTGAGACTGACAGGCAGTCAGGCCCTGCCGAAGGCATCATAGGAAGCTCCGCTCGGCCCGACCCAGGGCTCGGACTCGGGCTAAGTCCCGGAAGACGGCGAACTCCGCTCCGCCCGACCCAGGGCTCGGACTCGGGCTAAGTCCCGGAAGACGGCGAACTCCGCTCCGCTCGACCCAGGGCTCGGACTCGGGCTAAGTCCCGGAAGACGGCGAACTCCGCTCCGCCCGACCCAGGGCTCGGACTTGGGCTCAGCCCCGGAAGACGATGAACTCCGCTTCGCCCGACCCAGGGCTCGGACTTGGGCTCAGCCCTAGAAGACGACGAACTCCGCCTCGCCCGACCCAGGGGCTCGAACTCGACCTCGACCACGGAAGACAGACTCGACCTCGGCCTCGGAGGAGCATCCACATCGCCCAACCTAGGGCGTAGACCAGCCACATCAACAGGAGGCGCCATCATCACCCTACCCCGAGCTGACTCGGGCCGTAGGGAACGAGACCGGCGTCCCATCTGGCTAGCTCCGCCGGATAGGAAATGATGGCGCCCCGCGTACCTTGTGACGGCGGCGGCTCTCAGCCCCCTTACGGAAGCAAGAGGACGCCAGCAAGGACTCAACCGCTCCGACAGTTGTCCCTCCGCCAGGCTCCATCGCTCCTCCGACGGCCACGGCATCACACCAGCTGGGTGCCAAAATCTCTCCGGCTGCCACAACGACATGTACTTAGGGCGCTAGCTCTCCTCCGCTAGACACGTAGCATTCTACTACACCCCCCATTGTACACCTGGATCCTCTCCTTGCGCCTATAAAAGGAAGGACCATGGCCCTCTTAGAGAGGGTTGGCCGCGCGGGGACGAGGACGAGACAGGCGCTCGCTTGGGGCCGCTCGCTCCCTCTCCCGCGTGGACGCTTGTAACCCCCTACTGCAAGCGCACCCGACCTGGGCGCGGGACGAACACGAAGGCCGCGGGATTCCCACCTCTCTCACGCCGGTCTCCGGCCGCCTCGCTCTCCCCCCTTCGCGCTCGCCCTCACGCTCGACCCATCTGGGCTGGGGCACGCGGCGACATTCACTCGTCGGCCCAGGGACCCCCGGTCTCGAAACGCCGACAATATAGCTAGTGTGTGTATATATATATATACTAGGTCAGTGCCCGTGCGTTGCAACGGAATCATATAATACCACGATAACTTATGAATAAATGTGTATTATACTGTGATGAGATGGAGGATGGCGTTCTCAAGCTGTTCGGGATGATGGCAAAGCGAAACTCGGGCCACGGTCGAGCACCGAGCCCGCGATGCGAGGTCGCCCGTCTACGAGGCACGCGAGGTGGAGGGGGCAGTCTCGGGGAGGGGGCAATCTCCGGGATATGGTAGTGGAGTGGCGGCGCGCGATCGAGAAGGTGTATGTGGGAGCCAGTGGAGGGATGACGCAACGGGCGGTAGAGAAACGTCAGGGTAATTTTTCCATCCAATCCAATAGAGCCATGGAATTCCCGAGCCATTGTGGCTGTACCTGTACTGCAGGAATACGAAAACTCGCTATTCACTCAGTTTATTTTCCACAATAAGATTATGTAGGAGAAATGGCCGAGCGGTTCAAGGCGTAGCATTGGAACTGCTATGTAGACTTTTGTTTACCGAGGGTTTGAATCCCTCTCTTTCCGTTTCTCTTAATTCATCAATGTTAGCGATCACAATGTATCAAATTAAATAACAATTTATTCCAACAATAATACCTTTAATTAATAGAAATTCTCTATAGCAAATTACTGTGGTATGTAAAATACACATCGAGGAAATAACAAAAAAGAAAAAAAGTATCCTAGGGTTAATCTATTTCTGCTAGGTGAACGGGAAAATACGAATTAAGAGCCTTAGGTCGATTTGTACCCTGACGTTTCTCTACCGCCCGTTGCGTCATCCCTCCACTGGCTCCCACGTACACCTTCTCGACCGTGCGCCGCCACTCCACTACCATATCCCGAAGATTGCCCCCTTCCCGAGACTGCCCCCCTCCACCTCGCGTGCCTCGCAGACGGGCGACCTCGCATCGCAGGCTCGGTGCTCGACCGTGGCCCGAGTTTCGCTTCGACATCATCCCGAACAGCTTGAGAACGCCATCATCCATCTCATCACAGTATAATACACATTTATTCATAAGTTATCGTGGTATTATATGATTCTGTTGCAACGCACGGGCACTGACCTAGGTGAGTGCCCGTGCGTTGCAACGGAAACATATAGTAGTATAGATAACGTATGTACAAATGTGTGTTATACTGTTAAGATGGAGGACGACGTCCGCGACCCATCTGAGATGATGTTGAAGTGAAACTCGGATCGTGATCGAGCGCATCAGCGCCGCGACATGAGGCTGCCTGTCTGTGAGGCGCTCGAGGAGAAGGGCAGGGTAGTCTCGCGGAGGGAGCAAGGTCTGGGGGACGACGGTGGAGTGGCGATGTGCGGTCACGGTGGTGGCGGCCTTGGCGACGATGGCGCGCGGTCGAGAAGGTGCGCGTGGGAGCCCAACAGACAGAGCCTGTTAAAGGATTACATCACAGGACGAGAAAGTTTACAGTTGAAAGTGTACTCATGAGAACGAATGTTTAGCTGATTCGAGTGCTATAGTAAGATCATATATGGGACATGAGTGCCATCTAGGTTGCTCTTTCTGAAGCATCAAGTGCAGCGATCTCAAGTGGCAATACTTTGCAAGTGTTTTTACAGGCTTAACAATGGCATCATCTACAGTGACCAAACCAGTGTATGCATACTCCAAAATTTTCTTCAGAGCATGCTCCAAAATTTACATCGTAGTTGGATGTCGTATAATCTAGATTTTGACCTTAATGTTAGAGCAAAATAATTTATCGTGCCCTAAATCATATAAATTATATTTATTTTAAAATTATAGGTCGTTTTTATAAGTCACCCGGTTTGACATAGTCATCACGATCCATAGACCATAAGTTGGAAAGTATTCTGCTCTCATCTTCCTCTGATCCATAGACCATAAGTTGGAAAGTATTCTGCTCTCATCTTCCTCTGACAACAGCAGGAGTCTAGCATTTTTGTTTTTATGCTTTCCAAGATGCAATCACAACCATTGATTTAGCGACCAAATCATGGGTGCAAAAACACTGGGATGTTGATTTAACCACCAAATCAATGTTGCTTATTCAAATAAAAGTGCATGCTTACTCAAAATGCATCCTCACGATCCTATAAAACTGCATAGTCCGTCCATTGCCGCGAGGACGTCCGTCGTGCTCGGGTATAAAACTCGCTCTCCCAATCCCACGCCAAAAGGACGTGAGTTTGGAGTAAATTTTAAGCGAACAAATATGTGAGAAGAACAAGTACGAAATGACGAGCAAAGTCATACAAACTAAAACCTAGTCATCCAGCCAAACATTGGAATCATACCCCAGACTTCAGCAGCAAAGTCAAATACAAAACTATCACATTTTTTAGCTTTGTTTGGAAAGATTTGTGAAAACACAACAAACTCAGATGGAACCCAAGAAACAATATTGAGTCTTCAGAATTAAGGTACCAAGTGAAAGCACAACACTTGCATCTGGACGGTACGGATACATGAGATAAAACATAGCTAAAGCAGTATCCCTCAAGAGTCCATTCCTGGTGGAACTACGTGCAAGACCTACTGCTTGATCTCAGCCTTCTTCTGCCACAGCCTGTCCAACAAGCTGTCAGCATCACCCTAGGCACAACAAAAAATACGCAATCAGAACCATAACCAAGCAGAAGAATCCATGACACAACAGAAGCAGCATGTAAAAATTCACTTGACTGACAGTAATAAAGACATAAACCATAGCAAGAAAATGTGTTAGTTAACAGTGGATGGTGGTAAACCTAGCAACACATAAAGATCATAACTTTGGACTTCCTGAAAGTCAATTTAGCCACACATAATAAATTCTTTCCAAATCAATTCAGTCATTCACTGTGTCAGGTGCCAACAATGTGAACTCAATAAACACGGAATTGTAGTAGAAAGTTGCATGTAGGCATCACATCCTGGACTATCACCTGAGCACGGACAAACCCAGAGAGAGCAAACGTGGTGAAGTGACATCGTACAGATTCTCAGTCTGAAATGAGGAGCTTCAGGTTATCCAATGAATAAATGTGTCACAACTCACAAAATATCAGTAAAGCAACACTATGGAACCAGTACTACCCCGTAGCATAGAGATTACATGCTTGAGAAACGCAATGTCAAGACAAAGAACTTTTAACTAACCGGCATTTACAGAATTCATAGCCAACTTTCAAATGTGTTAGAAGTTATTAAGGCACTAACATAAAATGTGTCAGAACTCATTGAAGTACCTGCATCTCACTCCTAAGCAATCAATTAACGTGCCCAAAATAAACAAATTAAGCAAGCCATTTAAATGTTCAAATGCCCAACAAAACAATCAATCAATTGCGAAACCTCATCTGACACACATCAAACTGGATCCCATCACCAAATCCACAGAGAAGCACTGAGCTACAGAGCACGCCCAATCAGTCCCCGGGCCATAAAATAACAAAGTGCAGTAAAATCTGCATAACCCAGGCACATCAGCGAGCACAGGTCCACACGCGTTCTCTGAATCTAACGCCGGGGTACCGAGAGCAAAGTGCTAAAAGCACGGAACACGTGGAATTCAAGCTCGTCAACAAGGGTGTGGGCTGCGGAATGGGACCTGGATGAGGGAGCAGGCCTGCTTGATGGCGAGCATGGTGGCCTGTAGCTGCTGCGGATCGGGGGCGCCGCCGGGGAAGCCCTGCATGGCGGCGGCTGATCGCGCCCGAAGCGTGGTTGGCCTCCGCGATCGCCTAGCGTGGTTGGCCTGTAGCAGCAGACACCCATTGCTGACCTTATTAATCAGCCCATCATCGATGAAGGCGATGTTGATCTTCTTGAACAGCTTGTACAATGCCTCGACCTCGCTCACGCTCACTGCAAGAATAACAAGCAGAGGCAACGTAACCAAACAGGAAAATGATGACCAATACTGAGTACAAAAAGTAAAGGAACACCTCCAGCTATCAAAATTTTAAAGCAATGTGAAGCCCTCAAAGAAACAGGACAACACTTCTCCATGCATCTAAAATGGGATCAGTTGCTCTAACAAGCTTCGGGGGAGCGAGGTAGGGACGATACTATCATATCCCGGACTCTAGCCGAGGGATCATGCCAGGAACAGGGTGCTCCCGTCCGAGACAAATATTGACTGGCAGAGCGCTCCTTACTCTAGGTTCTCCCTATATAGTTGAATGAAACAAATTACAAGAGTAGCTTAGAATGGAATATCTGGCAAATATTTTAAAAAATTGAGAACGCTTATCTAAACAGGAGGTAGATGATTCATACATAATTCTAGAGATGCAATACATAGTGCACAACCACATTTTATTTTCATGTTCAATGTAGCAACACAACTCGGTCCATTGCTCTTAAGAAACACAGGGCCTGACCTTATGCAAGATTATACACATTATTCTGGAACACAGCAGGTAAAATCTATTACAGTCGAAAGTAATATTGACACTGTCAAAAGCAATACCTAGAGCAAAATGTCATGGAAGTATCCAACCGGTAGCAAATTTAAAAAACCAATAAAAAGTTTTATGTCAGAATAATCAGGCGAAGACAAAAGCAGTCCCAAAGGCCTTCAGCCTACCCCGCAGCAAACTACGAATCATCTTCTACACATCTTGCGCCCTAACATTACTTATATTAGCCAAAACTTTTTCTTTCACGATGATTGATGCTAAAAGAGAAAGCATAAATCCAGTGAACAAAATAGCCTGATAAAAGAGGGTGGCAGGGTGCTGGTTTGATAAAAAATATTATTGGTACATTCACAAATAGACATTATTTCTTACCTTTGATACAAAGATGACATTACTGATATTCCTTGGGAAGAATCAACACAAGTACCTCAAGCTAAAAAGAAATGCCACATCGGCTTCAACTTCCTTCAGTCAAGCCCAAAATTTGCTAATGTAAGGTTCTGTCATAAGGTCATACCTGTGGGGAAGGATAAATGGTGAAACCAAACTTGGACTTCTTGCCATAATCAACTGAAAGGCGCTCCAACAGCAGTGAACCAAGTCCAGAGCCAGTACCACCACCAACAGCATTGAACACCAAGAATCCCTGAAGCCCAGTGCAGTTGTCTGCAAGCTTGCGCACACAGTCCAGGCATAGATCCACAATCACCTTCCCAACTGCATTGCACCATAATTAGAATTGAACATATCCACAGTTGCAGAAGCATAGGACCCACTCCTATTATCTATTCAGACACAAGGTGAATTACCCGTGTAGTGGCCACAGGCAAAGTTGTTAGCTGCGTCCTCCTTCCCCGAGATGAGCTGCTCTGGGTGGCAGATGCTGTAAGAGTGACAACTTCCCAGTCCGCCCCTCGGGGGGTGGTTCCCTCCCCCACCAATTTCTCATTATCAGACATATCCACGAATCTGATCTGTCATTTTCCATGAAACAATTTCAGCAACCAAGGTAACAGCAAGACGATGCTACCACATACACATCAGACAAACAACACTTGATTACATAGCAAGGTCCAACACAAAAGAATTGCCAGTATGAGACAGAAACGAGGATTCATACACTGATTCATCAAGGGGTAAACACTGAAGACGGATCAATATTCACACTTACGAACCAAACTGATATGATTAAATTACCATTTACCAGTACACCACAGCTATCAGGTAAGCATACATCAATGACATATCGACTCACTGTCAACAATCTAATTCTAGCCAGAGAAGTTCTTAGAAGCAATGGCAATCTAATCTAAGCAACAAAATTGACGAGACAATCTTGATAGAGGGCGGAGCCAGTAAAGGACATGGATGTACATGTACACATGTACACCCAATTTAAAAAAACGAAAAAAAGTTTGTGTGCATAATACATGTATATCCCATACTATTACTACACTTGTAACTGGATGAACAGAATGGAAACAATGGGTATTCAGAAACAACATACCTAGAATCCACGAGATCATCTTTACAGGATAGAACTTTTATAGCATGCTCAAAAACAGATAAGACATCTTCTCCCATGTGTATGGCATGCACAGAGAAACTGCATCAAATGAAAATGAGCTGGAACATCAGGAATCCATTCGCATGGAAGCATGTCAAGGCTTAACTACAGAAATTAGATTGAATATACAGACCCTAAGTTGGATCATAAATGTACATATTGCTTACTTGTGGTTCACATGGCCGACTAAAGGAAGATCATAATGCTGAAGTTTCTTAACAGTAGTCTTATAGAACGGGGTAAGAACTTCACCAACTGGAGGGATTCTTGTGTGCTCAAATACGTGATCTATTTTTGTAAACCAGCGCTCCAGTTCTTCAGGCCCCAACTTAAGCTCTAAGAAAACCAAGGAACAATTAATGCTTAGTATAAACAAACTGACTACAAACTTTGTGATTTGATATAGATGATTTACCATGCCGTCAATTTCCATCAAATCCAATAAAGATGAAGTTCACAGGGACCAAAAGATATATGGAATCAACCTCTGCCAGGCTCAAATAGTTTGCAATATTACCTTGGTATAAGAAAAGAAGAAATTTAGTAGTGAAAAGTTCTCTGCTTCTTAAATAAGTACACACAACAATAGCACCTAGACTATCCATACTTGATGTGTGATTCCTGATTGTCTGAGATGGATGTGCATAATATAATTAGTCAAGACTGCAACTACAATCACTTCTCAAAATACAAGATCAAACGAAAAAAGGCAGATAGCAAGTGCTTAAAACTCCCACACAGGTGGATCTAGGAAACGGAATCCCTAGGCAACCTTACCCTTGTTTATTTGAGGCTGATTCAAACCAGGACCTTAAGGAGGCTGATAACAAACCTGCTACTCCACAGCAATAGCATATTATTAAAATTTTAGACCCGGCATGCTGATATACTACACTAATGTAGCTAAGCTTATTGGTTGGTCATATATCCGGCAAACTAATATTTGTGTCTAAACTGCAAGCTAAACTCCACGTGCAGTCATATGGTCTTGATTTTTATCTCCAGTTGGCCACACCACTTAATCAACAAAGTACATGCATATCTGGACAGAAAGGTTGCTAATCTGGAATTATGTAGTCTCTCCCTGCTCCCGTGGTCATTAAGTGTATTTACATGATAATAAAGAATAGCATATGCTTTGTTTCCTATGACTGCTTATGCAACCTGAACATTTAGAAAGTGATGGTATCACTTGCAATGGAAGCGCACATGATTTTTTCCACTAAGTTTCTTGTTGCAGTAACCAGAAGTATTACATTATGCCTTACAGATGTGCTCTCTCGACCCAGCATGGTGTCGGTGGAGCGGTGTGGATGTTCTATAACCACCAATGAGGTAGATCCTACCATCTGCTGCCCATAAATGATGTGATATGGTGTCAGCCGAGCCCCCAAGGAACATGCCCAGGTAGTAGCCGCGGGTGGTGTGGGTGGTCAGCTCGTGCAACGACAGACTGTGCCTCCTACCGATGAACTCGCTCACCTTGCTGTCGCTGTCGCAGGTGAGGTTCGAGAGGACCCCGTCCACGCCGGGTCGCTCCTACAGCCGCATTTGGTGGTGATCTTGTCCTGTTAACAATTTTATGGATACAGTTGTTCCTATTCCAAGTATGTCTACTACTTGTTTTGAGGACCATCAGATAAAAACATGTTACCATAATTGTTGCCACCTAGATAAGAAGGCTAGAACCAGCTAAACTAATAACCTTTGACCAGTCCTCCCAGATTTTTCAAGAACTCAAGTCGTGAAGCTCATGGAGCTGAACCATTGTAAACAACCTTTGGATCGAGAACCAACTATTGAATTCAGTATTTAGGTCACAATTCAAACAGAACGGATGGGGGTGGGATTCCTCAAGTATTTTTGACATCCTTTAGGCGCCCTGTAATGATTTAAAGATAAAAGCTTTTATCCTTCCTAGGTACACAATTTTGTAATTATTAAACAGTAATAGTAAGATCTGACCATAAACAGATCTTTAGTTTTCTTTGCTTCGATAAGATGCATAACATCTAGAAACACAACTCATCTGAAGATTAATCAAGTTTTTTCCCTCAAAGAAACCAAGTTCCAGAACACACAGAAATGAAGTAGCTTTTTTACATAGTCAGTTACAGGGGGTAGGGGCGGACCCAACTCAAAATCTGAATCGGACCAGGGGTAGGCCCAACTTAAAATCTGAATGAGAGCCTAATTACAAGCCCGCCTAATAACTAATTGACCTTTGCAAATACATTAAAATAAGATTAAAAAGTTTAATGAAACGAGTGGGGCCTGGGCCCCTACTCGATATAATGGTAAGCAACAGGGCAATCCATATTCTATATTTAGTTTAGGGCTCTGCCTCTGGTGGGAGAAGCTGGGCTTCATCAGCCCACCAAATCCACCTCTTCCTCAAGACGACACAATGATCGCCTCTTAAAGCAGCAAATGAAATAGCTTAATCAAAATATAAGCTGCTCATCATGAATTCACACTAAACGAGAAAATCAAAATACTGGCTCCAGTTAGATCGTCCTCTCGATGATAATGTGCTTTGGCTCAATAAATGGAAAGTAGCATATAATTAAGCACTGGACCAATCAGTGAAGTTTGTACGTTTATAAATGGTCCAAATGAACCTGCATAATAATAAATTAGCATATAGAACAACTGCAACAGTAGGCACATCGGCAAACAGTAGGCACATCAACAAACCTGTACTGATGCAGACCCTCATCCACAGAGAAAGTATCTGAAAAATAAAAAAAAGCATAAATGCATATAAAAATGGTTTCAGGGCATAAATGCATATTAAATGATATTCTAGAAGAACACATATTGAACAAACAACTTCCAGTATTGCCCGCTACATTGAAAAAAATTGTTGAACTGCAGCACATGAGAAAATGCACAACAAAGTTTACAGAACACACATTAAAAACATTTCAATTTGTAGTGATACGACATTTACAGAAAACAGAATAAATTTCCATTTACAATGTCATAAGCAATTTATGAATATATATGAATAACGAGGAATAAAACCAAATTGCTACCACGAAAGCTTTTGTGGGCTTAACTATTCTTTAGACTGGTGAGCATGTCAACATCGGTATAAATATTAATAGGTCACACATGTATCTCGTGCCCAGGATTTAAATAAAGAAAAATTATGTGTGCTAGCATTACTCATCTATGATATGCGAGCTCAAAATAACTGTTCTCTACCAGAGTTCCTAGTTCAGAGAATGACCGGTGTAAATGTCAGTCTGTCACAAATCAATCAAGATGGAGACCCCATCAGAAAACTGGAATAAATGACATGCGCTAGACTTTTGTGCTTTAGAATAACTATCAAAGGAACAATTCAAGCCATTGTGGCGTTTATTTTTAGAATATTCCAGAGATCACCTACCCATCAAACTAAATTCTGAGGTGGTTCCTGTCGAGGTAAGCGGACATCACCCTTCCCATGTTATTGTTATGAGAAAATGTAATTCTGAGGTGGTTCCTCTTAGGATCAGGATGAAGATCAGCTCAAAACAATGGTTTGGAGTTGCGTTGATCTCATATGTTACTCTTCGGTATCACTATTATATAGTACAGTACTAACATTTGCACAAGATTGGTCTATTTGAATCCTCAGAACACCTGTGTATTACACTTCAAATAGAGCAGTGTGTGACGAAAATGACAATAAACCTGTGGGGCTGGCGACCGAGGCCGAGGCCACCACGCCGGAGGTACGCCTGGCCCGGCACACGCCCGCGGGGGACTCCACGACGAAGCTGGCGAACGACGCGACGAGATCATCGAACGCCTCCTTGAGTAGCTCGACCTTCTCAGGTGGGAGGTCAACGGTCGACTCTGCGCCAACCAGGAGGCCCTCCACCTGCGGTGGCAGATCCAGCACGACGACGCGGAGGCACACAGAAAGCTCCGGCGAGATGGCGCTCAACCTGGCAACGTTCCTCGGCGTGGACACGAAGGTGACGGCGTCGCTATGAACCCTTGCAGCTCTCTCAGATACACGCCCTCCACCGGCTCCAACCCACGTTTAGCTCTGCCCCCACCATCGCCTTGGCTCTTCTTGCTCGTGTCCAACTCATCCACCGACTGCAGCACACAACTCGATCGGATCTGGCGGGGCGGTGGTGTCGTGGTGGATTGGATGCGTCGTGGCTTTCATGGTGGGGGAATCATATGAGGGCTGGCGCAGGCGGGAGGTTGCGAGCGAGGCGGATGGACCAGGCGAAGCGCGAGAGACGGCGGCGGCCGGCGGTTGTTGTGGGCTGGGTGACGGCTGCAGGATGTGGTGGCGTGGGGGAGTGGAGAGAAGAGAAGTTGCGATCCAGGGTCGAATATGCGAGCGACGGAATCACAGAAGCGGAAGGCAGGGCACGATAGACTTCGGTGCTGGGGCTGGTGGGCAGGATCGAACGGCTGACATCGCTCAACGGCAGAACAGATGGCTCAGATTACAGGACGGCAGAACACAAAAAGGCAGGCTACTATTGCTTACTTAATAAGTAGTAGATATATATATATATATATAGTGGGAGACATAAGCTTTGTCAGAACGGGTAAACGTGATGTAATGATAGAGCGATTCCTCGAACCAAACAAGCCTTATTGTTCTACAGATCCTATCTCAGACAGATTTGCGTGCAGCCTTGGCATGCGGGCCCCACCCTTAATGCAGCATCCGATTACATGTAGATTTGCGTTATATGCAGCCATGCATCTTCCGATTTCGTTCTGTTCTCTCTCAATTCATATAAATTAAAAGGAATTAAGTGAGTTTAAATTCATATTAAATCAAAATTCTTTAGGTCTTATCCGATTACATTTAGATTGGATTAAGTGAATTAAATCCGTTCTTGTTGATTTTTGACTAGAAAGGGAGTCGATCCCCTTCAATCCACTAATCCACTAGGCTTTATAATTTTTCATTCTCTTCCAATTCATAACACAAATAAGTCTTACCTGGCAGATTCGATCCCGCAACAGATTTGTATGCATGCATGTAGAGATGGCAATGGGTAAAAACCCGCTGGGTATTACTTACTCAAACCCATACCCGCGAAGAAAAAATACGCCCGCTAAAAAACTCATACCCATGACGGGTATAAAATTTTGCCCAAACCCATACCCATGCGGGTTTTGGGTACCCAACGGGTTTCCCATACCCACTAACATCAACATAAAAAATAATTCATCATGTAAATGGCAATCAATATATTAATAAGCTAGCATAAAAGGAATAAGTGATAACTAATTTTAGCTTAAAATTTGTTACATGAAGTTTATTTCAATTAGAACATATTCAATTAATAATATTATGAGACATATTTGTAAGGAATGTTGATTTTAAGGCGGGTTTTAAAAACCCATGAGTTTGCGGGTATGGGTAGTGGAAGAACAAACTCATGGCTACGTACCCGTTGGGTTTCCATTTGAACCCATTAACAAACCCATGGGTATAGAAATTGACCCAAACCCATACTCTAATAGAGCAAAAACCCACCGGGTTTCGGGTAGCGGGTACCCATTGCCATCTCTACATGCATGCGAGTGAAGAGAACAATTACGCACCACCAAAGTGGTCCTAGAGGTCTGCAGGCGGCCATGCGTGGTGAATGACGTACACTGGCTTGTTTAGGAGTAAGGGTAATGCATATAAAGGTTTGTTTCAGGTAAGACTGCCCATCTAATACGCAGCAACAATCTAATACGCTCTACGACCATCTTGTATATAAAATATTACTGTATATACACATACAGATTAGCGTAATTCTTTAGTCAGGGTGATCACCTGAACTAGCCCATCGAACCATCCTGCGCGCCAACCGATTCTTCGTGCGCTCGCTCTACCATGTCACTAACGCATATATCGGCATATAATCTTTAACTAGTTAATTGTCCGTGCGTTGCGATGGCTTACAATAATACTCATATAAACTATTTTTATCATTCATTGATTACCGCTAGAGGTGGTAATGGATCATGGCCCTAATGCTTGCTTCACAAACCAACAAAGCCCTTAATTTTGTTAGTTCAAAATTGTATTGTTTTATGATTCGGCCCTAACTTGATTCGATCCGTAAATTTGCTAGGCTAAATTAAATGGCCCGTTACCACCCCTAATTACCGCTCTATCAGATGAGTTACATTCCTTTTGTGTGATTTACCACAATAAACTATTTTAGAGTTAAACTTTATTATATTTGAATAGAGAGTAATAATAAAAGAATAATTAGATATACAATATTTGAACAAAGTAATTTTGTTGTGATTGGCAGCGCACCACTTGATCTAAATCCAGTATTTAATAATTTGGCACCATTCTTATTTTTCCTAAAATTGAATTTTAATAATAAAAAAATTGGAGATGCCAGGAGTTTAACCCGTGCCTTTATCATGCAAAAATTAACGCTCTACCAGATAAGCTACATTCGATGTGTTTAATTTAGCACTATAAAGTTTTTATAATTAATTTTGTTCTATTTTATTAGAATTTAATAAAAAATAATTAGAGATACATGTTGAAAAAGTAACTTTGTTGTATATGGATTACTGTCGCACCAAATGATCTTTATCTATTATTTTAAAAATTCGTAGCCATTCTTATTTTTTTTCTTAAATTGGATTTTAAAAAGAATAGTGGAGATGCGAGGAGTTGAACCCCGTGCCTTTATCATCATTCATTGTTTAACGCTCTACCAGATGAGCTACATCCCCTTTTGATTGGTTTTGCACAATAAATAGTTTTATAGTCAAACTTTGTTCAATTTGAATAGAGAGTAATAAAAAGAATAATTAGAGATACCAATAGTTGATAGATAGTCCATAATTTCGAGCTCATTTTATACACAGCCGTAGCAATTACTAATATTTAAAACCAACAAATAACCTTTTATTTTATTGTTAGTTTGACAAATTATTGTTGCTCCATCCAATCCAACAACCTCAAACACCATGGAGTCTATTGCGCCAATGTGGTCTCAGAAATGACCTAATACTTGCAAGAGCCAAGAACGTTGTGTCGTGCTTGGGTTGTAGCCTCGGCCCGTAGTGCTGGTCCGGCCCGACACGATTATATTTTTTATTTTACAAAAAAACGTATATACATATTTATATAATTTATATTCAATATTAAAAACATTTGAGCATGATGTTCTATTGGTTAGATAGCTTTATTTAGTGTCTTCTGCCCTTCTTCCATTTGGATATGGGTTCGAACCCTACCTTCTACACCATTTTTAACATTTTACGTTGATTTAATCAAATAGGCCGACGGGCTAACGGGTGGCCAAACGACGGTCCGGCACGGGCCAGACGCGTCATGACGACCTACTGACTGTGCAGCGAATTAATTTGAAATAAATGTGAGGGGTTATTTATAAAAAGATGACGCGGGACGACCGTTGAAACTGGTGCTTTAAGTATAGTATATATATGATCCTACACATAAAACGTCTATTAGTATTATCCAAAAGAGTATTTAACTGAAAGTTGTGTTCTTATTCTATTTATTAAAAAAATATACCAAAATATTCTTGTCGTCTATGTCTAACCTCAATCTCCTTCACCAAGAGATGCTCTATTTCATCTTTAGGGCTTGTTCGTTTTTGCGTTAATACATGTGGATTGATTGGGATTGAGTCGGATTAAATCCATAGCAAGTCAAAATCCATTCCAATCCCACCCAATACACTTCAATCCACATGGAATCTCAATAACCGAACAAAGCCTTAATGTATTTAAATTGATTGAAGTCCCTTATCTTTCTCTCACATACCTTAGCCATCCTATGTATAATACATTCACATTCGAACTTTGGTAAAGATCTTCGTACATCTTAATCTTTGCCACACTTACACTTGTTTTATGGTTTCCTTTGTTACATTCTACTTCTCTATCATGTTCATACTCCTGCCTTGCACAAACATAGCATTCCTTCACCTTAATAGCCCTTTGGACATAATCGTTCCACCACAAGTATCTTTAGCTTCATCTCAATTTTCTTTAGTTGCTCCACACACCTCTAAGGCCACCTTTCACAGATGACGGCATGGCACGAACAATATGCATGTTGCTATCTTCTCCTACATATTATTTACGCCATCTTCCTTCCAAGTGCCATCTTTGGTGGTCTTTTCCTTGAAGACTTCTATCATATTCTCTTTCAACTTACACCAATTTATTCTCACAATCTTGTCTAGTTTACCTATGGAGATACTGTTGAGCTCTAAAAAGAGCAGTGCGGACGGTCCGGCCCCGAGGCCGGACGGTCCGCGGTCCGGACAGTCCGCGGTGGTGGCGCGGACGGTCCGCGCGTGCGCAGAGTCAGTTAGGGTTCCTAGTTTCTCGCGGGATTTGTTACCTAAAACCGCGGGATTAACTCGGAAATCAGTTTGAAGCGGATCCAGACCTCCCCCTTTATATAGATGAAGGGCTACGGCCGATTGAACCCCCAACAATCGAACCAATACCACTTCTATCTCGCATTTATTTCCAGCACAATTAGGAGTAGTTCTAGTCTAGTTCTAGTTTAGCCCTAGTTTAGTATTCCAATCCCAAATTCTCTGCCTCTCCTCGACTCTACGTCAATTAGAGGAGTCTAGGTCGGTCTGCCCGAGCCTAGACAACTCCTGGGATCTCTCCTCCCCGACGGGGTCCCTCCCGGGAGCGAGATCCAGGCGCCGTCGGCGATCTTCCGCCGCCCCTGCGCACGCGCGGACCGTCCGGCCGTCAGGCAGGGAACCCGAGCTCCTGCACCAGGTCACGGACCGTCCGGCCCTGTTCCGCGGACCGTCCGTGTCTGACCAGAGAGCACCACCGCCTCACGCCAGGTCCCGGACCGTCCGGCCCCAGGCCGCGGACCGTCTGCGCCTGACCAGAGAGCACCGCCGCTGGTTCTTTTGAGTGATTGGTGCCTCCAAAAAGGCGTCAACATACTTTTTGGCGACTCCGGTGGGGATTAGGTGTCTAGACCTGCTAAAAATCGGCCCATAGATGGCCGGTTCTACGGATCACACCAAGATCTCCACCACCAACATCATCAAGCCGGCCATGGAGGCTCTCCCGGCTGATGACCAAAGGCCCTTTGAAGATCTCGTAATGAGCGATGAGAAGGAGGTGATGCGGCAATGGAACGAACAACACGACAAGGAAGAGGCGGAACTGCTGCATAAACTCTCCGAACGGCACAAGGAGGCGGCAGACAAGTACTTGTCACACTTCACGGTAGATCGCCACCAGAAGATCGTCCGTCAAGGGGAGATCGATATGGAATCTCTCCTACCTCCACTTCAGGGTCCCGCTGTAAGTACTCCAGATCTATCTCTTACGACTTTCATGGATCAACGAGGAGATCAGTTAAAGCAGTATGTAGATGAATCTATTAAAATGCATTTACGTGCACACGAGAAATCAGCTGCTCCTAGCTTTCCATCGCGAGAGTCTAATACAGAACCACCCGCGTCAAACATATCGGCTATAAATGGGTCACCCTTGACCCAGCCATCATATGGTATGCCGATGCACGCTTTCGTTTCACCATCACAGCCGCAACCACTAGGCACGCGACAGGTACTGGACGCGACCGGACCGTCCGAGCATCATCTTAGACAGTCCGGTTATACCGCGGACCGTCCGGCGTGTTTCGCCGGACCGTCCGACCCGATGCAGACCCGCACACAAAACACTCAGGTCGCACCGTACATGGCCGGACCATCAGGGTACAACCCCGAACAATTCGGCCCCATCACGGACCGTCCGGCGCATCACGCCGGACCATCCGGATATATTGCGGACCGTCCGTCTTACGTCGGACCGTCCGGATATGGCATGAACCGGCCGACGTATTACGCCGGACCATCCGACTCTACACGAGTCCACGTGCAGACTGCCCAAGTCGCGCCATATATGACCGATCCGTCCGGGTACAGCCCTGGACCATTCGGACCGATCACGGACCGTCCAGTTCTTTACGACAGACGGTCTGGGTACGAGACTACCCACGTAACACCTTATACGGCTGGGCATTCCAGATATACCTTCGGACCGTTTGGCCAGGTCGCGGACCATCCGGTCTCTTACGCCGGACCATCCGGATATGCGTACGCAGAGCCGAGAACTGCACAATATGCACAGTTTCCACATTCATCGCAGCAACATTATGGTGCCCCACCAGCAACACATTATAATCATACCATACCACCTCATGGACATAGGGCTGAATACTGTTCGACCACAAGAGAGCCTGAGAGGTATAGGGCAGGAGTTGGTGACATTAATAGGACACCTAACACACGCCTCAAACATCCCTGGGAGGAAAGCCGACAGAGTGATGTCAGGCAACCTGAGATTTCCACCCACAAACTCAATGGATGGTCGCCAGACATGGCGGAGAGGATCAGAGACGAAGTAGCTGGGGTGTTCAGGGACAAACTCGGTGTTAGTGTGTCAGGTACAGGGCAATCGTATCGGAAGCCTTATAGCCACCGATTCGACACCGTGCCATATCCACAGGGAACTAGAATACCAGACTTCTCTAAGTTTTCTGGTGAAGGTGGGAAAAGCACACACGAACATATAAGCCAATTCATAGCACACTTGGGAGAATTGGCTGATGGGGAAGCCTACCGCGTGCGTTTATTCTCGTTGTCCCTTACTGATACTACATTTGCATGGTACGCAGCTTTGCCACCAAACTCTATTAACTCTTGGGAAGAATTAGAGCAGAAATTTCATGAACACTTCTTCTCAGGAGAACATGAGTTAGAATTGGCTGACTTAGCTTCAGTCCGACAGGGGCCTGAAGAATCGGTTAATGACTATATCCGGAGATTCCGGGACACTAGAAACCGATGCTTTCAGATTCATGTCGCAGAAAAACAACTGACAGGGCTAGCTTTCAATGGGTTGCGACCCTACTTAAAAGAAAAATTAGATGGCACCCAATTCTTTTCGCTAGTGCACTTACACCAGCGGGCTATGACCTGTGAAAGCCGAAGTAAGGAAACATCAAAATCGGCTAGCCATAAGATGCAGCTAGTGGGATACGATAATTCGGACGATGAATCCACGGATGTATACACCGCCGAACTGGTTTGGCCAGGACAGGCTAAACCTTCAGCGTGTTCTGCTTTACAGTCGATTCGAAAGAATCGACAAGAAAAAGTTAAGTTTACTTTTAATGTTGCCAAATGCGATAAAATATTTGACGAGTTACTAAAAAACGACAACATTAAATTAACTCATACTATTCCTCCTCCTGATGAATTAAAGAGGCGTGCTTATTGTAAGTGACATAATTCCTTTTCTCATGCCACCAATGATTGTAATGTTTTTCGTCGACAGATACAATCGGCCATAAATGAGGGTCGATTGGCTTTTCAGGAGATGCAAGTAGACACACAACCCTTTCCTGTTAACACAATAGAACTCACATGCAAAAAGGTCTTGGTTCGGCCCGAAATGGCCGATAAAGGCAAAGGCAAAGGCATCGTCATCAGCAATCCTCGCATGTCAGATATATCACAAAAGGAGATTGCTCGAAAGACTTCGGACGAGAAGGCTAAAAAGTCTGAAGACGCCGGGGGGCAGGCACAGTTAATGAACCAAACACATCAGCCTAGCCCCAGCATCGTAGATGGTCCGGCACCTACGTGCGGACAATCCGGTGCTCAGACAAACGGTCCGGCTAACTCAGCCGGACAGTCCACCTATGACCAAAGGCGTCAACCTCTACACAAAGCAAGGTAAAAGACGCAAGGTCAAAGCACATATAATCGGCTGATCAAAGCCGATTCTACTTTTGATCAGTTGCTCTCCAAAAATACTAGCAAAAAGATTGTTCCACGTGATCGGTCAACAAAGAAACCCTGGTCACCTGCTAAAACAAAACGGTCAAACAAAACGACCCGAAAGGTGACACAACAAGCATCGCCTATTCATTCTATGAGACCAGGGTACTTTCCACCTATTTACTCATCGTCGGTATATTATCCTGTTCAAACATGGAATGGCACGATGATGAATCCATGGTACATGTATAGTCCCTTCGTCTATCCAGACTGGGGGGCACCTCCATTCTATTCCTTTTGATCCATTGATCAAATGGTCATGGCCGAGAAAGATACAATCCGAAACGGCCTTTATATTGGTACTTTATTGAATAATCTCCATATCGAAAAGCCGGTGACCTACATCAGGTTTAGTTCATATGCTTTTGGTTCGTCAACCTTCACCAAAAGGCAGGGGGGCATATGTTGAGCTCTAAAAAGAGCAGTGCGGACGGTCCGGTCCCGAGGCCGGACGGTCCGCGGTCCGGACAGTCCGTGGTGGTGGCGCGGACGGTCCGCGCGTGCGCAGAGTCAGTTAGGGTTCCTAGTTTCTCTCGGGTTTTGTTACCTAAAACTGCGGGATTAACTCAGAAATCAGTTTGAAGCGGATCCAGACCTCCCCCTTTATATAGATGAAGGGCTACGGCCGATTGAACCCCCAACAATCGAACCAATACCACTTCTATCTCGCATTTATTTCCAGCACAATTAGGAGTAGTTCTAGTCTAGTTCTAGTTTAGCCCTAGTTTAGTATTCCAATCCCAAATTCTCTGCCTCTCCTCGACTCTGCGTCGATTAGAGGAGTCTAGGTCGGTCTGCCCGAGCCTAAACAACTCCTAGGATCTCTCCTCCCCGACGGGGTCCCTCCCGGGAGCGAGATCTAGGCGCCGCCGGCGATCTTCCGCCGCCCCTGCGCACGCGCGGACCGTCCGGCCCTAGGGCGCGGACCGTCCGGCCGTCAGGCAGGGAACCCGAGCTCCTGCACCAGGTCGCGGACCGTCCGGCCCTGTTCCGCGGACCGTCCGTGTCTGACCAGAGAGCACCGCCGCCTCACGCCAGGTCGCGGACCGTCCGGCCCCAGGCCGCGGACCGTCCGCGCCTGACCAGAGAGCACCGCCGCTGGTTCTTTTGAGTGATTGGCGCCTCCAAAAAGGTGTCAACAGATACACACCTAAAAATGAAAGACTACCACCATGATCTTAGACCTTGTTTGTTTTGTTGGAATTGAATTTCATTCTAAAAATCATAATTTAGACACAATCTAATTAAGTTAATATATTTGTATATGTAATATATTTTTATATTATCCTAAACCATATGAAAGAGATAGTTATACATTATACTTATTCTATAGAGAAGCAAGTAGAAAAGTCTGCTATAAGTTGTACATTAGAAAAGTAGCGTGTAAATCTATAGAAACAATTTTCATCTCTCACCCCATGAATTTGAGATATGCTAATATATAAACTTTAGAAAGTTGTGGAATGTCACATTCTAAAAAATAGCCTACTCCATTAGTTCTCCATTAGTTAGATTTCAATTCCTCAAAATGAAGGGAAACAAACGGGGTCTTATATTAAAGAACAACATATTCCAAGGTATCACCTTATAATACAAGCATGTTCATCTCTTCTTATCTATACTACTATATAATCCACTACTTTAAAACTTTACAAAACTCACCCAACCAAATCACTCTCACACCCATAACCGCTACTAAATCCATCAAACAAATCATGCCCAGACTTAACACACAATCATAACAACATTTAAGATCGCTAGATAATCTCCTCTTCCTTACTCAAATCCAATTGTTAATATTATTGAATAATCCCTCATCCCTCTCCCGTGACCCCTATCCCTCTCTCCTCCCATGTCTCTGCATCCCCTGACTCACGTCGCTGTCGCCGTCAACACCCCCTCCCCCGTGCCACCGCTACCATTGACTCCTCTCTCCTCCCAAGATCGTAGCATTAATAAAAACTACATGCTACTGAGGACAAAATTAATCTGACTATAATGTTAACCGTTCACTAAACAAGATTCTTTCTTAAAGAAAATATTGGCTATTAATATGTCAAAAGCTACCGAACACGTGAGAAAAAAATGACCCTAACAACCTTACTGTGTTGATACACATATTATATCTGATTGACGATAAATAATAATTGATATAATCCAACGCTGTCAGGAAAAAACGATCCTAACAACCTTACTGTGGATGATATACATAGACTACTATTTTGATTCGCAAAGAAAAATATTATACTCTAATTACCTCAGAGGAACACAAATCCAGAATTTTACTACGAAACAGGACGAGCTTTCGAAACAGAATTGCCCTAGAGCTGTATCAAATTATTACAGTTCATGATTCAGAGAGAATGCGCATCACTGATTTTTTTTCTTTAAAGCGGTCCACGCAGTAGCATGTCTGTTGCTGTATTGGTGTACTTAGAACAGGTGCGGCATTCTACAACCAACCAAAAAGAAGAAACAGAGCAATAGAATTCTGCTACAAAATGGAACGAGTGCTTCTCAGTTCACATTTGAGGCCGGTTTCCAAGCATCTGACCAACTAAATTAGTCACCTGAAAAGAATTGCCCAAAATATAAGGGTTAATATGGTGAGACACAAACCAGAAAACATCACATATCAAATGGGAGAATTATTGCCAGTATATCAACATGGGTAATCGGGCAGAGGTGGAGCAGCAGGAAAACTATTGTGCTATGGAATAAGCAGAACTATAAATCTGCAAGTAGCACTGTTACTTTAGATATATAAAGTGAATGTTACTGCATCAAGATCACCATGCTAAAGAAAAAAAAACATAGATCGAGCATATCTCCAGGCATCTGCGGTTTGCAGATGGAGGTCACAAACTATTTGTTCACAATAAGCAGGTGCTGGGGTACACTAGAAATACAACATTCTTTTCCAACACAAGTCCTAAAGTAGGAAAGACACCACCAAGAACAATTTGTTTTGACAAATTCAAGCAGTGCACAGTCAAGTTATGATGTACTCCATAGTCTAGGAATAAGCATAAAAATGAATCCGCGAAGGCCAAAGAGAGAGTATCAACAAACATGCCTGCCAATACTTTGAAACACATCGATCAATGCAACTGTTCTCGCCCATATTGAGCTCAGCTTCTTTATACCTGAAATAAAACAAATCCACAGGGAAAAAACCATTGCTCAATCTAACATATGGGTAGATCCTTCTTGACTATCAATTAACATGCCATGAAAAGTTCCAAGCCTGAGGTGTAATGTATTGCAACTTAGTTAAATTATTTGGTGATTATCCATATTTAACACCATAGACCATTATATCTACATCCAAAGGAGAAATTGATTCAACATCAGTTGAGATGGTTTGGACATGTCCAAGAGAGACCTCCTGAGGCACCGGTGCGTAGAGGAGTTTTAGAGCGGGTCGATAATATAAAAAGAGGTAGGGATCGACCTAAATTGACCTGGGACAAGGTGGTTAAGAGAGATCTTAAGGAGTGTAATATCTCCATGGAATTAGCTAAGGATGGGCGCGCTTGGAGACTAGTAATCAACGTGTCCGAACCATGATCTTTGTCTTTTTTTTCTGTTTACCCTTAACTCTACCGTCTTTCTTTTTACCCTTTCAGTGTCTTTTTTTTCTATCCTTATTTCTTTTGGGTTTCATCTCTAGCCTACCCAAACTTGCTGGGAACAAAAGGCTATGTTGTAGTTGTAGAACATTATGTGTTACATAGAAATAAGGATGTGCCAACAGGACTACAAATAATAGATTTTTAAAAGTAACCTGATAATATCTGTACCTTTTTTCAATGCACTTGTTAAAACAGGTCTGTGTAAGCCTGTATAAAGCATAAAGACACATCAGAACAAGCATAAATAAATCAAACAAAAACCTAAATGATTCACCTGTAAAAGACCTGGATTGAGAGGAGTGATATAATATAAGTGTAGAGTTGTTCAACTGTTAAGTTGTTAATTAACATAAACATCACACACATTTCTGACGCCCAGGAACAACCTAAGATTACGTTAACTGATTAACATTTCAGATAATGGAAGATTCAAGCCTAATTGTCTGAGGATTTGGATGACTATTTAGGAAAAGCCACCACATTCACCTTTTCTTGGGAACATATTCAATTCCTTCAGTTAGTTGGAAATGAGGAGATAAAATGGTACTACTTGTTGCGAACTAATGATCTCGAGCAAGCAAGAAGCATATCACTAACCTGTTGAAAAGATCAACCCTGTACTCCATCTCCTTCTCCGCCATCCCAAACATCTGTACGGTGAAAGGCGCACAGCACCAATTTGAGCAATAGCATCAAATCCAGAAACCGAAACCCAAAAAAGAAGCCAGATGTACCAATCTACCTGCTCCTTTTCTAAGTTGGTCGACCCGCCTTTCCCAGCCATTGCCGCAGCTCTCCTGCAAAGAACAGAGCGAACCAACAGAGCAGAAACTCAGTACAACACGTCAGGGGTGGAGCTGAGAAGCAACACGGGAAGCAGACCCTAACAGGGGTAGAGAACGAAATCCGGGGATCTCGCGGGCGGCGCTGAAACTCGATGTCGTGACGAGCAGCCGCGCCTCCACCCCCACTCGCCAACTCTAGCTAGGGTTTTGCTCTCTTCTTCCTTGCCGGCGGCGGAAGCAAACACAGGTGAGGAGCAGGTGCGCGCCTTCTCACATGGGCCGTACACGAATAGGCCACATGGCTTGAGGGCCAGCTCACTGACAAAAAAGTCCATCGGAAAGCCCGCATTGTATTCTGTGGCCCAGAAACCAGCATCGTCCTGAATCCCAATGGGGCGATGGCCTCGAGGCCCAAGTATACTCACTTGCAATTGCAACCGGGGTCCATGGGTAAGGCCTGAACGTTAGTCGTCGTCTTCCAAAATCCAAACCGCTCGCTCCTCACCGAAGACGCCATTAGCCATGAGCAGCTTGGCTTATCCGCTCCTCCGGCTCCCGTGCCGCTGCTCTATCGCGCCGGCGCCGGCGCCGGCGTCTCAGCTCCCCGCACCGGTGTGTCTATCTGCTTCGGCTTCCGCAAATGCAGGGGGCGATCTGACGGCGCGGGAAAAGCGAGCGCAGCGTCGGGAACGGCGGGAGCTGCGTGCGACGGACTGGAAGGAGGAGGTGCAGGACCGGCTGATCCACGAGCCAGCGCGGCGGCGGAAGAAGCCTCCTAAGCGTTCGTGGAGGGAGGAGCTCAACCTCGACCTCCTCGCCGAGCTGGGGCCGCAGTGGTGGCTCGTGCGCGTCTCCATGGCGCCCGGCACCGACTACGTCGACCTCCTCACCAAGGCTATCTCACGGCGCTACTCGGAAGTCCCCTTCAAGGTCTCACTTCCTCCTGTCCTTGATGGTTAGTTAGTTGGCTTGATTGCTCTCGTGCGGCGAATTAAGCACTCCCTGACGAGCATTTTGCAGGCCGAACACTTGGCGTAATTTTAGGCTGTCGCGTCACATTCATACCGATTATGTTATGACTTATGAGCAACATTACGCTGCAGTATTCGTGCGGCTTATATAATTTCACACCTAACATTTGAATCTTAGATTACTACGTTTAAAGCGATTGAGGATATTAACTGTGAAACTGTACTTATGTCTTACAAACTTGCAACTGTGACTCTCTTACATGGACAGTATAATCATTGTGACAAGAAAATCTACATTAAGATTACAGATTGTCGATTTGATTCTTAATTGTGGAGAAACTTGGAGTAAAAGATCTAGTACGAATCTGAATGCTGATTGCTGACAATGAAGTTCTCCTGATTACTGTTTATCATAGACTTATAGGAAATGCCTTAGTACTAGTCCATCTGAATGACTTCACTATTTCAGTGGCAAACCATTTTCTTTTCAGCATTTTGTTTCTCACAAAAGTTACCTGCAGATTTACAATCCATCAATCCAAGTAAAGAGGAGATTAAAAAGTGGTGCAATCAGTGTTAAATCGAAGCCTCTGCATGCCGGGTTGGTCTTTCTGCATTGTACCTTAAACAAGGAGCTTCATGACTTTATCAGAGACACAGAGGGTTGTTATGGCTTTATTGGAGCTACAGTTGGTTCAATGTGAGAAACTCACTGAATTCTTTCCATTCCTTCACTTTTGCTCTTCTTTTGTTGATGCAATGTTTTATCAGCAATTGTTGTGATTCTTGTTTTAGGTGGTTGTTTCCGTATTCTTGAATTACCCAGTAGTACTTGACCTTAGTCCTTAGGCTGTGTCCAGCAAGGGACGCTAAAGCGTCCGCTACGGTAAATTTAGCGGTTGTCCGTGTTCTCTATGCCTCCAACAACAAATGGTAAAACATCCTCTAAAATATAGAGGCAGCCCGACGACCGCTAAATCTGGTGGTTTCCTATTTATCTGCTATCCATACGCGTCGCCGTCTTCGAGCAACTTGAACCGCAGAGGCGCACCACCGACTTGACAACCCCACACTCGAGGCAGCAGGAGAACCACCGCGCCATGGCCGTCGGGGCGGAGCTTCCTCGCTGTGTCGCGCGCACCTGGCCGCGGCATCTGCATCCGCACGCTGGAGGCAGCACCAGCATGGTGATGAAGCTTGGGGAGGCCTCCATGGACGTCCCGGCCTCGCCCAATGTGGAGTCCGCGAAGGGACGCCATTGCTGCCCGGGAAGAAGCTCAATGCAACGGATTTTGGAGCAGCGAGCTGCAGTCAGGACTTGTGTTAGAGACAATAGATTGATTATTGGGGCTAACCCTAGAGGGTAGCTATATAGTCTTTTACATGGGCCACATGGGCCTAGCCAGCCATATATGCTAACACCCCCCGCAGTCTGAACTTCCGTCGCAGCGGAGTTTACAGACTGAACTCGAAAAGAAGTACATCACACAATAGGATCCCCCCACAGACTCAACTAGCCACTACTGATGTTGAGGCTGGAGCGAAACTCGGTGAAGGTCGAGGACGGAAGACCCTTGGTGAAGATGTCGGCGAACTGGGAGGTGGTCGGGACGTGGAGGACCCGAACATCACCGTCGCGACCAGATCTCGGACGAAGTGTAGATCGATCTCCACATGCTTGGTCCGCTGGTGCTGCACCGGGTTGGTGGAGAGGTAGACGGCGCTGACGTTGTCGCAGTAGACCAACGTGCTCTTGGAGAGGGGACTGTGGAGCTCGGTGAGGAGCTGCCGGAGCCACGCAGCCTCCACCACGCCGTTGGCCACGGCACGGTACTCCGCCTCGGCGCTCGAGCGGGAGACGACCGGCTGGCGCTTCGACGACCAGGACACCAGGTTACCCCCTAAGAAGACGGCGTAGCCAGAGGTGGAGCGAAGAGTGTCCGGGCACCCGGCCCAGTCAGCGTCGGTGTAGACGACCAGCTCGGAGGAGGTAGACCGGTGAAGAAGCAGCCCGTAGTCGACGGTGCCCCAGAGGTAGCGGAGGAGGCGCTTGAGAGCCGCGAGGTGGGGCTCTCGGGGGTCGTGCATATGGAGACAGACCTGCTACACGGCGTAGGAGATGTCCGGCCTAGTGAAGGTGAGGTACTGAAGGGCACCGGCAAGACTCCTGTACCCGGTGGGGTCCTCGACTGGGTCACCCATGGCCTCAGAGAGCTTCGCCTGCGTGTCGACTGGGGTAGAGCAGGGCTTGCAGTCAATCATCTTGGCCCGCTCCAGAATGTCAAGAGTATATTGTCGCTTGTGAAGTAGGAGTCCTGAGGGGCGAGGCTCAGCAGTGACCCCCAGGAAATGGTGAAGCACACCCAGATCCTTGACCGGGAACTCCCGCTGAAGCGCGTCGACGAGGCGGCGAAGAAGTGACTGACTGGAGGTGGTGAGGACAATGTCATCCACGTAGAGGAGCAAGTAGGCAATCTCTGCTCCATGATGGTGGACGAACAGAGACGTGTCTGACTTGGCCTCCACGAAGCCCAGTGTCACCAGGAACGTAGCCAGTCTGGAGTGCCACGCCCGGGGGCCTGCTTGAGGCCGTAGAGGGACCTATTGAGCTGGCAGACCATGTCAGGGCGAGAGGAGTCCACATACCCCGCCGGCTGACAGCAGTAGACGGCCTCGGTGAGGGTGTCATGCAGGAAGGCGTTCTTGACGTCGAGCTGGTGAACTGGCCAGGAGCGAGCAAGGGCCAGCGAGAGCACCGTGCGAACGGTGGCCGGCTTCACAACCGGGCTGAGTAAAGCCCTGAAGAACCCAGCGAGCCTTGTACCGCTCCAGGGTACCATCGGCCTGCCGCTTGTGCGTCTAGATCCACTTGCCGGTGATGACGTTGGTGCCGGGCGGACGGGGCACCAGATCCCACGTCTGGTTGGCGACGAGTGCCGCGTACTCATCCTCCATTGCCTGCCGCTAGTGGGGGTCCAGCAGGGCAGTGCGGACGGAGGAGGGTACCGGAGAAACCTGCGAGTCTCCGGTCGTGGCCGCCAGGACTCGGGGCGGCAGGGTACCAGCCGCGTGCCGCGTCACCATCGGGTGGATGTGCCGCGGGTCGCGGTGAAGGAGCGGTGGGTGGTACACCAGCGTCTCGACACGTGTCGCGGGTGGCCGCGGCGGAGGTGTAGGTGTCCCTGGCGGGACTGGGCCACCGACGTTGCCGCCGGAGGAGAGGGCACCGGTGGGGACGGCGACGGCGGCGGTGGAGGTGCGAACCCCGGCGACGGCAGCCGGCGCTGGTAGACCCGCACCGGCTGGGCGAAGCGGGCCGGAGGGGTCGGTACCGACGGCCCCGTAGGCGGTGCAGTCCCACCGCCCGCTCGACCCGGGGGCGATTGGAGACGGGGCTCCGCGGAGAGGCGACGCCATCGTAGGCGACACCACCGTAGGCGACACCACCGGAACCGGGTAGGGCACCGGGCCGGGAGTAGGACCGACAGGCGGTGAGCGAGTACCTGCAGAGAGAGGAAGGATATGTGGCTCGACCACCGCGTCAGTCGGAAAGAGAGTGAAAAGGTCAAGGTCAGGGTCGGAGGAGGGTGGTGTGGTGGTGGAGGAGTAGGGAAATACGGACTCATCAAAGTATCAAACACCACATGGCGAGAGATGAGGACCCGGCGAGAGGAGAGGTCAAAACAGCGGTAGCCCTTATGGTCCGGGGAGTACCCGAGAAACACACAGAGGGTGGAACGGGGTGCTAGCTTGTGAGGAGCAGTGGCAGTGGTGTTCGGGTAGCAAGCACACCCGAAGACACGGAGGTGGTCATAGCACGGAGGGGTACTGAAGAGTGTCTGGTGAGGAGTGGGGACCGGGCACGCAGTGGAAGGGAGACGATTGAGGAGGTAGGTAGAGGTGTGGAGGCCCTCGGCCCAGAAGCGTGCCGGTAGGTGCGCTTGGAGGAGAAGAGTGCGGATGGTGTCGTTGGTCGTGCGGATCATGCGCTCAGTCTTGCCGTTCTGGGAGGAGGTATACGGGCAAGACATACGCAACTGCATCCCGTGGGAGAGAAAGAAGTCGCGGGAGGTGGAGTTATCGAACTCCCGACCATTATCACACTGAACGGCCTTAATGGTGAGGCCGAACTGAGTGGACACCCAAGCAAGAAGTGGCGGAGGGCGGGGAAAGCCTCAGACTTGGCACGCAAAGGAAAAGTCCACACATAATGAGAAAAATCATCAAGCACCACAAGATAGTATTTGTAGCCTGACATACTGGTAATAGGTGAAGTCCACAAATCGCAGTGTACAAGATCAAAGGCATGAGTAGCATGCGAGGAAGACGAAGAAAAAGGAAGACGAACATGGCGACCTAATTGGCACACATGACAAAGATGCTCATCATGTGATCTAGTACATGGGATAGTGGCACTACGAGTAAGCTGCATCAAGGCATCGCGTCCGGGGTGACCAAGGCGATGATGCCAGGTGGTAGAAGACGTTGTGGCAGCAAAAACAGCAGCAGTGGCGGGTGACGAAGACGAAGCAGAGGTGGCGTGCGGAAGCCGAAGGGTGTAGAGGGGGGCGGTGCTGTCACATCTGAGGAGGGGGCACCGAGTTGCCGAGTCCTTCACAGTAAGACCAGAAGAGTCAAACTCGACAGAACAAGAATTATCAGCAGTAAAACGACGAATAGAAAGAAGATTGTGGACCAAAGAAGGAGCGACAAGAACATCGGGAAGGCGAAAAGAGTCGGGAGGTCCAGCGGCACCCACAGATGTGACAGGAAGGCACGAGCCATTCGCCACCATGATGGACGAAGGGAGAGAGGAAGGAGGGCGAACAGAGGTGAGTATACCGGGGTCGGGAGTGGTGTGGTAGGTAGCGCCGGTGTCCGCGATCCACTCGGGACCCATTGGCGGAGTCAGAGTGGGAGTCTGGAAGGCAGCTAGGGCGGCCGCGTCCCAGCCAACCAGCCCGGACGGTGGAGCCGCCGGCGGCGGGGACCACGACGAAGCGGCAGGTCCCGAGGTCCAGGGCGACAGAGAGGCAAAGGCGAACCCCGGTGGCGAGGTGAACCTTGGCTGCACACAAGCGAACATGGCCGCCGGGGGACGAGCCTCAGAACCAGGCCCCTGGAACGGCCACATGGAGACGCACCCTGACCACGGGTGGTGGAAAGTGGACCAAGGGGCACCCTGCTGGGGTCCCGACGTCGGTGCGTTGCCACGGGCACCACCGCCGGAACCACCACCACGACCACCACGGCAGTGACGGCCGCCACCGCCCCCACTTCCGCCCCCACGACCCCCGCCGCCCCTGCTCGGGCCAAGGGTAGACTGTGACAAAGTAGGATGACGGGTCGGGGTGATAGTCGCCAGTGCAGCGGAGGAGGACGAGGACCCCGGGCCGGAGACCGTGGTAGCCTGAGCACCCAGAGTGATCCCTCCAAGGCAAGGTCGTCGCAGACCTGGAGGAAGGTAGGGAAGGGGCGCTGGCGCATGATCAACGACCGGAGGTGGGTGTAGCGATCGCTGAGGCCCCGGAGGACGTTGAGGACGAGCATGCGGTCCTCCACGGGGCAGCCCAGATCGCCAAGGGAGTCCGCCATGGTCTTCATCTTGCGGCAGTACTCACTGACGCTGAGGTTCCCCTGGACGAAGGTGCGGAAAGCTGCGTCGAGGCGGAGAGCCCGGGCCTCGGCGTTACCCAGGAACTGGCCTTCGATGGCAAGCCAAGCAGCCCGAGCGTGAGGAAGGTTCCGGAGGAGGCTGTGGAGGTCGACGGAGATCGTCCCCACGATCCAGGTGAGCACGATGTTGTCATGGCGCACCCACGCGGCAGTCGGCGCCACGCCGGTGGGGTCGCAGAGGACGTGGTCATCCAGGGCGTAGCGGCGAAGGGTGAGGAGTACCGTGCCATGGCCAACGGCGTGGCGGAGGCTGCATGGCTCCGGCAGCTCCTCACCGAGCTCCACAGTCCCTCGCCGGGACGGCGGCGCTGCGCGGTGCGCGGACGACGGCACGGAGGAGGCGCGGAGGACTGGGAAGTGCGCCCTCGCGACGGTCGCGAGCAGGGGCGGTGCGGCGTCGGGCGCGCGCACGAGGAGGGTGGCGGCGGCAGCGCCTGCAGGGAGGTGGCGGCTGGAGGGAAGGGAGGGAGGAAACCCTAGCTCGATGATACCATGTTAGAGACAATAGATTGATTATTGGGGCTAACCCTAGAGAGTAGCTATATAGTCTTTTACATGGGCCTAGCCAGCCATATATGCTAACAACTTGGAGAACGAACTAGAAGAAGAATACGTACGCTGGTTTGGGGAATTTGGGGATAGGGTTACGTCCAAACAAGAATCAATTTCTGATATTTTCTATTAATATCGTGGGTAAAATATATGAGATGAGATATAGAGGATGAAATTTGGAGGACGTTGTTGGAGATGAAGAAGATATAGAGGATGAAATCTTTTAGAGGATGCTATAAAGGACAGAGAATATTCCTTTAGAGGATGAAATTTAGAGGACGTTGCTGGAGACAACCTTAGACATCATCTCCTCCTGTAATTTTTCTGAAGAAGACTTGAAAGTTGAAACCATAGCGGTTGCTTGGATATGGGTCACTATGTCCAAATAAAATATATGTCATCCTTCAACATACTTCAGTGATCAGGATATTATTTGGCCAGAAAAATGATGATCGCAGTATTTTGCCTAACATAATTGTAACAAGGGCATGTGATGATGTGAAGTATCCTAATCACATTTATATACTTCTTTATCTCTTAATGTGATCAGTTATTCAGTTTTTGTGATTTTTAACTTGTTTTACCTGTCTTGCTATGAAGCAAGAGGCAGATTAAAAAGCCAAAACCTATTCCAGTTGATGAAGTTGAATCAATTATTAGAGAAGAGAAGGAGGAACAAGAGAGAGTTGACAGAGAATTTGAAGAAATGGAGAATATGGGAAACATTGAGCCTTTCAGTAAACCCGTTGAAGAATCTGAACTTATGTTAATGAATAAGATCAAGAAGCAGTTTAAGAAATCGTCCTCACAGGGTGGCACTAGACACAGTGCTTTTTCGCCTGGTGCAACTGTTCATGTTCTCTCCGGGCCTTTTGCAGACTTCACTGGTTCCATCCTGGAAGTGAATCGCAAAAACAAGAAGGTTGAGCTGATTACAGATTCATCTTAGCGAACTGGTTATTATTTTACAATACCTATTCTTCTGGTATTTTTTGGTTGTCTAAGAAGTGTTACCTCTCACAGGCCACTGTACAGTTGTCACTTTTTGGGAAAGAGAGTTTTGTGGATCTTGATTTTGATCAAATTGAGGTAGTTGAAGTGGACGACGATGATAGTAAACTATGAGGTCTGAAAACGCCTCGAAATCCTCGCTTTTGATTTTGGCAAGCATGCTATGATTGTAGAGGTGATCAGAAAAGGACATCTAACTATGGTAATACTTAGTAGGCTAACAGAAGAAACGATAGATCTGGACCATGGTTTTGTTTTCTTCTGTTAGCCAAAGATTGTATAGTAGAACTTGTGATCATTATTATTGCACTCTCTGATTTGTGCTCCACCATGATGATAAGTAATTTTTCCATTGTTTGACATAATTTCACGATTCCGTCACATATTTTTTTCTCTACTTATGAGATTATCTGAGCCTCCTCCATACTTCAGATTCAGGAGAGGAAATTTCCAAAATTGTGGCTTTCTGCTACAGTGTCTCACTTCTGTTTAATGTGTGGACAGGAATCTTGTGTTTATGTATCACAGTAGCCGATAACTTTTTATCAACAACCCAGATCTCCAGCTGGGCCTGAGTGAATGAAGCAGGAACTTCAGTGGGTGGGCAGTGGACCGTTGAAGACCCAGCTATCAGCAAGAGAAACAGTTAGCACACCTGCGCATGAGCTACCGTCAAAATTAACCAGTAAGTTCTGACTGAGTTCGCCAGCACGTGTTCTATAACCTTATTACATTGAAATTGATTTCCCCTCTTCTTCTTTCCTGTTTGTCGGGGTTACTGAAATGCAAGTTTATAAACAATGAGGATGCTGAGGTTAGAAAGCTCGCTGATTTCCACTAGGCTGTTCACATTATTTTCCCTGTGCTCGAATGCAGAAAGCAGTCCCTTAGGCCATTCATTTCACACTTTGTCTTCGTTTATAGACCATCTCCATCAGCTTACCGATACATGTACCCATATTCAAACTACACTCTACAAATATTACAATCTACGGTACAAAACGATGTTTTTAGCGACCATATGGTTCAATGTATAGTAGTTCACTCATATGGTTACCAAAAACATTATTTTACATTGTACTGTTTGTAGATTATAGTTTGAATATAGGTATAGGTAAGTTGTTGGAGATGGTAGTTGTTGATCCATATACTCGAGCGAACACAATCTCAGAAAGATTTGAATTCTATTCCGATTTAAACTTATTTAGGTCTAGTTTGTTTACCCTCTAGATTATACAATCCAACTTAAATAAGTTAAAAGGCAAACAAACATTACAAATTATTGGAGTGTACTTTGAATATGCTATAAGCAGCAGCCCCGGGGCTTTCGTTGGTTTGCTTCGCTTCGCTCGCTGCATTGTGGCAGACACCAGACAGAAATGGCTTTGTGGAAAGAGGCCCGGCTCGGTTGTTTGGGCCAAGAGCTTTCGATTAGGAACGAGACAATCTTCTTTTCCTCCTTTTGCTTTTCGCTTTCCGGGCAGCTTCCACAGATCTGCCCTCAAACAAGATCCAGTAGTAGTAATGTTCAGACAAAATATGCATTCTCTTCGCCCTAGCTGCTCTATCACGGGCATGATTGCAATAATGTTCATACAAATTAATGGGTGACGATTATGAGTTTCCCATGCGCCTGCTCCTGCAGCTGCAGGAGAGCTGTAGCCGCAGAGCAGCAAGCACAGTCGTCACCATGAATGCCCTTTTATGAGAAGAGCAGAGATGTGGTCCTTGAGATCGAGAGTCCTGGAACGCGCAATGCACTGCTGAACTTAACTGTCCCTCTTAACTACAAAGTCAAATCTCAAGGTGATGATTACAAACGATGTTGATGCGAGAATTAAATTCAAAGTCCTCTTACACATGGCGATTATTACTTTTTTTGAGATTAACAAGGAGAAGTAAAATGAAATAAAATCTACGGAGCCACTAGTACAGTAGCTATGAGCCTTTGTCTGTTCTTCACCAACGCAGCCAGCCAGCAGCTACTCCGCAGGTCCAGCTCCAGGCTCCAGCAGGGTGCGCATTGGCACCCACCAACAACTCTCGGAGGTGATCCGTGGGCCGCGGCGCTATGCAACGCTACCACGCGGTCTGTCACGCCATGCATGGGTCTGTCACGGTCGGCCACCACGCGGCACCAGGTAGACCCGGGCGCGCACGACGGCGCCGTTCCCCAGCCGGAACCCGGGCGCGACGGCGAACCCGACGACCAGGCCCGCGCCGCCGTGCGGTGGCGCGCCGGTCACGCTCTCCATGTACTCCTGGTGGAACTCCGCACCGCGTCCGGCATCGAAGTGGCTGGGCGGCGGCTCCAGCGCGAAGGCTAGCAGGTGCAGCATCCACACGGCCTTGGCCGCGCGCAGGAACTCCCCGTAGAAGGGCGTCCGCGGGTGGGCGCCGGCGTTGACCACCCTCCGGTGCTCGGCGTCGCCCAGGACGGCCTCCTCCACGCGCGGCGGCAGGAGCGCCGCGAACTTGGCGGCGGCGTAGCGGCCGAAGGCGCAGGTCGGGAGCACGCCCAGCAGCTCCGCGGGCTCCATCCCGCGCATGTCCCGGAACTGCGCGTACCGCTCCCGCCGGAACGCGGCGGGGTCCAGCAGCGACGAGAGGGAGCCGTCCAGGTAGAAGGACTCGTGCTCGAAGCCGCCGAGGAGGGCGCGCGTGGCGTGCGCCTCCAGCGCGTGCTTGGCCAGCTGCGGGGAGGACACCGGGATCTTGGTGAGCGACCGGGTGGCCGCCGCGAGCTCCAGCCCCGCCGCGCGCATCAGGTGCGCGAGGTGCCCCGCGAAGGCCCGCGTCGCCGCGCGGGCTTGCTCGGCGCAGGTGGTGAAGAGCTCCGCCGTCGGCGCGCCGCCGTTCTGCTTGGAGGGCGGGACGTGGTGGTGGCGCCCGTTGCGGCGGCTGGTGGCCGCCGCGAGCTTCTCTTTGAGCGCGTCCACCTCGGCCTGCCTGGACTGGAGCTGGCGCTGGAGGTCGTCGAGCGCCGCCTCGTACGGCGCCACGGCCTCGCGCAGCGGCGGCGCGGACGGGTTCGGGCGCGGGATGTGGCCCACGGCTGCGGAGCGGCGGAAGCGGTCGCGGAGGCGCGCGAGGTGGCGGAGCTCGGCGACCACGGCCGCGTCCGCAGTCCGCATCTTGTCGGGGTCCCAGGGGCAGTGCGCGTCCTGGAGCGCGGCGTAGGCGCGGCGCACCCCGGAGACGGCGTCGAACACCTCCGCCATCAGCGCGTCCGCGTCGCGGGCGCGCTCGGCGCCCTTGGACGCGGCGGCCAGCCTCTCCTTCTCCTGCTCCCTCTCCTCCCAGATCTTGAGCTTCTCGTCCTCGTCCTCCTCTTCCTCGACCTCCGCAGCGGGCGGGGACCGCCGGCATTTCTCGCTGCTGGAGACGGCGTCGGCGAAGGGGTCGTCGTCGTCGTCGTCAAAGTCACTGTCCACGGAGTCGCGGAAGGTGTGGTTGCACGGCAGGCGGTTGGAGAGGCAGGAAGAGGCGACGCGGTGGATGAGGTCGCCGACGGTGACCGGCTTGGCCGCCATTCCTCGGCGCTGCGACCGAGCCTTCCCGGCCGGCCAAGCAGCGGCTTGCTTTGACTGGAGGGCGTGGGACTGTGGGGGAGTGGGAGAGCGGAGCGGAAAAGATGCCGTGCACTCACTGTGACTGTGCTGTGCGCCAGAAACGGAACGGGTGTGCGTTGGTGGGTGGGTTTAATAGAGGCTAGCCAAATTCAGGAGACAGATGCCCTGTTGAACGCAGCGTCGGGTAGAACACGACAAAAGGCACTGGAGCTGGGGAATACATGGTACATGCTAGAATAACAAAAACATGCACCATCAATTCTCCTCCGGATAGAAAAGGTCTACTGATCCTGATAAAATGTACAGTTTTGTCCAAAAGGATCTTGTTTAGTTACTGGGCTAGTGGGTTTTCACGGTTCACCACCTTCGGAATAAGATTAAAAAACGTACAGTGATCTGTGCTGACGTACTTAGTTTTTACCTATATCATTTGCTGTCGCGGTCCGAGCCAGCTCAGAGTTTTCTCATAACCACATGTAGCAAGGCAAGGACGTGTTGTAGCATTGTACGCACCTCTGACTTCCAGATTCTTTAGCCCGCATCATACGATGACGCACGTGGTCTTGTGTCAGTTGCTCTACTATCTCGGGTCCCGCCCTCCGTCCTTTGCATCATGTGGTTGCAACAGCGTTCACAATTTCGTTTTGGGTGATCTAAATTTCGTTTTGTTGACTAAAATTTGACTTCTGTATTTTTTGTATTTTAAATCAAAATCTATTTAAAACTGGACCGAAATATGTTTCTCGGTCAGTGGCGAAAACGAAAAAAATAGTGAAACTCGTTGATCTCGCGGCGTGAAAGTAAACGTTGGGTTGTAATCGCTTAATATGCAGAAGTTCCTAAAAATAATTAGTAAAATAAGAAGGTTTCTAAATCAATAAGATAATATAAAGCATATTATTTGTTAGCTTTCTTCATCTATTTTTCGTATTATGTTTTCAGAAGTTAGAAGCCAATTTTACATTAAGAATTCTAAATTATTTCTACAACAACTCGACTACATTTGTACAATTGTACTTTTTTCACCCTTTATACATTTTTATCAGAAGTTATATTCTTTTTCTCGATTCTCCACCACGTCTAGATCATCAGGCAGTCATGGCTAGCAGTCTAGCACCAGCTGATCGTAGCCAGTGCCAGTCACGGCAAGGTATGACTCTCCCACATCAGCCGTGTTGTTGTGTGACCAGACTGGACCGTAGCCTATTATGTCAGCTCATGGTCCGCGCCGGTCCATGGTATGATGAGCCACCTCAAGTCCTCAACTCCTCAAGACGCTTAGGATGCGTTTGGTTGAATGTACAAAGAGGGATGGAATGAGGCGGTCACGTTTTCTATAGTGTTTGGTTAAGAGTCAAGCGGAGCGAGGTGAACACCAGAGTGATTTTTCGGGGCGGCGTGATCCCAAAAAATCGAGAGGACGGTGGCGCCCCCCGACTCATCCTACTTTGACCTCAAACCAAACACACCATTAAATGACAAAAACAGATCATAGTAGCTCATGACTTTTAAATGACAAAACAAGCTAAAATTATACGTATTTTTTTCAAACACACATCCGTATCTACGTAGCCAGTAGAGCACACATGTTTTTGTGCTTTATATTCTATCTCTAATTGATTATGATATAGATACTAGTATGGGAAAATGCACAAAAAATGAGGTCATGTTCATGTTAGGCATAGCCCGCTGTATCTCATTTAGGGCTTGTTTGGGTAATCTTGGATTGCAGTGGATTGAGGTGGTATAAGGTGTATTGAAGTGTAATATGAACTAATTTCCCTTTCAATCTCTAAAATACACTTCAATCCACTTCAATCCCCCTTTATCCAAACAAGACCTTAAGGCCTAGAGACAACATGATGGTTGGGTCGGAGCGTGTTCATGACATGTCAATACTCAAAATCGTGACATGCCATGGGTTGCCCGACGGGTCTTGTCTGTTTACACATCTATAGTCACTGCGATCTTATAGAGAGTTAGGGACATTAGAATGGCAAAGAATACCCGTTGAGTAGTACCATTCCATATATGTATTCATACAAATACTCGTTGGATTAATTATTCCATTAATTATATTCGCTCGCGAGTATATAAATTTTCTCATACCCATATCGTGCGGGTAATTTCATCGTCGGGTAACTAGTATTCGCTAGAAAAGTCTTATATCCTATAATATTAATCACTCAAAAAGTCAAACGAACAAATAATAATAAATTCAATTTCAAATATAACAAACCATATAATTACATAGCTTGATAGTTAACAAACAATAGTTTAGGAAGAGTTTTCTTTTAGCTAAGATTAGATCTAACTCAGGAGATATCCACAGAAAAGGAAGGCAAACGAAGTCACCAATGAGGGATTCCTTTTTGAGATAAATATACTCAGACCAGTATCAAGCTTCAGGTGTAATAAAATACAAGGTATTAGTATAGCTGCTAAATCTAACAACAACACCTTGAACTTATAATAAAAAACCGAAGGCTCCAGATTCCGTACCTAATGAGGTTCTTAGACATGATCCTAGGCGCCTTGGTGGCGACCCCGACGAGGCTGCTCCCTGCGATGAAGATACCCATGTAGATAGAGAGCAGAATAAAATCATATTGGTAGGCTATAGATGTAACAAGTTAGTGCATCATGACTGATAATCATATCAAGTAGACCTTTTTCTATATAGATTATTTCCTTGAGCAAAAATCATGAATTATACTATGTTTTTAAGGTAGCCATGATTTGCACACCATGTAAAGGCTGATAGTGACAACATCAACAACAACATGTGTTCAGTCACCTCATTTAGCCAAAAATCCTCATTGGTCTTGTAGTAATCAGATTGACAGTCCAGCTATGTGCGAACTCATGGGCCACAACCAAAGCACATGCAACATCCCCTTTGATGACCATGGAAGTTACCGAATTTGCAAAAATCATAAAGTAAAATTATAAAAGAATGTCATAATTCACAGAACAACTTACAGTAACAGAGCAAGAAAGAAGATTAACTAATCAGTAATAACCAGAACCGAATTTGCAAATTACCTCTTACAGGTTATTTTATTAAGTAAATTTCAATTTGTCCAAATTGAATGTATCCAAAGGACACGTAATAGTAAACTAAACCAGCATAGTTGAAGAGTAGTGACTGAAAGCATACATAACTCAAGCTCAAAAGTTATATTTGAAGCAGGCTATGTTATAAAACTTGCCTATATGTAAGCTAGGTCATGGATGGGTGTTAGGTCAAAGAACTGTTGTCCGATGAACGAAGTGTGAAGCTACAACATGTCTGCATCTGCCAAATAGTTATTCCTCCTCAACAGTTTGCAATGACATGATCTCGCATCAAGTATTCTGGTAATAAGGCCAAATGAAACTGTTTAAGGTCATCTTCACTTTTCGAGTAGTTGAAGCCTAGTGACAAATAATTGAAGTCAAGTGAGAATTCATTAAGTGAAAAGCTACTATGCATAAAACATGGATTCCCTTCACACGGAAAGGCCCCGGGAGTTTACCTTTTAGATAGCAGAAATATTTGTCTTGTGGGCTCATGCGTTCAGTTTTAGCTTGGACATATGTCTATGCTCAATGATGTCATTTATAATGTTGGGTTCCAATGAGGATACCTTATTGAGAGTACCTATAAGCAACACAGATTCCACAAAACAGGCAACCTCATTCTACAATCATGTGTCATAATTGTAACAAATCAAGAATAAAAGAATGCAACGGACTTCCAAGCATATATTGAGAATGTTGCCTCTACTCTGCAATGTAACTTGTGGATAGACTTCCAAAATTAATTAGATAGTACATGTAGAAGCTGAACGCCTGAACCCAATCCATTCTCTGTTCTTATTAGGTAGGCATACTATTTTTATCAGATAAAAACTCTCAGTTACAAGGCTAGAAGCAAAAAAATCGAACATTTAAAAACATCACCAATTAGGGGTTCTGCCGTTACCTCCAGTAAACAAAATGAACAAACTACTGATAGTGTGGCACCTCTCCTTTTGCACAGGGAACTCATTTGTTCATAAATGATGTAAAGCAATTTGAGACATCTCACCACTAGTGTGTAGCAATTTAGGTTGTAACTTGTAAGGACTACATATCCTATTTGGAAAGGTAGTGAGATCCAAATCCCATGAATTTAGTATAAAGTTTTGAACTAAATACTAAAATTTTCTAGAACATGCCTTCCCTTCAAACAGACCATTAATTACTATGTTAATTGTCAAGTGAGTAACAACACAGTAAACAGTGATTATGAATCAAGCTAGTAGATATATAGGGTGAACCAAGAACCGTCAAGTATGAGCATGTTTCTAGGGACAACCAAATATTATCAAATCCTTGTACAATAAAGACATACAAATCAAACGAGTAGATATTATGTGTGAACCTGTATGGCATACTTTTTGGTGTTCTCTGACTCACGCTTGTTGTGGCAAGGCCATTAATCACGCTTGTTGTAGGACTTTATCCTTCATATCTTTAAACTATTTATCTTTAGACTTCAATGATCCGTCTTTCTCAAGAAGCAGCTTCACAAGGTCCTCCTTTGATAGGTCTAGGTCTTCTGAATCTAAATCAGAAAATGCAATTTGTTTAGTTCTCCTCTTCCTGTTAGACTTGGATACATAATCAAGTGAACCTGCTTCCTATGTCTTCTCAGTTCTAGGCACATTATTGGCTTCACTTGAAGCTTCAGTACTTGCTCCAACACTTCTATTAACCTCATCATATGTGTGTTTGTTTGTAAATGCATAGTTAAGTTTACTCTAAATTAAACATGTATTTGCAAAATGCATACAGAAACAGATGGATGAAACAAAAAATCATAGCTAAAATGAAAAGGTTGCCATTTACTGCTACCCAGCCTAATTCGGATGCCTCAAGGTCAGGCTCACCTCACCTGTCAGTGACAAAAGTCACCATGACTTCGACTGCAGAGAAATCGATCCCCACTCACCCAAGAAGCTGTGATAAAAATGTAGGTTATGGATTCTCCTATTTCACCAATATGGTTGGTCGTCAGGTCATGGTGTCCAACCAATATTTACATTTTTTTGGATAAAAGTCTTGACCTTATTCTATATCCCCTGGTTGACCCCTCGCCTTTTTCATTTCATGCTCGTAGGGTCTCCATTCAACGAAAGCAACCCCTTGCAGAGGTATAAAAAAGAATCACATGTTTTAAAAAAAACTCTGACGCGTCACAAGCCACCAATGCAGCACGAAGAAACCTGAATCCACGCTGCAATACAACCAAATTGTCACGGAGGTGCGCGAAACAGCGCACCTTACGACTCCAAAAAGCATAGATCTAGACGGTGGCAGCATTACTAAAGTTTAAGAGAGCTTGCCTAGGTACCAGCCTTCTTCATGCCCAATTCAAGACTAAGTACTACCGATTTTAGGTTGGTCTGCATGAAGATGGAAGGAGGTTGTGCAAAACAAAATATATATCCATAATTTAATTTAGCAAGCATTGTTACTAAGCTCTATGTAGATTGTGCACGGAGCTGACGAATGTACAACTAGGGCAACAACGTGAGAGAAGACACCGGCTCTTCATCCACCATGAAAAGACCATCATAAAATCATCCCCTAAATCACCCTTCGCCTCAAGAATCAAGAAATTATTACGCACCATCTCCATTCCATCGGTATGGCATGTACCGATGATCTTTAGAAGCATTCTTACACCGCCGTCTTTCCATGAAGGCGTCAAACTTTCCTGCCTCCTACGAGTAATGAACACAAATTGTAAGAACCAAGACAAATATCCAGCATTAAAAAAGAACCCCTAATAAACCTTGTAAGCTTTACCTTGAGCTCATTGTACGTCGTGCCTGCGGCCCTCCACGGTGTTGTAGTCTTCGTCATCCCAGCGGCGGCTGTACGCAGCTCCGATCGCCGCCGCAAATCGTATGCGCGCAACAAAGCTGCATCGCAATGGAGACCAGAGGTAGCGTGCATCTCACTGGAGGAAAGCGATGCCCCAGACAAAGCTTCTTCTTCATCTCTGTCGTTGTCGTCAGACGCCTTCCTGATAGTCGCCTAGAGGGGGGGGGTGAATAGGGCGAAACTGAAATTTATAAATATAAACACAACTACAAGCCGGGTTAGCGTTAGAAATATAAACGAGTCCGCGAGAGAGGGCGCAAAACAAATCCCAAGCGAATAAGCAAGTGAGACACGGAGATTTGTTTTACCGAGGTTCGGTTCTTGCAAACCTACTCCCCGTTGAGGAGGCCACAAAGGCCGGGTCTCTTTCAACCCTTCCCTCTCTCAAACGATCCCACGGACCGAGTGAGCTTCTCTTCTCTAATCAAAGCCGGGAACAAAACTTCCCCGCAAGGGCCACCACACAATTGGTGCCTCTTGCCTTGATTACAATGGAGTTGTGATCTCAAGAACAAGTGAGAAAGAAAAGAAGCAATCCAAGCGCAAGAGCTCAAATGAACACGGCAAATCACTCTCTCTAGTCACTAGGGTTTTGTGTGGAATTGGAGAGGATTTGATCTCTTTGAATGTGTCTAGAATTGAATGCCTAGAGCTCTTGTAGTAGTTGAGAAGTGGAAAACTTGGATGCAATGAATGGTGGGGTGGTTGGGGTATTTATAGCCCCAACCACCAAAAGTGACCGTTGCTGGCAGCCTCTGTTCGATGGCGCACCGGACAGTCCGGTGCACACCGGACAGTCCGGTGCCTCTGCCACGTCACCATTGCCGTTGGATTCTGACCGTTGAAGCTTCTGACTTGTGGGCCTGCCGAGGTGTCCGGTGCACACCGGACATGCACTGTTTGATGTCCGGTGCACCGGTATGGGCAGCCCTGACGTCTGCGCGCGCTGCGCGCGCATTTAATGCTGCGCAGGGAGCCGTTGGCGCCGCAGAGAGCCGTTGCTCCGCTGGCACACCGGACAGTCCGGTGCACACCGGACAGTCCGGTGAATTATAGCGGAGCGGCTGTCGTGAAAACCCGAGGATGACGAGTTCCGGAGGCCGCGGTTCGTTGGCGCACCGGACATGTCCGGTGCACACCGGACAGTCCGGTGAATTATAGCGCGCCGGCCTCCGCGAATTCCCGAGGGCGAAGGGTTGAAGTCGAAGTCCTCTGGCGAAGGGTAGAAAACGAAGTCTACGGGCGCACCGGACACTGTCCGGTGCACACCGGACAGTCCGGTGCCTCCAGCCAGAGGTGCCCTCGGTTGCCTTATTGCTCCTTTGTTGAATCCAACACTTGGTCTTTTTATTGGCTAGATGTGAACCTTTTCCACCTGTATAACTTATACACTAGAGCAAACTAGTCAGTCCAATATTTGTGTTGGGCAATTCAACCACCAAAATTATTTAGGAACTAGGTGTAAGCCTAATTCCCTTTCAATCTCCCCCTTTTTGGTGATTGATGCCAACACAAACCAAAGCAAATATAGAAGTGCATAATTGAACTAGTTTACATAATGTAAGTGCAAAGGTTACTTGGAATTGAGCCAATATAACTACTTACAAGATATGCAAGGAATGTTTCTTTCTTATATAACATTTTGGACCACGTTTGCACCACATGTTTTGTTTTTGCAAATTCTTTTTGTAAATCCATTTCAAAGATCTTTTGCAAATAGTCAAAGGTACATGAATAAGAGTTTGCAAAGCATTTTCAAGATTTGAAATTGTCTCCCCCTATTTCAAATGCTTTTCCTTTGACTAAACAAAACTCCCCCTAAAAGAGATCCACCTCTTAGTGTTCAAGAGGGTTTTGATATACCATTTTTGAAATACTACTTTCTCCCCCTTTTGAACACAATAGGATACCAAATGATAAAGACTTTTGGAAAGCACTAAGTTTTTGAATTTGGTGGTGGTGGTGCGGTCCTTTTGCTTTGGGCTCATTTCTCCCCCTTTTTGGCATGAATCGCCAAAAACGGAATCATTAGAGCCCTCGAAGTAAGTTCCTCCCCTTTGGTCATAAGTAAATGAGTTAAGATTATACCAAAGACGAGGTCCGGTCCTTTTGCTTTTGAGCTTTTACTCTCTCCCCCAAGGATAGAGTCCTTTTTTTTGATGCTCATTTCTCCCAAGGAATAGAGAGTTGCTCGGAGTGATGGCGAAGCATGAGTTACGGAGTGGAAGCCTTTGTCTTCGCCGAAGACTCCAATTCCCTTTCAATATACCTATGACTTGGTTTGAAATAGACTTGAAAACACATTAGTCATAGCATATAGAAGAGATATGATCAAAGGTATTCAAATGAGCTATGTGTGCAAGCTTAGCAAAAGAAATTTCTAGAATCAAGAATATTGAGCTCATGCCTAAGTCTGGTAAAAGATTGTTCATCAAGTGGCTTGGTAAAGATATCGGCTAATTGATCTTTAGTATTAATGTAAGAAATCTCGATATCCCCCTTTTGTTGGTGATCCCTAAGAAAATGATACCGAATGGCTATGTGCTTAGTGCGGCTATGCTCGACGGGATTGTCGGCCATTTTGATTGCACTCTCATTATCACATAGCAAAGGGACTTTGGTTAATTTGTAACCGTAGTCCCGCAGGGTTTGCCTCATCCAAAGCAATTGCGCGCAACAGTGACCTGCGGCAATATACTCAGCTTCGGCGGTGGAAAGAGCGACCGAATTTTGCTTCTTTGAAGCCCATGACACCAAGGATCTTCCCAAGAACTGGCAAGTCCCCGATGTGCTCTTCCTATTGATCTTACACCCCGCCCAATCGGCATCAGAATAACCAATCAAATCAAAAGTGGATCCCCGAGGGTACCAAAGCCCAAACTTAGGAGTATAAGCCAAATATCTCAAGATTCGTTTTACGGCCGTAAGGTGTGATTCCTTAGGGTCGGCTTGAAATCTTGCACACATGCAAACGGAAAGCATAATGTCCGGTCGAGATGCACATAAATAAAGCAATGAACCAATCATCGACCGGTATACCTTTTGATCCACGGACTTACCTCCCGTGTCGAGGTCGAGATGCCCATTTGTTCCCATGGGTGTCTTGATGGGCTTGGCATCCTTCATCCCAAACTTAGCAAGAATGTCTTGAGTGTACTTCGTTTGGCTAATGAAGGTGCCCTCTTGGAGTTGCTTGACTTGGAATCCTAGAAAATACTTCAACTCCCCTATCATCGACATCTCGAATTTCTGTGTCATGATCCTACTAAACTCTTCACATGTAGACTCGTTAGTAGACCCAAATATAATATCATCAACATAAATTTGGCATACAAACAAGTCATTCTCAAGAGTTTTAGTAAAGAGTGTAGGATCGGCCTTGCCAACTTTGAAGCCATTAGCAATAAGGAAATCTCTTAGGCATTCATACCATGCTCTTGGGGCTTGCTTGAGCCCATAAAGCGCCTTAGAGAGCCTATAGACATGGTTAGGGTACTTACTGTCTTCAAAGCCGGGAGGTTGCTCAACATAGACCTCTTCCTTGATTGGTCCATTGAGGAAGGCACTCTTCACGTCCATTTGATAAAGCTTGAAGCCATGGTAAGTAGCATAGGCTAATAATATGCGAATTGACTCAAGCCTAGCTACGGGTGCATAGGTTTCACCGAAATCCAAACCTTCGACTTGTGAATACCCCTTGGCCACGAGTCGAGCTTTGTTCCTTGTCACCGCACCATGCTCATCTTGCTTGTTGCGGAAGACCCACTTGGTTCCTACAACATTTTGATTAGGACGTGGAACCAAATGCCATACCTTATTCCTTGTGAAATTGTTGAGCTCCTCTTGCATCGCCATCACCCAATCCGAATCTTGAAGTGCTTCCTCTACCCTGTGTGGCTCAATAGAGGAAACAAACGAGTAATGTTCACAAAAATGTGCAACCCGAGATCGAGTAGTTACCCCCTTATGAATGTCGCCGAGGATGGTGTCGACGGGGTGATCTCGTTGTATTGCTTGGTGGACTCTTGGGTGTGGCGGTCTTGGTTCTTCCTCATCCTCCTTTTCTTGATCATTTGCATCTCCCCCTTGATCATTGCCATTATCTTGAGGTGGCTCATCTTCTTGATTTTGCCCTTCATCAACTTGAGCCTCATCCTCATTTTGAGTTGGTGGAGATGCTTGCATGGAGGATGATGGTTGATCTTGTGCATTTGGAGGCTCTTCGGATTCCCTAGGACACACATCCCCAATGGACATGTTCCTAAGCGCTATGCATGGAGCCTGTTCTTCACCTACTTCATCAAGATCAACTTGCTCTACTTGAGAGCCGTTAGTTTCATCAAACACAATGTCACATGAGACTTCAACTAGTCCAGTGGACTTGTTAAAGACCCTATATGCCCTTGTGTTTGAGTCATAACCAAGTAAAAAGCCTTCTACAGTTTTAGGAGCAAATTTAGATTTTCTACCTCTTTTAATAAGAATGAAGCATTTGCTACCAAAAACTCTAAAATATGAAATGTTGGGCTTTTTACCGGTTAGGAGTTCATATGATGTCTTCTTGAGGATTCGGTGAAGATATAACCGGTTGATGGCGTAGCAGGCGGTGTTGACCGCTTCGGCCCAAAACCGGTCCGGTGTCTTGTACTCATCAAGCATGGTTCTTGCCATGTCCAATAGAGTTCGATTCTTCCTCTCCACTACACCATTTTGTTGTGGCGTGTAGGGAGAGGAGAACTCATGCTTGATGCCCTCCTCCTCAAGGAAGCCTTCAATTTGAGAGTTCTTGAACTCCGTCCCGTTGTCGCTTCTTATTTTCTTGATCCTTAAGCCGAACTCATTTTGAGCTCGTCTCAAGAATCCCTTTAAGGTCTCTTGGGTTTGAGATTTTTCCTGTAAAAAGAATACCCAAGTGAAGCGAGAATAATCATCCACAATAACAAGACAATACTTACTCCCGCCGATGCTTATGTAAGCAATCGGGCCGAATAGATCCATGTGGAGTAGCTCAAGCGGCCTGTCGGTCGTCATGATGTTCTTGTGTGGATGATGGGCTCCAACTTGCTTTCCTGCCTGACATGCGCTACAAATCCTGTCTTTCTCAAAATGAACATTGGTTAGTCCTAAAATGTGTTCACCCTTTAGAAGCTTATGAAGATTCTTCATCCCAACATGAGCTAGTCGGCGATGCCAGAGCCAACCCATGTTAGTCTTAGCAATTAAGCAAGTGTCGAGTTCAGCTCTATCAAAATCTACCAAGTATAGCTGACCCTCTAACACTCCCTTAAATGCTATTGAATCATCACTTCTTCTAAAGACAGTGACATTTACATCAGTGAATAGACAGTTGTAGCCCATTTGACATAATTGAGAAACAGAAAGCAAGTTGTAATCTAAAGAATCTACAAGAAAAACATTGGAAATAGAATGGTCAGGAGATATAGCTATTTTACCAAGACCTTTGACCAAACCTTGATTTCCATCCCCGAAGGTGATAGCTTGTTGGGGATCTAGGTTTTTCTCATATGAGGAGAACATCTTCTTCTCCCCTGTCATGTGGTTTGTGCACCCGCTGTCGAGTATCCAACTTGAGCCCCCGGATGCATAAACCTACAAAACAATTTTAGTTCTTGACTTTAGGTACCCAAATGGTTTTGGGTCCTTTGGCATTAGACACAAGAACTTTGGGTACCCAAACACAAGTCTTTGAACCCTTGTGCTTGCCCCCAACATATTTGGCAACTACTTTGCCGGATTTGTTAGTCAACACATAAGAAGCATCAAAAGTTTTAAATGAAATAGCATGATCATTTGATGCATTAGGAGTTTTCTTTCTAGGCAACTTGGCACGGGTTGGTTGCCTAGAGCTAGATGTCTCTCCCTTATACATAAAAGCATGATTAGGGCCAGAGTGAGACTTCCTAGAATGAATTTTCCTAATTTTGTCCTCGGGATAACCGGTAGGGTATAAAATGTAACCCTCGTTATCCTGAGGCATGGGAGCCTTGCCCTTAACAAAATTGGACAATCTTTTAGGAGGGGTACTAATTTTGACATTGTCTCCCCTTTGGAAGCCAATGCCATCCTTAATGCCCGGACGTCTCCCATTATAAAGCATGCTTCTAGCAAATTTAAATTTTTCATTCTCTAAGTTATGCTCGGCAATTTTAGCATCTAATATTGCTATATGATCATTTTGTTTTTTAATTAAAGCCATGTGATCATGAATAGCATTAATATCAACATCTCTACATCTAGTACAAATGGAAACATGCTCAATGGTAGATGTAGAGGGTTTGCAAGATTTTAATTCTACAACCTTAGCATGCAAGATATCATTCTTAGTTCTAAGGTCGGAAATGGTAGTATTGCAAACATCAAAATCCTTAGCCTTAGCAAGCAATTTTTCATTCTCAATTCTAAGACTAGTAAGAGAAATGTTCAATTCTTCAATCCTAGCAATCAAATCATCATTATTATCTCTAGGAGTGGAAATTGAAACATCACAAGCATGAGAATCAACCTTAGCATTTAAAATAGCATTTTCATTCCTAAGGTTGTCAATTATTTCACGGCAAGTGCTTAGCTCACTAGATAATTTTTCACATTTTTCTACTTCTAGAGCATAAGCCTTTTTAACCTTAACATGTTTTTTGTTTTATTTAATTAGACAATCCTCTTGGGAATCCAAAAGGTCGTCCTTTTCATGAATAGCACTAACCAATTCATTCAATTTTTCTTTTTGAGCTATGTTAAGGTTGGCAAAAAGGGAACGCAAATTATCTTCCTCATCACTAGCATTGTCATCACTAGAAGATTCATATTTAGTGGAGGAGTTGGATTTAACCTTCTTCTTTTTGCCGTCCTTTGCCATGAGGCACTTGTGGCCGACGTTGGGGAAGAGGAGTCCCTTGGTGACGGCGATGTTGGCGGCGTCCTCGTCGTCGGAGGAGTCGCTTGAGCTTTCGTCGGAATCCCATTCCCGACAAACATGGGCATCGCCGCCCTTCTTCTTGTAGTATCTTTTCTTTTCCTTTCTTCTCCCCTTCTTGTCGTCGCCTCGGTCACTGTCACTAGATATAGGACATTTAGCAATAAAATGACCGGGCTTACCACACTTGTAGCAAACCTTCTTGGAGCGGGACTTGTAGTCTTTCCCCCTCCTTTGTTTGAGGATTTGGCGGAAGCTCTTGATGACGAGCGCCATTTCCTCATTGTCGAGCTTGGAGGCGTCGATTGGTTGTCGACTTGGTGTAGCCTCCTCCTTCTTCTCCTCCGTTGCATTGAATGCAACGGGTTGGGCTTCGGATGAGTCGCCAAGCTCGTTGATTTTCCTCGAGCCTTCTATCATGCACTCAAAACTTACAAAATGCCCGATAACTTCCTCGGGGGTCATTTTGGTATATCTAGGATTACCACGAATCAATTGAACTTGAGTGGGATTAAGAAAAATGAGAGATCTTAAAATAACATTTACCACTTCGTGATCGTCCCACTTCTTGCTCCCGAGGTTGCGCACTTGGTTCACCAAAGTCTTGAGCCGGTTGTACATGTGTTGTGGCTCCTCCCCTTTGTGAAGCCGGAACCGACCGAGCTCCCCCTCGATCGTTTCCCGCTTGGTGATCTTGGTGAGCTCATCTCCCTCGTGCGCAGTTTTGAGCACATCCCAAATCTCCTTTGCATTTTTCAACCCTTGCACTTTGTTGTATTCTTCCTTGCTTAGAGAGGCAAGGAGTATGGTTGTGGCTTGAGAGTTGAAGTGCTCGATTTGGGCCACCTCATCCTCATCATAGTTTTCATCCCCTACGGATGGTACCTGCGCACCAAACTCAACAACATCCCATATGCTTTTGTGGAGCGAGATTAGATGAAATCGCATTAAATCGCTCCACCTAGCGTAATCTTCACCATCAAAAGTTGGTGGTTTGCCTAGTGGGACGGAAAGTAAAGGTGTATGTTTGGAAATGCGAGGGTAGCGTAGAGGGATCTTACTATACTTCTTGCGCTCTTGGCGCTTAGAAGTGACGGAGGGCGCATCGGAGTCGGAGGTCGATGTTGATGAAGTGTCGGTCTCGTAGTAGACCACCTTCCTCATCCTCTTGTGCTTGTCGCCTTTCCGATGCGGCTTGTGGGAAGAAGATTTTTCCTTCTTCTCTTTGTGGTGAGAAGAAGATTTCTTCTCCTTCCCTTTGTTGGAGGAGCTCTTCTTCTTCTCCCTCCTTTTGGTGCGGGACTCTTCCGATGAAGTGCTCCCGTAGCTTGTAGTGGGCTTTTCGCCGGTCTCCATCTCCTTCTTGGCGTGATCTCCCGACATCACTTCGAGCGGTTAGGCTCTAATGAAGCACCGGGCTCTGATACCAATTGATAGTCGCCTAGAGGGGGGGGGGTGAATAGGGCGAAACTGAAATTTATAAATATAAACACAACTACAAGCCGGGTTAGCGTTAGAAATATAAACGAGTCCGCGAGAGAGGGCGCAAAACAAATCCCAAGCGAATAAGCAAGTGAGACACGGAGATTTGTTTTACCGAGGTTCGGTTCTTGCAAACCTACTCCCCGTTGAGGAGGCCACAAAGGCCGGGTCTCTTTCAACCCTTCCCTCTCTCAAACGGTCCCACGGACCGAGTGAGCTTCTCTTCTCTAATCAAAGCCGGGAACAAAACTTCCCCGCAAGGGCCACCACACAATTGGTGCCTCTTGCCTTGATTACAATGGAGTTGTGATCTCAAGAACAAGTGAGAAAGAAAAGAAGCAATCCAAGCGCAAGAGCTCAAATGAACACGGCAAATCACTCTCTCTAGTCACTAGGGTTTTGTGTGGAATTGGAGAGGATTTGATCTCTTTGAATGTGTCTAGAATTGAATGCCTAGAGCTCTTGTAGTAGTTGAGAAGTGGAAAACTTGGATGCAATGAATGGTGGGGTGGTTGGGGTATTTATAGCCCCAACCACCAAAAGTGACCGTTGCTGGCAGCCTCTGTTCGATGGCGCACCGGACAGTCCGGTGCACACCGGACAGTCCGGTGCCTCTGCCACGTCACCATTGCCGTTGGATTCTGACCGTTGAAGCTTCTGACTTGTGGGCCTGCCAAGGTGTCCGGTGCACACCGGACATGCACTGTTTGATGTCCGGTGCACCGGTATGGGCAGCCCTGACGTCTGCGCGCGCTGCGCGCGCATTTAATGCTGCGCAGGGAGCCGTTGGCGCCGCAGAGAGCCGTTGCTCCGCTGGCACACCGGACAGTCCGGTGCACACCGGACAGTCCGGTGAATTATAGCGGAGCGGCTGTCGTGAAAACCCGAGGATGACGAGTTCCGGAGGCCGCGGTTCGTTGGCGCACCGGACATGTCCGGTGCACACCGGACAGTCCGGTGAATTATAGCGCGCCGGCCTCCGCGAATTCCCGAGGGCGAAGGGTTGAAGTCGAAGTCCTCTGGCGAAGGGTAGAAAACGAAGTCTACGGGCGCACCGGACACTGTCCGGTGCACACCGGACAGTCCGGTGCCTCCAGCCAGAGGTGCCCTCGGTTGCCTTATTGCTCCTTTGTTGAATCCAACACTTGGTCTTTTTATTGGCTAGATGTGAACCTTTTCCACCTGTATAACTTATACACTAGAGCAAACTAGTCAGTCCAATATTTGTGTTGGGCAATTCAACCACCAAAATTATTTAGGAACTAGGTGTAAGCCTAATTCCCTTTCACTTCCTTTTCTCCCAAAGTGGATCTGTCGACGCTTCCTGTTCCTACTCGGTCTGTGGCAAGGGATGGAGCGCGAACGCGGATCGAGGGCGGTGGCGGCGATCCGGGGCAGAGGGGTACCCAATCCACGTGTGGCCTCGCCTTCCATGGAGACTATGGACGCCACAATGCGGACACGGATCGAGGGCGGGGGCGACGATCCGGGGCAGAGGGGTACCTGTCGCGGACGCAGATTGAGGGCCGACGCGGCGAAGGGGGAGGAAGGTGCCGACGGTGTGGGGCTTGAGGTGGTCCAAGACGACAGCTAGGGTTTCATCGGAGGCCGACACCTTCATCTCCATATCAGGCGCTGGCGGCGGGATCCGGGCCGAGGAGGAGGCAGACGCGTAGAGGGAGTGTGGCGGGTCTCGGGCGGGCGAGGGAGGAGGCGTAGGCACGGCAGAGATAGGGCGCATGGCGGCTGTCGCGGGGGAGCGCGAGCGCTGCGGCGAGGGAGGCAGATGTAGGATCTAGGACACCGGCTAGAGGGGGGGGTGAATAGACGGTTTTGACTAAAAATAACAATACTAAGTAAATTTAATCAATACAACAAGAGAAATAAATTTACTAGTGTCAATAAGTAAACAATGTATGGAAGACAACTACGGAGATTGAATACTTGAAGAACAATAAGCAAAACACTAATCAATTGTAAGGCAATAAGTAATGCTAGAAGGAATAGACACCGAAATTTATCCCGTGGTATCAGTGATTTGCCGATCACCCCTAATCCACGTTGAGGTGGACTTCAAGCTCTCACTTGCTCCTCTATCAAGACACGACTTGATCTTTGAGCCAAGTGGACAAGAAATCACTCAATACCTCGATTCCACTAATGTCACCTTTGCCGCTCCGGCGAGGTAGGCGCGAACCCCTCACAATCAACACCGCGGCTTCTCCACAATCTTCTTGGAGAGCTCGACGGAGACAATCACCCGAGCCGTCTAGGAGGCGGCAACCTCCAAGAGTAACAAGCCAACGACGCTTGCTCGGTGTACCACCTAGTGCCTCAAGAATCACCAAATGATGCAAATGCACTAGGAACCCTCAATCTCTCACTAGAATGCAATCTCAAGCAAAGAGTGTGAGAGAGTGAGTTGGAGGATCACAAGTGAGCTCAATGTGTGCAAGGAATGGCCAAGAGAGGTCTCTCACACGAGCTACCCTTCTATTTATAGTCCCCCATCTAAAACCAACCGTTATGTGCAGAAGGGGGCAGTTCTGCGCACACGCGGACCGTCCGCGCCCTAGGGCCGGACGGTCCGCCGTACAAGTAACGGCTATATTGACCGTTTGAAACTTGTCAGAGCTGACACAAAAGGTGGGTCCGGACAGTCCGCCCTCCAGGGCCGGACCGTCCGCGACCTGGCAGCCTGAAACACCCGAGCCTCGGATCAAGAGAAGTTAACACACGCGGACCGTCCGGCTATAAATCCCGGACCGTCCGCGACCTGAGACAGTACTGTCCGGACTGGTCCCCCGGACCGTCCGTAGTACAAATCTATAAAAACACACAGTCCCTGTCCAAAAACGAGTTAGACACATGCGGACCGTCCGCCCCTCACAGGCGGACCGTCCGCCTATAATTTAGGGACTGACCCAAAGCCACCTTCCTCTGGTCAGGACTGCGGACGGTCCGGCCCTAAGGCCCGGACGGTCCGCAGTGCAATAGAACACAGTGTCAACACAAATGGTCAGACTTCGGACCCTCTGGAGGATCGCGGACGGTCCGCCCCCAAGGGCCGGACAGTCCGCGCGACCAAGACTTCACAATTTTCAAACATGCTTTTGAATGAACTTTTAACTCACGAAATGAGAAGCGCTGTTAGTCCTCATGCAAATGCAACTACTTGATGCTCTATGAGGCACTAAGTTTTACACAGATCTGAGTCATTGACCCCTCTTAATAGTACGGCTATCTAGCCTACTAATCCGGTCAGGTATCTTCTCTAAACTCCTCATGACCGGCAAAAGTGAAACCTATATTATACCTTTCCCTTCATCTGATCCACAACCAATGTGTATGATTCTTCAACATTTCCTGTTCTATGTGGTCCAACCCTGCATTCTTATTTCTCCAAGAATCGTTAGTCCACAAACAGTTGTCATTAATTACCAAAACATTACCAAAGGGGCCTAGATGATTCACAATCTCCCCCTTTTTGGTAATTGATGACAACACCACATGGTATATTAAAGAGAAGTTTTGTTTCTCCAAATCTCTCTCATACCTAAGGTATAAGATAGATCTTGGAGATGAGTTTCATAGGACTTATCTTGATTTGAAGTTCTGTCCAAGAGATAGATAAATCCCAATAAAAACTCAGTATGTAAGAAAGGCTCCCCCTAAGTGTGTGCAGGATTATTTGAAGTTAAAGATATAACACACATAATATATTGGAGCTTGATGGAGACTTTCCTACAATTATGGTTATCGAGGCATACAAGAGATGATCCGTAGAGTGAGCGCAGCAATTATAATCACACCTCGATTAACCAACCACAGAGTAATTTGAACTAAAACATAGTTCATCCCACAGAATATTACAGATAATAGTCCACAGACATACGACATAGAGTTAATAGATCAAACCAAGTTCCAAATGCGTAAGACATAAACTAATGCAAGCGGCATGAAAAGGTAAAATGCATATGCATGGTCTTAATGTCCACATAGAACCACCAACTCCCCCTGAAGGAGATGCCAGACAACTTCTCATCACTTCTCTCCCCCTTTGGCATCAATTGCCACAAAGGAGAGGCCTCACTGATCACTCGGCGGAGGATGCATGTTGTAGTAATGAGTGCTGAAGGTGTCAAACAGGGAGGAGAACTGGCCAAAATCCTGCTGGAGCTGCTGCTGCCTCTGACTTATATCATGCATGTTGTCATTTGTAGAAAGATTGTCAAATTGACTAGAAAGAGCACCCATGTTATCTTGAAAACTCTGTTGCATATTATTCAGCCTGGACATGATGTGATCAGTGACATTAGTGTGAATTTGATCACGAAAGTCAGAAAATTCAGAGTTGAGCGCATCCCAGTTACTGTCAAAGCGAGACTGCATGTCATCGAGGCGGTGATCCACATGTGTCATCAGGCCCTCAAAGCGAGTATCAATATGAGTCTCAAGCCCTTGCTGCATAGTGTGAAAATAAGGATCAAAGTATCCTGGAGCAGGCTCCCAATAGTGCTGAGGCTGAGGAGGAGGTGGAGGAGGAGGCATCTGCTGTCCCTCAACATTAGGAGCTGCTCCACCCTCATAGCCAGGGTCTTCCTCATCATCTGGGAAGGGAGTGAGTGGCCTGGTGAGAAACCCGATCTCATTCTTAAAAGGCCTGAATGAGGTGTGAACAATCTCGCATGGGCCCTCAAATCTTGTCTTGGATTTGATGAGAGCCATAATGTATGGAGCATATGCCAAATTTTGATTCTTGTCCATTTTCAAATCATTAAGCTGCCTCATCATGAAAAGAACAATGTTCATGACTTCACCATTCATGATGTGCTGGATTATGTTCCAGAACTTATCTCGAATTTTACTCTTATCACCACTCTTGGGAAGAATGGTGACTCTGGCAATCTTGTTGATGACAGCAGGATGATGTCTGAGTCCTGCTGTCTCTCCAAACCTCCTGGGTATACCGAGCCTGGCTGGCTCATAAAACTGCACAAAATCCTCAAAATTATCTTCAGTATAAAGATCCAGCCCAGCAGAAATGGTGCCATAGTCCAGACTGTTGGCAGCGGCAAAGTCAGCAAAAGAAGCAGAATAGCGCTTGAAGCCAGTCATCCAGGTGATAGATTCTTCTTCAATATCAATCTCAGAGGTAGCCAGGAATTGCTTAACAGCCATTTCATTGAAATCTGTGCGTTGTCCCATAAACTGATATAGTCCACATGTTTCAAACTTGGGGATCAGACCCTCCATGACTGATTGACTTAGCAAGAAGGACCAATCAATCACCTGATGCTTATGAAAATTTGTATCCACCAGGGTGCCCCAAAAGACATCAAACTGCAGCTGAGTGTGGAAAAACTGGATATTTGTATCAGATGGCAGAGTATACTGGTTCACAGTCCGTCTAGAGCAGTACTCAGCCATAGAAAATCTCCGCTTTGGAAAAGTCCATCCTTGGGTATCAATAGGGTAATCGGGATGAACATGAGGAAAATCTTCAACATCCATGGATTCAGTGCCCCCAGCTGAGGATTGGGCCTCTGAATCAGTGGTAGGTGTATAATCATCATCATTTCCACGAGGGCGCTTGGATTTAAAGCGACCTGCAAGTTTCTTGCGAAGACCACCAAAACCACTGCAACAATGTGACAGACATCCATAGATAAATAATTGATACCAATCACCACTATAAAAAGGAATGGAACTGTAATGCTCTGCCAGGGTCCGGACTGTCCGCGCTAGGGGGCTGGACTGTCCGCGCCAGAGGCCCGGACGGTCCGCGTCCACCAGGCGGACGGTCCGCGACCGACCAGGGGCGATTCCAAAGAACCCTAGCCGCCACAAAAGTTTAATTTGATGATTTTGCAGAGATTACCCAGCCAAACAAGTTCAAAATTTTGCATAGCATTGATATTGAGGAGAACTATCAATCCCACCAATCAGATTTTGAAACCCACTGCTCAATTTCAGATCAGAGAGGAAACCCAAATAATCTCAAAGTTGAAGAAATTTGATGAAATCCACAAGATTTGAAGATACCGTGATGAAGACATGTTGATGGAATGTTGCCACAAGCTGCCGGACTGTCCGCGCGCAACTTTACTTCACCGTCCGCGCACACTCGACACAGGAGAATATTTGGCGAGTGGAGAGCAAGAGTGAACAAGCGAATGAGCACAACTGGCAAGTCTGCGGCCACTGCCCTTTTTACTGCCCTGTCGCGGACGGTCCGCGCTGGGGCGGCGGACGGTCCGCGCCCTGATGATCTCAGACGGTCTGCGAGGCTGATCAGACTGTCCATTTCCTGATGCTGCGGACGGTCCGCGGTCCATGGGCGGACGGTCCGCGGCCTGATACTCATTTTTCCAATTGCTGTCCACTTTCTGATTTTGAATTTCAAATCCGAATTGGTGCTCATATATGGACATTTTGACCAATCCAAGAGTTGGTATGCATGCATATACATATGATGTAATTGAGTAATGCAAAATTTTTGAATTAAACTATCTAGAGCAATTAGAAATGAAAAATGCACAAATAATACCAAATAAATAGCATAAAGAGCATACTTAGACCCGAGATGCAAGACGACACATGTGTGATCAACTTCAAGCCACATTTGAGATATCGATCACATTCATTTCACTTCTTAGAGAACAAAATCTTGTTTCATCCAAAGGTTTTGTAAAAATGTCTGCTAATTGATCATCGGTGCCAATGGAATAAATAGAGATATCTCCCTTGCCAACATGATCCCTTAAAAAGTGATGCCGTATATCAATATGCTTGGTTCTTGAGTGTTGGACCGGATTGGTAGCCAATTTTACCGCACTCTCATTGTCACACATGAGAGGCACATTCTTGAAAATAATTCCATAGTCCAATAAGGTTTGTTTCATCCATAATAATTGAGCACAACAATTTTCGGCCGATATATATTCCGCCTCGGCGGTAGATAGAGCAACCGAATTTTGTTTCTTAGAAGACCATGAAACAAGAGATCTACCAAGAAATTGACAACAACCGGAGGTGCTTTTTCTATCAACTTTGCACCCCGCATAGTCCGAATCCGAATATCCAATTAATTCAAATTGAGCACCTTTGGGATACCATAGACCAATATTGGGAGTATACTTCAAATATCTTAGAATTCTTTTAGCGGCCTTCAAGTGAATCTCTCTAGGAGAAGCTTGAAATCGAGCACACATGCATACACTAAACATAACATCGGGCCTAGATGCGGTAATATAAAGCAAACTACCAATTATTGAACGATAAAATTTTTGATCAACCATAGTACCTCCTTCATCTAAGTCTAGATGACCATTTGTTGCCATTGGAGTCTTGATAGGCTTAGCATTTTCTAAACCAAACTTCTTGAGCATGTCCTTCAAATATTTTGATTGACTTATAAAAATTCCATCTTTCAATTGTTTGATTTGAAGGCCAAGAAAGAAGCTCAATTCTCCTATCATAGACATTTCAAATTCTTTTGACATCATTTTTCCGAACTCCTCACAAAATAATTCATTAGTAGATCCAAAAATAATATCATCAACGTAGATTTGACAGACAAATAAATCTTTGCCAATTCTTTTAGTGAATAGAGTAGTGTCAACCTTCCCAATTTTGAAGTCTTTGGAAAGCAAGAAATCCCTAAGCCTTTCATACCAAGCGCGTGGAGCTTGCTTAAGCCCATAGAGAGCTTTAGAAAGCTTGAACACATGGTTAGGTCTTTTGGGGTCCTCAAAACCGGGAGGTTGTTCAACATACACTAGTTCACTAATCTTACCATTTAGGAAGACACTCTTTACATCCATTTGGTAGAGCTTGATATTGTGTGCACAAGCATAAGCAAGTAGAATCCGGATTGCTTCTAATCTTGCTACGGGAGCAAATGTCTCCCCAAAATCCAATCCTTCAATTTGAGTATATCCTTGTGCAACTAATCTTGCCTTGTTTCTTACTACCACACCATCTTCATTGTGCTTATTGTGAAACACCCATTTTGTACCAATAACATTGTGGTTCTTTGGTCTCTCAACAAGCTCCCAAACTTCATTTCGAGCGAAGTTATTTAATTCTTCATGCATTGCATTCACCCAATCAACATCAAGTAGAGCTTCATCTACACGGTTAGGTTCCATACAAGATACAAAAGAGAAATGTTCACAAAATGAAGCTATGCGAGAGCGAGTTTGAACACCCTTACTAATATCACCCACAATTTGATCAACCGGGTGATCCTTCACAATGGAATGATGAATTCTTGATACCGTTTGATAATTGCTTGTTGAAGCATTAGGAGGAACCGAAGGTCTTGAAGTACCTTGATCATGAGTATCCATGGTTTCATTGAGTTGTTGGCTTTGGTGATCTTCCTCATTTATAGTTGAGGATGAAGGAATGACAACCACGCTATTTTCATCATCATCTTCCTTTGGTTTTATTTCACCAATGGCCATTGTTTTCATTGCATTTATCAATTGAGTTCCCCCAACATCATCGAGATTTTCACTCTCATCTTGAGACCCATTTGTTTCATCGAATTCAACATCATATGCTTCCTCAATAATACCATGAGTTTTGTTGAAGACTCTATAAGCCTTACTATTTGATGAATATCCAAGAAGAAAACCCTCATCACATTTCTTCTCAAATTTAGAAAGCCGGCTCCCCTTTATCAAAATATAACATTTGCAACCGAATACCCTAAAATATGATATATTTGGCTTTCTACCAATGAGCAATTCATATGGAGTTTTCTTCAAGAGCTTGTGACAATATAGTCTATTTGATGAATGACAAGCGGTATTTATTGCCTCGGCCCAATAAGAATCCGATATACTATATTCCGCTAACATAGACCTAGCCATGTCAATAAGAGTTCTATTCTTCCTTTCAACAATACCGTTTTGTTCCGGGGTATATTTGGAAGAGAATTCATGTTTGATACCCTTGTCATCACAATATTGATCAATTCTTGCATTTTTGAATTCCGACCCATTATCACTTCTAACCTTTTTTATGTCGAAATCGAATTGATTTTGGGCCAATATAGCAAATGACTTGAATGTTTCAAACACATTGGATTTGTCTCGTAGAAAATAAACCCAAGTAAATCTTGAATAGTCATCCACAATCACAAGACAATAAGAATTACCACCAATACTTACAAAAGATGTGGGCCCAAATAAATCCATGTGAAGTAATTCCAAAGGTCGATGAGTGGACATTTGACTTTTATTTGGATGAGTATTTGCCACTTGCTTACCGGCTTGACAAGAGCTACACAATTTGTTCTTTTCAAACTTCACATCTTTTAAGCCTCGAACTAAGTCATGCTTGGTTAACCGATTGAGTTGCTTCATCCCAACATGACCAAGTCTTCTATGCCATAACCAACCTAGTGAAGCTTTTGAAAATAGGCAAGTTGTGAGCTTTGCCTCATTAGATGAGAAATCAACAAGATAAAGATTTTCATGTCTAAAACCTTTAAATTTAAGATTGCTACCATCAACACTAGAGATAATAACATCTTCAACCGTGAAATTGCAACAAAATCCTAAATCACATAATTGAGCTACGGAAAGTAAATTAAAATTCAAAGACTCAACCAATAACACATTTGATATAGAATGATCATTTGAGATAGCAATTTTACCCAAACCTTTAACCTTTCCTTTACGATTATCTCCAAATGTGATACTATCATAATTTGAGCAATCTTCCTCACTCATTTGGGTAAACATCTTCATATCCCCGGTCATGTGTTGAGTACATCCACTATCCAACACCCAATGATTCCCTCCCGCCTTGTAGTTTACCTACAAAAGGAAATCAATCTCTTTTAGGTACCCAAACTTGCTTGGGTCCTTGGATGTTAGTGACCAAGGTCTTTGGCACCCAAATAGCTTTCTTTTTGTTTCCAACAATTGAAGTACCAACAAATTTAGCATGAACACCTTTTGCATTATGAGAAAGAACATAACAATGCTCAAAACAAGTGGAGGATACATGTTTGAACTTGGGACAATTTTTCTTAACATGTCCCTTTTTGTGACACTTGTGACACACTTTGTCACATTCTTTCACAAACAATGTCTTTTGCTTTACAAAAGCATTCTTTCCTTTCTTGGGAACATATCCAAGACCTTCACGGTTAAGAGAGCATCGTTGACTTCCCAATATGAAATCCAATTTAGTCTTACCACCATATGCCTTTTCTAGGTCATGAGTTAGAGTATTTATTCTATCCACTAACACTTCATTCTCAACAATAATTTTTGATTCATCAAGAGCAATGTTATCATTGAGAGAAATTTTGCATTTATCACAAATAGAGTTAGTAGGTAGTGGTTCACTTGTAAGACTATCAAGTAAGTCACAAGTGACTCCAACATCCTTAGTGACCACCTCAACTTCATGCACAATAGATGATTTTTGAGCATCCGCAAGCTTCTCACAATTTTCTTTGAGGTCATTGTGAGAGGTCTTGAGCTCCTCAAAAGACACTTGGAGGTTTTTATACAATTCCTTCAAGGTCTTAAATTTTTCTTTTTCTTTGTGCATGTAGTCATCGGCCTCACCTAACATTCTAACAAGATCATCATATGAATAGCCATCATCATCAACATCATCGATATCATCATCATCTTTTATATCATTTAAATCGGTGATGATTTTTACCTTAGCATCTCCCTTTGCCATGAGACAATGGGGGGATGAGAAGAGTGAGGGAGCTTCCTTGATGGCAATTCCGGCATTAAGCTTGGATGAGGTGTCATCATCATCATCATCCGAGCTATCATCCGAGTCCCATTCAACTAAGTAGGCTTTGCCATCTTTCTTCTTGTTATAGTATTTCTTTTTCTTCTTGTCACTTTCATCTTTGCCCTTCTTCTTCTTGCTTGGGCAATTCATGGCAATGTGACCGGGTTCCCCACACTCAAAACATTTTCTATCATTGAAAGCATTTCTTCTAGATGTTTGACCTCTTCTAGGTTGGCCTCTTTTCATCTTCATGAATTTATTGAATTTCCTTACAAATAAAGCCATGTCACCATCGCTCTCACTTTCATTTCCTTCATCATTGCTATCTTCTTTTTCAATTGCCTTTGAGGCCTTGGCTTTGAGAGCAATAGATTCATTTTTCACCTTCTTTGCCAAACTTAAAGCATCGGCTTGTGACTTCTTAAATATATCTTGAGTGAGAATTTCTCCCAATACTTCGGTTGGAGAAGTTGTAGATAGATCACTCCTTACTAGCATTGTCACAATAGTCTCATATTTCTCCGGAAGTGATCTAAGGAACTTGTGTGTGAAATCCACATCCGGTACATTAAAACCAAGTCCTTTGAGTTCATTTACTATCTCATTCAACCGATTGAACATATCGGATACACTCTCATCTTCTTTCATAATAAATTGCTCAAACTTCCCTTTGCACACATATAGTTTGGCACTCTTCACAATTGTAGTTCCTTCATGAATCTCCATTAGTTTTATCCAAATCTAATGAGCGGTTGTGAGATTCTTGATACGATTGAACTCATTTATATCAAGAGCATCATAAAAAACATTCATGGCTTGATCATTTGTGAGGATATTCTCATTATCACTAACGGATGGTTCATCTTCCTTCAATACAACAAATCCATCTCTAACAATTGGCCAAATTTTTCCACCCATTGCTCTAAGATGCATTGACATTCTTATTTTCCAATAATCATAATTGTTTCCATCAAAGTGCGGTGGCTTCCCAATGTGCACATTGTTGTTACTAGCCATTTTGTCCCACTCCGGGATGATTAGATCCACAAACAATGGAGTCCTCGGCTCTGATACCACTTGTAGGATCTAGGACACCGGCTAGAGGGGGGGTGAATAGACGGTTTTGACTAAAAACAACAATACTAAGTAAATTTAATCAGTACAACAAGAGAAATAAATTTACTAGTGTCAATAAGTAAACAATGTATGAAAGACAACTACGGAGATTGAATACTTGAAGAACAATAAGCAAAACACTAATCAATTGTAAGGCAATAAGTAATGCTAGAAGGAATAGACACCGAAATTTATCCCGTGGTATCGGTGATTTGCCGATCACCCCTAATCCACGTTGAGGTGGACTTCAAGCTCTCACTTGCTCCTCTATCAAGACACGACTTGATCTTTGAGCCAAGTGGACAAGAAATCACTCAATACCTCGATTCCACTAATGTCACCTTTGCCGCTCCGGCGAGGTAGGCGCGAACCCCTCACAATCAACACCGCGGCTTCTCCACAATCTTCTTGGAGAGCTCGACGGAGACAATCACCCGAGCCGTCTAGGAGGCGGCAACCTCCAAGAGTAACAAGCCAACGACGCTTGCTCGGTGTACCACCTAGTGCCTCAAGAATCACCAAATGATGCAAATGCACTAGAAACCCTCAATCTCTCACTAGAATGCAATCTCAAGCAAAGAGTGTGAGAGAGTGAGTTGGAGGATCACAAGTGAGCTCAATGTGTGCAAGGAATGGCCAAGAGAGGTCTCTCACACGAGCTACCCTTCTATTTATAGTCCCCCATCTAAAACCAACCGTTATGTGCAAAAGGGGGCAGTTCTGCGCACACGCGGACCGTCCGCGCCCTAGGGCCGGACGGTTCGCCGTACAAGTAACGGCTATATTGACCGTTTGAAACTTGTCAGAGCTGACACAAAAGGTGGGTCCGGACAGTCCGCCCTCCAGGGCCGGACCGTCCGCGACCTGGCAGCCTGAAACACCCGAGCCTCGGATCAAGAGAAGTTAACACACGCGGACCGTCCGGCTATAAATCCCGGACCGTCCGCGACCTGAGACAGTACTGTCCGGACTGGTCCCCCGGACCGTCCGTAGTACAAATCTATAAAAACACACAGTCCCTGTCCAAAAACGAGTTAGACACATGCGGACCGTCCGCCCCTCACAGGCGGACCGTCCGCCTATAATTCAGGGACTGACCCGAAGCCACCTTCCTCTGGTCAGGACTGCGGACGGTCCGGCCCTAAGGCCCGGACGGTCCGCAGTGCAATAGAACACAGTGTCAACACAAATGGTCAGACTTCGGACCCTCTGGAGGATCGCGGACGGTCCACCCCCAAGGGCCGGACAGTCCGCGCGACCAAGACTTCGCAATTTTCAAACATGCTTTTGAATGAACTTTTAACTCACGAAATGAGAAGCACTGTTAGTCCTCATGCAAATGCAACTACTTGATGCTCTATGAGGCACTAAGTTTTACACAGATCTGAGTCATTGACCCCTCTTAATAGTACGACTATCTAGCCTACTAATCCGGTCAGGTATCTTCTCTAAACTCCTCATGACCGGCAAAAGTGAAACCTATATTATACCTTTCCCTTCATCTGATCCACAACTAATGCGTATGATTCTTCAACATTTCCTGTTCTATGTGGTCCAACCCTGCATTCTTATTTCTCCAAGAATCGTTAGTCCACAAACAGTTGTCATTAATTACCAAAACATTACCAAAGAGGCCTAGATGATTCACAACAGGGGTGGGTCGGGGTCTTGGGTGGAGACGCGGGCAGCTTCGGAGAGACGGGCGCGGGGGCACGGTGTCGCGGCGGGGCAGAACCATGCACCGTCCACACATAATTAGTAGTAGAGATATTGATTTATAAATTAGTTAAGTTATATCTCAGTATACCTTAAGGGCATGTACAGTGGGTGTTTTAAGTTGTGTCTTACAGTGTGTCTAGGGGGGTGAATGTAAAAAAACTCAAGACACATATCTTGACGAAGACACAGTGTCTTAGGGTGTGTTTGGTTTGACTTTTGGCTTTGACTTTTGCCCCCTAAAAGCCAAAAGCCAACCAAAGGGCTGGATCCAGGAAGCAGCTTTTCCTAAAAGCCGACTTTCTCGTAGTGCAAATCTGAAAGCACCCCTGGACTTGCTTTTAGTGGCTTTTCGGATGGAACTATAAAAACATATATCGAAGAATTTTTAACGAGTTTTAGTGGTTTTCATCAAACGGTTTTTAGCTTTTTAACAGCTCACAGCCTACAACAGCTTTTTTCACAGCTCACAGTCCACAGCAACTTTTTTCACAGCCACAGCTCAACCAAACAGACCCTTAGCTCTATGTTCGAGACAGGAGACTATCTGATTGGTCACTTTAATTTATTGAATACTCTGATTGGTACAATGAATATCGTAAGACACATGTTTTAGACATGACCACTGTATTATGTTGTGTTTTAGTTGTATCTTGTACTTGAAGTACAGTGCAGCAGTATCTGGGTTGTACATGCCCTAATAATTAAGACCGTAATATACCTGATAGTGGGCGCTGGCATTTCCGATCGGCTGGTTCGGTCTGGTTCGTGCTCCTGCTCCCTCGCTTGGCTTGGCCACTGCCCCCGCCCCGCTAGTCGCACTCGCCCACCGCAACCGCGCGAGATCCCCCTTCTCCCCTGCGCCCGCCTCCCGGCACCCGGCGCGGCCGCGTCAGCCCTGCCCTAGGGAGGAGCTGAAGACTTACCCGCAGATGCGTCCCCTCCTGGCCCTTGCCGCCGCGTGCGCCCTCCTCGTGGCCGCCGGCGCCGCGGCGGCGGAGCAGGCGAAGAACTCCACCAACAAGTTCCGGCAGCGCGAGGCCAGCGACGACATGCTCGCCTACCCCCACTTGTGAGCACCGCGCGCTTCTCCCAAAATCCCTCCCATCCGCGGTTTACGAGCCGCTCTAGATTTGGGGTTGCTGCTGGATCCTGGCGCGCATGCCGCTGGTGTCGTTTTGGGCGTGCTGCGGGTTATGAGACCAACGAGCTTTGCCTTTGGGTGCTAATACGCGAGCGTGCCGCTGAAATTGATTTGGGCGTTGGATTTGTCTAGTGATCACCTGTTTGTTGTTCGTTGAGTCTCGTGGTCTCAATTTCGCATTTGGTTTTGAGTGATTCGGGGGGTTTAAGCACCACGTCGTATAGTGGATAGTGAAAGTGAGCAACTGCTGTTTGCTCTGAGTCTGAGCGTTATGGCGTCTTTTGAATAGCTTGAAAGTGCATCAACGCAAGAATTAGAAAGTAGAGCTGCCAAGGTGAAACTTCTTCTTTGAATAGCTTCTATGCACCCAACTAATTTCAGCTAAGTTAACATCTGCAAAAGTAGGTGAAACTTCTTTTTAGAATAGCTTATATGCATCCAACTAATTTCATCTAAGTTGCCATCTGCCAAAGTGAACTTAGGATGTAAGTTTAATTATGCTTGTCACTAAATTTCTGACACATGCTTAAGTACTATCTGAATTGAAAATCACACCTTTTAAAGTCAAGTAAAGTAATACTGGCTGTCTATATGAATTGATTAACACACTCAATAAGTTTATCTATACATTGTGTTATAGAGATGAAGATGCTTTATTGAAAACCAAATGTCCGAAGCATGTGGAGCTGAGATGGCAGACTGAAGTTAGTTCCAGCATTTATGCAACTCCTTTGATCGCTGATATCAACAGGTATTTGTCACTTAATTTGGTGTCTGTCTTTTGCTGTTGCTGAACACCTTAATCATTTAGTCTTTCATTTGTTTTGCTCTTGTGAGGATATTGCGTCATGCATGAAACAATGTCAGCTTCACAACAAGCATTCTGTAACTGTTAGTGTTTTATGCAAAATTGAATGAGTACAGCATTGCCATTACAATATATCAGACCATATTGTTTCTTGTACTTAATTTTTTTGTCTCCCAAACCACCAGTCAAGTGAATGCTATATGCAGTTTTCACAAAGTTGTTTTTAAAAGGTCAAACACATATGTTTCCATTCTCTCACTTAATATTTGAATGCATTTTCCTTCAAAAGATTTCGTTATGGACACACTGTTGATGAACCTTTTTCTGTTGTGTAGTGATGGAAAATTGGAAGTAGTGGTGCCATCATTTGTTCATTACTTAGAAGTTCTTGAAGGCACTGATGGAGACAAACTGCCAGGTGTTGTTTCAATGCCATTTTACATTCTTAGCTCTTCCTTGCAGATTCTGAAAAGAAGTCTTCTCTGTACTTTAAGTGATGCCGTAATACCTTTTTAGCTCCTGGAAAAGTTTTAGGAGATTTCTCTTGAACTTTTAGGACATGCTAAAATAAATTGGTTTTGGGTATTGTTCCTGTTAATATATATTTGTTATACACTTTTCAGGATGGCCTGCATTTCATCAGTCAAATGTTCATTCAAGTCCTCTTCTGTATGACATTGACAAGGATGGTGTACGGGAAATAGCTTTGGCTACTTACAACGGTGTTGTAAATTTCTTTAGGTAAGGAACTCTATGACTATGATGTACAGGTTTATCCCTGTCAAATGTAGCAATATTTATTTATTTATTATGTAGGGTGTCAGGTTATATGATGATGGACAAGCTTGAGGTACCTCGTAGAAAAGTACGTAAAGATTGGTATGTTGGGCTAAATCCAGATCCAGTTGACCGCTCCCATCCAGATGTTAATGACAGTTCAATTGCCAAAGTGGCTACTTCTAATGAAACTCCCCTAATAGATCAGAATAAATCAGGTATCCAATAATCTTCTATGGGAGTGCAGTCTTATATGTTACTTTATTGATAGAAATGTCTTGTTTTTGAATCTCATGATAAAGCTTACCTTGGTTTGATGGTTTCAGTTAGCAGAACTCTCTGATTCCATCGACTTGCTTTAAGGAAAAAAGAATTGCATGCATGTTTCAGCAGTACCAACTATACTAAGTTACTAACTTATGTGGATATGAACCTTCTATGCATTTGTTTTTGTAGAATTTGTAAGAAATATCCGTTTTGTTGTTATTTACTTTTGCTTATTATTGTAGGAAGTATGAAGGGAGGTGAGGCCCTGAAAAATTCATCCGAGCAACACTCAGCTGAAACAAAACTTAATTCTACGCAAGTGCAAGAGAATGTACAGTTGCCAAACAATGTAAACGACACTCATTCTGAGAGCATCTCTAGTGTCACTACTAAAGCAGAGAATACATCGCAAACACATACTCAGAGACGCTTGCTTGAAACAGCCGACAAGAGTGATGATCAAACAGGAAGCTCAGAAACTCATGAAAGTGATTCGGGGGCAAAAGCAGCAGCCACTGTTGAAAATAGTGAACCCCTAGACGAAGATGCAGATGCATCATTTGACTTGTTTCGGGACCCAGAAGATCTTCCTGATGAGTACAATTATGATTATGATGACTATGTTGATGATCGCTTGTGGGGAGATGAGGATTGGAAAGAGCAAGAACATGAGAAAGAGGAAGATTATGTGAGCATAGATGCCCACATCTTGTCCACCCCAGTAAGTGATGCCCTATTTGCTTTTGCTTATGTTTTTTTATATCCGTATCATAAATAGGCTCTGAGTTATTATCCTCATTCCTGCTACAGGTAATTGCAGATATTGACAAAGATGGTGTACAAGAAATGGTGATTGCTGTATCATACTTCTTTGATCATGAGTAAGTATTCTCTCTTTGCTACAAATACATTCTGTTGAAGTTAGTCATGACCTCTTAATTATGACTTCAAATTGATTAAAATTTGGTTTACTTACATAATAGAATTGAAGCATAACAGTTTGTTTATCAATGAAATTTGTACTTGTGGCCTTGAAAATGAAAAAAAAAGAAATATATGTGCAATCTGTGTCCCAAGAACAAACTCACAAAACTTTATTTCTATATTATCATGTGTAGGTCTTATTCAGATTGAACCTTAGCTTCCCTGATTCTTTTTAATAAGCTTTATCACCAGATTTTGTACTTTACTTTCACAATACTGGTATGTGCAGATTTTTTGTGAACAAAATTGTGCCAAACCAGGTGTTTGTTTTTGGTGGACTTATGATGTGTTATCTTAAGTGCCAATGCTAGGTGTTTGTTAGTCTTCTTTTATATTTTGCTACCACAAACTACCACTTTAGAATATTTTGTTTATCTTCGCTGGCTTTTGTTGGCAGATATTATCGTGATTCAGATCATGCGAAAGAACTAGAAGGAATTGACATGGGAAAATATGTCGCGAGCAGTATAGTTGTTTTTAACCTTGACACCCGGCAAGTTAAATGGGCTGCAGATCTTGATTTGAGCACGGATGCTGTAAATTTCCGTGCTCATGTGTTTTCCTCTCCAACTGTGGTTGATTTGGATGGTGATGGATATTTGGACATCCTTATTGGGACTGCTTATGGCTTGTTTTATGTTATTGATCATCGTGGTAAGTTTTTGGTCTCTTAATATTTTAAGGATTGGATCCAAAAGAAGTTTTTTTGAGCTGGTTTTTCCTATATTTTGCACATATCAAGTTTCTATATAATAGTTTTCATTACGAGAATAGTGGTATTTACTGTTGTAGTCACAAATAGTGGTATAATAACTAATAATCCACCCTGGTAAAGGGTAGAACACACCACTTCACTGGTTAGTATTCCATTCTTGGCTAAGGCACCACCTTGAAAGAAAATATGATTTATTCCGTCATTCCGTGGCTTGGGAAAAAAGAGGAAAGGGATTTGTTCCCTAGTTAAACAGAAGACTACTGAATGAAATTAGTGATCTATATTCAATCAAATCTTTGTTGGTCCATCTATGAAAATCGCATTGGTTGATTGAAAGAGGGGTGGTGGGTAATACAAGTTCTGCAGTGGTATGATGGGTTCTGTTCTGGGTGGCTTGTATGTGTGATGTTGTACATCTGGTACCTTTGTTAGTGAAATGACATGCAGCTCCCATTTGATACCCTAGTAAAAAAGAAGACTATCGAATGAAATTAGTGGTCTATATTGAACTAGCTTTGCTAGTCGGGCTATGAGAAAAATTGCATTGGTTGATTAAAGGAGAAAAAAAAGGTAATACAAATTTTGTAGTGCTGTGGTGGATTCTGTGTCTTTTATGTGTGGTGCTGTACATTTGGTACCCTTTTTTCTTAATGAAATGACACACAGCTCCCATGGGTGTTTGAGAAAGAAAAAAAATCTGTGACATGCCATATTTCTTTGGAAATTATACTGCAATGCACTGAATCATCACTAGAATACAATGAATTCCTGTCTTTTTTATCCTCTTGCTTTCTGTGCGCTGCTATGCTGTTTATATACGTAAAAGCACCCGTGCCTTCTTATTTGGATTTTGTGAATTAGGTAAGGTTAGGAACAAATTCCCCCTTGAGATGGCTGAGATTCACGCACCAGTCATTGCTGCGGACATCAATGATGATGGCAAAATCGAGATGGTTACCACTGATTCCCATGGAAATGTAGCAGCATGGACTGCAGAGGGAGAAGAAATCTGGGAAGTGCATCTAAAGAGTCTGATTCCACAGGCAAGTTTCATGTATTTTTTTTGTAAGATGTTGATTGATGGTTGCTTAGTTAGCTCATTATCTATCTGTATGGCAAGGCGCTACATTCCGTGTGATTATCTATGCACTGCAATTGATGCATGTGCTGAAGTTGCATTCTTAGTTTAGCTCAGAGCAATGTATACATCCAGAATCTTGCTTAGATTGCTTACTTAGAGATTCTCCCATTTTGGCTTAAACTTATCTGTCAGGGCCTAAGGAGGCCCACAGAGGGGCTGCGACAGTAGCAACCATGGGCCCTCCAAGGGGGGTTAGATAAGGATAGTTAGAGATAAGATTAGAATATTAGTTAAGATTATCTAGGGAGATTACTTGAGATTATCTAGGAAGGTTTCAGTTAGTAGTTGTTGAGAGTTTTTAAGAGAGTTTTAAGGAGATAAGGATCTCTAGCTAGATAGGGGTGGCCAGCTGGCCTATTTATTTAATCAATGGACGAGAAATAAAGTAGACAAGAATTAGAAGGGAGAAACACTCTTGCTCGGCCGTGGGCAGAGGCCCCCGGCCGACGTTCCTGCCCATCCATACCCCTCTCCAATCCCTCACTGATCTAGCGAGTAGCGACCATAACACTTGGTATTCAGAGCCAATTTTTTTCCCATCGCCCTTTCACCGCGTCTGTTCCTGCCCTGTTCGCCCGCAACACGCAGCCGCCACCACATCTCCGCCATGTGTCCGCCACATCTACGTCGTCGCTCACCACCACACCTCAACCAGCGCGCGTACAGCCGACCCGCCAGCGCCGACGCGCGATCCTTCGCGCGCAGCCCGGCGACCCACTCAGCGCCCCCCGCCAGGCCACTTCCACACCGGAGGCCTCGCCGCTATGGGTCCACCGCCGCTGCCTCCACCTCCACATCGACAGGTCTTGTCACCACATCGACAGGTCACGTCACCCTCCGTGTCGTTGGGACGCCTCCGCCCCGCGCCGCCGGGACGCCACCTCCGCACCACGCTGTGGGCGCCATTGCGGGTTGCCTAGACCCAACCGGACCCGATGTCGAGCGGTAGTGGCTCGTCCGGGCGTGCAGCCCCGTTGTACGCGCCTGAAGACCCGTCGCAGCCCCGTTGTACACGCCATTGCGGGTTGCCTAGACCCAACCGGACCCGATGTCGTTGGTGCGGCCTCGTCGACGGCATCACCGGCTACCTCTACTACCGGAACCCCTACACCAACGTCACGTAGTATGAGCGGCCCACGGCTGCGCCTCTGCCTCTCGTGGGTCCTTGGGTTCCCGACCAAGCGTACTTCGACGATCTGTTTGCGAGGCTCAATGCAATCAACATGGCGCTCTCCAGCAGCACGCCAGCACCAGTGGCCTGGCCGTCGTCGCCCGCTCCGGCATCTACATCTTCGTGGGCGGCGAGATGCCTACCAGTTGCGTTGCGCCCTCAGGGCTGTCTTCATCACCAGCTGCATGGCTTACGACGCTAGGGGCAACCATATATACCAGCACCGGTGTACCAGCCCCTGGCGTCGACCCTACCATGTCGACGACTGCAGCACCCCCCTCCTTCCCCATCTACGACGACAATGGTGACCCTTTGGGGTGGTTCAATGGTTGCGAGTAGTTCTTCTGGAACCAGCGCACTCTGGAGTCCGACAAGGCCTGGCTGGCATCGTATCACCTCACCGGCCATGCACATACTTGGTTCTGGCGGCTGGAACACGACGAGCGTGAGGTCACGTGGCCACAATTCAAGATCATGCGCCAACAGCGCTTTGGTTCCCTTGCAGCAGTGGCGACTTTTGCTGCCACGTTTGTCGTGCCCTCATCGCCGACACCGCCCCCGTCATCAGGGGCAGCCATGGCCGCTACCGTCATCAGGGGCAGCCATTACCGCTACCCTTGAACCCAAGAGCGATGTCCAGGAGAGGGTGCTTGCTTCGTGACAGACGGCGGCTACCGTCCACTTGCAGGCTGCAGCACGCAGTTTCCTAGCGCGTCGGCGGGTGAAGCAGATGATGGGGGTGCTCCATTGCGGGGGAGTCGTAGCTGCACCAGCGCGCCCGAGCAACGTGGTGGTTGTTCACCTCCGCGTACAAGAGGCTGCAAGGCATGGTGCCCCTCTGCAACGCTCCGTCCGACGCTGGCCCTCATCTGCGGCGACCGTGCAACTACCACGACTACTCTCCTTCGTACAAGGGGGTCTGTTGGCCTCGCCGCCATCTGCTCCAGCCACACCACCCTTTGCGCATGGTGGCTGTAGGACCATGAGGGGTTGCACTGCACGGGATTCACTTGCTGCAAGCAACACCAACGTTGGCCTCCACGGGTCCGCCTCCAAAGGCTGCTGTGTCTTTACCTCCGTGATTCCAGCTCGCGCCCTCCTCTTCGCTGTGCAACATTTCCTTGGGACACAGGATGATGCTTGCAGTTGCAGTATATCTAGAAAAATTAAAGATGAGTCGAGATGTAAAAGATTCATTTTTCGATGATAGGTCATTACAGGTCGTTTTTTGGATGCTGTAGCTCGAGGACGAGCTGCTTGTCTAGGGGGGTGTAGTGTCAGGGCCTAAGGAGGCCCACGGAGGGGCTGCGACAGCAGCAGCCATGAGCCCTACAAAGGGGATTAGATAAGGATAGTTAGAGATAAGATTAAAAGATTAGTTGAGATTATCTAGGAGATTAGTTGAGATTATCTAGGGAGATTATCAGTTAGTAGTTGTTGAGAGTTTTTAGGAGAGTTTTAAGGAGATAAGGATCTCTAGCTAGATAGGGGCGGCCAGCTGACCTATTTATGTAAACAATGAATGAGAAATAAAGTAGGCAAGAATTAGAAGGGATTTCTCTTGCTCGGCCGTGGGCAGAGGCCCCCGGCCGACGTTCCTGCCCATCGATACCCCTCTCCAATCTTTCACCGATCTAGCGACCATAACATTATCCTATGACCCTGTTTGTGAGAGTTTTTTTTGCCAGCTTCTGCTTCCACAGAAAGCTCCAAACCCCAGAAGCTCCCCCCCAAATGAGGTCAGCACTATTTTGACTGACTGTGACTGAGACATTATAGGCCAGTTTCAGGCCAAAAGGAGATATCATATATACTTTCAACCCCACAATTTCCTTTACTTTATATTTCTTTTGCTATTACTTGGCCATGGTTTTTACAATGCAGTCTGATTATTATCATATGATGACAGAGACCTACTGTTGGTGATGTCAATGGAGATGGCCACACTGATGTTGTGGTCCCAACTGTGTCAGGAAACATCTATGTTCTTAGTGGAAAGGATGGGTCAAAAATCCAACCTTTCCCATATAGAACACATGGAAGAATCATGAGTCCTGTTCTACTTCTCGACATGAGCAAACATGGAGACAATGCAAAAGGGCTAACTCTTGCAACAACGTCCTTTGATGGTTATTTATATTTGATTGAGGGATCGAGTGGCTGTGCAGATGTTGTTGACATTGGAGAGACCTCGTATGCCTTATCTTCTTTGCTTTTCTAGATGTTTGATATCATTGCTGGGGATTGGGTACATCATTTCCATAAAGTGGGCTGATTGTTGCACTTTGACTGTCAGGTACACTATGGTTTTGGCTGATAACGTGGATGGTGGAGATGACCTTGATCTTATTGTTACCACTATGAATGGCAACGTCTTCTGCTTCTCCACTCAATCACCACACCATCCGCTTAAGGTAGGCAATCTGTTTCTTTAGGTATTCATTTTACTTTACAGTATAACACATCTCGGATAAAGCATTAATCTCTCGGTTAACCCTTTGCAACCTATATGCTTGAACTTCAGAATCACATACCCCCTTTAAGGTTTTCATTGTTTCAGTTTTTGGATGTTTAATCTGTAAAACGCTTGGTTAACATGATAGCGTGAATTTCTCAATCTATCTTTTCTCAACCAAACTTCTATTTTATTTGATGGCAGGAATGGAGGTCATCAAACCAAGGAAGGAATAATGCTGCATATCAGTACAACCGTGAAGGTATCTATGTTAAGCATGGTTCCAGGACCTTCCGTGACGAAGAGGGCAAGAATTTCTGGATAGAGTTTGAAATCGTTGACAAGTACAGGGTGCCCTATGGGAAGCAAGCTCCTTATAACGTGACGGTAAATTCCGAGCCCAAAGTATCACGTGAGGAATGAGCTAAAATATGCACACTAACTTCAACTACCCTCGTTTTATGGTTAATTTTCAGGTAACTTTACTTGTTCCGGGGAATTATCAAGGAGATAGGCGCATTGTTGTCAGTGGTGTGTATCATCAACCAGGGAAGCAACGGATGATGCTTCCCACTGTTCCTGTTAGAACTACTGGAACTGTGGTCGTGGAGATGATCGATAAAAATGGGCTGTACTTCTCCGACGAGTTCTCACTCACCTTCCACATGCATTACTATAAGCTGCTGAAATGGCTTCTGCTACTGCCAATGCTTGGAATGTTTGGTGTTCTCGTCATCTTGAGGCCCCAAGAAGGTGCGCCGCTGCCATCGTTTTCACGGAATATCGACTAGTGGTGAAATGCCGGTGACCCATTGAAGCTGACGAAGTGACTCCCCAACATCTCCATGACCTAAATGTCTTGTTCAGTGTAGTATCCCAACAGTTAACCATTTCATGGATTATAGTTATATTTTTTACAATGTACCCATTTAGTTCTGCAGAACAATTTTGTACACAGCCATTTTCAATATTGGCTCACCCAAAGAACAAGCATATTGTCACCATTGAGAGTTTACAGTAGGCCTTGGAAACGGTAATTGTCAGATTCTAAGAGAAGCGACACTCGGAGAGGAGAAGCAAAACTCTCGGATACTGTGTCAAAACGCTCTTCATAACTATTAGTAGAAAACAAACCTATATTAAGCCTGTTTTCATGCTAGCCTGTCATTCCTGGGTCTGTGCGGATGTTGTTGACATTGGAGAAACCTCGCACTTTGCTATTTTGGTGCCAACATGGCTTCATTGACACACATAGTCAATGGAGGGGTGGCCTCTAACACCGGCTCTAGCAATGTTGACAGTGCACCATGTCATAGACGGCGTGGTGGTCTAGCGTAGTCTAGACCTCTGCTGCCTCAGATGGAGCTGTAACTGTTGTAGTTGTTCGGACTGCTGCAGCTGCAAATAGAGATAAAATACTGTAGAAGCCACAGTGAACATGCTGCGCTCTGCCGCTGGCCCTGCTCCTGTCCATGTTTCTTCTAGCACGCGTAAGACCTCTCCAAGCGTTGGGAGACTACCATCCTTCGGCGAGTGTCACTCCTGAGGGCCCTATCGAGTTAGTTTCCAAGCTTGTTGGCCTATCTGACCATCTCCACATTGGACATCAGAACTGGCATGATGGTGCCTCGATTTTAGCATGGCTATCTTTGTTAGGCCCCTCGACGTCATGGAGGCTCTTCTCCACGACCCTTCGATGCTTGAGCTTGATGTCGGGGAGGCAGTTGTAGAATACTGTCGACAATATGTCCCCAAGTTCATAGATGTAGGCATGTAACCTAGTATGGCCTTGGGTCGTCTCAAACCATGCGAACACATTTAGTGAGGGCTGCAATTAGGCGTGAAGTGTCATCCACACGCTCTTATGCACCATCCATGGTTCGACATGGTTCAGTTCCTGGAGTCATGTCCTAAGATCTAGAGCCACCGCACGTGGCTCCACCTCCTCAGCCTACATAGCCATATCCCCAAGACCTTCATCACCATTTACACTAGTAATGTGGCCTATAGGACGCGTGGGTTGCTATCAAGCCCTCCCATCGCAATGAGGCGGACGGTTTTCTGCCGCTCCCTTAAGAACAACCTTCGCTTGCAGGTTAGGTTGCTCAATTGGTCTGCCCCGTTGAGGCTAGGTGCATGGCGCTTACTCCCACACTCCGCTAGGTGGACATGTCATGTCCACGAAAGTTCTATCCCTACCTTCTAGAGAAGTATGATTAGACCTAAAAGGATTAAGATGTGCATGAGGCAGGATGAATTGTGCTATCTAAAACTTCTTGAAAAAAATAAATCCTATGAGATAGCTCACTTCACCCCATGTGTCTATGATAGTCCCCTAGAGGGGGTGAATAGACGAAACCTGAATTTTAACACTTTAAAACAAACTTGATCCACTAGATAGCGGTTAGAACAAGATGAACAATAATCAAAGTATTGGGCTAAGTTCTTTTTCTTGCAAAAGTGTTGCTTCTAAAGAATGCTGAATAAACTTGAAGCAACACAAAGGAATATAAATAAAGATCAATGCAAGGGAACTTAGAGGCTCCACAAAGAACATATGTCCCCGTTGAGGAGTACACTTAGGACAGATCGTTTTAACCTTTTCCCTCTCTTAAGGTATCACTTAGATGAAGCTTGAGTTTTCCTTCTTGAATCGAGAGACCGAAGTCTCCATAAGGCTCATCACAAATTTGGAGGCTCTTGCTAGTTTTTACAAATGAATGGGAGTCAAAACTCCACACACAAATGATCACAAGAGGCAAACACTCTCTTATGTATTCTCATAAGGCACTATCTAACAAAGCACACGTGTAGCTATTTCTTGCCTGATTCTCTCTTTTATGGCACTTGTGAGCAATGTTTTCAAGTCGGACGTCTTGTTGGTCGTTCTACCTGATCGACTAAGACGATTAATCGTGACTAATCACGTTTAGTCGGACGACTTGGGCGATTAACCGTGATTGGTCCAAACCGACATGGACGATTAATAGCGACTAATTGCGATTAATCAGACGACTTGGAAACATTGCTTGTGAGGCTTTGATCTCTATTGGAGTGTTGCTCTAGTGAATAGGAGTGAATACCCAACTATTGTGTATTCAAAGTGCAGAATAGGGGTGTATTTATAGCCCCAACACCCAAAATAACCGTTGGAATAAAGTGGGCGAAACTATGCAAATTCTGGGTGCACTGGACCACCTATGTGCTGGTAGGGATGAAAACGAACAGGAATTATACCGTCCCGTATTCTCGTTTAGAACCGTCCGTTTTCGTTTTATCGGGAAAATGTGAAAACGGTACGGGAACCGGGATAGGTATATCCGAGAACGGGATAAAAAACGGTTGAAGGTGTTTCCCGCCCGTATTTACGGTATCCCGTATTGTATCGGAAATTTCCTGTTTTATCCCGTTTTACATTTTGCGGATCGTGCGCATGTATCAAAGCCCATGAATTCTTGGCCCATTGGCCACTGTCGTTTCCCATAGGGAGTTTCAAGTGCACGAATATATAGCCTGTGTGTGTGCAGCAGCTCTGCCTCTGCTCAGCTGGACGACTGCATCTGTGCTTGAGGCCTTGAGACATTGTAGCTTTGTTTCCTGTGTGACTCTGTAGTGTGCATGTGCCTCATGGAGCTAGGGACCCTAATAAGTAAAGCTGTTGGCCTGGATGCTGGACTACTGTTAACCTCGCATTGGCCGTGGGCGCACTATGTAGTGCGCTGTTTTTTTTTCCAGCGCTTGTGTGCTGTCACTACTGTGTGCATGTAGTTGTTCCGACTACTGTCCGGCTACCGTCTGTTTTCGGTGAATATTCATTTGTATTCGTTCGTTTTCGTATACCCATATATTCCGTAACCGTTTTCGCAACCGCCTTTTCCGCTCCCGCTCCCGTTTTCGGTAAAAAAATGGTAACGAAAATGGGAGAGGTAGTTTCCTGCCCGTTCCCGTTCGTTTTCATCCCTATGTGCTGGTCTGGTGCACCACCGAACCTTCTAACAGCTACTGTAGTAGGTGACCCTTCTGATGGCAACAGTCATGTCAGGGAGCACCGTACCCTGGCATGTCAGATTTGATCATTAAAAGTTGAAGCCAACCGTTGCTATTGGAAGGTCCGATGCATCAGACCATGGGGGGTCCAGTGTGCTAGCTGGGCAAAGTCCATTTACACCCTCTCTGCATAGGCGGTTCGGTATGTCAACCGGCATAAGCTAAGTTTTAGGCTCTCTGCATAAGCGGTCCGGTGCACCAAACAATAGCCCAATTTTAGCAAACATTAGAAAATGATCTTGAAGTTGATTTGGTTGGTTGTTCTCATGATTTAGACAAACATATCTAGAGACTATCCAACTAGTCTAAGTCACAAACTTGGTATTTTGACTTGTCTTTCTTATATTCTAGATTTGGCTCAAACTAGCTTTAAAGGAGTGATTTGCTGAATCTAAACTTTCCAAACTTGCTAGATGTGTCATAAAGGTTCCTATGGGTATTTAAAACTTATCCAAACTATAGAACTGATGCTAGTTCTTCTATTCCAAGTTTTACAGCTATATGGCTAGACTTGAGCTATTTCTGACTTAGAAACTCTGAAGTTGATCTTATGAACACGTGTATCACAAATTTGGCAAACTAGTTAGTACATATGATTGTGATGGTCATCAAGCACCAAAATCAATATAGAAAATGGTTTATGGCCATTTCCCTTTCAACCTAAGAGTGTTTCTATACTACCAAAAGTTTTGCATCCTAGATTCCAATCCTATTCTAACATGACAGTTCTAACAAAGTAAAGACATGATATGAATTGCTCAAGTGTAAATACCCAAAGTAAAAGGGTTAGAGAAACGATGATGTTTTGTTGAGGAATTAAAGAGTCGACACTCTCCACTAGTCCTTGTTGAAAAATTGCTATTTTGTCATAGTTTTGCCTAATTGCTATTATGCCATCTATGTCTATGATTTGTGGGGACGATGAAAAAATGGTGAAGCCCACATATCATAATGACAAAATTGCAAATGGCTCGTCCTTGTTGGACCACCCACACAAGGGTGTTTCTCCCTTTGATCCACATAAGGACCAAGTGTTCTATATGAGTTGATTCTTCATCACTCTGGCATACTGAATCACCCATAACCATTTACAATTTGAGTTAGCCACCCACAACTTGGATGATCTCTAAGCTCTCAGTCATCACCAAGCCATCTAGGTGATGGATACCACCAAGAGTAACAAGCACAAACTCTCACTTGATCTTTCCATGGCTAATGAGAATGGTGGATGAACACTTGCTTATGTCAATACACTAATGAGGCACTAATATCATGATTGACAAATCTCAATCATCTCACTAGGAAAATACATTCCCTTTCTCTCCAAATGGAAATGGGAAAGATACCTCACATGGACGAGATCGAGAGTGTGTATATGCGAACACAAGGTTGATCGTGTCCTTGACTTGTGATGAGTGAATTTCAATGGAGTAGCATCTTAGGTTGGGTTTGTGATGAGTGAATTTCAATGGAGTGGCATGTTAGGTTGAGTCAAGGGGACTAACCGGGACATGAGTGTGTATGTGCAACATGTCTCTTAACTTGTGTGTGCAGGTGTGGAGTTCGAGTACGATGGTTGATAGTGAAGGTTACACCGGTTTGTGCTGATGGACCAAGAGCAGTGAAGGACGAGTGTTGGGTCTTAACCGAGGGAGTGGAGAAGCTGGGTGACTAGTCGTGGTAGTTAACACCTAGGTAAATCGACGGGTGCAAGGACATGGTAGAGCAGATTGTGTTGCCAATGTGGTTGAGGACCAACAAGACACGTGTATAGGACGTGGGGAATTCTTACGGAGTACGATATTTGTGGATGTTTAGTGGTTGAGCCTCAAAATCACCTAGCAATAGTTTCGTAGATTTTGTCTGGTTTGGTCTTAGAACTCGGCGACATAGTTTTGAAGGGAATTAGAGGCGACACATGTAGTCATCGTAGAGGGTGCGTTAATGCAAAGCAACTTTATGAAGAGAGTGTGGCCATCAGATCAATGTATCAAGAGTTAGTCTATTTTGCCACAGTTAAGAGCATAAGCTCTATGAATCTAGGGATATATTAAGAAAGAGAAATAACCCTCTATAAACAAGAGGGGAGGGCTAAACCACTTAGCCATCTCTCTAGCTTATTATTTTAATTTCCCTAGTTCCATAAGTAAGGAGATCCTTAGATGTTTTGAACACTGGAGGATGCACTCGAGATTTTGAGGAAGTGTGGTCGTAACCGCACATTGACATCTGAGCTTTCAATTCATATGCAAATATGGTTGGCTTTTGGTTTTGAGTTGAATCCTCTCCCCCTTTCTCTTTTATTTAAGATTTTGGGTTGATCTTTGCCTTTCTAGTTGAGAAGTATTGTGGGGTTGAGATTGAGTTGTGAAACTATTAAGGAATCATTGTCACATCTGGTATGGATCGATTCAAATTTGTGGACAGGTTTCTAATTGAATTGTGTACTTTTGACAAAACCACAATTTGACTTTGAGTTTTCTAATCTAGTTCTCAAGCTTTCATCTTTTGATGCTCAAGTTGCTCGCCTACAAATTTTGAGTTCGATCGAAGCATTTTTTATTCCTTGAGTGACACTGTTGCGCCTCTGAACGACATTGTCACGCCCTAGTGGGGCTGACCATCCAAGTGGCACCGCAGCTCTGCCTAGAGAACTCTTTTGTTTTTTCCTCAAACTTTCCAGTGTTCAAGTTGAGTTTCATTGGCTTTGATGTGCTCATAATCTAGGAACTTGTTTTGGGCATCCAATCACCAATTGGTTGAGGTATCCTTGATTTGAAAATTTTGGAGAGGTTTTTGGTGCCATATGAGTTTGGACTGAAATTTGGGAATCAATCCAAGAGTGCCTCAACGTAAATATTTTTATTGGCTCACATCCATGCCCATTTGGTCGCTTATTCGTCCTTCAGTATATCCCTAAGCCAAGGAGTTATTTGATGGCTCTCCATTCAGCTTTCAAGAGTGTTCGGTGCACACCAACTTTCTACACCGGACATGTCCGTGTAGCTCCAACGACTAGTTTTAGAAACTAGTCATTATTGTACTAGTATTTGGTGCCATGATCGGTGCATCACCGAAGATGCCCACTCAAAGTACACAGTTTATATACCTGAAAGGGAAATAGGCTTTAAACCTTTTCCTAAATGATTTTGGTGATTGAATGTCCAACACAAACAATTGGACTAATTAGTTTGCTCTAGATTATATGTTCTACAGGTGCCAAAGATTCAACATAAAACCAATAAAAAGAACAAGACAAGAGTCAAAATAAAGGAGCAAAGGGGCAACCGAGGGCACCCCTGGTCTGGCGCACCGGACTGTCCGGTGTGCCACCGGACAGTAAACAGTACCTGTCCGGTGCACCAGGGAACGCTGACTCCAACTCTTCATTCTCGGGAATTCTCGGAAGCCGGCGCGCTATAATTCACCGGACTGTCCGGTGTACACCGGACAGTGTCCGGTGCTCCAACGGAACGCGGCCTCAGGAACTCGGCAGCCTCGGGATTTCACGAAGGCTGCTCCGCTAAAATTCACCGGACTGTCCGGTGTGCACCGGACTGTCCGGTGTGCTAGCGGAGCAACGGTCATCTTCGCGCCAACGGTCGACTCTGACGGTATACAGTGCAGAACAGTACACGCGGCAGAAGTCAGAGCAGAGGATCAGAGAGGCACCGGACTGTCCGGTGTGCACCGGACTGTCCGGTGCCACATGAGGACAAAAGCCTCCAACGGTCGACCAGCTCCAACCCCAACGGATAGGATGACGTGGCTGGGGCACCGGACATGTCCGGTGTGCACCGGACTGTCCGGTGCGCCCATCGCCAGCAGACTTCATCAACGGCTAGTTTTTGGATGGTGGCTATAAATACCACCCCAACCGGCCACTTCAAGGTGGGGGAGTCCAAGCAACATTCCAAGTCATCTAGTTGACATACTCAAGCCCTCCCAACCACCTATATTCATTGATCCATCCTATACACAAGATTTAGTCCACTACAACCAACACAAGTGCCACAAAAGAGAGAGCAAGCAATTGAGAGCTACTCAATTGAGTTTAGCCCTAGCGCCTTGTGAGATTCATTGAGAGATAGTGTGTGCTACATCTTTGTGTTCACTTGCGCGTGGAGTTTTTGACTCCCATTCGAACTTCCTCCAAAGTGTTGGAGGCTTGTAAAAGCTAGCAAGAGACACCAAAGATTGTGGTGGTCCTTGTGGGATCGAGAGTGATCCTTGAGAAGAAGAAGAGCTCGCCGATCCTTGTGTGATCGGGAGAGAGGGAAAGGGTTGAAAAAGACCTGTCCTTAAGTGGACTCCTCAACGGGGACTAGGCCTTCGAGGGCCGAACCTCGGTAAAACAAATCACCCGTGTTCATTGTGCTTTTGCTTGTGATTTGTTTGCTTTCCCTTACTCTAAGTTCTCTTGCACTATTCTTTGCTCATATCATTTGGTGTTGCTTCAAGTTAAAATATCATTTAAGTGAAGCAACACTCCGCAAGAAAAGAACTTGAGTTAGTGCCCTTTTTCATCTAAGCTTTCTTGCTTTGTTATCATAGAATTATTAGTTGTATTGATTTATCACTTCCGCATTATTTGAAAGCTATACTCTTTACTAGCAAGAACTTAGTTTTTATACTTCAATAATTGTTCATCTTGTTCTAACCACTAATCAAAGGATCTAGTTGGGGGATAAAGTTTTAATTTTCAGGTTTCGCCTATCCACCCCCCCTCTAGGCGACTTTCAATTGGTATCAGAGCTAGGCACTTCATCTTGAGTCTAACAACTCGAAGTGATGGCTCGTAGAAGATCCCAAAAGAACAAGAAGACTCCTCCAACGAACGCAACTCAAAAGGAGGTAACTCTTGAGATATTATGTGATGATTGTTCTAATTACGATTCATGGTCTACTAGTGTGATAAATGCCTTTAGAACCATACATCCTCAATTAGAACAAATTATTGACAAGAGTATTTTTCCCTCTAGTTTTAATGGAAAAATTAATTCCGAGGAGGATCAAAGATGTTATCGCTTAAACTACCTAGCTTTTGACATCTTAAACAATTCTCTTAGCAAAGAAGATTATCGTGCCTTCATATCAAACTATGACGAATCCATTCCCGATGCGCATGATATTTGGACTAGAATTAAAATCAAGTTTGATGAGTCCAAACATAATAGTTCATTTGATGCCTCTACTTCCTTTAGTTTTTGTGATACTAACCCTTGCAAGGAAGAAGGAGAAAATGAACGATGGAGACCAAACGATGAATCCACCTCTCCAAAAGGTTTGTCTTCCCATTTCGATTCCCACATGTGTTGTGTGGCTAATGAAAATGATAGCGGAAGCACAAATGAGGATGAGGAGGAAGAAAGAAGCTTTGTGCATCTCTACGCTCGCCTAAGCCAAGAAGATAAGGCGGTCATGCTCAAACTTCTAGAAAGAGCGAGAGAGCAAAGCGAAGCTCGTCAAAGGCTAGAAGATATTCTCTTCATAAAGATGCAACACTTTGACGAGATGACTAAAGAACATGAGGAGCTAAAGTGCTCTCATGTTGATTTGGTCCAAAGGTATGAAACTATTTCAATTGAGCAAGATAACGCTTCACATTGTATCGCTCAATTAGTAAATAGGAATACCTTGCTTAAGGACCAAGTGGAAAAGCTAAAAATTGAAAATCTAGCTTTTCAAGAAAAATATGATATGCTCCTATGCTCTCATGAAAATCTTAGAGATGATCATATCATATTAAACATTGCTCATGAGGTTGTGATAGAAAATTTAAAATCCCAACAACCTCACTCATGCACATGTATTCAAATTGATACTATATTACCATGTGCTAATGCTTGTTGTGTGTCAACAAGCAAATCTTCCTTTGAGCTAGAATTTGCAGGAACAAATGATGATTCATATCAAAAGCTCAAAGAAGAAAATGAGAGGCTAAGGAAGAGCTTGACACAACTAAAAGGGAAATGCATTGCCCAATCTTCTCAAGATAACCGTGATCACATGGTGAAGAAGCTTGAGACGGGAAAAACCGCGGCATGCACTACATCCCTTGAAGAAAATGTCAAGAATTTGAGGATTGCCATGAGGAGGAAACAAAAGATGAAATTCAACACCTCCTCCAAAAGCCTCAACCACGCCTCCACAAAAGGTAACATCCAAGGTAATGATCAAGCCACACTTCACATTAAGAGGTGTAGTGAATGCTTTGAAGTGGGGCACTTGATTAGGTCATGTCCCTATATTAATGGCTTGATTATTAACAAGGATGATAGACTTTGTTTTAAATGCTCCAAGAAGGGACACTTACTTAGATCTTGTCCCCATTTAAAACAAAGAGGCATAGGGTTAGAAAAGAAAATTTTTACTAACCATGTAGCAAGCAACAAACAAGGAAAGAAGAAATCTTCAAAACTTGGAAAACGCCTATGCTACACATGCCGAAAGAAGGGACATCAATGCAAAGATTGTCCCATTGGTAAAAATCCCACTCCTAACTTGTCATTTGATTCATATATAACTAGGCAACCCAAGGTTGCAACTTGTGCTAGAAAGGTAACAAGTTTACCAAGCGCTAGCACAAAGGACACTTGGGTTCCTAGATCTTTGTTTACTAACCTTAACGGACCCATCAAGCGATGGGTACCAAAATGTGCTTGACAAGATTTGTAGGAGAAGGAGATGGTATGAACCTTTGGGGTGCTTGAGGGAGTTAATTCAATTCTTATCAACTCAAGCTATCAATCTTCAAATAATCTACATATTCAAGATTGACCCAAGGTTATTTCAACATGTTATTCAAAACCCATATCATCTCGGGGAAGATATTGATGTTGTAGGAATTAAAGAATTATCATGTGCGGAATATCAAAGCCTACAACATGGAGGAAAGTCAAGGGATGGTAACATTTATATTCTTAAGTGCAATTATCTTAATTTGTCATGTGTCTTGTGTAGTCACATAGAAATAGAAAGCACTTAAGGATGTTTTAAAATTATGTCATCATTCTTTGAAGAAATTCCTCTCATATGGTAGATTGCGTATTTATCAAATTCTATATTATGACAATCTACATGTTTTTAAAATTGTTGCAAGTTCACATGGCATGTCCTTGCATTAACTATTCTATTATTGCCATGTTCTAGATATAGAGAGATATTTCATGTTCTTAAAAGAATAAGGTGTCATGTAAGGAATTCAAATACTTAGGACACTTATAAAAGGAAAATTCTCTCTATAGCTAGAAAAGTGAGACTATTGTTTTTATCTAAATAATTTAAGTAGTCTCACTTGTACAGATAATTTTCTCTATGGAAATGCGTAATCCACCATGGCAAGGAAAATCAATCCAATAATGTATGTTTTATTGCTTAAATTGGATATGATTCTTCTACAATTATCGCTCTCCATGTTATGAATTAGATTTATTCCCTTAAGTCTCAAGAATTTAACCATGCTTGTTTTATGAGTTAAAACTAGGCATACTTCATGGAATAATCTAGTTCATATTATAAAGTTTCCATGCCAATAGTAATTCACTTTTCATTCTTTGTCAAAATGATTACTAAATGGAAACTAGTGCTTGTGTTACTAACGTATCTCTTGAGCTTACTTATAAATATGCATAGAAGGGAAAGTACACAAGCCTCATGGGTTGACCTTCACCCAAAAGAAGAAAGGTAAAAGCAAAGGTATGGGAACTCATCTTCTTGGATAAATTTAGTTCCCATCTCAATGGGTATTTAATCTAAATTATCATATTCTACCCTTGTGAGGAATAGATTCGCTATTGGACCAAAATTAACTAAGTGTGCATTCAAATATCATTTTCTTATTGCTCATGTCCATTAGAATCTATTTAATGCCTTTGCAATATTTATGTATATGTTATCATATTGATTTGCTTCCAAGTGATGATTAACTAACTTTAATATGATAAAGTAAAATCTCCGATGATTATTAAAATGCTTAAAAGGTGCTCACTCATTTTTCTCAAATGAAATGCACTAATGTTAAGGATTTTACTTCATGTCTGTGTGACTTATGGATGATGAATTTTGTATGCTAATTATCTAAAGTAATCATCCTTCACCATATACTCCCTTGCGCTATTAACATGTCTCTTGAGTATTTTCATTAAGTTTGGAAGGAAAAAGAGACAAATACAAAGGGAGGACACTCAAATGAAAAAGGAAAAACATCAAGGATAACAACACCTACTTGGACAATAAGGTCTTCGCAATAATCAATGGTGTGGTTGTAAGCATTCTAAATTCTTTTTCATTATGAGATTACAAGGCTTAAGTTGTCTATTGCTAAATTTATGAGCCTTGATCAAAATGTATAATGCTTCTCCCTTTATGTTCTTTAAAGTAAATGCATCGAAATCATTTCTTTAAAATTACTTGATGCATATCTTTAGGGGGAGTCCATTATTATATTTTGAGACTATTGCTTTATCTTAGTAATTTCATATAGTCTCTTGCTTGAGAATAATGTTTCTCATTTAGTATGCTACTACACATCAATCCAACTTGTTAAAATAATGTCGCTTTTATCAAGGATTGTTGCTTTCATTTCTAAAGTAGCATGCTTATTGGATTCTCCTATTTTTAAGCTTGATTGAAAGTTTAATGTCCTTGTTGCTCTCTTGATCGCATATTGGTTGATCATTAAACAACTTCGAGTATCACTTATGTTTCTTAGTGCCTCATGTAATTTCAATTTGATCTCAATTGGTAATTTTAATTGACATCTATCTTGATAAGCACTAAGGAAAAAGGAGAATTCATGATTCATTTATGCAACTTGTGATCCATTTGATATATGCTAACAATAACTTGAAAAAGATCACTAGTTGTAGAACTCTCTCTTGTGCAAAGTATTTCCATATATTGTCATTGAGTATAGGTCTTAAGCAACTAAGACTAAGGACAAAGCACAATGAAGAGAGCGTCTCTATGAGAAGGTACAAAAGGGTAAAACCACTTCCTTTCATTTAAACTTGTACCTAAATCTTCCTCTTATATACACTCTTTGCATATATTGTATAAAAGGAAGAGAAAGCATGTCCTTTGCATTTATCCCTGCTTCATACCTAGTTTAACCTCTTAAAATTTCACTCATGCATTATTGCATCTTTGCTAAAACTAGATGAAGTGATTCTATTGTCAAAGAGCTTAAAGCTTAACCTTGTAACGAGGATAAGCTACCTTTGTTCCAAAGGTGGATGGTCCTTAAGTCTTTTTGAAATCCTTAAAGGAAAATGCTTAAAATGTTTGCAACATGCTTTCATAAGTGCATAAACTGTCTTGAGCATCACTCATATACTATGACACAATGCACTTCACTCTCTCTATGATATAGACTTGTTCTCATTAACCTAATTATGTGCACTTGGCATTTAAGGCCAAAATATGTATTCCTCTCAAGGCACATATTTAGGGGGAGGAATCTATATTATATAGAACTATGATCATGCTTAATTGACATATCTCTTGATCATATCTCTTTCATTTTGGTACAAATGCATATATCTTATTATTCCCGTACCATGACTACGACTAATATGTTTCCAAGTATATTCTATGCTAAGTCGTAGATTGAAAAGGAAATGGAGTCTTCGGCGAAAACAAAGGTTTCCACTCCGTATATCATACTTCGCCATCACTCCAAGGAACTCTCTATTCTTCGAGGGAGAAATGAGCATCAAAGAAAAGAACTTCGTCTCTGGAAGAGAGTAAGAGCCCAAAGCTAAAGGACCGGACTTCGCCTTTGGTATAATCTTAACTCATTTATTTATGCCCAAAGGGGAAGATAGCACTTCGAGGGCTCTAATGATTCCGTTTTTTTGGTGATTCATGCCAAAAAGGGGGAGAAATGAGCCCAAAGCAAAAGGACCGCACCACCACCAAATTCAAAAACTTAGTGCTTTCCAAAAGTATTTATCATTTGGTATCCTATTGTGTTCAAAAAGGGGGAGAAAGGAGTATTTCAAAAATGGTATATCAAAACCCTCTTGAACAACTAAGAGGTGGATCGCTTTTAGGGGGAGTTTTGTTAAGTCAAAAGAAAAGCATTTGAAACAGGGGGAGAAAATTTAAAATCTTGAAAATGCTTTACAAACTCTTGTTCATTTACCTTTGACTATTTGCAAAAGATCTTTGAAATGGATTTACAAAAAGAATTTGCAAAAACAAAACATGTGGTGCAAGCGTGGTCCAAAATACTAAATAAAATAAAGAAAGAAAGCATCCGTGCATATTTTATGAATATTGGCTTAATTCCAAGTAATCTTTGCACCTATTCTATGCAAACTAGTTCAATTATTCTCTTATATATTTGCTTTGGTTTGTGTTGGCATCAATCACCAAAAAGGGGGAGATTGAAAGGGAAATAGGCTTTAAACCTTTTCCTAAATGATTTTGGTGATTGAATGTCCAACACAAACAATTGGACTAATTAGTTTGCTCTAGATTATATGTTCTACAGGTGCCAAAGATTCAACATAAAACCAATAAAAAGAACAAGACAAGAGTCAAAATAAAGGAGCAAAGGGGCAACCGAGGGCACCCCTGGTCTGGCGCACCGGACTGTCCGGTGTGCCACCGGACAGTAAACAGTACCTGTCCGGTGCACCAGGGAACGCTGACTCCAACTCTTCATTCTCGGGAATTCTCGGAAGCCGGCGCGCTATAATTCACCGGACTGTCCGGTGTACACCGGACAGTGTCCGGTGCTCCAACGGAACGCGGCCTCAGGAACTCGACAGCCTCGGGATTTCACGAAGGCTGCTCCGCTAAAATTCACCGGACTGTCCGGTGTGCACCGGACTGTCCGGTGTGCTAGCGGAGCAACGGTCATCTTCGCGCCAACGGTCGACTCTGACGGTATACAGTGCAGAACAGTACACGCGGCAGAAGTCAGAGCAGAGGATCAGAGAGGCACCGGACTGTCCGGTGTGCACCGGACTGTCCGGTGCCACATGAGGACAAAAGCCTCCAACGGTCGACCAGCTCCAACCCCAACGGATAGGATGACGTGGCTGGGGCACCGGACATGTCCGGTGTGCACCGGACTGTCCGGTGCGCCCATCGCCAGCAGACTTCATCAACGGCTAGTTTTTGGATGGTGGCTATAAATACCACCCCAACCGGCCACTTCAAGGTGGGGGAGTCCAAGCAACATTCCAAGTCATCTAGTTGACATACTCAAGCCCTCCCAACCACCTATATTCATTGATCCATCCTATACACAAGATTTAGTCCACTACAACCAACACAAGTGCCACAAAAGAGAGAGCAAGCAATTGAGAGCTACTCAATTGAGTTTAGCCCTAGCGCCTTGTGAGATTCATTGAGAGATAGTGTGTGCTACATCTTTGTGTTCACTTGCGCGTGGAGTTTTTGACTCCCATTCGAACTTCCTCCAAAGTGTTGGAGGCTTGTAAAAGCTAGCAAGAGACACCAAAGATTGTGGTGGTCCTTGTGGGATCGAGAGTGATCCTTGAGAAGAAGAAGAGCTCGCCGATCCTTGTGTGATCGGGAGAGAGGGAAAGGGTTGAAAAAGACCTGTCCTTAAGTGGACTCCTCAACGGGGACTAGGCCTTCGAGGGCCGAACCTCGGTAAAACAAATCACCCGTGTTCATTGTGCTTTTGCTTGTGATTTGTTTGCTTTCCCTTACTCTAAGTTCTCTTGCACTATTCTTTGCTCATATCATTTGGTGTTGCTTCAAGTTAAAATATCATTTAAGTGAAGCAACACTCCGCAAGAAAAGAACTTGAGTTAGTGCCCTTTTTCATCTAAGCTTTCTTGCTTTGTTATCATAGAATTATTAGTTGTATTGATTTATCACTTCCGCATTATTTGAAAGCTATACTCTTTACTAGCAAGAACTTAGTTTTTATACTTCAATAATTGTTCATCTTGTTCTAACCACTAATCAAAGGATCTAGTTGGGGGATAAAGTTTTAATTTTCAGGTTTCGCCTATCCACCCCCCCTCTAGGCGACTTTCAATACCTCCTTGAGTGCTTTGTCTGGTGCCATACTGAACACATCCGGTGAGTACTCAATCTCTTACACTCAGTTTGCAACCTCTCTAGGTGCCTTGTCTGGTGCTATAGTGTACACGTTCGTCGAGTGTATGGTTCAAACACTCATTTGTATAACTTTTTGGGTGCCTGTCTGGTGTACCATATCCAGTGCACATCACACATGCTAGTGATAAACCAAATCTAAACATGGTTGCCCTCTATTTGATGGCACATAAGCTTCTAGTGTACCACTAACTCACTTGTTTCAAATGCCTTTTGATATTTAATTACTTATTACCTTGATGTAAACATGAGTTTTTTAGTTCTCTCTTTAGGTGGGCTTGACATACTATCAAGTTTAACTTAGTCTCTGTCAAATTGCTGACAAATGCACTTGGAATTAGATTAAATTAGACAATTTTGCTATACGTAGGCTTGGGGATAACAAGATAGGCTAAGCATTCCCGATCGCATAAAAATGATTGTCTGATGGTCATATATTGAATGTCAGTAAGGTCAGCAAAATAGAAATTGTTTGTTCAAGATCTTGCGGCTTCATTACAATATGTGTTATATGTTGTAGTTATTGTAACATGACTACAACATCTTGTGTAATTATTTTAGAAAGATGATTTTAAATAGCAAGAGGATTTCTCCCCTATAGATTCCCTCTATTTCTATGATCACCAAACTAGCTCTTAGGGTCAATGTCCCTCCTTTATTGCACACTCAGGTACTAATGGGAGAAAGGAGGTTGGTCAAAGGACAATATGGTCTTTTTCATATGCTTTAATGTTGCCGATCATTTTTAATCTCTGAAATAAAACATGGTAGAGACTAAAATTTAGTCACAGTTTCTTAAGATCAAGAAACCAAACATGTCTTAGGTGGATGTGCAATACTAATACACGAGCAATCTAGGCCGTCCGATGGAGATGGAAGGAAGATCTGCGTCGATCACGGCGGTGGATGTGTGCCACTGCCACGTGCACTTGTCCTCTCATCGGGGCCGTCCATTTGCCCGGGCCCCGCTGACGTCATAGAGACCCCCACATGCAGCTATCCTGGAAGCGCCACTGCGCCAGCATGGGGAGGGCCCACACTAGCAGCGTCGCGTCTCTTTCTCTTCTAACGTTCAAATATTCAAACGAGGAGCGGATGGACAGAGGGGACGGAGGCTGGATGAGGCACTAGACCACTAGTGCACTACGGAAACGCGAGAGAAGAGGCAGACGGCGGCGGCGGCCATGGATTTCCACTCCCTCTCCCGGCGAGAACTTCAGGCGCTCTGCAAGAGCAACGGCATCCGTGCCAACATGTCCAACGCGGCCATGGCGGAAGCGCTTAGGTGCCTCCCCGCGGTGAGCCTATCCTCGATCGATCCCCTTCCTTTCCTCCTGAGGGTGAATTGAATCTCTGCATTTGGGCCGGGGGTGGCAACTGGGGAGGTTGATTTGATGTTGTTTGCTGTGTTGATTAGGTGGACAGGATCGACGAGATCGGGAGCACGGCGCCACCGCCGGTATCGGCGATGAAGGAACAGACGCCGGATGCGGAAGAGGCGGTCGGAGGGGAGCAGGAGCACGGGTGCCCGCTCCCTCGCGGCGGCCGTGCACGGGGGAAGAGAAGGAAGGCCGGGGCACGGAAGAGTAAGACGGAGGGGGATGAGGAGGAGGTGATGGTGCCGGGCCCACAGACCTTGCCGGGACCCAAGATGACGGTGGCACGGGAGGCTGCTGCGGCACCTGTGGATGATGCGGAAGAGGCGGCCGTAGGAATTAGGACGAGAAGGTCAGCGAGATCCAAGGTGAAGGTCGCGCTGGATCAGAAAGAGGAGGACGTACAAGCGGCGGCAGCCCGGAAGGAGCAGAAAGGTAACAACAAGTTCACGCTTCACCTGTGTAATAGCTTGCATTGATTGGTTGATTTCCTGTAATTTGCCTGTAAGAGTCCTGCATTCAACATTATTTGAAAGTTTAATTTGTCTAATGTTGGCCACCAGTCCCTTACGCTAATTTCTGAACATGCAACTGATTATTCCGATGCGGCCATTGGGTTTGCGGTAGTTTCAGATAAGAGCTGCGAGGATTCAGAAGAGCATGCAATAGTAGTAGGTGTGGTGGAGGAAGAAGAGGTCAGAAAGCCACAGGAAGGTCAAAACGTGACGAGGAGAGCCGCGCCATATAAGACACATGAGGATTTGCAGCCGGATCAGAGGACGGCGGAAGAGTTGTCCATGGCAAAGAAAAGGACGAGAAGGTCCACAAGATCCAAGGTAGCAGCGGCAGCACAGAAGGGGCAGAAAGGTGAGGTCCACAAGTTCTCACCTCCCCTGTTTAACTCGGATTGTTAGTTCTGATTTTGATGCTGAATTATTAGTATAATTTGAAATTGTAGACTTGATATTGTTCGTGAACTATATCTGCTAATTTCTGAATGTGCAGCTGATTCTTCTGACACAACCGTTGGACCTGAAATTGATCCTAAATATGATGAAGTTGTTCCCAAGGTGGAGGAGGCCACAAAACCACAGGAAGGCAAGAATGTCACTAAGAGGGCTACAGCTTATATTTACAAGGCACACGAGGAGGTGCAGACAGGCCAGGTGACAGCGGCACCCGAAGCTACGGCAGAAGAAGTGGCCACGACAAAGAGAAGGAGGAGGAGGTCAACAAGATCCAAGGTGGGGGCGGCAGCACGGAAGGCTCAGAAAGGTGAGTTCGAATTTTCGCTTCTCCTGTTTAACTCGTGTATCCTTTTTTATTCCTTTGGTTGCTGCTATTCGAATTGTATATATCGTGCAGTCACTGATGGTGATAGTTTCAGAATGTGCGGCTGATACTTCTGATGCAGTCAACGGGTCTACAGTAAGTGATGATCCTAAGGAAGAGCAAGTGGTTGAGGTGATAGAGGAAGGGACAACAAAGCACAATGAAGGTGAGATGCCTCACTGGTCAGGCGGTGATAGTTTGCACTTTGTCTCTGTCTCTCTCTCTCTATCTCCCAACTTTCTGATTTCCTGAACTATGTGCTTTAGTGAACCTTTCTGTCAACTAATTGCACATCTTTAACTTTAATGCATCTTTGCCATAAACCACAGAAGAACGAGAGCAAATTAACAACGTTCGGCAGTTTGCTTCCTTGCCAAAACTGGAGGACTCACCAATCCTTGGCATCGTGTCCAAGCCCAATACAGCAGATGCTTCAGACAAGGCACCGGTTGCACATCAGGAGGCTAGCAAGGAAGATCGTTTCACTTTCACTGGTGAGGCTGATGTGTCCAATCTTCTTGTCAACACACTTGACAGATTTGCAAAGCCTGTGTATGAGTCCAGAGTCAAAGAGGAGAAGAAATGCAGTGAGTGTTGGTGGATGCTTCTATAATTTACAAGAGGTGTAGGACCAGGTCCAGTCAGAACTGCCAAAAGTATCAAATTACATGAGATCATGTAATGTGTGGGTCAAAAACTCTAGAATCAGGATTGGAGAGATGGTTTAAGACACGAATCTAAGCAAAGAAAAGGAAAAGGAAAGAATCCTGAGAGTGTAAACAGATGGTTTATACTGGAGCATGAGGCAGACATGTAAGGCCACTGTGGACACCACCTCCGGCATGGTTTACATGATATTAATTGACACCACCTCCGGCATGGTCTTCGCCATGAGGTCTGACATTGTTTTGAATGAAGTGGACAGTTTGTCTAGCTAATTAAAAGTAAAATTTTCTTGAAGTTGTCCAGGATGCCCATACGCTGGCATGATTGAGTTTTCCATAATGATATTTCTTTGCCACTGTTGACGCCTTTTGGAGCGCCAAATACTCAAGCCGGCGGCGGTGCTCTCTGGTCAGGCGCGGACGGTCCGCGGCCTGGGGCCGGACGGTTCGCGACCTGGCGCGAGGCGGCGGTGCTCTCTGGTCAAGCGCGGACGGTCCGCGGCAAGGGGCCGGACGGTCCGCGACCTGGTGCAGGAGCTCGGGTTCTCTGCCTGACGAGCGGACGGTCCGCGCTCTAGGGCCGAACGGTCCGCGCGTACGCAGGGGCGGTGGAGGATCGCCGGCGGCGCCTGGATCTCGCTCCCGGGAGGGACCCCGTCGGGGAGGAGAGATCCTAGGTGGTGTCCAGGCTCGGGTAGACCGACCTAGACTCCTCTAATCGACGTAGAGTCGAGGAGAGGCGGAGAATTTGGGGATTGAGAGGCTAAACCTAAACTAGACTAGAACTACTCCTAGGATAAAATGCGAATAAAAGTTGTATTGATTCGATTGTTGATGATTACAAATCGGTCGTAGACCTCTCTATTTATAGAGGAGGGGGGCTGGACCCTTTACACAACTGATTCCGAGCTAATCCCGCGAATATAGCTAACAACCGTAGCACAAAACTCGGAACCCTAATCTGTTCTGCGCACGCGCGGACAGTCCGGCCCACAGGCGCGGACCGTCCGGACCGCGGACCGTCCGGCCTCAGGGCCGGACAGTCCGCCGGCTCATTTCTGGTTCGAACATATGCCCCCCTGCCTTTTGGTGGAGCTGGGCGAACCAAAAGCAATCTAACTCGATGTGATCACATCGGTTTTCTTAGGCATCTTGCCACATACTAGGATGATACTGTTTGAGGAAACTCCCATTCAAAGCCTTAGGTAAATCCTTGCCTTGTAATGTTTGTAGTAAATAAGTGTTACCAGACATCACCTGTTTCACTTTATAAGGACCCTCCCAGCTTGGCGACCATTTCCCGAACTTTCGGTCTTTATTCCTTAGAGGTAGAATGGTCTTCCACACCAAGTCTCCTACTTGGAATGATTTTGCTTTGACCTTCTTGTTGTAGGCCCTGGCTACCATGATCTTGTCCTTTTCTATTGCTCCCAAAGCTATCATTCTTTTGTCGGTCACCTCATCAATATTATCCATCATTGAATTATAATAATCAGTAGCAGTTAGATCATTTTGTCTGGCAAACCTGACAGCATTCAAACTTATTTCCACAGGTAACACTGCTTCCTGCCCATAGACAAGCTCAAAAGGAGATACTTTAGTAGCACTATGTTTAGATACTCTATGAGCCCATAAAGCTCCAGACAAAATCTTATGCCAATGTTTAGGATTGTCAGATACCTTCTTCTTTATTAAATTAATCAACGTCCTATTACTAGACTCGGCCTGTCCATTGGCCTGAGCATAATATAGAGACGAATTAAGCAGCTTAATTCTGTATAATTCAGCAAATTCACGTACCTCCTTTGACATAAAAGAAGTACCTTGATCTGTAGTCAAGGTCTGGGGAATGCCGAATCTATGAATAATATGCTCAGTTATGAACTCAATTACCTCCTTGTGCGTCATGTTCTTTAGAGCAACGGCTTCAATCCATTTGGTGAAATAGTCAGTGGCAACTAACACAAACCGATGCCCCTTTGATGATGAAGGATGAATTTCTCCAATAAAGTCTAATCCCCATCCTCTGAATGGCCAAGGCTTGATGATAGGATGTAATTCGGCTGCAGGGACCAACTGTAGGTCACCGAATTTTTGACACACTTGGCACCCCTTGTAGTATTTGAAACAATCAGCTGTCATACTAGGCCAATAAAAACCAGACCTTCGCAACAACCACTTCATCTTTGGAGCTGATTGATGGGTACCACAAATTCCTTCATGTACTTCGGCCATGGCTAATATAGCATCATCTGGGCCCAAGCACTTAAGGAGGACATCATTAACCGTTCGGCGGTAAAGTTCATCACTCATCAAAACATACTTGAAAGCTGTTCGCCGAATGTTCTTATCTGTCCTGATATTGGGATTTTGCAAATAATTAAGTATAGGTGTCCTCCAATCACTTGCCTCGGCTTCATTGTCAGCCGAATCGATTAAGAGAACATTTCTGGTAACCTCGGACGGTCCGGCGTCATCACGCGGACGGTCCGCGACCTGTGAATTTGGCTCTGCACTGATTATCAGATTTTCAGTTTTGTGAAATTTCCCTCTCTTTATCCGATAACCTGATGCATCTTGTGCCAAATTGTTAGCTCTATGATTCTCAACTCTAGAGATATGCCGAATACTGAATTCGTCAAAAGAATGGATTATGCTCCAACATTTCTCAAGATAACTATTTAGAGTACCATCAAGACATTGATATTCTTCTAACACTTGTTGGACAACCAGCTGAGAATCACCAAATACCTTCACATGTTTTACTTCCATACCATTTAAAAGTTCTAAACCGAATAGGAGGGCCTCATATTCAGCTTGATTATTAGTGCAATAAGTTTTCAATCGGCTAGAGAAGTCAAAGGAGACATTACTTGGTGAAACAAGCACAATGCCAATTCCTTGCCCTTCATTGCAAACCGATCCATCAAAATATAAAGTCCAAGGAGTAATAGTGAGGTATGATATGTCTAGTTCATGAATATCATTAACCCGATGTTCTACAATAAAATCCGCTACAACTTGGCCTTTCATAGATTTCAATGGTTCATAAGCCAAGTCATATTCTATGAGTGCATAAGCCGACTTACCAATTCTACCACTCATAATTGGGTTATGCAACATGTACTTGATTACATCGGCTTGACCAGAAACAGTGCAATGACTAGACAGTAAATAACATCTACATTTGGTGCATGCATAAAACAAGCATAAGCATAACTTTTCAATAAAAGTGTACCTTGTTTCAGCATCCACCAACCTTCGGCTTAGATATGTCACCACATGCTCCTTCCCCTCAGTTTCTTGTGTCAGAACAGCCCCAATAACCTTGTCTTCAGCTGCAATGTATAATCTGAATGGTGCTCCTACTTGTGGTGCTTTTAACACGGGAGCCGAAGACAAGTATTTTTTAATGAGATCAAATGCTTCCTACTGCTCTGCCCCCCAAGTGAATTTAGCATCATTCTTAAGCCGAAGGATAGGGGTGAAGGCATCAATCTTCCCGGCTAAGTTAGAAATAAACCTTCGTAAATAATTCACCTTGCCGAGAAACCTCTGCACTTCGACCTTACACGTCGGAGGCCCCACATTCCGAATAGACTTGATTCGGTCAGGGTCTATTTCTATACCATGTTCATGGATGACAAATCCTAAAAACTTACCAGCTGACACTCCAAAAGCACATTTACGTGGGTTCATTTTTAAACCATACCGACGCATTTTATCAAAGGCTTTGCGCAAATCAGCTATATGAGAACTAAACTCAGCCGATTTGACTACAATATCATCAATGTAGACTTCCACAGTGTTTCCTAACAACTCATGGAAGATCAGATTCATAGCCCTCTGATAAGTAGCACCAGCATTTTTAAGACCGAATGTCATGACAACCCATTCAAATAAACCAATGAAGCCTGGACATATAAAGGCTGTTTTAGACGCATCTTCTTCGGCCATGAAAATCTGATTATATCCGGCATTACCATCAAGGAAGCTAATAATTCTATTCCCTGATGCATTATTGATTAATGTGTCGGCTATGGGCATGGGATATTCATCTTTAGGAGTTGCTTTATTTAAATTACGAAAATCAATGCATACTCTAAGCTTACCTGACTCCTTATTCTCCACCGGCACAATATTGGAGACCCACTCTGCGTATCTGCAAGGTCTAATAAAATTAGCTTCTAGCAGCCGGTGGATTTCGTCCTTGATTCATGGGAGAAGATCTGGACGAAATGTTCTAGCTTTCTGCTTGAAAGGTCTGAAACCAGGCTTAATAGGCAGCCGATGTTCGATAATTTCTCGGCTTAGTCCAGGCATTTCAGTGTAATTCCAAGCAAAACAATCTGAATATTCCTTCAATAGACCGATCATCTCATTTCTAGAATCGGTCTCCAGGGTCTTGTTTACAAAAGTCGGCCTTGGAGTTTTACCATCTCCTATGTCAATCTCCTCCCAAGGATCGGCCGATGTAAACCCCTGTCCTAGTTTATCAAGATCTCTGAATTCCTCTATCATGTCCCCCACAGAGGAATCAGATGATCTTTGTGTGATGGCGGACTTTCCGGTCTCGGGGACCGGATCATCCGTAATACTGTCTTCTCGCTGTGGTAGATGTTCGGTTTTAAAGTCCGAACTCTTTTGTGAGAGACCAGACCATCCGGCCTTGGCGGCCGAACTGTCCGTGACCAAAGACTCATGAACTTTGTGTGTATTCATCATTTAACTTTATTTAGGATTTAGCCAATTCTCCATCGGCTCTAGCATTACAGGAATGAAACCTTTCTTATCTATACTTATGAATTGATAATCAGAAAAGTCTACTCCTGTGAGACATGTAGCAGTCTCATAAGTCCAGAGTACAGGGGCATCGGCCACAGCGATGCAGGCCGATACATCAGCATGTACTTGTTCTATGTCATCGCCTACCCATTGTATCAACATTTGATGTAATGTAGAAGGTATACATTGATTGACGTGAATCCAATCTCTGCCTAGGATTAAACTGTAATTTCCTTCTACATCAGCGACGAAGAATGCAGCAGCAAGGGTCTTAGTCCCGATGGTTAATTCAACGGACGTGACTCCCCTGGCTTTGATCGAACTATCAGTTCCAACACCGCTAAGGGTCATGTTGGTCTTGACAAGTTCGTCATCTTGTTTACCTAATTTTCTGTATAATGAATAAGACATTAGATTTACAGCCGCCCCTCCATCTACCAACATCTTAGCAATCGGTATCCCATCATTGTGGCCGCGCACGAAGAGCGGCTTTAAATGATTTACCGATTCTTTTGGTTTAGTAAAGGCGGCTTCTTTAGGACCAAAATCAAACTGGGCAACAACAGGTTCATCGTCGCCGATAATAGTACAATCGGCAGAAAATATAATAATATTTACATCCATACCTGGGTGTTCTGGAGAAGCCTCGTAGTCGACCAGGTCTTCTCCCAGCAGGTCGTCCTCTTCCATTGAGGTTGTCGTGTCGTTGGTGGCTTCCTGGTGAACGGCGGACGGTCCGCGTGCGGTGGCCGGACGGTCCGCACCTGGTGCAGGTTGTCCAGAGACTTCCTGGTGAACGGCGGACGGTCCGCGCGTAGGGGCCGGACGGTCCGCGCCTGGTGCAGATTGACTTTCTATTTCTGTGTCCGTTTGTTTTTTCTCAACGGCCTTCGGTCTCCATTTCTTTTGCGGTGGCGGGTATAGTGGATGTGTGTCATTAAATGTCTTTTCCGCCTCCTTCTTCTGGCTCTCCTTTGCCCTTAGGCGCTGTAATTTTCTCTTTTGGGATCGTGTCAATCCCGCTGGGCACCATCGAGGCATGGAGTATTTTGGATCGGCTGTTTTGATGGTAGCCGTATCCTTTTCGGTTGTGTTGGCCGATTCGCCGAAAATCATCGGCCTTTTATTGTCTCCCTGTATGACAACATCTGCGGTGCCTATTTTGATGATGTCCTTTTTTGTTGTTTTTTGAGTTGCTGCAGGCATATGCCCCCCTGCCAGATTGGTCGGCCTGGAAGGCCGAGTAGTCCGGCAATCCTGTTGGGTTTGTGCCTGGTGACCGGATTGAGCAGTGCTCAATCGGTCTTGAACTGGTGGCGTCAACCTGTCAAAAACAGATGTTTGGGGTGCCCCCCAGGCGGGGTACTGTGGCATCCCAAATGGATATGGTGGCATGCCCCACATTTGATTTGGGACATATGGTGGAGGTAAGTATGTGTATGGATATGGCATAGATGGATAAGAGGGTGGAGGTGTCCATGTCGGCATGTTAGGTCTCAATTGTACAATAGGACCTTTCATTTCATCCGATTGGTGAGGTGGTCCAATCGGCCTGACCTGACGTTGCTCATGAATGGGTGAGCGAGGTCGCTTTGGTGGCCGGTCACTAGGGCCGGCCTTCTTTTTCACGTATTTAGACAACAATTGATCGAAAGTCGGGCCAGGCTTGATCAACCGACCAGCTGCTTTAAATGTATTTGTTTTCCACGTACCTATCTCAGGTCGTCGTGGTTTGAAGGTACGCGGTCGCTGCGGGTCCTGAGCACGGCCGGACCGTCCGCCAGAGTCCTCCGGACCGTCCGGCGAAGCGTCGGACCGTCCGCGTCTGGACGACGGACTGTCCGTGATACGCAGCACGGGTTCCCGCAACTGTCTTCCCGTCTGCGCTTGCCCCCCAGTGCTAGAGGCTGTGATAGTCACCTTCAGGGTCTCCCCTCCATCGGGAGTCTTCTCGGCCACCACTTTCCTGCAAGAAGCTTTACAATCCCCATCGACCTTTTTAGCATTGCCGATGATTGTTTCCTTGCCTTTGCCTTTATCGGCTGTGTTTGGCCGAACTAGGACTTTCTTGCCCTCGAAATCAATCATGTTCATAGGAAAGGGCTCTGTATCCACCTGAATTTCCTGAAATTTCAATCGTCCCTCGTTAATGGCCGATTGAATCTGTCGCCTAAATACATTACAATCATTAGTGGCATGAGAAAATGAATTATGCCACTTGCAGTATGCGCGACGTTTTAGCTCGTCGGCAGATGGAACAGTGTGATTTATTTTAATGTTGCCATTTTTTAGTAATTCATCAAATATTTTATCACACTTGCCAACATTAAACGTAAACTTAACCTCCTCTTGCCGTTTCTTTTGAACCGGCTGTAAGGAGGAACAAACCGAAGATTTGGCCTGTTTTGGCCAAACCATTTCAGCAGCGTACACTTCCGCTGATTCGTCATCCGAGCTACTTTGGTCGCATTCTACTATGTGTACGTTGTGACGCATTGTTTTAGTAGTTTCTTTGCTCCGGCTTTCGCAAGCCAAAGCCCTCTGGTGTAACTGTGCTAGTGTAAAAAATTGGATGCCTTCTAATCTTTCTTTTAAATAATATCGCAGACCATTAAAGGCTAATCCTACTAGCTGTTTTTCTGCTAAATGAATTTAAAAGCATCGGTTTCTTGTATCGCGGAATCTTCGGATGTAATCATTAACCGATTCGTCCTTTGTTTGTCGTAATGACACTAAATCTACCAAATCCAACTCATAGTCACCGGAGAAAAAATGATCATGAAATTTTTGTTCTAGATCCCCCCACGATAAAATGGAATTAGGAGGTAAAGTGGCATACCAGGCAAACGCGGTTCCTGTTAGAGATAATGAAAATAAGCGTACGCGAAATGCCTCTGTGTCGGCCAATTCTCCCAATTGTGCTAAGAACTGGCCTATATGTTCACGCGTGTTTTTCCCTTGATCACCCGAAAATTTTGCGAATTCGGGTATTCTAGTTCCCTATGGGTACGGGTGGTGATCAAATCGGCTGTCATAAGGTTTCCGATATGATTGCCCCCCAAGGATCATGCTTACTCCGAGCTTATCTCGGAACGCCCCGGCTATTTCTTCCCTTACTATATCAATGGCAGCCGGTGCAAGACCACCGGCTCTCTGGTCAAACATAGGTGGGGTTGGTTGCATGTTAGTATGTTGTCGTTCCCCCCATTGGTTTGAGCTACGTGGTGCATTTCCATTTGCCCTATATGGCTCATAGGTTTGATCGTTTCTTTCCGGCCTTCTAGGTGGGGCCGGAAAGCTTTCCTGGGCTCTGGATCCTGAATTAATGGGCTGGTGCATTGCATAGTGTGATGGGAAGTGTTGCTGGGACGAGCGAGGATTCAGGTGATAATCCTCCTCAAAAGACTCATGCGCGGACTGTCCGGCTATGTACCCGGACCGTCCGTGATTATATGCGGACCGTCCATCGTTGTATGCGGACCGTCCGACTGGGTAGTTTGGGTTCTGTGCCGTGTGTGGTGGCTCGGGCGCATATCTAGGTAACTCATTAAAAATAGGCTCGACTGTTGCTGGCCCGGACGGTCCGCGCTCACGTGCGGACGGTCCGGGCATGTGCAGATCGGCTGGTTTGCTGCCGATTTGCGGTTGCTTAGGGTATGTGTCCATCGGCATCCCATAAAGGGGTTGTGACTGGTCATGACAACTTGTAGCCGATGTGTTACACGCGTTATCTCCTAACTCAACCTCGTGCGAAGGAAAATTTGCGGTACTAGATTTATCAAATGCACGTACTAGTCTCTTAAGATCGCTTTGCATACCCCCTATGATGTTCTGCATTTGTTCACGCTGATCTTCTACATAATTTCTAAGAGATTGCAGATCGTTGGTATTACTTACATTGGGGATATCTGGCGTGGGTTGGAGCAAAGCCGGATCCGTCGCCCGATGTCGGACGACCTTGTTGTTCCTGTCCACTTTGAAGTTGGCCAAGAACTTTGCTTTCGCCTCCTGGATCATCCGCTCCTTGTGCTCCTCAAACTGGAGCTGCTCGTCCGCCGGCAAGGTTTCCCAAGTCGGCTCTATGATGTTGCTTGGAGAAATATCAGAGCTATCCCTTGAACCGGCCATTGAGGGCCGATTTGATAAGCTTAGATATGTTTTCCCCAGCGGAGTCGCCAAAAAGTATGTTGACGCCTTTTGGAGCGCCAAATACTCAAGAAGAACCGGCGGCGGTGCTCTCTGGTCAGGCGCGGACGGTCAGCGGCCTGGGGCCGGACGGTCCGCGACCTGGCGCGAGGCGGCGGTGCTCTCTGGTCAAGCGCGGACGGTCCGCGGCACGGGGCCGGACGGTCCGTGGCACGGGGCCGGACGGTCCGCGACCTGGTGCAGGAGCTCGGGTTCCCTGCCTGACGACCGGACGGTCCGCGCCCTAGGGCCGGACGGTCCGCGCGTACGCAGGGGCGGCGGAGGATCGCCGGCGGCGCCTGGATCTCGCTCCCGGGAGGGACCCCGTCGGGGAGGAGAGATCCTAGGTGGTGTCCAGGCTCGGGTAGACCGACCTAGACTCCTCTAATCGACGTAGAGTCGAGGAGAGGCGGAGAATTTGGGGATTGAGAGGCTAAACCTAAACTAGACTAGAACTACTCCTAGGATAAAATGCGAATAAAAGTTGTATTGATTCGATTGTTGATGATTACAAATCGGCCGTAGACCTCTCTATTTATAGAGGAGGGGGGCTGGACCCTTTACACAACTGATTCCGAGCTAATCCCGCGAATATAGCTAACAACCGTAGCATAAAACTCGGAACCCTAATCTGTTCTGCGCACGCGCGGACAGTCCGGCCCACAGGTGCGGACCGTCCGGACCGCGGACCGTCCGGCCTCAGGGCCGGACAGTCCGCCGGCTCATTTCTGGTTCGAACAGCCACCATATCAGTCTGCCAATCAGCACAAGTTATAAGAAAAACAGCCCATTAAGGATTGTTTGGAAGCAAGAATACCAAAAGGGGTTAGAGTAGCTAAAATTCTTTTAATATTCAAAATTGAATAGTAAAGAGATTTTAGCCCCTCCAATTTCTTTCGGAGTCTTTGCTCCCAAACAAGCTCTTAATAAGCAGAGAGAAAAACGTGAGATTTTCCAACAACCATCAAATCGCCTGTGCTATATCGTAACAATTCATAAATGGACATGTCTTTTGTTCTCGATTTGCTATTATGTGCGTCCATACAAAATGACACGGCGCATGAACATATACGCTCTCTCGAGGAGGAAAAAAAAAGGTTAGACTAACTCATCAGCATATGTTAACTTCAGTCCAGTTTCTCCTCACTGGTAGCATATGTTAACTTCAGTCCATATAGCCAGATATATGTAACCTTCAAAGCTACCCCAGCTCCATTTGAAAAAAGAATGGACAACTGTCCAAAGCAGCAAAATGTCAGCTGCATTTCTCCTACTCCCGGGACCTGTCAAAGAAAGATGAAGATTCACCCAGACGGTAATAATCGATAATTACCAAAGATCCAGTGGTGCTAAACTAGGGGCAAATTTTAAAAGTACGGCTACCTCTTCAAAGACGATCCAGAGCTTTTACCATTCTCTTCAGAAAGATGCACTTTGTTATCATCTTGGCTATTGCCTTCATCATCTGAAATCGCATCTATGGAGTTTGTAGACCCTGCTCTATTCAGGCTGGCAAATCTTCTAGGAAGAAAAACGTTGTAGCAATACTTAGCCAAGTCTGTTGTTCTCTCTGAGCTAAACTGCTTCAAGGCAACCTCCATGAAGTCTTCAATAGTACTCTTACTCTGAGGAATCAACTTCTCAAAATCAGCAAGTTTTTTCTTGTCTTCTGCAGTCCATAACTTCAGAACTCGCTCACCCATCGCACCAAACCCACAGTTTTTGAAAGCCTGCTCACCCAATTGATACTTGACCCTCTTCCAGGCCTCTTTTACATTAACTTCTACGTAGGCCTCAGATCCAGGATGATAGCATTTACACATGTCATTCACTGCTTTCCTTGCCTTCGGTGGCTCCAAAGTGGGTGGCAGCCTGACCACTGTGCCCATCCTTTGCAAGGTATCATTATCATTTCTGTAGTTAGCCTTACATTCCTCAGATGGGTCATTAATCCACTCAGGGACAGCAGCTTGACATCTGACAGGGTCTATTCCAATATGTTTCTTTGTGCTTATTTGTGGTTTCTTTTTTGTTTCTGTTAGCATCCAGAAATGAATTAGATAATGATTTGAACAAAACTTTAAAATGGTAGATGAAAAGTTGGGAGGCACCAAACAGTAATAACAACAAATATTTATCAAGACTGACACTGGAAACGGGATCAGCGATATATGTTTTTCATTGACAGAAGAGATGGGCACAAAAAAATCAGTCTTATGGCAAACAATTTTCACACATTTCTACATAGCATTACTAGTCAAAGACCCTTGATATATGACAATTTAGCAAATCTAAGAACCAATCCACTCATGCATGACCAGGAGCACATATCTACAGCTATGATACCTTATTTCCTGAAGCATGAACACAAATAATTATTATGAACTATCATCTATACACAAGCACTTGCACTTGTTAAATCATCTGATTTGACTGTCATCGGACAGCGCAGATCATGGCTCCTTGTATTCTTTCTTCCATAATCAAACATAACCAACGGAAGACACATGATAAGTGATAGAATAAAACATCAAGAACCAACGCCTTGCCTGAATCCTTTTCCCACAAAATCAATGAAAATCTAACTATAATAATAATTTAATTAAGCAAAAAATATTCTTCCTACAAAGTCACAGTAGACGTTCTACAAATTGCAACGTCGACAATGAGAGTGGTAATAAAACTAACAGTGCAATATTCCAGTATACATACTAACTAGGCGTGTCGTGTGACACAATCAGAAAATCTCAATCAAGGAAATAATGAAACAACAAGAACTACACCATCAGAAATCTGAAACAAGGTAACAGTGAAAAACATTAATGACAAGGCAGCAGCAGAACTTGACGATGATGGCAACAGTTCAACGATTTCTTTCACAAACACACAACTCCAGCCAATAATTTCATCCAATAAAACCACCATCCGTCAATGTGACGTAATCTTGACATGGGAACCATGACCAAGATAATCCCACCACAATAATGTGGAAACTAGTAGCACCACTCTCCATTTGATCATCTTAAGCATGCTCAAGAGGCAAAATTTGTCATATCAAACAATACCAGAATTAATAACGCACGAGAAATGGAAGATACAGACAATCTTGGCCCTTCCAACTAAAAATGGCATGTTATTCGGATACAGAATCTGACACGAGAAATGAAAGATGCAGACGAACCAATTGCCATCCAGACAGCAGAGAATCTCGCTCTGAAGAAACGGTTACAGGCTTACAGCAAGCGAGACGCATGAAGAGACAACAGCTGATAATTACGTGTCCTAACGAATACAGAGGCATTCAATGGTGGCGAGTGAAAGACACCTAACGAAACTTTTTCCTGAGCGGATCGGAACTACGGCAAGCCTAAAAACACCGATAATATTTGGTCCATTTTAGAATAAAATTTTACGAGAGCGACGGCGATCCTCGTGCAAGCAAATCCCAAGAATTCGAACGCGTCGAGAGAACCCTGCAGTTCGGCCCAGAAAGAGCGGTCACCTCGGAGAAAGGCATGTCGGGGTTGAGCTGGGAGCGCACACACCACAACAACAGGATCACCGTCCCCAGCGACTCCAAGTCGACGTCGAGGCGACGGTTGCGCCCGCACACCACCGACCGCTCCCCCGCGGCCGCGCGCCGTGCCCACGCCACCGCGCCTTCCACGTCCACTTGCGCCGCCGCCGAGCTCCGCGTCGCGCGCCTGGGCGACGGGGCCTCGGTGCCCCTCTTGCGCTTCCTTGGACGCTCCGGGGGCCCGGACCCCCGGGTACGCACGGGAGCTACCGAGTTGGACGTCAGACTCGAGCATCGGGAGCGCCGCCTCCGCCGGCGAGATGCTTGCGGGAATGCGGCGGCGCGGCGTGGTTTTGGAGAGGGCCTTTAGCTTTAGGCGCCTGGGTTGGTGTCCCGCACTCCCGCTCTGCATTTGACTTGCCGTTGCCTCTTTCTTTTTTTTCCTTTCTGAAACCTTGCCGTTGTGGCGTTGTCCTTGTAGGGTATTTGCGAGAGACGCCGGCCGCCTCTAGCGGTGGCTGCCGGGCGCCGGCTGCGCTGCCTCGGCATTCGGCAACCTCACCATGTGAACCTGCCTTTGTATGAACATCAGTCATGATAAGTACTTCCACCTCCATGTAAAACCCAATTAAATGAGGTGTCTTTTAAAAATCTATAGAAGGCTAAGTGAACTCTTCACGAAGAGTCCATCTTCATATAAACTCTCTCTATATATTGTGTATTAACTTTATTTATAATTTAAGAGTTTATGATTGTGTCATATAGTCTTTTAGATGTCTTTTATAGTTGGAAATCTGAACTAGTCTCTAGGTCGTACATGCCCTAAGGGTCCTAGGTGGAAATGATTTGGTGACCTTTTAAATTTTCGTAGTATTTGATTTCACATAAGTCTAATTTTTTATGATTTTTTGCTAGAAGAGACAGAATAAAGGGATGTTTTACCAAATAAATATATCTGACGATTTGTTTATATCATTAATTGTCCTGGCCATCTCAAGCAAACTTTGATCTACTTATCCTGATCAAGTTGATCCCAACCTCAATCATCCTAGACAAACCTGGACTTGGTTACCCTGACCAGGTCAACCTCAACCTTAGATCGACCAAAGTGAGAACCAACATGGTCAGTGGTCACTCAGGCCAGGTTGACCTTAACTCTAGTCGCTCTGAGCTAAATCAACATAGGTCATACTAACCTTATAAGACTCTCTAGCGCCACAATCTGGTGGTCCCATGCAGGGGCGAACAGAGAGGGAGGGTTGCTAGGGCTACAATCTCGGTCGTGAGCAAAAAAGTACCAGAGTGGATCTTCTTACTAGCCCAAATGCCTCCTTTATAACCTACCATGTACCAGCTACATACACATCCAATACATGTCCATTACGACACTGATAGGTGGCAATGGTGAGAGCACCTAGAGGGGGGGTGAATAGGTGATCCTGTAAAACTTCAAAACTTAAGCCACAAAAACTCGTTAAGTGTTAGCACAGTTATGGCCAAGTGGCTAGAGAGGAGTCAAAACACAATAACCACAAGAAATCAATCACAGAGATGACACGGTGGTTATCCCGTGGTTCGGCCAAGTACAAAACTTGCCTACTCCACGTTGTGGCGTCCCAACGGACGAGAGTTGCACTCAACTTCTCTCAAGTGATCCAATGATCAACTTGAATACCACGGTGTTCTTCTTTTCTTTTCTCAATCCCGTTTGCGAGGAATCTCCACACTTTGGAGCCTCTCGCCCTTACAAAAGATGTTCACAGAGAATCACGGAGCAAGGGAGGGATTAGCAACTCACACACGACACAAAGATCACAGCGAATACGCACACACAAGACCCAGACTTGAGCTCAAGAAACTAGCACACTAGAACGGAGCTCAAATCACTAGAATGTCGAACAAGTGCGCAAGATTGATGTGTGAGTGATCAAGAGTGCTCAAGGAATGCTTGGTTCTCTCCTCCATGCGCCTAGGGGTCCCTTTTATAGCCCCAAGGCAGCTAGGAGCCGTTGAGAACAAATCTGGAAGGCCATCCTTGCCTTCTGTCGTCGGGCGCACCGGACAGTCCGGTGCACACCGGACACTGTCCGGTGCCCGATTTCTTTCCTTAACAGGCGCAGCCGACCGTTGCCGACTGTTGCAGATCTGGCGCACTGGACAGTCCGGTGCACACCGGACAGTCCGGTGCCTCCTTCCGACCGTTGGCCAGACCACGTGTCGCGCGCAGATTCCGCGGCCGACCGTTGGCTCGGCCGACCGTTGGCTCACCGGACAGTCCGGTGCACACCGGACAGTCCGGTGAATTATAGTCGTACGCCGTCGGCAAAATTCCCGAGAGCGGCCTCTTCGCCCGAGGCAGCCTGGCGCACCGGACACTGTCTGGTGCCCCAGACCGAAGCAGCCTTTTGGCTGTACACAGCCAACTCTTCTTCTTCCTTCTTCTCTCTGTTTCTAACACTTAGATAAGTATGTTAGTACACAAAACCAATGTACTAAGGCTTAGAAACATACCTTTACTTGTGATTTGCAACTTGTCCATCCATGGGCATAGATTCACATTTAAGCACTTTGTGTTGGCACTCAATCACCAAAATACTTAGAAATGGCCCAAGGGCACATTTCCCTTTCAATCTCCCCCTTTTTGGTGATTTATGCCAACACAACATAAAGCAACTAGAACAAGTTCAAAATCACTTCAAATAAAACAAATTTGAGTTTTATTCAATTTTGGCATATATGGATCATCGTTTGCCACCACTTGGTTTGTTTTTGTAAATCAAACTCACATCTCTATCTCTAAGTCAAACACACATGTTGAAGCATAAAGAGAGTCATTCCAAAAAGAGATTGATCAAAGATTTCAAAAACTCCCCCTATTTCCCATAATCAATACTTCTCCCCACAAGAAGCCAACTTTTGACAAAAGAGACAACAAGAGAGTTTTGACAAAACAAAAGCTCTACTTTACTATTTTCAAATCTCTGAAGTGGTAGCTGATCCATTTATTGCTTTTGCCTTTATTTTCTCCCCCTTTGGCATCAAGCACCAAAACGGGATCAACTTTGGCCCTTTAACCCCATTGCCTCACCAAAAACTTCAATAAGATCAATTGGCAATAAGAGTTCATGAGATGGACTTGGAATAAGTTACCCTCTCATCGGAGTGCAGTGGAAGTCTTTCATGGTCCAAGTCCACCTTTTCCCTTTCAATTTTCCTTCGAGACTAAATCAAACAATCTCAAGCATATGGTTAGTCTCAAAGGGTCAAGTTGTAACACATCTCCCCCTAAACATGTGCATCACTTTTGCAACGGACTTGTGAGGTCCAGGGAGTGTTTGTACAACTTGAGCACCATAATAAGCAACAAAATGCAGAATGAACATGATCAAAGGCATAAACACATGTATGCTACAATTCAATCCAAGTTCCGCGAATCTAAGACATTTAGCTCACTACGCAGCCTGCAAAAGGTCTTCTCATCTAGAGGCTTGGTAAAGATATCGGCTAGCTGGTTCTCGGTGCTAACATGAAACACTTCGATATCCCCCTTTTGCTGGTGGTCTCTCAAAAAGTGATGCCGGATGTCTATGTGCTTTGTGCGGCTGTGCTCAACAGGATTTTCCGCCATACGGATAGCACTCTCATTGTCACATAGGAGTGGGACTTTGCTCAGATTGTAGCCAAAGTCCCGGAGGGTTTGCCTCATCCAAAGTAGTTGCGCGCAACACTGTCCTGCGACAACGTACTCGGCCTCAGCGGTGGATAGGGCAACGGAAGTTTGTTTCTTAGAGTTCCATGACACCAGGGACCTTCCTAAGAATTGGCACGTCCCCGATGTGCTCTTCCTATCGACCTTACATCCAGCATAGTCGGAGTCTGAGTATCCAACCAAGTCAAAGGTAGACCCCTTTGGATACCAGAGCCCGAAGCAAGGCGTAGCAACTAAATATCTCAGAATTCGCTTCACCGCCACTAAGTGACACTCCTTAGGATCGTATTGAAATCTAGCACACATGCATACGCTAAGCATAATATCCGGTCTACTAGCACATAAGTAAAGTAATGAACCTATCATTGACCGGTATGCTTTTTGATCAACGGACTTACCTCCTTTATTGAGGTCGGTGTGTCCGTCGGTTCCCATCGGAGTCTTTGCGGGCTTGGAGTCCTTCATCCCAAACCGCTTTAGCAGATCTTGCGTGTACTTTGTTTGGGAGATGAAGGTACCGTCCTTGAGTTGCTTCACTTGGAACCCAAGGAAGTAGTTCAACTCGCCCATCATCGACATCTCGAATTTCTGCGTCATCACCCTGCTAAACTCTTCACAAGACTTTTGGTTAGTAGAACCAAATATTATGTCATCGACATAAATTTGGCACACAAACAAATCACCATCACATGTCTTTGTAAAAAGAGTTGGATCAGCTTTCCCAACTTTGAAAGCATTAACAATTAGAAAGTCTCTAAGGCATTCATACCATGCTCTTGGGGCTTGCTTAAGTCCATAGAGCGCCTTAGAGAGCTTACACACATGGTCGGGGTACTGTTCATCCTCGAAGCCAGGGGGTTGCTCCACGTACACCTCTTCCTTGATTGGCCCGTTGAGGAATGCGCTCTTCACATCCATTTGGTACAGCCTGAAAGAATGATGAGCGGCATATGCTAGCAAGATACGAATTGATTCTAGCCTAGCCACAGGAGCAAAAGTCTCCTCGAAATCCAAACCTGCGACTTGGGCATAACCTTTTGCCACAAGTCGAGCCTTGTTTCTCGTCACCACCCCGTGCTCGTCCTGTTTGTTGCGGAACACCCACTTGGTTCCCACAACATTTTGCTTCGGACGAGGCACCAGTGTCCAAACTTCATTCCTCTTGAAGTTGTTGAGCTCCTCCTGCATGGCCAACACCCAGTCCGGATCTAGCAAGGCCTCCTCTACCCTGAAAGGCTCAATAGAAGAGACAAAGGAGTAATGCTCACAAAAATTAACTAATCGAGATCGAGTAGTTACTCCCTTGCTAATGTCACCCAGAATTTGGTCGATGGGATGATCCCTTTGAATCATTGCTCGAACTTGGGTTGGAGGTGCCGGTTGCGCTTCTTCTTCCATTACATTATCAACTTGTGCTCCTCCCACTTGTTTACCTGCTTGACAAGCTGCACAAGGTCTATCCTTTTCGAATTGCACGTTAGTCAAACCTATCACATGTTCTCCCTTTAGAAGCTTGTGAAGGTTCTTCATCCCCACATGTGCTAAGCGGCGATGCCACAGCCAGCCCATGCTAGTCTTAGCTATTAAGCATGCATCTAGACCGGCCTCTTCTTTTGCAAAATCAACTAAATAAAGTTTGCCGTCTAATACACCCTTAAAAGCTAGTGAACCATCACTTCTTCTAAAGACAGACACATCTACATTTGTAAATAGACAGTTATACCCCATGTTGCATAATTGACTAACAGATAGCAAATTATAACCAAGAGACTCTACTAAAAACACATTAGAGATAGAGTGCTCATTAGAAATTGCAATTTTACCTAACCCTTTTACCTTGCCTTGATTCCCATCACCGAATACAATTGAATCTTGGGAATCCTTATTTTTGACGTAGGAGGTGAACATCTTCTTCTCCCCCGTCATATGGTTTGTGCATCCGCTGTCGATAATCCAGCTTGAACCCCCGGATGCATAAACCTGCAAGGCAAATTTAGGCTTGGGTTTTAGGTACCCAACTCATGTTGGGTCCTACAAGGTTAGCACAAATATCTTTAGGGACCCAAATGCAAGTTTTGTCTCCCTTGCATCTTGCCCCTAACTTCCTAGCAACAATTTTCTTATCCTTTCTACAAATAGCGAAGGAAGCATTCAAGGCATGATATATTGTAGAAGGTTCATTAACTCTCCTAGGAACATTAACAACATTTCTCCTAGGCATATTGTGAACAACATTTCTCCTACTAACATTTCTATCATGCATAACATGAGAACTAGAAGCAGTCATAGCATAAGAGTCATAAGCATGTGAATCAAAAACATCATTACCTCTAAAAGCATTTCTAGAGTATCTCCTATCATAGTACATGAAAGCATGATTCTTCTTAACACTATTGGCCATAGGAGCCTTCCCTTTCTCCTTGGTGGAGATAGGAGTCTTATGGCTTGTTGAGTTCTTGGCTTCCCTCTTGAAGCCAAGCCCATCCTTAATTGAGGGGTGTCTACCAATAGTGTAGGCATCCCTTGCAAATTTTAGTTTTTCAAATTCACTCTTGCTAGTCTTAAGTTGGGCATTAAGACTAGCTAATTCATCATTCAATTTTGAAATGGAAACTAAGTGTTCACTACAGGCATTAATATCAACATCCTTGCACCTCGTGCAAATTTCAACATGTTCAACACAAGAGTTGGATTTATGTGCTTCTACTAGTTTAGCATTTAAGTCATCATTAATGCTCTTTAATTTAGAAATAGAATCATGGCATGTAGACAATTCATAAGCAAGCATTTCATTCCTCTTAATTTCTAATGCAAGGGATTTTTGAGCCTCTACAAACTTATCATGTTCTTCATACAACAAATCCTCTTGCTTTTCTAAAAGTATATTCTTTTCATTCAAGGCATCAATTAATTCATTAATTTTATCTATCTTAGATCTATCTAAGCCCTTGAACAAACATGAATAATCTACTTCATTCTCATCACTAGATTCGTCCTCACTTGAAGAAGCATAGGTAGAGTTGCGAGTACATACCTTCTTCTCCCTTGCCATAAGGCATGTGTGACGCTCGTTTGGGAAGAGGGTTGATTTGTTGAAGGCGGTGGCGGCGAGTCCTTCATTGTCGGAGTCGGAAGAGGAGCAATCCGAGTCCCACTCCTTGCCTAGATGCGCCTCGCCCTTTGCCTTCTTGTAATTCTTCTTCTTTTCCCTCTTATTTCCCTGTTCCTGGTCACTATCATTATCGGGGCAGTTAGCGATAAAATGACCAATCTTACCGCACTTGAAGCATGAGCGCTTCCCCTTTGTCTTGGTCTTGCTTGGCTGCCCCTTGTGACCCTTTAGAACCGTCTTGAAGCGTTTAATGATGAGAGCCATCTCCTCATCATTAAGTCCGGCCGCCTCAATTTGTGCCACCTTGCTAGGTAGCGCCTCCTTGCTTCTTGTTGCTTTGAGAGCAAAAGGTTGCGGCTCGTTGATCGGTCCATTCAAGGCGTCGTCCACGTACCTTGCTTCCTTGATCATCATTCGCCCGCTGACGAATTTTCCTAAGACTTCTTCGGGCGACATTTTGGTGTACCTGGGATTCTCACGAATATTATTCACCAAATGAGGATCAAGAACGGTAAAGGACCTTAGCATTAGTCGGACGACGTCGTGGTCCGTCCATCGCGTGCTTCCGTAGCTCCTTATTTTGTTGATAAGGGTCTTGAGCCGGTTGTATGTTTGAGTTGGCTCCTCGCCCCTTATCATCGCGAACCGTCCAAGCTCTCCCTCCACCAACTCCATTTTGGTGAGCAAGGTAGCGTCATTTCCCTCATGAGAGATCTTGAGGGTATCCCAGATTTGCTTGGCGTTATCCAAGCCACTCACTTTGTTATATTCATCCCTGCACAATGAAGCTAGAAGAACAGTAGTAGCTTGTGCATTCTTATGGATTTGCTCATTAATGAATATAGGACTATCCGAACTATTAAAGTGCATTCCACTATCTACAATCTCCCATATACTAGGATGGAGAGAGAATAGGTGACTACGCATTTTGTGGCTCCAAAATCCGTAGTCTTCTCCATCAAAGTGTGGGGGCTTGCCAAGTGGAATGGAAAGCAAATGTGAATTTGAACTTTGCGGAATGCGAGAGTAGTCAAAAGAAAAGTTAGAATTAACTGGTTTCCTTTGCTCGTAGTCGTTGTCCTTTTGGGAAGAGGAAGATTCGTCGCTGTCGTAGTAGACAATCTCCTTGATGCGCCTTGTCTTCTTCTTCTTCCCATCTTTTCGTCTATGGTCTGAGCCCGAGTCGTTGGACTTGTCATCCTTTGGCTCGTTGACGAAGGACTCCTTCTCCTTGTCGTTGATCACGATTCCCTTCCCCTTAGGATCCATCTCTTTGGGCGGTTAGTCCCTTTCTTGAAGAGAACGGCTCTGATACCAATTGAGAGCACCTAGAGGGGGGGGGGGGGTGAATAGGTGATCCTGTAAAACTTCAAAACTTAAGCCACAAAAACTCGTTAAGTGTTAGCACAGTTATGGCCAAGTGGCTAGAGAGGAGTCAAAACACAATAACCACAAGAAATCAATCACAGAGATGACACGATGGTTATCCCGTGGTTCGGCCAAGTACAAAACTTGCCTACTCCACGTTGTGGCGTCCCAACGGACGAGAGTTGCACTCAACTCCTCTCAAGTGATCCAATGATCAACTTGAATACCATGGTGTTCTTCTTTTCTTTTCTCAATCCCGTTTGCGAGGAATCTCCACACTTTGGAGCCTCTCGCCCTTACAAAAGATGTTCACAGAGAATCACGGAGCAAGGGAGGGATTAGCAACTCACACACGACACAAAGATCACAGCGAATACGCACACACAAGACCCAGACTTGAGCTCAAGAAACTAGCACACTAGAACGGAGCTCAAATCACTAGAATGTCGAACAAGTGCGCAAGATTGATGTGTGAGTGATCAAGAGTGCTCAAGGAATGCTTGGTTCTCTCCTCCATGCGCCTAGGGGTCCCTTTTATAGCCCCAAGGCAGCTAGGAGCCGTTGAGAACAAATCTGGAAGGCCATCCTTGCCTTCTGTCGTCGGGCGCACCGGACAGTCCGGTGCACACCGGACACTGTCCGGTGCCCGATTTCTTTCCTTAACAGGCGCAGCCGACCGTTGCCGACTGTTGCAGATCTGGCGCACCGGACAGTCCGATGCACACCGGACAGTCCGGTGCCTCCTTCCGACCGTTGGCCAGACCACGTGTCGCGCGCAGATTCCGCGGCCGACCGTTGGCTCACCGGACAGTCCGGTGCACACCGGACAGTCCGGTGAATTATAGCCGTACGCCGTCGGCAAAATTCCCGAGAGCGGCCTCTTCGCCCGAGGCAGCCTGGCGCACCGGACACTGTCCGGTGCACCACCGGACAGTCCGGTGCCCCAGACCGAAGCAGCCTTTTGGCTGTACACAGCCAACTCTTCTTCTTCCTTCTTCTCTCTGTTTCTAACACTTAGATAAGTATGTTAGTACACAAAACCAATGTACTAAGGCTTAGAAACATACCTTTACTTGGGATTTGCAACTTGTCCATCCATGGGCATAGATTCACATTTAAGCACTTTGTGTTGGCACTCAATCAGCAAAATACTTAGAAATGGCCCAAGGGCACATTTCCCTTTCAAATGGCTAGTTGACCAGATTGCCCACTACAATGTACCAACCACCTGCTGCTAGGCCACCATCATCGCCACGGTTAGGCGGTTGTGCCTTGTGGGCTATTGTTGTCCCTTGCTCTTGGATTTATCTGTTAGGAATATTGTAACACCCTCGTTTTTTAAAATATCATTTTTTTTCTTTGAAAAGCACCCAAAAATCAATGTTTCTTTTTTCTTTCCTTAAAGGAGAGAAATATTTTCGAAATAATAAAAACAAACAAGATAAAACTTGAGGGTTGTTTGTTGAATTGCAATGTGTTTTATTTGAATTCAAAGGGGCAAATCAATTTCCAAGGAAATAAAAAGAAAAACATCTCTTCTCTCCCCAACTCGACATCTGGCCCAGCCCAAGTCACCACGTGTTTCGCCCCACGTCGGAACCCTGGCTGTGGGGCCCACTCATCAGTTTGCGCCCGCATGACCGTTGCTGACCTCGCTGTTGCGTCAGGTCCACTAGTCAAATCCACCCCTCCCCCGCAACTATCACCTTGCTCGGCCAGGATGAGGACCGTGACGAACTCGGTAACCGCCTCGTCTCCACCTCACCATGATCATGACCGGGCCAGCCGCATGAAACTCCTACCCCTTTGTACGTTTTCCCTTCCCTCACACTCCACTGCGCCTTGCTCCACCACTGCAACGTTAAGCACGTCGCACATCGAGCTCACAAGCACACCCGAAGGACTGTCGTCACTACCCAGCGCTGAAAGGGAAATGTGCCCTTGGGCCATTTCTAAGGATTTTGGTGATTAAGTGTCCAACACAAATGCCTTAAGTATTAATAAGTGCCAAATGGTGGATGAAGTGAAAATCAACACAAAGGTATGATTCTAGACTTAGTACATTGATTTTTGTGTACTAACATATTTGTCTAAGTGCTAGAATCAGAGAAAACACAAAAGGAAAAAAGACTTGGCTGGAGCAGCCAAGACTCTGCGCAGTCTGGGTGCACCAGACAGTGTCCGGTGCGCCAGGCTGAAGTCTGGTCAATTGGCCGCTCTCGGGAATTCGTCGGCGGCATACGACTAAAATTCACCGGACTGTCCGGTGGTGCACCGGACTGTCCGGTGAGCCAACGGTTTGAATGGGGCACCGGACTGTCCGGTGCCCACCGGACAGTGTCCGGTGCGCCAACGACTCCAAATCTTCAACGGTCGGCTGCGCCATTTTTGGAAAGCAATCTGCACCGGACACTGAACAGTGCCTGTCCGGTGGCTCACCGGACTGTCCGGTGCGCCACCCGACAGAAGGCAAGAATTGCCTTCCCTGAAATCCTCCAACGACTCCTAGCTGCCTTGGGGCTATAAAAGGGACCCCTAGGCGCATGGAGGAGAAATATACAAGCATTCTTTGATCATCTCTAAGCACCAAGACTTCATTCTAGAGCATTTGATTCTTTGTGATAGCAATTTGAGCTCCTCTTGAGTTGAGAACTCCGTGTGTGAACTTAGAGCTCAAGCTGTGACTAGTGTGCGTGTTTGTGCTGTTGAGACTTGTGTGTGTTGCTTTTCCCTCCCTTACATTCGTGCTTGTAATCATCATTTGTAAGGGCGAGAGGCTCCAAGTTGTGGAGATTCCTCGCAAACGGGATATTGTGAAAGAAAGAAAAACACCGTGGTATTCAAGTGGATCTTTGGATCACTTGAAAGGGGTTGAGTGCAACCCTCGTCCATTGGGACGCCACAACGTGGAGTAGGCAAGTGTTGTACTTGGCCGAACCACGGGATACACCATCGTGTCTCTTGTGTTTGTTCTCACTGTGACTATTGTGTTTCACAAGAGCTCGGTCCTTAGCCACTTGATTTCATTGTACTAACACTTAATCAAGTTTTGTGGCTTTAAGTTTTAAGTTTTTACAGGATCACCTATTCACCCCCCCTCTAGGTGCTCTCAATTGGTATCAGAGTCGTTCTCTTCACGAAAGGGACTAATCGCCCGAAGGGATGGATCCTAAGGGAAAGGGGATGGTGATCAACGACAAGGAAAAGGAGTCCTTCATCAATGAGCCAAAAGACGACAAGCCCACTGACTCGGGCTCAAGTCACAAGAAGAAGGATGGGAAGAAGAAGAGGCGCATCAAGAAGATAGTCTACTACGACAGCGATGAGTCCTCTTCTTCCCAAAGAGACGACAACGACGAGAAAAAGAAAACGGTCAACTCAAACTTTTCTTTTGATTATTCTCGTATTCCGCAAAATTCCAATGCTCATTTGCTTTCCATTCCTCTTGGTAAACCTCCACACTTTGATGGAGAGGACTACGGATTTTGGAGTCACAAAATGTGTAGCCACTTGTTCTCTCTTCATCCAAGTATATGGGAGATAGTAGAAAATGGAATGCAATTTGACAGTACGGACAATCCCATGTTTATCAATGAACAAATTCACAAAAAAGCACAAGCTACCACTGTTCTTTTAGCATCCTTGTACAGGGAAGAGTATCATAAGGTGGGCAGCTTGGATAATGCCAAGCAAATTTGGGACACCCTCAAGATCTCACATGAGGGGAACGACGCCACCATGATCACCAAGATGGAGTTGGTGGAAGGCGAACTAGGAAGGTTCACAATGATCAGGGGGGAGGAGCCAACTCAAATGTACAACAGGCTCAAGACCCTGGTCAACAAAATCAGGAGCTATGGAAGCACGAGATGGACGGACCACAACGTCGTCCGGCTTATGCTAAGGTCCTTCACTGTCCTTGATCCTCATCTTGTAAACTCTATTCGTGAAAATCCTAGGTACACCAAGATGACGCCCGAGGAAATACTCGGAAAGTTTGTAAGCGGGCGAATGATGATCAAGGAGGCAAGATATGTTGATGAGGCGTTAAATGGCCCAATGCCGATCCACGAGCCTCAAACCATTGCTCTCAAAGCAACAAGCAGCAGGGAGGGGCTACCTAACAAGGTGGCGCAAGTTGAGGCGGCCGAGCTAAATGAAGATGAAATGGCCCTCATCATCAAGCGCTTCAAGACGGCGCTCAAAGGTCGCAAGGAGCATCCCAACAAGAGCAAGACGAAGGGAAAGCGCTCCTGCTTCAAGTGTGGTAAGATTGGTCACTTTATTGCTAATTGTCCCGATAATGATAGTGACCAGGAACAAGGAAAGAATGGGAAGAGAGAGAACAAGAAGGTTTACAAGAAGGCTAAGGGCGAAGCACACCTTGGAAAAGAATGGGACTCGGATTGTTCTTCGTCCGACTCCGACGACGAAGGACTCACCGCCATGGCCTTCAACAAATCGTCTCTCTTCCCCAACGAGCATCACACCTGCCTCATGGCAAAGGAGAAGAAGGTAAGCACTCGAAATACTATTGCATATGCTTCTTCAAGTGATGATGAATCTAGTGATGATGAAGTAGACTATGCAAGTTTATTCAAAGGCTTAGATAGAACTAAAATTGATAAGATCAATGAATTAATTGATGTGTTGAATGAGAAGAATAGATTGCTAGAAAAGCAAGAGGATCTTTTATATGAAGAGCATGATAAATTTGTAAGTGTACAAAGGTCTCTTGCTTTAGAAGTTAAAAGAAATGAAATACTTTCATGTGAATTATCTACTTGTCATGAGTCTATTTCTAGTCTAAAGAGTGTCAATGGTGACTTAAATCCTAAGTTAGAAGTAGCAAATAAATCTAGCTCATGCATTGAACATATAATAATTTGTAATAGGTGTAAGGATTTTAATGTTGATGCATGTGTCGAGCACCTTACTTCTATTGCAAAATTAAATGGTGAAGTGGCTAGTCTTAATGCCCAACTTAAGACTAGCAAAAATGACTTTGATAAACTAAAATTTGCAAGGGATGCCTAGACTATTGGTAGACACCCCTCTATTAAGGATGGACTTGGCTTTCGAAGGGAAGCCAAGAACTTAACAAGTCATAAGGCTCCCATCTCCACCAAGGAGAAAGGGAAGGCCCCTATGTCTAATAGTGGTCAAAAGAATCATGCTTTCATTTATAGTGATAGAAAATTCTCTAGAAATGCTTATAGGAACTATGTTTATGATTCACATGCTATGTCTGCTTCTAGTTCCTCTGCTGTGCATGGTAGAAATATGCCTAGGAAAAATGTTGTTCATATGCATAGGAAAGTAAGTAATGAACTGTCTACAATTTACCATGCTTGTAATGCTTCCTTTGCAATTTGTAGTAAGAATAAGAAAGTGATTGCCAAGAAGTTGGGGGCCAAGTGCAAGGGAGACAAGACTTGCATTTGGGTCCCAAAGACAATTATAACTAACCTTGTAGGACCCAACAAGAGTTGGGTACCTAAAACCCAAGCCTAATTTACCTTGCAGATTTATGCATCCGGGGGCTCAAGCTGGATTATCGACAGCGGATGCACAAACCACATGACGGGGGAGAAGAATATGTTCTCCTCCTACGTCAAGAACAAAGATCCCCAAGATTCAATCATATTCGGTGATGGGAATCAAGGCAAGGTTAAAGGACTAGGAAAGATAGATATTTCATCCGAGCATTCCATATCTAATGTGTTTTTAGTTGAGTCGCTTGGGTATAACTTGTTGTCCGTTAGTCAATTGTGTAATATGGGTTACAATTGCTTATTTACAAATGTAGATGTGTCTGTCTTTAGAAGGAGTGATGGTTCATTAGCTTTTAAGGGTGTACTAGACGACAAACTCTATTAGTTGATTTTTCGAAGGAGGAGGCCGATCTAGATGCATGCTTAATCGCTAAGACTAGCATGGGCTGGTTGTGGCATCGCCGTCTAGCACATGTGGGGATGAAGAACCTTCACAAACTTCTAAAGGGAGAACATATGTTAGGTCTAACAAATGTAACTTTCGAAAAAGATAGACCTTGTGCAGCTTGTCAAGCAGGTAAACAAGTGGGAAGTGCTCATCACAACAAGAATGTGATGACCACATCAAGACCTCTGGAGCTACTTCATATGGATCTCTTCGGACCCGTCGCCTACCTCAGCATCGAGGGAAGTAAGTATGGTCTTGTTATAGTTGATGATTTTCCCGCTTCACTTGGGTATTCTTTTTGCAGGATAAAACAGAAACCCAAGGGACCCTTAAGCGCTTCCTAAGGAGAGCTCAAAATGAATTTGAGCTCAAGGTGAAAAAGATAAGAAGCGACAACGGGTCCGAATTCAAGAACCTTCAAGTGGAGGAGTACCTTGAGGAGGAAGTGAAAGGGAATTAGGCTTACACCTAGTTCCTAATTAATTTTGGTGGTTGAATTACCCAATACAAATTATTGGACTAACTAGTTTGCTCTAGATTATATGTTCTACAGGTGCCAAAGGTTCATCTACAACTATACTAAATCGACTGTCCGGAATACCGTAGATTATTCCGGACAGGAGAAGCTTTTTGGAAAAACAGACCAAGCGCGGACCGTCCGGGCCCTTGCGGCGGATCGTCCGCAACACCAGGATGACCCTCGGACAGAACCAATACAAAAATACGAGTCTGCACTATGGACCGTCCGGAGGAAAAGCGCGGACCGTCTGAAACCTCGCGCGGACCGTCCGGCCTCAAGCGCGGACCGTCCGGTAGGCAAGGAATCGAAAAACCCGAAGGTGACGGGTTCGGAAAAATGAATTATAGCGGCCTCGCGGACCGTCCGGGGTGCACGACCGGACCGTCCGCGACTGGCTTTTTCTGACATCTGACGACGCATTAAATGCAATATAGCCGTTGATATAGCCGTTACTGCTGACCGTTGCGTTTTCAGCCGTTGATCTACAGGGGCGGACCGTCCGGACCAGGCGGGCGGACCGTCCGCGCTCAGCAGAATGGAGCAACGGCTAGGAAGTGGTTGGTGGCTATAAATACAACCCCAACCACCTCCATTCACTTCACTCAAGCATTCCAACCTTCAACATTCAATACAAGAGCTAGCAATCCATTCCAAGACACATTCAAAGCCTCCATCTCTCCAAGTTTCACAATTGAGAAAAGAGATCATTAGTGATTGGTGACTTGAGAGAGAAAGTGATCCTTGTGTTATTTGTCGCTCTTGTCGCTTGGCTTTTGCAATCGTGCTTTCTTTGATTCTTCATTGCGATCAAACTCACTTGTAATTAAGGCAAGAGACACCAATCTTGTGGTGGTCCTTGTGGGAACTTTGTGTTCCAAGTGATTGAGAAGAAAAGCTCACTCGGTCCGAGGGACCGTTTTGAGAGAGGGAAAGGGTTGAAAGAGACCCGGCCTTTGTGGCCTCCTCAACGGGGAGTAGGTTTGCGAGAACCGAACCTCGGTAAAACAAATCCGTGTGTCACACTTCTTATTTGCTTGCGATCTGTTTTCCACCCTCTCTCATGGACTCGATTATATTTCTAACGCTAACCCGGCTTGTAGTTGTGATTAACTTTGTAAATTTTTAGTTTCACCCTATTCACCCCCCCTCTAGGCGACTTTCAATTGGTATCAGAACACGGTACTTCATTAGAGCCTAACCGCTCGAAGTAATGTCGGGAGATCACGCCAAGAAGGAGATGGAGACCGGCGAAAAGCCCACTACAAGCCACGGGAAGACTTCATCGGAAGAGTCCCGCAACAAGAGGAAGGAGAAGAAAGACTCCTCCAAAGGGAAGGAGAAGAAATCTTCTTCACACAAAGAGAAGAAGGAGAAATCCTCTTCCCACAAGCCGCATCGGAGTGGGGACAAGAAAAAGAGGATGAGGAAAGTGGTCTACTACGAGACCGATTCTTCATCAACATCTACCTCCGGCTCCGACGCGGCGTCCGTCACTTCTAAGCGCCAAGAGCGCAAGAAGTATAGTAAGATTCCCCTACGCTACCCTCGCATTTCTAAACATACACCTTTGCTTTCCATCCCATTAGGCAAACCACCAACATTTGATGGTGAAGATTACGCTAGGTGGAGTGATTTAATGCTATTTCATCTAACCTCACTCCACAAAAGTATATGGGATGTTGTTGAGTTTGGTGCACAGGTACCATCCGTAGGGGATGAAGACTATGATGAGGATGAGGTGGCCCAAATCGAGCACTTCAACTCCCAAGCCACAACCATACTCCTTGCCTCTCTAAGTAGAGAGGAATATAACAAGGTGCAAGGGTTGAAGAGTGCGAAAGAGATTTGGGACTTACTCAAGACCGCGCACGAGGGTGATGAACTCACCAAGATCACCAAGCGGGAAACGATCGAGGGGGAGCTCGGCCGCTTCCGTCTTCGCCAAGGGGAGGAGCCACAAGACATGTACAACCGGCTCAAAACCTTGGTAAACCAAGTGCGCAACCTCGGGAGCAAAAAGTGGGATGACCACGAGGTGGTTAAGGTTATTCTAAGATCTCTTATTTTCCTTAACCCTACTCAAGTTCAATTAATTCGTGGCAACCCAAGATATACACTAATGACCCCCGAGGAAGTAATCGGGAATTTTGTGAGCTTTGAGTATATGATCAAGGGCTCGAAGAAGATTAACGAGCTAGATGATCCCTCCACATCCGCGGCACAACTGGTCGCATTTAAGGCGACGGAGGAGAAGAAGGAGGAGTCTACATCGAGTAGACAACCTGATAGTCGCCTAGAGGGGGGGTGAATAGGGCGAAACTGAAATTTACAAATATAAACACAACTACAAGCCGGGTTAGCGTTAGAAATAAAAACGAGTCCGCGAGAGAGGGTGGAAAACAAATCGCAAGCAAATGAAGAGTGTGACACGCGGATTTGTTTTACCGAGGTTCGGTTCTTGCAAACCTACTCCCCGTTGAGGAGGCCACAAAGGCCGGGTCTCTTTCAACCCTTCCCTCTCTCAAACGGTCCCTCGGACCGAGTGAGCTTCTCTTCTCAAATCACTTGGGAATCAAACTTCCTGCAAGGACCACCACACACTTGGTGTCTCTTGCCTCAATTACAAGTGAGTGTTTGATCACAAGAAAGAATGCCAAAGAAAAGAAGCGATCCAAGCGCAAGAGCTCAAATGAACACTACAAATCACTCTCTCTAGTCACTAAGGCTTTGTGTGGAGTTGGGAGAGGATTTGATCTCTTTTGGTGTGCCTTGCAATGAATGCTAGCTCTTGTATAGTGGTTGGAAGCTGGAAAACTTGGATGCAATGAATGGTGGGGTGGTTGGGGTATTTATAGCCCCAACCACCAAACATGACCGTTGGTGGAGGCTGTCTGTCGTATGGTGCACCGGACAGTCCGGTGCACACCGGACATGTCCGGTGCGCCAGCCACGTCACCAATGCCGTTGGAATTTGACCGTTGGAGTTCTGACTTCTGGGCCCGCCTGGATGTCCGGTGCACACCAGACATGTACTGTTCAATGTCCGGTGCGCCAGAATGGGCGTGCCTGACTTCTGCGCGCTTCTGGCGCGCATTGAATGCGCCTGCAGGTAGCCGTTGCTCCGGAGTTGCACCGGACAGTCCGGTGTACACCAGACATGTCCGGTGAATTATAGCGGAACAACCGTTCTGAATTCCCGAGTCTGCCGAGTTCCAGAGCCGCGTTCCTTTGGAGCACCGGACACTGTCCGGTGTACACCGGACAGTCCGGTGAATTATAGCGCGCCGGCTTCTGGAAATTCCCGAGGCTGAGGAGTTCTGCGCGAGGTCCCCTGGTGCACCAGACACTGTCCGGTGCGCCACCGGACAGTCCGGTGCGCCAGACCAGGGAGCCTTTCGGGATGCCTTTGGCTCTTTAATTTGAACCCAACTTTGGTCTTTTTAATTGGCTTGTTGTGAACCTTTGACACCTGTATAACTTATACACTAGAGCAAACTAGTTAGTCCAATTATTTGTGTTGGGCAATTCAACCACCAAAATTAATTAGGGACTAGGTGTAAGCCTAATTCCCTTTCAATCTCCCCCTTTTTGGTGATTGATGCCAACACAAACCAAAGCAAATATAGAAGTGCATAATTGAACTAGTTTGCATAATGTAAGTGCAAAGGTTGCTTGGAATTGAGCCAATGTAAATACTTACAAGATATGCATGGATCGTTTCTTTGTTTTTAACATTTTGGACCACACTTGCACCACATGTTTTGTTTTTGCAAAATCTTTTGTAAATCCTTTTCAAAGTTCTTTTGCAAATAGTCAAAGGTAATGAATAAGATTTTGCAAAGCATTTTCAAGATTTGAAATATTCTCCCCCTGTTTCAAATGCTTTTCCTTGACTAAACAAAACTCCCCCTTAATTGGGATCCGCCTCTTAGTGTTCAAGAGGGTTTTGATATATCCTTTTTGAAATACTACTTTCTCCCCCTTTTGAACACAATAAGATGCCAATTGAAAATACTCTTTGAAAAACTAAGTTTTTGAAATTGGTGGTGGTGCGGTCCTTTTGCTTTGGGCTCATACTTTCTCCCCCTTTAGCATGAATCACCAAAAACAGAATCATTAGAGCCCTTTGAAGTACTTTCTTCCCCTTTGGTCATAAATAAATGAGTTAAGATTATACCAAAGATGAAGTCCTTTTGTTTGTTGCTCATGCTTTCTCCCTCTAGAATAGAGAGTTGCTCGGAGTGATGGCGAAGGGTGAGTTACGGAGTGGAAGCCTTTGTCTTCGCCGAAGACTCCAATTCCCTTTTAATACGCCTATGACTTGGTTTGAAATAGACTTGAAAACACATTAGCCATAGCATATGAAAGAGAGATGATCAAAGGTATAAATGAGCTATGTGTGCAATTTTAACAAAAGAAGTTCCTAGAATCAAGAATATTTAGCTCATGCCTGAGTTTGTTAAAAGTTTGTTCATCAAGAGGCTTGGTAAAGATATCGGCTAATTGATCTTTAGTGTTAATATATGAAATCTCGATATCTCCCTTTTGTTGGTGATCCCTAAGAAAATGATACCGAATGGCTATGTGTTTAGTGCGGCTATGTTCGACGGGATTATCCGCCATCTTGATTGCACTCTCATTATCACATAGCAAAGGGACTTTGGTTAATTTGTAATCGTAGTCCCGCAGGGTTTGCTTCATCCAAATCAATTGCGTGCAACAATGGCCTGCGACAATGTACTCGGCTTCGGCGGTGGAAAGAGCGACCGAATTTTGCTTCTTTGAAGCCCAAGACACCAAGGATCTTCCCAAGAACTGGCAAGTCCCCGATGTGCTCTTCCTATTGATTTTGCACCCCGCCCAATCGGCATCCGAATAACCAATCAAATCAAATGTGGATCCCCTAGGATACCAAAGCCCAAACTTAGGAGTATAAGCCAAATATCTCAAGATTCGTTTTACGGCCGTAAGGTGAGCTTCCTTAGGGTCGGCTTGGAATCTTGCACACATGCATACGGAAAGCATAATATCCGGTCGAGATGCACATAAATAGAGTAAAGAACCTATCATCGACCGGTATACCTTTTGATCCACGGACTTACCTCCCGTGTCGAGGTCGAGATGCCCATTAGTTCCCATGGGAGTCTTGATGGGCTTGGCATCCTTCATCCCAAACTTGTTTAGAATGTCTTGAGTATACTTCGTTTGGCTAATGAAGGTGCCTTCTTGGAGTTGCTTCACTTGAAATCCCAAGAAGTACTTCAACTCCCCCATCATAGACATCTCGAACTTTTGTGTCATGATCCTACTAAACTCTTCGCATGTAGATTCGTTAGTAGACCCAAATATAATATCATCAACATAAATTTGGCATACAAACAAATCATTCTCAAGTGTTTTGGTAAAGAGCGTAGGATCGGCCTTTCCGACTTTGAAGCCATTAGCTATAAGGAAATCTCTAAGGCATTCATACCATGCTCTTGGGGCTTGCTTGAGCCCATAAAGCGCCTTAGAGAGTTTATAAACATGGTTAGGGTACTCACTATCTTCAAAGCCGGGAGGTTGTTTAACATAGACCTCTTCCTTGATTGGTCCATTGAGGAAGGCACTTTTCACGTCCATTTGATAAAGCTTAAAGCCATGGTAAGTAGCATAGGCCAATAATATTCGAATTGACTCAAGCCTAGCTACGGGTGCATAGGTTTCACCGAAATCCAAACCTTCGACTTGGGAGTATCCTTTGGCCACAAGTCGAGCTTTGTTCCTTGTCACCACACCATGCTCATCTTGCTTGTTGCGGAAGACCCATTTGGTTCCTACAACATTTTGATTAGGACGTGGAACTAAATGCCATACCTCATTCCTAGTGAAGTTGTTGAGCTCCTCTTGCATTGCCACCACCCAATCCGAATCTTGTAGTGCTTCCTCTACCCTGTGTGGCTCAATAGAGGAAACAAAAGAGTAATGCTCACAAAAATGTGCAATTCGAGATCTAGTGGTTACCCCCTTATGAATGTCGCAGAGGATGGTGTCGACGGGGTGATCTCGTTGAATTGCTTGGTGGACTCTTGGGTGTGGCGGTCTTTGTTCTTCATCCTCCTTGTCTTGATCATTTGCATCTCCCCCTTGATCATTGTCGTCATCTTGAGGTGGCTCATTTGCTTGATCTTCTGTTTCGTCAACTTGAGCTTCTTCCTCATTTTGAGTCGGTGGAGATGCTTGCGTGGAGGAGGATGGTTGATCTTGTGCACTTGGAGGCTCTTCGGATTCCTTAGGACACACATCCCCAATGGACATGTTCCTTAGCGCGATGCATGGAGCCTCTTCATTACCTATCTCATCAAGATCAACTTGCTCTACTTGAGAGCCATTAGTCTCATCAAACACAACGTCACAAGAAACTTCAACTTGTCCAGTGGACTTGTTAAAGACTCTATATGCCCTTGTGTTTGAATCATATCCTAGTAAAAAGCCTTCTACTGTCTTAGGAGCAAATTTAGATTTTCTACCTCTTTTAACAAGAATAAAGCATTTGCTACCAAAGACTCTAAAATATGAAATGTTGGGGTTTTTACCGGTTAGGAGTTCGTATGATGTCTTCTTGAGGATTCGGTGTAGATACAACCGGTTGATGGCGTAGCAAGCGGTGTTGACCGCCTCGGCCCAAAACCGATCCGAAGTCTTGTACTCATCAAGCATGGTCCTTGCCATGTCCAATAGAGTTCGATTCTTCCTCTCCACTACACCATTTTGTTGTGGTGTGTAGGGAGAAGAGAACTCATGCTTGATGCCCTCCTCCTCAAGGAAGCCTTCGATTTGAGAGTTCTTGAACTCCGTTCCGTTGTCGCTTCTAATTTTCTTGATCCTTAAGCCGAACTCGTTTTGAGCTCGTCTCAAGATTCCCTTTAAGGTCTCTTGGGTTTGAGATTTTTCCTGTAAAAAGAATACCCAAGTGAAGCGAGAATAATCATCCACTATTACAAGACAATACTTACTCCCGCCGATGCTTATGTAAGCAATCGGGCCGAATAGATCCATGTGGAGTAGCTCAAGCGGCCTGTTGGTCGTCATGATGTTCTTGTTTAGATGATGGGCACCAACTTGCTTTCCTGCTTGGCATGCGCTACAAACCCTGTCTTTCTCAAAATGAACATTTGTTAGTCCTAAAATGTGTTCTCCCTTTAGAAGCTTACGAAGATTCTTCATCCCAACATGGGCTAGTCGGCGGTGCCAGAGCCAACCCATGTTAGTCTTAGCAATTAAGCATGTGTCGAGTTCAGCTCTATCAAAATCTACTAAGTATAGCTGACCCTCTAACACACCCTTAAATGCTATTGAATCATCACTTCTTCTAAAGACAGTGACACCTACATCAGTAAAGAGACAGTTGTAGCCCATTTTGCATAATTGAGATACAGAAAGCAAATTGTAATCTAAAGAATCTACAAGAAAAACATTGGAAATAGAATGGTCAGGGGATATAGCAATTTTACCCAATCCTTTGACCAAACCTTGGTTTCCATCCCCGAATGTGATCGCTCGTTGGGGATCTTGGTTTTTCTCGTAGGAGGAGAACATCTTCTTCTCCCCTGTCATGTGGTTTGTGCACCCGCTGTCGATGATCCAACTTGAGCCCCCGGATGCATAAACCTACAAAACAAGTTTAGTTCTTGACTTTAGGTACCCAAATGGTTTTGGGTCCTTTGGCATTAGATACAAGAACTTTGGGTACCCAAACACAAGTCTTTGACCCCTTGTGCTTGCCCCCAACATATTTGGCAACTACTTTGCCGGATTTGTTAGTCAACACATAAGATGCATCAAAAGTTTTAAATGAAAGACTATGTTCATTTGATGCACTAGGAGTTTTCTTCATAGGCAACTTAGCATGGGTTGGTTGCCTAGAACTAGATGTCTCACCCTTATATATAAAAGCATGATTTGGGCTAGAGTGAGACTTCCTAGAGTGAATTCTCCTAATCTTGCTCTCAGGATAACCGGCAGGGTACAAAATGTAACCCTCGTTATCTTGAGGCATGGGAGCCTTGCCCTTTACAAAATTAGACAATTTTTTAGGAGGGGCATTAAGTTTGACATTGTCTCCCCTTTGGAAGCCAATGCCATCCTTGATGCCAGGGCGTCTCCCACTATAGAGCATACTTCTAGCAAATTTAAATTTCTCATTTTCTAAGTTATGCTCTGCAATTTTAGCATCTAATTTTGCTATATGATCATTTTGTTGTTTAATTAAAGACATGTGATCATGAATAGCATTAATATCAACATCTCTACATCTAGTACAAATAGATACATGCTCAACAAAAGATGTAGAGGGTTTGCAAGATTTTAATTCTACAACCTTAGCTTGTAACATGTCGTTCTTAGTTCTAAGGTCGGAAATAGTAGCATTGCAAACATCAAAATCTTTAGCCTTAGCAAGCAATTTTTCATTTTCAATCTTAAGGCTAGCAAGAGAAATGTTCAATTCTTCAATTCTAGCAAGTAAATCATCATCATTATTTCTAGAATTGGTAATTGAAACATTACAAACATGAGAATCAACCTTAGCTAACAAATTAGCATTTTCATTTCTAAGGTTGTCTATTGTCTCATGGCAAGTGCTTAGCTCACTAGATAATTTTTCACATTTCTCAATTTCTAGAGCATAAGCATTTTTAACCTTAACATGTTTCTTATTTTCCTTAATTAGAAAGTCCTCTTGGGAATCCAAAAGGTCATCCTTTTCATGAATAGCACTAATTAATTCATTTAATTTTTCTTTTTGTTCCATGTTAAGGTTGGCAAAAAGGGTACGCAAATTATCTTCCTCATCACTAGCATTATCATCACTAGAGGACTCATATCTAGTGGAGGATTTAGATTTAACCTTCTTCTTTTTGCCGTCTTTTGCCATGAGGCACTTGTGGCCGACGTTGGGGAAGAGAAGTCCCTTGGTGACGGCGATGTTGGCGGCGTCCTCGTCGGAGGAGGAGTCGCTAGAGCTTTCGTCGGAGTCCCACTCCCGACAAACATGGGCATCGCCGCCCTTCTTCTTGTAGTACCTCTTCTTCTCCTTTCTTCTCCCCTTTTTGTCGTCGCCCCTGTCACTATCACTTGATAATGGGCATTTAGCTATAAAGTGACCGGGCTTACCACACTTGTAGCAAACCTTCTTGGAGCGGGACTTGTAGTCTTTCCCTCTCCTTTGCTTGAGGATTTGGCGGAAGCTCTTGATGACGAGCGCCATTTCCTCATTGTCGAGCTTGGAGGCGTCGATTGGTTGTCTACTTGGTGTAGACTCCTCCTTCTTTTCCTCCGTCGCCTTGAATGCGACGGGTTGAGCTTCGGATGTGGAGGGATCATCAAGCTCGTTGATCTTCCTCGAGCCTTCGATCATGCACTCAAAACTTACAAAATTCCCGATTACTTCCTCGGGGGTCATTAGTGTATATCTTGGGTTGCCACGGATTAATTGAACTTGAGTAGGGTTAAGGAAAATAAGAGATCTTAGAATAACCTTAACCACCTCGTGGTCATCCCACTTTTTGCTCCCGAGGTTGCGCACTTGATTCACCAAGGTCTTGAGCCGGTTGTACATGTTTTGTGGCTCCTCCCCTTTGCGAAGCCGGAACCGACCGAGCTCCCCCTCGATCGTCTCCCGCTTGGTGATCTTTGTGAGCTCATCTCCTTCGTGTGCGGTTTTGAGCACATCCCAAACCTCCTTGGCGCTCTTCAACCCTTGCACTTTGTTATACTCCTCTCTACTTAGAGAAGCGAGGAGTATTGTTGTTGCTTGAGAGTTGAAGTGCTCGATTTGGGCAACCTCGTCCTCATCATAATCTTCATCCCCTACGGATGGTACCTGTGCACCAAACTCAACAACATCCCATATACTTTTGTGGAGTGAGGTTAGATGAAATCGCATTAAATCACTCCACCTAGCGTAATCTTCACCATCAAGAGTTGGTGGTTTGCCTAATGGGACGGAAAGTAAAGGTGTATGTTTAGATATGCGAGGGTAGCGTAGGGGAATCTTACTATACTTCTTACGCTCTTGGCGCTTAGAAGTGACGGACGCCGCGTCGGAGCCGGAGATGGATGCCGATGAAGAATCGGTCTCGTAGTAGACCACTTTCCTCATCTTCTTTTTCTTGTCTCCACTCCAATGCGGCTTGTGAGAAGAGGATTTCTCCTTCTTCTCTTTGTGTGAAGAAGATTTCTTCTCCTTCCCTTTGGACGAGTCCTTCTTTTTCTCCTTCCCTTTGGAGGAGTCTTTCTTCTTCTCCCTCTTGGTGCGGGACTCTTCCGATGAAGTGCTCCCGTGGCTTGTAGTGGGCTTTTCGCCGGTCTCCATCTCCTTCTTGGCGTGATCTCCCGACATTACTTCGAGCGGTTTGGCTCTAATGAAGCACCGGGCTTTGATACCAATTGATAGTCGCCTAGAGGGGGGTGAATAGGGCGAAACTGAAATTTACAAATATAAACACAACTACAAGCCGGGTTAGCGTTAGAAATAAAAACGAGTTCGCGAGAGAGGGTGGAAAACAAATCGCAAGCAAATGAAGAGTGTGACACGCGGATTTGTTTTACCGAGGTTCGGTTCTTGCAAACCTACTCCCCGTTGAGGAGGCCACAAAGGTGAGAGCACCTAGAGGGGGGGGGGGGGGTGAATAGGTGATCCTGTAAAACTTCAAAACTTAAGCCACAAAAACTTGTTAAGTGTTAGCACAATTATGGCCAAGTGGCTAGAGAGGAGTCAAAACACAATAACCACAAGAAATCAATCACAGAGATGACACGGTGGTTATCCCGTGGTTCGGCCAAGTACAAAACTTGCCTACTCCACGTTGTGGCGTCCCAACGGACGAGAGTTGCACTCAACTCCTCTCAAGTGATCCAATGATCAACTTGAATACCACGGTGTTCTTCTTTTCTTTTCTCAATCCCGTTTGCGAGGAATCTCCACACTTTGGAGCCTCTCGCCCTTACAAAAGATGTTCACAGAGAATCACAGAGCAAGGGAGGGATTAGCAACTCACACACGACACAAAGATCACAGCGAATACGCACACACAAGACCCAGACTTGAGCTCAAGAGACTAGCACACTAGAACGGAGCTCAAATCACTAGAATGTCGAACAAGTGCGCAAAATTGATGTGTGAGTGATCAAGAGTGCTCAAGGAATGCTTGGTTCTCTCCTCCATGCGCCTAGGGGTCCCTTTTATAGCCCCAAGGCAGCTAGGAGCCGTTGAGAACAAATCTGGAAGGCCATCCTTGCCTTCTGTAGTCGGGCGCACCGGACAGTCCGGTGCACACCGGATACTGTCCGGTGCCCGATTTCTTTCCTTAACAGTCGCAGCCGACCGTTGCCAACCGTTGCAGATCTGGCGCACCGGACAGTCCGGTGCCTCCTTCCGACCGTTGGCCAGACCACGTGTCGCGCGCAGATTCCGCGGCCGACCGTTGGCTCGGCCGACCGTTGGCTCACCGGACAGTCCGGTGCACACCGGACAGTCCGGTGAATTATAGCCGTACGCCGTCGGCAAAATTCCCGAGAGCGGCCTCTTCGCCCGAGGCAGCCTGGCGCACCGGACACTGTCCGGTGCACCACCGGACAGTCCGGTGCCCCAGACCGAAACAGCCTGTTGGCTGTACACAGCCAACATTCTCCTTTTCTTCTTCTCTCTGTTTCTAACACTTAGACAAATATATTAGTACACAAACCAATGTACTAAGGCTTAGAAACATACCTTTACTTGTGATTTGCACTTTGTTCATCCATGGGCATAGATTCACATTAAAGCACTTGTGTTGACACTTAATCACCAAAATACTTAGAAATGGCCCAAGGGCACATTTCCCTTTCAATCTCCCCCTTTTTGGTGATTTATGCCAACACAACATAAAGCAACTAGAACAAGTGCGAAATCACTTCAAATAGAATAAATTTGAGTTCTATTCAATTTTGGCATATATGGATCATCCTTTGCCACCACTTGGTTTGTTTTTGCAAATCAAACTCAAATCTCTATCTCTAAGTCAAACACACATGTTGAAGCACAAAGAGAGTCATTCCAAAAGAGATTGATCAAAGATTTCAAAAACTCCCCCTTTTTCCCATAATTACTACTTCTCCCCACAAGAAGCCAACTTTTGACGAAAGAGATAATGAAAGAGTTTTGACAAATCAAAAGCTCTACTCTACTATTTTCAAATCTCTCAAGTGGTAGCTGATCCATTTATTGCTTTGGCCTTTATTTTCTCCCCCTTTGGCATCAAGCACCAAAACGGGATCAATCTTGGCCCTTTAACCCCATTGCCTCACCAAAATCTTCAATTAAGATCAATTGGCAATAAGAGTTCATGAGATGGACTTGGAATAAGTTACCCTCTCATCGGAGTGCAGTGGAAGTCTTTCATGGTCCAAGTCCACCTTTTCCCTTTCAATTTTCCTTCGAGACTAAATCAAGCAATCTCAAGCATATGGTTAGTCTCAAAGGGTCAAGTTGTAACACATCTCCCCCTAAACATGTGCATCACTTTGCAACGGACTTGTGAGGTCCAGGGAGTGTTTGTACAACTTGAGCACCATAATAAGCAACAAAATGCAGAATGAACATGATCAAAGGCATAAACACATGTATGCTACAATTCAATCCAAGTTCCGCGAATCTAATACATTTAGCTCACTACGCAGCCTGCAAAAGGTCTTCTCATCTAGAGGCTTGGTAAAGATATCGGCTAGCTGGTTCTCGGTGCTAACATGAAACACTTCGATATCCCCCTTTTGCTGGTGGTCTCTCAAAAAGTGATGCCGGATGTCTATGTGCTTTGTGCGGCTGTGCTCAACAGGATTTTCCGCCATGCGGATAGCACTCTCATTGTCACATAGGAGTGGGACTTTGCTCAGATTGTAGCCAAAGTCCCGGAGGGTTTGACTCATCCAAAGTAGTTGCGCGCAACACTGTCCTGCGGCAACGTACTCGGCCTCAGCGGTGGATAGGGCAACGGAAGTTTGTTTCTTAGAGTTCCACGACACCAGGGACCTTCCTAAGAATTGGCACGTCCCCGATGTGCTCTTCCTATCGACCTTACATCCAGCATAGTCGGAGTCTGAGTATCCAACCAAGTCAAAGGTAGACCCCTTTGGATACCAGAGCCCGAAGCAAGGCGTAGCAACTAAATATCTCAGAATTCGCTTCACCGCCACTAAGTGACACTCCTTAGGATCGGATTGAAATCTAGCACACATGCATACGCTAAGCATAATATCCGGTCTACTAGCACATAAATAAAGTAATGACCCTATCATTGACCGGTATGCTTTTTGATCAACGGACTTACCTCCTTTGGTGAGGTCGGTGTGCCCGTCGGTTCCCATCGGAGTTTTTGCGGGCTTGGCGTCCTTCATCCCAAACCGCTTTAGCAGATCTTGCGTGTACTTCGTTTGGGAGATGAAGGTGCCGTCCTTGAGTTGCTTCACTTGGAACCCAAGGAAGTAGTTCAACTCTCCCATCATCGACATCTCGAATTTATGCGTCATCACCCTGCTAAACTCTTCACAAGACTTTTGGTTAGTAGAACCAAATATTATGTCATCGACATAAATTTGGCACACAAACAAATCACCATCACATGTCTTTGTAAAAAGAGTTGGATCGGCTTTCCCAACCTTGAAAGCATTAACAATTAAAAAGTCTCTAAGGCATTCATACCATGCTCTTGGGGCTTGCTTAAGTCCATAGAGCGCCTTAGAGAGCTTACACACATGGTCGGGGTACCGTTCATCCTCGAAGCCAGGGGGTTGCTCTACGTACACCTCCTCCTTGATTGGCCCGTTAAGGAAAGCGCTCTTCACATCCATTTGGTACAACCTGAAAGAGTGATGAGCGGCATATGCTAGCAAGATACGAATTGATTCTAGCCTATCCACAGGAGCAAAAGTCTCCTCGAAATCCAAACCTGCGACTTGGGCATATCCTTTTGCCACAAGTCGAGCCTTGTTTCTCGTCACCACTCCGTGCTCGTCTTGTTTGTTGCGGAACACCCACTTGGTTCCCACAACATTTTGCTTAGGACGAGGCACCAGTGTCCAAACTTCATTCCTCTTGAAGTTGTTGAGCTCCTCCTGCATGGCCAACACCCAGTCCGGATCTAGTAAGGCCTCCTCTACCCTGAAAGGCTCAATAGAAGAGACAAAGGAGTAATGCTCACAAAAATTAACTAATCGAGACCGAGTAGTTACTCCCTTGCTAATGTCACCTAGAATTTGGTCGACGGGATGATCCCTTTGAATCATCGCTCGAACTTGGGTTGGAGGTGCCGGTTGCGCTTCTTCCTCCATTACATTATCAACTTGTGCTCCCCCTTGATCACACGCCTCCACTTGAGGTACCTGTTCGTCATCTTGTGTTGGGGGATGCACCACGGTTGAGGAAGAAGGTTGATCTTGCTCCAAGTGTTCCTGTGGTCGCACATCACCAATCGCCATGGTGCGCATAGCGGCCGTTGGAACATCTTCTTCATCTACATCATCAAGATCAACAGCTTGCTCTCTTGGAGAGCCATTAGTCTCATCAAATACAACGTCGCTAGAGACTTCAACCAAACCCGATGATTTGTTGAAGACTCTATACACCTTTGTATTTGAGTCATAACCTAATAAAAACCCTTCTACTGCTTTGGGAGCAAACTTAGAATTTCTACCCTTCTTCACTAGAATGTAGCACTTGCTCCCAAATACACGAAAATAAGATACATTGGGTTTGTTACCGGTTAGTAGCTCATACGACGTCTTCTTGAGGAGGCGATGAAGGTAGACCCTGTTGATGGCGTGGCAAGCCGTGTTCACGGCTTCCGTCCAAAAGCACTCGGGGGTCTTGAACTCTCCTAGCATCGTCCTCGCCATGTCGATGAGCGTCCTGTTCTTCCTCTCTACCACACCATTTTGTTGTGGTGTGTAGGGAGCGGAGAACTCGTGCTTGATCCCTTCCTCTTCAAGGAACTCCTCCACTTGAAGGTTCTTGAACTCGGACCCGTTGTCACTCCTTATCTTCTTCACCTTGAGCTCAAACTCATTTTGAGCTCTCCTGAGGAAGCGCTTGAGGGTCCCTTGGGTTTCAGACTTATCCTGCAAAAAGAACACCCAAGTGAAGCGGGAAAAATCATCTACAATAACTAGACCATACTTACTCCCTCCTATGCTCAGATAGGCGACGGGTCCGAAGAGGTCCATATGCAGCAGCTCCAGAGGTCTTGAAGTGGTCATCACATTCTTGCTGTGATGCGTTCCTCCCACTTGTTTACCTGCTTGACAAGCTGCACAAGGTCTATCTTTTTCGAATTGAACGTTAGTCAAACCTATCACGTGTTCTCCCTTTAGAAGCTTGTGGAGGTTCTTCATCCCCACATGTGCTAAGCGGCGATGCCACAGCCAGCCCATGCTAGTCTTAGCTATTAAGCATGCATCTAGACCGGCCTCTTCTTTTGCAAAATCAACTAAATAAAGTTTGCCGTCTAATACACCCTTAAAAGCTAGTGAACCATCACTTCTTCTAAAGACAGACACATCTACATTTGTAAATAGACAGTTATACCCCATGTTGCATAATTGACTAACAGATAGCAAATTATAACCAAGAGACTCTACTAAAAACACATTAGAGATAGAGTGCTCATTAGAAATTGCAATTTTACCTAACCCTTTTACCTTGCCTTGATTCCCATCACCGAATACAATTGAATCTTGGGAATCCTTATTTTTGACGTAGGAGGTGAACATCTTCTTCTCCCCCGTCATATGGTTTGTGCATCCGCTGTCGATAATCCAGCTTGAACCCCCGGATGCATAAACCTGCAAGGCAAATTTAGGCTTGGGTTTTAGGTACCCAACTCATGTTGGGTCCTATAAGGTTAGCACAAATATCTTTAGGGACCCAAATGCAAGTTTTGTCTCCCTTGCATCTTGCCCCTAACTTCCTAGCAACAATTTTCTTATCCTTTCTACAAATAGCGAAGGAAGCATTTAAAGCACAATAAATTTTGGAAGGTTCATTCACTACTTTCTTAGGAGCATTATGAATTACATTTCTCCTAGGCATTTGGTGAACAACATTTCTTCTAAACACATTTCTACCATGCATAACATGAGAACTAGAAGCAGTCATAGCATAAGAGTCATAAGCATGTGAATCAAAAACATCATTACCTCTAAAAGCATTTCTAGAGTATCTCCTATCATAGTACATGAAAGCATGATTCTTCTTAACACTATTAGCCATAGGAGCCTTCCCTTTCTCCTTGGTGGAGACAGGAGTCTTATGGCTTGTTAAGTTCTTGGCTTCCCTCTTGAAGCCAAGCCCATCCTTAATTGAGGGGTGTCTACCAATAGTGTAGGCATCCCTTGCAAATTTTAGTTTTTCAAATTCACTCTTGCTAGTCTTAAGTTGGGCATTAAGACTAGCTAATTCATCATTCAATTTTGAAATGGAAACTAAGTGTTCACTATAGGCATTAATATCAACATCCTTGCACCTAGTGCAAATTTCAACATGTTCAACACAAGAGTTGGATTTATGTGCTTCTACTAGTTTAGCATTTAAGTCATCATTAATGCTCTTTAATTTAGAAATAGAATCATGGCATGTTGACACTTCACAAGCAAGCATTTCATTCCTCTTAATTTCTAATGCAAGGGATTTTTGAGCCTCTACAAACTTATCATGTTCTTCATACAACAAATCCTCTTGCTTTTCTAAAAGTATATTCTTTTCATTCAAGGCATCAATTAATTCATTAATTTTGTCTATCTTAGATCTATCTAAGCCCTTGAACAAACATGAATAATCTACTTCATCCTCATCACTAGATTCGTCCTCACTTGAAGAAGCATAGGTAGAGTTGCGAGTACATACCTTCTTCTCCCTTGCCATAAGGCATGTGTGACGCTCGTTTGGGAAGAGGATTGATTTGTTGAAGGCGGTGGCGGCGAGTCCTTCATTGTCGGAGTCGGAAGAGGAGCAATCCGAGTCCCACTCCTTGCCTAGATGCGCCTCCCCCTTTGCCTTCTTGTAATGCTTCTTCTTTTCCCTCTTGTTTCCCTTTTCCTGGTCACTATCATTATCGGGGCAGTTAGCGATAAAATGACCAATCTTACCGCACTTGAAGCATGAGCGCTTCCCCTTCGTCTTGGTCTTGCTTGGCTGCCCCTTGTGACCCTTTAGCACCGTCTTGAAGCGTTTGATGATGAGAGCCATCTCTTCATCATTAAGTCCGACCGCCTCAATTTGTGCCACCTTGCTAGGTAGCGCCTCCTTGCTTCTTGTTGCTTTGAGAGCAAAAGGTTGTGGTTCGTTGATCAGTCCATTCAAGGCGTCGTCCACGTACCTTGCCTCCTTGATCATCATTCGCCCGCTGACGAATTTTCCTAAGACTTCTTCGGGCGACATTTTGGTGTACCTGGGATTCTCACGAATATTATTCACCAAATGAGGATCAAGAACGGTAAAGGACCTTAGCATTAGTCGGACGACGTCGTGGTCCGTCCATCGCGTGCTTCCGTAGCTCCTTATTTTGTTGATAAGGGTCTTGAGCCGGTTGTATGTTTGAGTTGGCTCCTCGCCCCTTATCATCGCGAACCGTCCAAGCTCGCCCTCCACCAACTCCATTTTGGTGAGCAAGGTAGCGTCATTTCCCTCATGAGAGATCTTGAGGGTATCCCAGATTTGCTTGGCGTTATCCAAGCCACTCACTTTGTTATATTCATCCCTGCACAATGAAGCTAGAAGAACAGTAGTAGCTTGTGCATTCTTATGGATTTGCTCATTAATGAATATAGGACTATCCGAACTATTAAAGTGCATTCCACTATCTACAATCTCCCATATACTAGGATGGAGAGAGAATAGGTGACTACGCATTTTGTGGCTCCAAAATCCGTAGTCTTCTCCATCAAAGTGTGGGGGCTTGCCAAGTGGAATGGAAAGCAAATGTGAATTTGAACTTTGCGGAATACGAGAGTAGTCAAAAGAAAAGTTAGAATTAACCGGTTTCCTTTGCTCGTAGTCGTTGTCCTTTTGGGAAGAGGAAGATTCGTCGCTGTCGTCGTAGTAGACGATCTCCTTGATGCGCCTTGTCTTCTTCTTCTTCCCTTCCTTCCGTCTATGGCCCGAGCCGGAGTCGGTAGGCTTGTCATCTTTGGGCTCGTTGACAAAGGACTCCTTCTCCTTGTCGTTGATCACGATTCCCTTCCCCTTAGGATCCATCTCTTCGGGCGGTTAGTCCCTTTCTTGAAGAGAACGCCTCTGATACCAATTGAGAGCACCTAGAGGGGGGGGTGAATAGGTGATCCTGTAAAACTTCAAAACTTAAGCCACAAAAACTTGTTAAGTGTTAGCACAATTATGGCCAAGTGGCTAGAGAGGAGTCAAAACACAATAACCACAAGAAATCAATCACAGAGATGACACGGTGGTTATCCCGTGGTTCGGCCAAGTACAAAACTTGCCTACTCCACGTTGTGGCGTCCCAACGGACGAGAGTTGCACTCAACTCCTCTCAAGTGATCCAATGATCAACTTGAATACCACGGTGTTCTTCTTTTCTTTTCTCAATCCCGTTTGCGAGGAATCTCCACACTTTGGAGCCTCTCGCCCTTACAAAAGATGTTCACAGAGAATCACAGAGCAAGGGAGGGATTAGCAACTCACACACGACACAAAGATCACAGCGAATACGCACACACAAGACCCAGACTTGAGCTCAAGAGACTAGCACACTAGAACGGAGCTCAAATCACTAGAATGTCGAACAAGTGCGCAAGATTGATGTGTGAGTGATCAAGAGTGCTCAAGGAATGCTTGGTTCTCTCCTCCCTGCGCCTAGGGGTCCCTTTTATAGCCCCAAGGCAGCTAGGAGCCGTTGAGAACAAATCTGGAAGGCTATCCTTGCCTTCTGTAGTCGGGCGCACCGGACAGTCCGGTGCACACCGGATACTGTCCGGTGCCCGATTTCTTTCCTTAACAGTCGCAGCCGACCGTTGCCAACCGTTGCAGATCTGGCGCACCGGACAGTCCGGTGCACACCGGACAGTCCGGTGCCTCCTTCCGACCGTTGCCCAGACCACGTGTCGCGCGCAGATTCCGTGGCCGACCGTTGGCTCGACCGACCGTTGGCTCACCGGACAGTCCGGTGCACACCGGACAGTCCGGTGAATTATAGTCGTACGCCGTCGGCAAAATTCCCGAGAGCGGCCTCTTCGTCCGAGGCAGCCTGGCGCACCGGACACTGTCCGGTGCACCACCGGACAGTCCGGTGCCCCAGACCGAAACAGCCTGTTGGCTGTACACAACCAACATTCTCCTTTTCTTCTTCTCTCTATTTTTAACACTTAGACAAATATATTAGTACACAAACCAATGTACTAAGGCTTAGAAACATACCTTTACTTGTGATTTGCACTTTGTTCATCCATGGGCATAGATTCACATTAAAGCACTTGTGTTGACACTTAATCACCAAAATACTTAGAAATGGCCCAAGGGCACATTTCCCTTTCAAAAGGCCGGGTCTCTTTCAACCCTTCCCTCTCTCAAACGGTCCCTCGGACCGAGTGAGCTTCTCTTCTCAAATCACTTGGGAATCAAACTTCCCGCAAGGACCACCACACACTTGGTGTCTCTTGCCTCAATTACAAGTGAGTGTTTGATCACAAGAAAGAATGCCAAAGAAAAGAAGCGATCCAAGCGCAAGAGCTCAAATGAACACTACAAATCACTCTCTCTAGTCACTAAGGCTTTGTGTGGAGTTGGGAGAGGATTTGATCTCTTTTGGTGTGCCTTGCAATGAATGCTAGCTCTTGTATAGTGGTTGGAAGCTGGAAAACTTGGATGCAATGAATGGTGGGGTGGTTGGGGTATTTATAGCCCCAACCACCAAACATGACCGTTGGTGGAGGCTGTCTGTCGTATGGTGCACCGGACAGTCCGGTGCACACCGGACATGTCCGGTGCGCCAGCCACGTCACCAATGCCGTTGGAATTTGACCGTTGGAGTTCTGACTTCTGGGCCCGCCTGGATGTCCGGTGCACACCAGACATGTACTGTTCAATGTCCGGTGCGCCAGAATGGGCGTGCCTGACTTCTGCGCGCTTCTGGCGCGCATTGAATGCGCCTGCAGGTAGCCGTTGGCGCGAAGTAGTCGTTGCTCCGGAGTTGCACCGGACAGTCCGGTGTACACCGGACATGTCCGGTGAATTATAGCGGAACAGCCGTTCTGAATTCCCGAGGCTGCCGAGTTCCAGAGCCGCGTTCCTTTGGAGCACCGGACACTGTCCGGTGTACACCGGACAGTCCGGTGAATTATAGCGCGCCGGCTTCTGGAAATTCCCGAGGCTGAGGAGTTCTGCGCGAGGTCCCCTGGTGCACCGGACACTGTCCGGTGCGCCACCGGACAGTCCGGTGCGCCAGACCAGGGAGCCTTTCGGGATGCCTTTGGCTCTTTAATTTGAACCCAACTTTGGTCTTTTTAATTGGCTTGTTGTGAACCTTTGACACCTGTATAACTTATACACTAGAGCAAACTAGTTAGTCCAATTGTTTGTGTTGGGCAATTCAACCACCAAAATTAATTAGGGACTAGGTGTAAGCCTAATTCCCTTTCACAACCAATCGATGCCTCAAAGCTCGACAACGAGGAGATGGCGCTTGTCATCAAAAGCTTTCGGCAAATCCTCAAGCAAAGAAGGGGGAAGGATTACAAGCCCCGCTCCAAGAAGGTTTGCTACAAGTGTGGTAAGCCCGGTCACTTTATAGCTAAATGTCCAATTTCTAGTGACAGTGACAGGGGTGATGACAAGAAGGGGAGAAGAAAGGAGAAGAAGAGGTACTACAAGAAGAAGGGCGGCGATGCCCATGTTTGTCGGGAGTGGGACTCCGACGAAAGCTCTAGCGACTCCTCCTCCGACGAGGACGCTGCCAACATCGCCGTCACCAAGGGACTTCTCTTCCCCAACGTCGGCCACAAGTGTCTCATGGCAAAGGACGGCAAAAGGAAGAAGGTTAAATCTAAATCCTCCACTAGATATGAGTCCTCTAGTGATGATAATGCTAGTGATGAGGAAGATAATTTGCGTACCCTTTTTGCCAACCTTAACATGGAACAAAAAGAAAAACTAAATGAGGTAATTAGTGTCATCCATGAGAAGGATGATCTCTTGGACTCCCAAGAAGACTTCCTAATCAAGGAAAATAAAAAGCATGTTAAGGTTAAGAATGCTCATGCTCTAGAGGTAGAAAAATGTGAGAAATTAACTAGTGAGCTAAGCACATGCCATGACTCTATTGCCAACCTTAGAAATGAAAATGCTAATTTGTTAGCTAAGGTTGATTCTCATGTTTGTAATGTTTCAACTTCCAATCCTAGAGATAATGATGATGATTTACTTGCTAGGATTGAAGAATTGAATGTTTCACTTGCTAGCCTTAGAAATGAAAATGAAAAATTGCTTGCTAAGGCTAAAGATTTTGATGTTTGCAATACTACTATTTCCGACCTTAGAACTAAGAATGATATGTTACATGCTAAGGTTGTAGAATTAAAATCTTGCAAACCCTCTACATCTACCGTTGAGCACACTACCATTTGTACTAGATGTAGAGATGTTAACATTGATGTTATACATGATCACATGGCTTTAATTAAACAACAAAATGATCATATAGCAAAATAGATGCTAAAATTGTCGAGCATAACTTAGAAAATGAAAAATTTAAATTTGCTAGAAGTATGCTCTATAGTGGGAGACGCCCTGGCATCAAGGATGGCATTGGCTTCCAACAGGGAGGCAATGTCAAACTTAATGCCCCTCCAAAGAAATTGTCCAACTTTGTTAAGGGCAAGGCTCCCATGCCTCAAGATAACGAGGGTGACATTTTATACCCTGCCGGTTATCCCGAGTACAAAATTAGGAGAATTCATTCTAGGAAGTCTCACTCTGGCCCTAATCATGCTTTCATGTATAAGGGTGAGACATCTAGCTCTAGGCAACCAACCCATGCTAAGTTGCCTAAGAAGAAAACTCCTAGTGCATCAAATGAACATAGCTTTTCATTTAAAACCTTTGATGCATCATATGTTTTGACTAACAAATCCGGCAAGGTCGTTGCCAAGTATGTTGGGGGCAAACACAAGAGCTCCAAAACTTGTGTTTGGATTCCCAAAGTTCTTGTTTCTAATGCCAAAGGACCCAAAACCGTTTGGGTACCTAAAGTCAAGAACTAAACTTGTTTTGTAGGTTTATGCATCCGGGGGCTCAAGTTGGATAATCAACAGCGGGTGCATGTCGGTGTTTTGGGTCCGACCGCACACCCGGGGTTGCCCCTCAAGGTGTTTTTAGGAGTAGGACGGTGTCGACGACTGTAGCAAAATGGTTTGTGCCAATTGCACGAGGGACAGTGGACAAGATTTACAGGTTCGGGCCGCTTAGAGATGCGTAACACCCTACGTCCTGGTGAGTATGCTGAGTGAATGAGGTTACAAGAGAGCTCTCTGAATTGAGAATGCAGAGAGTTGAAATGGGTGGCTAAGTAATAGGGTCGATCGATCTGAAGGGGTGCCCCCTAGGCCTTATATACTCGACCGTGGGGCAATACACGTGGATATGATAACAATGTGTAGCTAAAAGATAGTGAACTGTTTGAGTTTATCTCCCTGTAGTTCTGCCGACTTATCCTCGCATGGCTCCGTTGCATGGGGGCTCCAGCGCGGGAAAGTCGGATCTCTGTTGTGGTCGCTCGCTCGACGTTGTGGGCCGTCCGGGTTTGCACCAATCCGGCCTCATGTCGATCTGCTTTGCTGGTTGTCCCTCCTCAGGCCCACGAAAGAATGACCTTATGATTTATTGGGCCCTTGGGCCTTTCGTGAGGTCTTTTACTCTTTTAGTGGACCCAGGGGATATCTGTCCCCCACAAGCCCCCGATCTTTGGGTTAATTTAGAGGTAATCAGCCCGAAGATCCCAGGTCCAGCTTGCAGGCGATTTGAAGAAAACGACTTCTTACTGTTTCCTCCTGCTTTGATCACTCGTAAACCGAAGCTTTGTTTCGTGCTTGTGCCTTAGAGGTCGGCATTTCGTTTTGTAGGACCTCGAACTTCATTGGGTGCACCGGAGGTCCACCCAATGGGGGTAGCCCCCGAGCTTCGAGTAGATTTTTAGAAAATAATCTACTCGAAGGTCTTCACCAGGAATTATTTCCATTTTTACTCCTACGTTTTGGTTGAGGACCAGCCTTGTCTTTAATCTTGCCCCATGCCTTAGAAGTCGGTATTATCTTGGCTTGGAATGATGATCCATGGGGTGCACCGAAGGTGCACCCAATGGGTGTAGCCCCCGACCTTCGAGTGGATTTTTGAGGATAATCCATTCGAAGGTCTTCCTTTTGTGTCTTTTTGCTGAAGATTATCCTTTCTGCTTGTAAAAATCGGCATGATGCCATCCGCATTATGCTTTGGAGGTCAGCATTATGTCATCAATATTGTGCTTCAGAGGTCAGCATGTATTTTGTCTTTTGCAGCCGAGTTCGCAATCCATCCATATCTTGCTAGGTGGTGTAATTTATTTGCTCTGCGGTTGATTGGACATTTGATGGACGTTCTCTGTCTAGTCTTCACGTCGCTTTTGTCGGCCATATTTTGTACTTCACTGGCTATATTTGTCTTTCCTCTGATCCTTACTGATATCTCATTTTTGTCTTGAGGTATTCACTGCACGCCCTGTACAGATGTGACCGTTTTGAAAAATATACTGATAATTCTTGGGCGTCCCCCCCAATGGGTGTGGGCAAGGGACGGCTTGGTACGCTGAGTGTTTTAGCCGACCGCTTCTGAGTAGTAATGTGATGTGACGGCGGGTGTAATCATATCCTCCGTGCTGTTGACTGGAGTCCCAATGGGTGTTGTGTTGCGTGAAACGGCGTCAGCCGCCTGACGTGTCTTCAGACGGGTTGAAGTGCTTATTGAATGCTTTGCGACTGTTCAGTGACCGCAGTTGGAGGTGAGCGATTGCCTTCTCCTTCTATAAATAATGTCGTTGTCTCTCCGGCTTTTTCACATCTCTTGCTGTTCTCTATTGCTTGTCTTTCTTCTCTCCCTTTCGCTTCAACCATGGGCATGAACAACAAGCGCAAGCGTGAGCCGACTCCTCCATCGGAGGATTTTGGTGACTCGGAGTACTCAGAGGAGGAGTTCTCCTCTGAGTCTGAGGGGCTCCGGCTCCCATCCCCCTGCGTGAGTCGTCTGACGACTCAAGCGACTCCAGGGGCTCGCGGCGGAGGTCTGGACGTACATCCGGGCCGTCGAGCGCTCCGGGCTCGAGGGCTCGTATGAGTCGGAGTACTCCTCGGATGAGGAGGACTCGGACGGTGGTGGCGAGGACGAGGACGGCGACGACGACGACGACGACGAAGGCGGTGGCGGCGGTGACGGTGACGGCAGCGGCAGGGGCGGCGGCAGCGGCAGCAGGGGCGGCAGCGGCGGTGGCGGCAGCGGCAGAGGCAGCAACAGGGGCGGCAGCGGCGGCGGCAGCAACAGGGCCAGTGGCTAGATGCCAATGGTCTTTTAGGTGTTAGTATAGTATAGTTAGAATAATGTAGTAGTATTTAGTAGTGTAGTAGTAGTAGCAGTAATGTAATATAATGTAGTAGTAGTAATAGGGAAGTATCAACTCATAATGAGTTGATTTGTAAGTATGGTATCTTCCCTTTAATGATGAAATGAAGTTAGTTTGTCTGTGATGATTGCTCTTCGATATTCATAACTCAAAAGTTCTTGAATCATTTATCTTCCCGCCTTTTTCGTGAAGTTGATTCCTTTGAAACAGTAAATGAATAACTCGGGCATCATACTGATGCTTTTATAAGTAGCTGCCGAGCGAATTGTAGATGATGTCAGAGTTTTACAGATAATTGCCGAGTAACTTGAAGACGACGTCGGCGCCTTAGAGGTAACTGTCGAGCGACTGAACACGATGTCGGAATTTTAGAGATAACTGCCGAGTGACCTGAGGGCAACGTCAGCGTTTTAGAGGTAACGCCGAGCGACTTGAAGACGATGTCAGCGTTTTAGAGGTGACACCGAGTGACTGGAGGGCAAAGTCAGCGTTTTAGAGGTAACGCCGAGCGGCTGGAGGGCGACGTCAGCGTTTTAGAGGTAACACCGAGTGACTGGAGGGCAACGTCAGCGTTTTAGAGGTAACGCCGAGCGACTTGAAGACGATGTCAGCATTTTAGAGGTAACGCCGAGTGACTGGGGGGCGACGTCAGTGTTTTAGAGGTAACGCCGAGCGACTGGAGGGCGACATCAGCGTTTTAGAGGTAACGCCGAGCGACTTGAAGACGACGCCAGCGTTTTAGAGGTAACGCCGAGCGACTTGAGGACGACGTTAGCGTTTTAGAAGTAACGCCGAGTGATAGCGGGCTGCGTGGGCCACTTTGAGGATAATAGCCGAGTGATGATGTGGCGCACCGGTGTTCTGGAAATAACTACCGGGTGATCACGTGGCACGCCGGTGTTTTGGAAATAACCGCCGGGTGCTGACTGGGCGCTTTTTGAAACGGTATCTGGCTCGGGAATATCCCATAAGTGCTGCGCTTTTAGCCGCCTCTGCTTTCCGTGCCCTAGTTCTTGCTTTCTTGCTCCCGAATCCTGTCTGCAATTCGCCTCCCACTCTGCTCGCCGGTAGAATCGAGATGGCGCCCATGAGGAAAGCCTCGAGTTCGTCCGCCGTGGTGATTCCTCCAATCGACCCCAACAGCCAGTTGCCTTTCGCAGGTAACCACATGTCTGTCATCTCTGAGCCCGAACTTCTCCACCTCGTGTCCATCGGGGTTCTTCCTCTGAGGGAACTCTGTTCTTGGCGGATTTGCCATGGGGTTACTGTCCCAACCGAGGATACCCATGAGTCCGTGATTTATGCTCCTTTCCTTCTCCGCGGCCTCGGTCTTCCCATTTCTCCCTTTTTCCGCGGCCTCCTTGATTTCTACCATCTTAACTTGACCCATCTGAATCCTAATTCTATCCTGCAAATCTCCATTTTCGTTCATTTATGCGAAGCCTTTCTTGGCGTGCTGCCACATTTCGGGTTGTGGAAGTACTTGTATCACTGTCGCCCTGGGATGGTCGGGGGACAACATCAGTTGGTTGGTGGTGCTAGCTTGGAGATGCGCCGCGGGAGGAAGACTGAGTATCTCGAAATCCCTCTCAAAGACAGTATCAAGGGATGGCGCTTGGAGTGGTTCATAGTTGAGAATTATGGAAACTCTCTCCCCCCTTGGTCAGGAAGACAGCCGGATGTTCGCACCCCAAGCTGGACCGAGTCCCCCACAGATCAGGAGGTAGCCGAGGCAGGTGCTTTGCTGGCTGAAGTTGGATTGCTGAAGGAGAGGGGTCTGACTGCTGAGGCTGTTGCTGCTGATTTTGTCTTCAAGAATATTCAGCCATTGAAAGACAGGGTGTACCCGGCTTATCTGTATCGAGGCCTAGCCGACTCAACTCGGGTTACCAACAGAAGAATTCCCTCTGCAGACTTGGTGAGCCGACTTGAGATGATCCTTAGAGGCAAAGTGTCAAATGTTGGTGCCCCAGTGGCATACTCGGCCTGGAACCTGCCTCCTCCCAAAGCCTTCACCCTTTTGTGTCGAATCCACCTGTCACTGATGGCAGTTTGGACCTTAGAGTGCGACCCTCTACTGAAGAAGTTAGTGCCTTGGTTGCCTCGCTCGGGGAGATTCCTGATGATGAACGGCAGGTCCATTTTGAGGTGCCCCTGAACCCTAGTGATGCAGAGATAAGCGCTATGCTTGATTTGCTGGCTGAGGACTCTTCTGACGCTGCTCTTGCTGGGGCATTGGTAGTGGCGCCCCTCCCAGAGGCTGATACAACCTTGGATACTCAGAAGCCTGCCAGTACTCGCCCGAGGCGCCCTTGCCGAGCCAATCAACCTGATCCTTCTGCTGATGAGCAGAAAAAGAAAAAGAGACGCCTCCGACGAGTATCTAGTTTGGATCGGGACGTTGGTGCCTCGGTTCCTGCTGTTGAAGAAGTGCCTGTGACTGAATTTACTGATGCTGACCCCAATGGGTGTACCCAATCCGCTGCTGATCCCAATGTGGGTGCTCCATCTGTTGCTGATCCCAATGGGGGTGCTGTCTGTGTTGCTAATGTGGACGACGAGGAGGAAGAAGATGAAGTTCCTTTGACTCGGAAAAACAGTCGGTAGTTCATCGCTAGCGGTGAAAGTAGTGGAGTTCCTTCTCCTGCTTTGTCTGCTCTCATTGGTCTGCAAGAACTGTCCCTGGCCAACTTTGATCAGACTCTTGAGGATATGGTTCTAGAGGATTTGTTATCGGAGCTGGTGGATGATGGTGTGATGGAGGTTTGTGCTGATGTGCTTGATGCTGGGTTGACGTCATCCCGTGCCTCGTCGACCTTGGAGCACGATCTCGAGGGTCGGGAGACTGACTTGGATCGTCCTGGTCCCATGGAAGTAACTGAGGGCCCATCAGCCTTAGAAGTGGCTACCGCAGAGAACTTAGACCCCAAGGATGGTGTTGACACATGCCCAGCCCCTGAGGATGTCGCTGGGGATGACTTGGTTCGGGTGGGAAGTGTAAGCCACTGCCCAGCCCCCGAGGGTGCTGCCGGGGATGATCCGGCTCAAGTGGGCAGTGCCAACTATGACCCAGCCCCCGAGGGTGTCCGAGCGGGGTCTCCTTCCTGTACTTCCATGGACGTTCATGCGGGATCGCCTCCACACTCCGGCTGTATGGTGGTAGCCCAAGCCTTGGACTAGGGAGTCGCTTTAGAGGGCAGCGTCCCCGCTGACCGAGTGTTGAGCTCTGTTGATGGCACCGAGCTGATTCCTGCTGGTTTGTCGCAAGCTGCTTCGGGTGGTGGCCTTACGCCTGGTTATCAATTGATCTCTCCTGATTTGGGGATCCCTTCGTTCTTTTCCAACCTCCAGGTACTGTGATGTATTTTAGCTTGGTTTTTACATTTGCATGAACTGCTGTCATTACACTCATCTGTTCTCCTCATCAGGCTTTGGTGGATGGGATGGCTAGCCAGCTGAGGTTACAGGGTGCTTCTGTCCCAGAAGTAGCTTCATCTCTTGCATGTTGGAATCCAGTGTCACTTCAACGTCGTGTCTCTGAATTGGAGGCGACCAACGCTGGTTAGTGTTTTTTTGCTTCTTTTTGTCTTCACTGTAAACTGCTTTACATTCTGACCCCTTTTTGTTTGATTGTCTCCTGCTAGGAATGACTCGGCAGATTTCCACTCTTGAGGAAAAACATTCCCGAGATCAGGCTGAATTGGTCCAGCGGTGCACTGACTTTGAGGAAAAGTACTCTCAGAGCCAGACTGAACTGGGTCAGGTCTCCGCTGCCTTAGATGACGCCAATGCACTGAGTTCTTCTCTTCACGCTCAGCTCAATTCTGAAAAGGTGATTTACGGAACTGTGTTTTGCCTTGTTGTGCTCCTATTACTTGCTTGGTGTTTGAGGGAGTTGACTTTTGTTTGCAGGAAGAAAAATGTATCCTTGCTGCTTCTCGTGACAGTCTCGACAGATTGTATCGCGATTCTAGCAACTCGCTGACCATCCTGGAGAGGAGTCATCGCTTCACCATGGAAGAGTTAGACAACCAACGCTGTAAGCTGCAGGAATCCACGGATGAAGTGACCCGGCTCAAACAGTTGATATCAGCGAAGGACTCTACTATCAAAGAACTCCGAGCTTCCAAGAAATCCATCGCCTAAGAGTTAGAAACTGCTCGGCTGGCTGCCAAGGTCGTCGAAGAAACTTCTGTTACTCTCAGAGCCCAGCGCGATAGGGCCATGGACAAGGCTATTCGAGCGGGGCGAATCTTGATGAGGAGACCCGGCGTGGTTGTTCCCGAAGATATAAGGGCTGATGTGAGTGCTGCCCCTGATTCTTCGAGTCGTCCTTCCTCATCGATTGCTCCTGAGAAAAATATCACAAAATAGAGAAACATTTTGCGTGCTTTGAGCGCGCGGTTAGCATGGTCAGACATTTGTTAGAGGACGTCATTTCAGTACTTAAACGACATTGTTATTCTCGTATTGTTTCCGAATTCATCAGTTCGTAAATTTGCAGTAGTAAAATGATGTGCGATGGTTTTGAAATTTGTTTGCGGGATATAGAAGTCATCCTTATATGAGTAATTGTAATCACGTCAGATCTCCTTAAGTTGCTGCTGACTTAAGTCGATTGCTTTTGTTAATAGGGCGTAGTGGTCACCCTGAATTGCGTAGGCGTGAGCATGTTGCACCGCCTTAAGTCGTTGCCGACTTAAGCCGATTGCTCCGTTAGCAGGGCATAGTGGTCACCCCGAGTTAAGTATGCGCGAGCATGTTGCACCGCCTTAAGTCGTTGCCGACTTAAGCCGATTGCTCCGTTAGCAGGGCATAGTGGTCACCCCGAGTTAAGTAAGCATGAGCATGTTGCACCGCCTTAAGTCGTTGCCGACTTAAGCCGATTGCTCCGTTGGCAGGGCATAGTGGTCACCCCGAGTTAAGTAAGCGTGAGCGTGTTGCACCGCCTTAAGTCATTGCCGACTTAAGCTGATTGCTCCGTTAGCAGGGCATAGTGGTCACCCCGAGTTAAGTAAGCGTGAGCATGTTGCACCGCCTTAAGTCGTTGCCGACTTAAGCCGATTGCTCCGTTAGCAGGGCATAGTGGTCACCCCAAGTTAAGTAAGCGCGAGCATGTTGCACCGCCTTAAGTCGTTGCCGACTTAAGCCGATTGCTCCGTTAGCAGGGCATAGTGGTCACCCCGAGTTAAGTAAGCGTGAGCATGTTGCACCGCCTTAAGTCGTTGCCGACTTAAGCCGATTGCTCCGTTGGCAGGGCATAGTGGTCACCCCGAGTTAAGTAAGAATGTAAGTCAATCGTGAACAAACTGAGTATCTTTGAAACCCCTTTTTTATTGATGACATATTTCCACTTTACAGAGTACATCGTCGTCCCGATAGCTTTTGAAATACAGCTAGGGATAAAACTTCCTGAGGTGTTCTATGTTCCAGGAGTTCCCGACTTCTGTGCCATCCATCTGAGTGAGACGATATGATCCTGGCCGAGTGACTTCTGCTACTATGAAGGGTCCTTCCCATAAGGGTGATAACTTGTGCCGTCCCTCCCCCGTTAGAATTCGGCGGAGGACGAGATCTCCTACTGAGAAGGATCGTTGTCGCACAGCCTTGTCGTGATAGCGTCTTAGAGTCTGCTGGTACCGTGCTGATTGGATTACCGCATTCAGCCGTTCTTCTTCAAGTATATCAATGTCCTCCAGCCTGGTGGCCTCGACTTCTGCTATGTTTTCGAAGATCAACCTTGGCACCCCGAACTTGAGATCGGCGGGTAGCACTGCCTCCGACCCATAGACCATGAAGAAAGGAGTGTTTCCATGCAGAGCTCGGCTAGGTTGGGTTCTTAGGCTCCAAACGACATAGGGCAATTCCCTTATCCACTTTCCTGCGAATTTTTCATTCTTATCGAAGACCTTTTTCCTGAGTGCCTCCAGTATCATCCCGTTGGCTCGCTCAACCTGCCCGTTGGCTCTTGGATGTGCTACAGATGCATACTTGATCTGAATGCTTTTTTGCTCGCAGAAGTCGAAGAACTCTGAACTTGTGAAGTTGGATCCTAGGTCAGTTATGATGCTGTTTGGTATCCCGAATCTGAATATTATGTCTTGTATGAATTCCACGGCCTTAGCTGAGGTTAAAGAAGCAATGGACTTGAACTCTATCCATTTAGTGAATTTGTCGATTGCTACCAATACATGAGTGTATCCTCCTTGAGCTTTCTTGAAAGGTCCAATCATATCCAGTCCCCAGCATGCGAAAGGCCAAGTTACTGGTATGGTCTGCAGTTGCTGTGCTGGCAGATGTTGTTTTGACAAGTATTGGCAAGCTTCGCACCTCTGAACTAACTCGGCTGCATCACTCTTCGCTGTTGGCCAATAGAATCCTGACCTGAAGACCTTCCCGACTAGTGTTCTGGACGCTGCATGTATTCCGCATTGCCCAGCATGGACCTCCTTTAGAAGTCGCTTCCTAGTAGATGGGAGAATGCACCTCATGAGGACGCCTGATGCACCCCTTCTGTACAATGTCTCCCCAATGAGCGTGTAGTGAGCCGACTGTCTGGCAATGCACTCGGCTGAATTCTTGTCATCTGGTTCCTCTTCATTCTTTATATACTTGATGATTGGCCTTCTCCAGTCATCAGAGTCTGACTCGGGTTGATCTATAATATTACACTCTTCTGTTTGATCCATTGAGATGCTCGGTTGTAGTATTTCTTGCACAAAGACTCCAGGTGGGACCTGAGTTCGACTGGATCCTAGCTTGGACAACACATCGACTACTGTGTTCCGATCTCTTTCTACATGATGAAATTCCAGGCCCTCAAATTTATCTTCCAGCTTTCGGACGGCAGTGCAGTATTTTCCCATTGAATCGCTTGAATAATCCCACTCTTTGTTTATCTGGCTAATGACTACCAGAGAGTCTCTGTACACCATCAATCTCTTGATGCCCAATGATATGGCGATGGTCAATCCATGGATTAGAGCTTCATACTCGGCTGCATTGTTGGAGGCCGGAAATAGCAACTGGAGGGCATATTTGAGGTGCTCGCCTCCAGGTGCGGTGAAGAGAATTCCTGCTCCTGCTCCCTGCAATTTCAGCGAGCCATCAAAATACATTCGCCACACTTCTGCAGTCTCTGGGTTATCTGGTACTTGCTAATCAGTCCACTCTGATACGAAATCAATCAGTGCTTGAGTTTTGATGGCAGTACGAGGTCGGAATTCGATGTCATCAGATCCCAGCTCACAAGCCCACTTGGCTATTCGGCCAATGGCTTCCTTGTTGTGAAGAATATCCCCTATCAGATAACCAGTGACTACTATGACTTTGTGGTCATCAAAGTAGTGACGTAGCTTGCGGGCAGTTAGAAGTACTGCATATAATAGCTTCTGAACTTGAGGATACTTTTTCTTTGAGGGGCCTAGAACTTCACTAATGAAGTAAACAAGATGTTGCACTGGGTAGGCATGTCCTTCTTCTGCTCGCTCGACTACCAACGCGGTGCTTACCACGTGAGTCGTGCAAGAGATATACAGTAGCAGATCTTCAGCTGGTTGAGTTGACGTAGCTCGTCGGGGTGGCTTCAGTACTGGTGGTGTTGTCAAGAATTTCTTCAGTGCATCTAGAGCCTCCTGTGCCTCTGAAGTCCACTGAAACTTATCCACCTTCTTGAGTAGCTTGTAAAATGGTAAACCTTTTTCCCCCAGCCTGGATATAAATCTGCTCAGAGCTGCCATACATCCAGTAAGTCGCTGAACCTTCTTTTGCTATCGAGGTGCTTCCATCTTCATGATAGCTTCAATCTTATCTGGATTAGCCTCAATTCCCCGGTGGTTGACAATAAACCCGAGTAACTTTCTTGCTGGTACCCCGAAAACACATTTTTCGGGATTAAGCTTCCATCTATATCGTCTCAGACTGTTGAAAACCAGCTGTAAGTCTTCGATGAAGTTTTCCGAATTCTCTGTTTTGATTACCACATCATCTACGTAGGCCTCCACACGCTTGCCCCAGTGATCGGCTAAGCACGTTTGAATGGCTCTCTGATAAGTCGCTCCAGCGTTTTTGAGGCCGAACGACATGAAGGTATAACAGAAAGCACCAAACGAAGTGATGAACGCTGTTTTTCCTCATCTTCCTTCGCCAAACTAATCTGATGGTATTCGGAATAGCAATCCAAGAAAGACAGCACAGAACATCCAGTGGTGGAGTCCACCACCTGATCTATCCTTGGGAGCCCGAAGGGATCCTTCGGACAATGTTTGTTGAGATCAGTATAGTCGACGCACATGCGCCAATCCACTTTATTCTTTTTGAGTACAAGAACAGGGTTGGCTAACCACTCGGGGTGTAACACCTCTCTAATAAATCCAGCCACGACCAAGCGAGCTAACTCGGCGCGAATGGTCTCTCTCTTGTCGGGCGTGAAACGACGTAGCTTTTGCCGAATCGGCCTTGCCTGGGGATAGACCTTCAGTTTGTGCTCGGCCAGTTCTCTTGGGACTCCCGACATATCCACAGGTTGCCATGCGAATACATCTCGGTTATCTTGCAGAAACTGGACGAGCGCGCTTTCCTATTTGTCGTCCAGGCTGGAGCTGATGATGGCAGTCTTGCGTTCATCAGCGAACCCCAGGTTGATCCTCTTAGTTTCTTCAGTCGGCCGCATAGAGGTCGCGGCCTGAGCTTCGTTTGTCGGTACTGCAAGGTCCTCCTAAGGCTTAGAGTTCGCCTGTGTTGAAGAAACCGTCGACGGCTTGGTGGTGAGGGTTGCTTGGATGGCCACTCGGAAACACTCTGCGGCGCCTTGGAGGTCGGCGCGCACAGTTATGATTCCTTGCGGTCCTGGCATCTTCAGTATCATGTACGTGTAATGTGGAATGGCCATGAATTTGGCCAATCCCGGCCTCCCGATGATGGCGTTGTACCCGCAGTCGAAGTTCGCCACTTCGAACCTCAGGAACTCGGTTCTGTAGTTCTCCGGAGTTCCGAAGGTTACAGGCATGTAGATGTGGCCCAGCGGGTATTCCCCTTCCGTCGGCACGATGCCGAAGAAAGGAGTGTCCGACTCATGGAGCTCTTTGAGGTGAACTCCCAAGCCTTGGAGTGTACGGGGGAAGGTGATGTTGATGCTGCTCCACCGTCCACTAGCACCTTCTTCACCCGGCTCTCTCGGATCACCGGATCGACGAGGAGCGGGTATTTGCCTGGATGGTCGAAGTTGAGCCATTGATCCTCCCGAGTGAAAGTGATCGGGTGCTCCGACCACCGGTATGGGGCGGGAGGACCGGTGGTCGCCACCAGTATCTGGCGGTCGTTGAGCTTTTGTTGTCTTTTGTTCTCCTGCGACCCATGTCCGCCGAAGATGACGTTGACCTCCCTGTCAACGCGCGGGAAAGCTCCTCCTCCTCCCTCCTCCTGCTGATGGGGTTGTCGTGGTTCATCTGGTCCTCCCCTCGGCGGAGGAGGAGGTAGAGGTTGGAAGGGTCGGTCGTGGCCGACGGAGTGCTTGAAGTCCCGGCAGTTACGAAGAGTGTGACGCATGTCCTTGTGGTACGGGCACTGGGCGTCGAGGATGTCGTCCAGCGTGCGCTCGCCTCCGCGAGGTCCTCCTCGGGCGCGAGAGGCAGGTGGTCCGGTGGCGTGCACTTCTTCGCGAGGCCTCTTCTCCCAACGTTTGTCGGGTTGCTGGTTCGCGTCGCGTCGTGGTGCTGCCGGTGCGGGCTTTGCTCCTCCGATGAGGTCCTGGGCCCGCTCGTCGGCGGTGATGTAGAGGTCGGCTTCCCGGAACAGCTCCTCGGAGGTAGTCGGCGCCTTCTGTAATATGGCTCGGACGAAAGCCAAGTCATTGGATCCTCTGTAGAAGTCCTCGATCACGGCCGCCTCCGTGACCTCGGGGATACGATTTCTCATGGTCTGGAACCTTTTGAGGTACGACCGGAGAGTTTCGTCTCCCTGGCGCTTGATGGATTTGAGGTCCCACGGTTGCGTCGGTTTGTCGGAGAGGGACTGGAAATTGGCGGTGAAGCGTCGACTGAAGTCGCCCCAGTTGTCGATGCAGTGTCGGGGTAGATGTCGCAGCCATTGCAGCGCGTCTTGCCCAAGGACAATGGGTAAGTACGCGGTCATCACGTCTTCGGACGCCCGGCAGCCCGAGCAGCGGTGGTGTAGACGGCTAGCCAACCCCCTGGATCCTGCTTAGGTTCATATTTGTCGACATTGGATACCTTGAAGTTGGGAGGCCATTGGATGGCCCTAAGGCGCGAAGTAAGAGCAGACACTCTGCATGTGTCCTCCTGTCGTCGGGGATGATGTCTGTACCGGGGAGGGGAGTAGTTGTTGTGGTTCCTCGACCGTCCCCGGGTGGTACCGCCAGTTGAGGCCGTTGCCGACTCAGTTCTGGTGGCCTGGCTCCGAGCTGGGATGCCATGATCCCTGTCGTACTCCTCCCGGCGGCGGATCTCGTTCTCATGCCGTCGTTCACGCGAAGCATTGATGGAGCTTCGCGCGTCTCGGCGACTGTTGATGGCGTGTCGTAGATCGTTCGGCGGGTGAGCAAGCGGTAGAAGATGGTTGGCTGCCTGGGTGAACAATCGTCGGTAGCCCTCGGCGTCGGGAGTCCGAGGGAGCCCATCAGCTATCCGAGCTAGTACTCCTCCAACTTCGCTCGGCGTGTTCATGGCTCGGGCGAAGTCGAGGTTCAGGTTGCGCCCGAAGAATGGATTCTCCCGGCGTTGCCTTGCATCTTGCTCGGCTTGTTCCTGAGCTCGATGGCGATCACGTCGTCGAGAGTTCCTTCGTTCTCTGAAGACGCGTTCCTCCGGAGTTTCTCCTATCTCCGAGACCTCGTCCCGCGAGACAGGTTGCTCCGGACCCCGTTCTCCTGCCGCGTGATGTCGTCGGACGTTCCGGCGTCGGTTCCTCCGTCGGCGGGATTCTCGTTGAGGTGGTTCTTCTCCGGGTGCGGTCGGCTCGTCATCGGAGACGGTGGGCGACTCCGCTCTCCCGATGAAGAGGACGTCCGGATAGAATGGTGCTGCTGTCGTGGCAACCTTCTTTCCATTCTCCTTTGAGGGCGGAGGAACGGAAAGAACAACTTGCTTCCCCTTGGTTTCCTTCTTCCTCGCGATCTGTGTCCATTCTTTTGTCGGGGAAGTAGACAGTGGAGTTCTCTGGGTCAGCGGACCCTCGGCCCCTGACTTTCCGGAGACGATCTTTTTCCGGAGAGCTGGAGGTTGCGCTTCTCCGACATTTTCGGAGTTTGTTGGAGGAGACTTCTTTTCCGGCGAATCCGCAATGCGGTGTAGAGTTCCCTCTTCATCTGCTATGGATGAGATTGTTCCGAAGCAGAATACGGATCCGGGACGGAGGGTGATCTTGCTGTGGAAGGTGACGGCCATTGAGCTAGCTTGGATCGTCGACACACACCCTACCTGGCGCGCCAGCTGTCGGTGTTTTGGGTCCGACCGCACACCCGGGGTTGCCCCTCAAGGTGTTTTTAGGAGTAGGACGGTGTCGACGACTGTAGCAAAATGGTTCGTGCCAATTGCACGAGGGACAGTGGACAAGGTTTACAGGTTCGGGCCGCTTAGAGATGCGTAACACCCTACGTCCTGGTGAGTATGCTGAGTGAATGAGGTTACAAGAGAGCTCTCTGAATTGAGAATGCAGAGAGTTGAAATGGGTGGCTAAGTAATAGGGTCGATCGATCTGAAGGGGTGCCCCCTAGGCCTTATATACTCGACCGTGGGGCAATACACGTGGATATGATAACAATGTGTAGCTAAAAGATAGTGAACTGTTTGAGTTTATCTCCCTGTAGTTCTGCCGACTTATCCTCGCATGGCTCCGTTGCATGGGGGCTCCAGCGCGGGAAAGTCGGATCTCTGTTGTGGTCGCTCGCTCGACATTGTGGGCCGTCCAGGTTTGCACCAATCCGGCCTCATGTCGATCTGCTTTGCTGGTTGTCCCTCCTCAGGCCCACGAAAGAATGACCTTACGATTTATTGGGCCCTTGGGCCTTTCGTGAGGTCTTTTACTCTTTTAGTGGACCCAGGGGATATTTGTCCCCCACAGTGCACAAACCACATGACAGGGGAGAAGAAGATGTTCTCCTCATATGAGAAAAATCAAGATCCCCAACGAGCTATCATATTTGGGGATGGAAATCAAGGTTTGGTCAAAGGTTTGGGTAAAATTGCTATATCCCCTGACCATTCCATTTCCAATGTTTTTCTTGTAGATTCTCTAGATTACAATTTGCTTTCCGTTTCGCAATTATGTCAAATGGGCTACAACTGTCTATTTACTGATGTAGGTGTCACTGTCTTTAGAAGAAGTGATGATTCAATAGCATTTAAGGGAGTGTTAGAGGGTCAGCTATACTTGGTAGATTTTGATAGAGCTGAACTCGACACTTGCTTAATTGCTAAGACTAACATAGGTTGGCTCTGGCACCGCCGACTAGCCCATGTTGGGATGAAGAATCTTCATAAGCTTCTAAAGGGAGAGCACATTTTAGGATTAACAAATGTTCATTTTGAGAAAGACAGGATTTGTAGCGCATGCCAAGCAGGGAAGCAAGTTGGTGTTCATCATCCGCATAAGAACATCATGACGACTGATAGACCACTGGAGCTCCTTCACATGGACCTATTCGGCCCGATTGCTTACATAAGCATCGGCGGGAGTAAGTACTGTCTAGTTATTGTGGATGATTATTCTCGCTTCACTTGGGTATTCTTTTTACAGGAAAAATCTCAAACCCAAGAGACCTTAAAGGGATTCTTGAGACGGGCTCAAAATGAGTTCGGCTTAAGGATCAAGAAGATTAGAAGCGACAACGGGACGGAGTTCAAGAACTCTCAAATTGAAGGCTTCCTTGAGGAGGAGGGCATCAAGCATGAGTTCTCTTCTCCCTACACTCCACAACAAAATGGTGTAGTGGAGAGGAAGAATAGAACTCTATTGGACATGGCAAGAACCATGCTTGATGAGTACAAGACTTCGGATCGGTTTTGGGCCGAGGCGGTCAACACCGCCTGCTACGCCATCAACCGGTTGTATCTACACCGAATCCTCAAGAAGACATCATACGAACTCCTTACCGGTAAAAAGCCCAATATTTCATATTTTAGAGTCTTTGGTAGCAAATGCTTTATTCTTGTTAAAAGAGGTAGAAAATCTAAATTTGCTCCTAAAACTGTAGAAGGCTTTTTACTAGGATATGACTCAAACACAAGGGCATATAGAGTCTTTAACAAGTCCTCAGGACTTGTTGAAGTTTCTTGTGACGTTGTGTTTGATGAGACTAACGACTCTCAAGTAGAGCAAGTTGATCTTGATGAGATAGGGGATGAAGAGGCTCCGTGCATCGCGCTAAGGAACATGTCCATTGGGGATGTGTGTCCTAAGGAATCCGAAGAGCCTCCAAATGCACAAGATCGACCATCCTCCTCCACGCAGGCATCTCCACCAACTCAAAATGAGGATGAGGCTCAAGTTGATGAAGGAGAAGATCAAACAAATGAGCCACCTCAATATGACAACAATGATCAAGGGGGAGATGCAAATGATCAAGACAAGGAGGATGAAGAGCCAAGGCAGCCACACCCAAGAGTCCACCAAGCAATCCAACGAGATCACCCCGTCGACACCATCCTCGACGATATTCATAAGGGGGTAACCACTAGATCTCGTGTTGCTCATTTTTGTGAACATTACTCTTTTGTTTCCTCTATTGAGCCACACAGGATAGAGGAAGCACTTCAAGATTCGGATTGGGTGGTGGCAATGCAAGATGAGCTCAACAACTTCACTAGGAATGAGGTATGGCATTTAGTTCCACGTCCTAATCAAAATGTTGTAGGAACCAAATGGGTCTTCCGCAACAAGCAAGATGAGCATGGTGTGGTGACAAGGAACAAAGCTCGACTTGTGGCCAAGGGATACTCCCAAGTCGAAGGTTTGGATTTCGGTGAAACCTATGCACCCGTAGCTAGGCTTGAGTCAATTCGTATATTATTAGCCTATGCTACTTACCATGGCTTTAAGCTTTATCAAATGGACGTGAAAAGTGTCTTCCTCAATGGACCAATCAAGGAAGAGGTATATGTTGAGGAACCTCCCGGCTTTGAAGATAGTGAGTACCCTAACCATGTTTATAAACTCTCTAAGGCGCTTTATGGGCTCAAGCAAGCCCCAAGAGCATGGTATGAATGCCTTAGAGATTTCCTTATCGCTAATGGCTTTAAAGTCGGAAAGGCTGATCCTACTTTATTCACTAAAACTCTTGAAAATGACTTGTTTGTATGCCAAATTTATGTTGATGATATTATATTTGGGTCTACTAACGAGTCTACTTGTGAAGAGTTTAGTAGGATCATGACACAAAAATTCGAGATGTCTATGATGGGGGAGTTGAAGTACTTCTTAGGATTTCAAGTGAAGCATCTCCAAGAGGGCACCTTCATCAGTCAAACAAAGTATACTCAAGACATTCTAAACAAGTTTGGGATGAAGGACGCCAAACCCATCAAGACACCCATGGGAACCAATGGGCATCTCGACCTCGACACGGGAGGTAAATTTGTCGATCAAAAGGTATACCGGTCGATGATTGGTTCTTTGCTATATTTATGTGCATCTTGACCGGATATTATGCTTTCCGTATGCATGTGTGCAAGATTCCAAGCCGACCCTAAGGAAGCTCACCTTACGGCCGTAAAACGAATCTTGAGATACTTAGTTTATACTCCTAAGTTTGGGCTTTGGTATCCTAGGGGATCCACATTTGATTTGATTGGTTATTCGGATGCCGATTGGGCGGGTTGTAAAATCAATAGAAAGAGCACATCGGGGACTTGCCAGTTCTTGGGAAGATCCTTGGTGTCTTGGGCTTCAAAGAAGCAAAATTCGGTCGCTCTTTCTACCGCCGAAGCCGAGTATATTGCCGCAGGCCATTGTTGCGCGCAATTGCTTTGGATGAGGCAAACCCTGCGGGACTACGGTTACAAATTAACCAAAGTCCCTTTGCTATGTGATAACGAGAGTGCAATCAAAATGGCCGATAATCCCATCGAGCATAGCCGCACTAAACACATAGCCATTCAGTATCATTTTATTAGGGATCACCAACAAAAGGGAGATATCGAGATTTCATACATTAATACTAAAGATCAATTAGCTGATATCTTTACCAAGCCTCTTGATGAACAAACCTTTAACAAACTTAGGCATGAGCTAAATATTCTTGATTCTAGGAACTTCTTTTGTTGATTTGCACACATAACTCTTTTATATACCTTTGATCATGTCTCTTTCATATGCTATGACTAATGTGTTTTCAAGTCTATTTTCAAACCAAGTCATAGGTGTATTGAAAGGAAATTGGTGTCTTCGGCGAAGACAAAGGCTTCCACTCCGTAACTCATCCCTCGTCGTCGCTCCGCACAACTCTCCATCTTTGGGGGAGAGAGCATCTCTCCTACTTTGGTATAATCTTCACTCATATTTTACTTTACCAAAGGGGAGAAAGTTACTTCAAGGGCTCTAATGACTCCGTTTTTGGCGATTCATGCCAAAGGGGGAGAAAGCATGAGCCCAAAGCAAAAGGACCGCACCACCACCTAATTTTAAAACTAAGGATTTTCAATTGGTAAATTTCAAAAATGATATATCAAAACCCTCTTGAACACTAAGAGGAGGATTTCATTTAGGGGGAGTTTTGTTTAGTCAAAAGAAAAGCATTTGAAACAGGGGGAGAATTTCAAATCTTGAAAAATGCTTCTCGAAATCTTATTCATTTACCTTTGACTATTTGCAAAAGGACTTTGAAAAGGATTTACAAAAGAATTTGCAAAAACAAAACAAGTGGTGCATGCGTGGTCCAAAATGTTAAAAATAAAGAAACAATCCATGCAAGAATTTATATTGGCACAATTCTAAGTAACCTTTGCACTTACAATTATGCAAACTAGTTCAAATATGCACTTTTATATTTGCTTTGGTTTGTGTTGGCATCAATCACCAAAAAGGGGGAGATTGAAAGGGAATTAGGCTTACACCTAGTTCCTAATTAATTTTGGTGGTTGAATTACCCAACACAAATTATTAGACTAACTAGTTTGCTCTAGATTATATGTTCTATAGGTGACAAAGGTTCATCTACAACTATACTAAATTGACTGTCCAGAATACCGTAGATTATTCCGGACAGGAGAAGCTTTTTGGAAAAACAGACCAAGCGCGGACCGTCCAGGCCCTTGCGGCGGATCGTCCGCAACACCAGGATGACCCTCGGACAGAACCAATGCAAAAATCCGAGTCTGCACTATGGACCGTCCGGAGGAAAAGCGCGGACCGTCTGAAACCTCGCGCGGACCGTCTGACCTCAAGCGCGGACCGTCCGGTAGGCAAGGAATCAAAAAACCCGAAGGTGACGGGTTCGGAAAAATGAATTATAGCGGCCTCGCGGACCGTCCGGGGTGCACGACCGGACCGTCCACGACTGGCTTTTTCTGACATCTGACGACACATTAAATGCAATATAGCCGTTGATATAGCCGTTACTGCTGACCGTTGCGTTTTCAGCCGTTGATCTACAGGGGCGGACCGTCCGGACCAGGCGGGCGGACCGTCCGCGCTCAGCAGAATGGAGTAACGGCTAGGAAGTGGTTGATGGCTATAAATACAACCCCAACCACCTCCATTCACTTCACCCAAACATTCCAACCTTCAACATTCAATACAAGAGCTAGCAATCCATTCCAAGACACATTCAAAGCCTCCATCTCTCCAAGTTTCACAATTGAGAAAAGAGATCATTAGTGATTGGTGACTTGAGAGAGAAAGTGATCCTTGTGTTATTTATCGCTCTTGTCGCTTGGCTTTTGCAATCGTGCTTTCTTTGATTCTTCATTGCGATCAAACTCACTTGTAATTAAGGCAAGAGACACCAATCTTGTGGTGGTCCTTGTGGGAACTTTGTGTTCCAAGTGATTGAGAAGAAAAGCTCACTCGGTCCGAGGGACCGTTTTGAGAGAGGGAAAGGGTTGAAAGAGACCCGGCCTTTGTGGCCTCCTCAACGGGGAGTAGGTTTGCGAGAACCGAACCTCGGTAAAACAAATCCGTGTGTCACACTTCTTATTTGCTTGCGATCTGTTTTCCACCCTCTCTCACGGACTCGATTATATTTCTAACGCTAACCCGGCTTGTAGTTGTGATTAACTTTGTAAATTTCAGTTTCGCCCTATTCACCCCCCTCTAGGCGACTTTCAGGAAGGAATCAAGCACGAGTTCTCCGCTCCCTACACACCACAGCAAAACGGGGTGGTAGAGAGGAAGAACAGGACGCTCATAGACATGGCAAGGACGATGCTTGGAGAGTTCAAGACGCCCGAGCGGTTTTGGTCGGAAGCCGTGAACACGGCTTGCCACGCCATAAACCGGGTCTACCTTCATCGCCTCCTCAAGAAGACGTCGTATGAACTCCTAACCGGTAACAAACCCAATGTTTCATATTTTCGTGTATTTGGAAGTAAATGTTATATTCTAGTGAAGAAAGGTAGGAATTCCAAATTTGCTCCCAAAGCTGTAGAAGGGTTTTTGTTAGGTTATGACTCAAATACAAAGGCGTATAGAGTCTTCAACAAATCTTCGGGTTTGGTTGAAGTCTCTAGCGACGTTGTATTTGATGAGACTAATGGCTCTCCAAGAGAGCAAGTTGATCTTGATGATGTAGATGAAGAAGATGTTCCAACGGCCGCAATACGCACCATAGCGATTGGAGATGTGCGACCACAGGAACAAAAGGGGCAAGATCAACCTTCTTCCTCAACAATGGTGCATCCCCCAACTCAAACTGATGAACAGGTTCATCAAGAGGAGGTGTGTGATCAAGGGGGGCACAAGATAATGATGTTATGGAGGAAGAAGCACCACAGGCCCCTCCAACTCAAGTCCGAGCAACGATTCAAAGGAATCATCCCGTCGATCAAATATTGGGTGATATAAGCAAGGGAGTAACTACTCGCTCTAGATTAGCTAATTTTTGTGAGCATTACTCTTTTGTCTCTTCTATTGAGCCTTTCAGGGTAGAAGAGGCCTTGCTAGATCCGGACTGGGTGTTGGCCATGCAGGAAGAGCTTAATAACTTCAAGCGAAATGAAGTTTGGACACTGGTGCCACGTCCTAAGCAAAATGTTGTGGGAACCAAGTGGGTGTTCTGCAACAAACAGGACGAGCACAGGGTGGTGACAAGGAACAAGGCTAGACTTGTGGCAAAAGGTTATGCCCAAGTTGCAGGTTTGGACTTTGAGGAGACTTTTTCTCCTGTGGCTAGGCTAGAGTCTATTCGTATTTTGTTAGCCTATGCCGCTCACCATTCTTTCAGGTTGTTCCAAATGGATGTGAAGAGCACTTTCCTCAACGGGCCAATCAAGGAGGAGGTGTATGAAGAGCAACCCCTGGCTTTGAAGATGAACGGTACCCCGACCACGTGTGTAAGCTCTCTAAGGAGCTCTATGGACTTAAGAAAGCCCCAAGAGCATGGTATAAATGCCTTAGAGACTTTCTAATTGCTAATGCTTTCAAGGTTGGGAAAGCCGATCCAACTTTATTCACTAAGACTTGTGATGGTGACTTATTTGTGTGCCAAATTTATGTCGATAACATAATATTTGGTTCTACTAACCAAAAGTCTTGTGAAGAGTTTAGCAGGGTGATGACTCAAAAATTTGAGATGTCAATGATGGGCGATTTGAACTACTTCCTTGGGTTCCAAGTGAAGCAACTCAAGGACGGCACCTTCATTTCCCAAACGAAGTACACGCAAGACTTGATCAAGCGGTTTGGGATGAAGGACGCCAAGCCCGCAAAGACTCCAATGGGAACCGACAGACATGTCGACCTCAACAAAGGAGGTAAGTCCGTTGATCAAAAGGCATACCGGTCTATGATAGGTTCTTTGCTTTATTTATGTGCTAGTAGACCGGATATTATGCTAAGCGTATGCATGTGTGCTAGATTTCAATCCGACCCAAGGGAGTGTCACCTTGTGGCCGTTAAGCGAATACTTAGATATTTAGTTGCTACGCCTTGCTTCGGGATCTGGTATCCAAAGGGATCAACCTTTGACTTGATTGGATACTCAGACTCCGATTATGTTGGATGCAAGGTTGATAGGAAGAGTACATCAGGGATGTGCCAATTCCTAGGAAGGTCCCTGGTGTCTTGGAGTTCTAAGAAACAAACTTTCGTTGCCCTATCCACCGCTGAGGCCGAGTATGTTGCCGCAGGACAGTGTTGCGCGCAACTACTTTGGATGAGGCAAACCCTCAGGGACTTTGGCTATAATCTGAGCAAAGTCCCACTCCTATGTGACAATGAGAGTGCAATCCGCATGGCGGATAATTCTGTTGAACACAGCCGCACTAAGCACATAGACATCCAACATCACTTTTTGAGAGATCACCAGCAAAAGGGAGATATCGAAGTGTTTTATGTTAGCACCGAGAACCAACTAGCCGATATCTTTACAAAGCCTTTAGATGAGAAGACCTTTTGCAGGCTGCGTAGTGAGCTAAATGTCTTAGATTCGTGTAACTTGGATTGATCTATAGCATACATGTGTTTTATGCCTTTGATCATGTTCCTTTATGCATTTTGTTGCTTATTTATGGTGCTCAAGTTGTACCCATGATCCCCGGACCTCACAAGTCCATTTGCAAGTGATGTACTTATTGAGGGGGAGGCATGCTACAACTTGACACTTTAAGACTAACCGTGTGTTTAAGTTGACTTGTTTTAGTCTCAAAAGTGGATTGAAAGGGAAAGGTGGACTTGGACTGTGAAAGACTTCCACTGCACTCCGATGAGAGGGTAACTTATTCCAAGTTCATCTCCATGATCTTATTGCCTTTTTACTCTTACTTGAAGATTTTGGTGAGGCAATGGGGTTTTAAAGGCCAAAAATGATCTCGTTTTGGTGCTTGATGCCAAAGGGGGAGAAATTAAGGCCTAAAGCAAATGGATCAGCTACCACTTGAGAATTTTGAAAATAGTAGAGTTAGAGCTTTTGTTTTGTCAAAATACTCTTATTGTCTCTTTATGTCAAAAGTTGGTCTCTTGTGGGGAGAATGTTTGATTATGGGAAAAGGGGGAGTTTTTGAATACTTGATCAATTTCTCTTGGAACACCTCTCTTTATGCCTCAACAAGTGTGTTTGACTTAGAGATAGGAAATTTAAGTTGATTTGCAAAAACAAACCAAGTGGTGGCAAAGAATGATCCAAATATGCCAAATTTGAATCAAAACAATTTTTTGTTCTCATTTGTGTTGATGTTGCACTTATTCTAGTTGCTTTGTGTTGTGTTGGCATAAATCACCAAAAAGGGGGATATTGAAAGGGAAATGTGCCCTTGGGCCATTTCTAAGGATTTTGGTGATTACGTGTCCAACACAAATGCCTTAAGTATTAGTAAGTGCCAAATGGTGGATGAAGTGAAAATCAACACAAAGGTATGATTCTAGACTTAGTACATTGATTTTTGTGTACTAACATATTTGTCTAAGTGCTAGAATCAGAGAAAACACAAAAGGAAAAAGACTTGGCTGGAACAGCCAAGACTCTGCGCAGTCTAGGTGCACCGGACAGTGTCCGGTGCACCAGGCTTGAGTCTGGTCAACTGGCCGCTCTCGGGAATTCGTCGGCGGCGTACGGCTAAAATTCACCGGACTGTCCGGTGAGCCAACGGTCGACCGCGCAATCCGCACGTGACGCGTGGCCGAGCCAACGGTCTGAATGGGGCACCGGACTGTCCGGTGCGCACCGGACAGTGTCCGGTACGCCAACGGCTCCAAATCTTCAATGGTCGGCTGCGCCATTTTTGGAAAGCAATCTGCACCAGACACTGAATAGTGCTTGTCCGATGGCACACCGGACTGTCCGGTGCGACACCCGACAGAAGGCAAGAATTGCCTTCCCTGATTGCCTCCAACGGCTCCTAGCTGCCTTGGGGCTATAAAAGGGACCCCTAGGCGCATGGAGGAGAAATATACAAGCATTCTTTGATCATCTCTAAGCACCAAGACTTCATTCTAGCGCATTTGATTCCTTGTGATAGCAATTTGAGCTCCTCTTGAGTTGAGAACTCCGTGTGTGAACTTAGAGCTCAAGCTGTGACTAGTGTGCGTGTTTGTGCTGTTGAGACTTGTGTGTGTTGCTTTTCCCTCCCTTACATTCGTGCTTGTGATCATCATTTGTAAGGGCGAGAGGCTCCAAGTTGTGGAGATTCCTCGCAAACGGGATATTGTGAAAGAAAGAAAAACACCGTGGTATTCAAGTGGATCTTTGGATCACTTGAAAGGGGTTGAGTGCAACCCTCGTCCATTAGGACGCCACAACGTGGAGTAGGCAAGTGTTGTACTTGGCCGAACCACGGGATAAACCATCGTGTCTCTTGTGTTTGTTCTCACTGTGACTATTGTGTTTCACAAGATCTCGGTCCTTAGCCACTTGATTTCATTGTACTAACACTTAATCAAGTTTTGTGGCTTTAAGTTTTAAGTTTTTACAGGATCACCTATTCACCCCCCCCCCTCTAGGTGCTCTCAAGCGCGCCGATGTTCACCGTCGTCCGAGCTTCACCCGGGTGAGAAACCCATTGCATCCCACCCTTTCTTATCTTTTCCTTTCCTTTTCGAGCTCGTGATCGTCGGTAGCTATGTGCTGGTGAGCCGCCATCCGCGCCACCGTGAAACCGCCTCACCACACCTCTACTGGCTTGGCGCGTTGCATCATAGTTAGTCACACATGCCCTAAACTCCTCCCATCTCTGCGTGCGAGCGCAGTGCACCCTATGCTGCCACGCAAACGACTTAGCTATTCAACCATCCATGGCCGACGGTGACCCGGTCGAACTCCCATCGCGCCGACACTAACGTGTGGCCAAACGCCCAACCCCATGCCCAAAGCCCCTCCTCTTAGACCCCATGTAACCTTGTCGGCAGACCGTCTAAATGTCACCTAGAGGGGTGCATAGGGGAAAGCTAAAATTTATAACTTCAAACACAATGTTCGACCCCGGTTAGGTGTTAGAACGAGAATAATAACGATCAGGGTGAGCGAGAGAGAGAGTTCTTCTTGCACAAGTTGCTCAAATGATTGTGGATTACTCGGGGAGCAACTTAGTTGATATGGAATCAAGCGCAAGCAAGAGAACTAGAGAGAGGAGGGAGAGGAAGAATCAAATCGCAAATGACGGTCAAACACAAATAACCTACTTCCCATTGAGAAGTCCATAAAGGATGGGTCCCTTTCAACTCTTTCCCTCTCTCAAACAGTCACAGAGACCCATTGAGTTTTCTTCTCTTCTTGGGGACACCAAGTCCTGCAAGGACCTCCACACAAAGAAACAGAGTCTCTTGCTTAACTATACAACTTGTGAGAATGGGAGTGAGAGCGAGAGCGAAATTGAAAACCCAAAAAAAGAGCACAAGAGATTGCAACACTCAAGAACACAAGCACTAAGTCTCTCTTCACTCAAATCAGTCGAATGTGCGCTTGTGTAGCTTTGAATGCATAAGAGTTGTTGCGCTTGAGGCATGGTTGTTTGGTGTAGCCCCCAACCACCCAAATAGCCGTTGGAGGTGAGTGGAGAAAACTACACAGTCGAGTGGCACACCGGACCTCCAATAGTACCGATCTGGTGCACCACCAGACCCCTGTCATACTGCTACAACAGGTAGCCATTCTGACGGGTGATTGGAAAAGTAATTGGTCTGATGGCACACCAGACCTAGCCACATCAAATCTAACCATTGAGATATGAAAGTAGCTATTGGACCCAGATGGTCTGGTGCATCACTAGTCCGGTCCGGATAGTCAGCCTCTGAAGTGCCTTTTTTACATCCTCTCCGTGTAACCGATCCAGATAGGCACTAGACCGGTCCAGCATGCCAGCTGGTAAAAACTGAGTCTCGACCTTCTCCGTGTAGACGGTCTGGTGCACCATCGGACCGATCTCGTACGCCAGACAACAACCCAGATTTTATAAACTTGTCCAATTCTTCTTCAAATGAATTTTAATGGTCTTGAGTATATTCATATGACTTAGACAAACATATCTAGATGCAATCCAACTTGTCTAAGTCACAGAACTTGGACATTTCAATTTCTCTAACTCATATTCCTGATTTTAGCTCGAACTTGCTTCAAAAGAGCTCCAATAGAGATTCATTGAAACGGATCTTTCTAACCATTTTAGATGAACCAAATATGTTCCTAGGGATATTTAGAACTTATCCAAAGTATAGAACTAGTGCTAGTTCGACCATTTGAAGTTTTACCCATTTTGACTAGAGTTGAGCTGATTCTGACTTAGAAACTGAATTATTGAACATGTGAACCTGTGAATCAAAGATTAGGCAAACTAGTTAGTCTAAAAGGTTGTGATGGTCATCAAGTACCAAAATCAATTAGAGGAAATGGTTTAAGGCCATTTCCATTTCAACGTTGTGTTGGCCTGAGCACCCACTGCATGCTCATGTGTCGCAAGTGTCGAGACGTTAGAGAAGACCCTCATGGGACCCACCTGCGTGCTTCCCTTCATGCCTGTACCCCCTCCTGGCCATGTGTTGTCGCTCGATGGGCCGCACAGACAACCCTACAGGCTGGAGTCATCGCACCAAATCCCGCTGCAGGCACACAAGATCCAATCGGATCTTCTGTGACCTAGCCCCGTGGCCTTGTGTGTGGTCGGGTCGCAACCACTCAGAATCGCAGTCATCTCGGGACTTCTTGATAGTCGCCTAGATGGGATGATGAATAGGTGAAATCTCAAATTTAATCACCTCAAAAAAACTTGATCTCAAATTAGTTGGTTAGAGCAAGAGGTAAAGTAATCGGAGTTATGGATATAAGTTATTCAATCATGTTGCTCTAATGAATGCAGAATAGACTTGGGAGCAACACAAGATGATTATAATGGAAATCAATGCAAGAGATCATTTGGTTATCTTCAAGAGCATTCATATGACTTAGAAAAACATATTTGGAGTCTATCCAACAAGTCTAAGTCATAGTTCTTCATTTTTTATTTCTCCAACTTAGATTCTCATTTTAGCTCAAACTTAGCTCCAATACACTTTTTTCCAAAATCTGAACTTTTCAATCCCTCTAAAAGGTGCTCAAATACATTCCTAGGGGCATTTATAACTTATCCAAACATATGAACTACTCATAGTTTATCTTATCCTTAGTATGCCCTTTCTAGCCTTGTTTTGAGATATTATTCATATTGAATTCTTCAATTTCATTCTTATGAACCTCCATACATTCACTTAGCAAAGTAGTAGTACATAAGGTTGTGATGATCATCAAACACCAAAACCAATATAGAAACCGCTAAAAGCCCATTTCCCTTTCACTTTTGCTCTGAGGCCCCTGTCCTTTCCCTAAATTAATTTTTTGTTCGCTGAGTCACAACAAAAAACACTGCAATCCCCTGGAATATATGGATAATTAGGTATAGGTCCTTGGAATTTTGAAACCTCATAACTTTTGCATAAAAAGTCCAAATTTTATTGTTCAAGTTAGAGTAGCTTCATAATAAATTTGCCTACATGTTAACAGCATTTTTCACCATGTCTTGTACTCAAATTAATAGTTTAATATTGGTTTAACTAAGTTAATTAAAACTAGTCTTTGATGGAGTTTGAACCGAGGATTTTTTATCCTGCCTCACTGAAATCAATGTGAATGAAAATAAGGCCAACCAAGATGTATGGATCCTAATTAAATAATGTGAGTCCCTAGACGCCCCTAGTTTACTCACGATTACTGCAAATTAACTCCATTCTCAATAATTTTTAACTATATGTTTAAGATATTGTGTAAAATCATTAAATGGTAAAGTAGCCCATGGTATGCCTTCAAGGGCATGACTAGTTTAACCCAAGATAATGAAAATTTATCTTTTTGTTCTTTGTAAAATACAAACATGGTCTTAATGATTTATGTTGCCCATAACTAATATGTCAAGAAAATACATTCTAAATTATCCTAGAGCCTATAAACTCCACATTTAATGCAAATCCTTTTCATAAATATGGTCTACTTTGTTGCATATGGCTGGTGTATTGTTCTTTTATTATCAAGTGTATTGAATGCATGTTTGTATCGTGTAGACCATGAGCAATTTGTGGTTTCCGAAGGTGGTACCAGAGAAGACCCTGATCAACAAATGGACAAAGGCAAGTGTCCTTTGACCTCCTTATGTCCTATTTCACGTAAGAACTTACTTTCCTGCATAACATGATCAACATTAGGATGTCTAGTTCGTTGTTTTCCCGGTCCTTGTTTACCTTTGGGAATGGGCAGTGATGTTTAACTTTTATGCTTGTGTTGAAAGGGAAATATGTCTTTGGGCTATCTCTAAGTGTTTTGGTGATTAACTTCCCAACAACTTTATTGTTATCATTTATTTATGTAAGACACTTCCGTTATGTAATAATGTTTGTGACATTTATCTCTATACATTTGGTCATTATATGTGTTGTTTTTTGTGCACATATGAGACGCACCCGTGTTTACCCCTTAAATCCGGGTGTGACACACGATCTGCTGGTCATAGCATTCACTGCATTTTTTCACACGCTGTATAGTAAATCCGTGGGTGTTTATAGTATACACATGAGAGGGCTATCTATAGGTAGTTAGGTCAATTTGGGGTAGGTCAATGGTCGGACGACCACGTGTCTGTCCGGTTGGCCATCTATACATCGATTTTTGCTCATCCATAATACGTTACTCCCTCCGTTTCTTTTTATTAGTCGCTGGATAGTGCAATTTTGTACTATCCAGCGACTAATAAAAAGAAACGGAGGGAGTATATAGAGACTAAACTTTAGTTGGGTGTAATCAACCACCTATATCTGACTTCACCTATCTACGTGAGGGCTGAGGTGGAGTCCTTTCAACTCTTAGATTCACCCAACACTTGTATCCACGGTTGATTTGTGTATTTCTTGTGGTTCTTTTATAGTCCCTTTCCCTTTATAGTGAGCAGTTGCAGAAAGTTTATACATAAGGATTTTCTAGTTGCACACGGTCCAAACTGTTTTAAAACCAGCGCGCACCAGACAAGAAGACCAGTACGTGGTACAGTGCGTGCGTCGCACACGGTCCGCTCGCGCGCCACGCCCACTTGGCCCGCCGCACCTGTGCCCGTGGCCCGGCCACGTCCCCTCCTCCGTCGTTTCCGCGGCCCGATCGGCGACCTCACCACGTCCGCTGCCTGCACCCCACCCCCACCCAGCGGCAGCGTGTAGGATAAGCCGCTTGTGGCCGCCTCGCCTTCCCCATCACGACCACCACCCAATCACCACGCCAGCTTATATGCCCCACCCGGCGCCACTCGACGTCTCACGGAGAAAAAGAAAGAGGAGCTCGGACAAGGCAGAGCGCCATCGTTCGGTTTCCTTGCTGAATTCCCGATCGCTCGCTCGCTCGAAAAGAAAGAAGCTAGCTTTTAGCATGGCGTCTCTGGCGTTCGGCAGCACCGTAGCGGCGGCCGTGGCGGCGACCTCGGGGAGGACGCGGCCGGCGCGCCGGTCCGTGCTGGTCGTGCCGCCCGCTGCCAGCAGGGGCGGCCCGGCGCCGGCCAAGGAGGAGAAGGGCCTCGGCGAGACCATCTTCGGCTTCATCTTCAAGAAGGACCAACTGGTGGAGACGGACCCGCTCCTCAACAAGGTCGGCGCCGCGCCGGCCGCCGCCTCCCGCGCCAAGACGACCGCCGGCAAGAAGGCTGCCGGCGGCGACGACAGCGGCAGCGGCGGGGGGTTCAACCTCGGCGGCCTCGGCGGGCTCTTCGCCAAGAAAAGCAGCTGAACGTGCCAAGTGTGGCGTGGTTTATGGATTGTCGAACTCAAAGCTGGATTTGGCTTTTGAGGGGGAAATGGTTGCGCATATATATTTGTGGACGTGTGGTGGTGTGACCAGTGATCTTTGATGTCATAATGTGATATACTCTACTTCCAGCTGCACCTGTGATTTTTTTTCAGGACTTCGTTTTGCTCTCAATCCATATGGATTGGATGAGATTGAGTTAGTTTAATTTTCAAACAAGTAAAAATCTTTCATATTTTTTTCTAATCTCGTCCAATTCAATAGGAATAACCGAACCAAACCTAATTATGACAGGCCTAAGTATGACAGATGGGTTATTAAAATGGTTAAGCTACTTAGCTGATCATGTTTGATTTATGTCTGATCTTACTTTACTCTTGGGTGCAAATAATAGCTTGGGAACCACTGAATCTAGATATTGATTGCCTTTGCTGTGCCAGTTTACAGTTTAGGAATTATGGACACTACTTAATCCAGACATGTGTATATATCAGTCTCAGATAAATAGATTTCTCTTTGAGAGAGACAATAAACCCAACAACCCAACAGAAGTATTGGTAAAAACCGAATCAATCGGTGATGTGTTTTTTTTACCATGAATTCCTGAAGAGGGCCCGGTTGGCAACCATGTCGGAAACACAAATCCTTCCTTTATTGTGTAGTATAATAATCGTTCTGCTCAATTTCTTGATCAGAGTAGTGGAGTACTGGAGTTCCAGTTGCTGATTGGCCTTGCAGAGTTCCTCCTGCCTTGGCATTGTCATGTTACAAAACTGAGGGCACACAACACATGCTGTACCCTTTGAATGGATGGAAAGGATGTAAAATTTATGAACTCTGGACATATCTCTGTACAGTTGATAGGAACAATGGTGATATCTCTGTACAGTTGATAGGCAGAGCTGCCGCAGTAGCTCTTCATGCTACAGCTTACAACCACACAGGGACAGGACAGTTAGGACATCTTTGCCTTTGCAAAGAATATCCCAGCAAAAAGACCTGGTGACAACATGCAGATACGAGACACCGTTAGGGGTAACATGGGTAAAAAGAAGGCCATTAGAAAAATGTCATGGGCAAAATAAACACTTACCAAAAACTATGCTACAGAAATTTTCGACGCTTACAGGGACATTGAACAGCAAAATACCAGCAACCGAAATGGGTACCTTGTTCAGAGAACCAACGAGACTGAAAAAGAGAACAAAATGATAAGGACTTCTCTGCTCACAGGAGTGCAGATCTCTTCTCTCTTTTTTTATGCAAACATTTTTGTACTGCCGTCTCACCTATACGTTGTTGGACCAGTCTGATGCAAAAACCACACTGATGAGAAGCTGATGGCTAGCCCTAGCAAACCACTAGCTGTTGCAACAACCCAGAACATAGGCTCTCTGATAACCTCACTGCAAATCAAATGAAAGTAAGAAGGCAACCATTTGTGATGAAGGCAACCATTTGTGATTATGGACCTCACTGCAAATCTTTTATATGTGCAAAGGAAGAAGGCAACCATTTGTGATGATAATTTGACTTTGTATTATTTAATAAGTTGGTCGCAGGTTTTTTTTTTTGAAAGATAGGCCAGGCATACACCGGGTCTCGAGCCCAGGTTGCATCGCTCTGAACTGGTGCACTCTACCAAACTCCAAACGAGCCAGAGCTCGTTCCCAAAAGCTGGTCGTAGAGATTAAAGCATCTTTTATGAACAAAGGCAGAACGCTTTTTCATGAAAGGAAGTTTAAGTTTAATGTAGAGTATGACGAAATGAAGTTTAATATGTTTTGACTAAACTGGAATCAACAGGTAAAACTTAATGCATAACATGTCTACGATCTGCTTTAAAAAATATGTCTATGATCAATCAAATCAATAGAGTTAACTACTCTAAAATGATCAGGCCTGAAAAAACAAAATAACAAATACATAAATACATTAACAAATGACTCAGACCAAGTACTTTAGTCCACACCATGCAAGTTTTTTTAATTTAGAAAAGTATGGTGAACATGCAACAAGATGAAATTCTTACGCTTGATAAACATATTCCCACTCATTGAAGGCTATAACCAAAATGAGTGCGAATGGAATTGAGAGTGCATTGTTGAGTAACACCATAGAAACTTCATTGAGGGAGCCAGATTTTGTTGATTGCTTAGCTGTATCCATCAAGCGCCTTAGTGTAAGCTGTTATAAAAGGATCGTGTATTAGAGGTGCTAGGGACACAGCAGAACTAACAATATTGACCTCATAAAAAGAATGAATAAGCTTGAATTAAGCTTGATATTGTTCCGGTGTTGATTATGGACCTTAAATGAACTAATTCATTATACAATGAAAATCTAAAGATTAAATGCATGACAGAAACCTCTGCACAGCAATCCATTGAGATTGTAAAGAGATTTACAATAGTTTATAGATGTGTAAAACTATTAGCACGAATGAACTAACCGAGTAGCCTGCTGTTAGAAAGCAATTCAGAATTTGCCACGTGTAGCCAACTAGATGGAAAGAGAGATCTGTAATCCCCCCACATACAGCTGATACAATCTGCAAAGGAAGTGGAACATAAACTGTTTACTGTTCATGTAAAAAAATCATGCTGTTCTGGAGGTAAATTCTTCGTGAAGGTCAATACACTTTGATATATGGAAGTCAAGCAGGAATGAACCTACCATCAGAAACAGTGCAGCCCAAACCTTCTTATTCTGACCCTTCCTGAATATATATATCTCTCCTATAGCCGTTATAATATTTGTCATGTTCTTTAGTATTGTCACCATTGCGACGTTTATGTACTTCAAACTGAAGAATTGCAGAGACAGAGAAAAGTTGGATTAATCAAAAATAGTACTGCAACTGCAAGCCTACCACACCAATAAAGTTTACTTTAGAACTGAGACAACTACAACCTGAAATAAAAAAAATGATGGAATACTATCACATTTGTCCTGACAGATTTATTTCACCTAAAGGTTACCAACGGATCATCATGCAACATATAGATGCCGAGTGATGCAGGAAGTACCTGTACATTCCAGTTAGTAGCATACCGATGAAAACAAGATTCACCGGAATCCAGACTTTTATCAGCTTCCATGTGAGTTCCTCCGTTGAAATGACACGGAAGAGCTCAAGTATAAGAAGAATGAGCACACTTATAAGGTTCTGAACCAAAAAGAGAGATATGATCAGTCCGATGATATCAGAAATGCATCACTTACACACATGCATGACATTGAATTTGAACTACAAAATCCCAAGCCGCATAATTACAAAAAAACGCAGAATAAACCGAATCACCTGGTATAGCATCAACGATATTCCAGCATCGAAGTTGTAGCTGGAGAGAACCACCTTGTTGAGCAATATCATGCTGCAGGAGGCGATGCAGTAACAGATCCCTGAAAGCAGCGGCCCGGCCTTGTTTCCCCACTTGCTTTGCTGCTTCTGAAGCAAGGTGTCGAAGACATCCGAGGTCTTCCTCGATAATCTAAACACAGCACGCGAAGCGATTGGCCAATTTCTCATTTACAGATTATAGTTCCGCGGGTGATCGTAGCACAGAGATATGGAGCGGGGTTTGATTACTAGACGTACTTGTTGGAGGCCGCTTTCCGGGCGACATTGGCGGCGACTTTGATGATGGAGTTGTTCTTCTGCTTGAGGTAGCCGTGGATGATCTTGTAGACCGAGGCGTCGCCGTTCTTGACGGCGACGGCGGCGACGCTGGTGTTGCTGGGGGACTTGGCCTCCTCGATGTCATCGCACTCGGACCTGAACTCGAGTGACATGGACGCCGCAGAACCTGCAACTGCAACGCGATAAATTGATTAGAAGCAATCCACCCCCACAGTCCCATCCCATCAGGACACCGGCAGCGGGCGATCGAACAAAAGAGAACGAGCTGGTGTAACCTGAAAGGAGGAAAACCCCGGAGCAGAGCAAGAAGAGCGGAGGCCGGCGGAGTTGAGACGGATGGGAAGAGGAGAGGCGGTGGCCGGTGGGGGAAACGGGCGGTGGACGGTGGGCGCTAAAAGGGGGGAGGAGATGCCTTTCGACGGCATGAAGGGGCTTGGGGAGGACGCAAAGGTGGGCGATGCGGTGGTGGAGGCGGCGGAGGCGGAGGCGCGGGGGTCAACGCGTCTGCGGCCTCGGGGCGCGGAGGAGGATGGAGGCCGGCGTGCGGCGGAAGGGAGGTCGATCGGGCTCGGCGGGAGGGACGAGGCGGAGGCGATGGTCTGGTACTCTGGTCAAATCTCAAATCAAACGTGGCGGGAGGGATAGTGTGGACGGGAACTGTTGGAGTCAAACTCAAGTCACAAGGCGGCAAGGCAGGTCAAAAAGGGTTTAAACACGTGGACCATGTACGTGTGCACCGCCAAGTTATAAAAATATTTACACTTTTTTGAAAAGACAAATTTACTTTAAATATAATTTAAAATATAAAAATTATAACATTGAATATATATTATAAAAATATAATAAATGAAGATCTAATAATAATAGTTTAGGATCCTACTATTTGTTACCTTAGTTGATGATCACCAATAAATCTTTATTAATTGTTAAGTCATTCGTGAATTTTGTTAAGTTATTTTAGGGTGTGTGATCATTAACTAGGATAACGAATAACATTTCTATAATTATTTAATATTATAAGGAGCTTGTCATGCTAGGTTTTACGAGGAGCTTGTCATGCTTTGCCTTCAGCAGCATACATGCATTTGTCCTCTAGAGAAATAAGCTATATGACATAATATATGTTGCAGGTGGTCAACTTATTAAGAATATTCTCATCATAGATGCCTTACTAGAAGGCAACAACAAGAAATGATGCCAACATGCACGAGATGGTTATTCCTAGTGTTGCATGAAGGCACGTAAGGACTCACAAGGTTGATGCTAAATGGCATGGAGATTAGACTCCGTATCTAGCTATAAGCGGGCAGTGGCGAACCTAGTATTTGATCACAGAGTATGTGATGGAAAATGTCTTATGCAATTTGGTAAACCATTAATAATTCGGTAAAACCATATTCTAATTCGATAAAACCATATAGAGTACAACGATAAATCTTAATACAATTTGTTCAAGTGAAATACAAATAATTTAAAGTATAGATATAGAAGAGACTTACAATATTACTTGTTGATCATCCGCTTTCTCAATGACATGAATGTCTCAATTATATCACCTTCATCAACTTGGAAGAAAATGTCTCGCTCAATAAATGTGAGTAGACAATCATCCAAAATAGTATCACCTAGCGTATTTCTTGATTTTGATTTCACTATAACCAATGCACAAAATACCCTTTCAACTCGCAGTTGCCACCGGTAAAAGCAATACCAATTTGAGAAGCAAGTACACCATATCATACACTTTGTGTCTCTTTGTTTCAACAAGCTTAACTGAGAGATCAACAATGTTCTCAAGACCTTAGAAGCGTTCATCCTGTTGCACGTCATCAATATAATTATCAAGTTGCAATTTTAGTTGTAGTAAATTGTTGTTGGAGAAGTCAATAGGATAAAATTCAGCCAATCTATGTACCTTCTGTGCATCAAAAGAAGCAAATGAGTGTGAAGGACTAAAGGATGACATACAAGAGAGCAGCTCCATGTTAATCTCATCAAATCGATTATCAATCTCTTGATTAATTTGATCAATGACACCAATGTATACTTCTCTTCTAAAATGATCATCATTTGTTTGGTTTTGGGCACGAGCATGCCTTGCTGATTTTCCATAAGGCACATAAGCACCATCCATAGCAGGAACTTCGACACCATGTGTAATACAAAATGAAGTGACATTCTTTAGAAAATTACCCCAATCATGAGACCTCAATTGTTGCATTATGCTCTTTGCCACATTAACAAGTGAGATTGCATTAAGAATATATTGATCCCTTCTCTGCAAACACTTAGATAACTCATTTGTGTATCCAAGAGTAACATACATTAAGTGCACAAAGAAAACAAACTCAAAGGTTTCAAATGCTCCAAACACGAAATGAATCTTCGTCCAATCATCCTTATGTGCAGTATCAACACCAAGATCAATGAGAACATCATGGATTGAAGAATACATAGTGATGATGGTACATATAGTTTTGTAATGTGAGCCCCACCGAGTGTCACCAGGCCTAGGCAAACCCATCTCTTGATTTAACCCACTCCCTGATTCAAGCTCAGCACACTCTAGTGATTTCTTGACATTCTCAAGCCTAGCATTTCGAAGCATACCATGACGCTTGCAAGAAACCCCAATAGTGTTCAACAAGTAGATACTTGATCAAAAAAAAGTCTTACAGTTTGTATTTCCCTTGGCAACAGCTACAAGAACTAGTTGGAGTTGATGTGCAAAGCAATGAATATAATAAGCACAAGGTGATTCTTTCATGGTTAATGTTTTCAGTCCTTTAATATTTCCTTTCATATTGCTAGCCCCATCATAACCTTGACCTCTAATCTGAGTCATACTCAATCCATGACTAACAAGTAAACCTCTGATTGCTTCCTTAAGTGACAAAGAGGTAGTATCATCTACATGAACTACTTCAATGAAATGCTCACATGGCCTTCCAAGTTTATCAACATAACGCAAGCAAAGAGCTAGTTGTTCTTTATGTGATATGTCACTAGATTCATCAGCTAAAATTGCAAAGGGCTCATCTCCAAGTTCCTCAATTATTTTTTCTAGTTTCTATGGCACAACAATGAATCATTTGCTTTTGTATTTTTGGGCTAGTCAAAGTGCAATTACCTGGTGCATTGTTCAAGACATACTTATTCACTTCACCACTATTTCCTGCAAGAAACTTCAAAAGTTCAATGAAGTTGCCTCTGTTGCTAGAGTCTTCACTTTCATCATGTCCACAAAATATAATGCCAATCCTTGATGCAAAAGAAACTTGATACATCAAAGTGAATATGTCAATCTTTTCTTGTAAAGACGAAGATCCTCGTCGGTCCACTTGTCAATGTGATAATCAATTGCTACCTTGGATTTATAAAACCAATGTTCCTCTCCTGAGCTGCATTGTGTGCCTTAGAACCATTATGTTTTATAAGTGTTTTGTTTCCTATATTCCAATTATTCCATCCATCAACAACAAATGCATTTGACCCACTGCCCTTCTTGAACAAGTATCATATAAAGCAAAAATGCAGAATCCTTCTTGATACTATATTCAATCCATTCATGATTATACAACCATGTTAAACTGAATCGATGAGGTGCATCTCCAATATTTCGGTATAGAAAATCATGTATATAGGGTTTGCAAGGACCTTTAGTAATATATGCTCTACGGATTGCATCTGATCATTAACATGATAATTTTCAATGGGCAGCCTTTCACCTAGATCATATGGAATCAGATTGATCTCATACACCGGGGGATTTGATGCGGCCAGTGGCAGTGACACTAACGAAGGCGACGGTGACGATGAAGGATCTGCAATTTCTTCAACTTCTACTCTATCTTCTTCTTGATTTTGTTGTCCCACAGTAGTTTCAACCGGAGGTGACGCATGGTCCAAAGGAGCACTGGCCGCCTTCTTTGCTGCTTTCTCAAAAAGGGATCATATGTCTCCGCTTCTCTTCATAATTAAAAATTCTGAACAAGAACACTATCAATTAGTAAAACCTCCAAGACAACAGACAAGTAGATAATGAGCAAAACAGCGAACAAAAAAATCAAAACCAGTAGACGAAGAACCTACGAGAGGTCATGAGTATACCTAATAATCTGATATATATTGAAGATGATATAATCTGATTTAGAGAAGGACTGAAGGGTGGCAGAGGCAGGGCATTAGGGCGAGGGCTCTCAGTTTCCGGCGCGCGCGGCGGGCTACAGACCTGCAGCAAGGCAGTAAGCTAATTACGTTTCACTAATTGGGCTACGTGCTACGGACCTGCGCGCGTCGGGCCAAGGAGCGCTCTCTGCTGCATCATGGGTGATGGGCCTTAGCGTCCACTCGTCGTCTCGTCCAGGTATATTTTTCTTTCTTTTTCCTTTTTTAGTTTCTACATACAACAATATTATTATATAATATGTAAATATTCACTGATTTTGCAGGATATGCCGGTGCATACCCGACATACCCTATGTGTCCGCCACTGGAAGCGGGTACTCTCAAAGTTGGACACAAATTATCTACAAAGTTCTTCCCAATATTATATGGAGGCCTCAGGGAGGCTCATAAGTCATTGTTGGGCAGAACCAATCAAGGCATCATGTAAGTAGTTTGCCATCACCTTTCCATCCCCGCACAATGGTGAGGATGGCAGTGACGAAGATCTGTAATAACTCGGTGGGATTGATAGTCCCATCATACTTCTTGCAAAGGTTGGGTGAAATTCTATAGACATGGTGCCTATTAGAACACTAGGGTGAGCGTCATATAGCCAGCACCGGTGGGATGGACCACCTAACCAACATGGCCTATAGGTGGCGCCGACTCCATAGAGTTGAAAGGACCTAGATAGCTAGATGGAGTGACCGATCAATAAAAATATTACATAAACCATACAATATCAGGTAGAGCCAACATATATGAACATGGGGAAACAATTACTTTCTATAGTTTTGTTCTAGGTTATTTCTTTTGTCAAACTTGGAGTTTGTGAAAGATATGTATGAGGAAGACAAGGTACTCAATAATAAAGGGAAATAATATTAACACTAGCTACAGAATGAGTAGATGAAGTAATATGAACCAACAAGTAAATGTAATTGCAATATAGTTTAAAGTGCAAACCACGTGGGCAAGAGATGAAACAATAATTATCTGTAAGGTTTAGATTCTTACTAGCATCCTACGTCCCCGTTGTGGCGAGTCTAAACTAGGTGATTCACGCACTATCTGACATAACAAACAGAACACATAAAGGGCACTACAAGAATCAAGCTAGGGATACACTCCTACAAGCCATTATTCCACTATAGTTGATATTTGTGAATCTCCCACAAGGAATGAGCACAAGAGTCCCTCGCAAGAATGATCAAGTCGACAACAAACAACAAAGTCGCTCAACGATATCATGCTTCCTTCAAGCTATCTAGGTGACAACAACCACCAAGATTAACAAGAATATTGTAGTTCAATATGATCACTAGTGCCACTAGATATAACAACTCAATGCAAATTATTAGAGATCACTCTCAAAGTCACTTTGGATGAAACACTATCACTAGTGGTGAGTGCGAGATGTTTTCTTAGGCTTACTAGGTTGTATTTCAAGTTGGGAAACCAGAATATCCACCCCCAAACCTAACCAAGCTCTATTTATAAGGAATATATATTGTGCACAAGACCACCGTTGTGCACATATGCACAAACTCAATCTAAACCCTTCGTTTAATGATCTTTAGTTGACGTGAAAACATCTTCTGCACTCTCCTCCCCTAACCTAGCTACATATGTGCAAAAAAACCATGCTCGATCGAAGATTGTTAGATGAAGGGTCCAGATTGAGTTTGTGCACATGTGCCGAAGGTGGTCTTGTGCATAGATATGTTGCCCTATTTATAAGGTCCCAGGGGGAAACTAGCCATTGGACTTTTACTATGTTGATTTTAGGGTTGTTGGACGATCTAATACCCACCAACGGACCATGTCGCTAGGTTCCGACGACTTTAGAACATGCCACATATTAGCTATTTCAATGTTACTATTGTCGCCCTGATGATTGCTATAGTATATCGTTCGACACCCTCTATCCGAGAACCATCGAACCAAAGTATCTAGAGTCCGATGCCCTTCGTAAAAAGACCAGAGATCTACTGGTAGTGTCTGAATAATATGATGTATGTTTTTAGACCAATTCATAGGATATGATGGTTGTGTTCCCATTCAACTAGTATGCCTAATAGTGGGTACATTCAATGTATAGTGCACTCATTATTCGATTCGATGCACATGTTTTTCAATTGTCAAACTAATTCTTCAGGGTCCAATGCTCTACTGAAAATGAATTGAGAGCATTTGTGTCATGGTTTTTATAGGTACCCTATACATGAGGTACCCACTCTTGCTAGGTCAAGATAAGACCCCAATGGATGCCATTAAGGGTTCATGGGTGGCCAGCCCAACACGGGGGTAAGGCCTACTGTATGAAGTCGTGGCCCAGCCTGGACTCGTTTCCTGGGCTAGACCGCCACCACCACAAGCACCCATAAAAGGAGGAATCAACAACTTCAGCTATAGATATGGATTCTTGCGAGTGGAACTCGGACCTCCTCATCGGACCCCTTTGAGAAAGGGGTACAAAGGGTCTCCACGTCCATGGGAAGAAGACACTCTTTGGCTGCAGCACTGAACCTCCGGGATGGTTCCCGACCAGTTATATGTCATCCGGACCTCAAGCCAAGTGGGGTCCGGTGCCGCCATGTGTCTGGACCGATGCAGTTGGATCCAGGCCCCCTCGGGCACGGTTCGGGGCCCTAGCCAGAGAGGGCCTGGGAATGCTGTGTCCCCACATATTCCTGGGCCTGCCCCCTAGTCCAAGACAGAGGTCTAGTGCCAACGAGTGGCCAAACATGTCTAGCGTAAGCCACCGGACAGTGCCTGATGTATGCCTCTGACATGGGGCCCACTAGCATTAGGTACGGATGGGATGCATACTTACCCGCGCCAGCGGCGTGTAGCATATCCCCTGCATTAAATACGTGCGACATGCCAAGCCTGCAACTTGCGAATTTTACTGTTACCCGAATGTTACCTAGGCAAGACTATTGACCCAATGCGCCGCTTAGGCGCCTTTATTTATGACTTCATTGCTCCTTGTGCGTTACCGAGGAATGAAGAGACGTGTGGAGGAGACGGGACAATACTGTCCACCCCTACGCACGGCAGAGTTTCAGACTATGCCACAACCTACTCCATTAGCTACGCCTCGACCTTGATTAGAAGGGATGAGAGGATAGGATATCAGGAGCCAGCACAACGACCAAGAGGAGATACACGCTTAGGAAGATCTAGTGTCACTAACTTATCCGACGCCTCTTGTCCTACTTTGTAAATTTCTCCTGGGCCCACCTGTCGGGACCCTAACTCTCATGTAACGTGTCCCCCTTTGGACTATAAAAATGGGGTGGCATTTGCGACACAAAGTGGAGGTCGATTCACACTCAGACCAATGATTTATAAGCTTTCAACAAATAAACTCATAATCGATGTAGGGTATTACGCACCAGTAGCCTGAACCACTCTAAACTCTTGTGTTCTCGTGTTCACGCATTAAACCAGACAAATCCCAACATCCACTATGAGTTTAATGCATAGTTGATCACCAATGGTGGGTGCGCTCTGTCACCTGGACAGAGGGTTTTTCGCCTCCAACATTTGGCGCATCAGGTAGGGAAGGCTCCAGAGGCTGGCCCTTGATTAATATGACATTATAATCACCTTCCGGCAAGCTCGGCCAAGGCAAGCTCATCGATGTTTGGCGCAAGATGGAGAAGCGATGCCTCAAGTGGCTCGCCATTGATCTTAGGTGACGCCTTAACAAGTGTGTTGTTGCTAACAAGAGACAGGTGATAGAGGCCTCACCCACGGCGCTTGAGGTTGCCTCTGCTAGCACCCTGGTAGGCTCCATTGCGCTTGAGGTCGCCACCATCGACCTCTAGGTCTCACCCATGGCGTTTGAGGTTGCCTCCATCAGCACCCTACAAGTTCCAATGTGCTTGAGGTCACCACCATCTACCTCCAGCCGCACATAGTGGCTTTCGAGGTTGCTGTTGTCTTCCAACAGCCAAACACATGTGAGGTTGACCCCACCGGTCAGCCACTATGTTCCATGGTACATGGAGCCGTCACTCCCAATCCTAGGGGTGACTTCTCCCACCTGCTAATAGGTTTTAGGAAGCCATGACAGCCACCTTTGTAAACATGGCTTCCTTCATGGAATCCATTGGTAGGGTGTCATGGGCCACGCTAGAGGTTGCATGGCTTGCTGTGTCGCCCTACGCCCTCACCCTCTAGCAGAAGAAGCGGTCCTCGTCGTCGGCCATCAACCAAGCCTCATGGCATGCTCAGGCTCCAACCGCACTAGTGGAGCCTAGCAAACAAGCCAGTAAGGTTTACACCTTCATCAACCTCATCATGGCGAAGGTGGTCCACCAACTGTGGTGAGCACTCCCACTCACCAGGGGGCTCACAAAGGCGAGGCCAAGACCTGCGTTGGCTCGCAGCAGAGTCATTGCCTTCAACCAAACTCTATTCGTGACCTCTCCAGTGGCATCCGTCAGTCGGGATGGTCCCCCCTAGGGTCCCACCACTCGTATCAATGGTGTTTCAAGGCCAGGACAATGCCATGACCTATGTGGTCCACTGCGTCGGCCTACTACTTGGCCCCGCATCACCAAGGCCTAGCTCATCGGACCCATGGTGTTTGGGGTAGCCATCGTCGGCTCCCAACATTCTATGCCTACGGCAATCATCAACCCAACACAAGCAATCGCTTACCCTTCGAGGCTGAAGGATAGCATCATCTTGACAAAGCAAAAGGGAGTGGGGCCAACAGCGGTTACAACGACATCAAGATTGCCACGACAAAAGCATTTCATCAGCCATGGAGACCTTCATAGGGACATTCCACGCACTTCGAAAGGGTTCAATACTGGCACCAAGACCCAACTCGTTTGTCACAAGCTCCATGGCATTCAGGGTAGCAGCCAAAGACCTTCATCGACCTTTGCCTTTGGCCATCACCAAGGCAGAAAGGGACACTACTTACTCTTTGAGTTAGACGCACAACAGAGCTCAGGCGGTTTAGGTCGGCCTCGTTCCTTCCATCTGTAAGGTAGCATGAGAATAAGCTATTCCTTTGTAATAGGATAGCTTTTCTCTATGGTCCAACTTGGTAAGTCTCGCCCACGTAAACCCGGCCTTTGGCTCCACCTGTGGTCCAGTCTGGTGTGGGCCACCCTTATAGTCCCGGTCTCTGGTGTTCATTACACATAACTTTTATACCCAGTTATGAAGGAAGAACATGTTCTCATCCATCAGTTTCTTTTCCTTTTAACAAATCATGTACCCCTATGGATCTAAGCTTCTGTTGTAATCCTGAAAACTAGGTTACGTAGCTTCTGTTGCACCTAGTTTGAGGCCCCCGCTTGATGATGAATGAAGAATGGATTGCTAAGGGCTTGGCTAAGGGAGGAGTCCACATTCTTCAGGGTGGTCCAAAGCTGGGTAGCCACTTAGCGTGGTCCCATACCATAAGCCTACACCTTCCACCTCTCCAGAATAGCTGACTTAGTACCTTCTGGACTAAGTACATAGGGATCTAGACTCCATTCAGATTCAAGGGGCCGACTCCAAAGCTAGGATCGACAAGGTGAGGCTGCATGATTCAGAGGATTGTGTACAACAAAGTAAAGGCCCTAAGGGAACACTACTAAGCATCGATCCTATACCACATTCAGGATCGACCTCTGGTTTGATGGTAGCCTCAAGCAACCGAAGCTACTAGATCTGCAGGGAGAAGAAGTCAGCTACCTCAATTGGAGGCACTAAGGCAAGAAGCAATCTGGTAGGGGTCTGACCCTATAAACCTAGTCTGCTAATATATTACCCAAAGTTCGGTAAGGTCGCTCGCGTAAACCCAGTCTCTGTCGCCTTCTGTAGTCGAGCCCGGTAAGAGCAGCCCCTATAAACCTGATCCCTCACAATCTCTACGCAAGGTCTCACATATCCAGCAATGAAGAAAGGTGCGTAGTCTAGGTGAATTAGCTCTGTCATCATACCCTTAGCCGAGATATGTTTCTCCTTCTACCCCCTCTTGAGATTCTCAGCTTTGTTGTTATCATGAAATATGGATTATATAACTCGCATTGTCGCTTAGTTTATGTCCCCACTTAATACTGAACAAGGCATAGGCTGACAACGCACATGTTATAAAGGAAAAGTCCACATTCTAAGGGGTGGCCTTGAGCTGGTAGCTACTTAGCCTGGTCCCATACCATAAGCCTACACCTTCCATCGCCCGAGAATAGATATCTTAGTACTTTCCAGACCAGGTACCTAAATGCCTACACCACGTTCAAGGTTAAGGGAAAGATCTCATAAGCTCTGCTCGACAAAAGCTTAGTCACACAATTCGATGGATTGAGTACAACAAAGTAAGGACCCCCAAGATTATGCTACTAGACACTATTCATGAACCATACTCGGGGGTAGCTCACTGGTCTAAAGGTAACCCCCACATCTGGGACAACCTTCAGGGAGCCCTTGTGGTAGGGGCCAGGAAAGAGAAACTCTTGACTTCATACCAAACTGGATAAAACTCGAGAGCAAGACCATTCTTTGTCTTATGCAACAACAGCAGTATGCCGACAAGCAACCCACACAGCTTGGAGGCAGCAAGCGTAGTGCTGTTGCACAAGACTAACATTTCTAGAACAAGGCGCAGATATGTCCCCACCTACGGGTTCATTGCCTCACCCGAGGTGAGTCCAAGGGCCTATGTCGATACCCTAAACATGGGGTACCCACTCCTGCTAGGTCCAAATAAGACCCCAATGGCTGCCATTAAGGGATCACTGGTGGCCAGCCCAGCAAGGGGTTAAGGCCTACAGTATGAAGTCATGGCCCATCTTGGCTTGCTTCCTAGGCATGATAGCCACCATTACAAGCACTCATAAAGGGAGGAATCAGCAACTTCAGCTATACATCTGGAATCGCCGTGCAATTAAGAGGAATCGTCGTGCAATTAAGAGGGATCCGCGACGGTTAAGTAAGTTGTGCAATGAGCCAAGTTCAAAATCCTTTGAAAACATCTTGGAGAACATTTTTCCAGATCATGAATGCCCTCGAGAAAAACAAATTTTACTTCCCACAAAGACTCCACTTTTGTTCTCTTCAAAATAATCAAAATTGGTTTCAGCCCTGAAAACCGGTTCAACCGGTTTTGGGACTGTTCCTCTGCCATCTCTGCTCTGACATGTCTGACAGTCAGAGCTGTCAGAAAAGTCGCTGCAGATCTTTTTTGAAAACCGGTTCAACCGGAATTTTTCCTTACTCAACTGGTTTTGAAACCGGTCGAGTCTCCGGCTGAGTAGGTCAGTGGACCGAGATCCCCCTGGTAGAAACCGGTTCAACCGGTCTGAAAACCGGTTCAACCGGTTTTTACTTCTTTTCTCCCAACGGCTGCCAGCTTTTGGGGGATCCTTTATATACCCCCTCACACACTCTCTCTCTCATTTACTCCTGCCTCTCCCACGAATTCTTGGCTGACCAACCTTCAAACAAGCACATTCATTTCTCCTTTCACACCCGCAATCGCATCTCCTTCAATCATTTGAAGGACCCTTGGTGTGAGGTGAACTCGATCGAACACGCTGTCAATTTCATCTCGATTTTCCCATTTTCTTTGTTCTTGAGCTCGTTGCAAACTTAACCTTGTGCGGATTTGTTACTCTTGGAACCTCGTGTTCCTTGACGGTTAGAGGTTGCTTGGGAGTCTCCAAATTTGTGGACGACCCCAAGAAGTTTGTGTCACCCGCTCTTTGAGCTGATTTGAGAAAAGATTGCCTTGGCCTTTGTGGTCGGCTTGTGGAGGATTAGGGTTGGAAAAGACCCGGCCCTTTGTGGGTTCCTCAACGAGGAGTAGGACACCTTTGTGGTGGTTGCCGAACCTCGGGTTATATCGCGTGTTCTTGTGTGTTCTTGTTAAGCGCTTTATATTCGGTGGTTGGTTCATATTATTCATTCGAGTAGATTTTGTGTAGGGCAAGTCTTTAGCTATATTCTTCACTACTTCGTATTTGTTCAACAGATTATCTAATTTAAGTTGAGCAGGTTCAAACTTGTTCAGTTGTAATTAAAATCGACTGAACCGGTTTGCACCAGTGCAACTTTAATTTAACCTATCTCGAAGTTTTTAGTGAAAATTTTCAGGTGTAGCCTATTCAGCCCCCCTCTAGGCTACTTTCAATTGGTATCAGAGGTTCGTACCTCGTTTTACGCTTAACCGCGTGAGGAAACGATCATGTCTACTCAACGGGACCATGTGGATGCTCTCCTCGAGGAAATCCCCATCACATCTTCCGGTGAGGAAGTGGACCCCAAGGTCCTCGACCTCGCCATGAAGATTGCCGAGAGAATGTTCCTCAAAATGAAAGAGGAAGATGCTAAGAAAAAGGCCGAAGAAGAAGAATCAAGAAGAAAGGCCGAAGAAGATAAAGGTAAGGGAACATTTGATTACAATGACGATCTAGTGGATCTTTTGGTGTCTAAGGTATTGAGCAAGGTAAGTCTCAACACCGAAGGATCATCTACCAAAAGCAAAGGTAACGAATTTAGCAAAGTTCAATTCGATTACTCTAGAAATTATATTCCCAACTTCTCTTCCGCCCCACTTGGAAAGTTACCAACTCTTAGTGAGTTGAACTATGACGAGTGGGCCGACAAGATGAAGTCGCATTTAATCGGTGTGCATCCTAGTCTTTGGGAGATTGTTAATGTAGGTATGTATAAGCCCGCCCAAGGAGAAGAGATGACTCCAGAAATGATGCAAGAGGTTCATCGCAATGCTCAAGCAGTGAGCATAATTAAAGGAAGTCTTTGTCCGGAAGAATACCGGAAAGTTCAAGGAAGAGAAGATGCCCGCGACATTTGGAATATTCTTAAAATGTCACATGAAGGAGATCCCAAAGCTAAGAGACATAGAGTTGAAGCTTTGGAAAGTGAGCTTGCAAGATATGATTGGACAAAGGGTGAGTCGCTTCAATCACTCTTTGATCGGTTGATGGTGTTGGTCAACAAAATAAGAGTACTTGGGAGTGAAGATTGGAGTGACTCCAAGGTCACAAGATTATTCATGAGAGCATATAAAGAAAAGGATAAGAGTCTTGCAAGGATGATAAGGGATCGTGATGACTATGAGGATATGACGCCTCATCAATTATTTGCAAAAATTCAACAACACGAGTCCGAAGAAGCCCCCATCAAGACAAGAGACTCTCATGCCTTGATCACAAATGAACAAGACAATCCCAAGAAGAACAAAGACCACAAAGCAAAGAAAGTGGCCGAGACCTCAAGTGATGAAGATAGCTCAAGTGATGAAGACACAGCTATGTTCATCAAAACATTCAAGAAATTTGTAAGGAAGAATGACAAGTTCCAAAGGAAAGGAAAGAAGAGGGCATGCTATGAATGTGGCCAAACCGGTCATTTCATAGCGGATTGTCCTAACAAGAAGGAACAAGAAGCCAAGAAGGAATACAAGAAGGACAAGTTTAAAAAGGGAGGCAAGACCAAGGGATACTTCAAGAAGAAGAAATATGGTCAAGCCCATATTGGTGAAGAATGGAACTCCGATGAAGAGAGTTCTAGCTCCGAGGAAGAGGAAGTGGTGGCAAACGTGGCCATCCAATCTACGTCAAGCGCGCAACTCTTCACCAACCTACAAGACGACTCCTACACTCCAACTTGCCTCATGGCAAAGGGAGATAAGGTAACCTTATTTAGTAATGATTTTCCAAATGATGACGATGATGATGAACAAATTGCCATGAAAAATAAAATGATTAAAGAATTTGGCTTTAATGGATAAAATGTTATCACCAAATTAATGGAGAAGCTAGATAAAAGAAAAGCAACTCTTGATGCTCAAGAAGACTTGCTTATCCTTGAAAAGGAAAGAAACCTAGAGCTTCAAGAGTTGATTCACAATAAAGATGAAATGCTAGATGTCTTGACTAAGGAAGTCTCTTTAGTCAAGATAACTATAGAGGATAAAGATAAAGAAGTAATTAATATGAAAACCTCTATAGCTAATCTTGCGAATGAAAAGAATGCACTTGAAACAAGCATGTTAAGCTTGAATGTTCAAAATCAAGAACTTCAAGTGCAACTTGAAAATTGCAAGAACATCAATGCCTCATCTTTAGTAATTGAATCTAAGTCTAGCTCCTCAAATGATATTTTTTGCAAACATTGTGCCAAATATCATGCTTCTTGTTGTCTAACTAACCATGCAAGGAAGAATAGCCCACAGGTGAAGGTCAAAGGAATTTTGAAAAGATGCTCTAGCAATGATGGGTTAAAGAAAGTTGAACCCAAGTACAAGTCCCTAAAGCCAAACAATGGAAGAAGGGGGCTTGGGTTCAACTCATCCAAGGAAAACCCTAGCACAGTGCATAAGGGGTGGAGATCCCCCAAGTTCATAGAGGGAACCACCCTATATGATGCCTTGGGGAGGATTCACTCCTCAAATGATAAGTCACCTCAAGTAAAGGTAAACTTGAGTTCCACAAAGAGTAAGATGAAGGAAGTGGGATCCTCAAGTGGACAACAATTTAATGCTCCCATTTCTCACTCTTATCTTTGTGATTATATGTTTACTTGGGATTTAGGGAAATTGGTTGTGAAATATGTGGGTGTCTACACTAAAAGAAAAGTCATGAAAAGAAGTGGTGGGTACCCAAGGCTATAACTAACACTGTAGGACCCAATTCAATTTGGGTACCTAAAAGCATAGCCTAAACTTGTTTTGCAGGTCTACTCCTTTGGTGGGTCAAGTTGGGTGCTTGACAGTGGATGTACAAATCACATGACCAGGGAGAAAGACATGTTTCATTCATTGCAACTAACTCAAGAAGCACAAGAAATTGTGTTTGGAGATAGTGGCAAGAGTAAGGTGATTGGTATTGGTAAAATTTCTATCTCTGACCAACAATCACTTTCAAATGTTTTATTGGTAGATTCTTTAAGCTACAATTTATTGTCTGTTTCACAACTTTGTGGAATGGGTTATAATTGTTTATTTTCTGATGTGGATGTGAATATCCTTAGAAGGGAGGACTCCTCAGTTGCCTTTACGGGTCGCTTGAAGGGCAAGATTTATCTTGTTGATTTCACAACAAGTAAAGTGACGCCTGAGACTTGTTTAGTGGCAAAGTCCGACAAGGTTTGGCTATGGCATCGCCGGCTAGCCCATGTCGGTATGAGGAATTTGGCCAAACTTCAAACGGATAACCACATCATTGGACTAACAAATGTTGTATTTGAGAAAGATAGGGTTTGTGGCGCATGCCAAGCAGGAAAGCAACATGGAGTCCCACATCAATCAAAGAATGTGGTCACAACAAAGAGGCCATTGGAGCTTCTTCACATGGACCTCTTCTGACCTGTGGCTTACATTAGCATTGGTGGTAGTAAGTATGGTTTAGTCATTGTTGATGATTTTTCTCGATTCACCTGGGTTTTCTTTTTGAGTGATAAAGGTGAAACTCAAGAGATATTGAAGAAATTCATGAGGAGAGCTCAAAATGAGTTTGAGCTCAAAATCAAGAAAGTGAGAAGTGATAATGGGACAGAATTCAAGAACACAGGTGTCGAAGAATTCTTAGGCGAAGAAGAAATCAAACATGAGTTCTCGGTTCCTTACACTCCACAACAAAATGGTGTTGTGGAAAGAAAGAACCGAACTTTAATTGAAGCAGCTAGAACCATGTTGGATGAGTACAAGACACCTGACAACTTTTGGGCAGAGGCGGTCAACACCGCCTGTCATGCAATCAACCGTCTCTATCTTCACAAGATCTACAAAAAGACTGCTTATGAGCTTCTCACTGGTAACAAACCTAAAGTTGATTATTTCAGAGTATTTGGTTGTAAGTGTTTTATTCTTAACAAGAAAGTCAAGAGCTCAAAGTTTGCTCCTAGAGTGGACGAGGGCTTCTTGCTTGGTTATGCATCAAATGCGCATGGATATCGTGTTTTCAACAATACCACCGGTCTTGTTGAAATAGCGATAGACGTGACATTTGATGAGTCTAATGGCTCGCAAGGGCATGTTTCTAATGACACTGCAGGAAATGAAGAACTACCTTGTGAGGCCATAAAGAAACTTGCAATAGGTGAAGTGAGACCTCAAGAAAAGGATGATGAGGAAGGAACTTTGTGGATGACCAATGAGGTTGTTGATGTGGGTGCAAAGGTGGTGGATGACAAATTCTCCACCCAAGCAAACCCATCAACCTCAAGTCATCCAAGCCATGAAGAAAATCATCAAAGGATGCCAACTATGGTAGAAGATGAACACGAAAGTGTTCATGGTGAAGTGCCTCTTGATCAAGTGAATGATGAGGAGGAGCAAATACAAAGACAACCATCAGTGCCTCATCCTAGAGTCCATCATACAATTCAAAGGGATCATCCGGTGGACAACATCCTGGGTAGCATCAGGAGAGGGGTAACAACTCGATCTCGTTTAGCTAATTTTTGTGAATTTTACTCGTTTGTTTCCTCTCTTGAGCCACTTAAGGTTGAAGAAGCATTGGGTGATCCGGATTGGATAATTGCCATGCAAGAGGAGTTGAACAACTTCACCCGGAATGAAGTCTGGTCCTTAGTCCAAAGACCCAAACAAAATGTGATTGGGACTAAATGGGTCTTTAGGAACAAACAAGATGAACATGGCGTGGTTACAAGAAACAAAGCACGGTTGGTTGCCCAAGGCTACACTCAAGTGGAAGGACTTGATTTCGGTGAAACATATGCGCTAGTAGCAAGGTTAGAGTCAATTAGAATATTAATTGCCTATGCTACTAACCATGATTTCAAGCTATATCAAATGGATGTCAAGAGCGCATTTCTAAATGGTCCACTACAAGAGAGGGTATATGTGGAGCAACCACCGGGCTTTGAAGATCCAAAGAAGCCAAACCATGTTTATCTACTTCACAAGGCACTCTACGGGCTTAAACAAGCCCCTAGAGCTTGGTATGACTGTCTTAAAGATTTTTTAATTAAGAATGGGTTTACAATAGGAAAAGCTGACTCTACATTATTTACTCGCAAAGTTGACAATGAATTATTTGTGTGCCAAATATATGTTGATGACATTATATTTGGTAGTACTAATGAAAAATTCTGTGAAGAGTTTAGCAAAGTAATGACGAACAGGTTTGAGATGTCTATGATGGGCGAGCTTAAATACTTCCTGGGATTTCAAGTCAAACAGCTCAAGGAAGGTACTTTTCTATGCCAAACCAAATATACACAGGATATGCTCAAGAAGTTTGGCATGGAAAAAGCAAAACACGCCAAGACTCCAATGTCATCAAATGGACATCTCGACCTAAATGAGGAAGGTAAACCTGTAGATCAAAAATTATATAGATCAATGATAGGGTCACTGCTTTACTTATGTGCATCTAGACCTGATATAATGTTGAGTGTTTGCATGTGTGCACGCTTTCAAGCAAACCCTAAAGATTGTCATCTTGTAGCCATTAAGAGAATTCTAAGATACTTAGTCCACACCCAAAACCTAGGATTATGGTATCCCAAAGGCTCCCTTTTCGATTTACTTGGCTACTCTGACTCAGATTATGTCGGTTGCAAAGTAGATCGAAAAGGCACTACTGGGACTTGCCAATTCCTTGGGCGGTCCTTAGTGTCATGGAGTTCCAAGAAACAAAATTGTGTTGCACTTTCCACTGCAGAAGCTGAGTACATAGCAGCTGGGGCATGTTGTGCACAGTTGTTATGGATGAAGCAAACCCTTAGAGATTTTGGTTGTGAGTTTAACAAAATTCCACTTTTGTGTGACAATGAAAGTGCCATAAAACTTGCAAACAATCCGGTGCAACACTCTAGAACTAAACATATTGACATCAGACACCATTTCTTGAAAGACCACGAAGCCAAAGGAGATATCGAATTGTTTCATGTGAGCACCGAAAATCAACTAGCCGATATCTTCACAAAACCCCTTGATGAGACTAGGTTTTGTTTTCTTAGGAGTGAGCTAAATATCTTGGATTCTCAAAACGTGTCTTAATAACTAAAATTTTGATCAAATTTGATGGATGTAAATTGATTGTTTGAATAATATGAAATGAGAAATACCATTTTTATCATTAAAATCACTCATGTCATATTTGCTAAGTGCTATTATAGCCCTTCTGGGTAATATCTGGAAACTGGTTGAGTAAACCGGCTGAGTAGGCCACTCAACCGATTTTCCCCTGGTGGAAACCGGTTGAACCGGTATAAAAACCGGTTGAACCGGTTTTGACCTCCTCCGCCTCCGTGCCGTCAGTCTGCGCCGCAGTCTGCGCTGTCAGTTTCGCAGTCTGCGCTGTCAGAATGCCAGAAATTTCGCGCAGTCAATACCTTTTTCTGCGCGCTTTTACTGCGCAGTTTGACCAGAAACCGGTTGAACCGGTTGAACCGGTTTTAGAACCGGTTGAACCGGTTTTCTGTGTTCTGACCGGCCGACTCCACCCCTATTTTCTCCCTCTCCCCTCTTCTCTTCTTCTCAGTTTCACTTTCCAGCCGCCGCCGCCCACTTTTCTTCCTCTCTCTCCTTCACACCTTCTCCACTCCAAAAACCCACTTGTGCCCTCTCATCTTTGGAAGATTTGTTGGAGATCCGTTCATCCCGGCGTTCTCCATCATTTTCCTCAATCTTGTTGGGATTTCTTGACTAAATCTCCGGATCGAGGTATTGCCCTATTTCATTTCTTTTTACTCGATCCTACGCGTTCTTGATTATCTAATGTATCATTCATTGGGTACATTTTAGTTTAAGTGCTTGCAACACTTAGATTATCTTCATTTGTCACGAACATTGTGAGAGTTTAGCGGTTGGATATTGTTCGTTGTAGTTGAACCGCTCATATGAACGGTTGAAGTGCATGCTCAATATCTTATGCGTCTCTACTCAAACGTGTTTGATCCTTGATCATCATAGGTTCTATTTTTTTCTTAGAATGGTGCGTCGGAGGAATCCGTCTGTGGTTGAATCCGACTCCTCTGATGACCAAGAAATACATGGAGATACTCCCCCACGCTCTAGATCCAAGCGTGGGCGAGGAAGCGGAAACATCATGCAAGGTGGTGAGGCCTCCGGGTCTCAAAGTGCTCGCGGTCGGACAACCCGGAATCCTTCCGGTCGGTCCCGACCCGCGACAAATCCGCGGGCGTGGGAGGCTACGAGTGATGATGAAGGCGGGAAGGATGATGAAGTTGATCTTCCCCCTGCCCACGCCCCTGTGATTCGAGGGTTGGTCCTCCACCGGGCGGAGGCTCGGCGTGCTGGCAATGAGCCAGTAACTGATTTCACTGCCAGTGGAGGTTCTGCTCTCCTTCAGGATCTCCGTTTCCAGAATCCTGCATTGCACATTCATGATGCTAGGATTGATGGGAACCGCTTTTGGACGCTTCATCATGTGGATTTTTATAATTCTGTGATCCTCCCCAAGAAACATCAACATATTCTGCTTCAATGCTATATCAACTGGGAAGGTTGCGAGGCCATTGGGGACCCAGAGATGACACAGGCATTGAGGGCCTATGAAAGGAAAAAGATGAAGAGTATCATGACATTCCAATATGATTGGAATGATGAAGTCATTGCCCAATTCTACTCAACTTTGTGGATCAAGCCAGCTGACGAGGAGAGTCCATACAACTATCCTTATCTGGACTTCTACATTGAAGGCAGTTGGTACAAGGTGAGCTACCGTCGGTTTGCTCACATTCTTGGTTTCACTGACAATGATATCTCTGGCGATAAGATCAAGATCCATGATTTCCGCCAGCCTACCAGAGATGAAGCCAGAGACCTTCATCTCTCTGAGTCTGGGAAATATTGGGAGTCTACAAACATGCATAAGTATTATCGATACATCAACTCCCTCAGCAGGATGACCCTCATTCCAAAGAGGGGTAATCAGATGAACATTCTTGGAGAGAGCAAGGTCTTCCTCTCATTCATGGAGCCCAGCAGCTCAGAGAGTATAAATGTCTTTGATATGATTTGGCAGGAAATCATTCATGCTGCCTGCTTTCCATTGAAGGGATGTCTTCATGCTCCTTTTATCATGAAGATGATTGAGGTTGTGACCCAGTTTCAATTTGATAAAGGTACAAGACATCAATCCTATACCCCTTTCTGGATTGATCCCAACAATCCAGCAGGGCGCTTAAGGAAAGCCCCTTCCAGCTCCCGTGCACATACATCTGCGGGTCCGTCTGCTGGTCCTGCTGCTGCAGGTGCCTCGCGTCCCTCCCCTGGCCGCGGATCTCCCACGCCACGTGGTCGTGGTCGTGGTCGAGGTCGTGGCCGAGGGATGGGTGCCCGCTTGGTCCACGGGTTTGCGGCATTTTTCTCCATGTGCCGGAACATTGCTGCTGATGTCCATGAGGTGGCAAGACGTCAGCGGGAGACTGACGACAACCTTCGTCGTCAAGCCTCCTCTATGGGTGTTCCCTTCGCCCCCTGCTCGCCTGACGTGCCTCTCCATCCTCCTCCCCCGGAGATCAACGAGTGGCACCAGCAGGCCTACGGGGTGCCATTTATGACGGCAGACAACGACGATGAAGAAGAAGAAGCTTATTTTGATGATCGTGAACAGTTTGTCCCGCCTCCCTATCACGGGGATCCGGGCCAATCGTCCTCTCACCCTCCGCCCCAGGATCCTTCTGGCAGTGCTCCTCCCCCGGATCAGTCTGGGGAAGAACACTTTGCCTCTCACCTGGCACACCACCTCTTTGCTCCTCATCAGCCTCCTCCCAACTGGTGATCTTTGGATTGGCATCTCTCTCTCTTTTTGGTTCTTGTTGCCAAAAAGGAAGAGAAGGTTTATTAGACTGGCAGTACCTTCTATTTTTGTAATGAACAATCGGTTTGTAATAACTATTTGGTCTATCGTATGATGCATGCATGGCTCTGAAGCCATAAACATTTTTATGATGTGATGAGATGAGTTATCATTGTTGTAATAGCAGTAGTAATTTTTCATATCATATGCTATGCAATAATGAGCTTGAATGTGTAATTTTTACTCTTTCTATCTAATTATGTTTCATTCCTCATTGTTTTGTGTATGGTGTTGATTGTTCTCTCTCTCTAAATATGTTGCAAATTGACATATCAAGTCAATGTTAATGTCGCAAAACTCATGCACATATTTAGGGGGAGCTACACATACACAAAGGATTTTATCTCGCAAGTACTTGTAACTTTTAATTTTTTATTTCTACTCCAGTTTGTTTTGGCATCAATCACCAAAAAGGGGGAGATTGTAAGTGCAATCAACCCTAATTAGGGGTTTTGGTGCTTAATGACAAAACAAACTGAGATTCTAACAAGTTTGCTCCTAGCATATACATAGTAATTCTACAGACATGAGAAGCACAGATCTTACGAGCATAAAAGTAGAAAGCACAGCGGATTTAAAATTCCACATCAAATGGTGTACTCCAAGTGCTTAGAAACAACGGCGGTGCTAAATTTATAATTCTTGAGTCATAGGAATCGCCGTGCAATTAAGAGGGATCCACGACGGTTAAGTAAGTTGTGCAATGAGCCAAGTTCAAAATCCTTTGAAAACATCTTGGAGAACATTTTTCCAGATCATGAATGCCCTTGAGAAAAACAAATTTTACTTCCCACAAAGACTCCACTTTTGTTCTCTTCAAAATACTCAAAATTTGGTTTCAGCCCTGAAAACCGGTTCAACCGGTCCTAAAACGGTTCAACCGGTTTTGGGACTGTTCCTCTGCCATCTCTGCTCTGACATGTCTGACAGTCAGAGCTGTCAGAAAAGTCGCTGCAGATCTTTTTTGAAAACCAGTTCAACCGGAATTTTTCCTTACTCAGCCGGTTTTGAAACCGGTCGAGTCTCCGGCTGAGTAGGTCAGTGGACCGGGATCCCCCTGGTAGAAACAGGTTCAACCGGTCTGAAAACCGGTTCAACCGGTTTTTACTTCTTTTCTCCCAACGGCTGCCAGCTTTTGGGGGATCCTTTATATACCCCCTCACACTCTCTCTCTCATTTACTCCTGCCTCTCCCACGAATTCTTGGCTGACCAACCTTCAAACAAGCGCATTCATTTCACCTTTCACACCCGCAATCACATCTCCTTCAATCATTTGAAGGACCCTTGGTGTGAGGTGAACTCGATCGAACACGCTGTCAATTTCATCTCGATTCTCCCATTTTCTTTGTTCTTGAGCTCGTTGCAAACTTAACCTTGTGCGGATTTGTTACTCTTGGAACCTCGTGTTCCTTGACGGTTAGAGGTTGCTTGGGAGTCTCCAAATTTGTGGATGACCCCAAGAAGTTTGTATCACCCGCTCTTTGAGCTGATTTGAGAAAAGATTGTCTTGACCTTTGTGGTCGGCTTGTGGAGGATTAGGGTTGGAAAAGACCTGGCCCTTTGTGGGTTCCTCAACGAGGAGTAGGACACCTTTGTGGTGGTTGCCGAACCTCGGGTTATATCGCGTGTTCTTGTGTGTTCTTGTTAAGCGCTTTATATTCGGTGGTTGGTTCATATTATTCATTCGAGTAGATTTTGTGTAGGGCAAGTCTTTAGCTATATTCTTCACTACTTCGTATTTGTTCAACAGATTATCTAATTTAAGTTGAGCAGGTTCAAACTTGTTCAGTTGTAATTAAAATCGACTGAACCGGTTTGCACCAGTGCAATTTTAATTTAACCTATCTCGAAGTTTTTAGTGAAAATTTTCAGGTGTAGCCTATTCACCCCCTCTAGGCTACTTTCACTTGGACCTCCTCGTGGGCCCATCGGGCCCCTAGAGAAAGGGGTCTGGAGGGGCTCCACGTCCTTGGGAAGAAGACACTCTTTGGCTGCAACACCGAACCTCCGTGATGGTTTCGGGCCTAGTATATGCCATCCGGACCTGAAGTCAAGAGGGGTCCAGTGATGCCACGTGTCCGGACCCAGTGCGACTAGGGCCTATGCCCCTTAGACACGGTTTGGGACCCAGTCAGAGAGGGCCTGGGAATGTCGTGTCCCCACATATTCCTAGTCTTGTCTCTAGTCCAAGATAGAGGTTCGGTGTCGACGCATGGCCAGCCACTCCTGACGCAAGCCACCGGACGGTGCCTAAAAGTATGCCTCTGACATGGGGCCCACCAACATTAGGTACGGATGGGATGCATACATACCCATGCCAGCGGCGGGTAGCGTATCCCCCACATTAAATACATGTCTCGCGCCAGGCATGCAACATGCAAATTTTAATGTTACCCACACATTACCAAGACAATACTATTGACCCAATGCACTAGTTAGGCGCCTTTCTTTATGACTTCATTTTTCCTTGTGCGTTATCGAGGCATGAAGAGACAGGTGGAGGAGACGGGACGACATCATCCACCCTACGCACTGCAACGTATCACCCTACACCACATCCTACTCCATGGGCTATGCCTAAGCCCTGATTAGATGAGGCGAGACGATAGGATATTGGGAGTCAGCACAACGATCAAGAGAAGATACACGCTTAGGAAGATCTAGCACCGCCAGGCTTATCCAACGCCTCTTGTCCTACTTTGTAAATTGCTCTTGGGCCCACCTATCAGGCCCCAACTCCCTTGAAACATGTCCCCCTTCGACTACAAAAGGGGTGGCCCTTGCGACGCAAAGTGGAGGTCGATTCACACTCAGAACGACGATTTACAAGCTTTCAGCCAATATAACTCATAGTGGATGTAGGGTATTATGCTCCAGTGGTCTAAACCACTCTAAACCCTTGTGTTCTCGTGTCCATCCGTCAAGCTAGGCAAATCCAACCGTCCCCGCCAATGGGGAAGGGGCAGGTGCGTGCGTTCCACCACCTGGCCTGAGGTTTTTTCGTCTCCGATAATTTTGTTCCTATGTCAAGTATCGTAGGTACTATTTCGATGGTTTTGCTTCAGCAAGCTTTGAGATAAGGTTTAGACTAGATAGGGAAGTCCCCTATGTCTAGTATGGTTGAAAGGGAAATGTGCCCTTGGGCCATTTTTAGTATATTTTGGTGATTAAATGTCCAACACATATTAAGTGGGTTATTATATGCCATATGATGAATGAAGTGCAAATCAACAAGAAGGTATGTTTCTAGACTTAGTTCATTTGTTTTGGGTACTAATGAAGTTTTTCTAAGTGCTAGAATCAAAGAAAAGAGAAAGAGAAAAGGACTTGGTTGGAGCAGCCAAGACTCAGCTCGTCTGGCACACCGGACTGTCCGGTGGTGCACCGGACAGTGTCCGGTGCGCCAGGCCAGCTCCGGCGAACTGACCACTCTCGGGAAAACTTCAGCGGCGTACGACTATAATTCACCGGACTGTTCGGTGGTGCACCGGACTGTCCGGTGAGCCAACGGCCGTCAGCGCAACGGTCGGTCGCGCAATCCACGCGCGATGCGTGGCCCCAGCCAACGATCGGCTGGGGGCACCGGACTGTCCGGTGCGCCAACCAGCCCGAAGTTGCAACGGTCGGCTGCGCCAGGAATGGAAGGAAATCGCGCACCGGACATGAACAGTAGCTGTCCGGTGGCACACTGGACTGTCTGGTGCGCCACCCGACAGAAGGCAACTTTGGCCTTCCAAGAATGCCTCCAACGGCTCCTAGCTGCCTTGGGGCTATAAAAGGGACCCCTAGGCGCATGGAGGAGGTACCCAAGCATTCCTTGATCATTCCTAAGCATCCAGACTCCACTCCCACGCATTTGATTCTTTGTGCTAGCAATTTGAGCTCCTTTTGAGTTGAGAACTCCGTGTGTTGAACTTGAGCTCAAGTTGTAACTCGTGTGCGTGATCGTGTTATCTTGTGTGTGTTGCTTTTCCCTTCCCTTACTTCCGTGCTTCTTGTGTGATCATCTTTGTAAGGGCGAGAGGCTCCAAGTTGTGGAGATTCCTCGCAAAAGGGAGAAAGTCTAAGAAAAGGAAAAACTGTGGCATTCAAGTTGATCATCGGATCAGTTGAAAGGGGTTGAGTGCAACCCTCGTCCATTGGGACGCCACAACGTGGAGTAGGCAAGTGTTATACTTGGCCGAACCACGGGATAAACCACCGTGTCTCTTGTGCTTGTTTTTCTCGTACTTACTTGTGTTTGCAAGAGCTTGCTACTTAGCCATACTAACACTTAACCAAGTTTTATTGGCTATTAGTTATTGAATTTTACAGGATCACCTATTCACCCCCCCCCCCCCTCTAGGTGCTCTCAATTGGTATCAAAGTCGTTCTCTTCACGAAAGGGACTAATCGCCCAAAGAGATGGATCCTAAGGGAAAGGGGATGGTGGTCAACGATAAGGAGAAGGAGTCCATCTTCAACGAGCCAAGGGATGACAAGCCCACTGACTCTGGCTCGAGTCATAAGAAGAAGGACGGGAAGAAGAAGAGGCGCATCAAGAAGATCGTCTACTACGACAGCGACGAGTCTTCTTCTTCCCCAAGAGATGACGAAGACGAGAAAAGGAAACCGGTTAATTCGAATTTTTCATTTGATTATTCTCGTATTCCTTATAATTACAATGCTCATTTGCTCTCCATTCCTCTTGGTAAACCCCATCACTTTGATGGAGAGGACTACGCTTTCTGGAGTCACAAAATGTGTAGTCACTTATTTTCTCTCCATCCTAGTATATGGGAGGTAGTAGAAAATGGAATGCAATTCGATAGTACCGATAACCCTGTGTTTATCAATGAGCAAATCCATAAGAATGCACAAGCTACCACTATTTTGCTAGCATCCTTGTGCAGGGACGAGTACAACAAGGTGAGCGGCTTGGACAACGCCAAGCAAATATGGGACACCCTCAAGATATCGCATGAAGGGAACGACGCCACCATGATCACCAAAATGGAGTTGGTGGAAGGCGAGCTAGGAAGGTTTGCCATGATCAGGGGAGAGGAGCCAACACAAATGTACAACAGGCTCAAGACCCTAGTCAACAAAATCAGGAGCTATGGAAGCACGAGATGGACCAACCACGACGTCGTCCGACTTATGCTCGGGTCTTTTACTATCATTGACCCTCATCTTGTGAACTTAATCCATGAGAATCCTAGGTACACAAAGATGACTCCCGAGGAGATTCTTGGGAAGTTTGTAAGCGGGCGGATGATGGTGAAGGAAGCACGATACGTTGATGATGCTCTCAATGGCCCTCTACCCGTCTACGAGTGAAGCGTCCCGATCCCTGGGACTCAAATGTGATACAATTACTAGTCCCAGGAGGCTAGTAAACACATTTATACATCAGATGATTCCAGATCTGCTTAAACGAGACAAACCTATAAAGGCGGCGAACAACTTTAAGAGTTGGTCCACAACTCAGGACATATCATCAGAGTGGGGCTGAAGCAGCCCGATATACGCAGTGAAGCAATTCAGCGGTCCAACAGCCACAGGCAAGGTTGGGAACAGTCGTAACTCTTACCCGATCTCCTTTTTCTGAAAAACAACAAATAAGCAAGGGTGAGTACAAACGTACTCAGCAGCCCACCTTCACCCGCGGAATGGGGAAATCAGATATAATGCATGGAATATGTGGAGCTCAGAATATTTTGCAGAAACAACAATATTTTAGGCAGGGTTATTTTTGAAAAACATTTTGTATTTTGCAAAGCGTATCCTCTCCAAAAGGAGCAGGAAGTTTTTCAGTATTATAACAAAATCCCCTGGACTAAACCATCCAGGTATCTCAGCAGTTTCCCACTGGTTTTCCTTTTCAAAAACAGCTACTGGACTTCCCGTCCACCATAGCTCACGGCTCAACCGCTGAACCTTTTAAAAAACCACTTTTCTCAAACGCACCCTTTTTGAAAACCAAACATTAATTGACATACCATACCAGACTCGTCCATTCCTGTGGACACAGACTATTCGAATAGGTTTTCAAACTCTGCGCAGAGGTGTACACTTTACCCACTAGTACGGCTCTGCTATCTCATGATCAATGAGATCCGAATCCGAATCTCTTTCTTTCCTCGCACGTCCTAACCTTAACGGTTATCCGGAAGGAGTCAGGCCACCGCCATGTCCAAACCGGACAAAACTTTCCCCCTCCTTATCCTCCCGGTGCTCCCCAGCCTTCATAACCCTAGGGTCAGACCGCACGAGTTCAGATTGAGTGACTGCCCACACAGTCTCGAGTGGTTGTACTATTAAAGAGTACAGGTAGTGAAGATGACAAACCGGTCCTTATATGAGGGGACAATCCTTCTGCTCACGCCTAAACCAACTGAGCCAACACCTTAGGCCCTCCCCTAAACCAGGGAGTCCCTGATTATCCCACTCACAAGGTGATAAGGGTGAAAACCCTTCATCACACACATTTTGAAAAGCATTTTCTTTTGAAAACTCACACCTGTTCTCAAATCATTTAGAACATATATATCAGGGATTGATTGTGGCAAGCGGCTGGGTGGCCATAATAACTTGTCTCAAAATCATATCATGCATAAAATAACAGACTGAGGGTTGTGGTTGAAAAATCATAGGTAATTTATGCATCAAAGGGATCCAGTGAGCTTGCCGTGCTTATTCGGCGAAGGGGGAAGGGGAGCTCGCGGAACTGGCTTCTGGCTCCACCGCCTAGCGTAGACTCGCGGATCTGGCCTCCACGAGACGGCACGAACGCTCCGATAACTATGCAACATGAACAAGCAAACATACAAACGAGCAAGTATACCAACAAATATTTAGTATAGTGGTCAGAATAGTGATACATGGATGGGTAGAGTCTTGAGTAGAATATGTGTCATGTGGTGTTGAGATACTACTAGTGGTGGAGCAGAGGTGCTTACCAGGAGGGTGGACTGGAGGCGAAGCGACACTATGCGTGTAGCCGGCAGAGCAGAGTAACTGAGTGGGTGGGGTGTTTGCCTTGGCTGAGGGTGTTGAGTGTGTGTGGAGAGGGAGAGGGTAGCTAGGTGTATTTATAGCTGAGTGTATGTGGTGTAGCACAGTGAAGTTCACTGTTGGTGAGAATAGTGACGAATGAATCGTCTGACTTAGTATGAACATGAGAGTTATAGGCAGAATATGGGACAAGAGTATTTTGGGAGTTTTCTGGAATATGGACCATGCTTAAGGGATGACATGGTTGGATAGGGAATAGTTTGATAAGAATTTAGAAACGAGAATTATTGGAATCTAAGTTTGAGAGCCTGGTTCGAAGGAATCTCAAAGTTAAGCGTGCTCAACTTGGAGAAACCTGGGATGGGTGACCAGATGGGAAGTTCCCACTGGAAAGAAAATCATAGTCACTGGAGTTCGTATGACTGGAATATGGGTCTGGCTGGTCTTAGGTGGACTGGACAACATGATGTATGAGTAGTTGAAATTTGGGGTGATTGGTTAATCGATGAATAGTAACTATGAATAGTGACGACGAAAAAGTTACTAGATATCATCGATGGGTAGCAACGATGATGAATAGTAACGATGATGAATAGTAACACTGAATAGTAACGATGGTGAATAGTGTTAGTGAATAGTAACGGTGAATAGTGATGGTGAATAGTCGTATGAACGAACGATGAATAGGAACTATGAACGAACGATGAACGATGAATAGGAACTATGAACGAACGGACGAACGAACGAACGATCGAAATTTCGGCAGCATAACGGCAGGACAAAGATTATCTGGAAGAACGATGAATAGGGACCATGAACGAACGATGAACGATGAATAGGAACTATGAACGAACGATGAACGATCGAATGATCGAACGAACGAACGATCGGAATTTCGACAGCATAACGACAGGACAAAGATTATTTGGATGAACGAACGGACGAACGATCGAGTGATCGAACGAACGAACGATCGGAATTTCGGCAGCATAACGGCAGGACAAAAATTATCTGGAAGAACGATGAATAGGGACTATGAACGAACGATGAATAGGAACTATGAACGAACGATGAACGATCGAATGATCGGACGAACAAACGATCGGAATTTCGGCAGCATAACGGTAGGAAAAAGATTATTTGGACGAACGAACGGACGAACGATCGAACGATCGGACGAACGGACGAACGAACCATGAACGATCGGACGAACGATCGAACGATCGGACGAACGAACGAACAAACTAAGAACAGGGGACGAACGATCGAAGAACGATCGAACGATCCTTGTGCTAGTGTGTGCTTGTGTGGAACATGGAGTGGGTGTGTGTGGGGGGGGAGAGAGTTGCCATGAAATGGCTTGGGGTGGGATGAGAGGATTAGTGGGAGGATGAGAGGATTAGTGGGAGATTAGCATGTATTTGTCTTGTATAAGTGAGATTAGCTTGTAGAGCTCACCGTATGACACTGGAGGCATACGTATACGTATGAGCATGAGAAAAGTTACGAAGAAATATTTGTAGGGACTTGAAAAATGATTATGAAGGTATTTCTTAGGAAGAAAATACTTGGAGATATATTGGTGGAATATTTGGGCAATATTTCTGGAAAGAATTTGAGGGGGATCACTGGGGAAATATCTGGGCAGTATTTCTGAAAAGAAATTGAGGGTGATCACTTGGGAAATATTTGTAGGATATTTTGAGGAGGATTTTGGAGAGAATATAGACCACTATATTTTATTTGCTGATATCAACTTGCAAACAAACATTTTGAAATGAAATTTGAAATTCATTTTGAATTTAGAGCGAGTTTGAGAAAATTTCAAGATTTGAATTTTTGGGATGCTACAAATCTACCCCACTTAAAAGGAATCTCGTCCTCGAGATTTGGCTTAGAAGGGTTATGGGTATAGCTTTACTTCATCTACATATCTTCACTTTGCAGACCCTTCGAGGAGATGGAACTTCAACAAAATCTGGCCTTTCAGGAGCATCCGATTGTTGATTGCAAACGCTGATTCTGGCTACTCAAAGATCATCTTCAGGCTTCTAGCTTTCGCTTGGCAGCTAGCTTATTGAAGAAGCATCGATGCCAACACGCAAACCTTTCTCTTGCGAACTCCCACATGGATTCCTTCCTTGATTGAACTTCTGGTGCTTCATCAACGGAACTTGGGTGACCACTTCTCATCCAGAAACTTATATGCTTTGATGATCTGGTCCTTCACAAGCTTGCTACAGGCCTTCTTCTTTTTCTCCATAGCAGGAACCTTATTGGAACACTACCCCACTTAAAAAGAATGAGGGTAGAACTCTTGAATCTTGGGGATTTGAACTCCTTGAAGTACCACATAACAAGGGTGTTACGAGTCCTTCTGCTGCTGTTGCTGCTTGAGCAGGCTGCGGAGGGATGACTGGCACAGGGTTGATTCTGGGAGAACCTTCTTCTTATCTTCTCTTCACTATCTTCTTTTCTCTTCTCACTTTTCACTTTTCACTGCCTCTTTCTTTCTCTTTGCTCTTCCCACTGGAGGAGTCTATCGATGAGTATTACCATCATACAGAGGAGGAAACCGAATACTATGAACCATGTGCAACAGTCTTCAACCCAAGAATCACCAAGCATTGTGATCTTAGGGGCGAGGGAGTGGAAAATGGAGTTGCTTGCTATTTGGCAGGGGGGGTTATCTGGAGCATGCTTTGCTTTGAGCGAGATGGGAGTTGAGGGAGCTGGTGGGGGGGTATAGGCGAGCGGGGGTGTTCGGTTGCGAAGTAGTGATGATGGAGTAGGTGCTACGCGGCAGCGGGTGCGATAAGGGGAGGGGGCCTGGTGTTGCCGGTGATGACGGTGGCGGTGGGTGCGCTGCAAAGGTGGCGTGGGCGGCGGTAGTGCGCTGCAAAGGGGGGCGTGGGGTGGTGGTAGTGCGCATGGAGGCGGGCACGTGTGCGAGGGGCACGGGTGAGTGGTGGGGTCGATGACCCTGATGTTTGTGGTCTCTGGTTCCAAGAATCTTTGCCTCTCTGTATGGTAATAACTCCTTTTGTCCTCTTTTCCTGTTTACTTTGACTCAGGGGCAGTTCTTTGATTCTCGCGGTTGGTCCTTTTGACTGAGCGGCTGGACTGGTTTCTTCTGTAGCTTGTTCCAGGCTTCAAGGGTAAGCTTCCCGGTATCTTCTTGGGTAAGGCACTTTTCTCTTCAGATGGGTTAAGATGAGAATGGAAGCATAAGGTAAGGATTAGCTCTAATTTGAGATCTATGTTTTTAGAGAAAACCTTTTTAAGAAAAACGAAAAGAAAACACACAAGCTCAGCAATGATAAGCACAAACAACTCAAATGTTTTGAATAAGGGAAGGATAGAGTTTTTTCCAAAGCACGGACTACTCAGATTCGGGGGCTAAGCATAACTACTATTGCTTGGCTCCTGAATTGAGAACTATGCTAAATGCGACTTATGAGCACTAACGTTAAAGCATCACATATACACTCAAAAGGGGAGAAAACATCAAGTGAAATTCATTTTGAAATGCCCTAGGGGCCACACAATTAGAGTTTTTCAAAACACGAGTCTACACGATTACCTCTCATACATGTAGGGCTCTAGCCAAAGTGAAGAAAAACTTCACTACCCAATGCATGCAGAGGACTGGGCATAACTAACTCAGATCTGGCAGCTTCTCTTCTGGCAAGGCTGACGCACAACTTCAATCTGAGATATCTCCTGGATGGGTCAACAGGGAGCTGATGTTGATGACTTCTTCTGGCGGCGACTGAGATGGCAGGACAGGGTCGAACCCTTCTTCAAGCGGGACTGGCTCTTGTAGCTCCTTAGAGGGCGGCGGTGCTGGTGGGGTGCTTGCAGCTTCTTCTTTGACCTCAAGGGATGGTGCTGGAATCTTCTTCATGGCAAGGGGCTCAAACATCTCTAGCGGGGGATCTTGGGAGGACTCGGGGTGCTCTTGCTTATCCATAGCCTGAGGGAAGACTGGAATTCCTTCCAAGACTATGGCTCCTTCCGGGAGTTCCCAAGCCTTCTTCTCTCCTTTGATAGAGACCGGGCGACCTTCAAGAATCTGGGGGTCTTTAGCTCTGATGGGTTGGACAAGGTTGGATGAAGCAGGCTCTTGGATCCGCAGGGCTCTACGTTGGTTATGGGTTACCAAGTAGGCCTCCATCAACTTCTGGACATGCTCATCCTTGGCTTGCTTCAGGGCTTCAACAGCAATGACTTCACGACTTTGCAAGGCAGCTACACGGGCTTGAGCTGTGGTGAGATCCACATAGAGTTGACGGTTGCGCTTCTCTGCATCTTCTGCTCGGGCAATCATCTGACGATGGTGCCGAGCCAAGAAATCATACTCCGTCTGTTTGGTTGTTGTACGGTGGTAGCCTGACCCGTACGTAAGGAGCCAGGTCTCCGGTGGACAGGTTAAATTCGTGCGTAGGCTTGTGTTTGGTTGCTTGTATTGATACATTCAGGATAGATACCGCTCGTGTTTGGTTGTTTGCCTTAGACGTGTACTAGAGAAAAGTGTATAAATAAATCTCTAAATGTTATACAACATTTGTCGTCTAGTTTTATTTCTAAAAATCTCAGAAACAGGAATAGAAAATTGTTTTGGCAATTAAATCTTTTATTTATAAGATATAATGGAAAATAATCTAAAAGGCAATTTTCTGTTTATGTGCCGCTACATGCAGCTACTGCATGGGCTCGGCCTGCACGCCGGCGTACGTAGGTCTCCAGCATCTCGCACGGACCTGGTTGGCGGTCTGTTTTTGCATCTCTTCAGCCTGTATCCGTAGAAAAGGGAACCAAACAAACTGCGCTTTAAATCTCCGCGGATACAACTGCACGCCCCGAGAAAGAAACCAATCACGCGAACTGTGCATCCAGGGTGAGCAGGTATGCAGTGAGGTACACGACTGTTGGGTCGTCCTCAAGCAGCTGCTGCTCTTCCAATGCACGCATCCTGGCCATCCAAGCGGGACGGTCTCTATGAAAGGGCAGAAAGAATCTGAGCGGGGTGTCAGCCACTTCTTCTTCATAGATCTGACACAGGGCCCTCAATGCCTTGCGAGCGACAACTTGGCAGGTGTCTTTGAATCTGTGCCCAGCAGCAGTGACACTCCATTCCACATGGTGTGGACTGGATCCAATGTATACAGTCACGACACACTTCTCTGTGCCATGCTCGATGAATTCACGACCATCATACTCTAGCTGACTCCTGATTCCGAGGCGAACTGTGCATGCTCTCAGCAACTTGGGGAAACCATCTTCCTTCTGGCAAAAGCTGGTTTGGCAGCGAACCTCCATCTGACTTCTGAGAGAAGGAAAAGGGGAAAGCATTTTTGAAATGAAGGGATGAGAACAAGATTTTTTTAAGAAAATAGTTTGGACTCAAAAACTTTTGATCAGGCTAAGGGTTACGTCCTGTGGCCAACCTAACAGCTCCGATACCACCTGAAGCGTCCCGATCCTCTGGGACTCAAATGTGATACAATTACTAGTCCCAGGAGGCTAGTAAACACATTTATACATCAGATGATTCCAGATCTGCTTAAACGAGACAAACCTATAAAGGCGGCGAACAACTTTAAGAGTTGGTCCACAACTCAGGACATATCATCAGAGTGGGGCTGAAGCAGCCCGATATACGCAGTGAAGCAATTCAGCGGTCCAACAGCCACAGGCAAGGTTGGGAACAGTCGTAACTCTTACCCGATCTCCTTTTTCTGAAAAACAACAAATAAGCAAGGGTGAGTACAAACGTACTCAGCAGCCCACCTTCACCCGCGGAATGGGGAAATCAGATATAATGCATGGAATATGTGGAGCTCAGAATATTTTGCAAAAACAACAATATTTTATGCAGGGTTGTTTTTGAAAAACATTTTGTATTTTGCAAAGCGCATCCTCTCCAAAAGGAGCAGGAAGTTTTTCAGTATTATAACAAAATCCCCTGGACTAAACCATCCAGGTATCTCAGCAGTTTCCCACTGGTTTTCCTTTTCAAAAACAGCTACTGGACTTCCCGTCCACCATTGCTCACGGCTCAACCGCCAAACCTTTTAAAAACCACTTTTCTCAAACGCACCCTTTTTGAAAACCAAACATTAATTGCCATACCATACCAGACTCGTCCATTCCTGTGGACACAGACTATTCGAATAGGTTTTCAAACTCTGCGCAGAGGTGTACACTTTACCCACTAGTCCGGCTCTGCGATCTCATGATCAATGAGATCCGAATCCGAATCTCTTTCTTTCCTCGCACGTCCTAACCTTAACGGTTATCCGGAAGGAGTCAGGCCACCGCCATGTCCAAACCGGACAAAACTTTCCCCCTCCTTATCCTCCCGGTGCTCCCCAGCCTTCATAACCCTGGGGTCAGACCGCACGAGTTCAGATTGAGTGACTGCCCACACAGTCTCGAGTGGTTGTACTGTTAAAGAGTACAGGTAGTGAAGATGACAAACCGATCCTTATATGAGGGGACAATCCTTCTGCTCATGCCTAAACCAGCTGAGCCAACACCTTAGGCCCTCCCCTAAACCAGGGAGTCCCTGATTATCCCACTCACAAGGTGATAAGGGTGAAAATCCTTCATCACACACATTTTGAAAAGCATTTTCTTTTGAAAACTCACACCTGTTCTCAAATCATTTAGAACATATATATCAGGGATTGATTGCGGCAAGCGGCTGGGTGACCATAATAACTTGTCTCAAAATCATATCATGCATAAAATAACAGGCTGAGGGTTGTGGTTGAAAAATCATAGGTAATTTATGCATCAAAGGGATCCAGTGAGCTTGTCGTGCTTATTCGGCGAAGGGGGAAGGGGAGCTCGCGGAACTGGCTTCTGGCTCCACTGCCTAGCGTAGACTCGCGGATCTGGCCTCCACGAGACGGCACGAACGCTTCGATAACTATGCAACATGAACAAGCAAACATACAAACGAGCAAGTATACCAACAAATATTTAGTATAGTGGTCAGAATAGTGATACATGGATGGGTAGAGTCTTGAGTAGAATATGTGTCATGTGGTGTTGAGATACTACTAGTGGTGGAGCAGAGGTGCTTACCAGGAGGGTGGACTGGAGGCGAAGCGACACTATGCGTGTAGCCGGCAGAGCAGAGTAACTGAGTGGGTGGGGTGTTTGCCTTGGCTGAGGGTGTTGAGTGTGTGTGGAGAGGGAGAGGGTAGCTGGGTGTATTTATAGCTGAGTGTATGTGGTGTAGCATAGTGAAGTTCACTGTTGGTGAGAATAGTGACGAATGAATCGTCTGACTTAGTATGAACAGGAGAGTTATAGGCAGAATATGGGACAAGAGTATTTTGGGAGTTTTCTGGAATATGGACCATGCTTAAGGGATGACATGGTTGGATAGGGAATAGTTTGATAAGAATTTAGAAACGAGAATTATTGGAATCTAAGTTTGAGAGCCTGGTTCGAAGGAATCTCAAAGTTAAGCGTGCTCAACTTGGAGAAACCTGGGATGGGTGACCAGATGGGAAGTTCCCACTGGAAAGAAAATCACAGTCACTGGAGTTCGTATGACTGGAATATGGGTCTGGCTGGTCTTAGGTGGACTGGACAACATGATGTATGAGTAGTTGAAATTTGGGGTGATCGGCTAATCGATGAATAGTAATGATGAATAGTAACTATGAATAGTGACGACGAAAAAGTTACTAGATATCATCGATGGGTAGCAACGATGACGAATAGTAACGATGATGAATAGTAACACTGAATAGTAACGATGGTGGATAGTGTCAGTGAATAGTAATGATGAATAGTAACGGTGAATAGTGATGGTGAATAGTCGTATGAACGAACGATGAATAGGAACTATGAACGAACGATGAACGATGAATAGGAACTATGAACGAACGGACGAACGAACGAACGATCGAAATTTCGGCAGCATAACGGCAGGACAAAGATTATCTGGAAGAACGATGAATAGGGACCATGAACGAACGATGAACGATGAATAGGAACTATGAACGAACGATGAACGATCGAATGATCGAACGAACGAACGATCGGAATTTCGACAGCATAACGACAGGACAAAGATTATTTGGATGAACGAACGGACGAATGATCGAGTGATCGAACGAACGAACGATCGGAATTTCGGCAGCATAACGGCAGGACAAAGATTATCTGGAAGAACGATGAATAGGGACTATGAACGAACGATGAATAGGAACTATGAACGAACGATGAACGATCGAATGATCGGACGAACGAACGATCGGAATTTCGGCAGCATAACGGTAGGAAAAAGATTATTTGGACGAACGAACGGACGAACGATCGAACGATCGGACGAACGGACGAACGAACCATGAACGATCGGACGAACGATCGAACGATCGGACGAACGAACGAACAAACTAAGAACAGGGGACGAACGATCGAAGAACGATCGAACGATCTTTGTGCTAGTGTGTGCTTGTGTGGAACATGGAGTGGGTGTGTGTGGGGGGGAGAGAGTTGCCATGAAATGGCTTGGGGTGGGATGAGAGGATTAGTGGGAGGATGAGAGGATTAGTGGGAGATTAGCATGTATTTGTCTTGTATAAGTGAGATTAGCTTGTAGAGCTCACCGTATGACACTGGAGGCATACGTATACGTATGAGCATGAGAAAAGTTACGAAGAAATATTTGTAGGGACTTGAAAAATGATTATAAAGGTATTTCTTAGGAAGAAAATACTTGGAGATATATTGGTGGAATATTTGGGCAATATTTCTGGAAAGAATTTGAGGGGGATCACTGGGGAAATATCTGGGCAGTATTTCTGAAAAGAAATTGAGGGTAATCACTTGGGAAATATTTGTAGGATATTTTGAGGAGGATTTTGGAGAGAATATAGACCACTATATTTTATTTGCTGATATCAACTTGCAAACAAACATTTTGAAATGAAATTTGAAATTCATTTTGAATTTAGAGCGAGTTTGAGAAAATTTCAAGATTTGAATTTTTGGGATGCTACAACGAGCCTCAACCCGTTGCTCTCAAAACAACAAGCAACAGGGAGGCGCTACCTAGCAAGGTGGCACAAGTTGAGGCGGCCGGGCTGAACGGGGATGAGATGGCCCTAATCATCAAGCGCTTCAAGACCGCATTGAAAGGACGCAAGGAGTACCCTAACAAGAACAAAGCAAAGGGAAAGCGCTCCTGCTTCAAGTGCGGTAAGACTGGTCATTTTATAGCAAATTGTCCCGATAACTCTAGTGACCAGGAACAAGGAAAGGGTGGGAAGAAAGAGAAGAAGAAGAGCTATAGGAAGGCAAAGGGCGAGGCACACATCGGAAAGGAATGAGACTCGGACTGCTCGTCTTCCGACTCCGACGACGAAGGACTCGCTTCCTCGGCCTTCAACAAGTCTTCTCTCTTCCCCAACGAACGCCACACCTGCCTCATGGCAAAGGATAAAAAGGTAAGCGTTCGTGAAACCCCTAAGTATACTACTTCAAGCGATGATGAATCTAGTGATGATGAAGTAGACTATACTGAATTATTTAAGGGTTTAGATAGATCAAAAGTAGATAAAATTAATTAGTTAATTGATGCTTTAAATGAAAAGGATTGACTTTTAGAGAAGCAAGAAGACATTTTGTATGAAGAGCATGATAAATTTGTTAGTGTACAAAAATCTCTTGCTTTAGAAACTAAAAGGAATGAAATTTTATCTTCTGAAATTTCTGCTTGCCATGAGTCTATTTCTAGTTTAAAGAATGATAATGATGATTTAAATGCTAAGTTAGAAGTAGCTACTAAATCTAGTTCATGTGTGGAACATGTTGTAATTTGTAATAGGTGCAAGGATTTTGATATTAATGCTTGTAATGAACATCTTGCATCCATTACTAAATTAAATTATGAAGTTGCAAGTCTTAATGCTCAACTTAAGACTTGCAAGGTTGATTTTGATAAGTTAAAATTTGCTAGGGATGCCTACACCATTGGTAGACATCCCTCCATTAAGGATGGACTTGGCTTTCGAAAGGAAGCCAAGAACTTAACAAGCCAAAGGGATCCCATTCCCAACAAGGAAAAAGGGAAGGCCCCTATGGCTAGTGGTAATCAAAAGAATCATGCTTTCATGTACAATGATAGAAAATTTTCTAGAAATTCTCATTATGATAGGAGTTATAATGCTTTTGACTCACATGCTATGATTGCTTCAAGTTCTTCTTTTGTGCATGGTAGAAATATGCCTAGGAAAAATGTTGTTCATCATATGCCTAGGAAAGTATGTAATGAACCCTCTACAATCTACCATGCGTGCAATACTTCTTTTGCAATTTGTTGTAAGAATAAGAAAGTGGTTGCTAGGAAGTTGGGGGCCAAGTGCAAGGGAGACAAGACTTGCATTTGGGTCCCAAAGACTATTGTGACTAACCTTGTAGGACCCAACAAGAGTTGGGTACCTAAAACCCAAGCGTAAATTATCTTGCAGGTTTATGCATCCGGGGGCTCAAGCTGGATTATCGACAGCGGATGCACAAACCACATGACGGGGGAGAAGAAGATGTTCACCTCCTACGTCAAGAACAAGGATTCCCAGGATACGATTATCTTTGGAGATGGGAACCAAGGCAAGGTCAAAGGCTTGGGCAAGATAGCCATCACAAATGAGCACTCTATCTCTAATGTATTTTTAGTAGAGTCGATAGGCTATAATCTCCTATTTGTTAGTCAATTGTGCCACATGGGCTACAATTGTTTGTTTACAAATGTTGATGTATCTGTCTTTAGAAGGAGTGATGGTTCATTAGCATTTAAGGGTGTACTAGATGGCAAACTCTACTTAGTTGATTTTTCAAAAGAGGAGGCCGATCTAGATGCATGCTTAATTGCTAAGACTAGTATGGGCTGGCTGTGGCATCGCCGTCTAGCACATGTTGGGATGAAGAACCTTCACAAACTTCTAAAGGGAGAGCATGTGTTAGGACTAACCAATGTATGCTTCGAAAAGGATAGACCTTGTGCAGCTTGTCAGGCAGGAAAACAGGTGGGAAGCACTCATCACAACAAGAATGTGATGACTACATCAAGACCACTGGAGTTACTACATATGGACCTCTTCGGACCCGTCACCTACCTTAGCATCGGGGGAAGTAAGTATGGTCTTGTTATTGTTGATGATTTTTCCCGCTTCACTTGGGTATTCTTTTTGCAGGATAAATCAGAAACCCAAGGGACCCTCAAGCGCTTTCTAAGGCGAGTTCAAAACGAATTTCAGCTCAAGGTGAAAAAGATTAGAAGCGACAACGGGTCCGAGTTCAAGAATCTTCAAGTGGAGGAATACCTTGAGGAGGAAGGGATCAAGCACGAGTTCTCCGCTCCCTACACACCACAGCAAAACGGTGTGGTAGAGAGGAAGAACATGACGCTTATTGACATGGCGAGGACAATGCTTGGAGAATTCAAGACGCCCGAGCGGTTTTGGTCGGAAGCTGTGAACACAGCTTGCCATGCCATAAACCGGCTCTATCTCCATCGCCTCCTCAAGAAGACCTCGTATGAACTACTAACTGGTAACAAACCCAACGTTTCATACTTTCATGTATTTGGGAGTAAATGTTACATTCTAGTGAAGAAAGGTAGAAATTCTAAATTTGCTCCCAAAGCTGTAGAAGGGTTTTTACTAGGTTATGACTCAAATACAAAGGCGTATAGAGTCTTCAACAAATCATCGGGTTTGGTTGAAGTCTCTAGCGACGTTGTATTTGATGAGACTAATGGCTCTCCAAGAGAGCAAGTTGATCCTTATGATGTAGATGAAGATGATGTTCCAACGGCCGCAATACGCACCATGGCGATTGGAGATGTGCGACCACAGGAACAACAAGAGCAAGATCAACCTTCTTCCTCAACGATGGTGCACCCCCCAACTCAAGAAGATGAACAGGTTCATCAAGAAGAAGCGTGTGATCAAGGGGGAGCACAAGATGATCAAGTTATGGAGGAAGAAGCACCACGGGTCCCTCCAACTCAAGTCCGAGCGACGATTCAAAGGAATCATCCCGTCGACCAGATTCTAGGTGATATAAGCAAGGGAGTAACTACTCACTCATGATTAGCTAATTTTTGTGAGCATTACTCGCTTGTCTCTTCTATTGAGCCTTTCAGGGTAGAAGAGGCCTTGCAAGATCCGGACTAGGTGTTGGCCATGCAGGAAGAGCTCAACAACTTCAAGAGGAATGAAGTTTGGAGCCTGGTGCCACGTCCAAAGTAAAACGTTGTGGGCACCAAGTGTGTGTTCCGCAACAAGCAAGACGAGCACGGGGTGGTGATAAGAAACAAGGCTCGACTTGTGGCAAAAGGTTATGCCCAAGTCGCAGGTTTGGATTTCGAGGAGACTTTTGCTCCTGTGGCTAGGCTAGAGTCTATTCAAATTTTATTAGCCTATGCCGCTCACCACTCTTTCAGGCTATTTCAAATGGATGTGAAGAGCGCTTTCCTCAATGGGCCAATCAAGGAGGAGGTGTATGTGGAACAACCCCCCGGCTTTGAGGATGACAGGTATCCCGACCATGTGTGTAAGCTCTCTAAGGCGCTCTATGGACTTAAGCAAGCCCCAAGAGCATGGTATGAATGCCTTAGAGATTTCTTAATTGCTAACTCTTTCAAGGTTGGGAAAGCCGATCCCACTCTTTTCACTAAGACTTGTAACGGTGATCTTTTTGTGTGCCAAATTTATGTCGATGACATAATATTTGGTTCTACTAACTAAAAGCCTTGTGAGGAGTTTAGCAGGGTGATGACACAGAAATTTGAGATGTCAATGATGGGCGAGTTGAACTACTTCCTTGGGTTCCAAGTGAAGCAACTCAAGGACGGCACCTTAATCTCCCAAATGAAGTACACGCAAGACTTGCTCAAGCGGTTCGGGATGAAGGACTCCAAGCCCGCAAAGACACCAATGGGAACCGACAGACATGTCGACCTCAACAAAGGAGGTAAGTCAGTTGATCAAAAGGCATACCGGTCTATGATAGGATCTGTTGGGGGCCTTCGGCTTCCGAAGGTCCTCAAAAACATGATTTGACAATGTTTTCCAAGTGAAATGTGTGAACAGGCATCTTCGGAATCGGGTATGGTCAAGACGAAGCTTGAGTGGGACGAAAAGCGATTGTGACAAAGGATAAGATCATAACGAAGCTATGCGCAGATAAGCTTCGGCATGACGGCAGAAAAGGGGAACCGACTTAAAGATGAAAAGCCAAACTAGACCCTGAAGAGTTACTATAGAATTACTGATAAATGTAAAGGGCATCAATGTAATTTTACACGGGCTGCATCTCGTGCCTATAAATAGGTGAACAGTACTCCCGTACTGTTCACGCTGATTTGGCATTCGCTTTTTGCATCACGTCTGTACCTTTACTTTTCATCAATTCAAAGGTACATTTATAATTTGTTATTATGAATTTGTTAAATAGAAATAAGTTGATGATAATATCTATATTATTATTCGCATTTCATATATGTATTCTTCTTCATCATTTATCGAACTTACGAAGGTCCTTTCTTTTGTAACCTCCGTCTAGAATTCATTATATCCGAAAGGGTATAATGTCTTTAAGGACGAAGGACTTTAACATTTAACACTTTTTATGTTGTCTTGTTCTTAACTCTTAGCATTTGAGAACAAGTCCCCAACATTGGCACCCACCTCCGGTGAACTCACGTCCATTTTTTGAGTTTTGAACACCTTCGGCAAGCATAACTTCGTCATGCCGCCGAAGAAAGCTTCAGCCACAGGGGCTACCACTCTGCAGCCGCTGGATCCCAATCAGGATGTCCTTTCTCTTAGGGAAGCCCGAAGCCAGAAGAGGAAGGCCATCAGTCCGACGCCTCAGGAGGATGATTTGGATCAAGAAATCCAAAATTTGGAGATGCTCCAACAACAGGTTCAACGAAAGAAGGAAAAGATGGCTCGTCTAGCTGACCTACAGAGGCAAATAGATGAAGCTTCGGAAGAAGTTCGTCATCTTGCTCAAGATGACTAGAACCGAAGGCCTCCGCGCAGAGAGCTTCATCAGGAGGGCTTCTACAACGAGGACGATTGGTATGAAGATTTCCATCATGGAAATTTTGCTTTTGATGATGCTTCTCCTCTGTCAACAGAACTGCAGGCTACACCATGGCCCCAGTCTTACAAGCCCCCCAGCTTCCCATGTACGACGGTCATTCAGACCCGAAGCAATTCTTGATGAGCTATGAAGCAACCATATCTTCGTATGGTGGCAATACTGCAGTCATGGCAAAGTCCTTCGTCATGGCCGTCAAAAGTGTTGCACAAACCTGGTACTCTTCTCTTCGGCCAGGAACAATCACTTCATGGCAGAAGCTGAAGGACATGTTGATAACCAGCTTTCAAGGGTTTCAGACGAAGCCAGTCACTGCTCAAGCCTTATTCCAGTGCACCTAGGACCACGAAGAGTATCTTCAGGCGTATGTCCGAAGGTTCCTGCGTTTGAGGGCACAGGCACCAACAGTGCCCAATGAAATTGTCATTGATGCCATGATTAAGGGACTTCGGCCGGGACCTGCAGCTCAATACTTTGCCAGGAAGCCTCCCCAGACTTTGGAGAAGCTGCTCCAGAAGATGGACGAGTATATTCGAGCTGACAATGACTTTCGCCAAAGAAGGGAGGAAGCATTCAGGTTCTCTGAAATGACCAGGGGCTTCGGAGGCAGATTCCATCCGAGGCACGTCAGGTCAATTCACAATTCTACTCAAACTAATGATAGAGGGAGTCAACAGCAAAGGCCACAATACTCCTCGTAGGCTTCGGGGCAGTAGCAAAGCTCTTTCCGGCCGCCAGCGCCAAGGGGCAGAGGCACCAGGGGCTTCGGGGGAAGATTTGGGGATCAGCCAAGAAAAATTTACTGCCTATTCTGTGGTGAAGACAAGGGCCATACCACCAGGATGTGCCATGTTACCATCCAGAAGCAAAAGGAGATAGCAGAAGCTGCAGCACAACAGAGTCAACCGAAGCAGGTCATGCATACTGCTTCGTACCATTCGCCTTACATTCCAGAATATGTAGGCAATCACTCTGCAGCTTCTGTTGCTTCGGCAAGCCAACCCCAAGCATCTTGGCAACAGCCTCCACCGCCACCACCAACACAACGAGGTCAACAACCAGAAGGGAGTCAGCACACTCACCTCCAGCGGGACTTCAAAGAGGAGTCCGAAGCTCGCACAGTCAATAGCACTGTGCCAGAGTCGAAGCACATTTACTGACAAATATCCTACCTCGACAGCAGCTTTTCGCATTTTCGCATTCATTATTACTTTCTTTTTTAGCAAGAAACAATTATGGGAAGTTTAAGTATCGTTTTTAATCTCTTGTAACAGTTTCACTTTTTACCATAATGAAAATATATCTTCTCCATAGGCTTGAGTTGCCGAAGCATAAGAATTTATGGTGGCACGGAGAACCTTCGAATTATCAACAATTTGTTCTAAGGAACGCAGTACAATTTCTTCGAAGCAGTAAAAAGTCGTTCCTAAGGGAGCACAGTGTAAGTTTTCTGCTCAAAAGTCGTTCCAAAGGGAATGCAGAGCTTACAGCGAAAAATAAACGCTGATTCCGCTGAAAGTAAAAGGCGAAGAAGCTCCTAAGGAAGGCTTACAGCGAAAAATAAACGCTGATTCCGCTGAAAGTAAAAGGCGAAGAAGCTCCTAAGGGAGGCTTACAGCGAAAAATAAACTCTGATTCCGCTGAAGTAAAAGGCGAAGAAGCTCCTAAGGGAGGCTTACAGTGAAAAATAGATGTCAACCTTCGGCAAATATCAATTTGCATAACATCACATCATTACATCATTTGCATAGCATAACATCATACATCATAGTGCATCAACAACGCAAGAAGGGGGGTCTCAAAATTGTTATTCGAAGATCGTTTTGAAGAAATAGTGACACGGCACAAACAATAGCCATTGGAGAGTAATATCTTCGTTAAAACTCTGAAATGGAAAGATCTATTGATTATTGATTTTACGAGGATTGGTTATTGATTTTATGAGAACACGGATATTATTTACGAAGCATGAAAAGAAGGGAAGGTGTTTTTTTGCCAAAGGCTCAAAAACGGTATGTATCTAATGTTTCATGCATCGTAAAGAATAGAATTATAAACAGCTGATATATTACATCCAAAGTTACACAATATTACACATGATTCTCAACAAGCATTACAATCTAAATGTTTTTACAGCAACATCTAATCTTCCCTTAACACTACTTCTGCAGCTTCGTTTAGAAGCTGATCAACAACTTTATCCAATATGGCTTCGGTCATTTGTCTAATTTCGTCACCCCCTTCGTGTCGGGGCCCGGAGATAGCTCAGCAGGTTCTGAGGGAAGAGAAGATACGGATATATTACTATTACAAACCATGAACAAGTTCGAAAATTAAAAAATTACAACGAAGAGTCAAAAACCACTAATTAATACCTATTTGCCCTTCGGGCTCTGCGCTTTTCTCGGTAGCTTCTGCTACTTTTCTAGCATCATGAATGCCTTTTTCGCTTTTTTGAATAATTTCTTGGGCCATTTCCCGGCCGCCATTGTCCCAGATGTCGGTGAAAAATTTTCCACCGACAAGGCTTGCTTCGGCTGAGGGGTCTTTAATATCTTCGGAGGATAAGGCAGTTTCGGATTGTGCTAAAGATTTCACATGCTAGCAACCTTTCCTCTCCAAAATAGTAGCAATCCCCCTGGCACCCGAAAAGGCACATATGTCTCTGCGGCTATTCAAAATTTCCTTAAAGGCTTCAGCTTCGTGACTAATCCATTCAATCGGGCCTTCGGGGTTACCCCTTGTGAAGTTTTCTTCGCTAGAGAATGCGTCAACGCTGGCGAAGCTGGATTTTATTTTCTTAGCACATTCTATGGATTTGTCATAGCACCTTTTCTTGGATGCACGAAGCTCTTTAACATTTCTCTTTAAATGATTTGCCCACTGATCACTAAGTTCTCGTTTCGTCTCTTCAAGTATGCGTTCTTCTTTGGCTCTGGTTAGCTATTTCCGAAGATCCTCGATTTCGCGCTTTTGAGCTTCAGCTTGAGCTTTAGAAGTAGCTTCGTCTTCCTTTATCTTATCCACCAATGTAAGCAGAATCTTATCTTTTTCCAAAGCTTCGTTCCTCAGCTTAATAACCTCTGTTCGTAGGTTGTTGAAAGCAATATTATAGCTCTCGTCTTCAGCATTCTTTTGAGCTCTCAAAGCGTTGCTAAGTATTAAACCCTATATGAAAAGAATTAGTATAACAATAAAAAAATAATTTAAAAATTATAGATTTCCAAATATACAATTTTCATACCTTCAGACTATTATATGCAAGGCTATCTGCAAGATCGTCCTTTGTCATAGCGCAGAGGCCAGCTTCAAGCTTCGGGAACCCCACACTCCTAGCCATCTCCCGGCAGACAGATAATTCTTTGTTGTCTGGGAGGCAGTATAAGAAGTCATCTTCGTCTATGCCATTGAATACTAAGGCCCCCTTTGGATACTTCAATTCTCGGGCATAGTGATTAGCTTCAAAAATCTCTTCTTCAGATAATCTTTTCCTGAAGCATGTCATACAATATAATCGAGGACTTTGGAGGATGCTTCAGGTGCGACGGTGTCAGTTTCTTCAACCAAAGTTGGCTCTGCCATTTTTATTTCTTCGGCTTCCAAGGGTTTTACCTTGGTGGGCTCTGAGGGCCCAGCTTCAGTTTCAGATTGTTGCTTTGAAGCTTCGGCAACAAAGGCTTCAATATGCACTTCAGAAGTTTTAACATTTTGCTTCGAAGTTGCGCTTGAAGACTTAATTGTCTCCAAAACATCTAGCACATTAACCATCCTTTTTCTTTTCGGGGTCACTGCTGGACCCTTTTGGCTTTTTATTGCCTCAATTTTTGCTGAAGGACTTAAAACTTTTGACGTTTTTGTTTCTTCAGTCCTCGGTTCTTCTATCTTTTCTGTCGCTGGCACTTCGGCTAGTTCTTCGATTTTTGGCGGCGGAATTGGTTCTTTAGCTTCGGTGGCCGAAGAGGTCTCACCGACAAACTCAGGCACTAAGGCCAGTTCAATATAACGTGGCCGGTGTGTGAGAACCTTTACCCTTTTCCTCTTCGGTGTCGGCTCGCTAGGAACGGCTGAAGCTGTTTCCTTCGCAGAAGATGTATTCTTTCTTTTTTGACCCCGCGCTGGATAACGGTAGTCGGGGTAAAACAAACCCAATTGCATCAAACACTCGATTGAGCCTCTTCTTCTTTCGGCCTCCGAAGGCCGCTGATAATGCAGTATCTTCGGCCTTTGAGTATACACCAAGCAATTCATCATTGATGGCCTCAATACTTTTCAACCAGTCATCATCTGGCTCAACGAATTTATCTCTGTATTTGAATGTGTATTTCAGCCTGACTAGTCCACCTTCGTCAGTTTCTTTAATGGTCTCCTTCGGCATTTCCCATTTTTCCACAAGTGGCCATACTCTGAAGGCAATGTGTTCTTGGACCAAATCCCTTGTCCCAATAAAAGAGCAAACAACACCGAAGGCTCTCTGGCATTCTTCGGCTGCTTCATTCATTTCCACCTTCGGTCTTCGAAGGCCGAAGCGTTGCCAGATGGGGCGCATAATGATACTTTTAATATCTTCCCGTGATTTCAAGTCATTCTTCACGTAAAACCATTTCGTCATCCAGTCGCCGGGCCACCTCTTTCGAAAGGTTGACACGGGGCAGCTTGACCCAGACCGGGCGCCGAAGCTGTAGCAGCCAAAATTGTTGTGATACTGCTCTTTACCCCAGGGTTTTGTCTCATACAATAGCTCGTGTATGTTGCAGAAACTTTTTGCATTGGGTTCCAAACCTTGGCTCCTCATGGCCCACACAAAGATGCTCATCCTTATGATTGCTTCGGGGGTAAGTTGGTGAAGGTAGATTTCAAATATCTTCAGTATTTCCACAACAAAACTGCTCAAGGGAAATCGTAGTCCAGCCTTCAGGAAGCTTCGGAATACCACGACTTCATTTTCCTCAGGAGTCGGACAAGTCTTCTCTCCTTCGTCAGCCCTCACAACGGATAAGTCCCGAAAATATCTGCCCCTCATATTGACAAGATGATTTTCTTTAATACTGGATTTACCAAAAACCGCATGGCTTGGTCGCCAAGGTCGATCTTTGGAGTCTTCACCACCACTATCCACATCATAACTGTCACTGTCACCAGTATCTTCAGATAAACCCTCCAAAATCTCCCTAGTAATCTTCTATGTATTAGTCTTCGACATTGATTGAAGAAAGCCCAGATGCATCTCCTCAGAAAGACTTAGCTTCGAATCACCAACAGCTTTCTTATCTTCAGACATCTTTGCAAACGTTGAGAAAGTGCTCTCGAAACCGAAGCTTAAAATTTAAAAAGCCAAGAAAGTATTGTTGCGCGCAGGCTAAAAGTTGGGTGAGTAAAAGCAGATGGCAAGAGAGCGTGCCAAATAAACTCGTGGTGAGCTCTTATTTATACACCTAGTGCGTCGAAAACTGGAGGGTCCCGCTTGTCAAAGACTGTTGCTATTCTAGCAAAGGGAAGGTGTTTTTTCGGACCTTCGGCTTAAAGCCTTCGTCCATGTTGCAATATGAATTTATCGTTCCAGCAAATTAATATTGCGAGGGGCTACTGTTGGGGGCCTTCGGCTTCCGAAGGTCCTCAAAAACATGATTTGACAATGTTTTCCAAGTGAAATGTGTGAACAGGCATCTTCGGAATCGGGTATGGTCAAGGCGAAGCTTGAGTGGGACGAAAGGCGATTGTGACAAAGGATAAGATCATAACGAAGCTATGCGCAGATAAGCTTCGGCATGACGGCAGAAAAGGGGAACCGACTTAAAGATGAAAAGCCAAACTAGACCCTGAAGAGTTACTATAGAATTACTGATAAATGTAAAGGGCATCAATGTAATTTTACACGGGCTGCATCCCGTGCCTATAAATAGGTGAACAGTACTCCCGTACTGTTCACGCTGATTTGGCATTCGCTTTTTGCATCACGTCTGTACCTTTACTTTTCATCAATTCAAAGGTACATTTATAATTTGTTATTATAAATTTGTTAAATAGAAATAAGTTGATGATAATATCTATATTATTATTCGCATTTCATATATGTATTCTTCTTCATCATTTATCGAACTTACGAAGGTCCTTTCTTTTGTAACCTCCGTCCAGAATTCATTATATCCCAAAGGGTATAATGTCTTTAAGGACGAAGGACTTTAACATTTAACACTTTTTATGTTGCCTTGTTCTTAACTCTTAGCATTTGAGAACAAGTCCCCAACAGGATCCTTGCTTTATTTATGTGCTAGTAGACCGAATATTATGCTTAGCGTATGCATGTGTGCTAGATTTCAATCCGATCCAAGGGAGTGTCACCTTGTGGCCGTTAAACGAATTCTTAGATATTTAGTTGCTACGCCTTGCTTCGGGATCTGGTATCCAAAGGGGTCAACCTTTGACTTGATTGGATACTCAGACTCCGATTATGCTGGATGCAAGGTTGATAGGAAGAGTACATCAGGGACGTGCTAATTCCTAGGAAGGTCCCTGGTGTCTTGGAGTTCTAAGAAACAAACTTTCGTTGCCCTATCCACCGCTGAGGCCGAGTACGTTGCCGCGGGACAGTGTTGCGCGCAACTACTTTGGATGAGGCAACCCTCCGGGACTTTGGCTACAATCTGAGCAAAGTCCCACTCCTATGTGACAATGAGAGTGCAATCCGTATGGCGGATAATCCTGTTGAACACAGCCGCACTAAGCACATAGACATCCGGCATCACTTTTTGAGAGATCACCAGCAAAAGGGAGATATTGAAGTGTTTTATGTTAGCACCGAGAACCAGCTAGCTGATATCTTTACCAAGCCTTTAGATAAGAAGACCTTTTGCAGGCTGCGTAGTGAGCTAAATGTCTTAGATTCACGTAACTTGGATTGATTTATAGCATACATGTGTTTTATGCCTTTGATCAAGTTCCTTTATACATTTATGAGATTTGTATGGTGCTCAAGTTGTGCAAGGGATCCCCGGACCTCACAAGTCCATGTGTGAATGATGCACATATTTAGGGGGAGAAGTGCTACAACTTGACCCTTTGAGACTAACATTTGTGTTGAGTTTACTTAATGTAGCCTCAAAGATGAATTGAAGGGAAATGTGAACTTGGACCATGCAAAGACTTCCACTGCACTCCGGTATTAACTCCAAGTTCATATCTATGCTCTTATTGCCTTTGTGCTCTTAATTTATCATTTTGGTGAGGCAATGGGGTTAAAGGGCCAAGAATGATCCCGTTTTGGTGCTTAATGCCAAAGGGGGAGAAATTAAGGCCAAATCAAATAGGATCAGCTACCACTTGTGAAATTATGAAAATAGTAGAGTTAGAATTTTTGATTTGTCAAAATACTCTTATTGTCAAAATTTTATCTCTTGTGGGGAGAATGTTTGATTATGGGAAAAAGGGGGAGTTTTTGGCTCCTAATCATTTTTACTCTTGGATTATCTCTCTTTGTGCCCAAACAAGTGTGTTTGACTTAGAGATAAGAAAATGAATTTGATTTGCAAAAACAAACCAAGTGGTGGCAAAGAACGATCCAAATATGTCAAAGACTATTTTTGTTCTCAATTGCATTGATATTGCACTTCTATTTGTTGCCTTTTGATGTGTTGGCATAAATCACCAAAAAGGGGGAGATTGAAAGGGAAATGTGCCCTTGGGCCATTTCTAGTATATTTTGGTGATTAAGTGTCCAACACATATTAAGTGGGTTATTATATGCCATATGATGAATGAAGTGCAAATCAACAAGAAGGTATGTTTCTAGACTTAGTTCATTTGTTTTGGGTACTAATGAAGTTTGTCTAAGTGCTAGAATCAGAGAAAAGAGAAAGAGAAAAGGACTTGGTTGGATCAGCCAAGACTCAACTCGGTCTGGCACACCGGACTGTCCGGTGGTGCATCGGACAGTGTCCGGTGCGCCAGGCCAGCTCCGGCGAACTGGCCACTCTCGGGAAAACTTCAGCGGCGTACGGCTATAATTCACCGGACTGTTCGGTGAGCCAACGACCATCAGCGCAACGGTCGGCCGCGCAATCCGCGCGCGACGCATGGCCCTAGCCAACGGTCGGCTGGGGGCACCGGACAATGTCCGGTGCACACCGGACAGTGTCCAGTGCGCCAACCAGCCCGAAGTTGTGCGCCAGGAATGGAAGGAAATTGTGCACCGGACATGAACAGTAGCTGTCCGGTGGCACACCGGACTGTCCGGTGCGCCACCCGACAGAAGGCAACTTTGGCCTTCCAAGAATGCCTCCAACGGCTCCTAGCTGCTTTGAGGCTATAAAAGGGACCCCTAGGCGCATGGAGGAGGTACCCAAGCATTCCTTGATCATTCCTAAGCATCCAGACTCCACTCCCACGCATTTGATTCTTTGTGCTAGCAATTTGAGCTCCTTTTGAGTTGAGAACTCCGTGTGTTGAACTTGAGCTCAAGTTGTAACTCGTGTGCGTGATCGTGCTGTCTTGTGTGTGTTGCTTTTCCCTTCCCTTACTTTCGTGCTTCTTGTGTGATCATCTTTGTAAGGGCGAGAGGCTCCAAGTTGTGGAGATTCCTCACAAAAGGGAGAAAGTCTAAGAAAAGGAAAAACCGTGGTATTCAAGTTGATCACCGGATCACTTGAAAGGGGTTGAGTGCAACCCTCGTCCATTGGGACGCCACAACGTGGAGTAGGCAAGTGTTATACTTGGCCGAACCATGGGATAAACCACCGTGTCTCTTGTGCTTGTTTTTCTCGTACTTACTTGTGTTCGCAAGAGCTTGCTACTTAGCCATACTAACACTTAACCAAGTTTTATTGGCTATTAGTTATTGAATTTTACAGGATCACCTATTCACCCCCCTCTAGGTGCTCTCAATGGTCCTGAAGTATCTATTGCTTGCTCTTGAGAGTGTTACAAGGGAGTACGTGAGGTTCTCTTGCTGGTGCGGGAAGAATGTAAGGGATGCTAATTGGATGAAAATTATATTATAAGTCTACTTGTTGGTTGGCTTGGATTTCTAAAGTGGGTCATATTCTTCTTATATAGTCGAGGGAGCGAATGACCATTATTACATGGAGATTTTGATGGGGTGTGTCATTTCCCACCTTAAAGCAATAGGTTGTCTCCTACACTCTAGAAGGCTTGTCAAGCTAGCATCTGACTCTAGAGTCATATCATCTTTGGCCTGACCGGATTAAAGGGAAGTTGGGGTCTCTTGCGTATGTTCAAGGCCTTGCCATGAGGCGAATTCCCTAGGTTGTCATACAGGTGGTTCACCTTGGAGTTCCCTCCTACTATACTTATGTCTTGTCTTGAGCATCATGCCATCATACACCATGGTGAGGCCCATCATGGCATGTAGATCCTTGTTGTCCTTCAAGGTGTTGAGTGGTTAATTAAGGGCGTCCTTAGAGTATTTCATGTTGTACATGTCTTCATCCGACACATGCCTTAATCAAAAGTGTGTGCCAAATAGGCAAGTGATCATAAATGCATTAGCCTTTTTCCTAGAGGTACATGGTACCTCTAGTCTATGGCATCATGGAGTCTTACCATGAGTGTACGGCCTAGGCTGACCAAGCTTAGAGCGACTAAGGTCGAGACTGGCCTAGTTGTAGTGCTCACATCAGGACAGTTCAAGGTGATCGAGGTTGGGACTAACCTGGTCAAGATGGCCAGGTCAGGATCACTTGTGGGATCGAGGTCAGAATCAACCTAGTCAGGATGACTAGGTCAGGATCGCTTGGGATGACCGAGATCACGAGAGACCTAGTTGGGATGACCGGGTCAGGGTCGCTATGATTGGGTCCGAGTTTGACTAGGATGACTAGGTTGTGATAATCAAGTTGGGGCTTCCCTGGTCGGGGGCCACCCTAGGGTCATGCTTCATGGTGTTCTTATGTTTAGAGTGGGCTTTCAGGTTGTCTTAAGGTACCCTAGGTATGGGGTAAGTGCAGTTCAAAGATAGGAAAGCTAGGTGTATGAGGCAACAATAGATAGGGACCCTATGGCCAGTAAGTAGGTAAAGTTGCTTGGGAGGACAACGAGGAGATAGAGACTGAAAGTCGCCTAGAGGGGGGGTGAATAGGTGGAATCTGAAAATGATAAACTTAAGCACACGCTACAAGCCGGGGTTAGCGTTAGAAATGAATCCGAGTCGAAAGAGAGGCGAAAACAAATCAACCAAGGAATAAAGCGAATGAACATGGTGATTTGTTTTACCGAGGTTCGGTTCTAAAGAACCTAGTCCCCGTTGAGGTGGTCACAAAGATCGGGTCTCTTTCAACCCTTTCCCTCTCTCAAACGGTCACCTAGACCGAGTGAGCTTTCTCCTTAATCAAACGGGTCACTTAGACCCCACAAGAACCACCACACACTTGGTGTCTCTTGCTTTGATTACAAGTCACTTTGGAACAAGAATGAGGAAGGAAGAAAGCGATCCAAGCAACAAGAGCACAAAGAACACGAACAAACGCTCTCTCAAGTCACTAGGTGGTTGGAATGAATTTTGGCACTTGGAGAGGCTTTGATCTTTTGACTTGTGTCTAGGAGTGAATGCACTAGCTCTTGTATTGAATGAGAACCTCAGAAAACTTGGATGCTTGGAGTGGTGGTGGTTGGGGGGTATTTATAGCCCTCAACCACCAACAAGCCATTGGGGAGGGCTGCTCTTGATGGGCGCACCGGATAGTCCGGTACGCCAGCCACGTCACCCAACCGTTAGGGTTTGGGAGCTTTCGACCGTTGGAGGCTTTGTCTTCTAGTGGCACCGGACAATTAGGTGCCGCACCGGACATGCACTGTTCAGTGTCCGGTGCGCTCTGACTCTGCGCTCTGTCTCTGTCGCGCACTGTAGCGCTCATCAGGAGTCGTTGCAGTCGACCGTTGCGCTGGATAGCCGTTGCTCCGCTGTCACACCGGACAGTCCGGTGGCACACCGGACAGTCCGATGAATTATAACGGAGCGCACCTGGAGAAACCCGAGAGTGACTAGTTGATTTTTGTACGGACCTGGTGCACCGGACACTGTCCGGTGGCACACCGAACAGTCCAGTGCGCCAGACCAGAGCACACTTAGTTTCTTTGCTCCTTTGTATTTGAACCCTAACTTCAATCTTTTATTAGTTTGTGTTGAACCTTTATGCACCTGTAGAACATGTAATCTAGAGCAAACTAGTTAGTCCAATATTTGTGTTGGGCATTCAACCACCAAAATTAATACTGGAAAAAGGTTAACCCTATTTCCCTTTCAATCTCCCCCTTTTTGGTGATTGATGCCAACACAAACCAAAGCAAATATATAAGTGCAGAATTGAACTAGTTTGCATAAGGTAAGTGCATAGGTTACTTGGAATTAACCCAATTTATTGTTTCACTAGATATGCATGGATTGCTTTCTTTTATTTAACATTTTGGACCACGCTTGCACCACTTGTTTTGTTTTTGCAAATTCTTTTTGAAAATCTTTTCAAGATCCTTTTGCAAATAGTCAAAGGTATATTAATAAGATTGTGAGAAGAATTTTCAAGAATTGAAATTCCTCCCTTGTTTCAAATGCTTTTCCTTTGACTTCAACAAAACTCCCCCTGAATGAAAATCTCCTCTTAGTTTTCAAGAGGGTTTTACCAATTTTTGAAAATACTATCCAATTGAAAAATTATTTGAAAACATAGTTAGATACCAGGTTGAAAAACTTTCGAAATAAAGTTTTAAGTTTTAAATTGGTGGTGGTGCAGTCCTTTTGCTTTGGGCTTAATACTTTCTCCCCCTTTGGCATTAATCACCAAAAACGGAGACTTTGTGAGCCCTTTTTACTTTCTCCCCCATTGGTACAAGTAAAATATGAGTGAAAGGATTATACCAATTTGGAGTGAGCGGAGTAGAGACGAAGGATAAATGATACCATTAGAGTGGAGTGGAAGCCTTGTCTTCATCACAAACTCCATTTCCCTTTCAATCTACGACTTAGTATGAAAATACACTTGAAAACACATTAGTCGTAGCCTTGGTACATAAGAAATATGCATTGGTACCAAATGAAAGAGATATGATCAAAGGTATACAAATGTGCTATGTGTGCAATGTTTCAATCAAAATTTCGAGAATCAAGTATATTTAGCTCATTCCTAAGTTTGCTAAAGGTTTTCTCATCTAAAGGCTTGGTAAAGATATCAACTAATTGTTCTTTGGTGCTAACATAAGCAATTTCGATATCCCCCTTTGTTGATGATCCTCAGAAAGTGATACCGAATGTCTATGTGCTTAGTGCGGCTGTGTTCAACAGGATATCCGCCATGCGGATTGCACTCTCATTGTCACATAGGAGAGGGACTTTGCTCAATTTGTAGCCATAGTCCCTGAGGGTTTGCCTCATCCATAGTAATTGCGCACAACAATGGCATGCGGCAATGTACTCGGCTTCGGCGGTAGAAAGAGCTACTGAGTTTTGTTTCTTTGAAGCCCAAGACACTAAGGATCTCCCCAGAAACTGACAAGTCCCTGATGTGCTCTTCCTATCAATTTTACACCCTGCCCAATCGGCATTGGAATATCCTATTAAATCAAAAGTGGATTCCTTGGGGTACCAAAGTCCAAACTTAGGAGTATAAACTAAATATCTCATGATTTTTTACGGCCCTAAGGTGAACTTCCTTAGGATCGGCTTGGAACCTTGCACACATGCATACGGAAAAGCATAATGTCCGGTCGAGATGCACATAAATAGAGTAAACATCCTATCATCGACTGGTATACCTTTTGATCTACGGACTTACCTCCCGTGTCGAGGTAGAGATGCCCATTTGTTCCCATGGGTGTCTTGATGGGCTTGGCATCCTTCATTCCAAACTTGTTAAGTATGTCTTGAATGTACTTTGTTTGGATGATGAAGGTATCGTCTTGGAGTTGCTTGACTTAAAATCCTAGGAAATACTTCAACTCCCCCATCATAGACATCTCGAATTTTTGTATCATGATCCTACTAAACTCTTCATAAGTAGATTTGTTAGTAGACCCAAATATGATATCATCAACATAAATTTGGCATACAAACAAATCTTTTGCAATAGTTTTAGTAAAGAGTGTAGGACCGGCTTTTCCGACTTTGAAGCCATTAGTGATAAGAAAATCTCGCAGGCATTAATACCATGCTCTTGGGGGCTTGCTTGAGCCCATAAAGCGCCTTTGAGAGTTTATACACATGGTTAGGGTACTCACTATCTTCAAAGCCGGGAGGTTGCTCAACATAGACCTCTTCCTTGATTGGTCCATTGAGGAAGGCACTTTTGACGTCCATTTGATAAAGCTTAAAGCCATGGTAAGTATCATAGGCAAGTAATATGCGAATTGACTCAAGCCTAGCTACGGGTGCATATGTTTCACCAAAGTCCAAACCTTCGACTTGTGAATATCCTTTGGCCACAAGTCGGGCTTTGTTCCTTGTCACCACACCATGCTCATCTTGTTTATTGCGGAATACCCACTTGGTACCTACAACATTTTGGTTAGGACGTGGAACTAAATGCCATACCTCATTCCTCGTGAAGTTGTTGAGCTCGTCTTGCATAGCCAACACCCAATCTGAATCTCTTAATGCATCCTCCACCCTGTATGGCTCAATAGAGGACACAAAAGAGCAATATTCACAAAAATGAGCAACTCGAGATCTAGTGGTTACCCCCTTATGAATGTCACCGAGAATGGAGTTCACAGGGTGATCTCGTTGAATTGCTTGGTGGACTCTTGGGTGTGGCGATCTTTGACCCTGAATTTCTTGCTCATCTTCCTTATCTTTATCATTATCATCTCCCCTTGATCATTTTCCTCCTCTTGAGGTGGCTCATCCTCTTGATCTTCATTTTCATCATCTTGAGCTTGATCCTCACCTTGAGTTGGTGTAGATGCTTGATTGGAAGATGACAGTTGATCTTGTGCTTGAGTGGGATCTTCGGATTCCTTAGGACACACATCCCCAATAGACATGTTCCTTAGCGCAACGCATGGAGCCTCTTCATCATCTAATTCATCAAGATCAACTTTCTCCACTTGGGAGCCATTAGTCTCATCAAACACAATGTCACAAGAAACTTCAACTAATCCAGTGGATTTGTTGAAGACTCTATATGCCCTTGTGTTTGAGTCATGTCCTAGTAAAAAGCCTTCTACAGCCTTAGGAGCAAATTTAGATTTCCTACCTCTTTTAACAAGAATGAAACATTTGCTACCAAAGACTCTAAAATATGAAACATTGGGCTTTTTACCGGTTAGGAGTTCGTATGATGTCTTCTTGAGGATTCGGTGAAGGTAGAGCTGGTTGATGGAGTAGCAAGTGGTGTTAATCGCCTCAGCCCAAAATTGGTTCGGAGTCTTGTACTCATCAAGTATGGTCCTCGCCATGCCCAGTAGAGTTCTATTCTTCCTCTCCACTACACCATTTTGTTGAGGTGTGTAGGGAGAAGAGAACTCATGCTTGATGCCCTCATCCTCAAGGAAGCCTTTGATTTGAGAGTTCTTGAACTCCGTCCCATTGTCACTTCTTATCTTTTTTATCTTTAATCTGAACTCGTTTTGACCCGTCTTAAGAATACTTTTAAGGTCTCTTGGGTTTGATATTTTTCCTACAAAAAGAATACCCAAGTGAAGCGAGAATAGTCATCCACAATTACTAGACAATACTTACTCCCGCCGATGCTTATGTAAGCTATCGGGCCAAATAGATCCATGTGGAGTTGTTCCAGTGACCTGTCCATTGTCATTATGTTCTTGTGTGGATGACGACCGCAAACTTGCTTTCCTGCTTGACATGCGCTACAAACCCTGTCTTTCTCAAAATGAACATTTGTTAGTCCTAAAATTTGATCTCCCTTTAGAAGCTTGTGAAGATTCTTCATCCCAACATGGGCTAGTCGACGATGCTAGAGCCAACCCATATTAGTCTTAGCAATTAAGCAAGTATCGAGTTCAGCTTTGTTAAAATCAACTAAGTATAGATGACCGTCTAATACTCCCTTAAATGCTATTGAATTATCACTTCTTCTAAAGACAGTAACACCTATATCTGTAAATAGATAGTTGTAGCCCATTTTGCATAATTGAGATACAGAAAGCAAGTTATAATCTAAAGAATCTACAAGAAAAACATTGCAATGGTCAGGTGATATAGCAATTTTACCAAGTCCTTTGACCAAACCTTGATTTCCATCCCCGAATGTGATAGCTCGTTGGGGATCTTTGTTTTTTCTCATAGGAGGAGAACATTCTTTCCTCCCCTGTCATGTGGTTTGTGCATTCGCTATCAATTATCCAACTTGAGCCCTTGGATGCATAAACCTGCAAAACAATTTAGGCCTTGTTCTTAGGTACCCAAACAGTCTTGGGTCCTTTCACGTTAAAAACAAGCACCTTGGGTACCCAAACACAAGTCTTTGAACCCTTGTGTTGGCCCCCAACATATTTGACAACTATTTTGCCAGATTTGTTAGTAAGCACATAAGAAGCATGAAAAGTTTTGAACAAAATATTATGATCATTTGATGTAGTAGGAGTTTTATTTTTAGGCAATTTAACATGGGTTGATTGCCTAGAGCTAGAAGCCTTATTCTTATACATAAAAGCATGATGTGAAACAGTATGAGGTTTCCTAGCATGAATTCTCCTAATCTTGTGCTCAGGATAATTAGTAGGATATAAAATGTAACCCTCATTATCCTGAACCATGGGTGCCTTGCCCTTTACAAAATTAGATAATCTTTTAGAGGCATTAAGTTTGACATTGCTTCCCTGTTGGAAACCAATGTCATCCTTGATGCCAGGGTGTCTCCCGTTATAGAGCATGCTTCTAGAAATTTAAATTTTTCATTTTCAATTTAATGCTCATTAATTTTTGCAGTTAATTGAGCTATATGATCATTTTGTTGTTTAATTAAAGCAAGGTGATCATTTATAGCATCAACATTAATATCTCTACATCTAGTACAAATAGAAACATATTTGACAATAGATGTAGAGGGTTTGCATAATTTTAATTCCTCAATCTTAGCATTTAAAATAGCATTCTCATTTCTAAGACTGGAAATAGAAACATTGCAAACATTTAGCTCTTTAATCTTAGAAACTAAATTGTCATTTTCAGTTCTAAGACTAGCAATTGAATCATTACAAGCATTTAATTTTTCAACCTTAGCAATTAAACTAGCATTCTCAGTTCTAAGGTTTGAAATAGTGTCATGGAAAATGCTAAGCTCCTTAGACAAATTTTCACGTTTTTCAACTTCCTGAGCATAAGCATTCTTCAATTTAACATGCATTCTTCTCATGAATGACCCATATCAATTCATTTAATTTTTCCTTTTGTTGCATATTTAAGTTGGCAAAAAGAGTAAGTAAATCATCTTCGTCTTCACTAGAACTACCCTCATCACTAGATGTAGTATACTTGGGGGTGGTTCTAGATTATACCTTATTCTTTTTGCCATCTTTTTCCATGAAGCACTTGTGGCCGACGTTGGGGAAGAGGAGTCCCTTGTTGACGGCGATGTTGGTGGTATCCTCGTCGGAGGAGGAGTCGGTGGAGCTCTCATCGGAGTCCCATTCCCGACATACCACATTTATAGCACACCCTCTTGGAGCGGGGTTTGTAGTCCTTCCCCCTCCTTTGCTTGAGGATTTGACAGAAGCTCTTGATGATGAGCGCCATCTCCTCATTGTCGAGCTTGGAGGCATCGATGGGGAGTCTACTCGATGTAGACTCTTCTTTCTTTTCTTCCGTCGCTTTGAATGCAACGAATTGCACCTCGGGTGTTGAGGTGGCGCCTTGCTCCAAGTTTACGATGTGTTTGGAGTCTTTGATCATTAATTCAAAGCTCACAAACTTTCCAATTACCTCCTCGGGAGACATTAGCTTATATCTAGGATCACCACATATTAATTGAACTTGAGTGGGATTACGAAATACGAGGGATCTAAGAATAACCTTGACCATTTCATGGTCATCCCATTTTGTGCTCCCGATGTTGCGCATTTGATTCACCAAGGTCTTGATCCGGTTATACATCGCTTGTGGCTCCTCTCCTTGGTTGAGGACGAATCGACCGAGCTCCCCCTCAATCGTCTCCTGTTTGGTGATCTTGGTCACCTCATCTCCTTCGTGTGCGGTCTTTAGGACGTCCCAAATCTCCTTGTCACTTTTTAACCCTTGCACCTTATTATACTCCTCTCGACACAAGGAGGCGAGGAGTATAGTACTTGCTTGGGAGTTAAAGTGTCGTATTTGGGCAACCTCGTCCGAGTCGTAGCCCTCATCTCCCACCGTAGGTACCTGCGCTCTAAATTCAACAATGTCCCAAATGTTTGCGTGGAGTGAGGTTAGGTGATGCCTCATTTTATCACTCCACATGCAATACTCCTCGCCATCAAAATATGGTGGTTTGCCTAATGGAATGGAGAGTATAGGAGTGCTGAGAGCACCTAGAGGGGGGGTGAATAGGTGATCCTGTAAAAACTTGCCACTTAATGCCACAAAACTTGATTAGGAGTTAGCACAATAAAGCCAAGTGGCTAGAGAGGAGTTCTTGCAAGACACGATAACCACAAGAAGATCAACACAGATAGGCACAGTGGTTTATCTCGTGGTTCGGCCAAGTCCAACACTTGCCAACTCCATGTTGTGGCGTCCCAACGGACGAGGGTTGCAATCAACCCCTCTCAAGCGGTCCAAAGACCCACTTGAATACCACGGTGTTTTGCTTTGTTTACTATATCCCGCTTGCGAGGAATCTCCACAACTTGGAGCCTCTCGCCCTTACAATTTGATGTTCACAAAGAAGCACGGAAGTAAGGATGAGATAAGCAACGCACACAAGACACAAAATCAGAGCACAACACGCACACAAATCACAACTCGAGCTCACAACACAACACAAAGAGATCTATACTCAAATGGAGCTCTAGTTGCTATCACAAATAATCGAATGCGCGTAATTGGAGTCTTGGTGCTTAGGAATGCTTAGAGAATGCTTGGTGTTCTCCTCCATGCGCCTAGGGGTCCCTTTTATAGCCCCAAGGCAGCTAGGAGCCGTTGAGAGCATTCCAGGAAGGCAATTCTTGCCTTCTGTCGCCTGGCGCACCAGACAGTCCGGTGCACCACCGGACACTGTCCGGTGCGGATCTGTTTCCTATTTTGGCGCAGCCGACCGTTGGAGATTCAGAGCCGTTGGCGCACCGGACACTGTCCGGTGCACACCGGACAGTCCGGTGCCCCCTTCTGACCGTTGGCTCTGCCACGCGTCGCGCGCGGATTACGCGGTCGACCGCTGGTCCGGCCGACTGTTGGCTCACCGGACAGTCCGGTGCACCACCGGACAGTCCGATGATTTATAGCCGTACGCCGTCGACGAAACCCGAGAGCAGCCAGTTCGCCAAAGCCAGCCTGGCGCACCGGACACTGTCTGGTGCACCACCGGACAGTCCGGTGCACCCAGACTGAGCAGAGTCTTGGCTGCTTGAGCCAAGTCTTTTCCAATTGTATTTTCTCTGATTCTAGCACTTAGACAAATATGTTAGTACACAAAAACCAATGTACTAAGTCTAGAATCATACCTTTGTATTGATTTGCACTTTGTCCACCCTTTGGCATATACTCATTTCCTTAATGTGTGTTGGGCACTTAATCACCAAAATCTTATAGAAATGGCCCAAGGGAACATTTCCCTTTCAAGTGCGCTTAGAAATACGGGGATAACGAAATGACATCTTACTATACTTCTTGCACTCATGGCGCTTAGAAGTGACGGACGCCGTGTTGGAGCCGGATGTGGAGGGCGACGAAGAGTTGGTCTCGTAGTAGACCACTTTCTTCATCATCTTCTTCTTGTCGCCACTCTGATGCGACTTGACGTGGAGAGGGGATCCCTCTTTGGCTTTGGTGCCGGACTCCCTTGACGGAGCCTTCCCGTGGCTTGTGGCCTTCTCACCGGTTTCCATCTCCCTCTTGGCGGATCCTCCTGACATCACTTCGAGTTGTTAGACTCTAATGAAGCACCGAACTCTTATACCAATTGAAAGTCGCCTAGAGGGGGGTGAATAGGCGGAATCTGAAAATTATAAACTTAAGCACACACTACAAGCCTGGGTTAGCGTTAGAAATGAATCCGAGTCGAAAGAGAGGCGAAAACAAATCAACCAAGGAATAAAGCAGATGAACACGGTGAATTCTTTTATCGAGGTTCAGTTCTAAAGAACCTAGTCCCCGTTGAGGTGGTCACAAAGACCGGGTCTCTTTCAACCCTTTCCCTCTCTCAAACGATCACCTAGACCGAGCGAGCTTTCTCCTTAATCAAACGGGTCACTTAGACCCCACAAGGACCACCACACACTTGGTGTCTCTTGCTTTGATTACAAGTCACTTTGGAACAAGAATGAGGAAGGAAGAAAGCGATCCAAGCAACAAGAGCACAAAGAACACGAACAAACGCTCTCTCAAGTCACTAGGTGGTTGGAATGAATTTTGGCACTTGGAGAGGCTTTGATATTTTGACTTGTGTCTAGGAGTGAATGCACTAGCTCTTGTATTGAATGAGAACCTCAGAAAACTTGGATGCTTGGAGTGGTGGTGGTTGGGGGGCTATTTATAGCCCTCAACCACCAACAAGCCGTTGGGGAGGGCTGCTGTCGATGGGCGCACCGGACAGTCCGTTGCGCCAGCCACGTCACCCAACTGTTAGGGTTTGGGAGCTGTCGATCGTTGGAGGCTTTGTCTTTTAGTGGCACCGGACAGTCCGATGCCGCACCAGACATGCACTGTTCAGTGTCTGGTGCGCTCTGACTCTGCGCTCTGACTCTGCCGCGCACTATAGCGCTCGTTAGGAGCCGTTGCAGTCGACCGTTGCGTTGGATAGCCGTTGCTCCGCTGTCACACCGAATAGTCCGGTGGCACACCGGCCAGTCCGGTGAATTATAGCGGAGCGCGCCTGGAGAAACCCGAGAGTGGCTAGTTAATTTTTATACGGACCTGGTGCACTGGACACTGTCCGGTGCGCCAGACCAGAGCACACTTAGTTTCTTTGCTCCTTTGTATTTGAACCCTAACTTCAATCTTTTATTGGTTTGTGTTGAACCTTTATGCACCTGTAGAACATATAATATAGAACAAACTAGTTAGTCCAATATTTGTGTTGGGTATTCAACCACCAAAATTAATACTGGGAAAAGGTTAACCCTATTTCCCTTTCAGAGACCCAAACAATACTTCTGCTACTTTAGAAAGGATTATTCACATTTAACCTATTGTTGAACAAACACAAGGTAAAACTTGCTTCGAGCGAAATTCTAACGTTTTGAGGGTTCCTAGGGGTAGATAGACTCTTGCCTGGCCCTGACCCCCAAACACTAAGGTGTTGGGGCTCAGACGTCTCTGCCTTGAACTTTTCCTCGCCCAACCCCTAATCACGAAGGGGTGGGGCTCAAACTTCTCAAAGTTCCGCGTCACTTGACCCCCAAGGGTAAGGGTTAGATGCTTTGCATGACCACCCATGCATGGGATTCTTAGGTTCGACTGCTTCAACCACTATGGATGTGGGAATGTGCAAGCCTGGCTCTGGCACGATGTAGAGCCCAATGTCGACATAGGAGTAGGTACATCAGAGTGGGGACACCATCCATCAAGACATGGAAACTGACATCAGTTCAACCACTCCCTCACCGAGAAGTCAACAGAGGACACTATATAACCCATTGCAGGACATGACGGGGCATAATGGTAGGCTATAGTATCCTGACTGAAGGGGAAGACATCATCCACAACATCGTTTGACCAGTAGGAATCCCAGTGGACAATGAACTAAACGAAACATGACAATACTCGACCCCCATCTGCTTCACTCGACCTCAGACTCTTGTAATAGGGCCCTACTCCCACCTTAGCCTGGAAAAGGATGGGAGAGGCCCACACTCAAGGCACGATAGAAATACAACCAACCAAACAGTCGAATGCCACAGCACGTGTAAACACTAGAGTACTTACATACTCTTGCACACAAAAACTTGGGAGTTTGTTCCCTTGTAACCCTTACTACAAAACCATGCAGAGCAACACGAGTAGGAACAATTAGATGTAGGAACATTCGACCCGACCTAGTATAAACCCTTGTGTTCTCTTTGCACACCATCCTCTCCTAGACACGTGAAGTACGAGTATTACTAGCCAGTGATATGAAACATTGACAACTACCATCTTAAATAGTTCAAAAAATTCATCGTGCACTCACGTATAATACCACTAAATCATATGTTACTTGGCATCTAACACAACTATATAAATAATACTAGTTAATTGCTCGTACATCACTATGGTTTCTATATATGTTATAGGTAGACATTGCTTAAATGGGATATTTACAATATCTATATATGGTTTATATCCTTTGTATAGCACAAACCACACACTAACTTGCAGTGTAGGGTTGAAAACGAGATAAGCTGAGCTCGCCTCGACCACTCAACAAGTTGAAGGAGGCTCGACTCGGCTCACAAGCTACACCTTATTGCATTATATAGTAAATTAATAGTAAGTAAATATGAACTATAGAATCATCATTCAACATTATAAGTAATATAAATTATAAATTGTCATATATCTATAATCAAAGGCTAAAGAACGACTCACATATCTATAAAATTATCTAATATCCATTATTATTCTCTAGGTTGATTAATTTGGCACATGCTCGGTTCGGCTCGTTGCACCAATGATCTCAAAAACCTAGCTCGGCTTGGCTCGTTGCTCCAACGATCTTAAAAATTTGGCTTGGCTTGGCTCCCTGCACCAATGAGCTAAAAAAACTGACTTGACTCGGCTCGCGAGCCGGCTCGTGCGCCTCGAGCTTTTTTCCCAACCCTACTACAGTGGTTAGGAGGTGAGCGCTCGTTTCTTACGACCATGGTTTGAACTCCAGTGAGCGCGCTCCGTTTTTTTGGATTTTTCATGGGCGCACGCACAGAGCGGACGACGCTTGCTGCGCGTGCAGGTGCAGGAAAGAGGACGACACACAACAAAACTCCCACTTTAAAACAACAACTAAATAATACACTTATTTTCTACAGTAATAAATGTTACGATATGCAAGCTAGACGAGCGCGACTTAACGAGTTTGGTTGTTTTTTTATTTTTTTAAGAGACTAGACACGCTTAAATTTCAATACGAGACATATCATAATACTAAAAAAATATTCTAGTTTTATTAAGTTTTTTCTTCTGATTTTATAATTTTTAAATCTTTCAAATTTAAAACAAAATTCACTAGTTGGAAAAAATATTTCCTAGCCTTCGCCAGTAATAGAAAGTATTAGAACTAGTCTCACAACTTCAGTTTTCATGGGATTTTTATTTTCACAATAAAAAATAAATTAATTTTTAATGAAAAATAGAAATCTATTAGAAAGATAGGATTGCTAAACTAGCCATCACCGGGCGAATTCGGTCAGGAATTGTGGGGAGACGGAAACGAGGTTCCATTGCGAATGTTTTTGCAGCCGGATTTATCTCCCTGAACTTTCACCTTAGGCCTTGTTCGGTTATTTCAATTCCATGTGTATTGGTGTGTATTGTGATGAATTGGGATGTATTTTGACTTGCTATGGAATTAAACCGACTCAATACCACCCAATCCACATGGATTAACGGCGAAACGAACAAGCCCTTAGTTCGATTTATTTCTCCTAATATGGCGCCATCTAATCTAAGTTATTAAAACTTCATTCGTTTTCGGCGCCTCCCCGCACTCGGCGGGCTGCGCGGCCTACTTCGCGCGACACGTGCACACGCTGTGTTGACGTGCGGTGATTCTTTTCATTGCGTCCGCTGACATTACTGGGACAGGCAGGTACTGCTGCACTGCTCGTGAGGTCGTAACAGGCATGGGTGCAGCCATGCTCGAGTGATGGCAGAGCCATGACACGGACCCCGCCTCTGCTCCATCGCGGTCATCTCACCCCTCTTCCTTTTTTTGGCCACAACCTTCACGGACACGACGGAAACGCATCAGATGCTCTCTCCCTCCTTGCTCCTGTCGTCCCTTAGACCGAGTCCAGCAAGGGGCTCGACGCGGATGCGGGGAAAAAGGGTGGAACCGCGGTGGAGCCCACCAAATGGGGAGAAGTATCCGCGAGCTGGTTCCAGCGGCACCCCGAGCGGCGCTCCGACCGCGGCCCCCCGGGTGGCGCGACAATCTCCCGCGCTCGGGCGGAAGGTTCCACGGCGCGGCGATGAGGGAGGGCGGCGAGGGAGGGTGTGTGCTTCGTCGGCGGCGAAACTCGGCCGGAGAGGTGGGCATTGCAAGCGAAACGGGTTGAGATCGGTTTGGAGGTGGGCGGCATCACAGCCGCCCGCGCGCGGCGTGGAGGAAGGACGTCGGAGAAGAGGACCGCCGCGGCACCGCACACCGTCGTCGATTGGAGGCAACCTTCTGCAGCAACGTCGACAAGATTGGCGGCTTCCCCCAACGGTACCATGTCGCCGTGAGCCCGCATCACCTAGCGCCGCCGTCGAAGTAGCAATAGAAGGTTGAACCGTTGGCGTCGGGGGTGGGTCCTCGCGCTCGACCGTTGGCCAGAATGGATGGGGGAGAGCTCCGAGCCTCGCGGATATGGGGGCGACGGGGGTGGCCGGTGGATTTCGGTGGCTGTATGGGGGTCTGCTGGACGACGCTACAGTGGCCCCTTGCTGGATAGAAGGTCTGCCGTGAGTTCTTGTAAAACTGCTTGTCAATCTGTGCAGTGAGTTCATCTTTTCCTGAATCTTTGTCCGTTACATGTACATGCTTCTTTTTCCTTTCATACATGTACATGGTCTCCGTCGAACTAGCAGCATTGGGGTTACATCCCAGCCATCGTCTTTTGCTGTCCTGATGGTAGGGACAAGAAACCGGAAGTAGTTTTGTTTTCTTCCCTTTATGACATTTATATATGTATTAACAGAAAGCTATTGTCCTGCAGCACTACCATTCATGAGCATGGCCACCACACCGGAGGAATTCTTCATCAAGGATCTCATGGAGCAGCCACCATTGTCCCCACCTGTCTTCCTTGAACTCCCCCACAAGCCCAATGCCAGCAATGAGGACCGACATCAAGTCCCTAACAATGACATGACGCTCCCTTACATCTCACGCATGCTCATGGAGGACGATGACGATGAGCTTGGTGATCACCCTGCGCTACTCCAGGTGCAGCAGTCCTTCGCTAAGATCCTCTCCTCCCCTCCCCTTGTTGGCACTAACACAAACAACAGCGAGGGGCCGAATGATTTCTTGCATGAAGGTAATAATTTTGTAATTGTTTAGACAATAATATTTTCAAACCATGATTCATTAGCTGGAATTTTCAGACTTCCAGTGCAGTAAAGAATGCAGATTGGTTCATAGAATCTAACTGAAGCCTGATGCCCCTATAACTCCGTTTTCAAAAGAAAAAAATGTACCCTAAAAAGCTATGATAGTCTTTGTTTTGAAACAAATGTGATTGGAAGAAAAGTGCCTCCTATGCTGCATCTAAAAGAAAAGGGGAAAAAGAAATTCAGTTCCCGCATAAGTAAATTATGTACTGGAAAAATAATATAGCGTACTCTGTCAGTTGGTGTTTGCTAGGGAAGATGGTCTCTTGGATCGGAAGATGCTCAGCTATTTCACGTGTTAATTCCAAACGTTGTGTTTGATCTTCACCAACGGGAACCAGATTGGATCGGATGATAAAATTAGAATTAGGCAATTAGTGCATATGTGTGGACCTCGTGCAGTGTAAACTGAGCACGCAGTAGATCAAATAGAGATCCGCAATGGACCATTAGACCAAAATTATTAAAATACAAGAAATATATTGCAAGATAATTTATCTGTACCTTTTATTCAATAATCAGGAAGATGAGGCCAGACTTCAGGAAGATGAGGCCAGACGTCTTCATCCAGAGCGTTGTGAACCAGTCTTAGGGCGCGTTCGTTTTGGCCTGTTGGGCGCGTTCCGGGCCTGGTTCTAGGGGAAAAGAAATAGCCTGGTTTCGAATTGGGCCGGCCATCTAAAAGGTGTTCGTTTAGGGCTGGGAAGAAATGGATTGGTTTCGAATTGGCCCGGTTTGGACTTTTTTCCTTCCACCACTGTCTGGCATTAATCCTCGTCTGGTGGCGTCCGGATCCATTCCGTAACCCTGGCGGCGGAGGAGGTGAAGAGACGACGGCGCCAGGTGACAGCGTGGCGGCGCGAGGTGACGGCGTGGCGGCGCGAAGCAGCGACGACGACCGTCCTCCCCGCTGCCTTCTCACCAGTAAGCTCTCGTCGCGCTCATCCTCCGCGTGGTCAGGTTCTCCGCGTGTGCTTGTCTGGATCCATGGCGCACCCCTTCCTCCAAGGCCTAGACGCACTCCTTCTCCGGCTAGGGCGGCCTCTGGAAGAGGGCGCCGCCGCGGTCGAGGTTGTTGTGACGGTCACGGGGCAGCAGCTGGACGCGCGGGTGGCCGCGCTCGTCAGGATGCTCGTCGCCAAGGGCAAGGCCGGGATGCTCGCCGAGGCCCTGGCCGAGTTCGCTGCCATCTGCATGCTCTAGACGCGCGGGTGGTCAGGATGCTCGTCCATGGCCCATTTGCTGGCGCAGTGGTAGCTCTCCTCATCTTTGCCGCCTTGCCCATTTGCTGGCGCAGTGACATGCACTGAGCTTCCTTGCAACCCCAGCATTGAGAAGAAACCAATCCTCAAGCGCAAGGAGGCAAGGCAAAGCCTACTACTCATAGGTTGCCGAGCTGAAGGAGTAAACCAAAGGAAAAGGCAGTAGTAGCTAGCAGCAACCACCAAAGAAGGGAGAATCCTCCACCTTGCTCTTGGTGGATGTTCTTCACTGCATTGGCTGGCTTCAGCCACTCCGTCCTCCGCTTGCTTTTTTTTCGAGAGTGGTAGAAAATATCGCGCGCATCCCTGTACGCTACATTGGATTATTACTTCATTGCATTGGATTTAGGTTAACTAGTGTATAAGGCACGCCTTGCTTCTCCACTAATTTAAATTATTACAACGCTACAGAGCTTTAGTTGTAGAAAGGACTTCTCTACAATAGTTTAGTTCGGTCTCTATTAAAGTTTTTTTGGCTCCGTCCCTGTACTACTATGGAGATTTAGTTGGTTGTCAGCACGTCTGAACATCATCACATTGTTCTTGTTCAGCAGCAGGTAGCCAGCATCAGCAGAAACTGCTGAAGCTTTAATTGGTACAATGCATTGAAGAAGATCACATTGAATTATTACTTCATGAATTAATTGTACACTTTAGGATCATGTATGTCAGCTCCTTATTTCAGTTTTGTTACATGTAGATCCCTACAACACCGATTAGAGTTGGGGAAGGCGAACCTCCTCCTTCTTGGGATCCGGTACCAACTCCAAAAGGTACTGAATTATGTCTATGTATACATAGTTTGCTTTAGTCCGTAGTAGTTTGCTTTAGTCCTTATTACTTGTACTTTTCAATCTATACATGGTTTGCTTTAATTCTGTTTTTATATTCAGCTTATATCTGACGACAAGTCTATATTATTTAGTTCTACAATGAGTATCTCATTGCGGGATCGTATTAGAAAGAGGAGGGAAGAAGAAGATGATGACATGATGATATTTATTTTCCCCGCCTTATATCTGATGGGTTCTACTAGAGGTGGGGGACAAAAGAAGAAACGTCATACCTCAGATGAGACAGGCGAGGTTAAGGTTCGTCGACTGCTCGAGGGACATGTCAAGAACTGTCAAGTTACATTTCGGATGGAACCACACATCTTCAGAGAGCTTGCAACTTATCTTAGAAGGAGAAGGATCATTGTTGATACAAGGATCACGGTCGAGGAGAAGTTGGGGTTCTTCTTATACATGCTAAGTCGCAACGCCTCATATCAGGATCTCCAAGTGTATTTTGGGCACAGTAATGACACCTTCCATCATCACATCAACCACTTCTTCAATAAGGTCATTCCTGTCCTATCTCGTCGCTTCATTCAGCCTCCTGATCCTAATCAAGTGCATCAAAAAATCCAAGATAATCCTAGATTCTATCCATTCTTCAAGAATTGTCTTGGTGCCATTGATGGAACTCACATTCCTATTTCCATATCTCCCGATAAACATTCTCCTTTTCGAAATCGGAAAGGAACACTAAGCATAAATGTGATGGTGGCATGTGATTTCGATCTCAATATCACTTTTGTTTCTAGTGGATGGGAGGGATCGGCCACAGATTCTAGAGTGCTAAGATCAGCTATGAGCAAGGGTTTCCAGGTACCTCCAGGAAAATTCTATCTAGTTGATGGAGGGTATGCAAATACTCCATCTTTTCTTGCTCCATACCGAGGAGCTCGGTACCACTTGAAGGAATTTGGGGCTGGACATCGAAGACCACAGAACCCGAAGGAGCTCTTCAACCATCGCCACGCACTTCTGAGGAACCATGTGGAAAGGGCTTTGGGGGTGCTTAAAAAGCGCTTCCCCATTCTCAAAGTTGCCACGTTCCACACACTGGAAAACCAAGTAAAGATACCTATAGCTGCTGCCATCTTCCATAATCTAATTCGATCACTTCATGGTGATGAAGATTGGTTAGATCATCAGCCGGATAATATTGATCCATCAAACTTTGTTGCTCTACCAAGTGGTGATCAAATGAGTGACCCAAGCACTACACAAGACAATGCTTTAAGAGATACCATCGCCCAAGAAATGTGGGCTCAATACCAACAACATCTAAATTAGTATTTTCGTGGTTGAATAAGTTGTAATAATTTAAATTAGTAGTATTGTAAAATGTAATAAGTTTTTTCTTTAAAAAGCTATGGTTGGAAAAGGCTCCCCAAGGTTCAACATAGGTGGTTCCCCAAAGTTGCGTAGGTTCATTCCTACAACAAGTGCTACTAAAAAGAAGACTTCTCCTAAATGCAGTGGGGCAAAAAAGAGTGGAAGTTCTCCAAGAGGTATTGTGTTCAATGTTTCTTCATGCTTTCTTGTAAGTTTTGTATTACTGATGCGTGACCATTGTTTATGTAATAGTGAAACAAAGAGCGGATTGGAATCCAGGTCTTGAGAGGTCTCTTGTTGACATTCTCCATGAATTTAAAGAAAGTGGATATAGAGGTGACAATGGTTGGAACTCCGAAGGGTGGAATAGAATGGTCAAGGAGTTTCATGTGAGGAACAAGTATGTCTCCTTTACAAAGTCTCAAATTCAGGATAAAGAAGGTCAGCTGAAGAGAGACTACAAGATGCTCAAAGCAGCAAAGCAACAGAGTGGGTCCACCTGGAATGAGAAAAGGAATATGGTTGAAGGACCACCAGCTTTGTGGGAGAATCTCATGGTGGTAAGTTGATTTATTGAAATTCAATTATTAAATTAGTTATGTAGGATAACCTTATAATGATAATCTCGTATTTGATCAATGTTTTTTTAATTGTGCAGACATTTCCTAAAATCAAGAAGTTTAACAACAACAAGGCAACCTTCCCGCTCTTTGATGCTTTGGGAGAGCTTTATGATGGTAAGTTTCCAAACATCATACTGAAATATATAATATACTGAAATATATAATATATATTTCTTTGTCATTGTGTAGGACACTTGGCTGAAGGGACTTGGAATTGCACTTCTCTTGAGGCACCGCAAGAGGAAGAACTGAATGAGCAACTTCAGGATGCAGAAGATGGACCACAAGGCTTTGATCTGAATGTTGTTCATGATGTAGATGATGAAGTTGATGATGCACTCGCTGAAAGGAATGAAGATATGCTTCAAGGAAGGACTAATACTCTGTCACGAGATGAAGAAAGTGGACAGCGAAGACCTGCTGCGTCAAGAAACAAGCAAGAAAAGGAACCAAAGAAGCCTAGAAAGACTGACAACATAGAAAATATGATGAACAAATACCTAGAAATGAGGAGCAAGCAAGTAGAAGATGAAGCTGCAAGAGAAAAGGAAGCAAGAGAAAAGGAGACAAGAGAAAAGGAGGCAGCTCAAAGTGAAGATTTCTCCATCAAAAGGTGCATATCAGTTCTGAACACAATGGAAGAAGTGACCAAAATGGAGAAGGCAAAAGCATATTCAGTCTTCACCAAGAGCAAAGAGAATAGAGAGACTTTCATATGTGCATGTGAAGCGGATCAAGAATCAGCTTTGATTTGGCTAAGAAATGAGATGGCTTAGTAGGTATGATATTTGTGTCTTTACCTTCCACTCAACCATATTCACTTGGGCCTTTATATTCCAATCTAATTGTTCCATTTGTTTGGACAGGTTTGGGTAATCAATCGGTGATGCTTCCCCTTTGAGAACTTTCGGTATGAGTCGTTTCTCCCTTCTTACCCATTTCAGCTGAACTTTGAATTGTCTATTCTTTCCCATTTCAGCTGCAGTGTACGTATTCGATGTAGGTTATTTCTAGTCCAATTTATTTGTCGGCCTAGCTCTGCAGATTAATTCCATTTGACCGCTCCATGTATTTTTCATGACTTCATGTACCTACGCATTACGTCAAGGCACCAGTAAGAGCATGGACGATCGTTTGTTTTTTTACCAATACTACGTGCAGGAATCTACAGTGCACTGTTGTGATTGGATATTATTGCTTTAGGAACTTATGCTTTTGCTACCTTCTATTTTCTATACTTGTATGTTGCCCAATTCATTTGAAGTTCATGCTTTGTGCTTTTGGGGTTAACCTTTCAATACCCTTTGCCCATGTCCTTGGAAGGCATTAGTGCATGACACCCATATGAGGGTCAACAAGCTGACAAGACATGATTTTTTCTTGAGTCGGTTGCCTGTGATTTAACTTTGCCATTTGGTTAATAGAATACTTTAACGTGCTATTGCTAGTAGGTATCTAAATCTCTCTCCCTCCTCTCTTGTCATATACTCACATGCTGCTATTTTCTTTTCAGATTGAGGAGATGCATCGTGAACTTTGCAGCTTGGTAATATGCTTTATTCCACCAATGTCTACGCCTCAGCCTCCAGGCTCTGTATTTAGGTCCTTTGTACAAAGTTTGGTGCTCAAAGCTAGAGGTGGAGATCATAGGATGGTTGTCAATGGGACTTTCAACAACACTGTGCTTGTTTCATTGTACACAGTAATCCTGCATTTGTTGTCTGCTGGTGCCCTTCCATCATGGTGGAGCCTAAGATTCAAAAGGAATGATGCCTATCATAGTACAGGAATGATACCAGAGTTGGATAAAAAAAATTTATCACAATTTTTTTTGTTGTGGTCCGACATCGCCTACTACCGCTGTCAGTGTGTGGCTGAAAATTTGCTTTCTTTCAACTGAAGTGACAGGATTCAATCCTTTGCTACCAAACAGATAAAAATTGCTTCCCTTGATTCATTCCAGCCGGATTAATTACATATCCGGAACAAGTGAAAGGGCCGGATTCACTGAATCCTGGCTTGTAACTGTTCCTAGCCTGGATTCATTCTTGAGCTGCCGAACAGGCCCTTATGGTTCCTCCTTCCTGTCACGGTTTCGGGAGATACTCTTCTACTGCACGGCGATGTTCGACATGTTGGACGCAACCTTACCGAGGGAGAGCGAATCTCGACTGGTGTTCGAGAAACTCGTTATGGGATGCTACGTGTTCAATGGCATCTCCTGTGAGGGCAGCGACCTTGTGCTGCGCCCTAAGAAGTATAGACAGTGGCAGGCAAGAAACGAACGAACATGCCTCTTCTGGATGGCTACAAAGACGAGGTCACGAAGCATTACCACAAAGATTTCTTGGTTTGCCGGGATGGCCAATGGCTTCTGCAAGGATGGATTGGTGTGCCTGGTTAGAACAACATATATTGTATGCTCATTAATTATCGTGATAGTCTCATGCACACCTAAAGTATTTTATTACTATTGCCCCAATCTGCCAAAACTCGAGAACAATTTATATGAAAGGTATATAGCAATTTATTCAAGAATTCTATTGTCTCGGCGCCACTTATTCTAGTGTCACTAAAGGCACCATCAAAAATGACAGTTTCAAAAATAGAGGAATATATATAGTTGGACTGTGGTGGTGAAAAAAGTTGATGTTAGCTGTGAGTTGTGGAAAAAGATACGAGAAGTGAATTGTTAAAAAGTTAAAAACTATTTGGTAGAAATTAAGCCCCTAAAAGTTTTCTATATATATTCACGATTCCATCTGAAAACAGTTAAAAACAGGCCTAAAGATGCTTTCAGTTCAGCGCAATCGAAAAAGTCGGATTTTAGAAAAAACTTCTCCCTAAATCATTCTTTTGATTTAGGTTTTGATTTTTAAGGGTAAAAGTCAGAGCCAAATCACCCTAAAAAACATTATAGATGAGTGGATCAATCGAACGACTGCATACTTTCCGCTAGGGTGGGCCGCGGGCCGGGCAGCACGGTTTTCTTGGCCCGACCCTTGATCAAATCAGGTCTAGCGAAATCCAAAAGCCCGTTCGACCCCAAACACCGACTGACCGACACGACTCCCCCCTTCGTCTTCCAATCCGCCGCTGTTCGAGTAGTCGGCGGCGCGGCGCCGGCGGCCGGGGCGGCGGCGATGAATCCCCTCACGCAGGTGAAGCGGACGCAGATTATCAACCAGAAGGAGGCGCTCCTGGGCATCGGCGAGGACGCGTCGTGGCACGCCAAGTTTAAGGACTCGGCCTACGTCTACGTCGGCGGCGTCCCCTTCGACCTCACCGAGGGCGACCTCCTCGCCATCTTTGCGCAGTGAGTGGAAGACCCTCACCTTCTCCGCTTCACGCCTTACTTTCCTCCCCTCCCTCCCATCCCCGTGGAGTGGACACCGGCTGGCCGGCTGGGAGATCTGACGACTCCCCTCTCTCTCTCTCTCTCCGCTTTGGCAGGTATGGTGAGGTTGTCGACGTGAACCTCGTGCGCGACAAGGGCACCGGAAAATCCAAGGGGTTCGCGTTCCTCGCGTACGAGGACCAGAGAAGCACGATTCTTGCTGTTGGTAAGCATCCTTTTCGCCCCTCTTTTTATCTTTGGTCGCACGTGTTTTCAGTTTCAGTTAATTACTTGCTTCAGTCCTAATATTTATCGTTCTTGCTTGCCTAATTTCGCATGGTAAAGACAATTTGAATGGAGCTAAAGTTCTTGGGAGGATCATAAAGGTTGACCATGTGAGCAAGTACAAGAAGAAGGAAGAGGAAGATGAGGAGGAGCTGCAGAAGAAGAGGGAGGCCCGTGGAGTCTGCTATGCTTTCCAGAAAGGCGAGTGCAACCGCGGAGCTTCCTGCAGATATTCACATGATGAGCAGGTCAGTGTGCTATGAATTCGCATGATGAGTAGCAAACCGATGCTGGTAATGTCTTTGAGGATCAATATATCAGTTTGTCAATCAGTTTGGTCGTTGAGGGGAGATGGGTATCCTGTCATCTCGCAACCACTGTTTAATGAAGTGTACCGATGTTTTGTCATGATTGCTGGAAGCAACATAAGCTTCAATGTGCTAAGTATTGGCATTAACATGGCTTAACATGTACTCCAGTTGAATCACTGAATGGCCTAATCAGGGTGAAACCCAAATTTACATTTGTGAGATTCCTTTGCACTGTTGCGGGATTCTGTGGCTTGTGCAAAATGCCCTGTTTGTTTTTAGACCGGGGGTCGGGGGTGTCACCATAGTTTTTTTTGTGATTTGTTTGGGTCCAATTACTCCATATCCAAACATGCCCTGAAAGATTATTTCCTGTGCTTAATTTCAAAAGTCATATTTCTACGTTATATGTATAGTGTTGCTAATCACTAGCATAGCAACATGTTGGTTTGTTATCGTTATTGGTTTGGTGACAAATTCTGATGTTCGTGGATTATTATTTTTCAGAGAAATGCAAACACCGGTTGGGGTTCTAAAGAGGATAGTGGTGCACGATGGGAGCATGACAAACACAGTGATGTACCGAAGAGTCGAGGCATGTGCTATGCTTTCCAGAAGGGAGAGTGCAACCGTGGAGCATCCTGCAAATTTTTGCATGACGAGCAGGTAGGTCAATGGATGCCCTTGGTTCTAGGATTATTCACTGGGAATGCACAGTATGCAAACCAATACTTGCAGTAATTTGTGTTTTTTATAAAAACATTATTTTCATATGCATTACTAGCTAGAAAATTGGTGTCATCTATCTTGTCAATTTCACTTAATGTTTCTTGCAAGCATACCCAATATTTCCTTGTTTATAGATATGCTACGAACCTGTAATTGGAACTTGCAAATGCAAATCAAGCTTTTTTCTTATAAATAAAAAGCACGCACACTTGTGATACAATCTCCGTTAGTTATTTTCACATGTGTGTATGCTTCTAAATGCTAGTGTAACATCAGCTGATCCCTTTGGTCCTATTTTGTTTGGCGGGAAATATGTATCCTAGTATAATTGAGCTTGTAGCTTATCAGTAACCTTTTTCTGTGAGTATAGAGTAGTTGCCCACATATTCTGATGGTTGCAAATTATGCTTTCAGAGAAATGCAAACAGTCGTCGGGACTCTAGGGATGGTGGACCATCGAGATCAGAGCGGTATGGAGACCGAGAATCTAGGAGTAGGCATGATGATAGAAGAGCAGAAGATCGGGACAGATTCAGGCGTGACAACTCACCTGAGAGATCACGAGGTGAGAGGCAGAGGGACGATGACAGATCCGACAGAGGAAGAGAAGCAAAATCAGAAAGACGCAGATATGATGTGGAACATGAGGATCGCAAGCGGTCAAGGCACGGCAGAGAGTGATGCCATGAAAGAAGTGTTTACAAAGAACACAAATGGTGCAAGAGGCCGTGGGGGATTGACGTTTGTACTCTTAAATTGCAACACAACCAGTGCTGTTAAATTTTGATATTTGAATGTAGTTGCCTTCGGCTGCTGCTCGTGCTGCTGCTTTATTCAGATAAGTTTCTTTATATGCCTCCATTTGATTACATCTGGTGTTCTTTTTCGCTCTTCAGATCGGTGTCATTTTTAGTTATCATCACTGAAACCGTCTGACTGGATTGTGTTGGTGCCAATTGCGTGGTTTTTGCCGAGGAAGTTGTTTACTGGTTAATCTTCAGCTAGGATGGTGGGCGCGCCTCCGCAAGGACCACAATGCCTGTTCTGGCTACGCGCTGATGAACAATGAAAATGGTATCTAGAGCTTAATATGTTTGCTAGTACTTGGTTTGTATGCTCAAGTCATGTGAGAAGGCTGACTAAAGTAAGCAGGTTCCACCAGTCTAAGCCGGTTTTAGATGCTGTATTTTGCAGAACCACTGTTACCTGCAACAGCATCAGCAGCAGCATGTGCAACCCAAAAGGAGCCGTATTCCCCAGTAGAAATTTTGTACTGGACAGAGGTACTGCAAAGCATCATGTGAAGCTTATGTTGTGTGAGCTCTGAAGCTATCCGGATAGCTCTGAACCGAAATTTTCTAAGATAGGATAGCTCTATCCGGATGTTTTCAGTTCTCGCAAAGGCTCTGAAGCTTATGTTGTGTGAGCTGTTATTTGCAGGCACGGTTCCAAAAGGTTCGGCCCTAAAAATTGCTCTGCAATGTCAGTGGTCCAGCGTAGATGATGATGATCGCTTCTAACATAGTCTATAAAAAATGCATACTGGAGATTTGGTACTAGATAACAAGAGGACCTTGAGTACCGAGTTTTTTCCGGTGAAAGATTGATGGGCGATGCCACAGCCTGAAGACGAAGAGGATGTAAAGAAAAAAACTCGCCAATTAAGGGCTTGTTCGGTTATTCCTATCCCATATGGATTGGATGAGATTGGAAAAAATTGTGAAAGATTTTGACTTGTTTGGGATTGAAACCCATCCAATCCCACCCAATCCACATGGATTGAGAGCAAAACGAACAAGCCCTAAGAATTGATGATGTTGTAGTACAAATTCCAGGCCTTCGGTTGATTTTCTAAGAGTTAGTTTGGTTAATTTTCTAAGAGTTAGTTTGACAGCCTCGTTTTTTCAAGGAATTTTCATTTTTCCAAGTGAAATTAATTTATTTTTAGAATTTGAGAATCTTTTATTCTCAAGAGAAATTAGTTTATTTTTGTTGAAAAAATTAAAATCCTTTAGAAAAATAGAGTTGTCAAAATAGCCCTAAGCCTTCAAAAGAATGGCTTGCAACTGTCGAAACCATGGCTAGTAAAATCCTTGGAAATTTCATCACCAAAGAAGATAGGTTGTTAATCGAAACTTTCAGCTGTTCGCCTGCTCAGTTCCAACTGCACTAAAATATGGCTGCAACCCTGTTCGGCCGCAGCCAGCCGAACATAGAAGCTAAGAAAGCCCAAAAAAAACCTAAATCATCATGGCAAATACTTGGAATGTAAAACTCAAACTAAATTGCTCAACGTAATCGCAGAAAGTAAAGCAAGGGCAAGAAGATTTATCTGATTTTTTTCGAGGTATCAAAAAGTCGACACTCTTCACTAAATCTCATTGGAGCACCCGTGTAAGGGTATAGCTCCCCTCAGTCTGCGCAAGGACTAGGTGCTCACTATAGTTGATTTTTCGTCACTCCGGCGTGGTGAATCACTCACAGAGACAGACCCACAAGGGGGTCTAGGTGGATGGCACACCCTAAGCCAGACCCACTCGGATAGACCCCAACCCATACATCTGTTTGTCTTGTCGGGCCATCGGACGTCGGTTCGACTGTTCGAGCGAGTCCCTTGTGGTCGCGCAACGTCGAGACACGCTCTACCCATTGTGATCGTCGACACCACCGATCTGTAAACCCTAGTATATAGTATCCATGACTCTGGTCATTTGAAATAATAAAGGAGCTCTTTTGATTATGTGACTTATTCATGAGGCATATTTCTGTTCAATAAATTCCAAATAAACACATGAAATTATGCATCATGTTGGAACTCTTTTGTTTGTGCATCAAACTCAAACTTATAATTAAAACAAACCTAGCTTCGAATTCAAATGTGAGCTCTGAAAAAATATAGGAGCAAAAGAGTGGAATAATAATAATAATAATAATAAAATAATATTATCGTAAGTAGTAGAAGTATTATTTATGTTAGAATTTTGTGTGACATTTGAAATCTGGAGTGCAAAACAAGAATTCAAATTTTGTTTGAATCTTTGAATTTTGGAAAAAGAAAGGAAAATGGAAAAAATAAAAGGAAATAAAAAATCCTAGTTGGTCCTAAACTCACACAGGCCCTCAGGGTGCCTAGACTCCGAGGAGTAAGACGGCCCAAGCTTTGCCCTGGACTTCTCCGAGCTGAGAGATGCTCTTCGAGGGCTCAGAAGATTACATCTCTGATGGTGGGGGACTACGACCTGGCCCAGGAATGATTCCATGTCGGCTCAGAGATCCCCAAGGGAGAAGATCACCTCGACATGCCGCGGGAAGCAAAATACTAACAATCCCTTCAGCGCTACCACGAACGGCGCGTTCGACCTTGGTGGTTCCGGGAACGCGACCTGGTGCTTCGGCTACGACAAGACAACCGAGGACGCCACAAGCTCACTCCCACTGGGAAGGACCCTTCATCATTGCCAAGGTGAAGCCAGAAATATGTGTACATTCGGGCCGCCCGGCCCGGTCCGGTCCAAGCCCAAAAAGGCCCATTTTGTTTGAATTTCGGACCGGTCTGGCCCGTTTGAATTTTGGGCCGTGCCGGGCCGGCACACGGGCCTAGTCCTCGCCCTACGGCCGAATTTTTTGTTTTTTAGCCCCTTTCGAGACAAAAATTTACGTTTGGACCCCCAGAAATTTTATTTGCACGTTTGGACCCGAAGCTCGGCGCCATAGGGTGTGGCGCCGAGGTAACATAGCTCGGCGCCACAGCCTATGGCGCCGAGCTGTGTGACGTGGCAGTCTGCGTGGCACCTAGCTCGGCGCCACAGATCTTGGCGCCGAGCTAGGAAATACCCGCAAACTGCCTTTCTCTCTGTGCGTTTCTTCTCTTCTCTGCTCATTCCCAAATCACGCCGCCGCCGTTCCCAAATCGCCGCCGCCCGCCCCAGCTCCGGCCCGGCTCGCCGCCGCCCGCCCGCCCCGCTCCGACCGTAGTCCCTGCCGCCCCGAGCTCGCCCGGAGTCCCTGCCGCCGCCCGCTTGGCCGCCCGGAGTCCCCGCCGCCCGCAGTCCCTGCCGCCCCGAGCTCGCCGCCGCCCGCTTGGCTCCGGCCAACGATCGGCCACCGCGCGCCAGGGACCGGCGCTCGCCACCGCGCTACGGTCGGCCACCGCCCGCTCCGGCCCTGGTAGCTCCCGCCCCCACTGCCGCCCAGTATTTTTTTTTAATTTCTTAGTTTGTAAACTGTTAGCTATTGTTAGTGTTTAGTAATTAGTTAGCTATCCACTTATTTATTGTTTAGTAAATAGTTAGATATTTTGTTGTTAGTGTTTATTAAAATAGTTAGCTAGTTTGTTACTTAGCATATTGTTAGTGTTTAGTAAATTCTTAGTGATTATATAGTTAGCATTTTGTTTAGCGCATTGATATTACATGTTTTCTGTGTTGGCAACCATCGTGTTGTCGTTTATTCGCAGGTTCTATAAACATCACTTTACAGGGAAGGTGTTGCCAATTTTTTTATTGACAATAGTTTTTTTGTACGTAGGTGTTCGTCCGACTTGACCTTCTCCACCATTAGCTGGACTCGTACGCGTTCTCAGGTATACATTGTTTTCGTACATTATTTATAGATTATGTAATTTCGTTTGATGTGTTCATTTAATATTTACTATATAGTTATTAGTTAATATATATTTATTACTTAGTAAGTTAGTAGGCTTAAGTATATAACCATTATTGAGTTAGTAATCCATTTTTGCAATAGATGGAGAGCCTAGTAACACTATACCATGGAGGAAGGGTGGAGATAGATGCTTATGGGAGTGTTACTTTTGATGGTATGAAGATCGTGACCATGTTGTTCGATGAAAGACCATCTTTTGACAAGCTTTTGGCTCGAGCTTGTGAGGAGATTAGTTGCGACATAAACGACCCTAGAATATCAATTCAGGGTTTGTTGTCCCATATTACATATGGAACAGTTGTCCGACGGTTGATCTCCATTACCTCAGAAGATGATTGGGTGATATATCTAAGAATTGTGAAGACGATGGTTCCACCATGTTTGGATGTGGTTGTTCAAAAGTTACCTGTTAGTCATTGCGATGGTCCAGTCGGGTTATCTCCACAAATGCCAAATGCATCTCGTATTGAAGCTCCTTTGGTAGAGCTTCATGAAGAAGTGGTTGTTGTGCCCGATGCTCAATCGGGTCCGCACGAGTATGGGATTTCTCGTCCTATTCCTGGCGTTTGTGGGGCTTCTAATGCGGTGGTACCCCCAAGAGATCCCATTGACCCAGGATCCAGTTCACGATCATCCTAGTAAGTGTCTTCGACACATTGTTCGTATCCATCGTTATTTCGTTTGATTAGACTTTTTAATGTGGTTTTTCTTGCTCCGACCCGCTGCAGGATCTCCACATATCGATAATGCTGCTTATCCTGATGTTCCTGTGTCATATAATATGGACAACATATGCAGGGCATCCAATAGTGTTGATGTTCAGATTGAGGATGAGGAGGATCCATATGAGGCTGCACGGGCCTTAGATTCTGATGATGACCGTCCGGTTCAAGAAATGACCGAGCTACGAGGCCGCGCCGCCACCACGTCAGAGCCAGGTCAGCCCTAGGCGCAACTAGTCGTTGCTGCCACGTCACAGCTCGGCGTCATAGGCTGTGGCGCCGAGCTGTGTTACCTCGGCGCCACAACCTATGGCGCCGAGCTTCGGGTCCAAACGTGCAAATAAAATTTTTGGGGGTCCAAACGTAAATTTTTTGTCTCGAAAGGGGCTAAAAAACAAAAAAATCGGGCCCTACGGCCCGACACATAATTGCTTAAACGTGCCGGGCTTATTTTGGGCGGCCCGAAATTATAAAAGCCCAAAATTCAGTTTTAGGCCCGAAATTCACATTAGGGCCCGAAATTCAGTTTTTGGCCCGAAATTCACATTAGGGCCCAGAATTCACATCAGAACTCTCAATTCAAAACAAATTTAATAAAACAAATAAAAGATAAGACAAATAAATTTGACCAAAAGCAAACTTAATATTTGTATTAAGTTACCAAAGATATGCAATGACTACCTCGTTTATAAATCATTTTGTTAGAAGGAAGAAGAGTATAATCAGCTCTATACAAAGTTCATAAGTTCAAATCATTATCTAATGTTCATAACAAAAGTAAAATTACATCACATACTCTAATTCAAAGCTACAAAAAACATCTAACTAGCATTATCTATAGCTTTGTGTTCTTTATCAAGTACATGAAAATGTGGAATAAAGTATGGTTTTAATAAATATATGGGCATTTTTGTGCCTCTATATGGGCCATTTCGTGCCTGCCTTAAACGGGTCGTGCTCGTGCCCGCCCATGGACCGCGACCTCGGCCCAAACCCGACCCGATATATCGGACCGTGCCGTCCCGGCACTAAATTATTTCGGGTCGTGCCGTGCCTGGGCCGTGTTTTTTTCCGTGCTTCGGGCCGGCCCATCAGGCCCGGCCCAAATGTACACCTATAGCCAAAACGTACAAGCTTTGTAACAAGGGAGGAGAAATCTACGACAACGCATGGGATATAGAACAAGTTATGGACCTGTTTGGTTCAGCTTTTTTCTGACCAGCTTTTCTGAAAATGTGGCTATGGGGAGAATCTGGCTGTGGGAAAAATCTGAGTATCATTACGATTACGTGTGGAGGAAAATAAAGTTGTTCATAGGGCTCAGGATCTAGAAAGTGACGGATTCCTACTATTACAACGACTCAACCGATTATGTGTTTATGTTGATTTTGAATGGTTTTTGCCCCAACGAATTTTATAGAAGCTGGCTGAAAAGCTGAGCGTTTGGCAGTCTGCAGCAGCTTTTGGTGGCCAGAAGCTGCCAGAAGCCGAAACAAACAGGCCCTATGTCGTTTTTACCCTTAGGCACACATGCCTATTTATACTATGTCCTCTATATTCAATAAAGAATTGTTCTCGAGAGAGGCTCGGCCTTGCTTTCAAAACGAGCCTCCCTCGAGGCCGGAAGGGGAAACCCCTCCTATATGTTGCCTTTTTTCTCGCAGTTTCAAAAAATGAACACGTTTCGTTGCCTCGCTCTAGTCCTAATGCGAAAGCCCTTAGGAACGGAGGACGTCCCGACTAAGGAGAAAGTAGCCGAGCCACAGGAACACCTACGCCTATATAACACCAGTTCTTACGATCTTACTTGATTTCGTCCTATAGTTTTTTGCTACCCATAAATTTCTGTTCTACGTCCGCCACTGCGTGTGTACCTGCCAATGTGGCAGGCCACGTGAGGCTGCGAGTTTGCACAATATTAGCTGTGTTAGAGAAAATAATGTGACCAAATGAATTACTTTTAGTCCCCGTTTGTTTCGTTGGAATTCCATTCTAATAATTATAGTTTAGACAAAATTAATTAAGTTAGTATATTTGTCTATGTAATATATTTGTATATTATCCTAAATCATGTGAGAGGGATAGTTATACACTATATTTATGTTATAGAGAAGCAAATAGAAGAGTGTGTTATGTACATTAGAAAAGTAGCATGTAAATCTATAGAATCAATTTCTATCTCTTACTACATGAATTTGAGATAGACTTATATATACACTTTGGAAAGTTATGGAATGTCACGTTCTAAAAAAATAGCCTACTAAATTAGTTAGATTCCAATTCCTCAAAATGAAGAGAAACAAATGGGCCCTTAGGAAAATAGTATAATGCTCGTGTGTTGTGACGACACATAAATATTCGATAATATTAGCGCACAACGATTAGAACGATGATCTAGGGTGTCTCATCTCAATACAAAACTAAACTCGTTATCCAGAGTGCCTCCTCCTCTCTCTCTCTGTTGTTGAGCCATACATCACCGATGATGCCGCCTCCTCCTTTTACTTGGATGTTCTTGTCCCACTGACTTCATAGGCACAAAACTGTTTTTTCCCTTAGCTGTTCAACTATACATCGTCACTCGTGATAATTGCATGGTTGATTGCACATTCAAGAGATAATCGGGTTGCTAGGCAAGGCGTGAGTCACACGCTTGAGGTGGTAAGTTTTTTTTAATAAAAGTGGTGACGTAAGGTGACCATAGAAATCGGTGATTTATGGTAATAGAGAAAAATACTTTGCTGTTATTTTTAGAAATAGTTTTAAGAATATTAAAGAAATTCTATATTGTCAAGAATAGTGTTTTCATTCACCTTTCGCTGACGAGCGGGACTCACTACCTCTCGTCCAATGACACTCTGGGCTCACCAAGTCACTAGTCACCACGAGTGACGACGAGTGCCGTCGACGTGGAGCAGAGGAGCGTGGAAGGCGAGCATGCTGGCGATCGGGGGGGTGTCGCCCCCACCAGGCCACCACGTTCCCTTCGCTCCTCTCATCGCCTTCCACCACCGCCTTCTGCACCGCGCAGCTGTACCTGAATATCCTCAAGACACGGGTCACGGGGGATCGCTAGTGGGGTTATTCTGGTCGACGAAGCGCTGAAGGTGTTCGGTCAAATGACGGTAAGGAGCGTCATCACCTGGAAGGCTGGAAGTAAGTGTCATCTCTTCGTTCTTGCGGTTTGGTCGCGGCCACGATGCTGTGTCCTGGTCCAGGGAGCTCCCGAGAAGCGGCGATGCATTGTCAGATCAGATGGCTCGCTTGTTGCCGTGTTGCCTGCATTTGGGCTTGGCAAAGCAAGTTCATGAGAAAATTGGAACGGGTTCCTTCTCAACAGGTGAAAATGCACTGTTGAATTCGTACTGTACTTGAGGTGCTCTATGTGTGGCAGAGAAGCTGTCGATGAGTTTAGAGATGCGATGCACAAATAAACTCATGCTTCCTGTTCACCTACAATGGCATTGAAGTAAAAGGGGCAGAATTCACTTGGTTTGCTTGGAAGGAGCAAAATGGTCAATTTCCTGCCAAAATAACACCCCACTAACAGCACATGGACGGAAATGGTGCTGAGGGAATCTGTTATTTCATTTGATGGCACCAAAGAGAAATTCAAAAAAATTCAACGGCATCGAGAGAAGCGCTATAATGTCCAGGGCTGGGCCATGGCATGGCTGTTGTAAGGGACAGTGCGTCGGTGCGTGTGGTGCATTTGTTTAAAGAGCAAGGCACAATTCCAGCTTTATCCTTTGGCTCCCACACCAAGCAAAGCAAAGAACCTACGTGCCTTCACACTGTAGTGAAACTGTGAAAGCAGCGAGAGCAGAATTTAAAGGCAAAGTAAGAAGTGACATCAGAAGCTCCCTGCAGATTTGCATCAAACTACACCATCGACAGTTAGCAAGTTCCTCATCCTCCACACTAGGGCGTCTTCGCAATATTTCTGCTGTAGCGCTAGCATTGGGTAGTGGACACGACATAGCTGCTCCCAAGGTACCTACTAAAATTCATCGTTTTCATGTTTTTTTCTCGAACACGCAGGAGAGCTGAATATCATTATATTAATAAGTTCCTGCATATCATTATATTAATAATAATAAGAAAAATACAAGGTCCAATAAGACCGAAGTACAAAGAACCACCTCACGGCGGCCAGAATCTAACATACACAAAAAGATCGATCTACCAACCAATGAACTAAATCACCTCTAGAAGGGGGCTGCAAGGAAGGATAACCCCTTGGCCCCAGAAAACTCCCATATCCGGCGCTCCTCCCCAACATGAGTTATAACTGCAGCAATACTAGGAGAGATGCCATCAAATACACATATATTTCTATGATTCTATAGCACCCAAAATAACAAGGGAATTGAGACCATCCCTGAAAGGGGACCATTAACAGTTTCACTGACTTCTTCCCACCATGTTAATTGTTTGTTTGGATAAATATGCACATATTTGAAGATATTAATGTTAGTTTTGAAATTTTGCCACGAGTATATGTATACTTATTTTTTATATATGTAATAGGAGAGAATACATGTTTTATTTATGCTCTTATTGGCTTTGTCCATTTGCATGCAGACAAAAGACACATAGTGCAACAGATGGGTGCGGAGACTTCTAAGCCCGAGGTCATCAAGCCTGAGTTTAAGGTAAATCTCCATATAGGTTCTTTTTGTTTCTTGAGCAATTTGGGAGGGGGGGGGGGGGCGTAATTATACCGAAATAGGTGTGTCATAAAAGGGTTTGTGTAGGCTTATTGGCTCAAATTTATAGAGGGCATTGTTTTCCTTTGAGACTGTTGACATACATATGTGGTGTGTGGATCATTTGTCAGTTGAGTTTTATGATTCAAGGGTAATTTGGTCATGGCTATGAGATATACTGTAAACAAGTTAAATCATTTTCCACAGTTTATTTCCACATGATTACCATGCAAGTCACTGTTGACTATATATGTACTTTGATGTAGTTTTGCAGAATCAAATTTGGAAATAGCTCCTCAGAACAGCAATAATGCCTTAAATAATTACCATTGTAAATGCAGGGATTTGATGCTAATACTGTTGAAGAGGCTGTGAAAATAATAGTTCCTTATTTAGAGGACACAAGAATACAAAACCAAGTCATCTACTTTGATGGATGGAATGGACTTGGTGCATCTGCTGTCCTTAACTCGATCGCTGAACACCCTCCTCCGTCTGTTAGAAACAAATTTCAGAATATTATACACATTGATTGCTCAAGATGGAGAAACCGGAGAACAGTCCAGAGAATGATGGCACAGAAACTAAGGCTTCCTCAACATGTAATGGCTATCTTTGATAAACATGATGAAGATGATGATTTAGCTGGTATAGATGAATGCTCTAGGGTTGAGATAAAAGTGGTCAGGAAAGAGATCTCCCGAGCTCTACAAGGACAGAACTCCTTAGTAGTCTTCCACAATGGGAGCCATAGCATGGTTAACTTCAATGACCTTGGCATTACTCTAGATGCTGCAGATCCTTCATCAAATATTCTTCGGAAGGTACTGTGGACATTCCAAGGAAGGCTTCGTGCCATCAATGCACGTAAGGAAATACAGGGAACTGAGGCAGTGGACACTTCATATCTGTACCTTGGTTCAATTTTTTCTAAGGAAAACTCTGATTTATCCCACAGGGTTGAAATACTGCGTGAAGAAGCTACAAAAATAGCACAATACACGAATAAGCTTATGGTCACTAGGGAAATAGCTGAAGTGTGTTGTAAGTACTTGTTATCATTGCATTCCAACACTACCACCTCTCTGGACTTCAACTGGGCCATTCATGCATCAAATTATTGGGTTTGTGATGGGATTCTACAAGACCTCCAGCAAGAGGAAGCATGGGAGGTTGCCACTGCGTTGCATGAAGAGTTGCAACTGGAGGACCACTCAACTTATATAACGCCCTTTTCCGGTGGTGATACAACATCTTGGATTGTGGCCACAAAAGGTGTTGTACCAACAGTACAACCTGAAACGTCATCATTCTTTTTGGCAATTAAGGAAAAAAAATCGCTAGTGTCATTACCCAAGGGCATGTTCCAAAGATCAGAGCAACTTCATGTATTGAAACTCTGCCACTGCACCTTCAACTTTTCTTCACCTCCTTTCCTTTGTTGCCGAAACATAAGATTCCTTGGAGTTGATAGCTGCAAGGATGAACCACAAGATAAACCAGAAGAATACAAAGAACAAGAAGAGGAAGGAAATTTCAGACCAACAATAGAAGGAGAATTCTTTCAAAGCCTATGGGTGCTAGACGTATGCCAAACAGATTGGGAATTGACTTTATCCCCAAATGCAATAGAGACGATGGCAACAAACATTAGGGAGATACATATAAAGAGCGGAAGAATATGGCACAACAATCTTTCGTGGACATGTCTGGGGAACATTCACAAGCTTCGACTGATCAACCCTACACGTCCTTGGGAGACAGGTAATGAGGATGAATTTAAGGATATGGTGAAGCTGGAGCTTCTTGACCTGTCAGGGAATACCACAATACAATTTTTGCCAAGCTTGTCAGGTGCAGTTGGCCTCAAAACCCTTATTCTAGATGGTTGTATTGAATTGCAACATGTTATGCCCAAAACACTCCCTCCAACTCTTGAAACATTTAGCTTAGACGGAGGATCTAAACAAACTAAAATCTCATGTATCTCCTTGGCTGGTTGTGCAAGATTGGTCAATTTCAGATTGTGTGGGTCAGTACTGAACCTTGAGGAGCTGGATCTCTCTAACACATCAATAAAAAAACTTGACCTCACTGACAAAGTGGTGCAGGTCCCAGGCCTACAGCGCATCATCTTGCTGGGATGTGAGCGGCTCCGTGCTGTCTTATGGCCAAAGCATGGAATGCCCAAACTAATGGTGCTAGGCATTGACACTCGGGGAGGCACAGAAGCAGTTAGTTCGAAAACACTACATAACTCTTTTTTCAATAAAGAACGAGAAGAAGGTTGCCGTGCATTTATTGCTATCTCAGACATGAGGTTCGCTGAGTCATTGGTGCTAGCAAGTGGCAATAAGTTTTGCTGGAACACTGATCCTAGATATGATCTGAATATTTGCCTGTACTCTACTAGCAAATGTGTTGAACAAAACTATAACAACGTGAAAATGTGCCCTCTACAGAAGTGCAGTGTAGGTCATGATAGCACTAGTGTGTGGCAGTTTCTTTCACTCGACCGCCATGTAGAGATTTGGTGAGGGAATAAGCAACTCGAATGTGGTCACCGTACGTGGGAGAAGGGCTGTAATCCTTTTGATGAATAGGGTATACTCGTTGTTTGTGCATGACAATTCTTCCATCAGCACCGTTATCCCCGAGAGCATGATGTCAATAGAAGTAGGGACAAGAAAGTCAAAGATTTATTGGTCTTGTCTCAGGTGGTGCCGTGTCGAGAGATGCCCCAACATTGACACTGTGTTTGCCACTAACTATGATATTGTTTGCTTTAATGAACTAGAGGCGTTTTGGGCAGCTGATCTCTTGATAGCGCATTGCATTTGGAGCAAAGGAAGAACAGTCAACATCAAGGACACTGAATCCTTTGCAAAACTGCAGGCTATACATCTCCACTCCTGTCCTAAGCTTACATTTGTCCTTCCACTGTCATGGTTCTATACCCTGCCCAGCCTTGAGACTCTTCACATCGTCTATTGTGGTGACCTCAGTCAGGTATTCCCTGTGGAGGCAGAGTTTCTGAACAAATTGGGTACTGGCCATCAAAGAGGTGTCCTGGAATTCCCAAAGCTGCAGCACATATATTTTCATGAGCTCCCCAAGCTGCATCAGATATGTGAGGCCAGGATGTATGCTCCTGAGCTCAAGACCATCACAGTGAGGGGATGCTGGAGCCTTAAGCACCTCCCAGGCACCACTGACCGCCCATACGATCGCCCTGTCGTGGACTGTGAGGTCGGCTGGTGGGAGAAACTCGAGTGGGATGGGAGGGAGGCTAGCCACCACCCTTCCTTCTTTGACCCACGCTACGTCAGTTGACTAGGTACACTTGAATAAATTGTTTCCTTTCTCTTATTTGTTTTTTTCTTTCATGTTTTAATATGTATCATATGCAGAATATTATCTGCAAATCTCATGGAACATCTGTCTAGCTATCTGCAAGAATCCTATGTGCTACTACAGTTTAGCTAACAATAATATGTACGGCTAGCAATTAAGTTTATTTTTGTTTTCTGAAAATCCAGTACTAACTTTGTAAGTTCCATTAATTTATCCCACTAATCAAACATTTTTATTACCATCTCTATAGCCACATCCCACTGCTGCTTTCTACCATGCAGAGCACTTCTGTTGCTTTGTCAGGTCTATGGTGTGTTTTCTGAAGAATACAATTTGGTGTCTGGTACTATTTGCAATTCATCCACCAAGCTAGCTGCATTGGGTGTGCTTGTTTTGTTATTTGGCAAAATTGTGAGTTGCGCTCCCATGAGGCTGATGACATATCACTTGTTTGTCTTAATTTCTGTTGTTGTATTTAGAGTTCTTGTAAGGATCCTTTTGTAAATGTCAATATATAGAATACGGTGTGTGGAGACACACACTCTTCCCCAAAACACGACCGTCCGTACCAGCCGCCACCCCCGCCCGTATCCGCCGCCACCTTCGCGTCCTCCTCCTCCGCCGTGCCTTGCTGCCGTGCCTGCGTCCCGGCGAGCCGCTCAGCCGCGGAGCGTCGACCTCGCCGTATGCAGAGACCGAGGCGCTGCCGGCCTGCCGCGCCTAGCCCGCGAGCAGCGAGCCACCGTTCGCCGAGGCACCGACGTCGAGGGGAGGGAGCTGGGAGCGCTTGCGCCGTTCTCGAGCCGCTGCGCCCTGACCAGCTGCCGCACAGGCGCCGCCGCAGGGAGACTGCGGTCAACAAGTTAGGAAGCTGCAGCGCTGCTCGGACGCGTCTTCCCAGCAGCAAAGGTACGTGTAGGAGTGCACGGGGCTGGGGCTGTCCCTTTCGTGGGATCGAGTCGCAGTAGGAGCGGTGGGAAAGCAAAGGAAGCTGCTGTTCGAACAGGACTGAGTTGTTGACAGCCTGGTTTTAATATCACATGTTTTCCGTCTTAGTTTTTCCTGGCTGTACCGATGATGAGTTCGTAGGAGCTTGAAACAAGGAGATTGGAGGAAGAAGCTGCAAAAGGGCAGCAAATGAACAACATGGCAGTGGCAAGACTGAAGAAGATCCACTAATTACAAAAAGTGAGATGAGGTGCATGATTCAAGAACTCATGGGACTAGGTATGATTGGCTCCAAGATGGCGTCTGGAGCATCTGAATTGAAATTGGAACTTGTACCAAATGATGTGAAGCTAGAAGGAAGCAAGAATTATTTGAGTTGGTCTAGGAGAGTGCAAGTGCTCGTAGGACGTAAAGAAGTGGAGCACTATTTGGAGGAGGGTTGTGTTGAACCTGTTGAGAGGCACAACCCTGAATGGAAGGTTTGGTATACCACCAACTCGGTTATTGTGGCATGATTGTTGGCATCCATGTCTCCGTGTGAGTAAGGTGGTTGAAGCCATGTGCACTGCAGCACAAATTTGGAAGACCTTGAGCAATATGTACTCAAGAAAGGGAAATGTGATGGTGATGATGGAAATTCATAGTAAGGCAGATGCAGTGAAATAGATGGGGAGACCAGCGGAACAATATGCGAGTGAGCTCCAGTACTTGTGGGGAGAACTAGATCACTCTGCTCCTCTCCAAATGGCTTGTCCACAGGATGCACAGACTGCTCATAAGTGGGTAGAGGACAGGAGAGTGACCCACTTCCTAAAGAACCTGGACCCTGAATTTGAGAGTAGGAGAGCTGCTTTTTGTCACCAGGAGAGTCTTCCTACCATGGGTGAGGCTGTATCAGCTATGATTAATCAGGGGGAAGCGCGTCCGACTCCCCAGTGGCACGCGAGACTCCTCTCCCTTGTGGCGGTTGTGGTCCTAACCGGAGATGGACCGACCGCCGCTCATCAAGGGGAGTGCCCGAACGTCGAGGAAGAGAATCCCTCCGATCCCTTTCCCCATGATCATCATAATCCCTGGGCTAGTGATCGTCCGCAGGAGGGAAGGGAGGCAACCCCCCCTCCCCAAGGCCGCATCTGTAGTATTAGCTAGGGTTGCATTGACACTGACATTGTATGGTAGACAAATGGATTCTCCATGATCTCCATATTTATTTAATAGTTTAAAAAAAACAAGAATCGAGTGTTTACAATCAAACTATGAATGTGGATATGTTATAATGTTCTAATAAAAATGTACAAATTTACCAAACTTAGCAACATATGTAATCTATTGTCATGGATCATCAATATACAACAACAACAACAACAACAACAACAAAGCCTTTTTGTCCCAAGCACGTTGGGGTAGGCTAGAGATGAAACCCCGTATGAAAACCTCAGAGCTCAACCCCCAAAGAACAGAAAAGGGAAACAAAGGCAAAGGAGAACCGAAAACAACGAAACGGGGAAACACATAAAAGAGATAAAACCCACAAGGACCAGCAAGATCTAAAATGGACACAAGAAAAGGTCAAACGATTAAGGAGGAAAAGCGAAACTATCAATCAGGGTTCTGGCACGTGAATTGCACACTTCCACCCCTTCCTATCTGCGGCGAGCTCTTTGTCAATATTCCACTCCTTCAGGTCTCTCTTCACAGCCTCTGTCCACGTCAAAGTTGGTCGACCTCTACCTCTCTTCACATTTTCGGGACGCCTAATTATTCCGATATGCACTGGTGCCTCTTCAGGTCTTCGTTGGATATGTCCAAACCATCTCAAGCGATGTTGCATAAGCTTCTCCTCAATTGGCGCCACTCCTACTCTCTCTCGTATATCATCATTCCGGACTCGATCTCTCCTTGTGTGGCCACATATCCAGCGCAACATACGCATCTCTGCCACACTTAGTTGTTGGACATGTCGTCTTTTAGTGGGCCAACATTCTGCTCCATACAACATAGCCGGCCGGATTGCTGTCCTGTAGAATTTGCCTTTTAGTTTGCGTGGCACCCGGTGGTCGCATAAGACACCCGCAGCTTGTCGCCACTTCAACCATCCGGCTTTAATTCTATGACTGACATCCTCATCGATGTCTCCCTCCTTTTGAAGTATTGATCCTAAGTAACGAAAAGTGTCTTTCTTGGGTACCACTTGCCCATCAAGACTAACATCGCCATCCTCATACCCCATGGCACTGAAATCACACTTCATATACTCTGTTTTAGACCTACTAAGCCTAAAACCTTTTGCTTCCAGCGTCTGCCTCCACAATTCCAACTTTTGAGAAACACCACTCCTACTCTCCTCAATAAGTACCACATCATCGGCAAAAAGCATACACCACGGTAAAACTCCTTGTATGTCCCTTGTGACCTCATCTATCACCAAAGCGAAAAGATAAGGGCTCAAAGCCGACCCTTGATGTAGTCCTATGTTAATTGGAAAGTCATCGGTGTCTCCATCACTTGTTCGGACACTTGTCACAACATTAGTGTACATATCTTTAATAAGATTAATGTACTTTGTTGCTACTTTGTGTTTTTCCAAGGCCCACCACATTACACTCCTAGGTACTTTGTCATAAGCCTTCTCCAAGTCTATGAAGACCATATGCAGGTCTTTCTTTTGTTCTCTGAATCTCTCCATAAGTTGTCTTAGTAAGAAAATGGCCTCCATAGTTGATCTCCCGGGCATGAAACCAAACTGATTTTGGGTCACGCTCGTCATCTTTCGCAGACGGTGTTCAATGACTCTCTCCCATAGCTTCATTGTATGGCTCATGAGCTTAATTCCACGGTAATTAGTACAACTTTGAACATCTCCTTTGTTGTACCGGTAATTCCACGGTATGGATCATCAATATAATTTTAATAAATAGCAGTATATCTTAAGAAACAATAATTATCAGTATCATTGGCATGCCATTCGTTGTACCGCAGGCCGCCAGCCAATAACTAACTTATATGAATTTTTTTTTATGATTTGAAATTATAGAAATATATATTTATTACTTATGGGTGCAGGTATATATAGTCCAACCAATAATCAAGAACTGTAGAACCTATCTATCTGAGTGTACTTCATTTCCATGGTGATACTTAGATCTAGAATGATACTTAGCCACATAGAATTTGGGGCCATTAATTACCGTGTCATTGTAAAATAATTTAAGGATTCCACAACAGTTTCTACAATTTGGATATCCAGGATAATTTCCATGTGTCCATTTGGAATACAGGAATATGCCCTCCAAGACCCGCTGATATTCCTATGATATATGCCCTCAACCTCAACCACGTGGCAAACTTTGGATGAAAGACAGCTTGATGTCCAATCCAATTGGGAGTGTTCTCTGTATATTTATCAATTCAAAAAAAATCTTTTCTGAGCTCCACTAAAATGACCATATGCATATTTATTAGTTCTTTTTTATATTATTATGCTATATTCAGACAGGGCTGAGCGGCTGATGTGTTCATGCATACTACTCTGGCAGGAGGAAGGAAGTTTCACCTTTATCCTTTAGCTCCAACCCCAAGCAAAGCAAAGAACCATCAGCCTTTACTTTAGTGAAAGCACTGAAAGCAGAATCTAAAGGCAAAGCTACATAAGAAATGGCATCAGAAGCTCGTTGCACATTTGCATCAAGCTACAACATTGACAGTTAGCAAGCTCCTTGTGTTACAGAACTATAGCTTCCTTTTGTCAAATATTATGCGGTGTGGCACTGGCACTGGATAGTGGATACATAGCTGCTCTCAAGGTGCCTAACCAACGTCCTACTTCCATATTTTTTAATACAAGTCTGGGCACATATGGATTTCATTTAACCATCTAAATGTGTTTTTCTTAATGGGTTTTAATTTATTTACCCATTGATCGACATGCAGATAAGGGACATCAGGCAGAACGGATGGGTTCGGGGTCTTCAAAGTCAGAGTTTGAGGTAAATTTCCACTTTCATCCCAGACTGCATGGGTGTGCTTTGTGATACTCAGTTAACATACACATGTCGCATATGTATTATCTGTGATCTGTTCCATTTTTGGGTTATAATATGGTACTTTGGTGGTGGCTACTGGCTAGTGGCTACCATAACCAATAGCAAGAAGCCGCTTTTCCTTGAATTTGGCAAGTTTATGGTCTTGGCTCGGTTTTACCATTATTTAACACTGAATTTAGTACCAGACTGTACAAGTAATGCCTTACATTATTGCCTACGATAAATGCAGGACTTTCATGCCAATGCGGTTGAAGAGGCTGTGAAAAACCTAGCTCCTTATTTGGAGGACACAAGGGTGCGAAACCAGGCCATTTACTTTGATGGATGGGATGGACTTGGTGCATCTGCTGTCCTTAACTCGATCGCTGAACGCCCTCCGCCATCTCTGAGGAACAAATTTGATGATATTATTCTACACATTGACTGTTCAAGGTGGAAAAGCCGGAGAGCACTGCAGAGGACAATTGCACAGAAACTAGGGCTTCCTCAACATGTCATGGCTGTTTTTGATAGACAAGACGAAGAGGACGATCTAGTTGGAGTACATGAAGGCTCAAGAACTGAGATAAGAGACATCGGGAGAGAGATATATCGAGTCCTACAAAGACAGAGCTTCTTAGTGGTCTTCCATAACGGGAGTGATACCATGGTTGACTTCAATGACTTTGGCATCCCTCGAGCTGCTGCAGATCCTTGGTCAAACATTATCCGGAAGGTATTGTGGACCTTCCGTGGAAGGCTTCATGCCATCAAAGAAACGGAGGAAGTTTCAGGTCATCTCAAACCTGATAAACGACAACCAAAGGGAACTGAGACCGTGGACACTTCATATCTTTGCTTTCGTTCGTTATTTTCTGGAGGCCCATCAGATGTATCTTCGTACAGGCTTCAAATACTGTGTGAGGAAGCTGCAGCAATAGCTCAATACACGAATAATCCTATAGTCACTCAGGAAATAGCTGAAATATGCTGCAGGTATTTGTTATCATTGAATTCCAAGGGGAATGGCAAGCTAGATTTCAACTGGAGTGCTCATGCCTCCAACTATTGGGTTTGTGATGGGATTCTAAACGAATGCCAACCAGAGCAAGCATGGGAGATTGCCGCTTCTCTGCACAAAGAGTTACGACTGGAGGGCTACTCATCTGCTCGTAAGTTCTGTCATCCTGGTGCTGACACAACATCCTGGGTTGTAACCATCAAATCTAGTGAAGATATTGTACCAACTGTGAAGCCAGAGACAACGTCTTTCTTTTTGGCAGTCAAAAGAAAACATGGCCATTCGGTTTTGCCATTACCCATGAAAATGTTCCAAAGATCCGAGCAACTTCATGTTTTGAAGCTCTACCACTGCAGCTTCAGCTTTGCTTCACCTCCATTCCTTTGTTGCCTAAACCTAAGATTTCTTGGACTTGATAGCTGCACGGATCATCAATCAATGAAACCGAAAGAAAACAAAGAAGAGGAGTCGGAGGAGGCAGGGGCAGAGGGGGAGGAGGAGAATACAGCAACAATCGAATTCTTTCAAAGCCTATGGGTGCTTGACATATGTTGCACTGATTGGGAATTGACTTTATCCCCAAATACAATAGTGAAAATGGCAACAAACATTAGGGAGATAAACATAAAGAGGGGAAGAATCTGGCACAGCAGTATTTCATGGAGATTTCTTGGTAACATTCACAAGCTTCGAGTGATTGAGCCTACAAGTCCTTGGGAGACAAGTAATAAGGATGAATTTATGGACATGGTGAAGCTGGAGCTTCTTGACCTGTCAGGGAATACCACAATACAATTTTTGCCAAGCTTGTCAGGTGCAATCAGCCTCAGAACCCTTATTCTAGATGGTTGTATTGAATTGCAACATGTTGTGCCTGAAACACTCCCTCCATGGCTTGAAACATTTAGCTTTGATGGAGGATATAAACAAGCTAAAATCTCATGTATCTCCTTGGCTGGTTGTGCAAGACTGGTCAACTTCAGATTGTGTGGGTCAGTACAGAACCTTGAGGAGCTGGACCTCTCAAACACATCAATCAAAACACTTGACCTCAGTGATAAAGTGGTGCAGGTCCCATGCCTAGAGCGCATCATCTTGCTGGGATGTGAGCGGCTTCGTGCTGTCCTGTGGCCAAAGGATGGAATGCCCAATCTAATGGTGCTAGGCATTGACACTCGGGGAGGCGCAGAAGCAGCTAGTGCAAAAACAGTACATGATAACTTTGCCATCAGTAAAGAACGAGAAGAAGGTTGTCGTGCATTTGTTGCTGTTATGGAAATGAGGTTCCTTCAGTCGTTGGTGCTAGCAAGTTCCAATAAACTTTGCTGGGACACTGACCGTAAGTATGATCTTAACATCTGCTTGTCTTCCTCTAGGAGTAGCAGCAAAGGTGTTGGACAACACAGCTACAAGGAGGAGACGATGGGCCCTCTGCAGAAGTCGATGATCACCTCCAAGACTTACCTGACCTACAGCGATGTGAATATTGACAAGGCAGGTAGTGTGAGGCAGTTTCAGCCACTGCACCGTCATGTAGAGATTGGTGAGGGAATAAGCAACTCTAGCATGGTAACCGTTCGTGAAATCAGCGCTGCGATCCTTTTGATAAATAGGGTCTACTCATTGCTCGTGCATGACAATTCATCCATCAGGACTGTTATCCCTGAAAGCATAATGTCTATAGACACGAAGAAGGTCTATTGGTCTTGTCTCAGGTGGTGCTGTGTCGAGAGATGCCCCAGTTTGGACAGTGTCTTCGCCACTAACTACGATGCCGTCTGCTTTAATGCTCTAGAGACCTTCTGGGCAGCTGATCTCTTGGTGGCCCGATGTATCTGGAGTAAAGGAAGAACAACTAATGTGAAGGACACCGAATCCTTCGCTAAACTGCAGGCTATACATCTCCACTCCTGTCCTAGGCTGGCATTTGTCCTCCCACTATCGTGGTTCTACACCCTGTCCAGCCTTGAGACCCTTCACATCGTCTATTGTGATAACCTTGGTCAGGTTTTCCCCGTAGAGGCAGAGTTCTTAAACGAAATATCTACTGGCCATCCAGGAGGTTTGTTGGAATTCCCAAAGCTGAAGCACATCTGGCTACAGGAGCTACCCAAGCTGCAGCAGATATGTGAAGCCAAGATGTTTGCTCCGGAGCTCAGGACCATCACCTTAAGAGGATGCTGGAGCCTTAAGCGCCTCCCCGCTACCGCCGACCGCCCAGGTGATCGCCCTGTCGTGGACTGCGAGAAGAATTTGTGGGCGAAGCTGGAGTGGGACGGGAAGGAGGCTGGCCACCACCCTTGTCTCTTCGAGCCACGCCACTCCAAGTACCACAAGAAGAGAGTTCTTAGAACCACGCTTCTCCGATGAGCCAAACTGACCCTGGTAGGTAAGAATAAATATATAGCTTCCTGTTGTTTTTTCCGTTTCACGTTGGATTGTGTATCATATGCAATACCATAATCCATAATCTACTGTACTGCCGCCATGGAACATCTTTTAGCTATCCTGCATGCTGTTAGAGATGGAACTAAGAACAAATACTTATACACACATTGTTAGATGTGTTGTGATCGGCTTATGGTCTTCCTGAGCTGCACAAGTTTGTATTTTCCTTTTGTTTATCTCGTTAGTTAATCATTTACATTATCAATTATGTAAGTTTAATTTGGTGCTGTGCTGGATTGAAGGCGACATATCTCCCAGCTGCTTCCTACGGTACAGTGCCGACTGCCCGAGCACTCTTCCTTTGTTTTTGCCAAATCTTTGCTATTTTTTTCTTACGGATAAATTTGCGACCAGGGGTGGTAATGGATCGTGATCCAAATGTTTCTTCACAACTCTTTAGTGCTTTAAAGATATTTTAGTTCAAAAATGAATAAAACTAGAGCATGATTCTAATTTGATCTGACCATTAAATTTTTTTAGTGTAAAATTTATAGCACATTGTCACCCCTATTTGCGACTAATGTTATTTCAATCCACCAAACAGCATTGGTCATGCACGATACTATATTGTCGGCGGAAAAGGTTGGCCAAACACTACAAAAACTCGCCGCTCTGCAAGATCCTCATAGAGCCTATGTCAATTTTATCTTTCCTTAGATCTGGTGCGACCAACGTCGATGATCATGATAACTAATCCTAGTCGGAAGGGTACCTTAACATCCCTAAGCTATAGAAAAAAAGGAAACATGTCACGAGGCCACATACCTTTGTTAATATAGCTCGCAAAATGCAGTTTTGAATTACATGGTAGTTATGAGATATAAGGAAATGCATTCCTATCTTGAGCCTTCATATAGGGTACCTAGGAACCGGGTGCCAAAAAGGGCCCAAAAGGCCTTCCAAAGACAGGCCACTAACCGACCAGCCCGCCTGCCAAATGACCTGGCGAGACGGGGCTGCCGACCAACCCGCTCGTCGAACAACACTATCGAGCAACCTGACGAGGTGGGGCTGCCGATCAACCTACCTGCCAAGCAACCCAGCAAGACCACAACCGACTCTCTGGCGAGCACGTCTACAAGAGGGAAAGAGCCGACCTAGCACTATCAAGTACGACGGCACGATGAGACAGATCATCACCAAGCCATGACCAAACCGTGGGAACAGTACCGAAGGGCCTCTGTCAAGCACGACGCCGAATACGTTTTGGAGAGTATCCCCGCTGACCGGTGGGACCAGTCAACCCCAGCCACGGGGACCTCAGCATCGGGGTCTCTACAGTGACCCATACGCCACAAGGGATAGGGCAATACGCCGAACCAGGCATATACCTACACATGATGGAAGGTGACGTAGAGGGGATGACGGAAGATGAAGTTGTAGTGAAGACGTCCCTAAACCTCACCACGAGTCGACTCAGCGGGACCTACCAAGCACCACTACGTCTGTATCAGAATAGCTACAGGAACCCGTATGACGAACAAACAAGACACAACGCCATACCAGGGGTACGACGGCGCACGACCTATCAAACGACACAGTAGGAGCTACGCCGCCCGGGAGCAGGAGGCCGAACTCCACCCCGGCAGGATACAAGTTCTCATTGTAAAGTTTACATTGAGCTATAAAAGGGCAAGACGACCCCCATCTTCAAACATCCACAACTACACACAAGCACTCAACTGTAACACGCTCCAAGCAATACTATGATTAGCACTACACTGGACTAGGGCTCCGGCCTGACTAGTACAACCCCTGTCCCAGATCCACCTTCGAGCCCTCTGTGGTTCACCATTCGGAGTGAGTCCGCACTAGCACCCCTGCCAAACACAAATCTTATTGTCCCTCGGTTTCCGAAACCATGACAGTTAGTGTGCTAGGTAGGGGCGAGGCGTTTAGCCTGGCCCCTTGCTAATGACACCCCACTCATCCGCCGACAAGCTCGGCCGAGGTGGATTCGTCGACTGAAAGTCGCCTAGAGGGGGGTGAATAGGGCGAAACTGAAATTCTCAAAAATAATCACAACTACAAGTCGGGTTAGCGTTAGAAATATAATCGAGTCCGCGAGAGAGGGCGGAAAACAAATCGCAGGCGAATAAGAAGTGTGACACGCGGATTTGTTTTACCGAGGTTCGGTTCTCGCAAACCTACTCCCCGTTGAGGAGGCCACAAAGGTCGGGTCTCTTTCAACCCTTCCCTCTCTCAAACGGTCCCTCGGACCGAGTGAGCTTCTCTTTCTCAAATCACTTGGGAATCAAACTTCCCGCAAGGACCACCACACGATTGGTGTCTCTTGCCTCAATTACAAGTGAGTGTTTGATCACAAGAAAGAATGCCAAAGAAAAAGAAGCGATCCAAGCGCAAGAGCTCAAATGAACACTACAAATCACTCTCTCTAGTCACTAAGGCTTTGTGTGGAGTTGGGAGAGGATTTGATCTCTTTTGGTGTGCTTTGTAATGAATGCTAGCTCTTGTATAGTGGTTGGAAGCTGGAAAACTTGGATGCAATGAATGGTGGGTGGTTGGGGGTATTTATAGCCCCAACCACCAAACTAGCTGTTTGGTGAGGCTGTCTGTTCGATGGCGCACCGGACAGTCCGGTGCACATCGGACATGTCCAGTGCGACAGCCACGTCACCAAAGCCGTTGGGATTCGACCGTTGGAGCTCTGTCTCTGGGCCCGCCTTGATGTCCGGTGGCGCACCGGACATGAACTGTAGATTGTCCGGTGCGCCTGCTCCCGCGTGCCTGACGACTGCGCGCTTCTGGCGCGCATTAAATGCGTCGCAGGTAGCCGTTGGCGCCGAAATAGTCGTTGCCTCGCTGTTGCACCGGACAGTCCGGTGTACACCGGACAATCCGGTGAATTTTAGCGAAGCAGCTGAAGTGAATTTCCGAGGCTGGCGAGTTCCGGAGGCCGCTCTTCCTTGGAGCATCGGACATGTCCGGTGAATTATAGCGGAGTTGCCTCCAGAAATTCCCGAAGGTGACGAGTTTGAGTTTGGAGTCCTCTGGTACACCAGACATGTCCGGTGGCACACCGGACAGTCCGGTGCGCCAGACCAGAGGAGCCTTCGGTAGTCCCTTTGCTCTTTTGTCGAACCCAATACTTGGTCTTTTTATTGGCTAAGTGTGAACCTTTGGCACCTGTATAACTTATACACTAGAGCAAACTAGTTAGTCCAAATATTTGTGTTGGTAATTCAACCACCAAAATTAATTAGGGACTAGGTGTAAGCCTAATTCCCTTTCAATCTCCCCCTTTTTGGTGATTGATACCAACACAGACCAAAGCAACTGTAAAAGTGCATAATTGAACTAGTTTGCATAATGTAGGTGCAAAGGTTGCTTGGAATTGAGCCAATATAAATACTTACATGATGTGCATGGATTGTTTCTTTGTTTTTAACATATTGGACCACATTTGCACCACATGTTTTGTTTTTGCAAATTCTTTTGTAAATTCTTTTCAAAGTCCTTTTGCAAGATAGTCAAAGGTACATGAATAAGAATTTTGCGAAGCATTTTCAAGATTGAAATTTTCTCCCTTTGTTTTAAGACATCAATTTTGAAAATACTACTTGCTCCCCCTTTAGAACACAAAGAGATACCAATTTGAAATTTACCAATAGAAAATCATTAATTTTTAAAATTAGGGTGGTGGTGCGGTCCTTTTGCTTTGGGCTCATACTTTCTCCCCCTTTGGCATGAATCGCCAAAAACGGATACTTTGAGTGAGATATAAGCCCTTTCCTAACAGATATAAGCCCTTTCCTAACTATTTTCTCCCCTTTGGCAAATAAAACATATGAGTGAAGATTATACCAAAGATGGAGAGTGAGGCGGAGCGACGGCGAAGGATGAGTAGTAGAGTGGAGTGGAAGCCTTTGTCTTCGCCGAAGACTCCAATTCCCTTTCAATATACCTATGACTTGGTTTGAAATACACTTGAAAACACATTAGTCATAGCATATATAAAAGAGACATGATCAAAGGTATATTTAAGAGCTATGTGTGCAAATTAGCAAAAGAAATTTCTAGAATCAAGAATATTGAGCTCATGCCTAAGTTTGGTAAAAGACTGTTCATCAAGTGGCTTGGTAAAAATATCGGCTAATTGATCTTTAGTGTTAATGTATGAAATCTCGATATCCCCCTTTTGTTGGTGATCCCTAAGAAAATGATACTGAATGGCTATGTGTTTAGTGCGGCTATGCTCAACGGGATTATCCACCATGTGGATTGCACTCTCATTATCACATAGAAGAGGAACTTTGGTTAGTTTGTAACCGTAGTCCCGCAGGGTTTGCCTCATCCAAAGCAATTGCGCGCAACAATGGCCTGCGGCAATATACTCGGCTTCGGCGGTAGAAAGAGCAACCGAATTTTGCTTCTTTGAAGCCCAAGACACCAATGATCTTTCCAAAAACTAGCAAGTCCCCGATGTGCTCTTCCTATTAATCTTACACCCCGCCCAATCGGCATCCGAATAACCAATCAAATCAAATGTGGATCCCCGAGGGTACCAAAGCCCAAACTTAGGTGTATAAGCCAAATATCTCAAGATTCGTTTTACGGCCGTAAGGTGTGATTCCTTAGGGTCGGCTTGGAATCTTGCACACATGCATACGGAAAGCATAATGTCCGGTCGAGATGCACATAAATAAAGCAATGAACCAATCATCTACCGGTATACCTTTTGATCCACGGACTTACCTCCCGTGTCGAGGTCGAGATGCCCATTGGTTCCCATGGGTGTCTCGATGGGCTTGGCATCCTTCATTCCAAACTTGCTTAGAATATCTTGAGTATACTTCGTTTGGCTAATGAAGGTTCCCTCTTGGAGTTGCTTGACTTGGAATCCTAGAAAATACTTCAACTCCCCCATCATCGACATCTCGAATTTCTTTGTCATGATCCTACTAAATTCTTCTCATGTAGATTCGTTAGTAGACCCAAATATGATATCATCAACATAAATTTGGCATACAAACAAATCATTGTCAAGAGTTTTAGTGAATAAAGTAGGATCAGCCTTGCCGACTTTGAAGCCATTAGCAATAAGGAAATCTCTAAGGCATTCATACCATGCTCTTGGGGCTTGCTTGAGCCCATAAAGTGCCTTGGAGAGCCTATAAACGTGGTTAGGGTACTCACTATCTTCAAAGCCGGGAGGTTGCTCAACATAGACCTCCTCCTTGATTGGTCCATTGAGGAAGGCACTCTTCACGTCCATTTGGTAAAGCTTGAAGCCATGGTAAGTAGCATAGGCTAATAATATGTGAATGGACTCAAGCCTAGCTACGGGTGCATAGGTTTCACCAAAATCTAAACCTTCGACTTGTGAATACCCCTTGGCCACGAGTCGAGCTTTGTTCCTTGTCACCACACCATGCTCGTCTTGTTTGTTGCGGAAGACCCACTTGGTTCCTACAATATTTTGGTTAGGACGTGGAACTAAATGACATACCTCGTTCCTCGTGAAGTTGTTGAGCTCCTCTTGCATCGCCATCACCCAATCCGAATCTTGGAGTGCTTCCTCTACCCTGTGTGGCTCAATAGAGGAAACAAAAGAGTAATGCTCACAGAAATGTGCAACACGAGATCGAGTGGTTACCCCCTTATGAATGTCGCCGAGGATGGTGTCGACGGGGTGATCTCGTTGTATTGCTTGGTGGACTCTTGGGTGTGGCGGCTTTGGTTGTTCATCCTCCTTGTCTTGATCATTTGCATCTCCCCCTTGATTGTTGCCGTCATCTTGAGGGGGCTCATCTCTTTGATCTTCTCCTTCATCAACTTGAGCCTCGTCCTCATTTTGGGTTGGCGGAGATGCTTGCGTGGAGGAGGATGGTTGATCTTGTGCATGTGGAGGCTCTTCGGATTCCTTAGGACACACATCCCCAATGGACATGTTCCTTAGCGCTATGCATGGAGCCTGTTCTTCACCTATCTCATCAAGATCAACTTGCTCTACTTGAGAGCCGTTAGTCTCATCAAACACAACGTCACAAGAAACTTCAACTAGTCCTGAGGACTTGTTAAAGACTCTATATGCCCTTGTGTTTGAGTCATATCCTAGTAAAAAGCCTTCTACAGTTTTAGGAGCAAATTTAGATTTTCTACCTCTTTTAACAAGAATAAAGCATTTGCTACCAAAAACTCTAAAATATGAAATATTGGGCTTTTTACCGGTTAGGAGTTCATAGGATGTCTTCTTGAGGATTCGGTGTAGATATAACCGGTTGATGGCGTAGCAGGCGGTGTTGACCGCCTCGGCCCAAAACCGATCCGGTGTCTTGTATTCATCAAGCATGGTTCTTGCCATGTCCAATAGAGTTCGATTTTTTCTCTCCACTACACCATTTTGTTGTGGAGTGTAGGGAGAAGAGAACTCATGCTTGATTCCCTCCTCCTCAAGGAAGCCTTCAATTTGAGAGTTCTTGAACTCCGTCCCGTTGTCGCTTCTAATTTTCTTGATCCTTAAGCCGAACTCATTTTGAGCTCGTCTCAAGAATCCCTTTAAGGTCTCTTGGGTATGAGATGTTTCCTGCAAAAAGAACACCCAAGTGAAGCGAGAATAATCATCCACAATAACTAGACAGTACTTACTCCCGCCGATGCTTATGTAAGCGATCGGGCCGAATAGGTCCATGTGTAGGAGCTCCAGTGGCCTGTCACTAGTCATGATGTTCTTGTGTGGATGATGAGTCCCAACTTGCTTCCCGGCTTGGCATGCGCTACAAATCCTGTCTTTCTCAAAATGAACATTTGTTAGTCCTAAAATGTGCTCTCCCTTTAGAAGCTTATGAAGATTCTTCATTCCAACATGGGCTAGTCGGCGGTGCCAGAGCCAACCCAAGTTAGTCTTAGCAATCAAGCAAGTGTCGAGTTCAGCTCTATCAAAATCTACCAAGTATAGCTGACCCTCTAACACTCCCTTGAATGCTATTGAATCATCACTTCTTCTAAAGACAGTAACACCTACATCAGTAAATAGACAGTTGTAGCCCATTTGACATAATTGGGATATGGAAAGCAAATTGTAATCTAAAGAATCTACAAGAAAAACATTGGAAATAGTATGGTCAGGTGATATAGCAATTTTACCCAATCCTTTGACCAAACCTTGATTTCCATCCCCGAATGTGATAGCTCGTTGGGGATCTTGGTTTTTCTCATATGAGGAGAACATCTTCTTCTCCCCTGTCATGTGGTTTGTGCACCCGCTGTCGAGTATCCAACTTGAGCCCCTGGATGCATAAACCTACAAAACAATTTTAGTTCTTGACTTTAGGTACCCAAACGGTTTTGGGTCCTTTGGCATTAGAAACAAGATCTTTGGGTACCCAAACACAAGTCTTAGAGCCCTTGTGTTTGCCCCCAACAAACTTGGCAACTACCTTGCCGGATTTGTTAGTAAGCACATAAGATGCATCAAAAGTTTTAAATGAAATATTATGACCATTTGATGCAATAGGAGTTTTCTTCTTAGGCAACTTGGCACGGGTTGGTTGCCTAGAGCTAGATGTCTCACCCTTATACATAAAAGCATGATTAGGGCCAGAGTGAGACTTCCTAGAATGAGTTCTCCTAATTTTGCTCTCGGGATAACCGGCAGGATACAAAATGTAACCCTTGTTATCCTGAGGCATGGGAGCCTTGCCCTTAACAAAGTTAGACAAGTTTTTAGGAGGGGCATTAAGTTTGACATTGTTTCCCCTTTGGAAGCCAATGACATCCTTGATGCCAGGGCGTCTCCCATTATAGAGCATACTTCTAGCAAATTTAAACTTTTCATTTTCTAAGTTATGCTCGGCAATTTTAGCATCTAATTTTGCTATATGATCATTTTGTTGTTTAATTAAAACTATGTGATCATGAATAGCATTGATATCAACATCTCTACATCTATCACAAATAGACACATGCTCAATAGTAGATGTAGAGGGTTTGCAAGATTTTAGTTCTACAACCTTAGCATGCAACATATCATTCTTAGTTCTAAGGTCGGAAATAGTAGTGTTGCAAACATCAAAATCTTTAGCCTTAGTAATCAAATTTTCATTTTCTACTCTAAGGCTAGCAAGAGAATCATTCAATTCCTTAATCTTAGCAAACAAATCAACATTATCATTTCTAAGATTAGAAGTTGAATCAATACAAACATGAGAATCAACCTTAGCAATTAATTTAGCATTTTCATTTCTAAGGTTGTTAATGGTCTCATGGCAAGTGCTTAGCTCACTAGACAATTTTTCACATTTTTCAACTTCTAGAGCATAAGCATTTTTAACCTTAACATGTTTTTTGTTTTCCTTAATAAGGAAGTCCTCTTGAGAGTCCAAGAGATCATCCTTCTCATGAATAGCACTAATCAATTCATTTAATTTTTCCTTTTGTTGCATGTTAAGATCGGCAAAAAGGGTGCGCAAATTATTTTCCTCATCACTAGCATTATCATCACTAGAGGATCCATATTTAGTGGAGGATTTAGATTTAACCTTCTTCCTTTTGTCGTCCTTTGCCATGAGGCACTTGTGGCCGACGTTGGGGAAGAGGAGTCCCTTGGTGACGGCGATGTTGGCGGCGTCCTCGTCGTCGGAGGAGGAGTCGGTGGAGCTCTCGTCGGAGTTCCACTCGTGGCACACGTGGGCATCGCCGCCCCTCTTCTTGTGGTACCTCTTCTTTTCTCTCCTCTTGCCCTTCTTGTCGTTATCCCTGTCACTGTCACTTGATAATGGACATTTAGCAATAAAGTGACCGGGCTTACCACACTTGTAGCAAACCTTCTTGGAACGGGATTTGTAATCCTTCCCCTTCCGTTGCTTGAGGATTTGGCGAAAGCTTTTGATGATTAAAGCCATTTCCTCATTGTCGAGCTTGGAGGCGTCAATTGGTTGTCTACTCGGTGTAGACTCCTCCTTCTTCTCCTTCATCGCCTTAAATGCCACCGGTTGTGCTTCGGACGTGGAGGGCTCCTCAAGCTCGTTGATCTTCTTTGAGCCTTTAATCATGCATTCAAAGCTCACAAAATTCCCGATAACTTCCTCGGGGGTCATTAGTGTGTATCTAGGATTACCACGAATTAATTGAACTTGAGTGGGGTTAAGGAAAATGAGAGATCTTAGAATAACCTTAACCACCTCGTGGTCGTCCCACTTTTTGCTCCCGAGGTTGCGCACTTGGTTCACCAAGGTTTTGAGTCGGTTGTACATATCTTGTGGCTCCTCCCCTTGGCGAAGACGAAAACGACCGAGCTCCCCCTCGATCGTTTCCCGCTTTGTGATCTTGGTGAGTTCATCACCCTCGTGCGCGGTCTTGAGTAGGTCCTAAATCTCCTTTGCATTCTTCAACCCTTGCACCTTGTTGTATTCCTCCTTGCTTAGAGAGGCAAGGAGTATGGTTGTGGCTTGGGAGTTGAAGTGCTCGATTTTGGCCACTTCGTCCGTATCATAGTCTTCATCCCTACGGATGGTACCTGTGCTCCAAACTCAACAACATTCCATATACTTTTGTGGAGTGAGGTTAGATGAAATTTCATTAAATCACTCCACCTAGCATAGTCTTCGCCATCAAAGGTTGGCGGTTTGCCTAATGGAACGGAAAGTAATGGAGTAGATCTAGATGTACGAGGATAGTGTAGGGGGATCTTACTAAACTTCTTGCGCTCTTGGCGCTTAGAAGTTACGGACGGCGCATCGGAGTCGGAGGTCGATGTTGATGAAGTGTCGGTCTTGTAGTAGACCACTTTTCTCATCCTCTTGTGCTTGTCGCCTTTCCGATGCGACTTGTGAGAAGAAGATTTTTCCTTCTTCTCTTTATGGTGAGAAGAGGAAGATCTTTTCTCCTTCCGTTTGGAGGAGTCCTTCTTCTTCTCCTTCCTCTTGGTGCGGGACTCTTCCGATGAAGTGCTCCCTTGGCTCGTAGTGGGCTTGTCGTCGGTCTCCATCTCCCTCTTGGTGTGATCTCCCGACATCACTTCGAGCGGTTAGGCTCTAATGAAGCACCGAGCTCTGATACCAATTGAAAGTCGCCTAGAGGGGGGGTGAATAGGGCGAAACTGAAATTCTCAAAAATAATCACAACTACAAGCCGGGTTAGCGTTAGAAATATAATCGAGTCCGCGAGAGAGGGCGGAAAACAAATCGCAGGCGAATAAGAAGTGTGACACGCGGATTTGTTTTACCGAGGTTTGGTTCTCGCAAACCTACTCCCCGTTGAGGAGGCCACAAAGGCCGGGTCTCTTTCAACCCTTCCCTCTCTCAAACGGTCCCTCGGACCGAGTGAGCTTCTCTTTCTCAAATCACTTGGGAATCAAACTTCCCACAAGGACCACCACACGATTGGTGTCTCTTGCCTCAATTACAAGTGAGTGTTTGATCACAAGAAAGAATGCCAAAGAAAAAGAAGCGATCCAAGCGCAAGAGCTCAAATGAACACTACAAATCACTCTCTCTAGTCACTAAGGCTTTGTGTGGAGTTGGGAGAGGATTTGATCTCTTTTGGTGTGCTTTGTAATGAATGCTAGCTCTTGTATAGTGGTTGGAAGCTAGAAAACTTGGATGCAATGAATGGTGGGTGGTTGGGGGTATTTATAGCCCCAACCACCAAACTAGCCGTTTGGTGAGGCTGTCTGTTCGATGGCGCACCGGACAGTCCGGTGCACACCGGACATGTCCGGTGCGACAGCCACGTTGGGATTCGACCGTTGGAGCTCTGTCTCTGGGCCCGCCTTGATGTCCGGTGGCGCACCGGACATGAACTGTAGATTGTCCGGTGTGCCTGCTCCCGCGTGCCTGACGACTGCGCGCTTTTGGCGCGCATTAAATGCGTCGCAGGTAGCCGTTGGCGCCGAAATAGTCGTTGCCTCGCTGTTGCACCGGACAGTCCGGTGAATTTTAGCGAAGCAGCTGAAGTGAATTCCCGAGGCTGACGAGTTCCGGAGGCCGCTCTTCCTTGGAGCACCGGACATGTCCGGTGAATTATAGCGGAGTTGCCTCCGGAAATTCCCGAAGGTGACGAGTTTGAGTTTGGAGTCCTCTGGTGCACCGGACAGTCCGTTGCGCCAGACCAGAGGAGCCTTCGGTAGTCCCTTTGCTCTTTTGTCGAACCCAATACTTGGTCTTTTTATTGGCTAAGTGTGAACCTTTGGCACCTGTATAACTTATACACTAGAGCAAACTAGTTAGTCCAAATATTTGTGTTGGGTAATTCAACCACCAAAATTAATTAGGGACTAGGTGTAAGCCTAATTCCCTTTCACCGACGTTTGGCAAATCCGGAAAAGGGACACCTCAAAATGCTCGTCGCCGATTTCAAGCGACGCCTCAATAGTCGTGCCAACGTCATCAGGTAGAAGGCGGTGGGAGCCTCAAGCAACTTGCTTGAGGTTACTGCCGTTGGCCCTCCTCCAGGCTCCGTCATGTCCAGGGTCGCAGGCGGCGACACCCGACAGAGCGCGGTGGTATTCGAGGTGGTCAATGCCATCCGATAGCCAGGCACGGTCGAGGCCGCCACCGACTATCGGTCACTATGCTCCATAGTAGATGGAGTCATCTCCCTCGCTCGCGGGGGATGACTTCTTCTACCTACCAATGGGTTTCAGGAAGCCATAATAACGAAGAATACGCATTCATTAACATGGCCTCCCTGGAATCCATTGGTAGGGCCCCATGGTCCAGGAGCAAGGCTAGCGCAGTCCGCTGCTGGTCTATGTCCTAGTCCCTCGGCGCGTGCGGTGACCGTCGTCGGCCACCGCACAAACTCATGGCGTGCTCGGTCTCAACCGTCACCCACACTCGGAGGTTAAGTCCCAACTCCCTCGACGTGCTAGTGGAGACCAACAAACAAGCCATTAATGGGTTGCTCCTTCGACAACCTCATCATGCATGAGGTGGCTAGCCGACCATGGAGGCCCATGGGAGCTCCCCACGCGCACCGATGTCTCCAAGACCCAACTTGTCGGCCACATGCTTCATGGCATTTGGGGTAGCAGCCAACAACCTCCACCGGGCTCTGCCTTTGGCCATCGCCAAGGCAGAACGAGGCACCGCTTACCCTTCAAGTCAGACGTGCAATAGAGCTCAGGCGGTTAGGGTCGGCACCGAACCTTACACCCGAAAGGTAGCATGAGAATGGACTCTTCCCTTGTAACAGGGTTACATTTATCTATGTACTAGTCTGGTAAGGTCGACCCTCATAAACCCAGTCTTTGGCGCCATCTGAGGCCAGCCTAGTGAGAGCCACCCTTATGAACACGGTCTCAAGTGACACATGTATCCCATTGTGAAGGAAAAATCAGTTCTCATCCATCGTTTTCTTTCCCTTTTTACGCATGTTGTTTCCCTCTACCCCTTTCGGGATCTAAACTTCTGTTGTACTCATGAAACCCGAATAATAGTGCATATTATTACACCTGGTTTGGAACATCACTTGATAATGAATGAGGATTCGATCACCGAATGCTTAGTCCAGGGAAAGGACCACATTCTCAGGGGTGGTCTGAGACCGTGTAGCCGCTTAGCCGGGTCCAGTACCCTAAGCCTACATGCTCCACCACCCTAGAACAGCTGACCCAGTACCTTGGGATGAGTACTGAGAGGTCTAGACCTCGTCCAAGCTCGAGGCATGCTCCAAACTAGGATCAACTAGAATAAACACTACTATTGGAGAATTGATTACGACAAGATCTGATGCGGGATCCAATTTCTATTTACATTCATGAAACCTGGATTAAGTTTCCACCTTGTCACTCGGTTCCAAAACTTTCCCTTGTAATGGGTAAGGATTGGGTGACAAGGGACTAGATCCAGGGGGAAGGACCACGTTCTCGGGGGTGGTCCAGAGCCGTGTAGCCGCTTAGCTTGGTCCTGTACCCTAAGCCTGCATGCTTCGCCATCCTAGAACGGTTGTTCCAATGCCTAGGGCTTGGCCCCTAGAGACTGAAGCATCCCCAATCCTCTGGGACTCAAATGTGATACAATTACTAGTCCCAGGAGGCTAGTAAACACATTTATACATCAGATGATACCAAATCTGCTTAAACGAGACAAACCTACAAAGGTGGCGAACAACTTTAAGAGTTGGTCCACAACTCGGGACATTCATCAGAGTGGGGCTGAAGCAGCCCGATATACGCAGCGAAGCAAATCAGCGGTCCAACAGCCACATGCAAGGTTGGGAACAGTCATTACTCTTACCCGATCTCCTTTTTCTGAAAAACAACAAATAAGCAAGGGTGAGTACAAACGTACTCAGCAGCCCACCTTCACCCGCGGAATGGGGAAATCAGATATAATGCATGGAATATGTAGAGCTCAGGATATTTGCAGAAACAGCAATATTTTATGCAGGGTTGTTTTGAAAAACATTTTGTATTTTGCAAAGCGCATCCTCTCCAAAAGGAGCAGGAAGTTTTTCAATATTAGAACAAAATCCCCTGGACTAAACCATCCAGGTATCTCAGCAGTTTCCCACTGGTTTTCATTTTCAAAAACAGCTATTGGACTTCCCGTCCACCATAGCTCACGGCTCAACCGCCGGTCCTTTTAAAAACCACTTTTCTCAAACACACCCTTTTTTTTGGAAAAACCAAACACTAATTGCCATACCACACCAGACTCGTCCATTCCTGTGGACACAGACTATTCGAATAGGTTCTCAAACTCTGCGCAGAGGTGTACACTTTACCCACTAGTCCGGCTCTGCGATCTCATGGCCGATGAGATCCGAATCCGAATCTCTTTCTTTCCTCGCATGTCCTAACCTTAACAGTTATACCGGAAGGAGTCAGGCCACCGCCATGTCCAAACCGGACAAAACTTTCCCCCTCCTTATCCTCCCGGTGCTCCCTAGCCTTCATAACCCTGGGGTTGGACCGTACGAGTTCAGATTGAGTGACTGCCCACACAGTCTCGAGTGGTTGTACTTATCATGAGTACAGGTAGTGAAAGATGACAAACCGGTCCTTACAAGAGGGGACAATCCTTCTGCTCACGCCTAAACCAGCTGAGCCATCACCTTAGGCCCTCCCCTAAACCAGGGAGTCCTTGATCATCCCTACTCAAAGGTGATAAGGGTGAAAACCCTTCATCAAACACATTTTGAAAAGCATTTTCTTTTGAAAACTCACACCTTTCCTCAAATCATTTGTAACAATTATATCAGGGATTGATTGCGGCAAGCGGCTGGGTGGCCATAATAACTTGTCTCAAAATCATATTATGCATAAAATAACAGGCTGAGGGTTGTGGTTGTAAAACATAGGTAATTTATGCATCAAAGGGATCCAGTGAGCTTGCCGTGCTTATTCGGCGAAGGGGGAAGGGGAGCTCGCGGAACTGGCTTCTAGCTCCACTACCTGGCGTAGACTTGCAGATCTGGCCTCCACGAGACGACACAAACGCTCCGATAACTATGCAACATGAACAAGCAAACATACAAACCAGCAAGTATACCAACAAATATTTAGTATAGTGGTTAGAATAGCGATATATGGATGGGTAGAGTCTTGAGTAGAATCTGTGTCATGTGGTGTTGTGATATTACTGGTGGTGGAGTGGAGGTGCTTACCAGGAGAGTGGACTGGAGGCGAAGCGACACTATGTGTGTAGCCGGCAGAGCAGAGTAACTGAGTGGGTGGGGTGTTTGCCTTGGCTGAGGGTGTTGAGTGTGTGTGGAGAGGGAGAGGGTAGTTGGGTGTATTTATAGCTGGGTGTATGTGGTGTAGCACAGTGAAGTTCACTGTTGGTGAGAATAGTGACGAATAAATCGTCTGACTTAGTATGAACAGGAGAGTTATAGGCAGAATATGGGACAAGAGTATTTTGGGAGTTTTCTGGAATATGGACCATGCTTAAGAGATGACATGGTTGGATAGGGAATAGTTTGATAAGAATTTAGAAACAAGAATTATTGGAATCTGAGTTTGGAAGCTTGGTTCGAAGGAATCTCAAAGTCAAGCATGCTCAACTTGGGGAAACCTGGGATGGGTGACCAGATGGGAATTTCCCACTGGAAGGAAAATCACAGTCACCGGAGTTCGTATGATTGGAACATGGGTCTGGCTGGTCTTAGGTGGACTGGACAACATGATGGATGAGTAGTTGAAATTTGGGATGACGAGATGACCGATGAATAGTAACGATGATTAGTAACGATGAATAGTGGCGATGGAAAAGTAATTATAGATATCATCGATGAACAGTAACGATGATGAATAGTAATGATAAATAGTAACGATGATGAATAGTGTATGTGAATAGTAACGGTGAATAGTAATGGTGAATAGTGATAGTGAATAGTTCGTATGAACGAACGATGAACGATGAATAGGAACTATGAACGAACGGACGAACGATCGAATGATCGGACGAACGAACGATCGGAATTTCGGCAGCATAACGGCAGGAAAAGATTATTTGGACGAACGAACGGACGAACGATCGAATGATCGTACGAACGAACGATCGGAATTTCGGCAGCATAACGGCAGGACAAAGATTATCTGGAAGAACGATGAATAGGGACTATGAACGAACGATGAACGATGAATAGGGACTATGAACGAACGATGAACGATCGAATGATCGAACGAACGAACGATCGGAATTTCGGCAGCATAACGGCAGGACAAAGATTATCTGGAAGAACGATGAATAGGGACTATGAACGAACGATGAATAGGAACTATGAACGAACGATGAATGATCGAATGATCGGACGAACAAACGATCGGAATTTTGGCAGCATAACGGTAGGAAAAATATTATTTGGACGAACGAACGAACGAACGATCGAACGATCGGACGAACGGACGAACGAACCATGAACGATCGGACGAACGATCGAACGATCGGACGAACGAACAAACTAACTAAGAACAGGGGGACGAACGATCGAAGAACGATCGAACGATCCTTGTGCTAGTGTGTGCTTGTGTGGAACATGGAGTGGGTGTGTGTGGGGGGGGGAGAGAGTTGCCATGAAATGGCTTGGGGTGGGATGAGAGGAGGCCCTTGCCCCTCTATTTATAGCCATGGTGGGGGGATTAGGGGGAGGGATGAGAGGATTAGTGGGAGGATGAGAGGATTAGTGGGAGATTAGCATGTATTTGTCTTGTATAAGTGAGATTTGCTTGTAGAGCTCACCGTATGACACTGGAGGCATACGTATACGTATGAGCATGAGGAAAGTTATGAAGAAAATATTTATAGGGACTTGAAAAATGATTCTGAAGGTATTTCTCAGGAGGAAAATATCTGGAGATATATCGGTGGAATATTTGGGCAGTATTTCTGGAAAGAACTTGAAGAGGATCACTAGGGAAATATCTGGGCAGTATTTCTGTAAACAATTTGAGGGGGATCACTGAGGAAATATTTGTAGGGTATTTTGAGGAGGATTTTAGAGAGAATATAGACCACTATACTTTATTTGTTGATATTAACTCGCAAACAAACATTTTGAAATGAAATTTGAAATTCATTTTGAATTTAGAGCGAGTTTGAGAAAATTTCAGGATTTGAATTTTTGGGATGCTACAAATCTACCCCACTTAAAAGGAATCTCGTCCTCGAGATTCGGCTTAGAAGGGTTATGGGTATAGCTTTACTTCAGCTACATATCTTCACTTTGCAGACTCTTCGAGGAGATAGAGCTTCAACAAAATCTGGCCTTTGAGGAACATCTGGTTGCTGATTAAAAACACTGATTCTGGCTACTCAAAGATTATCTTCAGGCTTCTAGCTTTCGCTTAGCAGCTTGCTTATTGAAGGAGCATAGATGCCAACACACAAACCTTCTCTTGCGAACTCCCACATGGATTCCTTCCTTGATTGTTCTTCTGGTGCTTCATCAACGGAACTTGGGTGACCACTTCTCATACAAAAACTTATAAGCTTTGGTGATCTGGTCCTCCACAAGCTTGCTACATGCCTTCTTATTTTTCTCCATGACAGGAACCTTATTGGAACACTACCCCACTTAAAATGAATGAGGGTAGATCTCTTGAATCTTGGGGATTTGAACTCCTTGAAGTACCTCATAACAAAGGTGTTACGGGGCCTTCTTCTCCTATTGCTGCTTGAGCAGGCTGCGGAGAAATGACTGACACAGGGTTGATTCTGGGACAACCTTCTTCTCATCTTCTCTTCACTATCTTCTTTTCTCTTCTCACTTTTCACTTTTCACTGCCTCTTTCTTTCTCTTTGCTCTTCCCACTCGAGGATTCTATCAAAGAGTATTACCATCATACAGAGGAGGAAACCGAAGATGTTGAACCATATACAACAGTCTTCAACCCAAGAATCACCAAGCATTGTGATCTTAGGGGCGAGGGAGTGGAAAAATGGAGTTGCTTGCGATTTGGCAGAGGGGATTTATCTGGAGTGTGCTTTTGCTTTGAGCGAGATGGGAGTTGAGGGAGATGGTGGGGGGGTTTTATAGGCGAGCGGGGGTGTTCGGTTGCGGAGCAGTGGTGATGGAGTAGGTGCTACGCGGCAACGGGTGCGATAAGGGGAGGGGGGCCTGGTGTTGCCGGCGATGATGGTGGCGGTGGGTGCGCTGCAAAGGTGGCGTGGGCGGCGGTAGTGCGCTGCAAAGGGGGGCGTGGGGCGGTGGTAGTGCGCATGGAGGCGGGCACGCGTGGGGGGGGGCACGGGTGAGTGGTGGGGTCGATGACCCTGATGTTTGTGGTCTCTGGTTCCAAGAATCTTTGCCTCTGTGTATGGTAATAACTCCTTCTGTCCTCTTTTCCTGTTTACTTTGACTCAGGGGCAGTGCTTTGATTCTCACGGTCGGTTCTTTTGACTGAGCGGCTGGACTGGTTTCTTCTGTAGCTTAATCCAGGCTTCAAGGGTAAGCTTCCTGGTATCTTCTTGGGTAAGGTGCTTTTCTCTTGAGATGGGTTAAGATGAGAATGGAAGCATAAGGTGAGGATTAGCTCTAGTTTGTTATCTATGTTTTTAGAGAAAACCTTTCTTAAAAAGAAAGAAAACACATAAGCTCAGCAATGATAAGCACAAACAAATCAACTGTTTTGAATAAGGGAAGAATAGAGTTTTTTCAAAGCACAGGCTACTCAGATTCGAGGGCTAAGCATAACTACTATTGCTTGGCTCCTGAATTGAGAACTATGCTAAATGCAACTTATGAGCACTAACGTTAAAGCATCACATATGCACTCCAAAGGGAAGAAAACATCAAGCGAAATTCATTTTGAAATACCCTAGGGGGCCACACAATTAGAGTTTTTTCAAAACACGGACTACACGATTACCTCTCATACATGCAGGGTTCTAGCCAAAGTGAAGAAAAACTTCACTACCCAATGCATGCAGAGGACTGGGCATACTAACTTCAGACCAGGCAACTTCTCTTCTGGCAAGGCTGACGCACAACTTCAATCTGAGATATCTCCTGGATGGGTCAACAAGGAGCTGATGTTGATGACTTCTTCTGGCGGCGACTGAGATGGCAGAACAGGGTCGAACTCTTCTTCAAGCGGGACTGGCTCTTGTAGCTCCTCTGAGGGCGGCAGTAGTGGCGGGGTGCTTGCAGCTTCTTCTTTGACCTCAAGGGAGGGTGCTGGAATCTTCTTCATGGCGAGGGGCTCAAACAACTCTGGCGGGGGATCTTGGGAGGATTCAGGGTGCTCTTGCTTATTGAAAGGGAATTAGGCTTACACCTAGTTCCTAAATAGTTTTGGTGGTTGAATCGCCCAACACAAATAAATTGGACTAACTAGTTTGCTCTAGATTACATGTTCTACAGGTGCCAAAGGTTCATCTACAACTATACTAATTCGACTGTCCGGAATACCGTAGATTATTCCGGACAGGAGAAGCTTTTTGGAAAAACAGGCCAAGCGCGGACCGTCCGGGCCCTTGCGGCGGACCGTCCGCGACACGAGGATGTCACTCGGCCAGAACCAATGCAAAAATCCAAGTCTGTGCTATGGACTGTCCGGAGGAAAAGCAAAGACCGTCCGAGCCCTTGCGCGGACCGTCCGGCCTCTGGCGCGGACCGTCCGGTAGGTGAGAAACCGAAAAACCCGAAGGTAACGGGTTCGGAGAAATGAATTATAGCGGCCTCGCGGACCGTCCGGACCAGGCGGGCGGACCGTCCGCGACTGGCTCTGTCTGACATCTGACGACGCATTAAATGCAATATAGCCGTTGATATAGCCGTTACTGCTGACCGTTGCATTTTCAGCCGTTGATCTACAGGGGCGGACCGTCCGCACCAGGAGGGCGGACCGTCCGCGCTCAGCAGAATGGCCCAACGGCTAGGAAGTGGTTGGTGGCTATAAATACAACCCCAACCACCTCCATTCAATCCATCCAAGCATTCCAACCTTCAACATTCAATACAAGAGCTAGCAATCCATTCCAAGACACATTCAAAGCCTCCATCTCTCCAAGTTTCACAATTGAGAAAAGAGATCATTAGTAATTAGTGGCTTGAGAGAGAAAGGGATCCGTGTGTTGTTTGTCGCTCTTGTCGCTTGGCTTTTTCAAATCGTGCTTTCTTGATTCTTTCATTGCGATCAAATTCACTTGTAATTGAGGCAAGAGACACCAAACTTGTGGTGGTCCTTGTGGGAACTTTGTGTTCCAAGTGATTAAGAAGAGAAAGCTCACTCGGTCCGAGGGATCGTTTGAGAGAGGGAAGGGTTGAAAGAGACCCGGCCTTTGTGGCCTCCTCAACGGGGAGTAGGTTTACAAAAACCGAACCTCGGTAAAACAAATCTCCGTGTCTCACTTGCTTATTGGCTTGGGATTTGTTTTGCGCCCTCTCTCGCGGACTCATTTCTTTATTACTAACACTAACCCGGCTTGAAGTTGTGTTTATATTTGTAAATTTCAGTTTCGCCCTATTCACCCCCCCCCCTCTAGGCGACTTTCAATTGGTATCAGAGCCCGGTGCTTCATTAGAGCCTAACCGCTCGAAGTGATGTCGGGAGATCACGCCAAGAAGGAGATGGAGACCGGCGAAAAGCCCACTACAAGCTACGGGAGCACTTCATCGGAAGAGTCCCGCACCAAAAGGAGGGAGAAGAAGAAGAGCTCCTCCAACAAAGGGAAGGAGAAGAAATCTTCCTCTCACCACAAAGAGAAGAAGGAAAAATCTTCTTCCCACAAGCCGCATCGGAAAGGCGACAAGCACAAGAGGATGAGGAAGGTGGTCTACTATGAGACCGACACTTCATCAACATCGACCTCCGACTCCGATGCGCCCTCCGTCACTTCTAAGCGCCAAGAGCGCAAGAAGTATAGTAAGATCCCCCTACGCTACCCTCGCATTCCTAAACATACACCTTTACTTTCCGTCCCATTAGGCAAACCACCAACTTTTAATGGTGAAGATTATGCTATGTGGAGTAATTTGATGCGATTTCATCTAACCTCTCTCCACAAAAGAATATGGGATGTTGTTGAGTATGGTGTACAGGTACCATCAATAGGGGATGAGGACTATGACACGGACGAAGTGGCCCAAATCGAGCACTTCAACTCCCAAGCCGCAACCATCCTCCTTGCCTCCCTAAGCAAGGAGGAATACAACAAAGTACAAGGATTGAAGAACGCCAAGGAGATTTGGGACCTACTCAAGACGGCGCACGAGGGTGATGAACTCACCAAGATCACCAAGCGGGAAACGATCGAGGGGGAGCTCGGTCGCTTCCGCCTTCGCCAAGGGGAGGAGCCACAAGACATGTACAACCGGCTCAAGACCTTGGTGAACCAAGTGCGCAACCTCGGGAGCACAAAATGGGATGACCACGAAGTGGTTAAGGTTATTCTAAGAGCTCTTATTTTCCTTAACCCCACTCAAGTACAATTAATTCGTGGGAATCCTAGATATCCACTAATGACCCCCGAGGAAGTTATCGGGAATTTTGTGAGTTTTGAATGCATGATTAAGGGCTCCAAGAAGATCAACGAGCTTGACGAGCCTTCCACCTCCGAGGCGCAACCGGTGGCCTTCAAGGCAACGGAGGAGAAGAAGGAGGAGTCTACACCAAATAGACAACCAATTGACGCCTCCAAGCTCGACAACGAGGAGATGGCCCTAATCATCAAAAGCTTTCGGCAAATTCTCAAGCAACGGAAGGGGAAGGACTACAAACCCCGTTCCAAGAAGGTTTGCTACAAGTGTGGTAAGCCCGGTCACTTTATTGCAAAATGTCCTATGTCTAGTGACAGTGACAGGGGCGACGACAAGAAGGGAAGAAGAAAGGAGAAGAAGAAGTATTACAAGAAGAAGGGCGGCGATGCCCATGTTTGTCGGGAATGGGACTCCGACGAAAGCTCAAGCGACTCCTCCTCCGACGAGGACGCCGCCAACATCGCCGTCACCAAGGGCCTTCTCTTCCCCAACGTCGGCCACAAGTGTCTCATGGCCAAGGACGGCAAAAAGAAGGTAAAATCAAGGTCCTCCACTAAATATGAAACATCTAGTGATGAGGATGATGATAAAAATGAGGAGGATAACTTGCGCATTCTTTTTGCTAACCTTAACATGGAACAAAAGGAAAAATTAAATGAACTAATTAGTGCCATCCATGAAAAGAATGATCTCTTGGACTCCCAAGAGGACTTCCTAATCAAGGAAAATAAGAAACATGTTAAGGTTAAAAATGCCTATGCTCTAGAAGTAGAAAAATGTAACAAATTATCTAGTGAGCTAAGCATGTGCCATGACACTATTGCCAACCTTAGAAATGAAAATGCTAAATTAATTGCTAAGGTAGATTCTCATGTTTGCATTGATCCTAGAAATGATGATGTTGATTTGCTTGCTAGGATTGATGAGTTAAATGTTTCCATTGCTAGCCTTAGAAATGAGAATGAGAAACTAATTGCTAAGGCTAAGGATTTTGATATTTGCAATGCTACTATTTCCGACCTTAGAACTAAAAATGATATGTTGCATGCTAAGGTTGTTGAACTAAAATCTTGCAAACCCTCTACATCTAATGTTGAGCATATTTCCATTTGTACTAGATGTAGAGATATTAATGTTGATGCTATCCATGATCACCTAGCCTTAATTAAAAAACAAAATGATCACATAGCTCAACTAAATGCTAAGATTAGAGAGCATGACTTAGAAAATGAAAAATTTAAATTGGCTAGAAGCATGCTCTATAATGGGAGACGCCCTGGCATCAAGGATGGCATTGGCTTCCAAAGGGGAGACAATGTCAAACTTAATGCCCCACCTAAAAATTTGTCTAACTTTGTTAAGGGCAAGGCTCCCATGCCTCAGGATAACGAGGGTTACATTTTGTACCCTGCCGGTTATCCCGAGAGCAAAATCAGGAGAATTCACTCTAGGAAGTCTCACTCTGGCCCTAACCATGCTTTTATGTATAAGGGTGAGACATCTAGCTCTAGGCAACCAACCCGTGCCAAATTGCCTAGAAAGAAAACTCCTAATGCATCAAATGATCATGCCATTTCATTTAAAACTTTTGATGCATCTTATGTGCTTACTAGCAAATCCGGCAAAGTAGTTGCCAAATTTGTTGGGGGCAAACACAAGGGCTCCAAGACTTGTGTTTGGGTACCCAAAGTTCTTGTATCTAATGCCAAAGGACCCAAAACAGTTTGGGTACCTAAAGTCAAGAACTAAATTTGTTTTGTAGGTTTATGCATCCGGGGGCTCAAGTTGGATACTCGACAGCGGGTGCACAAACCACATGACCGGGGAGAAAAGGATGTTCTCCTCATATGAGAAAAACAAAGATCCCCAACGAGCTATCACATTTGGGGATGGAAATCAAGGGTTGGTCAAAGGTTTGGGTAAAATTGCTATTTCACCTGACCATTCCATTTCCAATGTTTTTCTTGTTGATTCATTAGATTACAACTTGCTTTCTGTTTCCCAATTATGTCAAATGGGCTACAACTGTCTTTTTACTGATATAGGTGTCACTGTCTTTAGAAGAAGTGATGATTCAATAGCATTTAAGGGTGTGTTAGAGGGTCAGCTATACTTAGTAGATTTTGATAGAGCTGAGCTCGACACATGTTTAATTGCTAAGACTAACATGGGTTGGCTCTGGCACCGCCGACTAGCCCATGTTGGGATGAAGAATCTTCACAAGCTTCTAAAGGGAGAGCACATATTAGGACTAACCAATGTTCATTTTGAGAAAGACAGGATTTGTAGCGCATGCCAAGCAGGGAAGCAAGCTGGCACTCATCATCCACACAAGAACATAATGACGACTGACAGGCCACTGGAGCTCCTACACATGGATCTATTCGGCCCGATCGCTTACATAAGCATCGGCGGGAGTAAGTACTGTCTAGTTATTGTGGATGATTATTCTCGCTTCACTTGGGTATTCTTTTTACAGGAAAAATCTCAAACCCAAGAGACCTTAAAGGGATTCTTGAGACGAGCTCAAAATGAGTTCGGCTTAAGGATCAAGAAAATAAGAAGCGACAATGGGACGGAGTTCAAGAACTCTCAAATTGAAAGCTTCCTTGAGGAGGAGGGCATCAAGCATGAGTTCTCTTCTCCCTACACGCCACAACAAAACGGTGTAGTGGAGAGGAAGAATCGAACTCTATTGGACATGGCAAGAACCATGCTTGATGAGTACAAGACATCGGACCGGTTTTGGGCCGAAGCAGTCAACACCGCCTGCTACGCCATCAACCGGTTATATCTTCACCGAATCCTCAAGAAGACATCATATGAACTCCTAACCGGTAAAAAGCCCAATATTTCATATTTTAGAGTTTTTGGTAGCAAATGCTTCATTCTTATTAAAAGAGGTAGAAAATCAAAATTTGCTCCTAAAACTGTAGAAGGCTTTTTACTTGGTTATGACTCAAACACAAGGGCATATAGGGTCTTTAACAAGTCCACTGGACTAGTTGAAGTCTCTTGTGACGTTGTGTTTGATGAAACTAACGGCTCTCAAGTAGAGCAAGTTGATCTTGATGAGATAGGTGAAGATCAGGCTCCATGCATCGCACTAAGGAACATGTCCATCGGGGATGTGTGTCCTAAGGAATCCGAAGAGCCTCCAAGTACACAAGATCAACCATCCTCCTCCATGCAAGCATCTCCACCAACTCAAAATGAGGATGAGGCTCAAAATGATGAAGAGCAAAATCAAGAAGACGAGCCACCTCAAGATGATAGCAATGATCAAGGGGGAGATACAAATGATCAAGAAAAGGAGGATGAGGAAGAACCAAGACCGCCACACCCAAGAGTCCACCAAGCAATCCAACGAGATCACCCCGTCGACACCATCCTCGGCGACATTCATAAGGGGGTAACTACTCGATCTCGGGTTGCTCATTTTTGTGAACATTACTCTTTTGTTTCCTCTATTGAGCCACACAGGATAGAGGAAGCTCTCCAAGATTCGGATTGGGTGGTGGCGATGCAAGAGGAGCTCAACAATTTCACAAGGAACGAGGTATGGCATTTAGTTCCACGTCCTAACCAAAATGTTGTAGGAACCAAATGGGTCTTCCGCAACAAGCAAGATGAGCATGGTGTGGTGACAAGGAACAAAGCTCGACTCGTGGCCAAAGGGTATTCACAAGTCGAAGGTTTGGATTTTGGTGAAACCTATGCACCCGTAGCTAGGCTTGAGTCAATTCGCATATTATTGGCCTATGCTACTTACCATGGCTTTAAGCTCTATCAAATGGATGTGAAAAGTGCCTTCCTCAATGGACCGATCAAGGAAGAGGTCTATGTTGAGCAACCTCCCGGCTTTGAAGACAGTGAGTATCCTAATCATGTCTATAGGCTCTCTAAGGCGCTTTATGGGCTCAAGCAAGCCCCAAGAGCGTGGTATGAATGCCTTAGAGATTTCCTTATTGCTAATGGCTTCAAAGTCGGCAAGGCCGATCCTACACTCTTTACTAAAACTCTTGAAAATGACTTGTTTGTATGCCAAATTTATGTTGATGATATTATATTTGGGTCTACTAACGAGTCTACATGTGAAGAGTTTAGTAGGATCATGACACAGAAATTCGAGATGTCGATGATGGGGGAGTTGAAGTATTTTCTAGGATTTCAAGTAAAGCAACTCCAAGAGGGCACCTTCATCAGCCAAACGAAGTACACTCAAGACATTCTAACCAAGTTTGGGATGAAGGATGCCAAGCCCATCAAGACACCCATGGGAACTAATGGGCATCTCGACCTCGACACGGGAGGTAAGTCCGTGGATCAAAAGGTATACCGGTCGATGATAGGTTCATTACTTTATCTTTGTGCATCTCGACCGGATATTATGCTTTCCGTATGCATGTGTGCAAGATTCCAATCCGACCCTAAGGAATCCCACCTTACGGCCGTAAAACGAATCTTGAGATATTTGGCTTATACTCCTAAGTTTGGGCTTTGGTATCCTAGGGGATCCACATTTGATTTGATTGGATATTCGGATGCCGATTGGGCGGGGTGTAAAATCAATAGGAAGAGCACATCAGGGACTTGCCAGTTCTTGGGAAGATCCTTGGTGTCTTGGGCTTCAAAGAAGCAAAATTCGGTTGCTCTTTCCACCGCCGAAGCCGAGTACATTGCCGCAGGACATTGTTGCGCGCAATTGCTTTGGATGAGGCAAACTCTGCGGGACTACGGTTACAAATTAACCAAAGTCCCTTTGCTATGTGATAATGAGAGTGCAATTAAAATGGCCGACAATCCCGTCGAGCATAGCCGCACTAAGCACATAGCCATTCGGTATCATTTTCTTAGGGATCACCAACAAAAGGGGGATATCGAGATTTCTTACATTAGTACTAAAGATCAATTAGCCGATATCTTTACCAAGCCACTTGATGAACAATCTTTTACCAGACTTAGGCATGAGCTCAATATTCTTGATTCTAGAAATTTCTTTTGCTAAGCTTGCACACATAGCTCTTTTGAATACCGTTGATCATATCTCTTTTATATGCTATGACTAATGTGTTTTCAAGTTTATTTCAAACCAAGTCATAGGTATATTGAAAGGGAATTGGAGTCTTCGGCGAAGATAAAGGCTTCCACTCCGTAACTCATACTTCGCCACCACTCCGAGCAACTCTCTCTTCTTTGGGGGAGAAATGAGCATCAAGGAAAAGGACTTCATCCTTGGGGGAGAGAGTAAAAGCTCAAACGCAAAAGGACTTCGTCTTTGGTATAATCTTAACTCACTTATTTATGACCAAAGGGGAAGATTGCACTTCGAGGGCTCTAATGCTTCCGTTTTTGGCGATTCATGCCAAAGGGGGAGAAAGTAAGAGCCCAAAGCAAAAGGACCGCACCACCACCAATTTCAAAAACTTAAGTGTTGAATATTTTTCAATTGATATCCTATTGTGTTCAAAAGGGGGAGAAAGTAGTATTTCAAAATGGCATATCAAAAACCCTCTTGAACACTAAGAGGAGGATCTCATTTAGGGGGAGTTTTGTTTAGTTAAAGGAAAAGCATTTGAAACAGGGGGAGAAAATTTCAAATCTTGAAAATGCTTCTCAAAATCTTATTCATTTGCCTTTGACTATTTGCAAAAGAACTTTGAAAAGGATTTACAAAAGAGTTTGCAAAAACAAAACATGTGGTGCAAGCGTGGTCCAAAATGTTATATAAGAAAGAAACAATCCATGCATATCTTGCAAGTGTTTATATTAGCTAAATTCCAAGCAACCTTTACACCTACATTATGCAAACTAGTTCAATTATGCACCTTTATATTTGCTTTGGTTTGTGTTGGCATCAATCACCAAAAAGGGGGAGATTGAAAGGGAATTAGGCTTACACCTAGTTCCTAAATAGTTTTGGTGGTTGAATCGCCCAACACAAATAAATTGGACTAACTAGTTTGCTCTAGATTACATGTTCTACAGGTGCCAAAGGTTCATCTACAACTATACTAATTCGACTGTCCGGAATACCGTAGATTATTCCGGACAGGAGAAGCTTTTTGGAAAAACAGGCCAAGCGCGGACCGTCCGGGCCCTTGCGGCGGACCGTCCGCGACACGAGGATGTCACTCGGCCAGAACCAATGCAAAAATCCAAGTCTGTGCTATGGACTGTCCGGAGGAAAAGCAAAGACCGTCCGAGCCCTTGCGCGGACCGTCCGGCCTCTGGCGCGGACCGTCCGGTAGGTGAGAAACCGAAAAACCCGAAGGTAACGGGTTCGGAGAAATGAATTATAGCGGCCTCGCGGACCGTCCGGACCAGGCGGGCGGACCGTCCGCGACTGGCTCTGTCTGACATCTGACGACGCATTAAATGCAATATAGCCGTTGATATAGCCGTTACTGCTGACCGTTGCATTTTCAGCCGTTGATCTACAGGGGCGGACCGTCCGCACCAGGAGGGCGGACCGTCCGCGCTCAGCAGAATGGCCCAACGGCTAGGAAGTGGTTGGTGGCTATAAATACAACCCCAACCACCTCCATTCAATCCATCCAAGCATTCCAACCTTCAACATTCAATACAAGAGCTAGCAATCCATTCCAAGACACATTCAAAGCCTCCATCTCTCCAAGTTTCACAATTGAGAAAAGAGATCATTAGTAATTAGTGGCTTGAGAGAGAAAGGGATCCGTGTGTTGTTTGTCGCTCTTGTCGCTTGGCTTTTTCAAATCGTGCTTTCTTGATTCTTTCATTGCGATCAAATTCACTTGTAATTGAGGCAAGAGACACCAAACTTGTGGTGGTCCTTGTGGGAACTTTGTGTTCCAAGTGATTAAGAAGAGAAAGCTCACTCGGTCCGAGGGATCGTTTGAGAGAGGGAAGGGTTGAAAGAGACCCGGCCTTTGTGGCCTCCTCAATGGGGAGTAGGTTTACAAAAACCGAACCTCGGTAAAACAAATCTCCGTGTCTCACTTGCTTATTGGCTTGGGATTTGTTTTGCGCCCTCTCTCGCGGACTCATTTCTTTATTACTAACACTAACCCGGCTTGAAGTTGTGTTTATATTTGTAAATTTCAGTTTCGCCCTATTCACCCCCCCCTCTAGGCGACTTTCACTTATCCATAGCCTTAGGGGAGACTGGAATTCCTTCCAAGACTATGGATCCTTCCGGGAGTTCCCAAGCCTTCTTTTCTCCTCTGATAGAGACCGGGTGACCTTCAAGAATCTGGGGGTCTTCAGCTTTGATGGGTTGAACAGGGTTGGATGGAGCAGGCTCTTGGATCCGCAGGGCTCTACGTTGGTTATGGGTGACCAAGTAGGCCTCCATCAACTTCTGGACGTGCTCATCCTTGGCTTGCTTCAGGGCTTCCACAGCAATGACTTCACGACTTTCCAAGGCAGCTACACGGGCTTGAGCTGTGGTGAGATCCACATGCAGCTGACGGTTGCGCTTCTCTGAATCTTCTGCTCGGGCAATCATCTGACGGTGGTGCCGAGCCAAGAAATCATACTGTGTATCAAGGGTGAGCAGGTATGCAGTGAGGTACACGACTGTGGGGTCATCCTCAAGCAGCTGCTGCCCTTCCAATGCACGCATCCTGGCCATCCAAGCGGGACGGTTTCTCTGAAAGGGCGGAAAGAATCTGAGCGGAGTGTCAGCCACTTCTTCTTCATAGATCTGACACAGGGCCCTCAATGCCTTGCGAGCGACGACTTGGCAGGTGTCTTTGAATCTGTGCCCAGCAGCAGTGACACTCCATTCCACATGGTGTGGACTGGATCCAATGTATACAGTCACGACACACTTCTCTGTGTCATGCTCGACGAACTCACGACCATCATACTCTGGCTGGCTCCTGATTCCGAGGCGGACTGTGCATGCTCTCAGCAACTTGGGGAAACCATCTTCATTCTGGCAGAAGCTGGTTTGGCACTGAACCTCCATCTGACTTCTGAGAGAAGGAAAGGGGGAAAACATTTTTGAAATGAAGGGATGCGAGCAAGAATTTTTTTAAGAAAATAGTTTGGACTCAAAAACTTTTGGATCAGGCTAAGGGTTACGTCCTGCGGCCAACCTAACAGCTCCGATACCACCTGAAGCGTCCCCAATCCTCTGGGACTCAAATGTGATACAATTACTAGTCCCAGGAGGCTAGTAAACACATTTATACATCAGATGATACCAAATCTGCTTAAACGAGACAAACCTACAAAGGTGGCGAACAACTTTAAGAGTTGGTCCACAACTCGGGACATGTCATCAGAGTGGGGCTGAAGCAGCCCGATATACGCAGCGAAGCAAATCAGCAGTCCAACAGCCACAGGCAAGGTTGGGAACAGTCGTTACTCTTACCCGATCTCCTTTTTCTGAAAAACAACAAATAAGCAAGGGTGAGTACAAACGTACTCAGCAACCCACCTTCACCCGCGGAATGGGGAAATCAGATATAATGCATGGAATATGTAGAGCTCAGGATATTTGCAGAAACAGCAATATTTTATGCAGGGTTGTTTTGAAAAACATTTTGTATTTTGCAAAGCGCATCCTCTCCAAAAGGAGCAGGAAGTTTTTCAATATTAGAACAAAATCCCCTGGACTAAACCATCCAGGTATCTCAGCAGTTTCCCACTGGTTTTCATTTTCAAAAACAGCTATTGGACTTCCCGTCCACCATAGCTCACGGCTCAACCGCCGGTCCTTTTAAAAACCACTTTTATCAAACACACCCTTTTTTTGGAAAAACCAAACACTAATTGCCATACCACACCAGACTCGTCCATTCCTGTGGACACAGACTATTCGAATAGGTTCTCAAACTCTGCGCAGAGGTGTACACTTTACCCACTAGTCCGGCTCTGCGATCTCATGGCCGATGAGATCCGAATCCGAATCTCTTTCTTTCCTCGCATGTCCTAACCTTAACAGTTATACCGGAAGGAGTCAGGCCACCGCCATGTCCAAACCGGACAAAACTTTCCCCCTCCTTATCCTCCCGGTGCTCCCCAGCCTTCATAACCCTGGGGTTGGACCGTACGAGTTCAGATTGAGTGACTGCCCACACAGTCTCGAGTGGTTGTACTTATCATGAGTACAGGTAGTGAAAGATGACAAACCGGTCCTTACAAGAGGGGACAATCCTTCTGCTCACGCCTAAACCAGCTGAGCCATCACCTTAGGCCCTCCCCTAAACCAGGGAGTCCTTGATCATCCCTACTCAAAGGTGATAAGGGTGAAAACCCTTCATCAAACACATTTTGAAAAACATTTTCTTTTGAAAACTCACACCTTTCCTCAAATCATTTGTAACAATTATATCAGGGATTGATTGCGGCAAGCGGCTGGGTGGCCATAATAACTTGTCTCAAAATCATATTATGCATAAAATAACAGGCTGAGGGTTGTGGTTGTAAAACATAGGTAATTTATGCATCAAAGGGATCCAGTGAGCTTGCCGTGCTTATTCGGCGAAGGGGGAAGGGGAGCTCGCGGAACTGGCTTCTAGCTCCACTACCTGGCGTAGACTTGCAGATCTGGCCTCCACGAGACGACACGAACGCTCCGATAACTATGCAACATGAACAAGCAAACATACAAACCAGCAAGTATACCAACAAATATTTAGTATAGTGGTTAGAATAGCGATATATGGATGGGTAGAGTCTTGAGTAGAATCTGTGTCATGTGGTGTTGTGATATTACTGGTGGTGGAGTGGAGGTGCTTACCAGGAGAGTGGACTGGAGGCGAAGCGACACTATGCGTGTAGCCGGCAGAGCAGAGTAACTGAGTGGGTGGGGTGTTTGCCTTGGTTGAGGGTGTTGAGTGTGTGTGGAGAGAGAGAGGGTAGTTGGGTGTATTTATAGCTGGGTGTATGTGGTGTAGCACAGTGAAGTTCACTGTTGGTGAGAATAGTGACGAATAAATCGTCTGACTTAGTATGAACAGGAGAGTTATAGGCAGAATATGGGACAAGAGTATTTTGGGAGTTTTCTGGAATATGGACCATGCTTAAGAGATGACATGGTTGGATAGGGATTAGTTTGATAAGAATTTAGAAACAAGAATTATTGGAATCTGAGTTTGGAAGCCTGGTTCGAAGGAATCTCAAAGTCAAGCATGCTCAACTTGGAGAAACCTGGGATGGGTGACCAGATGGGAAATTCCCACTGGAAGGAAAATCACAGTCACCGGAGTTCGTATGATTGGAACATGGGTCTGGCTGGTCTTAGGTGGACTGGACAGCATGATGGATGAGTAGTTGAAATTTGGGATGACGAGATGACCGATGAATAGTAACGATGATTAGTAACAATGAATAGTGGCGATGGAAAAGTAATTATAGATATCATCGATGAACAGTAACGATGATGAATAGTAATGATAAATAGTAACGATGATGAATAGTGTATGTGAATAGTAACGGTGAATAGTAATGGTGAATAGTGATAGTGAATAGTTCGTATGAACGAACGATGAACGATGAATAGGAACTATGAACGAACGGACGAACGATCGAATGATCGGACGAACGAACGATCGGAATTTCGGCAGCATAACGGCAGGAAAAGATTATTTGGACGAACGAACGGACGAACGATCGAATGATCGTACGAACGAACGATCGGAATTTCGGCAGCATAACGGCAGGACAAAGATTATCTGGAAGAACGATGAATAGGGACTATGAACGAACGATGAACGATGAATAGGGACTATGAACGAACGATGAACGATCGAATGATCGAACGAACGAACGATCGGAATTTCGGCAGCATAACGGCAGGACAAAGATTATCTGGAAGAACGATGAATAGGGACTATGAACGAACGATGAACGATGAATAGGAACTATGAACGAACGATGAACGATCGAATGATCGGACGAACGAACGATCGGAATTTTGGCAGCATAACGGTAGGAAAAAGATTATTTGGACGAACGAACGGACGAACGATCGAACGATCGGACGAACGGACGAACGAACCATGAACGATCGGACGAACGATCGAACGATCGGACGAACGAACAAACTAACTAAGAACAGGGGGACGAACGATCGAAGAACGATCGAACGATCCTTGTGCTAGTGTGTGCTTGTGTGGAACATGGAGTGGGTGTGTGGGGGGGGGAGAGAGTTGCCATGAAATGGCTTGGGGTGGGATGAGAGGAGGCCCTTGCCCCTCTATTTATAGCCATGGTGGGGGGATTAGGGGGAGGGATGAGAGGATTAGTGGGAGGATGAGAGGATTAGTGGGAGATTAGCATGTATTTGTCTTGTATAAGTGAGATTTGCTTGTAGAGCTCACCGTATGACACTGGAGGCATACGTATACGTATGAGCATGAGGAAAGTTATGAAGAAAATATTTATAGGGACTTGAAAAATGATTCTGAAGGTATTTCTCAGGAGGAAAATATCTGGAGATATATCGGTGGAATATTTGGGCAGTATTTCTGGAAAGAACTTGAAGAGGATCACTAGGGAAATATCTGGGCAGTATTTCTGTAAACAATTTGAGGGGGATCACTGAGGAAATATTTGTAGGGTATTTTGAGGAGGATTTTAGAGAGAATATAGACCACTATACTTTATTTGTTGATATCAACTCGCAAACAAACATTTTGAAATGAAATTTGAAATTCATTTTGAATTTAGAGCGAGTTTGAGAAAATTTCAGGATTTGAATTTTTGGGATGCTACAGAGACCTAAACCTTATCTTGACCAAGGGATAGGTCTTGAAATCCTGCTCGGCAAGGTCCAGAAGCATAATCCAAAGGATTGAAGGCAGTCAGAACGAGGACCCCATAGGTACGTCGTTAAGCACCATAATGGGGCCGTGTGCAAGGATGTCTTTTTAATGCAGGTCACCAGGCGAGGGGGTGGGCCGAAGCTGTCACAAGGAGGGGCGATCCTAGCCACTACTCCCCTCACAAGGCAAGGCCTGGTACTGCCACACATTGTACGCCATGGGACGTGAGCCATTGGGAAGCTCGACACTAGCCTCTGGAAGTACAGTGCGCCTTTGCATTAACTGCGTACGAGACGTATACCTGCCCACACCAGTGGCAGGCGATGCGTCCGCAGTACGTGGGCTACACATTAACTCGCGCATTGCCAAGGCAAGGCCTCTAACTCTCTGCGCGGTGTGGGCTGCCACCATCATGACTCCCATTGTAGCACACGCGGTACCGAGGCAAAGGGTGATAGGCAGAGAAGACATGATGACGTCGCCAGAGCATCCCTACACACGGTAGCGCTTCAGCCTACGCCACAACCTACTCCTACGCTCTTCTCCTATTAGACGAGGCGAGGGCGCGACAAGCCAGGAGATCTACACGAAGATCAGGAGAAGATATTCGTTCCCCATGAACCACGACAACATCTAGTAGATGCGCTTGCGCGCACCCGAGACCCTAGCCATCAAAAGTGAGCCGGACAATAGCCAATGGACTCATGCCTAGTACGTGATGGACCATCGCAGAAAAGGGTCTGCCCCTTACACTGCATAAACCCCCAAGCAATCCACATGGATTACTCGGCGGCCACATCTAGCAGAGACGCTCATGCGCACCCAAGACCCTGGCCATCAAAAGTGAGCCAGGCAATGGCCAATGGAATCACGCCCGATGCGTGACGAACCATCGCAGAAAAAGGTATGTCCCTTACACTGTATAAACCCACAAGCAATTCACATGGATTATTCGGTGGCTCAGGGGTTACATCTAGCAGATCCGCTTGCGCGCACCTAAAAAGACAATCGCTCAAGACAAGCCTGTGGCCTTGTGCGCAACTCCAAGGAGTTACACAAAGGCTTAGGGCTGCTGTCAGGTACCTAGGAACCGAGTGCACGAAGAGGGCCCAAAAGGCCTCCCAAAGACAGCCCACTAACCGACCAGCTCGCATGCCAAGCGCCCGGCGAGGCGGGGTTGCCGACCAACCCGCCCGCCGAGCAACTCGGCGAGGCAGGATTGCCGACCAACCCGCTCGCCAAACAACACTGTCGAGCAACCTGGCGAGGCGGGGCTGCCGATCAGCCTGCATGCCAAGCAATCCAGCAAGATGACAACCAACTCTCTAGCGAGCACGTCTACAGGAGGGAAAGAGCCGACCTAGCACTATGAATCCACGACGGCAAGATGAGATAGATCATCACCAAGCCATGATCGAACAATGGGAACAATACAGAAGGGCCTCTATCAAGCACGACACCGAATACATTCTAGAGAGTATCCCCGCTAACCGGTGGGACCATTCAACCCTAGTCGCGTGGACCTCAGCATCGGGGTCTCTATAGTGACCCATACTCTAGAAGGGACAAGGCAATACGACGTACCAGGCATACACCTACGTATGATGGAAGGTGACACAGTGGGGATGACGGAAGATGAAGTTGTACTAAAGACTCAGCGGGACCCACCAAGCACCACTATGTCTATATCAAAATAGCTATAGGAATCCGTATGCCGAACGGACAAGACGCAACGCCATACCAGGGGTATGACGACACATGACCCAGCAAACGACACCGTAGGTGCTATGCCGCCCGGGAGCAAGAGGCCGAACTTCACCCCGACAGTGTCGATGTTTGGATCCGTGAACCTAACCAACTAGTGAAATAATGTCGCGTGCCCCAGACCCAGATGGTGATGCAAGTCGACACAAGTCTTTTATCCTGGTTCGGGCTAGAAGAGGCCCTACTTCCAGCAGAGGGGGGATGAGACTTATATTACTTGCACCTAAGTGCTTGCAGTAGGGTTTACAAGCATAGCGAGAGAGGGAAGAATCCCAAGTCCCAAGGGATGATTCAGGCAAGTGACAATACCGAGTGGAGGAGAAAACTTGTGAAGTGTTCATCTTCTTTCTTTTAAGAAGTCGTAGACTACCCTATTTATAGGATCAAGGGGAGCTTCCTGGAGGATGGGAGTTGGCTGCACACTGTGAAGGGATGTCTTCGTATCCTGTAGATGGTATGGTCGGTGGTATGGTCTTGTACTTTGTTGTTGAGTTGTGCCTGCTTGGTTCCTGCTGAGAGCCGAGGCCGAGGGCTCGGTCACGTACCCGAGCCCCTTGGCAAGGGGTTGCCCATACTGTAGTGGTTGACACAGTGCTAAGCATGGGAAAAAAACTTCTTAAAGGATGCGTCAGCTCCATTGTATCTGATGACGTTGGGGCGTCCTCCGTCACAGATATCGAGGGCAGAACCGGGCTCGGGCAAGGCAGAGGTCCGTCTGAGGTCACGACCAAACCCATCCTAAGATTCGAAGACATGTGCCACAGTTGAAGGAGTGGCCTCCCGTGGGATTTGCAGGGGAGCAGGTAGCCGTGGTCGGGCTCGGGCGAGGCGGAGTTTGTCCCGAGGGCGAGCTCTGCGTCGGGCGAGACAGAGTTTGCGCCTGAGGGCTGGTCCACGCCCATGTCGTATTACATGTCCCACCAGGGGCTGGCAAACGGTGTGCGTGTATAGTGGTTGCACATGTAATCATAGTTGGTGAATCTTTGACAAGATCGCGGTCTTGTTGTCACTGTACGCACGCAGGCCTGAGCGGGGTAGGTACGCGTATTGAATGCGGCTGTCCCCCAGTGGTCTTTGGGAGGCCTTGCCCTGAGCTTGTCCAGCTCGCCTGAGGCGAGCTCGGGTGAGGCGGACATCGTCGTTCAGGGGTGAGGTGACCTCAGTCGAGACGGAGATTCTCCAGAGCCTACGCCCTGTCCGATATCGGGCTCGGGCGAAGCGGAGTTTTGGGAAGACCCCTGAGGGGGACCTCAGGCGAAGCGGAGTTCTGGGAAGACCCCTGAGGGGGACCTCAAGCGAGGCGTGGCTCTTGATTCCTTGGCTTCGAGGAACGTGCATCGATGATGTCCTTAGGGTTTTAACGCGTTTTAGGGGTGTAATCTGGGTACCCCTAATTATCATACCCGACAGTAGCCCCCAAGCCTTCCAAAGAAGTGCTTTGACACTTGTTTGGAGGTTCCTCTGTTCTCTGCACGGGTGTGCTATCTTTCCTTAAGAAGTGGAAGATTTCGTTTCTGATGGGTGTGCGCGAGCGCACCCGTCGGGTGTAGCCCCTGAGGCCTCGAAGGAGCGGTTGACTCCTTCGAGGTCTTAATTTTTTACCTCTATAGGCATGGTTGACTTCATTCGTCACCCGACCGTAGCCTGGGTGCGAAGGGAGCCCTTGGGCGCCTTTGTTGGATTGCTGGAGTTTCCAATACAATTGCCGCAGCACGGGTGCAAGGGCAGCCCTCGAACCTCTGCACGGGGCGAGAGGGCGGTCGAAGGGCGCCCTGACTTTTTTGGTTATACGTCTCTTCGTCGCCTTTCCGCAAAGAGGAAGAGGGGGAAAGCGTCACGCTACCGTCTCCAGTGCGCTGTTAACGGGTAATCCAAGCGGAGGCCCGAGCTCTATTTGATAGGAATCGGCTAGTGGTCCGGAGACGCGCCCCAAAAGTAAAATAACTGAAACAAAAAAACCACTTACAGGCAACACGCCAAAAGACACCGTGCTATTCTTGAGCGTCCTTTTATCTAACTTAATAATTTTTTAACAAGATCTTTCTTGAACAAAGAAGATCGAGGTAAATCCAATGGGAGCGCCCATACAGGAGCACATTCTAAATTGTCTAAATAATAGACCTGCAAACAAAAATATATCAGTTAATCACAATGAAATAACTGAACTTATGTTATATCAGTTAATCACAATGAAATTAACTACTTATGTTTAGCAAATTCTTACCACTAGAAAGCAATAGAACCTGGAAGAGTAGGGGTTATGGCATCTCTTCTTTTCTTCCACCATATGATATTGGATTGAATATCATCCACCACAGCTTTAGCCCAGTTATAGCCACCTAAAGAACTCAGATCCTTGCACACTAGATAATCATAACCAGTGATCTTCTCGTTGCTGGTACAGAACAACAAGGCATTGCACACACACATCATGAAACACTTGACAACCTATTCATCGATCTCGTGTATTTGAGGTGATTGTTGATGAACATAATGTTTCAGCACCCAGCGAGGCACTCCATTTGTTCCCAGCTTTCGATAATTGTTCTTATCAGCAAACAATCCCTCCATCCCTAATTCACCACACTTTTTCCTCAGCTCAGCTTTTGCTTGATCCATCTCTTGTTTACTAAATTTTGGGAATGAAACACCTTCACTAGGAATCCCAAAAACAGCAGCAATAACTTGCGGTGTTATTGGCAACACCTTCCTTGAAATTTGAATCCTCAACGGGTCTTCTTTGACGCACTCTAACAAAAACCTCCCTAAGTACCTATCTGAAATGTTTCTCATCCTTATCTTCAACAAGTCCCCAATTCCTATTTGTTGTATTTCAAGTTTTACATTCTCAAGCATCTCCTTAATGCAGTCAACTATGAAATTAGGCGAGCATCTTGTAGTGGCAACGTTGTCGTTCTTAGCCTGATTATATTGTATAGAAGAAATTTAACAGATCAGAATAACTGAGCATTCCATTAACTGATTCATTGCATCGAATTAACTGAAACAATATAGAGAATTAATTGAGTTCCGCATTAACTGAGGGGTTACAACATATTAACTAAGGGTCTATAGTGTATTAACTGACACAAGAGAATAACTGACACAAGTAAAATGAATTAATTGCACTTGATTTGAAGCATTTGATCCAACAGACTCCTGATCCAGGCAACACGATATGAACAAAATATGGTTATTTATTACATGATATATTCTTTCTTTTAAGGCGAATACACGGTAGGGGAGGCCCATACTACATGATCTATTCTTGATGCAAAACATGCAAACATTGAGCATGTTCTTGTGTCGGATGGGCCTAACAAATAAGAAAGTTGCAATAAGTGATGACGATAATGAAGATCAATAAATTAGCAGTCAGGGAAAAAAAAGATGGTTCCTCCTTGCCGCTAGCCTGTTGGACTCCACCCTCTTTTTAAAAGATATTCCATTTTAGAGAGTCAATAAAAATAACAAATTTGGCTAATTGGATAGCTAAGCTCTTTGGGATGCTCTTAGACCAATATAATTAGTAAATTGCTCCATTATCTAAAAAATAGTAAATTACTTACTTTTACAAGAAAACATTTAAAAAGCTTGTCATTAATTTTGGACACCTTGTATCATACAAGAGAGCATATGGCGCAAAGCAATTCAAGTAGTGGCGATTCATCTGGATCAGAGTCTGTTGGATCAGATGCTTCAGATCAAGTGCAGGTAATTCATTTTACTTGTGTCAGTTATTCTCTTGTGTCAGTTAATACACTGTAGACCCTCAGTTAATATGTTGTAACCCCTCAGTGTGGCTGTGGCTGAACCAATCTGGTATGTTCAAAAGATCCATTCAGCTGCTTCAGCTAGTGACTCTGTGTCGTGCTGAAATGTGCCACGTGCATTGTGCTGCAATGTGCCATCGGTATGGAGGAGTATGTGCTGCAATGTGCTGCTGCCTGAATTCATCTGTACCACCTGCATTTCCCTGACTCTGTGCCGTCGCACTCATGCCAGGGGAGTCTGTCTCGTTGCTGACTCTGACCCATGTGTTGATGTTTTCAGCAGTGGTTCACCTGCTGTCTCTTCTGATGTAGCAGTCACCATGTCCACTGTCCAGTGTCATCAACTCATCATGTTCACTGCTTTCATGTGAGTTCTGCTCAGAATTTTCATCAGAAACTGTCACGTTTTCATGTGAGCCTATCATGCCATCTAGCAAAAGGAAGTTTTGTACTCCGCTTCTCCGTTCTGGATGTGGATTGTAATACCCAAAAATTTGGAGAAATACAATAACCCTTGAGGCTAAGTGTTTATGTAATTTTGTTTATTTTCTTTAGCATCTCAACAAATATAAAGCTTGATTTAAAAGCAATCAATAAATAAAATAACCAAAGCAAATGTGCATTCATGCTTATATTCTTTGATTGTTGCATTTATATTCGAATGGTTAAACTCATAACTGAATTTGGAATTTGAATATTTAAACTCAAACAAAAACAATAAATAAAGGAAAATGAAACATGAATTAAAAAGAAAAAAACCTAGCGTTGTGGGCCGAATTCGACCGGCCCACTTGGCCACAGCCGCGCTAGCCCAGTGAAGCACCACCGGCGCCGAAAGATGGGGTCGTGAGGCCAACCTCTTATTTTGCTTAATTGGAACATGGAGCGTCACCCGATAAAACAGTGCTACCAATGGAATGTCATTGGTCAAGTAATTAGGAAAGCTAGTAGGAGTTAATCCTTTCCTGAAAGGGGCAAGCGGGGTGTGGGGAGCTGCCGGTATAGGGAGATTTTCTGGTTGATCTGTTTGTGATAGCTTTTCGGGCGAGGGATTCCTATATCGCCCCCTCTGCCAGAATCCGTAGCGGGTTCTCTCTTGCTAGTGGAACATTGGAAAGGCCTCGTAATGCTATCCTGCTTTGTCTTCTCGGTAGAGATGAATGAGATTCATGACCCCTTGGTAAATGGGTAACACAACTTTTGGGTAAAAGTGTGTTGTTATGACCGGCAGGCAGTACCAAAGGAAGGGGGCGTGCGGTAGGGGAAAGAGATCAGGGCCCCAACGACCAGTAGTAATTCTAGAAGCTATTTCCTTTTGAAAGTTTCCTTTTATTTAGAGATAAACTTCCTTTTATTCAGGGAGAATAGTTTCCTTCTATTGAGAGATAAGCTTCCTTTAGTGAGGGGGAAGCAGGCATAAATAGAAGATATAAGTGAGGAGAAAGGAATAACAAAGGAGTATTACCTAGCTGGCTTCCTTGAGGAGGCCGGAACCCTAGCCGCTCTTGTCTTCCTTGCTGTGATTATGACTTCTCGTTGTCCCCCTTGACCAGTTCATTCCCAACCTCCTCTAGCACACCGGTATAGCTTGAGGGCGGTTCCTGGTAGGAGTAGAAATCCTATCAACCTGGTATCAGCTATGTCTAGCAATCCTCCATTCACCACCCACCGCCACCATCGTCTTCCACTGTCATAGGGTAGGCCACCACTGTCTCTCCACCAGTTTCCACCACATCTACGCCAACCCTCACGCTGGAATCTGTGGCCACAGCGGTCCACGATCTGTCCCAATCGATGGCAGCGATGCAGGCCTTTCTCCTGGGCTCCATGTGCTCCCAGCCAACACTGTCACCCACCCTACCCCCACCACAACCACCACTCTATTCCCTTCCACATGCCAGGGCACCAGCAACACAGGGAGTGCCCGTGCACATGTTGTCCATGCCGGCGTCGCCATCCCCGATTCCGTCGTTTGCGCTGGTGTCGCCATCCCCGATTCCGTCGTATGCGTTGGCGTCCTTGGGCGCGCCGCATCAATATATGATGATGCCATCCACGACCTCTGGGAGCGGCAAGCGTGCTGTTTCCAATGATGGTCCACCAGCCATACGGCACCGGCGCCAACTTCGGAGGCGTCGACGCCTGGGCCTCTACGGCTCGGTCCAAGGTGGTCGAGGTCCATTTGAGGGGGGCATGTCGCAAGACACTGCGCCACCTCCGCCAGGACAGGGACCAGGCCTCGGTCCCTAGACCCCTCGCTTCTACAAGCTTGATTTTCCAACATATGATGGCACCGTCGACCCGATCAATTGGATCAACCAATGTGAGCAGTTCTTCTGAGGCCAGCGCACCCCGGGCTCGGATCGAACAAGGTTGCCATCGTACCATCTCACTGGGGACGCCCAGGCATGGTACTATGCCCTCGAGCAAGACGAAGACATGCTAGCATGGGGTCGTTTTCGCGAGCTATGCACCCTACGCTTCGGGTCGGTGGTGCGCGTCATGACTCACGAGGCTTTCAGAGCTCGCCCGGTTGCCATTCATCTCCATGGTGCACGACTATGCCGAGTGCTTCAACGCAGTGTTGTGCCATGCACACAACCTCACGGTGTCTTAGAAGGCAAAACTCTTTATGGGGGGACTGCCCGACCACATATGGATCGACGTCGAGCTCTGCGATCCCTAGAACCTGCACACAACCATGCACTTGGCCCGGGCGTTCAAATGTCGTGCGGCTAGCTTAGGGGCGTTTCCTCCATTGCGTGGCGGGAGGAGTTCGTTGTGACCCCCATCGTCAGGCCCGCCCCGGCAACCGAAGGGGCTTCCTTCTGCGGGTTTGGCGCCACCAATGGGATCCTCCACACCGACATGACAGTTGCACCGCTTAACACCAGCGGAACAGATGGAACGTCGACGGCAAGGGTTGTGTTAAAATTGTTATGAACCCTATGTCTGTGGTCACGTCTGCCAACGTCTCTTCTACCTGGAGTCGGCGGACTACATCGACGACACGATCACACCGGAGGATACCACCGGGGGCTTCAACCACGGCGAAGACGGACCCCACGCGATCCTCGGGGTGGTCACCGCAAGGGACTCTGACCCTCTGCTAACAGTATCCCTTCACGCTATTGCAGGGGTCCGGACCGAGCAGGCCATGCTCCTGTCAGTGATCATTCACGGACATTGGGTGGTGGCGCTTCTTGACTCTAGATTGACGACCAACTTCATCAACGTCGACATCATGCACCGCCTCAAATTAGCCACTAATCCTCGCCCCTCTTCGGGTTATGGTGGCTAACAGGGAGCGCGTGTCGTGCTAGGGCGTGGTACGGAACATGGACATCACGATCGACACTGAAGAATTTCGCATCAACTGCTACGGCATCAACCTCGACGAGTTTGATCTCATCCTCGGCGTGGAGTTCCTCGGTACCACTAAGAATCCCTCCTCCTAGCCGGCTTTAGTGGACTCTGATTTGAGGTGTAAAAGACTAAAAGACTCTAGAGCTGGCTTCAAGCATGGAACCTGTTCTAAAAGAAATTGTCTGATGTGCCAGCATAAGTTTGATGGTCCGCCCACTCTGTCGTCTAAGGTGATCCGAAGCCTAGGGTCCAAATTTTGCAAGATGTTTGAAGATGATTTGACAGACAAATGCTTGAAGAAAAAGAAGTCTTCTTCGAGTTCAGTTAATTCTTCCCAATCCAAGGACAAGAAAAGCAATGGTAAGAAGGACAGTGACAATGATGATCCAAAGAGGTAAATAGGGAGGTGATTGGTCTTTTGGGGAGGATTTTCTTTTGGATTGTTGGAACTTTTGGTTGGGTTTCATCATGGTGTTTTATGAAACTGGCTTAGTATTGTCTATGTATGTCTTCTGGTTATGGTACTTTTTAGCTGGATGGCCTAATCTAGTATTCTCACCCAGTACTTGGGTTTGGGTTTACTTTCTGTTGACTTATTCCAGTTTATCTAATGAATAACCCTCGTCAAGTGAAATGTTCTGAATGGTCAGTATTAAGTCACAATATTAGAGGATTAACTCCAGTACTAAATGGAATGCCCTTAGATGTGCAATTAGAGAATCTGGCTGTGATGTGATTTGTTTACATGAAACCAAAAGGGAATTCTTTGATGGGGCCTATCTGAAAAATTTCTGTCTGAAATGCTTTGATTCATTTGCTTTCGTTCCTTCGATTGGGAATTCTGGAGGGTCCATTATCATTTGGAAAAGTGCCAAACTTGAGGGTAATTTAATTTTTCAGAATGAATATGCGCAGTCAATGGAAATTTTCTCCAAATTATCAAACTATTACTAGATCAACACAAACATTTATGCCCCGTGTACCCCGCACGGAAAACTAGACTTCCTCAACTGGTTCTCAAATATCAATATGCCTTTGGATAAACTTTGGTTAATCGTCGCCAAGAAGATAGAAATAAACCTGGGGGATATCAACTTGATGTTGCAGTTCAATGAGGCAAACAGTAATCTCGATCTCTTAGAAGTCCCTCTTCATGGTATGTCCTTCACATGGTCTAATAAACAGTGGGAGCCCTTGCTTCAAAGATTCGATTGGTTCTTTATTTCTCAAGAATGGTCGGTGGTTCTCCCAGAAACTCAAGCAAAAACGATGCCTCGAGATATCTCTGATCACGTGCCTTGCCTTGTTTCCATCAAATCAAATATTCCAAAACCTAAGATATTCAGATTCGAAAACTACTGGTTGGAGTTTGAAGGTTTTAGAAATGTTTTTCAAAATATTTGGCTCAGCCAAACGAAACTTCCAGACAAAGCAATGAACTTGACGGCCAAGTTTAAGATCACAAGAAAGGCTCTCAAAGATTAGCAGAGGTAATTACCAAGGATTGATAAAACTGTTGGGGACATCAAGTTATTAATCGAGTTTATTGATAATCTTGAAGAGCATCGTGACCTCTCGATAGAAGAATGGAACTTCAGAGAACTCATGCAGAACAAAGTCGCTGACCTGTTACACATTCAAAAAATATATTGGAAACAACGTGCGTCAATTAAGTGGATTACTTTAGGGGATATCTTCTCAAGATTTTTTCATGCCCATGCTACGATAAAGCACAGGAAAAACACAATTGTTACGCTAACAGATGAGAATGGGACCATTCACTCAGAACATGAGCAGAAAGCAGCGGTTCTTTGGAATGCTTTTAAAAGTTGGCTAGGATTCTCTGACTTCAATAGTATTGATTTTGATCTTCAGGATCTCTTAACTCATCACGATAACTTAGATTGGATGGATTCACCTTTCACTAAGCAAGAGATTGATAATATTATTAAGTCGATACCCTCGGACAGATTGCCAGGATCGGATGGCTTCAATACAAATTTCGTTAAAAAATGTTGGCATGTAATTGCTCAAGACTTTTATGACCTCTGCGAGAGCTTTTATCAAGGAGATATCTGTCTAAAAAGTATTAATGGCTCCTACATCATTCTAGTGCCAAAAAAGGACAATCCGCAAAAGGTAGGAGATTTTAGGCCGATTTCGCTTCTAAACAATAGAATGAAAGTTCTTACCAAGCTTCTGGCGAATCACCTTCAGTCAAGCATGGCCAAGTTAGTCCATAAAAATCAGTATGGATTCATCAAAGGAAGAACAATTCAAGGTTGTTTAGCTTGGGCGTTTGAATACATACACTTATGTCATTGCTCTAAAAAGGAGATTATCATTCTTAAACTAGACTTTAAGAAGGCTTTTGATACATTAGAGCATGAGATGATCATTCAAGTTTTAAAACATAAGGGCTTTGGTCCAAAATGGATAACTTGGGTTCAGAACATTCTTCACTCTGGAACCTCTTCGTTTCTTCTCAATGGAGTTCCAGGGAAAACTTTTCATTGTAAAAGGGGGGTCAGGCAAGGTGACCCACTTTCCCCATTGTTGTTCGTATTGGCAGCGGACTTACTGCAGAGTATCATTAATAAAGCAAAACAATTGAACTTGTTGAAGCTGCCTCTACCTGATAGATGTGGGCAAGATTTCCCTATTGTCCAATATGCAGATGACACTCTCTTCATCATGGAAGCATGTCCAAAACGGTTATTTTTTCTAAAAGGTATCTGAAAGTCGCCTAGAGGGGGGGGTGAATAGGCGGAACCTGAAAATTAAAACTTTATCCCCCAACTAGATCCCTTGATTAGTGGTTAGAACAAGATATACAAATATCGGAGAATAGAAACTAAGTTCTTGCTTGAAAGGAGTATTGCTAAATAATGCGGGAGAGATAAATCAATACAACTAATAAGTTATAGAATAACAAAGCAAGAACCCTTAGATGAGAAGAGCACTAGAACAAGTTCTTTCTTGCACCGTGTTGCTGCACAAAATGGAAATTTAACTTGAAGCAATACCAAATGAAATTAGCAAATAATGGTGTAAGAAAACTTAGAGCAAGGGAAAGCAAACAAATCACAAGCAATAAACACAATGGACACGGGTGATTTGTTTTACCGAGGTTCGGCCCTCGAAGGCCTAGTCCCCGTTGAGGAGTCCACTTAAGGACGGGTCTTTTTCAACCCTTTCCCTCTCTCCCCCGATCACACAAGGATCGGTGAGCTCTTCTTCTTTTCAAGGATCACTCTCGATCCCACAAGGACCACCACAATCTTTGGTGTCTCTTGCTAGCTTTTACAAGCCTCCAAAACTTTGGAGGAAGTTCAATGGGAGTCAAAACTCCACGCGCAAATGAACACAAAGATGAAGCACACACTATCTCTCGATGAATCTCACAAGGCACTAGTGCTAAACTCAAATGAGGAGCTCTCTTTTGCTTGCTCTCTCTTTTGTGGCACTTGTGTTGGTTGTAGTGGTCTAAATCTTGTGTATAGGATGGATCAATGAATATATGTGGTTGGGAGGGCTTGAGTATGTCAACTAGATGACTTGGAATGTTGCTTGGACTCCCACTTCTTGAAGTGGCCGGTTGGGGTGGTATTTATAGCCCTCAACCACCCATATAGCCGTTGGGGCGCATCTGCCAGAAATTGCACTGGCGGACGGTCCGCGGCTAGGGCCCGGACGGTCCGCGACCTTCCAACGGTCGATTCTGACATCTTCAACGAATACTTCTGACAGATCAACGGCTAGATCAACGGCTATCTGCCTCGGTGACACCACGCGGACGGTCCGCCCTTGGTCCCGGACGGTCCGCGCCAGCTCTATAATTCCTTTTGCTCAACTTGTCACCTTCGGGCTGAACCAGGTCTTCACATGCGGACTGTCCGCGAATTATAGCCGGACGGTCCGCACGTTGTAGCTGGACGGTCCGCGGTTTAGTCGGACTGTCCCTGATTTGTAGTTCCTGGTCGAAGTCAACTCGGTGTCGCGGACGGTCCGCCGCAAGGGCCCGGACGGTCCGCGAGTGGTCTCAGACGGTGCTTGCTCTTCCATCGGACGGTCCGCAGCACAGACTTGGATTTTTGCATTGGTTCTGGCCGAGTGACATCCTCGTGTCGCGGACGGTCCGCCGCAAGGGCCCGGACGGTCCGCGCTTGGCCTGTTTTTCCAAAAAACTTCTCCTGTCCGGAATAATCTACGGTATTCCGGACAGTCGAATTAGTATAGTTGTAGATGAACCTTTGGCACCTGTAGAGCATATAATCTAGAGCAAACTAGTTAGTTCAATTATTTGTGTTGGGCAATTCAACCACCAAAATCATTTAGGAAAAGGTTTGAGCCTATTTCCCTTTCAATCTCCCCCTTTTTGGTGATTGATGCCAACACAAACCAAAGCAAATATATAAGTGTAGAATTGAACTAGTTTGCATAAGGTAAGTGCAAAGGTTACTTGGAATTAGACCAAATTACCTTTAATGTTTTAGACCATGCTTGCACCAATTGTTTTGTTTTTGCAAACTCTTTTGGAAATTCTTTTCAAAGTGTTTTGCAAAACAGTCAAAGGATAAATGAATAAGATTTTGAGAAGCATTTTCAAGATTTGAAATTTTCTCCCCCTGTTTCAAATGCTTTTCCTTTGACTAAACAAAACTCCCCCCCAAAAGAGATCCACCTCTTAGAGTTCAAGAGGGTTTTGATATACCATTTTTGAAATACTACTTTCTCCCCTTTTTGAACACAATAGGATACCAAATGATAAAGACTTTTGGAAAGCACTAAGTTTTTGAATTTGGTGGTGGTGGTGCGGTCCTTTTGCTTTGGGCTCATTTCTCCCCCTTGTTGGCATGAATCGCCAAAAACGGAATCATTAGAGCCCTCGAAGTGCTATCTTCCCCTTTGGGCATAAATAAATGAGTTAAGATTATACCAAAGGCGAAGTCCGGTCTTTTAGCTTTGGGCTCTTACTCTCTCCAAAGATGAAGCCCTTTTCTTTGATGCTCATTTCTCCCCCAAGGAATAGAGAGTTGCTTGGAGTGATGGCGAAGTATGATGTACGGAGTGGAAGCCTTTGTTTTCGCCGAAGACTCCATTTCCCTTTCAATCTACGACTTAGCATAGTAATATACTTGGAAACATATTAGTCGTAGTCATGGTACGGGAATAATAGGATATATGCATTTGTACCACAATGAAAGAGATATGATCAAGAGATATGTCAATTAAGCATGATCATAGTTCTATACAATATAGATTTCTCCCCCTAAACATGTGCCTTGAGAGGAATACATATTTTGGCCTTAAATGCCAAGGGCACATAATTAGGTTAATGAGAGCAAGTCTATATCATAGAGAAAGTGAAGTGCATTGTGTCATAGTATATGAGTGATGCTCAAGACGGTTTATGCACTTATGAAAGCATGTTGCAAACATTTTAAGCATTTTCCTTTAAAGATTTCAAAGAGACTTAAGGACCATCCACCTTTGGAACAAAGGTAGCTTATCCTCGTTACAAGGTTAAGCTTTAAGCTCCTTGACAATAAAATTACTTCATCCAGTTTAAACAAAGATGCAAGAATGAATGTTTGAGAGGTTAAACTAGGTATGAAGCATGGTTAGTGCATGAACATGCTTTCTCTTCCTTTTAAACATGATATGCAAGTAATGTAGGAAGATTTTAGGTACATGTATGAATGAGATAGAGTAGTTTTACCTTTTTGTACCTTTACATAGAGATGCTCTCTTCATTGTGCTTTGTCCTTAGTCTTAGTCGCTTAAGACCTATACTCAAGACAATGTATGAAAATATTTTGCACACGAGAGAGTTCTACAACTAGTGATCCTTTTCTAAGTCATGTTATTACATATCAAGTAGATCACAAATTGCATAAATGTATCATGAATTCTCCTTTTAACTTAGTGCATATCAATATAGATGTCGATTGAAATTACTAATTGAAATCAAATTGAAATTGCATGAAGCACTAAGAAGCATAAGTGATAATTGAAGTTATTCAATGATCATACAATAGATGCGATCAAAAGAACAACATAGGCATTAGATTTTCAAATATGCACATAAATAGGAGAATCCGATAAGTATGCTACTTTAACATTGAATGCTACAATCCTTGATAAAGGCGACATTATTTTAACAAGTTGGATTGATGTGAAGTAGCATACTTTATGAGAAACATTATTCTCATGCAAGAGACTATATGAAATTACTGAGATAAAGCAATAGTCTCAACATAATCAAAATATAATAATGGACTCCCCCTAAAGATATGCATCAAGTAATTGAAAGAATTGATTTTGATGCATTCATTTTTAAGGACATAAAGGGAGACTCATTATACATCTTGATCGAGGCTTATGAATTTTGCAATAAACAACTTTAGCCTGGTAACCTCATAATGAAAAAGGATTTAGAATGCTTACAACCACACCATGATTGTTGTGAAAACCTTATTGTCCAAGTAGGTGTTGTTGTCCTTGATGTTCTTCCTTTTTCATTTGAGTGTCCTCCCTTTGTATTTGTCTCTTTTTCCTTCCAAACTTATTGAAAATACTCAAGAGACATGTTAATAGCGCAAGGGAGTAAATGGGAAAGGATGATTACTTTAGATAATTAGCATAATTCATCATCCATAAGTCACATAGACATGAAGTAAAATCCTTAACATCAGTGCACATTTCTTGAAAAGAGGAACATGCACTATTTAAACATTTGATCAAGCTTAGGAATTTACTTCTTCATATTGAATTTGTTAATTATTACTTAAAAGCAAGACAATATGAGAACATATATAGCAAAGGTATGAAATAGATTCTAATGGATAAGTGTATTAATGAAAAATGAGATTGGATGCATATCTTAGCCAATCTAAATTCAATAAAGAATCTATTTCTTCACAAAGATAGAATATGATAATTTAGAGTGAATAACTTATTGATGGGAACTAAATCTGATAAATAAGGTGAGTTCCCATACCTTTGCTTTTATCTTTCTTCCTTAGGGTGAAGATCAACCCTTTGAGGCTTGTGGCTTTAAACTTGCACTTACTTTCTTGTAGAATTTCATAAGTAAGCTCAATAGAAATGTTAGTAGTAACACAAGCACTAGTTTCCCTTTTTGTAATCATTTTGATAAGGAATGAAAAGTAGATTACTAAAGCATGGAAACTTCATAGCATGAACTAGATCATCTATAGAAGATGTTATGCTCAATTTTAACTCATAAAACAAGCATAACCAATCTTATAAGATTATGGGAATAAATCTAATTCATGATATGGAAAGCGATAAATGTAGAAGAATCATATCCAATTTAAGCAATAAGACATACAACATAAATCATTGGATTGATTTTTCTTGTCATGATAAATTACGCATCTCCAACTAGAAACATATTCTCTACTAGTGAGACTACATGAGTTACTTAGATAAAAGCATTAGACTCACTATTCTAGACATAAAGAAAGATTCCCTTTTATAAGTGTCTTTAGGATTTGAATTCCTTGCATGACACCTTATTCTTTTAAGAATATGGAATCTTCTTCTATATCTAGATCGTGGCAATAATAAGATGATTAAAGTAAAAACATGCCATTAGAACTTGCAATAATTTAAAGCATGTAGATTGTCATAATATAGAATTGATATAAACACAATCTACCATACGAGAGAAATTTCTTCAAAGAATGATGACATAATTTTAAAACATGCTTAAGTGCTTTCTATTTCTATGTGACTACACAAGACACACGACAATTTAAGATAATTGCACTTAAGAATATAAGTGTTACCATCCTTTGATTTTCCTCCATGTTGTAGGCTTTGATATTCCGCACATGATGATTCTTTATTTCCTACAACATTAATATCTTCCCGAGATGATATGAGTTTTGAATACAATAAATTGAAGTAACCTTGGGTCAATCTTGAATATGTAGATCATTTGAAGATTGATAGCTTGAGTTGTTAAGAATTGAATTAACTCCCTCAAGCACCCCAAGGCTTCATATCATCTCCTTCTCCTACAAAGCTTGTCAAACACATTTTGGTACCCATCGCTTGATGGGTCCGTTAAGGTTAGTCGACAAAGATCTAGGAACCCAAAAGTCCTTTGTTTTAGAACTAGGTAAACTCATTACCTTTCTAACACAAGTTGCAATTTTGGGTTGCCTAGTTACATGAAAATCAATTGACAAGTTAGGAGTGAGATTTTTACCAATGGGACAATCTTTGCATTGATGTCCCTTTCTTCGGCATGTGTAGCATAGGCGTTTTTCAGGTTTTGAAGTTTTCTTCTTTCCTTGCTTGTTCCCTGCTACATGGTTAGTAAAAACTTTCTTTTCTAACCCTATGCCTTTTTGTTTTAAATGGGGACAAGATCTAAGCAAGTGTCCCTTCTTAGAGCATTTAAAACAAAGTCTATCATCCTTGTTAATAATCAAGCCATTTTTGATGTAGGGACATGACCTAATCAAGTGCCCCTCTTTAAAGCATTCACTACACCTTTTAATGTGACGTGTGGCTTGATCATTACCTTGGATGTTACCTTTTGTGGAGGCGTGGTTGAGGCTTTTGGAGGAGGTGTTGAATTCCATCTTTTGTTTCCTCCTCATGGCAATCCTCAAATCCTTGACATTTTCTTCAAGGGATGTAGTGCATGCCACGGTTGTTCCCGTCTCAAGCTTCTTCACCATGTGATCACGGTTATCTTGAGAAGGTTGGGCAATGCATTTCCCTTTAAGTTGTGTCAAGCTCTTCTTTAGCCTCTCATTTTCTTCTTTGAGCTTTTGATATGAATCATCATTTGTTCCTGTAGATTCTAGCTCAAAAGAAGATTTGCTTGTTGACGAACAACAAGCATTAGCACATGGTAATATAGTATCAATTTGAATACATGTGCATGAGTGAGGTTGTTGGGATTTTAAATTTTCTATCACAACCTCATGAGCAATGTTTAATATGATATGATCATCTATAAGATTTTCATGAGAACATAGAAGCATATCATATTTATTTTGAAAAGCTAGATTTTCAACTTTTAGCTTTTCTATTTGGTCCTTAAGCAAGGTATTCCTATTTACTAATTGAGCGATACAATGTAAAGCGTTATCTTGCTCAATTGAAATAGTTTCATACCTTTGGACCAAATCAACATGAGAGCACTTTAGCTCCTCAAGTTCTTTAGTCAACTCGTCAAAGTGTTGCATCTTTATGGAGAGAATATCTTCTAGCCTTTGACGAGCTTCGCTTTGTTCTCTCGCTCTTTCTAGAAGTTTGAGCATGACCGCCTTATCTTCTTGGCTTAGGCGAGCGTAGAGATGCACAAAGCTTCTTTCTTCCTCCTCATCCTCGTTTGTGCTTCCGCTATCATTTTCATTAGCTACACAACACATGTGGGAATCGAAATGGGAAGACAAACCTTTTGGAGAGGTGGATTCATCATTTGGTCTCCATCGTTTATTTTCTTCTTCTCCCTTGCAAGGGTTAGTATCACAAATACCAAAGGAAGTAGAAGCACAAAATGAACTATCATTTTTGGACTTATTAGACTTGCTTTTAATTCTAGTCCAAATATCATGCGCATCGGGAATATGTTCATAATGATTCATTATGAGGGCATGATAATCTTCCTTGCTAAGAGAATTAACCAAGATGTCAAAAGCTAGATAGTTTAAGCGAATACATCTTTGGTCTTCATCGGAAACATTTTCCCTATCATAGTTAGGAGGGATAATACTCTTGTCTAAAATTTGTTCTAATTGTGGATCTACGGTTCTAAAGGCATTTATAACTCTAGTAGACCATGAATCATAATTAGAACAATCGGAAAGTAATATTTCAAGAGTTACCTCCGTGTTTTCCTTGGAAGATGTCTTCTTGTTCTTTTGGGATCTTTTACGAGCCATCACTTCGAGTTGTTAGACTCAAGATGAAGTGCCTAGCTCTGATACCAATTGAAAGTCGCCTAGAGGGGGGGGGTGAATAGGCGGAACCTGAAAATTAAAACTTTATCCCCCAACTAGATCCCTTGATTAGTGGTTAGAACAAGATATACAAATATCGGAGAATAGAAACTAAGTTCTTGCTTGAAAGGAGTATTGCTAAATAATGCGGGAGAGATAAATCAATACAACTAATAAGTTATAGAATAACAAAGCAAGAACCCTTAGATGAGAAGAGCACTAGAACAAGTTCTTTCTTGCACCGTGTTGCTGCACAAAATGGAAATTTAACTTGAAGCAATACCAAATGAAATTAGCAAATAATGGTGTAAGAAAACTTAGAGCAAGGGAAAGCAAACAAATCACAAGCAATAAACACAATGGACACGGGTGATTTGTTTTACCGAGGTTCGGCCCTCGAAGGCCTAGTCCCCGTTGAGGAGTCCACTTAAGGACGGGTCTTTTTCAACCCTTTCCCTCTCTCCCCCGATCACACAAGGATCGGTGAGCTCTTCTTCTTTTCAAGGATCACTCTCGATCCCACAAGGACCACCACAATCTTTGGTGTCTCTTGCTAGCTTTTACAAGCCTCCAAAACTTTGGAGGAAGTTCAATGGGAGTCAAAACTCCACGCGCAAATGAACACAAAGATGAAGCACACACTATCTCTCGATGAATCTCACAAGGCACTAGTGCTAAACTCAAATGAGGAGCTCTCTTTTGCTTGCTCTCTCTTTTGTGGCACTTGTGTTGGTTGTAGTGGTCTAAATCTTGTGTATAGGATGGATCAATGAATATATGTGGTTGGGAGGGCTTGAGTATGTCAACTAGATGACTTGGAATGTTGCTTGGACTCCCACTTCTTGAAGTGGCCGGTTGGGGTGGTATTTATAGCCCTCAACCACCCATATAGCCGTTGGGGCGCATCTGCCAGAAATTGCACTGGCGGACGGTCCGCGGCTAGGGCCCGGACGGTCCGCGACCTTCCAACGGTCGATTCTGACATCTTCAACGAATACTTCTGACAGATCAACGGCTAGATCAACGGCTATCTGCCTCGGTGACACCACGCGGACGGTCCGCCCTTGGTCCCGGACGGTCCGCGCCAGCTCTATAATTCCTTTTGCTCAACTTGTCACCTTCGGGCTGAACCAGGTCTTCACATGCGGACTGTCCGCGAATTATAGCCGGACGGTCCGCACGTTGTAGCTGGACGGTCCGCGGTTTAGTCGGACTGTCCCTGATTTGTAGTTCCTGGTCGAAGTCAACTCGGTGTCGCGGACGGTCCGCCGCAAGGGCCCGGACGGTCCGCGAGTGGTCTCAGACGGTGCTTGCTCTTCCATCGGACGGTCCGCAGCACAGACTTGGATTTTTGCATTGGTTCTGGCCGAGTGACATCCTCGTGTCGCGGACGGTCCGCCGCAAGGGCCCGGACGGTCCGCGCTTGGCCTGTTTTTCCAAAAAACTTCTCCTGTCCGGAATAATCTACGGTATTCCGGACAGTCGAATTAGTATAGTTGTAGATGAACCTTTGGCACCTGTAGAGCATATAATCTAGAGCAAACTAGTTAGTTCAATTATTTGTGTTGGGCAATTCAACCACCAAAATCATTTAGGAAAAGGTTTGAGCCTATTTCCCTTTCAGTATCCTCAATACCTTTGCAACATCAACAGGCCTCAGAGTAAATTACAACAAATCAAGCATCTACCCAATTAATGTTAATTCCAAAAAAAATGGAAATTCTTTCAAGAACGTTCAATTGCCAGATTGGATCGATGCCTTTCACCTACCTTGGTCTACCTCTGGGGGCTTCAAAATCAAGATTGTAGCACTTTCTACCTCTTGTACACAGAATTCAAAGGAGATTAGCCTGCTCTTCAAAGTTCTTATCCCAAACCGAACGAGTGGAGCTTGTAAACTTAGTTTTTACAGCGTTGCCAACTTTCTTTATGTGTACGCTCAAGATTCCAGCAACCATTATCAAAAAGATCGACATTTATAGAAAGCATTGCCTTTGGAGGGGGGATGACATAAACACAAAAAGGCCCTCTAGTTGCTTGGTCCATGATTACCAAGTCGAAACTCAATGGAGGATTAGGGGTCCTTAAGTTGGAAACCCAGAACGAAGCCCTTCTTCTGAAATACCTTCACAAGTTTTACAACAATCATGATCTGCCTTGGGTTAGTCTCATTTGGAATAACTACTATATGACTGGTAGGATACCTGATCAGAGAAGAATAGGATCTTTTTGGTGGAAAAGCCTGTTGAATCTTTTGGATAATTATAAGGGCTTAGCTTCTCCAATAATCGGAAATGGGAGTACCATTCTCTTCTGGGATGACCTATGGAATAATGGAATACCTAAACAACAATACCCAGAATTATTCTCCTTTGCAAACGACACAAAACTCTCTATTGTGAAGGTCAAACAAAAAGAGCACCTATTCCAAATATTCCAATTAGCCCTCTCAGAACAAGCCTATGAGCAATATTTGGACCTCAATGAAATTTGGGACATAATTATCATAAATAACACAAATGATAGATGGACTTATATCTGGGGATCAGATACATACTCAACACAGAAGACCTACAGGCAACTAATTGGACACTCCAATGTTCATATTGTTTATAAGTGGCTCTAGAAAAACAAATGCCAACCAAAGCATAAAGTCTTATTTTGGTTGTGGCTCAAAAACAGACTCAACACAAGGAATATGTTGCGAAGAAAAAATATGGCACTAGAATCATATACATGTGAAAACTGCATTTGACAAAAGGAGGAAACTGTCTACCATCTATTTCTCAGGTGTAACTTTGCAAAAGCATGTTGGAACTCCATTGGCATTAATCCTCCCAGAATTGCCCAGCCAGAAGAAGCGTCTGCTAATCTCAAGCAGCAGCTTAACGTTCCTTTCTCCATGGAAATAATCATCCTAATGACATGAAGCATCTGGAAATGCCGGAATGAATGGATCTTTGAAAATCAAGACCCAACAGTTCAGCATTGCAAAAATGAGTTCAGAAAGGAACTACTTCTGGTTATTCACAGAGCAAGAGGAAAATATGATAATTCAATTCCAGACTGGCTTCATCAGAGTTTAGTTCTTTTAGTGCCTTCAATCCTTTACTCCCCTCTAGCATCCGATTCACTTGTACCTAGCTACAGATTTCGACTCTCCACTCTTTTATAATTAACCATTTAATACAAAATTTACAGTAGGGGCTTCCCCCTCCTGGACTTTCAAAAAAAACATCTCTAATCAAGTACATCTTTCCACCGGGTGAAAGGTTGATGGTGTGGCATTTGCTGTTGCAAATGGAAAATGGTTTAAATCAATTTGCAATTTGCATTGCCACACTTTCAGACATAGCGCACTCTTGAAGGTTGGCCTTAATCTAGAATTCTCAAAACGAGACTATGGAAGATTGAGATCATGTGATATGATCATATTTACTTATGTAAACAGTTTTATACTTGACTAGAGATCTTGGCATTATATTTCTTTTGCTTTCAATAATTTGTTTAATTGTGGATACTTACATTCAACTTTACCTTCCAATGACCTTTGCTACCAACATTGCACCCACTTCAATTGTAGCATTATATTGTGGATAAGTCACATGGTACCTCATACTTATGGTACTACCCTTAAGTTGCTTTGCATGATTGTTGAAGGATGCTTATGGCTATTTCCATCATTGCAACCAGAAATGGTGGCCTACATTTGGATATACGAGACAAACATGACCATCGTCTTGCTACCTTGATTATGCAAGTGTGGGTGCACAAAGGAGTGTGACAAGCTGCTCTTGAGGAATATTTTCTTTTTGTATTGTGTATGTAAACTATTTTTTTGTCAAGTACTTTTGAGTTGTTATTATAATTTTGTACGACTTGTGACCATTTATTCCTTGAAATTATGATGGTGTGGTGTGCTCACTACATTCTAAGGACTGACGATGATGATTATCTTGAACAAGATCGATTGGATAGCGGATAGTCCGACTTAGGAAAATTAACTTGAGCAATTACTTGCACCAATGTATGCAATAAGAACATCGATTATGCATTAGCTAGCCGATGGTGTTAGTGCAATGGTTTGCAAAGGATATGGATTGACCAGTGACCACACAGATAACCAGATTGCTAGAAGTCTGTTGTTTTGCTCATAATTAAATGTATGTAACATTTGTTAGGTTGAGCAATATTTATTATTTAAGGCTATATGCACACATCTTACTTCTTAAGTGAAGTTTTTAGATCGTCAACACAGCTTTTGTCCTAATTCTTCCCACATTTGATAGAAAATATTTAAAATAATTTTCATTCTTCTTTCAAAAGTATCACTTTAACAAAAACTTATAAATCTTAACCTCACATTAGTCTTCTATAATGTTATTTGAAATAAGAAAACACAGTTCTTGTGATATAATATAGCAATCTTATAAACTTCTCACTTTTACAATGAGTTTAAGATAAAATGTTTTATGCACAAAAGGTATGACATTACCACGTGATAATGATAAATAGGGTGTATGTTTTGAATATGGTTACAAAAGACTGAGAAATTATTATGATATTCTGGTTAGAACCAGTACGGTGCACATGGCTGGTTGTGATATGTATAGAAGTCAACTGAGCAGCGAACTACATAGACATTCCTCGTCAATGAAAAGAAAATATATGATTGCTTAAAAAGCACAACTAGAATGTCAAATGGTTAAGAACAAAACATGAACATCACAATATTGGATGTTTTTTCATGCTTTTCTTGATTGTCCGCCTTAAACTGCCAGTTTCTAATGTAAATTAACATGCTATGATAGCTAAAGTTGTCCATTTATTAACTTTATTACAGTTGAGTTTTTATTCGGCCTAAGAAAGCCTGTTTTCTAGGACAATCCATAATTATACAGAGAACTTAAACATACATTTCCTTCATTAGACTAGACTACTCTTCAAGAAATGTCGATTCAGCAAGGTCAATGGCACGAGCAACACCTGCAGCCTTGTTTATACACTCTTGGTGCTCGTCATCCGGTTTGCTATCAGCAACTATGCCAGCTCCGGCCTGGAGGTGAGCCACCCACTCCTGCCGGGACTTACTGTCTGTGTACGAGTACATGGTATCAAACCTAGATGCGGTGGGGAAGACAATAGTGCGAAGAGCGAGTGCAATGTCCATGTCGCCGCGGAAGGAAATCCCTCCAAAACCACCACTATACGGCCCACGCATACTCACTTCTAGCTGATCAATCAACTCCATTGCTCTCACCTGGTTGGGTTCACAAAACGACATGAGAAATCAGACTCAAGACGGCTTCAGGGAAAAGAAAAAAAATGTTTGCCAACAACATCATTTGAAGCGAAGACACCACTTAGTCAAAGGTCATGCAATGAAAACAATACTAATGATATATCCTAAATTGTTATAAGTTTATAAATGTTTACTAAAACCCATAAATATACAATAAGTTTATCACCAGTTTAGTCATGATAGGGAGGTTCACATTAATGATGTGTGTGCCAGCTAAGGCACGGATGGAGTAAATTACCACTCGCAACGAAGTATGGAATGGGTAAAATTTTATACCTGCGAGTACCAGTTTGCAGACCTTTTTTTTCTCGGAAGTGGGAGGACTACGCATCATTATATTAAGAAGAAAAATAGGCCTTAGAAGACAAAAACAGTACAAAAAATGGCCTCCTTACGGCGGCCAAACACAGGCATACACATTGAATATGATACCTATGATTATCTGCATATGCGAGTTGGTTTATCACTAGAATAATATAACCCCTTACATTTCAAGCACCAATGGGTAAAGCAATATACCCGCACCCATATCCACTGGTAGAATTTTATATCTAGACTCGCATCCGTGGATGGAATTTTGTACATATATCTGCGGGAAGGTTTGCCATCCCTAGTTGACATATACTATGTTTCATATCATGTTAACAACAACTTTTATATGTTTTATAGTTTGCATGTATTTAGCTAGTACCGCTGTATTTAATGGTGCTTTACTTCTTTCTACAGATTGTGTATGTTGATATTATGTTTTTCTCACCTTCTATCATATTGTATTCCAGCTGTTGTACCAAATCCATGTTTTTTCTATAAAAGCAGGACCCCTTTTCTAGAAAGTAAAGTTTTGTTTTAACAGGGTGTGGTTCAACTAATGTGTTTATAGTGATCCGATGTCACAACAACATTGAGGGATACAATCATGTTTGTTTGTTCCTTAGTTATACATGACTATTACTACATGTTCAACAAGTTACCTTTGGAGCGCCACTAACGGTTCCAACTGGCAATGCGGCTCGTAGCGCATCCCAACACGTAAGATCATCGCGTAGCTCTCCAGTTACCTACATAAATTTTAAAATAGGCATGTTTCTTATAAATAATTCTTGATAATACAAATCAAAGAAAGAGTTAATGCTACGCTTGTATTATATGATAAAGATGATAATTGTTTAACGAATACATCCATGAAAATTGTGATAGCGATGAATTTTGTTATTATTTTAAAAGAAGACTCACTGTTGAGCTGATGTGCATGACATGAGAATATCGTTCGATATTCATCAATTTCTCTACCTTTACTGAACCTGGTTTGGACACCTGTAAATACGACAAGTTCATTGTAGATGAAACAAGATAGATGTGTAATAACTAATAAAACACCAAACTAACTTTTTTCTGAACCATAGTACGACAAGCATATATAAAGGTTTGTCTTGTCTAAACCGTAACCGAATCAAGTCCTTCTCGTTGATATTGCATGTATTTCATTATTATCCACTAATAAAAATGTAGAATAAATGATGTGTCCGATGGAAAATTTATCTATTTTTTGTTATAGAGAGTTTCTCAAATTTGCTTAAACATAAAACTGAAAATATAGTCGTCCATAAAACTGGTAAAAGTTCGATTCATGGCAAGTGACAACCATCTAAACATTCCACAAAGTATTTCTACTCGAAAGAGTTACATTCCTATCCAGATTCTTAAGATGTTTACCATGCTCAAAATATTTAGATTTAGAACCGACTTTACTAACTTTAAGCCATGACCACTCTAGTATCTTGTCATCCAGAAGCTTCTCAATATTACGGATATAGAAGATAATGAAGAAATATAAATGGCACAAATTCTAAAATGAATTGGAAAGAAAGCATGCTAAAAAAACAAGAAATAAAAAATGAACCTTCCCAACATCATTTCGGCCAAGATCTACTAGCATAATATGTTCAGCACACTGCTTTTCATCACTCAAAAGCAATTGTTCTAAAGTTTTGTCTTCTGCTTTTGTTTTGCCTCTTCTTATGGTTCCAGCAAGCGGACGATTGATTATTGTCCTCTGAAAAAATATAATTATAGAAAAGAAAGTTCATTATGATCACTTCACCATAATATTTTTTATAATATTTAAGATAGTGCAATAACCACTAAGGTTAATTTATGATAATCTAAGCATATGGAAAGGTAATATAATTTAAACTGCATTGGTTCTAATAACATTGCTAAATATTCAATGTTGAGGGTTATGGATTCCCAGTTAATTTTATCACGTCAATCTCAACTACGTTTTCATTCACTATTTGAAAAATCACAAAGTATGTTGCTATGTCACATGTGCTACAATGTCGCTATAGATATACAATAATTTCTAAAGAATAAGGGTAAAACTATAACTTGGAGATATGTTTAATATTTCACTATACCTTTTGTACCCGGGTAAGAATTTCAGGACTCGATGCCACGAGAATACAACCTCGTGCCTAAGAGTTGTCATAAGAGATGAATCACATGCATATCAATTAGTATATGTTGGTCAACATGTTATACAAAACTATATATTTTACATGTATTATAGTCACCTGTAGATAGGCCATATATGGACTAGGATTTACGATGCGCAATGCACGATAGATTTCAAAGGGGTCGGCGAATGTCCGTCTCTCAAAACGCTGGCTTAAAACAACTTGGAAAATGTCACCGGCCAAGATGTGTTCTTTAGCTTGGACAACGATATTTTTATATTCTTCGCTTGACATCGTTGATTTTTGCATTACTGGGCCAAAGTTTTCAACATTGAGTTTTATAGAACCAGAAGAAAGTGTTGGGCTACAAGAATGATTAATAGCTGATTAGTAAAATGAGCACTAGTGAAAGAAACAATGCTTGTGGAAAATGATGAGTTATCCAAGTCTTAGAACTCACACATTGAGGCAATGTAATCTTGATAACAAAGCTTCAAGCCGATTTCTTCCATCTTCATATGCTTCATCAACAGAACGATAGCAGTCTGTCCTCACCCAATGAATAACATGTGTTTTCTATTGCAAATAAAGATTAGACAGGTAAGCAACAAGATCTCTATTCCCATAGTTTGATACGTATGTTGTTGTTTTTTATATGGAACAAAAGTACTGAGAAAACAAATACATTTTGAAAAAGACATTGTTCCTATATGGTGTGCTTTTACCTAATTATAATCTTAAAAATATTAAAAAATCATAGAGTGGTTTGAAAGTTTTGTGATAATTAAGGGAGTGATAATATACCAAAAACCAACCACAATATGTGGTTGTGGATAATTTATAAAAAGTGCAAAAAAAAATCACGACGGGGAACAGAGCGGGAAACATTTGACGACATAACCCTAATCATATCCAATGATATACCATGTAAATAGAACTTGTATGAAAACATACAAAGAAATCTTAATTTTGTTAATTTATTATAGAGAGCAGATCAATCTTGCATAATGGCATAATACTAATAAACGTTGGGATGAAAAATGTGCATAACTATTATGTAGCATGCACTCTTATATAAGTTTGAGTAGCTTCATAAGGAAGAAAGTAACATCTATAATATGAGTATATTAACCACATATAAGATTACATACATCTATTCCAAATTATAATTTGTTTTGTTTTTTCTCGGTCAAACTTTTAAAACTTTAACCACGTTTATACAAAAATGGTTCAATATCTACAACATCAAACTAGTTTCATTAGATTGTCTATAAAATATGTTTTATAGTACTGTATTTACAACTGTAGATGCTAATATATATTTTTCTGAGACTTAGTCGATTAATCCAAGTAACAATAATTAAAACGGGGGGAGTGTAACATCATTTGATTTATAAGCATGCACTCTTATGGTATCTTGAGTAGCTTCTTAAGGAAGAAAGCAACATCAATAATCTGAGTATGCTAACCATGTATAAATTACAAACTAGAGCATTATCTAATCAACTGAAACATATAAAAGGACGGTGTATATGGTGCATACCTTTTCAACATGATCAAACACAATGACGTCACTATAGAGGCCTAAATGAATGTCAGGAAGGTTCCTATCGTCATGTGGTGCCTTACTGAAAGGAAGCTTCTTTGTTTCAACATAACGCACTGTATCATATGAGAAGAATCCAACCCATCCTCCTACAAAATATCATACAAATATTGTGACTGTAATTGATACATAACAAAGAACTATCCCCATGTCCTCCATAAGGAGCATTCTAGATATCAAAGAGAAATAATATTAGTATATCACCAAACAACATTCTAGCTACTGAAGGAGTCAAAATTTACAAATTTAGATCAACAGTTATTCAAATTACCTACAAGATTAGGATATGAAACTTGTATCAATAGACTTATACCCAAAGTGTCCTCTAATTTTAGATTGATTTATTAGCAAATAACAACATGCAGTGAGAAAAAAATAACGGCCGGAGTCTATTTTGTTAGACTTTTTCCTCATTAAAATACTACTATCATTTTGAGATGGAGGGGGTACCAGCAACATGTGCATGGAGAGAGAACATGACAAGTATGGAATCATGTGCTGCTGTAGAAAGTATAGACCCATACCATGAGTAGAAATGGCATTGTTTCACCCTCACCCCAAGTATGTAAAGCAAGAGGCAGCAGAGGATGTTTTTACCTCAAGCAATTCCACAGATCTATGGCAAGTGACACTATGACAACAATTTAAGATGCTTCGCATTCTAAAACAAGGTACCAGGAAGAGGGCGGGGGCAAAACTGTACCACAAAATGCATCAGGGAGGCTGTCAGCAATCTGCGGGTTCCACTGCTCCATGATTGTCCTGGGGATCCTCATGGGATCAGGCACGAAGTGCTCCCTCCTCGACTTCATCTCATGGTCCATGACCGTCACATGGTTAGCCTTGGCCACGACCTCCATAGAAGGCTGCGCCCCGACCACGCTGTACCTCCCCTGCAAATCACATGCTCGGTGAAATGCCTGGAGCATCAGACCATAGGACGACAGTCAGGCGGGTGTCACGGGTGGCGAATCCACTACTCACCACATTGGTGCCCTCGGACCCCTGCTCGACAGACTCGAAGAGAAAGCTGGGCGCATCGCGTTCGTCCTCCTTAACGAGACAGCGGTACGCTAGCACGGGCGTGAGGTGATCGGAGAAGATGCACCTCGTGAGCGGCAGCAGGTTGCGGCCCTCCGCCGCCGCCGTCCGGAACCTGGACTCCTCCTCCCTCACCGCTGCGCGCGCGCACACGAGAAACGAGACCGTACCTCGACGGCATTAATAGTTAACCAAAACTGCAGCACGCCCGGTCCCAATCCGGCGGAACAGACACGGCCTCGGATCGAGGCACAGGCACTCACCGACGGCGTCGAGCTGGTGGAACGTGGCGGTGGTGGCGCGGCAGGTGACGCCGGCGGCCCCCCGGCGGCGGAGGCTCAGCGGGCGCGAGGACGGCGCGAGGCGCAGCGAGAGCGCGAGGCTGGCGGTGGCCATGGACTGCGGCCTGCGGGCGGGATGACACGAACACGAGTGCGCGGTGAGGAGGGTTGTTGAGGGGGACGAGCGGGAATGGATATAGATAGGGGCGGGGCGGGGCGGGGCGCGAGGGAGGAGCACGCGGGCGGCGGGCGCGGGCGAGTGGAGTGGAGTGGAGTGGAGTCGGGGAGGGCGAGGCGCGACACGTCGCGGCCAGGCCTGGCATTCAGGCGTGGGCCCCCTCGTGCTCCGCCAAAGAATGCTGTGTTGTGCTGCTCTGCCCACGAGGTTTGAAACTGCTCGCATCGCATGCTTGTGCCAAGGTCTACAGCTATATGTTGTCACATCCTTCTCTGCCATATAATGACATCTTTGGCATGACGAGCAGCAAACGGCGTGTGTTTCGCGAGAAAGAAGACGATCGATCACGTGTGCAAGTGCGCCACGCTAGACAACAGAAACGGTTCGGCATGCACACGTGAGCTGGCACGAACGTACTTGGACGGACGACAGGGAAACCGTGCACGTTATCAACGAGTCGAGTGGAGTTGGCCGCGGGATATTCTTGTTTTATTCCTGGGACCACCTAACAGAGGCTCACCACGGCCCCACTGCTTTGTTTTATCCTACTAGGTTGTCCAGGCCGACCACCGGGGGTGCTAGGCTATTCGGAGGATAACTTACACGCTGGGCCCATAGCGCCACGCCCAACGGAAAACGGGCCAGCCCATAGTATCAGCAGCAGTCCAGCAGAATCCAACCAGCGACCCCCTATTATTAGAAGATACAAAAAGAGTATCAGCATTTCAGTACAGCTAAGGATAGAAATGGGCCGACTCTGGCCTGGCTTTGGAGGCGGCGGCGGCCTCATGCTCCCCAAGTCAATTTTGGGGTCCCATTTTACAAAAAAAAAGAGTTTTGGCCTCATGCTTATAATCAGTTTTGGTAAATCATAGTTATCAATCTCGTTCATCAATTAAAATCAGCGACAAAGAGTATATATGTTCTATATGACCATATATACCTTTGTATGCGTGATAGACAATGACCTTTTTTAATAGAATCGATAGAGCCCAGCACACCAGTTTAGTTCATGAATTAAAATTTGATACCAGATGTTAAGAAACCCTATAAAAGGTTACGTCGGCTAGTATCAAACATATGCCTGAGTCACTCTACCTTTCTATATAATAAATTTATGCCCTTATAATGATAACGAGAAGAAAATGAGAAAAAAGAATAAAATATTTCTTGTTTACCGATAAGGGGAAAAAATAGTCTTTGACATGTCTTCATTATTGACGGAACATTCAAAAGCCGGATCGACATCAAGAAATGTTTGGTTCCAGCCAACTAAATTTTAGTTTATCACATCAAACGTATATTCGAATAATAATTACAGATATTAAATGCAGTCTAATTATAAAACTAACTATACAAATAAAAACTAAAAGACAAGCCTAATCAAGCCATTATTTAATATTCATAATTATTTTAAATACTTGATGTGACAGTTCGGAACGAAACATCTCCTTACTGGCTAACAAATAACAACCAACCCACCATAAAAGAGCATCCACGCGTAAAGATGCACGGATCGGGAGCAGCTAGCGCGGGGAAGCTTTGCTTGGCTGCCGCACGCACGAGTTCGCAACCAATCCATCGGGACTCAGAAAATGGGATCTGGGTCGGCATATGCTCCAGCTCTACGACGATCCTTCGTACTAGCAATCGTCGTCGCCGGTAACAAACATCTCCAGACACTAGGGATCTGATCGGAAGGGGGAAACTGTAATAAAAAGGATTTAAAAAAACGCTACTGGACCCCTTACACGACTGTACCGAAGTTATTGGTCGCGTACAAAAATATCCCGACAAGAAAGAGCATCGCAATCAGGCGTCTGCGTGTGCCGATGGGTCTGCAGCAACGATCGGGCCCCGCCTCGTGACTGGCCAATCAGGCATCAATGGTCGATCGTCTAAACTGGGGAATCTCACGCCTTCATTTCAAAGGAAGGCCATATAAAAAGCAATTTTCCTAGTACGCCCATTTCCAAATTGTAACAGGATTTAATTTTAGTTTTTATTACATACTATCTCTGAGAAGAATACATACTTTTAATATCAAATTGATTTATAAAACAATCCCTATGTGCACTATAGATAGACCGTACGTAGCAAATAAAAGCATATCCACGTGAAACACGCCGACCAAAAAATTACGAGGAGAAATTCCTCGCATCATCTCACAGCAAGGATCACTCGAGACTACTTTGTCGTTAAATTCCGTAGATGTCATAGTACAAACCAACTCGGCAATCGGTCGTGTGACTGCTCCCAAAAACTAGATCTATCTCAATGTGTGCTACCTCTTTAGTAGAGCAAGATTTTGGAGACACTGCTCTCCCTATCGTCATCATCATGCCGATGTTAGAGGTGGAAGCATCAAAGGGCGCGCGACATCGAGAGCTCTCTCGAGATTGGTTGTTTCTTGTAATTTTAGAGAAAATGAACTTTCTATTATATAGGGGGGACAACCTTTGTGATTACCCATTACCTTTCATTATAGGACTAAACTTCCCATGATTTATTGACTCATACACGAATGGATATTTGAGATTTATTCTATGAATTACTTGGAGGAATGTGGGGGCCAAAGACCAGATAATTTCAACAATCCTCCACCAAATCTCGAAAGCAACACTTAATCGGCTCTCAAGAAGTCCTCAAGTACCGTTTGGCATATCAACTTTATGATGGAGACTGTTTATCTTTCATGAGCTTTTTAGAGAATTTCCACAATTCACAGATCACGACCAACGTCAACCCATACCCTGCAGGACGATATCTCATATATAAGCCCCAAACACATTAAGACAAAAAACATTCTACCTTACAGACCATAGAGTATTACATCTTCACTAGATAGTGTAACATAATGTGTACTCTTGTTACATATACAAGTTTTTTCTAGAGTCCCAACACGTTGGATCTCCTATCATAACGTTTGGTTTGCTACCGTGCGTAATCCAGGTGGGTCTCAAACTCATCTCCTTAATGCATTATCTATCATGTTTCAAGATAAACCTTTCGTAAATGGATCTGCTGGATTTTTAGCCATGTTTACATAATTAGGAACTGTCAATCCAGAGGTCATGCAACATCGATGAGTCTACTGAGATTGATTATTTCTCGTATATTTTGGGGAGAATGTCATCTTATTATATCTAGGAGTATGCTCTCGTGATTACTGAAATGTTTTGGTGGTTAGATGCTCAACACATATTGTTTTGGTTGATATAAGCTAAGTGTCAAGAGATGCAAATGGAAAAAAGCAAGGTATGACTCTAGCTTTAGTAAATTGTTTTTGGTACTAACATTATTCTACTAAGTGCAAAGAACCTTGTCAAATCGAGAAAATCGGATTGGAGAAGTTTGGCTAAGTCCAGCCAAACTTGCACCAGCTCGCGGTGCACCAGACTGTGTCTGGTGCCCAGGCTGGCGCTCCGGTGAACTAGCCGATCTCGGGAAAATCTGAGGGCGTCGCGGCTATAATTCACTGGACTGTCCGGTGAGCCAGCCGCGCCCACGCCAACGGTCGGCCGCGCGATCAGCGGGCGACACGTGGGCTTCGCCAACGGTCACCAGGTCGCACCAGACTGTCCGGTATGCCACGGGGGTCGGTGGCTGCAACAGTCAACTTCGTCAGAAAAGGAAGGAAATCACGCACTATTCACTGTCCGGTGCGCCCATAGACACCAGGCAACTAAAGCTTTCCAAATAGAGTTCAAACGGATCCTAGCTACCTTGGGGCTATAAAAGGGACTCATAGGCGCATGGAGCAGTACACCAAGCACCCATTGAACATTCTAAGACGCCAAGACTTCGCATACACGTATTTGGTTCATCATGATAGTGAATCGAGCACTTCTTTGAGTTGTGACTATGATGTGATGCTTTTGTGTGCTCGTTCTTGTCTTGTGTGCGTGTTGTTGCTACACTCTCGCTCTTGTGTGTTTTGCTATTCCCCCCTTACTCTTGTGCTCATTCGAGATCATTTGTGTAAGGTGTGAGAGACTCCGAAGTGTGGAGATTCCTCACAACGGTATATTATTGAGATAAATAGAATCATGGTATTCAAGTTGATTTTTGGATCACTTGAGAGGGGTTGAGTGCAACCCTCGTCCATTGGGACGCCACAACGTGGAGTAGCCAACTATTCTACTTAATCGAACCACGGGATAAAATCGTTGTGTCAAATGTCTTTCTGAGCAAGTAGATCCAACGGGAGAGTGCAGAGAGTGTTTGCAAAGTTCCACGGGGAATGACAATAGCTCTGTTAATCTGGCCTCTCAAGGGCACTGTACGGTGGTATTTATAGGCACCCGAGTGACCACCGTCCTCTGGTAAGAACGTTTATGCCCTCGGGTACCCGGACTATCCCCAGAATATTCTCGCAAGGGGAGGTTACAGACCGTCATTACAGGAAAGGCTATTACAGACGCAACCCGTAATGTGCTTACCCACGCGGGGCCCGTTACAGTGGGCCAAATCCCACATGGGCCTCCGGACGCGATGAGGACGTGGGACTGAAAGGGAAATGTGCCCTTGGGCCATTTCTAAGTATTTTGGTGACTGAGTGCCAACACAAGTGCTTAAATGTGATTTTATGCTCATGGATGGACAAAGTGCAAATCAAGAGTAAAGGTATGTTTCTAAGCCTTAGTACATTGGTTTTGTGTACTAATATACTTGTCTAAGTGTTAGAAACAGAAAGAAGAAGAAAAGAAAAGAGGTGAAAAAGGCTTGGCTGTGTACAGCCAAGACTCAGCTCAGTCTGGCACACCGGACTGTCCGGTGGTGCACCGGACAGTGTCCGGTGCGCCAGGCTGACTCGGCGTGAAGTGACCGCTCTCGGGAATTCGCCGACGGCGTACGGCTAAAATTCACCGGACTGTCCGGTGTGCACCGGACTGTCCGGTGAGCCAACGGTCGGCCGGGCCAACGGTCGGCCGCGGAATCTGCGCGCGACACGTGGCCGGGCCAACAGTCGGAAGGAGGCACCGGACTGTCCGGTGTGCACCGGACATGTCCGGTGCGCCAACGGCTCCCAGATCTGCAACGGTCGGCAGTGCTATTTTAGGAAGGAAATCGGGCACCGGACAGTGTCCGGTGTGCACCGGACTGTCCGGTGTGCACCGGACTGTCCGGTGCACCCGACGACAGAAGGCAAGATTGGCCTTCCAGATTTGCTCTCAACGGCTCCTAGCTGCCTTGGGGCTATAAAAGGGACCCCTAGGCGCATGGAGGAGACAACCAAGCAACCTTGGAGCATTCTTGATCATCCACACTCAGTCTTTGCGCATTCGTTTGTCATTCTCAGTTATTCGAGCTCCGTTCTAGTGAGAACTTTGAGATAGTCCTTTGAGCTCGATTCTTGGCCGTGTGTGCGCATTTTGCTGTGGATTTGTGTGTGTTGCTTCCCTCCCTTATTCCGTGCTTCGTTGTGAACTTCAAGTGTAAGGGCGAGAGACTCCAAGTTGTGGAGATTCCTCGCAAACGGGAAAAGATTAAAGTAAAGAAGAACACCGTGGTATTCAAGTTGATCATTGGATCACTTGAGAGGAGTTGAGTGCAACTCTCGTCCGTTGGGACGCCACAACGTGGAGTAGGCAAGTTTTGTACTTGGCCGAACCATGGGATAACCACCGTGCCATCTCTGTGATTGATTTCTTGTGGCTATTGTGTTTTGGCTCCTCTCTAGCCACTTGGCAATTATTGTGCTAACGATTAACCAAATTTTTGTGGCTATAAGTTTAAGTTTTACAGGATCACCTATTCACCCCCCCCCTCTAGGTGCTCTCAATTGGTATCGGAGCCGTTCTCTTCAAGAAAGGGACTAACCGCCCGAAGAGATGGATCCTAAGGGCAAGGGGATAGTGATCAACGATAAGGAGAAGGAGTCCTTCGTCAACGAGCCCAAAGATGACAAGCCTACCGACTCCGGCTCGGGCCATAGACGGAAGGAAGGGAAGAAGAAGAAGACGAGGCGCATCAAGGAGATCGTCTACTACGACGACAGCGATGAGTCTACTTCTTCCCAAAAGGACGACGACCACAACGACTACGAGAAAAGGAAACCGGTTAATTCGAACTTTTCTTTTGACTACTCTCGTATTCCGCAAAGTTCAAATTCACATTTGCTCCCCATTCCACTTGGCAAGCCCCCTCACTTTGATGGAGAGGACTACGGATTTTGGAGCCACAAAATGCGTACTCACTTGTTCTCTCTCCATCCTAGCATATGGGAGATTGTAGAGAGTGGAATGCACTTTGATAGTATGGATAGTCCTATGTTTATTAATGAACAGATTCATAAAAATGCACAAGCTACTACTGTGTTGCTAGCCTCTTTGTGCAGGGACGAGTACCATAAGGTGAGCGGCTTGGACAATGCCAAGCAGATTTGGGACACCCTCAAGATCTCTCATGAGGGGAATGATGTCACCTTGCTCACCAAGATGGAATTGGTGGAGGGCGAGCTTGGACGATTCGCAATGATAAGGGGCGAGGAGCCAACTCAAACATACAACCGGCTCAAGACCCTTATCAACAAAATAAGGAGCTACGGAAGCACGCGATGGACGGACCACGACATCGTCCGACTGATGCTAAGGTCCTTTACCGTTCTTGATCCTCATTTGGTGAATAATATTCGTGAGAATCCCAGGTACACCAAAATGTCGCCTGAAGAAGTCCTAGGAAAATTCGTCAGCGGGCGAATGATGATCAAGGAAGCGAGGTACGTGGACGACGCCTTGAATGGACCGATCAACGAGCCGCAACCTCTTGCTCTCAAAGCAACAAGAAGCAAGGAGGCGCTACCTAGCAAGGTGGCACAAATTGAGGCGGCCGGACTTAATGATGAAGAGATGGCACTCATCATCAAACGCTTCAAGACGGTGCTAAAGGGTCACAAGGGGCAGCCAAGCAAGACCAAGACAAAGGGGAAGCGCTCATGCTTCAAGTGCGGTAAGATTGGTCATTTTATCGCTAACTGCCCCGATAACGATAATGACCAGGAACAGGGAAACAAGAGGGAAAAGAAGAAGAATTACAAGAAGACCAAGGGCGAGGCACATCTTGGAAAGGAATGGGATTCGGATTGCTCCTCTTCCGACTCCGACAACGAGGGACTCGCCGCCACCGCCTTCAACAAATCAGCCCTCTTCCCAAACGAGCGTCACACATGCCTTATGGCAAGGGAGAAGAAGGTATGTACTCGAAACTCTACCTATGCTTCTTCAAGTGAGGACGAATCTAGTGATGAGGATGAAATAGACTATTCATGTTTGTTTAAGGGCCTAGATAGAACCAAGGTAAACAAAATTAATGAATTGATTGATGCCTTGAATGATAAGAATATGCTTTTAGAAAAGCAAGAGGATTTGTTGTATGAAGTGCATGATAAATTTGTAGAAGCACAAAAATCTCATGCTCTAGAAGTTAAAAGAAATGAAATGCTTTCTTGTGAATTATCTTCTTGCCATGAGACAATTTCTAAATTAAGGAGCATTAATGATGATTTGAATGCTAAGTTAGAGATTGCTAGTAAATCTACCTCTTGTGTAGAAAATGTTATAACGTGCACTAGGTGTAAAGATATTAACCTTGATGCTTATAGTGAACACCTAGCTTGCATTTCTAAATTAAATGAAGAGGTAGCTAGTCTTAATGCCCAACTTAAGACTAGCAAAAGTGATTTTGAGAAACTAAAATTTGCTAGGGATGCCTACACGGTTGGTAGACACCCCTCAATTAAGGATGGACTTGGCTTCAAGAGGGAAGCCAAGAACTTAACAAGCCATAAGGCTCCCATCTCCGCCAAGGAGAAAGGGAAGGCCCCTATGGCAAGTAGTGCTAAAAAGAACCATGCCTTTATGTATCATGATAAGAGACAAACTAGAAATGCTTATAGGAGTTACAATGCTTATGATGATTTTGATTCTCATGACATGTGTGCTTCTAGTTCTTTCTATGTGCATGATAGAAATGTTGGTAGGAGAAATGTTGTTCACAATATGCCTAGGAGAAATGTTGTTAATGTTCCTAGGAAAGTTAATGAACCTTCTACAATATATCATGCTTTGAGTGCCTCCTTTGCAATTTGTAGAAAGGATAGAAATGTGATTGCTAGGAAAATAGGGGCAAAATGCAAGGGAGATAAAACTTGCATTTAGGTCCCTAAGACAATTGTAACTAACCTTGTAGGACCCAACAAGAGTTGGGTACCTAAGTCCCAAGCCTAAATTTGCCTTGCAGGTTTATGCATCCGGGGGTTCAAGCTGGATTATCGACAGCGGATGCACAAACCATATGACGGGGGAGAAGAAGATGTTCACCTCCTACGTCAAGAATAAGGATTCCCAAGATTCGATTATATTCGGTGATGGGAATCAAGGCAAGGTAAAAGGGTTAGGTAAAATTGCAATTTCTAATGAGCACTCTATCTCTAATGTGTTTTTAGTAGAGTCTCTTGGATATAATTTGCTATCGGTTAGTTAATTATGCAATATGGGATATAACTGTCTATTTACAAATGTAGATGTGTCTGTCTTTAGAAGAAGTGATGGTTCACTAGCATTTAAGGGTGTACTAGACGACAAACTTTATTTAGTTGATTTTGCAAAAGAGGAGGCCGATCTAGATGCATGCTTAATCGCTAAGACTAGCATGGGCTGGCTGTGGCATCGCCGCTTAGCACATGTGGGGATGAAGAACCTTCACAAACTTCTAAAGGGAGAACACGTGATAGGTCTAACCAATGTTACTTTCGAAAAAGATAGACCTTGTGCAGCATGTCAAGCAGGTAATCAGGTGGGAGGAGCACATCACAGCAAGAATGTGATGACCACATCAAGACCCCTGGAGCTGCTACATATGGACCTCTTCGGACCCGTCGCTTATCTAAGCATAGGGGGAAGTAAGTATGGTTTAGTTATTGTGGATGACTTTTCCCGCCTCACTTGGGTATTCTTTTTGCAGGATAAGTCTGAGACCCAAGGAACCCTCAAGTGCTTCCTAAGGAGAGCTCAAAACGAGTTTGAGCTCAAGGTGAAGAAGATAAGGAGCGACAACGGGTCTGAATTCAAGAACCTTCAAGTGGAGGAGTTCCTTGAGGAAGAAGGAATCAAGCACGAGTTCTCCGCTCCCTACACACCACAACAAAATGGTGTGGTAGAGAGGAAGAACAGGACGCTCATCGATATGGCGAGGACGATGCTAGGAGAGTTCAAGACCCCCGAGTGCTTTTGGACGGAAGCCGTGAACACGGCTTGCCACGCCATCAACAGGGTCTACCTTCATCGCCTCCTCAAGAAGACGTCGTATGAGCTACTAACCGGTAACAAACCCAATGTATCTTACTTTCGTGTATTTGGGAGCAAGTGCTACATTCTAGTGAAGAAGGGTAGAAATTCTAAGTTTGCTCCCAAAGTTGTAGAAGGGTTTTTGTTAGGTTATGATTCAAATACAAAGGCGTATAGGGTCTTCAACAAATCATCAGGTTTGGTTGAAGTCTCTAGCGACGTTGTATTTGATGAGACTAATGGCTCTCTAAGGGAGCAAATTGTTGATCTTGATGATGTAGATGAAGAAGATGTTCCAACGGCCGCGATACGCACCATGACGATTGGAGATGTACGGCCTCGGGAACAATTGGAGCAAGATCAACCGTCTTCCTCAACTATGGTGCATCCCCCAACTCAAGACGATGAACAGGTTCATCAACAGGAGGCGTGTGATCAAGGGGGAGCACAAGATGATCATGTGATGGAGGAAGAAGCGCAACCGGCACCTCCAACCCAAGTTCGAGCGGTGATTCAAAGGGATCATCCCGTCGACCAAATTCTGGGTGACATTAGCAAGGGAGTAACTACTCGGTCTCGATTAGTTAATTTTTGTGAACATTACTCCTTTGTCTCTTCTATTGAGCCTTTCAGGGTAGAAGAGGCCTTGCTAGATCCAGACTGGGTGTTGGCCATGCAAGAGGAGCTCAACAACTTCAAGAGGAATGAAGTTTGGACGCTGGTGCCTCGTCCTAAGCAAAATGTTGTGGGAACCAAGTGGGTGTTCCACAACAAACAAGACGAGCACGGAGTGGTGACGAGGAACAAGGCTCGACTTATGGCAAAAGGTTATGCCCAAGTCGCAGGTTTGGACTTTGAGGAAACTTTTGCTCCTGTGGCTAGGCTAGAGTCCATTCGTATCTTGCTAGCATATGCCGCTCACCATTCTTTCAGGTTGTTCCAAATGGATGTGAAGAGCGATTTCCTCAACGGGCCAATAAAGGAGGAGGTGTACGTGGAGCAACCCCCTGGCTTCGAGGATGAACGGTACCCCGACCACGTGTGTAAGCTCTCTAAGGCGCTCTATGGACTTAAGCAAGCCCCAAGAGCATGGTAGGAATGCCTTAGAGATTTCTTAATTGCTAATGCTTTCAAGGTTGGGAAAGCCGATCCAACTCTTTTCACTAAGACATGTGATGGTGATTTGTTTGTGTGCCAAATTTATGTCGATGACATAATATTTGGTTCTACTAATAAAAAGTCTTGTGAAGAGTTTAGCAGGGTGATGACGCAGAAATTCGAGATGTCAATGATGGGCGAGTTGAACTACTTCCTTGGGTTCCAAGTGAAGCAACTCAAAGATGGCACCTTCATCTCACAAACAAAGTACACGCAAGACCTGCTGAAGCGGTTTGGGATGAAGGACGCCAAGCCCGCAAAGACTCCGATGGGGACCGACGGACACACCGACCTCAACAAAGGAGGTAAGTCCATTGATCAAAAGGCATACCGGTCAATGATAGGGTCATTACTTTACTTATGTGCTAGTAGACCGGATATTATGCTTAGCGTATGCATGTGTGCTAGATTTCAATCCGATCCTAAGGAATGTCACTTAGTGGCAGTAAAGCGAATCCTTAGATATTTAGCTGCTACGCCTTGCTTCGGGCTCTGGTATCCAAAGGGGTCTACCTTTGACTTGATTGGATATTCAGACTCCGACTATGCTGCATGTAAGGTCGATAGGAAGAGTACATCGGGGACGTGCCAATTCTTAGGAAGGTCCCTGGTGTCATGGAACTCTAAGAAACAAACTTCCGTTGCCCTATCCACCGCTGAGGCCGAGTATGTTGCCGCAGGACAGTGTTGCGCGCAACTACTTTGGATGAGGCAAACCCTCAGGGACTTTGGCTACAATCTGAGCAAAGTCCCACTCCTATGTGACAATGAGAGTGCTATCCGCATGGCGGAAAATCCTGTTGAGCACAGCCGCACAAAGCACATAGACATCCGGCATCACTTTCTGAGAGATCACCAGCAAAAGGGAGATATCGAAGTGTTTCATGTTAGCACCGAGAACCAGCTAGCCGATATCTTTACCAAGCCTCTAGATGAGAAGATCTTTTGCAGGCTGCGTAGTGAGCTAAATGTCTTAGATTCGCGGAACTTGGATTGAATTGTAGCATACATGTGCTTATGCCTTTGATCATGTTCATTCTGCATTTTGTTGCTTATTGTGGTGCTCAAGTTGTACAAACATTCCCTGGCCCTCACAAGTCCTTGTGTAAGTGATGCACATTTTTAGGGGGAGTTGTGTTACAACTTGATCCTTTGAGACTAACCATATACTTGAGTTTGCTTGATTTAGTCTCAAAGGAGAATTGAAAGGGAAAAGGTGGACTTGGACCATGAAAGACTTCCACTGCACTCCGATGAGAGGGTAACTTATTCCAAGTTCATCTCATGAACTCTTATTGCCATTTGCTCTTAATTGAAGATTTTGGTGAGACAATGGGGTTATAGGGCCAAGATTGATCCCGTTTTGGTGCTTGATGCCAAAGGGGGAGAAAATAAAGGCCAAAGCAATAAATGGATCAGCTACCACTTGAGAAATTTTGAAAATAGTAAAATAGAGCTTTTTGTTTTGTCAAAACTCTTGCATTGTCTCTTTTGTCAAAAGTTGGCCTCTTGAGGGGAGAAGTGTTGATTATGAGAAATAGGGAGAGTTTTTGAAATCCTTGATCAATCTCTTTTGGAATGACTCTCTTTATGCTTCAACATGTGTGTTTGACTTAGAGATAGAGATTTGAGTTTGATTTGCAAAAACAAACCAAGTGGTGGCAAAGGATGATCCATATATGCCAAAATTGAATCAAAATAAAATTAAGTTTTATTTGAAGTGATATTGCACTTGTTCTAGTTGCTTTATGTTGTGTTGGCATAAATCACCAAAAAGGGGGAGATTGAAAGGGAAATGTGCCCTTGGGCCATTTCTAAGTATTTTGGTGATTGAGTGCCAACACAAGTGCTTAAATGTGATTTTATGCTCATGGATGGACAAAGTGCAAATCAAGAGTAAAGGTATGTTTCTAAGCCTTAGTACATTGGTTTTGTGTACTAATATACTTGTCTAAGTGTTAGAAACAGAAAGAAGAAGAAAAGAAAAGAGGTGAAAAAGGCTTGGCTGTGTACAGCCAAGACTCAGCTCAGTCTGGCACACCGGACTGTCCGGTGGTGCACCGGACAGTGTCCGGTGCGCCAGGCTGACTCGGCGTGAAGTGGCCGCTCTCGGGAATTCGCCGACGGCGTACGGCTAAAATTCACCGGACTGTCCGGTGTGCACCGGACTGTCCGGTGAGCCAACGGTCGGCCGCGGAATCTGCGCGCGACACGTGGCCGGGCCAACGGTCGGAAGGAGGCACCGGACTGTCCGGTGTGCACCGGACATGTCCGGTGCGCCAACGGCTCCCAGATCTGCAACGGTCGGCAGTGCTATTTTAGGAAGGAAATCGGGCACCGGACAGTGTCCGGTGTGCACCGGACTGTCCGGTGCACCCGACGACAGAAGGCAAGATTGGCCTTCCAGATTTGCTCTCAACGGCTCCTAGCTGCCTTGGGGCTATAAAAGGGACCCCTAGGCGCATGGAGGAGACAACCAAGCAACCTTAGAGCATTCTTGATCATCCACACTCAGTCTTTGCGCATTCGTTTGTCATTCTCAGTGATTCGAGCTCCGTTCTAGTGAGAACTTTGAGATAGTCCTTTGAGCTCGATTCTTGGCCGTGTGTGTGCGTATTTTGCTGTGGATTTGTGTGTGTTGCTTCCCTCCCTTACTCCGTGCTTCGTTGTGAACTTCAAGTGTAAGGGCGAGAGACTCCAAGTTGTGGAGATTTCTCGCAAACGGGAAAAGATTAAAGTAAAGAAGAACACCGTGGTATTCAAGTTGATCATTGGATCACTTGAGAGGAGTTGAGTGCAACTCTCGTCCGTTGGGACGCCACAACGTGGAGTAGGCAAGTTTTGTACTTGGCCGAACCACGGGATAACCACCGTGCCATCTCTGTGATTGATTTCTTGTGGCTATTGTGTTTTGGCTCCTCTCTAGCCACTTGGCAATTATTGTGCTAACGATTAACCAAGTTTTTGTGGCTATAAGTTTAAGTTTTACAGGATCACCTATTCACCCCCCTCTAGGTGCTCTCAGGGACTAGCAGACTTCGATGGAGCCTTGCCTTCGTCTTGCAATGGAGAGGACGACGCCCTCGGCTCGCTCGGGCGCGGTCTTTGTTGGTGTAGCGAAGCGACGAAGGTATCGAGCGAAGGGTAGCGTCTTCGCCTTCGTTCCAACAGAGAGAAAATTGAGGAACATATGAGGCTCGGAGGCTTGTGCAATAGAATGGATGGTTCAGATTGAGGGGAGACAGAACCACAGAGGCAGGCTACTCCTTACAGTCTTAATATAGTAGTAAATATTATACAAATCTATTAATTATCTAAAACGAATTTTAATTTAATATAAAAGAATTACTCCATATCTTAGATAATGTTTTTCATCGGTTACATTCGAAAATGCGCAGTGCCAGTGAGATAAGATTATAGACCAACACTTGCAACATAAATACTCGAGACAAACCCACAATTAGATAAATATCTATATTATTCAATGCCCATCGGACGATTTGCGTTTAGGATACGGGAGTGCACTCGATTTAGTCGTGGGGATAATATGGTCGGGGACAAAAATCTGAGGATAGAATATATTACATGTGAAAAAAAAAGAAAAGAGTCTACAGAGTTTAAGTGATAGTTTTCTATTATTGCAATGGCTCATTCGATTATGTGTTCATGTTGATTCTAGATAATTTTAACTAAAATATTTTTATTATAAACAGGCTAAAAAGCTAGATATCAGTCTGTAATTGTTTCTGATGATCTGAACCTGAAAAAAATCTAAAACAAACCGGGCCATTGACCCATTGTCATGGAATGGAAGCGGGAGCGTCTGGCTCTTGTCGGGTTAGCGTAGCCCATTACAAAACGTAAAAAAATCACATTTATGAGTTCAGACGTGGCATATGCTCTCACCGGTCACCAGCACCGTACTCTCCACGAACCGAACTCCCTCCCAATGACGTGTGGAGCCACGGGCGGCGCCTAAGTGGGACCCACCTGTCTGCTTTCCCTAACTACCTTCTCACGGGGTAAAATTGGAAGCGATTAAAAAAAGTCACCGCCGCCGCCCGTACGCAGAAGCAAAGCAACTGCTTAAATTGAAAAAGAAAGGAAGGAAAAAAAACAGAGAGCTCACCAATTCAACTGAACAGCAAGCGCACCTACCCTACCTGCAAGCGCACCGCCCGCCGTCGAAGGCGAAGACCTAGTTCCCGGTCCGTCGCGATGGCTGCCGTGGCCCGCCGCGGCCCCGGGGCGCGCCTCCTCGCGGCGCTCCTCCTGCTGGCGCTGGTCGTCTCCGGGCACTGCCTGGACGCGCACCACCGCGGGCTGAAGCGCCGGCGGCGGAAGCACGAGATCCATTCCCCGGTCAAGACGGTGGTGGTGGTGGTGATGGAGAACCGCAGCTTCGACCACATCCTCGGCTGGCTCCGCCGCACCCGCCCCGACATCGACGGCCTCACGGGCCGCGAGTCGAACCGCCTCAACGCCTCCGACCCCGCATCCCCGGAGATCTTCGTCACCGACGAGGCCGGCTACGTAGACTCCGACCCCGGCCACGGCTTCGAGGACATCCGGGAGCAGATCTTCGGCTCCGCCGACACCTCCGCGGTGCCGCCCCCAATGTCCGGATTCGCCCAGAACGCGCGCGGCATGGGCCTCGGCATGCCGCAGAACGTCATGAGCGGCTTCAAGCCCGACGCCGTCCCCATCTACGCCTCCCTCGCCGACGACTTCGCCGTGTTCGACCGCTGGTTCGCCTCCGTGCCCACCTCCACGCAGCCCAACCGCCTGTTCGTCCACTCGGCGACCTCCCACGGCCTCACCTTTAACGCCCGCAAGGACCTCATCCATGGTTTCCCGCAGAAGACCATCTTTGACAGCCTCGAGGAGAATGGCCTGTCTTTTGGCATCTACTACCAGAACATCCCGGCCACGCTCTTCTACCAGAGCCTCCGCCGCCTAAAGCACCTCATTAAGTTCCACCAGTACAGCCTCAAGTTCAAGTTGCACGCCAAGTTGGGGAAGCTGCCAAATTATGTGGTGATTGAACAAAGGTACTTTGATTGCGAGATGTTCCCAGCAAACGATGATCATCCCTCGCATGATGTGGCAAGGGGACAGAGGTTCGTCAAAGAGGTGTATGAAACACTGAGAGCCAGTCCGCAGTGGAACGAGACGGCCCTGATTATCACATATGATGAGCATGGTGGATTCTATGACCATGTACCTACGCCGGTCGTTGGAGTGCCCCAGCCTGATGGAATAGTTGGGCCTGATCCATACTACTTCAAGTTCGAACGGCTTGGGGTGCGTGTTCCCACCTTTCTCATCTCACCTTGGATAGAGAAGGGCACTGGTGAGTACTTCTAGCGCCGAATCTTTAATTTTCCTGCCATAGAGGATGCTTTAATTTTCTTGCTCCTAATAGCTGTTGATGAACAAATGGGTTTAGTCTTTCAGCTTCCAGGTTTAATTTATGTGTTGGAAGTAGCTCTGCAAGGAATTTATCAACTATGTGAATAAATTTCAGACTTCCTACATCGACTTGTGTTATGGTGGGCAGGTGGAGACATCCTATATGTCTGGCAAGCAGCTCTCCATGTGGAGAGTTTGTTAGATATAACTTATATATAAGTAGCATTTCAACGAGATTCTCATGAAAGAGGACTGAACTGCCTTTTATGCTATTGTTATGCTATCTCTGTGTCTTGATTATCTTCATACTAATGTTAATGAAATTAGGAACTTTAACCATGTGCCGAACCTATTCATCGGTAAATTATGCTTCCAACATTGAGCTGCATGTTTTCACCAGCAGAATTCACACCTTACTTTTCATTTCTGCAGTGATCCATGAACCAAATGGTCCACAGGATACCTCGCAATATGAGCATTCGTCCATCCCTGCAACAGTAAAGAAGCTATTCAATTTACATTCTAACTTTCTGACAAAGAGAGATGCATGGGCTGGGACCTTTGAGAGCTACTTCAAAATCCGGAAAACACCAAGAACTGACTGTCCAGGTATGTATTTATGGTAGTTTGGTATATGTGTTATGCCAATGGAATAACAATTATGACACTTTTGGCTCTATATATACTTGAATGATCAATTTTACTAGAGTCCTAACTAGATACTCTTTCTTCTCTCAAACAGAGAAGCTCCCAGAGGTGACGAAGTCATTGCGACCATTTGGTCCCAAGGAAGATTCGTCTCTCTCGGAATTTCAAGTGGAGTTGATTCAACTTGCTTCACAGCTCAACGGTGATCACGTACTGAACACGTACCCAGATATTGGCAGGACCATGACTGTCGGGGAAGCAAACCGCTACGCAGAGGATGCTGTCGCCAGGTTCCTGGAAGCTGGTCGGATTGCTTTGAGAGCTGGTGCAAATGAATCTGCTTTGGTGACGATGAGGCCTGCTCTCACCAGCAGGGCCTCAATGTCCTCTGGTTTATCATCAGAGCTCTAGTAGATTGCTCCGGTCTACCCATAAACTACACATTGGCATTCGCTCTGATTCAGCTGTGGCTGAATCAGAGCTCTTGTGTAACGTGGTAAGAGAGCCTACCACTTGGCGGTGTAGTGCAAATATGATACTATAGCATCATGTAACAGACAGCATGGTTTTGTAAATAGACGTCATGATATTGGACATCTGGATTCTGATACAGTATATGTCGAAGTCCCCTCCTGGATAGTGTGTAGTGGGGATTTCTAAAGCATTGTGGAATTGTACCTATTCTGTATTCAGTCTGTATTTTACTGTACTGTACCTGCTTGTCAAGCAGCTGAACTGCACTTTGGAGTGATGTATCATATGCTACTTAAACAAATATGTTTATGTGCCTTAAAATCTCAGTGCTGTGATCTGCAAGTGACTGTATTCAGAATTGAACTATCTGTTCATAAGCAAATTAATCTGTTCAATTGATGTCCACATGAGGATGAGGGCTCCACGGAGCAGGAAGAAGATGACGAGAATGAGTGGCGTTGAGGTTGCAGAAGGGACTAGAAGCTGGAAAAAAAGAGGTTTAACGATATAAAGGCAGCCCCGCTGCCCCGGGCACTAATCCATTCCCAGCTACTGCCAGTGTGCATCCTGAGCCATCCATTGGGCTCCGTTTCCACCCAATCCAATGGCGCTCAGGCTCTCCCTCGCCCCGCCAGCAGCTGCACCCGCGGCCTCCACATGCCGCTGCAGCAGCGCAAGCTTCATCCGGCCGGGCGTCGCAGTTGGGAGCCGCCGGGGCAGGGCGCGTGGCTGCGTGGTGGCGATGGCCGACCTGCTGGGCGACTTGGGCGCGCGCGACCCCTTCCCGGAGGAGATCGAGAGCCAGTTTGGGGAGAAGGTGCTGGGCAACGTGGACACGCTCCACCAGATCCTCATCCCCACCCTCTCCGCGCTCTCCCTCGCGAGCCTCCCGCTGCAGCCCGACGCGGAGCCGCTCTCCCTCGACGACGCGCGCAGGCTCCTCTTCAAGGTCGTCGGGTGGAGGCTCGTCCTCTCCGACGGCGACGGCGACGAGCAGCGTCCCGCGCGGCTGCAGTGCGTCTGGAAGGTGCGCGACGAGACCTGCGGCCAGGAGCTCATCGCCAGGATCAACGCCGCGCTCCACGGCGCCGGACACGCCCCGGCGACCCTGGCGTTCGAGGCCCCCAACCAGGTGACGGCCGAGCTCTCCACGCCCTCCGCCGCCGGCGACAGCCTCACCGTCAACGACTACATCGTCGCCGCCAGGATAGATAAAGTCAAGACGCTCGATCTTATCCCGAAGAAGCGGGCGTGGGCATGAGCGTGGTCGATGATCGATCGATTCTCCTCCCTTTCTCTGCTGTTCATTTGAAGGGATTTTCCCTTTATTTTCTTTATTGAAAATATGAGAAATGAAATTAAAAAAAAAGGAGGCCAGCCGAGTGAGCCGCTCAAGGCCTGGTGGCGGAGCAGCCCACCAGCCAGCTAGTCCCTAGGGCTGCTGATGCCGGCTCTTGCTTTTGGGCGAGCAGAAAGCTCAGCCGCCGGGAGGACGTGGGAGGCGGAGGCGTTCAACGCACAGCCGACTTCTACGGCTGCTCGCTCGGCGGGCCGCTGCTCCCTTGCAACCGCCTGGTGGGTGCTCGACTCCATATAATAGAGGCAAAAATCCTCTGGCTTCGGCTCCACAAGCGACGGAAGTTCTCTGCTCTCTCTCCCTGCTCGTTCCACTGGTCACGAACTCGATTGATTTCTTCGATCTCTGGTGTTCTTGTGGTGATTCTCGCTGGTAGCATCTGGACGAGTGTGGAGGTGGTGCTGCGCTTGTTCGGCGTGGACTTCCTGTGCTCCGTTGCATTATCAGTGTGCCTGTTGGTACTCTGTCTGTTCTGATTGTTGTCCACCGTGGCCTGGTGCTTGGGCTCTCTGCTGCGCGGTGTTCATCTTCTCGGGCTGGTGCCGTGGACGTCTCCCTCGGCTCCGGCAGCGGCTCTAGTATCTCCGTCAACCTCCCGCCGTGCAGGCCCGGACGTGGGCGGCGGAATTGGTTTTCTGGGACAGAACTTCGTGTTCGCTGAGCTGATCTTCCCACGTAGACAATCTACGTGCTGTGAGTTATTCGTTGCCTCTCTTTATTTACTGTTTAATTTTGTGCAATCTGCTAGTATTAAATACTTGGGTGTGATTGCACTGTTGTGGGCGGATTTGTGTGCTCGATGATGATAGCGGTGTAGTGAGACAATGTGACAGTCTGAGTTTTAGTGTATTATCATTTTCAGCATTGATATTATTTGTGCCTAATTAAATCTCTCTTTGTTAAGGATGTTTACCTGTGTTAAATTTTGTTAATTTATTAAGTACACATCTCCTTTCTATCAGTATTTATATTTGATTATTAGGCTTATTACATCTGATCTAAAACCCTTATTTGGTAAGATAGGACTGTCACGTTAGTCGAGGATCTCTGATCACCTATTAGCGTTGGAGGGCTGTTTATTACAGCAACCCGCTATTTTGAGAGCAATATTTTAAGATAAACAATTATGTTTATTTGTTTAATCTGCCTTCTTCATCTGCAAGCCATGTTTAATTTCCAAATGGACCTGTGTAGCTATTTTACATGTTTACATGTCTTAGAATTGCTACTGTTCATTGCTGCTATAATTACATATGGCATTTGTCTGAGTTATATGCTTGTTTTATACGGAATTAGAATATTTAATCTATTTAAATATGTAGAAAGCATGTCACTTATTTCTCTAAATATACAACAATCCAGAAAACCAATTCGTATTATGGCCTCCAGTTCTGATGTCATTAAGCCTGAAGCGTTCGACGGCGCTAGCTTTAAGCGCTGGCAGATTAAGACTCGCATGTGGCTCACTGACCTAAAATTATTTTGGGTAGTGACATCGGCTGTTCCCCAGGCTGCATCAGATGATTCTGATGATGCAGCGAAGGCCGCCGCACTTGCGGAGAAGGCCAAGTGGGACGAAGCCAATGAGGCATGCTTGTCTCGTCTGTTGAACGTCTTGTCGAACCGCTTATTTGACGTGTACTCTGGTTTTACCTCCGCTAAGGGTCTATGGACTGAACTTGAGAACGAGTTCTCTGAAGTTGACAATGGCAATGAGTCTTTCACAACGGAAAACTACCTCAACTATAAAATGGTTGAGGGAAGGTCTGTTATGTAGCAGCTACAGGAGATTCAACTCCTTGTTAGGGACTTGGTCCAATATGGCTGCGTCCTACCAGACAGTTTTCAGGTGAATGCAATACTGGCAAAGCTCCCGCCTTCTTGGCGAGACTTTGTGACTTCACGCCGCCACATGAAGAAGCAAATGACTCTCACTGAGTTGTCAGCTGCGATTAATGTGGAAGAGCGTGCAAGGTCCAGTAACAAGCCATCTCAGCAACTCCAGGCTCACGTTGTTGAGAAGGGTGGAGATAGAAAATTCCAGAAGAAGAAGAAGAACTCTCCACAGAAGAATATGAACCAACCTAAGTCCAAAAAGATGAAGAAGAAAAAGGAGGACTTTATCTGCTACGTTTGTGGTGTCTCCGGGCATACAGCTCGGAGATGCAAACTTAGGAAGGGAAAAGGTCCTCCACCTCAGCGCAAAGAAGGGAACGTGGTGGTTAACTCCACCCCAGGGTATGCACTTCAGGCCTTTATGGCAAGTCCATCAGATGACTGGTGGATGGATTCCGGTGCTACTGTTCACATTTGTGCTGATCGATCCATGTTCTCTTTATTCCAGGGATACAACAGCGCACCAGTCTTGATGGGAAATGGTGTTCCGGCAGCAGTTCGAGGTACTGGACAGGTCTACCTGAAGTTAACTTCAGGAAAGACGCTCGTTCTGAAGGACGTACTCTATGTGCCATCGATGAGCCGGAACCTCATATCAGTGTCGCTGCTATGTCGACAGGGTCTCAAATTAGTGTTTGAGTCTAATAAAGTGGTCCTGTCTAAGTTTGGTACTTTTGTTGGAAAGTCATATGAGTCAGGCGGTTTGTTCCGTCTTTCTGTTTTGAATAATCATTCTTCTTACCATGTTAATGTGGTCTGTAATAACGATTCCATTAATAATATATGGCATTCCCGTTTGTGTCATGTGAATTTTGAGGCCATTAAGAGATTAAGTGACATGTCTTTAATTCCTGAATATAAACATGTTAAAGGTGTAAAATGTGGTATTTGTGTGCAAGCCAAGCAGCCTAGAAAACCGTTTCATACGGTTGAAGGCAGAAGTACCACTCCTTTAGAACTAATTCACTCAGATATCTGTGAGATGAATGGTATAATCACAAAAGGTGGTTGTAAGGAAAATGGACCCCGGGTCATTTGGCTAATTGAGTTTTGGTGTTTGATGAACAACACAATCCGTGAACTAATGTATTTCCCAAGTGTTTGTGTGTTGTAGTTCACAGGATGCAAAGTGGATTGCACTGAGGCTCTGAGGATGCAACACCTCAAAGAAGATATTATAAGACTCATAGAAGACATTACAAAGTAATATTGAAGACACTTTATATATGCTAAGAGTCCAACACATCAAGAAGTAGAAGTGAGATACAAAGCTACAAAACAAAAGTGAAGTTGATAAAGTTGAGAGGAAGGACTGACTGAATTGGAAGTGTTTCACAACATCAAATCTGTTCAAACTGACATGGCTTCAACTCTGAGATGTAGACAATTTTATAAGCTTTCCAAAAAGTCCAAGATCATCAAAATCGGAGTTCGGAGCTAAAAGTTATGCCCATAATACGAAGTCGGAATTGCTGAAAAACTGCAGTAGCATATGGGATGTCCGGTGCACACTGGCCTGTCCGGTGTGCCAAATTTGCTCAAACTGATATGGCTTCAACTCTGGGATGTAGAGAATTTCATAAGCTTTCCAAAAAGTACAAGATCATCGAAATCGGAGTTCGGAGCTAAAAGTTACGGCCAAAATACGACAAGCGGACATGGGCTGTCCGGTGCACACCGGACCGTCCGGTGCGCCATGTCCGGTGCGCCATCTTCGGAAGCTCAAACGGCTACTTTTAACGGCTAGTACACGTGGGATGTCCGGTGCACCACCGGACAGTCCGGTGCACCTGTCCGGTGCGCCGCAGAAAGCTGCAGAACTGCTTTCCAACGGCTATATTTGAGTTGGGGCCTATATATACTTCACCCAACCGGCCATTTGGAGGTGTGGGAGCCCAAGAAACATACCAAGGCATATTGTAGACATTTCCAAGTGCTCAAACACCCAAGTGCTTAATAGAATCACTCGGTGATTAGCGTAGGTGCTTTGTGAAGTGCTTAGGTTAGTTAGACCGCATTAGCGCTTGCTCTAGGTGAATCCTAGTTAGTTGAGTGAGTTTTGTAAAACCACACAACCCCTCGGCTCTTGCGTGAGTCGTTGTAATTGTACCGAGTGGGGCGAGAGTCTTGCGAGACCGTGACAACCGCGTTTGTGTCACGACCGCCACCGTGTACCGGAGGGAACGAGGCCCGCGGCGTTTCGGCCGGAAGCTCGATAGTGGAGACGGCGGGGAGCGTCCGAGAGGAGCCGGAAGCGGAGCACCACTTGCGCGTGGAGAAGGCCCACGGCTCTCTACGGAGTTACTCGACCGAGGTGCTTGGCCCTCGCGTGGGCTTCCCTTTGCGTAGGGGCACCAACGAGGATTAGTCGGGACCTTGCGTGGTTCCGGATACCTCGGTAAAAATACCGGCGTCATCCACGAGAGTTTGCTTCTCTACCTAGCTCTTTACTTTCCATATTTATATTAAGCATTTAAGTTTCAATCTTGTAGTCATACTTGTTTAGTGTAGATTGAAACTTAACCTTTGCGGTAGAGATAGCAACACTTAGACAAAACCTAGTTTGCACACTCTAGTTTGATTACTTGCAAAGGTTTTGCTCTAGGGATTTAATTGTGGCCTAGTTTAGTAAAAGTTTTGGAAGTCCTAATTCACCCCCCCCTCTTAGGCGTCACCCGTTTCCTACAAGTGGTATCGGAGCCAGGTTTGGCTCATTTGAAACGCTTTAGCTTCACCGCTAAAAGAGCCGACGCTTTTTAGAGGAAGGGATGGATACCCATAGGCCACCACACTTCGACGGCACTAACTTCCCATATTATAGTGCTAGAATGGCTTGTTACCTAGAGGCCGTTGATCTAGGTGTTTGGAGAGTCACTCGTGACGGGATGAAACCCCTCAAGAATCCCGAGAAACCCACCACGAGTGAAGAAAAAGAAATTCATTTAAATGCTAGAGCCAAAAATTGCTTGTATGAATCTCTTAGCATGGATATTTTCAATCAAGTATTTACCCTGAAAACTGCTAATGAGATTTGGCTAAAATTGCATGAGCTCCATGACGGCACATCCAATGTCCGTGAGCAAAAACATTGCCTAGTCTTAAATGAGTATAATTCTTTTGCTATGAAAGATGATGAGCTTGTTAGAGACATGTATTCTCGCTTGAATCTAATTATCAATGAGCTCAATTCTATTGGCATTAATAAGCTAGGTGATGCGGACATTGTGAGGAAGATTATCTCCCTGCTACCACAACAAAGATATGGGAGCATCATCACCATCCTTCACAACATGGAGGACTTAAGCAACATGACCCCGACCATTGTGATTGGGAAAATCGCGGCCTTTGAGATGTCGCGAAAAATGAGTCGGGGAGAGGAGCCAACTTCCTCAAGACCATATGCTTTTGCATGTGATGAAAGGAAGGGCAAAAAGAAGGCTCCCACTCCAAGTTCCTCAAGTGAAGAAGAGGAAGAAGAAGAAAGTGATGATGATGAAGATAATCAACCATGCACATCATCCTCCGAGGACGAAGAAACGATCCGACGCGTCGGAAAGGTAATGGGGATGATCCGCAAGATTAATCTAATGGGTGTGCCCCTGCAGGTCGAGGATCTTCTCTTTAACATTGACAGGAAAAAGCAAAGGAAGAGAGGATGCTTCGCATGTGGGGAGAAGGGTCACTTCAGGGACAACTGTCCAAATATGGCCAAACCCAAAAAGGAGAGGAGCAAAGGCAAGGCGCTAACAAGTGTTAGAACTTGGGATGATTCTTCAAGTGAAGATGAACCTCCAAGGACACGCAGCCACCGGTCCTCGTCACGATCATCACGGTCATCACACAAATGCCTTATGGCAAGAGGTAACAAAAGCATTCCATCCTCTAGTGATGAAAGTAGTAGTAATGATGAAGGTGAGGGAAAGCCCTCTCTAGATGAGCTTGCGGAAGCCGTAGAATTTTTCCAGGATGTTTGCACTAAGCAAAAAGCTCAACTTAAAACTTTGAAAAATAAGTTGGTTAGCTCTCAAAATGATTACAAAGGTTTGCTAGAAAAATTTGAAACTTTTGCAAACTTAAATAGTGAGCTATCAACTAAAATTGAGCTATTAGAATCTAGTGCTCCATCCACTGCTACCGATGATAGCCTTATTAAAAAGAATGAAAAACTTAAGGCTAAGTTAGCTAGCTCCCAAGAAGCTATTGAAAATTTGCTAGAGAAAATGGAAATTCTTAGCATACACAATAATGAGCTAACTACTAAGCTAGAAAACATTGGTAGCACCCCAGCAGCATCTTTAGTTGAAATACCTGAAATAATTAAGAAAGATGCTTCTACTTCCTGCTTTGATTTAATTGATGATTCTAACCCCTGCAACCAAGTCGTTGTTGAGAATATTGTTGTAAAGACATGTTCGGATGAGGTTGCAAAGGAAAATGAACAATTAAAGCAAGAAGTGGCTCGCCTTGGCAAGGCTTTGTATGACAAGAAAGGCAAAGCCAAACAAATCCGACCTTCACAGGATAACACCACTGCGGGAGTGAACAAGCCTATGGAGGGAGAAACTGTGATTTGTAGACTATGCCACATGGAAGGCCACAAGTCTTTCCAATGCAAGGCGATGATCGGGGATAAACAAAGGCGAAAGCTCAAGCAAAAGCCATCAAGCAAAATCTCCAACACCTACATCAAAAAGGTGAACAAAAAGGATGCTACACCATATTTGATCAAGAAGAAAAAGAACGGAAAGGTGATAGCAATCAAGGCCAACAAGCAAGCCAACAAAGGAAAGGGGGCCAAACGCATCTGGGTGCCAAAGGAGATAATTTCAACCATGAAAAGCACCAAGAAGGTTTGGATCCCGAAAGGGAAGTGAGTGGACCGAAGGTCCTTGGGAAATTTGGAGACTTGGCAAATTTGGATGTATATCATGGGATACATCATATTAGATCAAGTTTATTGCCAAGTGGGTTAGTGAAAATTTTTGACCCAAATTTCCCACCCATGACTAAGGTAACTAGTTGTATTATATTTCTCGTTTTTAGATATGCGTATCTATTTACCTTTTATCTAGTTTACCTTTCTTGCCTAGTATTACATTTGTTATGTACTTTTGTTCAAAATCATGCATACTAGGTAAATCATATTGTAGGATTGCTTGTTTTTAAATTCATATACTTGAGCAAACCTACATGGCTTAAAATGTTTATTTAAGCACGACACATAGCTTCTATATCTCTCCATAGTAAATGATGCATAAATTGAAAATTTTGATTCCTACAAGTTGTATCATTTAACTTATATGTGCCGAAGTTAGGATTATGGATAATTTACCCCTCTTGATATCAAATCAAAGTGCATGTCTCCTACAAGTATTCAAAACTTGTATGCACACCTTTAGGGGGAGGTTACTCTATAATCTAACACTTTGAGACTAACACCTTTTCAAGTCTATTTCTTGTGATAGTCTCATTGTAAGGAAAATAAGGTCCCCGGAGAAAGACAACAATCTTCCACTGCAAAATCTCCAAGAACTCTCATGTCTCTCAAGCTCGTCATTGATCTTCAATCGGTATCTTTTGAGACTACATTCAGTATCGTTTACATGTCTTCTCCAATATTTGATTAGACTATATTTCATATCATATGCTTCCATGTTGCTAAAAATGCATAAGTAGTTAACTCATATTCTGTTACCTATGCATAAGGGAAGTTAGTCTTTTCAAATCATGTCTTGCACCTCTAATTTTCACATGCTTTTTCCTAAGTAGAGGATCTCTGTCAGGGGGAGTATTTCTTCATCTCTAAAAAGGGGGAGAAACTTCTTTCTAAAGAGAACACTCATTTAGGGGGAGTTCCTTTCAACTGGTATCATTCATGTGGTTTAATTTAATATCCTTCTAAGTGATATCATTTGATAAGATTCTTGATGAGGGCAAGCTTTTTTTTTACTTCCTACATGCTTTTAATGTCTTCCTTTTCGGTGGTTGATGCCAAAGGGGGAGAAGTTTAAGGACCAAAGCAATGAAAACTATATCAAACACCAAACACCACCAATTTTAAATTTTATATCTACAAATGGTTTTTCCAGTGGTTTTGGTTATTTGGTCCAAAATAGGAAGTAAGTGAATTATGGAGTTAGGGGGAGGCTTAAGTCCATAATATCACATTGTGGGGACAAACTTGCATCCTAGCAAGTAGATTGCATATTTTCATTCAAATACTTGTAATATTTGCTTGCTTTGGTTGTGTTGTCATCAATCACCAAAAAGGGGGAGATTGTAAGGGAAATGGACCCCGGGTCATTTGGCTAATTGAGTTTTGGTGTTTGATGAACAACACAATCCGTGAACTAATGTATTTCCCAAGTGTTTGTGTGTTGTAGTTCACAGGATGCAAAGTGGATTGCACTGAGGCTCTGAGGATGCAACACCTCAAAGAAGATATTATAAGACTCATAGAAGACATTACAAAGTAATATTGAAGACACTTTATATATGCTAAGAGTCCAACACATCAAGAAGTAGAAGTGAGATACAAAGCTACAAAACAAAAGTGAAGTTGATAAAGTTGAGAGGAAGGACTGACTGAATTGGAAGTGTTTCACAACATCAAATCTGTTCAAACTGACATGGCTTCAACTCTGAGATGTAGACAATTTTATAAGCTTTCCAAAAAGTCCAAGATCATCAAAATCGGAGTTCGGAGCTAAAAGTTATGCCCATAATACGAAGTCGGAATTGCTGAAAAACTGCAGTAGCATATGGGATGTCCGGTGCACACTGGCCTGTCCGGTGTGCCAAATTTGCTCAAACTGATATGGCTTCAACTCTGGGATGTAGAGAATTTCATAAGCTTTCCAAAAAGTACAAGATCATCGAAATCGGAGTTCGGAGCTAAAAGTTACGGCCAAAATACGACAAGCGGACATGGGCTGTCCGGTGCACACCGGACCGTCCGGTGCGCCATGTCCGGTGCGCCATCTTCGGAAGCTCAAACGGCTACTTTTAACGGCTAGTACACGTGGGATGTCCGGTGCACCACCGGACAGTCCGGTGCACCTGTCCGGTGCGCCGCAGAAAGCTGCAGAACTGCTTTCCAACGGCTATATTTGAGTTGGGGCCTATATATACTTCACCCAACCGGCCATTTGGAGGTGTGGGAGCCCAAGAAACATACCAAGGCATATTGTAGACATTTCCAAGTGCTCAAACACCCAAGTGCTTAATAGAATCACTCGGTGATTAGCGTAGGTGCTTTGTGAAGTGCTTAGGTTAGTTAGACCGCATTAGCGCTTGCTCTAGGTGAATCCTAGTTAGTTGAGTGAGTTTTGTAAAACCACACAACCCCTCGGCTCTTGCGTGAGTCGTTGTAATTGTACCGAGTGGGGCGAGAGTCTTGCGAGACCGTGACAACCGCGTTTGTGTCACGGCCGCCACCGTGTACCGGAGGGAACGAGGCCCACGGCGTTTCGGCCGGAAGCTCGATAGTGGAGACGGCGGGGAGCGTCCGAGAGGAGCCGGAAGCGGAGCACCACTTGCGCGTGGAGAAGGCCCGCGGCTCTCTACGGAGTTACTCGACCGAGGTGCTTGGCCCTCGCGTGGGCTTCCCTTTGCGTAGGGGCACCAACGAGGATTAGTCGGGACCTTGCGTGGTTCCGGATACCTCGGTAAAAATACCGGCGTCATCCACGAGAGTTTGCTTCTCTACCTAGCTCTTTACTTTCCATATTTATATTAAGCATTTAAGTTTCAATCTTGTAGTCATACTTGTTTAGTGTAGATTGAAACTTAACCTTTGCGGTAGAGATAGCAACACTTAGACAAAACCTAGTTTGCACACTCTAGTTTGATTACTTGCAAAGGTTTTGCTCTAGGGATTTAATTGTGGCCTAGTTTAGTAAAAGTTTTGGAAGTCCTAATTCACCCCCCCCTCTTAGGCGTCCCTCGTTTCCTACAGTGGTAAAAGATACTTTCTTACCTTGATAGATGATGCTACCAGGTTCTGTTATATTTACTTACTCAGAACTAAAGATGAGGCACTAGAACACTTTAAGATCTATAAGACTGAAGTTAAAAACCAGCTAGACAAGAAAATTAAAAGGTTACGGTCTGATAGAGGAGGTGAATACCTTTCCAACCTTTTTGATGAGTACTGCAAAGAGTGTGGAATCATTCATGAAACCACCGCTCCATATTCACCTCAGTCAAATGGGGTAGCTGAAAGGAAGAACCGAACAGTGTGTGACTTAGCTAATGCTTTGTTACAAAGTTCGGGGATGCCTGACATCTGGTGGGGCGAGGCAGTACTCACAGTGTGCTATGTCCTGAACAGGGTGCCGCCTCGCAACCGTGAGACCACGCCCTATGAAGGATTTAAAGGAAGGAAGCCAGATCTTTCGCATCTTCGGACTTGGGGCTGCCTTGCAAAGGTGAATGTGCCGTTGCCGAAGAAGAGAAAGCTAGGCCCTAAGACCGTAGACTGTGTCTTCCTGGGTTATGCACATAACAGTGCAGCTTATAGATTTCTAGTGGTTCATTCCGAGACAAGCGAAATCGCTGTAAATGTAATAATGGAGTCTCGGGATGTGACATTCTTTGAGAGCATCTTCCCTATGCGGGATAAGGAAGTAGTAGCCCCAGATGGTCCATCTCGGACATATTCTCTGCCCTCGAGTGTCCATGACCAGACTCCAGATTTGGAGTTAAGGAGGAGTAAGAGACAAAGGACTGAAAAGTCTCTGGGTGATGATTATATTATTTATCTAGTGGATGAAGAACCACGCTCCCTCACAGAGGCATATACATCTCCGGATGCAGAGTACTGGAGGGAGGCTGTCCGTAGCGAGATGGATTCAATCATCTCGAACGGAACTTGGGAGATAACTGATCTCCCAGCTGGTTGCAAGCCTGTGGGCTGTAAATGGATCTTTAGGAGGAAGAGGAGACCTGATGGTACTATTGAAAAGTACAAGGCCCGTCTTGTGGCTAAGGGTTTTACTCAAAAGAAAAAGGAGGATTATTTTGATACTTATTCTCCGGTGGCTCGATTGCCCACAATCCGTGTGCTTATAGCGCTGGCAGCTGCGTATAAACTTCTTGTTCATCAAATGGACGTAAAGACAGCATTCCTAAATGGAGAGCTGGAAGAGGAAATTTATATGCAGCAACCAGAAGGATTTGTGGTCAAAGGACAAGAGAGCAAAGTGTGTCGCTTGATTAAATCCTTATACGGTCTTAAGCAAGCTCCCAGACAATGGCATGAGAAGTTTAATAATACTCTGACCACTGCCGGGTTTTGTGTAAACGAAGCCGACAAGTGTGTGTATTATCGCTTCTCTGGGGGCAAAGGTGTCATCATGTGTTTATACGTTGATGACATATTGATATTTGGGACCGATTTGGAGGCTATCATGGAGACAAAATTATTCCTCTCCAAGAACTTTGATATGAAGGACTTGGGTGAAGCTGATGTTATACTGAACATCAAGCTGATAAAGGGTGAGGATGGGATTACTTTGTCACAATCCCATTATGTGGAAAAGGTCCTGACTCGCTTTGGACATATGGACTGTAAACCAGTCACCACGCCCTATGATCCATCCTACACGCTTAGTAAATATGAAGGCGAGCCTGTGAACTAGCTACTATATTCGCAGATCATCGGATCTCTCATGTACCTGAGCAGTGCAACTAGACCAGATATCTCATATGCAGTATGCAGACTGGCTCGTTATTCGGCCAGTCCAGGAGATAGACACTGGGTAGCGTTGTACAGAGTGCTTCGGTATTTGAAGGGAGCGATGAATCTTGGTATTAAATATACCGGATTTCCGTCAGTACTTGAAGGATTCAGTGATGCAAACTGGATCTCTGACTCGGATCAAATGAAGTCTACAAGTGGCTATGTGTTCACTTTAGCTGGTGGGGCCGTGTCATGGAGATCGTCTAAACAATCAGTGTCGACACGTTCCACTAAGGAGGCTGAATTAGTTGCACTTGATTCAGCAGCATTGGAGGCTGAATGGTTGAGAGACCTATTGTCAGACCTTCCAATGCTAGCAAAGCCGATACCGGCTGTCCTAGTATACTGTGACAACACTTCTGTGTTGCTGAAAGTGAACAGTAGAAAGGACAACCAAAAATCCTCGAGGCATATCAGAAGACGACTTGATTCATGTCGGCATGCTAGAGAGACGGGTGTAATAACCGTAGATTACATCAAGTCTGAAAGGAACCTTGCTGATCCTTTCACCAAAGGGCTGGCTCAAAAGCCAATCCAAGCAGCGTGCATGGGAATGGGACTCGTACCCTGTTAGCGGTTTCAACTGCGGATAACTGTCCTGTGTGACCGGAGATCCCGAGATCCAGGCTCCAGGAAACGAAGCACTGTGGAACCAAGAGCACAAAAGATAAAGAGTCTCATGAGCTGCTGTGCTCTGTCTGTATGGCAGGTTGAGCGATATGCTCTTAATGAAGTCAATGCTATAAGCAGGGAATTGTCCTACAGAATTTCCTTAACGATTTCACCTATATGAGCTGACTGTGGGGTCGCAATCTAGGAGAGAATGGGGTTTTCTCTCTAGTGAGCTCATGAATAGATATTAAAGGGCATGACCGTAACGCCCTGCCCCGTAAGAGAAGCAGATAATCTGCCTAGTACTATGTGCCTTTTGTGCGAAGATTCTCACACTAGGGTTTGTGGATCAAGGCGTAGTCCTCCGCTTACTCGTGCAGGGTTGGAGTACACTGGGATAGGCTTTGGTTCAAACCTAACAAGTACCTCTGCCAAAAAGTAGTATATAAACAGTACGGGAGCTCAATGACATTGATCAGAAAATAACAGTGAAAATGGTGGGGATTGCTGTTCATTTGAAGGGATTTTCCCTTTATTTTCTTTATTGAAAATATGAGAAATGAAATTAAAAAAAAAGGAGGCCAGCCGAGTGGGCCGCTCAAGGCCTGGTGGCCGAGCAGCCCACCAGCCAGCTAGTCCCTAGGGCTGCTGATGTCGGCTCTTGCTTTTGGGCGAGCAGAAAGCTCAGCCGCCGGGAGGACGTGGGAGGCGGAGGCGTTCAACGCCCAGCCGACTTCTACGGCTGCTCGCTCGGCGGGCCGCTGCTCCCTTGCAACCGCCTGGTGGGTGCTCGGCTCCATATAATAGAGGCAAAAATCCTCTGGCTTCGGCTCCACAAGCGACAGAAGTTCTCTGCTCTCTCTCCCTGCTCGTTCCACTGGTCACGAACTCGATTGATTTCTTCGATCTCTGGTGTTCTTGTGGTGATTCTCGCTGGTAGCATCTGGACGAGTGTGGAGGTGGTGTTGCGCTTGTTCGGCGTGGACTTCCTGTGCTCCGTTGCATTATCAGTGTGCCTGTTGGTACTTTGTCTGTTCTGATTGTTGTCCACCGTGGCCTGGTGCTTGGGCTCTCTGCTGCGCGGTGTTCATCTTCTCGGGCTGGTGCCGTGGACGTCTCCCTCGGCTCCGGCAGCGGCTCTAGTATCTCCGTCAACCTCCCGCCGTGCAGGCCCGGACGTGGGCGGCAGAATTGGTTTTCTGGGACAGAACTTCGTGTTCGCTGAGCTGATCTTCCCACGTAGACAATCTACGTGCTGTGAGTTATTCGTTGCCTCACTTTATTTACTGTTTAATTTTGTGCAATCTGCTAGTATTAAATACTTGGGTGTGATTGCACTGTTGTGGGCGGATTTGTGTGTTCGATGATGATAGCGGTGTAGTGAGACAACGTGACAGTCTGGGTTTTAGTGTATTATCATTTTCAGCATTGATATTATTTGTGCCTAATTAAATCTCTCTTTGTTAAGGATGTTTACCTGTGTTAAATTTTGTTAATTTATTAAGTACACAGCTCCTTTCTATCAGTATTTATATTTGATTATTAGGCTTATTACATCTGATCTAAAACCCTTATTTGGTAAGATAGGACTGTCACGTTAGTCGAGGATCTCTGATCACCTATTAGCGTTGGAGGGCTGTTTATTACAGCAACCCGCTATTTTGAGAGCAATATTTTAAGATAAACAATTATGTTTATTTGTTTAATCTGCCTTCTTCATCTGCAAGCCATGTTTAATTTCCAAATGGACCTGTGTAGCTATTTTACATGTTTACATGTCTTAGAATTGCTACTGTTCATTGCTGCTATAATTACATATGGCATTTGTCTGAATTATATGCTTGTTTTATACGGAATTAGAATATTTAATCTATTTAAATATGTAGAAAGCATGTCACTTATTTCTCTAAATATACAACATTCTCCGTCTCCTAGTGTTTTCCTTGAATTCTGTATACCGAACGAACGAGCTAGCGGGAAAGATTGATTCCTTGAACCTAATCTCTGCCCAAACAAATGAGAAATTGCCAGATGGTATCAGTTGCTGGGGAATGATCTCAGGATGCAGTATTCAAATCACCAAATTTTAACAGCTCCGCATGGTGTCAGGATAGGTTGCAGGCGTGCCCAGCCAGAGTGTGTGTGTGAGAGTGAGGACTATATAGCCGATCAACCAATCAGCGTTTCTGGTCAGTCACGACAAAAAGAACACCCATCAAATAAATACTCAGTCTCAAACCACCCTCCATTCATAAACATATAACATCGTTGATTTTTTTTTTAAAAAATTAACCACTCATTTTATTAAAAAAATAATAAATTATCATTTATTTTGTTGCGATTTGTTTTATCACTTAAGATAGTTTGTGCTTGACTTAAAACTTTAAATAAGATGAGTGATCAAAGTTTTCGAAAAAAAATCAACAGTGTCATATAAGAGTATTTGTGAACAGAGGTAGTAGTAGTTTTAACTCTAAATTTTTATGTCCATATTTATATAGGTGATTATAAATCTAGATATATATAGAACGTATACAGTAATTATTGTATGAATCTAATAAAAAGGCAAAACAAAATTTTATTTGAGACGGAGGAAGTTTTATCTCAACACGTCGGCACTATTTAGGATCTCTTTCTCACCGTCTCTTGTGGTTTATATAGGAACAGGAGCAGATAATAAAAATAGAACATATATACGTAAGAGTAGGGGGATTATTCTCTATATTTTCTATATGGCAACAAAAAAGGGATACGGTGCTCACATGTATATTTTAAATTTAGGATGTCTATCTCACACACCAACTTTATAAAGAAACTCCTTCCACTTTTCTTAGGTGTGAAATGGATATCCTATACTTAAAATATACACGTGAGCACCATACTTTTTTAGCACTGGATATGTTCTATTTGTATATTACTGGTTACAATATAGAGCTTCCAAGTGTACATAGTATCATCAAAAAAGTAAAAGTCTGGTAAGAACCCACTTACGATGGACCCCTTTTCCTTTAGATAGATTTCATATGTTTTACAACACTTCCCTTAGACGATTGCCCAGATATGCACACAAAGGCAGGCCCCGGCCATTTGAGATTGGGTATTCAAAAAATTAAAAAAAATTAAAAAAATAGTGTTCAAATTTTTTTTGCCATGCATTATTTATAAAACACTATAGATTAACAAAATCGTGGGTATTCAAATGCATACCCATGATCTCCTCTAGGCCCACCCTTGTATGCACATGCCTCGTTTAAAACTCCATTAAAAATCAGTAAAAAAGATTTCTTAGAGAAAAAATACATCACATTAGTTAAGTGTGTTAAACACGTTGTCTCATTAAAATTGCAACACCTAATATTATTTGTGAATATATATATTTGTCGGCGTTTCGAACCGGGGGTCCCTGAACCGACGAGTAAATTGTCGCCGCGTGCCCCAGCCCAGATGGGTCGGCGCGAGACGGAGCGCGAAGGGAGGAAGAAGCCGGAGGGAGACAGGCGTGAGAGGTGAAATTCCGCGGCCTTCGTGTTTGTCCCGCGCCCAGGTCGAATGCACTTGCAGTAGGGGGTTACAAGCGTCCACGCGGGAGGGAGCGAGCGGCCTTGCGCGAGCGCCGTCCCGTCCTTCCCCGCACGACCAACCCTCTGTAAGAGAGCCCTGGATCTTCCTTTTATAAGCGTAAGGAAAGGATCCAGGTGTACAATGGGGGGTGTAGCAGTGTGCTAACGTGTCTCGTGGAGGAGAGCTAGTGCCCTAAGTACATGCCATCGTGGCAGCCGGAGAGGTTTTGGCACCCGGTTCGTGTGGTGTCGTGGCCGTCGGAGGAGCGCTGGAGCCTGGCGGAAGGACAGCTGTCGGGTCCTTGCTGACGTCCTCTTGCTTCCGTAAGGGGGCTGAGAGCCGCCGTCGTCATAAAGCGTGCGGGGCGCCATCATTACTTGTTTGGCGGAGCGAGCCAGATGGGACGCCGGTCTTGTTCCCCGTAGCCTAAGTCAGCTTGGGGTAGGGTAATGATGGCGCCTCCTGTGACGTGGTCGGTCCGAGCCCTAGGTTGGGCGAGGTGGAGGCTCCTCCGAGGTCGAGGTCGAGTCTGTCTTCTGAGGTCGAGGTCGAGTCCGAGCCCCTGGGTCGGGCGAGGCGGAGACCGTCGGCTGAGGCCAGGGCTGAGTCCGAGCCCTGGGGTCGGGCGAAGCGGAGTTCGTCGTCTTCCAGGGCTGAGCCCGAGTCCGGGCCCTGGGGTCGGGCGAAGCGGAGTTCATCGTCTTCTGGGGCCGAGTCCGAGCCCTGGGGTCGGGCGAAGCGGAGTTTCCTATGGCGCCTGAGGCCGGGCTTGGCTGCTGTCAGCCTCACTCTGTCGAGTGGCACGGCAGTCGGAGCGGCGCAGACGGCGCTGTCCTCTTGTCAGGCCTGTCAGTGGAGCGGCGAAGTGACAACGGTCAATTCAGCTCTATCGACTGGAGGGCGTGCGTCAGGATAAAGATGTCAGGCCACCTTTGCATTAAATGCCCCTGCGATTCGGTCGGTTGGCGTGGCGACTTGGCCAAGGTTGCTTCTTGGTGAAGACTGGGCCTCGGGCGAGCCGAAGGTGTGTCCGTTGCCGTAGGGGGTCCTCGGGCGAGACGTAAACCCTCCGGTGTCGGCTGCCCTTGCCCGAGGCTAGGCTCGGGCGAGGCGCGATCGCGTCCCTTGAATGGACCGATCCTTTACTTAATCGCACCCACCAGGCCTTTGCAGCTTTGTGCTGATGGGAGTTACCAGCTGAGATTTATGAGTCTTGAGGGTACCCCTAATTATGGTCCTCGACAATATTTATATTTAATATTTATGATCTATGCATAGACTTTAATGTTTTAACAGATATGATATGCTTGATATTTGTAATATAATTGTTATACCTTTGAGGTGTGCTCCCCCTCATAAACCTATGTTCCGAACTTCATTGTTCAAATCACACTTTTCATAAATATGTGCTTAGTTAATGGTATGCAGTTCTATAATACTATATCTTTGAAAAGTTGGATCACAATTATTCTAAAAATTATGATATAAGTGAACAAAAACGATATGCCTCATGCATAAATGTCCACTTATTAGCTATGCAAAACAAATAAAATGTATCACCCAGTGTAACAAATTATTTCAGAAGATTATTAAAGTAAATAAAATACAATATTCAATATCTTATACTAGAGTTTGAATACTTATAATTCTTCCTTAGCCAAATTTTAGAATATATGTTCTACATATTTTTGGATTTGGGTTGCACCGCTAAATAATAAATCTAGTCTTACATTTGTCATTTAGTGGATAACTCGACTGGTATAACCGCCAGCATTCTTACGCCTTTTTTTTCTCGAACACGCAAGAGAGCTGCGTATCATTTCATTAAAAGAAGGATGATAATTACAATGACCTAAACACCACTCACACAAACACACACACAAACAACACTAGTAATAATAACCCCCTTCTAACCGGGGTTGAACACAAAAGCTAGGTCCGAAAGACGGGTCAAGCCTTTGGCCCCCGCAAAACACCACATATTGAACTCATCACTGGCTGAGGTAAGCAATCTAGCTATAGAAGGCTGAGCACCATTGAAAACACAGTCATTACGGTGTCTCCAGATAGTCCAAGCCCCAAGAATCACCAAAGAGTTAAGGCCATCTCTAAGGTCCTTAGGAGTAACCTCAGCCGATCTACTCCACCAAGCTTCAAAATTGATATCTTCCATCCCGGGGGAGAGTGCGGACAGGCCGACCCGCTGGAGAAGAAGATACCAAAATTGCCTCGCGAGGACACAAGAAACAAGCAAGTGATGAATAGACTCTCCTTCCTGGTCACATAAGGGGCAAGAACTAGGATGGGGAAGACCCCTCTTAGCGAGCCGGTCAGCCGTCCAACATTTATTATGTAGGACCAGCCAGAGGAAAAACTGACACTTCGACGGCGCCCAGGTGCTCCACACTCTCTCAAAGCCCGCCATGGAGGTAGAACCACAGAACATTATCTCATAAGCAGATTTGGCCGAATAGATACCATTGGAAGAGAACCTCCAATAATGTTTATCTGGAACTCCCGGTTGAAGATCAACATCAGCCACAACATCTGCCAGCAAAATGAAGTCAGCAATGACCTCCCAAGATACCACTCCCCTTAAATCCCCAATCCATGATGAGCTACACAGAGCATCAGCCACTGTCCTTCGCTTCACCAGCCTTTTAGGAACCAAACTAAAAACATGAGGGGCCAAGTCTGCAATCCTCTGACCCAGGATCCATCTGTCATGCCAAAAAAAGAGTGGACTGCCCATCACCCACTATGGAGGCCATTGCCAAAGAGCACAAGCTATCCAAGAACCGGTTTGAATGGAATGGCAAATCAGTCCAAGGTTTGGAAGAATCAGTTTTTTGGAGCCAAATCCATCTAACACGAAGGGCCCTATTTAAGCATTGGAGATCAGAAATACCAAGCCCCCCTAACTCTTTTGGGCGTGTGACCTTGCCCCAGGCCACCATACAATGACCACCATTAGCCTCTTTACGCCCTCGCCACAAGAACCCATGACTGATTTTATCAATTGCTTTAATAGCCCACTTAGGCAAATCTAGAGCCATCATTTGATAAATAACAGTAGCAGTGAGCACAAATTGCACCTGGGTAGCTCTGCCAGCACGGGTCATCAGGTCAGCTTTCTAAGCCGGTAAGAGATCAGCTACCTTGTCAATAAGAGGCTGAAGCTGAGCTTTGGATAACTTCTTCAGGGAGAGAGGGAGACCCAAGTATTTAATTGGAAAAGTCTCAAATCTGCAGGGAAGGAGCTGCTGGACCAAATTCAAATCAGCATGTGTGCAACGGATGGGTACAATACTGCTCTTTGCCATATTAGTTCTCAATCCTGAAGCATCCCCAAACAGATCCAAAATCCTCACAACAGTGTTTAAGTCCCTAGGCTCTGGTTTTAGGAAGAGAGCCACGTCGTCTGCATAGAGCGAGATCTGGTGCTGAAAAGAATTAGAAGAAATGGGCTGCAGCAACCCATGCTCCTCAGCCTTGATAAACAGCAAAGTGAGGACATCCATAAAAATTATAAAAAGCAGCGGAGACAAGGGGTCACCTTGCCGCAAGCCCCTTCTATGCGAAATGAACCTTCCAGGCACCCCATTGAGCAGGATCTGGGTGGAAGAGGTCATAAGAAAACCACTTATCACATCCCTCCACACTGGGCCAAAGCCTAATTTTTCCAGAACCTCAAGAAGGAAAGGCCAAGAGACCGAGTCGAAGGCCTTGGAAATGTCCAGCTTCAAAAGAATTCTGAGTTGATTTTTAGCATGGAGAAATCTTGCCGTCTGCTGGACAAGCATAAAATTGTCTTGTATGAAGCGACCTTTGATGAAGGCGCTTTGTGCTTTAGAGATCAGCCCCTCCATATGACACCTCAACCTATTTGCAAGAACCTTAGTCACCAACTTGGCGAAACTGTGGATCAAACTAATGGGTCTGAAATCCTTGGCAGCAATAGCATCATTATGTTTTGGTAGCAGCGTAATGAAAGCTGTGTTAAGGAATCTGAAATTCCTGAAATCTCTCCCCCAAATAGTTGAAACAGCTGCCATAATGTCATTTTTATAATAGGCCAGCAACTTTTATAAAACTGCCCGGTGAACCCATCGGGGCCAGGAGCCTTGTTCGCGGGGAGTTGCTTGATAGTGTTCAAGATCTCCTCCTCAGTAATTAAAAACTCAAGAGCCTGAAGGTCATGTTGCTGCAGTCCCAAGGCATCAAGGTTGATAGTTTGGTTTCTCTGCACTTCACTTCCAATTAGATTCATATAGAAATCCCAGAAAACCTCAGCCTTCCCATCATGGGAGGTGAACAGCTGATCTCCATCCCGAATTGCAGTAATAAAGTTCTTCCTCTTGCGAAATCTTGAGCAAGCATGAAATAACTTGGTGTTGGCGTCGCCGTCCTTGAGCTAAGACAGCCGAGATCTGGTCCTAGCCACCGTCCTGAGCAGGGAAGCAAGGAACAAGCAATGTTTCTTTAATTGCTGTAGCAGCCAGCGTTCGAGATCAGAGAGAGGTCTACCATCCCTTGCTGATTCTAGCTGCAGCATCACTTCTCTAGCTAACTCGAGCTGTAACTTGAAGTTGCCCACTTTTTTGTCACTCCATCGTTATAGCCCCTTGGCTGTAGCCTTGAACTTGAGGGAGAGAGATTTAAGAGGGCACGCATTAATCTGTACAGAGTGCCAAGCATTAGAAACTGCATCATGAATGCCCTCAAATCTTGTCCAGAAGGACTCAAAGTGGAATCTCCTCTTGCCCCGAAGATTATCCTTCAATTCAAGAAGGAGAGGACAATGATCAGAGCCCTCGGAAGCGGAACATTGGAGTAAGAAATCTGGGAATTTCTGCTCCCACTCAACGGAACAAAAGACTCTGTCTAGTCGTACCAACACATCATGTGCCCCTAACCAGGTGAATTTCCTTCCATGTAGATCGATGTCTTTGATTCCTAAATCCTGAATACATCTCCTGAATCTCCCCATCATGAATCGGTTGAGATTAGGATTATTTTTGTCTTCATCTCTATAAATCAAGTTGAAGTCTCCACCAACAATCCAAGGTCCAGCACAATTAGCTCTAATAAGGCGCAGTTCTTGCATGAACATGAGCTTCCTATCATTACCCTGGGGCCCGTACACACAGGTCAACCACCACTCATCACCAATCGTTGGACAGAATTTGACAGAGACACTGAAGACATCAACCCGGGAGTCAACAATAGCTCCCAATTTAGATCTCCAGGCCAGCAGTACACCACCGCTAGCACCAACAGAATTAAGAGTCACGAAATTGTTGTCGAAGTCAGGACCCAATAACGAGAGAACAAGACGACGGCTACAGCTCTGCATCTTGGTTTCTTGTAAACAAATTATGTCTGCACGGACCGACTGTACTAGACTCCTTACAGAATCTTGCCTCGCGGCGGAGTTTAATCCGCGGACATTCCAAAACAGAATCATGGAAGGATCCATTAGTAAACACTTACAAGACAACACACATCCACCAAATTAGCAGACCATGGTGGCCGCTCCACCCAAGTCATCTGGGACTGCCCAACCGAAAAGTGCTGCAAGGGCTTGAATCTGTGAATAGGAAAGAGGATGGCAGAACAACTTGGCATAAGTCTCCAGATCCTCACTGTTGAGCTGATTTGTGTCTGAAGTATTATGGATAGTCTTCATCACCAAAATCCTGGCCCTGGGGATCTGTGGAATGTGCTCAGCGCCTAGACCAGCCACCCGTCGACTACGACGGAGTCCCTACGAAGGGATGGCAGGTTCTCTCCTCTTCTTAGCTTTTGGAGTAGGAAGTAAACAACCAATTTTCTTGGACACCATCTCAAAGAACTGCTATTTGGAAGGAGATACGTCCTCTGGCGCGTCAACCTGTCCAACTGAAACACGCTGTCTTCTTCTACTATAAACTTTAAGTGATGTCCCGTAGACATTTGGATGCATTCTGCAGCTCTGACACTGGGGCGAGACAGGCCTATCAGTTTCCAGCGGCCCAACAGAATGTTGGGGGGAAATTAATGTGACCTGCCCCAGCGGCCCTACGTCAGAGTGGGTCACCGGACCCAGAGTGCCCTCTTCCTGCTGCAGAGGCCCATTAGATTTCAGCGGACCAGCAGATTGTTGGGGGGAAAAGTAATGCGACCTGCTCCAGCTATCCATCCTCAGAGTGAGTTTCTTCAAGTCTGCCATCCTGTAAACTGTCCTGCTCCAGCTGCCCATCCTTAGATTGAGTCTCTTCGAGTCTGCCATCCTGTAAACTGTCCAGCATAATTGTTTCCTTGGAAACCAGTCCAGCAGTCTGTTCAGTAGCCCCAGCAAGCAGTTCCAGGCTGGATCCGCACAGCAAACAATTCCTGCGCATGCACGGATCAGATGTTGTCCCCAAAGCAGACTCCACAGAGCTGTGCATCTTCAAGGATGGTTCTCCAGCTTCCCGTTGACCTCCTTCCATACGTCGAGAAGGCAGTTGCGGGCCCAAACGAGAATGGACTGAGCGTCGCCCACCAGCACTGTGCTTTGAACGTCTCTGTGGCGACCCAGGGAAGAAGGAATCACCGTCACCATCAGGGGGGTCATTGTCGCTCAGCGGAGTGGGAATAACAATAGCTTTTTCTGAGGCATCGACAGGGGTGACCATCAGGCTGATCTTGTAGGATAAACAACGCTTTTCTCCTGCCGCAGGCCCTAGCTCCGAAATGATGAGAGTCATGTCACGATGTAGATTCCTCGGATCCAGACACCACGCCTTCAACATGAAGGACGATAGGTCAGTCTTCAATGCTGTTGCTGGGTGCAGCTCGGAAATGATGCACGAATCTCGCAGCAGAAATTCTGCTGTAGATCAAGACCATGCATGGGCCGGAATGCCCCTGATCTCCACATTAATCAAGGTCGGGAGCGATGTCGGAGCCACATTTGCACAACGCGTCCACCTCTTAAACACAAGGTCAAACTGTGGTCCTCTGAAAATACTTCCATCATTGAATACCCTTGAAGTTGTTCGTTCATCCGGCAAGAACAGAATGAAATCCTCGGGCATTGCCTAGTGAATGGACATAGAACCCCCATCGACGTTAAAACTTCGAGCAACTTCATTGATGATCTCAGCCCCTAGGACCTCTGGCCTAGTACCAACTATTGTGACAAACAGAGCCTTCCGCAAAGCTGCGTCCTCACGCGCCATCTCCGCCGAGAATTCTAGCACACATAAAGGAGAGAACATAGGCCTGCCTTGCTGATCATATTTCTGCTCTACCGTTGTAGTCTCCTCCAAAGCTGTCAGAGCAACAGCATCGTCGGAAGAAACAGAAGTTGGTGATAACTGTTGCATTGCCGCCCCCTGACGACGCTTCGCTCGACGTCTCTTCCTCTTTCTGCGATGAACTGGTGGGACAGCCTCCCCGGAGCCCGACGCCAACAGCAGGGGTGAATGATATTCGTCCCCGGTGGCTGACTGCAATGGAGAGATTCGCTTCCACACTGATTCCTTGCGCCCGGACATCTGGAAATCACCTCCTTGAGAACTAGATCCTTGCATCCTTGTTAAGCGCTGCCACACCGGTACGCGGGGACTTTGACGCGCACGGTGCGACCTTGCTGTCTTCTCCGTATTCTTCTGGTACGAGCACGCAGAAGCCCGGTGGCCGAGACCGTGGCACACCAAACAGCGTGTAGGTCGTCTACAGGCAGCAACGAAGTGGGAGGGAGACAGACAGTTGAAGCATCTACCTCGGAGATCCTTTGGGGACCATCGACGAGGATCAGATGCAGCACGTCTAGCTCTGCTATGCACCACCTCCTGCCAATCACCTTCAGGTTGAGAAGGGAGCACTAGCGATCCAGTCTGCCCTGTTGGACGCCTGTAGCCCGCCTTCCTAGCCGGTATGAAACGGTGAGCAACCTTCAGTGGAGAAGAAGAAGCGTCCACACTCGATAGGGAAGGTTCTGGTCTCCCACCAAGGACGAGCACAGCATCCTTATAGGATCGGGATACCGTCCCAGAGCCACCGGAACTCGAAGGGGCAGGGCTGGCGTCCTTCCACCTCTGAGACTTTGCCTGCCCACCCTGGGGAGCCAAAACGGTGTGCACTGAAGAGCCAGAGGCCAGAAGGGATGGGAGGTTTGAGGAGGTGGTCGCCGGTTTCGTGATGAAGTCCGGCGAGATAGGGTGGTGGTGGTGGCCGTTGGCATCCTGGGTGGAGGTGGCTGGGCTGGGGAGGGGAGACGAGGAGTTGGGCGTGGGAGACGAGGAGCTGGGGGCTGGACGCGGGGTGGGAGACGAGGGGCTCATCCCTGTTTGTTGTATTTTATTGAATCGTAACTGTGGAAAAGAATCAAGTCGTTCGGCTGCTTGAGTTGCGGCCGCATTCTTACGCCTTGTATGGCATCTAGAGAATATCATTACTTGACTGCTAGCTTTCAATATACATTTTCTAAGTACTTGTATGACACATTTGTGGTGTTTAAGTTTTCTCACTTCCATGTACCAATGGTGTTTATTCAAAAAATGACCGATAAATATTTCTTGGACTAACTCCATCAAATATGTTCTCATATTTGGCGAATAACATTTCTCTTCTATGAGATATATTATCTATTGTATGAGATATCATTATGTGATATAGACAATAAAGTATTGTTATTAACTACAAAGTCATTCGATGCATATATATTCCTTCTAGGACATGCTCTTCTTAGGATTTCATATTCATTCAGGTGTATATTACACCTTAGACTTGTTATAAGGTTTAATTTCCATATTTTGCAATTTATATTTTTTTAGATATTATATAGACTTTTATAATCCACTTATTAACTATATGTGTGTGTGTGTCATTTACTAGAGACATAGCATTACATTTATTTCTTCTTAGTAGGAAATTTTGATGGGAATGGGGTTCTCGATCTTTCGTTAGGTTCATGATACCTGTTATTTGAGTGGAACACAACACACTGATCTAGATTTAGAACCAAAGACCCACCCTGTGCATATCTCTACTAACTATTAAGATAGCATTGTAGACTGCCCCCGCTTCCCTACGCTCGCCCGCCCGCAATCCCCGCCGCGACGCCCCGCAATCCCCGCCCTGCAGCTCGCGTCGCGCTGACGCTTCCTGGCCATACGACTTATACATCCAATCACGCTGATGCTTCCGCGGCGAAGTAGGAGGAGGAGGAGGACGGTGCCAGGGAGAAGCAGCCGCCGAGGTGGTCACAGACGAGGTCCTCGCGGTCGAAGGGGTGGGCGTCGATGCGGGGGTGCGTAGGGAGGCGAGGGCCACATCTGTAGGAGCGAGGAGGGCGCGCTGAGGGAGGGCGCGCTGAGGGCGCGGCGGCGGAGGCGCGGCGGTCGAGGAGAGGAGGAAGGAGGAGGGGTCGAGGGTGGAGACCGGGTGGAGGCGCGCGAGCGTGAGGAGCTCGGCCTCACGGTTGCGGCGCTCGACCTCGCGCTCCATGGAGGAGCTCCTCGGCCTGGCACGCGACCCAGCGGCTGAGGAGGCGCGACTCCCGCCTCCGCCTGCGCACCGCCGACGACCTGGCCTCGCCGTCGGGCTCATGGTCCGCGGCGCCTCCGCCCGCCCGCGACGGAGCAGAAGGACGGGGCCGGGGAGAAGCAGCCGTCGAGGTGGTCACAGACGAACCCGAACTCCGCGCATGCGTCGCACCTGCTTCTCGCCCCCGCCTCTCCGCACAGCAGCAGCGGGGCGAGGCGGCCCTGCTCGTGGAGCGCGAGCACCTGGCCCGCGCCGCCGAGGTCGCGGCCGCGCACGAACAGGCGCGGCGGCACGGCCTTCTCCCCGGCCACCAAACTGTGAACCAACCGCGGGAAGGGGAAAGGGAACCCGAACCCTTTTCCTCTGCGTGCATTAAAACCCTTCACGTGGGCATGGGCATGGGCATGGCTGTAGCTCAGCTGCCCCTTCGTCCTCGCCCTGCTTGCTGGCTGGCTGGTCTGCTCTGTCCCGTCCGTCCTACTCCTAAGGCCAGCAGACAGCTAGCACGCAACGACTGCACGAGCTGTTTTTTTTCTGACGAGCAGGTTTTATTAATTTGGTTGTGCTGCACCGTGCGTGCCGTGCGTGCAGGAGTCGACGGTGGAGACGGAGGTGCGCGCGGCGCACAACGTGCTGGAGGCGTGCGCGCAGACGGACGTCATGAAGCGGGTCGTCTTCACCTCCTCCGTCACCGCCGTCGTCTGGAGCGGCGCCGGCGCCCACAGGGAGGAGGTCGCCGACGAGAGGAGCTGGAGCGACCTCGCCTTCTGCAGGAAGTTCAAGGTGCGTACGAGTGAGCGACTCGCTGTTGTTTTTAAGTTCCGTTTTTTCATGGACTGGCCCCCGTTCCCAGTGCCGTGCGTAGGCAACTTTCATCAGACAACAGTGGTTACCAACCCCCATGATTTGCATCCAACCATCAAATCGAAGCCGATGGGATGAGGCTGCGGCGCCCTGGACGGCCACACGGCTGCTTGGCCACTTGCCCTGGTCGTCCTCATCCTGCATCCCCGGCCGGGTGATATCTTTCACCATCGATGGTCGAGTCGATCCATCCCTTATCCGTTGGGTGTAGCTTCCTGCACCTGTTTTGTGTGTGGGTGCCTGCCGTCGCGTGCCACTCCAGCCCTGCCGCGCGACGCAAGCGTGCCTGGAAATCAGGGTTCTAGGTGACCAAACTCCATTTTAAAAGCGTCCCTGAAATATCCCTTCCTTACCTTGATGAGCACAGCACAAAACAGATCCATTCAGAATCAGGCGTCGTCTACGGGTCACAGAGCTGTCTGTCTCTGTCTCTTCTTGAGGCTGGCTGTACAAGTCCAAACCTGTGCGCATCAAATGAGGAGTGGCATCAGACTCCAGACTGCTGAAGCTGACCTCTCAACTGTCTCCGGCTCGGGATTAGGACACAGAAAGAGAGTCGAGTAGTAATTAATTAATTAAACCAACTAACAAACACGTACACGTCATAATCAGACGCACTACCACACCAGTACACCACCAACACCAAGAGTGTTCCCCTTTTATTAATTATTTCGCTCCTGATTTTGCCTCATCGTGGTTGCTGGTTGCATGCATCTTCTCCGTTTCCGTCGCATGGGCAAAAAAACGACAAACACCAATCAACTGCTGTCCACCTGACCTGACCTGTGTTGTCTGCCTGCCTCTGCGCGCATGCAGCTGTGGCACGCCCTGGCCAAGACGCTGTCGGAGAAGACGGCGTGGGCGCTGGCCATGGACCGGGGCGTCGACATGGTGGCCATCAACGCCGGCATGCTGCTGGCCGCCCCCGGGCCCGGGCTCGGGCTCGGGCTCACCGCCGCGCACCCCTACCTCAAGGGCGCCCCCGACATGTACGACGGCGGCGTCCTCGCCACCGTCGACGTCGGTTTCTTGGCCGACGCGCACGTCGCCGCCTACGAGTCCCCCACCGCCTACGCCCGCTACCTCTGCTTCAGCAACGCCGTCTGCCGCCCCGAGGACGCCGTCAAGCTCGCCCAGATGCTCTCGCCGGCGCCGCCACGCTCGTCGCCACCAAGATAACTAACGACCATGGAACCGTGCTTGTGTTTGTGCGTGCTGGCTGGCAGAGACGGACAAGCGGTTAAGTTGTTTCTGTGCTGACAAGGTGGGTTTTGTTTTGCACAGCGACGAACTGAAGGTGATACCACAGAGGATCCAGGGCAAGAAGCTGAACAAGCTCATGCTGGAGTTCGCCAGCGGGGTATACGGGGAGCTGGACTAGGAAGGAACTCCCTCCCCCACAGATGATGCGATGCGACTCGACTAGGGCTGTTGTATTCTTTTAACCGCTTGGCACCATGCCGTTGACAGAACATCGTTCACGGTCGGAGCCATATGCCATTGCAAAAATGGTACACTCCGTACAAATGTCAGTTGTAACTACTCGTTGTCGGGTTTTAGTGTGGTAATGCGCTATAAATCATACACAATACAATTTATGGATCCAACCCGATTAAAAACAGACACAGTTTCTATTCAATTTTGAATTATAATTAATTAAGAATTTAAACAAACTGTGAAGAAATATTTAAATCATGATTCATTATCATCCTTAACCTTGATCTCGCTTTATAGTGATGTCAGTTTGAGGCAAGCTCTCCTGCTTCTGAGAAAGAAAAAAAGCAGGATAGGAGCCCGTAAGCCAGTTGACCGTGAGAGACGGAGCCTGCTTGCGACATCGCCCTTCAGGTTGTCTGGCCTTGACCGAGTCCGAGAGAGAGCGTGCCTTGCAACTTGTACGCTCCTTTTACAATACGGCCCATGAGGCCGCGAGCTGGAAATCAGCATTAGGCTCAAACAAGGAGCGTTTTCGCGCGAACGGAAGGTGCGCCAGACTGCATGGAAGAAGAATAGACACGGTGCATCTGTTTATAGTCCCGCATCGCCAGCAGAGATGCGGAGGGGGCGCGAGGCGCGCTACAAAGGAAAGCGAGAGTGCCTAGCTGCAACTCATACCTTTCTCCGCCTTTTGGCTAAGATCAAGTGTAGTATCTGTTCTTATCAGTAGACTGTCCCTGCTTTCATGTCATACATCTTAGGACCTAGCAATCTATTTAGACCTGTATTGCTCTTCTTGTTTATAGGCACATGCTATTTCAACGATTTTGAATTTTAGTGAGAATTGTACACAAGAAATCGGCGAAGCATCATGGCTCCTGACGAAGGCGGCTGCTGTCTGGAGGCAGCAACAGAGCACATGATCGTCGAGACTTTTGATACTAGATTGGTAGGAGCTGTGTTCCCTATGCTGACGATATGTTTCCGTTGCAACGCACGGGCACTTATCTAGTAAGCTTGAAAAATGGATTTCAATGTAATATGATATTACATAATCATAGTTTGGGATTTTTCTCATGCACTTAGTCCCACAACAACATTTGCTACTTCTCTTGGCCATATAGTCATTCTAGAGATTAATCGAAAGATATGTATCCTAAGTTTACTATATTTCGTTGGCAACAAAACATCTTACATGGATTTAATAATCACCATAACAAATACTCATATTATTAATAATTCTAGGATTTATAATTATTTGTTATGTGTCTCTTAAAAATGAATAGATAATAGTTCTAACGTTCGCAGAATTACAAGAGAACTCATACACCTTACAATATGTTTCAGTGTAATAATTGAAGACTCATTTTTGCAATTACATTGTATAAATTTTCGTAATAAATGATAAATAAACGCATTCTTTATTTCTCTAAATATTCTGAGATTTTGGTTAGATATAATATATAAACGGACTAAAATTAATATTATTATTTTTACTCATTCGGTAATAGAGATGGCAATGAACCCTGATCCCCGATTCCCATGGGGAATTATTCCATTATGGCTAGTTTGAGACCACAAAATCGGAGGGGATTGAAGGGGCTAAAATCCTCTTCTTATTAAATTTTAAATAAGAATGAGATTGAAAGGGAAATGAGCTTAATCATTTTCTATAAACAATTTTGGTGTTTGATATCCATCACAAACCACATGGATTAACTAGTTTGTCTAGATGTTATTTATCTCAGGTACATAAGGTTCAACATAAACCAAGAAAAAATTAAGTCGGGAACTCAACAATATTTGGAGCAAGACTTGAGAGTGTGCTGAAAAATGGCGCACCGGACAGTATCCAGTGCACTAGGCCGAGCAGCACTCCAACCAGCCACTCTTGGGTTTCTTCTAGGCGCGCTCCGCTATAATTCACTGGACTGTCCGGTGTGCACCGGACATGTCCGGTGAGCCAACGGAGCAACGGTAACCTGACGCCAACGGTTGACTGTAGTGAACAGTAAAAGCGAACAGTGTGCGGGCAGATGTCAGGCGGCGAAGTCAGAACTAGGGATGAAAACGAACGGGAACGGACGGGAAACATCATCAACCGTTTCCGTTACCATATTTTTTTATCGGGAACGGGAGCGGGAGCGGGACAGTCGGAAGTGGCAACGGGAGCGGGTTATACGGGTATACGAAAACGAATAAATACGAACGAAAATTAAACGAAAACGGACGGTAACCGAAATATCTTCTAGGACTTAGTGAAGAAAGGAAGCTATATGTTATTATTTAGTGTTTACAATCAATCAACCAAAGAGTTACTGGCCTTCTAAACTGCACGGGCACACAACAGGCCAAATGATCAACAGACAACAGCCAACGAAGCGAAGCTTCAACGTTACACAACCACATACGGCCACACTGACCAACAGCTGGAGCAGCAACACAGGCACATATCCTCAGCCCAAGTGTACAAGTACAGCAGCAGCGACTATAGATGTCCAAACGGGCCACCCGGCCCGGACCCGGCCCGAACCCGTTTCGGCTCGGTGCGTATAGGGTCGGGCCAGGTATGGCCCGTTAATGCTTCGGGCCGGGTGAAAGGGAAATGTGCCCTTGGGCCATTTCTAAATATTTTGGTGATTTAGTGTCCAACACAAGTGCCTAAGTGTAAAAAGGTGGACAATGTACAAATCAAGGATAAAGGTATGTTTCTCAGACTTAGTACATTGTTTTATGGACTAATGTATTGTGTCTAAGTGCTGGAAACAGGAAAAATCCAATTGAAAATGTCTTGGCTCGAGCAGCCAAGAATCTGCTGAGTCTGGGAGCACTGGACTGTCCGGTGGTGCACCAGACAGTGTCCGGTGCGCCAGGCTGGCTCGAGCGAACTCGTCGCTCTCGGGAATTCATCAACGGCGTACGACTATAATTCACCGGACTGTCCGGTGTGCACCGGACTGTCCGGTGAGCCAACGGTCGGCAGGGCCAACGGTCGGCCGCGCGATCTGCGCGGGACACGTGGCCGAGCCAACGGCTAGAAGGGGGCACCGGACTGTCCGGTGTGCACCGGACATGTCCGGTGCGCCAACGGCTCTCAGGCTGCCAACGGTCGACTGTGCCATTTATGGAAGGAAATCGGGCACTGGACAGTGTCCGGTGTGCACCGGACTGTCCGGTGCGCCAGTCGACAGAAGGCAAGATCAGCCTTCCTAGATTGCTCTCAACGGCTCCTAGCTGCCTTGGGGCTATAAAAGGGGCCCCTAGGCGCATGGAGGAGCACACCAAGCATTCCTACAACATTCCTAAGCACCAAGACATCGATTCCGCGCCTTTGATTCTTTGCGATAGCAATTAGAGCTCTAGTTGAGTGGTGAACTCATTGAGTTGTGTTGTGAGCTCTCGTTGCGACTTGTGTGCGTGGTGTTGCTGTGATTTCTTGTCTTGAGTGCGTTGCTAATCCCTCCCTTGCTCTGTGCCTCTTTGTGAATTTCAAGTGTAAGGGCGAGAGGCTCCAAGTTGTGGAGATTCCTCGCAAACGGGATTGAGAAAAGCAAGCAAAACACCGTGGTATTCAAGTGGGTCTTTGGACCGCTTGAGAGGGGTTGATTGCAACCCTCGTCCGTTGGGACGCCACAACGTGGAGTAGGCAAGCGTTGGTCTTGGCTGAACCACGAGATAACCATCGTGCCATCTCTGTGATTGATCTTGTTGGTTATTGTGTTTTGTTGAAGATTCCTCTCTAGCCACTTGGCGGTTATTGTGCTAACACTTAACCAAGTTTTTGTGGCCTAAGTTTTAAGTGTTACAGGATCACCTATTCACCCCCCTCTAGGTGCTCTCAATTGGTATCGGAGTCGTTCTCTTCACAAAGGGACTAACCGCCCGAAGAGATGGATCCTAAGGGGAAGGGAATCGTGATCAACGACAAAGAGAAGGAATCCTTCGTCAACGAGCCGAAGGATGACAAGCCCACAGACTCTGGCTCGGGCCATAGACGGAGAGATGGGAAGAAGAAGAAGACAAGGCGCATCAAGGAAATTGTCTACTACGACGACAGCGATGAGTCTACTTCTTCCCAAAAGGACGACGACCACAACGACTACGAGAGAAGAAAACCGGTCAATTCGAACTTTTCTTTTGATTACTCTCGTATTCCTCAAAGTACAAATGCTCATTTATTATCTATTCCACTTGGTAAACCTCCTCATTTTGATGGAGAGGACTACGGATTTTGGAGTCACAAAATGCGTAGTCACTTGTTCTCTCTCCATCCTAGTATATGGGAGATTGTAGAGAGTGGAATGCACTTTGATAGTTCGGATAGTCCAATATTCATTAATGAGCAAATTCAAAAGAATGCACAAGCTACTACTGTTCTTCTAGCTTCATTGTGCAGGGATGAATACCACAAAGTGAGCGGCTTGGATAACGCCAAGAAGATCTGGGACACCCTCAAGATTTCACATGAGGGGAACGACGTCACCTTACTCACTAAGATGGAGTTGGTGGAGGGCGAGCTTGGACGATTCGCGATGATAAGGGGCGAGGAGCCGACACAAACATACAACCGGCTCAAGACCCTTATCAACAAAATAAGGAGCTACGGAAGCACGCGATGGACGGACCACGACGTCGTCCGACTGATGCTAAGGTCCTTTACCGTTCTTGATCCTCATTTGTTGAATAATATTCGTGAGAATCCTAGGTACACCAAAATGTCGGCCGAAGAAGTCCTTGGAAAATTCGTAAGCGGGCGAATGATGATCAAGGAGGCGAGGTACGTGGACGACGCATTGAATGGTCCAATCAACGAGCCTCAACCCCTTGCTCTCAAGGCAACAAGAAGCAAGGAGGCGCTACCTAGCAAGGTGGCACAAATTGAGGCGGCCGGACTTAATGATGAAGAGATGGCCCTCATCATCAAGAGATTCAAGACGGCGCTAAAGGGTCGCAAGGGGCAGCCAAGCAAGACCAAGACAAAGGGGAAGCGCTCATGCTTCAAATGTGGTAAGCTTGGTCATTTTATTGCTAACTGTCCCGACAATGATAGTGATCAGGATCAAGGGAACAAGAGGGAGAAGAAGAAGAACTATAAGAAGGCAAAGGGCGAGGCACATCTTGGCAAGGAGTGGGATTCGGATTGCTCCTCGTCCGACTCCGACAATGAAGGTCTCGCCGCCACCGCCTTCAACAAGTCATCCCTCTTCCCCAACGAGCGTCACACATGCCTTATGGCAAGGGAGAAGAAGGTATGTACTCGAGACTCTACTTATGCTTCTTCAAGTGAGGACGAATCTAGTGATAAGGATGAAATAGATTATTCATGTTTATTTAAGGGCCTAGATAGAACCAAGGTAGATAAAATTAATGAATTGATTGATGCCTTGAATGATAAGAATAGGCTTTTAGAAAAACAAGAGGACTTGTTGTATGAAGAACATGATAAATTTGTAGAAGCACAAAAATCTCATGCCTTAGAAGTTAAGAGAAATGAAATGCTTTCTTGCGAATTATCTTCTTGCCATGAGACAATTTCTAGCTTAAGGAGCATTAATGATGATTGAATGCTAAGTTAGAAATAGCTAGTAAATCAACTACTTGTGTAGAAAATGTTGTTATTTGCAATAGATGTAAAGATTTTGATATTGATGCTTGTAGTGAACACATAGATTCTATTGCAAAGTTAAATGATGAAATGGCTAGTCTCAATGCCCAACTTAAGGCTAGCAAAAGTGATTTTGATAAACTTAAATTTGCTAGGGATGCCTACACGATTGGTAGACACCCCTCAATTAAGGATGGGCTTGGCTTCAAGAGGGAAGCCAAGAACTTAACAAGCAATAAGGCTCCCATCTCCGCCAAGGAGAAAGGGAAGGCCCCTATGGCAAGTAGTACTAAAAAGAACCATGCTTTTATGTACAATGATAGAAGACAGTCTCATAGGAGTTGTAATGCCTTTGATTCACATGCCTATGATTCTTATGCCATGTATGCTTCCAGTTCTTCCTATATGCATGGTAGAAATATGCCTAAGAAAAATATTCATCATGTGCCTAGGAAGAATATTGTTCATGTTCCTAGAAAAGTTATGAATGGTCCCTCTACAATTTATCATGCTTTAAATGCTTCCTTTGCTATTTGTAGAAAGGATAGGAAGATAGTTGCTAGGAAATTAGGGGCAAAATGCAAGGGTGATAAAACTTGCATTTGGGTCCCTAAGGAAATTGTGACTAACCTTGTAGGACCCAACAAGAGTTGGGTACCTAAGACCCAAGCCTAAATTTGTCTTGCAGGTTTATGCGCCCAGGGGTTCAAGCTGGATTATCGATAGCGGATGCACAAACTGTAAGGAAAATGGACCCCGGGCCTTTTGGCTAATTGAGTTTTGGTGTTTGATGAACAACACAATCCGTGAACTAATAATGTTTCTAGTGTTTGTGTTTGTAGTTCACAGGATGCGAAGAGGATTGGACCAAGGCAATGAGGATGCAACACCTCAAATGAAGACATAAAAAGATGCATAGAAGTCCAAGACTCAAGAACAAAAGAAGCCCATAGAAATCAGCAAAGAAACCTGAGAAGAGGGCTATCAGCCAGCGCCTGGTGGCGCACCGGACAGTGCACAGTACCTGTCCGGTGTGCACCGGACTGTCCGGTGGGACAACCGGACGGTCTGCGCAGAGAGGCCGCAGGTAGGCGCTCTCGGGCTGTAGCACCGGACTGTCCGGTGTGCACCGGACTGTCCGGTGTGCCAACGGGCAGACGGCAACGGTCGAATCCAACGGTCGGATCCAACGGTCGACTGCTACAGACGCCAACGGTCGGCTGACATAGGCGCACAGGACATCTACTGTTCAGTGTCCGGTGGTGCACCGGACTGTCCGGTGCACCCGACGACAGAAAGCTGCTGCTTTCTGTCCAACGGCTAGTTGGGGGTGTGGAGGCTATAAATACCACCCCAACCGGCCATTCTCTAGGGTGAGAGCCCAAGCAACATTCCAATACACATAGTGCATATTTCCAAGTGCTCAAACACCCAAGTGCTTAATAGAATCACTCGGTGATTAGCATAGGTGCTTTGCGAAGTGCTTAGGTTAGTTAGACCGCTTTAGCGCTTGCTCTAGGTGAATCCTAGTTAGTTGAGTGAGTTTAGATAAACCTCACAACCCCTCGGCTCTTGCGCGAGCCGTTGTAATTGTACCGAGTGGGGCGAGAGACTTGCGAGACCGTGACAACCGTGTTTGTGTCACGGCCGCCACCGTGTACCGGAGGGAACGAGGCCCGCGGCGTTTCGGCCGGAAGCTCGATAGTGGAGACGGCGGGGAGCGTCCGAGAGGAGCCGGAAGCGGAGCACCACTTGCGCGTGGAGAAGGCCCGCGGCTCTCTACGGAGTTACTCGACCGAGGTGCTTGGCCCTCGCGTGGGCTTCCCTTTGCGTAGGGGCACCAACGAGGATTAGTCGGGACCTTGCGCGGTTCCGGATACCTCGGTAAAAATACCGGCGTCATCCACGAGAGTTTGCTTCTCTACTTAGCTCTTTACATTCCGCATTTATATTAAGCATTTAAGTTTCAATCTTGTTGTCATACTTATTTAGTGTAGATTGAAACTTAGCCTTTGCGGTAGAGATAGCAACACTTAGACAAAACCTAGTTTGCACATTCTAGTTTTGATTCTTGCATAGGTTTTGCTCTAGGGATTTATTTGTGGCCAAGTTTAGTAAAAGTTTTAGAAGTCCTAATTCACCCCCCCCCCTCTTAGGCGTCACCCGTTTCCTTCAATTGGTATCGGAGCCCGGTTTGGCTCATTTGAAACGCTTTAGCTTCACCGCTAAAAAGAGCCGACGCTTTTTAGAGGAAGGGATGGATACCCATAGGCCACCACACTTCGACGGCACTAACTTCCCATATTATAGTGCTAGAATGGCTTGTTACCTAGAGGCCGTTGATCTAGGTGTTTGGAGAGTCACTCGTGACGGGATGAAACCCCTCAAGAATCCCGAGAAACCCACCACGAGTGAAGAAAAAGAAATTCATTTAAATGCTAGAGCCAAAAATTGCTTGTATGAATCTCTTAGCATGGATATTTTCAATCAAGTATTTACCCTGAAAACTGCTAATGAGATTTGGCTAAAATTGCATGAGCTCCATGACGGCACATCCAATGTCCGTGAGCAAAAACATTGCCTAGTCTTAAATGAGTATAATTCTTTTGCCATGAAAGATGATGAGCTTGTTAGAGACATGTATTCTCGCTTGAATCTAATTATCAATGAGCTCAATTCTATTGGCATTAATAAGCTAGGTAATGCGGACATTGTGAGGAAGATTATCTCCCTGCTACCACAACAAAGATATGGGAGCATCATCACCATCCTTCACAACATGGAGGACTTAAGCAACATGACCCCGACCATTGTGATTGGGAAAATCGCGGCCTTTGAGATGTCGCGAAAAATGAGTCGGGGAGAGGAGCCAACTTCCTCAAGGCCATATGCTTTTGCATGTGATGAAAGGAAGGGCAAAAAGAAGGCTCCCACTCCAAGTTCCTCAAGTGAAGAAGAGGAAGAAGAAGAAAGTGATGATGATGAAGATAATCAACCATGCACATCATCCTCCGAGGACGAAGAAACGATCCGACGCGTCGGAAAGGTAATGGGGATGATCCGCAAGATTAATCTAATGGGTGTGCCCCTGCAGGTCGAGGATCTTCTCTTTAACATTGACAGAAAAAAGCAAAGGAAGAGAGGATGCTTCGCATGTGGGGAGAAAGGCCACTTCAGGGACAACTGTCCAAATATGGCCAAACCCAAAAAGGAGAGGAGCAAAGGCAAGGCGCTGACAAGTGTAAGAACGTGGGATGATTCTTCAAGTGAGGATGAACCTCCAAGGACGCGCAGCCACCGGTCCTCGTCACGATCATCACGGTCATCGCACAAATGCCTTATGGCAAGAGGTAACAAAAGCACTCCATCCTCTAGTGATGAAAGTAGTAGTGATGATGAAGGTGAGGGAAAAGCCTCTCTAGATGAGCTTGCGGAAGCCGTAGAATTTTTCCAGGATGTTTGCACTAAGCAAAAAGCTCAACTTAAAACTTTGAAAAATAAGTTGGTTAGCTCTCAAAATGATTACAAAGGTTTGCTAGAAAAATTTGAAACTTTTGCAAACTTAAATAGTGAGCTATCAACTAAACTTGAGCTATTAGAATCTAGTGCTCCATCCACTGCTACCGATGATAGCCTTATTAAAAAGAATGAAAAACTTAAGGCTAAGTTAGCTAGCTCCCAAGAAGCTATTGAAAATTTGCTAGAGAAAATGGAAATTCTTAGCATACACAATAATGAGCTAACTACTAAGCTAGAAAACATTGGTAGCACCCCAGCAGCATCTTTAGTTGAAATTCCTGAAATAATTAAGAAAGATGCTTCTACTTCCTGCTTTGATTTAATTGATGATTCTAACCCCTGCAACCAAGTTGTTGAGAATATTGTTGTAGAGACATGTACGGATGAGGTTGCAAAAGAAAATGAACAATTAAAGCAAGAAGTGGCTCGCCTTGGCAAAGCTTTGTATGAAAGGAAAGGCAAAGCCAAACAAATCCGACCTCCACAGGATAACACCACTGCGGGAGTGAACAAGCCTGTAGAGGGAGAAATTGTGATTTGTAGGCTATGCCACATTGAAGGCCACAAGTCTTTCCAATGCAAGGCGATGACCGGGGATAAACAAAGGCAAAAGCTCAAGCAAAAGCCATCAAGCAAAATCTCCAGCACCTACATAAAAAAGGTGAACAAAAAGGACGCTACACCATATTTGATCAAGAAGAAAAAGAATGGAAAGGTGATAGCAATCAAGGCCAACAAGCAAGCCAACAAAGGAAAGGGGGCCAAACGCATCTGGGTGCCAAAAGAGATAATTTCAACCATGAAAAGCACCAAGAAGGTTTGGATCCCGAAAGGGAAGTGAGTGAACCAAAGGTCATCGGGAAATTTGGAAACTTGGCTAAATTGGGATGTATATCATGGGATACATCATATTGGATCAAGTTTATTGCCAAGTGGGTTAGTGAAAATTTTAGACCCAAATTTCCCACCCATGACTAAGGTAACTAGTTTTATTGTATTCCTCGTTTTTAGATATGCGTATCTATTTATCTGTTATCTAGCTTACCTTTCTTGCCTAGTATTACATTTGTTATGTACTTTTGTTCAAAATCATGCATACTAGGTAAATCATATGGTAGGATTGCTAGGTTTTAAATTCATATACTTAAGCAAACCTACATGGCTTAAAATGTTTATTTAAAGCACGGCACATAGCTTTTATATCACTCCATAGTAAATGATGCATCAATTGAAAATTTTGATTTCTACAAAGTGTATCATTTAACTTATATGTGCCAAAGTTTGGATTATGGATAATTTGCCCCTCTTGATATCAAATCAAAGTGCATGTCTCCTACAAGTATTCAAAACTTGTATGCACACCTTTAGGGGGAGGTTACTCTTTAATCTAATACTTTGAGACTAACACCTTTTCAAGTCTATTTTATGTTATAGTCTCATTGTAAGGAAAATAAGGTCCCCGGAGAAAGACAACGATCTTCCACTGCAAAATCTCCAAGAACTCTCATGTCTCTCAAGCTCGCCATTGACCTACAATTGGTCTTCAATTGGTATCTTTTGAGACTACATTCAATACCATTTACATGTCTTCTCCAATATTTGATTAGACTATATTTCATATCATATGCTTCCATGTTGCTAAAAATGCATAAGTGGTTAACTCATATTCTGTTACCTATGCATAAGGGAAGTTAGTCTTTTCAAATCATGTCTTGCACCTCTAATTTTCACATGCTTTTTCCTAAGTAGAGGATCTCTGTCAGGGGGAGTATTTCTTCATCTCTAAAGGGGGAGAAAAACTCTTTCCAAAGGAGAATACTCATTTAGGAGAAATAATCTTTTGAGGAACTCCTACTCATGGTATCTTTCATGATCTACAAGTGGTATCATTCATGGCTTAATTTAATATGCTTCTAGTGATATCATTTGTTGAGGGCAAGATTTTATTTACTTCCTACATGCTTTTAATGTCTTCCTTTTCGGTGGTTGATGCCAAAGGGGGAGAAGTTTAGGGGCCAAAGCAATGAAAACTATATCAAACACCAAACACCACCAATTTAAAATTTTACATCTACAAATGACTTTTCAAGTGGTTTTGGTTATTTGGTCCAAAAATAGGAAGTAAGTGAATTATGGAGTTAGGGGGAGGCTTAAGTCCATAATGTCACATTGTGGGGACAATCATGCATTCTAGCAAGTAGATTGCACTTTTTAATTCAAATACTTGTATTATTTGCTTGCTTTGGTTGTGTTGTCATCAATCACCAAAAAGGGGGAGATTGTAAGGAAAATGGACCCCGGGCCTTTTGGCTAATTGAGTTTTGGTGTTTGATGAACAACACAATCCGTGAACTAATAATGTTTCTAGTGTTTGTGTTTGTAGTTCACAGGATGCGAAGAGGATTGGACCAAGGCAATGAGGATGCAACACCTCAAATGAAGACATAAAAAGATGCATAGAAGTCCAAGACTCAAGAACAAAAGAAGCCCATAGAAATCAGCAAAGAAACCTGAGAAGAGGGCTATCAGCCAGCGCCTGGTGGCGCACCGGACAGTGCACAGTACCTGTCCGGTGTGCACCGGACTGTCCGGTGGGACAACCGGACGGTCTGCGCAGAGAGGCCGCAGGTAGGCGCTCTCGGGCTGTAGCACCGGACTGTCCGGTGTGCACCGGACTGTCCGGTGTGCCAACGGGCAGACGGCAACGGTCGAATCCAACGGTCGGATCCAACGGTCGACTGCTACAGACGCCAACGGTCGGCTGACATAGGCGCACCGGACATCTACTGTTCAGTGTCCGGTGGTGCACCGGACTGTCCGGTGCACCCGACGACAGAAAGCTGCTGCTTTCTGTCCAACGGCTAGTTGGGGGTGTGGAGGCTATAAATACCACCCCAACCGGCCATTCTCTAGGGTGAGAGCCCAAGCAACATTCCAATACACATAGTGCATATTTCCAAGTGCTCAAACACCCAAGTGCTTAATAGAATCACTCGGTGATTAGCATAGGTGCTTTGCGAAGTGCTTAGGTTAGTTAGACCGCTTTAGCGCTTGCTCTAGGTGAATCCTAGTTAGTTGAGTGAGTTTAGATAAACCTCACAACCCCTCGGCTCTTGCGCGAGCCGTTGTAATTGTACCGAGTGGGGCGAGAGACTTGCGAGACCGTGACAACCGTGTTTGTGTCACGGCCGCCACCGTGTACCGGAGGGAACGAGGCCCGCGGCGTTTCGGCCGGAAGCTCGATAGTGGAGACGGCGGGGAGCGTCCGAGAGGAGCCGGAAGCGGAGCACCACTTGCGCGTGGAGAAGGCCCGCGGCTCTCTACGGAGTTACTCGACCGAGGTGCTTGGCCCTCGCGTGGGCTTCCCTTTGCGTAGGGGCACCAACGAGGATTAGTCGGGACCTTGCGCGGTTCCGGATACCTCGGTAAAAATACCGGCGTCATCCACGAGAGTTTGCTTCTCTACTTAGCTCTTTACATTCCGCATTTATATTAAGCATTTAAGTTTCAATCTTGTTGTCATACTTATTTAGTGTAGATTGAAACTTAGCCTTTGCGGTAGAGATAGCAACACTTAGACAAAACCTAGTTTGCACATTCTAGTTTTGATTCTTGCATAGGTTTTGCTCTAGGGATTTATTTGTGGCCAAGTTTAGTAAAAGTTTTAGAAGTCCTAATTCACCCCCCCCCCTCTTAGGCGTCACCCGTTTCCTTCACAAACCATATGACGGGGGAGAAGAAGATGTTCACCTCCTACGTCAAGAATAAGGATTCCCAAGATTCAATCATATTCGGTGATGGGAACCAAGGCAAGGTGAAAGGTTTAGGCAAGATTGCAATATCTAATGAGCACTCTATCTCTAATGTGTTTTTAGTTGAGTCTCTTGGATATAATTTACTATCTGTCAGTCAATTATGTAATATGGGATATAATTGTCTATTTACAAATGTAGATGTGTCTGTCTTTAGAAGATGTGATGGTTCACTAGCTTTTAAGGGTGTACTAGACGACAAACTTTATTTAGTTGATTTTGCAAAAGAGGAGGCCGGTCTAGATGCATGCTTAATTGCTAAGACTAGCATGGGCTGGCTGTGGCATCGCCGCTTAGCACATGTGGGGATGAAGAACCTTCACAAGCTTCTAAAGGGAGAACACGTGATAGGTTTGACTAACGTGCAATTCGAAAAAGATAGACCTTGTGCAGCTTGTCAAGCAGGGAAACAGGTGGGAAGCTCTCATCACACCAAAAATGTGATGACAACATCAAGACCTCTGGAGCTGCTGCATATGGACCTCTTCGGACCCGTCGCCTATCTGAGCATAGGAGGAAGTAAGTATGGTCTAGTTATTGTTGATGACTTTTCCCGCTTCACTTGGGTGTTCTTTTTGCAGGATAAGTCTGAAACCCAAGGGACCCTCAAGTGCTTCCTCAGGAGAGCTCAAAATGAGTTTGAGCTCAAGGTGAAGAAGATAAGGAGCGACAACGGGTCCGAGTTCAAGAACCTTCAAGTGGAGGAGTTCCTTGAGGAGGAAGGGATCAAGCACGAGTTCTCCGCTCCCTACACACCTCAGCAAAATGGTGTGGTAGAGAGGAAGAACAGGACACTCATAGATATGGCGAGGACTATGCTTGGAGAGTTCAAGACCCCCGAGCGCTTTTGGTCGGAAGCCGTGAACACGGCTTGCCACGCCATCAACAGGGTCTACCTTCACTGCCTCCTCAAGAAGACTTCTTACGAGCTGCTAACTGGTAACAAACCCAATATGTCTTATTTTCGTGTATTTGGGAGCAAGTGTTATATTCTTGTGAAGAAAGGTAGAACCTCTAAATTTGCTCCCAAAGCTGTAGAAGGGTTTTTATTAGGTTATGATTCAAATACAAAGGCGTATAGGGTCTTCAACAAATCATCGGGTTTGGTTGAAGTCTCTAGCGACGTTGTATTTGATGAGACTAATAGCTCTCCAAGAGAGCAAGTTGTTGATCTTGATGATGTAGATGAAGAAGACGTTCCAACAGCCGCGATACACACCATGGCGATTGGAGATGTACGGCCTCAGGAACAATTGGAGCAAGATCAACCGTCTTCCTCAACTATGGTGCATCCCCCATCCCAAGATGACGAACAGGTACCTCAAGTGGAGGCGCATGATCAAGGGGGAGCACAGGATGATCAAGTTGAAGAGGAAGAAGCACCTCAGGCACCTCCAACCCAAGTTCGAGCGACGATCCAAAGGGATCATGAAAGGGAAATGTGCCCTTGGGCCATTTCTAAGTATTTTGGTGATTTAGTGCCCAACACAGGTGCCTAATTATAAAATGGTGGACAAAGTACAAATCAAGGATAAAGGTATGTTTCTCAGACTTAGTACATTGTTTTATGGACTAATGTATTGTGTCTAAGTGCTGGAAACAGAAAAAATCGAGTTGGAGAAGAGATGGCTCGAGCAGCCAAAGTCTGCCCAGTCTGGGTGCACCGTACTGTCCGGTGGTGCACCGGACAGTGTCCGGTGCGCCAGGCTGGCTTGCGCAAAGTGGCTGCTCTCGGGACTTCGACGGCGGTGTACGGCTAAAATTCACCGGACTGTCCGGTGTGCACCGGACTGTCCGGTGGGCCGCTCACAGGCGAACTCGTCGCTCTCGGGAATTCATCGTCGACGTACGGCTATAATTCACCGGACTGTCCGGTGTGCACCGGACTGTCCGGTGAGCCAACAGTCGGCAGGGCCAACGGTCGGCCGCGCAATCTGCGCGGGACACGTGGCCGAGCCAACGGCTAGAAGGGGGCACCGGACTGTCCGGTGTGCACCGGACATGTCCGGTGCGCCAACGGCTCTCAGGCTGCCAACGGTCGACTGCGTCATTTTTGGAAAGAAATCGGGCACCGGACAGTGTCCGGTGTGCACCGGACTGTCCGGTGCGCCAGTCGACAGAAGGCAAGATCAGCCTTCCAAGATTGCTCTCAACGGCTCCTAGCTGCCTTGGGGCTATAAAAGGGACCCCTAGGCGCATGGAGGAGCACACCAAGCATCTCTTAAGCATTCCTAAGCACCAAGACATCGATTCCGCGCCTTTGATTCTTTGCGATAGCAATTAGAGCTCTAGTTGAGTGGTGAACTCATTGAGTTGTGTTGTGAGCTCTCGTTGCGACTTGTGTGCGTGGTGTCGCTGTGATTTCTTGTCTTGAGTGCGTTGCTAATCCCTCCCTTGCTCCGTGTTTCTTTGTGATCTTAAAGTGTAAGGGCGAGAGGCTCCAAGTTGTGGAGATTCCTCGCAAACGGGATTGAGTAAAGCAAACAAAACACCGTGGTATTCAAGTGGGTCTTTGGACCGCTTGAGAGGGGTTGATTGCAACCCTCGTCCGTTGGGACGCCACAACGTGGAGTAGGCAAGCGTTGGTCTTGGCCGAACCACAGGATAACCACCGTGCCATCTCTGTGATTGATCCTCGTTGGTTATTGTGTTTTGTTGAGAATTCCTATCTAGCCACTTGGCAATTATTGTGCTAACGATTAACCAAGTTTTGTGGCTTAAGTTTTCAAGTTTCACAGGATCACCTATTCACCCCCCCTCTAGGTGCTCTCAATTGGTATCGGAGCCGTTCTCTTCACAAAGGGACTAATCGCCCGAAGAGATGGATCCTAAGGGGAAGGGAATCGTGATCAACGACAAAGAGAAGGAATCCTTCGTCAACGAGCCGAAGGACGACAAGCCTACCGACTCCGGCTCGGGCCATAGACGGAAGGAAGGGAAGAAGAAGAAGACAAGACGCATCAAGGAGATCGTCTACTACGACGACAGCGATGAGTCTACCTCTTCCCAAAAGGACGACGACCACAACGACTACGAGAGAAGGAAACCGGTTAATTCAAACTTTTCTTTTGACTACTCTCGTATTCCGCAAAGTTCAAATTCACATTTGCTCTCCATTCCTCTCGGCAAGCCTCCACACTTTGATGGAGAGGACTACGGATTTTGGAGCCACAAAATGCGTAGTCACCTATTCTCTCTCCATCCTAGTATATGGGAGATTGTAGAAAGTGGAATGCACTTTGATAGTTCGGATAGTCCCATGATCATTAATGAACAAATTCATAAGAATGCACAAGCTACTACTGTTCTTCTAGCTTCATTGTGCAAGGATGAATACCACAAAGTGAGCGGCTTGGATAACGCCAAGCAGATCTGGGACACCCTCAAGATTTCTCATGAGGGGAACGACGTCACATTGCTCACCAAGATGGAGTTGGTGGAGGGCGAGCTTGGACATTTCGCGATGATAAGGGACGAGGAGCCGACACAAACATACAACCGGCTCAAGACCCTTATCAACAAAATAAGGAGCTACGGAAGCACGCGATGGACGGACCACGACGTCGTCCGACTGATGCTAAGGTCCTTTACCGTTCTTGATCCTCATTTGGTAAATAATATTCGTGAGAATCCTAGGTACACCAAAATGTCGCCCGAAGAAGTCCTTGGAAAATTCGTTAGCGGGCGGATGATGATCAAGGAGGCGAGGTACGTGGACGACGCCTTGAATGGTCCGATCAACTAGCCGCAACCCCTTGCTCTCAAGGCAACAAGAAGCAAGGAGGCGCTACCTAGTAAGGTGGCACAAATTGAGGCTGCCGGACTTAATGATGAAGAGATGGCCCTCATTATCAAAAGATTCAAGACGGCGCTTAAGGGTCGCAAGGGACAGCCAAGCAAGACCAAAGCCAAGGGGAAGCGCTCATGCTTCAAATGCGGTAAGCTTGGTCATTTTATTGCTAACTGTCCCGACAATGATAGTGATCAGGATCAAGGGAACAAGAGGGAGAAAAAGAAGAACTATAAGAAGGCAAAGGGCGAGGCACATCTTGGCAAGGAGTGGGATTCAGATTGCTCCTCGTCCAACTCCGACAATGAAGGACTCGCTGCCACTGCCTTCAACAAGTCGTCCCTCTTCCCCAACGAGCATCACACATGCCTCATGGCAAGGGAGAAGAAGGTATGTACTCGAGACTCTACTTATGCTTCTTCAAGTGAAGACGAATCTAGTGATGAGGAAATAGATTACTCTAGCTTGTTCAAGGGATTGGATAGAAATAAAATTGATAAAATCAATGAATTGATTGATGCCTTGAATGAAAAGGATAGGCTTTTAGAAAAGCTAGATGATTTGTTGTATGATGAACATGACAAATTTGTAGAGGCACAAAAATCCTATGCTTTAGAAGTTAAAAGAAATGAAATGCTTTCTTATGAACTATCTACGTGTCATGAAACCATTTCTACTTTACAAAGTGTTAACAATGATTTAAATGCTAAATTAGAAGTAGCAAATAAATCTAATTCTTGTGTAGAACATGTTATGATTTGCACTAAGTGTAAGGATTTTGATATTGATGCCTGTAATGGACACCTAGTTTCAATTTCGAGATTAAATGATGAAGTAGCTAGTCTTAATGCCCAACTTAAGACTAGCAAAAGTGATTTCGATAAGCTAAAATTTGCAAGGGATGCCTACACGATTGGTAGACACCCCTCAATTAAGGATGGACTTGGCTTCAAGAGGGAAGCCAAGGACTTAACAAGCCATAAGGCTCCCATCTCCGCCAAGGAGAAAGGGAAGGCCCCTATGGCAAGTAGTACTAAAAAGAACCATGCTTTTATGTACAATAATAGAAGACAGTCTCATAGGAGTTGTAATGCTTTTGATTCACATGCCTATGATTCTTATGCTATGTATGCTTCTAGTTCTTCCTATATGCACTGTAGAGATATGCCTAGGAAAATTATTCATCATGTGCCTAGAAAGAATTTTGCTCATGCTCCTAGGAAAGTTATGAATGGTCCCTCTACAATTTATCATGCTTTGAATGCTTCCTTTGCTATTTGTAGAAAGGATAGGAAGATAGTTGCTAGGAAATTAGGGGCAAAATGCAAGGGTGATAAAACTTGCATTTGGGTCCCTAAGGAAATTGTGACTAACCTTGTAGGACCCAACAAGAGTTGGGTACCTAAGACCCAAGCCTGAATTTGCCTTGCAGGTTTATGCATCCGGGGGTTCAAGCTGGATTATCGACAGCGAGTGCACAAACCATATGACGGGGGAGAAGAAGATGTTCACCTCCTACGTCAAGAATAAGGATTCCCAAGATTCAATCATATTCGGTGATGGGAACCAAGACCTTGTGCAGCTTGTCAAGCAGGTAAACAAGTGGGAGGAGCACATCACAGCAAGAATGTGATGACCACGTCAAGACCTCTGGAGCTGCTACATATGGACCTCTTCGGACCCGTCGCCTATCTGAGCATAGGAGGAAGTAAGTATGGTCTAGTTATTGTTGATGACTTTTCCCACTTCACTTGGGTGTTCTTTTTGCAGGATAAGTCTGAAACCCAAGGGACCCTCAAGCGCTTCCTAAGGAGAGCTCAAAATGAGTTTGAGCTCAAGGTGAAGAAGATAAGGAGCGACAACGGGTCCGAATTCAAGAATCTTCAAGTGGAGGAGTTCCTTGAGGAGGAGGGGATCAAGCACGAGTTCTCCGCTCCCTACACACCTCAGCAAAATGGTGTGGTAGAGAGGAAGAACAGGACGCTCATAGATATGGCGAGGACTATGCTTGGAGAATTCAAGACCCCCGAGTGCTTTTGGTCGGAAGCTGTGAACACGGCTTGCCACGCCATCAATAGGGTCTACCTTCACCGCCTCCTCAAGAAGACTTCATATGAGCTGCTAACTGGTAACAAACCCAATGTATCGTACTTTTGTGTATTTGGGAGTAAATGCTACATTCTAGTGAAGAAGGGTAGGAATTCCAAATTTGCTCCCAAAGCCGTAGAAGGGTTTTTATTAGGTTATGATTCAAATACAAAGGCGTATAGGGTCTTCAACGAATCATCAGGTTTGGTTGAAGTCTCTAGCGACGTTGTATTTGATGAGACTAATGGCTCTCCAAGAGAGCAAGTTGTTGATCTTGATGATGTAGATGAAGAAGACGTTCCAACGGCCGCGATACGCACCATGGCGATTAGAGATGTACGGCCTCAGGAACATTTGGAGCAAGATCAACCGTCTTCCTCAACTATGGTGCATCCCCTAACCCAAAATGACGAACAGGTACCTCAAGTGGAGGCGCATGATCAAGGGGGAGAACAGGATGTTCAAATTGAAGAGGAAGAAGCACCTCAGGCACCTCCAACCCAAGTTCGAGCGACGATTCAAAGGGATCATCCCGTCGACCAGATATTGGGTGATATTAGCAAGGGAGTAACTACTCGTTCAAGATTAGTTAATTTTTGTGAGCATTACTCTTTTGTCTCTTCTATTGAGCCTTTCAGGGTAGAAGAGGCCTTGCTAGATCCGGACTGGGTGTTGGCCATGCAGGAGGAACTCAACAATTTCAAGCGCAATGAAGTTTGGACACTGGTGCCTCGCCCCAAGCAAAATGTTGTGGGAACCAAGTGGGTGTTCCGCAACAAACAGGACGAGCACGGGGTGGTGACAAGGAACAAGGCTCGGCTTGTGGCAAAAGGTTATGCCCAAGTCGCAGGTTTGGACTTTGAGGAGACTTTTGCTCCTGTGGCTAGGCTAGAATCAATTCGTATCTTGCTAGCATATGCCGCTCACCATTCTTTCAGGTTGTACCAAATGGATGTGAAGAGTGCTTTCCTCAACGGGCCAATCAAGGAGGAGGTGTACGTGGAGCAACCCCCTGGCTTCGAGGATGAACGGTACCCCGAGCACGTGTGTAAGCTCTCTAAGGCGCTCTATAGGACTTAAGCAAGCCCCAAGAGCATGGTATGAATGCCTTAGAGACTTTTTAATTGCTAATGCTTTCAAGGTTGGGAAAGCCGATCCAACTCTGTTTACTAAGACTTGCGATGGTGATCTTTTTGTGTGCCAAATTTATGTTGATGACATAATATTTGGTTCTACTAACCAGCAAAAGGGAGATATCGAAGTGTTTCATGTTAGCACCGAGAACCAGCTAGCCGATATCTTTACCAAGCCTCTAGATGAGAAGACCTTTTGCAGGCTGCGTAGTGAGCTCAATATCTTAGATTCGCGGAACTTGGATTGAAATGTAGCATACATGTGTTTATGCCTTTGATCATGTTCATTCTGCATTTTGTTGCTTATTGTGGTGCTCAAGTTGTACAAACACTCCCTGGACCTCACAAGTCCTGTTTGCAAGTGATGCACATACTTAGGGGGAGCTGTGCTACAACTTGACCCTTTGAGACTAACCATGTACTTGAGTTTGGTTGTTTTAGTCTCCAAGGAGAATTGAAAGGGAAAAGGTGGACTTGGACCATGCAAGACTTCCACTGCACTCCGATGAAAAGAGTAACTTTTCCAAGTTCATCTTTATACTCCTATTGCCTTTGTGTTCTCATTTGATGATTTTGGTGGGGCAATGGGGTTAAAGGGCCAAGATTGATCCCGTTTTGGTGCTTGATGCCAAAGGGGGAGAAAATAAAGGCCAAAGCAATAGATGGATCAGCTACCACTTGAGAAATCTTGAAAATAGTAGATTAGAGCTTTTGGTTTGTCAAAACTCTTTTATTGTCTCTTATGTCAAAAGTTGGCCTCTTGTGGGGAGAAGTGTTGATTATGGGAAAAAGGGGGAGTTTTTGAAATCCTTGATCAAATTTCTTTGGAAAACCTCTCTTAATGTCTCTACAAGTGGTTTTGACTTAGAGATAGGAATTTGAGTTTGATTTGCAAAAACAAACCAAGTGGTGGCATAGAGTGATCCATATATGTCAAATTTGAATTAAAATAATTTAAGTTCTTATTTGAAGTGATTTTGTACCTGTTCTACTTGCTTTATGTTGTGTTGGCATAAATCACCAAAAAGGGGGAGATTGAAAGGGAAATGTGCCCTTGGGCCATTTCTAAGTATTTTGGTGATTTAGTGCCCAGCACAGGTGCCTAATTATAAAATGGTGGACAAAGTACAAATCAAGGATAAAGGTATGTTTCTCAGACTTAGTACATTGTTTTATGGACTAATGTATTGTGTCTAAGTGCTGGAAACAGAAAAAATCGAGTTGGAGAAGAGATGGCTCGAGCAGCCAAAGTCTGCCCAGTCTGGGTGCACCGGACTGTCCGGTGGTGCACCGGACAGTGTCCGGTGCGCCAGGCTGGCTTGCGCAAAGTGGCTGCTCTCGGGACTTCGACGGCGGTGTACGGCTAAAATTCACCGGACTGTCCGGTGTGCACCGGACTGTCCGGTGGGCCGCTCACAGGCGAACTCGTCGCTCTCGGGAATTCATCGTCGACGTACGGCTATAATTCACCGGACTGTCCGGTGTGCACCGGACTGTCCGGTGAGCCAACAGTCGGCAGGGCCAACGGTCGGCCGCGCAATCTGCGCGGGACACGTGGTCGAGCCAACGGCTAGAAGGGGGCACCGGACTGTCCGGTGTGCACCGGACATGTCCGGTGTGCACCGGACATGTCCGGTGCGCCAACGGCTCTCAGGCTGCCAACGGTCGACTGCGTCATTTTTGGAAAGAAATCGGGCACCGGACAGTGTCCGGTGTGCACCGGACTGTCCGGTGCGCCAGTCGACAGAAGGCAAGATCAGCCTTCCAAGATTGCTCTCAACGGCTCCTAGCTGCCTTGGGGCTATAAAAGGGACCCCTAGGCCCATGGAGGAGCACACCAAGCATCTCCTAAGCATTCCTAAGCACCAAGACATCGATTTCGCGCCTTTGATTCTTTGCGATAGCAATTAGAGCTCTAGTTGAGTGGTGAACTCATTGAGTTGTGTTGTGAGCTCTCGTTGCGACTTGTGTGCGTGGTGTCGCAGTGATTTCTTGTCTTGAGTGCGTTGCTAATCCCTCCCTTGCTCCGTGTTTCTTTGTGATCTTAAAGTGTAAGGGCGAGAGGCTCCAAGTTGTGGAGATTCCTCGCAAACGGGATTGAGTAAAGCAAACAAAACACCATGGTATTCAAGTGGGTCTTTGGACCGCTTGAGAGGGGTTGATTGCAACCCTCGTCCGTTGGGACGCCACAACGTAGAGTAGGCAAGCGTTGGTCTTGGCCGAACCACGGGATAACCACCGTGCCATCTCTGTGATTGATCCTCGTTGGTTATTGTGTTTTGTTGAGGATTCCTATCTAGCCACTTGGCAATTATTGTGCTAACGATTAACCAAGTTTTGTGGCTTAAGTTTTCAAGTTTCACAGGATCACCTATTCACCCCCCCTCTAGGTGCTCTCAGATCATCCCGTCGACCAGATATTGGGTGATATTAGCAAGGGAGTAACTACTCGTTCAAGATTAGTTAATTTTTGTGAGCATTACTCTTTTGTCTCTTCTATTGAGCCTTTCAGGGTAGAAGAGGCCTTGCTAGATCCGGACTGGGTGTTGGCCATGCAGGAGGAACTCAACAATTTCAAGCGCAATGAAGTTTGGACACTAGTGCCTCGTCCCAAGCAAAATGTTGTGGGAACCAAGTGGGTGTTCCGCAACAAACAGGACGAGCACGGGGTGGTGACGAGGAACAAGGCTCGACTTGTGGCAAAAGGTTATGCCCAAGTCGCAGGTTTGGACTTTGAGGAGACTTTTGCTCCTGTGGCTAGGCTAGAATCAATTCGTATCTTGCTAGCATATGTCGCTCACCATTCTTTCAGGTTGTACCAAATGGATGTGAAGAGCGCTTTCCTCAACGGGCCGATCAAGGAGGAGGTGTACGTGGAGCAACCCCCTGGCTTCGAGGATGAACGGTATCCCGACCACGTGTGTAAGCTCTCTAAGGCGCTCTATGGACTTAAGCAAGCCCCAAGAGCATGGTATGAATGCCTTAGAGACTTTTTAATTGCTAATGCTTTCAAGGTTGGGAAAGCCGATCCAACTCTTTTTACCAAGACTTGCGATGGTGATCTTTTTGTGTGCCAAATTTATGTCGATGACATAATATTTGGTTCTACTAACCAAAAGTCTTGTGAAGAGTTTAGCAGGGCGATGACACATAAATTCGAGATGTCGATGATGGGCGAGTTGAACTACTTCCTTGGGTTCCAAGTGAAGCAACTCAAGGACGGCACCTTCATCTCCCAAACGAAGTACACGCAAGACTTGCTAAAGCGGTTTGGGATGAAGGACGCCAAGCCCGCAAAGACGCCGATGGGAACTGACGGACACACCGACCTCAACAAAGGAGGTAAGTTCGTTGATCAAAAAGCATACCGGTCCATGATAGGTTCCTTGCTTTATTTATGTGCTAGTAGACCGGATATTATGCTTAGCGTATGCATGTGTGCTAGATTTCAATCCGATCCTAAGGAGTGTCACTTAGTGGCTGTGAAGCGAATTCTTCGATATTTAGTCGCTACGCCTTGCTTCGGGATCTGGTATCCAAAGGGGTCTAACTTTGACTTAATTGGGTACTCAGATTCCGACTATGTTGGATGTAAGGTCGATAGGAAGAGTACATCGGGGACGTGCCAATTCTTAGGAAGGTCCCTGGTGTCATGGAATTCTAAGAAACAAACCTCCGTTGCCCTATCCACCGCTGAGGCCGAGTATGTTGCCGCAGGACAGTGTTGCGCGCAACTACTTTGGATGAGGCAAACCCTCAGGGACTTTGGCTACAATCTGAGCAAAGTCCCACTCCTATGTGATAATGAGAGTGCTATCCGAATAGCGGAAAATCCTGTTAAGCACAGACGCACAAAGCACATTGACATCTGGCATCACTTTTTGAGAGACCACCAGCAAAAGGGAGATATCGAAGTGTTTCATGTTTGTCGGGGACCATAATTAGGGGTACCCTCAAGACGCCTAATTCTCAGCTGGTAACCCCCATCAGCATAAAGCTGCAAAGGTCTGATGGGTACGATTAAGTCAGGGATCAGTCCACACGAGTGACTCGATCACGCTTCATCCGAGCCTAGCCTCGGCCAAGGGCAGCCGACCTCGAGAGACTTCCGTCTCGCCCGAGGCCCCCTTTTTATGGCGGACACATCACCGGCTCGCCCGAGGCCTTGGCTTCGCTCAGAAGCAACCTTGACTAAATCGCCACACCGACTGACCAAATTGCAGGGGCATTTAACGCAAAGGTGGCCTGACACCTGCATCCTGACACGCGCCCCCGGCAGAGCCGAAGTGACCGCCGTCACTCCACCGCTCCACTGGCCAGTCTGACAGAAGGACAGCGCCGCCTGCGCCACTCCGACTGCAGTGCCACTCGACAGAGTGAGTCTGACAGGCAGTCAGGCCTTGCCAAAGGCACCACGGCGAACTTCGCTTCGCCCGACCCCAGGGCTCGGACTCGGGCTAAGACCCGGAAGACGGCGAACTCCGCTCCACCCGACCCCAGGGCTCGGACTCGGGCTAAGACCCGGAAGACGGCGAACTCCGCCCGACCCCAGGGCTCGGACTCGGGCTAAGACCCGGAAGACGGCGAACTCCGCTCCGCCCGACCCCAGGGCTCGGACTCGGGCTAAGACCCGGAAGACGACGAAACTCCGCTCCGCCCGACCCCAGGGCTCGGACTCGGGCTAAGACCCGGAAGACGACGAAACTCCGCCTCGCCCGACCCCAGGGCTCGGACTCCGCCCTGGCCTCGGCCGAACGACTTCCGCCTCGCCCGACCCCATGGCTCGGGCTCGGCCACGGCAACGGAAGGCAGACTCAACCTCGGCTTCGGAGGAACCCCCACGTCGCCCTGCCTAGGGCACAGACCGCCACGTCAACAGGAAGCGCCATCATCATCCTACCCCGAATCGACTCGGGTCACGGAGAACAAGACCGGCGTCCCATCCGGCCAGCTCCGCCGGAGGGGAAATGATGGCGCTCCACAAGCTCTATGACGACGGCGGCCCCCAGCTCTCTTACGGAAGCAGGACGACGTCAGCAGGGACTCGACCGCTCCAACAGCTGTCCCTCCGCCAGGCTCCGCCGCACCTCCGACAGCCACGACATCACGCCAGCAGGGTGCCCAGATCTCTCCGGCTGCCACATTGGCATGTACCTAGGGCGCTAGCTCTCCCTCCGCTAGACACGTAGCACTCTGCTACACCCCCCATTGTACACCTGGATCCTCTCCTTACGACTATAAAAGGGAGGACCAGGGCCTTCTTAGAGAAGGTTGGCCGCGCGGGACCGAGGACGGGACAGGCGCTCTCTTGGGGCCACTCGCTTCCCTCACCCGCGTGGACGCTTGTAACCCCCCTACTGCAAGCGCACCTGACCTGGGCGCGGGACGAACACGAAGGCCGCGGGACTTCCACCTCTCTCACGCTCGACTCCGGCCACCTCGCCTCTCCCCCCTTCGCGCTCGCCCACGCGCTCGACCCATCTGGGCTGGGGCACGCAGCACACTCACTCGTCGGCTTAGGGACCCCCCTGTCTCGAAACGCCGACAGTTGGCGCGCCAGGTAGGGGCCTGCTGCGTGCTGACGAACAGCTCCCCGTCAAGCTCCAGATGGGCAGTCTCCAGCAACCTCTCCGGCCCGGGACGGTGCTTCGTTTCGGGACTCTTGAGTTCATGTCCTTCGACGGCAGCTACGACATGATACTTCTTCCACCGCCGCGCGACTACGACAATGGCGGCCGACAACCCGCCCGCCGGCGGCGGAATCGACGACGTCTTCCCCGCGTGGTGGAAGGGCAACCTTCGGGCTCGCTCCGTTCTCTCCCCCGCCAACGGAGGAGGAGGCGGGGCCGTCAAGGCCAGGCGGGAGGCCGCGCTTCGTCGGCCGTCGAGCGAATCGACGCCCCCCGACGCCCCGACGGAAGGCACGCCGGACGTCGACCTCGCGTTCAAGACGGAGGCAAGCGCCGTTCCCCCGCGGCACGCTGACCCCGAGCAAGAAGACGACGCCGGCGCGCTCGCGGAAAGCCTGCAGGACGTCGCCCTCGAACCAGAGTTGACGGTGCAACCAGTCCCCGATGTGACTACGTCGCTCCTCGTCGACAAAAAGGTACCGACTAACTCCCATCTTGCGTCATTTCGACTCGGCCTCAACCCGCCAAACGACCTCGTTTTGGCGGGCGCTCTCATTGAGGCGAGTGCAACCCCACTGAGGTTCCGTATGCGGTCGCCTTGGGACCGACTGACGGACGTCTCGACCTACGGGCCCTCTGGGTCCGAGGAAGATGACGATCCCAGCATCGCTTGGGATTTCTCCGGACTTGGCAACCCCAGTGCCGTGCGGGACTTCATGACCGCATGTGACTACTGCCTATCCGACTGTTCCGATGGAAGCCGCAGCCTTGGCGACGAGAGCTGCGGCCCAAGCCGCGAATGTTTCCACATCGAGCTAGGGAATCCCTCCGAAGGCAACCATCTTGGCATGCCGGAGGACGGTGATCTCCCTAGGCCGGTGCCTCGCGCCGACATCCCACGGGAGCTAGCTGTGGTCCCCGCTCCGGCGGGGGGTTACGACCCACAACTCGAGCGAGTCCGCGAGGCGCAGGCCAGGCTCAACGAGGGAACAGGAGCGCTTGAGCCGATCCGTCGGGACGTCGGACAGGCATGGGCGGGCCAACCCCTGGCCGGAGAAATACGTCACTTGCCCCAAGGTCTCCAGCACCGCGTCGCCAACGATGTCAGGATCAGGCCGCCGCCCGCATCCAGCGGGGTTGGTCAGAACCTGGCAACCGCAGCAATGCTCATCCGCGCGATGCCGGAGCCGTCAACCACCGAGGGTCGGCGAATCCAGGGAGAACTCAAGAATCTCCTGGAAGGCGCTGCGGCCCGGCGGGCCGAGAGCACTGCCTCCCGAAGGCAAGGTTATCCCTTGGAACCTCATGCCGCGACTTCCCGATTCATGCGGGAAGCCTCGGTCTACACCGGGCGCACACGCAACACCGCGCCTGCGGCCCCGGGCCACCTCGGCAACGAGCACCATCGACGCGACCGTCGGGCTCACCTCGACGAAAGGGTGCGCCGAGGCTACCACCCCAGGCGTGGGGGGCGCTACGACAGCGGGGAGGATCGGAGTCCCTCGCCCGAACCACCCGGTCCGCAGGCCTTCAGTCGGGCCATCCGACGGGCGCCATTCCCGACCCGGTTCTGACCCCCGACTACTATCACGAAGTACTCGGGGGAAACGAGACCGGAACTGTGGCTCGCGGACTACCGCCTTGCCTGCCAACTGGGTGGAACGGACGACGACAACCTCATCATCCGTAACCTCCCCCTGTTCCTCTCCGACACTGCTCGCGCCTGGTTGGAGCACCTGCCTCCGGGGCAGATCTCCAACTGGGACGACTTGGTCCAAGCCTTCGCTGGCAATTTCCAGGGCACATACGTGCGCCCCGGGAATTCCTGGGACCTTCGAAGCTGCCGGCAACAGCCGGGGGAGCCGCTTCGGGACTACATCCGGCGATTCTCGAAGCAGCGCACCGAGCTGCCCAACATCACCGACTCGGATGTCATCGGCGCGTTCCTCGCCGGCACCACTTGCCGCGACCTGGTGAGCAAGCTGGGTCGCAAGACCCCCACCAGGGCGAGCGAGCTGATGGACATTGCCACCAAGTTCGCCTCTGGCCAGGAGGCGGTCGAGGCTATCTTCCGAAAGGACAAGTAGCCCCAGGGCCGCCCATCGGAAGAAGCTCCCGAGGCGTCTGCTCCGCGCGGCGCCAAGAAGAAAGGCAAGAAGAAGTCGCAATCGAAACGCGACGCCGCTGACGCGGACCTTGTCGCCGCCGCCGAGTATAAGAACCCTCGGAAGCCCCCCGGAGGTGCAAACCTCTTCGACAAGATGCTCAAGGAGCCGTGCCCCTACCATCAGGGGCCCGTCAAGCACACCCTCGAGGAGTGCGTTATGCTTCGGCGTCACTTCCACAGGGCCGGGCCGCCCGCCGAGGGTGGCAGGGCCCGCGACGACGACAAGAACGAAGATCACCTAGCAGGAGAATTCCCCGAGGTCCGCGACTGCTTCATGATCTATGGAGGGCATGCGGCGAATACCTCGGCTCGGCACCGCAAGCAAGAGCGCCGAGAGGTCTGCTCGGTGAAGGTGGCGGCGCCAGTCTACCTAGACTGGTCCGACAAGCCCATCACTTTCGACCAGGCCGACCACCCCGATCATGTGCCGAGCCTGGGGAAATACCCGCTCGTCGTCGACCCCGTTGTCGGCGATGTCAGGCTCACCAAGGTCCTGATGGATGGGGGCAGCTGCCTCAACATCATCTACGCCGAGACCCTCAAGCTCCTGCGCGTCGATCTGTCCTACGTCCGAGCAGGCGCTGCGCCCTTCCACGGGATCATCCCTGGGAAGCGCGTCCAGCCCCTCGGGCGACTCGACCTCCCCGTCTGCTTCGGGACACCCTCCAACTTCCGAAGGGAGACCCTGACGTTCGAGGTGGTCGGGTTCCGAGGAACCTACCACGTCGTGCTAGGGAGGCCATGCTACGCGAAGTTCATGGCCGTCCCCAACTACACCTACTTGAAGCTCAAGATGCCGGGCCCCAACGGGGTCATCACCGTCGGCCCCACGTACAAACACGCGTTCGAATGCGACGTGGAGTGCGTGGAGTACGCCGAGGCCCTCGCGGAGTCCGAGGCCCTCATCGCCGACCTAGAGAACCTCTCCAAGGAGGTGCCAGACGTGAAGCGCCACGCCGGCAACTTCGAACCAGCGGAGACGGTCAAGGCCGTCCCTCTCGACCCCAGTGGCGACACCACCAAGCAGGTCCGGATCGGTTCCGGGCTCGACCCCAAATAGGAAGCAGTGCTCGTCGACTTTCTCCGCGCGAACGCCGACGTCTTTGCGTGGAGTCCCTCGGACATGCCCGGCATACCGAGGGATGTCGCCGAGCACTCGCTGGATATTCAAGCCGGAGCCCGACCCGTCAGGCAGCCTCTGCGCCGATTCGACGAGGAGAAGCGCAGAGTGATTGGCGAAGAGATCCACAAGCTAATGGCAGCAGGGTTCATCAAAGAGGTATTCCATCCCGAATGGCTTGCCAACCCTGTGCTTGTGAGGAAGAAAGGGGGGAAATGGCGGATGTGTGTAGACTACACTGGTCTCAACAAAGCATGTCCGAAGGTTCCCTACCCTCTGCCTCGCATCGACCAAATCGTGGATTCCACCGCTGGGTGCGAAACTCTGTCCTTCCTCGATGCCTACTCAGGGTATCACCAGATCCGGATGAAAGAGTCCGACCAGCTCGCGACTTCTTTCATCACGCCGTTCGGCATGTACTGCTATGCCACCATGCCGTTCGGTTTGAGGAATGCGGGCGCGACGTACCAGCGGTGCATGAACCATGTGTTCGGCGAACACATCGGTCGCACAGTCGAGGCCTACGTCGATGACATCGTAGTCAAGACAAGGAAGGCTTCCGACCTCCTCTCCGACCTTGAAGTGACATTCCGGTGTCTCAAGGCGAAAGGAGTCAAGCTTAATCCTGAGAAGTGTGTCTTCGGGGTGCCCCGAGGCATGCTCCTAGGGTTCATCGTCTCCGAGCGAGGCATCGAAGCCAACCCGGAGAAGATCGCGGCCATCACCAGCATGGGACCCATCAAGGACTTAAAAGGGGTACAGAGGGTCATGGGATGCCTCGTGGCCCTGAGCCGCTTCATCTCACGCCTCGGCGAAAGAGGTCTGCCTCTGTACCACCTCTTAAGGAAGGCCGAGTGTTTCGCTTGGACCCCCGAGGCCGAGGAAGCCCTCGGCAACCTGAAGGCGCTCCTTACAAAGGCGCCTGTCTTGGTGCCCCCGGCGGACGGAGAAGCCCTCTTGGTCTACGTCGCCGCGACCACTCAGGTGGTTAGCGCCGCGATTGTGGTCGAAAGGCAAGAGGAAGGGCATGCATTGCCCGTTCAGAGGCCGGTCTACTTCATCAGCGAAGTGCTGTCCGATACTAAGATCCGCTACCCGCAAGTTCAAAAGCTGCTGTATGCTGTGATCCTGACAAGGCGGAAGCTGCGACACTACTTCGAGTCTCATCCGGTAACTGTGGTGTCATCCTTCCCCCTGGGGGAGATCATCCAGTGCCGAGAGGCCTCGGGCAGGATCGCAAAGTGGGCGGTGGAAATCATGGGCGAAACGATCTCGTTCGCCCCTCGGAAGGCCATCAAGTCCCAGGTGTTGGCGGATTTCGTGGCCGAATGGGTCGACACCCAGCTGCCAACGACTCCGATCCAACCGGAGCTCTGGACCATGTTTTTCGACGGGTCGCTGATGAAGACGGGGGCCGGCGCAGGCCTGCTCTTCATCTCGCCCCTCGGAAAGCACTTGCGCTACGTGCTGCGCCTCCATTTCTCGGCGTCCAACAATGTGGCCGAGTACGAAGCTCTGGTCAACGGATTGCGGATCGCCATCGAGCTAGGGGTCAGACGCCTCGACACCCGCGGTGATTCGCAGCTCGTCATCGACCAAGTCATGAAGAACTCCCACTGCCGCGACCCAAAGATGGAGGCCTACTGCGATGAGGTTCGGCGCCTGGAAGACAAGTTCTTCGGGCTCGAGCTCAACCACATCGCTCGGCGCTACAACGAAACCGCAGACGAGCTGGCTAAGATAGCCTCGGGGCGAACGACAGTCCCCCCGGACGTCTTCTCCCGGGATCTGCATCAACCCTCCGTCAAGCTCGACGACGCGCCCGAGCCCGAGGTACCCTCGGCTCAGCCCGAGGTACCCTCGGCACAGCCCGAGGTACCCTCGGCACAGCCCAAGGTACCCTCGGCCTCCGAGGGTGAGGCACTGAACGTCGAGGAAGGGCAGAGCGGGGCCACGCCAGATCAAGATTGGCGGGCCCCGTACCTGCAATATCTCCGTCGAGGAGAGCTACCCCTCGACCAAGTCGAGGCTCGGCGGGTAGCGCGACGCGCCAAGTCATTCGTCTTGCTGGGCGACGAAGAGGAGCTCTATCATCGCAGCCCCTCGGGCATCCTCCAGCGATGCATCTCCATCGCCGAAGGTCGGGAACTGCTGCAAGAAATGCACTCGGGGGCTTGCGGCCACCACGCAGCGCCCCGAGCCCTTGTCGGAAATGCTTTCCGGCAAGGCTTCTACTGGCCAACGGCGGTGGCTGACGCCACTAGAATTGTCCGCACCTGCGAAGGGTGCCAATTCTATGCGAAGCGGACGCACCTGCCCGCTCAGGCTCTGCAGACAATACCCGTCACTTGGCCCTTCGCTGTATGGGGTCTGGACCTCGTCGGTCCCTTGCAGAAGGCGCCCGGGGGCTACACGCACCTGCTGGTCGCCATCGACAAATTCCCCAAGTGGATCGAGGTCCGACCTCTGAACAGCATCAGGTCCGAGCAGGCGGTGGCGTTCTTCACCAACATCATCCATCGCTTCGGGGTCCCGAACTCCATCATCACCGACAACGGCACCCAGTTCACCGGCAAAAAATTCTTGGATTTTTGCGAGGATCACCATATCCAGGTGGACTGGGCCGCCGTGGCTCATCCCATGTCGAATGGGCAAGTAGAGCGTGCCAACGGCATGATTCTACAAGGGCTCAAGCCTCGGATCTACAACGACCTCAACAAATTCGGCAAGCGATGGATGAAGGAACTCCCCTCGGTGGTCTGGAGCCTAAGGACGACGCCGAGTCGTGCCACGGGCTTCACGCCGTTTTTCCTGGTCTACAGGGCTGAAGCTATCTTGCCCACTGACCTGGAATACGGCTCCCCGAGGGCGAGGGCCTACACCGAACAAAGCAACCAAGCTAGCCGAGAGGAATCGCTGGACCAGCTGGAGGAAGCTCGGGACAGGGCCTTACTACACTCGGCGCGGTACCAACAGTCCCTGCGACACTACCACGCCCGAGGGGTCCGGTCCCGAGAACTCCAGGTGGGCGATCTGGTGCTTCGGCTGCGGCAAGACGCCCGAGGGAGGCACAAGCTCACGCCCCCCTGGGAAGGGCCATTCGTCATCGCCAAAGTTCTGAAGCCCGGAACATACAAGCTGGCCAACCATCAAGGCGAGATCTACGGCAACGCTTGGAACATCAAACAGCTACGTCGCTTCTACCCTTAAGATGTTTTCAAGTTGTTCATATACCTCGCGCCTACGCAAAGTTTAGTCGTCAAGGAAGGGTCGGCCTAGCCTCGACAAAGCCCGACCCTCCCTCGGGGGCTAAAAGGGGGGAGACCCCCTCTGCGTCGAATTTTTCCTCGAAAAAGGATCTCTTTTTAGCAGGACTTCTTTTGTGCTTCTTGACTGCTTCGGAAAGCGGATCCTGGAAACGACGGAGTACACGTAAGCAGCCAAGGCTGACCGAGCCGAGGGACTCCTACGCCTCCGGGATACGGATACCTCACTCATCACCTTCTGCGATAAGTAACTTGCGCTCGGATAAAGCGACTCCGTGGACCGAACAAGTCTTCACGTTCGGAAGCTCTCCTGCCGAAGCAGTCCTTCAAGCTTTCTCGACTAAGTCGGGGACAGGGCCTCATGGACGGGTGAAAGTACGCGTAAGCGGCAAGGCCGACCGAGCCGAGGGATTCCCACGCCTCTGGGATACGGATACCTCACTCGTCCCTTCCGCGAAAAGCAACTCTCGCTCACACAAACATCCCTGTTACCGACAGAGTCCAGATGCTCGAAACAAGAGGAAAAAAGGCGCAGCTTCGCAAGCGTGGCGAGGGTGTGTTTTTTCTGGCCTCGGCGGCCGCAGAAAGCACACGCTACAAGATGATCTGATCCTGCAGGCTCGGGTCTTCACGCTGAAGGGAGCCGTAGCACCCTCGGCATCGGTGACGTCTTCAGCAAAGCTCGACCCAGCCTCGGGCGGCGACGCGGCCCAGGGACTCCTCCGGGAATCCGGCCCGAGCAGGCGGCTCGACCGGTTACCCCTAGGGCCTCGGTCAACCGGCTTCCAAGGGCGCCAGCCCGACCCGAGGTCTCGGCTGATCAACTTCGGCGTCGGCTCCGCTAACGGACAACACGACTAGGCTCCGGCCAACCAGGTTCCCATTCTCGAGCCAACTCCGCCTCTGTTCATACTGATATCGCTACCCCTGGCCTCGGTCCACCGAAGGGCGGCCGAGGGGTCTCTTTAACTAAGCTAGAGGAACCCCAGACAACAAGGCCGAACGGGCCGAGGGATTCCTACGCCTCCGGGATACGGATACCTCACCCGTCACCTTGACACGGGGCGACTCATGCTTGGTAAAACGGTTCAGATAATCAACAGGCGAGACTTAGTGCTCGAAAATGAGGAAAAAACACGGCTCCGTGCCGAAATTACATACATGTTCAGGCCCCGACAGCCACAATGAACAAAAAGCACTGGCATTCGAAGTGCCATTACGAACGGAACTCCGGTTCCCCCCTCCGCAGGTACGAACGACCCCACTCCATGGGGAAGGCCTGCGGAGCAACAGAAGACCGACGGTCGGCTCACCGCCGCCCATCCTGACTACGGCGACGGTAGGCCGGCGCTGCTGCGATCTTGCTCTCGCCCCCGCCGACGCTCGAGGGGCGAGGACAAGCACGCCGGCGCGGTGGCCCGGGGCGCGGGTGGTGGCAGTGATCCCGTCGATGACGAGGACTTCTCGAGCCGCCTCCGCCTCGGCGCCGATGGCAGGGGACACCAGCCCCCCGGCAGATCCCCACTCAAATCCTCCCAAACGAGTGGGGCGCCGGCCTCTGCGCAAGGGCGCCGTCCCAGTGCAAAAGCAGGGCCACCCCAGAACACGAACGCCGCCCTAACGGCGCGCGGAATCGTGGGTGGTCCTCCCGTGCACACGATGCGGCGGTCACCCTCCCGCAGGAGGGGCCGCCGGAAGCCCGGCCGACGACTCCGACACGCTGGAGGTAACGACGCCCGCCGTCGATCAGCCCCACGTTGTCTAAGTCCGCGCCGTCCGCAGGGCCAGCGAGCGCCTCCACCCCCGAACGCCGCGGGAAAGGGCGACCCGCGGACCCGCGCGGAAGGTAGAGCGCCGGCTCAGCATGGCTCCCGCCCCAGCGGGGATGATGAACATCCTTGAAGTTGAGGGTGGGACCAAGATCGCAGCCCGGCTTGCTCTTCCCCACCCAGGAACCGGCGGTCACCATCCTGGGTGATCGTCGGCATGGGGGAACGGCCGGGATGGCTGATGAAAATCCTTGAAGCCGAACGATGGCTGAGAGGTACCAACTCCCATGGAGTTGCGTTCCTCCAACGAGGAGGCGGAAAGGCGGCGGATACCCCCCATCCGGGGGCTTGGAAGATGGGAAGACACGACGCTTAAGGGAGGAAGAAGACATGGTTGCCTTCCGAAAGGAGTCTCTCTCCTTTTAAAGGCAACTCTCCCTACGTGCGCCCCCAGGCGCCACGGGCTGAGTCTTCTCCAACACGCTCCAAGGCCCTCCCCTGCGACTCGGGGGCTGGGTCCCGCATGTCATGCAAGCCGGCTCAGGGCAGAAGAAGCCGAACCGCCGCGCGTGGTGCGCACGACCGTCCAGCGGTTACAAGCGACCCCCCATTTCCGCCCAGACCAACGGGCAGAAGGGGCGGGCAGCCATGTAGGCGGCATGCAACCGCGCCAGATGGACGCGCTTCTCCAACTTCTGACACGCCAGCTTGGGAACCCAGGCCCACGCGTCGAGCAACCGGCGCGCCAGTTGCTGCATGCAAGCAACCGCACCGCCACTTGTGCCACCATCGCGCCTCTTCGGTTGCGGAGCCAATGCCGCGACTCGAGGCGACCCAACAGCGCCAGCCTGACGCGTCGGTCAAAGCGACCGAAAGAGGGCCGGCAGTAATAGCGGTGGCAGGCGGGCGGGCGCAGCGGTCACGTCAGCCAGGCTCACGTCCCATCCTGGGACAGCAAGAGAAGCCTCCTCTCACGGCATGGAGACGGTGCACCCGTGACCCGTTCCTCGAACGGATCGCACGCGCGCAACGGCCGCCCCGCCAACCACTCGCCCCGTCGCATTAACTCCGCGGCGGGACACGCGGCGCCTCTGGCAGGAGGAGCGCGCGACGCTTCACCTTCGCCGTAATAATCGCGTCGGAAAAGGTACGCCATGTCGTCCGATTTCGTATCCTTTTCCGTTTTCCTCTTTCTCTATCTCTTGCAACAGGGACCGGGAAAGGGGGATACCCCGAAAGGGATCCTTCTCCGCGAAGGAACCGGGCTCCGAGCCCCCCACTACTGATCAGGGGTTCGAAGGCTGGCCCTCCGAAGGGTTCAACAGCCGCCTCAGATCGCGTGGGCCCGACACCCACTACTGGTCAGGGGTTCGAAGGCCAGCCCCCCGAAGGGTTCCATGGCCGCCTCAGGCTACTCGGGCTCCGCGCCCATTACTGATCAAGGGTTCGAAGGCTGGCCCCCGAAGGGTTCACAGTCGCCTCAGACACCGAGCGAGGGATGACCAGGGGTACGTTCGATACATAACTAAGGCTCGGGCTGCGCTCCCGAGGTACCCTAGGACATTTCCGAGACCAGCGGGAACGATCTTGTAACGAAATCCCATCGGAGGGAGGCATCGAGCCCTCGGACCCCGTCGCCAGGGGACCGGGTCCGGCAAATCACCCGCAGGTACTTTTGGGCGTGCCTCTGGGCCCCTAGCCGACCCCCAACGAACGGGGCACGGACGTCCACTCGGATTACCCGCTTGCAGCTCACCGGAGACACCATGTTCGGTGCCCATCGAGGGTAGCATGGCGCACTCCCCCCCTCCTCCTTGCGGAAAGGCAACGTAGGGGCGTATGTAAAAAGTCGAGTCTGTCCCTGATCGCCCTCTCGCCCTGTGCAGAGGCTCGGGGGCTGCTCTCGCAAAAACCGGCTCCGGCCAAATCGTTGACAGCGTCAACATACCAGCCCGAGAGCTTGGACCCCGACCGTGCACCCGGGCTACGACCAGTTCGCATGAGGGAACGACTAGACCAGCCGAAGCATTGCGCGAGGTATTAAGACCTCGAAGGAGTGTAACCACTCCTCCGAGGCCTCGGGGGCTACACCCGGCGGGTGCGCTCGCGCGCACCCACCGGAACGAAATGCAACCGAGAAAGGCTGGTCCCCTTGCAAAAAAGTGCGACAAAAGCCTCCAAGCGAGTGCTAACACTCCCTTCGAGGCTCGGGGGCTACTGTCGGGGACCATAATTAGGGGTACCCTCAAGACGCCTAATTCTCAGCTGGTAACCCCCATCAGCATAAAGCTGCAAAGGCCTGATGGGTACGATTAAGTCAGGGATCAGTCCACACGAGTGACTCGATCACGCTTCACCCGAGCCTAGCCTCGGCCAAGGGCAGCCGACCTCGAGAGACTTCCGTCTCGCCCGAGGCCCCCTTTTTATGGCGGACACATCACCGGCTCGCCCGAGGCCTTGGCTTCGCTCAGAAGCAACCTTGACTAAATCGCCACACCGACTGACCAAATTGCAGGGGCATTTAACGCAAAGGTGGCCTGACACCTTCATCCTGACACGCGCCCCCGGCAGAGCCGAAGTGACCGCCGTCACTCCACCGCTCCACTGGCCAGTCTGACAGAAGGACAGCGCCGCCTGCGCCACTCCGACTGCAGTGCCACTCGACAGAGTGAGTCTGACAGGCAGTCAGGCCTTGCCAAAGGCACCACGGCGAACTCCGCTTCGCCCGACCCCAGGGCTCGGACTCGGGCTAAGACCCGGAAGACGGCGAACTCCGCTCCGCCCGACCCCAGGGCTCGGACTCGGGCTAAGACCCGGAAGACGGCGAACTCCGCCCGACCCCAGGGCTCGGACTCGGGCTAAGACCCGGAAGACGGCGAACTCCGCTCCGCCCGACCCCAGGGCTCGGACTCGGGCTAAGACCCGGAAGACGACGAAACTCCGCTCCGCCCGACCCCAGGGCTCGGTGAAAGGGAATTAGGCTTTCACCTAGTTCCCAAATAATTTTGGTGGTTGAATTGCCCAACGCAAATCTTTGGACTAACTAGTTTGCCCAAGTGTATAGATTATACAGGTGTTAAAGGTTCACATTCAGTCAATAAAAAGACCAAGTGTTGGATTCAACAAAGGAGCAATGAGGCAACCGAGGGCACCTCTGGCTGGAGGCACCGGACTGTCCGGTGTGCACCGGACAGTGTCCGGTGCGCCCAGAGGACACCAACTCAAACTCCTCGCCCTCGGGATTTCTCGGAAGCCGGCGCGCTATAATTCACCGGACTGTCCGGTGTGCACCGGACATGTCCGGTGCTCCAAGGAAGCGCGGTCTCCAGAACTTACCAGCCTCGGGTTCGCGCGGCAGCCGCTCCGCTAAAATTCACCGGACTGTCCGGTGTGCACCGGACTGTCCGGTGTGCCAGCGGAGCAACGGCTCCCTGCGGCGCCAACGGCTCCCTGCGGTGCATTTAATGCGCGCGCAGCGCGCGCAGACGTCAGGCACGCCCATACCGGTGCACCGTACATCAAACAGTACCTGTCCGGTGTGCACCGGACACCCAGGCGGGCCCACAAGTCAGAAGCTCCAACGGTCAGAATCCAACGGCAGTGATGACGTGGCAGGGGGCACCGGACTGTCCGGTGTGCACCGGACTGTCCAGTGCGCCATCGAACAGACAGGTTCCCAACGGCCACATTTGGTGGTTGGGGCTATAAATACCCCAACCACCCCTCCATTCATTGCATCCAAGTTTTCCCACTTCTCAACCACTTACAAGAGCTAGGCATTCAATTCTAGACACATTCAAAGAGATCAAATCCTCTCCAATTCCACACAAAACCCTAGTGACTAGTGAGAGTGATTTGCCGTGTTCATTTGAGCTCTTGCGCTTGGATTGCTTCTTTTCTTTCTCACTTGTTCTTGTGATCAAAACTCCATTGTAATCAAGGCAAGAGGCACCAATTGTGTGGTGGCCCTTGCGGGGAAGTTTTGTTCCCAGCTTTGATTTGAGAAGAGAAGCTCACTCGGTCCGAGGGACCGTTTGAGAGAGAGAAGGGTTGAAAAAGACCCGGCCTTTGTGGCCTCCTCAACGGGGAGTAGGTTTGAGAAAACCGAACCTCGGTAAAACAAATCCGTGTGTCACACTTCATTATTTGCTCGCGATTTGTTTTGCGCCCTCTCTCGCGGACTCGTTTATATTTCTAACGCTAACCCGGCTTGTAGTTGTGTTTATATTTGTAAATTTCAGTTTCGCCCTATTCACCCCCCCTCTAGGCGACTATCAATTGGTATCAGAGCCCGGTGCTTCATTAGAGCCTAACCGCTCGAAGTGATGTCGGGAGATCACGCCAAGAAGGAGATGGAGACCGGCGAAAAGCCCACTACAAGCCACGGGAGCACTTCATCGGAAGAGTCCCGCACCAAGAGGAAGGAGAAGAAGAAGGAATCCTCCAAACGGAAGGAGAAAAAGGCTTCCTCTTCTCACCACCAAGAGAAGAAGGAAAAATCTTCTTCCCACAAGCCGCATCGGAAAGGCGACAAGCATAAGAGGATGAGGAAGGTGGTCTACTACGAGACCGACACTTCATCAACATCGACCTCCGACTCCGATGCGCCCTCCGTCACTTCTAAGCGCCAAGAGCGCAAGAAGTATAGTAAGATCCCCCTACGCTACCCTCGCATTTCCAAACATACACCTTTACTTTCCGTCCCATTAGGCAAACCACCAACTTTTGATGGTGAAGATTACGCTAGGTGGAGCGATTTAATGCGATTTCATCTAACCTCGCTCCACAAAGGTATATGGGATGTTGTTGAGTTTGGTGTACAGGTACCATCGATAGGGGATGAGGACTATGATGAGGATGAGGTGGCCCAAATCGAGCACTTCAACTCTCAAGCAACAACAATACTCCTCGCCTCTCTAAGTAGAGAGGAGTATAACAAAGTACAAGGGTTGAAGAGCGCCAAGGAGATTTGGGATTTACTCAAGACCGCGCATGAAGGTGATGAGCTCACCAAGATCACCAAGCGGGAAACGATTGAGGGGGAGCTCGGTCGGTTCCGGCTTCGCAAAGGGGAGGAGCCACAACACATGTACAATCGGCTCAAGACCTTGGTGAACCAAGCACGCAACCTCGGGAGCGTAAAATGGGATGACCACGAGGTGGTTAAGGTTATTCTAAGATCACTTATTTTCCTTAACCCTACTCAAGTTCAATTAATTCGTGGCAATCCTAGATATACCAAAATGACCCCCGAGGAAGTTATCGGGAATTTTGTAAGTTTTGAGTGCATGATCGAAGGCTCGAGGAAGATCAACGAGCTTGATGATGCCACCACATCCGAAGCTCAACCCGTTGCATTCAAGGCAACGGAAGAGAAGAAGGAGGAGTCTACACCAAGTCGACAACCAATAGACGCCTCCAAACTCGACAATGAGGAAATGGCGCTCGTCATCAAGAGCTTCCGCCAAATCCTCAAGCAAAGGAGGGGGAAGGATCACAAGTCCCGCTCCAAGAAGGTTTGCTACAAATGTGGTAAGCCCGGTCATTTTATTGCTAAATGTCCTATATCTAGTGACAGTGACCGAGGCGACGACAAGAAGGGGAGAAGAAAGGAGAAGAAGAGGTATTACAAGAAGAAGGGCGGCGATGCCCATGTTTGTCGCGAATGGGACTCCGACGAGAGCTCAAGCGACTCCTCCGACGACGAGGACGCCGCCAACATCGCTGTCACCAAGGGACTTCTCTTCCCCAACGTCGGCCACAAGTGCCTCATGGCAAAGGACGGCAAAAAGAAAAAGGTTAAATCTAACTCCTCCACTAAATATGAATCCTCTAGTGATGACAATGCTAGTGATGAGGAAGATAATTTGCGTTCCCTTTTTGCCAACCTTAACATAGCTCAAAAGGAAAAATTAAATGAATTGGTTAGTGCTATTCATGAAAAGGATGACCTTTTGGACTCCCAAGAGGATTGTCTAATTAAAGAAAACAAAAAACATGTTAAGGTTAAAAAGGCTTATGCTCTAGAAGTAGAAAAATGTGAAAAATTATCTAGTGAGCTAAGCACTTGCCGTGAGATGATTGACAACCTTAGGAATGAAAATGCTATTTTAAATGCTAAGGTTGATTCACATGTTTGTAATGTTTCAATTCCCAATCTTAGAAATGATAATGTTGATTTGCTTGCTAAGATTGATGAATTGAATGTATCTCTTGCTAGCCTTAGAATAGAAAATGAAAAGTTGATTACTAAGGCTAAAGAACTAGATGTTTGCAATGTTACAATTTCTGACCTTAGAACTAAAAATGATATGTTGCATGCTAAGGTTGTAGAATTAAAATCTTGCAAACCCTCTACATCTATTGTTGAGCATGTATCTATTTGTACTAGATGTAGAAATGTTGATATTGATGCTATTCATGATCATATGGCTTTAATTAAACAACAAAATGATCATATAGCAAAACTAGATGCTAAAATTGCCGAGCACAACTTAGAAAATGAGAAATTTAAATTTGCTCGTAGCATGCTTTATAATGGGAGACGCCCGGGCATTAAGGATGGCATTGGCTTCCAAAGGGGAGACAATGTCAAAATTAGTGCCCCTCCTAAGAGATTGTCCAACTTTGTTAAGGGAAAGGCTCCCATGCCTCAGGATAACGAGGGCTACATTTTGTACCCTGCCGGTTATCCCGAGAGCAAAATTAGGAAAATTCATTCTAGGAAGTCTCACTCTGGCCCTAACCATGCTTTTATGTATAAGGGTGAGACATCTAGCTCTAGGCAACCAACCCGTGCCAAGTTGCCTAGAAAGAAAACTCCTATTGCATCAAATGATCATGATATTTCATTTAAAACTTTTGATGCTTCTTATGTGCTTACAAGCAAATCCGGCAAGGTAGTTGCCAAATTTGTTGGGGGCAAACACAAGGGCTCCAAGACTTGTGTTTGGGTACCCAAAGTTCTTGTTTCTAATGCCAAAGGACCCAAAACAGTTTGGGTACCTAAAGTCAAGAACTAAAATTGTTTTGTAGGTTTATGCATCCGGGGGCTCAAGTTGGATACTCGACAGCGGGTGCACAAACCACATGACAGGGGAGAAAAGAATGTTCTCCTCATATGAGAAAAACCAAGATCCCCAACGAGCTATCACATTCGGGGATGGAAATCAAGGTTTGGTCAAAGGATTGGGTAAAATTGCTATATCACCTGACCATACTATTTCCAATGTTTTTCTTGTTGATTCTTTAGATTACAACTTGCTTTCTGTTTCTCAATTATGTCAAATGGGCTACAACTGTCTTTTTACTGATGTAGGTGTCACTGTCTTTAGAAGAAGTGATGATTCAATAGCATTTAAGGGTGTGTTAGAGGGTCAGCTATACTTGGTAGATTTTGATAGAGCTGAACTCAACACATGCTTAATTGCTAAGACTAACTTGGGTTGGCTCTGGCACCGCCGACTAGCCCATGTTGGGATGAAGAATCTTCATAAGCTTCTAAAGGGAGAACACATTTTAGGATTAACAAATGTTCATTTTGAGAAAGACAGGATTTGTAGCGCATGCCAGGCAGGGAAGCAAGTTGGAGTCCATCATCCACACAAGAACATCATGACGACCGACAGGCCGCTTGAGCTACTCCACATGGATCTATTCGGCCCGATTGCTTACATAAGCATCGGCGGGAGTAAGTATTGTCTTGTAATAGTGGATGATTATACTCGCTTCACTTGGGTATTCTTTTTACAGGAAAAATCTCAAACCCAAGAGACTTTAAAGGGATTCTTGAGACGGGCTCAAAATGAGTTCGGCTTGAGGATCAAGAAAATAAGAAGCGACAACGGGACGGAGTTCAAGAACTCTCAGATTGAAGGCTTCCTTGAGGAGGAGGGCATCAAGCATGAGTTCTCTTCACCCTACACACCTCAACAAAATGGTGTAGTGGAGAGGAAGAATCGAACTCTATTGGACATGGCAAGAACCATGCTTGATGAGTACAAGACACCGGACCGGTTTTGGGCCGAAGCGGTCAACACCGCCTGCTACGCCATCAACCGGTTATATCTTCACCGAATCCTCAAGAAGACATCATATGAACTCCTAACCGGTAAAAAGCCCAACATTTCATACTTTAGAGTTTTTGGTAGCAAATGCTTTATTCTTGTTAAAAGAGGTAGAAAATCTAAATTTGCACCTAAAACTGTAGAAGGCTTTTTACTAGGATATGACTCAAACACAAGGGCATATAGAGTCTTTAACAAGTCCACTGGATTAGTTGAAGTCTCATGTGACGTTGTGTTTGATGAAACTAACGGCTCTCAAGTAGAGCAAGTTGATCTTGATGAGATAGGTAATGAAGAGGCTCCATGCATCGCGCTAAGGAACATGTCCATTGGGGATGTGTGTCCTAAGGAATCCGAAGAGCCTCCAAATGCACAAGATCAACCGTCCTCCTCCACGCAAGCATCTCCACCAACTCAAAATGAGGATGAAGCTCAAGTTGATGAAGGACAAAATCAAGAAGATGAGCCACCTCAAGATGATGGCAATGATCAAGGGGGAGATGCAATTGATCAAGAAAAGGAGGATGAAGAACCAAGACCGCCACACCCAAGAGTCCACCAAGCAATCCAACGAGATCACCCCGTCGACACTATCCTCGGAGACATTCATAAGGGGGTAACTACTAGATCTCGGGTTGCTCATTTTTGTGAACATTACTCTTTTGTTTCCTCTATTGAGCCACACAGGGTAGAGGAAGCTCTCCAAGATTCGGATTGGGTGGTGGCGATGCAAGAGGAGCTCAACAATTTCACGAGGAATGAGGTATGGCGTTTAGTTCCACGTCCTAACCAAAATGTTGTAGGAACCAAATGGGTCTTCCGCAACAAGCAAGACGAGCATGGTGTGGTGACAAGGAACAAAGCTCGACTTGTGGCCAAAGGATACTCCCAAGTCGAAGGTTTGGATTTCGGTGAAACCTATGCACCCGTAGCTAGGCTTGAGTCAATTCGCATATTATTGGCCTATGCTACTTACCATGGCTTTAAGCTTTATCAAATGGACGTGAAAAGTGCCTTCCTCAACGGACCAATCAAGGAAGAGGTCTATGTTGAGCAACCTCCCGGCTTTGAAGACAGTGAGTATCCTAACCATGTTTATAGGCTCTCTAAGGCGCTTTATGGGCTCAAGCAAGCCCCAAGAGCATGGTATGAATGCCTAAGAGATTTCCTTATTGCTAATGGCTTCAAAGTCGGCAAGGCCGATCCTACACTCTTTACTAAAACTCTTGAAAATGACTTGTTTGTATGCCAAATTTATGTTGATGATATTATATTTGGGTCTACTAACGAGTCTACATGTGAAGAGTTTAGTAGGATCATGACACAGAAATTCGAGATGTCTATGATGGGGGAGTTGAAGTATTTTCTAGGATTTCAAGTAAAGCAACTCCAAGAGGGCACCTTCATCAGCCAAACGAAGTACACTCAAGACATCCTAAGCAAGTTTGGAATGAAGGATGCCAAGCCCATCAAAACACCCATGGGAACAAATGGGCATCTCGACCTCGACACGGGAGGTAAGTCCGTGGATCAAAAGGTATACCGGTCGATGATTGGTTCATTACTTTATTTATGTGCATCTCGACCGGACATTATGCTTTCCGTTTGCATGTGTGCAAGATTCCAATCCGACCCTAAGGAATCCCACCTTACGGCCGTAAAACGAATCTTGAGATATTTGGCTTATACACCTAAGTTTGGGCTTTGGTACCCTCGGGGATCCACGTTTGATTTGATTGGTTATTCGGATGCCGATTGGGCGGGGTGCAAAATTAATAGGAAGAGCACATCGGGGACTTGCCAGTTCTTGGGAAGATCCTTGGTGTCTTGGGCTTCAAAGAAGCAAAATTCGGTCGCTCTTTCCACCGCCGAAGCCGAGTACATTGCCGCAGGACATTGTTGCGCGCAATTGCTCTGGATGAGGCAAACCCTGCGGGACTATGGTTACAAATTAACCAAAGTCCCTTTGCTATGTGATAATGAGAGTGCAATCAAAATGGCCGACAATCCCGTCGAGCATAGCCGCACTAAGCACATAGCCATTCGGTATCATTTTCTTAGGGATCACCAACAAAAGGGGGATATCGAGATTTCTTACATTAATACTAAAGATCAATTAGCCGATATCTTTACCAAGCCACTTGATGAACAATCTTTTACCAGACTTAGGCATGAGCTCAATATTCTTGATTCTAGAAATTTCTTTTGCTAGCTTGCACACATAGCTCATTTGAATACCTTTGATCATATCTCTTTTATATGTTATGACTAATGTGTTTTCAAGTCTATTTCAAGCCAAGTCATAGGTATATTGAAAGGGAATTGGAGTCTTCGGCGAAGACAAAGGCTTCCACTCCGTAACTCATCCTTCGCCATCACTCCAACCATCTCTCTATTCTTTGGGGGAGAAATGAGCATCAAAGAAAAGGACTTCGTCTTTGGTATAATCTTAACTCATTTACTTATGACCAAAGGGGAAGAAATTACTTCGAGGGCTCTAATGATTCCGTTTTTGGCGATTCATGCCAAAAAGGGGGAGAAATGAGCCCAAAGCAAAAGGACCGCACCACCACCAATTTCAAAAACTTAGTGTTTTCCAAAAGTATTTATCATTTGGTATCCTATTGTGTTCAAAAGGGGAAGAAAGTAGTATTTTAAAAATATATATCAAAACCCTCTTGATCACTAAGAGGTGGATCTCCTTTAGGGGGAGTTTTGTTTAGTCAAAAGAAAAGCATTTGAAACAGGGCGAGAAAATTTTAAAATCTTGAAAATGCTTTGCTAACTCTTATTCATTTATCTTTGACTATGTGCAAAAGATCTTTGAAATGAACTTACAAAAGAATTTGCAAAAACAAAACTTATGGTGCAAACGTGGTCCAAAATGTTAAATAAGAAAGAAACATTCCATGCATATCTTGTAAGTAGTTTTATTGGCTCAATTCCAAGCAACCTTTACACTTACATTATGCAAACTAGTTCAATTATGCACTTCTATATTTGCTTTGGTTTGTGTTGGCATCAATCACCAAAAAGGGGGAGATTGAAAGGGAATTAGGCTTTCACCTAGTTCCCAAATAATTTTGGTGGTTGAATTGCCCAACGCAAATCTTTGGACTAACTAGTTTGCCCAAGTGTATAGATTATACAGGTGTTAAAGGTTCACATTCAGTCAATAAAAAGACCAAGTGTTGGATTCAACAAAGGAGCAATGAGGCAACCGAGGGCACCTCTGGCTGGAGGCACCGGACTGTCCGGTGTGCACCGGACAGTGTCCGGTGCGCCCAGAGGACACCAACTCAAACTCCTCGCCCTCGGGATTTCTCGGAAGCCGGCGCGCTATAATTCACCGGACTGTCCGGTGTGCACCGGACATGTCCGGTGCTCCAAGGAAGCGCGGTCTCCAGAACTTACCAGCCTCGGGTTCGCGCGGCAGCCGCTCCGCTAAAATTCACCGGACTGTCCGGTGTGCACCGGACTGTCCGGTGTGCCAGCGGAGCAACGGCTCCCTGCGGCGCCAACGGCTCCCTGCGGTGCATTTAATGCGCGCGCAGCGCGCGCAGACGTCAGGCACGCCCATACCGGTGCACCGGACATCAAACAGTACCTGTCCGGTGTGCACCGGACACCCAGGCGGGCCCACAAGTCAGAAGCTCCAACGGTCAGAATCCAACGGCAGTGATGACGTGGCAGGGGGCACCGGACTGTCCGGTGTGCACCGGACTGTTCGGTGCGCCATCGAACAGACAGGTTCCCAACGGCCACATTTGGTGGTTGGGGCTATAAATACCCCAACCACCCCTCCATTCATTGCATCCAAGTTTTCCCACTTCTCAACCACTTACAAGAGCTAGGCATTCAATTCTAGACACATTCAAAGAGATCAAATCCTCTCCAATTCCACACAAAACCCTAGTGACTAGTGAGAGTGATTTGCCGTGTTCATTTGAGCTCTTGCGCTTGGATTGCTTCTTTTCTTTCTCACTTGTTCTTGTGATCAAAACTCCATTGTAATCAAGGCAAGAGGCACCAATTGTGTGGTGGCCCTTGCGGGGAAGTTTTGTTCCCGGCTTTGATTTGAGAAGAGAAGCTCACTCGGTCCGAGGGACCGTTTGAGAGAGAGAAGGGTTGAAAAAGACCCGGCCTTTGTGGCCTCCTCAACGGGGAGTAGGTTTGAGAAAACCGAACCTCGGTAAAACAAATCCGTGTGTCACACTTCATTATTTGCTCGCGATTTGTTTTGCGCCCTCTCTCGCGGACTCGTTTATATTTCTAACGCTAACCCGGCTTGTAGTTGTGTTTATATTTGTAAATTTCAGTTTCGCCCTATTCACCCCCCCTCTAGGCGACTATCACTCGGACTCGGGCTAAGACCCGGAAGACGACGAAACTCCGCCTCGCCCGACCCCAGGGCTCGGACTCCGCCCTGGCCTCGGCCGAACGACTTCCGCCTCGCCCGACCCCATGGCTCGGGCTCGGCCACGGCAACGGAAGGCAGACTCAACCTCGGCTTCGGAGGAACCCCCACGTCGCCCTGCCTAGGGCACAGACTGCCACGTCAACAGGAAGCGCCATCATCATACTACCCCGAATCGACTCGGGTCACGGAGAACAAGACCGGCGTCCCATCCGGCCAGCTCCGCCGGAGGGGCAATGATGGCGCTCCACAAGCTCTATGACGACGGCGGCCCCCAGCTCTCTTACGGAAGCAGGACGACGTCAGCAGGGACTCGACCGCTCCAACAGCTGTCCCTCCGCCAGGCTCCACCGCACCTCCGACAGCCACGACATCACGCCAGCAGGGTGCCCAGATCTCTCCGGCTGCCACATTGGCATGTACCTAGGGCGCTAGCTCTCCCTCCGCTAGACACGTAGCACTCTGCTACACCCCCCATTGTACACCTGGATCCTCTCCTTACGACTATAAAAGGGAGGACCAGGGCCTTCTTAGAGAAGGTTGGCCGCGCGGGACCGAGGACGGGACAGGCGCTCTCTTGGGGCCGCTCGCTTCCCTCACCCACGTGGACGCTTGTAACCCCCCTACTGCAAGCGCACCTGACCTGGGCGCGGGACGAACACGAAGGCCGCGGGACTTCCACCTCTCTCACGCTCGACTCCGGCCACCTCGCCTCTCCCCCCTTCGCGCTCGCCCACGCGCTCGACCCATCTGGGCTGGGGCACGCAGCACACTCACTCGTCGGCTTAGGGACCCCCCTGTCTCGAAACGCCGACAATGTTAGCACCGAGAACCAGCTAGCCGATATCTTTACCAAGCCTCTAGATGAGAAGACCTTTTGCAGGCTGCGTAGTGAGCTCAATATCTTAGATTCGCGGAACTTGGATTGAATTGTAGCATACATGTGTTTATGCCTTGATCATGTTCATTCTGCATTTTGTTGCTTATTGTGGTGCTCAAGTTGTACAAACACTCCCTGGACCTCACAAGTCCTTTTTGCAAGTGATGCACATATTTAGGGGGAGCTGTGCTACAACTTGACCCTTTGAGACTAACCATATGCTTGAGTTTGCTTGTTTTAGTCTCAAAGGAGGTTTGAAAGGGAAAAGGTGGACTTGGACCATGAAAGACTTCCACTGCACTCCGATGAGAGGGTAACTTATTCCAAGTTCATCTCATGTACTCTTATTGCCTTTGTGTTCTCATTTGAAGATTTTGGTGAGGCAATAGAGTTAAGGGGCCAAGATTGATCCCGTTTTGGTGCTTGATGCCAAAGGGGGAGAAAATAAAGGCCAAAGCGATAAATGGATCGGCTACCACTTGAGAGATTTTGAAAATAGTAGATTAGAGCTTTTGGTTTGTCAAAACTCTTTTATTGTCTCTCTTATCAAAAGTTGGCCTCTTGTGGGGAGAAGTATTGATTATGAAAAAAAAGGGAAGTTTTTTTTGAAATCTTGAATCAATTTCTCTTGGAATGACTCTCTTTATGTCTTAACATGTGTGTTTGACTTAGAGATAGAAATTTGAGTTTGATTTGCAAAAACAAACCAAGTGGTGGCAAAGAGTGATCCATATATGTCAAATTTGAATCAAACCAATTTGAGTTCTTATTTGAATTGATTTTGTATTTGTTCTACTTGCTTTATGTTGTGTTGGCATAAATCACCAAAAAGGGGGAGATTGAAAGGGAAATGTGCCCTTGGGCCATTTCTAAATATTTTGGTGATTTAGTGTCCAACACAAGTGCCTAAGTGTAAAAAGGTGGACAATGTACAAATCAAGGATAAAGGTATGTTTCTCAGACTTAGTACATTGTTTTATGGACTAATGTATTGTGTCTAAGTGCTGGAAACAGGAAAAATCCAATTGAAAATGTCTTGGCTCGAGCAGCCAAGAATCTGCTGAGTCTGGGAGCACCGGACTGTCCGGTGGTGCACCGGACAGTGTCCGGTGCGCCAGGCTGGCTCGAGCGAACTCGTCGCTCTCGGTAATTCATCAACGGCGTATGGCTATAATTCACCGGACTGTCCGGTGTGCACCGGACTGTCCGGTGAGCCAACGGTCGGCAGGGCCAACGGTCGGCAGGGCCAACGGTCGGCAGGGCCAACGGTCGGCCGCGCGATCTGCGCGGGACACGTGGCCGAGCCAACGGCTAGAAGGGGGCACCGGACTGTCCGGTGTGCACCGGACATGTCTGGTGCGCCAACGGCTCTCAGGCTGCCAACGGTCGACTGTGCCATTTATGGAAGGAAATCGGGCACCGGACTGTCCGGTGCGCCAGTCGACAGAAGGCAAGATCAGCCTTCCTAGATTGCTCTCAATGGCTCCTAGCTGCCTTGGGGCTATAAAAGGGCCCCCTAGGCGCATGGAGGAGCACACCAAGCATTCCTACAACATTCCTAAGCACCAAGACATCGATTTCGCGCCTTTGATTCTTTGCAATAGCAATTAGAGCTCTAGTTGAGTGGTGAACTCATTGAGTTGTGTTGTGAGCTCTCGTTGCGACTTGTGTGCGTGGTGTTGCTGTGATTTCTTGTCTTGAGTGCGTTGCTAATCCCTCCCTTGCTCTGTGCCTCTTTGTGAATTTCAAGTGTAAGGGCAAGAGGCTCCAAGTTGTGGAGATTCCTCGCAAACGGGATTGAGTAAAGCAAGCAAAACACCGTGGTATTCAAGTGGGTCTTTGGACCGCTTGAGAGGGGTTGATTGCAACCCTCGTCCGTTGGGACGCCACAACGTGGAGTAGGCAAGCGTTGGTCTTGGCCGAACCACGGGATAACCACCGTGCCATCTCTGTGATTGATCTTGTTGGTTATTGTGTTTTGTTGAAGATTCCTCTCTAGCCACTTGGCGGTTATTGTGCTAACACTTAACCAAGTTTTTGTGGCCTAAGTTTTAAGTGTTACAGGATCACCTATTCACCCCCCCTCTAGGTGCTCTCACCGGGTCGTGCTGGCCCACGTGCCTAGGGACATGCCCAAACCCGGCACGAACAGGGAAAAATCGTGCCGGGCCGGCCTGTTGGCCCGGTGGGCCTCAACGTGCCGGGCCGGCCACTGGCCCGAACCAATAGTAGAGCAGTATATAAATACATACATTTAACAGAATTAATCACATATAATAACATATTATTTACATATATTAAGACAACAAAATTCATTTATCAATTCACAAGATAATATCATATTAATACAAATATGAAATGACGAGCAGGGCGAGCACGAGTGCACGACCGACGAGCAGGGCGCAGAGGCGAGCAGCCGAGAACGACTGACGAGCAGGGCGAGCACGAGTGCACGACCGACGAGCAGGGCGCAGAGGCGAGCAGTCCGAGCACGAGATCCCCAACCGTCCGCAGGGCGCAGAGGCGAGCAGCCGAGCACGACTGTGAGGAGCAGAGCGAGCACGAGTGCACTGTGCATGACCGACGAGCAGGGCGCAGAGGGGAGCAGTCCGAGCAGGCGAGCAGGACCAACGAGGCGACGAGCAGGCCAGCAGGCAGCAGGGCGAGCAGCCGAGCACGAGATCCCCACTCGACCGCAGGGCGCAGAGGCGAGGAGGGCGAGCACGATGCACGATCGACGACGACGAACAGGGCGAGCAGGGAGGGGCGGTCGGGCGGAAGGCAGAGAGGCAGAGAGAAAATGGCGCCGCCGCCGCCAGACCGAGAGCAGAGAGGGCGTCGGGGTTGGGGAATGGGGACTCGGGGTCGGCGGTTGGGGATAGGGTTAGCCGGTTAGGGTTATGCAGAGAGCCGAGCGTCGGGCCTGCGCTACTTGCAGAGGGTTTCGGCCCATTTAATGGAATTGGGCCTGCGCTGCTTGCACTTGTGTTGTCAAATATACGGGCCGCCGTCGGGCCGACCCATTTATCGTGCCGGGCCGGGCCAAAGCCCGCGGGCCGCCGTATCTGCCCATACCCGGCCCGGTAAACGGGTCGTGCCGGCCCGGGCCCGTAACCAACCGTGCCGGGCCGGGTTTGGACCGGGCTAAATTCGTGCCGTGCCACGGGCCAAATGGGCGGCCCGCACTGTTTGGACATCTATAGCAGCGACACAACCCATAGGCCAACAACAATACAATAGCAGTATGTGCATCCGTAAGGCAGTAACATCATAGGCGGATTGCTTCGTGCTTGGGCCTAGCTGCCTGGGAGGCTAAGTGGGCCAATCGGGCCATGCCAAATAGATTTTCCGGTCTACTGTAAAGCGGGATAATACGGGAAAATACCGGCTCAAAACGGGATACCGGAAATACGGGCGGGAAACTACCTTAACTGTTTTCGCACCCGTTTTCGGTTGGTCCCATCCCGTTTTCGTACCGTTTTCGTATTTTCCCGGAAATACGAAAATAGTCGGGACAAAATGGGAATACGGAGTGGGTCGGGACGGGAAATTTCCCGTTCGTTTTCATCCCTAGTCAGAACGCACCGGACATGTCCGGTGTGCTACCAGACTGTCTGGTGCCCCTAGAGAACAGAGGGTTCCAACGGTCGACCGCTCCAAACCCCAACAGGCACGCTGACGTGGCGCGCACCGGACAGTGAATAGTACATGTCCGGTGCGCCACCGGACTGTCCGATGTGCCCATCGCTAGCAAAACCGACTAATGACTAGGAAGTGGTTGGAGGCTATAAATACCCTCAACCACCTCCTTCAATGGCATCCAAGTTTTCTGAAATTCCTATTCAATACAAGAGCAGTAGCATTCACTCCAAGACACATTCCAAAGATCAAATCCTCTCCAAGTCTCAAAATCAACTCAACCACTTAGTGACTTCAGAGAGAGAGTTTTGTGTTCATTTGTTGCTCTTGTTGCTTGGATTGCTTTCTCCTTCTCCTTTCTTATTCTCATAAGTGTTTTGTAAAGCTAGCAAAAGACGTCTAAGTGTGTGGTGATCCATGCGAGGTCTTAGTGACCCAAGTGATTAAGGAGAAAGCTCATCCGATCTAAGTGATCGTTTGAGAGAGGAAAAGGGTTGAATAGACCTGGCCTTTGTGTTCTCCTCAACGGGGACTAGGTTCGTTGGAACCGAACCTCGGTAAAACAAATCACCGTGTTCACCTGTGTTGATTACCACATTATTTGTTTTCCCTCTTTCCTCTCTCTAAAGTTCCCTTGCTCACATCGATTTGAGTTTGCTCCCAAACGTTATCCGCATTGATTGATCAACTTTAAGCAAGGAGAACTATCTTCGAACTCCGATTTAATTCTAACGCTAACCCCAACCTTAGTGCGAGTTTAAGTTTATAAATTTCAGGTTTCACCTATTCACCCCCTCTAGACGACTATAAGGGGTTTTAACCCCTCTAATCCCCTCTAGCTTTTGGATTTCTAAACTAGCTCTTAGGGGAAAGGGATGATGAAGTTTCTTTCCCCACGGGGATGTAAACGGAGAAAATTCTTCCCCCGACGGGTAAATGGGGATGGGGGACGGGGAAGCATTCCCCATCCCGTTTCCCGCGGGACCCGTTAAACTTTCACGTGATGTTGTTTTCGTGTACTAGTTAATAATAAAAATAAATAAATACATTGTTAAAAGATCACTCAATGTTATAAATGTGTTTTTATGTATTTTTATATATAACAATACGTATACGTGATAATATTTTATATTAATAATAAAATACATATGTTCTAATTTATAATTTAAACGGAGACGAGGACCCGTTAGAGATTTATCCTCGTGGGGAATAAAAATAGGGAAGAAATGTTCCCGCGAGCGTTCGTGTGGATTTTCGTGGAGAAATTTTTTCTTCGCGGGACGAGCATGGGAAGTTATTCGGGGATTTTCCCGTTACCATCGGTATGTTTCACTCAGTTTGCGCACAGCACAGATTGACTGTATGAAGCTTTTCTTCTCTCTCTCCTTTTTTTTTGCAAGAAGTGTGGAAATCAAGGTGCCTTGTTTGGACGGGCTGGGTCCGCAGCCGCAGTCATTGCAGATTTGCAGGCCGAATGCGAGAGCCGGGCCGAGAAACCTTCCCCTACGGCAGTGGACCGGTGCTTCTCTCGCATTCGGCCTCCCCTTCCCACCCTCAACAGCGAAGAGCACACATGGATACCGCCGTCTTCTCCCCCGCCGATCTCTTCCACGGAGTCGACGACAGCGACGACGACCGAGGTATGACCATCAAATCAACTCCAACCTCCCTCGCCACCTTCCACTCTAGGTTGCTCACTGCGTGCTCCTAACGGCCGGTGCTGTCTTTTCTGCGGGATTGAAGATGAGATGCAAATCTGCTCCGATGGGGAGAAGCCGGTGGCGTTGGAGTATCAGGAGAGAGTCCACGACTTCCCTGACATGGTATGACTTCCACGATTCGGCCGTCTTGGCTCGCATATGTAGGAACGGTGCTCCTCTGGAATCCGGAAAGGCCCGGGTCTTGAAGCACAGTATTATCTAGGTTTCTTGCCTTCTCGGGTTTCAGTTTGGATTTTCCTAATATTAGAGAATGGATGAACAAGTAATACCTAGATGGGCAGAAACGAGTAAAGAATATTTTGGTATTTCGACGTGCTGTGTTCTTTTTCCACTGAGGCACTTACATTATGTTATGCAAAACGCAGCAGCTATGGTTCAGTTTAGTAATCCTCCAATTGTTAAACTACGGACAGCTTAGCTTCCCCATGAAGTATGTTGCGCCAAACTCTGCAAAGTATAATAATGAATAAGAAACAGAGTGGTTGTTAATTCAGTACGAAGCATACTTACTATCATGATCCTGTAATGGGCAGAGGAAGATTTTTATATCGTTAAATATTTGGGCTGGACTAATTGATGTTCATATTTGGTTAGGGGCTTAGCATACTTTTCAAAAGTATATGTATCTGGCTATCTGTTGCTTGCTCAATATGCTGCTACATTCTTGGATGCACTTGAATTTTAGCCTACGTTAGAGTTCATGGTGCTGTGTCAGTAAATCCACATGCTTAAATTAAAATGGAGTGGCTATTTCAGTTCTACTATATCAAAGGTTGCTTGGCTTATAACTATTGTTCAACAAAAGTGATGTGAGTTTATTGATTTCATTTTCATTATGGTCATTTCTTATTGCATTATTATATTTTTCTCAATCTAGGTTGAGCCATTACGCAGTGAAAGCTGCTGACTTGTGACCACAAGGTCCTGTGTCTGAGTTGTGGAAGCCTCTTGCAAATGCAGGGAAAGGCCGTGTACTATAGACCTAATAGGTCTGACCCTTTCCTGGACCCCACACAAGTGGGGCTGCCCTAAGTTGTGTTTTTTCTTTAATATCTATCTTTTTGTTCACCATTCAAAAATCGACATACAGAAACTGAGTGTAAGGGAGTTCTCATGTCATGAGCTTAACGCCAACCTGTTGTGGCCGGGGACATTTTCATTTGCTACTTGGCTGGTTAAGAACCGGTCAATTTTGGATGGACGACGAGTCCTGGAATTAGGAAGGTATGGATGTTATGCTCTAACTCTAATGACATGGAAGAATTTTTTGTCTTTCTTTTCTAACCAATTCAGTTCGAATGGTCACTTTATATCTGACTAAAAGTTTTACAATTACTCTTGTTATTTCCCTGTCGGGCTCAGTAAGTAACTCAAAATATGGACCATCCTTCTCTTGGATTTTTCTTCTTTGCTACTAGCATTGACTTGAGGCATCTTTTGTGTTTTTTTGTCATTCTATCAAGACTTTATCCAATGTAGTCACAAGAACATGATGTGTATTCTACAACTTAAATGTTTATTCCTTTTTGTTTATTCATGTTTTTCTGCATACATAGTGGGACAGGAGCGCTTGCGATCTTTCTTAGGAAGGCATTTGAGGTGAACATTACAACCTCTGATTATGATGACGGCGAAATTGAAAAGAATATATCTTACAATTGCAGAGCGAATGCCTTAGATGTGTTACCTCATATTAGACGTAAGTTATCTGATAATACCAAACAAAATCTATGAATTTCTAGTTTTTTATTTTCTCTAATATATCTCGAAGGATAGATAATTGGATTCTTATGTTTCTTTTTAACACAGACACGTGGGGAGATCCATTTCCAGTTTGCACACCAAATTGGGACATTGTCATTGCAAGTGATATCCTACTCTGTAAGTTACCAAATATATGCTTTCAAATCTATATTTCTTGGTACCTGATCTTCTAATCTCAACGTGTGGTGGAATAACCTATGTATATTAATTTCAGATGTCAAACAGTATGACAACTTGGTCAAGACAGTGTCCTTTCTTTTGAATGAGTACAAGCAGAAGGATCACAAATCTGGCTGCATAACCATCACTGACAAATCAGGTACTTTCTAAACCAATTTGATCTTGTAAATCATTAGAGGATGCTGTGCGAAATGTTTCTTTTTCACTTGGCAGGGACACAAATATCTGCAAAACCACCGGTGTTTCTAATGAGCTGGCGCAGAAGAATCGGCAAGGGTCATCAATCACTCTTCTTCGACGGGTGTGAGAAGACGGGCCTGCAAGTGCAGCACCTGGGTGATCTTGTGTACCTTATTAGCAATAAACAAGAGGCGGATTTTGTGGAAACGAAGTCAGACGGTGGCAGTAGTGAGGGGATGATTTTTTGAGTAGGTTTTGTTAAGTCATATTTTGTTCAATTTCCCCCAAACACTTGATTTTTTGTTTCTCTGATTCTATTTGGGATATTCTGTTTGATTCTGTTGCAAGATTGTTTATGCACTGAGGTGGTTTATAATGGCTTAAGCATGCAGCCCAGCGAGGTGATCTATGCAGGCTTAAGCGTGCTGCTCTCAGTATCTGCTTTTGGCTTTCTGCATTTCTTTAGGGAGTGTTCGGTTACATGGACTAATTTTTAGTCCCTCTATTTTAGTCTTTTTTAGTCTTTTAACAACCATAAGGACTAAAGAAAGGACTAAATCAGTTTAAGGTGTGTTTGGTTTTTATGGACTAATTTTTAGTCCCTAAATTGCTAAATATTTGCTAAATATGGAAACTAAAATAAAGTTTTAGTTTTAGTATTTAGCAATTTAAGGACTAAAATAGAATAAAATGGAAGAATTAAATTAGTCTTTAGAAACAAACAAACCCTTAGGCCCCGTTTGGTTAGAGAGACTAACCTTTAGTCTCTGGTTTTTAGTCCTGTTTAGTCTCTAATTTGCCAAACGGAAGGACTAAAGTAGGGACTAATTGGTTTTAGTCTGTAGTCCCTCACATAGGTGCTAAAAGGGACTAAAGGGCAACATTTACTCTAATTACTCTTGCTAGAAAACTGGTGTCAAACAAAAAAGGGCCATTTTGGTCTTTATGTGTTGTATTTAATGTATTTAAAATCTGTTTAGTCCCTACAACCAAACAGGGTACGGACTAAATTTTAGTCCCTGGACTAAAATTTAGTCCTAGGACTAATGGAACCAAACAGGGCCTTAGTCTCTAGTCTTTGGTGGCTAAAGGCCTAAAGGAGACTAAATCAATTTTTTCCCTATACTTGCCCTCATTAATCAGGCCATGTTTGGTTTCTTTAGTCTAGGGACTAAAGTTTAGTCCCTAACATGTTTGGTTCTAGAGGCTAAAGTTAGTAAGAATATACTAAATGGCTCATAAAAAGACTAAAATGACCTTTAACATTCTTCTGTTATTAGTACATTGAATTAAATGAGGGGTAAAAATTAATATAGTTTAGTCCCTTTTAGCACATATGTGAAGGACTAAAGACTAAATTATTTTAGTCCATATTTTAGATCTAGGGCATGTTTGGTTTCAATTAGTCCTAGGACTAAACTTTAGTCCTAGGACTAAACTTTAGTCCATATATGTTTGGTTTTAGGGACTAAATAGATTCTAAAGTCATTAAATATATACACTGTCCAAAGACTCAAATACCCTTAGAATATACTCATAATATTAGTTATCTATAAAAAAGGTAAGGGCAACATGATAATTATGGGCTTTTAGTCTCTTTTAGCACCTATGTGAAGGACTAAAGACTAAATCATTTTAGTCCATATTTTAGTCTAGTGTTTGGCAAAAAAGAGACTAAAAGGGACTAAAAACTAGAGACTAATATTTAGTCCCTCTAACCAAACACCACCCTAGTGTTTGGCAAAAAAATGAGACTAAAAACTAGAGACTAATCTTTAGTCCCTCTAACCAAACACTCCCTTACTCTTGTTGGCGCTTGGTGAATTGCATCGGATAGAAACTGGCGCCAAAGTAAAGGGTATTTTAGTCTTTGTATATTGTAGTTAATGTGTTTATAATCTATTTATGGGATGTTTGAATGTACTAGAGCTAATAGTTAGGGGGTGTTTGGTTACACCCCGCTAAAATTTAGCCCATGTCCCATCGAATGTTTGAACCTCCGTTCCGGGTATTAAATGTAGTCGGATTATAAAACTAATTTGTCAGCCGAAGATTAAAAGACGAGACGAATCTAGTCCAGTTGGTTGGGTATATATTTCATACTCCTATTTAAAAGTCAAACGTTTGATGTGACCCGGGCTAAACTTTAGCAGGAGCAACCAAACACCCCCTTAGTGACTAAAATTAGTCGGAGACATCAAAACACCTTAGTTAATAGTTTAGCTATTATCTATTTTTAGTAAATTAGTTAATAGTTAGCTAGCTAATTTTATTAGCAATTTTTGGCTAACTAAGTATTATCTTAGTGTATTCAAACTTCTCTTTAGTCCATGTAACCAAATATAATAGAGACTATAAACTTTAGTCTTAGAACTAATGGAACCCCTTAGCCTTCCCCTACAGTATGGTTTTGTTATGAGGGGTCACCAAAATTAGTGTTGTCAGATAGTAGAGCATAAAAGTTTGATTCAATTTACTCTGATTTGTCAATTCAGTAATTTTGGTAGTATAATTTAGGATTGACCCGTCGACTAGGCACACGCGCGCAGAGGCCAGAGTCAGCCAGTGCATGCGTCAATAGCGCCCATGCCGGCTGCGGGCTGCCTCGATCTCATCCAGTCATCCTGCACTGCGTCTCGTCTTATCAGGATTCAGGAAGCACATCTCCCTGTTCGGATCCGGCGGGCAGAGCTTATCTTCCCGTAGCGGACCGGTTTCACATGGGCCAGGCCCAAGCAGAACAACTGTCCATCTGGGCCTTGCTTCACCAGCTTTTATTAATTACTCATCTCGTCCCATCAATCTCTCTTTGTTCCTGTCCTTTCCTTTCTGAGAGTGAGAGAGAGGATTCCTTTCTGTTCTTTCGATTCCATTGGCTTGTGCCAGTTCATGGAAGATTCGCCATGTTATTATCATCATCCATGCAATGCAGCGTGCAGGACGGGATTTCTTGGCGGGCCAGAGAGAGATCCGAAGCAGGAGCAGAGAAGATGCCATCACGCCGTACAAATACGAGGGGAGACACAATAAAAATAAAATAAAACAAAAACCGGGCGGCAGCCGGCAGGGCTACGCAGGCGCCGAGGGGAAGACGACGCGGACTCACAAGGCGAATATCCCCCGTCCGGGACCCACCCGACAGCGACCCAACACCCCCAATCATCATCCCCTCCGCCTCTCCTCCACTGGAGACGACGAGTGCCCTCGTCTCCCTCTCCCCTCGCCGTCGTCGTCCTCCCTCCTCTCCTCCGCTCCCACCGAGGAGGGGACCCTCTATAAGAAGGCAGGAGCGACGAATCCGATCGTCTGTCGTGTGGGAGAGCCGCGGCCCCATCCTCCGTGTGATGAAGTTCGGGAAGGATTTCCGGAACCACCTGGAGGAGACGCTGCCGGCGTGGAGGGACAAGTACCTCGCCTACAAGGCCCTCAAGAAGCTCATCAAGAACCTGGTGCCACGCGAGCCCGCAGCGGCCCCTCCTCTCCCTCCTCCTGCCCCCGCCGCCGCCGACGCCGAGGGGCCGGGGGCTCCTGCCGCCGCGCACGGGAACGTCAACCTGGCCAACTGGTTCGCCAGCATCCTCGACGCGGAGCTGCACAAGCTCAACGAGTTCTACATCGAGAGGGAGGAGTGGTACGTCATCCGCCTCCAGGTGCGCGCCAAATCTTGCCACCGCTCCTGAATCTGACCACATCTCCAGTTGATGTCGGAGTTGCTCCCGATCCCCTGTTGCTCCCTTGATTCATTGATTTTTTTACGGCATGTCCAGTAGGTTTATGTACTAATGGCTAAATCACCATCATGAGTAAGTTTTAACATATGCTGCCTCTGGCTGTTAAGTACGTGCAGATTATGTAGCAATCTGGGCAGGGCTTAGTCTACTGTAATTTTGGTACCTTCGTCGTACATGTCTTCTTGGATACCTGCAAAGCTGCAATCCTTTGTGTTGCTCGATGCTTACCAAAGGAGCACATTTGCTAGGCCAAATCTATTTGTGCAGTAATAGTATACATCACATCCATGTAATGGCCTTAAATATCTCGAGTTTGCATAAGATCAATGAACTTAGGCATGCTAGCTCAATTCAACACGGAACCAACTCGAATGACCCACTCTGTTTTTGCAATGACGCGAGCATGCCGCTGGACAATTTTACTTATTTTTTTTTCCACAACACGAGCTATATTGAAAAATTTATGCGATTAAGTTCTGGTGCTGGATACCTTAATAATTGCTAAAATATTGGCAAATTGCTGTTGCTTTAGATATTAGAACGTTTTGATGCCGTAGATGAAAGACTATCATAAAAGCATCGGCAACCATTGTAGAAATGTTTTTTTTTCTTTTTTTGATAAAGAGAATGGTTTTCATCGAATGTTGGGAGGAAATGTCACAACGATGTGTCCTTTTCTCCCCCGTTATTTATGAGACAATGTGATTATACAGTACAGCTATCCAGGTCCCTTATTTATCAGTTAGTTGTGTTTCTTTGGCGCTTCCTTGCATTGGAGATGTCATTCTAACACTTTCTGTCCTTGTTTCCCTAAGGTGCTCAAGGAGAGGATTGAGCGCGTCAAAGCTAAGAAGAATGACGCTTTTACATCCAGGAGTGAATTTACCGAAGAAATGTTAGAGATACGTAAGGATTTTGTGATCATACATGGTGAAATGATTCTTCTGCAAACCTACAGCTCCCTAAATTTTGCTGGTTAGCACATCATACCGAGTTGGCCAATCTGAAGTGTTCTTGCAGTGATGCCTGGCTTCTGATGTGCATTACATGCTGTACATGCAGGACTAGTGAAGATACTGAAGAAGTATGACAAGAGAACAGGTGGCGTGCTTAGCCTGCCTTTCACTCAGCGTGTTCGTCACCAGCCATTTTTCACAACCGAACCTTTAACAAGGCTTGTCCGAGAATGCGAGGCTAACCTCGAACTACTTTTCCCGGTCGAAGCAGAGGTTCTTGAGCCTAGTTCATCCTCGAATCTAGAACCGCACGATGTGGCTAGGTGTGACCCGACATCGTCCCGCGATGTGGAAACCGTCGATGTTTACCGAAGCACACTCGCAGCTATGAAGGCGATACAGGGCCTTCGGAGAGCCAGCTCTACTTACAACCCCCTGTCTCTGTCTAGGTTCTTCCACGGCGAGGATGGCGAACCCTGCTCGGGTGCCATCACTTCTGAGAGCTCACTGTCAGATTCCTCAACGGACTCCCAGATTCAGGATGCTGGGAAGGATGATAAGGAGGTGCAATCAAATTCGAGGGACCAGAATGCTGCCCAAGGGGAACAGAATGCACAAGGCGAGCCGACTGATGAATAAACAGTTTTTTTCCCACACGCTGTTCAATAAGACAATAACCATTGATAAGTGTAAATGCTAATAATCTTGCTGGTTAACCCTCTTTTGAAGTGACACATATGCAATGACTCCCTGGTGGCGCAGTTTCATTTTTCTTCTTTTTCCTTAATTAATGGGTAAAGAGTATATGGGATGTTGGATTTATCATGTTCCTATCGTGTTGACAGCATGCCAGTTGCCAGAAGTTTGACACTTGATAAGAGCTATGATCGTAATCAGCATGTTGGATCTATTATGTTTTTGTTGTGTTGACACTACAGGGACCACCATGTCAGTACTTCATAAGCGCCATGTAAGTTTTGACGGTTACAATTGGTTGTTTATTCGTGCACAGAATAACCGACATTAGGGCCTTGTTCAGCAGAACCTTCAGGAAATCCGTGACTATTTGAGAGCCGAATATTTGTAGCTTCAACAAATATATGTATGACTCATTTTGTTTATAGTTTGAATCAAACACAAAAAATTTAAACCACTTTATTTGTCTAAAAAAATGTAGATCCAACATGGATCTGTAAGCTAGTGCCAAACAGGCCCTATATAGGAGAGTAAAATCGGAAAATACTCCATCAGAAACCCAGAATATTGTATTAGTATGGAGTCCCCTTGACACCTAAAGTTCACCTTGAGCAACAATTTACAGTTAGTAAAGAGCAGGGGTGAGGGAGGCCATGTGGCAGCAGCTTTTGACAATGAATAAACCCCATTGAATGGGGGAAAATCAGACCAAGTAATACACACATTTTTACAAATGTTAACTATGGCAACTCTTCGACAAAATCACAATTTCCCCCCAATTGCAAGTTTGCAACCCTACTAATAGTACATCTCATCAAGCTTGGTCATTGTTTTCTTACATCGGTGATTGCAGGAACCTTGTCTGGGTAGCTAGACAAATCCACATCAAGCAATTCTGTGAGATCATAAAGCCCTCCAGGATCGACTTTGTCCTTGATTGGGGTTGTCATTGTCTCTTCCTGATCTGCCTGGTTGCATGATACACTTGATGTCACTGGACTGTTTGAAGCCACAACGGTAATGCCAGCCAACTCCACACCCTGCCCACTTGTGGCAGTGCTCCCTGAGGGAAATTTCGTTTCTGCATTGTCTCCCTCATTGTGATTGTAGAGCACATATTCATTGTATGTAGGAGCAAACTGCATGAGAATGGGGTTTGATCAGACAAAATAAATGCTACAATGTTATTAGGGTATTAGAGTGTGAAAGATCCTGGTTACCTGGTGAACAGTGTCATGGTAGAAATCATTGAATTTCAAAGCATGAAGAAGGCTTTCTCTGAAACCACCTGAAGGGCGGGCATTCGGACCTGCATATTCCTTGTAGGGGAAGGCAAATAAGTGACCAATGGCTGCTATTAGCATCTCAACACACAACACAAAGTTCTGAAGATCAGCAGCCTTATCAGCATTCTTGATAAATCGAGATTTTGCAGCAAGGAAAACCAGGACACCCTGCAAAAAAAAAGGGGTTCAATTTGTGGTTTGGATACCGCATAAAAAATATTGGCAAAGCCATTGCAAACATAAATACAGTTCCAGATTTAGTTTAGTAAATACGAGGGCCGATGTTACATACAAGCAAGTGTGAAGAGGGGAAATAGTTGAATAATATTTACCTGCCAATATGTGAGAAACACCACTGATTTTATCATGATGAATTTTGGGACAGGATTATATGGCCGAAGTAGATCTCTGCAAGCCGCATAGAACAATGCAAGGGCATACAAAGCCATCGAGTATGAGATTGTATATATGATAGTTATGTAGAGATAGGATTGGTTGACACTGAAGTTGCCATCTTTGTATTTTCCTTTCGCGTAAAGTATAAAAGTGATAACAACCAAAATAGGCTTGAGAATCACAAACTGCAAGCAACCTTGTTTGCATCTTCGTATAAAACGCCTGTTCAAGACCATAGATTTTGTTAGACAGCACTTTCATAATAATCACAAAATATGGTAGAGTAGACAAACTAATCACTTACTATTGAGCAATAGCACATAATTTTTTTTTAAAAAAAACTGTAGTAGTTACTTGGTAATGGAGCAAGGACACTTACGCACCCATCTAGAGGAATAGCTGGATAACAGCAAGTCATCAGAATCCACGACGGTTTCAGGGTTCGGCCACTCAAGCTTACCACCACAGCACCAGGACCTCCCACCCATGCCAAGCAGAGTGAGAGAAAATTGTAGATGACCCAAGCATCATATCTGAAATAACATGGATGTGACATTTCAGAAAATGATGATTTTGAAATTGCTAGTTGTAAGAATGTCTGCAATTGCACCAAAAAAGCCAAAAGCACATGGGTAAACTCACACAAACATAAAGACAAATAATGCCTAAGGTTTGCACTATACTATTTTGGTAGACATGTTCAAGAGCTTAACAGGCACCAAAAGGAGTAATAAGAATCTAGTCCACGTTATTGACATGTGAAGACAGACTTAGCATCAAATATTAGATTAGAAAAAATAGGTGAGCATACTACCAAATTATGACCCGTGAAGATCCTTTTTGCAATTTTACATAGGTGGCCATCTGTTAAATTTTCTCCACCTTGTCTCCAATTTACCATAGGATAGGAAAACATTAATCAAAGCACGGAAGCTCTATAATGCATAAAGCACTCTCCATTGTTTATGAATTGATGAAATGTCCATGGGATCAGACCAATATTCATAAAACTGGACACATGTGCACTAGTTGACAAAGAATACTGGATACTCCATTTATTAGAGATCATCAAAGATTACCACCACAGTTGTTGACGTATTTATAGTATATAAAACCATGAGCATTTCATACATACTACTGATATGTTGAAACTGCGTGTGAATTGGATTATGGAAAGTTTCTGCCAGTTCTTACTTCTTGTTTTGCTGTTTATACAATTAGACAGAATCATGGAATAGAACATTACACATTTCAACAGTGGGCAAAAGTAGAAGCCATAATGCCACATTGAAGTAAAAAGTTCATATGAATTGACAAGAGAGGTCAGCTTACAAGTAGAACTTACATCTCTCGAATAGAATTAAAATATATCGCGTTGTCAGGGAGGATAAGGGAAAGGAATGACATCACAGCATATACCTGCAGAATAGCACATGCATTTGGGGTCAACATAATGAAATATGCAATAGACATACAAATGGCTTGTAGACAAAAGCGAAGAGACACAAGGGCAAACAGTGCAAATGAATAATTGACCAAGTGTTCGTATTTTCCAAGCTGGAAGTTTGGCATTAGTGTTGCAGAAATTGTACCAAATGATTACTCTTGCTTTTACATTTCCCAAACTGCAAGCCATCTTACAGCTGCAGCAGATAGATCCACTTGTGGATCATAACTATAGAGCGAATGTAAACACGTTAATACATATCCTATGACCCAAACATAACACTCGGGACAAAACTACAAGTTGCGGAAATCCACACTGATCAGATGCGCTCTAGGCAGAACATCAGTGAATTCAGTTGCACGCATCAAAGCGCACGGTGGTGGCTCTATATTCACCTTCTGATCAGAATCATATGCACCAGCAAAGCTTTCCACCGAGTACTTGTACTTCAATTCCATCGCAGTCGCAGCCTAACATTCACGGGAACCTCTCCAGGAAACTAACCCAGACCGGGCCCTACCCCTCGAGCTCACCCGATACGGAAAAGCTCCCGCGAAGGCGGGCGACAGATCTGGCGCGAGGGCGCCCTTGGCGGCGAGGGTTTGTTGTGGGTGTGAGCGGCGGGCGGAGAGCGTTACCGGGACCATGAATATGATGCGGACGATGAACCGCTGGTAGATGGGCTCGGCGTAGTGGAGGAGGTGGCGGTAGATGTGCGCGAGCGCGACCACGCTCGCCGCCGCGGCGCACACCAGCGCCGCAGCCGTGTACGCCGCCGACGCCCACTCCATCGGGCCCGGCCACCACCACCGGCGCTCCTCCCGGGTCCCGCCGCGGCGCGCGCGCAGCAGCAGCAGCAGCAGCAGCAGCAGCTAGGCGGGGCGGGGCCGATCGGACGAGGAGGAGGCGAAGGGGGAGTCCAGCCCAGGCAGGCAAGCAGGCTCTCCTCTCTCTGGGTCGGCTTGGTGCGGGTGGTTGGGTTGGGGAAGACGGAAGAGGGAAAGAAAGGTAGCGGACGGAGAGGGGTTAACAGTCAGCGTTAATAGCATCGGTTTTTCGCGTCCGGTTTCTGGTTTAATTTTTGAATTCTGATTTGTCTGGAGATTTGAAAAGTGGACCGGTGTTCGAGAAGGAATTGAAGAATCAACCGTGCATGGCGTGGAATTGAAGAATCAACCGTGCCCGGCGGTAGTGGACTTGGGATTGGGAATACACTACTGGCTGTTAATTCCTGCGGATTGCTGCTGCTGCTGCTGGAGGATGGATGGATGGACGCTTCAGCCGACACCCGACAGGCGGGTCATGCCAGCATCTAATCATACTGTTACTTTTATCCTCGCAGCTTAACCGGAAAACATTCTACCCGAATCCGGATGCGTACTTTTTTACATCCCCTCCAATCCAATACTTGAAGGCCTACAAAAAACAGATCAAAATTTATAATTTAATTCTCTATTTTTATGGACCACTAGGTGGAACTATGGCAGTGGTTGAAAAAGAGTTTCTTTACAATCAAGATGCAAAGAAATTTTTCCGTTTAAGAGCTAGTTATGAAGCTACAAAACTGGAAGACATTAGAGGGTCTAGAATCTCCTTATTTAATTTTAAATAAAAGAAATCTAGTCTCTCCAACTCTACGATTTTTTGACTCCTAAACTAATCCTAACGGTGGTTGGCTTCGAATGATTCAGCTGTAGTGACACTGTCTGTGTAGGTCATGCCTCTTAGGCACTTAACCGTAAATAGAAAACCGCGACAGCTAAGGCGACGAGCCAGTGACAGAACGTCTTCGTTGCATGCCAGCTTGGACAACACAAGCTGCTACTGATTCGCTCTCTCTTATCACGATGCTTGCGACGCTAGCTTATATCATTGTCCATTCACATGTAACAGCTGCTTATATTATACTCCAATATTTATCATCCGTAGTTTAATTTTAAACTAAAACATAATTTTAAACTAAAACACGACAAATAAAAAACGAAACTAGTATCGTCCATTTTAAATTGTCAACCGATTGTTTCCATTTTTCTTAGATACTAGTAGATGTCCTCATATCCGTCAATTGCTATGACAACTTTAAATTTTGTAGCTCAACATTAATACTCTAAGCTATCCTGTTCCACGGTCACAACGAGGAGCAGATCTAAAAATTCTCTATGACCCAAAACAAACCTACTAAATTTTCTTATCTTCCTTTTATCTTATGCTTCGTTTGGATGTTGGTATTGGAGGGTACAGAAATGAATTGGGTTAAATACCAAATCATTAAAATGAGGGGCAATTTTAATTCTGTTTGAATGTCATTGTATTGGAGTTTGGAATTGTGTGGTCTAATTCCATACAATACAGAGAGTTGACGCTTTGTATTAGGAGATGGGGCTTTCAATTATAATCCAATACTAGGAACTGTGCCTTTGATTTCAAATCTCAATTCCATTTGCAACCAAACAACATAATTTAGGAAAGTTGATTTTGATTCCCAATTCCGTGCACCAATATCTACCTCCAAACGAGGTCTTTGTCATTTTACACTAGATTAAATAGAGAAATAAAGAATTATATGGATCAAACCTTGCGCCATGGGTTGGGTGGCCCATGGTGTAGAACTGCCCCTGCACGGTGTCGAGGATTTCTCGATAGTTTTTACGAAGCCGTTGGGAATTTACGTAAGGTTGTAGAACCGAAAGTAAAGAATGTGAGGACACAAGATGTTTATACTTGTTCAATCTCTCTGTCGATGTTTCGAACTAGCTCTTACAAGTAAAATTGTTTGTGTGCATTCTAGATCCGGATAATGTGCTTAGTGGGCGCAAGATTTATATTGGTTTGAGCGGAACGTCCATATATCCATCCTTCGTCAGTTGCGCTACCGGCACCTTTTTCTCAATGCTCGTAGTAGTGGTTACAAGCGGGTGAGAGAGGGAGGACCTCCCAAGTCTCTTACGCGTGGTGAGACCTAAGGATTACGAATATGGTGTTCTCTACTAAACCATGGGGGCCATGGTGGTGCGCTCCTCGGCTTTGGCCTCCATAGTCCTCCGTGTGTCTTCTATGTGTCTGTCTATCTCTGTATCGTCGGTCTGTTTCTGTATTGTCCAACCCTCCTCCTTTTATAGACCAAGGGGCAGTTACAGGTAGCTTCTTGGGGAAGGAGTTACTTTGCCGTGGTAGAACGAAGTGTTCTACCTCCGGTAGAAACGTGTCTATCGGTATTCGTCTTGGTCGTCTGTGCTCCCTAACCAATCTCATTAAGTCTGGCTGCGCGTGGGCGGCGAGGGGTTCTGGCACCATTATTGTTTTCTCTATACCGCGTCGACCCCTAGCCTTCGTAGCCTGGGTCTCGGCATGGCTCGTCGTGTTGCGGGCCCTATAGATTGATAGGGTACTTAGGCCTCGGCTCGATAGGTCATGAGTGGGCTATAGTCCTAAGGGCACGTAGGTCATGAGTGGAAGGTGGACCGACTCCCCTAACATTGCTCGACGGCAGGCATGGTTAATGTGGTTAGTCATCTATGACAGGTCAGTCCTGGGCTGGCGCGCGGAATCCACTCGAGTGGTTTCCTCTCGGTTCGTGAAAGGGAAATAGGGTTTAACCTTTTCCTATAAATAATTTTGGTGGTTGAATGCCCAACACAAATAATTGGACTAACTAGCTTGCTCTAGATTATATATTCCACAGGTGCATAAAGGTTCAACATAAACCAATAAAAGATCAAAGTTAGGGTTCAAAAGAAAGGAGCAAAAGAAACCAAAGAGCACCCTGGTCTGGCGCACCGGACTGTCCGGTGTGCCACCGGATAGTGTCCGGTGCACCAGGACCATACAAGTCCAAACTGTTCACCTTCGAGTTTCTGAGGCCGCGCTCCGCTATAATTCACTGGACTGTCCAATGTGCCACCGGACTGTTCGGTGCACCAGCGGAGCAATGACTAACAGTGCAACGGTTGACTGCACAGTGCCCCTGACAACGCTACAGTTCGTGGCAGAAGTCAAAGCAGAGGTCAGAGGCGCACCAGACAATGAACAATGTCTGTCCGGTGCGGCACCGGACTATCTGGTGCCACCAGAGGTCAGCGCTCCAACGGTCGACTGTGTCAGAACCCTAACGGTTGGGTGACGTGGCTAGCGCACCGGACAGTGTCCGGTGGCGCACCGGACTGTCCGGTGCGCCCATCGACAGCAGCCACCCCCAACGGTTGAATTGGTGGTTGAGGGCTATAAACACCCCCAACCACCTCCACTCCAACCATCCAAGCATTCATCACACTCCATTCAATACAAGAGCAAAACACAACACTCCAAGACACAAATCAAAGCCACTGATCCGATCAAAGTCCCCAATTCAATTCTGGTCTTTAGGACTTGTGAGAGGATCGTTCTTGTGTTTCTTTGTTGCTCTTGTTGCTTGGTTAGCTTTCTTCTTCCTCATTCTTGTTCTCAAGACACTTGTAATCAAAACAAGAGACACCAATTGTGTTGTGGTCCTTGTGGGGTCTAAGTGACCCGTTTGATTAAGGAGAAAGCTCACTCGGTCTAGGTGACCGTTTGAGAGAGGGAAAGGGTTGAAAGAGACTCATTCTTTGTGACCACCTCAACGGGGACTAGGTTCTTTAGAACCGAACCTCGGTAAAACAAATCATCGTGTCATCTGCTTTATTTTCTACGTCAACCTTCGTATTCTTTGTGCTTCTCACACTGTGGTTCTGATCCGAGTCCGAAGGTACCTGTTCATGTATTATACTCTAGAAGCATTGTTAAATCATGTTTTTGAGGACCTTCTGAAGACGAAGGCCCCCAACAGTAGCCCCTCGCAATATTAATTTGTTAGAATAACAAATTCAAATTGCGATATGGATGAAGGCCTTAAGCCGAAGGTCTGAAAAAACACCTTCCCTTTGCTAGAATAGCAACAGTCGATGACAGACGGGGCCTTCCAATTTGGAACGCACTAGGCGTATAAATAGGAACTCACCCCGAGCAAATTTGGTACGCTATCTGTCGCCTGCTTTGCTTGCTCAATTTTTTAGCTCTTGCCTACCGACGCTTGCTTGGTTTTTTAGACTTTCTAAGCTTCGGTTTTAAGGGCACATTTTCGCCATTCCCGAAGAGAAGATGTCTCAAGACAAAAAATTTGTTGCTGAGACGAAGCTGAGCGAAGAGGAGAAGCTCCTTGAGGAGAAGACTGCTGGATTTGTTGAATCAATAGCAAAGACAAATACGGAAAAGATTACTAAGGAAATTCTAGAAGGCTTATCTGAAGATACTGATGACAGCGACAATTATGATGCGAAAAGTGGAGGCGAAGACTCTGAAGATCGACCCTGGCGACCAAGTCATGCAGTCTTCGGGAAATCAACTATCAAACAGAGTGATCTTGATAATATGAGAGGAAGGTATTTTCGAGATATGTCTATTGTGAGGGCTAACGCAGACAGGGCTATTCCTGCCCCCGAAGAAAACGAAGTTGTGATCTACCGAAGCTTCTTCAAGGCTGGGCTTCGGTTCCCGTTGAGCAGATTTGTTGTTGAAGTTTTAAAGACATATCAGATTTTCCTTCACCAGATCACTCCTGAAGCAATTATTAGAATGGGGATCTTCGTCTGGGCTGTGAGAAGTAAAGGTCTGGAGCCAAGTGCAAATTGTTTTTGCAGCATGCATGAACTTTCGTATGAGATGAAGCCCTAGGGTAAGGAACAATATCATAACAATTTTGGTTGCTATGGCTTCGTTGCTCGTTCTGGCTCAAGCTACCTAGTGCCAACTTTTTGGAAGAGGTGGCCCGGGGCCTGGATGTAAGAGTGGTTTTATATAAAAAATGATTTGAAGTCAAGAGAAGATATTAAAGAGATCATCATGCGCCCCATCTGGTCCCGCTTCGGCCTCCAAAAACCGAAGGTAGAGATTGATGAGGCAGCCGAAGCATGCCAAAGGGCCTTCAGCACAGTTTGCGCTTTTATCGGGACAAGAGATTTAGTTCAAGAACATGTATCCTACAGGATATGGCCATTGATAGACAGCTGGGAAATGCCAAAGGAAACCATTACTAACCCTAGCGAAGGTGGTTTGGTTCGATTGAAATATACCTTCAGGTTTGGAGACCAATTTATCGAACCAGACGATGACTGGTTGAAATGTGTTGAAAATACTAGTGATGAACTACTTGGAGCATACTCCAAGTCTAAAGATAATACACTATCTGCGGCCTTCGGGAGCCGAAAAAAGAAAAGACTAAATAGGTTTTTGATGCTATTGGATTTGTGTACCCTGACTATTGGTACCCGTCGCGGGGGCAGAAAAAAAGGGTGCAACTTCTGAGAAGGCTGCTGCTTCAGCTGCTTCAAGCGAGCCCGCACCGAAGAGGAAAAAGCTGAAGGTCCTTACTCACCGACCGCGCTACATTGAACCGGCCATAGTGCCTGAATTTGGCGGTGAGACCTCTTCAGCTATTGAAGCCAAAGGACCTGCTCTTACGCAGAGGATTGAAGAGCCGGCTGCAATGCCAAAGACTGACAAAATTGAAGAACCGAGAATCGAAGGGACGAAAACATTAGAAGTTCTAAGCCCTTCGGCAGGAGTGGAGGTGCCGAAGACACAAAAAGGTCTAACAGCGACCCCAAGAGAAAAAGGATGGCTAGTGTACTAGATGTGCTGGAGACAATAAAAGCTTCAAGCTCTACTCCAGGGAAAGTTGCCAAGGCTTCAAAAGCGCAAATTGAAACCAAGACAAAGCTGACCGAAGCCGAAGCTACAATGAGTCGGGCCGACGCCGAAGCTGGGCCCTCAGAGCTCGGCAAGGAGAAATCCTCGGAAATTGGAGAAAAGGCAGCGGAGGAAGAAGCTATAGAACAGATTTTGCCTGAAAAAGCTGCCGCTCCTACTCCCGAAGCGCCTTCCGAAGTCCTTGATTATATTATTCGACAGGCTTCGGGAAAAAGATTATCTGAAGAAGAAAATTTTGAAGCTAAACACTACGCCCGAGAACTGAAGTACCCAAAAGGGGCCTTAGTGTTTAATGGCACAGACGAAGATGACTTCTTATGTTGCCTCCTAGACAACAAAGAATTATCTGTCTGTCGGGAGATGGCCAGAAGTATGAGGTTCCCGAAGCTTGCAGCTGGCCTTTGTGCCATGACGAAGGACGATCTTGCGGATAGCCTTGCATATAACAGTCTGAAGGTACAAAAATTGTATATTTGGAAGTTCATGAATTTTTGAATTATTCTTTTGTTCTTATATTAACCCATTCATTATTTTCATATAGGGTTTAATACTTAGCAACGCCTTAAGGGCGCAAAAGAATGCCGAAGATGAGAGTTGCACTATTGCCCTCAACAACCTTCGAACAGAGGTTATCAAGCTGAGGAACGAAGCTTTGGAAAAAGACAAAATTCTGCTTACATTGGTGGACAAAGTAAAGGGGGGTGAAGCTAACTTCAAGGCTCAATCTGAAATCCAAAGGAATGAGATTGAAAATCTTCAAAAACAACTGGCCGAAGCAAATTAAAATGCGCTATTGCCGAAGCTGACCGAGATGCTAGTGAGTACTGGAAAAATTATTTTGAAAAAACAGTCGCAGAGCTTCGCTCATCAAAAGAAAGATGTTTTGAAAAATCTGTAGAATGCGTCAAAAAGATAAAAACTAGCTTCGCCAACGTGGGCGCGTACTCGAGTGAATACAACTTCATAAGGGGCGATCCTGAGGGCCCAATTGAGTGGATCAGCAGCGAAGCCGAAGCTTTTGAAGAAATTTTGAGCGACCGCGGGGACGTCTGCGCGTTCTCTAGTGCGAGGGGAATTGCAGCTATTTTGGAAAAAGCAGGGTGCGAACATGTTAAAACTTTGGCCCAGGCCGAAGCTGCTTTCTCTATTGATGATACGAAGGACCCCTCGGCCGAAGCAAGCTTAATAGGCGGAAAATTTTTCACTGATATCTCAGAAAATGGCGGCCGAGGGATGGCCCATGAAATAATAAAAAAGAGCACAAAAGACATTCATGACGCTCAAGAAGCAACAAAAGCAGCTGAAAAAGCTGCAGAACTTGAAAGACGGATAGGTATTACTTAATGGCTTTTAACTTTGTTGTTTATTTTTATGATTTTGAACTAATTTATATCTTCTATTGTAGCTGAACTATCTCCTCCTCTAGAGCCATTCGACCCACTGGCCGACCCAGAGACAAAGAAGGCAATAGAAATTATTAATATGGCTGAAGCTATTGTAGACGAAGTTGTCACCAAATTACTAACCGAAGCTGCAGAAAAAGTCCTGAGGGAAGAAGAATAACTATTTGTAAAAACATTGCTAGAATATTAATGTAACATTTGCTGGACTATGCTTGTAATATTCGGTGCTCATGGGTTTTGAATGTAATATATGAATGGTTTTGTAATTCATTTCTTTGCGATGCATGAAACTTTTTTGTACATACCGTTTTTGAGCCTTCGGCGAAAAAACACCTCCCTTCTTTTCATGCTTCGTAAAGAAGAGCTTTTTTGCTTCGTAAAAAATCCTCTAAGCGTCGCAAAAACATTAATGCTTCGTCAATAATAGATTTTTTTCCTCCACATCAGAGCTGATGAAGCTGTATTTCTTCAAAACTTATTTTGTGCCTTAGCACAATTTCACTTTTTCGAAGCATTCTCCGAAGGTCAACATTGTATCCCCTTCTTGTGCCATCGATGCAATATGATGTATGATGTTATGTTATGCGAAATGATGTGATGATGCTATGTTATGCAAAATGATATTTATGCTGAAGACACACACTCACAACCCCATAATGGAATACACAATCTCTTTGTCGTTTATTTTTCGGCTTCACCGCTTATTTTTCGGTGTATCAGCGCTGACTTTTCGCTGTAAGTTCTGCATTCCTTTAGGAACGTCTTTTAAACTTCTTCGCCTTCTATTTCGGCGGTATTCGCGTTGACTTTTCACGCTTCGCCTTATATTTCGGTGGTATTTGGCTCTGCATTCCCTTTGGAACGACTTTTGAGCAGAAAACTTACACTGCGCTCCCTTAGGAACGACTTTTTGTATCTTCGACAAACTTACGCTGCGTTCCTTGGAACGACTTTTTGTAGCTTCGGTGATACTTGTAATGTGATTCTTAGCCCCTTGTTCCCTTAGGAATGACTTTTGTGCTTCAACGACTTTTTGGACTTCGTGAGTCTGTGGAGAAGAGAGAAATTTGCTATTTTGCCACTCTCAATTTTGGCTGTCTGTTATTATGCCATCCCGTGTCTATGACTGGTGGGACCGTCTGTGTCTATGATTTATGGGTCCGATGGCATATTGGCGAAGCCCACAAATGATAATGGCAAAATTGCCAATGGCTCGTGGAGAAGATATATTTCATTATGGCAAGAACGAAGCTATTACAAGAAATTGGAAATGACAAAAGAACTAGGTTTTCAATAATTGTTCCTTATTAAAAAAGAAAATAACAATGAATGTAAAAACTGTTTCAGGGGTAGGATATCTCTTAATAGATATGCTTCAATTCAGGCACAGTACTGTTGACTGTGCGAGCTTCGGACTCCTCCCTGAAATCTCGCTGCTGATGGGTATGCTGGCTCCCTTCTAGCTGCTGGCTTCGTGAATATACAGGTTGTAGTGGTGGCGGAGGTGGGGGTTGTGACCAAGATGCTTGTAGCTGACTAGCCGAAGCAACAGACGATGCAGGATGGTTACCCACATACTCTGGTATGTAGGGTGAGTGATACGAAGCAGTATGCATGACCTGCTTCGGCTAGTTCTGCTGAGCTGCGACTTCTGCTATTTCCTTTTGTTTCTGAATGGTGACATGACACATCCTTGTAGTATGGCCCTTGTCCTCACCACAGAATAAGCAATAAATTTTTCTAGGCTGATCCCTAAACCTTCCTCCGAACTTCTGGCGACTCTGCCTCTTGGAGCTGGCGGCCGGAAAGAGCTTTGTTGCTGCCCGGAAGCTTGCGAGGAATATTGTGGCCTTTGTTGTTGACTTCCTCTGTCGTCACTCTGGGTGGAATGGATTGACCTGACATGCCTTAGGTGGATTCTTCCTCCGAAGTCCCTGGTCATCTCAGAGAACCTGTAGGCTCCCTCCCTTCTTTGGCGAAAGTCATTGTCAGCCCGGATGTATTCATCCATCTTTTGAAGCAACTTCTCCAAAGTCTGTGGAGGTTTTCTAGCAAAATACTGGGCAGTAGGTCCTGGACGAAGCCCCTTGATCATGGCCTCAATGACAATTTTATTGGGCACTGTAGGCGCTTGTGCTGTCAAACACAAGAACCTTCGGACGTATGCCTGGAGATACTCCTCATGATCTTGCGTTCATTGAAATAGAGCCTGAGCTGTGACTGGCTTCGTCTGAAAGCCCTGGAAACTTGTCACCATCATATCCTTGAGCTTCTGCCATGAAGTAATAGTTCCTGGCCGAAGAGAAGAATACCACGTTTGGGTCACATTCTTAACTGCCATGACGAAGGACTTGGCCATGACAACTACATTGCCTCCGTATGAAGATATAGTTGCTTCATAACTCATCAAAAACTGCTTCGGGTCTGAATGTCCATCATACATGGGGAACTGAGGTGGCTTGTATGATGGAGGCCATGGGATAGCCTGCAGTTCTGCTGCCAAGGGAGAAGCATCATCAAAGATAAAGGTATCATGATTGAAATCATCATACCATCTATCCTCGTTGAAGAAGCCTTCTTGGTGAAGCTCCCTATGTTGGGGCCTTCGCTCTTGTTCGTCTTGAGCAAGATGGCGTACTTCTTCAGTGGCTTCATCAATCTGCCTTTGAAGATCAGCTAGTCGGGCCATATTCTACTTCTTCCTTTGTACTTGTTGATGAAGCATCTCCATGTTTCTGATTTCTTAGTCCAACTCCTCCTCCTGGAGTGTTGGACTTGTGGCCTTCCTCTTCTGGCTTCGGGCCTCTCGAAGAGAAAGGGTCTCCTGGTTTGGGTCCAGTGGCTGCAGAGCGGCAGCCCCTGTCGCTGAAGCTTTCTTCGGTGGCATGACGAAGGTCAGTGCTTGCCGAAGGTGGTCGAAAAGGATTCACCGGAGGTGGGCGCCAATGTTGGGGACTTGTTCTCAAATGCTATGAGTTAAGAACAAGACAACACAAAAAATGTCAAACGTTAATGCCCTTCGTCCTTCAAGACATTATTTCCCTTAGGATATAATGATCTTCAGACGAAGGTCATGAAGGACATACCTTGATCATTGCAATATGCGATAATAAAAGGAGAATCATATAGAATATAAGAGATAACATGAATAATTATGTAATATTATCAGCTCAATTCTATTTTATTATCATGGACAAATAGAAATGATATCACATTACAAGTGTACCTTCGGCTTGATAGAAGGTAAAAGTACAAGTGTGACCCACGAGCAAATACAAGTCAGCGTGAACAGTACGGGAGCATTGTTCATCTATTTATAGGCACGGGACGCAGCCCATGTAAAATTACACCCATGCCCTTTACATTTACTAATGAATCTATAGTGATCCATCGAGGTCTAAATGGCCTTTTCCCTTTTAAGTCGGTTCTCTTTTCTGCTGTCATGCCGAAGCTCCCTTGCGCGTAGCTTCGGCGCTACGTCAACCTTCGTATTCTTTGTGCTTCTCACACTGTGGTTCTGATCCGAGTCCGAAGGTACCTGTTCATGTATTATACTCCAGAAGCATTGTTAAGTCATGTTTTTGAGAACCTTCGGAAGACGAAGGCCCCCAACAGCGGCACCTCCACACCCAAGGTGCAACCTGTCGCATTCAAAGCGACGGAAGAGAAGAAAGAAGAGTCTACATCAAGTAGACTCCCCATCGACGCCTCCAAGCTCGACATCGAGGAAATGGCGCTCATCATTAGGAGCTTCCGCCAAATCCTCAAGCAAAGGAGGGGGAAGGACTACAAACCCCGCTCCAAGAGGGTGTGCTACAAATGTGGTAAGCCCGGTCATTTTATCGCTAAATGCCCTATGTCTAGTGATAGTGACAGGGACAACGACAAGAAGGGGAGGAAGAAGGAAAAGAAGAAGTACTACAAAAAGAAGGGCGGCGATGCCCACGTGTGTCGGGAATGGGACTCCGACATGAGCTCCACCGACTCCTGAGAGCACCTAGAGGGGGGGGTGAATAGGTGATCCTGTAACACTTAAAACTTAGGCCACAAAAACTTAGTTAAATGTTAGCACAATAACCGCCAAGTGGCTAGAGAGGAATCTTCGACAAAACACAATAACCAACACGATCAATCACAAAGATGGCACAATGGTTATCCCGTGGTTCGGCCAAGACCAACGCTTGCCTACTCCACGTTGTGGCGTCCCAACGGACGAGGGTTGCAATCAACCCCTCTCAAGCGGTCCAAAGACCCACTTGAATACCACGGTGTTTTGCTTGCTTTTTCTCAATCCCGTTTGTGAGGAATCTCCACAACTTGGAGCCTCTCGCCCTTACACTTGAAATTCACAAAGAACACGGAGCAAGGGAGGGAGCAACGCACTCAAGACACAAGAATCAGAGTGTCAAACACGCACACAAGTCGCAACAAGAGCTCGCAACACAACTCAATGAGTTCACAACTCCACTAGAGCTCTATATGCTATCACAATGAAACGAATGCGCGAGATCGATGTCTTGGTGCTTAAGAATGTTGTAGGAATGCTTGGTGTGCTCCTCCATGCACCTAGGGGTCCCTTTTATAGCCCCAAGGCAGCTAGGAGCCGTTGAGAGCAATCTAGGAAGGCTGATCTTGCCTTCTGTCGACTGGCGCACCGGACAGTCCGGTGCACACCGGACATGTCCGGTGCCCGATTTCTTTCCATAAATGGCACAGTCGACCGTTGCCAGCCAGAGAGCCGTTGGCGCACCGGACATGTCCGGTGCACACCGGACAGTCCGGTGCCTCCTTCTAGCCGTTGGCTCGGCCACGTGTCCCGCGCAGATCGTGCGGCCGACCGTTGACCTGGCCGACAGTTGGCTCACCGGACAGTCCGGTGCACACCGGACAGTCCGGTGAATTATAGCCGTACGTCGCCGGTGAATTCCCGAGAGCGGCCAGTTCGCTCGAGACAGCCTGGCGCACCGGACACTGTCCGGTGCACCACCGGACAGTCCGGTGCTCCCAGACTGAGCAGACTTTGGCTCAACAAAGCCATCTCATTTCCAATTCGATTTTTCCTGTTTCCAGCACTTAGACACAATACATTAGTCTTTAAAACAATGTACTAAGTCTGAGAAACATACCTTTATCATTGATTTGTACTTTGTCCACCACTTTACACTTAGGCACTTGTGTTGGACACTAAATCACCAAAATACTTAGAAATGGCCCAAGGGCACATTTCCCTTTCAATCTCCCCCTTTTTGGTGATTTATGCCAACACAACATAAAGCAAGTAGTACAAAATCAATTCAACTAAGAACTCAAAGTTGTTTTGAATCAAATTTGACATATATGGATCACTCTATGCCACCACTTGGTTTGTTTTTGCAAATCAAACTCAAATTCCTATCTCTAAGTCAAATCCACTTGTAGAGACATAAAGAGAGGTTTTCCAAAGAAATTTGATCAAGGATTTCAAAAACTCCCCCTTTTTCTCATAATCAACACTTCTCCCCACAAGAGACCAACTTTTGACATAAGAGACAATAAAGGAGTTTTGACAAACCAAAAGCTCTAATCTACTATTTTCAAAATTTCTCAAGTGGTAGCTGATCCATCTATTGCTGTAGCTGATCCATCTATTGCTGTGGCCTTTATTTTCTCCCCCTTTGGCATCAAGCACCAAAACGGGATCAATCTTGGCCCTTTAACCCCATTGCCTCACCAAAATTTTCAACTAAGAGTAAAAAGGCAATAAGAGTACTAAGATGAACTTGGAAGAAGTTACTCTTTCATCGGAGTGCAGTGGAAGTCTTGCATGGTCCAAGTCCACCTTTTCCCTTTCAATCCACCTTCAAGACTAAATCAGGCAAACTCAAGCATACAGTTAGTCTCAAAGGGTCAAGTTGTAGCACATCTCCCCCTAAATTTGTGCATCACTTGCAAAGGACTTGTGAGGTCCGGGGAGTGTTTGTACAACTTGAGCACCACAATAAGCAACAAAATGCAGAATGAACATGATCAAAGGCATAAACACAAGTATGCTACAATTCAATCCAAGTTCCGCGAATCTAAGACATTTAGCTCACTACGCAGCCTGCAAAAGGTCTTCTCATCTAGAGGCTTGGTAAAGATATCGGCTAGCTGGTTCTCGGTGCTAACATGAAACACTTTGATATCTCCCTTTTGCTGGTGGTCTCTCAAAAAGTGATGCCGGATGTCAATGTGCTTTGTGCGGCTGTGTTCAACAGGATTTTCCGCCATGCGGATAGCACTCTCATTATCACATAGGAGTGGGACTTTGCTCAGATTGTAGCCAAAGTCCCTGAGGGTTTGCCTCATCCAAAGTAGTTGCGCGCAACACTGTCCTGCGGCAACATACTCGGCCTCAGCGGTGGATAGAGCAACGGAAGTTTGTTTCTTAGAGTTCCACGACACCAGGGACCTTCCTAAGAATTGGCACGTCCCCGATGTACTCTTCCTATCGACCTTACATCCAGCATAGTCGGAATCTGAGTACCCAATCAAGTCAAAGTTAGACCCCTTTGGATACCAGATCCCGAAGCAAGGTGTAGCGACTAAATATCGAAGAATTCGCTTCACAGCCACTAAGTGACACTCCTTAGGATCGGATTGAAATCTAGCACACATGCATACGCTAAGCATAATATCCGGTCTACTAGCACATAAGTAAAGTAACGACCCTATCATTGACCGGTATGCTTTTTGATCAACGGACTTACCTCCTTTGTTGAGGTCGGTGTGTCCGTCGGTTCCCATCGGAGTCTTTGCGGGCTTGGCGTCCTTCATCCCAAACCGCTTTAGCAAGTCTTGTGTGTACTTCATTTGGGAGATGAAGGTGCCGTCCTTGAGTTGCTTCACTTGGAACCCAAGGAAGTAGTTCAACTCGCCCATCATCGACATCTCGAATTTCTGCGTCATCACCCTGCTAAACTCTTCACAAGACTTTTGTTTAGTAGAACCAAATATTATGTCATCGACATAAATTTGGCACACAAAAAGATCACCATCGCAAGTCTTAGTAAAAAGAGTTGGATCGGCTTTCCCAACCTTGAAAGCATTAGCAATTAAAAAGTCTCTAAGGCATTCATACCATGCTCTTGGGGCTTGCTTAAGTCCATAGAGCGCCTTAGAGAGCTTACACACGTGGTCGGGGTACCGTTCATCCTCGAAGCCAGGGGGTTGCTCCACGTACACCTCCTCCTTGATTGGCCCGTTGAGGAAAGCGCTCTTCACATCCATTTGGTACAACTTGAAAGAATGGTGAGCGGCATATGCTAGCAAGATACGAATTGATTCTAGCCTAGCCACAGGAGCAAAAGTCTCCTCAAAGTCCAAACCTGCGACTTGGGCATAACCTTTTGCCACAAGCCGAGCCTTGTTCCTTGTCACCACCCCGTGCTCGTCCTGTTTGTTGCGGAACACCCACTTGGTTCCCACAACATTTTGCTTGGGGCGAGGCACCAGTGTCCAAACTTCATTGCACTTGAAATTGTTGAGTTCCTCCTGCATGGCCAACACCCAGTCCGGATCTAGCAAGGCCTCTTCTACCCTGAAAGGCTCAATAGAAGAGACAAAAGAGTAATGCTCACAAAAATTAACTAACCTTGAACGAGTAGTTACTCCCTTGCTAATATCACCCAATATCTGGTCGACGGGATGATCCCTTTGAATCGTCGCTCGAACTTGGGTTGGAGGTGCCTGAGGTGCTTCTTCCTCTTCAACTTGAACATCCTGTGCTCCCCCTTGATCATGCGCCTCCACTTGAGGTACCTGTTCGTCATCTTGGGTTAGGGGATGCACCATAGTTGAGGAAGACGGTTGATCTTGCTCCAAATGTTCCTGAGGCCGTACATCTCCAATCGCCATGGTGCGTATCGCGACCGTTGGAACGTCTTCTTCATCTACATCATCAAGATCAACAACTTGCTCTCTTGGAGAGCCATTAGTCTCATCAAATACAACGTCGCTAGAGACTTCAACCAAACCCGATGATTTGTTGAAGACCCTATACGCCTTTGTATTTGAATCATAACCTAATAAAAACCCTTCTACAGCCTTGGGAGCAAATTTGGAATTCCTACCCTTCTTCACTAGAATGTAGCATTTACTCCCAAATACACGAAAGTACGATACATTGGGTTTGTTACCAGTTAGCAGCTCATATGAAGTCTTCTTGAGGAGGCGGTGAAGATAGACCCTGTTTATGGCGTGGCAAGCCGTGTTCACGGCTTCCGACCAAAAACACTCGGGGGTCTTGAACTCTCCAAGCATAGTCCTCGCCATATCAATGAGCGTCCTATTCTTCCTCTCTACCACACCATTTTGCTGAGGTGTGTAGGGAGCGGAGAACTCGTGCCTGATCCCCTCCTCCTCAAGGAACTCCTCCACTTGAAGATTCTTGAATTCGGACCCGTTGTCGCTCCTTATCTTTTTCACCTTGAGCTCAAACTCATTTTGAGCTCTCCTTAGGAAGCGCTTGAGGGTCCCTTGGGTTTCAGACTTATCCTGCAGAAAGAACACCCAAGTGAAGCGGGAAAAGTCATCAACAATAACTAGACCATACTTACTTCCTCCTATGCTCAGATAGGCGACGGGTCCGAAGAGGTCCATATGTAGCAGCTCCAGAGGTCTTGACGTGGTCATCACATTCTTGCTGTGATGTGCTCCTCCCACTTGTTTACCTGCTTGACAAGCTGCACAAGGTCTATCTTTTTCGAAATGAACATTGGTTAGACCTATCACGTGTTCTCCCTTTAGAAGCTTGTGAAGGTTCTTCATCCCCACATGTGCTAAGCGGCGATGCCACAGCCAGCCTATGCAAGTCTTAGCCATTAAGCATGCATCTAGACCGGCCTCCTCTTTTGCAAAATCAACTAAATAAAGTTTGCCGTCTAGTGCACCCTTAAAGGCCAGTGAACCATCACATCTTCTAAAGACAGACACATCTACGTTTGTAAATAAACAATTATATCCCATACTACATAATTGACTGACAGATAGTAAATTATATCCAAGAGACTTAACTAAAAACACATTAGAGATAGAGTGCTCATTTGATATAGAAATCTTGCCTAAACCTTTCACCTTGCCTTGGTTCCCATCACCGAATATGATTGAATCTTGGGAATCCTTATTCTTGATGTAGGAGGTGAACATCTTCTTCTCCCCCGTCATATGGTTTGTGCATCCGCTGTCGATAATCCAGCTTGAACCCCCGGATGCATAAACCTGCAAGGCAAATTTAGGCTTGGGTCTTAGGTACCCAACTCTTGTTGGGTCCTACAAGGTTAGTTACAATAGTCTTAGGGACCCAAATGCAAGTTTTGTCACCCTTGCATCTTGCCCCTAACTTCCTAGCAATCACTTTCTTATTTTTCCTATAAATGGCAAAAGAAGCATTGCAAGCATGATATATTGTAGATGGTTCATTAACTTTCCTAGGAACATTAACAACATTTCTCCTAGGCATATTATGAACAACATTTCTTCTACCAACATTTCTATCATGCACATAGGAAGAACTAGAAGCAAACATGGCATGAGAATCAAAAGCATCATAAGCATTATAATTCCTATAAGTATTTCTAGATTGTCTCCTATCATGGTACATAACAGCATGGTTCTTTTGCACACTATTAGCCATAGGGGCCTTCCCTTTCTCCTTGGCGGAGATGAGAGCCTTATGGCTTGTTAAGTCCTTGGCTTCCCTCTTGAAGCCAAGTCCATCCTTAACTGAGGGGTGTCTACCAATCGTGTAGGCATCCCTTGCAAATTTTAGCTTATCGAAATCACTTTTGCTAGTCTTAAGTTGGTCATTAAGACTAGCTATTTCATCATTTAATCTAGAAATTGAAACTAGGTGTTCACTACAAGCATCAATATCAAAATCCTTACACCTAGTGCAAATCATAACATGTTCTACACAAGAATTAGATTTATTAGCTGCTTCTAATTTAGCGTTTAAATCATTGTTAACACCTTGTAAAGTAGAAATGGTTTCATGACAAGTAGATAGTTCATAAGAAAGCATTTCATTTCTTTTAACTTCTAAAGCATAGGATTTTTGTGCCTCTACAAATTTATCATGTTCATCATACAACAAATCCTCTTGCTTTTCTAAAAGCCTATCCTTTTCATTCAAGGCATCAATCAATTCATTGATTTTATCAATTTTATTTCTATCCAATACCTTGAACAAGCTAGAGTAATCTATTTCCTCATCGCTAGAATCATCATCATTTGAAGAATCATAAGTAGTACTGTCTCGAGTACATACCTTCTTCTCTTTCGTCATGAGGCATGTGTGATGCTCGTTGGGGAAGAGGGATGACTTGTTGAAGGCGGTGGCGGCGAGTCCTTCATTGTCGGAGTCGGACGAGGAGCAGTCCGAATCCCATTCCTTGCCAAGATGAGCCTCGCCCTTTGCCTTCTTATAATTCTTCTTCTTCTCCCTCTTGTTCCCTTGGTCCTGATCACTATCATTGTCGGGACAGTTAGCAATAAAATGACCAAGCTTACCGCATTTGAAGCATGAGCGCTTCCCCTTGGCTTTGGTCTTGCTTGGCTGTCCCTTGCGACCTTTAAGCGCAGTCTTGAATCTTTTGATGATGAGGGCCATCTCTTCATCATTAAGTCTGGCTGCCTCAATTTGTGCCACCTTACTGGGTAGCGCCTCCTTGCTTCTTGTTGCCTTGAGAGCAAGGGGTTGCGGCTCGTTGATCGGACCATTCAAGGCATCGTCCACGTACCTCGCCTCCTTGATCATCATCCGCCCGCTAACGAATTTTCCAAGGACTTCTTCGGGCGACATTTTGGTGTACCTGGGATTCTCACGAATATTATTTACCAAATGAGGATCAAGAACGGTAAAGGACCTTAGCATCAGTCGGATGACGTCGTGGTTCGTCCATCGCGTGCTTCCGTAGCTCCTTATTTTGTTGATAAGGGTCTTGAGCCGGTTGTAAGTTTGTGTCGGCTCCTCGCCCCTTATCATCGCGAACCGTCCAAGCTCGCCCTCCACCAACTCCATCTTGGTGAGCAAGGTAACGTCGTTCCCCTCATGAGAAATCTTGAGGGTGTCCCAGATCTGCTTGGCATTATCCAAGCCGCTCACTTTGTGGTATTCATCCCTGCACAATGAAGCTAGAAGAACAGTAGTGGCTTGTGCATTCTTATGAATTTGTTCATTAATGAACATGGGACTATCCGAACTATCAAAGTGCATTCCACTCTCTACAATCTCCCATATACTAGGATGGAGAGAGAATAGGTGACTACGCATTTTGTGGCTCCAAAATCCGTAGTCCTCCCCATCAAAGTGTGGAGGCTTGCCGAGAGGAATGGAGAGCAAATGTGAATTTGAACTTTGAGGGATACGTGAATAATCGAAAGAAAAGTTCGAGTTAACCGTCTTTCGTTTGTCGTAGTCGTTGTCGTCGTTGTCCTTGTGGGAAGAAGTGGACTCATCACTGTCGTCGTAGTATACGATCTCCTTAATGCGCCTTGTCTTCTTCTTCTTCCCATCTTTTCGTCTATGTCCCGAGCCCGAGTCGGTAGGCTTGTCATCCTTTAGCTCGTTGACGAAAGACTCCTTCTCTTTATCGTTGATCACGATACCCTTCCCCTTAGGATCCATCTCTTCGGGCGGTTAGTCCCTTTGTGAAGAGAACGACTCTGATACCAATTAAGAGCACCTAGAGGGGGGGTGAATAGGTGATCCTATAACACTTAAAACTTAGGCCACAAAAACTTAGTTAAATGTTAGCACAATAACCGCCAAGTGGCTAGAGAGGAATCTTCGACAAAACACAATAACCAACACGATCAATCACAAAGATGGCACAGTGGTTATCCCGTGGTTCGGCCAAGACCAATGCTTGCCTACTCCACGTTGTGGCGTCCCAACGGACGAGGGTTGCAATCAACCCCTCTCAAGCGGTCCAAAGACCCACTTGAATACCATGGTGTTTTGCTTGCTTTTTCTCAATCCCGTTTGCGAGGAATCTCCACAACTTGGAGCCTCTCGCCCTTACACTTGAAATTCACAAAGAACACGGAGCAAGGGAGGGATTAGCAACGCACTCAAGACACAAGAATCAGAGTGTCAAACACGCACACAAGTCGCAACAAGAGCTCGCAACACAACTCAATGAGTTCACAACTCCACTAGAGCTCTATATGCTATCACAATGAAACGAATGCGCGAGATCGATGTCTTGGTGCTTAAGAATGTTGTAGGAATGCTTGGTGTGCTCCTCCATGCACCTAGGGGTCCCTTTTATAGCCCCAAGGCAGCTAGGAGCCGTTGAGAGCAATCTAGGAAGGCTGATCTTGCCTTCTGTCGACTGGCGCACCGGACAGTCCGGTGCACACCGGACATGTCCGGTGCCCGATTTCTTTCCATAAATGGCATAGTCGACCGTTGCCAGCCAGAGAGCCGTTGGCGCACCGGACAGTCCGGTGCCTCCTTCTAGCCGTTGGCTCGGCCACGTGTCCCGCGCAGATCGCGCGGCCGACCGTTGACCTGGCCGACAGTTGGCTCACCGGACAGTCCGGTGCACACCGGACAGTCCGGTGAATTATAGCCGTACGTCGCCGGTGAATTCCCGAGAGCGACCAGTTCGCTCGAGCCAGCCTGGCGCACCGGACACTGTCCGGTGCACCACCGGACAGTCCGGTGCTCCCAGACTGAGCAAACTTTGGCTCAACAAAGCCATCTCATTTCCAATTCGATTTTTCCTGTTTCCAGCACTTAGACACAATACATTAGTCTTTAAAACAATGTACTAAGTCTGAGAAACATACCTTTATCATTGATTTGTACTTTGTCCACCACTTTACACTTAGGCACTTGTGTTGGACACTAAATCACCAAAATACTTAGAAATGGCCCAAGGGCACATTTCCCTTTCAACTCCTCCTCCGACGAGGATGCCGTAAACATCGCCATCAACAAGGGACTCCTCTTCCCCAATGTTGGCCACAAGTGCCTCATGGCAAAGGACGACAAAAGGAAGAAGGTAAAATCTAGAGCATCCACTAAATATACAACATCTAGTGATGAGGGTAGCTCTAGTGAAGATGAGGATAACTTTCTTACCCGTTTTGCCAACCTTAACATGCAACAAAAAGAAAAATTAAATGAATTGATAGGTGCTATTCATGAGAAGGATGAACTCTTGGATAGCCAAGAGGAATTCCTTATTAAGGAAAATAATAAGCATGTTAAGTTGAAGAATGCCTATGTTCAGGAAGTAGAAAAATGCGAAAATTTTTCTAAAGAGCTTAAGGTTTGCCATGAATCAATTTCCAACGTTAGAACTGAGAACGCTAATTTATTTGCTAAGGTTGAGAAGTTAAATGCTTGTGATAATTCAATTACCAATCTTAGAAATGATAATGCTAGATTAATTGCTAAGATTAATAAATTGAATGAATCAATTGCTAGGCTTAGAGCTGAGAATGATATTTTAATTTCTAAGGCTAAAGACTTGAAAGTTTGCAATGATTCTATTTCCAGTCTTAGAAATGAGAATGATATTTTACATGCTAAGATTGATGAATTAAAATCATGCAAACCCTCTACATCTACTGTTGAACATGTTGCTATTTGTACTAGATGTAGATACATTAATGTTGATGCTATTCATGATCACCTTGCTTTAATTAAACAACAAAATGATCATAAAGCACAATTATCTGCAAAAGTTATAATGAGCATGAAATTGAAAATGAGAAATTTAAATTTGCTAGAAGCATGCTCTATAGTGGGAGACGTCCTGGCATCAAGGATGGCATTGGTTTCCAATAGGGAAGCAATGTCAAGCTTAATGCACCTAAGAGATTGTCTAATTTTGTTAAGGGCAAAGCTCCCATGGTTCAGGATAATGAGGGTTACATTTTATATCCTGCTAATTATCCTGAGCACAAAATTAGGAGAATTCATGCTAGGAAGTCTTATTCTGTTTCCCATCATGCTTTTATGTATAAGAATGAGGCATCTAGCTCTAGGCATTTTACCCATGTTAAAATGCCTAAAAAGAAAACTCCTACTGCATCAAATGAATCTAACATTTCATTTAAGACCTTTGATGCATCTTATGTGCTTACTAACAAATCAAGCAAAGTAGTTGCCAAATATGTTGGGGGCAAACACAAGGGCTCCAAGACTTGTGTTCGGTACCCAAGGTGCTTGTTTCTAATGTGAAAGGACCCAAGACCGTTTGGGTACCTAAGAACAAGACCTAAAACTCTTTTGCAGGTTTATGCATCCGGGGGCTAAAGTTGGATTATTGATAGCGGATGCACAAACCACATGACAGGGGAGAAAATGATGTTCTCCTCCTACGAGAAAAACGAAGATCCCCAAAGAGCTATCACATTCGAGGATGGAAATCAAGGTTTTGTCAAAGGACTTGGTAAAATTGCTATATCACCTGACCATTCTATTTCCAATGTTTTTCTTGTAGATTCTTTAGATTATAACTTGCTTTCGGTATCTCAATTATGTAAAATGGGCTACAACTGTCTTTTTACGGATTTAGGTGTTACTGCTTTTAGAAGAAGTGATGATTCAATAACATTCAAGGGAGTGTTAGAGGGACATCTATATTTAGTTGATTTTAATGAAAACATAGCTGAACTCAACACTTGTTTAATTGCTAAGACTAATATGGGTTGGCTCTGGCATCGCCGACTAGCCCATGTTGGAATGAAGAATCTTTACAAGCTTCTAAAGGGAGAACACATTTTGGGACTAACAAATGTTCATTTTGAGAAAGAAAGGGTTTGTAGCGCATGTAAAGCAGGGAAGCAAGTTGGTACCCACCATCCACACAAGAACATCATGATAACGAACAGACCACTTGAGTTACTCCACATGGATCTATTCGGCCCGATAGCTTATATAAGCATCGGCGGGAGTAAGTACTGTCTAGTAATTGTGGATGATTATTCTCGCTTCACTTGGGTATTCTTTTTACAGGAAAAAACACAGACCCAAGAGACTTTAAAGGGATTCTTGAGACGGGCTCAAAATGAGTTCGAATTGAGAATCAAGAAGATATGAAACGACAATGGGACAGAGTTCAAGAACTCTCAAATTGAAGGCTTTCTTGAGGAGGAGGGCATCAAGAATGAGTTCTCTTCTCCCTACACCTCAACAAAATGGTGTAGTGGAGAGGAAGAATATAACTCTATTGAACATGGCGAGGACCATGCTTGATGAGTACAAGGCTCCGGACCAGTTTTGGGTTGAGGCGATTAACACCGCCTGCTACTCCATCAACCGGCTCTACCTTCACCGAATCCTCAAGAAGACATCTTATGAACTCCTCACCGGTAAAAAGCCCAATGTTTCATATTTTAGAGTCTTTGGTAGCAAATGTTTTATTTTTGTTAAAAGAGGTAGAAAATCTAAATTTGCTCCTAAGGCTGTAGAAGACATTTTACTTGGTAATGACTCAAATACAAGGGCATATAGAGTCTTCAACAAATCCACTGGATTAGTTGAAGTTTCTTGTGACATTGTGTTTGATGAGACTAATGGCTCCCAAGTGGAGCAAGTTGATCTTGATGAGCTAGATGATGAAGAGGCTCCATGCGTCGCGCTAAGGAACATGTCCATTGGGGATGTGTGTCCTAAGGAACCCGAAGAGCCTACACAAGCACAAGATCAACCATCATCTTCCATGCAAGCATCTCCACCAACTCAAGATGAGGATCAAGCTCAAGACAATGAAGATAAAGATCATGAGGATGAGCCACCTCAAGAGGAGGACAATGATCAAGGGGGAGATGAAGTTGATCAAGACAAGGAAGATGATCAAGAGATACAGGGTCAAAGACCGCCACACCCAAGAGTCCACTAAGCAATTCAAAGAGATCACCCCGTGAACTCCATTCTTGGTGATATTCATAAGGGGGTAACCACTCGATCTCGAGTCGCTCATTTTTGTGAACATTACTCTTTTGTGTCCTCTATTGAGCCATACAGGGTGAAGGATGCACTAAGGGATTCAGATTGGGTGTTGTCAATGCAAGAGGAGCTCAACAACTTCACGAGGAATGAGGTATGGCATTTAGTTACACGTTCTAACCAAAATGTTGTAGAAACCAAGTGGGTATTCCGTAACAAGCAAGATGAGCATGGTGTGGTGACAAGGAACAAAGCCCGACTTGTGGCCAAAGGATATTCACAAGTCGAAGGTTTGGATTTCGGTGAAACCTATGCACCTGTAGCTAGGCTTGAGTCAATTCGTATATTACTTGCCTATGCTACTTACCATGGCTTTAAGCTTTATCAAATGGACGTGAAAAGTGCCTTCCTCAATGGACCAATCAAGGAAGAGGTCTATGTTGAGCAACCTCCCAGCTTTGAAGATAGTGAGTACCCTAACCATGTGTATAAATGCTCAAAGGCGCTTTATGGGCTCAAGCAAGCCCCAAGAGCATGGTATGAATGTCTGCGAGATTTCCTTATCACTAATGGCTTCAAAGTCGGTAAAGCCGATCCTACTCTCTTTACTAAAACTATTGCAAAAGATTTGTTTGTATGCCAAATTTATGTTGATGATATTATATTTGGGTCTACTAACAAATCTACTTGTGAAGAGTTTAGAGGATCATGATTCAAAAATTCGAGATGTCTATGATGGGGGAGTTGAAGTATTTTCTCAGATTTCAAGTCAAGCAACTCCAAGAGGGCACCTTCATCAGCCAAACAAAGTACATACAAGACATACTTACCAAGTTTGGAATGAAGGATGTCAAACCCATCAAGACACCCATGGGAACAAATGGGCATCTCGACCTCGATATGGGAGGTAAATCCGTAGATCAAAAGGTATACCGGTCGATGATAGGATCTCTACTCTATTTATGTGCATCTCGACCGGATATTATGCTTTCTGTATGCATGTGTGCAAGGTTCCAAGCCGATCCTAATGAAGTTCACCTTAGGGTCGTGAAAAGAATTATGAGATATTTAGTTTATACTCCTAAATTTGGCCTCTGGTACCCCAAGGAATCCACTTTTTATTTAATAGGATATTCAGATGCTGATTGGGCAGTGTGTAAAATTGATAGGAAGAGCACATCAGGGACTTGTCAGTTTCTGGGGAGATCACTGGTGTCTTGGACTTCAAAGAAACAAAACTCAATAGCTCTTTCTACCGCCGAAGCCGAGTATATTGCCACAGGTGATTGTTGTGCGCAATTACTTTGGATGAGGCAAACTCTCAGGGACTATGGCTACAAATTGAGCAAAGTCCCTCTCCTATGTGACAATGAGAGTGCAATCCGCATGGCGGATAATCCCGATGAACACAACCGCACTAAGCACATAGACATTCGGTATCACTTTTTGAGGGATCACCAACAAAGGGGGGGGGGATATCGAGATTGCTTATGTTAACACCAAAGAACAATTAGCCAATATCTTTACCAAACCATTAGATGAGAAAACCTTTAGCAAACTTAGGAATGAGCTAAATATACTTGATTCTCGGAACTTTGATTGACACTTTGCATACATAGCTCATATATATACCTTTGATCATATCTCTTTTATGTCCACGACTAATGTGTTTTCAAGTGTATTTCTATGCTAAGTCGTAGATTGAAAGGGAAATGGAGTCTTCAACGAAGACAAGACTTCCACTCAACTCTATTGGTATCATTTACCCTTCGCCATCACTCCACATCACTCTCAAATTGGTATAATCTTTCACTCATATTTACTTGTACCAATGGGGAGAAAGTAAAAAGGTCTCACAAAGTCTCCGTTTTTGGCGATTAATGCCAAAGGGGGAGAGAGTATTAGCCCAAAGCAAAAGGACCGCACCACCCAACTTCAAAAAATTTCGAAATGATGATTTATGTTTGTTTTTTCAATTGGTATCTGTCGGAGAGGAAATTCTCCAGTCGGGTGGCGGAACGCACCCGCGCTAAATCCTAAGATGAGGAGGGGCCTAAGCGTTTTGCCTGCTAGATGGATTCGGGAAGAACGCAAGAACACATAAGGGTTTAGAGTGGTTCAGGCCGCCGGAGCGTAATACCCTACTCCACTGTGTGTTGTATAGAGCTTGAGAGCTTGTATGAACTCGTGAGTTTGAGTGAGTGTGTAAGCGTGTAAGTGAATCTGCCTTGTAACGTCGTGTTCCCTCCCTTTTATAGCTCAAAGGGGGCACGTACAAGGATACTGAGCCCCGACATGTGGGCCCAAGGGCAAAATGGGCGAATACACTATAGAAGTATCTCATGCCAGCAACGCTTGGGCAATCTCCAGGCGCCGTAATGTCCGTAGCCCATACGATATTGATATGTCACGGCTGCTTCCTCAGTAACGCGCGAGTGATGATGAGCATAGTGTACGCTGTAGCACGGGCGTACTGCCTGCCAACGGAATGGACAGGCACGCTGCCTGCAAGATGGCCTGGTCGTCGTCCGTCAGCGGAGTGGATAGGTCACATTAAATGCTGAGGCGGCACATCGCCTGTCAGTGGAGTGGACAGGGCTCATTAAATGCTGAGGCGGCACATCACCTGCCAGTGGAATGGACAGGCGGCGTGCCTTATCCGCAATAAATGCAGAGGCCGCGCGGCCCAGAGGCCTTACGTCAGGCTCCGCTCGCTGGCTTACGTCACAGGCAGTAGGCCACGTGGCAGCATCGGGGCTTCGCCTGAGCGGGGAGGAGAGGCGTACACGGTATGGTCTGGACACGTGTCGGCTCTGGACCCCTGCCTGGCCTTGATTAAGGCCTGGGTATTCTTTGTCCCGGAATCCCGGGACCCTGCTGTGAGTGGCCCGGACCCCACACTAAGGGGTCCGGAACCCATCCTAGGGGTCCGGTTTGCACCCGTGGAGGTCCTAGACCTTGCCCGGAGGTCCGGTCTGTATACACAGGGGTCCGACACTTTCCCATGGGGGTCTAGAACCACTATTGGTACCTTGGAGTATATCGTCTTCTCTGGCCACGTGGCGGCCCCGGAGCCGTCCACGTGGTGGGGTCGGGTGCTGTTGACCACGCGACTAGAGATAGCCGCGTGGGCACCGCGTCTTCATGCTGTAGTAAGGGGTACCCCTGTCTTAGGGTACCGACAGTGGCCCCCGGGCCCACCTTAGGGGAGGATACGAGCCTGCAGGTGGGGCCAAAGCTTGATTGGCGATTCGCGTGCCGCTTCCGTGCGTTTGCTGATGTAATCACCGCCAATCTGCCTTCGGTCACGCCAACTGCCATGTCTGTCCCCACAGCTGACTGACCCGCGGCGCCCACGCCTGACGGTTTCGCCAAGCCACGTGCGAGGTGCCTCGATATCGCTGCATCGGTTTAAAAATTCACCTTCTATGTCTTCTGCGGCGGCCCCGAGGAGACACAGTACTGGCGCGAGCGGTGGTTCGCTCTTTCTGCACCCGGGAACTGATGCCCAAGGAGTATGACTCGTAGGCCCGGGCCCCCATGTCAGAGACTGGGCCATTATTTTTCGGCGGAGATGAAGAGGCGCACTACCGCGGGCGGCGGTTCGCCTTCTTCGCACTCGGAGACCCGCACACCAGATGTATGACTTGTGGACCCGGGCCCCCGTGTCATAGGCTGGGTTGCTTTAGTGCGCGTCGGGCGAGATTTTCTGCGGCGTCTCAGGGCACGAGTGGGAGAGTCTTCCTTGAAAAGGGATTCACCCCGCGTGCAGCAGTTACGCTTTCACATTCTCTCCAAATGTTGCGCCCTTTCACCTTCGAGCTCTCCACGCCCCCTTGCGTTCGCATCTGCTTTCCGCCGCTATAGTCGCCATGGCCTCGCTAGCTCATCCCGAGCGCTTCCAGTCCGAGGGGGCACTCAACCTGGTGCGCAACCTGCTCGGATGGGGGGGGCGGCGTTCGTCGGAAGGATCCGCGCCGGCGCCTCTCCCCTCGGCGATCTCGCCGCCAGAGAGTTCGTGCTCTTCGTCTCCTACTTCTCCTGCGGGTTGGCGCTGCTGATCTCGCCCTTCTTCTAGCTGTTGTTGGAGGAGCTCGGTATCTAGCTTCAACATCTCACGCCCCACTTCATCCTCTAGGTGGCCATCTTCGCCCACCTCTGCGAGATGTTCGTGGGGGTGGCCCCCAACACCTCCCTCTTCTGCCATTTCTTCGTGCTGGTGAAGTCTGGGAAGGCTAAGGACCACCTTGGCGCCTACTATTTCCAGACGAGGTCGGATCCAACCGTGGCCTACATCCCCTCCCTTGGCGGCGCAAGGTGGGAGAACTGGCGCGGTGACTGGGTGATCGCTAGCACGGAGGCCAACGATCGCCTCGCCCTGCCGAGCGACGGGCCAAGACTGGACCAGAAGCAGTGGAGGGCCAAGCCGTCCCTGGCGCCGGAGTTCCAGTTCGTGCTGGACAGGATCAAGAGTTTGGCAGCGGGTGGCCTGACGTCGATGCACGTGGTCGGAGATTTCTTGAAGCGCCACATCGCCGCCGCTGCAGCAGAGGGCGCGCCTGTGCTGTTGGTTCACCGGCTCAAACGACATCGGCCGGATCCAGCTGGGGACCGACCTGACCTAGGACGAGCTGGAAGTCCTAGTGAAGGGGATTACCAGTGAGTCCTTCATTCCTAAGTCCCTGATCCTCCCCCAGGGCATCTCTGCGCTCTGCGACGATCCAGGGCTGAGGACGGCGATCTTGGCCACGTTGTCGACCCTCGACGAGAGCGGTGTGGCGGTTCGTCAGACCGGCGGCCGGGACCCTCACCGCGGGATCCGGATCTCCGATGCGCCGGCTGGAGGCCCCCAGACTGCTGGCGTGGCTCCCAGCGCCCCCGCTAGAGCTTCCCGCGCCTCTCCCGCGGCCCCCGCCCCTTGGACAAGGGCAAAGGGGCTGCAAGCAGCTCCTTCGCCCCAGGCGGCACTGGGGTGTCGGAGGAAGAGAGGCGACGCCGGCTGTGTCGCGCTGACGGGTCGTTTGTTTTGGACCCCCCCCCCCGTTGGGGCCGAGGAGGCCGGCTCCCAGAAGCGTCAGAGGACCGCTGGTGGGGCCGAGGAGACCGACTCCTAGGCCCAGGGCGCGCAGAGGCACGTCAGTCCTGCGCCACAACAACCATCGGGTCCGCAACCACCACCACCGTCGGGTTCACCGCCGCCACCACCATCCGGGGGCGATCTCCCCCAGGGGCAGCAACAGCAGCAACAGCAACAGCAGCAAAAGCAACGATCGCCCCGCTTCCAGGGTCGCTGGAAGGTCCAGGGCCCCAAGTGAGTGCAACCCCTTTTTCCATTAATCTGTTTATCATGTCGACGGGTCTTAACCCATCCTTCGCTTGTCAGGGCTTCCTCCCCGTCTGCCCCCAAGGTCGTGCCTCCCCCGCCCCCGGATGCTGTCACCGAGACGGCGCCACTGGGCCCCCAGGCTCCAGCTGGGGGTCCGGCCGCAGCGGCACCAACGCCAAGCGGTGCCGCAGCGACGGAGGGGGTCCCCACTGCTCCGACGGCTGCCACAGCCTCAATGACGATAATGTCGTCGAGTACACCGTCGGTAGCGACAGAGGAGGCCTCAGCTGCGCCCGCCCTCACCATTAAGGTCGGCGCGAGGGGCGCGTCCAGCTCCAACCCGCCGCCCACTCCGGAGGAGACGAAGGTGATTTTTGGGCGGCGGCTTTGGTCCGGCGCCGAGCCAGAAGCAGCGCCAGTTCCCCTCCCTCGGGTGCTGTCTCGCGCCCATCAGGCCCTCCAAGAGACTGAGGTGGCGATCCTGCGGGAGTGGGAGGCGCTTGAGGCCGAACACTAGCGCCTCAGCGACTGGCGTACCCAGCTGGAGGAGCGCACCAAGGCAGCATCGCGCCAGTTAGCCTCCAAGCGGTCCAAGCTTGAGCAGGACTGCAAGGACTACAAAAAGGACCTCCAGAAGGTGTACGCTCGGGAGCTGGAGGTGGCCCGAAAGGAGAAGAGGCTGGCGAAGAAGGAGCATCTGGATCAGAGGGAGGAGGTCGTCACGAAGCTCCAGGCCAAGCTGAATGCCTTCAACAAAATCCTGGAGGAGCAGCGGGTCCAGCAGACCGCGGCTGTGGAGAGCTTGCAAAGGCTGCAGCGGGAGCTGGATGACAGGGCCAGCAGCATTGCCCTGGCCGAGGAGAATATCAAGGAGAGGGATGCTTCCCTAGATAAGCGGGCAACGGATCTCGCCTGGCAGGAGAAGGACCTCGCCTTCAGGGTAGAAATGTTTGAAAGGCGGGAGAAGCTGCTGACTGATCATGAGCTCGAGGCGGAGGAGAAGGAGCGGGAGCTGGAGGAGCGGGTTCGCCAGTTCGAGGCGGCGCAGGCGGCACAGGCAGCACCGGGCCCCCAGGCGGTGGAGGCGATGCAGAAGACACTTGAATATCTCTAGACAGAGCATCGCGCCGGGGTCCAGCGCATCACTGCATGGGCCGGCGAGGCGAGCACGGCTCTGGTGCCGCTAGGGATGAGTCCCATCCCGGTGTCGCAGCTGCCGATGTCCATCTCCGCCGCGCTCCCGGTGTTGGACTCCACTGCCGACCGCCTCCGACGCCTAGACCAGGTCCTTGGAGCCCGCTTAGAGGCCAAGGGCGGTAGGCTCTGCCGGGCGGTGATCGAGTACATCCTGATGTGCTTCTGAAGCCACGACCCGGCCATCTCCTTGGAGCCGGTGATTGCAGGTCCGGTGGCCGACACCGAAGATGCCGCCCGGGAGGGTGTACAAGACACTGTGGAGGTGGTGGCCGATGATTAGTAGCTAGATCTGCAAAAATAGGGCAAGGGTTCCACTGGGCTGCGGCTTGTAATGTTTTTTTGGTTTTGTAAGATACTTTTGGGAAGTGTTAATCTAACGGTGACAGAACTTATCTGTATGCTATTTGTCTTTGTTGTGTGCGTCGTTACCAACTTCTTCCTGGTACTTGGCCCCTGGGATGTAGGCTCGACGTGTCGAGGCTGGATGCCAGTATACTTAAGAAAGAATTGGTGACTTGGCCCCCAGGAGGTAGTCTCGACTGGGACCTGGACCTGCACACAGCCTTGGCTAGAAAGCTTTAGTAGTGCACCCATAGGACCCACTGACTGGTATCTTTTGTCCTTTGATTCACGCAATAGAACCTGCAGGATTTAGACTGGGAAACCAATCTGTGTGTCCGAACCCCCTAGATCACAGCTCCAAATACTAGGGCACCCGTCGCAGAGTGGTGGAGCGTGTAGGCTTAGGGTACAGGACCAGGCTAAGCGGCTACACAGCTCCGGGCCACCCCAGGGGACGTGTGTCCGTTCTCTAGAACCGGACCCCAGGTTGCCGTACCCATAGGACTATAGCTCCAAATACTAGGGTACCCGTCACTGAGTGGTGGAGCGTGCAGGCTTAAGGTACGGAACTAAGCTAAATGGCTACACAGCTCCGGACCACCCTAGGAGACAAGTACCCGTTCTCTAGAACTGCCCCCAGGCTGCCGGACCCCCCCTACCGAGGGATCCCAAACTGCAAGCCTGGCTACTCAATTCAGATGTCATTATACCAGCAAGGGTGGGAACTGTATGGGTGGGTTAGATAAAAATAATGCTCGTAAATTGAAGCAAAAATAAGACCATCACAAAAAAATCTGGGGGTGAATCTTTTCTTTATAACTTGATATTCATGAGTGTAGGCCAACAGACCGGGTTTATGAGGGCGGACCTCACCAGGCTAGCGTACATATATGCGCAACTTAGTTACAAAGGAAGAAAACTGAATCCCTAGGCCTGTTTTTATGGGAAAAACTTACAGAGATGCTCTATGTTCCAGGGATTGAGAAGAGGCTCTCCTTCAGTTGTAGCAAGGCGGACACACCCGGGTCGGCATATTTCCATCACCTTTAAGGGTCCTTCCCAGCTGGGGGAGAATTTGTGGAGCCCTTCTCGGTTCAGTACTCGCCTTAGGACCAGGTGCCTGACCCTGAGCTCCCTACTATGCACGAACCGTTGGTGGTAGCGCCTGAGCGCTTGGTTGTACCGTGCATTTCGGGTCGCCGCTCGCCATCTGCGCTCGTCGATGAAGTCCACGTCCTCACGTCGTAGCTGTTCATGCATAGACTAATCGAAATCCTAGACCCATGGGGAGCCCATAATGATTTCCGAGGGAAGGCAGGCTTCGGCCTCGTAGACCAGGAAGAACAGGGTCTCCCCGGTAGCTCGGCTGGGTGTGGTCCGGTTCCCCCATAGCACAGACGGAAGCTCGCTGACCCAGTTTGCACCATGCTTTTTCAAGCAGTCGTAGGTGCGTGTCTTGAGTCCCCTGAGGATCTCTGCGTTTGCCCTCTCCACTTGGCCATTGCTCCTTGGATGAGCCATGGACGCAAAGCAGAGTTGGGTGTCGATGTCCTCGCAATACTCCTGGAAGATCTGACCAGTAAACTGGGTCCCGTTGTCCGTAATGATGCGGCTTGGCACCCTAAATCTACAGACGATCGACTTGAGGAAAGCGACAGCAGCACCCTAGGTGATATTGACCACAGGGGTGGCCTCTGGCCACTTTGTGAACTTATCGATGGTGACGAAGAGGAACCGATACCCGCCAACGGCCCTGGGGAATGGTCCTAGGATATCCACCCCTCATACGGCGAATGGCCAGGAGGGTGGAATCACCTACAGAGCCTGAGCTGGTGTGTGAATCTGCTTTGCGTGGAACTAGCACGCCTTGTAGGACTTTACCATCTCAGCTGCATCCTGGAGAGCGGTTGGCCAGTAAAAGCCATACCGGAAGGCCTTACCGACCAGTGTGCGAGATGATGAATGACTTCCGCACTCTCCTCCATGGATCTCCATGAGCAACTCACGGCCCTCCTCCTGGGTAATGCACTACATGAGAATGTCGTTGGCGCCACGGCGGTAGAGATCCCCTTCCACCACCGCGTAGCGCTTAGCCAACCACACTATCCTCTTACGGTCTCCCATTATAAAGCATACTACGAACAAATTTAAAATTTTCATTCTCTAGTTCATGCTCGGCAATTTTAGCATCTAGTTTAGCTATATGATCATTTTGTTGTTTAATCATAGTAAGGTGATCATGAATAGCATCTATATTAACATCTCTACATCTAGTGCAAATAGAAACATGATCAACTGTAGATGTAGAGTGTTTGCAATCATTTAATTCAATAATCTTAGCATGTAAAATAGCATTCTCATTTCTAAGATTGGAAATAGAAACATTGCAAACATCTAATTCTTTAGCCTTAGCAATTAATTTATCATTCTCAAACTTAAGGCTAGCAAGAGATTCATTCAACTTGTCAATCTTAGCAATTAAACTAGCATTATCATTTCTAAGATTAACAATTAAATCATCACAAACATTTGATTTCTCAACCTTAGCAATTAATTTGGCATTTTCATTTCTAAGGCTAGAAATAGTGTCATGGCAAGTGCTAAGCTCACTAGTTAATTTTTTCATTCTTCTCTACCTCCTCAGCATAAGCATTTTGAGTCTTAACATGCTTTTTTGTTTTCCTTAATAAGGAAATCCTCTTGGCTATCCAAGAGTTCATCCTTCTCATGAATAGCACTAATCAATTCATTTAATTTTTCCTTTTGTTGCATGTTAAGATTGGCAAAAAGGGTGAGCAAGTTATCCTCATCATCACTAGAATTTTCCTCATCACTAGAAGTTGCATACTTAGTGGAGGATCTAGATTTTACCTTCTTCTTCTTGCCGTCCTTTGCCATGAGGCATTTGTGGCCGACGTTGGGGAAGAGGAGACCATTATTGACGGCGATGTTTGCGTCGTCCTCGTCGGAGGAGGAGTCGGTGGAGCTCTCATTGGAGTCCCACTCCCGACAAACATGGGCATCGCCGCCCTTCTTCTTGTAATACTTATTTTTCTCCTTCCTTCTTCCCTTCTTGTTGTCGCCCCTGTCACTATCACTTGATAATGGACATTTGGCAATGAAATGACTGGGCTTACCACACTTGTAGTATACTTTCTTGGAACGGGGCTTGTAATCCTTCCCCTTCCTTTGCTTGAGGATTTGGCGAAAGCTTTTGATAATTAAAGTCATCTCCTCGTTGTCGAGCTTGGAGGCGTCAATGGGGAGCCTACTTGATGTAGACTCTTCTTTCTTCTCCTCTGTCACTTTGAATGCGGCGGGTTGCACCTCGGGTGTGGAGGTGGCGCCTCGCTCGATGATTTGTTTGGAGCCTTTGATCATTAACTCAAAGCTCACAAACTTCCCTATAACTTCCTCGGGAGACATTAGCGTGTATCTAGGATCACCACGAATTAATTGAACTTGCGTAGGGTTAAGAAAAATGAGTGATCTAAGAATAACCTTGACCATTTCATGGTCATCCCATTTGGTGCTCCCGAGGTTGCGCACTTGGTTCACCAAGGTTTTGAGCCGATTGTACATGAATCGACCGAGCTCCCCCCCGATCGTCTCTCTCTTGGTGATCCTTGTCACCTCATCTCCTTCGTGCGTGGTCTTGAGCACGTCCCAAATATCTTTAGCGGACTCTAACCCATGCACTTTTTTATACTCCTCTCGACTTAAAGACGCGAGGAGTATAGTTGTTGCTTGGGAGTTAAGATGCTATATTTGGTCGGCCTCATCCGAGTCATAGTCCTTATCCCTCACCTGTGGTACCTATGCTCCATACTCAACAACATTCCATATGCTTTTGTGGAGTGAGGTTAGATGACCTCTCATTCTAGCACTCCACATAGAATAATCTTCACCCTAAAAAACGGGTGGTTTGCCTAATGGAATGGAAAGTAAAGGAGTATGTTTAGGAATGCGAGGATAGCGTAGGGGAATCTTACTAAACTTCTTTCGCTCTTGGCGCTTAGAAGTGACGGATGGCGCGTCGGAGCCGGATGTCGAAGGTGATGAAGAATCGGTCTCATAGTAGACCACCTTCTTCATTTTCTTTTTCTTCTCGCCGCTCCGATGTGACTTGGTGTGTGAAGGGCATCCCTTCACCTTGTTGCCGGACTCTCCCGATGGAGCCTTCACGTGGCTTGTGGCGGGCTTCTCACCGGTCACCATCTCCTTCTTGGCGTGATCTCCCGACATCACTTCGAGCGGTTAGGCTCTAATGAAGTTCCAGGCTCCGATACCAATTGAAAGTCGCCTAGAGGGGGGTGAATAGGCAAATCTGAAATTTATAAAGTTTAAGCACAACTACAAGTCGGGGTTAGCGTTAGAAATAAAGTTGAGTCCGAAAGAGAGGGCGAAAACAAATCACAAGCAAATAAGAGCGGATGACATGGTGATTTGTTTTACCGAGGTTCGGTTCTTGCAAACCTACTCCCCGTTGAGGTGGTCACAAAGACCGGGTCTCTTTCAACCCTTTCCCTCTCTGAAACGGTCACCTAGACCGAGTGAGCTTCTCTTCTCAATCAAACGGTACACTAAGTCCCCACAAGGACCACCACACAATTGGTGTCTCTTGTTTTGATTACAAGTGAGTTGGAAACAAGAATAGAGGAAGAAGAAAAGCGATCCAAGCGCAAGAGCTCAAAAGAACACAAAAGTCTCTCTCTAGTCACTAATTTGTTTGGAGTGATTCCGGACTTGGGAGAGGATTTGATCTCTTTGTTTGTGTCTTGGAATGAAGTCTAGAGCTCTTGTATGAGGTTTGATGGCTGAAAACTTGGATACATTGAAGTGTGGTGGTTGGGGGGTATTTATAGCCCCAACCACCAAAATGACCGTTGGTGGAGGCTTCTGTCGTATGGCGCACCGGACAGTCCGGTGCGCCAGCCACGTCACCAGGCCGTTGGGTTCCGACCGTTGGAGCTTCTGACAATGGGGCCATCGGACAGTCCGGTGGTGCACCGGACAGTCACTGTTCACTATTCGGTGCGCCTTTTGACGCCTGTTTCACTGTTCTTGCAAAGGACCGTTGGCGCGGACGACCGTTGCTCCGCTTGGCACACCGGACAGTCCGGTGCTACGCCGGACAGTCTGGTGAATTATAGCAGAGCGGCCTCCCCAAATTCCCGAAGGTGGCAAGTTTGGAGTTGAGCTCCCTGGTGCACCGGACATTGTCCGGTGCGCCAGACCAGGGCAGCTTCGATTGCTTTGCTCCTTTATACTTGAACCCTTTCTTGGACTTTTTATTGGTTTATTGTGAACCGTTGGCACCTTTAGAACTTATAATCTAGAGCAAACTAGTTAGTCCAATTATTTGTGTTGGGCAATTCAATCACCAAAATCATTTAGGAAAAGGTGTAAGCCTATTTCCCTTTCAATCTTTTCATCATGTACTCCTTCGCGGAAAGCGGTGATGATGGAAGCATCGGAAATATGAGGTATAGTGTCTCGTACCTTGGTGAAGCGGGAGATAAACGCCCGGAGAGTTTCCCCGGGCTCCTGCCTCACTGCGTGGAGGTGGGCCTCACGCCATGCTGCTGATAAGCGCTAGCGAAGTTCGCTGTGAACCGCGCGCAGAGCTCTTCCCAGGAGTAGATCGATCCTGAAGCAAGGTTCATGAGCCAAGTCTGGGCTGGCCTAGACAAGGCTACGTGGACATATGTTGCCATTACAGCGGTGTCTCCACCTGCTACCGTAATGGCGGTGATGTACACCTGCAATAATTTCGACGATTTTGACGTACCGTCGTACTTCTTCGGCAGGTGCGGCCGGAACTTGGATGGCCAGGCCGTCGCGCGGAGATGATCCGCCAGTGCAGCGCAGCCCACACTGGCCAATGGGACACCCGCCTGGATCCGGGCGCCCGTTGGGGTTTGCGGTGCAACTACAGCGAAGTCGTAGTCGAGGTTGCGACCCTCGACGTTCTGTCGGTGCTCACGCGCCCTCTCCAGAGAGACGCGGGCATCCTCACCCGCACGCCTACGGTTGAGTTCTGCCCGCAGGTCATCAGACCTCTCCATAGAGACTAGAGCGTCCACTCTCGCACGCCTGCGGTTGAGCTCTGCCCGCAGGTCTTCAGTCGGTGCGGCCCTCACCGAGGGGGAGCGCACTGACGCCGACGCCTCATGTTGACGTCGGGACGACCGAGGCCTGGACCTGGCTGAGCCAGAATGCGCCATGCTGAGCAGACGGTCGACATCATCACGCCACTGCTTCATGGCCCCTGGCGAGGCCGTGGAGCTAGGAGGGTGGTGCAGCAATTCCCTGGCTACAGACAGCGCCCCAGGCATAGCCCTAGATGCCCTGGATGTCTGCGCGGGAGTGTGCTGCTGCGCAGAGTGCACAGCAGCAGCTCCAGGCGCAGGGCGGTTGGTGGCCCGCGGTGTGGAAGAGGCAACCTCTTCCTCCACCATGAAGTCCTCGGGCATGAAATCATGGTGCTCGACGATGTGTACCATGGCGTCGAGCAGAAAAACAAGCAAAAACCTAAATCCTAAGCCCCCTACCTGGCGCGCCAAATTTCGGAGAAAAAATTCTCCGGCCAGGTGGCGGAACGCACCCGCCCTAAATCCTAAGATGAGGAGGGGCCTAATGTAAAGCCCTAAAATTGTGTAAGATAAAAAATGATAAAATAAATAAATACATGTATTTATATAAAAGCGTTTTGGGTATTATTTCCTTTTCTTTGTGCACACTCAATTAAGGGAATTAAAATAGTTAAATAACAAATAAATAAATATAAATGTAGTTCATGCTGAATTTTTGTTTTGTATGAGCATGCTTGAATGAAAATTTGAATTTGGAGATTCACAAATTTAAAATTTAAAACCGAAAACAAAATAGGTGAATAGAAAGAGAAGGAAAGGAAAAGAATATACACTATAAAGAAAATAAAAATATTAGAAATAAATAATAGGTGTTATCATCGTATTAGGATTTGTATTGGATATAGTTGGGAAGCTGAAGTTCAAACGGGATTTAAAATTTGAATTGGGGTTCAAACTTGGAAAAGAAAGAAAAATACAAAAGAATAATAATAAAAAGGGGGAATCACCCCCCTGGGCCGAAACCACCATTTCCGGCCCAAAACCCCTGCGCGCTCGACCCATCCACTGTGCTTCGCGGGGCCCGACCAGCCACTCGCGCTCGCTGTACGCAGAATGTGTCACGCTCGCACATCCTTGGCGCTGATTAGTGGACCGCTGTTGCCTTGCGCCGCTGCCATGTGGGGCCTGGATGTCAGGAACCTCTTCTCCCTCCCTTATCCACTTTTCTGTTGGGCACGCCGAATTCCGCCGCCGCACAAACAGTCCCCACGAAATAGCAGGCGAATCCTCCACCGTAATCATCTCTTGGTGGTTGGCACGCATCCTGTTGGAGATCTCGGCGTCGTGCATATATATACGTGCCCCGGAACCTTCCCTCTCATCACAGCGGGTTAATCATCACCATATGCGAGGTCCTGTGGGAGCGCATCGAAAAGAAAGAGAGCAAGAAAGGTGGGCGCCGCCGCGAGCTTAACCCTGTCGTGCCATCGGAGTCCCTGCGCGGGTGTCCTTGTGCGTCGGGCGCTTTGGCTTGGCCAATTCCGCAGCGGCAACCTCATCGGACTTGCGAAATCCTCATCCGTCGTCGCCGTGTCTGTCCGCATTTCGTGGAGGGGTAAGTATCTATTCCTCGTGGTCATCTAGTGTAGGGCATCGTTTAGCACTTACCAATTCAAAGCTTAGCACGTTAATTCCGTGATCTGGGCGGCTGTTCATGGCGCCACCGCGCCGGTGCTTTGCACCGCCAGGATCGCAGTCGAAGGAGGAAGAAAACCTGATGCTCATCCAATCATAAAGCGACGGCTAGGATTAAATGATAGATGACCATTCGGCGGGATTGTTTCTGGACTGTCGATCGCGCAGTGTAGTGCCCAGATTAGATCGGGCGAGGGCTGGTTGTGGGCCGTTCGATGGACATCCAACGGCCAAAATACCTCCATACCCCTTCGACCCGTCACTTTTGCTAAAGAGACCTTGTCCTTTTCTCGAATGAACCCGCCATCCGTCATAATTCAAAAAGCATTACAACCAGGCCCAGGATTTTACATATTGAACCCCGAACTCTCTGGTTATTGTACGCGCAGTCCAGAGACATAGGAAATTGAATAAGTTAATACAGAAAATGCTTTTCTAGTATAAAAATAATTCTAGATCTTGTTTAATTCCTAGAAAATTTATACTAACTCCTTTTTAGTCCATTCCAGTTCCTATAATTCTATAATATTATTGTTTATCATATAATATCTATGTTTTGACATGAATGTCACATCTAAATTTATATCCTATTTAATCTTGTATAAAATATATAAAACCTTTAGAAATTCATAACTTATAATATATAACTCCAAATCGAGTCATTCCAGAGACATTAATTTTGTTTTAATATTGTTTACCACTTAGTAACACTGTTTAGCCACGAAACTTGAATTAAAATTGTTCGTTTGGATTAATCTATTCTAAGCACTAAATAATTTCAGAAATTCATAACTTAATAATCGTAGCTCCGAATTTAGTGGTTCTTGTTTCTACGATCTCGTAGCAACGCTTAGAATATTATTATACAGTTGTTCTTATGTTTGATGTAATGTTAATTTTGCCTATACACTGTTTGTTTGTATTGCTACGACTAGCGTGAGGTCACGAGTCACCTGAAGAGCAAGTTGGTACCTGGAATCTCAAGTGCCAGGCAAGTTGTGCCCTTGATCACTTCTTTTTACCTACTCATGTTCTGATTAATCATAATGATCTGCATAGGTTAATTTTGATGGGACCCAATAGGTTACCCTAGTTTGATTATCTTTATATCTTGTTTACCACTGAACTTTTTGGGTAGTACTTGCTAGTGCTTTATGTGGTTTTGGGTATGAAGATACATTATTCATGATCACACTTTTATTATCTGTTTATTATCACTGTTCATGATAAGATCATTATGTTAATTGGAACATGGAGCGACCACCCGGGAAAACACTGCTACCACAAGGGTTTATGGACGCTCTTGGTTGATTAATTAGGAAAGCTAGTGGAGGACTACCTTACCCGAAAGGGGCAAGGGCAGTAGGGGAGTGGTCAGTGTAGGGAGGTCCTTGGTTGATTTTGCTGCGATGGCGGTCAGACAAGAACCCTGCATTGGAGCTTCCTATAAACTGTAGCGGGTTTTCTGAAGCTAGTGGAACTTTGTAAAGGCCTCGTAGTGTTACCCTGCCTCGCCTCCTCGGTAGAGGTGTATGGGAAGTCGCGATCCCTTGGCAGATGGGTAACATGACTGGTGGGTAAAGATGCGCAACCTCTCCATAGTGTAAAACTGGTATACTAGCCGTGCTCACGGTCATGAGCAGCTCGGACCCTCACATGATTAATTTATGGAACTTAAATTCAATTTGTCATATGCATTGCATTGCAGGTGCTGTCGTTACTTTTGTTCTACTACTTAATTGGGTTGGTATTTACTTATACTTAGTAATTGCTAATAAAATTTTGACCAACTTTAAAAGCAATGCTCAGCTTCAACCATCCTCTTTGGTAAGCCTTACACTTCACGTGAGCTCCCACCTTTGGCGAGTTCATGCACATTATTCCCCACAACTTGTTGAGCGATGAACGTATGTGAGCTCACTCTTGCTGTCTCACACCCCCCCCCACAGGTCAAAAACAGGTACCGCAGGATGAGGCGCTTGGAGGATGTTGTGATGTGTTCGTGAGAGATCTAGGCCGTCGTCTCCCAGTCAACTTTGGGTTGCTGGACCGCTGTCTCCTTATATGTAGTTATTTATTTATTTTGTATAGAACTCCTGTTATGTAGTAAAGATGTGACATTCGATCCTGTGCCATGATTCATCATATGTGTGAGACTGGGTCCCAGCACACCTGGTGATTATGTTCGCGCCCGGGTCTTGGTGCCCCCGAAACCCGGGTGTGACAGAAGTGGTATCAGAGGAATGTTGACTGTAGGACGAAACCTAGATAGAACTGGACAACCATTGTCTACTTACCTTTGCTACTCTGATTCTTCCTAAACTTCTCTTAATCTTTTCTCATCTATTTCCGCTCTACTATGATTACTCTTACCTTTCTGCTTTCAAAAGACAAAAGTGGATTTCACACTTTGAAATCCTGTGCCTAAAGTGACTTTTAGGAATAGGAGAACTAATCTTATAAACAAAAACAAAACTATTTTTATAGGTGTGCTTTAATGCTTGTTCTTATGATACTTGTTTGATTTGGATCTTTGATTGAGTGTGATGAGTTGTGGAGTAATGTCCACAATTATATCTGCATATACATATAAAAAAAATGCTTATAAAAATAACTAGATAAACTAGGTTATCCCTCATTAAAGTATCTAGCCTAACAATATCCATCTCATCTTAAAAGATTTTATCCTACACTCATAGATCCATCTTATGTGAAAAGATCCTAACTTATCCTAATTAAAATATATCTTATCTTAAAAGATTTTCTCTTATCTTAATAGATTCATCTCATCTTAAAAGATTCTATCCTATCTTATCTTGTCATATCCTAACTACTTTGCTATCTCGTACTAAGTGTAACAACTATGATCTATTCTAAAATAAGTAGATCTTAACTAGTCTAATCTAGTTATATCCAATCTGTCTATCCCCACCTAACATCAAACAAGATTTTGACCTACATCATGTAGTCTATCTCATCCATATCTATCTTAACCATATTCCCCAACCCCGATGATATACACTAACCTCGAATCAATAAGACCAAGACCAGAGAAGAGAAGATCGACCTCGACAAGGAAGGATAAAACAGTCAAAGTGAATCTCGAGATGAATCAAGACTTAAACATTGCTGGTGAAGTCTTTTCCTTGTCATAATCTTTCTTACCTCAACCTGTCCAGCTTATACCCTATATAATAGGTAACTAGATACCTAGGCTCTCCTAATCAACCCCTATTGACTATAAAAACAATGAGACTCCGGATTTTTGAACCAACTATAGACTAAAAGCGAAATTACAAATCAATTCTTTTGTATCCCTTTTCTTACAAATCTCGGGGACGAGATTTCTGTTAAGGGGGTAGGATTTGTAAAGCCCTAAAATTGTGTAAGATAAAAAATGATAAAATAAATAAATACATGTATTTATATAAAAGTGTTTTGGGTATTATTTCCTTTTCTTTGTGCACACTCAATTAAGGGAATTAAAATAGTTAAATAACAAATAAATAAATATAAATGTAGTTCATGCTGAATTTTTGTTTTGTATGAGCATGCTTGAATGAAAATTTGAATTTGGAGATTCACAAATTTAAAATTTAAAACCGAAAACAAAATAGGTGAATAGAAAGAGAAGGAAAGGAAAAGAATATACACTATAAAGAAAATAAAAATATTATAAATAAATAATAGGTGTTATCATCGTATTAGGATTTGTATTGGATATAGTTGGGAAGCTGAAGTTCAAACGGGATTTAAAATTTGAATTGGGGTTCAAACTTGGAAAAGAAAGAAAAATACAAAAGAATAATAATAAAAAGGGGGAATCACCCCCCCTGGGCCGAAACCACCATTTCCGGCCCAAAACCCCTGCGCGCTCGGCCCATCCACTGTGCTTCGCGCGGCCCGACCAGCCACTCGCGCTCGCTGTACGCAGAATGTGTCACGCTCGCACATCCTTGGCGCTGATTAGTGGACCGCTGTTGCCTTGCGCCGCTGCCATGTGGGGCCTGGATGTCAGGAACCTCTTCTCCCTCCCTTATCTGCTTTTCTGTTGGGCACGCCGAATTCCGCCGCCGCACAAACAGTCCCCGCGAAATAGCAGGCGAATCCTCCGCTGTAATCATCTCTTGGTGGTTGGCACACATCCTGTTGGAGATCTCGGCGTCGTGCATATATATACGTGCCCCGGAACCTTCCCTCTCAACACAGCGGGTTAATCATCACCATATGCGAGGTCCTGTGAGAGCGCATCGAAGAGAAAGAGAGCAAGAAAGGTGGGCGCCGCCGCGAGCTTAACCCTGTCGTGCCATCGGAGTCCCTGCGCGGGTGTCCTTGTGCGTCGGGCGCTTTGGCTTGGCCAATTCCGCAGCGGCAACCTCATCGGACTTGCGAAATCCTCATCCGCCATCGCCGTGTCTGTCCGCATTTCGTGGAGGGGTAAGTATCTATTCCTCGTGGTCATCTAGTGTAGGGCATCGTTTAGCACTTACCAATTCAAAGCTTAGCACATTAATTCCGTGATCTGGGCGGCTGTTCATGGCGCCACCGCGCCGGTGCTTTGCGCCGCCAGGATCGCAGTCGAAGGAGGAAGAAAACCTGATGCTCATCCAATCATAAAGCGACGGCTAGGATTAAATGATGGATGACCATTCGGCGGGATTGTTTCTGGACCGTCGATCGCGCAGTGTAGTGCCCAGATTAGATCGGGCGAGGGCTGGTTGTGGGCCGTTCGATGGACATCTAACGGCCAGAATACCTCCATACCCCTTCGACCCGTCACTTTTGCTAAAGAGACCTTGTCCTTTTCTCGAATGAACCCGCCGTCCGTCATAATTCAAAAAGCATTACAACCAGGCCCAGGATTTTACATATTGAACCCCGAACTCTTTGGTTATTGTACGCGCAGTCCAGAGACATAGGAAATTGAATAAGTTAATACAGAAAATGCTTTTCTAGTATAAAAATAATTCTAGATCTTGTTTAATTCCTAGAAAATTTATACTAACTCCTTTTTGGTCCATTCAAGTTCCTATAATTCTATAATATTATTGTTTATCATATAATATCTCTGTTTTGACATGAATGTCACATCTAAATTTATATCCTATTTAATCTTGTATAAAATATATAAAACCTTTAGAAATTCATAACTTATAATATATAACTCCAAATCGAGTCATTCCAGAGACATTAATTTTGTTTTAATATTGTTTACCACTTAGTAACACTGTTTAGCCATGAAACTTGAATTAAAATTGTTCGTTTGGATTAATCTATTCTAAGCACTAAATAATTTCAGAAATTCAGAACTTAATAACCGTAGCTCCGAATTTAGTGGTTCTTGTTTCTACTATCTTGTAGCAACGCGTAGAATATTATTATACAGTTGTTCTTATGTTTGATGTAATGTTAATTTTGCCTATACACTGTTTGTTTGTATTGCTGCGACTAGCGTGAGGTCACGAGTCACCTGAAGAGCAAGTTGGTACCTAGAATCTCAAGTGCCAGGCAAGTTGTGCCCTTGATCACTTCTTTTTACCTACTCATGTTCTGATTAATCATAATGATCTACATAGGTTAATTTTGATGGGACCCAATAGGTTACCCTAGTTTGATTATCTTTATACCTTGTTTACCACTGAACTTTTTGGGTAGTACTTGCTCGTGCTTTATGTGGTTTTGGGTATGAAGATACATTATTCATGATCACACTTTTATTATCTGTTTATTATCACTGTTCATGATAAGATCATTATGTTAATTGGAACATGGAGCGACCACCCGGGAAAACAGTGCTACCACAAGGGTTTATGGACGCCCTTGGCTGATTAATTAGGAAAGCTAGTGGAGGACTACCTTACCCGAAAGGGGCAAGGGCAGTAGGGGAGTGGTCAGTGTAGGGAGGTCCTTGGTTGATTTTGCTGCGATGGCGGTAAGGCAAGAACCCTGCATTGGAGCTTCCTATAAACTGTAGCGGGTTTTCTGAAGCTAGTGGAACTTTGTAAAGGCCTCGTAGTGTTACCCTGCCTCGCCTCCTCGGTAGAGGTGTATGGGAAGTCGCGATCCCTTGGCAGATGGGTAACATGACTGGTGGGTAAAGATGCGCAACCTCTCCATAGTGTAAAACTGGTATACTAGCCGTGCTCACGGTCATGAGCAGCTCGGACCCTCACATGATTAATTTATGGAACTTAAATTCAATTTGTCATATGCATTGCATTGCAGGTGCTGTCGTTACTTTTGTTCTACTACTTAATTGGGTTGGTATTTACTTATACTTAGTAATTGCTAATAAAATTTTGACCAACTTTAAAAAGCAATGCTCAGCTTCAACCATCCTCTTTGGTAAGCCTTACACTTCACGTGAGCTCCCACCTTTGGCGAGTTCATGCACATTATTCCCCACAACTTGTTGAGCGATGAACGTATGTGAGCTCACTCTTGCTGTCTCACACCCCCCCCCACACAGGTCAAAAACAGGTACCGCAGGATGAGGCGCTTGGAGGATGTTGTGATGTGTTCGTGAGAGATCTAGGTCGTCGTCTCCCAGTCAACTTTGGGTTGCTGGACCGTTGTCTCCTTATATGTAGTTATTTATTTATTTTGTATAGAACTCCTGTTATGTAGTAAAGATGTGGCATTCGATCCGGTGCCATGATTCATCATATGTGTGAGACTTGGTCCCAGCACACCTGGTGATTATGTTCGCGCCCGGGTCTTGGTGCCCCCGAAACCCGGGTGTGACACCTAAGCGTTTTGCCTGCTAGATGGAAGAACGCAAGAACACATAAGGGTTTAGAGTGGTTCAGGCCGCCGGAGCGTAATACCCTACTCCATTGTGCGTTGTATAGAGCTTGAGAGCTTGTATGAACTCGTGAGTTTGAGTGAGTGTGTGAGCGTGTAAGTAAATCTGCCTTGTAACGTCGTGTGCCCTCCCTTTTATAGCTCAAAGGGGGGCACGTACAAGGATACTGAGCCCCGACATGTGGGCCCAGGGGCAAAATGGGGGAATACACTATAGAAGTATCTCATGCCAGCAATGCCTGGGCAATCTCCAGGCGTTGTAATGTCTGTAGCCAATACGATATTGTCATATTGATATGTCGCTGCTGCTTCCTCGGTAACGCGCGAGTGATGATGAGCATAGTGTACGCCGCAGCACGGGCGTACTGCCTGCCTACGGAATGGACAGGCACGCTGCCTGCAAGATGGGCTGGTCGCCGTCCATCAGCGGAGTGGACAGGGCACATTAAATGTTGACGTGACACATCGCCTGTCAGTGGAGTGGACAGGGCTCATTAAATGCTGAGGCGGCACATCACCTGCCAGTGGAATGGACAGGCGGCGCGCCTTATCCGCAATAAATGCAGAGGCCGCGCGACCCAGAGGCCTTACGTCAGGCTCCGCCTGCTGGCTTACGTCACGGGCAGTAGGCCACATGGCAGCATCGGGGCTCCGCCTGAGCGGGGAGCAGAGGCGTACATGGTATGGTCCGGACACGTGTCGGCTCCGGACCCCCGCCTGGCCTTGATTAAGGCCTGGGTATTCTTTGTCCCAGAATCCTAGGACCCAGCTGTGAGTGGCTCGGACCCCACACTGAGGGGGTTCAGAACCCATTCCAGGGGTCTGGTTTGCACCCGTGGAGGTCCGGGACCTTGCCCGGAGGTCCGGTCTGTATACACAGGGGTCCAGCACTTTCCCATGAGGGTCCGGACCCACTGTTGGTACCTTGGAGTATATCGTCTTCTCTGGCCACGTGGTGGCCCCGGAGCCATCCACGTGGTGGGGTCGGGTGCTGTTCACCACGCGACTAGAGATAGCCGCGTGGGCGCCGCATCTTCATGCTGTAGTATGGGGTACCCCTGTTTTAGGGTACCGACAATATCTTATGATGAAAATTTTTAGTTAGTATATTTCAAATTGGAATGTTGATTTTCAATTGATACATTTTCAAAAGCATCCCAAGTATAAGTTTCAAAATTGGTATCTATTAAAACCCTCTTGAAAACTAAGAGGAGAATTTGATTCAGGGGGAGATTTGTTTAAGTCAAAGGAAAAGCATTTGAAACAAGGGGAGAAAATTTCAAATCTTGAAAATGCTTCTAGAAATCTTATTCATATACCTTTGACAATTTGCAAAAAGACTTTAAAAAGATTTTCCAAAAAAATTGCAAAAACAAAACAAGTGGTGCAAATGTGGTCCAAAATGTTAAATAAAAGAAAGCAAACCATGCATATCTAGTAAAAGTATAAATTGGTTTAATTCCAAGTAACCTATGCACTTACCTTATACAAACTAGTTCAATTATGCACTTATATATTTGCTTTGGTTTGTGTTGGCATCAATCACCAAAAAGGGGAGATTGAAAGGGAAATATGGTTTAACCCTTTCCTATAAATAATTTTGGTGGTTGAATGCCCAACACAAATAATTGGACTAACTAGCTTGCTCTAGATTATATATTCCATAGGTGCATAAAGGTTCAACACAAACAAATAAAAGATCAAAGTTAGGGTTCAAAAGAAAGGAGCAAAAAAAACCGAAGAGCACCCTGGTCTGGCGCACCGGACAGTGTCCGGTGCACCAGGACCGTACAAGTCCAAACTCTTCACCTTCGGGTTTCTGAGGCTGTGCTCCGCTATAATTCATTGGACTGTCCGGTGTGCCACCGTACTGTCCGGTGCACCAGCGTAGAAACGGCTAACAGCGCAACGATCGACTGCATAGTGCCTCTGACAGCGCTACAGTTCGCGGCAGAAGTCAGAGCAGAGGTCAGAGGCACACCAGACAATGAACAGTGTCTGTCTGGTGTGGCACCGAACTGTCCGGTGCCACCAGAGGTCAGCACTCCAATAGTTGACTGCGTTAGAACCCTAACAGTTGGGTGACGTGGCTGGCGCACTGGGCTGTCCGGTGCACCCATCGACAGCAGCAACCCCCAACGGTTGAATTGGTGGTTGAGGGCTATAAATACCCCCAACCACCTCCACTCCAACCATCCAAGCATTCATCACACTCCATTCAATACAAGAGCAAAACACACTGGGCTGTCCGGTGCACCCATCGACAGCAGCAACCCCCAACGGTTGAATTGGTGGTTGAGGGCTATAAATACCCCCAACCACCTCCACTCCAACCATCCAAGCATTCATCACACTCCATTCAATACAAGAGCAAAACACAACACTCCAAGACACAAATCAAAGCCACCAATCCGATCAAAGTCCCCAATTCAATTCTAGTCTTTAGGACTTGTGAGAAGATCGTTCTTGTGTTTCTTTGTTGCTTGGTTGGCTTTCTTCTTCCTCAATCTTGTTCTCAAGACACTTGTAATCAAAGCAAGAGACACCAATTGTGTGGTGGTCCTTGTGGGGTCTAAGTGACCCATTTGATTAAGGAGAAAGCTCACTCGGTCTAGGTGACCCATTGAGAGAGAGAAAGGGTTGAAAGAGACCCGGTCTTTGTGACCACCTCAACGGGGACTAGGTTCTTTAGAACCGAACCTCGGTAAAACAAATCAACGTGTCATCCGCTTTATTTCCTTGGTTGATTTGTTTTTCCCCTCTCTCCCGGACTCGGATTTTATTCTAACGCTAACCCCGACTTGTAGTGTGTTTAAAGTTGTAAATTTCAGTTTTCGCCTATCCACCCCCTCTAGGCGACTTTCAGTTCACCTGCCCTTTCATTCTGGCTCCGCCTCGTCCGATCATAGGCTAGGTTCCTCGGGACTATTCGGGGGTGGAACCTTATGTCGTCCTTCCTCTGACTTGTGGGCCCTAGAGGCTCAAGGATCTTTTCCTCGACACTCTCGTTGGGAGATAATACCCTACGCCTAGCCTACAATGATTGTGTTTGTGATTCTCTTCTCCTCCCTTTTGGGAGTGTCTCCTCCTTCCTTTTATAAATGAAGGAGTGAGTTACAAAAAAATGGATGTTTATCCTATCTAATTCTCCTAGGCTTATGTCTATCCAGTATCTCATTGCATCTCATGATGTTGTGGTTACAATGATATTGCGCATATGAGACTATTCCTTCCTATCGCCCGATCTTTTCTTCCAATGTCAATTTCTGAATATTCCGAGTCTAGGTCCGAGTCCTCATGTCATTCTTCCTTATGCTCAAGTATTTACGGTATCTCTAGTACATATCTTTCATAGTAACCCCAAGTTTCACTTTGTGTGAATCATTAATTTTTAGGCAAATGAAGCTCTTTGATTGTTAATGTAAACTTATCTGCCTCGAGCTGTCATCCGACCAGTTCACAATCCTATCGTGCAAACTGTCGAGTTTGTCGAGGCAGAGTTATTCACACCCACATGCTAGGCTCTATCATGTTCTTGTTGTAGGAACCTTCAAAATATTTTACTATGAAGCCTCGAGAGGCACAACCATGTACCCTTGGTGCATCATATGGGTGTAACCCTCGAGGCTAACTTAATAAACTTACCACCTTGGGTAAGTTAGACTTCGACAATTTTTGAAGATAATTCGCCAAATCTTTTGTTGGTTGCTCCCGTCAGAGTGGTATTGGTTAGAGTCTAGGCCTTAAGATTTTTTGGAGGGAACTCCATTGTTTAGCCATAAAAGGCTCCTTCTCACTCCCAGAAGGGTTCTTCTGGATATTGTTAATACATCAGGTCTATGTATCAAAGTATGTAAATAGTGGTTTAATGAACAAAGAGATTTGCAAGCAATATACCCTGACAAAGTCTTATTGTTCAAAGTGACTGGCCCCTGAGGCCCAACAACTTTCATCCATTTGGCGAAGATGAGATACAACTTTCGAAAAAGTCTCTCAGAAAGCTAAATTTTGAAATTTAGCGATTCTTGGGCTCATGAAGGACACCGGAAGGCCATATGACTCTGTATCTTTGAGAAGGGGCCTCACAATCTTCTGAGGAGGAGTTCCTTCTTGGCGTCAAACAGATCTTTCTGTTGCCTGTTCGTTGAACCCAATGTAGGCCATATGACTCTCTATTTCATGCTCTTTTTTCATACAAGAACGGGATTGGCTAACCAATGTAGGTGATAGACTTTCTTGATGAAATCGACCGTCATAAGCTTAGCTACATCCTCACCAATTCTCAGGGAATTTCTCTATTAAGAGCCATGAATGAGGGTAATTTAGTCGCCACGATGACTGAAATGGGGTAAATTTAGTCGTCGTCATGTTCACGGGAATACATACAGTGAACCACCCCTGTTTTCTGTTGTCCCGCTTATACGACCTCCAAACTTCTCTTGACCTAAATTCGTCCATTGACAGATTAAAACAATACTAAAAACTCAATACATAGAGTAATTTAAAATAGCAAACTAAACTTTAAAGTAGATGTTTCTTATACTTTTAAATATTGTTTGTTCAATTTATAATAGTGTGATATAATTAATTTGAATTTGCATCTAAATATTTTTTTCTACCGAGAACAGATTTCCAGTGGGGATAAATTCTCCGACGGGAACATGGATGAGAGAAAAAGGTGATGTGAACATTCACTACACCAAAATCATACACTTCCTACAGTTTTTTAACTTCCTACAGCTTTTATAACAAACCGTAGGAAATAAATAACTTCCGAGAGGCAACTGGTAGCTCTAGGAAATAAACATAACTTCCTATGGTATTTTATAAAAGTTGTAGGAAGTTAGCTTTCACATGTTGACTCGTGTGTTCGGTCAAGCGAGCCGATAACTTCCTAGAGGCGGTCGTAGGAAGTTAGCTTTTAGTTGCTGATCCGCGGGTGTGATCAAACGAAAAGCTAACTTCCTACGGCTGTCTCTAGAAAGTTAGCATAGGCAGCTAACTTCCTACGACCTCCTCTAGGAAGTTAAATTTTAGCTTTTGACCAGTCAAACGAAAAGCTAACTTCCTACGGCTGCCTCTAGGAAGTTAGCATGGTGATAGTCGCCTAGAGGGGGGGTGAATAGGGCGAAACTGAAATTTACAAATATAAACACAACTACAAGCCGGGTTAGCGTTAGAAATATAAACGAGTCCGCGGGAGAGGGCGCAAAACAAATCGCAAGCAAATAATGAAGTGTGACACACGGATTTGTTTTACCGAGGTTCGGTTCTCTCAAACCTACTCCCCGTTGAGGAGGCCACAAAGGCCGGGTCTCTTTCAACCCTTCCCTCTCTCAAACGGTCCCTCGGACCGAGTGAGCTTCTCTTCTCAAATCAAAGCCGGGAACAAAACTTCCCCGCAAGGGCCACCACACAATTGGTGCCTCTTGCCTTGATTACAATGGAGTTTTGATCACAAGAACAAGTGAGAAAGAAAAGAAGCAATCCAAGCGCAAGAGCTCAAATGAACACGGCAAATCACTCTCACTAGTCACTAGGGTTTTGTGTGGAATTGGAGAGGATTTGATCTCTTTGAATGTGTCTAGAATTGAATGCCTAGCTCTTGTAGTAGTTGAGAAGTGGAAAACTTGGATGCAATGAATGTGGGGGTGGTTGGGGTATTTATAGCCCCAACCACCAAACTTGACCGTTGGCTGGAGGCTTCTGCTCGATGGCGCACCGGACAGTCCGGTGCACACCGGACAGTCCGGTGCCCCTGCCACGTCATCACTGCCGTTGGATTCTAGCCGTTGGAGCTTCTGACTTGTGGGCCCGCCTGGGTGTCCGGTGCACACCGGACATGTACTGTTTGATGTCCGGTGCACCGGTATGGGCAAGTCTGACGTCTGCGCGCGCTGCGCGCGCATTAAATGCACCGCAGAGAGCCGTTGGCGCCGAAGAGAGCCGTTGCTCCGCTGGCACACCGGACAGTCCGGTGCACACCGGACAGTCCGGTGAATTTTAGCGGAGCGGCTGCCACGCGAAACCGAGGCTGGCGAGTTCCGGAGGCCGTGCTTCCTTGGAGCACCGGACATGTCCGGTGCACACCGGACAGTCCGGTGAATTATAGCGCGCCGGCTTCCGAGAAATCCCGAGGGTGAAGAGTTTGAGTCTGAGTCCCCTGGTGCACCGGACAGGTACTGTTCACTGTCCGGTGGCACACCGGACAGTCCGGTGCGCCAGACCAGGGGTGCCCTCGGTTGCCCCTTTGCTCCTTTATTGAATCCAAAACTTGGTCTTTTTATTGGCTGAGTGTGAACCTTTTACACCTGTATAATCTATACACTTGGGCAAACTAGTTAGTCCAAAGATTTGTGTTGGGCAATTCAACCACCAAAATAATTTAGGAACTAGGTGTAAGCCTAATTCCCTTTCAATCTCCCCCTTTTTGGTGATTGATGCCAACACAAACCAAAGCAAATAGAGAAGTGCATAATTGAACTAGTTTGTAAAAGGTAAGTGAAAAGGTTACTTGGAATTAAGCCAATATAACTACTTACAAGATATGCAAGGAATGTTTCTTTCTTATATAACATTTTGGACCACGTTTGCACCACATGTTTTGTTTTTGCAAATTCTTTTTGTAAATCCATTTCAAAGATCTTTTGCAAATAGTCAAAGGTAAATGAATAAGAGTTTGCAAAGCATTTTCAAGATTTGAAATTGTCTCCCCCTATTTCAAATGCTTTTCCTTTGACTAAACAAAACTCCCCCTAAAAGAGATCCACCTCTTAGTGTTCAAGAGGGTTTTGATATACCATTTTTGAAATACTACTTTCTCCCCCTTTTGAACACAATAGGATACCAAATGATAAAGACTTTTGGAAAGCACTAAGTGTTTGAATTTGGTGGTGGTGGTGCGGTCCTTTTGCTTTGGGCTCATTTCTCCCCCTTTTTGGCATGAATCGCCAAAAACGGAATCATTAGAGCCCTTGAAGTAAGTTCCTCCTCTTTGGTCATAAATGAATGAGTTAAGATTATACCAAAGACGAAATCCGGTCCTTTTGCGTTTGAGCTTTTACTCTCTCCCCCAAGGATGAAGTCCTTTTCCTTGATGCTCATTTCTCCCCCAAAGAAGAGAGAGTTGCTCGGAGTGATGGCGAAGTATGAGTTACGGAGTGGAAGCCTTTTTCTTCGCCGAAGACTCCAATTCCCTTTCAATATACCTATGACTTGGTTTGAAATAGACTTGAAAACACATTAGTCATAGCACATAAAAGAGATATGATCAAAGGTATTCAAAAGAGCTATGTGTGCAAGCTAGCAAAAGAAATTTCTAGAATCAAGAATATTGAGCTCATGCCTAAGTCTGGTAAAAGATTGTTCATCAAGTGGCTTGGTAAAGATGTCGGCTAATTGATCTTTAGTATTAATGTAAGAAATCTCGATATCCCCCTTTTGTTGGTGATCCCTAAGAAAATGATACCGAATGGCTATGTGCTTAGTGCGGCTATGCTCGACGGGATTGTCGGCCATTTTAATTGCACTCTCATTATCACATAGCAAAGGGACTTTGGTTAATTTGTAACCGTAGTCCCGCAGGGTTTGCCTCATCCAAAGCAATTGCGCGCAACAATGTCCTGCGGCAATGTACTCGGCTTCGGCGGTGGAAAGAGCGACCGAATTTTGCTTCTTTGAAGCCCAAGACACCAAGGATCTTCCCAAGAACTGGCAAGTCCCCGATGTGCTCTTCCTATTGATTTTGCACCCCGCCCAATCGGCATCCGAATAACCAAGTAAATCAAATGTGGATCCCCGAGGGTACCAAAGCCCAAACTTAGAGGTATAAGCCAAATATCTCAAGATTCGTTTTACGGCCGTAAGGTGGGATTCCTTAGGGTCGGATTGGAATCTTGCACACATGCAAACGGAAAGCATAATGTCCGGTCGAGATGCACATAAATAAAGCAATGAACCAATCATCGACCGGTATACCTTTTGATCCACGGACTTACCTCCCGTGTCGAGGTCGAGATGCCCATTAGTTCCCATGGGTGTCTTGATGGGTTTGGCATCCTTCATCCCAAACTTAGCAAGAATGTCTTGAGTGTACTTCGTTTGGCTAATGAAGGTGCCCTCTTGGAGTTGCTTGACTTGGAATCCTAGAAAATACTTCAACTCCCCCATCATCGACATCTCGAATTTCTGTGTCATGATCCTACTAAACTCTTCACATGTAGACTCGTTAGTAGACCCAAATATAATATCATCAACATAAATTTGGCATACAAACAAGTCATTTTCAAGAGTTTTAGTAAAGAGTGTAGGATCGGCCTTGCCGACTTTGAAGCCATTAGCAATAAGGAAATCTCTAAGGCATTCATACCATGCTCTTGGGGCTTGCTTGAGCCCATAAAGCGCCTTAGAGAGCCTATAGACATGATTAGGATACTCACTGTCTTCAAAGCCGGGAGGTTGCTCAACATAGACCTCTTCCTTGATCGGTCCATTGAGGAAGGCACTTTTCACGTCCATTTGATAGAGCTTAAAGCCATGGTAAGTAGCATAGGCCAATAATATGCGAATTGACTCAAGCCTAGCTACGGGTGCATAGGTTTCACCGAAATCCAAACCTTCGACTTGTGAATACCCTTTGGCTACGAGTCGAGCTTTGTTCCTTGTCACCACACCATGTTCATCTTGCTTGTTGCGGAAGACCCATTTGGTTCCTACAACATTTTGGTTAGGACGTGGAACTAAATGCCAGACCTCATTCCTCGTGAAATTGTTGAGCTCCTCTTGCATCGCCACCACCCAATCCGAATCTTGGAGAGCTTCCTCTACCCTGTGTGGCTCAATAGAGGAAACAAAAGAGTAATGTTCACAAAAATGAGCAACCCGAGATCGAGTAGTTACCCCCTTATGAATGTCGCCGAGGATGGTGTCGACGGGGTGATCTCGTTGGATTGCTTGGTGGACTCTTGGGTGTGGCGGTCTTGGTTCTTCCTCATCCTCCTTTTCTTGATCATTTGTATCTCCCCCTTGATCATTGCTATCATCTTGAGGTGGCTCGTCTTCTTGATTTTGCTCTTCATCATTTTGAGCCTCATCCTTATTTTGAGTTGGTGGAGATGCTTGCATGGAGGAGGATGGTTGATCTTGTGCATTTGGAGGCTCTTCGGATTCCTTAGGGCACACATCCCCAATGGACATGTTCCTTAGCGCGATGCATGGAGCCTCTTCATTACCTATCTCATCAAGATCAACTTGCTCTACTTGAGAGCCGTTAGTTTCATCAAACACAACGTCACATGAGACTTCAACTAGTCCAGTGTACTTGTTAAAGACCCTATATGCCCTTGTGTTTGAGTCATAACCAAGTAAAAAGCCTTCTACAGTTTTAGGAGCAAATTTAGATTTTCTTCCTCTTTTAACAAGAATAAAACATTTGCTACCAAAAACTCTAAAATATGAAATGTTGGGCTTTTTACCGGTTAGGAGTTCATAGGATGTCTTCTTGAGGATTCGGTGAAGATATAACCGGTTGATGGCGTAGCAGGCGGTGTTGACCGCTTCGGCCCAAAACCGGTCCGGTGTCTTGTACTCATCAAGCATGGTTCTTGCCATGTCCAATAGAGTTCGATTCTTCCTCTCCACTACACCATTTTGTTGTGGAGTGTAGGGAGAAGAGAACTCATGCTTGATGCCCTCCTCCTCAAGGAAGCCTTCAATTTGAGAGTTCTTGAACTCCGTCCCGTTGTCGCTTCTAATTTTCTTGATCCTCAAGCCGAACTCATTTTGAGCCCGTCTCAAGAATCCCTTTAAGGTCTCTTGGGTTTGAGATTTTTCCTGTAAAAAGAATACCCAAGTGAAGCGAGAATAATCATCCACAATAACAAGACAATACTTACTCCCGTCGATGCTTATGTAAGCAATCGGGCCGAATAGATCCATGTGGAGTAGCTCAAGCGGCCTGTCGGTCGTCATGATGTTCTTGTGTGGGTGATGGACTCCAACTTGCTTCCCTGCCTGGCATGCGCTACAAATCCTGTCTTTCTCAAAATGAACATTTGTTAATCCTAAAATGTGCTCTCCCTTTAGAAGCTTATGAAGATTCTTCATCCCAACATGGGCTAGTCGACGATGCCAGAGCCAACCCATGTTAGTCTTAGCAATTAAGCAAGTGTCGAGTTCAGCTCTATCAAAATCTACCAAGTATAGCTGACCCTCTAACACTCCCTTAAATGCTATTGAATCATCACTTCTTCTAAAGACAGTGACACCAACATCAGTGAATAGACAGTTGTAGCCCATTTGACATAATTGAGAAACGGAAAGCAAGTTGTAATCTAAGGAATCTACAAGAAAAACATTGGAAATGGAATGGTCAGGAGATATAGCAATTTTACCAAGACCTTTGACCAAACCTTGATTTCCATCCCCGAATGTGATAGCTCGTTGGGGATCTTGGTTTTTCTCATATGAGGAGAACATCCTTTTCTCCCCTGTCATGTGGTTTGTGCACCCGCTATCCAGTATCCAACTTGAGCCCCCGGATGCATAAACCTTCAAAACAATTTTAGTTCTTGACTTTAGGTACCCAAACGGTTTTGGGTCCTTTGGCATTAGAAACAAGAACTTTGGGTACCCAAACACAAGTCTTGGAGCCCTTGTGTTTGCCCCCAACAAATTTGGCAACTACCTTGCCGGATTTGCTAGTAAGCACATAAGATGCATCAAAAGTTTTAAATGAAATGGCATGATCATTTGATGCATTAGGAATTTTCTTCTTAGGCAACTTAGCATGGGTTGGTTGCCTAGAACTAGATGTCTCACCCTTATACATAAAAGCATGATTAGGGCCAGAGTGAGACTTCCTAGAATGAATCTTCCTAATTTTGCTCTCAGGATAGCCGGCAGGGTATAAAATGTAACCCTCGTTATCCTGAGGCATGGGAGCTTTGCCCTTAACAAAGTTAGACAAGTTCTTAGGAGGGGCATTAAGTTTGACATTGTCTCCCCTTTGGAAGCCAATGCCATCCTTGATGCCAGGGCGTCTCCCATTATAAAGCATGCTACGAGCAAATTTAAATTTCTCATTTTCTAAGTTGTGCTCGGCAATTTTAGCATCTAGTTTAGCTATATGATCATTTTGTTGCTTAATTAAAATCATGTGATCATGAATAGCATCAATATCAACATTTCTACATCTAGTACAAATAGATACATGCTCAACAATAGATGTAGAGGGTTTGCAAGATTTTAATTCTTCAACCTTAGCATGCAGCATATCATTTTTAGTTCTAAGGTCAGAAATTGTAACATTGCAAACATCTAGTTCTTTAGCCTTAGTAATCAACTTTTCATTTTCTACTCTAAGGCTAGCAAGAGAAATGCTCAATTCTTCAATCCTAGCAAGCAAATCATCATTATTATCTCTAGGAGTGGAAATTGAAACATCACAAACATGAGAATCAACCTTAGCATTTAAAATAGCATTTTCATTCCTAAGGTTGTCAATTATTTCACGGCAAGTGCTTACCTCACTAGATAATTTTTCACATTTTTCTACTTCTAGAGCATAAGCCTTTTTAACCTTAACATGTTTCTTGTTTTCTTTAATTAGACAATCCTCTTGGGAGTCCAAAAGGTCATCCTTTTCATGAATAGCACTAATCAATTCATTTAGTTTTTCTTTTTGCTCCATGTTAAGATTGGCAAAGAGAATACGCAAATTATCCTCCTCATCACTAGCATTTTCATCACTAGAAGATTCATATTTAGTGGAGGAGTTAGATTTAACCTTTTTCCGTTTGCCGTCCTTTGCCATGAGGCACTTGTGGCCGACGTTGGGGAAGAGAAGTCCCTTGGTGACGGCGATGTTGGCGGCGTCCTCGTCGTCGGAGGAGTCGCTTGAGCTTTCGTCGGAATTCCATTCCCGACAAACATGGGCATCGCCGCCCTTCTTCTTGTAGTACCTTTTCTTCTCCTTTCTTCTCCCCTTCTTGTCGTCGCCTCGGTCACTGTCACTAGACATAGGACATTTAGCAATATAATGACCGGGCTTACCACACTTGTAGCAAACCTTCTTGGAGCGGGACTTGTAGTCTTTCCCCCTCCTTTGTTTGAGGATTTGACGGAAGCTCTTGATGACGAGCGCCATTTCCTCATTGTCGAGCTTGGAGGCGTCGATTGGTTGTCGACTTGGTGTAGCCTCCTCCTTCTTCTCCTCCGTTGCCTTGAATGCAACGGGTTGGGCTTCGGATGAGTCGCCAAGCTCGTTGATTTTCCTCGAGCCTTCTATCATGCACTCAAAACTTACAAAATGCCCGATAACTTCCTCGGGGGTCATTTTAGTATATCTAGGATTACCACGAATCAATTGAACTTGAGTGGGATTAAGAAAAATGAGAGATCTTAAAATAACATTTACCACTTCGTGATCGTCCCACTTCTTGCTCCCGAGGTTGCGCACTTGGTTCACCAAAGTCTTGAGCCGGTTGTACATGTGTTGCGGCTCCTCTCCTTTGTGAAGCCGGAACCGACCGAGCTCCCCCTCGATCGTTTCCCGCTTGGTGATCTTGGTGAGCTCGTCTCCCTCGTGCGCGGTTTTGAGTACATCCCAAATCTCCTTGGCGCTCTTCAACCCTTGTACTTTGTTATACTCCTCTTTGCTTAAAGAGGCGAGGAGTATCGTCGTTGCTTGAGAGTTGAAGTGCTCGATTTGGGCCACCTCATCCTCATCATAGTTCTCATCCCCTACCGACGGTACCTGTGCACCTAACTCAACAACATCCCATATACTTTTGTGGAGCGAGATTAGATGAAATCGCATTAAATCGCTCCACCTAGCGTAATCTTCACCATCAAAAGTTGGTGGTTTGCCTAATGGGACGGAAAGTAAAGGTGTATGTTTGGAAATGCGAGGGTAGCGTAGGGGGATCTTACTATACTTCTTGCGCTCTTGGCGCTTAGAAGTGACGGAGGGCGCATCGGAGTCGGAGGTAGAAGTTGATGAAGTGTCGGTCTCGTAGTAGACCACCTTCCTCATCCTCTTGTGCTTGTCGCCTTTCCGATGTGGCTTGTGGGAAGAAGATTTTTCCTTCTTCTCTTTGTGGTGAGAAGAAGATTTCTTCTCCTTCCCTTTGTTGGAGGAGCTCTTCTTCTTCTCCCTCCTTTTGGTGCGGGACTCTTCCGATGAAGTGCTCCCGTAGCTTGTAGTGGGCTTTTCGCCGGTCTCCATCTCCTTCTTGGCGTGATCTCCCGACATCACTTCGAGCGGTTAGGCTCTAATGAAGCACCGGGCTCTGATACCAATTGATAGTCGCCTAGAGGGGGGGTGAATAGGGCGAAACTGAAATTTACAAATATAAACACAACTACAAGCCGGGTTAGCGTTAGAAATATAAACGAGTCCGCGGGAGAGGGCGCAAAACAAATCGCAAGCAAATAATGAAGTGTGACACACGGATTTGTTTTACCGAGGTTCGGTTCTCTCAAACCTACTCCCCGTTGAGGAGGCCACAAAGGCCGGGTCTCTTTCAACCCTTCCCTCTCTCAAACGGTCCCTCGGACCGAGTGAGCTTCTCTTCTCAAATCAAAGCCGGGAACAAAACTTCCCCGCAAGGGCCACCACACAATTGGTGCCTCTTGCCTTGATTACAATGGAGTTTTGATCACAAGAACAAGTGAGAAAGAAAAGAAGCAATCCAAGCGCAAGAGCTCAAATGAACACGGCAAATCACTCTCACTAGTCACTAGGGTTTTGTGTGGAATTGGAGAGGATTTGATCTCTTTGAATGTGTCTAGAATTGAATGCCTAGCTCTTGTAGTAGTTGAGAAGTGGAAAACTTGGATGCAATGAATGTGGGGGTGGTTGGGGTATTTATAGCCCCAACCACCAAACTTGACCGTTGGCTGGAGGCTTCTGCTCGATGGCGCACCGGACAGTCCGGTGCACACCGGACAGTCCGGTGCCCCTGCCACGTCATCACTGCCGTTGGATTCTAGCCGTTGGAGCTTCTGACTTGTGGGCCCGCCTGGGTGTCCGGTGCACACCGGACATGTACTGTTTGATGTCCGGTGCACCGGTATGGGCAAGTCTGACGTCTGCGCGCGCTGCGCGCGCATTAAATGCACCGCAGAGAGCCGTTGGCGCCGAAGAGAGCCGTTGCTCCGCTGGCACACCGGACAGTCCGGTGCACACCGGACAGTCCGGTGAATTTTAGCGGAGCGGCTGCCACGCGAAACCGAGGCTGGCGAGTTCCGGAGGCCGTGCTTCCTTGGAGCACCGGACATGTCCGGTGCACACCGGACAGTCCGGTGAATTATAGCGCGCCGGCTTCCGAGAAATCCCGAGGGTGAAGAGTTTGAGTCTGAGTCCCCTGGTGCACCGGACAGGTACTGTTCACTGTCCGGTGGCACACCGGACAGTCCGGTGCGCCAGACCAGGGGTGCCCTCGGTTGCCCCTTTGCTCCTTTATTGAATCCAAAACTTGGTCTTTTTATTGGCTGAGTGTGAACCTTTTACACCTGTATAATCTATACACTTGGGCAAACTAGTTAGTCCAAAGATTTGTGTTGGGCAATTCAACCACCAAAATAATTTAGGAACTAGGTGTAAGCCTAATTCCCTTTCACATGGGCAGCTAACTTCCTACGGCCTCCTCTAGGAAGTTAGATTTCAGCTTTTGACCCGTCAAACAAAATGCTAACTTCCTACGGCCGGCTCTAGGAAGTTACTTAACTTCCTAGAGTACATGTACAAACTCTAGGAAGTTATGTAACTTCCTACAGCTTTACTCTAGGAAGTTATATTTTTTTATCTTAAACCTCTACTCAATCTTATCCTCTTCTCACCCTTTCTCACTTGTGTCTCTTCCACCAAATTGAAGCCGCCGCCGCACACCTGCCCCCACCCGCGCAAGCTGCTCCCGCCGGTGCACCCGCCCTGGCCCTGCCTACCGCTACCGCCCTCGCCTCCGGCCGCCGCTCCCGCCGGCGCGGCCGCGTCCGGCCCCGGCCCCGCCCCCGCCCACCGCCTCGCTTCTGCGGTTGCTCCTTTGTTCGCGTGCGCTGAAATGGCGACTAGTCCGGTCGTCCTGCAGAGCACGTGGAAAGGAGGGAGGACCTGAAGGCGCTCAAGACCCACCTGCCGTCGAACCAGAACGGCCTCGACGCCCGCGAGGAGGCACGGTTGGTCGCCTCCCTCCCCTGCTCCACCTTCATCAGCGGTGAGTTTCTTTGCCTGGTCAGTTGGAGATCGATCAGCCAGCTATGGTCGGTCTGGATCTCCATGGCCGAGCTCCTCCACTGTGGCTCGCCTCCCTCATGGCACCCTACCTCTGCTCCTCTGTGGTGCGCGGTCCCCATCTCTTCCCCATGGGCGAGCTCAGCCATGGTGGCTGTCACCCTCTCCCTGGCAGCGAGCTACCCCACCGGCGCCGGTCCATAGCAGTAGCCACTGGATCCGCTCATTAAAAGTATGTTGAGGTTAGTACTTAGTAATTTTCATCAGTTTATTGGACTGTTTCCACTACCCACGTGCGCCCCCGTCCGCTCCGCTGGTTGCGTTGGAAGTCACGGACCGCCGCTCTCGTTCCGGTTTCCGGACGCCGCTGCCCGCCGCTGCCCACCTGCCATGTGCTCGCACGCTCAGCGCCCGCGTCCGTCCAACGCCAGCTTACTGAACATAACGACCACGGGTGGATGGATGCATCCATGAGTCCATCCAAAATCCCAGGCCTCAGCTGTGTCGTCACTGGTCATGCGGCGGTCACGTGCGTATTGCGCGGGGTGGGGGGAAGTGGAAGTCAGCGGCGCGCGGTTGCGCAACGGCACGGGATGCCACCCAACAGGGCCGGAATTCCTCGCCCGCACGGATCCGCCCGCCATTTTGCAGGGGACAGGTGGATGAGTAGGCTGTTCTGGATCCCCTCGTTAAAAGTATGTTGAGGTTAGTACTTAGTAATTTTCATTAGTTTATTGGACTGCTAAAATATGCCTGATAGCCATATGCCTGATAGCCAGGCTTCCTCTAAAATATCTCTTGAAGTCAATGCAATGCATAGGGTTCCTGTCACACCCGGTTTTGAAGGTAAACCGAATGCGAACCATGTACGTGCCAGGATCAGTAATTCACGTACACAGCGATTACATAAATGACTCATCATAGCACAATGCTTCGAATTACAATAAAGAGTAAGTAATAATATTACAAACTAGAGTCATTTACATAATATAAATCAAAGTACACAGAATCGAAACGTAGCCAACGTAAACAACCCACCACAGGCAGCTGACTCGGGGAGGTCGCTAGCCTAATCCTCGAACTCGTCGACGTCCTGGAACTCCTGGAGATCCGCCTCGACGCCTTGTTTACCTGAGCATAGATTGCACCAAAGGCAACCTGGTGTTTTGTGAAAGCAAGGGTGAGTACACATCAACGTACTCAGCAAATGTCCCGTTTGGCTGTAGTGGACTAGCTTTATGTGGGGTTAAGTCAAGCAGTTGCTTTTAGTTGGTCAGGTTATTATTACTAGTAGAAAGCCAGGTTTTAGCATTAACCCAAGTTCTTAACCCAAAGTACCCTTTCCAAATGGAAAGAATACCACTGACCATTACCATAATCATAATCAAAAACCATCATCCTCATCACCACCTGCAAACCAACCATCTCTGGTCAAAGTATCTCTAATCAAAGAGGATCCCAAGGCCGCTCATAACCGTGAGCACGGCTGATATATCAGTTTCTAACCCTCTGCAGAGGTCGCACACTTTACCCATGAGCCGTGATTCCCGTTTTGCCCGGGGATCATGACTCCCCATTGATCACTTCCTAGGTGGTCCGGCAGGGTATCACTACGTAGCTTTTACAAAGATTCCCTAGAGGTCATAGCCGCCCGTTAGGTTTCTCCAGTTTGATAAACACAGTACCCCTCCCCGCAGGAGGGTGACTAACAAAAGCAAAACGAAAGGACCTCGGCACCCAGCCTCGGCAGAGCAAGCACTGTGCCTGGACCCCATTAACGACACGACGGCGAAGCGACTACACCTCTAGTTCCTCTAATTAATTAGCTAAGGGCATCCCATTTCACCCTCATGGTTGCACTGTTATCCCGGGTGGTCTCTCAACGAACAGGTCCTTACGGAGAGGTACTCGGGAAACAGCCCGAGTCCCCTTAAATACCACAAGTATGTCATCATATCCAGAATAAAATCATAGTATCATCATTGTATCTCATCATGTTCATTGATTAAAGTAAAGCGCTAGCATGAAGCTAACCATAGTAGCCCAAAAGGTAATCAAGGACCAGGTAAATAGAAAGCTAGTCAATCCTTAGGTTGTTCATAGTATGCGGGACAGTGAATTATAAAGTAAATAGGACATAATGGGTCAGAGAACACTTGCCTTCACCAAACAGATGCTCAGGGTCTTTGATCTCATAGAACTCGAAGAGTTCGATCACTTGGTCGCCATGCTTGATCGTCGATTCCTCAAAGCTCAGAAACGAACCGCGATCTAATCGCAACGCGACGCGAAGACGAACAGGCACAAGCAAACAAACATATACATATGCATAAGAACATTACACCATACAAGATAAAATGTTATAAAAGCGAGCAATATAAAATAGAGAGCGCTTCTACAGTTATGCGAGGAAAAGAACCACGATAGTCGAAGCTACGGTCGAGGGGTTAGCGCGTTTACGTTAAACAAGTACTAATTAGAACATCTAATTCAACATAATTATATTAATTGATATTAATCCAATGTAAATTAATACTACTACTTAGTTTTGACTAACTTACTATTTTAATAGTTGACAGTTAAGCAAGTAACTTAATGAATATGAGCGGTTCTAAGCTAGGCGAATTAACGACGCACGACGTGCAAACACGATGTGCGCAACGCGCGGACACAAACGACTTAGCGCGTGGACAACGCGCGATACGCGTGAACGGCACGCGGCAAGGCGCGCGACACACGCGAACGGCACACGACAACGCGTGCGAACAACACGTGCGACACTCGCGAACGACACGCGACGACGTGCGCGAAACAGCACCGCGGCACGCGCGGACCGACATGCGAAACTAATAAATAAACAATGTGATTAAACTAAATAATTATTAATAAATAACATTTCAGTTAAGGTTAATCATATTGGTAACTACTTATAAATGCGCAAATCGAATTCCTAAATTAGATTTTTAAATTGAAACGTCGTTCTAGTAGCCACTGATTAAACAAACGTTTAACTAAATTAAATAAAATGTGCAAAAATTGGGATAAATATTTCTAAATTAAGATTATTTTAATACGAATCTAACGCAACTTGAATGGATCGAATCGGGTTTAAAACGCAAAAGTTATGAATGTTTTAAACCATACTGTAATTCGCGCGGACTAAATTACAGAACTGCCATCTTCTTCCTCTCTTCATCTTCTTCCTCCCATCCATGGAAGAGAGAGGAGGGGAAGGAGAGGGGGCTGCGCACGGGGAGGGAGGAGGCTGGGCCGGCCGGAGGTGGGCGCGGCCGCACGGGGCGCGAGGGGCGAGGCCACCGCTCCCGGGAGGGGTGCGCGCGGGCGTGGGGCGCGGGAGCACGAGCGCCACCGCCGGCCACCGCCGCCGCCGCCGGGGAGGGGGAAAAGGGCGCCGCCGGGGAGGGGAAACGGAGGGGGGGAGGGCCGCCGCCGCCGGGGAAGGTGAGGGGGAGAGTGGGAGAGGCTCTATACGGACGAGAAAATGAAGAAACGAAGAAACCCTAGGTGCAACAATGGAGGTTTCTCACCGGGGAAGAAGACTCTCGCCGGAGCCGAAGCCAAATCCGTCGATTGCCGGAGATTCGGGGATCCAATCGACGAACCGAACGCGCTGCGACGAAGCCCTCGACGAGACGAACGCAGCGGTACCCTCGGATTCGGCAGACGATGCACGGATTGGGAGTAATTGCTCGCCGGAGTTGTCGCCGGAGTTGGAACCGCCTCGAACTTCGGCGAGCAATACCGGGAGCTAGGGATTAGATTTGGAGAAAATGTTTCGTGTTCTGGAACGGTCTCGACGAGATGAAGCCGGACATGTATATATACCTAGGGTTTGGACGAGATAAAAATTCGGTTAAAATTCGGATTTTACCATTTTTAAAATTCGAAAAAGCCTAGAAATCCATATTTTGTGCTCAAAATATTATATATGCTTTCAAAAATTCTAGAAAAATTCCTATAAATGTTTTGGCACCTAATGAACTCAAAAAACATAGTTAGAATTTCTAAAAACATTTTTAAGGTCCTCAAATAAATAGATTTTGGTTTCCGGAAAATAGAAAAATATTCCGAAAAATATGAAAATTTACCGAGCGCTTCTATAAGATATGTTAACATGTTTCAAACACATTTTGCACTTAGAAACACCATGCAACGGCATGAATGCAACAACCAAAGTGCCTCTAGGGCTCATTCCACTAGGTTTACGCTAATATAAAACAAAATAATTCTCCATTTTTAGGAAAAAGAGAAAGGAAAGCGAAGAACTGAGAGAGTAACACCTGAATTTGGTGGATATTAGAAAAGAAATTTTATACCCCCAAATTCAGGGTGTTACAAACCTAACCCCCTTAACAGAATCTCGTCCTCGAGATTCAAGAAGAGGCTAGCAAGAAAATGAGATTGGTTCATTAGTCTTTCATAGCTTTTTCTAACTCAACTTTGACTCCACCGGCTTGACTTGTGGATTGGTTGCTTTGACCATCAGATGCTTGAGACCGATTGATGCAATTCTTGAGGATCTCTTAGACCTGTGGGTTAGGACCCACACACGCTTTCGCTGCGCCAATCTGATCTTGTTGGTTGATGTTGATTGCATTGTCTTCATTGGGGTTAGCGGCTAACCCCCTTAACAAGAGCATTGATACACACTTGATGAAGATGTTGCCGACTCTGATCTTGACTGATTTGGAGGAGTTGAGGTTGCCAAAAGGACAGGTGCAAGAGGAAAGAATAACGAGGAAAGGTAAGTATAGACAAATTAGAGAGAGGAGGGGGAGAACCCAACTACTTAACTCTATGGCACTCACCTAGTAAACAGATTCCATTACGGTCCAAGGGCCACAACACATCAACACTCATTCCAAAGAAGCAAATCAGTCATAGCAGAAGGACAAACATCATGAGCACACATCAACAAACATCTCATTGCTATACGTTCCTTTTAATTAAATGGTGGTCTTTCCTTGAAAAGGGAAACTACTCTAAGGCCAACAAAAGGCAAGGGGAATAATAAGACATGGAGGGTAGGGGCATGAGCATAATAAAGGATGGAGCTAAAGCAATGATTGTAACTGACAAGGGAGAGAATGCAACCAAGGTCAGGATAGGTAAAACACCATTCTCAAATCGAGATGGAAAAGTTGATATTTCAAAAGGTAGGCATAAGATAACATCATGGAAAGATCTAGAGATTACAAAGGTAAGGGAGGTGAAAGGCAAAAACACACCAAAAGATAGAGTTAGGACAAGACTTGCAACGCGACAGAGGAAAAAGGGAATGAACAAGAGCGGGATAGGCAAGACGTCACTCTTGAAATGAAATGGGAGAGGAGGCTTTAAAATGCAGGTGCAAGATAAGCATCAAGGTAAAAATCGAGGGATGACAAGTGTTAAGGTGATAATGGACAAACACACAATAAAGGATGTATTTTAGACAAGACTTGCAAGGCGTCAAAGAAGGGGAAGCAGTCAATGGCGAAATAGGTAAGACATTATCCTCGAACAAGGATGGAAAAGAGAAGGCTTTTAAAGGGAGGTTCAAAGTAAGCATGAAGGTAAGGGTATGAATATTACAAGGGCTAAAGGTGATACCGAACAAGAATGTAAGAGAGGAAGTAAATGTGCATAAGAACCAAGGATATAAGTACCACAAAGGATGAAGTTCAGACAAGATCTGCAAGTGGAAAAGAAGAGGATACGTCCAAGGGCCCGATAGGTAAACTATCACTCTAAAATTGAGGTGGAAGAGAGGGGGTTTTTAAGAAGTAGGAATAAAGATGAGTATCCAGGCAAGATCGATGGACGACAAGGTGAGGGTGATAGCAAATAAAAACATAGCAAGAGATGGAATTAACACAAAACTTGTAAGGCGACAAGAAGTGAAAAGAAATCAAGGGAGAGATAGGTAACTCACAGCTCCCAAACTGGGATAGGAGATTGAAGATCTTAGAGAACGGACATAGTTTGATCTCCAAGGTAAGATTAAAAGATGAGAAAGGTAAAGGTAATACTCAACTGGAGCACGACCAAGGATGGAGTTAAAACTTGCAAGCGACAAGGAATAGCATACGACCAAGGGAAAATAGGTAAAATACAACTATAAAATTGAGATGGAAGAGAGAAGGTTTTAAAGGCCGGGTATAATATAAACATCAAGGTAAGATGTAGAGGCGATAAGGGTAAATGTGATAATGATGAAAAGCATAATCCATGGACAGAGTCAAGGCAAGACTCACCAAATGGCAAGGTGGAGAAAACAATCAAGGATAAGATAAGTGAGGTTCCGACAGAAGAGTTGAAGTAAAAATTCATTACCGAAGGAAGTTACAAGGAAACAACGAGATTACCACAGGTGCGCAAAATAAAATGATCACTCATGGATCATTAGGAAACAAGGGTGGTCAAGGGCATGTTAACCGAAATATTTCAAACAGATATTGGGATATAAAGGTAAGCATATATAAAAATAGGAGTATGCAAGATTCCAATGGTACGAGCATACCAAGACCAAGAAAGTACAATTTGCCAAAGAGATAGAGACTTAACAAGAGAATAGGAAAGGGTCTCAAAAGACAGTAAGATCATGGACATATAACTGAAATGTTTAAATAGGCAGTAGAGGTACAAGGGTAAGTGCTTTAGATTAAGGGATAAGGGTATTAAAAATGCAAGGATACGAGCATGTCAATAACAAAATGGAATAGAGATGGTCAAATTGTAGCAATTTAATAATGGATGAGGAAAGAGTCCCAAAAGACTAAGGCCATGGTCAGGGGGCATCAACAAAGATGTCGCAAGCATAAGAGTGAGATCAGATCTAATAGATTGAGAGAAGTATAGACCATACTAGAATAAAATACTTTTGGCAAGGGGGCATATAGGAGAACAACATAGAATTAGTCAAGCTGACTAATATTTTGAAGCAGAATCAAGGATGGGGTGAAGTAATAATCAATAAGTCCTTAAAACGGCCAATGCTACTCTAGGTCAGCGGTCCTACAGTCAGCACGGCTTTGATACCACTTATGTCACACCCGGTTTTGAAGGTAAACCGAATGCGAACCATGTACGTGCCAGGATCAGTAATTCACGTACACAGCGATTACATAAATGACTCATCATAGCACAATGCTTCGAATTACAATAAAGAGTAAGTAATAATATTACAAACTAGAGTCATTTACATAATATAAATCAAAGTACACAGAATCGAAACGTAGCCAACGTAAACAACCCACCACAGGCAGCTGACTCGGGGAGGTCGCTAGCCTAATCCTCGAACTCGTCGAAGTCCTGGAACTCCTGGAGATCCGCCTCGACGCCTTGTTTACCTGAGCATAGATTGCACCAAAGGCAACCTGGTGTTTTGTGAAAGCAAGGGTGAGTACACATCAACGTACTCAGCAAATGTCCCGTTTGGCTGTAGTGGACTAGCTTTATGTGGGGTTAAGTCAAGCAGTTGCTTTTAGTTGGTCAGGTTATTATTACTAGTAGAAAGCCAGGTTTTAGCATTAACCCAAGTTCTTAACCCAAAGTACCCTTTCCAAATGGAAAGAATACCACTGACCATTACCATAATCATAATCAAAAACCATCATCCTCATCACCACCTGCAAACCAACCATCTCTGGTCAAAGTATCTCTAATCAAAGAGGATCCCAAGGCCGCTCATAACCGTGAGCACGGCTGATATATCAGTTTCTAACCCTCTGCAGAGGTCGCACACTTTACCCATGAGCCGTGATTCCCGTTTTGCCCGGGGATCATGACTCCCCATTGATCACTTCCTAGGTGGTCCGGCAGGGTATCACTACGTAGCTTTTACAAAGATTCCCTAGAGGTCATAGCCGCCCGTTAGGTTTCTCCAATTTGATAAACACAGTACCCCTCCCCGCAGGAGGGTGACTAACAAAAGCAAAACGAAAGGACCTCGGCACCCAGCCTCGGTAGAGCAAGCACTGTGCCTGGACCCCATTAACGGCACGACGGCGAAGCGACTACACCTCTAGTTCCTCTAATTAATTAGCTAAGGGCATCCCATTTCACCCTCATGGTTGCACTGTTATCCCGGGTGGTCTCTCAACGAACAGGTCCTTACGGAGAGGTACTCGGGAAACAGCCCGAGTCCCCTTAAATACCACAAGTATGTCATCATATCCAGAATAAAATCATAGTATCATCATTGTATCTCATCATGTTCATTGATTAAAGTAAAGCGCTAGCATGAAGCTAACCATAGTAGCCCAAAAGGTAATCAAGGACCAGGTAAATAGAAAGCTAGTCAATCCTTAGGTTGTTCATAGTATGCGGGACAGTGAATTATAAAGTAAATAGGACATAATGGGTCAGAGAACACTTGCCTTCACCAAACAGATGCTCAGGGTCTTTGATCTCATAGAACTCGAAGAGTTCGATCACTTGGTCGCCATGCTTGATCGTCGATTCCTCAAAGCTCAGAAACGAACCGCGATCTAATCGCAACGCGACGCGAAGACGAACAGGCACAAGCAAACAAACATATACATATGCATAAGAACATTACACCATATAAGATAAAATGTTATAAAAGCGAGCAATATAAAATAGAGAGCGCTTCTACAGTTATGCGAGGAAAAGAACCACGATAGTCGAAGCTACGGTCGAGGGGTTAGCGCGTTTACGTTAAACAAGTACTAATTAGAACATCTAATTCAACATAATTATATTAATTGATATTAATCCAATGTAAATTAATACTACTACTTAGTTTTGACTAACTTACTATTTTAATAGTTGACAGTTAAGCAAGTAACTTAATGAATATGAGCGATTCTAAGCTAGGCGAATTAACGACGCACGACGTGCAAACACGATGTGCGCAACGCGCGGACACAAACGACTTAGCGCGTGGACAACGCGCGATACGCGTGAACGGCACGCGGCAAGGCGCGCGACACACGCGAACGGCACACGACAACGCGTGCGAACAACACGTGCGACACTCGCGAACGACACGCGACGACGTGCGCGAAACAGCACCGCGGCACGCGCGGACCGACATGCGAAACTAATAAATAAACAATGTGATTAAACTAAATAATTATTAATAAATAACATTTCAGTTAAGGTTAATCATATTGGTAACTACTTATAAATGCGCAAATCGAATTCCTAAATTAGATTTTTAAATTGAAACGTCGTTCTAGTAGCCACTGATTAAACAAACGTTTAACTAAATTAAATAAAATGTGCAAAAATTGGGATAAATATTTCTAAATTAAGATTATTTTAATACGAATCTAACGCAACTTGAATGGATCGAATCGGGTTTAAAACGCAAAAGTTATGAATGTTTTAAACCATACTGTAATTCGCGCGGACTAAATTACAGAACTGCCATCTTCTTCCTCTCTTCATCTTCTTCCTCCCATCCATGGAAGAGAGAGGAGGGGAAGGAGAGGGGGCTGCGCACGGGGAGGGAGGAGGCTGGGCCGGCCGGAGGTGGGCGCGGCCGCACGGGGCGCGAGGGGCGCGGCCACCGCTCCCGGGAGGGGTGCGCGCGGGCGTGGGGCGCGGGAGCACGAGCGCCACCGCCGGCCACCGCCGCCGCCGCCGGGGAGGGGGAAAAGGGCGCCGCCGGGGAGGGGAAACGGAGGGGGGGAGGGCCGCCGCCGCCGGGGAAGGTGAGGGGGAGAGTGGGAGAGGCTCTATACGGACGAGAAAATGAAGAAACGAAGAAACCCTAGGTGCAACAATGGAGGTTTCTCACCGGGGAAGAAGACCCTCGCCGGAGCCGAAGCCAAATCCGTCGATTGCCGGAGATTCGGGGATCCAATCGACGAACCGAACGCGCTGCGACGAAGCCCTCGACGAGACGAACGCAGCGGTACCCTCGGATTCGGCAGACGATGCACGGATTGGGAGTAATTGCTCGCCGGAGTTGGAACCGCCTCGAACTTCGGCGAGCAATACCGGGAGCTAGGGATTAGATTTGGAGAAAATGTTTCGTGTTCTGGAACGGTCTCGACGAGATGAAGCCGGACATGTATATATACCTAGGGTTTGGACGAGATAAAAATTCGGTTAAAATTCGGATTTTACCATTTTTAAAATTCGAAAAAGCCTAGAAATCCATATTTTATGCTCAAAATATTATATATGCTTTCAAAAATTCTAGAAAAATTCCTATAAATGTTTTGGCACCTAATGAACTCAAAAAACATAGTTAGAATTTCTAAAAACATTTTTAAGGTCCTCAAATAAATAGATTTTGGTTTCCGGAAAATAGAAAAATATTCCGAAAAATATGAAAATTTACCGAGCGCTTCTATAAGATATGTTAACATGTTTCAAACACATTTTGCACTTAGAAACACCATGCAACGGCATGAATGCAACAACCAAAGTGCCTCTAGGGCTCGTTCCACTAGGTTTACGCTAATATAAAACAAAATAATTCTCCATTTTTAGGAAAAAGAGAAAGGAAAGCGAAGAACTGAGAGAGTAACACCTGAATTTGGTGGATATTAGAAAAGAAATTTTATACCCCCAAATTCAGGGTGTTACAGTTCCCTATTATGCTCCTAATCATGCATTCTTTGCTGAAAAAAACTTATGCCATTGGTGTCAGGGACCATAATTAGGGGTACCCCCAAGACTCCTAAACTCGGCTGGTAATCACCATCAGCACAAGCTGCAAAGGCCTGATGGGCGCGATTCAGGTCAAGGCTCCGTCCACTCAAGGGACACAATCTCGCTTCGCCCGAGCCCAGCCTCGGGCAGGAACAGTAGACCTAGGCGGATTCACGCCTCGCCCGAGGGCCTCCTCAAGCAACGGGCGCACCTCCGACTCGTCCGAGGCCCGACTCGGACAGGCTTCGCAGTGAAGCAACCTTGGCCGGATCACCATGCCAACCGACCATATCGCAGGAGCATTCAATGCAAGGTTCACCTGACACCTTATCCTGACGCGCGTTCCTCAGTCGATAGGGCCGAAGTGACCGCAGTCATTTCGCCCCTCCACTGACTGACCTTACAGGAAAACAGCGCCGCCTGCCCTGCTCCGACTGCTGTGCCACCCGCCAGGGTGAGGCTGATAGCAGCCAAGTCCAGCCTCAGGCGCCATAGGAAGCTCCGCCTCGCCCGACCCCAGGGCTCGGCCCCCGCCTCGACCTCGGAAGACGGTCTTCGCCTCGCCCGACCTCAGGGCTCGGACTCAGCCTCGACCTCGGAAGACGGTCTCCGCCTCGCCCGACCCCAGGGCTCGGACTCAGCCTCGACCTCAGAAGTCGGTCTCCGCCTCGCCCGACCCCAGGGCTCGGACTCAGCCTCGACCTCGGAAGACGGTCTCCGCCTCGCCCGACCCCAGGGCTCGGACTCAGCCTCGACCTCGGAGGAGTCGCCGCCTCACCCGACCTTGGGCTCGGACCGACCACACTACAAGGGGGTACATCATTACCCTACCCCTAGCTAGCTCAGGCTACGGGGAACAAGACCGGCGTCCCATCTGGCTTGCTCCGGTAAACAGGTAATGATGGTACCCCGCGTGCTCCCATGACGACGGCAGTTCTCAGCCCCCTACGGAAGCAAGAAGACGTCAGCAAGGATCCGACAGCCCCGACAGCTGTGTTTCTACAGGGCTTGAGCGCTCCTCCGGCGGCCACGACATCACATGAACAGGGCACCAACACCTCTCCGACAGCCACGTCGGCATGTACATAGGGCTCTGGCTCCTCCCTGCTAGACACGTTAGCACATTGCTACACCCCCCCCCATTGCACACCTGGGCCTTCTCCTTACATCTATAAAAGGAAGGTCCAGGGCCCTCGTACGAGAGGGTGGCCGCGTGGGAGGACGGGCTAACGGACAGTCTCTCTCTCTCTCCCTCGCGAACGCTTGTAACCCTCTACTGCAAGCGCATCCGCCCTGGGCGCAGGATAACACGAGCCGCGGTTTTCCCCCTTGTGTTCCATCTCGCGCCGACCCATCTAGGCTGGGACACGCAGCGACAATTTACTCGTCGGTCCAGGGACCCCCTGGGGTCGAAACGCCGACAGTTGGCGCGCCAGGTAGGGGCCTGCTGCGTGTTGACGAACAGCTTCCCGTCAAGCTCTAGATGGGTAGTCTCCAGCAACCTCTCCAGCCCGAGACGCTGCTCCATTTCGGGAGTCTCGAGTTCATGTCCCTCGATGGCAGCTACGACATGGTACTCCTTCCTCCGTCGCGCGACAATGACAATGACGGCCGTCAGCCCGCCAGACGGCGGCGGAATCGACGACGTCTTCCCCGCGTGGCGAAAGAGCAGCTTCCGGGTCTGTCCCATCACCTTCCCCGTCGACGGAGGAGGAGGCGGGGCAACCATGGCCAAGCAGGAGGCGGCACCTCGTCGGTTGTCGAGCGAGTCGACGACGCCGGCGCCCCAGCGGGGGACACGTCGGGCGTTGACCTCGCGTCTGAGACGAAGACGAGCATCGTTTCCCCGCAACACGCCAACCCCAAGCGGACGGATGACGCCAGCACGCTCGCGAAGGACTTGCTGGGCGTTAGCCTCGTACCTGAGATAACGGTGCAGTCCGTCCCTGACGCGACTTTGTCACCATCCGTCAATCAAGAGGTACCGTCCGTTTTCCACCCTGTGCCTTTTAGATTCAGCTTCGACCCACCAAGCGACCCCGCTTCGGTGGACGCTTTCATAAAGGCATATCCTAACCTTCCGGGGTACCATATGTGGTCAACTTGGGACCGACTAACGGCCGCCTCGACCTACGGGCCCCTGGGTTCCGAGGAAGATGACGAGCCCGACTCTGGTTGGGATTTCTCCGGGCTCGGTAACCACAGTGTCATGCGAGACTTCATGGCCGCATGTGACTACTGCCTTTCCGATTACTCCGATGATGGCCACAGCCTTGACGACAAGGATTGTGGCCCAAGTCGCGAATGTTTCCACGTCGATCTAGGGGGTCTCGACGAAGGCAACCATCTTGGTATGCCGGAGGACGACGATCCCCCTAGGCCTGCGCCTCGCATTGACATCCTTCGGGAGCTAGCTGTGGTCCCAGTCCCTACGGGGGGTCAGGACGCACAGCTCGAGCAAATCCGCGAGATGCAGGCCAGGCTCGACGAGGAAGCAGGACAACTTGTGCAGCTCTGGCAGAACATCGGGCAGGAGTGGGCAGGCCGAGCACCATCCAGAGAAGCACGTCATCTGGCCCAAGACGTCCAGCACTGCATCACCGACGATGCCAGGGCAAGGCTGCCCCCGGCTTCCAGTGGGGTCGGCCAGAACCTGGCTGCAGCAGCAATACTACTCCGAGCAATGCCGAAGCCATCCACCACCGAGGGGCGGCGTATCCAGGGAGAGCTCAAGAATATCCTGGAGGATGCCGTGGTCCGACGGGCCGAAAGCTCTGCCTCCCGAAGGCAGGGGTACCCCCCGGAGCATCGTGTCGGGACTTCCTGAGAGCACCTAGAGGGGGGGTGAATAGGTGATCCTGTGAAACTTGAAAACTTAAGCCACAAAACTTGGTTAATCGTTAGCACAATAGTTGCCAAGTGGCTAGATAGGAATCCTCAACAAAATACAATAACCAACAAAGATCAATCACAGAGATGACACGGTGGTTATCCCGTGGTTCGGCCAAGACCAACGCTTGCCTACTCCACGTTGTGGCGTCCCAACGGACGAGGGTTGCAATCAACCCCTCTCAAGCGGTCCAAAGACCCACTTGAATACCACGGTGTTTTGCTTTGCTTATCTTTATCCCTCTTGCGAGGAATCTCCACAAATTGGAGTCTCTCACCCTTACACTTAAAGTTCACAAAGAAGCACGGAGTAAGGGAGGGAAGCAACACACACAAATCCACAGCAAAATGCGCACACACACGGCCAAGAATCGAGCTCAAAAGACTATCTCAAAGTTCTCACTAGAACGGAGCTCGAATCACTGAGAATGACAAACGGATGCGCAAAGACTGAGTGTGGATGATCAAGAATGCTCTAAGGTTGCTTGGTGTACTCCTCCATGCGCCTAGGGGTCCCTTTTATAGCCCCAAGGCAGCTAGGAGCCGTTGAGAGCAATTCTGGAAGGCTGATCTTGCCTTCTGTCATCGGGCGCACCGGACAGTCCGGTGCACACCGGACACTGTCCGGTGCCCGATCTCCTTCCTAAAATGGCGCAGCCGACCGTTGCAGATCTGGGAGCCGTTGGCGCACCGGACATGTCCGGTGCACACCGGACAGTCCGGTGCCCCCTTCCGACCGTTGGCTCGGCCACGTGTCGCGCACGGATTCCGCGGCCGACCGTTGGCTCACCGGACAGTCCGGTGCACACCGGACAGTCCGGTGCACACCGGACAGTCCGGTGAATTTTAGCCTTACGCCGTCGGCGAATTCCCGAGAGCGGCCACTTCGCCCGAGGCAGCCTGGCGCACCGGACACTGTCCGGTGCACCACCGGACAGTCCGGTGCCCCAGACCGAAACAGCCTTTTGGATTTTTCCTGTTTCCAGCACTTAGACACAATACATTAGTCCATAAAACAATGTACTAAGTCTGAGAAACATACCTTAATTCTTGATTTGTACTTTGTCCACCTATGGGTATAGATTCACATTTAAGCACTTGTGTTGGCACTCAATCACCAAAATACTTAGAAATGGCCCACGAGCACATTTCCCTTTCAATCTCCCCCTTTTTGGTGATTTATGCCAACACAACATAAAGCAACTAGAACAAGTGCAATATCACTTCAAATAAAACTCAAATTTATTTTGATTCAATTTTGGCATATATGGATCATCCTTTGCCACCACTTGGTTTGTTTTTGCAAATCAAACTCAAATCTCTATCTCTAAGTCAAACACACATGTTGAAGCATAAAGAGAGTCATTCCAAAAGAAAGATTTCAAAAACTCCCCCTTTTTCCCATAATCAACACTTCTCCCCACAAGAGGCCAACTTTTGACAAAAGAGACAACAAAAGAGATTTGACAAACCAAAAGCTCTATTCTACTGTTTTCAAAATCTCTCAAGTGGTAGCTGATCCATTTATCACTTTGGCCTTTATTTTCTCCCCCTTTGGCATCAAGCACCAAAACGGGATCAATCTTGGCCCTTTAACCCCATTGCCTCACCAAAATCTTCAATTAAGAGCAAATAGGCAATAAGAGTTTAAAGATGAACTTGGAATAAGTTACCCTCTTATCGGAGTGCAGTGGAAGTCTTTCACGGTCCACGTCCACCTTTCCCTTTCAAACTTTCTTTGAGACTAAAGCAATCAAACTCAAGCATATGGTTAGTCTCAAAGGGTCAAGTTGTAACACATCTCCCCCTAAAACTGTGCATCACTTTGCAACGGACTTGTGAGGTCCAGGGAGTGTTTGTACAACTTGAGCACCATACTAAACAACAAAATGCAAAAAGGAACATGATCAAAGGCATAAACACATGTATGCTATAAATCAATCCAGGTTCCGCGAATCTAAGACATTTAGCTCACTACGCAACCTGCAAAAGGTCTTCTCATCTAGAGGCTTAGTGAAGATATCGGCTAGCTGGTTCTCGGTGCTAACATGAAACACTTCGATATCTCCCTTTTGCTGGTGGTCTCTCAAAAAGTGATGCCGGATGTCAATGTGCTTTGTGCGGCTGTGTTCAACAGGATTTTCCGCCATGCGGATAGCACTCTCATTATCACATAGGAGTGGGACTTTGCTCAGATTGTAGCCAAAGTCCCGGAGGGTTTGCCTCATCCAAAGTAGTTGCGCGCAACATTGTCCTGCGGCAACATACTCGGCCTCAGCGGTGGATAGGGCAACAGAGGTTTGTTTCTTAGAGTTCCACGACACCAGGGACCTTCCTAAGAATTGGCACGTCCCTGATGTACTCTTCCTATCGACCTTACATCCAGCATAGTCGGAATCTGAGTATCCAACCAAGTCAAAGGTAGACCCTTTTGGATACCAGAGCCCGAAGCAAGGCGTAGCAACCAAATATCTTAGAATTCGCTTCACCGCCACTAAGTGACACTCCTTAGGATCGGATTGAAATCTAGCACACATGCATACGCTAAGCATAATATCCGGTCTACTAGCACATAAATAAAGTAGAGACCCTATCATTGACCGGTATGCTTTTTGATCAACGGACTTACCTCCTTTGTTGAGGTCGGTGTGTCCGTCGGTCCCCATCGGAGTCTTTGCGGGCTTGGCGTCCTTCATCCCAAACCGCTTTAGCAGATCTTGCGTGTACTTCGTTTGGGAGATAAAGGTGCCGTCCTTGAGTTGCTTCACTTGGAACCCAAGGAAGTAGTTCAACTCGCCCATCATCGACATCTCGAATTTCTGCGTCATTACCCTGCTAAACTCTTCACAAGACTTTTGGTTAGTAGAACCAAATATTATGTCATCAACATAAATTTGGCACACAAACAGATCACCATCACATGTCTTAGTAAAGAGAGTTGGATCGGCTTTCCCAACCTTGAAAGCATTAACAATTAGAAAGTCTCTAAGGCATTCATACCATGCTCTTGGGGCTTGCTTAAGTCCATAGAGCGCCTTAGAGAGCTTACACACGTGGTCGGGGTACCGTTCATCCTCGAAGCCAGGGGGTTGCTCCACGTACACCTCCTCCTTGATCGGCCCGTTGAGGAAAGCGCTCTTCACATCCATTTGGTACAACCTGAAAGAATGGTGAGCGGCATATGCTAGCAAGATACGAATTGATTCTAGCCTAGCCACAGGAGCAAAAGTCTCCTCAAAGTCCAAACCTGCGACTTGGGCATAACCTTTTGCCACAAGTCGAGCCTTGTTCCTCGTCACCACCCCGTGCTCGTCCTGTTTGTTACGGAACACCCACTTGGTTCCCACAACATTTTGCTTGGGACGAGGCACCAGTGTCCAAACTTCATTGCGCTTGAAGTTGTTGAGTTCCTCCTGCATGGCCAATACCCAATCCGGATCTAGCAAGGCCTCTTCTACCCTGAAAGGCTCAATAGAAGAGACAAAAGAGTAATGCTCACAAAAATTAACTAATCGAGATCGAGTAGTTACTCCCTTGCTAATGTCACCCAAAATTTGGTCGACGGGATGATCCCTTTGAATCACCGCTCGAACTTGGGTTGGAGGTGCCGGTTGCGCTTCTTCCTCCATCACGTGATCATCTTGTGCTCCCCCTTGATCACACACCTCCTTTTGATGAACCTGTTCATCGTCTTGAGTTGGGGGATGCACCGTTGTTGAGGAAGAAGGTTGATCTCATTCATCTTGTTCCTGTGGCCGCACTTCTCCAATTGCCATGGTTCGTATAGCGGCCATCGGAACATCTTCTTCATCTACATCATCACAATCAACAACTTGCTCTCTTGGAGAGCCATTAGTCTCATCAAATACAACGTCGCTAGAGACTTCAACCAAACCCGATGATTTGTTGAAGACTCTATACGCCTTTGTATTTGAGTCATAACCTAACAAAAACCCTTCTACAGCTTTGGGAGCAAACTTAGAATTTCTACCCTTCTTCACTAGAATGTAGCATTTGCTCCCAAATACACGAAAGTAAGATACATTGGGTTTGTTACCGGTTAGAAGCTCATAGGACGTCTTCTTGAGAAGGCGGTGAAGGTAGACCCTGTTGATGGCGTGACAAGCCGTGTTCACGGCTTCCGACCAAAAGCACTCGGGGGTCTTGAACTCTCCAAGCATTGTCCTCGCCATATCAATGAGTGTCCTGTTTTTCCTCTCTACCACACCATTTTGCTGTGGTGTGTAGGGAGCGGAGAACTCGTGCTTGATCCCCTCCTCCTCAAGAAACTCCTCCACTTGAAGGTTCTTGAACTCGAACCCGTTGTCGCTCCTTATCTTCTTCACCTTGAGCTCAAACTCATTTTGAGCTCTCCTGAGGAAGCGCTTGAGGGTCCCTTGGGTTTCAGACTTATCCTGCAAAAAGAATACCCAAGTGAAGCGGGAAAAATCATCAACAATAACTAAACCATACTTACTTCCTCCTATGCTCAGATAGGCGACGGGTCCGAAGAGGTCCATATGTAGCAGCTCCAGAGGTCTTGATGTTGTCATCACATTTTTGGTGTGATGAGAGCCTCCCACTTGTTTCCCTGCTTGACAAGCTGCACAAGGTCTATCTTTTTCGAAATGAACATTGGTTAGCCCTATCACGTGTTCTCCCTTTAGAAGCTTGTGGAGGTTCTTCATCCCCACATGTGCTAAGCGGCGATGCCACAACCAGCCCATGCAAGTCTTAGCCATTAAGCATGCATCTAGACCGGCCTCTTCTTTTGCAAAATCAACTAAATAAAGTTTGCCGTCTAATACACCCTTAAAAGCTAGTGAACCATCACTTCTTCTAAAGACAGACACATCTACATTTGTAAATAGACAGTTATATCCCATATTGCATAATTGACTAACCGATAGCAAATTATATCCAAGAGACTCTACTAAAAACACATTAGAGATAGAGTGCTCATTAGAAATTGCAATTTTACCTAACCCTTTTACCTTGCCTTGATTCCCATCACCGAATATAATTGAATCTTGGGAATCCTTGTTCTTGACGTAGGAGGTGAACATCTTCTTCTCCCCCGTCATATGGTTTGTGCATCCGCTGTCGATAATCCAGCTTGAACCCCCGGATGCATAAACCTGCAAGGCAAATTTAGGCTTGGGACTTAGGTACCCAACTCTTGTTGGGTCCTACAAGGTTAGTGCAAATATCCTTAGGGACCCAAATGCAAGTTTTGTCTCCCTTGCATTTTGCCCCTAACTTCCTGGCAACAATTTTCCTATCCTTTCTACAAATAGCAAAGGAAGCATTTAAAGCACAATAAATTGTAGAGGGTTCATTCACTACTTTCCTAGGAGTATGGATAATATTCTTTCTAGGCACATGATGAATAGCATTTCTCCTAGACATATTTCTACCATGTATGTAGGAAGAACTAGAAGCAAACATGGCATGAGAGTCAAAATCATCATAAGCATTATAACTCCTATAAGCATTTCTAGTTTGTCTCCTATCATGATACATAAAAGCATGGTTCTTTTTAGCACTACCAGCCATAGGGGCCTTCCCTTTCTCCTTGGCGGGAATGGGAGCCTTATGGCTTGTTAAGTTCTTGGCTTCCCTCTTGAAGCCAAGTCCATCCTTAATTGAGGGGTGTCTACCAATCGTGTAGGCATCCCTTGCAAATTTTAGCTTATCGAAATCATTCTTGCTAGTCTTAAGTTGAGCATTAAGACTAGCCAACTCATCATTAAGCTTGGAAATTGAAACTAGGTGTTCACTACAAGCATCAATGTCAAAATCTTTACACCTAGTACAAATTACAACATGTTCTACACAAGAATTAGATTTATTTGCTACTTCTAATTTAGCATTTAAATCATTGTTGACACTTTTTAAAGTAGAAATGGTTTCATGACAAGTAGATAGTTCAAAAGAAAGCATTCCATTTCTCTTAATCTCTAATGCAAGTGATTTTTGTGCTTCTACAAATTTGTCATGTTCTTCATACAACAAATCCTCTTGCTTTTCTAAAAGCCTATTCTTATCATTCAAGGCATCAATCAATTCATTAATTTTATCTATCTTAGATCTATCTAAGCCCTTGAACAAGCATGAATAATCTATGTCATCATCATCACTAGACTCATTATCACTAGAAGAAGCATAAGTGGAGTCTTGAGTACTCACCTTCTTCTCCCTTGCCATAAGGCATGTGTGATGCTCGTTGGGGAAGAGGAATGACTTGTTGAAGGCGGTGGCGGCGAGTCCTTCATTGTCGGAGTCGGAAGAGGAGCAGTCCGAGTCCCACTCCTTGCCTAGATGCGCCTCGCCCTTTGCCTTCTTATAGTTCTTCTTCTTCTCCCTCTTGTTCCCTTGATCCTGATCACTATCATTGTCGGGACAGTTAGCAATAAAATGACCAAGCTTACCACACTTGAAGCATGAGCGTTTCCCCTTTGTCTTGGTCTTGCTTGGTTGCCCCTTGCGGCCTTTTAGTGCCGTCTTGAATCTCTTGATGATGAGAGCCATCTCTTCATCATTAAGTCCGGCCGCTTCAATTTGTGCCACCTTGCTAGGTAGCATTTCCTTGCTTCTTGTTGCCTTGAGAGCAAGAGGTTGAGGCTCATTGATTGGACCGTTTAGAGCGTCGTCGACGTATCTCGCCTCCTTGATCATCATCCGCCCGCTTACGAATTTCCCGAGTACCTCCTCGGGCGTCATCATCGTGTACCTGGGATTCTCACGAATATTGTTTACGAGATGAGGATCAAGAACGATAAAGGACCTTAGCATTAGGCGAACGACGTCGTGGTCCGTCCATCGAGTGCTTCCGTAGCTCCTTATTTTGTTGATAAGGGTCTTGAGCCGGTTGTAAGTTTGGGTTGGCTCCTCTCCCCTTATCATTGCGAATCGTCCAAGCTCGCCCTCCACCAACTCCATTTTAGTGAGCATGGTGATGTCGTTCCCCTCGTGAGAGATTTTGAGGGTGTCCCATATCTGCTTGGCGTTGTCCAAGCCGCTCACCTTATTGTACTCTTCCCTGCACAAAGATGCTAATAGAACAGTAGTAGCTTGTGCATTTCTATGGATTTGTTCATTTATAAGCATAGGGCTATCCGAGCTATCAAATTTCATTCCATTCTCTACAATCTCCCATATGCTTGGATGGAGAGAGAATAAGTGACTACGCATTTTGTGACTCCAAAATCCGTAGTCTTCCCCATCGAAGTGTGGAGGTTTGCCAAGAGGAATGGAAAGCAAATGCGAATTCGAACTATGTGGAATACGAGAATAATCAAATGAAAAGTTCGAATTGACCGTCTTCCTGTAGTCGTTGTCGTCGTCCTTTTGGGAAGAGGTAGACTCATCGCTATCGTCGTAGTAGACGATCTCCTTGATGCGCCTTGTCTTCTTCTTCTTCCCGTCTTTGCGCTTGTGGCCCGAGCCCGAGTCAGTAGGCTTGTCATCCTTCGGCTCGTTGACGAAGGACTCCTTCTCCTTGTCGTTGATCACGATTCCCTTCCCCTTAGGATCCATCTCTTCGGGCGATTAGTCCCTTCTTGAAGAGAACGGCTCCGATACCAATTGAGAGCACCTAGAGGGGGGGTGAATAGGTGATCCTGTGAAACTTGAAAACTTAAGCCACAAAACTTGGTTAATCGTTAGCACAATAGTTGCCAAGTGGCTAGATAGGAATCCTCAACAAAATACAATAACCAACAAAGATCAATCACAGAGATGACACGGTGGTTATCCCGTGGTTCGGCCAAGACCAACGCTTGCCTACTCCACGTTGTGGCGTCCCAACGGACGAGGGTTGCAATCAACCCCTCTCAAGCGGTCCAAAGACCCACTTGAATACCACGGTGTTTTGCTTTGCTTATCTTTATCCCACTTGCGAGGAATCTCCACAAATTGGAGTCTCTCGCCCTTACACTTAAAGTTCACAAAGAAGCACGGAGTAAGGGAGGGAATCAACACACACAAATTCACAGCAAAATGCGCACACACACGGCCAAGAATCGAGCTCAAAAGACTATCTCAAAGTTCTCACTAGAACGGAGCTCGAATCACTGAGAATGACAAACGGATGCGCAAAGACTGAGTGTGGATGATCAAGAATGCTCTAAGGTTGCTTGGTGTACTCCTCCATGCGCCTAGGGGTCCCTTTTATAGCCCCAAGGCAGCTAGGAGCCGTTGAGAGCAATTCTGGAAGGCTGATCTTGCCTTCTGTCATCGGGCGCACCGGACAGTCCGGTGCACACCGGACACTGTCCGGTGCACACCGGACACTGTCCGGTGCCCGATCTCCTTCCTAAAATGGCGCAGCCGACCGTTGCAGATCTGGGAGCCGTTGGCGCACCGGACATGTCCGGTGCACACCGGACAGTCCGGTGCCCCCTTCCGACCGTTGGCTCGGCCACGTGTCGCGCACGGATTCCGCGGCCGACCGTTGGCCCGGCCGACCGTTGGCTCACCGGACAGTCCGGTGCACACCGGACAGTCCGGTGAATTTTAGCCTTACGCCGTCGGCGAATTCCCGAGAGCGACCACTTCGCCCGAGGCAGCCTGGCGCACCGGACACTGTCCGATGCACCACCGGACAGTCCGGTGCCCCAGACTGAAAAAGCTTTTGGATTTTTCCTGTTTCCAGCACTTAGACACAATACATTAGTCCATAAAACAATGTACTAAGTCTGAGAAACATACCTTAATTCTTGATTTGTACTTTGTCCACCTATGGGTATAGATTCACATTTAAGCACTTGTGTTGGCACTCAATCACCAAAATACTTAGAAATGGCCCACGGGCACATTTCCCTTTCACTTCCCGATTCATGCGGGAAGCCTCGGTCCACACCGGGCGCACGCGGGATGCAACGCCTGCAGCCCCAGGTCGCCTCGGCAACGAGCACCACCGCCGCGACCGTCGAGCCCACCTCGACGAGAAGGTGCGCCGAGGCTACCACCCCAGGCGTGGGGGACGCTATGACAGCGGGGAGGATCGGAGCCCCTCGCCCGAACCACCCGGTCCGCAAGCTTTCAGCCGGGCCATACGACGGGCGCCATTCCCGACCCGGTTCCGAACCCCGACTACCATCACCAAGTACTCGGGGGAAACAAGGCCGGAACTGTGGCTAGCGGACTACCGGCTGGCCTGCCAGCTGGGTGGAACGGACGATGACAACCTCATCATCCGCAACCTCCCCCTGTTCCTCTCCGACGCCGCCCGGTCCTGGCTGGAGCATCTGCCTCCAGCGCAGATCTCCAACTGGGACAACCTGGTCAAAGCCTTCGTCGGCAACTTCTAGGGCACATATGTGCGCCCTGGGAACTCCTAGGATCTCTGAAGCTGCCGCCAGCAGCCGGGAGAATCCCTGCGGGACTACATCCGGCGATTCTCGAAACAGCGCACCGAGCTGCCCAACATCACCGACTTAGATGTCATCGGCGCGGTCCTCGCCGGCACTACTTGTCGCGACCTGGTGAGCAAGCTGGGTCGCAAGACTCCCACGAGGGCGAGCGAGCTGATGGACATCGCCACCAAGTTCGCCTCTGGTCAGGAGGCGGTCGAGGCCATCTTCCGGAAGGACAAGTAGCCTCAGGGGCGCCAGCAGGAAGACGTCCCCAAGGCGTCCGCTCAGCGCGGCACGAAGAAGAAGGGCAAGGAGAAGTTCCGAGAGAAACGCGACGCCGTCGACGCAGACCTTGTCGCCGCCGCCGAGCATAGGAACCCTCGGAAGCCTCCCGGAGGCGCCAACCTGTTCGACAAGATGCTCAAGGAGTCGTGCCCCTGTCATCAGGGTCCCGTCAAGCACACCCTTGAGGAGTGCGTCATGCTTCGGCGCTACTTCCACAAGGCCGGGCCCCCGGCGGAAGGTGGCAGAGGCCAAGACAACGACAAGAAGGAGGGCCACAAGGCAGAGGAGTTCCCCGAGGTCCACGACTGCTTCATGATCTACGGTGGGCAAGTGGCGAACGCCTTGGCTCGGCACCGCAAGCAAGAGCGCCGAGAGGTCTGCTCGGTGAAGGTGGCGGCGCCCGTCTACCTAGACTGGTCCGACAAGCCCATCACCTTCGACCAAGGCGACCACCCTGACCGCGTGCTGAGCCCGAGGAAGTACCTGCTCATTGTCGATCCCGTCGTCGGCAACGCCAGGCTTACCAAGGTCCTCATGGACGGAGGCAGCAGCCTCAACATCATCTACGCCGAGACCCTCGGGCTCTTGCAGATCGATCTGTCCACGATCCAGGCTGGTGCGACGCCCTTTCACGGGATCATCCCCAGGAAGCGCGTCCAACCCCTTGGGCAACTCGATCTGCCTGTCTGCTTCGGGACTCCCTCCAACTTCCGAAAGAAAACCCTCACGTTCGAGGTGGTTGGGTTCCGAGGAACCTACCACGCAGTGCTGGGGAGACCATGCTATGCCAAGTTCATGGCCGTCCCTAACTACACCTATCTCAAGCTCAAGATGCCAGGCCCCCACGGGGTCATCACCGTCGGACCCACGTACCGACACGCGTACAAATGCGACGTGGAGTGCGTGGAGTACGCTGAGGCCCTCGCCGAATCTGAGGCCCTCATCGCCGACCTGGAGAGCCTCTCCAAGGAGGTGCTAGATGCGAAGCGCCACACCGGCAACTTCGAGCCAGCTGAGGCGGTTAAGTCCGTCCCTCTCGACCCCAGCAACGACGCCTCCAAGCAAGTCCAGATCGGCTCCGAGCTCGACCCCAAATAGGAAGCAATGCTCGTCGACTTTCTCCGCGCGAACACCGAGGTTTTTGCGTGAAGTCCCTTAGACATGCCTAGCATACCGAGGGATGTCGCCGAGCACTCGCCGGATATCCGAGCTGGAGCCCGACCCATGAAGCAGCCTCTGCGCCGATTCGACGAAGAAAAGCGCAGAGCAATAGGCGAGGAGATCCACAAGCTGATGGCAGCAGGGTTCATCAAAGAGGTATTCCATCCCGAATGGCTTGCCAACCCTGTGCTTGTGAAAAGAAAGGTGAGAAATGGAGGATGTGTGTAGACTACACTGGTCTAAACAAAGCATGTCCGAAGGTTCCCTACCCCCTGCCTCGCATCGATCAAATCGTAGATTCCACTGCTGGGTGCGAAACCCTGTCGTTCCTCGATGCCTACTCAGGGTATCATCAAATTAGAATGAAAGAGTCTGACCAGCTCGCGACTTCTTTCATCACACCTTTTGGCATATACTGCTATATTACTATGCCATTCGGTTTGAGGAACGCAGGTGCGACATACCAAAGGTGCATGAACCACGTGTTCGGAGAGCACATTGGCCGAACGGTCGAGGCTTACGTCGATGACATCGTAGTCAAGACGAGGAAAGCCTCTGACCTGCTCGCTGACCTTGAAACGACATTCAAGTGTCTCAAGGCGAAAGGCGTAAAACTCAATCCCGAGAAGTGTGTCTTCGGAGTCCCCCGAGGCATGCTCCTGGGGTTCATCATCTCCGAGCGGGGCATCGAGGCCAACCCGGAGAAAATCGCGGCCATCACCAACATGGGGCCCATCAAGGACTTGAAAGGAGTACAGAGGGTCATGGGATGCCTTGCGGCTCTGAGCCGCTTCATCTCGCGCCTCGATGAAAGAGGCCTACCCCTGTACCGCCTCTTAAGGAAGACCGAGCGCTTCACTTGGACCCCCGAGGCCGAGGAAGCCGTCGAGAACTTAAAGGCGCTCCTTACAAGCACGCCCATCTTGGTGCCCCCCGCTGCCGGAGAAGCCCTCTTGATCTACGTAACCGCAACCACTCAGGTGGTCAGCGTCGCGATCGTAGTCAAGAGACGAGAAGAAGGACATGTACTGCCCGTCCAGAGGCCGGTCTACTTCATCAGTGAGGTACTGTCCGAGGCCAAAATCCGCTACCCGCAAATTCAGAAGCTACTGTACGCGGTAATTCTGACGCGACGAAAGTTGCGACACTACTTCGAGTCTCATCCGGTGACTGTGGTGTCATCCTTCCCCCTGGGGGAGATCATCCAGTGCCGAGAGGCCTCGGGTAGGATTGCAAAGTGGGCGGTGGAGATCATGGGCGAGACAATCTCGTTCGCTCCTCGGAAGGCCATCAAGTCCCAAGTCTTGGCGGACTTTGTGGCTGAATGGGTCGACACCCAGCTTCTAGCAGCTCTGATCCAACCGTAACTCTGGACCATGTTTTTCGACGGGTCGCTGATGAAAACAGGAGCGGGCGCGGGCCTGCTCTTCATCTCACCCCTCGGGAAGCACCTCCGCTACGTGCTGCGCCTCCATTTCCCGGTGTCAAACAACGTGGCCGAGTACGACGCTCTCGTTAACGGGTTGCACATCGCCATCGAGCTAGGGGTTTGGCGCCTAGAAGACAAGTTTTATGGGCTCGAGCTCAACCACGTCGCTCGACGATACAACAAGACTGCGGACGAGCTGGCTAAAATAGCCTCGGGGCAGACAACGGTTCCCCCGGACGTCTTCTCCCGAGACCTACATCAACCCTTCGTCAAGACTGACGACACGCCCAAGCCCGAGGAGGCCTCGGCCCAGCCCGAGGCACCCTTGGCCGCCGAGGGTGAGGCACTGCGCGTCGAGGAAGAGCAGAATGGGGTCACGCCTAATCGAAACTAGCAGACCCCGTACCTGCAATATCTCCACCGAGGAGAGCTACCCCTCGACAGAGCTGAAGCTCGGCGACTGGCGCGGCGCGCCAGGTCGTTCATTTTGCTAGGTGAAGAAAAGGAGCTCTACCACCACAGCCCCTCAGGCATCCTCCAGCGATGCATATCCATCGCCGAAGGTCAGGAGCTATTGCAAGAAATACACTCGGGGCTTGCGATCATCACGCAGCACCTCGAGCCCTCGTTGGAAATGCCTTCCGACAGGGTTTCTACTGGCCAACCGCGGTGGCCGACGCCACTAGGATTGTACGCACCTGCCAAGGGTGCCAATTCTACGCAAGGCAGACACACCTTTCCGCTCAGGCCCTGCAAACAATACCCATCACCTGGTCGTTTGTTGTTGTGGGGTCTGGACCTCGTCGGTCCCTTGCAGAAGGCACCCGGGGGCTTCACGCACCTGCTGGTCGCTATCGACAAATTCTCCAAGTGGATTGAGGTCCGACCCCTAAACAGCATCAGGTCCGAACAGGCGGTGGCGTTCTTCACCAACATCATCCATCGCTTTGGGGTCCCGAACTCCATCATCATCGACAACGGCACCCAGTTCACTAGCAGAAAGTTCCTAGACTTCTGCGAGGACCACCACATCCGGGTGGACTGGGCCGCCGTAGCTCACCTCATGACGAATGGGCAGGTAGAGCGTGCCAACGACATGATTCTGCAGGGACTCAAGCCGAGGATCTACAACGACCTCAACAAGTTCGGCAGGCGATGGATGAAGGAACTCCCCTCGGTGGTCTGGAGTCTGAGGACGACGCCAAGCCGAGCCACGGGCTTCACGCCGTTCTTTCTAGTCTATGGGGCCGAGGCTATCTTGCCCACAGACTTAGAATACGGCTCCCCGAGGACAAGGGCGTACGACGACCGAAGCAACCAGGCCAGCCGAGAAGACTCACTGGACCAGCTGGAAGAGGCTCGGGACATGGCATTACTACACTCGGCAAGGTATCAGCAGTCTCTGCGACGCTACCATGCCCGAGGGGTCCGGTCCCGAGACCTCCAGGTGGGGGACTTGGTGCTTCGGCTACGACAAGACGCCCGAGGGCGTCATAAGCTCACACCTCCTTAGGAAGGGTCGTTCATCATCGCCAAGATTTTGAAGCCCGGAACATACAAGCTGGCCAACAGTCAAGGCGAGGACTACAGCAACGCTTGGAACATCCGACAGCTACATCGCTTTTACCCTTAAGATGTTTTCAAGTCGTTCACATACCTCGTACTCTTTACATACGCAAAAAGAGTCTAACCGTCAAGGAAGGGTCAGCCTTGCCTCGGCAAAGCCCAACCCTCCCTCGGGGGCTAAAAGGGGGGAACCCCCTCTGCGTCAAAATTTTCCTCGGAAAAAGTCTTTCTGTCAGAACGTCTTTCGCGCTTTTTTGACTACTTCGATAGTGGAATCCTGAAAACGACGGAGTAGACGTAAGCGGCAAGGCCGATCGAGCCGAGGGACTCCTACGCCTCCATGATACGGATACCTCACTCATCACCTTCTGCGATAAGTAACTCTCGCTCGGATAAGCGATTCTGCTGCCGAACAAGTCTTAACACTCAAAAACCTTCCTGGCTGAACGATTTTTCGTGCCTTCTCGACTGTATCGATAGCAGAATCCTACGGACGAGTAAGAGTACACGTAAGTGAGAGCACCTAGAGGGGGGGGGGTGAATAGGTGATCCTGTAAAACTTCAAAACTTAAGCCACAAAAACTTGTTAAGGGTTAGCACAAGTATGGCCAAGTGGCTAGAGAGGAGTCAAAACACAATAACCACAAGAAAGCAGTCACAGAGTTGACACGATGGTTATCCCGTGGTTCGGCCAAGCACAAAACTTGCCTACTCCACGTTGTGGCGTCCCAACGGACGAGAGTTGCACTCAACTCCTCTCAAGTGATCCAATGATCAACTTGAATACCACGGTGTTTTCCTTTCCTTTGATCTTTTCCCGTTTGCGAGGAATCTCCACAACTTGGAGTCTCTCGCCCTTACAATTGAGTTCACAAAGAAATACGGAGTAAGGTGGGAATGAGCAACGCACACAAGACTCGAAAATCAGAGCAACAACACGCACACAAGTCGCAACTAGAGCTCGCAAAGCAACACAAAGAGTTCACAACTCCACAAGAGCTCTATATGATATCACAATGAAACGAATGCGTGAGATTGATGTCTTGGTGCTTAGAAGAGTTGTAGGAATGCTTGGTATGCTCCTCCATGCGCCAAGGGGTCCCTTTTATAGCCCCAAGGCAGCTAGGAGCCGTTGAGAACACATCTGGAAGGCTATCCTTGCCTTCTGTCGTCGGGCGCACCGGACAGTCCGGTGCACACCGGACACTGTCCGGTGCCCGATTTGTTTCCTTAAATGGCGAAGCCGACCGTTGCCGACCGTTGCAGATCTGGCGCACCGGACAGTCCGGTGCACACCGGACAGTCCGGTGCTTCCTTTCGACCGTTGGCTCGGCCACGTGTCGCGCGCCGATCGCGCGGCCGACCGTTGGCCCGGCCGACCGTTGGCTCACCGGACAGTCCGGTGCACACCGGACAGTCCGGTGAATTTTAGCCGAAGTCGCCGGAGGAAAACCCTAGAGCGGCCTCTTCAGCTGGGGCAGCCTGGCGCACCGGACACTGTCCGGTGCACCACCGGACACTGTCCGGTGCACCACCGGACACTGTCCGGTGCACCACCGGACACTGTCCGGTGCACCACCGGACACTGTCCGGTGCACCACCGGACACTGTCCGGTGCACCACCGGACAGTCCGGTGCCCCAGACCGAAACAGCCTCTTGGCTGTACACAACCAAGTCTTCTCTTCTCTTCTTCTTCTTTCTGTTTCTAACACTTAGACAAGAATATTAGTACACAAAACCAATGTACTAAGGCTTAGAAACATACCTTTACTTGTGATTTGCAACTTGTCCATCCATGGGCATATTTTCACATTTTGGCACCTGTGTTTGCACTTAATCACCAAAATACTTAGAAATGGCCCAAGGGCACATTTCCCTTTCAATCTCCCCCTTTTTGGTGATTTATGCCAACACAACATAAAGCAACTAGAACAAGTGCAAAATCACTTCAAATAAAACTCAAATTGATTTTGATTCAATTTTGGCATATATGGATCATCCTTTGCCACCACTTGGTTTGTTTTTGCAAATCAAATTCAAATCTCTATCTCTAAGTCAAACACACATGTTGAAGCATAAAGAGAGTCATTCCAAAAGAGATTGTTCAAGGATTTCAAAAACTCCCCCTATTTCCCATAATCAATACTTCTCCCCACAAGAAGTCAACTTTTGACAATTGAGACAATAAGAGACAATAAAAGCTTTTGACAAAACAAAAACTCTATTCTACTATTTTCAAAATCTCTCAAGTGGTAGCTGATCCATTTATTACTTTGGCCTTTATTTTCTCCCCCTTTGGCATCAAGCACCAAAACGGGATCAATCTTGGCCTCTTTAACCTCATTGCCTCACCAAAATCGTCAATGAAGAGTACAAAGGCAATAAGATCATAGAGATGAACTTGGAATAAGTTACCCTCTCATCGGAGTGCAGTGGAAGTCTTGCATGGTCCAAGTTCACCTTTCCCTTTCAATTCACCTTCGAGACTAAATCAAGCAAACTCAAGCAAATGGTTAGTCTCAAAGGGTCAAGTTGTAACACATCTCCCCCTAAACATGTGCATCACTTTGCAACGGACTTGTGAGGTCCAGGGAGTGTTTGTACAACTTGAGCACCATAATAAGCAACAAAATGCAAAAAGGAACATGATCAAAAGCATAAGTACATGTATGCTACAATTCAATCCAGGTTCCGCGAATCTAAGACATTTAGCTCACTACGCAGCCTGCAAAAGGTCTTCTCATCTAGAGGCTTGGTGAAGATATCGGCTAGCTGGTTCTCGGTGCTAACATGAAACACTTCGATATCTCCCTTTTGCTGGTGGTCTCTCAAAAAGTGATGCCGGATGTCTATGTGCTTTGTGCGGCTGTGCTCAACAGGATTCTCCGCCATGCGGATAGCACTCTCATTGTCACATAGGAGTGGGACTTTGCTCAGATTGTAGCCAAAGTCCCGGAGGGTTTGCCTCATCCAAAGTAGTTGCGCGCAACACTGTCCTGCGGCAACGTACTCGGCCTCAGCGGTGGATAGGGCAACGGATGTTTGTTTCTTAGAGTTCCATGACACCAGGGACCTTCCTAAGAATTGGCACGTCCCCGATGTACTCTTCCTATCGACCTTGCATCCTGCATAGTCGGAATCTGAGTATCCAACTAAGTCAAAGGTAGACCCCTTTGGATACCAGAGCCCGAAGCAAGGCGTAGCAACCAAATATCTAAGAATTCGCTTCACCGCCACTAAGTGACACTCCTTAGGATCGGATTGAAATCTAGCACACATGCATACGCTAAGCATAATATCCGGTCTACTAGCACATAAATAAAGCAAAGAACCTATCATTGACCGGTATGCTTTTTGATCAACGGACTTACCTCCTTTGTTGAGGTCGGTGTGTCCGTCGGTCCCCATCGGAGTCTTTGCGGGCTTGGCGTCCTTCATCCCAAACCGCTTTAGCAGATCTTGCGTGTACTTCGTTTGGGAGATGAAGGTGCCGTCCTTGAGTTGCTTCACTTGGAACCCAAGGAAGTAGTTCAACTCGCCCATCATCGACATCACGAATTTCTGTGTCATCACCCTGCTAAACTCTTCACAAGACTTTTGGTTAGTAGAACCAAATATTATGTCATCGACATAAATTTGGCACACAAACAAATCACCATCACATGTCTTTGTAAAAAGAGTTGGATCGGCCTTCCCAACCTTGAAAGCATTAGCAAGTAAAAAGTCTCTAAGGCATTCATACCATGCTCTTGGGGCTTGCTTAAGTCCATAGAGCGCCTTAGAGAGCTTACACACATGGTCGGGGTACCGTTCATCCTCGAAGCCAGGGGGTTGCTCCACGTACACCTCCTCCTTGATTGGCCCGTTGAGGAAAGCGCTCTTCACATCCATTTGGAACAACCTGAAAGAATGGTGAGCGGCATATGCTAGCAAGATTCGAATTGACTCTAGCCTAGCCACAGGAGCAAAGGTCTCCTCGAAATCCAAACCTGCGACTTGGGCATAACCTTTTGCCACAAGTCGAGCCTTGTTCCTCGTCACCACCCCGTGCTCGTCCTGTTTGTTGCGGAACACCCACTTGGTTCCCACAACATTTTGCTTCGGACGAGGCACCAGTGTCCAAACTTCATTGCGCTTGAAGTTGTTTAACTCCTCTTGCATGGCCAACACCCAGTCCGGATCTAGCAAGGCCTCTTCTACCCTGAAAGGCTCAATAGAAGAGACAAAGGAGTAATGCTCACAAAAATTAACTAATCGAGATCGAGTAGTTACTCCCTTGCTAATGTCACCCAGAATTTGATCAACGGGATGATCCCTTTGAATCATCGCTCGAACTTGGGTTGGAGGTGCCAGTTGCGCTTCTTCCTCCATCACGTGATCATCTTGTGCTCCCCCTTGATCACACGCCTCCTTTTGATGAACCTGTTCATCATCTTGAGTCGGGGGATGCACCATAATTGAGGAAGAGGGTTGATCTCGTTCATCTTGTTCCTGTGGCCGTATTTCTCCAATCGCCATGGTCCGTATGGCGGCCGTCGGAACATCTTCTTCATCTACATCATCACAATCAACAACTTGCTCTCTTGGAGAGCCATTAGTCTCATCAAATACAACGTCGCTAGAGACTTCAACCAAACCCGATGATTTGTTGAAGACTCTATACGCCTTTGTATTTGAGTCATAACCTAACAAAAACCCTTCTACAGCTTTGGGAGCAAACTTAGAATTTCTACCCTTCTTCACTAGAATGTAGCATTTACTCCCAAATACACGAAAGTACGATACATTGGGTTTGTTACCGGTTAGTAGCTCGTACGACGTCTTCTTGAGGAGGCGATGAAGGTAGACCCTGTTGATGGCGTGGCAAGCAGTGTTAACGGCTTCCGTCCAAAAGCACTCGGGGGTCTTGAATTCTCCTAGCATCGTCCTCGCCATGTCGATGAGCGTCCTGTTCTTCCTCTCTACCACACCATTTTGCTGTGGTGTGTAGGGAGCGGAGAACTCGTGCTTGATCCCTTCCTCTTCAAGGAACTCCTCCACTTGAAGGTTCTTGAACTCGGACCCGTTGTCGCTCCTTATCTTCTTCACCTTGAGCTCAAACTCATTTTGAGCTCTCCTGAGAAAGCGCTTGAGGGTCCCTTGGGTTTCAGACTTATCCTGCAAAAAGAACACCCAAGTGAAGCGGGAAAAATCATCTACAATAACTAGACCATACTTACTCCCTCCTATGCTCAGATAGGCGACAGGTCCGAAGAGGTCCATATGCAGCAGCTCCAGGGGTCTTGAAGTGGTCATCACGTTCTTGCTGTGATGTGCTCCTCCCACTTGTTTACCTGCTTGACAAGCTGCACAAGGTCTATCTTTTTCGAAATGAACATTGGTTAGACCTATCACATGTTCTCCCTTTAGAAGCTTGTGGAGGTTCTTCATCCCCACATGTGCTAAGCGGCGATGCCACAGCCAGCCCATGCAAGTCTTAGCCATTAAGCATGCATCTAGACCGGCCTCTTCTTTTGCAAAATCAACTAAATAAAGCTTGCCGTCTAATACACCCTTAAAAGCTAGTGAACCATCACTTCTTCTAAAGACAGACACATCTATATTTGTAAACATACAGTTATATCCCATATTGCACAATTGACTAACAGATAGTAAATTATATCCTAGTGACTCTACTAAAAACACATTAGAGATAGAGTGCTCATTAGAAATTGCAATTTTACCTAACCCTTTTACCTTGCCTTGATTCCCATCACCGAATATAATTGAATCTTGGGAATCTTTATTCTTGACGTAGGAGGTGAACATCTTCTTCTCCCCCGTCATATGGTTTGTGCATCCGCTGTCGATAATCCAGCTTGAACCCCCGGATGCATAAACCTGCAAGGCAAATTTAGGCTTGGGACTTAGGTACCCAACTCTTGTTGGGTCCTACAAGGTTAGTCACAATTTCCTTAGGGACCCAAATGCAAGTTTTATCACCTTTGCATTTTGCCCCTAACTTCCTAGCAATTACTTTTCTATCCTTTCTACAAATTGCAAATGAAGCATTCAAAGCACAATAAATTGTAGAAGGTTCATTCACTACTTTCCTAGGAGCATGAATAACATTCTTTCTAGGCACATGATGAATAGCATTTCTCCTAGACATATTTCTACCATGCATAACATGAGAACTAGAGGCAGTCATAGCATAAGAGTCATAAGCATGTGAATCAAACACATCATGACCTCTAAAAGCATTTCTAGAATATCTCCTATCATAGTACATAAAAGCATGGTTCTTTTGCACATTACTAGTCATAGGGGCCTTCCCTTTCTCCTTGGCGAGAATGGGAGCCTTATGGCTTGTTAAGTTCTTAGCTTCTCTCTTGAAGCCAAGTCCATCCTTAATTGAGGGGTGTCTACCAATTGTGTAGGCATCCCTTGCAAATTTTAGCTTATCAAAATCATTCTTGCTAGTCTTAAGTTGAGCATTAAGACTAGCTAGTTCATCATTAAGCTTGGAAATTGAAACTAGGTGTTCACTACAAGCATCAATGTCAAAATCTTTACACCTAGTACAAATTTCAACATGTTCTACACAAGAATTAGATTTATTTGCTACTTCTAATTTAGCATTTAAATCACTGTTGACATCTTTCAAAGTAGAAATGGTTTCATGACAAGTAGATAGTTCAAAAGAAAGCATTTCATTTCTTTTAACTTCTAAAGCATAGGATTTTTGTGCCTCAACAAATTTATCATGCTCTTCATACAACAAATCCTCTTGCTTTTCTAAAAGTATATTCTTTTCATTCAAGGCATCAATTAATTCATTAATTTTGTCTATCTTAGATCTATCTAAGCCCTTGAACAAACATGAATAATCTACTTCATCCTCATCACTAGATTCGTCCTCACTTGAAGAAGCATAGGTAGAGTTGCGAGTACATACCTTCTTCTCCCTTGCCATAAGGCATGTGTGACGCTCGTTGGGGAAGAGGGTTGATTTGTTGAAGGCGGTGGCGGCGAGTCCTTCATTGTCGGAGTCGGACGAGGAGCAATCCGAGTCCCACTCCTTGCCTAGATGCGCCTCACCCTTTGCCTTCTTATAATGCTTCTTCTTTTCCCTCTTGTTTCCCTTTTCCTGGTCACTTTCATTATCAGGACAGTTAGCAATAAAATGACCAAGCTTACCGCATTTGAAGCATGATCGCTTCCCCTTGGTCTTAGTCTTGCTCGGCTGTCCATTGCGACCCTTTAGCACCGTCTTGAAGCGCTTAATGATGAGAGCCATTTCTTCATCATTAAGCCCGGCCGCCTCAATTTGCGCCACCTTGCTTGGTAGTGCCTCCTTGCTCCTCGATGCCTTGAGAGCAATGGGTTGAGGCTCGTGGATTGGACCGTTCAACGCGTCATCGACGTACCTTGCCTCCTTGATCATCATCCGCCCGCTTACAAATTTTCCAAGAATTTCTTCGGGCGACATTTTGGTGTACCTGGGATTCTCACGAATATTATTCACCAAATGAGGATCAAGAACAGTAAAGGACCTTAGCATTAGGCGGACGACGTCGTGGTCCGTCCATCGCGTGCTTCCATAGCTCCTTATCTTGTTGACAAGGGTCTTGAGCCGGTTGTATGTTTGAGTTGGCTCCTCGCCCCTTATCATCGCGAACCGTCCAAGCTCGCCCTCCACCAACTCCATTTTGGTGAGCAAGGTAGCGTCATTTCCCTCATGAGAGATCTTGAGGGTATCCCAGATTTGCTTGGCGTTATCCAAGCCACTCACTTTATTATATTCATCCCTGCACAATGAGGCTAGAAGAACAGTAGTAGCTTGTGCATTCTTATGGATTTGCTCATTAATGAATATAGGACTATCCGAACTATTAAAGTGCATTCCACTATCTACAATCTCCCATATGCTAGGATGGAGAGAGAATAGGTGACTACGCATTTTGTGGCTCCAAAATCCGTAGTCCTCCCCATCAAAGTGTGGGGGCTTGCCGAGTGGAATAGAAAGCAAATGTGAATTTGAACTTTGCGGAATACGAGAGTAGTCAAAAGAAAAGTTAGAATTAACCGGTTTCCTTTGTTTGTCGTGGTCGTCGTCCTTTTGGGAAGAAGAGGACTCATCGCTGTCGTAGTAGACGATCTCCTTGATGCGTCTTGTCTTCTTCTTCTTCCCATCTCTTCGCTTGTGGCCCGAGCCCGAGTCATTGGACTTGTCATCCCTTGGCTCGTTGACGAAGGACTCCTTCTCCTTGTCGTTGATCACAATTCCCTTCCCCTTAGGATCCATCTCTTCGGGCGGTTAGTCCCTTTCTTGAAGAGAACGGCTCCGATACCAATTGAGAGCACCTAGAGGGGGGGGGTGAATAGGTGATCCTGTAAAACTTCAAAACTTAAGCCACAAAAACTTGTTAAGGGTTAGCACAAGTATGGCCAAGTGGCTAGAGAGGAGTCAAAACACAATAACCACAAGAAAGCAGTCACAGAGTTGACACGATGGTTATCCCGTGGTTCGGCCAAGCACAAAACTTGCCTACTCCACGTTGTGGCGTCCCAACGGACGAGAGTTGCACTCAACTCCTCTCAAGTGATCCAATGATCAACTTGAATACCACGGTGTTTTCCTTTCCTTTGATCTTTTCCCGTTTGCGAGGAATCTCCACAACTTGGAGTCTCTCGCCCTTACAATTGAGTTCACAAAGAAATACGGAGTAAGGTGGGAATGAGCAACGCACACAAGACTCGAAAATCAGAGCAACAACACGCACACAAGTCGCAACTAGAGCTCGCAAAGCAACACAAAGAGTTCACAACTCCACAAGAGCTCTATATGATATCACAATGAAACGAATGCGTGAGATTGATGTCTTGGTGCTTAGAAGAGTTGTAGGAATGCTTGGTATGCTCCTCCATGCGCCAAGGGGTCCCTTTTATAGCCCCAAGGCAGCTAGGAGCCGTTGAGAACACATCTGGAAGGCTATCCTTGCCTTCTGTCGTCGGGCGCACCGGACAGTCCAGTGCACACCGGACACTGTCCGGTGCCCGATTTGTTTCCTTAAATGGCGAAGCCGACCGTTGCCGACCGTTGCAGATCTGGCGCACCGGACAGTCCGGTGCACACCGGACAGTCCGGTGCTTCCTTTCGACCGTTGGCTCGGCCACGTGTCGCGCGCCGATCGCGCGGCCGACCGTTGGCCCGGCCGACCGTTGGCTCACCGGACAGTCCGGTGCACACCGGACAGTCCGGTGAATTTTAGCCGAAGTCGCCGGAGGAAAACCCGAGAGCGGCCTCTTCAGCTGGGGCAGCCTGGCGCACCGGACACTGTCCGGTGCACCACCGGACACTGTCCGGTGCACCACCGGACAGTCCGGTGCCCCAGACCGAAACAGCCTCTTGGCTGTACACAGCCAAGTCTTCTCTTCTCTTCTTCTTCTTTCTGTTTCTAACACTTAGACAAGAATATTAGTACACAAAACCAATGTACTAAGGCTTAGAAACATACCTTTACTTGTGATTTGCAACTTGTCCATCCATGGGCATATTTTCACATTTTGGCACCTGTGTTTGCACTTAATCACCAAAATACTTAGAAATGGCCCAAGGGCACATTTCCCTTTCAGTAAGCGGCAAGGCCGACCGAGCCGAGGAACTCCTACGCCTCTGGGATACGGATACCTCACTCATCACCTTCCATGAAAAGTAACTCTCGCTCGGATAAACGATTCTGCTACCGACGAACAAGTCCTGATACTCGAAACAAGGGGAAAAGAAATGCAACTCTATAACACGACGATGATATGTTTGGGCCTCGACGGCCACAAAAAACATACGCACACTACAGATAAACTGTTCCTGCAGGTTCAGACATCAGTAGGGGGAGCAGCAGCGTCCTCGGCATCGACTCCACCTTCGGCGGAATCCGACCCGACCTCGGACAGCAACACGGTCGGAGGATCTCCACCTCGAAGGAAGATGTCAGCACCGCGCCTGGGCCATCGCCGCTAGGGTCTCCTCCAGGAACCCGGCCCGAGCAGACGGCTCGACCGGCCGCTCCGTAGCCTCGGCCAGCTGACCCCCGAGGACGTCAGCCCGGCTCATGGCCTCGGCAGCCCGACTCCAGGGTTGGTCCCGCCAGTGGACGACCTGGCCAGGTTCCAGCCACCGCTGCTACACCTCCTCGGCCTGGGAAGTCCCCTGCTCCTGGGCCGATGAAGTTTCTTCTCCAGCCGACTCCGCCTATGTCCACGCTCACACCGCTGCCTCCGGCTCATCGCAGAGCGGCCGAGGGTTTTCCTTAACTGAGCAAGAGAAGCCTCAGGCAGCAAGGCCGATCGAGCCGAGGGACTCCTACGCCTCCGGGATACGGATATCTCACTCGTCACCTTCCGCACGGGGCAACTCACACTTGGTTAAGCGGTCCAGCTAGCCGACAGGCGAGTCCTGGTGCTCGAAATAAGGAAGAAACACGGTATTGCACCCAAAATACCTAGATGTTCAGGCCCCGACAGCCACAATGAACAGACACCGGCACTCAAGGTGCCATTACAAACGGAACTCCGGTTCCACTCCCGCAGGTACGATCAACCCCCCGCATTGGAGGGCCTGCGGGACGACAAAATTCCAGGTGGCTCGCCACCGCCCACTCCGTCAGCAGCGACAACGACCTCTGCTCCGGGCGGCCAAACAGCAGCAGCGATGACCTCAGGACAGATGCTGCTGCAACAAGGCCCTCGCCCGCGTCCCCACTCGAGGGACGAGGACAAGAATCAAAGCCAAAGAGCCGGAGGCCCGGAACGCAGATGGTGCCGACGATCTCGTCGGCGGAGAAGCCTTCTCCGGCGGCCACCACCTCAGCACCGACGATGGCAGCCACCTGCCCACCGACAGATCCCCACTCAAGTCCTCCCGGACGGGCGAGCATCGACCTTCGCACGGAGGCGTCGTGCCGGAGCGAGGACGGGACAGCCCAAGAACACGAACGCCGCCCTAGCAGCGCGCGACGTCTTGGGCGGTCCCCCGGTGCGCGCGGCGCAACAGCCGTCCGTACGGCGGGCAGATAGCCACACTCCACCCAGCGGTGGGAGGTGGCACCAGAAGCTGTGCCAGAGCCAGCTGAGCCAGCGAACCAGGCATGCTGGAGCTGGCGACGCTTGCGGCCGATCGGCCCCGCGTTGTCGAAGTCCGCCCCCTCCGCTAGGTCGGTGAGCGTCCTCTCCCCTAATTGCTGAAGGAGGAGGTGGCCCGCCGGCCCGTACGGGAGAGTAGAGCTCCGGCTCAGCTTGCCCCCGCCCCAGCAAGGATGATGAAGATCCTTGAAGCTGAGGGCGGGGCAGAGGCCGCAGCCCGGCTTGCTCCTCCCCACCATCGAACTGGTGGTCACCGTCTTGGGTGACCATTGGTGAGGGGATGCAGCCGGGCTGCCTGATGAAAATCCTTGAAGCCGAGCGATGGCTGAAAGGTGCCAACCTCCGCGAAGTTGCGCTCCTCCAACAGCAGCAAGACGAAAGCAACACGGGCGCTCCCCATTCGGGGGCTCGGAAGGCGGAAGGGCACGGTGCATGAGGAGAGTGCGAAGGCGTGGCTACCACCCGGGGGGTCGATCCCTTTTTAAAGGCAACTCTCCTCACTCGCGTCCTCAGGCGTCGCGGACTAAGTCTCCACCAACGCGCTCCAAGGTCCTCCCCCTACGACACGGGGGCTGGGTCCCACACGCTGTGCAAGCTGGCCGGGACAAAAGAAGCCAAACCGCCGCACGCGGAGCGTGTAACCGCCCAACGGTTACAAGCGCTCCTCCATCTTCGCCTAAACCAGTGGGTGAAAGGGCAGACCGCCATGCAGGCAGCATGCAACTGCACCACAGAGATGCACCCTTTCGACTTCGACGCATCCGGCGTGGAGGCCCAGGCCCACACGTCATGTAACTGGCGCGCCGGTTGCTACATGCGAAAAACTGCACCGCCACTTATGCCAATGTCGCGCCTCCTCGACTACGGAACCGGTGCCGTGACTCGAGGCAACCCTGCTCATGGCCCAACAGTGCCAACCAAGCACATCGGTCACAGGTCAGTCAGCCGCGGGAAAAGGCGCGACGGTCGATATGGCCAAAAGTGGGCCGACAGTAATGGCGGTGGCAGGCGGGCGGAAGCAGCAGTCAAATCGTCTGCAGGCTCACGTCCCCTCCTGGGGCAGCAGGGGAACCCTCTCCCACGGCGTGAAGACGACGTGCCCGTGTTCCGTCCCTCGAACGGCTCACACAACGGCTGCCCCACGAACCACTCGTCCCGTCGCACTGACTCCGCGGCAGGGCAGGCGACACCTTTGGCAGGCGAAGCGGGCGACGCTTCACCTCCGCCATAATGACCGCGTCAAAAAAGGTGCGCCACATCGTTCAATTTCGTATCCTTTTCCTCTTCCCCTTTCTCTCTCTTGCTACAGGGACCGGGAAAGGGGATACTCCGAAAGGGATCCTTCCCCGCGAAGGAAGCGGGCCTCGAGCCCTCCTACTGATCAGAGGTTCGAAGGCTGGCCCCTCGGAAGGGTTCGATAGCCGCCTCAGAGCACTCGGGCTCCGCGCCCACTACTAGTCAGAGGTTCGAAGGCTGGCCCCTCGGAAGGGTTCGACAGTCGCCTCAGGCCACTCGAGCTCCGCGCCCACTACTGATCAGGGGTTCGAAGGCTGGCCCCCCGAAGGGTTCGACAGCCGCCTCAGAACACGCAGAGCAAGGGATGACTCTAGGTACATCTGATACATGGCCGAGGCTCGGGCTACGCTCCCGAGGTACCCTAGGACATTTCCGAGACCAGCAGGAGCGATTCTATAACGGAAACCCATCATAGGGAGGCATCGAGCCCTCGGACCCTATCAAACGGGACCGGGTCCGGCAAATCACCTGCAGGTACTTTTGGAGCGCGCCTCTGGGCCACTAGCCGACCCTTATCGAACGGGGCACGGGCGTCCACTCGGATCACCCGTTAGCAACTCACTAGAGACACCATGTTCGGCGCCCTCCGAGGGCAACATGGCGCTTTCCCCCCTCCTCCTTGCGGAAAGGCGACGAAGGGGCGTATGATAAAAGCCGAGTCAGTCCTTGACCGTCCTCTCGTTCTGTGCAGAGGCTCGGGGGCTGCTCTCGCAAACCCAGCTCCGGCCAAACCGTTGACGCGTCAACATACCAGCCCGAGAACTCGGAACCTGACCATGCACCCGGGCTACGACCAGTTCGCATGAGGGAACAACCAGACCAGCCGAGGCGTCACGAAAAGCGCTAAGACCTCGGAGGAGTCGAACCACTCCTACGAGGCCTCGGGGGCTACACCCGGCGGGTGCGCTCGCGCGCACCCCCTGGAACAGAATGTAACCGAGAAAGGCCGGTCCCCTTGCAAAAAAGTGCGATAAAACCTCCAAGCGAGTACCAACACTCCCTTCGAGGCTCGGGGGCTACTGTCGGGGACCATAATTAGGGGTACCCAAAGACTCCTAAACTCGGCTGGTAATCACCATCAGCACAAGCTGCAAAGGCCTGATGTGCGCGATTCAGGTCAAGGCTCCGTCCACTCAAGGGACACGATCTCGCTTCACCCGAGCCCAGCCTCGGGCAGGAACAGTAGACCCAGGCGGATTCACGCCTCGCCCGAGGGCCTCCTCAAGCAACAGGCGCACCTCCTACTCGTCCGAGGCCTAGCTCGGGCAGGCTTCGCAGTGAAGCAACCTTGGCCGGATCGCCACGCCAACCGACCATATCGTAGGAGCATTCAATTGAAGGATCACCTGACACCTTATCCTGACGCGCGTTCCTCAGTCGACAGGGCCGAAGTGACCGCAGTCATTTCGCCCCTCCACTGACTGACCTAACAGGAAAACAGCGTCGCCTGCCCTGCTCCGACTGCTGTGCCACCCGCCAGGGTGAGGCTGACAGCAGCCAAGTCTAGCCTCAGGCGCCATAGGAAGCTCCGCCTCGCCCGACCCCAGGGCTCGGCCCCCGCCTCGACCTCGGAAGACGGTCTCCGCCTCGCCCGACCCCAGGGCTCGGACTCAGTCTCGACCTCGGAAGACAGTCTCCGCCTCGCACGACCCTAGGGCTCGGACTCAGCCTCGACCTCGGAAGACGGTCTCCGCCTCGCCCGACCCCAGGGCTCAGACTCAGCCTCGACCTTGGAAGACGGTCTCCGCCTCGCCCAACCCCAGGGCTCGGACTCAGCCTCGACCTCGGAGGAGTCGCCGCCTCGCCCGACCTTGGGCTCGGACCGACCATGCTACAAGGGGGTACATCATTACCCTACCCCTAGCTAGCTCAGGCTACGGGGAACAAGACCGGCGTCCCATCTGGCTTGCTCCGGTAAACAGGTAATGATGGTACCCCGCGTGCTCCCATGACGACGGCGGTTCTCAGTCCCCTACGGAAGCAAGGAGACATCAGCAAGGATCCGACGGCCCCGACAGTTGTGCTTCTACAGGGCTCGAGCGCTCCTCCGGCGGCCACGACATCACATGAACAGGGCACCAACACCTCTCCGACAGCCACGTCGGCATGTACATAGGGCTCTGGCTCCTCCCTGCTAGACACGTTAGCACATTGCTACACCCCCCATTGTACACCTGGGTCTTCTCCTTACATCTATAAAAGGAAGGTCCAGGGCCCTCGTACGAGAGGGTGGCCGCGCGGGAGGATGGGCTGACGGACAGTCTCTCTCTCTCTCTCCCTCACGAACGCTTGTAACCCCCTACAGCAAGCGCATCCACCCTGGGCGCAGGATAACGCGAGCCGCAGTTTTCCCCCTTGTGTTCCATCTCGCGCCGACCCATCTGGGCTGGGACACGCAGCGACAATTTACTCGTCGGTCCAGAGACCCCCCGGGGTCGAAACACCGACAATTGGTATTCAACAGAACACGATATTGTTGAAATATAAGTGGCAATAATGATTGTAGATAGATATGTTATTATTGCATTGCAGTTCATCTATATCGATCACTCCAGTGCTTTTGTTTCATTGTATGCTTGCAGCCTTGCACTTCAATTTTTGCAGTCCTACCAGAAAAATGGTTTATATAAATGTCCCAACAGTATACATCTATCTACTGTTAAAACACCTCCTTTTCTTTTCTATCTTTTTGTTGGTGGTTTGCTACCCCAACTTGCTCGGGATTAAGTGTTGTTGTTGTTTATTGAATTTCATTAAGGATGATATAACAACTAGATGCATCTCCATAGTTTTGAATCGATTTAATGTATTGGATGGTTCCTTAATAATATTCTTATGTGGCTCTGTTCAAATCTAACATGCATGTCAAGCTAATTCTTTTCTTTGCAGTATCCAACAAGGTACCCATTTAGGGCATGGTTGGTTGGGAGAAAAGGGAACTTAACTACAGGAGTACAGTACAATTTTACCAGGCTAAATGGTCCAAAGTTCTATTCTTTACTTGGATATATGACTCTCTTAAAACATCAATTCATTGTTTTGCATTCCTTTGTTTATTTGTAGATATGAACAAGTCCTTTGTTCTTTAATGGGTTTGATTTTGCTGGCTTGAACTCTTTAGGTTTTTGAACTAATGATAACATGTGCAGACCTGAAAATTCGTAGACTATTGTACTGAACCTTCTGATGTTTGTTCCTTTCTTCATGTTGTAGGTTGCTGATCAATTTTTAAGCAAGAAATTTGGTATGACGCATGACAAGGTTGTCTGCTGGGGCATACAACTGTCTCTATTTCATCCTGTAATGAGTTGTACGTCCTTGTCAGACTCTATGTTGCTAGTAACTTCGTTTGTTAATATGAATTGAATCTACTTATGTCTGTGGGCACTACATTCTGCCATTGCCAAATGTGTTGGTTTTTAATAGTACGTTTCAGACTTTTAGAGCATGTGTTTAGTTACTTGGAGTTTCAGCCCGCTGGAGATTCAACCCTCGTTCGTATTTCATGGGGCCTTCAGCCACCGGTGTTGCTGACAATGTAAGGATGAATTGAAGTAAAGAAGACAGACAACCGTACAAAAACTCTGCATCTTGAAACTACCATGGTTGGCAAAGAAGCTGGATGCATCCTTTGCATTGGTGTCTTCTTATCACCAAGCAGAATGTGAAGCAAGTTCATTTGTTGACTAAGAACGGATGAACACAAATCAGTGAATATTTAGTTGCGCTAGAGATGGAGGATGGAGAGGTAGTAAATTTCAATATGGCTTTGATACTATTTTCCCCTTACAATCTTTGTACGGAACAAGAAAAATGACGTTGTATGTGGATACTATTATAATTCTATAATTTATTTCTGAATAACAAATATGACTACGGATGAGACTTTTGTGGTATAATTGATGAGACTATGGATTTAAATATTGTTATGTGAGTGTGTGTGAGATGTTTTATGTGAAAATATGTTGTGCTATATAGTTGTTGATATATTTGTTATGTTGTGGAATGTGGTGTAAAATAAAAATAAACAATATTTGTAATGCTGGTCAAATTAACTTCCTAGAGGTCAATTGGGCCGTAGGAAGTTAGCCAGCTAACTTCCTAGGGGCTACAGTCAGCCGTAGGAAGTTAGTCGTAGCAAGTTAAACAGCTGACGGCGTGAAGCTACTAACTTCCGAGAACCTACTAACTTCCGAGAGGCTTCTTTGGCTGTAGGAAGTTAGCTAACTTCCTATAGGGCTCTAGGAAGTTAAGCTAACTTCCGACAAAAAAATTCCGAGAGCCAAACTTCCAACGGGATGGCTTAACTTCTGAGAGTTTAGCTAACTTCCTAGAGTTTAGGGCTAACTTCCTAGGGTTTAGGCTCTAGGAAGTTCACTATTTTGGTGTAGTGATTCTTGGGACATGGACGGAATTTCCCCCCTACGGGAGGAAGGATGCAAGGTCGTTCTCTAACTTATAGGGAGCAAGGATGCGAAGTTGTTCTCTAACTTGGAATTCTCCGTCGACATGTATAGTAAAATAAGGGATATATTAGGTTCACATAGACCTTTGATGCACATAATATATATAATGTTGGATCTTTTATGGGCTGACCAATTTAATCAATAAACTCTATGGTGTGTAATTGTGGACAATACCAATAGTACCATATTGGAATTCCAAGGGTCGTTGGATTGACTTATATGGTGGGAATTATTCCACTTAATTTGAGAAGTCAAGAAACGAACAAGGGCGTGCCACACGCGCGCGCCCGCGCCGCCGCTGTCGGCCGCGCCGGACTCGGGCTTGGGCCGGGCGTGGCGTGGCATGGCGAGGCAGACGGGGGCGGGCGTGGCGTGGTGTGGTTGTGTTAATTTTTAGCACTCATTAACCACGGGAGTTTCAACTCCGGGTTAAACCTTTCAGTTGCCCGTCTCTTGAACAGCCGCATGCGAGACCCTTCTCCTTCAGCTTCTCTTCCGCGAAAGGTTAAAAGGGGAGAACTCATGTCGCTTGGGTACGAGTGCAGAACTATTTCAAAATCACAGTCTAGCAGCAAGTACTAGTATTCCTATCTCGTAACTCTGCGCGCACAGATGAGCGAGAGGACGGGTGCCTCCGAAGCCCTTGCCGTTCGAGACCTTGCACGGGGATCGGCAATTAGATTTTTGAGGAGCGTCTACGCGACTGCCCGAACATCATGGCATGACAAGATAAGTTGGACAAGGACCAGGATCCTTGGAGCGCATGGGAGGGTATGATCATTTCAGTTCCTTATAGTTTTACGTTTTCCAGATTATATATGTTTCATACGTTCATCTCTACTATTTTGTATGTAGCCATGAATTTATCCAATCTGTTCTGTCATATCATATCATGACATTTCTAATGCCTGTTCATGCTAATAATATACCAAATCTGTTTGTTTTAATTTTACAGTCATGCTATTTATGTTGATATCTATTTATTTTCAGTTGTTCTGTCATGATGCATGTACCATGTTTATATGCTTATTATATTTATATGATTCATATGTTTTATGTTCTCATGTTCTATATTGTTATGGATATATTTAACATCATGATTTCTATGATTAATCATCTTTTATATGTCATCATCATAATGTTAATTTATGGAATTAAAATGATATGAAAAATGACTATTTTTCTAACAATCCAAAAACCTAATGTTAGGCATTTTCTGTCAGAGTTTTTGCTGCTGTGTTAAAGCCTGATCCTTTTGATGGTAATAACTTATTGATTTGGAAAGCTAAGATGGAATTTTGGCTTACTGCAATGTCTTGTTATTATGCCGCTGAGGGCAAGCCTGTCAACTTACCTCCTGAGGATGAGGCTAAGTTTAAGGCTGATGACAACCTCTTTCGAGGAGCAGTGATTAGCGCACTTGATACAAAATTCTAGAAAAGCTATATTATCCTTCCTACAGGGAAAGAGCTGTGGGATGCACTTGTTGGAAAGTTTGGAGTTACTGACGCTGGTAGCGAACTGTATCTCATGGAGCAGCTGTATGACTACAAGATGGTTGAGAACCGATCTGTAGTGGAACAGGCTCATGAGTTTTAGGCACTAGCTAAGGAACTTGAGCTTTTTCCTTGTCCTTTGCCTGACAAATTTATGGCTGGCGGTTTAATCGCCAAGTTGCCACCTTCTCGGAAGGACTTTGCTACCTCTCTCAAACATAAGAGACAAGAGTTCAATGTGGAAGAGCTCATTGGTACTCTTGATGTTGAGGAAAGGGCTGAAACAAAGGACAATGGAAAAGGTGTTGAGACCTCTACTGCTAATGTGGTGCAAAAGAGAAACTTCTGCAAGTTTAACAAGAAGAAAAACCAGAACAAACAAGAGAACACAAATAAACCTGTTCAAACAACACAGTTTAAAAAAAAGAAGAAGAACAATAACAAGGGAAAGGGAGGATGCTTTGTTTGTGGCAGTGATCAACATTGGGCTAGAGAGTGCCCTGATCGCAAGTTCACACAGGACAAGAAATTAGCTAATGTTGTAACCACTGAAACTGGAGATGGAACATCTGGGTATGGTAATTCTTTATCGTATGTTCTTTCAGTTTGTAATTCACCTGAGTGGTGGATGGATAGTGGTGCAAATATTCATGTCTGTGCTGATGTCTCTATGTTCTCTTCCTACCAAGTCGGGAGGTCTGGCGCCTTGTTAATGGGAAATGGGTCGCGTGCTCATGTTCTTGGTGTTGGTACGGTCATTCTGAAGTTTACTTCGAGAAAGACGGTGCCGATGAAGAGCGTGCAACATGTGCCCTCTATCAAGAAGAATCTCGTTAGTGCTTCTATGCTATGTCGAGATGGATACAAAGTTGTTCTTGAGTCAAATAAATGTGTTGTGTCGAAACATGGTACTTTTGTTGGTAAAGGATATGACCGTGGAGGCTTGTTCCGCTTATCACTGCATGATGTGTGTAATAAAATGGTGAATTCTGTTAATTTTTCCGATGAGTCAGATTTATGACATTCATGTTTTTGTCATGCAAGCTTTGGTTATCTTATGCGGTTAGCAAATCTAAATCTAATTCCTAAATTTAACTTGGTCAAAAAGTCTAAGTGCCATGTGTGTGTTGAATCAAAACAACCCCGCAAGCTTCACAAGGCTGTTGAGGCGAGGAATTTGGCACCTCTAGAACTTGTTCATTCCGATCTGTGCGAGATGAATGGAATTTTGACAAAATGTGGTAAAAGATGTTTTCTCACTTTTATAAATGACTCCACTAGATTTTTCTATGTGTATCTCTTAAAAACAAAAGATGAAGCGTTTAATTATTTTAAGACCTATAAAGCTGAAGTTGAGAACCAACTTGAGAGGAAAATAAAACGGTTAAGGTTCGATCGAGGTGGAGAATATTTCTCTAATGTTTTCGATGAGTTTTGCGTAGAACATGGGATTGTTCATGAGAGGACACCACCATTCTCACCACAATCCAATGGGATTGCTGAAAGGAAAAACCGCACTCTAACAGGTTTGGTGAATGCCATGTTGAGTACAGCGGGATTATCCAAGGCATGGTGGGGTGAGGCAATTTTGACGGCGTGTCATGTCCTGAACAGAGTTCCAACAAAGAATAAAGAGATCACACCATTTAAGGAATGGGAAAAGAGAAGATTAAATATCTCATATTTGCGCACTTGGGGTTGCATGGCTAAAGTGAATGTGCCAATCAACAACAAGCGCAAACTTAGGACTAAAACTGTTGATTGTATATTCCTTGGGTACTCTTTTCACAGCACTGGGTATAGGTTCTTAATTATAAAATCTGATGTGCCTGATATGTATGTTGATACTATCATGGAATCAAGAGACACAACATTTTTTGAGAATGAGTTTCCCATGAAGAATACACCTAGTGATACAAGTCATGAGACTATAATTCCCCATGAGCACGAACTGTCTATTCCTATAGATCATGTTGAGGATCCTCATGTGCACATCCCTGAGGAGGATGACACTATAGTCACTCGAAAGAGCAAGAGATAGAGGGTTGCAAAATCCTTTGGTAATGACTTTATAGTATACCGTGTGGAATACACACCAACTACCATTAGTGAGGCATATTCCTCTCCTGATGCTGACTTATGGAAGGAAGCAGTAAGGAGTGAGATGGAATCTCTTATGTCTAATGGAACTTGGGAGGTCGTTGACCGTCCTTATGGTTGTCAACCTATAGGCTGCAAATGGATCTTCAAGAAAAAGCTTAGGCCTGATGGTACAATCAAAAGGTACAAGGCAAGGCTTGTGGCCAAAGGATATACCCAAAAAGAGGGTGAAGATTTCTTTGATACCTACTCACCAGTTGCTCAATTGACTACAATTCGCACATTAATAGCTGTGGCAGCCTCTTATGGTCTTATCATTCATCAGATGGATGTTAAGACAGCTTTCCTAAATGGAGAGTTGGATGAGGAGATCTACATGGATCAGCCAGAAGGGTTCATTGCGGATGGTCAAGAGAACAAGGTGTGCAGGTTGATAAAATTGTTGTATGACCTAAAACAAGCACCTAAGCAATGCTATGAAAAGTTTGATAATACTCTTACAACTACTGGTTTTGCTGTAAATGAAGCTGACACGTGTGTATATTATCGGTATGGTGGGGGTGAGTCTGTTATGCTGTGCCTTTATGTTGATGACATCTTGATCTTTGGATCAAATCTCAATGTGATTGAGGAAGTTAAAAATCTTCTATCGAGCAATTTCGAAATGAAAGATTTGGGAGAAGCTGATGTCATTCTAAACATCAAGCTTGTTAGATAAGGTGATGATGGAGTAACTTTGTTACAATCTCATTATGTGGAAAAGGTATTGAGTCGCTTTGGTTTTAGTGACTATGATCCTGCTCCAACACCTTATGACCCTAGCATGCTATTGAGAAAGAATCGAAGAATAGCAAGGGATCAATTGGCATACTCCCAGATCATTGGCTCGCTCATGTACCTTGCAAGTGCAACAAGACCGGACATCTCATATGCTGTGAGTAAGCTGAGTCGGTTTGTGTCAAAACCAGGAGATGATCACTGGCGTGCTCTTGAGAGAGTGTTGCGGTATTTGAAAGGTACTATGACATACGATATTCATTATACTGGAAACCCAAAAGTGCTGGAAGGCTATTGTGATGCCAACTGGATTTCTGATGCTGATGAGCTTTATGCCACAAGCGGATATGTGTTTCTATTTGGAGGTGGCGCTGTTTCTTGGAAGTCTTGCAAGCAGACTATCTTAACGAAGTCTACAATGGAAGTAGATCTCGTAGCATTAGACACTGCTAGGGCTGAGGCCGAGTGGCTTCGTGATTTCCTATTGGATTTACTGGTAGTTGAAAAACCGATACCGACTATTTCCATGAACTGTGACAACCAAACGGTGATTACAAAGGTTAACAGTTCTAGGAATAACATGAAGTCTACAAGGCATGTTAAGAGGAGATTAAAATCTGTCAGAAAGCTGAAAAACTCTGGAGTTATAGCGATGGATTATGTCCACACATCAAATAATCTGGCAGATCAATTCACTAAGGGTCTGTCACGCAATGTGATAGAAAGTGTATCGAGAGAAATGGGTATGAGACCCATTTGAAATCTACTATAGCGGTAACCTGCTCTATGTGATCGGAGATCCCGTGAAGTAGAGTGGAGAAACAAGCTAGGAGTAGGTTGTGAGGAAAGATCCCTTCCTTAACTCATTTCTGATGCACATCTTTCCTATCTGTAAGACAGGATGGTATTTACCTTAATGTATTCCAAGAGTCTTATAAAGGTGAGATGTTGTCCTACAGAACATCTTCTGAGGAATACACCTATATGAGTCAGACTGCTGGTCACAGTCTATGGGACTTGGGTAATCCCTAAATACTCATGAAAGGCACTGAAGTGTGATTTATATGCTTCTAAACAGCGGGGATGCCTTTTTGCAGCCTAGTACCAGCAAAGGATTTGAGCGAATCTCATCTCACACAAAACTGTCAATTCAAGGCTTAGTCCATTATTCAGTTGTGAATGAGTGAAACTCTTATTCTAGATGGATGTTCAACTTAACAGTCTCCATCGAAACACTGGTATATCAAAGAATTGTGATTCTGATACTTCATTACAAATCCTAGAGTTTGGTGGGGATTGTTGCATCTTTTATGGGCTTGACCCATTTAATCAATAAACTCCATGATGTGTAATTGTGGACAATACCAATAGTATCATATTGGAATTCCAAGGGTTGTTGGCTTGACTTATATGGTGGGAATTATTCCACTTAATTTGAGAAGTCAAGAAACGAAGAAGGACATGCCACATGTGTGTGCCGCCGCCGCCGGCCGGGTCGGGCTCGGGCCGGGCGTGGCGGGACAGGCAGGCGGCGAGCGGGCGTGGTTGTGTTAATTTTTACCGCGGGAGTTTCAACTCCGGGTTAAACCTTTCAGTTGATGTTTATGTTTACAGTAATATACCAAATCTGTTTGTTTTAATTTTACAGTCATGCTGTTTATGTTGCTATCTATTTATTTTCAGTTGTTCCGTTATAATGCATGTACCATATTTATATGCTTATTATATTTATATGATTCATATGTTTTATGTTCTCATGTTTCATATTGTTATGGATATATTTGACATCATGATTTCTATGATTAATCATCTTTTTATATGTCGTCATCATAATATTAATTTATAAAATTAAAATGATATGGAAAATACCTATTTTTTCTAACATATACCAAATCACAACTATTGTAACATTCTCTATTATATTTCCTTTCTGTATTGAAAAAAAGGAAAAAGTAAGTATGGTACGAGAAATCTAGGATTTAACATATTAATTTATATTTCTTTTTGCTAAAATATACAAGACGGGAAGACATGTACGAGAAATCTAGGATTTAACATATACACTAAAAATTATACGTGCATGTCATATGCTCTTGTTTGTTGTCAATTTCTGCGCGACCACTTTTGCACTCGTGGTCTTGTTCTTAATTTTTATTACTACTAAAAACGAAAATGAAAAAGCAAAAATACACTACACTCCCAAGGTCCCAAGCGCCAGCGGCCAAGACTGGCGACACACGCGTTGCAGTTGCACCACCGTTGAAATCTGAAAGAGGCAGGCAGGCAGCGTACTTGTCCCTGCGATGCGACGCGGTGCTGTGAGCCTGTCATCCTGTGAACGAGGCTGCTCCTCGTCGCCCCAAATCGCCCAAAACCCCTCCCAAACCCCTCATCCACCCGCGCTGTATAAATCCCTGCGCTCCTCCGTCCGCCCTCTCAACGCCATCCGTTCCATTTCTTATCCCCTCCCCTCCGGTCCTCCCCCTCCCCCCGATGGCGTCCCTCACGCTCCCAGCACTCGCTCTCGCCCTCTCTAACCCCGGCGCCGTCCGCCTACGCGCCGCGGCCTTCCGCTGCTGGGCGCTCCGGCGGCGCGGCTGGGCGGCGGCGGGCGCCCTGGCCTCGCCCAACTCCGTGCTTAGCGAGCATGCCTTCAAGCGGCTCCAGCTCGGGAGCGACGACGAGGACGGGGAAGGGCCGTACGGGAGCGACGCCGACGAGGGGTTCGAGGCGGGGGAGGGGGACAACGAGGAGCTCGCCATTGCCAGGCTCGGCCTGCCCGACGAGCTCGTCGCCACGCTCGAGAAGCGCGGGATTACGCACCTGTTCCCCATCCAGGTGAATGAACCGTTGCGCTCCCTCTCTCTCTCTCTCTCTCGATTTACTTGGCTCGTTTGCTTGTAACTGCGCGGCTAAGCGGGCAACATCCAACAGTATTGGCTGTCGGGAGGAGATTGGGAAGGGGAGAGCGGGTGTTCAATTTGGGGAATTGGGTTAATGCTTTTGAAATTCGTGGCGCTGACCTTGCTTATTGCCAATCAATTTTGAGGCGCTTGTTTTCAGGGAAACATAACGACACAATAAGAGGAGCGTGACTATTTTAGTGCAATGGTGACATTAGGACCATTGTGTATCCCCAGCGGGATTAGTCCTTAGGCCCTGTTTGGGAACAAAGTTTTTGAAAACCACAGTTTTTGAAATACTACAGTATACTTTAGTAATGACAATACCGCAGTTTACAATACCACAATTTTGAAAACTGAGGTTCAGACCTAAGTTTAGAATATCTTAAAACAACTATAGTATTTGCAATACTTCAGTTTTGAAAACAGAGATTTTAGTCAGCTTACCAAACACCATTCCGTATATAATACTGCAGTATTTGAGAATACTACAGTATTCTTCCAAAACTGTGAAAAAATTTCACCCCCAAACACCCCCTTAGTTTCTTACTGGCACTAGGCTACTACTAGCAGTCTAACACGTACCCCTACACTCGTTTGAACCAAATTTAGTGGGTCTTGTTTGTTTCGGCTTATGGCCGGATTCTGGCCGACATAATTAGTTTCTAGCAGTCAAACGCTCCCCTTCTCGGTCTACTTTTGTGAAAATCTTCCAAACCAACGTGAATGTAGAAACCGCCGAGCAGTTGCAACGGGAGAAATCCGCCACTTTCTAAACCCTAATATATGCAAACCCCTTCATCTTCCTCCGCACGCAGCCTTCGTGATATCTAGATTCCCGTGACAGCTAGATTATCTAAGAATACAGATTGGCCCCACCTAACTCTTCTATTTAATACACTTCCAACCCAGGATTAGGATTAGAGTTTCACATATTCCAACTTTTACTTTAGCATCTACTTTAGTAATTATAATATGCTGAAGCTTTCTTGGTTTCTAAGCCTGCTACTAATATATATACCCAATTCTGCCATGGTTTTTTGAGATGCTTGATGAAATAGAAATCTGCCCCAAACCTCGTGTCTATCTCTAACACAGTTTCAGTTGCATGTTATGTGTCACATGTTTTTACTGAGCTCAGTAGTACATGTTTGGGTCTTAATTGTTGTTGTATCTTGCTCATTTGCCACGACCTCCTCCAGAGGGCTGTGTTGATTCCCGCTCTCGAGGGCCGTGACCTGATTGCTAGAGCAAAGACTGGAACTGGAAAGACACTGGCCTTTGGCATACCCATGATCAAGCAATTAATCGAGCAAGACGATGGTCGGATTACAAGGTACACATTCATCTTTCTATGCAGCTTCACTGGAGTCAGTTGATAATTGACAGGCACATTGACTGTCTCCTTTACCTTTTCACAGGAGAGGTCGTACTCCTCGGGTTCTGGTTCTAGCACCTACCAGAGAGTTAGCCAAACAAGTCGAGAAGGAAATAAAGGAATCAGCACCCAAGCTCGGCACAGTGTGTGTTTATGGCGGCGTCTCATATAATGTCCAGCAGAATGCACTCTCTCGTGGTGTCGATGTTGTTGTTGGAACACCTGGCCGCATAATCGATTTGATAAATGGCGGAAGCCTCCAGTTGGGAGAAGTTCAGTATTTGGTCCTGGATGAGGCTGACCAAATGCTCGCAGTGGGGTTTGAGGAAGATGTGGAAACAATATTACAACAGCTTCCTGCAGGCAGGCAAAGCATGTTGTTCTCTGCGACGATGCCTAGCTGGGTGAAGAAACTGTCCAGACGGTACTTGAACAACCCTTTGACGATTGACTTGGTATGGCTTCGAGTCCTTCACTGTCCATTGCTGTTATTCACCCTGTTCTTTTGTTACACAGTTGGACAAAGATAAACTTATGTCATCTAGTATATAATATTCTATGAGAGCATCCTTACATGTGGTCGCAGATATCATTTTAACTTGGTCATAATTTATGGTCGTCGTGCATGCTATTTGATAAATATTCTGGTCTAAAAACTTGGACAAACAACCCACATGGTTATTTCTGTTGCGCCATGTCCCAGCTGAAAGTATTGGGTTTAATTCTTGCTCATGGCACATAGAGACAAACCACAATAAATTAGCTAATAGCTATTTCCTTTTTCATGAAACTCTCTGTAGGAGTAAAGAATGACTTTTACTGCTAGTATATATTGTTTGCTTCATTGTGCAATGCTGACTAGCACTTTGTTAGGACACATATGTCACAACAACAATTTATTCATGCCCATGCTGGTTTTGGACTCTAGATATTTATCAATACAGTGCCATAGGGGATGCTAAGAGTGTTCTTGAGCTGTTATTTGCACTTTCACTTGAAGGCACATGTTGATTCCTTGTGAGACAATTGTGGCACCTGTGTCTGGATATGGTTTACGTCTACCTATTTTTATGTCCTAATACACTATTGTCTCTTCATGTGTTAAGGTTGGTGATCAAGATGAAAAGCTTGCTGAAGGAATCAAACTCTATGCTATCCCACTCACAACAACATCAAAGCGTACCGTTCTTAGTGATCTAATCACGGTATGTTAATGCTGCTCTTTTTAGCAGCTTTTTCTCTCCCCTCTTCTCACCTTTCGGTTTAACTTTAGCCAGCCCCTTGGATAATGGTAAATGCCTAAATGGTGCCGGCAGCTAGCACATGCATGTTTTATTTGAATCAACATAACCATAACCATAAACACATAGGTGCTGTTTGGTTCACGTATTGTAACGTAAATGACAACAGTAATGATTTACACTCAAGTGACAACAGTAATAAGTTTGAATAGACCGGTATCAATTTTTAGTGTGGTATCTGATTACGGTTAGACTTAAACAAACATGGTTTAATGTTATCTGTTACCATTCACGTTACAAATATGTGAACCAAACAGCACCATAGGTTTATCTTTTACTCTTGGTATATATATTACTTTTCAATGAATACCATTTCTAATTTCCTTGAATACTTTGGTAACTGCATTCATTTCAGCTTGGTTTAAGCTGAAAAATCGTGATATTGCAGTCTCTGTTTAGCAGTTACAAGTTACATTTTGTCACTTCTATCCTAACTCTGTGGGGGTTCAAACTGCAAATGGTTGATGCTTCTGAAACTGGGTGTTGGCTCTTAGTGTTCTCAAAAAGGATTTGTGCCATTTGTTTTCTTATAGTTTCTGATGCTTGTAAATTAGGACTTCGATGATCATGGTGCCGTTGTTCCTATCAATATTTTGTTGGTGTTTAGTTTCATCATTTCGATTTCGTGAGAGTTTGCCTTTCTCTTGGGATCTGAAAACTTATAAGATCATGAAATGTCACAGTTGATACAGTTATGTTGTTGTATAATTTTACTTTGTTCTGATTGAGAACCCAATTCTATCCATGTATCTGACATGCATATTAACATTTTAAGGGCTCATGGTTTTGCTCAGACTTGGTCACTTTCACATATCTATTGCATGAGATAAGTTGTTTTTATTAATTAGTGTCAATGCTAATCTATATATTTTGTTGCCAGGTTTATGCAAAGGGTGGGAAAACCATAGTTTTCACTCGTACAAAGAAAGATGCAGATGAGGTATCATTGGCACTGACAAACAGTATTGCTTCTGAGGCACTTCATGGTGATATTTCACAGCATCAGCGTGAGAGGACACTAAATGGATTCCGTCAAGGGAAATTTACTGTTCTAGTAGCAACAGATGTTGCTGCCCGTGGTCTTGATATACCAAATGTTGATCTGGTGGGTTTACAATCCTCTTCACTTCACTTGATTCTAGATACTGTAATTATGTAAACACCTTTCCAAACACGTGTTAATTCATTATCGTGGAGATGTGATGGTTAGCTTAACTATGTCTAACAACTTCTGCTTGCCAAATTATTATCACACATTCTGCTAGAGAAGGTAATCAACAAAATTTTTAAGTTTAAGACTCTTTTATATTATAGCGCTAAATAAGTTATTATATCTTCAAACAATGTACTTCACTTTCTTTTTACCTGGCCATTTAGGAATTTAGCAATTAAGGTTTTCATCTTGGCACTAAACAATTTCAAGTGTTCTTCTGTATTTTAGTTTGGCATGCATTGGGTTTTATACTGGAACATATTACTTTTCATCACTTTGGTATGTCTCATAGTTTCCTGTATGATGTCTTGGGCTGGTTAATCTTGTGTTTTTTTTATATTGTGTTTTGTCACTTCATTTTAACTTGTTAAGTGCATTATTGAGAGGCTTCATTTTTGCATACAGATTATCCATTATGAATTGCCAAATGATCCAGAAACTTTTGTCCATCGTTCTGGACGCACTGGACGTGCTGGGAAAGCAGGAACTGCAATCTTGATGTTTACCAGCAGCCAGAAAAGGACAGTTAAGTCACTTGAGCGTGATGTTGGTTGCAACTTTGAGTTTATAAGCCCTCCGTCCATAGAAGAAGTGCTGGAGTCATCTGCTGAGCATGTCATTGCTACATTGCGAGGTGTGCACCCAGAATCAACTAAATACTTTCTTGGGGCTGCTGAGAAATTAACAGAAGAATTGGGACCTCATGCTCTTGCTTCTGCACTGGCACATCTGAGTGGATTTTCTCAGCCACCTTCGTCACGTTCTCTCATCAGTCATGAGCAGGTAAGAAGTGACAATGAAATTACATTTGCATTGTTTTATATTATACCTATCATTGAGGTCAACTACTTTCCACATCTGTTCTGCCATCGATTTGAATATTTGATCCTGCTATTTCTGGCTTCCGTTTTCTAGATGTGAAAAATTATCTGGTTGATGCTAATATGCTATATGACTATTAATACCAACACTAGCACTTTTTTCCTATAATGAAAACAGGTCATCAAGCAATCATCTAGAAAACCTCCATAGCTTTTGTTGTGCATTTGTCTTTTCTTGTGGTTTCGTTCTTAAGGAGGGCGCTCTCAGATCCTTTCTCTCTCTCTCTATTAAAATGCAGGGATGGGTGACGTTGCAACTAACTAGAGAACAGGGATTTGGCAGAGGCTTCTTTTCTCCTAGATCTGTTACTGGTTTTCTATCTGATGTTTGTTCAGCTGCTGCAGATGAAGTTGGCAAAATATACCTAACAGCAGATGAGAACGTGAGTTTTTGCCTGACTATAGTAAATTGTTCCCCATTGAAACTGTAAAGATGGTGTCCCTTACTACTTCCTCTGCATGCATATCTTCACCATAATGTGCATTGAATCTAGTTAAAGTGCAGGGCACTAGCGAGATGGTTTTCTTGTATAAAAACTGCCTTGTTCGGCGCGTCTACACTACACTCCTTGTGTTTCTTTATTCGCATTGGTTTGCTCTTGCCCTTTATTAGTGCAAAGCTGGGCATGATTTCCAATCTGATTTTGGCTACAGTCATGAAATGGAATTCTTTTATGTTGTGGTGTCAGTTAGTGACAAAACATAGTGCCACAGTTAGTAGGATACAACTTTATTTGGCTACGGCTATGCTGGTTGGGGTTATTTTTAAAATCCTATGGAGCACAAATTTGTTTGGATGTGGCATCTGGAACAATTAATTGTACTGATATTTGTCTACAATTTTGCAAGAAGGGAATTGTATGCATACTAATAAACCAAGACTGTAGTGCGGAATATATTTTATGCTATTACCCTAGTCCTGATGATTTTTCCCTGTTGATTTATACAATGCTGATCATATCAGGTCCAAGGAGCAGTCTTCGATTTACCTGAGGAAATTGCAAAGGACCTGCTTACTATGGAGCTCCCCCCAGGAAACACATTAACCAAAATTTCCAAGGTGATTTTTGCAGCTCATCTTCTCAAGTTAGTTATGGATAATTCGTTGTCATGAAATATACACAGGTGTTTATCTTGATGGCTTATCATGCTATACATTACAACATGTTTTAAAACTGCTGTCTGAGCTGAAAATGAAATAGAACTCTAGTCTATCGCTATTTTGATCTACCTTTTTTTCCCTGCTGTGTTTATCTCCAACCAAGCCTGCTTAAATCACATTAATTCCATAGTGCCTAATATTTGGACTGTATTATTTCAAAACGTGATTTTTGGTTTTCTGAGAGTCAGTGGTGACTGTCATTCTTTCCTGCCTTCAGCTGCCTGCGTTGCAAGACGATGGCCCTGCTACTGATAGCTACGGTCGCTTTTCAAACGACCGAGGTTCCAGGAACAACAGGCGTTCTAGGGGTGGCGGCGCTTCAAGAGGCCGGGGTGGTTGGGACACTGACGGCGAGGACCGATTCCGCCGTGGTGGTAGGAGCTTGAGGTCTGACAATGACAGTTGGTCAGATGATGACTGGTCAGGCGGTGGGAGAAAATCAAACCGTTCCTCATCATTCGGTAGCCGCTCATCATCCTACAGCAGCCGTGGCTCACCATCCTTCGGTGGCCGCTCATCATCCTTCGGCGGTAGGGAGAGGTAAGCTTCGCCTGATTTTTGCAATACAATGTAGCTAAGTTAGCAATTGTAGGCATATGGAATGCTGACAGGTGAAGTAGTCCGTTTACAACGTATGACGATTTTTTCTGGTGCTAATGCTTAGTCTCCCCCTTATTTACAGCAACAGAAGCTTCAGCGGTGCTTGTTTCAACTGCGGCGAATCCGGCCACCGCGCAACGGACTGCCCAAACAAGTAGTAAGATGGAAGAGATGGCGCGGTCTCCCCTTGCCGCACGGGGTCGATGATCCTGATTGGCCGGAGCATCAATCAGGATGCACGCAGAGCGAAATCCCAAAGCCCACTCCACCTGCTGATCGGTGTACTACGCCCGACACCCAGCCGACGTTATTACTGGCTACAGTTTTGCGTGGTCGTCTGGCGTCGGAAAACAGAGGAAGGTTTTGGCATCCTGACTACAGTTACTACATCAAGCGGAGTTCCTTCAGCTTATTCATGTCACACGGACACTACTCTACACTACAGGGATATGTTAGTATTTCTTTTTTTATATGTATTTTTTTTGTGGTGCTCTTGATTTGAGGATCTCGGTATAACTGTAACCACACGCACTGGTTACGGTTGCTTCTGCTTCACAATCGCTGGCGACGGTTGGATTCTTTGAATGTTATAGATCTGTATGCTGTCTTGCTTCGGACGTGAACTTCCATCCCTAGATTAGCCCCCCTTTCGCTTCTTTTGGCACAGAAAATACTACCAGACTTCGTTGCGTTAGATAAAAAAGGGGGGTTGGTTACGCTACCCCGACCCGGGTTGCTCTGGCAGCTCGTCCTCCTGATCTGACCTTGCAGGAACACGGGTTAGTCAACGCGGTCGCAGCGCACGGCACGACTGCAGGGAGAAAGTAAAAATAATAAACCATCCAGGGGTGCAACATGGTAGTCGGTGGTTGGCCGTCGAGGCGAAACAGCCAGCCAGACCCCACCCACCCCCGGTGGATGCGTCGCAGCGTGGTGTGTTGTACATGTACTAGATGGAATGCGGGGAGTTTGACAGCGTGGGGAGCTTCTGGTATTCAGAACTCACGGCCGATGGAGTGGGTGGCGAATGCTATACCGAACGATCCTGCATGCAGATAGTATCAAAAAAGACCTGAGCATGAGACTATTCCCGTCAGGCGTGAGGTCAAGGTCCATGTCCCGGCCAGGCCTGTGTACATACCCGCTCCCAAAAAAAAAAAAACTCATCTGACCTGGCATTGCATTGTGTTTTTGCACGCGGCTGGCTGACCTTGCCTAACCAGCCAGCCAGCCAGTCCGTCGTCTTGCAGTCTTGCTCTTATGGCCCATGGATAATCCCGTGCGCGTCTATACAGAACAAGGAACGCGGGCAGGCGGCACGGCAGCCGTATGTGTCATGTGTGGCGTTGACTTGCTAGATGTGTGCCGTTGCCTGCAAGACACGTGGTGATCGTAGCGTTCCTCGGGATCGTACCGGACCACGCACGAACGAACGCCGTCTAGTCCATAGAATCATAAAATAATAGGCGCTGCCAGCAGAGCCTATAGACCACACCATTAGATCGTAAAGGCCGAGCCGTTACACCCTGCCGAATCGGCTAGTAGTACTTATTAACGGTAGTGACACACGTATATCATATGTACTGTACTAGTACTAATAATAATAATCTGATTGCTTCGTTGGCAAGTTGTAATCGTGGAAGTGTACGTGTGTTCAGATTCCAACGTGCCTTGAGATGAGATTACTATTTGGTTTGACTATATATCAGCAACACGTTAACGTACGTAGCGTCGATCTGCAGCAGTGCCGCTGGCAGACCAGACACGTCCATTTTTTTTTGTGTGTGTATGTGCATGCAAGGCGGCAGTAGCGTGAAGCGAGCACTGCAGTATGCAGCCACCGAGACCGAGTCGATTGCCTCTCATCATTGGCTAATCATTCGTCGAGCATATGTGATGCTGCTGAGACTAGACGCCATGAAACAGATGGGGGTGTTGAATGGTTTTGCACGCGATGCAAGCGCCTAGTTGGCTAGCATAGCCTAGTTGGCTGCCTGACAGCAAGCGGTAGCCAGCTAGCTAGCTAGCTAGGGAGCGAATAATAGTCATAATCTGACTTAGTGAGAGCATATGTAGGACCAAAGCAGGTCTGGTTTTTGACCAAACAAAGAGGTCCTAGGCGACGCGGGTGCTGGCATCTCATTGTCAATTCGTTCCATTTGGTCCCTCGTGTGCATCTGCCTGTCGGGGCATGCGATGCGATGCGACATGCGACAAAAGGGGGTATATGCCCAAAAAGAAAAAGAAAAATTAGAACCATCTCACGATTTTCAGTATTCAACAAACACACGGTTCGTATGTTTATTACGTATTGTCTACACAGAAACTCGCAACGAATTGCGCAGATAATCGGAAACATTCTGCCCAAACATTTAATCGCACCTACCTGTCCGTGCAGTAAGAAAAAAGGAAACAAAATCCACCAGGATTGGCAGGAGGGTGAGGCTGGCTGGCTGGCAGCGGATTTTTGGAGAATCCAGAAAGCGCAGGGCGTGGTGGTGGAGATGATCGTATCACGTGAGGGAGGGGTCAGATCCTGTCCCATCCAACGGTCCTTTCGCCGTCCGTACACCACACCACCACAAGGGATGGGATAGTACTACTATAAACAACGTTAATCATGAACTGCGAAATGCCAATGTTATATTTTGTAGAGTACGTACTGTACGTACGTTCGATGCGAGTAAAAACACAGTTGACTTTTTCAAAGAGATTAAGTACTAACTACGGTACGATGGAGTAACACCCATAGCAATAGCAATACCCCGTCTGCCAGCCATTCATCATGGGTTGGTGGACCCACCCACCCCGGAACGGCGCGTGCTGTTAAACGCTCACACTTCTTGCGTGCAAAAAACAGAGACGGGGGAAGGGGAAAGCGTAGCGGGCCTTCGTCGTGCGTGGACTGACGTCTGCGTCGTGGATTAATTAATTAATAAAAGTGGTATTAAGCTTCCAATAACATTGTCCTACTACATAAAAGTGCTGACCCAGTGACCCTTTCTGTTTTCATTCATACCTTAAAAAAATCAATTAGACATAAACCAACGATAGACTAATGGTAAATATATATATATATATATATATAGTAACTCAAATAGTGTAAGCATGGATGCTTCATTGTTCATATTTAAAGCGCTGATTCACGATCGAGTACGAGTTACTTAAACTAGAAATGAGCTAGCTAGCTAGCTAGTTTGTGTTCTGAACTTGACCGCTAAGCTATAGTGGCCTGCCAGGTTATATAACGGTTTACTCGTTGCGTCAAATAAACGAGAGTGCTAAAATTCCAACCCATCCATCCGCCTAGCCAAAAAAAAAAAAAAAAATCGGGGAGGTCGATTTGTGGAAGCAAAACGTCCAAGAAAGCATAAAGCCGCCCACCCTCCGCTCTCCCACTCCAAACATCTCCCCTGCCCTTCCCCTCGCGCAGCCAAAAAAAAACCAAAACGCCTCCTCCGCTTCGTCTCCTCCCTCCCCCTCGCCGCCGCGACTCCCGCCACCAGCCCACCACACTATTAATTCTGCCCCTCCCCCTTCGTCCTCTTCCACGTCCACAACTCCCATCCCACGTCGCAGAGCCGTTCCTGTCTGCGCCTCCTCCCTAGACACGCGACGCAGAGCATATATATAGCAGCAGGGGCAGGGGCAAGGACGAAGGGACGAAAGAGCCGTCGCCGCCGCCGCGCCGCCATGTCCGTCCGCGTGGCGTCCGTGCCGTACCTGGAGCAGATGGCGCGGTGGGAGCGGCAGGTGGAGCGGCGGCAGCTGTTCCTCCGCAGCTACCACTTCTCGCGCGACGCCGACGCGGCGGCGGCGCTCCCCCCGCGCGCCCGCGCCAGGCGCGTCGTCTGGGCGGGGATGCGCCGCCTGCGCCGCGCAGCCGCCACGGGCCTCCGCCGCCTCCGCGCGCGCCTCCGCCTCTGCTTCGGCTGGGCCGCCCGCCGCCGCTCTTCCTCCCGCTACGGCCGCCTCTCCGGCGCCGGCAGGCCCCGCGCCGCCGCCGCCGCCGGTGCCGCCGAGTCTGCATGCTTCTGGTAGGACTGCACTGCACAAGGTTTCGAAGCGTTCTTTGCTTCGTCTCCCTTGGTTGGCGTGCGTGCGTGCGTGTGTGTGAAAGTGAGAAGGTGAGCTTACTTTAGACATGGATTAGCCGGTGCGTGTGTTGTTTGTTTGTTTGTTTGATAACTTGGACTGCTGCTCCGTGGAGTGGAGTTGAGTGCCTAATTAAATTAGAATGAATGAATCGTCTAGTAGTAATTTTGGTTTTTTGCTCGAACAAAGTGTCTGTCTGTAAGGCTTTCTCCAGCAGGATTCGTAAAGGGGCTCGCATCCTCAATTTACGTATTGTACCGATCCCAGCAGCATGCGTATATGGTATCGCATAATTGGAGGCCTGGCTTCAGCATGCGCAAATCCACACTTCTCTCTCCTCCTCGCATATTCTGGATAACTGCGATATGGCCGGAAACAGCAATACGAGGCCGGATAAGAGAGCTGCTGGAGCACTCCAGTTAAATGCACAGACGCAGCGGCTCACGGACTCCCTAAATACGCATTCGCATCCGAATGTCACCGGAGAAAGCCTAAACCCTCCTCTCTGCCCTTTGTCCTCGCGAATTGCAACTGCGACTGCAAATGGAGGGTTCCCGTGTCAGTGAGGTGTGTTGCGATGCTTGAGCTTGTGATGGGACGGCACGAAACGAAAGCCAATCATGCAGACAGGATGTCCACCTTGCAGTCGCAGTCGCACTCGCAGGGAGACCGAGAGCGCCCAGAAACCAACAAGTCCAAGCTCCCCATCAGGTTCAGGCCCCAGCTTTATTTCAAGCGCGTGTCGCGGTCAAAAGACCAGCGGCCAGCGCGCAGCAGGATTTCCATTCCTTGCGACGCAGCGAGGGCGATGCAGTGCAGCGGCTCTTTTCTTTATTTCTTTTCCCAAGCCAGCATCTCCCTTCCAAGAACCACCCCGCATTATCTGCTGCCGTCAGATCCCCGCATCTGGTCGTCGTCCGGTGCCATCTTAAAACCGCATTTATGGTTTTTTTTTTTTTTTTGCATTGCAGATGTACTCCTGTCCAGCAACACTGGGCAGCCCCACAGCTAGTGGGTCGGCTCAGTCCAAGCCCATCGTCATGCCCTAAAGCACGATGTGTCTTTGTTAGGCTATGCCGGTCTAAGCCCGACCCATATATTCGAACACATAAAATCAAAATGTTACACCCACTTAAAGTCCATAACCTACTAAATTAAAGATATTAAATAATTCTAACATCATCTGACCACATAAACTATAAATAACACAACAATATAAGGTTGATAGGTTACTAAATTAAAGAAATTAAACAACTTAGGTTTAATTATGTCGTGCTGGCCCATCTGTGCAGGCCGTGTCAAAGGTAACAGACCAGAATTTAAGGCTCAACTCAGACCCGCCTTCGAGCCGTGCTATCTCGGTCCGTATTACTTCGTGTCGGGTCGTACTTTAGACTCCTATTTTCGTGCCGTGCTCGTGCTGGCCCAAAAAAAAAAAAAAACTCTGGCCATATTCGCAGCACTACCCACCGCCACCCAGCAGACGAGACGGCCTTGCGTTGGCCGTCACGATCTTCTCCTGCCGTGCTCAGTTTCTCGCTTCTCCCTTCTCTCGTCTGTACGGGACGTGTCGTGCCGTCTGTGTTTGATTTCAAACGGCGACACCACAAAAGCTGGCACAATTCTAGAAGCGCTGAGCTCAGAAGATATAGCTTTGTAGAAAAAGAAGAAGAAGAAAAGGAAGCAATGATGGGAGCCAGGCCGAGACAGAATTCGAATCCGAAAGGTAGCTACTGCATAGAACTGCCTTGGGGACGGACGGCTTTGAATTGAATTTGATAGAGTTTGCGCGCGGGTCACAAACAAACAGAGAATAAGATACCTCCTCCTCCTCCTCATCGCTTTTGTGATGCACGTTAATTAGTACTCCCTCCGTTTCTTTTTATTAGTCGCTGGATAGTGCAATTTTGTACTATACAGCGACTAATAAAAAGAAACGGAGGGAGTAACCTTTTGGGTGAGAGAACGGCATGCAGCTGCCCGCTACGTAGGCGCAAATGGGAACGAAAATTTAGATAGAATTCCATCAGACATGCATGGGCTGATCGCACGGAAGAAACACAAGTGCACCAAGACAGATAGAAAAAGTCGAACATGTAATCCGTAAAGAGCTGCTTACCAGTCACAGGGTTTTATAGTTTTTGGTGTACATGTGTATGTCACAAGACATCCAGAACCATATCTACAGCCTCAACTCCACTGGCCCATAGTTTAAACATAGACCACTATCAAATACCATCTCCATCTACAGTTGGATTCTAGAATACATGGCAATGAGAGGAACTAAAAGATGGGCTTGCTATCACCAGCGGCCCATGTTGACATGGCATGGAGCCCAGCCCAGTCCAGCCCAGCCCGGTGGTTCCGCACCTGCCCATTGCCATTGTCTGCACCCTCGCAAAAGCAATCACATCACATTCAGGGCAGACCTGGGGATCGTCGCATCGATCGCGGTCAACCTCACCTCTTCCGGCCCACCTTCCTTCCCCCTCTTTGCCAGAAAATGGAGCAAGCCAGGATACTGGAATCCATGCTGCACACCATACTCCACAATGTGTAGAAAAAAAACGCAAAAAAAAAAACAACCCTAGAGCTCGATCAGTCCCGAACGAGTGCAAAAAAAAAAAAAAAAAAAAGAGTATCTATAAAAGTTTGGATGTGGCCGTTTGAAGCCGACAATACCATCTAAAAATAAGAGTCTAAGCCACGCCACGACATGACTTGAATAACCGTGACATATTGTGCTTTAAACTTAGATACGGTAGCCACACGGATTTAAACTTAGATACGGTAGCCACACGGATACGACTAAATGGGTCATGCTTACGACATAAAGAGACACGAATAAGAAACAAACATTTAAATGGTTATTCTATATTCTAATATTTTTTATATTTTCATAAAAGATATATAAAACATTCATCCTTATATTTATCTTAATAGAATACATATTTTTATTAAAAATCTCTCTATACATAGTAATTTGCATTCCATTCATCTTAAAATTGCATGTGCCATGGTGTGGATTAGGGTAGGAGTAGGACCACTTTTTGTACATTTCGGGTTAACACGGTATAACCTAAAAGTTTTTAGGCTTTTTTGGTCTAAACCTGTTTGGCACGAAGTATGATGGGCTCGAGCCGGTCCGATCCAGCCCAATTTCCAGCACTAGATATAAGTATGGGGTAAATTTATACCTATCGGGGCTAGTTTTGGACCCACAAAACCGGATGAGATTGAAAGAGCTAGAGTCTCACTCTTATTCCTAGCTCCACGAAATTATTTTTTGTCGTAGGTATGAATAATATGAGATAGTAATATCTATTCCCATAACTATGTACGTACCGACCGCCGGCTAGCAAGTGGCAGTGGGCAATTTGTCACCTGCACGTCCAGAGTTCGTCAGGTGTATATTTATTGGTCCACGACCAGTCGACCACGCACCATCAATCTGCAAATACAAGAAGAAGAAGAAAAATGCATGCATGGTTCAGCTTGTCCAAGTGAGAGAGCTCATCGCTGGTGGAAACAACAGCGCGGGGCAAGTTCTGAGGACACTGAGCAGTGACCACACATCATCTCTGGTTGTGCCGTCTCCAAAAGCAAGCTTCTATAGGATGGGACGCCACGCTACCGCTGTCAAGTGGAGTAACTCGCACAACATCACCCCGCTAATCTACTGATGGTCTCTCAAATCTACTGCCTTTGACAAAAAGAAAATGTTCAGAGATTAGCTCTGTGCAGTGCTTCCCCCTCTGTTCAGGTTTCCTTTTGCAGCTGGAAGATGGAACGGCGACTTCGCATGCATGGCCCACGAAAACTACAGCCTCTCTAGTATAAATGTCCAGAAAGCACGTGACCCGTTAGCCCGACACGAAGCACGATTTTTAGCACGACACGAGCCCGGCCCGGCACGAAATGAAGCGGGCCCGGGCTTAGCCCGGCCCGAATAGCGTGCCGGGCTCGACAGGAATTTGAGCCTGTTGGGCTAGCTCGAGCACGGCCCGTTATCAGCCGGGCTTTTAAACCGGCCCGTTCAACAAATGCACCTGGGACCTGGACTGCTTACGCTAACGCTATGCACGCGGACGGCCCAGCCCAACTAAGCGCAGGCGCGCTGCTACTGTAGGCCGCAAATCCCGTATAAGTCACACGGCTTGCGCGAGCGCGACCGGCAACCCTAACTCTAACGCACTCTCCTCCCTCCCACCTGCGTCTTCGTGCGGCGGCCGCGGCTCTCTGTCTCGCGGCGTCGGCGACTCGGTCTCGGGCGCGGCACTCGGCTGCTCCCTCCTCCCGGTGCTCCCTGCTCGGTTGCTCCCTCATCCCGGTGGTCCCTGGCTGGCTAGCTCCCTGCTCGGCTGCTCCATCCACCCGGCGCTCCCTGCTCCCTCGATCCCTCCTCCTCCCGGCGCTCCTGGTCCCTCGGTCCCTCCGGCGGTGCGGCGCCCTCCTCGTCGACCAGCTCGCACGTTAGCTTCCCCGCCAACGGGTAGAAGTGGTGTAGCGCGGCGGCGAGGGAGTCCCTGAACCGTGGCAGCTCGCCCAGCGTGAAGTCGGAGACGTCGAGCAGGTCGGCCCTGTTGTAGAAGAACAGGCGCTGTACGGGCGGGATGACTGGCTGCAATGGTGTTTTGCTCTGGATGACTGGCTTCGTGGTCTGTGACTCTCTGTACCGGTGTCCGATTTACTCTAAAAATAATCGCATGTTAGCAGCCAGACGCAGCTAATAATAATTCGCAAATCGCCAAATCCATTGGACCAATGGGCATGCCTTATTAGAACGCGCCACTGTAAACTATTTATGTGCTTGTTTGAATGTGAAATGTGTGAATTTGTTACTGTGTTTCTTGGCGTGCTCGGGCTGGGCCGGGCTCCTTCGTGGGCCGGGCTTTCCGGACCGGCCCGGCACGGATGGGCCTGTGTAGTGCCGTGCTCGGGCAGAAGGGTCAGCCCGTCGGGCGGCACGGTCCGGCCCGGTTAACAGGTCGGGCTCAAACGGGCCGGGCTCAAACGGGCTCGGGCTGGGCCGGGCCGGGCCGCCCGTTTAGACATCTATACTCTCAAGTACGTAGCGCGCATCTTGCTTCAGGAAGAGCTGAAGAAAATGGCGGCCACAGGAGCTGAAGGAGTCTGTTCTGTACAAGCAGGCTAAGGTAGTAGCTGTGGACTGTGGTCGAGCGAGCGAGCGAGTTTGGTGGGATGGGACTGTTGGCCTGCACTGCAAGAGGGAGGAGTAGACGAGGCAAGCAGTTGCTTCTCCGGAACTACGTACCTATGATGCTAAAAGCTGGAGATTGAAAAGGGCATGTACTTCTTTGAAACGGACACACAAAAAGAAACCATGCGTCCAAACAGACGGTTGCAGTATCAAAACTAGAAGTTGATATACATAAACTGAACAATGTCTATCAAAGATATTCCACTTTTCTAGCTAGCGCCAAGGCACCAATTAGCAATTAATATTTCTTTTTTTTCATGTGAAACATTATGCAGTGCTTAGCCTACATTCATGTTATATTTTATCAAGAACATGTAGCATGGTTACAACATACGGGCTTGTTCATTTCACCTTAAACAACCCGAAACAAGAAAAACATTCCTTGAAGAGGGTTAGTTTGGTTTTAAGCAGTGGCGGATCCATGATTCGTCGTAAGGGTGGACTGGAGACTGATTATCTTTTTTCTCTCTCTTGTTGTTCCTTTTTTCCCTTTATCATCTTCTTCCTTCATCTCCTTTCCCTCTCTTCTCCCTTACTCTCCCTTCTTCCTCCCTCTCCCTTCCTCCCCTTCTTCCTTCCTCCCCATTCCTCCTCCACTATCTTCTCCCTTCCTCCTCCTATGTGCAAGCAGGCGCAGGAGGCCTGGAGCCCCCTAGCACCCCCCCTCTGGATCCGCCACGGGTTTTAAGGACTCCCAATTTTTTCCTCCAAAGCACAACTGCATACAGAAGCATGGAAAACATTCTAAAGTGGATCAAGGAAATTTTTGAGATCATCTTATGCAATGCCATTATGTTGAGAAGGCCTTCAGCCACTTTAGCTATAAAGACTATAAGCCTTCTTCGACACCATATGATTCTAGTTTAATTCTTCGAAAGAATAAGGGATTAGGAAGAAACTAACATATGTACTCTCAGATAATTGGTTCGCTCATGTACTTAGCTCGTGCTACTCAATGATATGTCATTTGTGGTTAGAAATTTGAGTTGGTTTACTGTTAATCTTGGAGATGATCATTGGCGCACACTCGAGCGAGTTATGCATTATTTGAGTGGCACAATGAGTTGTAGACTTCACTATAGTGAGCATCCTAAGGTATTTGTTGAATACAGTGATTCCAATTTGATTTATGACGCCAAAGTAATAATGACAATGATATGGTATATCTTTACCCATAGTGGAAAACTCATCCATTAACCCTTATGAACCGTGTCAATCAAACAGTTATCACCAAAATGCCAAGTTCAAAAGATAATATGAAATCATAAAGGCATGTGAAACGATGTGTCGGGGACCATAATTAGGGGTACCCTCAAGACGCCTAATTCTCAGCTGGTAACCCCCATCAGCATAAAGCTGCAGAGGCCTGATGGGTGCGATTAAGTCAGGGATCAGTCCATACGAGCGACTCGATCACGCCTCGCCCGAGCCTAGCCTCCGGCAAGGGCAGCCGACCCTGAGGGGTTTCCGTCTCGCCCGAGGCCCCCCTTTTTTAACGGCGGACACATCTCCGGCTCGCCCGAGGCTTTGCCTTCGCTAAGAAGCAACCCTGACTAAATCGCCGCGCCGACCGACCGAGTCGCAGGAGCATTTAATGCAAAGGTGGCCTGACACCTTTATCCTAGCGCGCGCCCCCCGACAGAGCCGAAGTGACCGCCGTCACTTCGCCGCTCCACTGACCGGTCCGATAGAAGGACAGCGCCGCCTGCACCACTCCGACTGTAGTGCCACTTGACAGAGTGAGACTGACAGGCAGTCAGGCCTTGCCAAAGGCACCATAGGAAACTCCGCTCCGCCCGACCCAGGGCTCGGACTCGGGCTAGGCCCCGGAAGACAGCGAACTCCGCTCCGCCCGACCCAGGGCTCGGACTCGGGCTAGGCCCCGGAAGACGGCGAACTCCGCTCCGCCCGACCCAGGGCTCGGACTCGGGCTAGGCCCCGGAAGACGGCGAACTCCGCTCCGCCCGACACAGGGCTCGGACTCGGGCTAGGCCCCGGAAGACGGCGAACTCCGCTCCGCCCGACCCAGGGCTCGGACTCGGGCTAGGCCCCAGAAGACGACGAACTCCGCTTCGCCCGACCCAGGGCTCGGACTCGGGCTCAGCCCCGGAAGACGGCGAACTCCGCTCCGCCCGACCCAGGGCTCGGACTCGGGCTAGGCCCCAGAAGACGACGAACTCCGCTTCGCCCGACCCAGGGCTCGGGCTCAGCCCCAGAAGATGACGGACTCTGCTTCGCCCGACCCTAGGGCTCGGACTCCGCCCTGGCCTCTGCCGAACGACCTCCGCCTCGCCCGACTCAGGAGCTCGGGCTCGGCCTCGGCCATGGAAGACAGACTCGACCCCAGCTTCGGAGGAGCCTCCACGTCGCCCGACCTAGGGCACAGGCCCGCCACGTCAACAGGAAGCGCCATCATCACCCTACCCCGAGCCGACTCGGGCCACAGAGAACAAGACCGGTGTCCCATCCGGCTAGCTCCGCCAGATAGGCAATGATGGCGCCCCGCTAGCCCTGTGACGGCGGCGGCTCTCAGCTCCCTTACGGAAGCAGGGGGACGTCAGCAAGGACCCAACCGCTCCGACAGCTGTCCCTCCGCCAGGCTCTGTTGCTCCTCCGATAGCCACGACATCACACCAGCAGGGTGCCAAGATCTCTCCGGCTGCCACATTGGCATGTACCTAGGGCGCTAGCTCGTCCCCCGCTAGACACGTAGCACTCTGCTACACCCCCATTGTACACCTGGATCCTCTCCTTACACCTATAAAAGGAAGGACCAGGGCCTTCTTAGAGAAGGTGGGCCGCGCGGGGACGAGGACGGGACAGGCGCTCTCTTGGGGCCGCTCGCTTCCCTCACCCGCGTGGACGCTTGTAACCCCCTACTGCAAGCGCACCCGACCTGGGCGCGGGTCGAACACGAAGGCCACTGGATTTCCACCTCTCTCACGCCCGTCTCCGGCCACCTCGCTTCCCCCCTTCGCGCTCGCCCACGCGCTCGACCCATCTGGGCTGGGGCACGCGGCACTCACTCGTCGGCTTAGGGACCCCCCGGTCTCGAAACGCCGACAGTTGGCGCGCCAGGTAGGGGCCTGCTGCGTGTTGACGAGCAGTTTCCCGTCAAGCTCCAAATGGGCAGTCTCCAACAACCTCTCCAACCCGGGACGGTGCTCCGTTTCGGGAGTCTTGAGTTCATGTCCCTCGACGGCAGCTACAACATGATACTCCTTCCACCACCACGCGACAACGACAATGGCGGCCGACAACCCGCCCACCGGCGGTGGAATCGACGACGCCTTCCCCGCGTGGCAGAAGAACAACATTCGAGCTTGCCTCGTCCTCTCCCCCGCCATCGGAGGAGGAGGCGGGGCAACCAAGGCCAAGCGGGAGGCCGCGCTTCGTCGGCTGTCGAGCGAATCGACGTCCCCAGCGCCCCAACGGGGGGCGCGTCGGGCGTCGACCTCGCGTTTGAGACGAAGGCGAGCGCCGTCCCCCCGCGACACGCCAATCCCGAGCAAGTGGACGACGCCAGCACGCTCGCGGAGGGCCTGCAGGACGTCGCCCTCGTACCTAAGACGACGGCACGATCAGTCCCCGACGTGACTATGTCGCTCCTCGTCGACCAAAAGGTATTGACTGATTCCCATCCTACGACATTTCGACTCGGCCTCAACCCGCCTAGCGACCTCACTTTGGCGGGCACTCTCGTTGAGGCGAGTGCAACCCCTCTGGGGTTTCGTATGCGGTCGCCTTGGGACCGATTGACGGACGTCTCGACCTACGGGCCCTCTGGGTCCGAGGAAGATGACGATCCTAGCATCTGCTGGGATTTCTCTGGATTTGGCAACCCCAGTGCCATGCGGGACTTTATGACCGCATGTGACTACTGCCTCTCCGACTGTTCCGACGGCAGCCGCAGCCTTGGCGACGAGGACTGCGGCCCAAGCCGCGAATGTTTCCACGTCGAGCTAGGGGATCCCTCCGAAGGCAACCATCTCGGCATGCTGGAGGACGGTGATCTCCCTAGGCCGGTGCCTTGCGCCGACATCCTGCGGGAGCTAGCTGTGGTCCCCGTTCCGGCGGGGGGTCACGACCCACAGCTCGAGCAAGTCCGCGGGGCGCAGGCTAGGCTCGACGAGGGAGCAGGAGCGCTCGAGTCGGTCCGCCGGGACGTCGGGCAGGTATGGGCGGGCCAACCCCCGGCCGGAGAAATACGCCACCTGCCCCAGGGTCTCCAGCACCGCGTCGCCAACGACGTCAGGGTCAGGCCGCCACCCGCATCCAGCGGGGTCGGTCAGAACCTAGCAGCCGCAGCGATGCTCCTCCGCGCGATGCCGGAGCCATCAACCACCGAGGGTCGGCGAATCCAGGGAGAGCTCAAGAATCTTCTGGAAGGCGCTGCGGCCCGACGGACCGAGAGCTCTGCCTCCCGAAGGCAGGGATACCCCTCGGAACCTCATGCCGCGACTTCCCGATTCATGCGGGAAGCCTCGGTCTACACCGGGCGCACGCGCAACACCGCGCCTGCGGCCCCGGGCCACCTCGGCAACGAGCACCATCGTCGCGACCGTCGGGCCCACCTCGACGAAAGGGTGCGCCGAGGCTACCACCCCAGGCGTGGGGGACGCTACGACAGCGGGGAGGATCGGAGTCCCTCGCCCGAACCACCCGGTCCGCAGGCCTTCAGTCGGGCCATCCGACGGGCGCCGTTTCTGGCCCGGTTCCGACCCCCGACTACTATCACAAAGTACTCGGGGGAAACGAGACCGGAACTGTGGCTCGCAGACTACCGCCTGGCCTGCCAACTGGGTGGAACGGACGACGACAACCTCATCATCCGCAACCTCCCCCTGTTCCTCTCCGACACTGCTCGCGCCTGGTTGGAGCACCTGCCTCCGGGGCAGATCTCCAACTGGGATGATTTGGTCCAAGCCTTCACCGGCAATTTCCAGGGCACGTACGTGCGCCCCGGGAATTCCTGGGACCTTCGAAGCTGCCGGCAACAGCCGGGAGAGTCTCTTCGGGACTACATCCGGCGATTCTCGAAGCAGCGCACTGAGCTGCCCAACATCACCGACTCAGATGTCATCGGCGTGTTCCTTGCCGGCACCACCTGCCGCGACCTGGTGAGCAAGTTGGGTCGCAAGACCCCCACCAGGGCGAGCGAGCTGATGGACATCGCCACCAAGTTCGCCTCTGGCCAGGAGGCGGTCGAGGCCATCTTCCGAAAGGACAAGCAGCCCCAGGGCCGCCCGTCGGAAGAGGCTCCCGAGGCGTCTACTCCGCGCAGCGCCAAGAAGAAAGGCAAGAAGAAGTCGCAAGCGAAACGCGCCGCCGCCGACGCGGACCTTGTCGCTGCCGCCGAGTACAAGAACCCTCGGAAGCCCCCCGGAGGTGCTAACCTCTTCGACAAGATGCTCAAGGAGCCGTGCCCCTACCATCAGGGGCCCGTCAAGCACACCCTCGAGGAGTGCGTCATGCTTCGGCGCCACTTCCACAAGGCCGGGCCACCCGCAGAGGGTGGCAGGGCCCGCGACGACGACAAAAAGGAAGATCACCAAGCAGGAGAGTTCCCTGAGGTCCGCGACTGCTTCATGATCTACGGAGGGCATGCGGCGAATGCCTCGGCTCGGCATCGCAAGCAAGAGCGCCGGGAGGTCTGCTCGGTGAAGGTGGCGGCGCCAGTCTACCTAGACTGGTCCGACAAGCCCATCACCTTCGACCAAGCTGACCACCCCGACCACGTGCCGAGCCCGAGGAAATACCCGCTCGTCGTCGACCCCATCGTCGGCGACGTCGGGCTCACCAAGGTCCTGATGGATGGGGACAGCTGCCTCAACATCATCTACGCCGAGACCCTCAGGCTCCTGCGCGTCGATCTGTCCTCCGTCCGAGCAGGCGCTGCGCCCTTCCACGGGATCATTCCAGGGAAGCGCGTCCAGCCCCTCGGACGGCTCGACCTTCCCGTCTGCTTCGGAACGTCCTCCAACTTCCGAAGGGAGACTTTGACGTTCGAGGTGGTCGGGTTCCGAGGAACCTACCACGCGGTATTGGGGAGGCCATGCTACGCGAAGTTCATGGCCGTCCCCAACTACACCTACCTGAAGCTCAAGATGCCGGGCCCCAACGGGGTCATCACTATCGGCCCCACGTACAAACACGCGTTCGAATGCGACGTGGAGTGCGTGGAGTACGCCGAGGCCCTCGCCGAGTCCGAGGCCCTCATCGCCGACCTCGAGAACCTCTCCAAAGAGGTGCCAGACGTGAAGCGACATGCCGACAACTTCGAGCCAGTGGAGACGGCTAAGACCGTCCCCCTCGACCCCAGTGGCGACACCTCCAAGCAGATCCGGATCGGTTCCGAGCTCGACCCCAAGTAAGAGGCAGTGCTCGTCAACTTTCTCCGCGCGAACGCCGACGTTTTCGCGAGGAGTCCCTCGGGCGTGCCCGGCGTACCAAGGGATGTCGCCGAGCACTCGCCGGATATTCGGGCAGGAGCCCGACCCGTCAAATGGCCTCTGCACGGATGACACCCGGGGGCTGCGCACACCCCCGGGAAAGGCCGCTTGTCATCGTCGACGTTCTGGAGCCCGGAACGCACAAGCTGGCCGGCGGTCAAGGCGGGGTCTACAGCAACGCTTGGAACGTCCGACAGCTACGTCGCTTCTACCCTTAAGACGTTTTCAAGATGTTCGTACACCTCACTCCCGCGCAATTTTCAGTCATCAAGGAAGGACCGGCCTCGCCTCGGCAGAGCCCGACCCTCCCTCGGGGGCTAAAAAGGGGAGCCTCCCTGCGTACCTCTCCGCGTCCAAAATTTTCGATCAAAAAAAAAAAGGCTTTTTGCGTTCTCCCGGCTATATCAGAAGCAGGGCCCCAAGGAGCAAACGTGGGTGCATGTAAGTGGCAAGGCCGACTGGGCCGAGGGATTCCTATACCTCCGGGTTAAGGACACCCTCACTCGTCACCCGCCACGAAAAATGACCCCTGCTCGGGAAGCCGCCCTGTTATTGACAAAGTCGGACACGCAAAATAAAAGGAAGAGTACGACTTCATGCAATAGAAGCAAAGTGTTCAGGCCTCGGCGGCCACAGGAGGACGCGCGCACGTCCAACAGAAACTGGTCCAACAAGAGTTAGGCGTCGCCTTGGGAAGGAGCCGCGCCTTCAGCTCTGTCTCCGCCTTCGGTGAGGTCCATCTCGGCTTCCGGCGACGGCGCAAGGGGGAGGATTTCCGCCTCAAAGGTGGTCGCCAGCACTGCGCTCGGACCCGCGGCGACCGCGTCGAGCCGCTGGATTTCCGCCAGGGCAACTTCGTCTTCGTCAGGAAGACAATACCCCTCGCTAACCCGCTCCAGGTCCACAACGTAGTGGGAAGCGAGCACGACGAAGGCCCGCCTGACGCCGTGGTGTAGCGCCTCGCGGAGCCTGCCGCGCGCGTGATCACCCAAGGCTTGAAGGCGGCTTTGAGGGGAGCTTCCTGAGGGGACGTCGCCGGAGCCAAGGACCCGATAAACGTCCGAGATGGCTTCGGACATGGCCGCGAAGTCGGCTTCCCTCTGCTCGGCCGCCCCGGCAAGCACCTCGGCAAGCGCCTTGGCGGACTCCTCGAGGGCGGACTCGAGCTCTGCGAACAACCAGAAGAAAAACCTCAAACACAAGCAGAGGAAACAAACAAGAGCAAGAACCAAGGATGGTCAAGGCTTACCCCCGGCCCGGGCACGCTGCTCCGAGGTCGCGGCCTGGGCCGCGGCTAAGTCGGCCGCGAGGGCGTCGGCCCTGCTTTCGGCCTCGGCAGCCCGACCCCGAGATCGGTCCCGCTCCTCGACGACCTGGACGAGCTCCGACCGATGCCGTTGCACCTCTGCGCGCACCGCGGCCACCTCCGTGCGCGCCGCTGCCGCCTCGGCTCTTAGGTCAGTGCAGAGCAACTGGAGGTCCGCTACCTCGGCACCCTGCTGAGAAAGGCGCGCGGTGGCCCTGGCGAGCGAGGTCCTCAGGGACCGCAGCGAACCCCAGACATCGACTTCGCGGCGGATGAACGACGACTTGGCGGCGCTCCGACCTGACAGATCCTGAGGAAAGGAAGCGGGGCGTCACGAAGAACGCCTCGGTCACAGAAGAAAAACAAAGGTATGCCCGAAACCATTACCTGGAGGATTTTGGGGACGTCCCCGCAGAAAACCTCCAGTAACGACCGGAGCGACCCCACCGTTGCTTCGGCACGCTCGCGGAGCTCGTCCCAGGACTGGTCCTCCCGTTCATCATCGAGAACGAAGACGGGGTCCGAGGCCTCACGGGTCCGGAACCGGAGCACCTGGCGCTGGACCTCGAGGCTCCGCCGCACAGCGACGAGGCCGTCGCCCGGCAGGACGAATCGTGCCTCCCCGCCCGCCTCTTCCGAGGCACCGGGCGCCGACATATCAGCCGACTCGGCGTCGGCAGCAACCGGTCGCTCCTCGACCGGGACGGCGGCGACTTCGGTAGCGACAGGTGCCGGCATGGCCGGCACGACCGGTGGGCTCAGGACCACGTCGGCGTCAGCCGCCTCTCCAATCACAATGGCCGCCTCGGCAGAGGAGCCGACCTCGGGAACCTGCCCCACGGCGACCGGCGCCGTCTGAGCCCCCTGAGGTGGAACGCCGGGCGAGAGGGCCGGTTGAACGGCAAGGCCCGAAGCGGCGCTGGCCGCACAAGCCGGCGTCGTCTTAAGTGCCTTCCGGGGTGCCAGGTCGGTCAGCCCGTGGCTCCGCTTGCTAAGGAGAAAAGAAAAATCACGGCCAGAACCTATGAATGGAAAGCCAGGACGAAGACATTCCGAGATACTTACCCGCTCCGGGCCATGACCCACCGTGCCCGGGGGGAAGTCTCTTGGATCCCGGCCCCCGGAACCGCCGCCGAAGCCCGCTTCGCAGGCAGCTTCGGCGCCGCCCTCGCTTCAGGCACCCGGGGAGCAGACGCCCTGGCCTGGTCCTCCGGGGTCACCTCGGCTCCTCCAGCCGAGGTGTCAGGAGCCCTCTCGGGTTGCCCTTGCCCCTCAGGCCGGGACCCTGACGCCCTGACTCCGGGGACTGACGACGTCGGCCCGCTCGGGGGCTGGCTCGACGGCTCCTGACCAGACCCCAAGCCGGGGCTGAGGCCAAGGCGGGCGGCTACGTCGTCCTCCTCGTCATCGTCTTCATCATCATCGTCGTCGGGTGTCTCCGGCGACGGCTCCCTTGGGAGTCCTTCCCTCTCCTGCTGGCGACGGCGCTTCTCCAAAGCGTCCCGAGCCCGCCTCCGCTCGCGGGCCCGGGCCTTCTCCGCGTCCTTCTTCTTCTTCTCCTCCGCGGTGACCCGCCGCGCTGCTCGGTCCGCCGCGTCCTCCGGGACCCGTGGCAGGGAGGGCTTGTGCCACCCCACATCCTAAAGAAGGGGGGAAAGAAACCCGATCGTAAGAACCCGGAGCAACCCGATGTATGAAGAAGGAAGGAGCGAACACTCACCAGAGTTACGCACCCCTGGTCGGGGCGCATCCGAAGCTGGGAGAAGGCGTGGGAGTCCGGCTTCCCCATCGCGGCCGACACCCGCCATTGGAGGGCGTCGAAGGGAAGAGGATCAGGGGACATTCGTGACCCCTCCCAGTCAGCCTCCGGGGTCATCTCCCAAAGCGGCAGCCGCCGCTCCGCCAAGGGAAGCACCCTCCGACGGTGGATGGCGGCAACCACTCCCGCAGCAGTGAGTCCCCCCTCCCGCAACGCCTTCAGGGCCTGGAGAAGGGGTTCGAGGTTCTTCTGTCTCTCGTGCGGGGTCCCATGACGCCAGGCGTCAGTGGCGGCGATGACTACCCGCTGGGAGAACGGCGGGAGCAACTCACCGTCATTCCGGAGGTAGAACCACCGGCGCTGCCACCCCTTGTTCGAGGACGCGAGGATGGCAGGGATGTACTGCGACGCCCGCGACTGCCTCAGCAAGAGGGTGCAGCCGCCGGCCCGCACCGCTGCACGGACCTTCCTCTCACCCATCGGCAAGGCAAAAAGCTCGGCGAAGAAGAGATGAGTCCACAAATCCCAATGGGGGGCAATCCCCAAATACCCTTCGCACACCGCTACGAAGATAGCGGCCTGCGAGATGGAGTTGAGGGTGAGGTTATGCAACTCCACCCCATAGTGGAACAGGATTGCCCGCATAAAGCGGCCCGTCGGCACGCCGAATCCCCGCTCGTGGAAGGAGACGAAGCTCACGACGTACCCCGGCGGTGGGGATGGAGCGACTCCGCCCATGGGAGGAATCCATTCTGGCCGCTGCTTATCGGTGAGGGGACGGAGCAAACCCTCGCCGACCAGATCTTCTAGGTCGCTCGCCGTCACTGTGGAAAGGGGCCATGGATCACGCGGCGGAATGATGGTCACCCGCTCAGCCATCACCAAGCAAAAGGGGATGGCGGCGCGAAGGGCAGGAAGGGCAGTTCTCTCTTCTCTGGCTAGATCTCTCGGGTTGCGAAAACCTAAGGGGCAGGCAGGAAGCGGAGCAAAGAACCGTCACTGGGCCCTCTCTGGGGGATATAAAGACCAAGGCGAGGACGGTTCCAACGTTCCGCCTGGACCGAACGCGGGATTCAAAAACGCGAAGCGAAACGGCCGCTCCTCAAACGGCTCGCGCACGCGTAACGGCGGCCCCGCCAACTACTCGCCTCGTCGCATTAACTCCACGACTGGACAGGCGGCGCTTCTGGCAGGAGCAACGGGCGACGCTTCGCCTTCGCCGGAACAACCGCGCCAAAAAAGGTACGCCGCGTCGTTCGGTTTCGTATCCTTTTTCCTTTTTTCCTCTTTCTCTATCTCTTGCGACAGGGACCGGGAAAGGGGGATACTGAAAGGGAAATGTGCCCTTGGGCCATTTCTAAAGTATTTTGGTGATTGAGTGCCAACACAAGTGCTTAAATGTGAATCTATGCCCATGGATGAACAAAGTGCAAATCAAGAGCAAAGGTATGTTTCTAAGTCTTAGTACATTGGTTGTGTGTACTAATATACTTGTCTAAGTATCAGAAACAGAATGAAGAAGAAAAGAGAAGAGTTGGCTGTGTACAGCCAAGAAGCTGTTTCGGTCTGGGGCACCGGACTGTCCGGTGGTGCACCGGACAGTGTCCGGTGCGCCAGGCTGCCTCGGGCGAAGTGGCCGCTCTCGGGAATTTGCCGACGGCGTACGACTAAAATTCACCGGACTGTCCGGTGAGCCAACGGTCGACCGGGCCAACGGTCGGCCGCGCGATCTGCGCGGGACACGTGGCCGAGCCAACGGCTAGAAGGGGGCACCGGACTGTCCGGTGTGCACCGGACATGTTCGGTGCGCCAACGGCTCCCGCATCTGCAACGGTCGGCTTCGCTATTTAAGGAAGGAAATCGGGCACCGGACTGTCCGGTGCGCCCGACGACAGAAGGCAAGGATGGCCTTCCAGATTTGTTCTCAACGGCTCCTAGCTGCCTTGGGGCTATAAAAGGGACCCCTAGGCGCATGGAGGAGGAGACCAAGCAACCTTAGAGCATTCTTGATCATCCACACTCAGTCTCTGCGCATTCGTTTGTCATTCTCAGTGATTCGAGCTCCGTTCTAGTGAGAACTTTGAGATAGTCTTTGAGCTCGATTCTTGGCCGTGTGTGTGCGCATTTTGCTGTGGATTTGTGTGTGTTGCTTCCCTTCCTTACTCCGTGATTCTTTGTGAACATCAAAAGTGTAAGGGCGAGAGGCTCCAAGTTGTGGAGATTCCTCGCGAACGGGATAAGAAAAGAAAAGCATAACACTGTGGTATTCAAGTTGATCATTGGATCACTTGAGAGGAGTTGAGTGCAACTCTCGTCCGTTGGGACGCCACAACGTGGAGTAGGCAAGTTTTGTACTTGGCCGAACCACGGGATAAATCACTGTGTCTTCTCTGCGTTGAATTCTTTGTGATTATCGTATTGTGCAAGACCTTCTCTCTAGCCACTTGGCGATTATTGTGCTAACACTTAACAAGTTTTTGTGGCTATAAGTTTAAGTTTCACAGGATCACCTATTCACCCCCCCCTCTAGGTGCTCTCAATTGGTATCAGAGCCGTTCTCTTCAAGAAGGGACTAATCGCCCGAAGAGATGGATCCTAAGGGGAAGGGAATCGTGATCAACGACAAGGAGAAGGAGTCCTTCGTCAACGAGCCAAAGGATGACAAGCCTACTGACTCGGGCTCGGGCCACAAGCACAAAGATGGGAAGAAGAAGAAGACAAGGCGCATCAAGGAGATCGTCTACTACGACGATAGCGATGAGTCTACTTCTTCCCAAAAGGACGACGACAACGACTACAGGAAGACGGTCAATTCGAACTTTTCATTTGATTATTCTCGTATTCCACATAGTTCGAATTCGCATTTGCTTTCCATTCCTCTTGGCAAACCTCCACACTTCGATGGGGAGGACTACGGATTTTGGAGTCACAAAATGCGTAGTCACTTATTCTCTCTCCATCCAAGCATATGGGAGATTGTAGAGAATGGAATGAAATTTGATAGCTCGGATAGCCCTATGCTTATAAATGAACAAATCCATAGAAATGCACAAGCTACTACTGTTCTATTAGCATCTTTGTGCAGGGAAGAGTACAATAAGGTGAGCGGCTTGGACAATGCCAAACAGATATGGGACACCCTCAAGATCTCTCACGAAGGGAACGACATCACCATGCTCACTAAAATGGAGTTGGTGGAGGGCGAGCTTGGAAGATTTGCGATGATAAGGGGCGAGGAGCCAACCCAAACATACAACCGACTCAAGACCCTTATCAACAAAATAAGGAGCTATGGAAGCACACGATGGACGGATCATGACGTCGTCCGACTACTACTAAGGTCCTTTACCATTCTTGATCCTCATTTGGTGAATAATATTCGTGAGAATCTCAGGTACACCAAAATGTCGCCCGAAGAAATCCTTGGAAAATTCGTAAGCGGGCGAATGATGATCAAGGAGGCAAGATACGTGGACGACGCGTTGAACGGTCCAATTCATGAGCCTCAACCTCTTGCTCTCAAAGCAACAAGAAGCAAGGAAACGCTACCTAGCAAGGTGGCACAAATTGAGGCGGCCGGACTTAATGATGAAGAGATGGCTCTCATCATCAAGAGATTCAAGACGGTACTAAAAGGCCGCAAGGGGCAACCAAGCAAAACCAAGACAAAGGGGAAACGCTCATGCTTCAAATGTGGTAAGCTTGGTCATTGAAAGGGAATTAGGATTACACCTAGTTCCTATATAATTTTGGTGGTTGAATTGCCCAACACAAATAATTGGACTAACTAGTTTGCCCAAGTGTATAGATTATACAGGTGTAAAAGGTTCACACTCAGCCAATAAAAAGACTAAGTTTTGGATTCGACAAAGGAGCAAAGTAGCAACCGAAGGCCCTCTGGTCTGGGAGCACCGGACTGTCCGGTGTACACCGGACAGTGTCCGGTGCACCACCGGACAGTGTCCGGTGCACCAGAGGACTCCAACTTCAAACTCGTCACCTTCGGGAATTTCCAGAGGCACTCGCGCTATAATTCACCGGACTGTCCGGTGTGCACCGGACTGTCCGGTGCGCCAAGGAAGGACGACCTCCGGAACTCGCCAGCCTCGGGTTTTCACTTCAGGTGTTCCGCTAAAATTCACCGGACTGTCCGGTGTACACCGGACTGTTCGGTGCATCCTCGGAGCAACGGCTACTTCGCGCCAACGGCTACCTGCAACGGCATTTAATGCGCGTGCAGCGCGCGCAGAAGTCAGAGCCGCCCATGCCGGCGCACCGGACAGCAAACAGTACCTGTCCGGTGTGCACCGGACACCTAGGCGGGCCCACAAGTCAGAAGCTCCAACGGTCAGAATCCAACGGCAATGATGACGTGGCAGGGGGCACCGGACTGTCCGGTGCGCCATCAAACAGACGGCCTCCACCAACGGTCAAGTTGGTGGTTGGGGCTATAAATACCCCAACCACCCCACCATTCATTGTATCCAAGTTTTCTACTTCCCAACTACTACAAGAGCTCTAGCATTCAATTCTAGACACATCAAAGAGATCAAATCCTCTCCAAATTCCACACAACACAATAGTGACTAGAGAGAGTGATTTGCTTGTGTTCTTTCGAGCTCTTGCGCTTGGATTGCTTTCTCCGTTCTTGATTCTTTCATTGCGATCAAACTCACTTGTAATTGAGACAAGAGACACCAAACTTGTGGTGGTCCTTGTGGGAACTTTGTGTTCCAAGTGATTGAGAAGAGAAAGCTCACTCGGTCCGTGGGATCGTTTGAGAGAGGGAAGGGTTGAAAGAGACCCGGCCTTTGTGGCCTCCTCAACGGGGAGTAGGTTTGTAAGAACCGAACCTCGGTAAAACAAATCTCCGTGTCTCACTTGCTTATTCGCTTGGGATTTGTTTTGCGCCCCCTCTCGCGGACTCGTTTCTTTATTACTAACGCTAACCCGGCTTGTAGTTGTGTTTATATTTGTAAATTTCAGTTTCGCCCTATTCACCCCCCCTCTAGGCGACTATCAATTGGTATCAGAGCCCGGTGCTTCATTAGAGCCTAACCGCTCGAAGTGATGTCGGGAGATCACGCCAAGAAGGAGATGGAGACCGGCGAAAAGCCCACTACAAGCCACGGGAGCACTTCATCGGAAGAGTCCCGCACCAAAAGGAAGGAGAAGAAGAAGAGCTCCTCCAACAAAGGGAAGGAGAAGAAATCTTCTTCGCACCACAAAGAGAAGAAGGAGAGATCTTCCTCCCACAAGCCACATCGGAGAGGGGACAAGCTCAAAAGGATGAGAAAAGTGGTCTACTACGAGACCGACACTTCATCAACATCGACCTCCGACTCCGATGCGCCCTCCGTAACTTCTAAACGCCAAGAGCGTAAGAAGTTTAGTAAGATCCCCCTACATTACCCTCGCATTTCTAAAAATGCACCTTTACTTTCCGTCCCATTAGGCAAACCACCAACTTTTGATGGTGAAGATTATGCTAGGTGGAGTGATTTAATGCGATTTCATCTAACCTCACTCCACAAAAGTATATGGGATGTTGTTGAGTTTGGTGCACAGGTACCATCGGTAGGGGATAAGGATTATGATGAGGATGAGGTGGCCCAAATCGAGCACTTCAACTCTCAAGCGACAACAATACTCCTCGCCTCTTTAAGTAGAGAGGAGTATAACAAAGTTCAAGGGTTGAAGAGCGCCAAAGTGGTTTGGGATGTGCTCAAAACCGCGCACGAGGGAGACGAGCTCACAAAGATCACCAAGCGGGAAACGATCGAGGGGGAGCTCGGTCGGTTCCGGCTTCGCAAAGGGGAGGAGCCACAACACATGTACAACCGGCTCAAGACTTTGGTGAACCAAGTGCGCAACCTCGGGAGCGTAAAGTGGGATGACCACGAAGTGGTTAAGGTTATTCTAAGATCTCTTATTTTCCTTAACCCTACTCAAGTTCAATTAATTCGTGGCAATTCTAGATATACTAAAATGACCCCCGAGGAAGTTATCGGGCATTTTGTAAGTTTTGAGTGCATGATCGAAGGCTCGAGGAAAATCAATGAGCTTGACGAACCCACCACATCCGAAGTTCAACCCGTCGCATTTAAGGCGACGGAAGAAAAGAAGGAGGAGGCCACACCAAGTCGACAACCAATAGACGCCTCCAAGCTTGACAATGAGGAAATGGCACTCGTCATCAAGAGCTTCCGCCAAATCCTCAAGCAAAGGAGAGGGAAAGACTACAGGTCCCGCTCTAAGAAAGTTTGCTACAAGTGTGGTAAGCCCGGTCACTTTATTGCAAAATGTCCATTATCAAGTGACAGTGACAGGGGCGACGACAAGAAGGGGAGAAGAAAGGAGAAGAGGTACTACAAGAAGAAGGGCGGCGATGCCCATGTTTGTCGGGAGTGGGATTCCGACGAAAGCTCAAGCGACTCCTCCGACGACGAGAACGCCGCCAACATCGCCGTCACCAAAGGGCTTCTCTTCCCCAACGTCGGCCACAAGTGCCTCATGGCAAAGGACGGCAAACGGAAAAAGGTTAAATCTAACTCCTCCACTAAATATGAATCTTCTAGTGATGATAATGCCAGTGATGAGGAGGATAACTTGCGTTCCCTTTTTGCCAACCTTAACATAGCACAAAAGGAAAAATTAAATGAATTGATTAGTGCTATTCATGAAAAAGATGACCTTTTGGATTCCCAAGAGGATTGTCTAATTAAAGAAAACAAGAAACATGTTAAGGTTAAAAATGCTTATGCTCTAGAAATTGAGAAATGTGAAAAATTATCTAGTGAGCTAAGCACTTGTCGTGAGATGATTGACAACCTTAGGAATGAAAATGCTAGTTTAAATGCTAAGGTTGAATCACATGTTTGTAATGTTTCAATTCCCAATCCTAGAAATAATAATGATGATTTGCTTGCTAGGATTGAAGAATTAAACATTTCTCTTGCCAGTCTTAGATTAGAAAATGAAAATTTGATTGCTAAGGCTAAAGATTTTGATGTTTGCAATGCTACTATTTCCGACCTTAGAACTAAGAATGACATGCTACAAGCTAAGGTTGTAGAATTAAAATCTTGCAAATCCTCTACATCTAGTAGTGAGCATGTTTCTATTTGTACTAGATGTAGAGATGTTGATATTAATGCTATTCTTGATCACATGACCTTAATTAAAAAACAAAATGATCATATAGCAATATTAGATGCAAAAATTGCCGAGCGTAACTTAGAAAATGAAAAATTCAAATTTGCTAGAAGTATGCTCTATAGTGGGAGACGCCCTGGCATCAAGGATGGCATTGGCTTCCAAAGGGGAGACAATGTCAAACTTAGTGCCCCTCCTAAGAGATTGTCTAATTTTGTTAAGGGCAAGGCTCCCATGCCTCAGGATAACGAGGGTTACATTTTGTACCCTGCCGGTTATCCTGAGAGCAAAATTAGGAGAATTCATTCTAGGAAGTCTCACTCTGGCCCTAATCATGCTTTCATGTATAAGGGTGAGACATCTAGCTCTAGGCAACAAACCCATGCTAAGTTGCCTAGAAAGAAAACTCCTAGTGCATCAAATGATCATGATATTTCATTTAAGACTTTTGATGCATCTTATGTTTTGACTAACAAATCCGGCAAGGTAGTTGCCAAATATGTTGGGGGCAAGCACAAGGGCTCCAAGACTTGTGTTTGGGTACCCAAAGTTCTTGTGTCTAATGCCAAAGGACCCAAAACCATTTGGGTACCTAAAGTCAAGAACTAAACTTGTTTTGTAGGTTTATGCATCCGGGGGCTCAAGTTGGATACTCGACAGCGGGTGCACAAACCACATGACCGGGGAGAAAAAGATGTTCTCCTCATATGAGAAAAACCAAGATCCCCAAAGAGCGATCACATTCGGGGATGGAAATCAAGGGTTGGTCAAAGGTTTGGGAAAAATTGCTATATCTCCTGACCATTCCATTTCCAATGTTTTTCTTGTTGATTCTTTAGATTACAACCTGCTTTCCGTATCTCAATTATGTCAAATGGGCTACAACTGTCTATTCACTGACGTAGGTGTCACTGTCTTTAGAAGAAGTGATGATTCAATAGCATTTAAGGGAGTGTTAGAGGGTCAGCTATACTTGGTAGATTTTGATAGAGCTGAACTCGACACTTGCTTAATTGCTAAGACTAACATGGGTTGGCTCTGGCATCGCCGACTAGCTCATGTTGGGATGAAGAATCTTCACAAGCTTCTAAAGGGAGAACACATTTTAGGATTAACAAATGTTCATTTTGAGAAAGACAGGATTTGTAGTGCATGCCAAGCAGGGAAGCAAGTTGGCACTCATCATCCGCATAAGAACATAATGACGACCGACAGGCCACTGGAGCTCCTACACATGGATCTATTCGGCCCGATCGCTTACATAAGCATCGACGGGAGTAAGTACTGTCTAGTTATTGTGGATGATTATTCTCGCTTCACTTGGGTATTCTTTTTACAGGAAAAATCTCAAACCCAAGAGACCTTAAAGGGATTCTTGAGACGGGCTCAAAATGAGTTCGGCTTAAGGATCAAGAAAATAAGAAGCGACAACGGGACGGAGTTCAAGAACTCTCAAATTGAAGGCTTCCTTGAGGAGGAGGGCATCAAGCATGAGTTCTCTTCTCCCTACACGCCACAACAAAATGGTGTAGTGGAGAGGAAGAATAGAACTCTATTGGACATGGCAAGGACCATGCTTGATGAGTACAAGACTTCGGATCGGTTTTGGGCCGAGGCGGTCAACACCGCTTGCTACGCCATCAATCGATTATATCTTCACCGAATCCTCAAGAAGACATCGTATGAACTCCTAACCGGTAAAAAGCCCAACATTTCATATTTTAGAGTCTTTGGTAGCAAATGCTTTATTCTTGTTAAAAGAGGCAGAAAATCTAAATTTGCTCCTAAGACTGTAGAAGGCTTTTTACTAGGATATGACTCAAACACAAGGGCATATAGGGTCTTTAACAAGTCCACTGGACTAGTTGAAGTCTCATGTGACGTTGTGTTTGATGAAACTAACGGCTCTCAAGTAGAGCAAGTTGATCTTGATGAGATAGGTGATGAAGAGGCTCCGTGCATCGCGCTAAGGAACATGTCCATTGGGGATGTGTGTCCTAAGGAATCTGAAGAGCCTCCAAATGCACAAGATCAACCATCCTCCTCCATGCAAGCATCTCCACCAACTCAAGATGAGGAAGAGGCTCAAGTTGATCAATCAAATGAGCCACCTCAAGATGATGGCAATGATCAAGGGGGAGATGCAAATAATCAAGAAAAGGAGGATGAGCAAGAACCAAGGCCGCCACACTCAAGAGTCCACCAAGCAATCCAACGAGATCACCCCGTCGACACCATCCTCGGCGACATTCATAAGGGGGTAACTACTAGATCTCGTGTTGCACATTTTTGTGAGCATTACTCGTTTGTTTTCTCTATTGAGCCACACAGGGTAGAGGAAGCACTTCAAGATTCGGATTGGGTGGTGGCGATGCAAGAGGAGCTCAACAACTTCACGAGGAATGAGGTATGGCATTTAGTTCCACGTCCTAATCAAAATGTTGTAGGAATCAAATGGGTCTTCCGCAACAAGCAAGACGAGCATGGTGTGGTGACAAGGAACAAAGCTCGACTTGTGGCCAAGGGATACTCCCAAGTCGAAGGTTTGGATTTCGGTGAAACCTATGCACCCGTAGCTAGGCTTGAGTCAATTCGTATATTATTAGCCTATGCTACTTACCATGGCTTTAAGCTTTATCAAATGGACGTGAAAAGTGCCTTCCTCAATGGACCTATCAAGGAAGAAGTCTATGTTGAGCAACCTCCCGGCTTTGAAGACAGTGAGTATCCTAACCATGTCTATAAGCTCTCTAAGGCGCTTTATGGGCTCAAGCAAGCCCCAAGAGCATGGTATGAATGCCTTAGAGATTTCCTTATTGCTAATGGCTTCAAAGTCGGTAAAGCCGATCCTACACTCTTTACTAAAACTCTTGAAAATGACTTGTTTGTATGCCAAATTTATGTTGATGATATTATATTTGGGTCTACTAACGAGTCTACTTGTGAAGAGTTTAGTAGGATTATGACACAGAAATTCGAGATGTCTATGATGGGGGAGTTGAAGTATTTCTTAGGATTCCAAGTAAAGCAACTCCAAGAGGGAACCTTCATTAGCCAAACGAAGTACACTCAAGACATTCTAAACAAGTTTGGGATGAAGGATGCCAAGCCCATCAAGACACCCATGGGAACCAATGGGCATCTCGACCTCGACACGGGAGGTAAGTCCGTGGATCAAAAGGTATACCGGTCGATGATAGGCTCTTTACTTTACTTATGTGCATCTCGACTGGATATTATGCTTTCCGTATGCATGTGTGCAAGATTCCAAGCCGACCCTAAGGAAGCTCACCTTACGGCCGTGAAACGAATCTTGAGATATTTGGCTTATACTCCTAAGTTTGGGCTTTGGTATCCTAGGGGATCCACATTTGATTTAATTGGTTATTCGGATGCCGATTGGGCAGGGTGCAAAATCAATAGGAAGAGCACATCGGGGACTTGCCAGTTCTTGGGAAGATCCTTGGTGTCTTGGGCTTCAAAGAAGCAAAATTCGGTTGCTCTTTCCACCGCCGAAGCCGAGTACATTGCCGCAGGCCATTGTTGCGCGCAATTGCTTTGGATGAGGCAAACCCTGCGAGACTACGGTTACAAATTAACCAAAGTCCCTTTGCTATGTGATAATGAGAGTGCAATCAAAATGGCCGACAATCCTGTCGAGCATAGCCGCACTAAGCACATAGCCATTCGGTATCACTTTTTGAGGGATCACCAACAAAAGGGAGATATCGAGATTTCATACATTAATACTAAAGATCAATTAGCCGATATCTTTATCAAGCCTCTTGATGAACAATCTTTTAACAAACTTAGACATGAGCTCAATATTCTTGATTCGCGCAATTTCTTTTGCTAGATTGCACACATAGCTCTTTTATATACCTTTGATCATATCTCTCTCATATGCTATGACTAATGTGTTTTCAAGTCTATCTCAAACCAAGTCATAGGTATATCGAAAGGAAATTGGAGTCTTCGGCGAAGACAAAGGCTTCCACTACGTAACTCATACTTCGCCATCTCTCCAAGCATCTCTTCATTCTTTGGGGGAGAAATGAGCCCAAAGCCAAAGGACCGGACTTCGTCTTCGGTATAATCTTAACTCATTTATTTCATGACCAAAAGGGAAGATAGCACTTCGAGGGCTCTAATGGTTCCGTTTTTGGCGATTCATGCCAAAAAGGGGGAGAAATGAGCCCAAAGCAAAAGGACCGCACCACCACCTCCAATTTCAAAAACTTAGTGTTGAATATTTTCAATTGGTATCCTATTGTGTTCAAAAAAAGGGAAGAAAGTAGCATTTCAAAAAGGCATATCAAAACCCTCTTGAACACTAAGAGGAGGATCTCATTTAGGGGGAGTTTTGTTTAAGTCAAAGGAAAAGCATTTGAAACAGGGGGAGAAAATCTCAAATCTTGAAAATGCTTTGCAAAACTCTTATTCACTACCTTTGACTATTTGCAAAAGAACTTAGAAAAGATTTACAAAAGATTTTGCAAAAACAAAACATGTGGTGCAAACGTGGTCCAAAATGTTATAAGTAAGAAACAATCCATGCATATCTTGTAAGTATTTATATTGGCTAAATTCCAAGCAACCTTTACACTTACATTATGCAAACTAGTTCAATTATGCACTTCTATATTTGCTTTGGTTTGTGTTGGCATCAATCACCAAAAAGGGGGAGATTGAAAGGGAATTAGGATTACACCTAGTTCCTATATAATTTTGGTGGTTGAATTGCCCAACACAAATAATTGGACTAACTAGTTCGCCCAAGTGTATAGATTATACAGGTGTAAAAGGTTCACACTCAGCCAATAAAAAGACTAAGTTTTGGATTCGACAAAGGAGCAAAGTAGCAACCGAAGGCCCTCTGGTCTGGGAGCACCGGACTGTCCGGTGTACACCGGACAGTGTCCGGTGCACCACCGGACAGTGTCCGGTGCACCAGAGGACTCCAACTTCAAACTCGTCACCTTCGGGAATTTCCAGAGGCACTCGCGCTATAATTCACCGGACTGTCCGGTGTGCACCGGACTGTCCGGTGCGCCAAGGAAGGACGGCCTCCGGAACTCGCCAGCCTCGGGTTTTCACTTCAGGTGTTCCGCTAAAATTCACCGGACTGTCCGGTGTACACCGGACTGTCCGGTGCATCCTCGGAGCAACGACTACTTCGCGCCAACGGCTACCTGCAACGGCATTTAATGCGCGTGCAGCGCGCGCAGAAGTCAGAGCCGCCCATGCCGGCGCACCGGACAGCAAACAGTACCTGTCCGGTGTGCACCGGACACCTAGGCGGGCCCACAAGTCAGAAGCTCCAACGGTCAGAATCCAACGGCAATGATGACGTGGCAGGGGGCACCGGACTGTCCGGTGTGCACCGGACTGTCCGGTGCGCCATCAAACAGACGGCCTCCACCAACGGTCAAGTTGGTGGTTGGGGCTATAAATACCCCAACCACCCCACCATTCATTGTATCCAAGTTTTCTACTTCCCAACTACTACAAGAGCTCTAGCATTCAATTCTAGACACATCAAAGAGATCAAATCCTCTCCAAATTCCACACAACACAATAGTGACTAGAGAGAGTGATTTGCTTGTGTTCTTTCGAGCTCTTGCGCTTGGATTGCTTTCTCCGTTCTTGATTCTTTCATTGCGATCAAACTCACTTGTAACTGAGACAAGAGACACCAAACTTGTGGTGGTCCTTGTGGGAACTTTGTGTTCCAAGTGATTGAGAAGAGAAAGCTCACTCGGTCCGTGGGATCGTTTGAGAGAGGGAAGGGTTGAAAGAGACCCGGCCTTTGTGGCCTCCTCAACGGGGAGTAGGTTTGTAAGAACCGAACCTCGGTAAAACAAATCTCCGTGTCTCACTTGCTTATTCGCTTGGGATTTGTTTTGCGCCCCCTCTCGCGGACTCGTTTCTTTATTACTAACGCTAACCCGGCTTGTAGTTGTGTTTATATTTGTAAATTTCAGTTTCGCCCTATTCACCCCCCTCTAGGCGACTATCAGTCATTTTATTGCTAACTGTCCTGACAATGATAGTGATCAGGATCAAGGGAACAAGAGGGAGAAGAAGAAGAACTATAAGAAGGCAAAGGGCGAGGCGCATCTAGGCAAGGAGTGGGACTCGGACTGCTCCTCTTCCGACTCCGACAATGAAGGACTCGCCGCCACCGCCTTCAACAAGTCATCCCTCTTCCCCAACGAGCGTCACACATGCCTTATGGCAAGGGAGAAGAAGGTGAGTACTCGAGACTCCACTTATGCTTCTTCTAGTGATAATGAGTCTAGTGATGATGATGACATAGATTATTCATGCTTATTCAAGGGTTTAGATAGATCTAAGATAGATAAAATTAATGAATTGATTGATGCCTTGAATGATAAGAATAGGCTTTTAGAAAAGCAAGAGGATTTGTTGTATGAAGAACATGATAAATTTGTAGAAGCACAAAGATCTCATGCTCTAGAAGTTAAAAGAAATGAAATGCTTTCTTGTGAATTATCTTCTTGCCATGAGACAATTTCTAAATTAAGGAGCATTAATGATGATTTGAATGCTAAGTTAGAGATTGCTAGTAAATCTATCTCTTGTGTAGAAAATGTTGTAACGTGCACTAGGTGTAAAGATATTAACATTGATGCTTATAGTGAACACCTAGCTTGCATTTCTAAATTAAATGAAGAGGTAGCTAGTCTTAATGCCCAACTTGAGACTAGCAAAAGTGATTTTGATAAGCTAAAATTTGCAAGGGATGCCTACACAATTGGTAGACACCCCTCAATTAAGGATGGACTTGGCTACAAGAGGGAAGCCAAGGACTTGACAAGCCATAAAGCTCCTATCTCCGCCAAGGAGAAAGGGAAGGCTCCTATGGCTAGTAGTGCTAAAAAGAACCATGCTTTTATGTACCATGATAGGAGACATACTAGAAATGCAAATAGAAGTTATAATGTTTTTGATTCATATGTTTATGATTCTCATGACATGTTTGCTTCTAGTTCCTTCTATGTGCATGATAGGAATGTTGGTAGGAGAAATGTTGTTCATAATATGACTAGGAGAAATGTTGTTAATGTTCCTAGGAAAGTTAATGAACCTTCTACAATATATCATGCTTTGAATGCTTCCTTTGCAATTTGTAGAAAGGATAGAAAGGTGATTGCTAGGAAGTTAGGGGCAAAATGCAAGGGTGATAAAACTTGCATTTGGATCCCTAAGGAAATTGTGACTAACCTTGTAGGACCCAACAAGAGTTGGGTACCTAAGTCCCAAGCCTAAATTTGCCTTGCAGGTTTATGCATCCGGGGGTTCAAGCTGGATTATCGACAGCGGATGCACAAACCATATGACGGGAGAAAAGAAGATGTTCACCTCCTACGTCAAGAATAAGGATTCCCAAGATTCAATTATATTCGGTGATGGGAATCAAGGCAAGGTAAAAGGGTTAGGTAAAATTGCAATTTCTAATGAGCACTCTATATCTAATGTGTTTTTAGTAGAGTCTCTTGGATATAATTTGCTATTGGTTAGTCAATTATGCAATATGGGGTATAACTGTCTATTTACAAATGTAGATGTGTCTATCTTTAGAAGAAGTGATGGCTCACTAGCTTTTAAGGGTGTATTAGACGACAAGCTTTACTTAGTTGATTTTGCAAAAGAAGAGGCCGGTCTAGATGCATGCTTAATGGCTAAGACTTGCATGGGCTGGCTGTGGCATCGTCGCTTAGCACATGTGGGGATGAAGAACCTCCACAAGCTTCTAAAGGGAGAACACGTGATAGGTCTAACCAATGTTCATTTCGAAAAAGATAGACCTTGTGCAGCTTGTCAAGCAGGGAAACAGGTGGGAGGCTCTCATCACACCAAAAATGTGATGACAACATCAAGACCCCTGGAGCTGCTACATATGGACCTCTTCGGACCCGTCGCCTATCTGAGCATAGGAGGAAGTAAGTATGGTCTAGTTATCGTTGATGACTTTTCCCGCTTCACTTGGGTGTTCTTTTTGCAGGATAAGTCTGAAACCCAAGGGACCCTCAAGCGCTTCATCAGGAGAGCTCAAAATGAGTTTGAGCTCAAGGTGAAGAAGATAAGGAGCGACAACGGGTCCGAGTTCAAGAACCTTCAAATGGAGGAGTTCCTTGAGGAGGAAGGGATCAAGCACGAGTTCTCCGCTCCCTACACACCACAGCAAAATGGTGTGGTAGAGAGGAAGAATAGGACGCTAATCGATATGGCGAGGACGATGCTTGGAGAATTCAAGACCCCCGAGTGTTTCTGGTCGGAAGTCGTGAACACGGCTTGCCACGCCATCAACAGGGTCTACCTTCATCGCCTCCTCAAGAAGACTTCGTATGAGCTACTAACCGGTAACAAACCCAATGTATCTTACTTTCGTGTATTTGGGAGCAAGTGCTACATTCTAGTGAAGAAGGGTAGAAATTCTAAATTTGCTCCCAAAGCTGTAGAAGGGTTTTTGTTAGGTTATGACTCAAATACAAAGGCGTATAGAGTCTTCAACAAATCATCGGGTTTGGTTGAAGTCTCTAGCGACGTTGTATTTGATGAGACTAATGGCTCTCCAAGAGAGCAAGTTGTTGATTGTGATGATGTAGATGAAGAAGATGTTCCGACGGCCGCTATACGAACCATGGCGATTGGAGAAGTACGGCCACAGGAACAAGATGAACGAGATCAACCTTCTTCCTCAACTATGGTGCATCCCCCAACCGAAGATGACGAACAGGTACCTCAAGTGGAGGCGCTTGATCAAGGGGGAGCACAAGATGATCAAGTGATGGAGGAAGAAGCGCGACTGGCACCTCCAACCCAAGTTCGAGCGATGATTCAAAGGGATCATCCCGTCGACCAAATTCTGGGTGATATTAGCAAGGGAGTAACTACTCGATCTCGATTAGTTAATTTTTGTGAGCATTACTCCTTTGTCTCTTCTATTGAGCCTTTCAGGGTAGAAGAGGCCTTGCTAGATCCGGACTGGGTGTTGGCCATGCAGGAGGAACTCAACAATTTCAAGCGCAATGAAGTTTGGACACTGGTGCCTCGTCCCAAGCAAAATGTTGTGGGAACCAAGTGGGTGTTCCGCAACAAACAAGACGAGCACGGGGTGGTGACGAGGAACAAGGCTCGACTTGTGGCAAAAGGTTATGCCCAAGTCGCAGGTTTGGACTTTGAGGAGACGTTTGCTCCTGTGGCTAGGCTAGAATCAATTCGTATCTTGCTAGCATATGCCGCTCACCATTCTTTCAGGTTGTACCAAATGGATGTGAAGAGCGCTTTCCTCAACGGGCCAATCAAGGAGGAGGTGTACGTGGAGCAACCCCCTGGCTTCGAGGATGAACGGTACCCCGACCACGTGTGTAAGCTCTCTAAGGCGCTCTATGGACTTAAGCAAGCCCCAAGAGCATGGTATGAATGCCTTAGAGACTTTCTAATTGTTAATGCTTTCAAGGTTGGGAAAGCCGATCCAACTCTTTTTACTAAGACATGTGATGGTGATTTGTTTGTGTGCCAAATTTATGTCGATGACATAATATTTGGTTCTACTAACCAAAAGTCTTGTGAAGAGTTTAGCAGGGTGATGACACAGAAATTCGAGATGTCGATGATGGGCGAGTTGAACTACTTCCTTGGGTTTCAAGTGAAGCAACTCAAGGACGGCACCTTCATCTCCCAAACAAAGTACACGCAAGACTTGCTGAAGCGGTTTGGGATGAAGGACGCCAAGCCCGCAAAGACTCCGATGGGGACCGACGGACACACCGACCTCAACAAAGGAGGTAAGTCCGTTGATCAAAAAGCATACCGGTCAATGATAGGTTCTTTGCTTTACTTATGTGCTAGTAGACCGGATATTATGCTTAGCGTATGCATGTGTGCTAGATTTCAATCCGATCCTAAGGAGTGTCACTTAGTAGCGGTGAAGCGAATTCTTAGATATTTGGTTGCTACGCCTTGCTTCGGGCTCTGGTATCCAAAGGGGTCTACCTTTGACTTAGTTGGATACTCAGACTCCGACTATGGATGTAAGGTCGATAGGAAGAGTACATCGGGGACGTGCCAATTCTTAGGAAGGTCCCTGGTGTCATGGAACTCTAAGAAACAAACCTCCGTTGCCCTATCCACCGCTGAGGCCGAGTACGTTGCCGCAGGACAGTGTTGCGCGCAACTGCTTTGGATGAGGCAAACCCTCCGGGACTTTGGCTACAATCTGAGCAAAGTCCCACTCCTATGTGATAATGAGAGTGCCATCCGCATGGCGGAAAATCCTGTTGAACACAGCCGCACAAAGCACATTGACATCCGGCATCACTTTCTGAGAGACCACCAGCAAAAGGGAGATATCGAAGTGTTTCATGTTAGCACCGAGAACCAGCTAGCCGATATCTTTACCAAGCCTCTAGATGAGAAGACCTTTTGTAGGCTGCGTAGTGAGCTAAATGTCTTAGATTCGCGGAACTTGGATTGAATTGTAGCATACATGTGTTTATGCCTTTGATCATGTTCCTTTTTGCATTTTGTTGTTTATTATGATGCTCAAGTTGTACAAACACTCCCTGGACCTCACAAGTCCGTTGCAAAGTGATGCACATGTTTAGGGGGAGATATGTTACAACTTGACCCTTTGAAGACTAACCATGTGTTTGAGTTTGATGATTTAGTCTCGAAGATGGATTGAAAGGGAAAAAGGTGGACTTGGACCATGAAAGACTTCCACTGCACTCCGATGAGAGGGTAACTTATTCCAAGTTCATCTTTAGACTCTTGTTGCCTATTTGCTCTTAATTGAAGATTTTGGTGAGGCAATGGGGTTAAAGGGCCAAGATTGATCCCGTTTTGGTGCTTGATGCCAAAGGGGGAGAAAATAAAGGCCAAAGCAATAGATGGATCAACTACCACTTGAGAAATTTTGAAAATAGTAGATTAGAGCTTTTGTGTTGTCAAAACTCTTGCATTGTCTCTTTTGTCAAAAGTTGGTCTCTTGTGGGGAGAAGTGTTGATTATGGGAAAAAGGGGGAGTTTTTGGAATCTTGAATCAATTTTCTTTGGAAAACCTCTCTTTATGTCTCTACAAGTGGATTTGACTTAGAGATAGGATTTTGTGTTTGATTTGCAAAAACAAACCAAGTGGTGGCAAAGGATGATCCATATATGCCAAATTGAATCAAAATAAATTTGAGTTTTTATTTGAAGTGATATTGCACTTGTTTTAGTTGCTTTATGTTGTGTTGGCATAAATCACCAAAAAGGGGGAGATTGAAAGGGAAATGTGCCCTTGGGCCATTTCTAAAGTATTTTGGTGATTGAGTGCCAACACAAGTGCTTAAATGTGAATCTATGCCCATGGATGAACAAAGTGCAAATCAAGAGCAAAGGTATGTTTCTAAGTCTTAGTACATTGGTTTTGTGTACTAATATACTTGTCTAAGTATCAGAAACAGAATGAAGAAGAAAAGAGAAGAGTTGGCTGTGTACAGCCAAGAGGCTGTTTCGGTCTGGGGCACCGGACTGTCCGGTGGTGCACCGGACAGTGTCCGGTGCGCCAGGCTGCCTCGGGCGAAGTGGCCGCTCTCGGGAATTTGCCGACGGCGTACGGCTAAAATTCACCGGACTGTCCGGTGTGCACCGGACTGTCCGGTGTGCACCGGACTGTCCGGTGTGCACCGGACTGTCCGGTGAGCCAACGGTCGGCCGGGCCAACGGTCGGTCGCGCGATCTGCGCGGGACACGTGGCCGAGCCAACGGCTAGAAGGGGGCACCGGACTGTCCGGTGTGCACCGGACATGTCCGGTGCGCCAACGGCTCCCGCATCTGCAACGGTCGGCTTCGCTATTTAAGGAAGGAAATCGGGCACCGGACATTGTCCGGTGTGCACCGGACTGTCCGGTGCGCCCGACGACAGAAGGCAAGGATGGCCTTCCAGATTTGTTCTCAACGGCTCCTAGCTGCCTTGGGGCTATAAAAGGGACCCCTAGGCGCATGGAGGAGGAGACCAAGCAACCTTAGAGCATTCTTGATCATCCACACTCAGTCTCTGCGCATTCGTTTGTCATTCTCAGTGATTCGAGCTCCGTTCTAGTGAGAACTTTGAGATAGTCTTTGAGCTCGATTCTTGGCCGTGTGTGTGCGCATTTTGCTGTGGATTTGTGTGTGTTGCTTCCCTTCCTTACTCCGTGATTCTTTGTGAACATCAAAAGTGTAAGGGCGAGAGGCTCCAAGTTGTGGAGATTCCTCGCGAACGGGATAAGAAAAGAAAAGCATAACACTGTGGTATTCAAGTTGATCATTGGATCACTTGAGAGGAGTTGAGTGCAACTCTCGTCCGTTGGGACGCCACAACGTGGAGTAGGCAAGTTTTGTACTTGGCCGAACCACGGGATAAATCACTGTGTCTTCTCTGCGTTGAATTCTTTGTGATTATCGTATTGTGCAAGACCTTCTCTCTAGCCACTTGGCGATTATTGTGCTAACACTTAACAAGTTTTTGTGGCTATAAGTTTAAGTTTCACAGGATCACCTATTCACCCCCCCTCTAGGTGCTCTCAGATACCCCGAAAGGGATCCTTCCCCGTGAAGGAACCAGGCTCCGAGCCTCCTTACTGATCAGGGGTTCGAAGGCTGGCCCCCCGAAGGGTTCAACAGCCGCCTCAGATCGCGTGGGCCCTACACCCACTACTGGTCAGAGGTTCGAAGGCCGGCCCCCCGAAGGGTTCCACGGCCGCCTCAGGCTACTCGGGCTCCGTGCCCATTACTGATCAGGGGTTTGAAGGCTGGCCCCCGAAGGGTTCACAGCCGCCTCAGACGCCGAGCGAGGGATGACCAGGGGTACGTTCGATACATAACCAAGGCTCGGGCTGCGCTCCCGAGGTACCCTAGGACATTTCCGAGACCAGCGGGAGCGATCTTGTAACGGAATCCCATCGGAGGGAGGCATCGAGCCCTCGGACCCCGTCGCCAGGGGACCGGGTCCGGCAGATCACCCGCAGGTACTTTTGGGCGTGCCTCTGGGCCCCTAGCCGACCCCTAACGAACGGGGCACGGACGTCCACTCGGATCACCCGCTTGCAGCTCACCGGAGACACCATGTTCGGTGCCCATCGAGGGTAACATGGCGCTCTCCCCCCTCCTCCTTGCGGAAAGGCGACATAGGGGCATATGTAAAAAAGCCGGGTTTGTCCCTGATCACCCTCTCGCCCTGTGCGGAGGCTCGGGGGCTGCTCTCGCAAACCCGGCTCCGGTCGAACCGTTGACAGCGTCAACATACCAGCCCGAGAACTTGGGCCCCGATCGTGCACCCGGGCTACGGCCAGTTCGCATGAGGGAACCACCAGACCAGCCGAAGCATTACGCAAGGCATTAAGACCTCGAAGGAGTGAAACCACTCCTCCGAGGCCTCGGGGGCTACACCCGGCGGTGCGCTCGCGCGCACCCACCGGAACAAAATGCAACCGAGAAAGGCTGGTCCCCTTGCAAAAGAGTGCGACGAAAGCCTCCAAGCGAGTGCTAACACTCCCTTCGAGGCTCGGGGGCTACTGTCGGGGACCATAATTAGGGGTACCCTCAAGACGCCTAATTCTCAGCTGGTAACCCCCACCAGCATAAAGCTGCAGAGGCCTGATGGGTGCGATTAAGTCAGGGATCAGTCCATACGAGCGACTCGATCACGCCTCGCCCGAGCCTAGCCTCGGGCAAGGGCAGCCGACCCCGAGGGGTTTCTGTCTCGCCTGATGCCCCCCTTTTTTAACGGCGGACACATCTCCGGCTCGCCCGAGGCTTTGCCTTCGCTAAGAAGCAACCCTGACTAAATCGCCGCGCCGACCGACCGAGTCGCAGGAGCATTTAATGCAAAGGTGGCCTGACACCTTTATCCTGACGCGCGCCCCCCGGCAGAGCCGAAGTGACCGCCGTCACTTCGCCGCTCCACTGACTGGTCCGACAGAAGGACAACGCCGCCTGCACCACTCCGACTGCAGTGCCACTTGACAGAGTGAGACTGACAGACAGTCAGGCCTTGCCAAAGGCGCCATAGGAAACTCCGCTCCGCCCGACCCAGGGCTCGGACTCGGGCTAGGCCCCGGAAGACGGCGAACTCCGCTCCGCCCGACCCAGGGCTCGGACTCGGGCTAGGCCCCGGAAGACGGCGAACTCCGCTCCGCCCGACCCAGGGTTCGGACTCGGGCTAGGCCCCAGAAGACGGCGAACTCCGCTCCGCCCGACCCAGGGCTCGGACTCGGGCTAGGCCCCAGAAGACGACGAACTCCGCTTCGCCCGACCCAGGGCTCGGACTCGGGCTCAGCCCCGGAAGACGGCGAACTCCGCTCCGCCCGACTCAGGGCTCGGACTCGGGCTAGGCCCCAGAAGACGACGAACTCCGCTTCGCCCGACCCAGGGCTCAGCCCCAGAAGATGACGGACTCTGCTTCGCCCGACCCTAGGGCTCGGACTCCGCCCTGGCCTCTGCCGAACGACCTCCGCCTCGTCCGACTCAGGAGCTCGGGCTCGGCCTCGGCCATGGAAGACAGACTCGACCTTGGCTTCGGAGGAGCCTCCACGTCGACCGACCTAGGGCACAGGCTCGCCACGTCAACTGGAAGCGCCATCATCACCCTACCCCGAGCCGACTCGGGCCACAGAGAACAAGACCGGTGTCCCATCCGGCTAGCTCCGCCAGATAGGCAATGATGGCGCCCCGCTAGCCCTGTGACGGCGGCGGCTCTCAGCTCCCTTACGGAAGCAAGGGGACGTCAGCAAGGACCCAACCGCTCCGACAGCTGTCCCTCCGCCAGGCTCCGTTGCTCCTCCGACAGCCACGACATCACACCAGCAGGGTGCCAAGATCTCTCCAGCTGCCACATTGGCATGTACCTAGGGCGCTAGCTCTTCCCCCGCTAGACACGTAGCACTCTGCTACACCCCCATTGTACACCTGGATCCTCTCCTTACGCCTATAAAAGGAAGGACCAGGGCCTTCTTAGAGAAGGTGGGCCACGCGGGGACGAGGACGGGACAGGCGCTCTCTTGGGGCCGCTCGCTTCCCTCACCCGCGTGGACGCTTGTAACCCCCTACTGCAAGCGCACCCGACCTGGGCGTGGGACGAACACGAAGGCCGCGGGATTTCCACCTCTCTCACGCCCGTCTCCGGCCACCTCGCTTCCCCCCTTCGTGCTCGCCCACGCGCTCGACCCATCTGGGCTGGGGCACGCGGCACTCACTCATCGGCTTAGGGACCCCCGGTCTCGAAACGCCGACACGATGATTGAAGTGTGATAGAAAACTAAGAAACTCGAAAGTGGTACCTATTGACTATATAAATACAAAAATCTAATAGACCCATTTACGAAAAGTCTATATCAAAATTTGATAGATAATGTATCAAAGAAGATGACTTTTAAGGTTGTTTTCAGTGAGTCGTGTAAAATATGTGACACAAAACTGTAAATGACACTATTTGCAGAGTGAAATTTAAAATAGTAGATGAGATACGGGAGGGGATATAGAATCTGTTAGAGACGCTTAATATACAAGACATGACCATTTACAAGTGCTTGTTGGAGGCGGTCTAAGACCTACCTAAGTTGTACACTTCGACAATCCAACCCTTTGTGATCAAAGATCTCATGAATTAAAAGTTTAGGAAAAACAAGCTATGAGTTATACACTATGTTATCTAATCTAAACAAGATACAATACACTTTGATATGTAAGACACGGTAACTTCTATCTTAATGTATTCGAAGGCTTAACACACCATTATGCAAAACTTTTGGTGTAAAGTGTTTGGCTCTGCCTGTCCCTGTTCTCTTTCATTTTGACCACCGGCTCTTGGCCTGGCCTCTTGTAATCTTCTTGTAAACTCTGTTGCTTCCTTTTGAATGAAAGGATCAGAGCACCTGTCTTTTTTGCCCTCAAAGAAAAGAAAAAAGACAAAAAAAAAAGAGAAACTGTATACTCTACACACACTGGCTATGCCTAACTTTCTAGAACAACCTGCACACGCGCACACACACCTAACCAGGTTTTTTTTTCCTGGTGGCGATAGAGAAAAAAAAATTCTACACGTAACCTATACACTACTGAAACAATGAAGAGATTGATTCGAACAAAGAGATGAGACGAAGCAAGAATATGTGCAGCAACCGTTGCGTATAATAACTATCATCACTACTAGTACCACCACCCACGCTGAGTACGTGGTGTATCTTGCCATGCGCGCTCTTCCTCCTCCTCCGGCGAAGCGGCGCCGCCTCCTCTTCCCGGACGTCCTCGGCGGTGACGAGGCTGAGGTCGGCCAGCTGGCGGGAGTGGGTGGCGATGATGGTGGCGGCGAGCTGGTCGTCGGGGAGTATGATCTCGTAGCCGTCCCTGAGCGTGTCCATGCCGTCGTCGAGCAGCTGCCAGAAGGCGCCGCCGACGAGCGGGCCTCCCCGCGCGGCGGAGGCGTAGATGGAGTCGAGCACGAGGCGGAGGAAGGCGTCCCGCTGGGTGCGGTTGGCGCCGGCGACGCCCTCCCACAGGAACTTGCCGTACTCGGTGACGAGCAGCGGCTTGCGCAGGTAGAGCGCGGCGTCGCGGGCGTGGGCGCGCGTCCAGTTGCGGAGGAAGGCGCGCTGCGCGTCGGCGGCGCAGCCCCAGAGCCAGGCGTCCGGGTACAGGTGGATGGTGGCGAAGTCCACCCCGCGCGCGCGGTGCGTCTCCACGAAGTTGGTGCCGTAGTAGATGCGCCAGGGGTTGAGGTCCTTGCTCTCGTGCGCGCCCGCGCCGTAGAAGCCCTCCAGCCCCGCCGTCACCAGGTGCCCGCCGTCCACGGACTTCACGTACGGCGCCATCTCCTCCACCCACGCCTGCACGCACGCGCGCGCGCGGCCGGCGCGGTCAAGGTCAGTCACACAGATCCAAATGAATCTTCGTGCGTGGGCGTGGTGGTCGGTGGAGCATGTGGCTCGTAGAAGGTGATGGATCGGTCGTCGGTCGGTTGACTGACGGGCCGGCAGTTAATTGCTGCCGCCTGCCGGCCAGGTCTCCTCCATTTCTTTTTTTTTTCATTTGATTTGATCAGGTTGCATGCATGTGATGTGAGGGCAGGCAGAGCAAGCAGTGCTCGACTGGTGCTGGATAGTTCAGGCAGCGCGTGGTGCACGAGCTAGCTGATTGATTGGTACACTATGTAGTGGATGCAGCTCACCTGCACCATGGCGCCGGTGGGCTCGGCGTCGCAGCGGGGCTCGTTCATGAGCTCCCAGCCGAGGATGGCGGGGTCGTCCTTGTACGCCACGCCGGTGAGGGTGTTCACCCGCGTCAGCACCGTCTGCAGAACAAAACACGAAAGGAATTAAGCCCTGGTGCATGTCTTTTAGTTGCCTCTGGCTCTGGATGTGGGATACTAACACTACACACTAGTACCTTGACGTGGTTCTTGTAGTATCCCTTGACGACGGTGCTGTTGAAGAAGTCGTCGTCGGTGGCGAGGCGGTGGCCGGCGTCCCTGGCCCACTGCACGTACTGCCGCTTGCCGCCGAAGTCGTGGAAGTTGTTGGCGAGGCAGAGGAGGAGGTAGATGCCGTGCCGCCTGGCCTCGGCGACCACGAAGTCCAGACCCTGCAAGAGCAACAAAACCAACCAGTTGCGACGTGTTCTTTCTTTCGTTGTTTCTTCTTACCACGCTTGGGTTTGCACGTCGGTGAGCGGTCGAGCGAGAGATAGATAGATGATGACCTGGAACATGGCCTCGTCGTAGACGCCCGGCGCCGCCTGCAGCGGCGTGTCCCCGCCGTCGCTGAAGGCCCAGGTCCGCGCGAGGTTGAGCCCGTGGTCGGCCGCCTGGCGGAACGCCGCCACCACCTTGTCCCTCCGCGCCGGCTCCGACGCCACCAGCATGAGCCAGTACGCGTTGAACCCGCTGAAGTAGACGGGCCTGCCTCCGGCGGCGCCGCCCACCACGAACCGCGTGCCGTCCACGCCCACCATGCCGCCGCCGCCGCTGATGACGTCCGTGGTCTCGGCGGCGGCCGCGGCCAGGAGGAAGGTGACCAGGAGGAGGGTGGCCGCCGCCGGCCGTGGCCTCGCCATTGCTGGCTCGAACTCTCCCTCCGGTACACCTGCCAAGCGCATATATATATTAACAGGGGATCTCTATTAATAGAGCCCCCACCAGTGTTTAGCACTGCCATTCGTACGTACGTGTAGTCGTGTACGAGCTGCGCAGCTAGCTCTAGGCCAGCGTCGACGGCGCGCGTGGCCCTTGAACGCGACGCCTCCGTTTGAAGAAATACCTTGCCGCGTGCGACGAGGTCCAGCTTCTTCTTCACCGAGCTCCACTCCACCGTTGCCTGTGTCCACGTGTCGAGCGGGCGGGCAAGCGCCACGACTGGTGGAACACGGAGGACGAGCGGGACGGAAAGGTGGCAGTGGCAAGGCGTCGCGTTCCTGCGCGCGCGGATCCGCAATATGAGATCCGGCCATCCGGGCACCGGCAGAATGAGACGCTCGTCCGGGCTCGGTTGGACTTGGACGCAGGGCAATGGGGTACAGCCGGCAGGGCAGGGGCCGGCACTCGTACGGCGGGATGGGTGGCGGTGTCTTCGCTTGGGCTTCGGACGGCCGCTCGACGTAGCTACCGCCCGGCGCGGTGTCGTGTTGCGGTGGGTCTGTACTCTGTATGGATGTGGTGATGATGGACTACGAGATGCCGCCGGCCCAGGGTGCAGGACACGACACGGGCCCACGGCCACGTCACAGTGCCGCATCAGCATCAAGGCGTAACGTCTGTACGTGCTGGGTTGATCGTCCACTCGATTTTTACCGGTCTTTGTTTCCCATACGCCGCCGCCGCGCCGACAGCAGTGTAGGCTGTGTAACAGTGTTGGTGATCCCGTCCGTGGTCGGCTGCCGCTACGTGTCTGCTGAGTCACGGATGGATGGACTTGATCCAAAGGCCGGACAAGGGCGCGAGCGCGATGGTGGCATACGTGTCATCATTTGTGTTTTTGTACTCCTTCATTCCGTTACAAAATAAAATTTGTTTACCTTTTTAGTTGATTCATAAAATAATTAATGTATTTATTATATATATATGTCTAGATTTGTCATCATTCATTTCAATATAGACATAAAATTTTAGAAGGTAAAACGACCACGGTTTTGGAGCGAAGAGAGTATACTCAAATATAAAATGGAAATCGTAGCAACGTCTAGTATATAAAAACAATAGTAGTGTGTTTGGGAACAAAGTTTTTTTTCTGCGGGATTGAAGCAATACTGCAGTATGAGCAATATTGTGGTATTATATGCTTTAAAATGTTTAGAAAATCATCTGAAATCTCTGTATACTAAATTGCACTTGTTTGTAGCTTTATAAAATTTGATCTCAACCAAAGTTTTTCTACCATCCACGCTTGGTCCCGCTCTTGCCCATTGGTGAAAACCGGAGCTTCCTAACCCTTTCTTTCTCTAGACTAGAGGACGCCACTTGCCATCTTGTTTTAACTTTGAGAACGAAACCACCGATGCCGACTGCTGCAGTACTGTTTGTGTTTGCTTCATCGTAAATATGAAGCCAGTTTCGAAATAAATGGGTAGATTAAGGCTATTTTTGGGATGGCTTTATTTTAATAATTATTGTTTCGGTTTTCCACCTTCATCATTAAACGACTTTAACAGATTGGTGACATAGGGTTTAAGAGTGTTTGGTTTGCATATAGATTACAACTTCTGTAATACAATTAATTTGCGTGGATTTCTTTAATTATCCTTGATGATTAGCGGATGATTAATGACTAGAAAACAGTCATAAAACGAATAAACTCTGAAGTAAAGCTCTCTCAAACAGACCAGTTTTTAAAGTGTTTGGATGAGAGTTGTGTTAGGGTAAGATAAATTACGGAGTAACTTTTGGTGGCGATATGATTCAAAAAAGTCGAGAAGACGGTGTCACCTTCGTCTCATCTCACTTTGACATCAAACAAACACATCCTAAACCAACAATCTTCCGCACGGAGTCAAGTCACGCCACAAGTCTAAAGCCGGCGCAAAGCTCATTACGAACGGTCCAGTCCAGATCTCGTTGCTTTCGGCCTGCCGTGCCGTCCCGTCCTGCATGCGGGATGTTTCCCTACGTTTCTTCCTGCGCGCGCGCCATTTGCGCCACAGCCGTCATCCGTGCGTGGTGCTTGCCGTGTCGTCGTCTGCCACGGCGCGCGCGGGGCCGGCCAGGAACGGCTTGCACTTCCGTCGTTTGCACCGCACACAATGCAAGTTTGGCACACACGACACGACACGACACGTACGGCCGTGCCGACTGCCGCCACAGACGGCATCGCCAGACCCAGACATTTGTTAGGCGGCCCTGTGTCTCACTTAACACGTACGTGCACCACCCCCATTGAGAGTTTGAGACCCGTCTGTCTCCGCTTCTCTGACTCACAGCCCTTTGCTCCGTCTTTTTCACTAGTATTTTTTTTCTCACTCGATGAAGGATCGAGGCATCGAGCAGGCCACGTAAATGGTAGCCAATATTTTTTTTGTTTAATAATTTTAGCCTACTTTCTAACTCAGCATCTAACCACTCACATCACATATATACTACCTCCGTTTCTTTTTAGTTGTCGCTGATAGTTCAATTTTGCACTATTCAGCGACAACTAAAACGAAACGGAAGAAGTAAAAACCAAGAACAACGAGTACTACACATGCATGTCAACTGGTAGCTGCTGTGTAAGATCACATATATAGCTGCTGTGTAAGAACAACGAGTACTACACATGCATGTGTAAGATCGATACACATACCATATAATAATATCAAACCCCAAGTCATGGCAATATCACACTTGTCAAGTCTGTACTGGCATACATCGCTCCTTTAATGTGTTGTACCATAATTTTTACAGATTTATTGCAAGACAGGGTTGACTTGTGGTCAATCTACCGAGCTATAGATTAGACAGAATAGGCATGGATCTTTTCTCGATCGATAGAGAGAAGAAGAAGAAGAAGAAAGGGAGCTCTTTCAGTTCAGGGGCACATCACGGCACTGGAGTATATATCTTTTACAGCTGGAGACGAGACGAGAACAGAACAATCCGAGGATGTGAGCGGACGTGAGGTGTACAGGGCAATCCGCGGGCCTTCCTCTTCTTTTTCAGACACACTACACGCCACTGGTTGGCAGTGGCAGACGTGATGGGTAGGCCATCATATTCTTACGCCACTGGTTCTAGTATGGTGGCCATATAGAAGCTTTCTATATCAGGATCCTTGAATGTATCTTGGCGGTAGCCGAGAGTATGTCCTTCTCTAGGCATTGATAGATGCCCTTAGATCCCGCACTGAAGTTGTTCTAAAGGATGGATACATTTTCTTACTAGACGTATAATGAAACAGATTCTGAGTACACCTAGTTAAGGCTACACATCTCACTGTCCGGGGTGCCAGTAGGTATCATGACAACTAAGTCTATAGGGCGATCAAGCGCAAGAGGAAGACTAAACTATGCATGGGAGGAGCGACACATCACAATATAGTGGATTTATACTATGATTTACCTATCACTTGGGTTCCGTCTCCAGGTCTTACCGTTGTGCCACGTGGGCCTAGTTGTCAGTCATCGTCGGCTTTCGTTCAGATGCCAAAGCAGTAGTTGCAGCCATGTTTATACTCAACTTTGCTTATATCATAATTTTTACAGATTTATTGTAAGACATGGTTGACTTGTGGTCGATCTACCGAGCTCTCGATTAGACAGAATAGGCATGGATCTTTTCTCGATTGAGAGAGAAGAAGAAGAAAGGGAGCTCTTTCAGTTCAGGGGCACATCACGACACTGGAGTATATACGTATCTTTTACTGGAGACGAGAGGAGACGAGAACAAAACAATCCGAGGATGTGAGCGGACGTGAGGTGTACAGGGCAATGGCAGTGGCAGACGTGATGCTGGTAGGCCATCGTATTCTTACAGCATGAGTGTGTGTATATATCCAGTGCCGGAAGAATTAATGGATCGTTACTTAAGGGACAGGGTTACGATCAAATTCATGCAACAACAATGACTCGGGTCACCACGTGCCCAATATATTACTCCATTCAATTCACTCTCTATCCCTTTCCTGTTACTATAGGCTCACATTTTACTGCTATTCTCGAAAGATACATGCAGGCTCTTGCACCATTTATATAGGAGTAACAAGTACGAGATTTTAATACGGGTCACACTCACCGTACTATATTTAAGAGGTATTTAAATGCTCTAGAGCTAATAGTTAATTGGCTACAAATTGATAATTGAATTAGCTAACAAACAAATAGCTAGCTAACTATAAGCTAATTTATTAAAAGTAGTTAATAGTTGAACTATTAGCTACACTGTTTGGATGTGTTTGGATGTCTCAGTTAGTTTTATCAGCTAACTATTATCTCTAGCGTATTCAAACATGGCCTTAATAACGTAAAACATACGATATAACATAGATATAACATAGACTAAACTTTAGAGTTTGTTTAAATGCACTAAAGCTAGCTACTTGGCTAAAAAATGCTAGTAAAATTAACGGACTACTAAATAACTACCTAACTATTAGCTAGACTGTTTGGATATCTTTCGGCTAATTTTAACGACTAATCATTAGTTTTTGTGCATTCAAATATGACCTTTCCCTAGAACCAAACACCCTCATTTGTATAACGAGTCGTACAACAGTGCCCAGAAGGAACATACATCAGATGACGCTGTGAGCAGTAGCCCAACAGCGACTGCTTGGCTTTTGGTTGTTCAAACATGACGTTTCTAGGAGACACTCTGCAGTCCGCAGCTGCAGAGTATTCAGCGTACTGACCCTATTATCATTCTATGGTATTATATGAGTACATATCATGTGCACCATAGAGTACAGACGGATCTGAAAAAAAAAGAGATAGATCAATGATATTAATCTGTCACCAACTGATCGACAATCTGAAAAAAGAAATAGATCTTACCTACAAGCCCTTAAGGCTGTAAGAGAAGAACCAAATAAATCATGTACTCCCTCTGTTTCGTTTTATTAGTCGCTGGATAGTGCAAAATTGCACTATCCAGCGACTAATAAAAAGAAACGGAGGGAGTACTAATGATAGGAACATTATAGAATGTTAGGGAGATGAATAAATCAGGCAGGTTAGGCCATCTCCATCAGTCCACCTATATAGCCGTGTAAAGTATGATTTTGTACTATAGATTACACTTTTGCAGAGTGGAGTTTGAAATAGTGAGTAAGATAGGGAGTGGTATAGAGAGTCTACTGAAGATAGTATTACAATATATAACCGATTTTTGTTAGAGATCAAAATTTGGATTTTGTGGGTTTTCAGGAAACTATTATATACTCAAACAAACATCCCCTTAGTAGGTCTAACAAATTTGAAATCTTCAACTGTAATATCGGCAGGTTTTATATCTCTATTATGGTAAAAAAAAATGTCTGGGATTGTTTTGGGTGGAATCTAATTGTGCTTAAGGTTCACCCTATAAGAAAGGAAAACTAAGTTTATTAACGAATTACATAATATTTTGGATGATTGTTTTGGCCCCACGTCCCTATCTTAGTTTTGTGTGTGGGTGGGTGGGGTGTGGGGGGGGGGGGGGGGGGGGGGGGATTTCAATATAGCTGGAACTTGGAAATGATAGAGAGAAAAGTAACGGGCAATGAACTTACATTGGTCTGAAATGTTTAATGATCGGAGGAACGAGCTTAGAGACAAAATAATGTAGAACCCGCAGTCGCAATTGGATTAAAGCCATGAAAAAGTTTAGAGGGTGTTTGAATGCACTAGAGCTAATAGTTAGTTAGCTAAAAAATTACTAGTAAAATTAGCTAGCTAACAAATAGATAGCTTACTATTAACTAATTTACTTTAAAATAGGTAATAGTTAAACTATTAGATAAGGTGTTTGGATGTCTAACTAATTTTAGTCACTATTAGCTCTAGCGCATTCAAACACCTCCTTAGTCTAGTAAAATATTCTCTTGGTCTAAGGGGTATTTGAATGCACTAGAGATAATAGTTAGTGACTAAAATTAGCTATAGACATCCAAACATCCTAGCTAATAGTTTAGCTATTAGCTATTTTTAGTAAATTAGCTACTAGTTAGCTAATTATTTGTTAGCTAGCTAATTCTACTGGTATATTTTTAGCTAATTAATTATTAGCTCTAGTAAATTCAAACACACCCTAACAACCACGATCAGCTTATAATATCAATTCGAGAAGCGTCAGAACACAAGACTCTTACCAAACGAAAAAAACGTGACATGGTCAACGAGTGGCCATGGGCCATGGCTTTGCACCCTGTAGAACAAGGCGAGTGACTACAAAACAGCTCTGTTTGGCATATGGAGAGAGAAAAAAAAGAGAAGATTACAGGTGATCCTGGAGATATGAACAAACGCCTGGACGACTCAGAATTCAAGCCCGTGCTCTCTGGCAGAATCAGCGAGAGCCTTTATGCGGCCATGGTAGAGGAAACCACCTCGGTCGAAGACAACCTTGGTGATCCCTTTCTCCAAACAAGACTTGGCAATCACCTCACCGATCTTTTGTGCTATTTCCTGGAAGCCAATATCAAACTCCTGTCAGAAACAAATCGTAGCCTGTCTGCAAGAGCATGTCTCACTCAGCTTGTCATCTTGAATCAGGTATAAACAAGATTCATAACCAATGCAGCACCGTTAGAGATAAAAATCAACAGAGTCGTCATAAAAATGTCTGCACAACTTCAAACCGCTCTCTCTGTGTGTGTGTGTGTGTGTGTGTGTTTTAAGATGCAGAACCATCTGAAGAAAACGAAGTGCATGGTTCCCTGAGATTGCTCAAGTTGCTGTAACCAGACTATGTTACAAGCCACTGTGATCTTACTAGGAAAAGCATGCTGTCATAAAACCTCATTTGATTTTTCAGAAGGGGAGTTTTGAACCTAGGACTTGCACAACTTCAAACTGCTTTGTGCTTTTTATATCTAGAATCATCTGAAGAAAACAGTGTATGGTTCCCTGCGATTGTTCAAGTTCCGGTAACCAGACCATGTACAAGCCATTGTGATCTTACTAGGAAAAACATGATGTCCTAAAACCTCATTGGTTTTTCAGAAAGGGGATTTTGAACCTAGATTTAACTGTACTGTTTTATGTACATATAAGCAAATATTGAAGTGCACAAATGACTGATGAAATACTGGACTTATCAGTTATGAATATGAATATATCAAAGGCTGCATTGTCTATTCACCTTATCTACTCCGGTGCCCTGTTTTACTTTTACTACAACCAGGGTTTCGCCAATGATCAGAGGCATAAGGTCGTGTCTATTCTTGTGGAGAAATCAGGAATGCATGCATATTTGTAGTGATTACACAATCTAGAAGAAACAAGCCCCGTGTTTAAAGTAGGAGTACCTCAGACCATGTAATCTGAAATTGTCGTTACAGAGTATATACATCTGATTGGGTCATAGATAATTAATTGCACATTGAAGTCCTTAGCCCTTACCACATAATTTATCACCTAGTTTCCAATGATGCTACAAGTGGAAAGAACATGCATTTTCACTAGAGCAATCTTGCACTTCTATATAGGGGAACGGAATGATACAATAAGCAAAGGAACCAGTAAACTCTCTGTTACTGACTGTCTTTGAAGTGCTATTGACATTTCAACCAAGACCAGAGCTTCTCAAGCAAAGTAAAAGGAGCTGATAACTTACGATCGTTGGCCCAGCCGAGTATTCAAATTCCTTGGAGAGAGATTTGTGCATGGTTGAAGCTGAAGCCAGAGTACATTGCTTTGTGTCGTCGATGACTTGAGCGTACAGATGTTTGTTTGAGCGGAAAACACTCAACCTCGGCCTCTCAGTGGTGCCACTTACCTGGAAAGGGGTATGTAAGACTGACAACTGGGATAAACTAGCAGTAAAACTCGTAGTCGTAGTTGCATCCATATCGGAAACTCTATAGCCGATAGGTTCTTCTTAGGCTACACTCCAAGAGAACCACTTCGTCGAACAGCTAGGTGGCACGGCATTGCCAATGCCCCCCACACCACTAGCACAATCGAATGCAGAGTGAAAAAATGTCCTCGCCAGAATTCGTGCACACTGATTGACGCCCACATTCGTACGAAGAAAGGAGGAGAAGGAGAAAGATTCTAAAAACTTGGTTGGTTCTGGCGCAGATTCCTACCTTCTTGCGGAGGCGGACGTGGCGGGCGATGCGGTCGTCCTGGGGCGTGGCCACCTTGACCTTGGCGACGACGGACAGCGCCGCGCGACGTGCCGGCGCGGGGACGGGAGGCGAGGGGACGAGGAGGCTTCCATACACGGACGCCGCGAAGGAGTGGGCGCCGGCGAGCGCCGGCGACGCGAGCATGGCTCCCTTTCCTTTGCGCCGCTGCTCTTTCGCTTCCGCTCTCTTCGTCTCTCTCCGTTATGGGAGATGGCCTTATCCTATCCGCTGTACGGCGTTTAAAGGCTTGACCCAAATTACAACAAGGACCCTTCCGTTTTAGTTATTGCAGAACCGAACAAAATATCTAGAAAAAGGAAAAAAAGGGAAAGGAAGAGAAAAGAATGCATTTCTATAACTGAATTCATTACAATACCTCTGAAACCAAACAGAATGCGTAGAATTTTAAATGGTCGTAATATGTACTTCAGTACATTCAACTACTAAAAATGAACTAAAAAATATGAGCAAAATTTAGGCATAGGCCTCGCAAAATTAGGCCAGCCTTGGCAGCCAAACAGCAACTGATAAAAGCTCCCACTGTCCAAAGAACACAAGAATTATAGGCGGCACTAGAGTTCCTTTTAAAGAGGGCAATGTAATCGTAAGCCTTTGAAGCTTGGTAGAATTGGAGTACTGTCAGTTTATTCTGAGGTACAATCATGGTACATAGAGAATGGTGCGAACATCTGCAGAATACTGACTGCATATTGCTTGTTCAGCGACTTGAGCTCACGCTGCTGTAATGTAACTGATACAGTTCCATTAATATTTGGAACTAACATAAGAGTGCAATGCTATTTCTCATTAATGAAGCTACTAGGGTACACCTTCTGCATCCACTATCCAAACCCAAAACTATTGGTAGCAGGTCTCATGGTAGCGCAGGAAGGATACATAGCCCCCAGATTCAAGCAGCCACCGGAGTCTCGACAGCAGTGGGAGAAAGAAGAGCATCAGACTCAGACCGATCCTGGCCGTCCCATATCTCGGGTAGAGCTTCCTTCATGTTGTGAATGCTCTCCAAAGCATGGTCAGCCCCTGGAACAAGTGTCGGCCTGCCAACCTGCAGAGTTCAGAAAGTTTTGCGTTCAGTCTTTCCCTTCGAACATGAATGACGGCTCAAATGTGCAGGGCGGGCGTCTTACAATCACAGTATGGAAGCCTGCTGCCTTTCCCGAAGCTATGTTCCGAGTGCTGTCGTCAAAAAATATCTGAAACATAGATTATTAGGACGTACGTATAATCTTCAGTGCAGAATTACTTGCCATTTTTTCTTCAGAAAAGCTGTGTTCTTACTGTTTTCTTGGGATCAACGTTTGCAATCCGAGTTACAGCTTCCATGGCTTCAATGGAGGGCTTGCAGAGGATGGGTGATATGGGTCTGAACCCATCGGATTCATTCAGATCAGCCGAGTCGGGGAACGTTTCATCTGGGAACAGCATGCCGTTGCCGTCTCGGAACGCGCTCGGACCATTGCAGGGATTCAGTGTCTCGAAGCAGATCACGCCATCGAAGCAACCCTGTAAACCAAGTCTGCACAGAGCTTCCTCCGCGTGAGCTTTGTCAGAATTTGTGAACACCTGCAGTAACCAGATTTTAGGTTGATAAATAAAAATGATTCCCGTGACCATTTTTTTTCAAGCATATCATCTCAGAATACAGCAAGAAAACAGAAAACAAAACTAGCTGGTTGGTATTCATACTATTTTTCTCTGTGGAATTGAAAGTAGGAGGGTCCTCAAAACAGGGTCAGGCCTCAGGTTGTGATATGGCAAGGTACCATGAACAGTTGCATGGAACTCATCGTTGTCAAATTCGTAGCCTAATGCCTGCAGGGAATAACGATCGCATGATCAAAAATTAAGGAGAAGAAAATATAGGACAAGTCATTGTAAAGATTCAAAAAGCAACTAATGCAACGTGAGTTTGTACCTTAAGGCCAGCCATTGTGGTGCCATATTCCTTGTACAGGTCCAGGCACATATCTGCAACCTGCCTTTCTTCAATATGCAGGTGGTGCCGCATGTAATCTGGTGGCCAAATTTCGAAGTTGCAGTTTCTTCAACATTTGCAGACAACAAACGCTTCGTAAAGCGTGGACCCGTGGAAAGTGATTCGTATCATTATTACTCACCTTGTATGTTTTTGCGACAAGCTAGATTGATGCCAGCACTGAAGGGGTACAGAGTGTCATCAAGATCTTAAAAATGGAATAGAAAACATCATTATTTGATTGATGAATAAATAAACGCTGTGGATTTTTTAAAACAGGGGACACACCAAACAGCAAGCACTCGTACTTCGGTCTTTCAAGAATAGCCTCCATCCTCAAGAGTCAGAAAACTGCAAAAACTTTTGCCAGATTAACTGAGATCAGTTTTCTGAATAGTAATTGTCTGAGAACAGCCAAAAAAATGAAGAAAAATAAAACGGCTATGGATTTATTTGCGCAAACAAGGATTTCTTAATTATAGTTTAACTCCTGCTATATGTATTAAACACATCCACTAACTCCACCGCAGTTTCATAAATAAATAAATAAATAAAGAAAATGTTAGTAATAATTCACTACATTTCCACCTATAAAAACCAGCTGTTCCACCCAATCCTGGTTAGCAGTTTAACAAGAGCTGGGCCTGATCACCCTAGCTAGCTCCTCGACCCGGATGTTCTCATTTTTCTAGCCGGTGGTGCCAAAGTTCAAAAAATGTTGGGAAGGAATCGAGGAAGGGTATCAACACCCTAATTATCTTGGTAGCCTGGGAGATCTGGAAACACGTAATCTTTGTGTTTTTTTTAGGGGGCTAGGTCTTGTGTTCAAAGTGTTATGTTGGCTCTAGTTGAGGAAGGAGATGCTTGGTGTTTAGCTGGAGCTGATGCCCTTTAGAGCCTGCTCCTAGCTCCTGGTTGTTCCTAGTAGTTGTATGTCTGCTTCTTTTTGGTTTAAGGTGTGATTGGCCATTTCCAGGCTACTCCTGAATGGCCTTGTAATTGGGGTGGACAGTTCTTGTCTCCCTATCTGTTTCTTCTTCTTAATTGAAATGACACGTACCTCTCCTGCGTTTGTTAAAAAATGTGGATTTTAGATGCTTCTGTTGACTCTTGGTTTTGTCAAGCATTTCCCAGATGATCCAGTATGTGCGATGAGAGGCTGAAGGACATAACGGAAATGGAGATTGTTATCGCCTTGGCGAGGAAGAAGCAGAAGACAGGCAGGAAGGGAAGAATACAGATAGGCAAAGGAGCAGACTGACTCTGTTCTGGTATATTTTTCTGTCCATCTTCCTATTACACGCTTGCTTTATATTCCTGTATAGCTATGGCCTAAGGCCCATTACTCTATCCATTCTGCTCCCTTGACACGGAGATTAGGCCTACGAATGCGACGGCCCACCACTTGAACGCCATCCCTTGGTTCCTTTCCTCCTGCGCCCTCTTCACCTTGTGCTGGCGCCTGTAGGTCTCTGACATTCTCCTCCCCTTGAGAAGCCGCTTGCCCCCAAGCTGGCGCTGCTGGAAATCGATGTCGAAGAGCTGCTTCATCTTCCCAGGACGATAGTGCTTCATCTGTAGATGACCAGTGAACGAGGACCTGTTGTATGGACTTGCCTCCTCGAACAATAACACGCCGATCAAGCACCTGTTCTGGTATCTGGAGAGGAATGGACATGTTAGGCAACACTGAACTAACATTTTGGGAGCCCACTGAGTGCTTGAGTTGGGACACATGAAAAACTGGATGAACAGTGGATGAAGAAGGCAGCTGCAATTTGTAGGCAACCTTGCCAATGCGTTGAATAATTGCAAAGGGCCCAAAGTATTTGAAGCTGAGTTTGTGATTTGCTCTAGTGGCCACTGAAGATTGGACATATGGTTGTAGCTTAAGGTAAACCATGTCTCCAACTTGGAACTCTCGGTCTGTCCTCTTCTTATCTGCTTGGAATTTCATCCTCTGTTGTGCTCGGTGAAGGTGGTGTTGAACCAGTTTAACCATGAGTTCCCGCTGGTCAAGCCAAGCCTGAAGGTCTAATGAAGGAACTGCATCAGTCAACGTTAATCCCAAATGCCTTGGGGCTCGACCATATAGTACTTCAAATGGGGACCGCCCCAATGATGAATGAAAACTGGTATTATACCAATATTCGGCCAGAGACAACCAATGAGACCATTTTGTAGGACAAGCGTGCACAAAACTGCGTAGAAAGGTTTCCAAGCATTGATTGACACGCTCGGTTTGGCCATCCGTTTGAGGATGGTAGGAAGTGCTCATGCGAAGTGTTGTTCCAGTCAGCTTGAATAGTTCCTGCCAAAACTTGCTAGTGAAGACTTTATCTCGATCTGATACTATCGACTGAGGCAAGCCATGCAACTTGTATACCGAATCCATAAAGAGTTGAGCCACTTTCAAGGCTGTGTAGGGATGCAGCAATGGCAAGAAGTGGGCATATTTAGAAAATAAGTCCACAACCACCAGGATGGTGTCAGCGTGAGCAGATCTGGGAAGCCCTTCAATGAAATCCATACTTATGATTTGCCAAGCAGCCTCTGGTATGGGTAGGGGTTGAAGTAACCCGGGGTACTTGTGTCTATCGGGTTTAGACTGTTGGCAAACTGTACAAGCTGCCACATATGACTTGATCATAGATTTCATATTCTTCCATGCAAACAATTGCTTGATTCTTCGATATGTAACAGGAAATCCTGAATGACCCCCAACTGGACTGTCGTGCAAGGCGGATATAATCTGAATCTGAAGAGCTTCACAAGTCCCCACCCAAACACGGCCTTTATACCTGAGAATGCCTGATTGTAAGGTATAAGGTCCTGTGTTATCTGTGGTAGTAGCCAAACTAGTAATGAGTTGTTGTGAGAAGGTGTCATCTGCATAGCTATCCAATACCTGATCCATCCACTGAGGTACTATTGAAGTAACATGAAATAGTGAGGAATCAGGATGTGGTCTTCTAGATAGGGCATCAGCTGCCCCATTGTCAGCCCCCTTTTTGTATACCACTCTATATTGCAAGCCCAGAAGTTTAGAGAACACTCTTTGCTGCCAAGGTGTACTCAGCCTCTGTTCAGTGAGATGGGACAGACTTCTGTGATCTGAATATATCAAAAATTCCGAATGTTGGAGGTACTGACGCCATTTATCCACAGCTAACAGGATGGCCAGATATTCCTTCTCATATGTTGATAATCCTTGATTTTTAACCCCAAGAGCCTTGCTCACATATGCTAAAGGATGACTGTTTTGTAGAAGAACAGCCCCAATCCCTTTGCTAGAAGCATCTGTTTCTATGGCAAATGGTTTGGAAAAATCTGGAAGCATGAGTACAGGAGCTGTAGTGAGGCCCTGTTTGAGGGTGAGAAAAGCTTCTTCATGCACTTGTGTCCATATGAACAATACCCCTTTTTTCAATAGATCATTGAGAGGTCGAGCAATCACCCCAAAATTTTTGACAAACTTCCTATAGTAACCCGCAAGTCCAAGAAATCCTCTGAGGTCTTTACAGTTTGAAGGTGTAGGCCAGGAAGACACTGCCTCTATTTTTGATGGGTCAGTAGCCACCCCTTGCTGACTAATGACATGTCCCAAATAGCCTATTTTCTGTTGGGCAAAGGCACATTTAGACATCTTGATAAACCATTGATCCTTCTGAAGAATTTGGAGAACTTGTTGTAAGTGATTAATGTGGTCTGTCCAGGTTTTGCTATAGATCAGTATATCGTCAAAAAAGACCAGCACACATTTCCTGAGAAGAGGAGCAAGAGTTGAGTTCATTGCACTCTGAAAAGTTGCTGGTGCTCCTGAAAGACCAAAAGGCATCACCCTAAACTCAAAATGGCCGTGATGAGTTTGAAATGCAGTCTTGTGTTGATCTTTTGGACTCATGCGAATTTGGTGAAAACCTGCCCTTAAATCAAGGGTAGAGAACCACGCAGCCCCATGTAACTCATCAAGGAATTCATCAATAACAGGGACTGGATATTTGGTTTTGAGAGTCAAAGCATTTAAATGTCTGTAGTCAACACAAAAGCGATATGTATGATCTTTCTTTTTCACCAAGATAACTGATGAGGAAAATTCACTTTGGCTAGGTTGGACAATGCCTGATTGTAACATTTCTTCCACTTGTTTCTCTATCTCAGTTTTCAATGCAGGAGCATATCTATAGGGTCGCATTTGCTGTTAGAAATAAATGCGACACAAAATAGGATCAATCACAGAGAAGACACGGATTTAACGTGGAAAACCCCTCCAAAGTGAAGGGGAAAAAACCACGGGCGCCGGCAGGCAACTTCTCACTATTTTCGGGTGGTTACAGATCGCAGGAGATTTACAATTGAGATAGATATCTCCTGCGGCTTACAAAGATATTTATAGAGGTGAAACCCTAAAACGATCCGTGTCTTCTCTCGCCAACTTGGCCGCCTTCTTCAGAATTTGGATCACAAACTCAACAAACTCCACCTTGAGACAAATTCCTTGTAGCATCATAATAGCAAGCTCCACCTTAAACAAATGCATCATTATCTTGCCGACGCCAACAGCCACTAAGGACTAATTTATAATACCAACTAAGTTTGAGCATAGCTCAAACTTAGCAACAGAAACATGCTTTGTCATCATATCAGCTGGATTATTATCAGTACTGATCTTGCATACCTTCACCAACCCTTTTTCAATGATATCACGAATGAAGTGATAACGGATATCAATATGTTTGGATTTCTCAGTAATCATCTGATCTTTGGTGAGATGAATGGCACTCTGGCTATCACAATAGATGGTAATGCAAGACTTAATTCCACATAACTCTGAATATATACCTTTCAACCATAAGGCTTCCTTAGTAACTTCTGCAATTGCCATATACTCAGCTTCTGTGGTAGACAAAGCAACAGTATCCTGTAAACGAGCTTTCCAACTCACAGCACAATCTCCAATAGTAAAGACATAACCTGAAAGAGATCTCCTCCTGTCTAAATCACCACCATAATCTGAATCAACATAGCCAATCAGACCATCTCCAGATTTACCAAAACATAAACAAGCACTAGAAGAACCACGTAGATATCTGAAAATCCACTGAACAGCTTTCCAATGCTCTTTACCAGGATTAGACATGTATCTAGCAACAACGCTCATAGCATGAGACAAATCAGGACGAGAACAAACCATAGCATACATGAGTGACCCAACAGCACTAGAGTATGGAACTTTGGACATATATTCAAGCTCAGCATCAGTTTCAGCACACTGTTTAGCAGACAGTTTAAAATGAGGAGCCAACGGAGTACTCACAGGTTTAGTATTTTGCATGTTGAAACGACGAAGGACCTTCTCAATATAATTCTTCTGGCTCAAGTACAGCAGTCCAGACTTCCTATCCCTGACTATCTCTATGCCAAGGATTTTCTTTGCAGCACCCAGATCCTTCATATCAAATTCGCTACTAAGTTGTGCCTTTAAAGCAGTGATTTCCTTCATGCTCTTGGCAGCAATCAACATATCATCAACATATAGCAGCAAATATGTAGGTGATCCATTAACAAATTTTAGATAAACACAACTATCATATTGAGACCTCTGAAAGCCCTTAGAAAGCATAAATGAATCAAACCTCTTATACCATTGTCTGGGAGATTGTTTCAGACCATATAAGGACTTCTTCAACCTGCACACATAGTCTTCTTTTCCAGGAACAATGAACCCCTCTGGCTGGTCCATATAAATGTCCTCCTCCAAATCACCATGTAAGAAAGCAGTTTTCACATCTAACTGTTCAAGCTCATAGTCATGTACAGCAACAAGACTAAGAAAGGTACGAATTGAACTATGCTTGACAACAGGAGAATAGACATCAGAGTAATCAATTCCTGGAATCTGACTAAAACCTTTTGCAACTAGCCTTGCTTTAAAGCGCAGAGGCTCTTTTGGAGTCATACCTTCTTTTCTTTTGAAGATCCATTTGCACTTAATTGCCTTTTTACCAGAAGGCAGCCGAGCTAGTTCCCAAGTGCCATTCTTATCAAGAGACTCCATTTCTTCATGCATAGCACCCATCCACTTTTCACTATCAGTACACAATATAGCTTCTGAATAATTCAATGGTTCCTGAACATTATCAACTTCTTCAGCAACAGCCAAAGCAAAAGCAGCATTGCACTCTTGAATCAGTCTTTGGGGCCGAACTATCTGCCTCCTAGTTCGGCCTTCAGCAAGAGACTGGGGATGAGACTCCACAACAGGTGATGAAATTTCAGAAACAGAATTTTCAGCAGGTTCAGCAGATGGTGGAGCATGATCATCAACATCCCCTCCGTGCTCCACCTGCACACTGATAGACTCAGAATTCTGGTTAGTAGCACTGGTAGATACAACCGAAGGAAACATGGCAGATTCATTGAACACAACGTTTCTACTAAAAAATGCCTTCTGTGTATCAGGATTCCACAATTTATATGCTTTAACACCAGATCCATAACCCAAGAAAACACACTTAATTGCTCTAGGCTCAAGTTTACCATTATCAACATGTGCATATGCAGTACAACCAAACACTCTCAACTGAGAATAATCATAGGGGGAACCAGACCAAACCTCAATTGGAGTTTTCTTATCGATAGCAGTGGATGGTGAACAATTGATCAAATGACAAGCAGTGGAAGCGGCCTCAGCCCAAAACTTGCGGCTCAAACCTGAGTTGGACAGCATACACCGAGCCTTGGAGATTATTGTTCTATTCATACGCTCTGCCACACCGTTCTGCTGAGGTGTATATGGTATAGTGTGGTGCCTCACAATGCCCTCCTTCCTGCAGAAAGAGTTAAAATCACCAGAACAAAACTCCATACCATTGTCAGTTCTCAGAACCTTCAGCTTCCTCTCAGTCTGCTTCTCAACCATAGTCTTCCAAACCTTGAAAGACTCAAAGGCATCTGATTTTTTCTTAAGAAAATAAGGCCAAACTCTGCGTGAATTATCATCAATGATAGTCAACATGTAACGAGCACCACCATGTGAAGGTATACGTGACGGCCCCCACAAATCAGCATGAACATAATCAAGAATATTTTCGGTATTATGAACAGCAGAACTGAATTTTACCCTTTTATGCTTACCGAAAACACAGTGCTCACAGAAATCAAGAGTATCAGCATGGCAGCCATCAAGAAGGCCTCTCTTGCTCAATTCTGCCAAACCAGGTGCACTCATATGGCCAAGGCGCATATGCCAAATTTTAGTAGTCTCAGAATCAGATGCAACAACAGCATTAGCAGAGCCAGAACTACCTCGAAGCACATATAAGTTTTCAGCTTTCAAATCACCTTTAATAACCACAAGAGAGCCTTTTGTTACCTTCATGACACCGTCACCGGCGGTATACTTGTAGCCCTTTGTGTCCAGAGTACTCAGAGAGATGAGGTTCCTGGACATGGATGGAACATGTCGTACTTCAGTCAATGTGCGTACAATCCCATCGAACATCTTGATCTGCACGGTGCCCATGCCAACAACAGTGCAAGGGGAATTATCACCCATCCGAAGAGTACCTCCGTTCTGCACAGCTTCATAGGTACTAAACAGAGATTTTTTAGTGCAAACATGATATGAGCAAGCAGAATCGAGGATCCATTGGGCATCATCAGCAGCACAACCAGCAAAGGCAATAAGAACATCACCATTATCAGAATTATTTTCGGATGCAACAGAGACAGTACCTCCAGTCTTACCCTTCTCCTTGTTCCTCTTCTCCTTGTTCTGCAGTTTGTAACAGTTCTCAATTACATGGTTCGTCTTCTTGCAGTATTTGCAAAATAATTCATCGGATGGCCCCCTTGACTTGGAGCGACCCCTCTGGTTCTTCCCCTTTCCTTTGCCACCTGAGTTGGACTTTTTCTGATCAGTGCGGCCACGGACATACAAAGCTTCTCCACTCGAGCCAGCAGCATCTTCCGAGTTAACCATCTGTCTCATTTTTTCTTTCGCAGTCAAAGCTTCATACACTTCAGCCACGGTTAGAGTATCACGACTGTATAGGATGGTATCTCGAAAATTGCTAAACGATGCAGGGAGGGAACACAGGAGAAGAAGAGCTAGGTCTTCATCATCAAACTTTACCTCCATAGACGTCAGATCGGCCACGATCTCCTTAAACACCGATATGTGCGTCAGAACGGATCCTCCTTCCTGCAACTTGTGGGAGAACAACTTCATTTTGACATGCATCTTGCTGGTCAGATCCTTTGACATACAGATCGACTCCAGCTTCAACCAGAGAGCAGCGGCTGTCTTCTCTGCCAGAACCTCCTGCAGAATATTGTTAGACAGATGAAGGTGAATATGTGCGAGCGCCTTACGATCCTTGCGCCTCTCCTCATCTGTCCACGTCCTGGCATCCTTGTTGCCAAATCCATCTAGGGCATCATCCAGGTCGCGATCAGATTGCGAGAGAATTGCCCGCATCTTCACCTGCCACAGCGAGAAACGCGTGTCGAGATCCAGCAGCGGAAGATCGTATTTCATTGTCGTCGACATCCGTGCGCCGGCAGGAAACCCTAGCACACCGATCACCAAACAACCAAAGCTCTGATACCACTTGTTAGAAATAAATGCGACACAAAATAGGATCAATCACAGAGAAGACACGGATTTAACGTGGAAAACCCCTCCAAAGTGAAGGGGAAAAAACCACGGGCGCCGGCAGGCAACTTCTCACTATTTTCGGGTGGTTACAGATCGCAGGAGATTTACAATTGAGATAGATATCTCCTGCGGCTTACAAAGATATTTATAGAGGTGAAACCCTAAAACGATCCGTACCGGGGGGGGCTCCGCCCCCCCCACCCCCCAGGCGTCCCTGGGCTGCGGGAAGGCCAGTTGGCCTCGCTGCGCTCCGGCCCAAGCCTCCCGGCGACGGGCCTCCGCTTCGCTCGCCAACTTGGCCGCCTTCTTCAGAATTTGGATCACAAACTCAACATTTGCACTGGTCTGGCTCCTTGAATGAGCGGAATCTGATGGTCACATTCTCTCACTGGGGGCATGGTATGGGGTATGTCAAAAACTGAAGAAAATTGAGATAAAAGTTCTTGGATATCAGTAGGAAGATCAGCAACCATAGTCTGCTCTTTGTCAGATAATCCTTGTAAGCTACAGACCTGTATCACTGCTGTCTGTAACACTGAGGACTTAACTCCATGCAAGGTTACTGTGGTGTCCTGAAGAGGAATACTGAGCCATTTTTGTGACCAGTGTATGAGCATGGGACTGTGACTCTCCAACCAGTCCATCCCCACAATAAGATCATATGTGGACAAGGGTAATACTCTTAATGTGGATGAAAATGTAACCCCACTAATGGACCAAGAAGCATCCACAATATGTTTTGCACAGCTCATGTAAGACCCATTTGCCACCTGAACCTTCATTGGCTGGTCCATTGTAGAAATTGTAGGAATAGAAGAAGCCACAGCCATACTCAAAAAAGAATGAGAACTCCCAGAATCAAGCAGTGCCAAGATATCCATGCCTGCTATGTGACCCACAAATTTCATAGTGCGAGGGGCCTCAGACCCATCCACAGCTGCTTGTGACAATTGCAACACATTAATCTCAACATTGTCTTCAGACACCTCGGCGCATTCTGGAATTGCTTCAGTATTGGTGCATTGTACCATTTGCCATAATTCCTCCACTACTTGTAGTTGTACTGTGTCTGAACACCGATGACCACGGTTATATTGCAAACCACACTTGTAGCAGAGCCCTTTTGCTTTGCGATAGGCATATAATGAGGCAATACGGTCATCTGTAGATGGTAAAGTACCCCCAATGGATTTGTCGCCTGTGGACAAAGCAGTCATGTGCTTGGGTTCTTTAACAGGTTGAGCTGGTGCAGCCCCTAGCCGAGGCTTGAATGCAGTAGTAGAATCACCCCATTTGGAACCGGTTCTCTTCATCATAGCCCCAGCTTCCTCCTGCAATTGTGCAAGAACCATGGCAGTATCGAGGTCTGATGGGCGGTGAAGCATAACAACAGCTTTGACTTCGTCACGAAGACCGTCAACAAATTTCAACGTGTAATATAAGGGGTCAGACATGGTTTGGTAGGCATTTAATTTGTCTACTAGTTGAGAGAACTCATCTACATAAGAAGCCACAGAATGTGTTTGTCGGATGCTAAACAGTTGTCGGAGCAACAGCTGGTGTTGGTCCTTGCCGAACCGTTCTAAAATCAACCTACCAAACTCTCCCCAGGACATAGTGGATACTCTCGACTCTACTGACTGCAACCAACGGGCAGCCGGTCCAGTGAACTGCATAGATGAAACTCGAATCCAAACAGCAGGATCTACCTCATACATAATGAAATAATCCTCGCAGCGCTTTTGCCACAACCGAGGATTATCTCCATCAAAGGATGGGAAGTGAATTTTGGGTAGGTTGCCTAAATTCTTGGCTGAAAAGTGCCCTGGCCCCTCAACCCCATTCATGTCAAAAGTGCGACCGCAAGGTACAGAATGGAACTCAGATTGACCACGTCGAGGTTGAGAAGAACATATACCATTGATCGGGAGTTGGATTGGGTGTGGTTTCCCAAAACCATACTCCCGGTTAGTAGTTGCAGTGCCGTGCCCGTCGGGCCTTCCAGTACAAGTCGGGGAAGCAGATGTGTGCTCTCCCGCTGGTACATATGGTCCAAGGATGCTGTCTTGGCCGCGATGATCTCCTGTGGTGTTGTTGTTGCGCTCGAGGAATTGGGTCAGCCGAGCAAGGTCCGAGCGCAAGGTGTCCACGGAGTTCCTGATGCCGTCCACGGAATGTTCGACTCGTGGCCGCCAAGACTCGAACGCCGAGGTGGCGTTCTCCAGCACCGCCACCCGATTGGAGGTCTCGGTCACCAATCCGTCGACACGCCCCAAGGTTGCTGCCTCCAATTGTGCGATCTGTGCTTCGACGCGGTCGCCCAAGGAACGGGTGAGATCCGTTCGGAATGCTTCAATCTCTCCATCACCCAGCTTCTCCTGTAACTTGGAGATATTGGTGGTGTTCATCTTGACCGCATCCTCCATCTGGGACCATCGGTGATCTTGTGACTCCAATCGATCACAGAGTTGTTGAAGAAGTTGGGATTGAGTCGCCAGCGTCCTTGATTGCGCCTCCATGGATTTGGACTGCGCTTCCAGGGCCGACGTCACGCTTGGATCGGGTGCACCTGCCATCTTCGCGCGCCTTGTGTAGTGGAGCGGAGCCGCCAGATCGGACACCAAGTCTGATACCACTTGTTATCGCCTTGGCGAGGAAGAAGCAGAAGACAGGCAGGAAGGGAAGAATACAGATAGGCAAAGGAGCAGACTGACTCTGTTCTGGTATATTTTTCTGTCCATCTTCCTATTACACGCTTGCTTTATATTCCTGTATAGCTATGGCCTAAGGCCCATTACTCTATCCATTCTGCTCCCTTGACACGGAGATTAGGCCTACGAATGCGACGGCCCACCACTTGAACGCCATCCCTTGGTTCCTTTCCTCCTGCGCCCTCTTCACCTTGTGCTGGCGCCTGTAGGTCTCTGACAGAGATGTAGCCCCGCACCCTACTGGCTGCCTGAAGAATGAAGCAGTAGGTGTTGTCTACAGCTACAGGAGTGAAGATGATCTCTAGATGCAAGTGCACTGCTTTCCATTGTCCGACACGCTTCCTAGATGCGATTTGAAGCTACTTCTATTTGTCTCCCTTGGATAAGGAGACTTATGTCATTGCATCTACACAGATAGAAACAGTCCAACAGAGCAGACAAGAAGGTTACCTTCAAAATGCAAGGATTTGAAGTTGAAGGCTTCTGAATCTGAGATGAATGGTGTTAGAGCCGGTGCTTCTCGTTCTGTCTGTACTTATAGCAGCCCAAAGCTCTCAGAACAGTTATGCAGCTGCCTGAGCAGATTGATTCATGGCATATTGGCATGGTATTCAGCATTCGAATGATCCAGAAGCCAATTTGCCTGTAGCTTTCCATCAACGCAAGAGGACGCCTCTTTCCTTTCGCAGAAAAAGCAGGAGCGGGTGTTCAACCTTGAAGGCCCGCGTATCCTCACAAGTCAGAACTGCATGAGAATACATTGTAATTGTAACCACTGGAAGGACCAAGGAATATTACAAGCATCTTGTTGAAAAATCCTAGACTCTGGCATGGTAGTTGAGAAATTGGTCCACTTGGTAGTACTTGATGCCAGTACTAGCTCTGTTGTTTATCCAGCAGCCTCTTTTGAATTCATAGAGAATAGGAGAGAAAACGAATAATTAAAGGTATGGCAAATCAGACACTTCCACGGCACCATGTTAGCACATACGCCATTTGGCATAATTTGTGTGGTCCAATGGTTACTCGATTGGAATTGGCACCTTCATAGGAATGTTCCAACTCATTGAATATTATTATTGGAATGAGAAACCCTAACTTTAATCAGGATGGGCTACGTGTGTGTATATATTAGAAGAAAAGGAGTACATGAGTTGGACCACTGCCAAAATCTTTACGCTCCGTTTGAATCGTTGGAATTAAATTTCATTCTAATAATAATAATTTAGACATGTATTAATTAAACTAATTCGATTTTATGTAAAATATATCAGTATACTATTATTCGCAAAATATCGGAGATATTTATGTGCTACATTTTTACTATAGAGAAGTGAGTCGAAGATCGTCTTATAAATTATAGAGTAGAAACAAATTCTAGTAATACATAAAATCATTTATCATCCTCCACCACATGAATTTGAGATAAGCTTATATCGGAACTTTGGAAAGTGGTGGAATGTCAAATTCCAAGCTAAATAGGTTACTTTGTTAAGTGAATTTCAATTCTCTAAAATGAAGGGATCCAAACGCCCCATTAGAGTAATTACAAAAAGAGCACAAACATCTAACACCACCTGGAGTCGAAAGTCTAGACGCGACAGATGTTGAGAATATACTGAAACTCCGAGAACAGCAAGGAGAGAAGACCCTTCGTGAAGATGTTGACAAACTGCGAGCTTGTCGGGACGTGATGGATGCGGATGTCCCGACAACAACACGTTCACGAATAAAGTGAAGATCGAACTCGACATGCTTAGTAAGCTGATGTTCGAAAGGGTTGACAGAGAGGTAGACATTGTTGACGTTGTCGCAATAGACCAGAGTACTCCTGGTGAGGGGATGTGCGCAGCTAGCTCACCTCATTCGCCTTATTAGCAATAGCATGGTATTCAGCCTCAGCACAGAATTGAAAAAAGTATGTATTGTCTGTTGTCCCGTGGTTACATCACGTGGTTTATCAAACATCATTGACATGACATGCTACCGTAAGTAGATATATTTTGTTAGGCTCTATGCTCGCTTCCATAGTGGACAAGGTCGCCCCTGAGGGGTCCGCACCCCCAAATACAGTGGGTCCCAGCCGCTGGATGCTAGCATTTTTTTCCCGTAAGATTTGTTTGTCTTAGACACATACATAAAAAGCGCCGAGTCACCGTCCTATCTCCTTTAGATTGTAATAAAATTTCTCAATTACTTATTGAGTATTATTTACTATACCTGTAACGGTTGCATTAGTGAAGAGAAGCTTTTTTAAAATTGAAATTATTGGAAACTATTTGAGGTCAGCAATGACTTAAGAGAGGTTAAATAGTTTGACGATTCTACGTATGGAGAAAAGGTTGTTGCATAAGATTGATCTCAATGGTATAATAGACGACTTTGTATCATAAAATGTTAGAAGATATTTTTAGCGTGATATCAAGTAATAAATAAATGTTTGTGGCTTTATTTTATATTTATCATCATATAAACTTTTAAGCATTGAGTACAAATTTTTAATAATATGTGTATAATTTTACACGTAGATAAATATAATATACAGATAAATATAATATACGTACATATATAAATATGCTGTGTATGAGTCTCTATATCAAGTTTTGCTCCACGCCCAAAAAAGTCAGCACTACATCAAATCGGTTAACTCAGTAGAGTTTAAACTCTACTAGTCGATTGCCCGTGCGTTGCGACGGCTTACAACAATACCCACGTAAACTATTCATCAAAAAAAATTCAAGATTTTTTATTGATTGTCTCCGCTCTCTGTATAATATAATTTCTGATTTGGCTAACTGATGTTATTGTTTACTCCATGCAAATATGTCTTAGTACAACACGACCAATGAAGTGAGTGATTAGAAGATAGTTCACAACGATTGACTGAATGAACAGAGATTATAAAATGATATAATTCTATCATACAAAGACCAAATAAGAGAAAGTTTGTGAGATCAAGTTTATAAAATAAGTCCTATGAAATCAAACTTAAAAAATAGATCAAAATATGGAGTGATTGCTAAAGTCAGACATCAATAAAAACTGGATGCACTCCATATAAATTACGCTACTTCGTAGCAATTACTAACGTTTAAAACCAACAAATAACCTTTCATTTTGCTGTTAGTGTGACAAATCATTGTTGCTCCATCTAATTTAGCAACCTCAAACACCATGTAGTCCATTGCGCTAATGTGGTCTCAGAAACGACATAATGCTTGTAAGAGCAAAAAAACGTCGTGTCGTGCTTGGCCTATAGCCTCGGCCCGTAGTGCTGGCCCGGCCCGACACGATTATTTTTTTATTTTACAAAAAAACATATATACCTTTATACAATTTATATTCAATATTAAAAACATCTTAGTGTGATGTTCTACTCGTTAAACAGTTTCACCCAGTGTCTCCCGCCCTTCTTCCATCAGGGCATGGGTTTGAACCCCACCTCCTGCACCGTTTTTTAACATTTTACGCTGATTTAATTAAATGGATCGATGGGGTAACGGGCTGGCTCGACACAATTAGCAGGCCGGCATGACGTGCCTGTGCCATAGTTGTGGCCCGCGTGCATCTAGCCCATGTCGGGCGTCGTTACGCTGATTTAATTAAATGGATCGACGGGCTAACAGGCTGGCCCGACACAGTTAGCAGGCCGACATGACGTGCATGTGCCATAGTTGTGGCCCACGTGCATCTAGCCCGTGTCGGGCGTCGTTTGGGATCTATAGACGTGCAGCGGATTAATTTGAAATAGCTGTGAGGGGTTATTTGAAAAAAAATGACGTATGACGACTGTTGAAACTGGTGCTTTAAGTATAGTATAGAAAAGCTAGCCGTAAACTCTTGGAAGTTAGCTAAACCTTTAGAAGTTAAGCGATACCGTCGAAAGTTACACTCTTGAAAATATTTGGTCAGAAGTAGGGGTGAAAATATTTGGCTCGTTGTGGCTCGCACATCTAATGAGCTTTAAAAAGCGACTCGGCTCGGCTCGGCTCGCTCCTGACTCGCGAGTTGGCTTGCCGAGCCAACGAGCCTATCCATAAACATGAATTTACTCTCTAAATTATTATATAAAATCTTAAAAATATTTTAAATAACATATTTTAAATTAGTAAATTAGATATATTACTAATATAATATAGAAAATATATTAGTTTTATATAGTAATTTCAAATAACATAAATTAATTGTCTACTCAATACTAATATTGTATGTTAATTAGAATTTTATGTAACAAATTGTTGTTGGGTCGAGTCACGAGTCAGCTCGCGAGCTACAGCGAGTTGAGCCGAGCTATCCCGCTCTTCTCACGAGCCACAAAAACATGCTCGACTCAGACTCGTTCTAAGTGTCGAACCGAGCAGAGCTGCTGCGAGCTCGAGCTTTTTCCCAACCTAGTCGAAAATTAGCTTAACTTCCAACTATTCCAATGCCCTGCGGCTGGAGCCGGTGAAGAGGGAGTTGGTCGAGATGACCTGCCATCGCCAACCGAGGTCGACGCCGAGGCTGTCCTTATATGGAAGGCCACCTTAGATCGACCCTAGTGAGTGTTTCTAGCGTGGGGTTCCGTCTACATGCCCCCACGCCGTTAGGTTGAACTAACTACATTTTGACGGCTACTGTAGGTCGTAGGAAGATACTGATAACTTTCGAGAGGTTTAACAGCCCGTAGGAAGTTATCGATAACTCTCGAGAGTAGTAACTGGTCATAGAAAGTTATTCATAACTTACGAGGGGGCCTTGTTGGCTGTTGGAAGTTATTAGGTAGTGTTTGGATGGAGGGACGAGGAAGGATGAAGAGGGATGAGATGAGATCATTCTAACTTAACCTGCGTTTGGTTTGAAAGTCCAGAGTCAGGGTTAAGAAATATTCTTCAAAAATGGTGGATGAGGTCATCCCTCAAAAAATAAGGGACGGGGTCAGCCCAGAGTTGATCCCGTCACATCCCTCGTTTACACCGAACCAAACACTACCTAACTTTCGACGGGTCAGAGACACTTAGAAAGTTAAGTGGTTGTAGGAAGTTTTATATTTTGGTGTTGTGCAGGAACGGCCGTGGACTAGCTCATGCAGTCATGCGGAAGCTTCTTTGCATGACAATGGTATGCATGATGCGGTGACAAGTCAATCAAGCATATGGTGTTGTTTAGTTCACATATTTGTAACGTTAATAATAACCAATAATGTTATACTATGTTTAGTTAAATTTAACCGTAATGAGATATCATACTAAAAATTAATATTATATTATAACATTAATAATCGAATGAGAATTATTATTATTATCATTTACGTTATATTTGGTGAAAAAGAAATTAACGACCGGACGTTCGCTTCCTCGCACGTGCGCCGCGTGCTTCCGTGACGCATCGACGACGTACAGAGAAAAGTAGAGGGCAGCGCATGCAGTCCAGTTCAACAGCACTCGCTACGGCGCGGCCCACGACCGTGAACCCGGCCCACTCACCGCATCTGAGGCAGCTCCCTCCGAGCCCGAGGGGCCACGGCCACGAACGGTCCAAGTCGCGTCACCTGGCGGCTGGCGCCCACGGCCCACCACTCTTTTCCCTTTTGCCTTTCCGCTTTCCCCGTCCGCATAAAGGTCGCGCGGGAACGGGCCCCGCCCCTCGCCTGGCCCACGTGGCAGGGACTCGGAGCTCTTCCTATATTGCTACTGCTATTGCTATTGCTATACGCCAAGGGCCGCAGCGGCAGGCCACGCATCTCTCTCCCTTCCTTCTCCCCGTTCTCCGTGCAATCTCGGCCGTTTCCGCTCCCGCCATCGCCATGGAGGAGGCCAAGGGTAGGTCTACTACTCTATCTCATGGTTGCTACCACTAGTACTACATGTCACGGCCTGCGATTGCGGGTTTCTCGGGTCCGTGTGCTAAGGCATAAATTCGGGATCCACGAAGTGAAAGTGTGGAGATCCTGGGGTGCCCCCCGGTCTTGGTCGCTGAGCGGTGACTGACAGGTTTGGTCTTCGGCATAAGGAGAGGACGGGTTCCAGGTTTTGCGTATCCTGATTAAACTAGGAACTCGCAGAATTGGTGGTGGCGGCGTTTGATGCGTGGCGGCTCGCGGTGGCTTTAGCTGAAGATGAACTTGGCGGCGACAGACTGGGAGGAGTAGATTCTGAGTGTTGTAGCAGGATCGGAGTAGTGGGATTTAAACCAGTCTGCGTTAGTCAGGACAATACTCTGTTCAGTTCAGTTCTGTTCTGTTCGTCGGTGTCTCGATTCTGCAGCCAATGCATATTCGGACTGGAAAGGGGGAAATTTGCCTCCTTTCCCAACTTACTAGAGGCAGCACGGAAGCTTAGTTTTGTAATTTCCTAAATCCTAAATCCTAATGAGTGGGAAAAGATGGCTACACAACTTGCCAATTTACGAATTGTGGTGCTAGTAATGTTGTGTGTGTGTTTGCACGGGATTATCTGTAATTCTGTATGAAAACTTGTTCGACACCATTGAGCAGCTGAAGCTAAGCAGGGAGTGCCTTGTCTGCTCCCTCTCTGCTACAAGCCTACAAACCGATCAATTATACCATCTACGTGGCAGTTGTACGGTATCCATCTGCTGGAAATCCAGTTTTCCTGCTGTGGAACCGTGGGATGCTGTGCTAAAATAATCTGTGTACACCAATCTTCCTTCATGGCCTTGATCTTCTTACCTCCAAAAGCATCTTGCCTGCTTATATGTGATAATATGGTTGCTATTTTTTCATCATTCGGGAATAGAATGTTCACATGAGCTGAAGTGTACAATTAATCTAGCTAAGGAGTTATATCTTTCTTCCTTTTGGATTTGTACTTGCTAAATATTAGTTAATCTAGATGGCTCGTGTATGATATTTCCCCCTCTTGTAGTTGTGGAGTCCAAGGACGGGACGATCTCAGTTGCTTCAGCATTTGCTGGTCATCAGGAAGGTGACATTGTTGCTTCCTCGTCCACTAAACTCTATATTGTCTTGTCCCCATTTCATCGCATGCATGGCATTCAAGATTCAACTAATACAACCTATGCATTCCTGTACACACTGTTATTCCTTACTGTGAAAAAGGACTTGCTTATTTGAGCTTTGGTTTATCAAACAGCTGTGCAAGACAGGGACCACAAATTTTTATCAAAGGCAGTGGAGGAAGCATACCGAGGAGTTGACTGCGGCGATGGAGGACCATTTGGTGCAGTTGTTGTCCATAATGATGAAGTAATAGTTAGCTGCCATAACATGGTTTTGAAGAACACTGATCCAACTGCGCATGCTGAAGTAACTGCGATAAGAGAGGTAGGATGCTCTGTTGACTGCCTCTCTAGCTTGCACCGGGGCATCTTAATATGTGGACCCTTGACCATCCAGTTGGTTACTCCTTCCATGCTTTGGTGTTAGTACCACATTCAGCATGTAAATAGTCAAATGTTACATTCATCTTTTACAGATGTGGAATGACTCATTCCATCTAAACATTCAATTTGCAAGGTTCAAATTTAGTTCCAGTAAGTTAAGATGATTATCTGCAGCTGAAGTCAGTTAAAACGAACCAATCAACAACTGGCAAAATTTATTTATATTTCTGTGAGGAGTTAAAAGTTAAAACTGATGGTTGGTCTTTAATATTTCATTAACTTTGTTTTTATTTTTTTTTCATTAGCAGTAGATTGTATGGAACTAGATGCTTTCAAGGTCACTGAACCTAAAAAAAGTATCGTGTTTGTTCCGCCTAACTTTTGGCATTATAGTTCTGAAATATTTTTCATTCAGTGTTCGCTGCATTCTACATTAGTTTTCCTTTCATTGTTAAGGCAAGAGAATACTCATCTCTTATAACCAATGTATCTTTTGTAAACTAGGCTTGCAAAAAGCTTGGGAAAATTGAGCTGTCGGATTGTGAAATTTATGCATCTTGTGAGCCATGCCCAATGTGTTTTGGTGCTGTTCATCTATCCCGGATTAAGGTTGATTTCTTAACTTACATATTCTTCATATGATAGAATATATGGAGCATGTTACTGATAGCAATCTTGTTCAATGCTGTACTGCAGAGGCTGGTGTATGGAGCCAAGGCAGAAGCTGCAATTGCCATTGGATTTGATGATTTCATTGCTGATGCTCTCAGAGGAACTGGGTACTATCAGAAGGCCAACATGGAGATAAAGCAGGCAGATGGAAATGGAGCCATGATTGCTGAACAAGTATTTGAGAAGACTAAAGCGAAGTTCCAAATGTATTGAACCGTGGAATTACTTGGTGGGATGATTTAACATTGTGATAGCCCTCTGATTCTCAAAAAAGAATAACACAACCTCTGGTATTATGTAATTTGTGACGGGCCACAAATTGTCATTGTGCTTCCATTTATGAAAACAAGATTGATGTCACTCCTTGTTCTTCAATGAGCAGTTGATTCTTAACTTACCTGATAGTAGACTTCCACACTGTATGTAGTATCAGAATTCAGACATTTCCTTTGCTACGATGTCATTCCTTTTGCAATGCACCGAGGAACTCGGTCAACCCTGAGGAATTCACTTCAAATGTGTTGTTTGTATTATATTCATTTTCTGAATTGTTTTTAAAACTGTTTTTTGAGGCGAGAACGGTGGATTGACAGTTGAGAAAGCCCCCCAATCAGAGGCTGATGGTTCGCTCAAGCAATAGCGCAGTGAGAGTAGCAGTGTTATTTATGGCTCTTTTTAGTTTTCAAAAAGTGTTTTTAATTATGTACTTTGCTGTGGTGAACTCGGAGGAAAGTATTAGATAAGATAAAATTTATTGGAAAGCCCAAAATTAGACCAAAGCAATTACGTCTGCTAGAATAACAAAAAAAAAACGCTTCCGAATTGATCTCATCTTTATATAATATAATTTTTCTTTGTTCGGTAATAACTTAATATTGGAATAAATCACTCGTTATAGCAATTAATAAATGGAAAGAAATTGGCATTAGTTCACGAGGAATTCTATATGAATAGGGATAAAGGAAGGAAAGAATAAATAAAGATCATTTTTTTATTGTATTCCATATCTTTTGTCCTACTCTTCTTTCCTCAGGAGGGGTGTACTTAAAAAAAGAATAAAGGGTTAATTCGTTCTTGATAGCCATTTTCTTAACCAGTGAATGGGAACATACTCTAGACCGGAATCTAAAGAAAGTACAGCTTGATCATTTCCATAATATTGTATGATTCATGAATGATCGACGCCAATTTAGGGGGTGTTTGTTTGAAATTATAATATGTCCAGATCATATAGTCCAACAACTTTTGAAGTAACGCTTAGTTCAAAAGTTGTTGAATTATATAATCTGGGTAAATTATAATTCCAGACAAACACCCCCTTAAGGTGCAAATGCAATAACTTACTGCATAGTTACATATTGGCTGTGGAAGGATAACTCTAGCAGGAAATTAATTTATTGTATCTTTTATTAAAAAGAAAAACTACTCCCTTCATCCCTATTTAAGTGTCATCAGGTAGTCGTGTTGATATTTTTTTAAAAAAATTGCTATGTTTATAAAAAAATATGGGCAACATTTATATCCCAAATAATTTTATTATAAAATTAGATCCAACGATCTATTTAATAATATTATTATATACTATAAATATTAACATTATATACATATGTTTAATCAAAGTTAAATATATTTGACTTCTTAGGAAATGAGAATGACAGATGATAAGAAACAGAGGGAGTGTGTTCAAAACCATAAAGTTATGCAGATTGCATTCACATACCAAAAATTGGAACAAAACAGGCAAAGATACACCGACAGTCATCTCAACAGCTATATACATGAAGCAAGTGGCACTCTAATCACAAATAATTGCAAGAATCAGATATACATGACTAATAGGGCTCTCACTACATGAAGCAAGCCCCCTTTGCAGCAAGAACAAGCACAGCTCTACCTACACTAAAATGAAGCCAACTCCAGTAAAAAGATCTAGCAACCGGCTGGTGGGCGATGTATGTCTTGGTTGCTGCACACTCATTACTGAAGAACTGCTTCCATCGTAGCAAATGGATGTCTGTCTACAATTGCTTCTGAGCTGTTCGCATGATTCTGGGATCACCGAGTTCGAATACCCTTCAATAAGTGAACAATTCCATGGATGTGCAGATTGCACACTGAGGGAAACATTGGACAGACAAATGTTGCTGAAATTGTCCCCCTGAATGCCTTCCAATATACCAGCAACCCCAATGTTAACGCCAACAACATCCTTGATTGTAATATTGCTTATCACAGGGAGAGCAGTGCTGTCATATTTGTCATCAGGATGTTCACCATAGTTTCCAGTGATCCTGATGGCCATCGAAACATTGTCCATGCTCACATCTGCTATGTACACATTCTCCACGTACCCTCCGCGCCCCGGGGCCGTCTTGATTCTGATCCCGTGAAGGGAGTTGACAATGCGGAGGCCCACAGCCCGTACTTCCGATATGCCACCTGACATCTCACTTCCAAAGGCAATCCCTGAACCACCCCTTGTCTCCCCTGTGATGTCGCTTATGCTGATATTGGAGCTTGGTTGAGCAAATGAAATGCCATATTCATCCCAGCCACTTTTAATGACAATAACATCACCGCCATTTCTTACATAGCAATGATTGATACACACATTCGTGGAAGAGTCTGGATGGGTTTGGAGTTGTATTAGCACCATAGATGCAAATATGATTGATGGCTATGCAATTCCAACATAAGTTAAAAAAAACAAACATGTTTTTCAATGAACCTCTTAACTATTGGTGTACCATAGATTTGGAGGACTGGGATAAGGTCACATTTCAAGCAAAGACCAGTCACATCTTATGATAGTTCATGCTTATGTTATTACTATTTTTAACATTGCGTAACAGCAATCGGAAACCTAAAAGTATGCCGTCACCTCACAAAAGAATTGCTTGCATTGCATATTTCAGATATTTCAGCTACACTACACAAATCAAAAGTAAATGAATCTGGAAAGCACAAAGAGTAAAAATTCTTGGAGGGAAAACATGCCAAATTATATCAGCCACCAATGTTTCCCTAGTGTGTTTAATAACAAAAGTTCCCTAGTGCAGAACAAAATGGAGGGAAAGGAGCAAGCATGTAAAACATTAAGAAAGCTTAGAAATCTCGAATAATTAAAAGTGGCATCTTACCTGGAGTAACGCCGTCGGTGTTTGGCGAATTCAAAGGCGCTAGGATTGTGACATGCCGGACAAGCACTTGGCTGTTTATGTAGCAAAAGCACTCCAGATAATATATTTGTATTGTGAATGAATTTTTTTTTATGTTTGAACAGAAAGCAAGTGGCTATCTAGAAAACCAACCTGCAGTACACAGGGTGGATATTCCAAAACGGCGAGTTCTTGAAGGTTAGATTAGATATGACGACATTGGTAGAATACATCAACTCCACAAGATGTGGTCTAGTATAATTCAATGTGTGGTTGTGGAACCAGCCCCACCAAATAGCTCCTTGACCATCAATTGAACCATTAGCACCTGCCCAAGAGTAGCAACATTTAGAATACTTACAAGCTAACTAAATGATACTTGAAGAAGATGGGGGCGACACAACTATAGTATTTACTAACCAGTTATAATTACATCCGTCAGATTTAATCCAAAAATCAGACTCTGATGTCTTTTTCCAGGAAGGTCTCTACCTCGACCATAGGATGGAAGAGGATCGATAACTGGCCAATGAGATGAATCCTGCAGGATGCATTCAAGGCATTACCATGGAAGTATAACCAGGATCAACGCGGAAAAACAAAAGGGTTTTGAACCTTTAAGGAATGTGGTTTTTTTAGCATCTAAAGACTTCCCACTGAGCTAAAAAGGTCTTGGGTTCGATGCAGCCTCTCCGCAAAATGCAGGAGCAAGGTTTGACTAGGTTATCCCTTTCCCAGACCACAAGTGTGGGAGCTGTCAGCACTGGATCTGTCCTTTTAGTAATAGATATAACATATGCAGTTGGCTTTGTATTGTTTCCTAGAAGAAAGCTAGATTGATAACATGATTCAGCAATATAAGTTTGACTAGTTCATGGGCATAACATAACAAGCATACGATCCAAAGAATATATTGGAGTACAGATTATCATAGTGCAAACTCTGCAAATCATCTTACCGGAGATCCAATTATTATTGCATCCTTGTCCAGTGATAAAGTGAGATGGCTGATAAGATGAAAACTCCCCGTCAACCACCTTCCCGCAGGCACGAAAAGCTGCGCGCCACCCTTGTCCGCAAATGAATTGAGATAGAAGATTGCATTCTGGAATGCCTTTGTATTGAGGGTGACACCATCCCCAACGGCACCAAATTCAGTTATTGTGACACTGTGAGGCCGATACACGTTCGGCGGCATGTCCTTGCAGTAAATGCTGGATACAGTGGACCATTGGATCTCAATCACGGCTGTGAAAACCAGAAGGACTTGAAACAGCTGGCAGAAACTCCAAAGGAAAAAAAAAGAAAATGGAGATTCAGTAACAATCACATGTAGTATATCTGTGCTTGTAATTTGCGTCACCAGCAAAACATGTAACGTGAAGAACTTTGCAATGAAACTGAACGGAATTATATCCATCTGGAAAAAAAGTTTCACTGAATCTTCGTCGAGATGGTTTTTATAGCATCTGAACATGGCACACAAAGCTGGAGAGGGCCAACGCATTTAGTTTCCTCTCGTGTTACCTATCTTCAAAATTGCTTTATTGAATTGTGGATCAATGTGACACCTTCAACTAAGGCGATATACCAATTGTTTGGAACACGGACCGGTTTTGCAAAAAGAAATAAATATGTATATTCGATCAAGTGACAGGGGAAAACAAACGGCAGATCACGCGGCAATGCCAGCAGGCGCCACGCAGGAATGCAGGATCGATCTAGGACGGCAGCAGCGCGTGAGGCCGTCCGCCAATCTCCTCGGGCCAACGGCGGTATTGAGATGCAGCAGAAAGGGCAACGGGTCGGTCGGGCACTGCTCACCGGAACCCCGTGACGGGTAACGGCACGATCCATCGTCCCTTGGGCCTCCCGCGATCCCGGGAGACGAGGAGCGCGGCACGGGCACGGACAGTAGGGAGGGGCACTCACAGATGCAGATCTCTTCATCTTCTCCGGCGAGATCTCCGAATCCGTCGGTGGCCTGCTGCTCCTGCTCCTCGCAGCCGACGCCGACGCCGGCACCTCTCCCTTAGCTAGCACCCCGCCGTGTATGGACCCGCCTGCAACACCGACGAGCCGGCAGCAGGCCCATCAACCAGTTAATCAATCAGGAAGAGAAAGAGCGGGGGCTGTAAATGTAACTGTAACGAACAGTGGCGCGAGGGCAGGAACGTACCAGGAACGAGAAGCACCCACCACCAGCACCAGGACTCAGGACACGTCGGTCGGTCGGTCGGTCGCCGCGGCCCCCTCTGTTGCTTCTCCTCTCCTCACCTCCTCACGAGGGGGAGAGGCGGAGAGCCGGAGAGGGATGGAGAGAGGACTGGAGGAGCAGGTGGCTGGCGAGCCGCTGGGAGGGACTGACTGGAGTGAGAGGGTGGGAGGCTGGGGCGGGCATTGAGGCAGAGAGCAGTGCGGGGGGAAAGGGGGGGCCAGGGACCCAATCATGCCACGCTGTGCAGTGCAGCGCAGAGGCGGCGTGGCTGTCTGACCGCGCTGGGGCCCGGCTGCGCCCCCGTCGCGGCACCCCCTGCTCCTGCCACTGCTGCACCTGGACTGGACGGGACGGTGGTTGGCTGCTGCTGCTACTGCTGCCGCCGCCGTGAATGAGTGTGCGTGATGGTGGGTGGCGCCCGCCCGGCCGTGAAGGAGGACCAGGACCAGGACCACGACCGGAGGAGCAGGGCCTCCCCCTCTCCTCCCGCGCGAGCCCAGCGGAGGAGGGAGGGACCGGCCGGCCCCGGTGGCATGCCCGCACAGCCGCGCTCCTCACAACGGCCGCCGAATCATAAACCTAATATTTTTTCAATCAAAAATATATTTAAAGATACAAACGTTTGTATTATGCTTCATAAACCTAATTAGATTTAAATCTAGGAACAATTGGATCTATACCATTAAAAGATCCAAACTTTAGATATATACCATGGACCCCACATGTCATTGACTAATGTGGACCCACATGTAAGTGAGATAGTAATGGTATGGATCTAAAGTGGTGATCTTTTAATGGTATGATCCAAATTTCCCTTAAATCTATGGGACGGATACGGATGGATGGTAGATCATTATGTATCCTATAGACCTATACTAATGTATTTTAATTAAATTCGGAGTCGAATACGAATAGTGAGAAACGGGATGGATACAGGGACTCGATATTTTTCGATCAGATAAGTGACTTAATTATCGTTCACTATAGTTATGTTCACCTATAAAACAGTTATAAATGAGCAATACATAGAACATAGATCAATATAACAATATATTATATCAATACGTTAAGATCATATTAGTCCAACACAATATTTCACACATAATGACAAGATTGGAATCACATAATAGTCTATATACAACAAAATATAGTTTTTTAGGATTATATGTGAACATATGTTGCGCCTTTATAACTGAACTGGATATTTGTGTATTATTAAATTTTTTCTGCAGAAAATCATCAACATATAATAAGATTGATACAATATTCTAGTTTTCAACCAAAAATTACAAATAAGTTACTAACACTAGAAAACATTCTATAAGAAGATAACTTCAAGACCGCACATGAAAATGATAAAGAGAAGTATATATTATGTTGAAACTTGGATACTTAGAGCAATTTTACGTGTAATTCACGCATTAAGTGGAAGTGAAATAGAAGAAACATGGCCATATTGTGTATTTTATGGTCTAAACATCTTTTAGAATTATATGTGGACATATGTTGTTCGTAAAATTTCATGATTTTTCGAGACTATCTGTGCATTATTAATTTATTTTTATAGAGAATCATCAAAATACAATTGAATTCATAAAATATTCTAGTTTCGATAAAAAATTACAAAAATATTTCCAAAACTAATAAACAGTCTATACAAAGATAACCTCAAGTCCCCATGTGAAAATGATAAAGTTAAGTGATGAATATGATAAAAATTGGATACTTAAAGTGATTTCACGTGCACCTCACACAACAAGTGAAAGTGAAATGGAAAAAACGCGTGCATCTTATAGATTTTATGGTCCAAATATTTTTTAAGATTATATATGGACATATGTTACGCCTCCGTAAAAATCTATGTTATTTGTGTATTATTAATTTTTTAAGAATATCATAACAATAGAATTAAATTCATAAAATATTCTAGTTTCGACAAAAAATTGCAAATAATTAACCAAAACTAATAAACATTCTATACGAAGACAACCTCAAGTACCAACGTAAAAATGATAAATTGATTTCATGTGTAACTTATGCAAATAAGTGGAGTTGAAATGGAAGAAACGTGTGTATAGTGTGGATTTTGTGGTCCAAAACATATGTTGCACCTCCATAAGATTTTATGATTTTTAGGCTATTTGTGCATTATTATTTTTTGAGGAAAATCATCAAAATGCAATTAAATTTATAAAATATTTTATTATCGACTGAAAATTGCAAATAAGTTACAAGATCAATAAGATAATCTTAAGTTTTCACATGAAGATAACATCAAGTCTTCACATGAAAATGACAAACGATCTATTAGTTTGATATAAATCTGGACATTATTTTAATATTTTCTAAGTAACGATTTGTTCAAAAATTTGTGATATACTACAAAGTTGTAGATCTCATTGAGCTCTTCGATTTTCATATAAACTTTATCTCCATCCGATTTCATAGGTAAAAGTTATGATTTGACAACAATAACAATATTGTGTAGAAAAAGGAAAAATAGGTATCCGAAATATGAGTATTCGTATCTGATCCGAATATCTAGGGTATTTACTGAATAGTTCTTACTCCGTATCCGACCCAAATCCGAAGGTGCACTATCCAGGCACTATCCGTATCCGTCCCAAATATAAAAAAAACCTGAATTTGTATCCGAAAAGGGTATTTTAACCACCTGTATCCGGTACCCGACATGTTACACCCCTATTTGGATCTACTCTATCCGTCTTAATTTATAATTCGTTTGACTTTTTATCACAAGTTTGACAAACTCATCTTATTCAAAAAATTAGAAAAAACAAAAAAAAATTGTTGTGGTTTTGTTTATTATCACATATGCAAATTTGCATATGACTTACTTTTTTTTATTTTTCATGAATTTCTTAAATAAGGCGAGTGATCAGAGGGTTGAAGAAAAATCAAAGGAATTATATTTTAAAATAGAGGGAGTATAAGGTAACGATGTTAATTTCAGACGTGAACGCGTCGTCAGGTTTGCACTTTATTTTTAAAGAAAAGAAAACAGGGACGGAAGAGTGGCCTGCTGATACTACTGGTGACTGGCCGAGGAATCTTCAGTTCGGATTCCAACGGCAGGACCGTCCAAAAAACGGCCGGGTTCGCTCGTAGTCGTAGCTGTAGCTGGAGAGGCCATAGTCTTCTCTTTCCTGAACATCAACATCCAAGGAAACGACCAAACGGCGTTTTCTGTCTTGCTGTGTTTGTATGGGCATGTCCTGTCCCGTTCTCTCAGAATTGGCTCTGCGATGCGATGCAACAAGAGCGAAAGGACTCGCCACCCGGCCGTGCTAGCTCGTGCATGCTGCCCGGCGGCCGGCGCCAGTGCCGCCTCGTCTCGCACTGCGAGCTGCAAAGGCGAACGAAAACAGACGCCGCCGCCCGGCCGGCCGGCCGGCCTCTGGTCCTCCCTCCGTCCAGTTCCCAACAAGTCGCTGTCTGGCTGAGTGTATGTCAGGCAGGCTCCAAAAGACGCTCATTTCCATCGCGTACGTGACGTCTGGGTTCTCTTCTCTTATAGTTGAGCCAAACCAAACGGCCTGCGTGCACTGCAGAGGGCTGCACATCAGGCTCTCAGCAGGCCAAATGCGCTGAAACTTTTGCCACTGGAGGCAGGCAGGCAGGCGGCGGGCACCACCATTTCCACTGTCCACCACAGCCCGCGCGCCGGCCGGCCACCGGGGTGAGCGCACCGCACGCGTGTCTTCGAATGAGGCAGAAAAGCATGCACCTAATAAGCTGAGGCAGCGCATGCCCATCATGGTCACCGCCTAATAATGGTAGTCTTCAGTTCAAGCTGAGGAAGATAGAGCTGTTAGTCTTAACACCGAGAGTCCGGCAAGGTGACGCTTTGTCCATGATGGTTCGGTAGGGCGGGAGCCCGGGAGGGAGAGAGAGAGATCATCGTGCACTGCTGCACTGCACTCCGCAGGCTTTCACTGTGGAGTGATGCCACCCAAACAGACAGACAGCTGCTGTGTTCTCCACTCGTCGTGATGGCGATTTCAGGTGACCAAAAAATGGTACGTACGCGTGCCATGTCATTGTTCCGTCCAGATTCACAGACGCTGAAAGGATCCGATGCCGACTGCCCGAGGACGAGGAACGCCGTCGCACTGTATGTGTACATGTACGAGGTAGGTTTCTAGTTGGTGCTCCAACTCCGAGGCCAAACCGGTCGGAGGAAGAGGAACTGTTTGTAGTACATGGGAGGAGGCAGAGAGAGCCGCTGTTCTGTTTTGGCATGTGGATGACGATGGCCTGTGGTTTTCGATGCTTTTTGTTACTGGTTGCTTTTTTGGAAGGGTCGTGGACTTTATGTTTGTAGTTAAAAGCATATGGTGCTCTAGTGTCGTTATTATATGTTGGGGGCTTTCAGCTTCCGAAGGTCATCGAAAACGTGATTTGACAATGTTTTCTAAGTATGCGAGTAGGTATCTTCGGAATCAGGTTGCGGGTATACAGAGGCATGGTCAAGACGAAGTTTGACTGAAATGGAAGACGATCATGCTGTTCATTTTGTAGGGATTTTCCCTTTATTTTCGTTATGGAAAATATGAGAAATGAAATTAAAAAAAAGGAAGGAAAAGGCCACCCGCTGGGCCGCTACCAGGCCTGTTGGGCCGAGCAGCCCAGCAGGGCAGCCAGCATAGGCCTGGGCGGCCGTAGGGCATGGGCAGGGGTCACACAAGCGAGTGTGCCTGGGTGACCGCAAGGCTGAGCGGACGAGCGCAGGCTCAGCCGCGACTCGGGCGGCGGCGGCGCCCAACTGCCGATCCGCTTCCTCCGTGTAACTGGCGACCGAATCTTGCGCCCACGATGGATCGGCCTCTGGTAAAAGCTCCTGCTCGTCTCCTTTACAAATGTGAGGTGATTCCCCTTCCTCGGTATAGGCTAGAGTTCCAGAGACTGGAAATCTTGGCTCCTCTCTCCTGCTCTCTATTCCAATCACACATTCGATCGATTCAATCGGTCCTGGCATTCTGTGCGTCTCTCTGGTGGCGATTGGGAGAGAGTGGAGTTGGCTCCGCGCTTGTGCTGCGTGCTCTACTGGTGCACTGTTTGATCTGGTTATTGTCCACCGTGGCCTGGTGCTTGGGCTCCCTGCCGCGCGGTGTTCTACTTCTCGGGCTGGTGCTGTGGACGTCTCCCTCGGCTCCGACAGCGGCTCTAGTATCTCCGTCAACCTCCCGCCGTGCAGGCCCGGACGTGGGCGGCGGAATTGGTTTTCTGGGACAGAACTTCGTGTTCGCTGAGCTGATCTTCCCACGTAGACAATCTACGTGCTGTGAGTTATTCGTTGCCTCACTTTATTTACTGTTTAATTTTGTGCAATCTGCTAGTATTAAATACTTGGGTGTGATTGCACTGTTGTGGGCGGATTTGTGTGCTCGATGATGATAGCGGTGTAGTGAGACAACGTGACAGTCTGGGTTTTAGTGTATTATCATTTTCAGCATTGATATTATTTTTGCCTAATTAAATCTCTCTTTGTTAAGGCTGTTTACCTGTGTTAAATTTTGTTAATTTATTAAGTAAACAACTCCTTTCTATCAGTATTTATATTTGATTATTAGGCTTATTACATCTGATCTAAAACCCTTATTTGGTAAGATAGGACTGTCACGTTAGTCGAGGATCTCTGATCACCTATTAGCGTTGGAGGGCTGTTTATTACAGCAACCCGCTATTTTGAGAGCAATATTTTAAGATAAACAATTATGTTTATTTGTTTAATCTGCCTTCTTCATCTGCAAGCCATGTTTAATTTCCAAATGGACCTGTGTAGCTATTTTACATGTTTACATGTCTTAGAATTGCTACTGTTCATTGCTGCTATAATTACATATGGCATTTGTCTGAGTTATATGCTTGTTTTATTCGGAATTAGAATATTTAATTTATTTAAATATGAAGGAAACATGTCACTTATTTCTCTAATACTACAACAGATCATGACAAAGGATGAAACTATCACGAAGCTATGTGCAGAGGAGCTTCGGCATGACAACAGAAAGGGGAAACCGACTTAAAAATGAAAAGCCAAATCAGCCCCCGAAGAATTACTATAAGGTTATTGATAAAATTAAAGGGCATTAATGTAATTTTACATGGGCTGCGTCCCGTGCCTATAAATAGATGAACAGTAGTCATGTACTGTTCACGCTGATCTGGCATTGGCATCTCGCTTGTACCCTTACTTTCCTTCAAGCCGAAGGTACATTTGCAATTTATCATCATTTATATAAGAAAAATGAATAGAAATAAATTAGTAATTATGTTTGTCGGCGTTTCGAGACAGGGGGGTCCCAAAGCCGACGAGTGAGTGTGCTGCGTGCCCCAGCCCAGATGGGTCGAGCGCGTGGGCGAGCGCGAAGGGGGGAGAGGCGAGGTGGCCGGAGTCGAGCGTGAGAGAGGTGGAAGTCCCGCGGCCTTCGTGTTCGTCCCGCGCCCAGGTCAGGTGCGCTTGCAGTAGGGGGGTTACAAGCGTCCACGCGGGTGAGGGAAGCGAGCGGCCCCAAGAGAGCGCCTGTCCCGTCCTCGGTCCCGCGCGGCCAACCCTCTTTAAGAAGGCCCTGGTCCTCCCTTTTATAGTCATAAGGAGAGGATCCAGGTGTACAATGGGGGGTGTAGCAGAGTGCTACGTGTCTAGCGGAGAGAGAGCTAGCGCCCTAGGTACATGCCAATGTGGCAGCCGGAGAGGTCTTGGCACCTTGCTGGCGTGATGTCGTGGCTGTCGGAGGTGCGACGGTGCCTGGCGGAGGGACAGCTGTTGGAGCGGTCGAGTCCTTGCTGACGTCGCCCTGCTTCCGTAAGAGAGCTGGGGGCCGCCGTCGTCACAGAGCTTGTGGAGCGCCATCATTGCCCATCCGGCGGAGCTGGCCGGATGGGACGCCGGTCTTGTTCTCCGTGACCCGAGTCGATTCGGGGCAGGACGATGATGACGCTTCCTGTTGACATGGCGGGTCTGTGCCTAGGCGGGGTGACGTGGGGGCTCCTCCGAAGTCGAGGTTGAGTCTGTCTTCTGTTGCTGAGGCCGAGTCCGAGCCATGGGGTCGGGCGAGGCGGAGGCCGTTTGGCCGAGGCCAGGGCAGAGTCCGAGCCCTAGGGTCGGGCGAGGCGGAGTTTCGTCGTCTTCCGGGTCTTAGCCCGAGTCCGAGCCCTGGGGTCGGGCGGAGCGGAGTTCGCCGTCTTCCGGGTCTTTAGCCCGAGTCCGAGCCCTGGGGTCGGGCGGAGCGGAGTTCGCCGTCTTCCGGGTCTTTAGCCCGAGTCCGAGCCCTGGGGTCGGGCGGAGCGGAGTTCGCCGTCTTCCGGGTCTTAGCCCGAGTCCGAGCCCTGGGGTCGGGCGGAGCGGAGTTCGCCGTCTTCCGGGTCTTAGCCCGAGTCCGAGCTCTGGGGTCGGGCGGAGCGGAGTTCGCCGTGGCGCCTTTGGCAAGGCCTGACTGTCTGTCTGACTCACCCTTTGCGTTAAATGCTCCTGCAACTCGGTCAGTCGGTGTGGCGATTTAGTCAGGGTCGCTTCTGAGCGAAGCCAAGGCCTCGGGCGAGCCGGTGATGTGTCCGCCGTAAAAAGGGGGGCCTCGGGCGAGACGGAAGTCTCTCGAGGTCGGCTGCCCTTGCCCGAGGCTAGGCTCGGGTGAAGCGCGATCGAGTCACTCGTGTGGACTGATCCCTGACTTAATCGTACCCATCAGGCCTTTGCAGCTTTATGCTGATGGGGGTTACCAGCTGAGAATTAGGCGTCTTGAGGGTACCCCTAATTATGGTCCCCGACAGTAGCCCCCGAGCCTCGAAGGGAGTGTTAGCACTCGCTTGGAGGCTTTCGTCGCACTTATTTGCAAGGGGACCAGCCTTTCTCGGTTGCATTTTTGTTCGGGTGGGTGCGCGCGAGCGCACCCGCCGGGTGTAGCCCCCGAGGCCTCGGAGGAGTGGTTACACTCCTTCGAGGTCTTAATACCTTGCGTAATGTTTCGGCTGGTCTGGTCGTTCCCTCATGCGAACTGGCCGTAGCCCAGGTGCACGGTCGGGGCCCAAGCTCTCGGGCTGGTATGTTGACGCTGTCAACGGTTTGGCCGGAGCCGGTTTTTGCGAGAGCAGCCCCCGAGCCTCTGCACAGGGCGAGAGGACGATCAGGGACAGACTCGACTTTTTACATACGCCCCTACGTCGCCTTTCCGCAAGGAGGAGGGGGGGAGTGCGCCATGTTACCCTCGATGGGCACCGAACATGGTGTCTCCGGTGAGCTGCAAGCGGGTAATCCGAGTGGACGTCCGTGCCCCGTTCGTTGGGGGTCGGCTAGGGGCCCAGAGGCTCGCCCAAAAGTACCTGCGGGTGATTTGCCGGACCCGGTCCCCTGGCAACGGGGTCCGAGGGCTCGATGCCTCCCTCCGATGGGATTCCGTTACAAGATCGTTCCCGCTGGTCTCGGAAATGTCCTAGGGTACCTTGGGAGCGCAGCCCGAGCCTCGGTTATGTATCGAACGTACCCCTGGTCATCCCTCGCTCGGTGTCTGAGGCGACTGTGAACCCTTCGGGGGCCAGCCTTCGAACCCCTGATCAGTAATGGGCGCGGAGCCCGAGTAGCCTGAGGCGGCCATGGAGCCCTTCGGGGGGCTGGCCTTCGAACCCCTGACCAGTAGTGGGTGTCGGGCCCACGCGATCTGAGGCGACTGTTGAACCCTTCGGGGGGCCAGTCTTCGAACCCCTGATCAGTAGGGGGGGCTCGGAGCCCGGTTCCTTTGCGGAAAAGGATCCTTTGCGGAAAAGGATCCTTTTCGGGGTATCCCCCTTTCCCGGTCCCTGTTGCAAGAGATAGAGAAAGAGGAAAAAGGAAAAGGAAACGAAATCGAACGACGTGGCGTACCTCTTTTTGACGCGGTTATTACGGCGAAGGTGAAGCGTCGCGCGCTTCTCCCGCCAGAGGCGCCGCGTGTCCCGCCGCGGAGTTAATGCGACGGGGCGAGTGGTTGGCGGGGTGGCTGTTACGCGTGCGCGAGCCGCTTGAGGAACGGGCCACGGGCGCACCGTCTTCACGCCGTGGGAGGAGGCCCTCTCGCTGCCCCAGGATGAGACGTGAGCCTGGCTGACGACGTGACTGCTGCGCCCGCCCGCCTGCCACCGCCATTACTGCTGGCCCACTTTCGGTCGCTTTGACCAACGCGCCAGGCTAGCGCTGTTGGGTCGCCTCGAGTCGCGGCATAGGCTCCGCAACCGAAGAGGCGTGACGGTGGCGCAAGTGGCGGTGCGGTTGCTTGCATGCAGCAACTGGCGCGCCGGTTGCTTGACGCGTGGGCCTAGGCTTCTAAGCTGGCGTGTCAGAAGTCGGAGAGGCGCGTCCACCTGGCGCGGTTGCATGCCGTCTGCATGGCTGCCCGCCCCTTCCGCCCGTTGGTCTGGGCAAAAGTGGGGGGTCGCTTGTAACCGCTGGACAGTCGTGCGCACCACGCGCGGCGGTTTGGCTTCTTCTGCCCTGAGCTGGCTTGCATGACATGCGGGACCCAGCCCCCGAGTCGCAGGGGGGGCCTTGGAGTGTGTTGGAGAAGATTCAGCCCGCGGCGTCTGGGGGCGCACGTAGGGAGAGTTGCCTTTAAAAGGAGGGAGACTCCTTTCAGAAGGCAACCATGTCTTCTTCCTCCCTTATGTGTCGTGTCTTTCCATCTTCCAAGCCCCCGGATGGGGGGTATCCGCCGCCTTTCCGCCTCGTCGTTGGAGGAACGCAATTCCACGGGAGTTGGTACCTTTCAGCCATCGTTCGGCTTCAAGGATTTTCATCATGCAGCCCGGCTGCACCCCTCCACCGGCGGTCACCCGAGATGGTGACCTCCGGCTTGATGGTGGGGGAAAGCGAGCCGGGCTGCGGCCTCTGCCCCTCCCTCAGCCTCAAGGATTTTCATCACCAGGGCTGGGGAGGGGAGTGCGCCGAGTTGAGGTCGGCCCCCGCGTGGGCGGCGGCCCGCTCCTTCACTCAGTGATGGGGGGGGAGGAGCGGTTGTTGTCCGTGGCGCTGGCAGCTGCAGCGTGTCCGGTCTTCAGACGCGAGCGGCTTCGGAGCCGCTCGCGGCGCCGGCGTCCGCCACGGCAGCTGGAAGAGGTTCTTCCGCCGGCGCGATAGCCGGGGCCGGCCACGGACTGACCTCCAACTCTACGGCCTTCTGCCCGTCCTTGCCTCACGAGTTTTGTCGTGGGCGGGGGCCTTCTGGCAGCAGCATCCGCCCTAGGGTCAGTGCTGCCGCTGTTCGACCCCCCGGAGCAGAAGTCGTCGTCGTCGTCGCCGCTGCTGGGGCAGGTGACGGCGCGCCATTCGTCGGCCTTCCGTTTCTCCGCAGGCCTTCCCCCTCGGAGTGGGGTTGTTCGTACCTGCGGAGGGGGAACCGGAGTTCCGTTTGTAATGGCATTTCGAATGCCAATGTTTTTTGTTCATTGTGGCTGTCGGGGCCTGAACATGTATGTAATTTCGGCACGGAGCCGTGTTTTTTCCTCATTTTCGAGCGCTAAGTCTCGCCTGTTGATTATCTGAACCGCTTTACCAAGCATGAGTCGCCCCGTGTCAAGGTGACGAGTGAGGTATCCGTATCTCGGAGGCGTAGGAATCCCTCGGCCCGATCGGCCTCGTTGTCTGGGGCTCCTCTAGCTTAGTTAAAGAGACCTCTCGGCCGCCCTTCGATGAGCCGAGGCCAGGGGTAGCGATACCAGTATGAACAGAGGCGGAGTTGGCTCGAGAATGGGAACCTGGTTGGCCGAAGCCTAGTCGTGTTGTCCGTCAGCGGAGCCGACGCCAAAGTCGATCCGCCGAGGCCTCGGGTCGGGCTGGCGCCCTTGGAAGTCGGTTGGCCGAGGCCCCAGGGGTAACCGGCCGAGCCGCCTGCTCGGGCCGGATTCCCGGAGGGGTCCCTGGACCGCGCCACCGTCCGAGGCTGGGTCGGATGTAGCTGAAGACGCCGTCGATGCCGAGGGTGCTACGGCTCCCTTCAGCGTGAAGACCCGAGCCTGCAGGACCAGATCGTCTTGTGGCGTGTGCCTTCTGCGGCCGCCGAGGCCAGAAGACACACCCTCGCCGTGCTTGCGAAGCTGCGTCTTTTTTCCTCTTGTTTCGAGCATCTGGACTCCGTCGGTAACAGGGATGTTTGTGTGAGCGAGAGTTACTTCTCGCGGAAGGGACAAGTGAGGTATCCGTATCCCAGAGGCGTGGGAATCCCTCGGCTCGGTCGGCCTTGCCGCTTACATGTACTTTCACCCGTCCATGAGGCCCTGTCCCCGACTTAGTCGAGAGAGCTTGAGGGACTGCTTCGGCAGGAGAGCTTCCGAGCGTGAATACTTGTTCGGTCCACGGAGTCGCTTTATCCGAGCGTGAGTTACTTATCGCAGAAGGTGATGAGTGAGGTATCCGTATCCCGGAGGCGTAGGAGTCCCTCGGCTCGGTCAGCCTTGGCTGCTTACGTGTACTCCGTCGTTTCCAGGATCCGCTTTCCGAAGTAGTCAAGAAGCACGAGAGTAATCCTGCTAGAAAGAGATCTTTTTTCGAGGAAAAATTCGACGCAGAGGGGGTCTCCCCCCTTTTAGCCCCCGAGGGAGGGTCGGGCTTTGCCGAGGCTAGGCCGACCCTTCCTTGATGACTAAACTTTGCGCAGGTGCGAGGTATATGAACAACTCGGAAACATCATAAGGGTAGAAGCGACGTAGCTGTTTGATGTTCCAGGCGTTGCCGTAGATCTCGCCTTGATTGTTGGCCAGCTTGTATGTTCCGGGCTTCAGAACTTTGGCGATGACGAATGGCCCTTCCCAGGGGGGCGTGAGCTTGTGCCTCCCTCGGGCGTCTTGCCGCAGCCGAAGCACCAGATCGCCCACCTGGAGGTCTCGGGACCGGACCCCTCGGGCGTGGTAGCGTCGCAGGGACTGCTGGTACCGCGCCGAGTGTAGTAAGGCCCTGTCCCGAGCCTCCTCCAGCTGGTCCAGCGATTCTTCTCGGCTAGCTTGGTTGCTTTGATCGGTGTAGGCCCTCGTCCTCGGGGAGCCGTATTCCAGGTCAGTGGGCAAGATAGCTTCAGCCCCGTAGACCAGGAAAAACGGCGTGAAACCCGTGGCGCGACTCGGCGTCGTCCTTAGGCTCCAGACCACCGAGGGGAGTTCCTTCATCCACCGCTTGTCGAACTTGTTGAGGTCGTTGTAGATCCGAGGCTTGAGCCCTTGTAGAATCATGCCGTTGGCACGCTCTACTTGCCCATTCGACATGGGATGAGCCACGGCGGCCCAGTCCACCCGGATATGGTGATCCTCGCAAAAATCCAAGAATTTTTTGCCGGTGAACTGGGTGCCGTTGTCGGTGATGATGGAGTTCGGGACCCCGAAGCGATGGATGATGTTGGTGAAGAACGCCACCGCCTGCTCGGACCTGATGCTGTTCAGAGGTCGGACCTCGATCCACTTGGAGAATTTGTCGATGGCGACCAGCAGGTGCGTGTAGCCCCCGGGCGCCTTCTGCAAGGGACCGACGAGGTCCAGACCCCATACGGCGAAGGGCCAGGTGATGGGTATCGTCTGCAGAGCCTGAGCGGGCAGGTGGGTCTGCTTCGCATAGAATTGGCACCCTTCGCAGGTGCGGACGATTCTAGTGGCGTCAGCCACCGCCGTTGGCCAGTAGAAGCCTTGCCGGAAAGCATTCCCGACAAGGGCTCGGGGCGCCGCGTGGTGGCCACAAGCCCCCGAGTGTATTTCTTGCAGCAGTTCCCGACCTTCGGCGATGGAGATGCATCGCTGGAGGATGCCCGAGGGGCTGCGATGGTAGAGCTCCTCTTCATTGCCCAGCAGGACGAACGACTTGGCGCGTCGCGCTACCCGCCGAGCCTCGACTTGGTCGGGGGGTAGCTCTCCTCGACGGAGATATTGCAGGTATGGGGCCTGCCAATCTCGATTAGGCGTGGCCCCGCTCTGTTCTTCCTCGACGTCCAGTGCCTCGCCCTCGGGGGCCGAGGGTACCTCGGGCTGAGTCGGGGGTGCCTCGGCTTGAGCCGAGGGTGCCTCGGGCTCGGGCACGTCGTCGATCTTGACAGAGGGTCGATGCAGATCCCGGGAGAAGACGTCCGGGGGGACCGTCGTTCGCCCCGAGGCTATTTTAGCCAGCTCGTCTGCGGTTTCGTTGTAGCGCCGAGCGATGTGGTTGAGCTCGAGCCCGAAGAACTTGTCTTCCAGGCGCCGAACCTCGTCGCAGTAGGCCTCCATCTTCGGGTCGCGGCAGTGGGAGTTCTTCATGACTTGGTCGATGACGAGCTGCGAATCACCACGGGCGTCGAGGCGTCTGACCCCTAGCTCGATGGCGATCCGCAACCCGTTGACCAGAGCTTCGTACTCGGCCACATTGTTGGATGCCGGGAAATGGAGGCGCAGCACGTAGCGCAGGTGCTTTCCAAGGGGCGAGATGAAGAGCAGGCCCGCGCCGGCTCCTGTCTTCATCAGCGACCCGTCGAAAAACATGGTCCAGAGCTCCGGTTGGATCGGGGCCGTCGGCAACTGGGTGTCAACCCATTCGGCCACGAAGTCCGCCAACACCTGGGACTTGATGGCCTTCCGAGGGGCGAACGAGATCGTTTCGCCCATGATTTCCACCGCCCACTTTGCGATCCTGCCCGAGGCCTCTCGGCACTGGATGATCTCCCCCAGGGGGAAGGATGACACCACAGTTACCGGATGAGACTCGAAGTAGTGTCGCAGCTTCCGCCTTGTCAGGATCACATCATATAGCAGCTTTTGAACTTGTGGGTAGCGGATCTTGGTCTCGGACAGCACTTCGCTGACGAAGTAGACCGGCCTCTGAACGGGCAATGCATGCCCTTCCTCTTGCCTCTCGACCACAATCGCGGCGCTAACCACCTGAGTGGTCGTGGCGACGTAGACCAAGAGGGCTTCTCCATCCGCCGGGGGCACCAAGACAGGCGCCTTCGTAAGGAGCGCCTTCAGGTTGCCGAGGGCTTCCTCGGCCTCAGGGGTCCAAGCGAAACACTCGGCCTTCCTTAAGAGGCGGTACAGAGGCAGACCTCTTTCGCCGAGGCGTGAGATGAAGCGGCTCAGGGCCGCGAGGCACCCCATGACCCTCTGTACGCCTTTTAAGTCCTTGATGGGCCCCATGCTGGTGATGGCCGCGATCTTCTCCGGGTTGGCTTCAATGCCTCGCTCGGAGACAATGAACCCTAGGAGCATGCCTCGGGCACCCCGAAGACACACTTCTCAGGGTTGAGCTTGACTCCTTTCGCCTTGAGACATCGGAATGTCACTTCAAGGTCGGAGAGGAGGTCGGAAGCCTTCCTTGTCTTGACTACGATGTCATCGACGTAGGCCTCGACTGTGCGACCGATGTGTTCGCCGAACACATGGTTCATGCACCGCTGGTACGTCGCGCCCGCATTCCTCAAACCGAACGGCATGGTGACATAGCAGTACATGCCGAACGGCGTGATGAAAGAAGTCGCGAGCTGGTCGGACTCTTTCATCCGGATCTGGTGATACCCTGAGTAGGCATCGAGGAAGGACAGGGTTTCGCACCCAGCGGTGGAATCCACGATTTGATCGATGCGGGGCAGAGGGTAGGGAACCTTCGGACATGCTTTGTTGAGACCAGTGTAGTCTACACACATCCGCCACTTCCCCCCTTTCTTCCTCACAAGCACAGGGTTGGCGAGCCATTCGGGATGGAATACCTCTTTGATGAACCCTGCTGCCATTAGCTTGTGGATCTCTTCGCCAATCACTCTGCGCTTCTCCTCGTCGAATCGGCGCAGAGACTACCTGACGGGTCGGGCTCCGGCCCGAATATCCAGCGAGTGCTCGGCGACATCCCTCGGTATGCCGGGCATGTCCGAGGGACTCCACGCGAAGACGTCAGCGTTTGCGCGGAGAAAGTCGACGAGCACTGCTTCCTATTTGGGGTCGAGCCCGGAACCGATCCGGACCTGCTTGGTGGTGTCGCCACTGGGGTCAAGAGGGACGGCCTTAACCGTCTCTGCTGGCTCGAAGTTGCCGGCGTGGCGCTTCACGTCTGGCACCTCCTTGGAGAGGTTCTCCAGGTCGGCGATGAGGGCCTCGGACTCGGCGAGGGCCTCGGCGTACTCCACGCACTCCACGTCGCATTCGAACGCGTGTTTGTACGTGGGGCCGATGGTGATGACCCCGTTGGGGCCCGGCATCTTGAGCTTCAGGTAGGTGTAGTTGGGGACGGCCATGAACTTCGCGTAACATGGCCTCCCTAGTACGGCGTGGTAGGTTCCTCGGAACCCGACCACCTCGAACGTCAGGGTCTCCCTTCGGAAGTTGGAGGGCGACCCGAAGCAGACGGGGAGGTCGAGTCGCCCGAGGGGCTGGACGCGCTTCCCAGGGATGATCCCGTGGAAGGGCGCAGCGCCTGCTCGGACGGAGGACAGATCGATGCGCAGGAGCTTGAGGGTCTCGGCGTAGATGATGTTGAGGCAGCTGCCCCCATCCATCAGGACCTTGGTGAGCCTGACATCGCCGACCACGGGGTCGACGACGAGCGGGTATTTCCCCGGGCTCGGCACATGGTCGGGGTGGTCGGCCTGGTCGAAGGTGATGGGCTTGTCGGACCAGTCTAGGCAGACCGGCGCCGCTGAAAGTCGCCTAGAGGGGGGGTGAATAGGGCGAAACTGAAATTTACAAATATAAACACAACTACAAGCCGGGTTAGCGTTAGTAATAAAGAAATGAGTCCGCGAGAGAGGGTGGAAAACAAATCGCAACCAAATGGAGAGTGTGACACGCGGATTTGTTTTACCGAGGTTCGGTTCTTGCAAACCTACTCCCCGTTGAGGAGGCCACAAAGGCCGGGTCTCTTTCAACCCTTCCCTCTCTCAAACGATCCACGGATCGAGTGAGCTTTCTTTTCTCAATCACTTGGAACACAAAGTTCCTACAAGGATCACCACAAGATTGGTGTCTCTTGCCTCAATTACAAGTGAGTTTGATCGCAATGAAAGAATCAAGAAAGCACGATTAAAAAGCCAAGCAACAAGAGCGACAAATGACACACGGATCACTTTCTCTCTCAAGCCACTAATCACTAATGATCTCTTATCTCAATAGTGAAACTTGGAGAGATGGAGGCTTTGAATGTGTCTTGGAATGGATTGCTAGCTCTTGTATTGAATGTTGAAGGTTGGAATGCTTGGATGAAGTGAATGGAGGTGGTTGGGGTTGTATTTATAGCCACCAACCACTTCCTAGCCGTTGGGCCATTCTGCCGAGCGCGGACGGTCCGCGAGCCAGGTCCGGACGGTCCGCCCCTGTAGATCAACGGCTGAAAACGCAACGGTCAGCAGTAACGGCTATATCAACGGCTATATTGCATTTAATGCGTCGTCAGATGTCAGACTGAGTCAGTCGCGGACGGTCCGGTCGTGCACCCCGGACGGTCCGCGAGGCCCCCTATAATTCATTTTTCCGAACCCGTTACCTTCGGGTTTTTCGGTTTCTTACCGACCGGACGGTCCGCGCCTGAGGCCGGACGGTCCGCGCGAGGGCTCGGACGGTCTTCGCTTTTCCTCCGGACAGTCTGTAGTGGAAACTTGTGTTTTTGCATTGGTTCTGTCCGAGAGATATCCTTGTGTCGCGGACGGTCCGCCGCAAGGGCCCGGACGGTCCGCGCTTGGCCTGTATTTCCAAAAAGCTTCTCCTGTCCGGAATAATCTACGGTATTCCGGACAGTCGATTTAGTATAGTTATAGATGAACCTTTGGCACCTGTAGAGCGTATAATCTAGAGCAAACTAGTTAGTTCATCAATTTGTGTTGGGCAATTCAACCACCAAAATAATTTAGGAACTAGGTGTAAGCCTAATTCCCTTTCAATCTCCCCCTTTTTGGTGATTGATGCCAACACAAACCAAAGCAGATATAAAAGTGCATAATTGAACTAGTTTGCATAATGTAAGTGCAAAGGTTGCTTGGAATTGAGTCAATATAAATACTTACAAAATATGCATGAATTGTTTCTTTCTTATATAACATTTTGGACCACGCTTGCACCACATGTTTTGTTTTTGCAAATTCTTTTGTAAATCCTTTTCAAGGTTCTTTTGCAAATAGTCAAAGGCAAATGAATAAGATTTTGAGAAGCATTTTCAAGAATTGAAATTTTCTCCCCCTGTTTCAAATGCTTTTCCTTTAACTAAACAAAACTCCCCCTAAATGAGATCCTCCTCTTAGTGTTCAAGAGGGTTTTGATATATTTTTGAAATACTACTTTCTCCCCCTTTTGAACACAGTAGGAAAACCAATTGATAATATTCTTGGAAACACGAAGTTTTTGAAATTGGTGGTGGTGCGGTCCGTTTGCTTTGGGCTCTTACTTTCTCCCCCTTTGGCATGAATCGCCAAAAACGGAATCATTAGAGCCCTCTAAGTGCTATCTTCTTCTTTGGTCATAAATAAATGAGTTAAGATTATACCAAAGACGAAGTCCGGTCCTTTTGCTTTGGGCTTCTTTCTTTCTCCCCCAAAGACAAAGTCCTTTTCTTTGATGCTCATGCTTTTCTCCCAAGAATTGAACTAGTTACGGAGTGGAAGCCTTTGTCTTCGCCGAAGACTCCAATTCCCTTTCAATACACCTATGACTTGGTTTGAAATAGACTTGAAAACACATTAGTCATAGCATATGAAGGAGATATGATCAAAGGTATACAAATGAGCTATGCGTGCAAGTTAACAAAAGAAATTCCTAGAATCAAGAATATTTAACTCATGCCTAAGTTTGTTAAAGGTTTGTTCATCAAGAGGCTTGGTAAAGATATCGGCTAATTGATCTTTAGTATTAATGTAAGAAATCTCGATATCCCCCTTTTGTTGGTGATCCCTCAAAAAGTGATACCGAATGGCTATGTGTTTAGTGCGGCTATGCTCGACGGGATTGTCGGCCATTTTGATTGCACTCTCATTATCACATAGCAAAGGGACTTTTGTTAATTTGTAACCGTAGTCCCGCAGGGTTTGCCTCATCCAAAGCAATTGCGCGCAACAATGGCCTGCGGCAATGTACTCGGCTTCGGCGGTGGAAAGAGCGACCGAATTTTGCTTCTTTGAAGCCCAAGACACCAAGGATCTTCCCAAGAACTGGCAAGTCCCTGATGTGCTCTTCCTATTGATTTTACACCCCGCCCAATCGGCATCCGAATAACCAATCAAATCAAATGTGGATCCCCTAGGATACCAAAGCCCAAACTTAGGAGTATAAGCCAAATATCTCAAGATTCGTTTTACGGCCGTAAGGTGAGCTTCCTTAGGGTCGGCTTGGAATCTTGCACACATGCATACGGAAAGCATAATATCCGGTCGAGATGCACATAAATAAAGCAAAGAACCTATCATCGACCGGTATACCTTTTGATCCACGGACTTACCTCCCGTGTCGAGGTCGAGATGCCCATTAGTTCCCATGGGTGTCTTGATGGGTTTGGCATCCTTCATCCCAAACTTGGTTAGAATGTCTTGAGTGTACTTCGTTTGGCTAATGAAGGTGCCTTCTTGGAGTTGCTTCACTTGGAATCCTAAGAAATACTTCAACTCCCCCATCATAGACATCTCGAATTTCTGTGTCATGATCCTACTAAACTCTTCACATGTAGATTCGTTAGTAGACCCAAATATAATATCATCAACATAATTTTGGCATACGAACAAATCATTTTCAAGTGTTTTGGTAAAGAGTGTAGGATCGGCCTTTCCGACCTTGAAGCCATTAGCAATAAGGAAATCTCTAAGGCATTCATACCATGCTCTTGGGGCTTGCTTGAGCCCATAAAGCGCCTTAGAGAGCCTATAGACATGGTTAGGATACTCACTGTCTTCAAAGCCGGGAGGTTGCTCAACATAGACCTCTTCCTTGATTGGTCCATTGAGGAAGGCACTTTTCACGTCCATTTGATAAAGCTTAAAGCCATGGTAAGTAGCATAGGCTAACAATATGCGAATTGACTCAAGCCTAGCTACGGGTGCATAGGTTTCACCGAAATCCAAACCTTCGACTTGTGAATACCCTTTGGCTACGAGTCGTGCTTTGTTCCTTGTCACCACACCATGCTCGTCTTGCTTGTTGCGGAAGACCCATTTGGTTACTACAACATTTTGATTAGGACGTGGAACTAAATGCCATACCTCATTTCTAGTGAAGTTGTTGAGCTCCTCTTGCATCGCCACCACCCAATCCGAATCTTGGAGAGCTTCCTCTACCCTGTGTGGCTCGATAGAGGAAACAAAGGAGTAATGTTCACAAAAATGAGCAACCCGAGATCTAGTAGTTACTCCCTTATGAATGTCGCCGAGGATGGTGTCGACGGGGTGATCTCGTTGGATTGCTTGGTGGACTCTTGGGTGTGACGGTCTTTGCTCTTCTTCCTCCTTGTCTTCCTCATTTGCATCTCCCCCTTGATCAATGCCATCATCTTGAGGTGGCTCATTTGCTTGATCTTCTACTTCATCAACTCGAGCTTCATCCTCATTTTGAGTCGGTGGAGATGCTTGCATTGAGGAGGATGGTTGATCTTGTGCATTTGGAGGCTCTTCGGATTCCTTAGGACACACATCCCCAATGGACATGTTCCTTAGCGCGATGCATGGAGCCTCTTCTTCACCTATCTCATCAAGATCAACTTGCTCTACTTGAGAGCCGTTAGTTTCATCAAACACAACGTCACATGAGACTTCAACTAGTCCAGTGGACTTGTTAAAGACCCTATATGCCCTTGTGTTTGAGTCATAACCAAGTAAAAAGCCTTCTACAGTCTTAGGAGCAAATTTAGATTTTCTACCTCTTTTAACAAGAATAAAGCATTTGCTACCAAAGACTCTAAAATATGAAATGTTGGGCTTTTTACCGGTTAGGAGTTCATATGATGTCTTCTTGAGGATTCGGTGAAGATACAACCGGTTGATGGCGTAGCAGGCGGTGTTGACTGCCTCCGCCCAAAACCGATCCGAAGTCTTGTACTCATCAAGCATGGTCCTTGCCATGTCCAATAGAGTTCGATTCTTCCTCTCCACTACACCATTTTGTTGTGGAGTGTAGGGAGAAGAGAACTCATGCTTGATGCCCTCCTCCTCAAGGAAGCCTTCGATTTGTGAGTTCTTGAACTCCGACCCGTTGTCGCTTCTAATTTTCTTGATCCTTAAGCCGAACTCATTTTGAGCCCGTCTCAAGAATCCCTTTAAGGTCTCTTGGGTTTGAGATTTTTCCTGCAAAAAGAATACCCAAGTGAAGCGAGAATAATCATCCACAATAACTAGACAGTACTTACTCCCGCCGATGCTTATGTAAGCGATCGGGCCGAATAGATCCATGTGCAGGAGCTCCAGTGGCCTGTCGTTCGTCATTATGTTCTTATGCGGATGATGAATGCCAACTTGCTTTCCTGCTTGGCATGCGCTACAAATTCTGTCTTTCTCAAAATGAACATTTGTTAGTCCTAAAATGTGTTCTCCCTTTAGAAGCTTATGAAGATTCTTCATCCCAACATGTGCTAGTCGGCGATGCCAGAGCCAGCCCATGTTAGTCTTAGCAATTAAGCAAGTGTCGAGTTCAGCTCTATCAAAGTCTACCAAGTATAGCTGACCCTCTAACACTCCCTTAAATGCTATTGAATCATCACTTCTTCTAAAGACAGTGACACCTATATCAGTGAAAAGACAGTTGTAGCCCATTTGACATAATTGAGATACAGAAAGCAAATTGTAATCTAAAGAATCAACGAGAAAAACATTGGAAATGGAATGGTCAGGAGATATAGCAATTTTACCCAAACCTTTGACCAAACCTTGATTTCCATCCCCGAATGTGATTGCTCTTTGGGGATCTTGGTTTTTCTCATATGAGGAGAACATCCTTTTCTCCCCGGTCATGTGGTTTGTGCACCCGCTATCTAGTATCCAACTCGAGCCTCCGGATGCATAAACCTACAAAACAAATTTAGTTCTTGACTTTAGGTACCCAAATGGTTTTGGGTCCTTTGGCATTAGACACAAGAACTTTGGGTACCCAAACACAAGTCTTGGAGCCCTTGTGCTTGCCCCCAACATATTTGGCAACTACTTTGCCGGATTTGTTAGTCAACACATAAGATGCATCAAAAGTTTTAAATGAAATGTTATGATCACTAGGAGTTTTCTTTCTAGGCAATTTAGCATGGGTTGGTTGCCTAGAGCTAGATGTCTCACCCTTATACATGAAAGCATGATTAGGGCCAGAGTGAGACTTCCTAGAATGAATTCTCCTAATTTTGCTCTCGGGATAACCGGCAGGGTATAAAATGTAACCCTCGTTATCCTGAGGCATGGGAGCCTTGCCCTTAACAAAGTTGGACAATCTCTTAGGAGGGGTACTAATTTTGACATTGTCTCCCCTTTGGAAGCCAATGCCATCCTTAATGCCCGGGCGTCTCCCATTATAGAGCATGCTACGAGCAAATTTAAATTTCTCATTTTCTAAGTTGTGCTCGGCAATTTTAGCATCAAGTTTAGCTATATGATCATTTTGTTGCTTAATTAAGATCATGTGATCATGAATAGCATTAACATCAATATCTCTACATCTAGCACAAATAGTGACATGCTCAATGGTAGATGTAGAGGGTTTGCAAGAATCAAGTTCCACAATCTTAGCATGAAGAATATCATTTTTATCTTTAAGATTGGAAATTGTAACTTTGCAAACATCAAAATCTTTAGCCATAGCAATTAAATTTTCATTCTCTAATCTAAGGCAAGCAAGAGATACATTCAATTCATCAATCTTAGCAAGCAAGTCAATATTATCATCTCTAAGATTGGGAATCGAAACATTATAAACATGTGAATCAACCTTAGCATTTAAAATAGCATTTTCATTTCTAAGGTTGTCAATCATCTCACGGCATGTGCTTAGCTCACTAGACAATTTTTCACATTTTTCTACTTCTAGAGCATAAGCCTTTTTAACCTTAACATGTTTCTTGTTTTCTTTAATTAGACAATCCTCTTGGGAGTCCAAAAGGTCATCCTTTTCATGAATAGCACTAATCAATTCATTTAGTTTTTCTTTTTGCTCCATGTTAAGATTGGCAAAGAGAATATGCAAATTATCCTCCTCATCACTAGCATTATCATCACTAGACGATTCATATTTAGTGGAGGAGTTGGATTTAACCTTCTTCTTTTTGCCGTCCTTTGCCATGAGGCACTTGTGGCCGACGTTGGGGAAGAGAAGTCCCTTGGTGACGGCGATGTTGGCGGCGTCCTCGTCGTCGGAGGAGTCGCTTGAGCTTTCGTCGGAATCCCATTCCCGACAAACATGGGCATCGCCGCCCTTCTTCTTATAGTACCTTTTCTTCTCCTTTCTTCTCCCCTTCTTGTCGTCGCCTCGGTCACTGTCACTAGATATAGGACATTTAGCAATAAAATGACCGGGCTTACCACACTTGTAGCAAACCTTCTTGGAGCGGGACTTGTAGTCCTTCCCCCTCCTTTGCTTGAGGATTTGGCGGAAGCTCTTGATGACGAGCGCCATTTCCTCATTGTCGAGCTTGGAGGCGTCTATTGGTTGTCTACTTGGTGTAGACTCCTCCTTCTTTTCCTCTGTTGCCTTGAATGCAACGGGTTGGGCTTCGGATGGGTCGCCAAGCTCGTTGATTTTCCTCGAGCCTTCTATCATGCACTCAAAACTTACAAAATGCCCGATAACTTCCTCGGGAGTCATTTTAGTATATCTAGGATTACCACGAATCAATTGAACTTGAGTGGGATTAAGAAAAATGAGAGATCTTAAAATAACATTTACCACTTCGTGGTCATCCCATTTCTTGCTCCCGAGGTTGCGCACTTGGTTCACCAAAGTCTTGAGCCGGTTGTACATGTGTTGTGGCTCCTCCCCTTTGCGAAGCCGGAACCGACCGAGCTCCCCCTCGATCGTTTCCCGCTTGGTGATCTTGGTGAGCTCATCTCCTTCGTGCGCGGTTTTGAGCACATCCCAAATCTCCTTAGCGCTCTTCAACCCTTGTACTTTGTTATACTCCTCTCTACTTAGAGAGGCGAGGAGTATTGTCGTTGCTTGTGAGTTGAAGTGCTCGATTTGGGCCACCTCATCCTCATCATAGTTCTCATCCCCTATCGACGGTACCTGTGCACCAAACTCAACAACATCCCATATACTTTTGTGGAGCGAGATTAGATGAAATCGCATTAAATCGCTCCACCTAGCGTAATCTTCACCATCAAAAGTTGGTGGTTTGCCTAGTGGGACGGAAAGTAAAGGTGTATGTTTGGAAATGCGAGGGTAGCGTAGGGGGATCTTACTATACTTCTTGCGCTCTTGGCGCTTAGAAGTGACGGAGGGCGCGTCGGAGTCGGAGGTTGATGTTGATGAAGTGTCGGTCTCGTAGTAGACCACCTTCCTCATTCTTTTGTGCTTGTCTCCTCTCCGATGCGGCTTGTGAGAAGAAGATTTTTCCTTCTTCTCTTTGTGGTGTGAAGAGGAAGACTTTTTCTCCTTCCGTTTGGAGGAGTCCTTCTTCTTCTCCTTCCTCTTGGTGTGGGACTCTTCCGATGAAGTGCTCCCTTGGCTTGTAGTGGGCTTTTCGCCGGTCTCCATCTCCTTCTTGGCGTGATCTCCCGACATCACTTCGAGCGGTTAGGCTCTAATGAAGCACCGGGCTCTGATACCAATTGAAAGTCGCCTAGAGGGGGGGGTGAATAGGGCGAAACTGAAATTTACAAATATAAACACAACTACAAGCCGGGTTAGCGTTAGTAATAAAGAAATGAGTCCGCGAGAGAGGGTGGAAAACAAATCGCAACCAAATGGAGAGTGTGACACGCGGATTTGTTTTACCGAGGTTCGGTTCTTGCAAACCTACTCCCCGTTGAGGAGGCCACAAAGGCCGGGTCTCTTTCAACCCTTCCCTCTCTCAAACGATCCACGGATCGAGTGAGCTTTCTTTTCTCAATCACTTGGAACACAAAGTTCCTACAAGGATCACCACAAGATTGGTGTCTCTTGCCTCAATTACAAGTGAGTTTGATCGCAATGAAAGAATCAAGAAAGCACGATTAAAAAGCCAAGCAACAAGAGCGACAAATGACACACGGATCACTTTCTCTCTCAAGCCACTAATCACTAATGATCTCTTATCTCAATAGTGAAACTTGGAGAGATGGAGGCTTTGAATGTGTCTTGGAATGGATTGCTAGCTCTTGTATTGAATGTTGAAGGTTGGAATGCTTGGATGAAGTGAATGGAGGTGGTTGGGGTTGTATTTATAGCCACCAACCACTTCCTAGCCGTTGGGCCATTCTGCCGAGCGCGGACGGTCCGCGAGCCAGGTCCGGACGGTCCGCCCCTGTAGATCAACGGCTGAAAACGCAACGGTCAGCAGTAACGGCTATATCAACGGCTATATTGCATTTAATGCGTCGTCAGATGTCAGACTGAGTCAGTCGCGGACGGTCCGGTCGTGCACCCCGGACGGTCCGCGAGGCCCCCTATAATTCATTTTTCCGAACCCGTTACCTTCGGGTTTTTCGGTTTCTTACCGACCGGACGGTCCGCGCCTGAGGCCGGACGGTCCGCGCGAGGGCTCGGACGGTCTTCGCTTTTCCTCCGGACAGTCTGTAGTGGAAACTTGTGTTTTTGCATTGGTTCTGTCCGAGAGATATCCTTGTGTCGCGGACGGTCCGCCGCAAGGGCCCGGACGGTCCGCGCTTGGCCTGTATTTCCAAAAAGCTTCTCCTGTCCGGAATAATCTACGGTATTCCGGACAGTCGATTTAGTATAGTTATAGATGAACCTTTGGCACCTGTAGAGCGTATAATCTAGAGCAAACTAGTTAGTTCATCAATTTGTGTTGGGCAATTCAACCACCAAAATAATTTAGGAACTAGGTGTAAGCCTAATTCCCTTTCAGCCGCCACCTTCACCGAGCAGACCTCCCGGCGCTCTTGCTTGCGATGCCGAGCCGAGGCATTCGCCGCATACCCTCCATAGATCATGAAGCAGTCGCGGACCTCGGGGAACTCTCCTGCTTGGTGATCTTCGTTCTTGTCGTCGTCGCGGGCCCTGCCACCCTCGGCGGGTGGCCCGGCCCTGTGGAAGTGACGCCGAAGCATAATGTACTCCTCGAGGGTGTGCTTGACGGGCCCCTGATGGTAGGGGCACGGCTCCTTGAGCATCTGGTCGAAGAGGTTCGCACCTCCAGGGGGCTTCCGAGGGTTCTTGTGCTCGGCGGCGGCGACAAGGTCCGCGTCAGCAGCGTCGCGTTTCGATTGCGACTTCCTCTTGCCTTTCTTCTTGGCGCCGCGCGGAGCAGACGCCTCGGGAGCCTCTTCCGATGGGCGGCCCTGGGGCTGCTTGTCCTTTCGGAAGATAGCCTCGAACGCCTCCTGGCCAGAGGCGAACTTGGTGGCGATGTCCATCAGCTCGCTCGCCCTGGTGGGGGTCTTGCGACCCAGCTTGCTCACCAGGTCGCGGCAAGTGGTGCCGGCGAGGAACGCGCCGATGACATCCGAGTCGGTGATGTTGGGCAGCTCGGTGCGCTGCTTCGAGAATCGTCGGATGTAGTCCCGGAGCGACTCCCCCGGCTGTTGCCGGCAGCTTCGAAGGTCCCAGGAATTCCCGGGGCGCACGTACGTGCCCTGGAAATTCCCAGCGAAGGCTTGGACCAAGTCGTCCCAGTTGGAGATCTGCCCCGGAGGCAGGTGCTCCAACCAGGCGCGAGCAGTGTCGGAGAGGAACAGGGGGAGGTTACGGATGATGAGGTTGTCGTCGTCCGTTCCACCCAGTTGGCAGGCAAGGCGGTAGTCCGCGAGCCACAGTTCTGGTCTCGTTTCCCCCGAGTACTTCGTGATAGTAGTCGGGGGTCGGAACCGGGTCGGGAATGGCGCCCGTCGGATGGCCCGACTGAAGGCCTGCGGACTGGGTGGTTCGGGCGAGGGACTCCGATCCTCCCCGCTGTCGTAGCGCCCCCCACGCCTGGGGTGGTAGCCTCGGCGCACCCTTTCGTCGAGATGGGCTCGACGGTCGCGTCGATGGTGCTCGGTGCCGAGGTGGCCCGGGGCCGCAGGCGCGGTGTTGCGCGTGCGCCCGGTGTAGACCGAGGCTTCCCGCATGAATCGGGAAGTCGCGGCATGAGGTTCCGAGGGATATCCTTGCCTTCGGGAGGCTGTGCTCTCGGCCCGTCGGGCCGCAGCGCCTTCCAGGAGATCCTTGAGCTCTCCCTGGATTCGCCGACCCTCGGTGGTTGATGGCTCCGGCATCGCGCGGAGGAGCATCGCTGCGGCTGCCAGGTTCTGACCAACCCCGCTGGATGCGGGCGGCGGCCTGACCCTGACATCGTTGGCGACGCGGTGCTGGAGACCTTGGGGCAGGTGACGTATTTCTCCGACCAGGGGTTGGTCCGCCCATACCTGCCCGACGTCCCGACGGATCGGCTCAAGCGCTCATGTTCCCTCGTCGAGCCTGGCCTGCGCCTCACGGACTTGCTCGAGTTGTGGGTCGTAACCCCCCGCCGGAGCGGGGACCACAGCTAGCTCCCGTGGGATGTCGGCGCGAGGCACCGGCCTGGGAAGATCACCGTCCTCCGGCATGCCGAGACGGTTGCCCTCGGAGGGATCCCCTAGCTCGATGTGGAAACATTCGCGGCTTGGGCCGCAGCTCTCGTCGCCAAGGCTGCGGCTTCCGTCGGAACCGTCGGATAGGCAGTAGTCACATGCGGTCATGAAGTCCCGCATGGCACTAGGGTTGCCAAGTCCGGAGAAATCCCGACAGACGCTGGGGTCGTCATCTTCCTCGGACCCAGAGGGCCCGTAGGTTGAGACGTCCGTCAGCCGGTCCCAAGGCGACCGTATACGAGACCCCAGTGGGGTTGCATCCGCCTCAATGAGAGCGCCCGCCAAAACGAGGTCGTTTGGCGGGTTGAGGCCGAGTCGAAATGACGCAAGATGGGAGTTAGCCGGTACCTTTTGGTCGACGAGGAGCGACGTGGTCACGTCGGGGACTGGTTGCACCGTCATCTCAGGTACGAGGGCGACGTCCTGCAGGCTTTCCGCGAGCGCGCCGGCGTCGTCTTCTTGCTCGGGGTCAGCATGTCGCGGGGGGACGGCGCTTGCCTTCGTATTGAACGCGAGGTCGACGTCCGGCGTGCCTTCCGTCGGGGCGTCGGGGGCGTCGATTTGCTCGACGGCCAACGAAGCGTGTCCTCCCGCTTGGCCTTGATGGCCCCGCCTCCTCCTCCGTTGGCGGGGGAGAGAACGGGGCGAGCTCGAATGTTGCTCTTCCACCACGCGGGGAAGATGTCGTCGATTCCGCCGCCGGCGAGCGGGTTGTCGGCCGCCATTGTCGTTGTCGCGCGGCGGTGGAAGAAGTATCATGTCATAGCTGCCGTCGAAGGACATGAACTCAAGAGTCCCGAAACGAAGCACCGTCCCGGGCCGGAGAGGTTGCTGGAGACTGCCCATCTGGAGCTTGACGGGGTGCTGTTCGTCAGCACGCAGCAGGCCCCTACCTGGCGCGCCAACTGTCGGCGTTTCGAGACAGGGGGGTCCCAAAGCCGACGAGTGAGTGTGCTGCGTGCCCCAGCCCAGATGGGTCGAGCGCGTGGGCGAGCGCGAAGGGGGGAGAGGCGAGGTGGCCGGAGTCGAGCGTGAGAGAGGTGGAAGTCCCGCGGCCTTCGTGTTCGTCCCGCGCCCAGGTCAGGTGCGCTTGCAGTAGGGGGGTTACAAGCGTCCACGCGGGTGAGGGAAGCGAGCGGCCCCAAGAGAGCGCATGTCCCGTCCTCGGTCCCGCGCGGCCAACCCTCTTTAAGAAGGCCCTGGTCCTCCCTTTTATAGTCGTAAGGAGAGGATCCAGGTGTACAATGGGGGGTGTAGCAGAGTGCTACGTGTCTAGCGGAGAGAGAGCTAGCGCCCTAGGTACATGCCAATGTGGCAGCCGGAGAGGTCTTGGCACCTTGCTGGCGTGATGTCGTGGCTGTCGGAGGTGCGACGGTGCCTGGTGGAGGGACAGCTGTTGGAGCGGTCGAGTCCTTGCTGACGTCGCCCTGCTTCCGTAAGAGAGCTGGGGGCCGCCGTCGTCACAGAGCTTGTGGAGCGCCATCATTGCCCATCCGGCGGAGCTGGCCGGATGGGACGCCGGTCTTGTTCTCCGTGACCCGAGTCGATTCGGGGCAGGACGATGATGACGCTTCCTGTTGACGTGGCGGGTCTGTGCCCTAGGCGGGGTGACGTGGGGGCTCCTCCGAAGTCGAGGTTGAGTCTGTCTTCTGTTGCTGAGGCCGAGTCCGAGCCATGGGGTCGGGCGAGGCGGAGGCCGTTTGGCCGAGGCCAGGGCGGAGTCCGAGCCCTGGGGTCGGGCGAGGCGGAGTTTCGTCGTCTTTCGGGTCTTAGCCCGAGTTCGAGCCCTGGGGTCGGGCGGAGCGGAGTTCGCCGTCTTCCGGGTCTTAGCCCGAGTCCGAGCCCTGGGGTCGGGCGGAGCGGAGTTCGCCGTCTTCCGGGTCTTTAGCCCGAGTCCGAGCCCTGGGGTCGGGCGGAGCGGAGTTCGCCGTCTTCCGGGTCTTTAGCCCGAGTCCGAGCCCTGGGGTCGGGCGGAGCGGAGTTCGCCGTCTTCCGGGTCTTAGCCCGAGTCCGAGCCCTGGGGTCGGGCGGAGCGGAGTTCGCCGTGGCGCCTTTGGCAAGGCCTGACTGTCTGTCTGACTCACCCTTTGCGTTAAATGCTCCTGCAACTCGGTCAGTCGGTGTGGCGATTTAGTCAGGGTCGCTTCTGAGCGAAGCCAAGGCCTCGGGCGAGCCGGTGATGTGTCCGCCGTAAAAAGGGGGGCCTCGGGCGAGACGGAAGTCTCTCGAGGTCGGCTGCCCTTGGCCGAGGCTAGGCTCGGGTGAAGCGCGATCGAGTCACTCGTGTGGACTGATCCCTGACTTAATCGTACCCATCGGGCCTTTGCAGCTTTATGCTGATGGGGGTTACCAGCTGAGAATTAGGCGTCTTGAGGGTACCCCTAATTATGGTCCCCGACAATGTTATTTTCCGTATTTTATACATAAATCTTTTCTTATCTTTTATGATAATTATGAAGGTATGACCTTCATAACCTTCGTCCGAAATTCATTATACCAAAGGGAAATAATGTTTCGAAGGACGAACGACTTTAATATTTAACATCGTGTGTTGCCTTGTTCTTGATTCATAGTATTTGAGAACAAGTCCCCAACATTATACTTATCAAACAAACTCCACCAAATTTGGTTTTATAAATCTGAAACATCTTAGTTAGTTTAGTACGAATAGATGATGGGAATCTACTATAATCTGTACCATTTAGAGTAGATAACCTCTGAAGAAATTTATGAAACCCTCTCATCTTAGCTCTAGGATCAAGAATGAAAGCAAATGCATAAAGAATGGGTATTTCTCTCCAATATTTCAGAAACTTTGATTTCATAGGAACAACTGCATCTCTTAACAATTCATGGTTCTTATATGCATTAAGATGCATAGCAATTTTTAGAATATGATGCAACATCAAGGGTAAAGTAGGGTAATAAACACCAGACAATGCCACAGTTGAATCATAGAATAACTAAAGAAAAAATAACAACTTTTCTGCAATAGACCGGTGATTATCACTCAGTAAAGATGACCCATCAACTTTGCAAGGATGGTTGGTTCTGATCCAAACAGAGAAAGTACTTTGATAGGGAACCAAATGTTTGAGCATAAGAAAAGTGGAATTCCATCTAACATCCATGTCCACTCCAAATTTACGAGGGCGGACACCAACACTAAGGCAATATTGTTTATAAGAAGCAATGCGTTGATTTGAAGCATTTAAGAATGTTATTGCAGTTCTAAAATCTTCAAGATATGGTTGCAAACGTTTCAAACAGCTCTTAACAATCAAATTAATTATATGGCAACCACAACGTTGATGCAAGAAAATAGCACTCAAATCATATTCATTTCTACTAGGCATAGGAATCAAATGGCCAATGTAACCAGAAAACACTGGTTTTAGAACTTCCATAGCAGTTTTGTTAGATGAGGCGTTATCAAGCACAATAGCAAAGATTTTATCAGTAATTCCATAATCATTTGCAATCAGTTCAACACGCTCAACAATGTTATAACATGTATGAGCTACCTCAATTGGTCTAAGACCAAGCAACCTCTTTTCTAAACACCGATCAGAGTTCACAAAATGAGCAATCAACACTGATGTAATCCTCTTTTGCCTTTCCAGACCAAATGTCAGATGTAAGTGCAACAGATGAAACAAATTTGAGTACATTAATAAGTTGTTCAGCACGATCATTAAAAAGCCTAATTAAGTCTCTAGCGTTAGTTTGCCTGGAGGACTTAACAAACCGAGGATTATGAGCATGAGTAATATATTCTTGAAATGCACTAGATTCACCAAAACACAGAGGTAGGTCTAGTCTAGCAATCATACGACAAAGCTCAGTCCTTGCAACAGATGGAGAGTACTCCCATTGCACAACAGATCCATCAACATTAAACTTAAGCAGGGATTGAGATCTACTAGTTTTTTCTTTTTCTTTCTTAGCGGGGCAAAGTTCTAGGTGATGGATCAAGTGTCCCGTTCTAGAAGAAGATTTAGCAGACAAGGTGTGCTTGCAGTGAAGACAAATGGCGGAAATCGTTACCTCATTGCCTCCCTGTTTCTGAGTAACTTCCTCAAAATGCAACCAAACCTTAGAGGTCGGTCCCCTCCTCCTGGAGCGCTTACCAGAGGCAGCGACAGATCTGCTAGCATCGGCTATCGCCATTGGGCTGGTGGATCCGGTGAGCGTATCCGCCATGCTCGGTCCTGTCTCCGTTCCCGTCCCAGCACCGGTGCCATCAACCTCGATGGCAGCAGCTGAGCTGCTACCAAGGAGGAAACACCGGGCATCATCTTGCTCGTTCTGAGCTTCAAGTCGCCGTTCCTCGGCCTCTATGGCTTTAACGAACTCGTCGTCCATGGAATCATCATCCATGGACATTGCCACCGGCGCTAGACCACCCGCGCAGTCGGTGTCTCCGGCTACCTCACGGCAAGCGCCGACCTGAGATCTTCATCCAAAGATCAAATCGAAGCAAACAATGAGTAACGGAGATGGGGAGATGGAGCAAACAATCTAGAAGGTTAGGGTATCAGACGTTTACATGCGCTGCCGGAGCACTAGATCCACCGACTATGGAACACCGGAGTACCAGACCAAGAATGGCACAACACTTGAGCAGATCGAGAGACAAGGGGAGCGGACGAGCGGTCACGGAAACGACTGGGAGAGGAAAGAACGAGGGAGGGAGAGAGCGGGACTGAAAGGGAAATGTGCCCTTGGGCCATTTCTAAGTATTTTGGTGATTTAGTGTCCAACACAAGTGCCTAAGTGTAAAATGGTAGACAAAGTACAAATCAAGGATAAAGGTATGTTTCTCAGACTTAGTACATTGTTTTATGGACTAATGTATTGTGTCTAAGTGCTGGAAACATGAAAAATCCAATTGGAAATGTCTTGGCTCGAGCAGCCAAGACTCTGCTCAGTCTGGGAGCACCGGACTGTCCGGTGGTGCACCGGACAGTGTCCGGTGCGCCAGGCTGGCTCGAGCGAACTGGCCGCTCTCGGGAATTCATCGGCGACGTATGGCTATAATTCACCGGACTGTCCGGTGAGTCAACGGTCGGCCGCGCGATCTGCGCGGGACACGTGGCCGAGCCAACGGCTAGAAGGGGGCACCGGACTGTCCGGTGTGCACCGGACATGTCCGGTGTGCCAACGGCTCTCAGGCTGCCAACGGTCGACTGCGCCACTTTTGGAAGGAAATCGGGCACCGGACAGTGTCCGGTGTGCACCGGACTGTCCGGTGCGCCAGTCGACAGAAGGCAAGACCAGCCTTCCTAGAATGCTCTCAACGGCTCCTAGCTGCCTTGGGGCTATAAAAGGGACCCCTAGGCGCATGGAGGAAGATACCAAGCATCCTTTGAGCATTGTTGATCACTCACACATCATTCTTGCACACTTGTTCGACATTGTAGTGATTTGAGCTCCGTTCTAGTGTGATAGTCATTTGAGCTTAAGTCTGGGTCTTGTGTGTGCGTATTTGCTGTGATCTTAGTGTCTTGTGTGAGTTGCTAATCCCTCCCTTGCTCCGTGATTCTTTGTGAACTTCAAGTGTAAGGGCGAGAGGCTCCAAGTTGTGGAGATTCCTCGCAAACGGGATTAAGAAAAGCAAAGCAAAACACCATGGTATTCAAGTGGGTCTTTGGACCGCTTGAGAGGGGTTGATTGCAACCCTCGTCCGTTGGGACGCCACAACGTGGAGTAGGCAAGCGTTGGTCTTGGCCGAACCACGGGATAACCACCATGCCATCTCTGTGATTGATATCTTTTTGGTTATTGTGTTTTGTTGAAACTCCTTTCTTGCCACTTGGCAATTAGTATGCTAACGCTTAACCAAGTTTTGTGGCATTAAGTTTAAGTTTCACAGGATCACCTATTCACCCCCCTCTAGATGCTCTCAGGGACAACGATGAAGACTCACCGGCAACCGTCAATGTCGGGACGGGAGGCGAGGCGAAGGCGACGGCGGTGGAGCAGACGACCAGTGGAGGCACCAGGCGGCGGCGTATGCGAGTGGAGAGCCGCTAGGGTTTCGTGAATCGGCGTTCGACGAGGCGAGTGCGGCGTATGTGAGGGGGTGTGGGAAACTAGGAAAATATCCCCTCGCCCCTCCCCTCCCTCTCCCTATTAATGCCGAGCCAGGCCCTTGTCGGGCCTACCCGTTTACTGGGCCCGTGCTCGTGCCATCACCGTGGGCCGGCCTGGAGGGCCAAGCATGGCACAAGTGGCATGCCGGGCTGGCACGTGCACGATCGTCGTCGTGCCGGGCCGGGTCTGCGCCGTGCCAACGCATGCCGGGCCACGTGCCGCCCAACGGGCCGGCCCACTGTGGACATGTATAGTCCTTATTAGTTTGGCAATCCTATGAATACGTTCTAAGGCATGTCTGTATACTTTTAACTCCTCTCCTCTGTAAAACTCAGGGCCAGGTTGAGAGGGCTCCATTTGAACAATTTCAGGTTCGTTTTAGCTTCGTCCATCAAAACAGGTCTAGCTTCACGAGCTCTATCTTAAATAAAAGAGTGAAACTAGATGTCAGTTTCATAAAATTCCTGAAGCTTCTCACATGGTGCTTAAAAACGCTAGTTGTTTTCATACATCATCATGAAGTTGCACGAAAATTACCCACCATGTCACTGGTTATATAACATATACCGCTTCGGTTCTCTCGCACGAAACATCGAGGGTAGTCAAGGAAACTCGCACAAATCATTTGTATTACAAAAGCTAGAGTACTCCATATGTAAGACAAACACTCGTAAACCCCACCTCAACAATTTACTAAACCCCACCTCAACAATTTACTGGAGCTGTTTTATGGTGAATCTGAAAAACCGAAGCTATAATTGTTAAAGCGCAGCTCTCCCAAACATGCCTTAGGAGTAATAACTCACAAATATCGTATATAAAAGAGGTTCTAACTCCATAATAGAGGTAATAACTCACACATATTATATTTTTTTAAGATAGTTGACAACATTTTAGTTTAAAAAAAACAACTTACACACAAGGACACTTCTAACTGCAGCTTCAACCATCTGCATGCTTGAACTCCAAGAGTTAGACGCCTCATGTTAGACCTGAAAATCTTATGGGCCATTTTTTTCATTGGTGAGCAGTTGTAGCTTGGTGTATAAAACATGCTTTCCTAGTCGAATCACTGAGAGACTGCATTTTTAATTGTACAGTCTATATATTTTATCTATATAATGTTTGTTGTAAAAAACAGTATAGTGTGTCATGTTTACACCTTTTATGTTTTTGTTATCGGTTAAAAGAACGGTTTTCATACGCTCTAGGGCTTATTTGGTTAACTATTAAAGGTAAATGATGAAGATGTCGAATTGAGTGGGATTAAACGGATTTAAATCGTAAGCAAATTAAATTTTTTTCTTATTTTTTTAATCTCATTCAATCCATGTGTAATGAGAATAACCAAATAAGACCCTAGTTAAAATCGTTCGTTCACAAGATCATAGCTTGGTTGTAAAAAAAATGAACACGGCCAGACGCGACTCTACTACGAGCGAACACATAAACCGTTTGCCTGGTGGGTGGAGCTATAGCTAGCCTGCTCGGGCAACCTTTTTGAATGACATGATCTGTTGTGTTGTCTGTCACTCGGAACCCCGCCGGCCTTTAGCCTGATGCTCACTGCTTCGCTTCCTACCCTTGTTTCTATGTATGTGGGCAGATTTATCATCATTCATTTAAATATAAACATAAAAATAAAAAATTAAAATAACTACTATTTTCGAACGGAGAGGAAAGAGTATTATTTAAGGAACGCGCCGCGGTATACTCAGGAAGAGTTCCTGCATTGGGTTCGGCGAATTGGATTCCCTTCTCTCATGTGTACTGCACGCAACTGAACTGGCAGATGCTAGGACTGCCGTGCGTCTCCAATAACCAGCATGCAAAGCTGAGCACCGTCAGGCATTGAGTATTGAGCTGGATTGAGATAGATAGCAGTAGCACGGGCAATTAGCCCGACTGTTTTCTGTTTAAAAGACGCAGTAAGGGGCTGTTTGGTTCGTTGCTAAATGTGTCATATTTTGGCTAAGGTTAGTCGTTCGAATTAAAAAACTAATCTTAGACAGAAAAATTAGACATCAAACCAAACATGCCTTAAATTCGCTGCTGCTGCTACATGTGCGGCGTTGCCCGGGACGGGATGCCATTTGGAAGGACACGGTCACACGACACAGCACATGCGAAGAGTTACTGATGAAAATCTTTGTACTGGGATGGAACGGCTGGCTGTGTGCTGCGAGAAAAATGGCGAAGATGTGTGCCTGCTGGTCGCCGGAATCGCTGTGCCTGCCGCCCTGCCGTGGTGCTGCTGTGTCCGGCCAGCTGCTAGCTGTCGGCGTACTCTTGGCACATGGGTGCCCATGACCATGAACCATGGACGTGGAGGCAGCCAGTCACAGTCGCAGTCGCAGTCGCAGTCACTGCGTCCTCTTCTCTCTCTCTCTCGATTTCCTCGGCACTGCTCGATCGGATGAAATGGCTGGAATCGGAATCATACAGTGTCATGCAACAGTACCCTGATCGAATTGAATGCGTTTGGTCTGGTCCCGTGGCACTGGCGCCGGGTGGAAGGCTGGCAGAGCAGTGTGGCGGTTTTGTTGCTTTGTGCAAGCCTCCAATGTACGTACTGTCACCTCCATCTCAAAAAAAAAGGAATGGTTTTAAGTTTTGGATTGAATCAACTTTCTGAATTTCGATAAAGTTCGTATGGAATATTATCAGTATTGGTTACTCTAAATAGATATACTGTAAAATGTGTTTTATAATTAACCAAACAACACTTGTTCATCATAAAAAATGTTGGTACTTTCTTAGATCCATCCACGTACGAGTTTCCTTATGTCTCCCTCGTCAAATGTAAACTTATACCACACACATATGATGTTCTTCTTTAGCATATATATATTATACTTTCAGACTAATATAACGATTATTTCAATAACCTAACATATCCTGGCTGATTGAACAAAACAAGCATTTTTGTTTTAGTTTGGTAAGAAAGAAGAATTACAAAACGATATTGTGATCAACTAAGTTGTACGTGGTTCTAGTCTAATCTGACTGGTACTTCTGTTAATGAAGGTCAAAGCATGCTCATGCAGACAGACAGCAAATGGTGTGATGTAATATAATGGAAGACATGCGGGTACGTATACAATACAAAAACCTTTTAACTACAAATAACATAAAGTTGAGATGGCCGAGTTGGTCTAAGGCGCCAGATTAAGGTTCTGGTCCGAAAGGGCGTGGGTTCAAATCCCACTCTCAACATAATTTATTTTAATTTTTTCCTCTGTTTTTAAACTTTTTTTTTTGAATTGCTCCAATCCCATTTTCATCTTTGAATCCACTCCTGTACAACCGACATAAAAAACATGTACTCGTCATCTCATCTCGCATATGAGAAACTCACTCGATCGTATATGTACAGCACGACACAACTGATTAACAAACAAACATGTGACAGCAGTGTGATCCTATTTCCTTCCAGCAGCTCGAGGTGGGCTCTACAACATTTTCTCCCTGACAAATGCAAAGGTGACCATCCAGATGAGGCACACGACGACCCGGCCGCCGCAGGACAGCGACGCCGAGCCGGCGGTGAGCCCCGTCGGGTTGTCGTAGCCGTCGTCGTACATGGAGTTACCCCCGGGGTCGTTGGCGTTCAGCACCGTGGAGCCGGAGCCCCCTCCCACGGCGCCCGACATCCCCGGAGTGTAACCGCTAGGCACACCGACGCCCGTCGTCCCCGGGCTGTAACCGGCGCCGAAACTGCACGAGTCAGTTGCAGCATCGATGCAGTCAGAACACAGCCATGCGCGGCACACTGCATCTGTCATCTATGGCGTGTGGGTGATAATGATCATGCTGATGGGTGATGGCAAGATGGGATTTTGAGATGGACCGATGGATGGATCATGGATCCACTCTTACCCTGCTGGTGTCTGGTACACGCAAGTTCCTGAGCCTGCAAATAAATAAGGTTGGTTGGCAAAAACCCAATGCGAGTGTTAGATGTGCCAAAACAATGCGTAGCAGATTTCAGTATCGTTGGTGGCTCACTTGGGTTGACATTGACGAGCATGCCGGCGCCGCCGAAGTCGCAGCTCGCCGCCGACGGGTTGCGCTGGAAGTAGCTGTTGAAGGCGTAGGAGGCGTGGGCCTGCAGCGTGTTGGGGTTGTAGCAGGCGCCCATGGGCTGGATGGCCGAGCAGTCGGCCCCGCCGACGCCGCACGCGTAGTCGATCCCGTCCTGGAGGGCGGTGTCCATGAGCCCCGACTTGGCGACGCACCACGCCGCCTGCCCTGCCACGGTCGGCGCGCCCGGCTGCACCGTGCCGGGCATCGCCGTCGCCGGAGGCTGGTACACCGCTGGCGGCGTTGTTGCCGGCATGCCGCCCTGCTGCGGGTACGGATACGTGGTCACCGGGTTGGTGACAGGCGACGAGCCAGGGAACTGCGTCGGCGTCGTCGCCGGGTTCGTCACCGCCGTCCCCGGCATGGTGTTCGGCGCGGCGACCGGATTCGTGAAGGCGGGTGGCACGGTCACGGGCGTCGTCGTCGGGTCAGGCATGGGCATGGTGCCCGGCGTCGTCGGCTCCGGGTACAACGGCGGCAGGTTCGGGTTGGTCGCGATCCCGTTGCCCGGGTTGGTCGATGGCACGGTGACGAAGCCCGGGGGCATCGGGTTGGTGGCCGGCACGGTGACTGGGTTGCTCACGGGAGTCGTCGCCGGGTTGCTGACCGGAGAGAACTCGTCGCGCGCCGTGGCTCTTGCCTCGCCGAGCTCCCGCCGAGGGGAGGGCACGTCGACCAGGACACCCAAGAGCCTCTTCTCCCGGCCGCTACTCATTGCCACCGCGCTTGGAGCCACACGGCTCTTGACGTGGGGCACGACGCCGGCCCCTTCGATCTCCGCAACCACGGCGAGCTCGCCGTTTGCCTCTGGCTCATGCCGTTTGGCACCAGCAATAGCCTCGTTGACAAATGAGCCGGCGGCGGCGATAGGCTCCGACGATCTGCATGGCTTGTCTCTGCACACAAACGGCTTCTGGAAGACGTAATAGGCACGCCGCTTGTCGGTGACCGTGACTCTGTACTCGGTGACGGCTGAGCTGGACAGCGCCTTGACCTGTGCTGAATCGTATGATAGCTCCACAGATACTCCTGGAATGGAAGAAAACACCATTTCTATTTCAGGAAGGCAGATCAGATACATTTCATCAAGCATATGCGCCAGCTGCATCAATTGAACAGCATTTTGCTGATCAGTGAAGGTGTGGACAGGTAAATAAAAAAAATCTTTGTAACAGAGGAAAGATTTTTCAGAAACTGAAGAAGAAAAAAAAACACTGACCTGAACAGCAGATTGTTTGAAGGAGGATGCAGGAGAAGAGGAATCTGAGAGTAAGAGGGCAGGCAGATGCCATTGAAGAAGGGAGAGAGATCTTTGCAGTGGAGGCAAGGATGCGGCTGAGCTGAGCAGAGCAGGCTCTACCTCTAGCGAGGGGGGAGTGAGCTGGAGATGGCCAAGCAAACGGCAGTGGGGAAGGAAGGGGTGGGAGACAGGAGCTTTTGCAATTTAAGTACAAAGTGGGAAAGCACGAGCATTATGCGCGGCAAAGTGGATGACTATCGTATTAGATTAGAAATGCGATGCATGCTCCTTTTTTTTTTCTCTCTCTCTCTCGCACCTTAGAACAGGGGAGACAGCAAGGAGCGCAGTGCAGCTGGTAAAGCTGCTTTCTTTGACGACTGGACTGTTACATATGAGCTCTTCCGTCACCTTGTGCTCAACGATTGGTTGCTTCCCTGAGTTTAATATTACTGTAATGTAGAGCCCCTTTTATGCATGGCCAAGTAGGGTTTTTTTTGCTGCGAAACAAGAGGAGATCTATATACACTGTCACACGAGGCTGACAGTGAACCGGTGATGAGACTTGGCTTTTAAGAAAGAGAGCTGTATACGTAGCATGCCATTGCCATGCATGAGCCGCGCACTGGGGCTTGGACATTGAGCAAGCTTTTGGACCAACTGGGCCACTGGGGCAGTGTGGGCAGGGAGCACGAACCCTCCAGAACCAAAAGGTTGCCTCCTCCGTAGCTCGTGGCCTGGTCTAGCTAGCCTCGATGAAGTGTGTTTCCAGTGAGACAATGGGAACCTTCACATGTCACCAGAAGAAACTACCCCTCGCAGCTACGAGAGAGCTTGTTTTGTACTCTCTACGTCATTCTTTATTTATCACGGTTTAGTTTAAAAATAAATTAGCGGACAATAAATATTTAAAAATGGAAGTAATACTATATTAAAATGATTCATGTGGAACTCCTGCGCTTCTTTTTGAAGTTTCAAAAGGGAGCTTTCAGGGTCGCTTAGAGTTTGTTTGGTTGGAAATACAAGCGAAAAGAGAGCTAATGAGGGGGACATCCATATTTTCTATGGTGTTTGAATAAGAGTCACGCGGGAATAAGATGAACACCGAAACAATTTTTTTGTAGCTACGTGGTTCCAAAAAATCGAGTAGACGGTGTCGCTTCCACCTCATACTACTTCAACCTCAAACCACACATCCTTACGCGCCCGCCGGTGTCTCCGTCGTCTCAAGTTCTCAACATACCTACACATGTAACCACTACCGGTCTTTGTCATGTTTCGAAAGAAGATTACAGGTCCTCTAGAAGAGAGGACGCGGGGTGGCGAGAAAGCTGGGGAAGAAAAAGGCTAGTACATATGATTGGTCTGTGAACCTGTGAGGTGGGTAGGTAGGTAGGTGGAGATTTTTGTTAACTGGTGTTGTTGACGGACTCGAACGGGGCCGGGCGTGTGGTGTGGCTAGCTGTGGTGGTTTGCTCGCCAGCCAGCCAGCCACACATCAGCGAGCATGCAGAGCTTAAGCATGTATGTACGGATCGGCTTGCTTAGCGGCTAAGGGTGTGTTTGGTTTGGCTTTTGGCTTTGGCTTTTGCCCCCTAAAAGCCAAAAGCCAACCAAGGGTGTATTTGGTTTGACTTTTGGCTTTTGGCTTTTGTCCCTAAAAGCCAAAAGCCAACCAAAGGGTTAGATCTAGGAAGCAGCTTTTTCTAAAAGCTGGCTTTCTCACAGTGCAAATCTGAAAGCACCCCTGAACCTGCTTTTAGTGGCTTTTCGAATGGAACTGTGAAAACATATATCGAAGAACTTTTAACGACTTTTAGTGGTTTCCACCAAACAGTTTAGCTTTTTAACGGCTTACAGCCTACAACAGCTTTTTCCACAGCTCACAGCCCACAGCAACTTTTTTCACAGCCACAGCCCAACCAAACAGACCCCAAAGAGCTGAATCCAGGAAGCAGCTTTTTCTAAAAGCCGACTTTCTCGTAGTGTAAAACTGAAAACACCCCTGGACCTGCTTTTAGTGGCTTTTGGATGGAACTGTGAAAACATATATCGAAGAACTTTTAACGACTTTTAGTGGTTTCCACCAAACGATTTCTAGCTTTTTAACAGCACACAGCCTACAACAGCTTTTTTCACAGCTCACAGCCCACAACAACTTTTTCTACAGCCACAACCCAACCAAACGGACCCTAAGGCGGCCGAGCGAGCGCAAAGCGTCGTCAGCTTTGATTGCCATGCCATCTCCTGCTCCACTTGTCTCTCTGGCCGTCGTCAGCCACCATCCAACAAGGCCGGTGCTACTGGCGGCTCCTAGGTAGACGACGACGACGACGACACCTCCACCGTTCGCCGCCGTCCACTCACCAATCAACACGGAACGCCCAAAACACACACACACGCACGCTGGGGAGGGAAAAAAAGGCAGAGACATATGCGTGCGTCGCTGCATTATTGTACGCGATCGAATGGCATCTCTCTCACTCTCTCTCCTCCCTTTATTAATCTGGTACTGGCTAGCTGGTCCGGCGACACCGACGTGTCAGCTCCGTCGCGCGCGTCCGTCCGTCCGCTGGAGCGGACACGGACCGCGGCGTCTGTTGCTGTCTGTCGCCGGCTCGCCGCAGCGCAGCTAGCTAGCACGCTCACGCATGCTACACTGCCTAGTGCCTACACGCACACGGCCGGCCCGAAAGCGTTCCCTGCCGGCCGACTTTATTTTTTATTGGAACGTACACGAGGCTATTTCTCCTCCCACACGGGCTATTTTTTATTGTTCAGATGAAACAGCAGAGCCGATCTCCGCACGAAAACCCATGCACGGTGTTGACACCTTTTTGGAGGCGCCAATTACTCAAGAGAACCAGCGGCGGTGCTCTCTGGTCAGGCGCGGACGGTCCACGGCCCAGGGCCGGACGGTCCGCGACCTGGCGCGAGGCGGCGGTGCTCTCTGGTCAGGCGCGGACGGTCCGCGGCGCAGGGCCGGACGGTCCGCGACCTGGTGCAGGAGCTCGGGCTCCCTGCCTGACGGCCGGACGGTCCGCGCCCTAGGGCCGGACGGTCCGCGCGTGCGCAGGGGTGGCGGAGGATCGTCGGCGGCGCCTGGATCTCGCTCCCGGGAGGGACCCCGTCGGGGAGGAGAGATCCTAGGTGGTGTCTAGGCTCGGGTAGACCGACCTAGACTCCTCTAATCGACGTAGAGTCGAGGAGAGGCGGAGAATTTGGGGATCGAGAGGCTAAACCTAAACTAGACTAGAACTACTCCTAAGATAAAATGCGAAATAGAAGTTGTATTGATTCGATTGATGATTACTGTTGGGGACTTGTTCTCAAGTGCTAAGAGTTAAGAACAAGGCAACATAAAAAGTGTTAAGTGTTAAAATCCTTCGTCCTTCGAAGCATTATGTTCCTTCGGGAAATAATGAGTCTCGGACGAAGGTCATGAGAGACATACCTTCGTAAACATAACAAGTAATGACGAAGGACTCACATAAAGCATGAAATATGATATAAGCATCACCATAGAATCATTTCTATTTTATTAACATGGAAAAACAGAAATGATTCCAAATTACAAATGTACCTTCGGTCCTGAGAGAAGGTGAAAAGTACGAGCGTGATGCCAAAAGCAAATGCCAAGTCAGCGTGAACAGTACGGGAGTACTGTTCATCTATTTATAGACGCGGGACGCAGCCCACGTAAAATTACATCCATGTCCATTACATTTGTTAACGGCTTATGGAAATCTGTCGAGGCCCCCGAAGTCTTTTCATCTTTGAGTCGGTTCCCCCTTCTGCCATCGCGCCGAAGCTTCCCTGCGCACAGCTTCGGCTACACTCGACCTTCGTCTGGTTCAGGCTTCGTCCTGGCCGTGCTCCATATTCATAATTCTGGATCCGAAAATACCTGTTCACATAATCCACTCGGAAAACATTGTCAAATCATGTTTTTGAGGACCTTCGGAGGACGAAGGCCCCCAACAGTAGCCCCTCGCAATATTAATTTGTAAATAATAAATTCAGATTGCGATATGGACGAAGGCCTTGAGCCGAAGGTCCGAAAAAACACCTTCCCTTTGCTAGAATAGCAACATTCAATGACAAGTGGGGTCTTTCAACTTTCAACGCATCAAGCGTATAAATACGGCCATGCCGCAAACTTATTTCGCACGCTTTCTGGCCAACCACTCCTGCTCATTCATTTTTTAGCTCTTGTGCACTGTGATCTGCTAAGTTTTTAGCTTTGAAGCTTCGGCTTTTAAAAACAGTTTTTTAGCGCTTCCGAAGATGTCTGAAGCTGCTAAGAAGGCTGCTGCTGAGATGAAGCTGAGTCTTGATGAAGAGAAGAACCTAGGGTTTCTTATAGCGATGTCGAAGTCCAACACAGAAAAGATTACCAAGGAAATTCTGGAGGGGCTGTCTGAAGATACTGGTGACAGTGAAAGTTATGATATGGACAGCGGTGGCGAAGACTCCGAAGATCGCCCCTGGCGACCAAGCCATTCAGTTTATGGTAAATCAACTATCAAAGAGAATCATCTTGTTAATATGAGAGGAAGGTATTTCCGGGATCTGTCCATTGTGAGGGCGGACGAAGGGGAAAAAACTTGTCCACACCCTGAAGAAAATGAAGTTGTGGTGTACCGAAGCTTTTTGAAAGCTGGACTGCGATTCCCCTTGAGCAGCTTCGTCGTGGAGGTGTTGAAAATCTTCGAAGTCTATCTTCATCAACTTACTCCCGAGGCAATTATAAGGCTAAATATCTTCGTGTGGGCCGCGAGGAGCCAAGGTCTGAAGCCTGACGCAAGAAGCTTCTGTAATGTTCATGAATTATTATATGAAACAAAGCCTTGGGGCAAGGAACAGTACCATAACAACTTTGGCTGCTACAGCTTCGTTTCTCGGTCCGGGGCAAGCTGTCCCGTACCAACCTTTCGGAAGAGATGGCCCGGGGATTGGATGACAGAATGGTTTTATGTGAAGAATGACTTATCAGCACGAGAAGACATCAAAGGTATAATTATGCGTCCTATTTGGCAAAGCTTCGGCCTTCGGAGGCCGAAGGTTGAAATGAACGAAACCGCCGAAGAGTGCCAAAGAGCCTTCGGCGTTGTCTGCTCTTTTATAGGAACAAGGGACTTAGTACAAGAACATATCGCCTTCAGGGTGTGGCCGCTTGCTGAGAAATGGGAAATGCCACAAGAAACCATGAAAGAGGCCGACGAAGGTGAGCTTGTGAGACTGAAGTACACCTTCAAATTTGGAGATAAATTTATTGAGCCAGATGATGAGTGGTTGAAAAGCATTGACAATTTAAGTGATGAGCTACTCGGGACCTACTCGAAGGCTGAAGATAATGCAATGTCAGCAGCCTTCGGAGGCCGAAAAAAGAAGAGACTGAATCGGGTATTCGATGCCATTGGGTTTGTCTACCCTGACTATCGTTATCCCACTCGAGGGCAGAAAAGAAAGAACACAACCTCTGCAGAAGAGGAAGCTGCAACTGCTCCTAGCGAGCCAGAATCAAAGAGAAAGAGGATAAAAGTCCTCACACACCGGCCACGCTATATTGAACCAGCTTCGGTGCCTGAGTTCACCGGAGAAGCTTCTTCGGCCACCGAAGCTGAACAGCCAACCTTGCTGCCAGAAACTGCAGAGATGGCCGAAGCACCATCCACAGAAAAAATGGAAGAAGCGAAAAAGCCGACTAAGGAAAAAACATTAGAAGTTTTGAGTCCTGCAGTAAATATTGAAACAGCAAAAAACCAAAAGGGGCCATCGGTGACCCCAAAAAGGAAAAGAATGGTAAATGTACTAGACGTCTTGGAGACAATTAAGTCTTCAAGCACAATTCCAAAAAAGAGTGTTGAAATTGCTGAAGCTTCTACTGAAGCTTCGGCTCAACAAGCTAAAGCTGAAGCTGGGCCTTCAGAGCCCTGCAAGGAGCAACCTTTTGAAGCCGAAGCAATAAAAATTCCAGAACCAGTATTAGTTGAAGAAACTGACACCGCCATCCCCGAAGCACCTGCCAGCATGCGTGATTACATGATACGACATGCTTCGGGGAAGAAGCTATCTGAAGAAGAAACTCATGAAGCCATCCATTATGCAAAGGAACTAAAATATCCGAAGGGGGCAGTAATATTCAATGGAACGAATGAAGATGACTTCTTATACTGCCTGCCTGACAACAAAGAGCTATCTGTCTGCCGAGAAATGGCCAGAAGTATTGGTTTCCCGAAGCTTGAATCTGGATTAAGCGCCATGACGAAAGAAGATCTCGCAGACAGTCTTGCGTACAACAGCCTGAAAGTATAGGAATTAAACACTTGAAAAATCCCCTTATTTTTACGCAACTCATTCCTTTTTTCTTATATGAATTCTTTTTCGTATAGGGCCTGATCCTAAGCAACGCACTAAGAGCCCAAAAGAGCGCCGAAGATGAAAGCTATGAAATTGCGTTTAATAATTTACGCTCCGAAGTTATCAGACTGAGAAACGAAGCTTTGGAAAAAGATAAAATTCTGCTTACACTGGTAGATAAAGTGAAAAAAGACGAAGCTGCTTCAAAGGCCCAGGCCGAAGCTCAAAAACGCGAGATTAAAGATCTTCAGAAACAGCTGGCTAGAGCTAAAGAGGAGCGCGCGCTTGAGGAAACGAAACGAGAACTTAGTGATTTTATGGTCAGCAAATTGGAATCAAAAGTTAAGGAGCTTCGCACATCTCAGGGGAAATGCTATGTCAAATCTGTAGAATGTGTGAATAAAATTAAATCCAGCTTCGCCAGCGTAGGCGCCTTTTCCAGCGAAGAGAATTTCTCTCGAGGCAATCCCGAAGGTCCGCTGGAATGGATTAGCCACGAAGCAGAGGCCTTCGAAGAGATTCTGAACAGTCGTGGCGACATATGCGCTTTTTCGGGCGCCAGAGGAATTGCTTCTGTCTTAGAGAAGAAAGGTTGCGGGCATGTAAAATTTTTAGCTCAATCCGAAGCTACCTTATCTTCCGAAGACGTCAAGGACCCCTCGGCCGAAGCAAGCGTGGTTGGTGGCAAATTTTTTACTGATATCTGGAACGACGGCGGCCGAGGAATGGCGCAAGAGATCATCCAAAGGAGCGAAAAAGGCATTCATGACGCCAGAAAAGTGGCAGAAGCTGCCGAAAGGAGTACAGAGCCCGAAAGGCAATTAGGTACCAATTAGTCGCTCTTATTGTGTTGTAATTTTTATTCCAAACTTTGCTCAAGGTTTGCAAAAGTAATGAAGAAATGTTCTCTTCCCTCAGAAACTGCTGGATCAAATGTCGACGAAGAAATTAAACAAATGGCCGAAACTATCTTGGACAAGGTTGTTGACCAACTTCTAAATGAGGCCGCCGAAGAAGTATTGAGAGAAGATTAGATGCTATTTGGAAAAATCATTTAAAGTGTAATCTATGTAACACTTTGTACATTTGAATGTAATATACAAGTCTCCTTTCATTATTGAATTCTTTACGATGCATGAAACATTAAATACATACCATTTTTGAGCCTTTGGCGAAAAAACACCTTCCCTTCTTTTCATGCTTCGTGAAGAAGGCATTCTCCGTTAAAATTATTCTGATGAATCACATCCATGCTTCGTCAAAACATTCTTCGAAGCTATACTCCGAAGCTATACAACTTCGATATTGATCTGATAAAGCTCGCCCATGTTTCGTAAAAATATTCTCCGAAGCTGTATTCCGAAGCTGTACAATTTCGATGTCACTTTCTCAAAGCATCCTTTCGAAGGTTGAGAGTATCTCCTTCTCTTGCCAAATGCAATATGATGTATGATGCTTATGCTATGCAAAATGATGTGATGATGTTATGTTATGCATGTGACATTTGTTCCGGAGATACACATAAAATATATTCGTAAGCTCTGCATTCCCTTGGGAACGTCTTTGGAGCTTCTTCGTCTTTTACTTAGACGGTATCAGCGTTGACTTTTCGCTGTAAGCCTCCCTTAGGAGCTTCTTCGCCTTTTACTTAGGCGGTATCAGCGTTGACTTTTCGCTGTAAGCCTCCCTTAGGAGCTTCTTCGCCTTTTACTTAGGCGGTATCAGCGTTGACTTTTCGCTGTAGGCTCTGCATTCCTTTAGGAACGACTTCTGAGCAGAAAACTTACACTGCGCTCCCTTTGGAACGGCTTTTTGTGACTTCATAAACTTACTCTGCGTTCCTTAGAACGACTTTCTGTTACTCCGAAGGATTTTTAATCCGAAGGTCCTCCTTGGTAACGGAAAAAGTTTTAGGCTTCAGCAACTTGGGCCTGTGGAGCAAATAGATTTTCCTCGTGGGAAACAACGAAATTATTACATGAAAACTATCAATGTTTTTTGCTTCACAGAAAATAAAACTGAATAGAAAAGACTGCTATCAAAGGTAGGATATGTCAATAAATGTGCTTCGACTCTGGCACAGTGCTGTTGACTGTGCGAGCTTCGGACTGTTCTCTGAAGTCCCTCTGATGTGGAGCGTATTGACTCCCTTCTGGCTGTTGACCTTGCTGCAATGGAGGTGGAGGCGGAAGCTGCTGCCAGGAAGCTTGAGGTTGACTTGCCGAAGCTACAGAAGCCGCAGGGTGGTTGTCTATGTATTGTGGGACATAAGGCGGATGAAACGAAGCAGTATGCATAACCTGCTTCGACTGAGCTTGTTGAGATGCAGCTTCGGCTAGTTCCTTTTGCTTCTGGATTGTAACATGGCACGTCCTAGTGGTGTGGCCCTTGCCCTCTCCACAGAATAGGCAAAACAGTCTCCTTGGCTGATCTCCGAATCTTCCGCCGAAGCCCCTGGCGCCTCTGCCTCTTGGAGCTGGTGGCCGAAAGAAAGTTTGTTGTTGCCCCGAAGCCTGTGAGGAGCACTGCGGCCTGTTTTGCTGACTCCCCTTATCATCATTCTGAGTGTTGTGAATGGAACGGACATGCCTCGGGTAGTATCTTCCTCCGAAGCCCCTGGTCATCTCAGAAAATCTGAAGGCCTCCTCCCTTCTTTGGCGAAAGTCATTGTCAGCACGAATGTACTCATCCATCTTTTGGAGCAATTTCTGCAAGGTCTGAGGAGGCTTCCGAGCAAAGTATTGAGCTGCAGGTCCAGGACGGAGCCCCTTGATCATGGCTTCGATAACGATTTCATTGGGCACCGTTGATGCCTGCGCCCTCAATCGTAAGAACCTTCGGACATACGCCTGAAGGTATTCTTCGTGATCCTGAATACACTGGAAGAGGGCTTGAGCTGTAACCGGCTTCGTTTGAAATCCTTGAAAGCTGGTCAGTAACATATCCTTCAGCTTCTGCCATGAAGTGATTGTTCCTGGCCGAAGGGAGGAATACCAGGTCTGAGCAACATTCCTGACGGCCATGACGAAAGACTTCGCCATGATTGCAGCGTTGCCCCCGTACGAAGACACTGTTGCTTCGTAGCTCATCAAGAATTGCTTCGGGTCGGAGTGGCCGTCAAACATGGGGAGCTGGGGTGGCTTATAGGATGGAGGCCAAGGTGTAGCCTGCAGCTCAGCAGACAGAGGAGAAGCATCATCAAAAACAAAATTTCCCTGATGGAAATTATCATACCAGTCGTCTTCGTTGACGAAGCCCTCCTGATGGAGGTCTTTCTGATGAGGCCTTCTGTTCTGCTCATCGTGAGTGAGATGGCGAACTTCCTCAGAAGCTTCGTCAATTTGCCTTTGCAACTCAGCTAGGCGGGCCACCTTCTCCTTCTTCCTCTGCACTTGTTGATGTAGCATCTCCATCTCTCTGATTTCTTGGTCTAGCTCTTCTTCCTCAAGCGTCGGGCTAACAGCTTTTCTCTTCTGGCTTCTGGCCTCCCGAAGAGAGACGGTCTCCTGGTTGTGGTCCAGCGGTTGTAGTGCTGCAGCCCCAGCCGCTGAAGCTTTCTTCGGCGCCATAGCGAAGGTCTATAGCTTCCGAAGGTGTTCACGAAGACTCGAAGTGGAAGTGAGTTCACCGGAGGTGGGCGCCAATGTTGGGGACTTGTTCTCAAGTGCTAAGAGTTAAGAACAAGGCAACATAAAAAGTGTTAAGTGTTAAAATCCTTCGTCCTTCGAAGCATTATGTTCCTTCGGGAAATAATGAGTCTCGGACGAAGGTCATGAGAGACATACCTTCGTAAACATAACAAGTAATGACGAAGGACTCACATAAAGCATGAAATATGATATAAGCATCACCATAGAATCATTTCTATTTTATTAACATGGAAAAACAGAAATGATTCCAAATTACAAATGTACCTTCGGTCCTGAGAGAAGGTGAAAAGTACGAGCGTGATGCCAAAAGCAAATGCCAAGTCAGCGTGAACAGTACGGGAGTACTGTTCATCTATTTATAGACGCGGGACGCAGCCCACGTAAAATTACATCCATGTCCATTACATTTGTTAACGGCTTATGGAAATCTGTCGAGGCCCCCGAAGTCTTTTCATCTTTGAGTCGGTTCCCCCTTCTGCCATCGCGCCGAAGCTTCCCTGCGCACAGCTTCGGCTACACTCGACCTTCGTCTGGTTCAGGCTTCGTCCTGGCCGTGCTCCATATTCATAATTCTGGATCCGAAAATACCTGTTCACATAATCCACTCGGAAAACATTGTCAAATCATGTTTTTGAGGACCTTCGGAGGACGAAGGCCCCCAACAATTACAAATCGGCCGTATACCTCTCTATTTATAGAGGAGGGGGGCTGGACCCTTTACAAACTAATTTCCGAGCTTATCCCATGATTTTAGCTAACAACCGTAGCACAAAACTCGGAACCCTAATCTGTTCTGCGCACGCGCGGACCGTCCGGCCCACAGGCGCGGACCGTCCGGCCTCAGGGCCGGACCGTCTGCGCGCTCAAATTGGTGTTCAACATATGCCCCCCTGCCTTTTGGTGGAGCTGAGCGAACCAAAAGTAACTAACTCGATGTTATCACATCGGTTTTCTTAGGCATCTTGCCACTTACTAGGATGGTACGCAGTGGTCTTGGTCTCGGACGTGACCCCTTTAGCTTTGATCGAACTATCGGTCCCAACACCGTCGAGCATCATACTGATCCTGACCAATCCGTCACCTAGCTTTTCCTAATTTTCCAAGTGTTCTGGCGTAGCTTCGTAGTCGACCAGGTCTTCTCCTTGTAGGTCATCTTCCTCCATGGGTGTCGGCACGTCGTTGCAGGTGTCATGGTTTATTGCGGATGAGTCGGCCTCAGGGGTCGGATGGTCCGCGCCCTGTACGATTGGTCCGGTCTTTATAGCCGGACTGTCTGCTATACCTGCAAAGAGCTGCACAGTTGTTGTTTTATTTTCTGTCTTTATGGCCGTTTGATTTTCCTCAACGGCCTTTGGTCTCCATCTCTTTTGTGGTGGCGGATACTGCGGATGTGTGTCATTGAATATTTTTTCCGCCTCCTTCTCCTGATTCTCCTTTGCTCTAAGGCGCTGTAATTTTCGCTTTTGCGATCGTGTCAATCCCGATGGGCACCATCGGGGCATGGAGTATTTTGGATCGGCTATTTTATTGACAGTCGTACTTTCTTTTTTGTTTGTGTTGGCCGATTCACCAAAAATCATTGGCCCTTCGTTATTTTGTTGTACGACGACATCTGCCGTTCCTATTTTAATGACGTCTCCCTTTTTCGTACTGTTGGAGGTTGTAGCTGTATGTCCCCCTGCCGGATTAGTCAGCCTTTGGGGCCGAATTGTTCGGCAATCTTGCTGGGCCTGTGCTTGTGGACCAGATTGAGGGGCTCTCTATCGGTCTTGTACTGGAGGTGTCAACCTATTGAATACAGATGTTTGGGGTGCCCCCCAAGCGGGGTACTGTGGCATCCTAAGTGGGTATGGTGGCATGCCCCACATTTGATTTGGGACGTATGGTGGAGGTATGTATGTGTATGAATATGGCATAGGTAGATATGGTGGTGGAGGTGTCCATGCAGGTATGTTAGGTCTTAATTGAACATTATGACCTCCCGTCCTTTCCGATTGGTGTGGTGGTCCAATCGGCCTAACCTGCCGTCGCACCTGGGTGGGTAAGCGAGGTCCCTTTGGTGGCCGGTCGCTGGAGCCAGCCTTCTTTTTCACATATTTAGACAATAATTGATCAAAGGTCGGGCTAAATTTTACTAACCGACCAGTTGCCTTGAACGTGTTAGTTTTCCACGTACCTATTTCTGGTCGTCGTGGTTTGAAGGTACGTGGTCGCCGCGGCTCTTTGACGTTGCCGGACCGTCCGCCGGAACGCTTCGGACCGTCCGGTGATGTTACGGACCATCCACGCCTAGACACCGGACCGTCCGCGATGCGTAGTATGGGTTCTCGCGCATATCCCCTTGTCTGTGCTTGCCCCCCAGCGCTGGAGTTTGTGATGGTTACCTTCAGTGTCTCCCCTCCATCAGGAGTCTTCTCGGCCATCACTTTCCTGCAAGAAATTTTGTTGTTTCCATCGGCCTCCCGTGTGTTGCCGATGATGACTTCTTTGTCTTTGCCCTTATCGGCTGTGTTGGGCCGAATTAGGACCTTTTTGCCATTAAAGTCGATCACATTCATTGGGAAGGGCTCCGTGTCCTCCTGAAATTTCAATCGTCCCTCATTAATGGCCGATTGAATTTGTCGTCGGAACACATTACAATCATTAGTGGCATGGGAAAATGAGTTGTGCCACTTGCAGTATGCGCGACGCTTTAGTTTGTCGGCAGGTGGAACGATATAATCAATTTTAATGTTACCATTTTTTAGTAATTCATCGAATATCTTATCACATTTGCCGACATTAAATGTAAACTTAACCTCCTCCTGTCGTTCCTTTTGAACTGACTGCAAGGAGGAGCAAGCCGAAGATTTGGCCTGCTCGGGCCAAACTATTTCGGCAGTATAAACTTTCTTTGGTTCATCGTCCGAACTACTTTGATTGTGTTCTACTATAGGGACATTATGATGAACCGTTCTGACTAGTTCTTTGCTTCGGCTTTCACAAGCCGAAGCTCTCTGATGTAATTGTGCTAGAGTAAAGAACTGGATGCCTTCTAATCTCTCTTTTAAATAATAGCGCAATCCATCAAAGGCTATTCCCGCCAGTTGTTTTTCTGTTAAATGAATTTGAAAGCATCGGTTTCTCGTATCCTGGAATCTCCGGATATAATCACTAATCGATTCATCCTTTTCTTGTCGTAGGGTCACTAAGTCTACTAAATCTAGCTCATAATCACCAGAGAAGAAATGTTCATGAATTTTTTGCTCTAAGTCTCCCCATGACAAAATGGAATTAGGAGGGAGCGTGGCATACCATGTGAATGCAGTCCCTGTTAAGGATAATGAAAATAAACGCACACGGAATGCTTCGGTGTCGGCCAATTCTCCTAATTGTGCTAGGAACTGGCCTATGTGCTCACGCGTGCTCTTTCCTTGGTCACCCGAAAACTTTGCAAACTCGGGTATCCTGGTTCCCTGTGGGTATGGGTGGTGATCAAATCGGCTGTCATAAGGCTTCCGATATGATTGCCCCCCAGGGATCATGCTTACTCCGAGCTTATCTCGGAACGCCCCGGCTATTTCTTCCCTCACTATATCAACGGCAGCCGGTGCAAGACCACCGGCTCTCTGGTCAAACATAGGTGGGGTTGGTTGCATGTTAGTATGTTGTCGTTCCCCCCATTGGTTTGAGTTATGTGGTGCATTTCCATTTGCCCTATATGGCTCATATGTTTGATCGTTTCTTTCCGGCCTTCTAGGTGGGGCCGGAAAGCTTTCCTGGGCTCTAGGTCTTGAATTAATGGGCTGGTGCATTGCATATTGTGATTGGGAGTGTTGCTGGGATGGGTGAGGATTCAAGTAACAATCTTCCTCAAAAAGGTCATATGCGAACTGTCCGGACATTGGCCCGGACCGTCCGTAATTATGTGTGGACCGTCCGTCGTTGTATGCGGACCGTCCGACTGGGTAGTTTAAATTCGGTGCCCTATGTGGTGGCTCGGGTGCGTGTCTAGGTAACTCATTAAAAATGGGCCCGGCTGTGGCTGACCCGGACGGTCCGCGCTCGCGAGCGGACGGTCCGGACATGTGTAGATCGGCTGGTTTACTACCGATTTGCGTTTGCTCAGGGTACGTGTCCATCGGCATCCCATAAAGGGGTTGTGACTGGTCGTGACAACCTCTAACCGATGTATTACGTGTATTATCTCCTAATTCAAACTCGTGTGAAGGAAAATTTGCTACACTAGATTTATCAAATGCACGTACTAGTCTCCTACAATCGTTTTGCATAACCCCTATGATATTTTGCATCTGTTCTCGCTGTTCATCTATGTAAGCTTTAAGAGATTGGAGTTCGTTGGTGCTACTTACATTTGGGGTAATCGTAGTAGGTCGGAGCGAAGCCAGATCTGTCGCCCGTTGCCGAACGACTTTGTTGTTCCTGTCCACTTTGAAGTCAGCCAGGAATTTCGCCTTTGCTTCTTGGATCAGCTGCTCCTGGCGCTCCTCGAACAGGAGCTGTTCTTCAGCCGACAAGGCTTCCCATGTCAGTGTGATGATATTGCTGGTGGAAACCTCAGAGCTATCCTTTGAACCAGCCATTGAGGGCCGATTTGATAGGTCTATATGTGTTTTCCCCAGCGGAGTCGCCAAAAAGTATGTTGACACCTTTTTGGAGGCGCCAATTACTCAAGAGAACCAGCGGCGGTGCTCTCTGGTCAGGCGCGGACGGTCCGCGGCCCAGGGCCGGACGGTCCGCGACCTGGCGCGAGGCGGCGGTGCTCTCTGGTCAGGCGCGGACGGTCCGCGGCGCAGGGCCGGACGGTCCGCGACCTGGTGCAGGAGCTCAGGCTCCCTGCCTGACGGCCGGACGGTCCGCGCCCTAGGGCCGGACGGTCCGCGCGTGCGCAGGGGTGGCGGAGGATCGCCGGCGGCGCCTGGATCTCGCTCCCGGGAGGGACCCCGTCGGGGAGGAGAGATCCTAGGTGGTGTCTAGGCTCGGGTAGACCGACCTAGACTCCTCTAATCGACGTAGAGTCGAGGAGAGGCGGAGAATTTGGGGATCGAGAGGCTAAACCTAAACTAGACTAGAACTACTCCTAAGATAAAATGTGAAATAGAAGTTGTATTGATTCGATTGATGATTACAAATCGGCCGTATACCTCTCTATTTATAGAGGAGGGGGGCTGGACCCTTTACAAACTAATTTCCGAGCTTATCCCATGATTTTAGCTAACAACCGTAGCACAAAACTCGGAACCCTAATCTGTTCTGCGCACGCGCGGACCGTCCGGCCCACAGGCGCGGACCGTCCGGACCGCGGACCGTCCGGCGCGGACCGTCCGCGCGCTCAAATTGGTGTTCAACACACGGCCATTCAAATTCAGGTGCCCACGTACGTCAGGGTGCTGCTGCTCCTACTGTCAAGCCAATAAAAGGGTTGTTTGGGAGCAAAATGGTTTTTAAACCATATTATCTCATGCGCCAGGTGGTTGGTTGCATCCCCGAAAATTATGTTTTTTAAAACCACGGTATTCTAGATACTGTGTTATTTTTTTATATTAAAAACTTCACTTCAATCCGAAGGTCCTTCGTGGCACAGCTAGCTTTTATCTAATACCATGTTTCAAATTGTTGTATCCAAATAATGTTTCTCAAAATTATGGTGTTTTTTTTTGAGCTGGCCTAAACTACGGTATTATCATAACAATTGCAAAGTGTAGTATTGCAAAACCATGGTTCTGTGAAACATTGTCGCCAAATATATCTTAATCGTTTGGCTTCCATGATTCACGTTCCTAATACAGTGGTACTCGACCTAAAGCTTGGGCTAGGCCATTTTGGCTCTCAGACACATCTTAAAAATATAAGCATTAAGCACGGTCCAATATAAAAAGAATAAGTAGGGCTACCACGGCACATAGTAAGACACGAATTAAAATCTTAGTAGAATATGTGTTCTTATTCAAAAGTGTGTGTATACAATTTTGAGTCACATTGCTAGAAATAGAGATATACTTTTAAAGGCTTTCTTCTTTTCACGTATGATTTTTTAATCTATAATAAAATAATGAATAACGGCCCACCGTGCTTTTGGGTCGTATCGTGCCTAGGTTTTAGTATTTGGGTATGATCTAGTCCAATCCAACATTATTTTGTGTCCTTCTAGCCTTAAAAAATTGAGTCAAAGCACGATAGATATGTGTCATATCGGTTCAGCACGATCCAACTTTCAACTCTAAATGGTAGAGCTAATGCTACTAAAAGGGGTCAAACATTCGAGCTTGCCCAACATGTGTTCATGGCTTCATGCCAGTTTGGTGGTAAATATTTTGATGCCTTATATAACCCTATTTAATATAAAGTCTCTTGAGAGGTTTATAGAGGCTACACAACTTTCAATACATATTGTCTCTTAACTGTATTTTTATGGTCTAATGTTTTAATATTGTATTATGTAGTCTCTTAAACCATCTTTTATACTTAAAAAACATAACCATGTTATACATGCCGTGAGATTAGAGCAACTCCAAAAGAACGTGTAAACTATCTCCAAAATAGATATTAGTCAAGAATAGTGAGTTTTTTTACTCCAACAGTTCCCTCATTCTTTTCCAAAAAAAATCGCGTCCCCCATTCACAGCCTCCTATCCCTTATATTTTGGTGTGTTTCATCCTCCCCAATCCATTCCTCAACGTATTGGATCATCCACAACCTCCCGACGACTGTACAGATCGCGCCACATGTCACATTTAGAGGAATTGATGGAGTACCTATCATGATTCGCTCTTAAAACTTTTTAGCCTACTCTTAATAATCAGTTTTTCGTGTAAAATTTTTAACATACTTTTGGAGTTGCTCTTAAGGGGGTAAATCCGACCCATTCAAAACACGCATGCTACTCGCACCGACATACAATGGGCCTGTTTGGTTCAGCTTTTTTCTGACCAGCTTTTCTGAGAATCTGGCTGTGGGGAGAATCTGGCTGTGTAGAGAATCTGAGTATCATTAGGATTACGTGCGTAGGAAGATAAAGGTGTCCAGAGGACTCAGGATCTAGAAAGTGACAGATTCCTAATATTGCAACGACTCAACCGATTATGTGTTTATGTTGATCTTGAATGGTTTTTACCCAAACGAATTTTATAGAAGCTGTCTGAAAAGCTGAGCATTTGACAGTCCACAGCAGCTTTTGGTGGCCAGAAGCTCTAAAAAGCTGAAACAAACGGGGGCAATGATGAATACGGTCAACGACTAGTCATAATGCACTTGATCTCCATCCCTACATGCATCCATCTCTCGCGCAATGCATTATTATCTATCTATCTCAGCCTATATATATATACACATACGTATAATTTTTTAAAGCCTCAACAATCACAAATCTATCACTATCGGACTCGCTATTTTGCAATCGCCAAAACTTCGACAAAGAACACTCAGTAGTCATTTTATTAGCAAAGAATTCTTTGTCGAGTATTTTTTCGGGTACTCCATAAACTCGGCAAAAAAAATTCACTTGGCAAATTAAGAATCACAGAAAAACTAAAAACGGCAAAACATTTTTTTTTAAAATTAGAAGAAGAACATCCTCTACCACTACACTGCTACATCAGTTGTGTGTTATTTTAGGTTTTCATTCCTTATGTATTATAACAAATCGAGAGTAATTTTATTATTTGAGGCACTAAATGAATTCAATTGAAAATATTGTCAACTATAAAGTTGCATAACTTTTTAGAATCTACAACTTCTATTTTGATAGTTTCTACATCCGATGCCGTTTATAAAATTTGAATTTCAAATTTGAAAACTTCACACAAAAATTTCTATAATAAGATGATTTCAAATAAAAAATTTGTCAATTACAAAGTTTCATTACATTTCAAGACCTACAACTTTTGTCTTGGTAGTTTTTCCATCCGAGTTAGTTTGAAAAATTCAAATTCTAAAATTCAAACATAATTTTGCATGACAAGATGATTCCAAACCAAAACATTGTCAATTACAAAGTTTCATAGCTCTTTAAGACCTACAACTTTTATGTTCATGATTTTTTCCATTCGAGGTCGTTTTCAAAATTCAAAATTTATTTTTTTAAAATTCAGACATAGTTTTCATTGACAAGATGACTTCAAATAAAAAGTTTCCAACTACAAAATTCTATAACTTCTCAAGATTTATAAAGTTTATTTTGGTTGTTTGGTCATTTGTTCATCCCACATTACTGTTCTAACATTATTCATAAATTTTATACATCTCTCTTATAGTTTCATAAACTAAGAGAGAGATATGTTTTATGAACAAATTTACTTTTATTCTGTCATAAGAAGAAATAATCAAAATATAAATTGTATATCTTGATGAGTTATACAAATTTGTAGTTGATTTTTTCATTTGAATTAATTTACTGCTACAAAATATGATTTTTAAATTGTTGCCTAGTGTTGAAAAAAAACACTCGGCAAAGAAGCTCTTTGCCTAGTGTCTAAAAAACACTCGACAAATAAGCTCTTTGCCGAGAGTTAAAAAACACTCGAGAAAGAAACTTTCTGCCGAGTGTCAAAAATAAAACACTCGAAAAAGAGTTTCTTTGCTGAGAGTTCGGCAAAACATCTTGCACTCGGTAAAGAGCCGAATTCCGGTAGTGCATATTATTACTATATAATCCACCAATTTAAACTTTGTAAAACTTACCCAACAAAATCACCCACACCCGTAAACTCCACTAAACCACCAAATAAATTATATCCAGACTTAACACACCATTAAAACCAATGGTTCATATCATTGTTTAACCTCTTCTTCTTTACTCAAATTTAATTGACACTATTATTTGGATCATCTCTCATACTGTTGAGGTCTTATTCTCCGTCGAAGGTCCTCAAGACAAAAACACCTTCAGCAAAATGATACATAAGTCTTCCCTAAATCTGCCGAAGATTCTCAAGACGAAGACCTTACATGGAAGCAGCATTGCTAAATGTCGAAGCTACCGTTCAGCTTCGGTTCAAGTTAAGCAGAAGAAGAAAAGACCAGATAAGCCTTGGTAATCTAGGTTGTTTGTGAATGAATGTTGAGGGTCATGAATGTAATTTCCCTCGAGCTGCGTCTCGTGCCTATAAATAGATGAACAGTAACACCATACTGTTCACGCTGAATTGTAATCACTCTCCCGCGTCTTCACCTTCGAGCAAGCTGAAGCATTTGAGAGCAAGTGACCAACACACACCTCATCCATCCCCTCTCTTGTGACCCCTCACTCATGTCACCACAAACATCCACCCCTTTTGGGATCGTAATTGTCAGGTACCATAATTAGGGGTACCCCAACACTCCTAAACTCGGCTGGTAATCACCATCAGCGCAAACTGTAGAGGCTGGTGGGCGCAATTCAGGTCAAGGCTTCGTCTACTCAAGGGACGCAATCTCGCCTCGTCCGAGCCCAGCCTCGGGCGGGAACAGTAGTCCCGGACGGATTCACGCCTCGCCCGAGGGCCTCCTCAAGCAACGAGCGCTCCCTCGACTCGCCCGAAGCCCAGCTCGGACAGGCTTCGTAGTGAAGCAACCTTGGCCAAATCGCCTCACCAACCGACCGTATCGCAGGCGCATTCAATGCAAGGATCGCCTGGAGCCTTATCCTGACACGCGTGCCCCAGTCGGCAAGGTCGAAGTGACCGCAGTCACTTAGCCCTCCCACTGACTGACCTGACAGGAAAATAGCGCCGCTCGCCCCTCTCCGACTGTTGTGCCACCCGCCAGGGTGAGGCTGACAGCAGCTGAGTCCAGCCTCAGGCGCCACAGGAAGCTCCGCCTCGCCCGACCCCAGGGCTCGGCCTCGACCTCGAACTCGGAAGGTGGTCTCCACCTGGCCCGACCCTAGGGCTCGGCCTCGACCTCGACCTCGGAAGGCGGTCTCCGCCTCGCCCGACCCCAGGGCTCGGCCTCAACCTCGACCTCGGGAGGAATCACGTCCTCGCCCGACCCCGGCCTCGGCCTCAGGAGGAGTCTCCGCCTGGCCTGACCTCGGGCTCAGACCGACCACGCCGTAGGGGGTACATCATTTACCCTACCCCTAGCTAGCTCAGGCTACGGGGGAACAAGACCGGCGTCCCATCCAGGCTCGCCCCGGTAAACAAGTAATGATGGCACCCCGCGTGCGCCCATGACGACGGCGGCTCTCAGCCCCCTACGGAAGCAAGGAGACGTCAGCAAGGTCCCGATAGCCCCGACAGCTGTGCTTCTACAGAGCTCAAGCGCTCCTCCGACGGCCACGACATCGCATGCACATGGCTCTAGCACCTCTCTGATAGCCACATTGGCATGTACATAGGGCTCTGGCTCCTCTTTGCCGGACACGTTAGCATATTGCTACACCCCCATTGTACACCTGGACCCTCTCCTTACATCTATAAAAGGAAGGTCCAGGGCCCTAATACGGGAGGGTGGTCGCGCGGGACTCTCTCTCTCTCTCTCCCTCGCGAACGCTTGTAACCCCCTACTGCAAGCGCATCCACTTTGGCGCAGGACAACACGAAGCGGCGGTTTTCCCCCCTCTGTGTTCCGTCTCGCGCCAACCCATCTGGGCTGGGGCACGCAGCGACAATTTACTCATCGGTCCAGGGACCCCCCGGGGTCGAAACGCCGACAGTTGGCGCGCCAGGTAGGGGTCTGCTGCGTGTTGACGAACAACTTCCCGTCAAGTTCCAGATGGGTAGTCTCTAGCAACCTCTTCAGCCCGGGACGCTGCTCCGTTTCGGGAGTCTCGAGTTCATGTCCCTCGACGGCAGCTACGACATGGTACTCCTTCCTCCGCCACGCGCCAGCGACAACGACAGCCGTCAGCCCACCCAGCGGCGGCGGACTCGGCGACGTCTTCCCTCCATGGCAGAAGAGCAACATCCGGGTTTGTCCCGTCGCCTCCCTCGCCGTAGAAGGAGGAGGCGGGGCAACCGTGGCCAAGCAGGAGGCGACACCTCGTCGGCTGTCGAGCGAGTCGACGACGCCGGCGCCCCCAGCGGGGGACACGTCGGGCGGTGACCTCTCGCCTGAGATGACGACGGGCGTCGTTTCCCCGCAACACGCCAACCCCAAGCGGACAGATGACGCCAGCACGCTCGCGAAGGGCCTGCTGGGCGTTAGCCTCGTACCTGAGATAACGGTGCAGTCCGTCCCTGACACGACTTCGTCACCGTCCATCGATCGAGAGTGGTCAACCTGGGACCGACTGACGGCCGTCTTGACCTACGGGCCCCCGGGCTCCGAGGAAGACGACGAGCCCGACTCTGGTTGGGATTTCTCCGGGCTCGGTAATCCTAGCGCCATGCGAGACTTCATGACCGCATGTGACTACTGCCTCTCCGATTGCTCCGATGATGGCCACAACCTTGACGACAGAGGTTGTGGCCCAAGTCGCGAATGTTTCCACATCGATCTGGGAGGTCACGACGAAGGCAACCACCTTGGTATACCGGAGGACGATGATCCCCCTGGGCCTGCGCCTCGCGTTGACATCCTGCGGGAGCTAGCTGTGGTCCCAGTCCCTGCGGGGGGTCAGGACACACAACTCGAGCAAATCCGTGAGATGCAGGCCAAGCTCGACGAGGAAGCAGGACAACTTGTGCAGCTCCGGCAAAACATCGGGCAGGAGTGGGCAGGCCGAGCACTAGCCGGAGAAGCGCGTCATCAGGCCCAGGACGTCCAACGTCGTATCACTGACGATGCCAGGGCAAGGCTGCCCCCGGCTTCCAGTGGAGTCGGCCAGAACCTGGCTGCAGCGGCAATACTACTCCGAGCGATGCCGGAGCCATCCACCACCGAGGGGCGGCGTATCCAGGGAGAGCTCAAGAATCTTCTAGAGGATGTCGCGGTCCGACGGGCCGAGAGCTCTGCCTCCCGAAGGCAAGGGTACCCCCCGAAGCATCGCGCCGTGACTTCCCGATTCATGCAGGAAGCCTCGGTCCACACCGGGCGCACGCGGGACGCGACGCCTGCAGCCCCGGGTCGCCTCGGCAAAGAGCACCACCGCCGCGACCGTCGAGCACACCTCGACGAGAAGGTGCGCCGAGGCTACCACCCCAGGCGTGGGGGACGCTACGACAGTGGGGAGGATCGGAGCCCCTCGCCCGAACCACCCGGTCCGCAAGCTTTCAGCCGGGCCATACGACGGCGCCGTTCCCGACCCGTTTCCGAGCCCCGACTACCATCACTAAGTACTTGGGGGAAACGAGGCCGGAACTGTGGCTTGCAGACTACCGGCTGGCCTGCCAGCTGGGTGGAACGAACGATGACAACCTCATCATCCGCAACCTCTCCCTGTTCCTCTCCGACGCCGCCCGAGCCTGGCTGGAGCATCTGCCTCCTGCGCAAATCTCCAACTGGGATGACCTGGTCAAAGCCTTCGCTGGAAACTTCCAGGGCACATATGTGCGCCCTAGGAACTCTTGGGATCTCCGAAGCTGCCGCCAGTAGCCAGGGGAATCCCTGCGAGACTACATCCAGCGATTTTCGAAGCAGCGCACCGAGCTGCCCAACATCACCGACTCAGATGTCATCGGCGCGTTCCTCGCCGGCACCACTTGCCATGACCTGGTGAGCAAGCTGGGTCGCAAGACTCCCACCAGGGCGAGCGAGTTGATGGACATCGCCACCAAGTTCACCTCTGGTCAGGAGGCGGTCGAAGCCATCTTCCGGAAGGACAAGCAGCCTCAGGGACGCCAGCAGGAAGACGTCCCTGAGGCGTCTGCCCAGCACGACATGAAGAAGAAGGGCAAGAAGAAGTCGCAAGTAAAGCGCGACGCCGCCGACGCAGATCTTGTCGTCGCTATCGAGCACAGGAACCCTCGGAAGCCTCCCGGAGGGGCCAACATGTTCGACAAGATGCTCAAGGAGTCGCGCCCCTATCATCAGGGTCCCGTCAAGCACACCCTTGAGGAATGCGTCATGCTTCGACGCTACTTCCATAAGGCCGGGGCCCCGGCAAAAGGTGGCAGAGGCCACGACAACGACAAGAAGGAGGGCAACAAGGCAGAGGAGTTCCCCGAGGTCCATGACTGTTTCGTGATCTACAGTGGGCGAGTGGCGAACGCCTCGGCTCGGCACCGCAAGCAGGAGCGCCGGGAGGTTTGCTCGGTGAAGGTGGCGGCGCCAGTCTACCTAGACTGGTCCGACAAGCCCATCACCTTCGACCAAGGCGACCACCCCGACCGCGTGCCGAGCCCAGGAAAGTACCCGCTCGTTGTCGAACTCGTCATCGACAACGTCAGGCTCACCAAGGTCCTCATGGACGGAGGCAGCAGCCTCAACATCTTCTACGCCGAGACCCTCGGGCTCTTGTAGATCGATCTGTCCATGATCCGGGCCGGTGCAGCGCCCTTTCACGGGATCATCCCCGGGAAGCGCGTCCAGCCCCTTGGACAACTCGATTTGCCCGTCTGCTTCGAGACTCCCTCTAACTTCCGAAAGGAAACCCTTACGTTCGAGGTGGTCGGGTTCCGAGGAACCTACCACGCGGTGCTGGGGAGACCGTGCTACGCCAAGTTCATGGTCGTCCCCAACTACACCTACGTCAAGCTCAAGATGTCGGGCCCCAACGGGGTCATCACCGTCGGATCCACATACCGACGCGCGTACGAATGCGACGTGGAGTGTGTGGAGTACGCTGAGGACCTCGCCGAGTCTGAGGCCCTCATCGCCGACCTAGAGAGCCTCTCCAAGGAGGTGCCAGATGCGAAGCGCCACGCCGGCAACTTTGAGCCAGCAGAGGCGGTTAAGTCCATCCCTCTCGACCCCAACAACGACGCCTCCAAGCAAGTCCGGATCGGCTCCGAGTTCGACCCCAAATAGGAAGCAGTGCTCATCAACTTTCTCCGCGCGAACACCGAGGTTTTTGCGTGGAGTCCCTCGGACATGCCTGGCATACCGAGGGATGTCGCCGAGCACTCGCTGGATATCCGAGCTGGAGCCCGACCCGTGAAGCAGCCTCTGCACCGTTTTGACGAAGAAAACCACAGAGCCATAGGCGAGGAGATCCACAAGCTGATGGCTGCAGGGTTCATCAAAGAGGTATTCCATCCCGAATGGTTAGCCAACCCTATGCTTGTGAAAAAGAAAGGTGGGAAATGGAGGATGTGTGTAGACTACACTGGTCTAAACAAAGCATGTCCGAAGGTTCCCTACCCTCTGCCTCGCATCGATCAAATCGTGGATTCCACTGCTGGGTGCGAAACCCTGTCATTCCTCGATGCCTACTCAGGGTATCACCAAATCAAGATTAAAGGGTCCGACCAGCTCGTGACTTCTTTCATCACACCTTTTGGCATGTACTGATATATTACTATGCCATTTGGTTTGAGGAATGCAGGCGCGACATACCAAAGGTGCATGAACCACGTGTTCGGAGAACACATCGGCCGAACGGTCGAGGCTTACGTCGATGACATCGTAGTCAAGACGAGAAAAGCCTCCGACCTCCTCTCTGACCTGGAAACGACATTCAAGTGTCTAAGGGCGAAGGGCGTGAAACTCAATCCCGAGAAGAGTGTCTTCGGAGTCCCCCGAGGCATGCTCCTGGGGTTCATCGTCTCCGAGCGGGGCATCGAGGCCAACCTGGAGAAAATCGCGGCCATCACCAACATAGGCCCTATCAAAGACTTGAAAGGAGTACAGAGGGTCATGGGATGCCTTGCGGCTCTGAGCCGCTTCATCTCGCGCCTCGGCGAAAGAGGCCTACCCTTGTATCGCCTCTTAAGGAAGACCGAGCGCTTCTCTTGGACCCCCTAGGCCGAGGAAGCCCTCGGAAACTTAAAGGCACTCCTTACAAGTGATCCCATCTTGGTGCCCCTCGCTGCAGGAGAAGCCCTCTTGATCTACGTAGCCGCTACCACTCAGGTGGTCAGCGCCACGATCGTAGTCGAGAGACGAGAAGAAGGGCATGCACTGCTCATCCAGAGGCCTGTCTACTTCATCAGCGAAGTGCTATCCGAGACCAAGGTCTGCTACTCGCAAATTCAGAAGCTACTGTACGCAGTAATTCTGACGCGGTGAAAGTTGCGACACTACTTCGAGTCTCATCCGGTGACTGTGGTGTCATCCTTCCCCCTGGGGGAGATCATCCAGTGCCGAGAGGCCTCGGGTAGGATAGCAAAGTGGGCGGTGGAGATCATGGGCGAGACAATCTCGTTCGCTCCTCGGAAGGCCATCAAGTCCCAAGTCTTGGCAGACTTCATGGCTGAATGGGTCGACACCCAGCTACCAACAGCTCCGATCCAACCGAAACTCTGGACCATGTACTTCGATGGGTCGCTGATGAAAACAGGAGCAGATGCGGGCCTGCTCTTCATCTCACCCCTCGGGAAGCACCTCCGCTACGTGTTGCGCCTCCATTTCCCGGTGTCAAATAACGTGGCCGAGTACGAGGCTCTGGTTAACGGGTTGCACATCACCATCGAGCTAGGGGTTTGGCGCCTCGACGCTCGTGGCGACTCGCAGCTCGTCATCGACCAAGTCATGAAGAACTCCCACTGCCGCGACCGAAAGATGGAGGCCTAATGCAACGAGGTTCGGCGCCTGGAAGACAAGTTCTACGGACTCGAGCTCAACCACGTCGCTCGACGGTACAACGAGACTGCGGATGAGCTGGCTAAGCTAGCCTCGGGGCGTACAACGGTTCCCCCGGATGTCTTCTCCAGAGACATACATCAACCCTCCGTCAAGACCGACGACACGCCCGAGCCCGAGGAAGCCTCGGCCCAGCCCGAGGAGGCCTCGGCCCAGCCCGAGGCACCCTTGACCACCGAGGGTGAGGAACTGCGTGTCGAGGGAGAGCGGGATGGGGTCACGCCTAATCGAAACTGGTAGACCCCGTACCTGCAATATCTCCACCAAGGAGAGCTCCCCCTCGACAAAGCCGAAGCTCGGCGACTGGCGTAGCGCGCCAAGTCGTTCGTCTTATTGGGCGATGAAAGTGAGCTCTACCACCGCAGCCCCTCAGGCATTCTCCAACGATGCATATCCATCGCTGAAGGACAGGAGCTATTGCAAGAGATACACTCGGGGGCTTGCGGTCACCACGCAACACCTCGAGCCCTCATTGGGAACGCCTTCCGATAAGATTTCTACTGGCCCACCGCGGTGGCCGACGCCACTAGGATTGTACGCTCCTACCAGAGGTGTCAATTCTATGCAAGACAGACGCACCTGCCCGCTCAGGCCCTACAGACAATACCCATCACTTGGTCGTTTGCTGTGTGGGGTCTGGACCTCGTTGGTCCCTTGCAGAAGGCACCCGAGGGCTTCTCGCACCTGCTGGTCGCCATCGACAAATTCTCCAAGTGGATCGAGGCCCGACCCCTAACCAGCATCAGGTTCGAGCAGGCGGTGGCGTTCTTCACCAACATCATCCATCGCTTCGGGGTCCCGAACTCCATCATCACTGACAATGGCACCCAGTTCACTGGCAAGAAGTTCCTGGACTTCTGCGAGGACCACCACATCCGGGTGGACTGGGCCGCCGTGGCTCACCCCATGACAAATGGGCAGGTGGAGCGTGCCAACGACATGATTCTGCAGGGACTTAAGCTGAGGATCTACAACGACCTCAACAAGTTCGGCAGGCGGTGGATGAAGGAACTACCCTCGGTGGTCTAGAGTTTGAGGACGACGCCAAGCCGAGCCACGGGTTTCTCACTGTTCTTTCTAGTCTATGGGGCCGAGGCTGTCTTTCCCACAGACTTAGAATACGATTCCCCGAGGACAAGGGCGTACGACGACCAAAGCAACCAGACCAGCCGAGAAGACTCGCTGGACCAGCTGAAAGAAGCTCAGGGCGTGGCTTTGCTACACTCGACGCGATATCAGCAGTCTCTGCGATGCTACCACGCCCGAGGGGTTCAGCTCTGAGACCTCCAAGTGGGAGACTTGGTGCTTCGGCTGTGGCAAGACGCCCGAGGGCACCACAAGCTTACTCCTCCCTGGGAGGGGCCATTCATCATCGCCAAGATTTTGAAGCCTGGAACATACAAGCTGGCCAACAATCAAGGCGAGGTCTACAGCAACGCTTGGAACATCCGACAGCTACGTCGCTTTTACCCTTAAGATGTTTTCAAGTCGTTCATATACCTCGTTTTCTATACATACACAAATAAAGTCTAACCGTCAAAGAAGGGTCAGCCTTGCCTCGGCAAAGCCCGACCCTCCCTCAGGGGCTAGAAGGGGGGAACCCCCTCTCCGTAAAAATTTTCCTCAGAAAAAGTCTTTCTGCCAGAACATCTTTCGCGCTTTTTCGAGTGCTTCGCTAGCGGAATCCTAAAAACGACGGAGTACACGTAAGCGGCAAGGCCGACCGAGCCGAGGGACTCCTAAGCCTCCGGGATACGGATACCTCACTCATCACCTTCTGCGATAAGTAACTCACGCTCGGATAAGCGATTCTGCTGACCGAACAAGTCTTAACGCTCGAAAACTTTTCTGCAAGAACGATTTTCGTGCCTTCTCGACTATATCGATAACAAAATCCTATGAACGAGTAAGAGTGCACGTAAGCGGCGAGGTTGACTGAGCCGAGGGACTCCTACGCCTCCAGGATACAGATACCTCACTCATCACCTTCCGTGAAAAGTAACTCTCACTCGGATAAACGATTCTGCTATCGACGAACAAGTCCTGATACTCGAAACAAGAGGAAAGGAAACACAGCTTTACAACACGACAATGGTATGTTTGGGCCTCGGTGGCCGCGAAAAACATACGCACACTTCAGACAAACTCTCCCTGCAGGTTCAGAATCAGCAGAGGGAGCAGCAGCACCTTCGGCGTCGTCTCCACCTTCGGAGGAATCTGGCCCGGCCTCGGACGGCGACGCGGGCGGAAGGATCTCCACCTCGAAGGAGGAGGCCAGCACCAAGCTCGGGCCATCATAGCCAAGTTCTCCGTAAGGGTCCCGGCCAGGGCAGACACCTCGACCGGCCGCTCCGTAGCCTCAGCCAGCTGTCCCCCGAGGACATCAGCCCGGCTCATGGCCTCGGCAGCCTGACTCCAGGGTTGGTCCCGCCAGCGGACAACCTGGCCAGGTTCCAGCCGCCGCTGCTGCACCTCCTCGGCCAGGGAGGCCACATGCTCCCGGGTCAACGAAGCTTCTTCTCGAGCCGACTCCGCCTTTGTCCACGCTGACACCGCTGCCTCCGGCTCTGGCTCATCGCAGAGCAGCCGAGGGTTCTTTAACTGAGCAAGAGAAGCCTTGGGTGGCAAGGTCGACCGAGCCGAGGGACTCCTACGCCTCCGGGATACGGATACCTCACACGTCACCTTCCGCACAGGGCAACTCACACTTGGTTAAGCAGTTCAGCTAGCCGACAGGCGAGTCCTAGTGCTCGAAATGAAGAAGAAACACGATATTGCACTTAAATACCTAGATGTTCAGGCCCTGATAGCCACAATGAACAAACACCGGCACTCAAGGTGCCATTACAAATGGAACTCTGGTTCCACTCCCACGGGTGTGAATAACCTCCACATCGGAGGGCCTGCGGGACGATAAACTCCGGGTAGCTCGCCGGCAACCTCTGAAGTAGCAGCGATGGCCCCAGGGCGAACGTTACCACTGGAAGGCCCTCTTTCACGTCCCTCGCGGGGGATGAGAACCAACCATTAAAGCCAAAGAGCTAGAGGCCCGGAGCGCGGGTGGCGTTGACGGTGTCGTCGGCAGAGAAACCTTCTCCGGCTGCCACCACTTCAGCACCGACGACGGCATCCACCTGCCCGCCATCACCGCACCAGCGAGCGCCGGCCGCCCCAAAGCGCACCGGCAGGTCCTCACTCCCGTCCTCGCCACGAAAACGAGAACAGGACCGTCCCAGAACACGAGTACCGCCCTCGCAGCGTACAACGTGTTGTGCGACCCCCCGGCGCAGCCGACCATAGTCGCCCGGACGGAGGACGGAATGCTGCACCCTGGCCAGGCAACAGCAGTTCGCCTTCCCCGCATGGCTGGAGGGCGCCTCCTCCGCAGAGCTGGAGGATGGTTTCCACCCCCAGATGCTAGAGGAAGAAGCGGGACGCCAGCCCACGCAAAGGCAGGCCCCGGCTCAACTCGACCCCCGCCCCGGCAAGGATGATGAAGATCCTTGAAGCTAAGGGCGGGGCAGAGGCCGCAGCCCGGCTTGCTTCTCCCCACCATCGAACCGGTGGTCACCATCGTGTGTGACCATTGGTGGGGGAATGCAGCTGGGCTGCCTGATGAAAATCCTTGAAGCCGAGCGATGGCTGAAGGGTGCCCACCTCCGTAAGGTTGTGCTCCTCCAACGACAAGACGAAGGCAACGCGGGCGCTCCCCATCCGGGGGCTCGGAAGGTGGAAGGATGCGATGCATAAGGGGAGTGCGAAGGCATGGCTACCGCCCGGGGGATCGATCTCTTTTTAAAGGCGGCTCTCCCTCAAGCGTCGCGGGCTAAGTCTTCAACTAACGTGCCCCAGGGTCCTCCCCCTACGACACGGGGGCTGGGTCCCACGCGTCATGCAAGCTGGCTCGGGACAGAAGAAGCCAAACTGCCGCGCGCAGAGCGTGTAACCGCCCCGCGGTTACAAGCACTCCTCCACCCTCGCCGAAACTGACGGTTGAAAGGGCGGACCGCCATGCAGGTGGCATGCAACCGCACCACGGAGACGCACCCATTCAATTTCGACGCATCCAGCATGGAGGCCCAGGCCCACACGTCATGTAACCGGCGCGCCGGTTACTACGTGCGAAAAACTGCACCGCCACTTGCGCCAATGCCGCGCCTTCTCGATTGCGGAACCGGTGCCGCGACTCGAGGCAACCCTGCGCATGGCCCAACTGTGCCAACCGAGCACATCGGTCACGGGTCAGTCAGCCGCGGGAGGAGGCGCGACGGTCGATATAGCCAAAAGTGGGCCGGCAGTAATGGCGGCAGCAGGCGAGCGGAAGCAGTAGTCAAATCGTCTACAGGCTCACGTCCCCTCCTGGAGCAGCAGGAGAGCCCTCTCCCATGGCGTGAAGACGACGCGCCCGTGTTCCGTCCCTCGAACGGCTCGCGCAACGGCTGCCCCGCGAACCACCCGTCCCGTCGCATTAACTTCGCGGCAGGGCAAGCGACACCTTTGGCAGGCGAAGCGGGCGACGTTTCACCTCCGCCATGATGACCGCGTCAAAAAAGGTGCGCCACATCGTTTAAATTCGTATCCTTTTCTCCTTCCCCTTTCTCTCTCTAGCTACAGGGACCGAGAAAGGGGATATTTCGAAAGGGATCCTTCTCCGCGAAGGAAGCGGGCCCCGAGCCCTCCTACTGATCAGGGGTTTGAAGGCTGGCCCCTCGGAAGGGTTCGACAGCCGCCCAGAGCACTCGGGCTTTAGGCTCATTATTGATCAGAGGTTCAAAGGCTGGCCCCTCGGAAGGGTTCAACAGCCGGCTCAGAGCACTCGGGCTCCGCGCCCACTACTGATCAGGGGTTCGAAGGCTGGCCCCTCGAAGGGTTCGACAGCTGCCCCAGAGCACGTAGAGCGAGGGATGACTCTGGGTACGTCCGATACATGGCCAAGGCTCGGGCTATGCTCCCGAGGTACCCTAGGACATTTCCGAGACTAGCAGGAGCGATTTTGTAACGGAATCCCATCAGAGGGAGGCATCGAGCCCTCAGACCCTATCGAACGGGACCGGGTCCAGCAAATCACTTGTAGGTACTTTTGGAGCGCGCCTCTAGGCCACTAGCCGACCCTTATCGAACGGGGCACGGGTGTCCACTCGGATCACCCGTTAGCAACTCACTGGAGACACCATGTTCGGCGCCCTCCGAGGGCAACATGGCGCTTTCCCCCCTCCTCCTTGCGGAAAGGCGACGAATGGGCGTATGATAAAAACCGAGTCAGTCCTTGATCGTCCTCTCGCTCTGTGCAGAGGCTCGGGGGCTGCTCTCGCAAACCCGGCTCCGGCAAACCGTTGACAGCGTCAACAAACCAGCCTGAAAACTCTCAACCTAACCGTGCACCCGGACTACGATCAGATCGCATGAGGGAACAACCAGACCGGCCAAGGCATCACGAAAAGCATTAAGACCTCGGAGGAGTCAAATCACTCCTCCGAGGCCTCGGGGGCTACACCCGGCGGGTGCGCTCGCGCGCACCCACCGGAACAAAATATTACCGAGAAAGGCCGGTCCCCTTGCAAAAAAGTGCGACAAAGCCTCCAAGCGAGTACCAACACTCCCTTTGAGGCTCGGGGGCTATTGTCGGTTACCATAATTAGGGGTACCCCCAACACTCCTAAACTCGGCTAGTAATCACCATCAGCGCAAACTGCAGAGGCTGATGGGCGCAATTCAGGTCAAGGCTTCGTCTACTCAAGGGACGCAATCTCGCCTCGCTCGAGCCCAGCCTCGGGCGGGAACAGTAGTCCCGGACGGATTCACGCCTCGCCCGAGGGCCTCCTCAAGCAACGGGCGCTCCCTTGCCTTGCCCGAAGCCTAGCTCGGGCAGGCTTCATAGTGAAGCAACCCTGGCCAAATCGTCTCACCAACCGACCGTATCGCAGGCGCATTCAATGCAAGGATCGCCTGGCGCCTTATCCTGACACACGTGCCCCAGTCGTCAAGGTCGAAGTGATCGCAGTCACTTCGCCCTCCCACTGAATGACCTGACAGGAAAACAGCGCCGCTCGCCCCTCTCCGACTGCTGTGCCACCCGCCAGGGTGAGGCTGACAGCAGCTGAGTCCAGCCTTAGGCGCCACAGGAAGCTCCGCCTCGCCCGACCCCCAGGGCTCGGCCTCAACCTCGACCTCGGAAGGCGGTCTCCGCCTCGCCCGACCCCAGGGCTCGGCCTCAACCTCGACCTCGGGAGGAATCACGTCCTCGCCCGACCCCGGCTTCGGCCTCATGAGGAGTCTCTGTCACACCCGGTTTTAGAAGGTAAACCGAATGCAAACCATGTACGTGCCAGGATCAGAAATTCACGTACACAGTGATTACATAAATGACTCATCATAGCACAATGCTTCAAATTACAATAAAGAGTAAGTAATAATATTACAGACTAGAGTCATTTACATAATATAATCAAAGTACACAAAGTAGAAACGTAGCCAACGTAAATAAACACACCACAGGCAGCTGACTGGGGGAGGTCGCTAGCCTAATCCTCGAACTCGCCGAAGCCCTGGAACTCCTGGAGATCGGCCTCTACGCCTTCTTCTTTACCTGAGCATAGATTGCACCAAAGGCAACCTGGTGTTTTGTGAAAGCAAGGGTGAGTACACATCAACGTACTCAGCAAATGTCCCGTTTGGCTGAGGTGGACTAGCTTTATGTGGGGTTAAGGTCAAAGCAGTTGCTTTTAGTTGGTCAAGTATTTATTATTAGTGGAAGCAAAGTTTTAGTAATAACCAACCCGTGAATCATTTCCTCATCGAGGAACATCATTATTATCATCGAGCCAAAACCATAAATAGAACCATTGTATCTAAGATCATCTGTATCTCTAATCAAAGAGGATCCCAAGGCCGCTCATAACCGTGAGCACGGCTGATATATCAGTTTCATTACCCTCTGCAGAGGTCGCACACTTTACCCATGAGCCGTGATTCCCGTTTTGCCCGGGGATTATGACTCCCCATTGATCACTTCCTAGGTGGTCCGGCAGGGTATCACTACGTAGCTTTTACAAAGATTCCCTAGAGGTTATAGCCGCCCGTTAGGTTTCTCCAGTTTGATAAACACAGTACCACTCCCCGCAGGAGGGTGACTAACAAAAGCAAAACGAAAGAACCTCGGCACTCAGCCTCGGCAGAGCAAGCACTATGCCTGGACCCCATTGACGGCACGACGACGAAGCAACTACACCTCTAGTTCCTCTAATTAATTAGCTAAGGGCATCCCATTTCACCCTCATGGTTGCACTGTTATCCCGGGTGGTCTCTCAACGAACAGGTCCTTACGGAGAGGTACTCGGGAAACAGCCCGAGTCCCCTAAATGCCACAAGTATATCATCATATCCAGAATAAAATCATAGTATCATCATTGTATCTCATCATGTTCATTGATTAAAGTAAAGCGCTAGCATGTAGCTAACCATAGTAACCCAAAAGGTAAATCAAGGACCAGGTAAATAGAAAGCTAGTAAATCCTTAGGTTGTTCATAGTATGCGAGACAGTGTATTATAAAATAAATGGGACATAATGGGTCAGAGGACACTTGCCTTCACCAAATAGATGCTCAGGGTCTTCAATCTCGTAGAACTCGAAGAGTTCGATCACTTGGTCGCCAAGCTTGATCGTCGATCCCTCGAAGCTCGGAAACGGATCGCGATCTAATCGCAAGGCGAAGCGAAGACGAACAAGCACAAGCAACAAGCATATACTTGCATAAGAACATTACACCATACAAGATAAAAAATACCATAATAACAAGCAATATAAAATAGAGAGCGCTTCTATGGTTACGCGAGGATAAGAAACACGTAAGTCGGAGCTACGCTTGACAAGCTATCGCGTCTATGCTAAACGAGTATTAATCATAACATTTAGTTTGATCTGATTATATTAATCAATATTTATTTAAAATGACACTAGAGCTACCGCACAGTTTTAATTAGCTGACCACACTAATAATTCTTAGTTAAATAAGTAATTTAAATAACATCAGCAACTCTAAGCGGGACAAATTAGCGGAGCGAGACGAAATACGGAACACGTGAAACAACACGACCGCACGTGACCTAGCGCGCACCACGTGCAGACCACGTGACGACGGCCAACCCAATACGACAGTGTGCAAACGACGCGCGAACGCGCGCGACATAGCACGCTGACAACACAAGAAACAGCGTGCGCGATCAGCGAGAACGAGAACGCTACCACGTGCGGAACAGCACGCGCGACAGGCAAGAAAATACTAAGTAGACGACATATTTATACTAGACAAGTATTAAATAAATAAACCGTAGTTAAATCAATATTAACCATGTTAGTGTTTATTATAAAAGCGCAAGCTAAACGCTACACATTTAATCTAGTTGTAATATTAATCTAATCAATATTAGTCGAGCAACATTAAATAAATTATTTAAAATATAAGACCTGACAGATTAACGTTATTAATGTGAATGCTTATAAGTGCAAACAATTTGTTATCACGCGCAGACGCTGCGCGACACACGTGATCGACACGCGAGGTACGCTCGACAGGTGCGAGTAACACGCGGTGAGACGCGCGACACACGTGAACGGCGCGCGACAACGCGTGCGAACGACACGCGACAACGTGTGCGAACAGCACGCGTGACACTCACGAACGATACGCGACGACCCGTGCGAAACAGCACGATGACGTGCGAACGATGCCGCGTGCGAAGAACAACAAACAAACAAATAAATAAAATAGTTAAGTTGGTATTAATCAAGTTAATATTTATTTATAAAAAGCTCGAGTTAAAAACTATAAACCAATTTTAATTAGAAGGTCATTGTTTTAATAAGCATCGAATGAACAACTAATAAAATGCTTAAAGCTGGTGACGTGACAGGATAACATTACTAATACGAGACCGATGTTGCTACAGAGTTGACGCGACTGAAGCGAATAGAAACGAGTTTACGGCGCGTTATATATTGAATAGCTAACAATTCGTGGCTAATAAACAATTTTCTTAAGGCGCCCGAATCGCGACTCGCGCGAACGACGACACGTGCACAGCACGCGCGAACGTCATGTGAATTAGCACGCGCGAAGCGCCGCGCGGACAACACACAAATCACGACGATGGCGCGTGCAAACGGCACGACGACGCGCAAACGTCGACACGCGACATGCACGAAAGACGCGACAAGCGGGAAATTATTAACAGATGTCGTGTTTATGCTAAACAAGTATTAACTCAAAAACATTTGATCTGACATTAATCATGCTAACATTGATTATAAAAGTACAAACTAAAACTGCAGACTAGTTTTAATTAGAAAGCTATTTTAATAACTAACATAAACAAATAATTAATTACATAAATAAAACATGCTTCAAGACAAAATAATGTTTTAACATGTGCATAATATTATTACGGAGCTAAACGCAACTAAAGCAGTATAAAATAGATTTATAACACATCATATATTGAATACTTATGATCACGTGGATTTATGGCGATGTGGCGCGACAGTTTCACCTTTACGCACACACGACGAGAGCAACTCTTGAACGATTTCTTCTTCCATGGAAAGAGCAAGGGGATTGAAGAGAGGTGACTCTCAACCAGGGGTGGGGGGGCTTCGGCCGATCTGGCTGGCTCACAACGAGCACGTGGGGAGGACGAGGCCGCACCCTGGCAGTGGCTGCTGGCACCTGGATGCGGCGTGCAAGGCCAGGGGCTGGAAGGAGAGGGATGGGGTAGGACGTGCCGAGGCGGAGCTCACCCGGACTGGAATGTGGTCGGCGGCATTGCGGCGCAGAGGAGCTCGCGGCCATGGCAAGAGCAGGCGTGCGGGGGGGGGGGGGGGGGGGGGGCGAAGTGCGAGGCTATGCCGGCCGGGCATGGCTATGGTGGAGCAGCGACTGGAGCGGCTTGCCACTAGGGAAAGGAGGAGGAGAGGCGCTCGCATCGAGGGACTAGGGAAAGGATGGGCGCATGGCTTACTTGGCGTCGACGTCGCGCGAGCTGTGGATGGTGCTCAGGGTCCTAGGCGATGGTTATTGCGCGTGTGGGGAGGGGGAGAGGAGGGGAAGGAGCAGAGGCGCTGGGCGAGGTGGTTGGCATCATGGGCGAGATGGGTGGGGGAAGGCGGTTTGGAGAAGATGAATAGGAGATGGGCGACCTGGTGGGTGGGGCCCACACGCAGGAGGCGGCGGCGGCGTTGGATGGCTCCCTGGCTATGGCGTGCGATGCGCAGCTCGGGCGCTGGGCCGCGCGAGGCCGAACGGGCCGGCGGGGTAGGCCTGGGTGGGGAGCATGGGAGGGGGTAGTTGGGCCGAGGTGGGCTAGGGAAGGAGGAGGGATTGTTGGGCTGGTTTATTTTTCCCTTTTCTATTTGTTTCTATTTACCTTACTCATTTTATTTTCTTTCTGTTTAGACTCGAACTCGAGCATGACGCACAAGTTAAATAAATGTACACCAATTAATTTCATCAATCGAAATATGTGCTCTAGCATGTGATGAAACATTCAAGACTCCCTAAGATTTTATTTTAATAGGCTTACACCTGCTTATAAAATAAAATAATTCTCCACTTTTTTAGGACAAAGAGAAGAAAAGCAGAGAAATGAGAGAGTAACACCTGAATTTGGTGGATATTAGAAAAGAAATTTTATACCCCCAAATTCAGGGTGTTACAAATCTAACCCCCTTAACAGGAATCTCGCCCCCGGGATTCAAGAGAGGCTAGCAGGAAGGACAAGGTTGGTTCTTAGGTTGTCCACGACTTTCTTGAGTTGACTTTGACTCTACAAGCTTCACTTGTGGACTGGTTGCTTTGACCTTCAGACGCTCAAGACCAAGCGATACACTTCTTAAGGATCCCTTAGACCTGTGGGTTAGGACCCACACACGCTTTCGTTGCGCCACTTCTATCTTGTTGGTTGATGTTGATCGCATTGTCTTCACTGGGGTAGTGGCTAACCTCCTTAATAGGAGCGTGGATATGCACTTGGTGAAGATGCTGCTGACTCTGATCTTGACTGATTTGGAGGAGTCGGAGGTTGCCAAATGGACAGGTGCAAGAGGAAAGAAAAGCGAGAAAAGGTAAGTATAGACGGATTAGAGAGAGCAGGGTGAGAACCCAACTACTTAACTCTATGGTACTAAGATAGTAAACAAATGTCATTGCGGACCAAGGGCCACAACACATCAACACTCATCACAAAAAAGCAAATCAGTCATAACACAAAGACAAACAACACAAGCATACGACAACAAACATCTCGTTGCTATACGTAACTTTTAATTAAATGGTGGTCTTTCCTTACCAAGGGAAAACTATTCTAAGGCCATCGAAAGGCAAGGGGAATAATAAGACATACAGAATAAGGGCATGAGCACTATAAAGGATGGAGCTAAAGCAAGGATTGTAATCGACAGGGGAGAGAATGCAACCAAAGTCAAGATAGGTAAAACATCATTCTCAAATCAAAATAGGAAAGATGATATTTCAAAAGGTAGGCATAGGGTAAGCATCATGGAAAGATCTAGATATTAGGAAGGTAAGGGTGATATCGAGCAAAAGCTAAGACTTGCAATGCGACAGAGGAAAAGGGAACAGACAAGAGCGAGATGGGCAAGACATCACTCTTGGAATGAAATGGGAGAGGTGGCTTTAAAATGCGGGCAAGCATCAAGGTAAGGATCGAGGGACGACAAGGGTTAAGGTGATAATGGTCGAACACACAACAAAGGATTTTTTTAACAGAACTGGTAAGGTGTCAAAGAAGGGGGAGCAGTCAATGATGAAATAGATGAGGCATTATCCCCGAACAGGGATGGAAAAGAGGAGGCTCAAAGGGGTAGGTTCAATGTAAGCATGTGGGCAAGGGCATAGGTATCACGAGGGTTTAAAGGTGATAACGGACAAGGATGTAGGAGAGGAGGTAAATGTGCATAAGAACCAAGAGTATAAGTACCACAAAGGATGGAGTTAAGACAAGACCTACAAATGGAAAAGGAGAGGGTACGTCCAAGGGCCAGATAGGTAAACTGCCACTCTTAAATTGAGGTGGAAGAGAGGAGATTTTTTTTAAAGAATAAGAATAAAGATAAGTATCAAAGCAAGACTGATGGATGACAAGGTAATGGTGATAGCAAATAAAACACACAACAAAGGATGGAATTAAGACAAAACTTGTAAGGCGACAAGAAGTGAAAATAAATCAAGGGAGAGATAGGTAACTCGCAACTCTAAAACTGGGTTGAAGGAAAGGGGAGACTTTTAAAGGGTAAGTTCAAAGTATGCATTTAGGTAGGAGACATCAATATCGCAAGGGTCAAAGGCGATAACAGACAACGGTATGAGAGAAAAGATGAAGGCATAGAAGAGTCAGTGACATAATTACAACGAATAATGGAGTTACACCGAAGCTTACACGCGGTGAAGAAGAGGATATAGCCAAGGGTGAGGTAAGTAAAACACCGCTCTCAAACTAGGATAGGATATTGGAGATTTTAGAGAACGGACATAATGTAGTTACCAAGGTAGGATAAAGAGATGAGAAAGGTAAAAGTAGTATCCAACAGGAGCACAACAAAGGATGGAGTTGAAAACTCGCAAGCGACAAGGAAGATGATACGACCAAGGGAAAATAGGTAAAATACAACTATAAAATTGAGATGGAAGAGAGAAGGTTTTAAAAGACAGGTATAACATAAGCATCAAGGTAAGATATAGAGGTGACAAGGGTAAAGAAGATAATCGTGAAAAGCATAACCAAGGATAGAGTTAGGGCAAGACTCGCGAAGTGGCGAAGTGGAGAGAATAATCAAGGGTAAGATAGGTATGGTTCCATCAAAAGGGTTGAAATAAAAATCCATTACCGAAAGAAGTTACAAGGAATTAACGAGGTCACCAAGGATGTGCAAAATAAAATGACTGCTCATGGATCATTAAGAAACAAGGGTGGTCAAGGGCATGTAGAATGAAATATTTTAAACAGGCCTTGGGACATAAAGGTAGGCATAAAAAATATGAAAGTATGAAAGATTTCAAGGAGATGAGCATACCAATACCAAGAGATAAGAAATTGTCGAAAGATAGCGACTTAACGACAGAAGAGGAAAGGGTCTTAAAAGACAGAAAGGTCATGGGCATATAAACTAAAATGTCTAAGTAGACAATAGAAATTTATAGGCAGGTATTTGAAACAAGAGTATTAAAGGGATACAAGCATGTCAATACCAAAGGACTAGAGTTCGCCTGATGGTAGCAATTTAACGACGAAAGAGGAAAGAATCCAAAAAGACAAGAAGGTTATGGTCAGGGGGCATCTACAAGGATGTCGCAAGCACAAGAGTGAGATCAGATCTAATAGGTTGAGAAAAGTATAGACCATACCAGAATAAAATACTTTTTGGCAAGGGGGCATATAGGAGCACAACATAGAATTAGCCGAGGTGACTAATATTTTGAAGCGGAATCAAGGATGAGGTGAAGTAATAATCAAATAGTCCTTAAAACGGCCAATGCTACTCTAGGATAGCGGTCCTACAGTCAGCAAGGCTTTGATACCACTTATGTCACACCCGGTTTTAGAAGGTAAACCGAATGCGAACCATGTACGTGCCAGGATCAGAAATTCACGTACACAACGATTACATAAATGACTCATCATAGCACAATGCTTCAAATTACAATAAAGAGTAAGTAATAATATTACAGACTAGAGTCATTTACATAATATAATCAAAGTACACAGAGTAGAAACGTAGCCAACTTAAATAAACCCACCACAGGCAGCTGACTGGGGGAGGTCGCTAGCCTAATCCTCGAACTCGTCGAAGCCCTGGAACTCCTGGAGATCGGCCTCTACGCCTTCTTCTTTACCTGAGCATAGATTGCACCAAAGGCAACCTGGTGTTTTGTGAAAGCAAGGGTGAGTACACATCAACGTACTCAGCAAATGTCCCGTTTGGCTGAGGTGGACTAGCTTTATGTGGGGTTAAGGTCAAAGCAGTTGCTTTTAGTTCGTCAAGTATTTATTATTAGTGGAAGCCAAGTTTTAGTAATAACCAACCCGTGAATCATTTCCTCATCGAGGAACATCATTATTATCATCGAACCAAAACCATAAATAGAACCATTGTATCTAAGATCATCTGTATCTCTAATCAAAGAGGATCCCAAGGCCGCTCATAACCGTGAGCACGACTGATATATCAGTTTCATTACCCTCTGCAGAGGTCGCACACTTTACCCATGAGCCGTGATTCCCGTTTTGCCCGGGGATTATGACTCCCCATTGATCACTTCCTAGGTGGTCCGGCAGGGTATCACTACGTAGCTTTTACAAAGATTCCCTAGAGGTTATAGCCACCCGTTAGGTTTCTCCAGTTTGATAAACACAGTACCACTCCCCGCAGGAGGGTGACTAACAAAAGCAAAACGAAAGAACCTCGGCACTCAGCCTCGGCAGAGCAAGCACTGTGCCTGGACCCCATTGACGGCACGACGACGAAGCAACTACACCTCTAGTTCCTCTAATTAATTAGCTAAGGGCATCCCATTTCACCCTCATGGTTGCACTGTTATCCCGGGTGGTCTCTCAACGAACAGGTCCTTACGGAGAGGTACTCGGGAAACAGCCCGAGTCCCCTAAATGCCACAAGTATATCATCATATCCAGAATAAAATCATAGTATCATCATTGTATCTCATCATGTTCATTGATTAAAGTAAAGCGCTAGCATGTAGCTAACCATAGTAACCCAAAAGGTAAATCAAGGACCAGGTAAATAGAAAGCTAGTAAATCCTTAGGTTGTTCATAGTATGCAAGACAGTGTATTATAAAATAAATGGGACATAATGGGTCAGAGGACACTTGCCTTCACCAAACAGATGCTCAGGGTCTTCAATCTCGTAGAACTCAAAGAGTTCGATCACTTGGTCGCCAAGCTTGATCGTCGATCCCTCGAAGCTCGGAAACGGATCGCGATCTAATCGCAAGGCGAAGCGAAGACGAACAAGCACAAGCAACAAGCATATACTTGCATAAGAACATTACACCATACAAGATAAAAAATACCATAATAACAAGCAATATAAAATAGAGAGCGCTTCTATGGTTACGCGAGGATAAGAAACACGTAAGTCGGAGCTACGCTTGACAAGCTATCGCGTCTATGCTAAACGAGTATTAATCATAACATTTAGTTTGATCTGATTATATTAATCAATATTTATTTAAAATGACACTAGAGCTACCGCACAGTTTTAATTAGCTGACCACACTAATAATTCTTAGTTAAATAAGTAATTTAAATAACATCAGCAACTCTAAGCGGGACAAATTAGCGGAGCGAGACGAAATACGGAACACGTGAAACAGCACGACCGCACGTGACCTAGCGCGCACCACGCGCAGACCACGTGACGACGGCGAACCCAATACGACAGTGTGCAAACGACGCGCGAACGCGCGCAACATAGCACGCTGACAACACAAGAAACAACGTGCGCGATCAGCGAGAACGAGAACGCTACCACGTGCGGAACAGCACGCGCGACATGCAAGAAAATACTAAGTAGACGACATATTTATACTAGACAAATATTAAATAAATAAACCGTATTTAAATCAATATTAACCATGTTAGTGTTTATTATAAAAGCGCAAGCTAAACGCTACACATTTAATCTAGTTGTAGTATTAATCTAATCAATATTAGTCGAGCAACATTAAATAAATTATTTAAAATATAAGACCTGACATATTAACGTTATTAATGTGAATGCTTATAAGTGCAAACAATTTGTTATCACGCGCAGACGCTGCGCGACACACGTGATCGACACGCGAGGTACGCGCGACAGGTGCGAGTAACACGCGGCGAGACGCGCGACACACGTGAACGGCGCGCGACAACGCGTGCGAACGACACGCGACAACATGTGCAAACAGCACGCGTGACACTCACGAACGATACGCGACGACCCGTGCGAAACAGCACGATGACGTGCGAACGATGCCGCGTGCGAAGAACAACAAACAAACAAATAAATAAAATAGTTAAGTTGGTATTAATCAAGTTAATATTTATTTATAAAAAGCTCGAGTTAAAAACTATAAACCAATTTTAATTAGAAGGTCATTGTTTTAATAAGCATCGAATGAACAACTAATAAAATGCTTAAAGCTGGTGACGTGACAGGATAACATTACTAATACGAGACCGATGTTGCTACAGAGTTGACGCGACTGAAGCGAATAGAAACGAGTTTACGGCGCGTTATATCTTGAATAGCTAACAATTCGTGGCTAATAAACAGTTTTCTTAAGGCGCCCGAATCGCGACTCGCGCGAACGACGACACGTGCACAGCACGCGCGAACGTCATGTGAATTAGCACGCGCCAAGCGCCGCGCGGACAACACACAAATCACGACGACGGCGCGTGCAAACGGCACGACGACGCGCAAACGTCGACACGCGACATGCACGAAAGACGCGACAAGCGGGAAATTATTAACAGATGTCGTGTTTATGCTAAACAAGTATTAACTCAAAAACATTTGATCTGACATTAATCATGCTAACATTGATTATAAAAGTACAAACTAAAACTGCAGACTAGTTTTAATTAGAAAGCTATTTTAATAACTAACATAAACAAATAATTAATTACATAAATAAAACATGCTTCAAGACAAAATAATGTTTTAACATGTGCATAATATTATTACGGAGCTAAACGCAACTAAAGCAGTATAAAATAGATTTATAACACATCATATATTGAATACTTATGATCACGTGGATTTATGGCGATGTGGCGCGACAGTTTCACCTTTACGCACACACGACGAGAGCAACTCTTGAACGATTTCTTCTTCCATGGAAAGAGCAAGGGGATTGAAGAGAGGTGACTCTCAACCAGGGGTGGGGGGGCTTCGACCGATCTGGCTGGCTCATAGCGAGCACGTGGGGAGGACGAGGCCGCACCCTGGCAGTGGCTGCTGGCACCTGGATGCGGCGTGCAAGGCCAGGGGCTAGAAGGAGAGGGATGGGGTAGGACGTGCCGAGGCGGAGCTCACCCGGACTAGAACGTGGTCGGCGGCATTGCGGCGCAGAGGAGCTTGCGGCCATTGCAAGAGCAGGCGTGCGGGAGAGGGGGGCGAAGTGCGAGGCTATGCCGGCCAGGCATGGCTATGGTGGAGCAGCGACTGGAGCGGCTTGCCACTAGGGAAAGGAGGAGGGGAGGCGCTCGCATCGAGGGACTAGGGAAAGGATGGGCACATGGCTTACTTGGGCGTCGACGTCGCGCGAGCTGTGGATGGTGCTCAGGGTCCTAGGCGATGGTTGTTGCGCTTGTGGGGAGGGGGAGAGGAGGGGAAGGAGCAGAGGCGCTGGGCGAGGTGGTTGGCATCATGGGCGAGATGGGTGGGGGAAGGCGGTTTGAGAAGATGAATAGAAGGTGGGCGACCTGGTGGGTGGGGCCCACACGTAGGAGGCGGCGGCGGCGTTGGGTGGCTCCCTGGCTAGGGCGTGCGGTGCGCAGCTCGGGCGCTGGGCCGCGTGAGGCCGAACAGGCCGGCGGGGCAGGCCTGGGTGGGGAGCATGGGAGGGGGTAGTTGGGCCGAGGTGGGCTAGGGAAGGAGGAGGGATTGTTGGGCTGGTTTATTTTTCCCTTTTCTATTTGTTTCTATTTACCTTACTCATTTTATTTTCTTTCTGTTTAGACTCGAACTCGAGCATGACGCACAAGTTAAATAAATGTACACCAATTAATTTCATCAATCGAAATATGTGCCCTAGCATGTGATGCAACATTCAAGACTCCCTAAGATTTTATTTTAATAGGCTTACACCTGCTTATAAAATAAAATAATTCTCCACTTTTTTAGGACAAAGAGAAGAAAAGCAGAGAAATGAGAGAGTAACACCTGAATTTGGTGGATATTAGAAAAGAAATTTTATACCCCCAAATTCAGGGTGTTACAGTCTCCGCCTGGCCCGACCTCGGGCTCGGACCGACCACGCCGTAGGGGGTACATCATTTACCCTACCCCTAGCTAGCTCAAGCTACGGGGGAACAAGACCGGCGTCCCATCCAGGCTCGCCCCGGTAAACAAGTAATGATGGCACCCCGCGTGCGCCCATGACGACGGCGGCTCTCAGCCCCCTACGGAAGCAAGGAGACGTCAACAAGGTCCCGGCAGCCCTGACAGCTGTGCTTCTACATGGCTCAAGCGCTCCTCCGACGGCCACAACATCGCATGCACAGGGCTCTAGCACCTCTCCGATAGCCACATTGGCATGTACATAGGGCTCTGGCTCCTCTCTGCCGGACACGTTAGCATATTGCTACACCCCCATTGTACACCTGGACCCTCTCCTTACATCTATAAAAGGAAGGTCTAGGGGCCCCATACGGGAGGGTGGTCGCGCGGGACTCTCTCTCTCTCTCCCTCGCGAACGCTTGTAACCCCCTACTGCAAGCGCATCCACTTTGGCGCAGGACAACACGAAGCCGCGGTTTTCCCCCCTCTGTGTTCCGTCTCGCGCCAACCCATCTGGGCTGGGGCACGCAGCGACAATTTACTCATCGGTCCAGGGACCCCCCGAGGTCGAAACGCTGACAGTAATGTTAGCACAAATTATATTATATGTTAGTCTAGAGTAGTGCATGGCAACATGGCTATCTCTCCCTGATGGCCGATTTTTGCTGGCAGCATCCATGATAGTTAACGCCACATGTGAGGTGGTATGTGCAGTGTCCACACATGAATTGATCCATCAGTTAATCCATAACATCCCCATTTGTTTCGCCTTACTAAACTTTAGTCCATATTACATCAAATATTCGGATGCTAGTTAGAAATATTAAATATAGTTAATTATAAAACTAAGTACATAGACTAGGACTGACCGATAAGACAAATCTATTAAACCTAATTAGTTGATGATTCAAATATATAATGCTACAGTAAACATCTCTTAATCAAGCTTTAATTAGGCTTAATAATTTTGTCTCATGGTTTAGTCTCCAACTGTGTAACTAGTTTTATAATTAGAATATATTTAATACGCGTCATAACCATTCAATCATCCGATTTGACACGTATCAAACTTTAGTCTCTAAAACCAAACACCAAAAATTTGCAAGCTAAACATGGTAGGTGTGACCCGCCAACCCCACCCATGGCACACTAGTATCTATATCTAGATAAATAATTTTGGGGTATTGGGATTCTTCTATCTAAGTTTTAGTTTGGTTCGTATCGATGTTTAGATGTTAATTAGGAGGACTAAATACAATCTAATTATAAAACTATTTGTGTAAGCCGTGGTTATTCTATGACTAAAATCTTTTAAGCTTAATTAACCTGTGATTTTGCCCTTGTGATGTTGCAATAAACATGTGTTAATCATGAATTAGTTAGGTTTACTAGATTTGTATCACAAATGAGACATGGTTTATGTAATTAGTTTTATAATTAACTTATATTTACTTCTCTTAATTGTCATCCAAACATCAAATGTGATACAAACTGAACTTTAGTCCAAGATTCTAAACATCCCCGTGTTCTTGCAAGGCAAACAAGCAACCATGTTAGCTAAAATAGCCATGGAAGGGAGTTTTAAGCATGGTATTGCTTACTAGTGCTCAATTCTTGAAGGCAAGATAGAAAATATGGCTTCAACCCTTGGGCTAGGTTTGTTGACTAGGAAATTTGGAGGGGATCCATGGGGGAGGAAATCCCTTGTTATTCAAATTTAAATAGCAAGGGATTTTCTCCCCCATGGATCCCCTCTAATTCCCTAGTTACCAAACCAGCCCTTAAGGCGTTTCGCGTTAGCTCAACATAAACTCCTAGACTGACATTATTTCGTAAGACAAAAACACATCGTCTCTCACAAAACATGTTGTTTTCTAACTGAAAGTGCATTCATCCCTTTTGTGAGTTTTGGTGATTTGGATAACAACACATTTAAAGGTCTAACAAGTTTGCTAAGTGTTGAACAGGATATTCAGTATGATGAACATACTTGAATAGTGTATAATGACAGTGAACAAAGGTTCAACACAAGGTTAATTAACCAGTGAGACAATGTAAATGGATATAATATTGATCTCTATATTGGTTTCAATATATGGACAAGACCTGAGAAATCACTATGCATAAATATGATCATAATAGAGGTTGAAGTGATTAAGAGGATTCGTCAAGCCAAAGAGAATAAGATATGAGGAATCGTGAATTGGCATGACCATATTACTATCAGTCCATATATGCTTCTATGAGAATCAAACTAGAGCATGATTGATCTTAGCATATATATCTAGGTGACATTCAAGCAAGGTTCACAATATCGAAGAAATGATTCTCTCAATGGATGCTCAATGTGATGTGACTCAAGAATGGCTTGATAGGGTGAAGATAGCAAGGAAAGGGCTTCGAGGAACTAAGCGAAGGTGAAGTCCAAGCGACGGCTTGTGGACCGAGGTACCATGGCTAAGGTGAAGAAGAGAGTACTTGCACTAAGTCGATGAACTAATCAGCTATGAAGAGTTATAATATGTTGATGCATCAGTAAGGTGACTTGAAGCCATGATTTGAACTCATATATGGTGAAATGGTACAAGTCACAGGGTTTGATTTGTGTTTGCTTCAAAAGGTGAGACAAAGATGTTTGTGATCCTTATGAAGCAATGCCATGGAGAAATCACACATGAGACACCAATGACTCAAGGAGTTTACTTAATTATATTCTATTTAACTTGAGTATAGGAATTGTCGTACTATCAGGGGGATCCATAAAGAAGGTTGGTGTTGGTACTAAAGCTCAAAATCCTTGATCTAAAACTTCCATTTTACCCTTGTTAATCCTTAGTGAAAGTATGTAGTACAACTTTTTTAAGTCTATCTTGGCCAAAATTGCTCTCTGGAAAATACTGGTTCAGCTGGTTTTCAGGCTGGTTCAGCTGGTATTCAAATACTGGTTCAACTGATTTTCAGGCTAGTTCAGCTGGTATTCAAAAACCAGTCAACCGGTTTTTGGACCAGCTCAGCCGGACACTCAACCGGTTTTCAGTCTGGTGGAAACCGGTTTTAAAACCGATTCAACCGGTTTTTGCACTGTTCACTTTTTTCTGCCAGTCTGCTGTGTCAGCCAAAAAGCTGTGCGCAGCTTTTTGACCAGCTCAACCGGTTTTTGAGCAGAAAAGTCAAAAACGGCTAGTTTTGGAGCTCCACCTATATATACTCACTCCTACCTTTCTCCTCCATAGACAAGCACGACTTGGACTCAATTTCTAACCTGAGAAACACCTCCCACTCTCTCTCACACACCTCTTGCCTCTCCCATTTCAAATCTTTGGAGAAAAATCTTTGAGTGAGATTGAAGAGCTGCGATTTTGGTGCTTCATCTCTAAATCCTTCTTGCTCTTCCTGATTCGAGCTTTGGTACTACATCGAGTTCTTTGTGGATTCATTACTCTTGGAGCTTCTAGCTCCTAGACGACTAGGTGTCTTTTGTGAGTCTCCAAATCTTGTGGAAGACCATAAGAAAGTTTGTATTACCCACTCGTTTGAGCAAAGCTTAGTGTGTGTGCTTGACCTTTATGGTCGGCAAAGGGAGGATTAGGGTTGAAAGAGACTTGGCTCTTTGTGGGCGCCTCAACGAGGAAGTAGGGACTGTGGTGGTGTGACCGAACTTTGGGATAAATCTTATGTCTCTTGTGTTCTTGCTCATTGTGTTTATTTGTGTTCTTCGTTCTCTCACCATTACGTGGAAGATTTGTTTATATCTTTTTGGTGTGTGGATTTTGAGAAGTGTTCTTCTCAGATCTACTACTTTGAACCCTGTGGATCAACTAGAACATCTCATTTCCAAAGTTAACTGGGTGAATTTCGAGATCAATTCAGTTTATATCTTATTCTTTAGTTGAGCTCGTGCAAACCGGTTGAACCGGTTTTGACACCGGTTGAACCAGTTTTACCCAGTTCGTTTCTAGTTTTTGTTGAAAAAGTTTTCACTTGCCTATTCACCCCCCTCTAGGCAACTTTCAATTGGTACCAGAGCCTAATCCTCGTTTTAACGCTTAACCGCATGAGGAAAAGATCATGTCGGGGGGACTAAGAAACGAAAGTGCTTCTAAGCTTGAAAAAGTTGAGGTTGCCTCGACTTTATCTTTTGGTGAAGTTGTTGATCCTAGGGCAATAGATCTTGCCATGAGAATCGCCGAAAGGATGTTCCTCAAAATGAAGGAAGATGAGGCGAAGAACAAAATTGAAGAAGAAAATGATCGATGGAGACCAAACGATGAATCCACCTCTTCACAAGGTTCGTATTTCAAATTCACTTCTCATATGTGCTTTATTGCTAATGGGAGTGACAGTGAAAGCGAAAGTGAGGATGAGGAGGAACAAGAAAGTGATGGTGAAGATGAGGATGATCTTCAACAATTCTTCGCTCAGCTAAGCAAGAAACATCGGATGAGCTTGCTCAAACTCATGAAAAGAGCGGAAGAACAAAAAGAAATGCTTCATAAGCAAGAAGACTTCCTCATCAAAAAAATCGAAGACTTAGAGAAGTTGACCAAAGAGCATGAGAAGCTAAAGTGCTCTCATGATGATTTGGTCCAAAGGTATGAAGACATTTCAATTGAGCAAATTAAAGCTGTTAATCATTCATCATATATTGCTTAATTAGAAAATAAAAATGCTATGTTAAAGAACACGATAGAATGGCTAAATTAAAAATCTAGCTTTGCAAGAAAAACATGATATGCTTGTGTGCTCTCATAAAAAAATGATGGATTCACATATCATGTTAGAAATGGCTCATGAGGTTGTGTTAACTAATTTGAAATCATACCAACCTCACATATGCACATGTACTCAAGTAGAAACTATATTATCATGTGCTAACAAATGTTGCTCTCAAGAAAGCCAATCTTCCATTGAGCTAGAAATTTCAAGAATTAGTTATATTTCTATCACACAAGAAAATAAAGAGCTCAAGGAAGAAGTTGGAAGGCTAAGAAGGAGCTTAACTCTTTTGAAGGGAAAGTGTGATGCTCAACCTTATCAAGATAACCGTGATAATATGGTGAAAAAGCTTGAGAAGGGGACAACCGTAGCATGCACAAAACCCCTTCAAAAGAATACCAAGCTTTCCAAGAAGGGCATGAGCAAAATTCATGGTAAGAAAATTAATGCTCATACTATTTGCTCTAACAATGTATCTATGTGCTTCAACAAAGAAAGATCAAGGAGAAGCGATAGAAGGTGCTATGGATGCAAGGAGAAGGGTCATGAAATTGGTTCATACCCCCACATGAAGAACCAAGACCTTGCATGATCAAGAAAGATGATCATCAAGAAAGATGAAAGCAAAAGGCAAATGCATTGCAAGGACAAGCACTGCATTTGCTACAATTACCGTGAAAAAGGTCATCTTTCAAGGTTTGTCCAAAGGGTAAAACTCCTAAGCCTAACTTGTCAATACATTCAAATATGCTTAGGAGACCCAAATTTGACTCTTGTGCTAGAAAGGTGATGAGTTCACCACATTCTAGGACTAAGGCTATTTAGGTGCCTAAGTCCTTATTGGCTAACCTTGATGGACCCATCACGAGATGGGTACCAAAATGTGTTTGAAACTATTTGCAGGTACCCAAAGATGATATGAAGCTTTGGGATGCTTGAGCGGTTTAACTCAATTCTTATATCAAGCTATCAATCTTACATTGTCTATCCTTTAAGATTGACCCAAAGATGAATTGAGTTGTTATATCACTAACTTCATATTCATCTCTAGCAAGAACTTGTGTTGTAGGGAATAAGGATTAAACTTTGTGGGAATCAAGCAAAAGGCCTACAACCAAGTGATATCCAAAGGATGGTAACAATTAATTCTTAAGTGCACATTACTTTTAATTAGTATATTCCTTTGTGTATTTTGTAGCCACATAGGAAAAATGAAGCACATGAGAATAAACTTAAAATATTTTACCTTGCTTTGGAAAGGATCCAATTATATGGTAGATTGCATATTCATTTTCATATTATGGAAATCTACATGCTTTAATTGGTAATGATAAATTCATGGCATATTTCAAATGAATTATCGTATTATTGCCATGACCTAGACATAAAGAGAATTATCCCATGTTCTTAAATGAATAGAATGCTAAGTAAGAAATTCAAATTCTTAAAGCACTTACCAAAAGGGGAATTCTCTATATGACTAGAGTTGTGAGACTAATATTTCTATCTAAGTGTTTATGTAGTCTCACAACATGAGAATGTGTTTCTCAAATGGAATGTGTCATTCAACATTCAAAGAAGATCAATCCAATACTATGTGATGTATTCCTTCTTGTTTAAATTGGTTTTGAGTCTTCTACATTGATCACTCACCATGTTATGAATTAAACTTGCCCTATAAACTTAATTAAATAATCATGCTATTTTCACCATGTTTAAATCAGTGTCATGCATGATGCTTGTAAGGGTAATTTAGTTCATATCATGAGGTTTCCTTATTTTAGTAACCTTTTTATCATTTATATACTAGAGGTTGTTAAATAGGAAACTATTGCTTGTGTTTTAAATGCAATCTCTTTTAAGATATTTCATGGAAATTCATAAGTAGAGATTGTGCTCTTTTTATTGGTAGAATCACAAGCATTAAAGGTTAATCTTCACCTAAAATAAAGATTAGGAATGCTCAAGGCAAAGGTATAGAACAAATTGCTTCAATTGGTAGTTGATTAATAGTAGTTCCTTCCAAATGTCATTCTTTCAATTGGTAATAATTTATTTTATGGAAAGAAATGTCAATATAAAGGTTAAATTCCTTTTGGCTTAAATTTGTAAATTATTGCATATTGTTAATTCACTCCTCCATGTGCATTAACTTAAAAGGAATTTGATTTATGTCTTTATACCTCATAAATGATGATTGGTTTTCCATTCATATAAATATCATCATTCATTAAATACTTCCTTGTACCACTAATATTTCTTTTCAAAGTGCTTTTTCGACTAGTTTTAAAAGGAAAAGAGATAACAAGCTAAAGAAGGAAGTCTCCACAATTGAAGAAAAGAAGAATACTTAGATGACACCATCTCATATAGTAAGATCTTTCAATTGATATAACAAATGGTACATTCTATATGGTGGTAAGTATTCTTAGGCATAATTTAATTAATTGCAAATTTGTCATGCCTTGACCAATATATGTAATATACTCCTCATGAGACTCTTAACTGAATTGAAAGTGCATTTGGCAAGTCATTCAAATACTTGATGCACATATCTAGTGGGAGCACATTATATATATCTTGTGTCATAGAGAATAAGTTTCCCTTGAGTAAGCTATACTAAGACAATCCATAATGGTAAATTTGTATCTCATTCATATGGATTGTAATCTTCGTTTTCAAAATAGCTACTCTTGATGTAGTTTAAAATTTCCTTTATCTTGTATCAAGTGCATAATAATCCTTTTTGTTGATATTCATCATATGCATATACACTAACATGGATATGATTTTTAAACTATAAAAGGTGAAATTAGTGATCCATACTCTCTAAATTTTGGAAACTTACAAATTGATATCTTAGAAATCTACTTCAATCGATATCCATATGCTTCACACTGGATTGGATCACTAAGTTGTAAATTCCATGCATAACTTGTCCTCATTAGTTAAGATATGATATGAATGCATGTGTGACTAACCTTGATAAGCTAGGTACATTATCAAGAAGACGTTCACCAATGATGATGTATCAATAAAAGTTGAAGCCAAGAATAAGTCCCTAAGAAACAACCATAGACGAAGGGCACTTGGCTACAACCCATCTAAGCATATAACATGATTAACATGGGTTGTTTGAAGAGAAAGTTAAGTGAAATGTAACAGAAGGAGAAAAGGCTCCTATTCCTGACTCTAGCTCTTATCTGTGTGATTACATATTGACTTGAAACCACGTAAGATGGTTGTTAAGTATATGTGGGTGCCTACACAAAGAGAAAGACCACAATAAGGAATTTGTGGGTACACAAGGCTCTTACTACTAATCTTAAAGGACCCAATTCAAATTGGGTACCAAAATACGAAGCTTAAACTTGTTTTGCAGGATCACTTCTTAAATGGATCAAGTTGGGTGCTCGATAATGGATGTAAATCATATTTGGAGTTAGTAGCAAGGGTGGTAACAATTGAATCTCAAGTGCATATTATTTTCAATTCTTACCTCCTTTATGACTTGTGTAGCCACTAAGGAAGAGGAAGCACTTGAGGGTAATTGTTGATTCTGAAATAAAGGTCCAATTGGAAGATGAATGAATATTATCATATGGTCAACAATCCAAAATTATGTGACATACTCTCTCTAGTTAATTTGGATTTGATTCTTCTATATTAGACACTCACCATAATATGGATTAAGTCAGCCCTTTAAACTTCATTGAACAACCATGCATATTATCCATGTCATTCAAAATATATTGTGCATGAGGGCTCAAGGGAAATATAGTCCATATTATGAGGTTTCTCTATTTTAGCAACCCGTTTGCCTTTCATATATAAAGGGTTGCTAAATAAGAAACTAGTGCTTGTGCTACTAATGCCATCTCTTGTGTTGAGTTTATCCATAGAAAATCTATGTTAAAAGATGGTGCTTGTTTTAAATTGGATAAATCACAAGCTTAAAGGATATTATTCAACTAAAGTAAGATGAAGTTAATAAGAGGCCAAGGTATGAAAACTTCCTCTTCTTCAGTTGTTTTTAGTATTCTATCCTTAGTGGAATGTACCATAGTATATGTTAAATTCATTGCATTATAAAATGTTCAATAGTGCATATAACTTTGACATCAACTATATGTGTGCACTAATTTAAAGGAATTTAGTCTATCCTTATGGATTTCAAGAATGATGATTCATTTGTCATCCACATATAAGGATAATCATTTGTGAAACCCTCCCTTGTGTTTTTAATGCTCTCTTTTCTAAGTGTTTCAACAAGGTCCTTCCAAGTGCTTTCAAGATGGATTGAAAATCTACGGATATAAGAGTCTTGGTTCTTTCAATCATTGAGTTTCAATGGGTCTCATATCAAGTATGATTGAACCAAGCAAAGATGAATAAAGTTCAAAGATCACTTGGTTGGATGAAATCATAAAAGAAAAGAAAGCACAGTGATTCAAGAAGGGAGTTACACTTTTTTGTCAACCAAATAATGAAGATGTAGTGACATGTTTATATGATATCCTTCATTATAAGGTTTGAGGTTCATATTAGCATGCTTTACCCTTCAGGATTTCAATTGATATACTTTCAGTTCTTAAACTTTCAATTGGTTTAATTTTCATCATCTATGTAAAGCATGTTATGTTAAACCAAGATATAGTGCAAACATCTCCTTTAACCTCGTATTGTTGATGTGCATAAAGGTACTTTGTGTACTCTTGCATGCACAAATTGAGGGAGAGTTTAGCCTATATCTTGTGAGGCTAATGATTTCTTTCAAGTTCATGTTTTGTAGTCTCACACCTTGGAGAACATCAAATGAGGATGAATGGTTCCATAAAAATGGTCAAGCATTTACCACATGTCACTTTATGGGTTAGTTCTATTGAGGAACGATATGTGTTCTCTAGCATGATTTCAATTGTTGCAAATTTATTATGCCCTGACCAAGATATATGATGAACCCCTTTAAGAATCTTAATTGAATCAAGTGCATGTTACAAGTATTTCGAGTACCTGATGCATACATTTAGGGGGAGCTCATTCTATATCATGTGTCCTTAAATACTAACATTTTATTTTAGTGAACTTGTGTAGTTCTTTGAAAAGAATGGGTTTCTCTTGATTTTTTGAAGAGGATAAGTTTCTCTTTGGCATGCTAAATTTACTCAATCCATGTCGTAATGAAGACTGATGGGCATGAATGAAAATCATCTTCCTTTGTGCAAAAATAATCTCAATCCTGTCAAAAACACTAAGTTGAAAATTGATGATCATGATGGAGAACATGTGGCATAAAACAAAGGTGTGTCATTCCATGAACTATTGTATTACCTTTGTACATCTAGTCTCTTACATGCTAGTGTGTGAATGTACATGCTACATGCACTTGTGGTGATGATTAAGGAATCTCTAGATATTTGATTAATACCTCTTGTGGTGATGTCATAAGTTAGTATTAAGTCATCTTAGTGAGGTATGAGTCAAATATGCTAACTTCTCAAGAATCTTAGCTTAAAATATTGCATATCATGTCTATTAGTATACCTTTTGATTATGAGTAATTCCTTCAATTGGTACAATTTCACATTTTCATACTTTATTTGTACCAAGGTTCAAATTGTAGAACTTAATCCTCGGGCCTCATAAGTACAAGTGCATAAGCTAAACAAGTATTCATCACTTGTATGCATATATTTAGGGGGGGAATGGTCTATAATTTGAATCTTTGAGACTAACTTCATTTTCAAGTCTATTATGTATGTAGTCTCAAATTAGAAAGGAATTTTTGGACAAAGACAATCACTTCCACTGTAAATTTTGATGGGTATCAAAGATTATTTGCTCCTAGAAAAGTATCTTTTATACATTTCATAAGAGAACGAGTTTCTCTTGTATATGCTACTCCAACATTATCTAAAATTGGTAAATATGTATCACATCCTTTTGGATTGCAAATATCTGAAGTAGCATAGCTTATAAATTCTCCTGTCTAGAACTTAATTGATTAAATAGCGCACATATTTTTATGTTGCATGATTATGTTCAATTGATACTCATTTTATTCCAATGGTACTTTAAATTACAAATAAGTACTCTCAACTGGTATCAATTGAATTAATATATATGTGTGCAATAAATCTTTAGGAGAACTTAGTGTAATATGCAATTAGTGATATGCTTACCTAACTGTCGGCGTTTCGAGACCGGGGGGTCCCTGGGCCGACGAGTGAAATGTCGCCGCGTGCCCCAACCCAGATGGGTCGGCGCGAGGCCGAGCGCGAAGGGGGGAAGAAGGCGTGAGAGAGGTGGAAATCCCGCGGCCTTCGTGTTCGTCCCGCGCCCGGGTCGGGTGCGCTTGCAGTAGGGGGTTACAAGCGTTCCACGCGGGAGGGAGCGAGCGGCCTCACGCGAGCGCCAGTCCCGTCCTCTTCCCTGCGCGGCCAACCCTCTATAAGAGGGCCCTGGTCCTTCCTTTTATAGGCGTAAGGAGAGGATCCAGGTGTACAATGGGGGGTGTAGCAGAGTGCTACGTGTCTAGCGGAGGAGAGCTAGTGCCCTAAGTACATGCCATCGTGGCAGCCGGAGAGGTTTTGGCACCCGGTTCATGTGGTGTCGTGGCCGTCGGAGGAGCGCTGGAGCCTAGCGGAAGGACAGCTGTCGGGGCTGTTGAGTCCTTGCTGATGTCCTCTTGCTTTCGTAAGGGGGCTGAGAGCCACCGTCGTCATAGAGCGTGCGGGGTGCCATCATTACTTGTCTGGCGGAGCGAGCCAGATCGGACGCCGGTCTTGTTCCCCGTAGCCTGAGTCAGCTTGGGGTAGGGTAATGATGGCGCCTCCTGTTGACATGGTCGGTCCGTGCCCTAGGTTGGGCGATGTGGGGGCTCCTCCAAGGTCGAGGTCGAGTCTGTCTTCCGTGGCCGAGGTCGAGTCCGAGCCCCTGGGTCGGGCGAGGCGGAGACCGTCGGCTGAAGCCAGGGCTGAGTCCGAGCCCTAGGGTCGGGCGAAGCGGAGTTCGTCGTCTTCTGGGGCTGAGCCCAAGTCGGAGCCCTGGGTCGGGCGGAGCGGAGTTCGCCGTCTTCCGGGGCTGAGCCCAAGTCCGAGCCCTGGGGTCGGGCGGAGCGGAGTTCGCCGTCTTCCGGGGCTGAGCCCAAGTCCGAGCCCTGAGTCGGGCGGAGCGGAGTTCGCCGTCTTCCGGGGCTGAGCCCAAGTCCGAGCCCTGGGTCGGGCCGAGCGGAGTTCGCCGTCTTCCGGGGCTGAGCCCAAGTCCGAGCCCTGGGTCGGGCGGAGCGGAGTTCGCCGTCTTCCGGGGCTGAGCCAAAGTCCGAGCCCTGGGTCGGGCGGAGCGGAGTTCGCCGTCTTCCGGGGCTGAGCCCGAGTCCGAGCCCTGGGTCGGGTGGAGCGGAGTTTCCTATGGTGCCTGAGGCCGGGCCTGACTGCCTGTCAGCCTCACTTTGTTGAGTGGCACAGCAGTCGGAGCGGCGCAGGCGGCGCTGTCCTTCTATCAGGTCGGTCAGTGGAGCGGCGAAGTGACTGCGGTCACTTCGGCTCTGTCGACTGGAGGACGTGCGTCAGGATAAAGGTGTCAGGCCGCCTTTGCATTAAATGCCCCTGTGATTTGGTCGGTTGGCGTGGCGATTTGGCCAGGGTTGCTTCTTGGTGAAGATTGGGCCTCGGGCGAGCCGGAAGTTTGTTCGTCGCTGGAGGGGGGCCTCGGGCGAGACGGAGATCCTCCGGGGTCGGCTGCCCTTGCCCGAGGCTGGACTCGGGCGAGGCGTGATCAAGTCCCTCGAATGGACCGATCCCTGGCTTAGTCGCACCCATCAGGCCTTTGCAGCTTTGTGCTTATGGGGGTTACCAGCTGAGAATTAGGAGCCTTGAGGGTACCCCTAATTATGGTCCCCGACAGTAGCCCCCAAGCCTCGAAGGGAGTGTTAACACTCGCTTGGAGGCTTCTGTCGCACTTTTTTGCAAGGGGACCAGCCTTTCTCGGTTGCGTTTTGTTCCTGTGGGTGCACGCGAGCGCACCCGCCGGGTGTAGCCCCCGAGGCCTCGGAGGAGTGGTTTGACTCCTCCGAGGTCTTAATGCCTTGCGCAATGCTTCGGCTGGTCTGGTTGTTCCCTCATGCGAGCTGGTCGTAGCCCGGGTGCACGGTCGGGTCCCAAGTTCTCGGGCTGGTATGTTGACGCTGTCAACGGTTTAGCGGGGGCCGGGTTTGCGAGAGCAGCCCCCGAGCCTCTGCACAGGACGAGAGGACGGTCAGAGACAGACTCGACTTTTTTACATACGCCCCTGCGTCGCCTTTCCACAAGGAGGAGGGGGGGGGGAAGCGCCATGTTGCCCTCGGAGGGCGCCGAACATGGTGTCTCCGGTGAGCTGCTGGCGGGTAATCCGAGTGGACGCCCGTGCCCCATTTGCTAGGGGTCGGCTAGAGGCCCGGAGGCGCGCCCAAAAGTACCTGCGGGTGATCTGCCGGACCCGGTCCCCTGTCGACGGGGTCCGAGGGCTCGATGCCTCCCTCTGATGGGATTCCGTTACAAGATCGTTCCCGCTGGTCTCAGAAATGTCCTAGGGTACCTCGGGAGTGTAGCCCGAGCCTCGGTTATGTATCGAACGTACCCAGGGTCATCCCTCGCTCTGTGTCTGAGGCGGTTGTGAACCCTTCGAGGGCCAACCTACGAACCCCTGATCAGTAGTGGGCGCGGAGCCCGAGTGGCCTGAGGCAGCCGTTGAACCCTTCCGAGGGGCCGACCTTCGAACCTCTGACCAGTAGTGGGTGTGGAGCCCACGCGCTCTGAGGCGGCTGTTGAACCCCTCCGAGGGGCCAGCCTTCGAACCTCTGATCAGTAGGGAGGCTCGGAGCCTGTTTCCTTCACGGAGAAGGGTCCTTTTCGGGGTATCCCCCTTTCCCGGTCCCTGTTGTAAGAGAGAGAAAGAGGAAAAGGAAAAGGATACGAAATCGAATGACGTGGCGTACCTTTTTTGACGCGGTCATTATGGCGAAGGCGAAGCGTCGCTCGCTTCCCCTGCCAGAGGCGCCGCCTGCCGTGGAGTTAATGCGACGGGGCGAGTGGTTCGCGGGGCGGCCGTTGCGTGCGCGAGCCGTCCGAGGAACGGAACACGGGCGCGCCGTCTGCTCGCCGTGAGAGAGGGTTCTCTCACTGCCCCAGGATGGGACGTAAGCTTGGCTGACGACGTGACCGCTGCTCCTGCCCGCCTGCCACCGCCATTACTGCCGGCCCATTTTTGGCCGTATTGACCATCGCGCCAGGCTGGCGCCGCTGGGTCGTGCGCTGGGTCGCCTCGAGTCGCGGTACTGGTTCCGCAGTCGAGGAGGCGCGGTAGTGGTGCGAGTGGCGGTGCAGTTGCTTGCACGTAGCGACCGGTGCGCCGGTTGCATGACGCGTGGGCGTGGGCCTCCATGCTGGGTGCGTTGGAAGTCGGAGGGGCGCGCCCACTTGGCGCGATTGTATGCCGCCCGCATGGCTGCCCGTCCTTTCATCCGCTGGTCTGGGCGAAAGTGGAGGGGCGCTTGTAACCGCTGGGCGGTTGCATGCACCGCGCGCGACGGTTTGGCTTCTTCTGCTCTGGGCCAGTTTGCATGACGTGTGGGACCCAGCCCTCGCGCCGTAGGGGGAGGACCTTGGAGCGCGTTGGAGAAGACTCAGCCCACGACGGCTGGGGACGCAGGTAGGGAGAGTCGCCTTTAAAAGGAGGGTGACCCCCTTGAAAGGCGACCATGTCTTCGCGCTCCCTTATGCGTCGCGTCTTTCCACCTTTCGAGCCCCCGGATGGGGGACACCCGCAGTCCTCCCGCCTTGTCGTTGGAGGAACGCAACTCCGTGGGAGTTGGTACCTTTCAGCCATCGTTCGACTTCAAGGATTTTCATCACGCGGCCCGGCTGCATCCCCTCGCCGGTGGTCACCCGAGATGGTGACCACCAGCCCCTGGATGGGGAGAAGCAAGCCGGGCTGCGATCTTGGTCCCGCCCTCAGCTTCAAGGATGTTCATCATCCTTGCTGGGGCGGAGAGCGAGGCGAGCCGGGGCTCTACCTCCCGCGCGGGCCAGCTGGCCACCTCTTCTTCCAGCTTCTGGTGGTGGAGACCATCCTCCAGCTCTGCGGAGGAGACGTCCTCCAGCCATGCCGGGGAAGACGAACTGTTGCTGCCCAGCTAGGATGCAACATTCCGCCCTCTTCCTCGCTTTCGTGGCGAGGGCGGGAGCGAGGACCTGTCGGTGCGCTTCGAAGCGGCCCGCTCTTTGGCTTTGATGGCTGGTTCGCATCCCTTGAGCGGGGACGCGAGCGGGAGCCTTCCGGTCGACGCGCCCATCCTGGGACCATAGCTGCTGCTGCAGAGGTCGCTGGCGAGTCGCCCGGAACTTGTCGCCCTGCAGGCTCCCCGGTGTGGAGGTTGTTCATGCCCGCGGGGACGGAACCGGAGTTCCATTTGTCATGGCACCTTGGATGCCGGTGTTTTTGTTCATTGTGGCTGTCGGGGCCTGAATGTGTATGTATTTTTGGCGCGGAGTCGCGTTTTTTCCTCATTTCCGAGCACTAAGACTCGCCTGTTGGTTGTCTGAACCGCTTCACCAAGCGTGAGTCGCCCCGTACAAAGGTGACGAGTGAGGTATCCGTATCCCGGAGGCGTAGGAGTCCCTCGGCTCGGTCGGCCTTGCTGTCCGAGGCTTCTCTTGCTTAGTTAAAGGAACCCCTCGGCCGCTCTTCAATGAGCCGAAGCCAGGGGTAGCGGTGTCAGCATGGACAGAGGCAGAGTTGGCTCAAAAAGAAGACTTGGTCGGCCGGAGCCTGGCCGGGTCGTCCGTTAGCAGGACCGACGCTGGAGTTGATCTGCCGAGGCCTCGGGCCTCGCCCCGTATAGCTGTCGGGGCTGTTGAGTCCTTGCTGACGTCCTCTTGCTTCCGTAAGGGGGCTGAGAGCCGCCGTCGTCATAGAGCGTGCGGGGTGCCATCATTACTTGTCTGGAGGAGCGAGCCAGATGGGACGCCGGTCTTGTTCCCCGTAGCCTGAGTCAGCTTGGGGTAGGGTAATGATGGCGCCTCCTGTTGACGTGGTCGGTCCGCGCCCTAGGTTGGGCGATGTGGGGGCTCCTCCGAGGTCGAGGTCGAGTCTGTCTTCCGTGGCCGAGGTTGAGTCCGAGCCCCTGGGTCGGGCGAGGCGGAGACCGTCAGCTGAAGCCAGGGCTGAGTCCGAGCCCTAGGGTCGGGCGAAGCGGAGTTCGTCGTCTTCTGGGGCTAAGCCCAAGTCGGAGCCCTGGGTCAGGCGGAGCGGAGTTCGCCGTCTTCCGGGGCTGAGCCCAAGTCCGAGCCCTGTGTCGGGCGGAGCGGAGTTCGCCGTCTTCCGGGGCTGAGCCCAAGTCCGAGCCCTAGGTCGGGCGGAGCGGAGTTCGCTGTCTTCCGGGGCTGAGCCCAAGTCCGAGCCCTGGGTCGGGCGGAGCGGAGTTCGCCGTCTTCCGGGGCTGAGCCCAAGTCCGAGCCCTGGGTCGGGCGGAGCGGAGTTCGCCGTCTTCCGGGGCTGAGCCCGAGTCCGAGCCCTGGGTCGGGCGGAGCAGAGTTTCCTATGGTGCCTGAGGCCGGGCCTGACTGCCTGTCAGCCTCACTCTGTCGAGTGGCACAGCAGTCGGAGTGGCGCAGGCGGCGCTGTCCTTCTGTCAGGCCGGTCAGTGGAGCGGCGAAGTGACTGCGGTCACTTCGGCTCTGTCGACTGGAGGACGTGCGTCAGGATAAAGGTGTCAGGCCGCCTTTGCATTAAATGCCCCTGCGATTTGGTCGGTTGGCGTGGCGATTTGGCCAGGGTTGCTTCTTGGTGAAGACTGGGCCTCGGGCGAGCCGGAAGTTTGTTCGTCGCTAGAGGGGGGCCTCGGGCGAGACGGAGATCCTCCGGGGTCGGCTGCCCTTGCCCGAGGCTGGGCTCGGGCGAGGCGTGATCAAGTCCCTCGAATGGACCGATCCCTGGCTTAGTCGCACCCATCAGGCCTTTGCAGCTTTGTGCTGATGGGGGTTACCAGCTGAGAATTAGGAGCCTTGAGGGTACCCCTAATTATGGTCCCCGACACTAACAAATTGTATCAATTGGTGGTTTTCAATTGATATTTTTCGTACATGATCACTAGCTGTAGAATCCATACTTGTGCAATTTTCATGTTGCCTCTTGTTGTGATATCTTGGACTTATGTCACAACTATACCAACAAGAGCGTGTAAATGAATTCTAAATCCAACACAAGTCTGGAAACCCCTTGAAAAGGTAAAACACAAAGGTACAACACTTCATGTCACTTCTACATTACTTTTGTGTCATCTAAGGACCCTTTTCATGATAGCGTGTTTAAATCTTGCTTAATCAAAATTTCTTCCCTTTATATTCTTTGTATCCTTTTGGAGATGTATGACAAAGGGGGAGAAATTGTGCATTAAAGCTTACCTTTAGTCTTATGTAACGAAGTGTAAGAAGACTTTTGAAAGGGGGAGAAAGAATTGAGAAAAGGGGGAGAATCATAAGTAAAACATAAGATGTAGGAATGATATAAGTTGTCTCCATACTTTGACCCAAATATGTGCTTTTGGCATTTGAGTACAAAATTGGTATTTACTGAAATGCACATATTTAGGGGGAGGAAACTATATCATAGGATTCAAAATCTTATTTATCAAATCTTATGTAAGCTTTAAATGTGTTGTCATCAATCACCAAAAAGGGAGAGATGGAAAGTGCATTCATCCCTTTTGTGAGTTTTGGTGATTTGGATAACAACACATTTAAAGGTCTAACAAGTTTGCTAAGTGTTGAACAGGAAATTCAGTATGATGAACATACTTGATAGTGTATAATGATCAGTGCAAAGGTTCAACACAAGGTTAATTAACCAGTGAGACAATGTAAATGGATATAATATTGGTCTCTATATTGGTTTGAATATATGGACAAGACCTCAGAAATCACTATGCATAAATATGATCATAATAGAGGTTGAAGTGATTAAGAGGATTCGTCAAGCCAAAAAGAATAAGATATGAGGAATCGTGAATTGACTTGACCATATTACTATAAGTCCATATTTGCTTCTATGAGAATCAAACTAGAGCTTGATTGATCTTAACATATATATCTAGGTGACATTCAAGCAAGGTTCACAATATCGAAGAAATGATTCTCTCAATGGATGCTCAATGTGATGTGACTCAAGAATGGCTTGATAGGGTGAAGATAGCAAGGAAAGGGCTTCGAGGAACTAAGCGAAGGTGAAGGCCAAGCGACGGCTTGTGGACCGAGGTACCATGGCTAAGGTGAAGAAAAGAGTACTTGCACTAAGTCGATGAACTAATCAGCTATGAAGAGTTATAATATGTTGATGCATCAGTAAGGTGACTTGAAACTATGATTTGAACTCATACATGGTAAAATGGTACAAGTCACAGGGTTTGATTTGCGTTTGCTTCAAAAGGTGAGACAAAGATGTTTGTGATCCTTATGAAGCAATGCCACGGAGAAATCACACATGAGACACCAATGACTCAAGGAGTTTACTTAATTATATTTTATTTAACTTGAGTATAGGAATCGTCGTACTATTAGGGGGATCCATAAAGAAGGTTGGTGTTGGTACTAAAGCTTAAAATCCTTGATCTAAAATTCCATTTTACCCTTGTTAATCATTAGTGAAAGTATGAAGTACAACCTTTTAAAGTCTATCTTGGCCAAAATTGCTCTCTGGAAAATACTGGTTCAGCTGGTTTTTAGGCTGGTTCAGCTGGTATTCAAATACTGGTTCAACTGATTTTCAGGCTGGTTCAGCTGGTATTCAAAAACCAGTCAACCGGTTTTTGGACTAGCTCAGCCGGACACTCAACTGGTTTTTAGTCTGGTGGGAACCGGTTCAACCGGTTTTAAAACCGGTTCAACCGGTTTTTGCACTGTTCACTTTTTTCTGCCAGTCTGCTGTGTCACAAAAACCGGTTCAGCCGGTTTTGGGACTGGTTTTTGAGCAGAAAAGTCAAAAAACGGCTAGTTTTGGAGCTCCACCTATATATACTCACTCCTACCTTTCTCCTCGACAGATGAGCACGACTTGGACTCAATTTCTAACCTAAGAAACACCTCCCACTCTCTCTCACACACCTCTTGCCTCTCCCATTTCAAATCTTTGGAGAGAAATCTTTGAGTGAGATTGAAGAGCTGTGATTTTGGTGCTTCATCTCTAAATCCTTCTTGCTCTTCTTGATTCGAGCTTTGGTACTACATCGAGTTCTTTGTGGATTCATTACTCTTGGAGCTTCTAGCTCCTAGATGACTAGGTGTCTCTTGTGAGTCTCCAAATCTTGTGGAAGACCACAAGAAAGTTTGTATTACCCGCTCGTTTGAGCAAAGCTTAGTGTGTGTGCTTGACCTTTGTGGTCGGCAAAGGGAGGATTAGGGTTGAAAGACACTCGGCTCTTTGTGGGCGCCTCAACGAGGAAGTAGGGACCGTGGTGGTGTGACCGAACCTCGGGATAAATCTTGTGTCTCTTGTGTTCTTGCTCATTGTGTTTGTTTGTGTTCTTCGTTCTCTCACCATTACGTGGAAGATTTGTTTATATCTTTTTGGTGTGTGGATTTTGAGAAGTTCCCTTCTCAGATCTACTACTTTGAACCCTGTGGATCAACTAGAACATCTCATTTCCAAAGTTAACTGGGTGAATTTCGAGATCAATCCAGTTTATATCTTATTCTTTAGTTGAGCTCGTGCAAACCGATTGAACTGGTTTTACCCAGTTCGTTTCTAGTTTTTGTTGAAAAAGTTTCCACTTGCCTATTCACCCCCCTCTAGGCAACTTTCACTAACAACATTATTATCAATTGTGTATGCATTGCTGAGTGTGCACCTTCCTTATGCTCTTCCTTTTGTTCGTTCTCTCTTAATACACATACCCCTACTGCCATGACACTAGTTATTTACAAAGTTACATGTTAGCCAAGCAAGAGTTGACTATGAATTCATGTAGTTAGATGACTAGCAACAAAACCTTATGGACTAGCCAACTGCAGGGGTAGGGGCTGAAAGTCGCCTAGAGAGTGGTTGAATAGGCGAAACCTAAAATTTATAAATCAAACACAAAACTTTACCCAAGTTAACGTTAGAACGAGTATAAATGAAATCGTAGTGCTAAAGAGGTGTTTTCTTGCTAAGAGTTGCCCTAATGAATGCGAAATCACTTGGGTGCAACTCAAATTAATATGAGATCAATGCAAGCAAGAGAGTAACAGATAGGGGATAGGAAGAACCAAAACACAAAGCAAGATTAACAAAAAGACACAAGCGATTTGTTTCTCGAAGTTTAGTTCCAAAGAACATACTCCTCGTCGAGGAGTCCACATAGGATGTGTCTCTTTCAACCCTTTTTCCTCTCTCAAATGATCACTTAGACCGGATGACTGTTCTTCTCTTATTGGGGAACACTGATTCCCGTAAGGACCTCCACATAAAGAACTAGAGTCTCTTGCTAGATTGTTACAATCTTGAGAATGAGATTAGAAGAATAAAGAGCACAATCGAAAACACCAAGCGAAAAGAGCGAAAAGAAAATCACAAAGTCACTCTCTTTTGTTTCTCCAAAGCACTAATCACTAATGATCTTCTAACATAATTATGGCACTTGGGGAGTGTAAGGAAAATGGACCTCGACCCATTTAGCTAAATGATTTTGGTGTTTGATGATCAACATAACCTGTGGACTATGTGCTTGCTAGTGTTTGTGTCTTTAATTCATAGGATGCGAAGAGGATTGGATTGTGGCTCTAAGGATGCCACACTACCTAAAAAGCTTAGAAGATCAATAAATATCAAGAACAAGTCCAAGACTCAAGACCAAAAGAAGCCCAAGAAAATAGTGAAGAAATCCAAGAAGTGAATAGTCACCCAGTGCTCTGGTGGCGTACCGGACTGTCCGGTGTGCGCCAGACAGTATGCACATAGAGCTTTGCAAATGGACTCTTGAGAGCTAGAGCACCGGTCTGTCCGGTGTGCACTGGATAGCAGCAGCTCTCAACGGCTAGCTGACGTGGCCAGGGTACCGAACATGTCCAGTGTGCACCGGACTGGCAACAGAACAATCAACTTTCTGTCCAATGATTATAATTGAGGGGGAGGCTATTTATGCCCTCCAATTGGCTATTTGAAAGTGTGGGAGCCCCAACAACATACTAACAAATATTATAGACATTTCCAAGTGCTCAAACACCCAAGTGCTTAATAGATTCACTCGGTGATTAGCGAGGTGCTTTGTGAAGTGCTTAGGTTAGTTAGACCGCTTATGTGTTTGCTCTAGGTGATTCCTAGTTAGTTGAGTGAGTTTATAAAAATCCACAAAACCCCTCGGCTCTTGCGCGAGTCATTATAATATTTTATCGAGTGGGGCAAGAGTCTTGCGAGACCGTGACAACCGAGTTTGTGTCACGACCGCCACCATATACCGGAGAGAACGATGCTCGTGATGTTTCAGCCGAAAGCTCGATAGTGGAGACGACAGAGAGCGTCTGAGAGGAGCCGGAAGCTAAGCACCACTTGCGTGTGGAGAATGGTCGTGGCTCTCTACGAAGTTACTCGACTGTGGTGCTTGGCCCTCGCGTGGGCTACCCTTTGTGTAGGGGTACCAACGAGAATTAGTCGGGACCTTGCGTTGTTCTGGATGTCTCGGTAAAAATATCGGTGTCGTCTATGAGAGTTTGCTTTCTCTACTAGCTCTTTAATCTTCCACATCTACTCTCTCTACTTAAGTTGCAATCTTTACTATTCTTAGTGTAGTTTATATAGGGTTGGAACTTAGGTTGCATAACTCCTTTTGCGCGAGGGGTAGCAACACATAGAAAAAACCTAGTTTGCACAATCTAGTTAAGTTATTTGCATAGGTTTTGTTCTAGAGGTTTATTTTGTGGTCTAGTTTAGAGATAGTTTTTAGAAGTCCTAATTCACCCTCTCTTTGTCTCTGTTTCTTACAAGTGGTATCAGAGCCCAGTTTGGCTCATTTAAATTTTTTTAGCTTCACCGCTAATAGAGTCGACGCTTTTAGAGAAAGGGGATAGATACCCATAGGCCATCACACTTCGACGACACAAATTTCCCTTATTATAGTGCTATAATGGCTTGCTGCCTAGACATCAGACACATATGGTGAAAGCATTGATCGAATGTGGGGTATGCGAAAGATGCATAGTGCATGGTACTCACCAAACATGTTCGACGAGGTGTCTGGTGCACCTTTTGTAGTGTTTTTTTCTCAAAAAAAACTATGTAGATATTACACCAAACAAAATGCAAACTTAATAAGATTCAAACAAACACTAGTGGGGACTAGTATTAGTGACCTCTCTCAAACCCTCAAATTTTCAAAAATAATTTCCCTTAGGATACAAATATTTTATGAAAACATTCAAAGGAAACAACTAGAAGTCATCATAAGATTGTTCAATAGAGGTTTAAAAAACTTGTGCGTTGAATGTTCCCTTTAGCTGAGCTACCATAGCGAATGCTCAAATCTTAACAAATAAGAAACGATAAATCAACATCCATGCATATGCAATGCAATACTTGGAATTGAAATATGTTGCTTGTCAAGTTTGAACTCGAGTTAAGCTTTTAACATGCTTTAGTGCAATTATCTTAACTTGGTTAGGTAAGCTCTATGTCAAAGCAATTTTAAACATGTATTATATTACAAACGCAATGCAAGAGACAACACAAGCACATGTTTAGGTAAATTTGCTTAGATCTAGAATACTAAACACATTCATCAACATACAAAACCTAGCTTTATCTAGTGGTTTTTGTGAAGATGTTCGCTAATTGATCATCAGTCTTCACTCCTAGCGAATGTCCCCTTTTGCTATATGATCTCTAAGTAAGTGATGGTGTACGTCAACATGCTTGATGATAGAGTGTTTAAGTGGATTATTAGTGAGTTTTACATCACTCTCATTATCATACAAAAGAGGTACTTTTTCTAGAACTAAGATTTTGTTCCATATACAGAATTTTTGTACAACAAGCACCCATGGTAATGTATTATACTTCGATGTTTTATAATGCAACACTATTTTGCATTTTTGATGACCATGACACTAGTGATATACCAAGAATATGACCCCTCCAGAGGTGTTTTTCCTATCAATTTTACAACCCGCATAATACAATTTGGAATAGCTAACAAGTTAGAAACTACCTCCTATGTGATATCAAATACCAATGTTTGGTGTGTGAATTAGGTACCTAAGGATTCTTTTTACAACAATTAAATGATGTTCCTTATGATTAGCTTGAAATCTAGCACATATACACACTAAATACAATGTCAAGCCTATATGTAGTTAAATATAACAAACCAACAATCATAGAATAGTAGAGAGTTTGATCAACCAATTTACCTCCATCGTCTAGGTCGAGATGTCCATTTAATGGCATTGGTTTCTTGATTCTTTACATTCTCATCTATTTTGAATCTTTTGAGTTGATACTTGGTGTACTTCTCTTGAGGATGAAATTATATCCTCTCATCTACTTGACTTGAAAAATAAGGAAGAATGTAAGTTCTCCATTCATTGACATCTCAAACTCATTCGACATTAAATTTTCAAACTCTTTGCAATGTTTTCATCTATGGAGCCAATTATTATGCCATCGACATATATTTGGCAAATGAAGATATCACTATATAACTTCTTAGTGAATAGTATGGTGTCGACCGCCTCGATCTTGAAGCCCTTCTCAATGAGGAAAACTTAAAGACACTCATACCATGCCCTGGAAGCTTGCTTTAGCCATATAGCGCCTTGGATAACATATAAACACGATTAAGAAATCTAGGATCATCAAACTAGAGGGGTTGATCAACATATACTAGTTCATTTATAAAGACATTTAATAATGCACTTTTAACATCTATTTGAAAAGGTTTTATGTTATGATTAGATGCATATGCATGTAGGATCCAGATGGCTTCAAGTCCTACAACTGGTGTAAATGTTTCTCCAAAACCTAGACCTTTAACTTTAGAGAATCCCTTTACATCTAGTGTTTCCTTGTTCCACACAATGACACCTTGATGTCTTTCTTGTTCTAGAATGTCTACCTTGTTTCAATAACTCTCGCATCTCACGGTTGCTCTTCAAGCATCTAAATCTCGTTGCAAGTGAAGTTTTAAATTCTTCACACATGACATTCACCCAATTTGGATCCTTGAGAGTTTTGTGTATGAAAAACTAAATGCATGAAACAAATGAGTGATGTTCAATAAATAAAATATTTTTTGAGAGCGAGTAATTACACCCCTTGACGGAATCTACACTAAACTTACCTAGGTCAAGATATCCATCCACGCTCTTACTTATAGTATGACCAAAAGAAAAATAAAATTACTATAAGTAATCTATGTGTCCAACAACTTCTTAACACTTAAAACTAGTCGATTCTTAACCTTCTCGCTCATCCTTTAAAAACTGATGATTGATCTTCATCAATAGGGGCACAAATACCACATAAGCCTAATGAATCTCTATTATTCTGACCTAACTTATTATGCCTGTACAAAACACATGTTCACCACAATAATCTTGTGTTGTCATTAATCACCGAAATCCAACTAGGAGCCTAGATGCTTTCAGATGACATTAAAGGCAAGGAGGTTCATTGTTGCCACAACGTAGACAATAGACATACTCGAGACCACTATATGGTACATGACATCATCCCTATAGCCACGCTTAAACGTACTGGTGTACCTACAAGCATTAAAATTATAGGCTGTTACACTAGTTGCCAACTACACCATATCCCCAATGGTGAGGACTCTGGTACTTGCCACTATGATAAGACATATGTGCTGTTGTAGCATGACATGCTTATAATAATGAGGCATATCCGATATGTCACTCGTATGACCTCGCATTGACGATAAGACGATAAGAGTAGTTGATCATCTGCTAGATAGGTCCCATTGTCGAGTAGCCATATATTACTCTATTATCTCTTGAGAAATGACTTAAGGTTTTGGAATGACTTTTGAGAAATGACTTAAGGTTTTGGAATGCTTCTCACTCCTAGGCTTTATCCTGGCCTCCAATTTACAAAATACATAGATGAGTACTAGCGATTAAATAGACTATAACTCTTACTAGAACCAAAAGGAAAGAGAGCTAGACAATTACTAGCTCGCTAGATACCTAAGCTAGCTTGTAATCTTCTTCACCTCGATGTAACATAATTAAAGAGAACATATGGTATTATATCTTGTGAACTGAACCTCTATAAACTGCATGTGTTGATAGCTAGAGAGTACCCAGGATCAATATGCCACTCGCTCTTTACATCAACTCTCTCTCGATTATCTATGGTATCCTGATGCCATACCATGATGACAAGCGTACACACGTACGTACATGCATCATACATTCAATAACTAGAAGCATACCTTATGTTTTACTGCAAGAGTTACGGATAATTTAAAATAATAAAACTGGACTACATATAACTACTTATACAATACGATAAACAATTACAAATTAATGTTTTTGGATGGCATGACATGCACGCATGCACGTTAGTGGATGTTGTGTGCATATCACAATTGCAAGTGTTAGTGGACACCATAATTGCATCTAATAGTGGATTGTTGAGTGGATAACTTGTATGTCGAGATATAGCTATAGTAGATTTTAGAGTGATAAGATATATAGATATAGATATAAACGTAGATATGTCATTCGATGATAGCCTGCTAACGATATAAACATAGATCAGAACCTTAAGAGTTTTGATGACCGATGAAAGAGAGAGTAGGTGTATTTATAGACAGATAGAAAAATGGATCATTTTTTTGCAGCCCTTCCACACAGGACATATAATTCTTTTTCTATGAAATAATAGAGTCGACTTAGGTCTAATTTGGTTTGAGGAACTAAAGATTAATCCCTCCATTTTAGTCTCATGTAGTCCCTAAATTGCTAATTGGTGGGACTAAAACAAGGACTAAACTATTTTAGTCTCTAGTCTCTTAAGGGGTGATTAAAATGGACTAAACCATATTAATTCCACCTTTTGCCCTTTATTTCAGTTGCACTGATGGCGAGAGAATACTAAAGGGTATTTTGGTCCTCTTATGATTCATTTAATGTTTTTTTAATACTTTTAGTCATATAACCAAACAGGGTAGAGACTAAACTTTAGTCTTTTCCAAATAAATTTTAGTCTCTAAACTAAAGGAACCAAACGGACGCTTAGTTTATTAATTTCCAGATTAAAACTTGCTTCACAACATTTCAATGGCACGGCATATGGTGGTACACGAAGTGAGTTGGGAAAGTACGGTGAGATTTTGTGACAAATGCGTCGGTGCCAAGGTAATCGGTCTCTATTTCTAGATTCCGCAAACTAAGGGTTAAAATAAGACGCACCTTGTAAAGATACTAAGGGCCAAAGTGAGCAATTGCTCATGGTTGTTTCATGGTAGAAACACATTTTCATCTGTAAATTATCTTGATAAAAATAATAAAGGCATATGATCTCTCTATTGCATGCCTACTAACGACCTACACGTTCATTGAGGGCTTTGTAATTTGGAACGGAGAAGTATATGTACCTGATAAATAATGTCCGTATAAAAGAATATGACTATACCTGCACTCATTCCTTGATAAAAAATAATCTACATCATCGAGCCATCATGCCTGTTTCGTACATATATTATTCATGAGCTTTGTAAATAAATCATTACAGACACGTTGAGACTAGAAAAACATATATAATTAACAACTTATCATGTATGGTTTTGTGGTATGACTATATTATTTTATCTACTTTACGATAGTTAACAACTTATCATGTAACAATATCCAAATATTCTATAGAAAGACTGTTTCTATGAACTTAATTCGCATGAACTGTATTTTTTTCTCCGGTAACTCACTGTTACTTCCTAACTATTTACTTGGCTTTAATCCATACTCGCTTCTAATGTTTATACATTATTTTTAGATTACAGCTACAACAGTCCAAACAAACAGCTTTAATTTAAAGCGAACATGATGACCATTCCATTCATCTCGTGCAAATGTCACGTAACCGTACACTCTAATTCTTTTCGTAATTATCGTATTGCATGACATATATAGTTGAGTATTTTCCCTCTCCTATATATGTTCAAATCGGAAAGACTTCATAGCCGATTCTTAAACGAACTCTGAATCATCTAAAATCCTACCAAGTACACTTTGACATACAGGATCCTCCGGCCACTGCATCAAAAACCTTTGAAAAAAAAACTATCTAAGAGCAACTCCAGTAGTTATGTAAATTTTAGCTCTCTAAATCACAGATTTAAGAAGTTGCTAAATGGCTTTTGTAGTAAAAAATATGAGTTCTCCAATAGTTCTCTAAATATAGGTTGTAATTTTATTTTATATCTATCCACATAAAAAAGAAGTCACAAAAACTATATAATGCAGTCAACATTTTTGTTTAGGGAGTTGTTAAATGGTTGCCAAATGTAGAGAGAAAATGAGGTTAGATGATAAGTTGTTAAATTTAGAAAGTTCATTTAGAGAACTGTTGGAGAATAGTTTTCATATTAACTACCTAAATTATAGATTTAGGAAGTCTTTTAGAGAACTACTGGAGCTGCTCTAACGACGCCATTGATTGGATCCACTTGCCCCCTTGTACGGTTCCACACATCGTCGTGTAGCCTGCTGGAGTGTGGCATACAATTTTCCGGTGGCCCTATTTCCACTGGGCCACCCCGCTACGGGTCCCCCATCTATCATCTCCCCACTCACACATGCTATCCCACACCGCTACCTTTCTCTGCTCTTTCCCCTCCAGTCCTCCACCCCTGCTGACTCCGTTGCTGTGCATTCCTGCCAAAGCTTCCCCGCCGAATTCCCCAACCTCCCGCCGGATTCGCCCAGCTCGTCGACTCCGGAGTCCGATTCGTGCACGGAGCAGCGGCCTGGGCCGCCAATTCGCTCGGTTCGGCGCCGCGCTGATTCGCTTCGGTACTCTCTTTCTGCTTCCCCCCCTGGAATGTTTCCGGTGATTCGCGCGGCATGAGCTCGGGTTGGAGGTGGTGCCTCTGATTCCCGCTGGCCCGAGGCGGAGGCGCGAGGGCATGTGGGTTTCTCTGGTGTGGATCCGGGGCTGCGTGGGCGTCACGTTCGTCGATTTCCAGAGCGGGAGGGGAGCCGACTAGATCTCTCGGCTCCTGCGGTTGCTGCGCTCCGTCGGGAGAGTTACCTGTGACCGGAGAAGGTTGCCGGAGGGTTTTGGGAGGTGAGGGGACATGGAGGCCGCCAGGTTCGGCGCGCGGAGCAGCCACTTGTACGGCAGCGGGCTGGGCGAGCTTGATCTCAACAGGCGCGAGAGCAGGGTGTTTGGCTGGGATCTCAACGAGTGGAGCTGGGACAGTCAGCGGTTTACTGCCACGCCGGTGCCTGTTGAGGCGGCGAATGGCTCTGGACTGAACAGCTCGCCGTCATCGTCCGAGGAAGCCGGGGAAGAGATGGCTAAGAATGGTGGCTTGGGAGGTGATACTGACAAGAGGAAAAGGGCCGTGGTCATTGACGACGACGACGATGATGAAACGGAGGATCAGGACACGGTCGTGAATGGTGGCGGGTCGCTCAGCCTGATAATAGGGGGTAGTGCTGCTGGTGCTGGAGCGATGGAGAACGGCGATGTAAATGAGGATGAGAGAAATGGAAAGAAGATCAGGGTGCAAGGAGGCGGCTCAAGTGGGCCGGCATGCCAGGTTGAGGGCTGCGGAGCAGATCTGACTGCAGCGAAGGATTATCACCGCCGGCACAAGGTCTGCGAGATGCATGCTAAGGCCACCACCGCCGTGGTCGGAAACACTGTCCAGAGGTTCTGCCAGCAATGCAGTAGGTTAGTTTTATGGTTCTGCCTGCTTCTATTACCTTTCAATCATATGCAGTTATTTGTTCATAGAAGAATGAATGGGTAAAATACCTTATGCAAGTTATATTTAGCGCAGCTACACACAGACTTGAGAAACGTGCAAAACTCTGACCATCATGATGATTTCCAACCTTTGATCTTTGACACTCGCAGACTCGCTATATCTGTGACACCTGGAGAAGGAAATAGATGAAATGCACATTTGTTATATTTAGACCAAAATATTACCATTTAAGTGAATATTGTTTGCAAAGAAATTTTAGTTTAGTTTAGACACCAGAATATTCACTGTGCTCACACAAGAGCTAAGGATGATGCTTGGGGAAGTGGTTAAATAGCTTAATGCTTAGAACTTTAAAAGTTGTTAAGTAATTTGTTCATGCTACTGTATACTTAGAAGACCCCCCGCCCTGCTCTCTGTAATTATGTTGTACATATTCTTGTGCAGATTTCACCTTCTTCAAGAATTTGATGAAGGGAAGCGAAGTTGCCGTCGACGCTTAGCAGGCCACAATAAACGGAGGAGAAAAACCCGCCCTGATACTGCAAGTTGTGGGACTGCTTCAATTGAGGACAAAATCAGCAATTATCTACTGTTGAGCCTTATTGGAATCTGTGCTAATTTGAACTGTAAGTTTGCTAACTTGCTAGACCAAATTTTCTATTCTAAGATACTTGTATAACTTATTTTCCCTTCAATGTTATGAAATTGGTAGTAATGTTTTGACTAAATTTTCTTGGTATAGGCTTAGATCAAGATAAGCGACCGTAATCTGTTTTACAAGAGTATATGAGGTCTTAATTACTCATTTTGACATGTTGGGACATAAGGATGTTCCACGGCATTTGGTGTGCTGTAAGTTTCATGAATTGGTTTATTAGACAACTCTAGGATTGCGCACAGTCACGGGATGTTCCTCCATGAGCTGCATGTGAGGATATCATATTGAGATTTAGCATCTTTCACTGACAGAGTGCTGCAATTACTAGCTGCGTGACCTTAAATTATCTGTTTATTACCTAGTCTTGTTGCATCCCTTTCTTTTATCGGGGTTCTTGCAATGGGATATCCTTCTCCAAATAACTGAAATGCAGTTTGGTGATCTGCATCTTTAATTGTTGGAAACTTCTCAAGTTTTTGTACCAAGCCTTGATTTATGAATCAACAAAAATACCTTGAAATAGATTTGAAAAATCCGGGTATTGTGGACATTCCGTCATTTCCATTCCGAGCATTCGAATCTTAAGTTTCTTAATTATCAAAGAAAAATTTCATTATCTTCTCAATCTTCATTAATCCATATGGATCAATCTAGCAATAATTGAATCTCTATTCTGCCTACCAAATCACATGAACTCCACATATGTATTTCATATATATAATTATGTGTCCTGCAGAACTACTTGTATATCAGGAATGTACATGACTCTTAGAATTCTCCTTGCAGCTGATAATGTTCAGCATTCAAATGGCCAGGAGTTGCTATCCACTCTTTTGAAGAACCTAGGGTCTGTTGCCAAATCACTGGAGCCAAAAGAACTATGTAAACTCCTGGAGGCATACCAAAGCCTGCAAAATGGATCAAATGCTGGAACCTCTGGAACAGCTAATGCCACAGAAGAGGCTGCAGGGCCATCTAACTCTAAGTTGCCTTTCGTGAATGGTAGTCATTGTGGACATGCATCATCATCTGTTGTGCCAGTACAGTCGAAGGCTACCATAGTGGTAACTCCAGGTATGAAGTACAACCACTGCTAAACATTCAGAAACTGGTTTTTATGATTTACAATTTCAGCTTAATTCCTTCCTGACTGCACAGAGCCCGCATCATGCAAGCTTAAGGATTTTGATCTGAATGACACTTGCAATGATATGGAAGGCTTTGAGGATGGACAAGAAGGTTCACCTACACCTGCCTTTAAGACAGCTGACTCTCCTAATTGTGCATCATGGATGCAACAAGATTCTACTCAAAGTCCACCGCAGACTAGTGGCAACTCAGATTCAACATCAACACAATCATTGTCAAGCTCAAATGGAGACGCTCAGGTTTGTTTTTTATTCCTTGCAACAGATTCATATAAAGAAGGAATGATAAACGGCAGATTGTGAGCACTCTTATGACTTATCAACTTGTATAATAACAGATTATATATTAATGAGACAGTTTGATGTGCTATAATTTTTAATGGAAAATTGACAACTCACTATGGTATTGGAATAGTATATGTACATATGTATCAAGCTGTTATTGGCAGCAAGTTTATGTCTATAACATTCAAGGTTGGAATTCGAATTGGAATAAGATTTTCAGTGCACCTTAATGACGGAGACTGAGACATCAGTACATTAGGATTCTGTAGAACTAGATTGCGAATCCATACTTGGCTTTAGGGATTTAATAACTCCTACGAGTCCTACCTTTAATCATTCAACTTTTGTTTTTTACACCTACCTGACTTTTTAATACCTTTTTACTAGAAGTTGTGATAGCCATCACCGTCAAGAAGTAAATCATAAAAGATATGCTAGAGTGGATTCTGATAGAGAAGTGAACCAATTAAGTGTTCAATCTCCAAGATCCAAGCCTAGAAATAAAAAGAATACTATGTGCTACTAAATTTCTCTTCAAAGATACATACTTCAATCAGATAGAGGCACTTTTGATTGCATATCTGATGTGCAAAAGTGCCATACTGCCATGCAAATACTGAATGAGTAACATGAACTGGACAGCCTTCCAACATAAATGGAAAGTTTTGATGCAGAGAGCCAGAGAATTCATGTTAGGAGCCATAATCTTGGCAGCACTCATGCAAACACCAAGATGCTAATTGTACAATATCATTCCATATGGATTTGCACATTACTATGCTTAGATGCCATCTTATGAAACATCTGGTTCTTGTTATTTTGCCTGCAGTGCCGAACTGATAAGATTGTCTTCAAGCTTTTTGACAAAGTTCCCAGTGATTTACCCCCAGTTTTGCGGTCACAGGTAAATTATGCATTCTGTGAGCACGCGGCCAAAAAATATATCCTAAACCTAACACTTAAATTCTAATTTTTCAGATTCTTGGTTGGTTGTCAAGTAGCCCTACTGATATAGAGAGCCATATTAGACCTGGGTGTATTATTCTAACAATATATCTACGGTTAGTTGAGTCTGCATGGCAAGAGGTATGCTTCTTTTCTGAATTCTCATGTAAAAATAGTGCCCTTTTTGTTTGATTATTAATGATCTTTTCTATAGCTTTCTGAGAATATGAGCCTGCACCTGGATAAGCTTTTGAGTAGCTCCACTGACAACTTTTGGGCATCTGGCTTGGTATTTGTGATGGTTCGGCGTCGCTTAGCTTTTATGCTCAATGGTGAGCCAACACCTGGCATTTAGCTGCTCTTTTACAGTGATTGCTGTGCAAGCTTTATTCTTATACTTTATGTAGGAAATTTGTTAAATGTCAAGCTTTTTTGTTCATCTTACTGCAGGTCAAATTATGTTGGACAGACCCCTGGCACCCAGTTCTCATCATTACTGCAAGATTTTATGTGTCAAACCTGTTGCTGCACCTTATTCTGCAACAATAAATTTCAGAGTCGAAGGATCTAATCTACTCAGTACTTCCTCAAGGTGTTTAATTTTGATTAACTTATTCGTGAAGTATATACAAATAAACCTTAATGCTTCCTTCAGCTTATCGATTTACATCTAAATACCACATTCTCATGTTCGCAGGCTAATTTGTTCATTTGAAGGACGTTGTATATTCCAGGAAGACACAGACTCTGTAGCAGAAAATGATGAGTATGAGGATAGGGCCATCGAATGCCTCAGTTTTTGTTGTTCCGTTCCTGGTCCAAGAGGAAGAGGATTTATAGAGGTACAAATAGTTGTACTTATATAGCTTCGGTTCGAGGACAAAATATACTTATATAGCTTCTGTACGAGAACAAAATATATAAAAAAAACTCGGCTGGGGAGGGTATGACCGCCCTCCCGGTATAATGCTAAGAAGGACCCGAACCACCGGTCCCAACTAAGAAAACCCCGAACCCTGCCCCCATCACTAATGGGCCGAGTACAACTGTCCACTTTGCAACGGCTCAGCCGGAGGGTGACGCACAGGACATCGATTCCCGAGAGCGGACGGGACACAACGAGGGGATTTATTTAAGGGTGCGGAACTAGGGGTCGAAGTCGAACCCCTGACCTGGTGAAAGGGACAACGCCGCCTTCACCTCTAGGCTATCAACCCAACCGTGGAGCAAAATATACTTGTATAATTTTTATCATGATGTTGTTATTTTAGTTTTCTTCTGTAACTTTGAATTCCTCCTGAATATCACCTGCAATTTCAGGTTGAAGATAGTGGTTTTAGCAATGGCTTCTTCCCCTTCATAATTGCTGAGAAAGACATATGCTTTGAGGTTTCTGAGCTGGAGAGCATATTTGAGTCCTCCAGTATCGAACATGCAGATGCTAATGATAATGCCAGGGAACAAGCTCTGGAGTTTCTAAATGAGCTGGGTTGGCTTCTTCACAGAGCGAACAGAATGTCTAAAGAGAATGTAACTGATACATCTGTAGCTACCTTTAGCATGTGGAGATTCAGGAATCTTGGTGTATTTGCCATGGAGCGGGAGTGGTGTGCTGTGATCAAAATGCTGTTAGATTTCTTATTTATTGGCCTTGTCGATGTGGGATCCCGATCTCCAGAAGAGGTGGTGCTTTCAGAAAATTTGTTGCATGCTGCTGTACGGAGGAAGTCTGTTAACATGGTTAGATTTCTGCTGAGATACAGACCAAACAAAAACTCCAAGGGGACTGCACAGACATACTTATTTAGACCTGATGCTCTGGGCCCGTCAATGATTACCCCCCTCCATATAGCAGCTGCCACTAGTGATGCAGAGGATGTGTTGGATGTGCTGACCGATGATCCTGGACTGGTATTCTATTTCTAGTTCTTGGAATTTTACCTCTTATTTTCCACCACCTCAAGCTGAGCTATATTAATTTACAACAGTAGGTCATTAGAAACTTAGTAAACTATCATTCTTATGATATTTTATTATTTCACTAAAGAACAGACTTACACATACATTGAACTCTGAAGTGATAGATACATGAATTACCAGATGTCACATCACATGCGTTGCATATATTTTAAATTTAATTAATAGAGTTGAATGACATAGTTATATCTGACTTATCCCATGCAGATTGGAATTAGTGCTTGGAGCAATGCACGGGACGGAACAGGTTTTACCCCAGAAGATTATGCTCGGCAGAGAGGCAATGATGCTTACCTGAATCTGGTCCAAAAGAAGATTGATAAGCATCTTGGCAAAGGCCGTGTTGTCCTCGGTGTTCCGAGCAGTATATGCTCTGTAATAACTGATGGTGTTAAGCCTGGCGATGTTAGCCTCGAGATCTGCATGCCAATGTCTGCATCAGTGCCAGGTTGCCTCCTCTGCAGCCGTAAGGCACGGGTGTATCCGAATTCTACATCGAGGACCTTCCTTTACAGGCCAGCGATGTTGACTGTGATGGGAGTTGCTGTGGTCTGTGTCTGCGTGGGCATACTCCTCCATACCTTTCCCAGGGTTTATGCCGCGCCCACATTCAGATGGGAGTTGCTGGAGCGTGGACCCATGTAAGTTTTAGGATGAGCCTTAGCTGTTGTTTGTAACTTGTAAGTTGAGAGTTTTAGCGTTGTGGCTAAGATCAAAGGAACATGATTACCGTGTGAAGAAGTTCATCTGTGTTTAACGCAAGATGCTGTTGCGGCTGTAAGCTTTATATACATCGTCGATTTCAACTATATTTACAGCCTATCATGCTCCCATTCCATTCATCCATTTTGTTTTAGAATTCATTCCTTGCGGAGAATTTGTGAACCATCAGAATAAAAAACAGGTTCTTGTATTTATAATCGTTGAGACATAATATTTCTTGGAATGATGCTGAAAAACTCATGATTGCATTTGCTGAAAGTATATGTTACAATCCAAGCTCCTGCCAGTTTGCAAGGCTGAAATGCATGCACTTGATTTTCAGCTTAATCAACATGTACATTTTGTGATGAGCAGACGTCAATTTTGCTTTGGGACTATAATATGGTGTTTGGTTTGAGTAATGAGTTAGTCAATTATCTTCTTACTTCTCTTTTTCTGGTTTGTGGAATATAATAAGTTGATCTATCACCATTTCATTTCTTATAGTTAGTTTAATACGAGGAATGAGGTCTTTTCATCAAATTTGACGAATAGACCTATGATAAATCATTTCATTTTAGATAAAGTGATTCCTCAAACCAAACACCCTCTAAATGCTCGTTTAATAGCATTGCGGGGGGCTGAATATAAAAGGTTGAATATATCATATTTCCCTTATTATGGATGGTCTCGATGATTTTGAAATGCGGACAAATGGTATGTGCTCCCCTTATAAGGTTTAGGTATCCAATTCGATTTGGATGACCAGAATCTAGAAGATAATATTTATATTTATCTATAAAATAAGTAAGTTAGCATTTTTTTGCCACATGAAAGAAAGGAAATATTATGTAACATTGTTTTTATTCTATTAACTGGTTTAAGGATCTTATATCATCGGTAGAACTTGACCAATTAACAACCATAAATGCGAACCTCATGCCAAAGTAGCATATGGCAAGTACATTATGTGACGTATATCCGTGATGACAAGTATAATTGATCATCTCTTTGGTAGACACTATGACCTTTACATGTGAGCCATCTATAGCACCAATAGCAACTTTAAAATAAGGCAGGATCGATCCTCCTGCATCTTATCATGTTGAATGGTAAATATTGGATTCCTTAGCTTTATGTTATCTTTTTCTAACCTAAACAAACACTTCAATACTCTCTTGAGTTTCATGTGGATTGTCCATGTTGAGCTGACAAACTGGTTCTATAAGCTTAGAAAAATGACTAGAGTCCTCGAACAATCCACAAGAACAATGACGAAAACTCAATTCTATGTAACATTGTGGTTTGATGTCAAACCATATGAGGAGATAAATAAAACATGAAGTGCCATAAAAACTCTTGGGTTCATAAGAAACATTTTATAAAATTGTCTTGAATGATTCATCAACCTCATGATCCACTAGAAGCACTTTTCGGGGCATCTAGTGATTTTTTTTGACGAAGGGGCAGAGCCCCCTATTTCATTAGAAAATAGGATAAGAGTTATTACAAAGCAAAATGATGGGATACAACCCATCACCAAAAGGAGCGCCTAGTGGAACTAACCTCTACATTCTATCATACTAGATAAGCAGAGATCAGTCCCCACTAGCAACAGTTCAGGTGAATCCACAGTTTTTAAGCAGAGCTTATATACAATGGCAACATGCACACAGCTAACACCCCATATGCATCTAAACCACCAAAATGACATCCCATCACTTGAGCTGCAGCCAACTACCAACAAGCGCCAAAAGAAATCTTCAACCAGCAATACGACGGTCCCTCGGACACCACCCAAAAGCCCTGCTCATCGCGTCACTTGCTATCTTTCTGATTAGCCGACTTCCTTGGACCACCATCTTTTTTCCCTCTCTCTCTCTCTGGCGAATAGCCCAAGAATCCAGCCAAAAGCAACAGAGAAATATTATGTTAGCAGGGTCAAGGAGAATTTTCTCACCAAAAAACCAATCATTTCTGGTTCTCCAAATAGCCCAAAACATAGCTCCGCAACCAAAAATCATTAAATTTGCAATTCTGTCTTTAGATTTATTCATCCATCTGTCACAAATTTCACTAATGTTTTTTTGGAATGGAATCCAGATTTAAGGCAATTTGGACCACTCTCCAAACAAATCTAGCAATAGAACATTTAAAAAACAAATGATCAATCGATTCCAGACCATCACAAAAACAGCACTCACTAGAACCCTTCCAATTTCTTTTTTTCAGGTTATCTTTTGTAAGAATTTTATTTCTTATCACCAACCAAACGAAGACTTTAATTTTCTGTGGTAACTTAGATTTCCACAAGAATCTGTAGGGAACTTTCACCTGATCAATCGAATTTTTCTTATACAAAGAATTAACAGAAAAACCTTTGTTGCCTAAACACCAATTCACTTTATCTTCTTGATATGTCAAAGTATAATTAGAATATAAAGCAACTAATTCATCATACAACACTTGAAGGCTACCCATCATTCTTCTTCTGAAAGAAAGTGCATCAAAATCTGATGACAAAACTTTATTAACCGTGACATCTTTATCCAAAGCCAAATCAAACAGAACAGGAAATTTAACAGCTAGAGGACCATCACCAATTCAGGATTTTTTCCAAAAACTAGTTCGACAACCATTACCAACAACAATTTTACAGTACTTAAAGAAAACTTCTCTGAGACTTAGGAGCTTTTTCCAAAACTGAGAGTCATTCTGTCTTTGTTTAATTGAGATAAGAGGTTTTCCCTTAATATATTTTTCGGTAATAATACTTTGCCATAAACCATTTGAATTTTCCAAATTTCACAGCCACTTTGTCAACAAGGCATCATTCATATAACCCAAATTCAAAACTCCTAATCCTCCTTGACTTTTAGGAGAGCAAACCACATTCCAGTTAACCAAATACATTTTTGTTTGTTTGTGAACCACCTTGCCATAAAAGTCTTTTTCTGTACAAGTCCAAATTCCTAATAACAGATTTAGGAGCCGGATAGATCGATAACATATATAAAGAGACGTTAGAAAGACAACTATTCAATAAAGTCAATCTTCCCCTAGGCTCAGAAATGTACCTTTCCAACCAGCAAGTTTTTTATCCATTATTTCCATCATTGGACACCAAAGAGACTTACTGATTTTCTTATTATCAATTGGGACACCAAGATATTTCATCGGAAGACTCCCCACAGGACAAGTAAAAATGTCAGCATACAAATTAACAAACTCTTTAGCTTCCCCTAAGCAGAAAATTTCACTTTTGTGAAAATTAATTTTCAGCCCCGACATGTGTTCGAAAAGACAGAGAATAAATTTAAGATTTCTAGCACCTTCCAAACAATCTTGAATTAAGAAAATAGTATCATCAGCATATTGAAGGCAACAACAACCATTTTGAATGATGTGAGGAATAAGTCCACGAATCAAACCTCTTTCTTGAGCTTTTTGAATAATACAAGCCAGACCATCAGCAACAAGGTTAAACAACAGGGGCGAAAAAGGATCACCCTGTCTAACACCTTTATGAGTAGCAAAATATGGACCAATCAAATCATTAGTTTTAATAGCCACTTTACCACCTCTGACGGTTTTCATAACCCAATCACACCAAATATCACCAAAACCCTTTTTCCATCATACAATGAAGAAATTGCCAATTAACTTTATCATAAGTTTTTTCAAAGTCAATTTTAATAATCACCCCACTTTGCTTTTTTTTTTCTTCACTTCATGAAGAATTTCATTCAGAGAAACCACACCATCAATAATGTACCTACCTTTAATAAATCCATACTGGTAACTACTAATCACTTTAGTAATGCAGGAAGCAAGTCTATTAGTCAGAACTTTAGTAATGATCTTATGGCAGACATTCAGGAGACAAATCGGTCTAAAATTCCTCATATCAGTAGGGTTGTCATACCAAATGGGTAACAACGTCACAAGACCAAAGTTAAGTCTTTTAATGTCAAGCACCCCATCATAAAAATCCTTGAATAAATTCTACAAGTCAATGTGAATGAGGTCCAAAAAATCTTGAAAAAATTCAGCAGGAAAACCATTAGGGCCAGGAGCACTGTTGCGTTTTAAACTGAACACAACCTTCTTAATTTCCTCAATAGAAAACGGAACAGTGAGCAAAGCACGATCTTCATCACTTAGTCTATTCATATGTAAATTCGACATATTGATGCTGGACAGAACAGAAGGACCGAATAAATCTTTATAGAAAGCAGTAGCCACTTTATTAATATCATTATCATCAACAACATTATTTTCCTCATGAACTAAGGAGAGAATTTTAACTTTTCTTCTTTTACCTTTGGCGATAAGATGAAAATATCTAGAGTTTTCATCACCCTCATTAATAAACTTTTCTCTCGTCATTTGTTTTCTTTTACAACACTCTTCAACCATCAAAATTTTAAGTTCCACTCCAAATCCAATTTTTCAAGTCTTTCCGAGTTGGAAATACCATTGCTTTCACTTTTTTTATCCAAAATATCAATTTTTTGGAGTAAATCTTTTTTAAGTCTAGAATATCTTCCTTCTACATTAATATTCCACCCCTTCAAAGTTTTTTCAGTCTCTTAATTTTCTCTTTCCAAATATCAATACTTGATCGACTTCTAACCGAAAGAGACCAATTATTCCAGATAATATCTTTGAAATCCGGTCTAAATTTCTAGCAAAGCTCATATCTGAAATCTCTCTTCAGGAAAACTCGAGAGTCAGTTTTGAGACATAAAGGAACATGATCAGATAAGGACCTGTCAAGACCAGTGACCACGACATTTTTGAATTGAAGGACCCATTCCGGGCTAGCCAAAAATCTGTCAAGTTTTTCAAATGTGGGAGGATCCCTGTTGTTAGACCAAGTATATAATCTACCACTCAAATCAAGTTCAATAAGGCTATGAATGTCAATGATAGAATTAAACAAGGAACTCCAACTGTTAGTCCCCCCAGGTTGTTTTTTATCAGACTCTTTCCTTAGGATATTGAAATCACCCCCAACCAACATAGGATATTTGCATTTTGAACAGAAGGAAGCCAGCTCCACAAGAAATTTTTGTTTATGATCATTTTGAGCAGCACCATAAACATTAATAAAATTCCAAATAAAACCATTTTCTTTATGGAGTAAAAGAACCTTTATCATGAAATCCCCCTTCTCAACTTCTGTGATATCAAAAACCTCAGCATTAACACCAACAAGAAGACCACCAGATCTCCCCTTAGCAGGCGTCCAGAACCAGGCGAAATTTCTATTACCACTAATAGAGTTCAGCCACGAATCCTCATATGCTTTTTTATTAGTTTCTTGTAAACCAATAAAATCAATTCTTTCTTTTCTAATCAATTCTTTTAAGAATTCAATTTTTATTCCTTTTATATTCATATTTATTAAAGTAACACTCATTATAGAGATTACCTAAGTTTCAAAGAATAGCATTGTGCTACGATAATTCATTCAATAATTGTATTCCCTTTTTCTACACCTCTCCTAGATTCATCTACACAACATAAGAAAATATGGTTACACACATACACAAAAATGGATGACCCAACACGAACAAACAATAGATTATTCAACACAGACACGTAATGGTTCAACATAACCAACTGATGGTTACAAGACAAGCAAACAATGATTCAACACAAGAAAGAAAATAATGGTTCATCATAAGCACATAATGGTTTAACATAAGCAAATGATTGCTACAAGACAAACAAATAATAGTTCTGTATGAGGAAGAAAATAACTGTTGGGCATAATAAATAATGGTTCAACATAAGAAATAAAATAATGGTCTATGAGGCCTTCCTCATCTCCTTCTCATGCTCCCTAGTCCCTCCCAATCAAATTAAAACTTCATTTGTTTCGAGTACACTAAGGAGCTCCCTAAACTCAAAAGCTTCATAACCACCCAAGGAGGTTGTTTTTTTTTGATCATAATCGGGGGGGAAAGGTTCCCCACCTTGATTCCATTTCATTTCACATTCCCGTTTAGCCCAAAAAGGCTAGATGGTACATAATTGTTTACATAGCCGGATATATCCGGTTGGGAGAGCAACATGGAAAAGAGTTGATTACAATCTAGCATTTGAGAACACCATATTCCAGGCTTCTTTTACTCCGGATTCTTTAGAGCTATGCCTGTGACTCCAACTGGCAGCTTCGGCGCAAATTAGCTGGAGAGTTTGGTTGAGGGTGGCTGCCTCTTGCCTGAAAACAAAACCATTTCTGCGTTTCCACAACTGCCAGCAACATAGGATGACAAAGGAGCTGAACTCATTTTGCGGGAGGTTTGAGGGCCGTTCAATCTGGTGCAAATTTTGCACAGTCATGTCATTGGGTATGTGAAAGCCAATCGCAAGCCAGAAGGTCTTGGCAAAGTGGCAGCGGGGAACAATGTGATCAGCAGTTTCGCGTTCCTGGCCACACACATCGCAAGTGTCCTCATCCACAATTTTTTTCAGCAGCAGATTTTCTTTGGACTGAATTTTCCCCTGGGTGAGTAGCCAAGCGAAGAATTGGGCTCTCGGTGGCGCTTTATTGCTCCAAATGAAGGCTGCAGCAGGGTTCGTCACCCTATCTTGCTTTTTGAGGAAATCATAGAGCTTGGATGTTTGGAATTTTCCACTCTGAGAGACAAACGAACAGACGCGAGTGTCTTGCTGATGATACCCTTATTCTCAGTATGCGGATGATACCCTTATTCTCCTGCGTGCCAACATTGCAGACATCACAGCTCTAAAATCAGTTCTTGATGCTTTCTCAGAGGCTACAGGGCTAAAGATCAACTTCCATAAAAGTACTGCAGTGCCCATAAACGTGGACAACACCCAACTCTCAGACATGCTTAATATTCTTGGATGCAAACTTGAAGGTTTCCCACAGACTTATCTAGGCCTACCTCTGTCCAGCACGAAACTACACCTATCAGCATTCACACCCCAGATTGCAAAAACTGACAAATATCTAGCAGGTTGGCAAGCCTCCCTCCTAACGCCCATGGGAAGAGCTGTCCTGGTCAACTCTGTTTTGGACAGCCACCTCATTTATATCATGTCTGCAATCTCTCTTCCATTGGGAGTTGTCGCACAAATTGATCGTAGGCGACGTTCCTTTCTGTGGACTGGGGAGGACAAAGCCTCTGGAGCGTGCTGCCTGGTTGCATGGGAAAAAGTTTGCACCCCAAAGGTAGTGGGGGGACTTGGAATCAAAGACCTCAGACTGCACAACAGATGCCTCCTTGTCAAGCTAATTCATAGGTTTCATTCAGCTCCTAACTCCTCTTGGGCGGCTTGGGCAAGAGCAAACTGCAACGTGGCTACCTTGGAGGGTGATGTGCACGGGATGCACTGGAACAACCTGCGCGCGGTGCTACCCATCTACCAGGCCATCACTACTTCCGTAGTCGGAAATGGCCATAACACAAACTTCTGGCATGACGCTTGGTGTGGGGAAGATGATCTGGCAACACGCCTACCAGCGCTCTACTCTCACTGTTTGGCCAAGCAATCAAGTGTCCACGACATTGTCACAAATGGACTATCTCTAGTCCCTAGACTTTCAGATCAGGCACAGATGGAACTCCATCAAGTCCAGGACATCATCAATGATTCTGCCCTCAGTCACCCAAGGAGGTTGTGTGCATCAAAGCTGTTTTTTTAGCACCACATTCCTTCACCATTTTCATGGCATATGCAACGGTGGGGGAAAATGTTGGTTTGTGGAGGGGTTTTATAAGGTTATGTTTGGTTCCCTTTTTAGAACTTACTGCTTTGAGAAACAGGAAGACGATATTTTTTTATCGAGAAATTTGTGTTTTTACCATTGTAAAGATTATCTCCTTGTTTATAATTGCCACCAAGTCTCTGACTTGTGGGTCTATCCGAGTCTATGAAATATGGGGCCGATGTCAATTTTGCAAAGCCCATTGTTTGTAACGACAAAAATACAAATTTCTCTTTTTTATCTGATCAACTGAGCTGCGAGGAAGTGGGGGAGAAGAGGGGAAGGTCGGAGCATCGGAGCTGGCCAGAAGAGGGGGAGAGAAGCACGGTGAAGTGTCTCGTCTCGACTCTCGAGGAGAGAAGCCAAATTTCGTACAAGCACACAAGCGCTGCTCTCGAAATTTTGGTCCCGTTCCGGGCTTGCTGCTAGTGCAAGATCTCGAATCCCGTTCAATCAGACACATGACCGTTAGTTTAAACTAATGGCTCTGCCTGTCAAGTGTCAAACAGCAGTGGTTAGGATCGGCAACTACAACGACTAGTTGTCAGTCCACTCGCTTCGTATTTGTCAGCGTCACGTGATCCAGTGGCTGCCCAGAAGTTCCTCGCTTATTTGTTCTAGGGAGTTGAGAGTTCATCGTTGAATAGCACAAAAGTGCTCAGCTTCAGCAATGGTGCGTGGACAGAGTGAGCTAACAAAAGCAGTTTTCTTGATGGCAACCAATGCAAACAAACAAAGAAAAGAAAAAGATGAAACATGGCATTGAAGGTGTGGAGTATATATGTATCTACTGTCGCAGCGAGCGCTCGTCGTTCACAGCCCGACGGTGTGCAGCACGGCGGGGTTGACGGCGGTGGTGGCGCCGTCGACGACGAGGTTGTGTCCGCTGATGAAGGCGGCCTGGTCGGACGCGAGGAACAGCGCGGCCTCGGCGACGTCCTCGGCGCGCAGCACCTTCCCCTGCAGGACGTTGTGCGGCACCGTCATGGCCTCCAGCTCGCGGGGCCCCACGCCCATGAGCGCGCAGCTGAGGGGCGTGGCGACGCCGCCGGGGGACACGCAGTTGACGCGCACGCCGTGCCGTCCCAGCTCCCCCGCCGCGGCGCGCACCAGGCCCAGCAGCGCGTGCTTGGACGCCGTGTACGACGCCGGGCCGAACCCGCCCTGCAGCGACGCCACGCTCGCCGTGCACACGATGGCGCCGCCGCCGGACGCCATCGCGCGCGCCGCGTGCTTCACGCACGCCGCGGCGCCCCGGAAGTTGACGGCCATCACGCGGTCCAGCTCCGCCAGGTCCATGTCCATCACCGACCCCGTCGGGAGCAGCACGCCGGCGTTGCTCAGCATCACGTCCAGCCGCCCGTGCGCCGCCACCGCGCGCGCCACCGTCGCCTCCACCTGCGCCTCGTCCGTCACGTCGCACCGCGCGTACGCGCACCGGGGCCCCACCGACGCCGCCACCGCCTCCCCCAGCGCGTCCTGCACGTCCGCGATCACCACCGTGGCGCCGCTCGAGGCGAACAGCCGCGCCGCCGCCTCGCCGATCCCGCTCGCGCCGCCCGTCACGATGGCCACCTTCCCGTCCAACCTGCGGTCGCCGACGAACGCAGAAGTGTCAGAGCCGGTTGCTGCCGTGAAACCAAACAAAAATAATGCATGGACACCGCCGGCCAGCAGCACACTCACCTTGGCTTGGACATGGCCGATGCTTGCTAGCTACTAGCTTGGTTAGCGCGTTGCCAGGGATCGATGGACTCGGCGTGAGTTCTGTTCATCATCGTCGTCATCATATATAGTAAATTGGTAGTACTCTATAGTATAAAAAAAACAAAGTTTATTTAAAGAATCGAGAGGACATCATTGAGCGTCGTTACCTTTACTAATAAACTACTAGTTGAATATAGCTGTAAAATAGTAATGAAGCAGAATGATTCATAATAAACTCGTATTGTTCTAGGGTTTTGATAGAGCCGAGACAGACGGAGGAGGAGGCCGGCGACAGCGAGTGACTTGGTGCATGTGGAGGCCATGGGCGGCTGCGCCCTGTGAGGCATACACGGCCATGGCACTCTCTCTCTCTCGGCTCTGGCTGGCATGTCTCCTCTTCACTATTTGAAATGAAACGAAGGAAAAAGAATGCGATCTTTAGTTGCTTGCAGGACTTGGTGCCTTTTTGTACACCCTGGAGGACAGACAGAGATAGCAGGGTGGTGTTGTGTTGATGAGCTATGAGCATGTTCAACGGCGGCTGACTCGGAGCAAGGCCAACAAAGGCAGTTGCAGCTTGCAGCTGGAGGCTGGAGCCCGGCTTCCCTCTAGAAGTCTAGATGGTCAATGCTTGCTCTCATTGGATCTCGTGCTGTCACGTTGTTAGCTGTGCAGTATCTGTTTTTTTTAAAACTTCATCTGCTGTTGTGTAATCACTGTCTTCAGGTCAAGAGCAGCAGTGATACCAATCAATCCATCCATCAATCAGTGATCTAAAAGTTTTGAGCAAAGTGAGTTGATGCCCAAACCTGTCCTCGCTCTGTTCCTCTCCTTCTCCTTCTCCTTCTCCTTCTCCTTCCTCCTCGCGCTATCTGCTTCTTCTGATCCTAGGCAGTAAGTAGTTAACATGCTGCTGCTTCTCAAGGTCCATCATGCAGATACAGTGCCATGGCTGAATCAGTGGTGGATTTCACAGCTCCATTCATGAACCATGGAACTCGGGGTTCAAGAAATGTAACGCAAATGGTAATGGTAATGGTTTACGCTCGATTACTGGCGGTAACAAATTTGAATAGGCTGGTATCAATTTTTAGTGTGGTATCTGATTACGGTTGGACTAAAACAAACATGATTTAACGTTATCAGTTACCCATTGCGTTACAAATATGTGAACCAAACGGCACCTCGGATCCAAGCAGCTAGCTGCGGCGATTCATTCATCCTGTGAAAAGAAGGTACTGTGTAAGGAAGTCAAAGTTGGGGCTCCAAAGTCAGAAGTCAGAGAGAATCGACTTGTCAGCGTAGGCTGCTAGTACACATGCGACTCATGCATTAGTTTTCTCTACTGGAACGAAGAAAAGCTATGGGGATTCCGTTTTGCTAAGGAGAGAACCCAAGCCAACAACAACGCTGCAGGATTTAGAACCACATGTCTATGGGCATAATCCTTGCTATTTTTCTTAGGATACATTCTTTGTCCACTACTTTCCTTAAGCTGAGTCATGCAAATACACTCCTAGGTCCTAGCTACCTAACGGGTATAGGGTGCCTAATGGACAACCAGGCCTATGTGCGTCTTCATGTGCTAGCTCTTCACTATGATTCATAGGTATAACCTTGCTCTTATGTAGCTAATTCTCATTCCTAAGATTTATCCCGAAACAAGTTACGATGCACCTTGAGATTTGTTTGTCTGTATTTTTCGGGAGAGGATGAAACCAGGGCCTCATTGACATATATGCCTTTAAGACGCACCTTGAGATTCGTTGTTTTTTGTCAATGTCTACTAGCAGCTTAATTTATGACATTTCTCATAGTTGTTACACAATGAGTAGTTAATATATTGAAAGGTCAACGGTGACCTTTTCAATTTTCGCATTTTTTTATACAGACCAAAATGGCATTCGGCTAGGCCTGCTAATGGCAAAAAATCCAATCCACTCCCACCCATACCCAAATCTAATTACTTTGATATCCATCCCACACCCAACCAAAAATACTAGAGGGAAGTTAAACCCAACCCATCCAATAACATTATTGATCCCAAACCAACCCGTAATTGGGTGGAAACCCATGGAAAACCCGTGGGTTTAGCTTATTGTCTCACATCAAGCCAACTGCATACACATTTTAAAAATCACATTTTAAAGCAGTAAATTAATTCAAATGAAAAAGTTTTCAACTACAAATTTGTATAACTCATCATGATGTACATTTTATATTTTGAACATTTCTTCATATGATAAACTAAAAATAAATTTGTTTATAAAACCTATATCTCTCTCATAGTTTATGTAACTACGAGAGATATGTATAGAATTTGTACATATTGTTAAAACTATCATGTGAGATGAACAAATGATCAAACAACCAAAATAAACTTTGTAGATCTTAAAAAGTTATAGAAGTTTGTAGTTGACAACTTTTTCATTTGAAGTCATATTGTCAACGAAAACTATGCCTGAATTTAAAAAATTTAAAATTTGAATTTTGAAAACAACCTCCAAAGAAAAAACCACCAACATGAAAGTTGTAGGTATTGAAGAGTTATGAAACTTTGTAGTTGACAATGTTTTGGTTTGAAATCATCTTGCCATGCAAAACTATATTTGAATTTTGAATTTTAAATTTTTCAAACTACCTCGGATGGAAAAACCACCAAAATAAAAGTTGTAGATCTTGAAATGTTATGAAACTTTGTAATTGTCAACTTTTTTATTTGAAATCATCTTATCATTGAAAAATTCATGTGAAGTTTTCAAATTTAAAATTCAAATTTTGTAAACGGTCTCGGATGTAGAAACTATTAAAATAGAATTTGTAGATATCAAAAAATTACGCAACTTTATAGTTAGTCACATTTTTAAATAAAATGGTGCTGATAAATGGTATAGTATAGTGTGCTGTGTGTGACTAAAGAAATCAAAGACTTCTCTAAACCTGAAATAAAATGGAACTGATTAAGGTGGTAGTTTGATTGGTGAATACCCATGGAAACCCATCCCTATACAAATCCATCTATAACCATGGGTATCCACAATTTTGACCCGCAATATAAAATAAACCCACCCAACCCAACCCGTTAATAATTAAAACCCATCACAACCCACCAAAACAAAACCATTTCTTAAACCCACCTAAAATACCCATTTACACCCACCCCATTTGCAGGCCTACATTCGGCTTATTAACCTCAGTAATGAAAATGCCATTTTGCTTGTGAATTAACATGTGTGAGCAACTTCGGTAGTGGCATATTGCTAGCAAGACCTTTGGAGGAGCAGTAAACTGTTTATTTATTTATTTTCTCTCGAAAGCATAGGAGAACTCTGCATCATTAAATTAAGAAGAAAGATAGAAACCCTAGGGCCAGTACAACAGTCGGACTCCTTATAGCGGCCAGACACACATGCAAACACAAATTCATCCATGAGAAAAACTACAAAAAACTACTACCAACAGCAAACAAAGGACTAGCTAGAGCACTTGCAGACCAGGGATGAGGGCAGTCAAAAGGCACAGTTTCCTTGCTCCAGACATCTCCTGCATCTTGTATGGTTTAGTGAAAGTTTTAGCTCTAGTATACTTGATTTGACCTCACATTTTTGTGCTTTAATAAGTAATATGATGATATGTGCCTGCTTACAATAAAGGGTTATTTAGATTTTTGCCATTACAATTCTGCCTATTTGGAGAAACGCCATTACTATTCGCCTAATGTGAACAATGCCACTAAAACTCTTTGGAAAGCAGCCTGGTGCCATTACCTACGGTGCCTGTGTATTTGCTGTATGGACCAAAGTCACTTGTTTTTTGATTGCTACATGGTATCGAAAAGAAGGTGGGTTATGTTTTACTTGCATCATTAGCTAGCTACTATGCTTTATGTTGCATGGAAACTCTTTGATCTGCGCAGGAGCACTGTGCCCTTGAATAGCCAGCCCATGCATCTAATAGCACTAACTGTTAACGAGAGCAGCTAGTGAATTTTTTTTTTTTTGCTTGCCATTCTGTATAATCTTTAGTACTTTGGATATGTAGTCAGTAGACCTAGATCTCCGTAGGAAAAGTTTTTGTTTCTTTAATCCGAGAGGTGGCAAATGGAATGGCCTACAGATTCACCCAGAGGTGTAAGAACTCTGGCTCTGCTTTGTTTGAAGACAGAAGTATGTCTTCTCCCGAACATGAAAGCAGGCAGAGAAACTCGTGTGTGCCTCTGATCTTTGAATTTCTCTTCTCCCAGGGAACGAGACGCTCTGTTGTGCTGAAATGTCATGATCATTGGCATCAGTAGCGGCATAATAACTGACTGACGACCAGCACACATGGAAAAGTAGGTTGATTTTTTCCCTTTTTCTTTTGCAGCGTCATTGTCCTGAAGACGCCGGCGTCGATCAATTGCCTGGAAACAGCCCACAGCAAATTTATAAGGTCAGAAATGGGTGGTTCGGCGTTGCTGTCTGGGATTACAGTAATAGTAATAGTATTAGTATGATGATGATGTTATAAACAGCCTACAGCAGCAACACCATCACAACCCAGACATTGCGCATCTTAGACGGAATGCAGCAGCGCCTACAGCGATACAGGTGGGTTAGTTAGTCCTCCTACAGAGGAGTTCAAAAGGAATTAAACCTATTTTTGTTTTGTTTTGTTTCACCTAGTAAATAAATAGATAGAGATAATGAAAAGAAAAAGGAGTGGCGCTGGGTTGCATGTAGTGTCATCGATTTATTAGGCCTGCATAGGAATTCAAAAGCGAATCATACTTTGTCTTTGACCTAATAATAGTGAATAGATAAAATAATGAGAGAATAAAAAAGAAAAGACGCGTGGCTCTGATTTGCATGTATAACTACCTGATCAGACTCACGTCTTTATGAATTTCAGGACACATCTGTCAAAATTTACACTCACGTGGCTTGTGCACGCTACATTATAATAATTAAAGTATATACAGCCCAAATCATCATATGTATCAATATATGATATATCTATAGAACTGTTAAGAAGAAGAAAAAAAACGTTCAGCTTTATCCTTCTTGATAAACTGTTGTCTTTAGAACTGTTATATATCTATAGAACTGTTATCCTTCATTCACTGAAGCGGGTGAAAGCCTGCAATGAAAATTCAGAACTAGCTAGGTAGCACAAGTAGTTCTCTTCTTGGCGCCACCGCCGCCGTGGCTGACGTCGACGATTCCTTCGTTGCCGGCGAGCATGAGGTACTTGTCCTTCCTCGTGAGCCCCGTGCACGTGTACCCGAGCGCCTCCGCGATGCGCCGCTGCAGCTCGTTCGCCACGGCGCGCGCCGCCTCCGGGCCGCCGCACTCGACGTCGACGGTGTCCAAGAAGTGCACGATGTACGCCGGCGTGGGGTTCATGAGCAGGAACAGTGGGTCCAGCGCCTTCCACCCGGCCGCCGTGGTGCCGTGGAACATGCCGACCGACGAGTGCAGCGCCACGGGCGCCACGTCGTGCCCGAGCTCGGCGAACAGCGGGCTGAACCGCAGCAGGTACGGCTCGCGGCAGGTGGTGCCCTCGGGGCAGACGACCAGACCGCCGCACGACCGCAGCCTCGCGTGCATGGCGGCGCGGTCCGCCGCGCGGTCCCGGGTGAGGCGGAACGTGGGGATCGGCGACAGGGCCTCCGAGAGGCGGCTGATGCTGTACGTGGCGGCCGCGAGGTCCTTGCGCCCCGCGGCCGCGGCCACGTAGAGCGGGTCCAGCAGGGACCGGTGGTTGCAGGCGAAGAGGCTCTTGGACGCCGAGGCGGGGTTGGCGATGACGCGGCTGTGCATGCCGAGGGCGGCGAGCAGGGGCACGGAGAGCGAGAACGGGAGGGCCAGGAAGGTGGCGACGCGGGCCACGGCGAGCGCCACGCCCAGCGGCACCCACATGAACATGGCCAGCGTCGCGCCGGGCGTCGGCCGGAAGGCGATCCGGCCGTCGTGGAAGATGAGCGGCCGAGGGTAGCGCCGCCGCGGGAGCGCGTGCCATCGCCGCCGCGCCGACTCGGTCGGCGCGTATACCTCCTGCATGCACCCGCCATGTTTAGCCACCACCACACCACAGTTACAGCACCTCACATAGGAATAATCGAGCCTAAGGTTTCAAATCAACCACATCTCATAAGGAGCAATTGGTGCCGAAATAACGGCTTCGAAAGTGACAAACCCAACCTACATTTACATATCTGTATACCAGTCTGTTGTTACGTTGCTATTTTCATGTGTCAAATCGACATAATTTGATTTCATGCATGTTAATCATTCCTAACGAATAAAATAAATATTTTGACTCTTGAGTCTTGAGAAGGTGACTGCAGTAGGTAGTCACCACGGAGTTTCTGGGCCAGGACACTACACGACACCACTGTCTCTGCAAGCTGCCTGCGACGTACGTACAATACGAACCTTGCAATGATTTTGGAAGAGCTGGTCGAACGAGGAGCCGAGTCCAGCAACGCCGAAGACGCCACAGCCACCACCTTTTTTGTCTCCGGCGATCACCTTGTCCACGTCCAGCCGACGCAGCACCTCGCTCTCGTCCTCCATGACGCCCAGGTAGTACCCTCCGAACTCCCTCACCTCGGGCGCCACGACGGCGTCGACGCCGAGGTACTCGGCCAGGAACGGCTGCACCATGGCCCTCGGCATGGCGCTGACGCAGACGCACCGGCGGCGGGGCGGCGCCACGGCCGCGTCGAACACCTCGGCGCTCACGTCCTCCAGCAGCAGCCGGGGCAGCGAGGCCCTGCCCGCCCGGAACGCGGCGGCGTCCTTGCGGAGCCCGAGGAAGGTGACCACGGCCATGGCCCTGACCGCGGTGTCGTGGCCGAGCAGGCGCAGGGCGGGGTAGAGCAGCAGGAGCAGCAGCGCCCTGGCGAGCCCGCCGCCCTCCAGGGCCACCAGCATGAAGTACGGGAAGGCGGAGGAGGACCGGAGCAGGCCGCCCTCCACCTTGCACACGGCGACGCCGCCGCCGCCGCCCGACGGCGACGGCAGCGCGTCCGACCACGTCGTCGGCCTCGCCGGCGCAGGCGGCTGCGCGCGGGTGACGACGACGAGGGCCTTGAGCCTCCTCACCAGGGCCTTGTTCAGCTGGGACAGCGACTTGGCGAAGGCCTTGGACATGGCTACTGCAGGGACTACCGGACTAGGTGGCTCGTAGCTCGATCGGTGGCTGCAGGTTTGGCAGGCGTTGTGCTGTGAGCCTGTGACTATGCGATACAGGCAGGAGAGGATCGGGAGAGCTAGACGGCAATGGCATCTGCATATGTGTACTCTATATACACACACATCCGTGGCCAGTATTTGTCTTTCGATGAAATAAATGCAAGCTTTGAAGAAACGCGAACCAAACCAAAGACGTACTACGTGCAGCCTACAACGAGTGTGTCGAGGAGCTTCCGTAGATGGGTGATGCCGCAAAAGAAATTTATTAATATGTGAGCTTCTTTGGATATCAAAATAAATAATTTAGTAGAGTTGGTAGATTAGATTATTAGACGCTCCAAAAATTCGTGAAGCTAGAGTTTTAAACCTTTATAAGATATTTAGATATATCATTTTACATAGACCTTAGTTGTTAGTTGTTCGCTTCATATTTACACCCCCTCAACTAACAAAAAACATATATTTTTATATTTGATTAAAAAAAGTAAAAACTATAGTAATGTACGAATATCTGACTAATTATAAATTAGCCTTCAGATAGCCAATGTGACTAATCTAGTTATTGGTTATAATTAATTATAAAATTAGCTCTCTTTAAGCCTTCGGATAGCCAATGTGACTAATCTAGTTATTGGTTAGAACTGATTATAAATTTAGCTCCTTTTCAGCCTTCGGATTGCCAATGGGACCCCTATCGTCAGCTAGCCAGTACTCCTCCGTTCCAATGTATAAAACGTAATTGTTTTTGTTTAAAGACCAATAAAAATATTTAATTCTGTTTATTAACACTAGTACTACTATATCGATATATATAAAGCATATCTTATATTATGTGACTAGAATAAAAAATAATATCTTATGTATTACTTCTTATGTTCTTTTTTATTTGTCGTTGTTTAGTTTATAAATAAACTAACGGACGATAAATATTTGAGAACGGAGGTGATTACTGACATAGTCATATGGACATCTATAGAGCTAATTGGGCCTACTTCATAAATGAACAACCTTGCCACGCTAGACCTATTACGAGTTTGTGGCTGATAGTCATATCGGCCATTCAATATCGGATTTAATTTATGGGCTCACGAATAGCTGATTTGTCCTAAAAAAATAGATTTCTTTCTCATACGTTGTTCCCTCTCTCCCCTCGTCTTTATCGTCTTTTGATATGGTAATTTAATTCACAAACCCGAAACGATGGATACCCGATCTGACAAGTGCGGACACGGTGAAGATTTTAAACTGTGGGTGCAACTCTCCATAAATTATTTGTACTTTTACCTTGTCATTGAACAATGTCTGTGATATAGTCTGACGTTGTCTAGGTAATGGGTTTGATGGTCGCATCCAACATCTTTCCCTAAACCAGATTCGGCACACTTTGGTGAATTGTACGGGTCCGACAACCACTGCTTTTGTAAGAATAGTACTAGGATATGGTTCGACGTCCTGCAACATGTTTTGTTCTTTGTTTCTTTGATCTTTGCATCTTGCTAAAATGCATCTCGTGTTTCGGACTCTTACATATTATCGTAAATCTACAATGCATTTTCTAATATCTTTTTTGAGATGTTGATCATCTAGATCAGCAATTCACATTCATCCAAGTTTACATTATATTCTTTGCACTATAACTAAAGACACTAGCCAACTAATAAGTAATATATTTTGTTATTTGTTTCTTTATAATCTTTGTATTCGGCTAGATTGCATCTGACATCTTGGACTCTTACATATTGCTGTAAATCTTCAATGAGTTTTCTAATATCTTTCTTGAGATATTGACCATCTTGATGAGCAATTTGCCTTCGTCCATGTTTACATTGTTTTATTTAAACTATAACCAAAGACACTAGCCAACTAATAAGTATCTTTTGTAAATTGTTTCTTTATGATCTTTGCATCCGGCTAGATTGCATATCGTGTCTTGAACTCTTATATATTGTTGTAATTATTCAATGAGTTTTCTAATATCTTCTTGAAATGTTGATAATCCTAATCAGCAATTTGCCTTCGTCCTACTTTACATTGTATTCTTTGAACTATAACCAAAGACAATAGCAAATAATATTAGTTTAAATGGTTATGTTGATCATAAAAACCAAAATTCTATAATGAAACATACCTCAATTTATTTTAAGATCTACTAACCATGTTTCGGAAAATAAACACACTTTTTGAATGCGAACTCAAATCCCACCTGCCCACCGCACATGTTTTATGCTCTATGTAGAAACACACAAAAAAACACACGTAATTAATATGAAGCAACACATCCCACAATACAAATATGGTCTTGTTCGGTTCCTATCCTATAGGTATTGGATAGGATTATAAGAAATTAATCAAGAAAGATTTTAACTTGTTAGAGATTTGAACCATTCAATCCCTCCCATTCCACATGGATTGTGGTCAAAATGAAACAGACCCTAATATGGTTGATAGTAAAGAAAGAAAAACTCACGCTGTATCCAAACCATGTAGTGCCATTTTGGTACATCACATTCACATGATACAACGTGCATGCAACCAAATAAACAATACAAGCAAATAAAAGTTCAACTAAAAAACAAAAGACCGTCCTGATAGCGATCTTAGACAAGCTAGCCCATCGTTGTCGATTGTCTTCAGCTCTAGATTAGATTCCGGTATAATCAGTATTATTAGATAGATCTTTGAATCTATTTTTATAACAATCTTATTTAGAGATATAAACGTTATTAAAAGTTTCTGAAATTTTGGTTCTGATAAAATTTGATCTAATAAATGTTATATATAATTTGTAATTAATTAATTATAAATCTCTTTATTGTAAATTATAAGTTATTTTGATTTAATGGAGCATATTTAAGAACTACACCACGAGAATTAGATTTTATTTTGTGAGTTATGTAATTTTTTTAAGTAACGTTAGTTTTATTTTTTTATGTATTATGTAATTTTTATTTAAATTTACCTATATAATTTGTAATTTTAAGTAACGTGTTTTTATTTTTCTTATGAACTAACTAATTTTTATTTGCTTATTTAAGTGTTTGATGATTTTTTTATTTCAATAAAATGTTGTATTTCATTTGGAAAAATGTAAAAAAAAAGGTCGATGTGGCACTGAGATTGTTGTAGCTAACAGTAAAACCTATGCACTTGAGTACTATGGTAGATAAAAGGTGATGTTGTTAAATATAGACGGATCAATAACAACATTGCGATAGATACAACCCGCCCGGCTTAAACCACAGCCTCAGGCTATTTCTAGTGCTAATAGATTATATCTACCACATAAGCCATCATCCGGCCTGTATCTACTCAACGTCATGTCAGCTTTTTTACACTCTTATTTAAAATGAAACACAACATTTGTCAAAATTAGAACTCATATGAGCATATAACTAACTACTAAGCAAACAATAATTCATAAAAATAAATAGAAAGTACATAGTTTATAAAACCATAAATAAAATCAACATAATTTATAAAACATAAAAAATATGTAATATCTGAAACTAAAAGTTACAAGATTCATAATTACTTTTTAGAATTTCTATTTTTCTATTTTAATTTTTTTAGGCATTGAAATGACGTGGACACACATGGCAACCAAGCTCAAGGTTTTGGGATACGACTCTACTAGTGTGGTAGCCCGTAGTTTGGATGGTCCAAAGCAATTATGCTTGCAATGGTCAACGGAGTTGTAGACTTGTAGCTAGAGATGGCAATGTGTAAAAACCCGCTGGGTATTACTTACCCAAACCCATACCCGCGAAAAAAAATATGCCCGCTAAAAAACCCATACCCATGACGGGTATAAAATTTGCCCAAACCCATACCCATGCGGGTTTCGGGTACCCAACGGGTTTCCCATACCCACTAACATCAACATAAAAAATAATTCATCATGTAAATGACAATCAATATATTAATAAGCTAGCATAAAAGGAACAAGTGATAACTAATTTTAGCTTAAAATTTGTTACATGAAGTTTATTTTAATTAGAACATATTCAATTAATAATATTATAAGACATATTTATAAGGAATATTGATTTTAAGGCGGGTTTTAAAAACCCATGGGTTTGCGGGTATGGGTAGTGGAAGAACAAATCCATGTCCACGTACTCATTGGGTTTCCATTTGAACCCATTAACAAACCCATGGGTATAGAAATTGATCCAAACCCATACCCTAATAGAGCAAAAACTCATCGGGTTTCGGGTAGCGGGTACCTATTGTCATCTCTACTTGTAGCACCTCGGAAAAGATGACGGACTTGATGGCCACCAAATGTAAACGCGCGGATCCAGGCATCCAGCGGCGCAGGTCCAGTGTCCATCGCACATGCAGGCATGCAGCCATGCGTGTCAACAAAATCGCCATCATGTCAATAATACATAGTGGAAGAAAAATTTGGATGAAAGATCAACTTCTAACAAAGAGTTTTATAGTATACATTTTTAGATATTTTTAGTTTACGATTCACAGAAAGTTGATAATAGAGTTCTATCTAGATGATGTAACTTATTTCTTCTCTTTTCTTAAAAATACTAGACGGACGGAAACATACGGAAAAACTTATATCTTATTTCTGTATCCGAATTTTATCACCAGAATAATATTGATGGCTAACATAGCAACAACGTTAAACAAATAGATACGAAGCGTCAACACTCTATTGTTTAATTTGTATTTGTTGATGTCATATTTTAAAAGAAATTGATGTCAAAGTTTCACTTTAAAGATTTTTTTTTTTAAAAAAATATGCCTTGTTTTTTGGAATAAAGGGAGTATATGTTATGGACGTGGAGATGAGTTAGTTGGATAGACTTTACAAAGTTTAAAATGATATATTATATAGCGGTATAGATTATCATATCATCAAAAACGCCTACATGACAGACTATTAAATGCAAATAAAACTTATGTGTAATTCTCACTGAGACCGAATTTTATAGGACAATGCATGGATCGATTACCAACTCAAGATGAGTGACAGGATTACTTAAATATCTAAGAAAAGAAAATTATACTTCGAGGGTGATAGTTTTATCTACGTATCGTTATATTTTACGTTACTGGAAACAACTCCACGAAATGGCCGGTGAACCAACGAAAAACGAGAATAGCAAGAAAGAGGATTTAAAACAGCATGGTTCGCTCGTGTGTTACTCCTGTAGATAGATATCAATTTAATGCGCGTGTTGTCTGAGATAATTCAACGCTACTACAAGGGTTCGGTGTTCATGGCAACTTTATTCCATGTTTTACAGGGCCACCACACTCGTGAAAAGAATAGCGGCTGCCTCTGCCTTCCTGCCTGCCTACAACCTCAGTATGGCCGCGCCGCTCGACGGCTTGGATGCGAACACGTATAGGCCCACATCGCCCTGCTTGATTACTCCCCTGTCAATCCTTGATTTGTAGTACATTTCCTGCGTAAAAATAAGCATTAGAGCCAAAGCCAAGCCATGGAGAAAGAAAAACAGAGGATGCATGCACCATCACACTACTCCAGTTGTAAACAAGACAGCTTGCTTGCCTTTAGTTTCAGAATGAACTGAGGGACGATGGGCTCCTTGACCAGAGCAACCGCGCAGCCACCCCACCCAGCTCCTGTCAGACGTGCTCCCAGTGCTCCGTTGTCTCTGCAGACCTTCACAAGCTCCTCCAGCTCAGGGCAACTGGTATATAGTGAAATATATGCGTCAGTGTGTTCCTAAGTTTTGTAAAGCAACATCTGTTTACAGCACGCTAATTTCAGAAGCTGAACAGTACACTGCAAAGGTACCTGCATTCGTATAGCACGCTGCAGCTGTAATGGCTCTCGTTCATAAGATCACCAAGTTTCTTAAGCTTGCCTTCCTCACTGCAGCAGTATGTCGTATGCGTTATGTTATGACAAAGCACACATTTTTACGACTAACTTCCAATGTACTGTGAGGATACACAACCTAGAGAAAATGCAGATTACGAATAGTGGGCCCACCTGAGTTTTGAAGAGACAGTATCCCTGAAAGCATAAACCCTCCTTGCTTCAGAGTAGACATGGGTCGCACGCTGAAATTAACAATAGCATCACCACACGGTGCAAGTAGCATCTATGTTAACAAACTAGCAAGCTTCTATTCAAAGTGTTCTAAACTCGCAAATAGGTCCTCTGACCACGAGCAACTGTTCTCATGAACACTTTATCTCGAATTCTGTCAGATGGTCAATCATGGAATAGCACAACTTGGATGGCTACAAGAGTACAAATAATAAGCACATGAAATCCACCTGAAATAGCTTGTAGTGCTTTGCCGCTTTTATAACATCCAATGACGTCTGAGAGCCCTGGAAGACAGATGTCAGGCCTTCTCCTGTAATTTTCTCTATTTCTCCAGCTGTATATGGGTCCTCATGCAGAAGTTTCTGCAATATGGCACAACAATATGAGGAACATGTATGGCTTAAAAAATTATCCTCGATACTCCATCTTGCACAGCATTGATCTTTTCTTTCAGACAACAGAAATTCAAAGTATCATTTGCCAACATCAAAACAAGATAAACAACCATCCTACTGAATAACATCACACAATATCAAAAGTTCAAAACTGTAATAAGGAAAATCTAGCAAAGAAACTATGTTGGGGAAAAAAACCTGCCCACTCAACAAAGGAATATCATTAATGATCATATCTGGTACATATCCATAAAACTGAAATTAACCTTGTCCTACTCAGGGAAGAATAAGAAGATGCAGAAAAGGGAACTAAAAGGTTCCACCCAGTGGCTCATCAAGGCAAGGGCTTCGAATTGGTTGTTCGTCCTTTGTGATCTGGATAGAGTGTCATCTTTTATTTCTTCCTTGATGTGATTATGCACAGTCCGCATATGTGTTCTCAAGAAATAAATTGGATGGACAGGCCGAACCAGTCGCTAATGAAATTGTAAAACAACAATCTACCACTGTGAATCTCTCTTCAAGAACAAACAATGAAGACGGGGCAGGCAATTATTCATAGTCATAAGTATATTTCTCTAGCCAATAGTCTAAAGTCATGGTAGAAGTCGTGCACCTTCACAGCTACTGCAGGATCAGATGAACCTTCTCTCCCAGCAAAAGAAACACATAGCCCCTCAACATCGGAGAGGGTTGTAACGGAGGAGATAGCCTTTTTCCTATCCATCCCAAGTTTGATGGCAAGAACAATCTGAAAAGTGTAAGTGAAAGCTATTAGCTCAATATACAGAAATGACAATGAAACCTTCTGGTTGTACAACCAGTACCATGCTCAAGCCCAAATACAACAGAAAACGGTGATATTTCCTTAGAATCTGAATCACGTAAGCTGCAGTGTTGCTTGTTTCATTTCCTTTTTATAAAAAATACAATTGATAATAATTGAGTACTATTAAGATATTGGTCATTTGTTTTGGTGCAATAGGTGTACTGTCACAATACAGTATTAAAAAAGGAGCATGAGACTGAAAATATTTTTTGAAGGAAGCCCATAAGAAACTAATTAGTCATTTACCGCTGCTAAGCGACACTCCACAACACGGTTATTATAATTTGTTGCAGCTGTCTCTGCTTTCTTGGACTCGGCCAAACAATGGGCGATCACAAATGTACCACCTGAAGGTAGTTGGACGTCAGTTGCATGGATTGGATTAAAATCTATCAACTCAGCGAATCCAGGTTTCGCCATGATAGATATAGCCTGCAAAAATACAATGAAATGATAAATGGGAACAAATCAATTGAGTTAAGAAAAGCATTTTAATTTACTTTAACAACTGACAATACTTACAAAAAAATGAAACACCCTACAAATCTCTATAAGAAATTCCTGGATTATATTACCTGATCCATGCCGCCAGATTGCGTTCCAATGTGGCGCTCAGACAGACAAGTGAATTGAGCAACTTCTTTCTGCACGGTTTGAATATAATAAGTAATATAAATAGGAATGGACCACTGGAAGTTTGCTGTGCTAAACACATATTAAAAGAATATAAATGGATGGAATTCATCTTATCACCAATCTTGTTAATGTCAGAAACAATGCATCAGCATAAGCAGCAACCACCTTCAATTTAGGATATCCAATTTGTATGTCATTGTAGGTAACTAGGGGGTTTACTTCTGCTGTATCTGCCACTTATATCTCCATTTGACATAAAGGCAAATGACTGGCATGAAATTAACTATGCTAAGAGTGATCTGCTGACAATTGGTTTGGAGGAAGATAGAATCAATGGTTTTGCAGTTTTGCTAGAATTTTCTGTTGCATAAAGAGCGAGTTCCCCCTGAAACAGTTAGATGTCCCTCTGCACTTTCCAAAGTTAAGCAGGGAGGACCTTCAACCTGTTATTGATAAAGTGATTAAGAGAATAGCTGGGTGGAGAGGAAGGTGGTTGTCCTATGCATGACACTTAACTTCAATGAAAACTTGTTTAGCAAGCATCCCAATCTACTTGCTTTCTATTATTAAGTTCCTAGGATGGGCAATAGACATGACTAATTCTCAAATGGCCCACTTTTTGTGGAACAATAATGAAGACAAACATAGATACCATCTGGCTAATTGGCAATTAATAGCCCAGAAGAAGTAGAGGGATTTGGGATCCCTGACGTAAGAAGTTTCAATCTAGCTTTGTTAAGTTCTTGCCTTCTTGGATCTTTAGATACCAGCTACATTCTAGCTCAATTTCAACCAAGATTGTAGATTACAAATATAGAACTCATAACCAAAACATTTTGGAAAAGGGGACATGTAGGCTATGCAGGGTGCCCAGATGGGGATTATTGGAAAATGGTGGTGGTAAGAAAATTCTTTCTGGTAAGATCACTGGTTTGGTAATTCAAGTTTAGCTATCCAATTTTAGCCTCTTTATATTACAAACGAATAGCATGGCAAGACTATTTATGAGGCTTGGGGTGGGGAGAGCTTAAAACTCTCCTTTAGGAGGAGCGTTTAGAAAGGCTGATGAATCTTTGGTATGAAGAACTGTTAGAGATAGTTGAAGATGTAGATACATCTATAGAGGATTAGATCATCTGAAGCTTTAGCTCCAATGATCAATATTTTGTAGTCTCTTTATGCAGTGATTAATCACAGAGGTGTTACTCTAGTGTATGTTCATGCTGTTTCTAAGCTTAAAATTCCCCCTAGGGTCCAGATTTTGTGGTTACTGGCTAGAAATAAATTGTAAGCCAGAGACAATTTAGCTAAAAGGAGAGAGGTGTTGAATCAATCTTGTTTGTTTTGTAATGAGAGAATTTGTTATCCATGCGAAAGGGCCTCTAGTGTAATGGTTAAGGCTTCCGAGTAGCACCTCCAGGTCCCGGGTTCAATCCCCCTCGAAGACGAATTTCGGGCTTGATTAAAAAAATCCTCTCGCTATGCCCCATCCGCTCTCGGGGATCGATATCCTGCGCGCCACTTTTCGGTTGGGTCGTTGCAGAGTGGGCAGCTGATCGGCTTGTTAGTGATAGACTGATGGAGGCCAGGGTATGGGGGTTTTCTCGAGCGGGATCATGTTTCGGTCTCTTCTTAATATAATACCAGGAGGGCGGTCTTTCCCTCCCCGGTCGAGTTTTTTTTAGAATCTGTTATCCATCTTTTATTTGATTGATGTGTTGCTAAAAGGTACTGGAATATCATTTCAGATCTGCTTAACAGCAGGATGGAGATGGACTTTGAGTTTATTGCTACTAGATGGATTGCCAATAAAAAGTATGTGAATTTTCAACATTATCACCTCAGCTGTCTTATGGTGTCTCTGCAAATTTTGCAATGGTGTCTGTTTTCAGGGAAATATGTGGATAGGAGAGGTCTGCTGATGGCAATCGTCGAGATGCTGGAACGGTGGAGGCCTTTGCTAGAACAAGATCTGGGGGTGAAGATGGAGGCTTTTGTGCAGCAATTGCAATCTCAGACACTCCGATCAGTAAGAATCACTTGGAGCAACGACGTACAAAGCTCCTCAATGCTGGAATCTGCTGTGCTTCATGGGAGACAGGGATGTTTGGATGCAGCTCCTCAGACTTTTGAGAGCCCCACTGTTTCTGCGCCAGATGTCTGTTTGAATGCCCTTTTTTTTGAAGGCATGTCTATACGCTTGAACTTTAAATGTTTTCAAATTGATATAAAGACAAAAGGATCTTGCTTATTGCAAATTGTGTGGCATATTAGCGCTTACAAAATTAATTACTTGCATTAAGTAATACCTTTGGAAAGTTTTTGTCAAGGATTCCCATGATAGCAATTGTTGCTGAACAGACAAATGCTGCTGAGCTTGACAGTCCAGAGCCTAACAGGAGAAATAACAGCAGCAATCCTTTATTTTTATAAACATGAACAGAAGGATATATTTGTACACCCAAAGCACTAAATCAAACCTTGAGGAACTGTGCCATCAACAACGACGTCAAGCGCAACAGGTTTGCCCAGATCTATCCCTTTTGATCTACAGTATTCATAAACTCCCTTGTATCTGCAGATTGCAAATCAAGATACGAACATATCATATACTGATACGGTCATTTTTTATTCTACAATCAAAATAATAGGGAACAGAATACTTCAACAATTCAGGCATCTGCAGCAAGAATTCAAAATCGTAACTTACCCACACATGAAATAGTGCCCCCATTTGTGATTTTTTACGTCAATTTCCTATCACCAGAAACAAAACACTCAATGTTGATAAGGTCAGGGCCAACAAACTAACAATACTGCAGAAACTAGACACCACAAGAATGTCATATTTTAGCGACAAAAGGGCAGAGCTCGTACTAGCCATATGACTCTAATCAGCAGACATATTCAGTTTGTTATTTAAAAAAAAGAAACATATCACCAACAAGTAATTGGAAATTTATACCTGACACAAGAATACATTGCCTGCAGCACGGCCAAGAAACTACTGGAATTTACAAGTCCACTATTTACTGCAATCGGGTCGCTCGAACTGTCCTGCTAGTCAACTGCTCCCACTGCGCTCGAGTAGCAGGGAAGGACCTTTCAAGTCCAAAGCAGGTCAGTTCACGGGTAAGGTACCGGACTCCCCTGCCGAGGTCCCCCACCCCACGGGCTTTTTGTTACGTTATGCTAATTAATCGGAACCGCCGCCGCGCTCCGATGGTAGGAACGAGATTCTCGTGCCGTACCTAGTAAATTTATATTAAAAAAGGCAGATTGGTTGGAGAATTTCAACTAAAAATTCCCCGTGATAGGAACCTCCAAATAACCGCCGAAATGAAGCCCCGATCGGATCAGAAACCGCAATACCAATCTATCTAGATGGATGTGGATAGAGCAGGGAGCACCTTGTCTGGGTCGGCGGGGTAAACGCAGAGGGGGTACTTGTCGTCGACGTTGGCGACCCTCACCTGGGCGCCGTTGGCCCTTCGGATGGCGACGATCATGTCCTGGCGGATGGCCATCGGCAACACCGAGTAGCCCTCGTAGTCGATGTGCTCCCCGATCAGATTGACCCTCCCTGCAGCAACAGCCAGCCCGCGGCGCCGGCGGGGCCAGACTCAGACTCAGCCTCAGCTCAAGCACACACACGCAGTCCAGGGGACGGAGGCGGACGGACCTGGGGAGCGGGCGAAGAGCGCGGGGCGGGCGCCGTAGACGGCGTGGAAGCGGTCCCCGAGGCGGGCGAAGCGGAGGCGCGACTCGTCGAGCTGCGCGCCCGCGCCGTAGACCGGCTCCAGCGAGGAGAGCGTCGGCACGAGCTCCGCCGCCTCGGCGGCGGCGGGGGCGCTGGCGGGTACCGCGGCCATGCAGTTGCTTGATGGTTGCCGACTCGCCGCTACTCTCGCGCTGCGCACCGACTTCGCCTCCGGCTCGGTGTCCTCCGTGTCGTATGGCGTGATGACTCTTCGTGATTGCGATTGACTTGGAGAACCTTCTCTCTCTTCCTGGGCCTGGCTACCCCTAGCCCTAGGCTTGTTATATATCCGTTCCGTTCCGTCGGGAGATCCCGTGATGATGACCTGTAGTCTTTTGTCTCCTGTACAGTTGGGCCCACCGGTCAGCCTCACCATTCCTGCGCTCTGGAACACGCGTGGCACGGGTGCGCGGGGGTGGCAACTGGATCCGGATCAGATCGAATGCCAGGATAAGGTAACAGGTGAATGGTATATGCAACAACGCACAGAGCAACGTTTTAAGAACCGTACGACGGTGATGAACACGCGTAGCATCGGCACGCTGTGACATATGGAAGGCGTATGGTTAGTTTCAAACTTTGCCAAAGAGCTCAAACAGCCACCCCCTAAAAAAAACCGCCCAGTATTTTCCGTTTTGAAAAAAAAGCGTCGTAGAGACAAAAACGGAAAAAAAAAACTCCGCTCATCCTCATCCCCCTCTGAGTGCTCGCTCCCTTGGAAGTGGTGGCGATATTTGTTGAGCATCAAAAGTGGCGGTGGCGGACGGTCGTCAATGAAACAACTCAAATCGCTCGATTCCGCCTCGAGCACATCCAAGTTTTCCGATTAGGCTTCTAGTGTATCAGACAGCTACAGTCCAAGCTCGATTACACTACCACTCCAACTCAAGAATACTGGAACTATCTACTAGACGACAGTCTCAATACTTATGTCATCCACTCTTGCAACATAGAACAAGGAAGACAAACAAGAGTTTGTTGTAAAGAAACTAAGAGATAGTGGAAGACCCGATTTATCACAAGAAGTAAAAAACTTCAGTAGGAAGGACGAGTCGAAAAAGACTCAAAGCCGGTTCACTACATCAACAGTGTGAAGTATGAAAGCATTTGAGACTTCGTCAAACCATAATATAAAATTGTGTGTCTTATCCTTTGTGCTTACTTATATTACTTGCACTTCTTATTTTACATTTGTTTCGAGTGTTTGTGAAGTGGACATACCTATCGAACTAAGACATTAATTCGTTGCTACTTGTTCACCTCAAACATCACCCCACATGGGGTGGGGGAGGCATGGTGGGCACAGTTAGAGGTGGCCTTACATATTACTTCCTTTATTAAAAAAGTTTAGTTAAAATTGCACTCAGTTTGACTAACTTTATAGTGAAAACTAATAACATTTATAACACGAAATAAGTAGTTTATAAAAAATATATCCAATAATACTCATATATTATTGTCAATATGATATTTACTTGTATACATTTGATTGAATTTAATCTAAAAAATTCTCGATTTTTTAAAAAGAGAGTATACTAGTGTACTGTTCTTCGTAGGTAGATAGTGTAATTCTCGTATTTTTTTTAGAAGGCAAAAGGTTTTAAGCTTAACCAAATATACAAAAATTACTAGTAATATTTAAAATATTGATAGGTACAATTATGTTAATTGTAAAACACATTTTATAATATATTTAGTTGAAATTATGAACGCTTATAAAAAAATTATATGAATTTAATTAAAACTTCAGGAAACTTGATGAGTCGATCTAAACTTAGGATCCCATGCTTGTAGGGATAAGGGTACTGAGATACTGTATACCGTTATAACAAAGGCTATATTTTGTTTGGATTGAGGAGTAAACTAGTCATCCATCTTCTCACTCTATGTTTTGTTTGTTTGTTTAGTTTAGAGAAACGGAACATGTAAACTCGTCACTTCATCCCTCACGATGTGATAATTAGTTTTTATAGTAGTAGGGGACATTGTATCAAATTTTGTTTCAGAAATAAACTCATGATTCGCCATCATCGTTTGTTTTCTTGGACCAGACATCATTTGGTTTCTTCGACAACTTGTAAATAGGGGCGATAATGGATCATTCAAATGTTTCTTCATAATTAGTTAGTTAGGACACTTAATTAGTTTAGTTCAAAAATAGATAAAAATAGAGTTAGATCATAATCTGATTCAATTTTTAAATTTTATAGTATAAAATCTAGAGCAGTCATTACCACGCCTACATGTAAAGCTGTCGCTCGGTGAGCAAGCGCGCCGCCACAAAAGACTAAGGAGGTGTTTAGTTCCACATTGCTAAAGTTTTAGTTTCTATCGCATCAAATGTTTAAATGATAGTTATAAATATTAAATATAGTTTAATTATAAACTTAATTACACATATACGGAAATGAAGACTAAAATATAAGACAAATTTATTAAACCTAATTAAGCTTATATTTAAAACTCATAATTAAAATTTAAATATTTAATGTGACACAAAATAACCTTTTAATCAGACAACCAAACACTCCGTAACTCAACCGCGGTGGGCAGCGTTTGTTTGCTGGGTACAAGTCCCTAGATGTAAAAGGCACAGTTTCAGATAAATCTGAAGTCGGCTGGCTACGTTGCCAAGCAAATAACCTATTGTCAACATGAATGAAGAACAACCGAAATTTTTCAGTAGTGAACCCATCTTAAAGTTAAACGCTATGCCTTCGTCGACGTCTTACTCTCGGACTTTGTCAACGAAGAACCCATCCTAACCATCGTGCTTAAGCATCATTTGGAGTCAATGGACAACTCATGCATATGGCTGCATTGCTGAACGACGAATTGGTTGATGAAAAACGGAGGTTGAAACACGTGTTACAGTAACTTTTCAGCATCAGCATTTCTTTCTCGAGCGCTATACGAACTCATTCGCATTTCTGGGCTCTCGTGATCTCCCAAGCTGGGACGGCTTCATCACCCACAGCACATCCATCGACTCGCTTCCTGGTATTCGCGATAGCCACCACAAAGCTTTCGTTCTGGAGAGTGTAGAGATACATTGCCCGTTCATCCTGACCATTTCATTTTATCACCACAAAAAAAAACAATCAAAACATATAGTAAAGCGCGCTATTGAGGCTTAAGATGGAAGCTCGTGTGCCCGTCTAGGTCATACGTACCTCGGGGAGCTCTAGGTATTCGTCAGGAGATATCTGAAGGAACTCGACAGCCGTTTGCCCAACGCACCAAGCCAAGACATCTGCACTGTCGTCTGCGATGGTCAAGTGCAGCTGAAAGCCACGCGCACATACACTTTCGCAGGCACACTTACAGAATGAACACTGGAGTACACCTGAATGTTCATTCACAACACTGCCGCAAATGTTGTGGAACAGCGACACCTTTAAACTGTCACAATCGATGCCATCTAACCGAACATGGGATATCTAAACATCAAGGCGTCAGGCAAATACAGGATGTTAGCATCAGAAAACAATTTAAGTTGAAGAATAGAAATAAACATAAACTGTGACTGCTTTTAGCCCCTTTACTATATTTTGTCTTTTCCATAGGGGGGGAGCATGTTAAAGGTGATCTGGTAGTCATTTTCTAGAACGGTGCCAATAATTTTAGCAAAATGCCAATTCAACTAAACTTGAAAAGCTCTGGAAACCAATCTCACAGCAGTAACAAAGAAGACTTACATGTGTTCTGTTTGTCGAACGGGGAAGATCTGACAAGGGTGATAAATTATGCAGGCACGATGAGTTTAGGAGTGCTGGCAGCAAGCTTAAGTTAACAAACAGAGACCCTGGCTCCTTTTCACGCCATGAGACTTCAAGGCTATTAACCATAAAATAGCCAGCAATCAAAACGTTGCCCACATAGTATACCATATAGATAATAAATGCTAACATAAAGGAAAATGCTTCTTACATATTTGTTGAACTCAAGGCACAAGTCAAACCGGAGATGTACACCATATGCCCAACTCCTACTCTACCTAATGACCTGCAGATTAAAAGACATTCATATACTGTTATAGAATTCAGGTGCATGATGGACATAAACAGTTCAATTGGCATAGGAAGCAAAAAAATATGTCAAAATAACAGATATGAGAATGGTGGGTAGGAATGATGAAATCTGGAATAGCGAAGACAATATAGTGGTTATTATTAAGGTAAGTTAAAAGAGTTAGTTGAGACAACGACTAGGAGGCATATAAATATCTTATGCGTCCAAGAGATTTAATTGAAGGGTTAGAAGGCGAAGGAGGTGGATAATACCGGCTTCAAGTTTTAGTATACAGAGAATTCGAGTAGAAGTTTTGATTGATAAGAGCATCAAGAACAGTATTGTTGGATGTGAGGAGGCAAGGTGATAGGGTTATCTTAGTCAAACTTGACGCGAGTGATTTAATCTTGAACATAATTAACATGTATGCCCCCAAAATAGATCACGGTGAGAGTGCTAAGAGACTTCTGGAGAATCCTTAGATGGCATGATTAGAGCTATAACTAGTGAGAAGTTTTTCATAGAAGATATCAAAGGGCATGTAGGTACAACTAGTGCAAGTTTCGAGACGGAGAAAGGAATGCATGGAGAAAATAAATAGATAGGCCATCACTTAAGTGCAAAAGTACCAGGGTCCAACAAAGATAAGCTTCATCAGAACAACTCCTGTTGTGTCTTCCAACTCCAAATAGAACGTAGTCCCTGATGTGCTTACTTTGCAAACACTAGTTACGGTACCAAACAGACTGATTCCCACCATTTTATCATGAAGGTCACTTACATATGCCTAAAGAATAGGAATGTTATACAAAAGCATGAAGAAAACATGATGTTTGAAGTTTGAGAAACAAAAAACAATGAGAAAGCATGAAAGATCAGGTGTTCCTATCAAGAAGTATTTTTTCTACTTATGAAAAGAATAAAAAGGGAAACAGCAATACTAATGGAAGAAAATATTTGCATGTGCATACTAAGGAACTTCTGGAACCAATGTTCTAAAAAGTGTAAGCAGTGAGCACATAAACACACACCACTTATTGATTAAGCAGAAAGTTGGTGGAATAAAAGCGCAATATTTATTGAGAAGAATGAGACACAATAGCTAGTAAGAGATCAATGCTTTGCTTCCAGTTTTACACTGGCAAACTCAGCAGTATGTTTAGGTAAACATGATAGTATCACAAGCAGACAAATATAGATCAGTAGTAAATAGAGATTAAAGGATCAGCAGAATCAGTTGTTGAAGGCTAAAGTGGTAAGTATTCAGGTTCCGAGAATCATCATGGTTGCAAAATCTATCTTCTGAGAAGACCCTAAATGAATGAAGGTAAGTTACATACTCGAAACGGGTATTTGCTGAAATCAACTGAACCATACAAATCACGTGGTAATGTTACTTGCGAAGCTACATTATCAGTCAGAACACATGACAGCCGAGGTCCTTGGCTCTTTACTTGGGTAGGTGTAAAAGGCACCTAGCAGACACGTTACATATTAGTAAAATGAAGTTATGCAGAAAGAACTATGAAGATAATCAGATACCCCTACAAACCTGTTCCTCTTGTTGAGCGATTGGCACCATGTAAACCTGTGTTGCACTGCCATATTCAAGGCACAGTTCCTGAGAATCCTCATGATTATTGTCTATAAAATTTGCTATGAAAGGTCTGTCCAGTGCAAGCATGCTCCCTACACTGAAATAATATGTTTAGCTTATTGTAGTCTGAATAAATATTTGGTCCTTCTTAGTTCTTATATAGAGTGGAATGAACCTGCACAGATTTGCAAGTGAAGTCTGCTCTCCCCATAAAACTAACTTCATCTTCGCATTGTCATTGTCTTCAAGAATTATCTGCATTCTTTCTGCGCATCTAAATGGTTCCAAGGACTCAATCTTTTCAATCCTGCAAAAGAGTAAGAAAAAGGTGAAGTGTTATGAAACTATGTGCGACAAAGTAGTAAACTAGTAAGTAGTATACTATACCATCGATTTCCACATGTTTATCAGCAAACCATAATGACCATGTCTCCATATATTTTACCAGACAAATATTAAAAAAACAAAAGAAAATGATTGTGTCCAGATTTTGCAAATCTTAGAGCAAAGAAAATGAAGAACTAATTGCAAATTTTGTAGAAACAAAACATAAACTGAGAATAATATATTGTGCTCGTAATTACAACCAATAAATATCACTTTACCTGGCATAAAATGAGTACGGAACATTGTTTCTACTTTCCTCTAGAATCAAAGAAGAGAATGAATAGTTGCAAAATTGTGCAGCAAGTAGCAAGGCATCTTCATCTTGTTCCTGCATAAATAAAATGTGTGAACTAAAAAACAAATTTTACCGAGCAGCAGTTGCCCAATTTAATCTCTAATAGCTAAAGCTGAAATTATTTGGTAAGAAGCACATAAAGTATTTTTTCTAAGAGAAAAGAAACGAGTACAATATTGCAAACCTGAATTCATGTAAGAAGCAATGGTTTTACATTTTGCAGCGATATTAAAAATAGACATAAAATGATTTTGACATTTTTCATAAAAATATTTAAGTTCCTAGTCATTTATCGTGGCATTAAAAGTCTTTGTGACAACTGAATGTGCAATTTATACAAAGTAATTTTACTTGAAGTAATAAATCGCAAGTAAATTATGTGCTCTGAGCAGTGCTGCCTCATATACAAATACAACGAACCATTACCTCATCCAGTAATATCACCATGTATTCTGTTGGCAAAATACGAGCATGGCCAGATCCCTCCATGGCTGTACGAAGACAACATCCTGTGAGCATAACTTCTCGACCCTTCTTCAATATACCATTTTGTCCTATGCAGTCATAGTACCTGATACAAAATTTGTATAAGTATTCCAAATACCAAGAGTTATACAATAAAACAAAATAAAAAGAATGTTTTGTCGATGAACTGCACTCCAAAAGATAAATTACTGGAAATGCTAAGTTACTGATTGAGCATGGGGAGGGGGTAGGGCAGACCCAGTGCCGGAGGCTCCCACATGAGTGGGGTCTGGGAAATGGATAAACCGAGGCAAGCCACAGCTCTCACCACTACACCAGCTCTTCCCTTCAAAAAAAAGATCTGTGCTATTTGGGGTGATGGGTCAATAATCTAACTCTTGTAAATCATAAAGATCTGTAATATCCTACACCTAGAAAATTTACATATCATATAGATTTCAAGGCAATGAAGGATTCAGAGTGTTCAAAGTTTAACAATGATTTATAAATACCACAGTTAGCATTGCAGGATTCCTAGCATACATAGGTTTCCATCCAAACTTTCTGACGCGTTCTTTACTAGCATGCATCAGTTAAACAAATATAAAGTAAGCAATATGTAGTCAGCTCTACCTTCGGTGTAGATATATGTCGATTGTGGATGCGCTCCACATGTCTCCCAAGGTAAGCATGTATATGTTTGTACCTAGAGAAGATTGACACATGACTAAGGATGTTGTGGCGATATGCAAGTTGATACAGTCATGTATCAAAAAGTGAGCTAAAATGGTAAGCAGGTTTGACCATCAATTATATTCTATGTATTGCTACACCAATGAATAGCAAATCGGAAATTACAAGTGCCAGTCATATGGTTTTAAGTTTAACAGAGAGAACCCTACGGTGCTGCATTGTTCAACTAACAAGGAAAGTTACTGACAACTATAGCTTGTTCATAGCATAGAAATATAGTGTAAGTGTACAAGCATACCAGGAAGGACAAACACGGCAATGACAACAACTTCAAGGACACTATTGGGAGAAAGGAAGTTCTTCTCGTGGATAGAATCGATCGTGACAGTATTTGGAAGCCTCCTCCTCTTATTCTTCGTGTTTATAAGTTTGGGCAGCTTGACCTTCCTCTTCAGGGTCAGGGATTTCCGCTGTTCTGTCCAAGACTAACAAGAGAAGCCAAGATTCAATCCTACTTTCGGCTGTACAAAAAAAAATAGTAATAACCAAAAAACGGTTCATATTGCCTTTGTACAAATTTTCTGTAGAAGCTGTTCGGCTGCTGGTTTTCAAAGGGTTGCAGCTGCAAATGTACACTATCGCTACAGTATTTCCTTTCTATATAACCAGGCAGCAGAAGCTGCTGCAGCAGCAGCCGAAGCTGTTATTGCTGCAGAGCTTAAAACTCCTTCATGGCATTGACATTTGCTTCAAATTCGAGCCGAACACAAAGCATAAACAAATGCCCGCGCCAGCTTACGGAAATGTGTGCAAATTGAGACGTAGCATGGACTCGGTACAGATAAAAAATCGATCCAATGACTACCACGCAGCGAGTCGAAACAACGTAACTTGGAAGAGGTCGGAGAGAAGGATGGCGGCGGTGACGCCGCTGGAGTAGGCGCAGCAGGACTTGAGCAGCTGCGCCACCGCCCACCCCCAGGGCGGCCGCGCCGGCGCCGGCCCGTCCCCCGGAGACTCATAGCCATCGCCGTCGCCAGCGGACGAGGAGAGCATGGAGATGGCATAGTCTACGAACTCTAGGAATGGCCCCCCGTCTGCGGAGGCCACGGCGGTGTCGGGATCCATGAACCCTAGTCCAGGAGGAGCGAGGGCGGGAAACGGGAAGAGCTGAGTGAGAACAAGTGAACGAAAGTAATGGCGCCGCTACAACCGGTTTTTTTTTTCAATTTAACCATTTCATCAAAAACATATTTATTGTACTTGCGCTTAAGTCATTCTCACCGGTAATTTCGTAACACCATTTCCAATGTTACCATGTCAACATAAGTAAAATAAAATAAAGAATAAAATATGTTCCTTCAATGAAGATTTTTAATGACACAATTTTATAGGCTATCATGTAATTTAAATGTTGCATTTAAATAACCAATAAAAATAGATGAAATGTATTAAGATGAAACAAATTGCTCTCGACAGTGGTTTCACGTGCTTTCGAATACTTTGGATTAGGTAAATCTATACCTCACACCAAATCACATGGTAGGATTAAATTCGTCATTTAATCTATATATCTCTCAAAACTAGTTATTCTTTTGATTCATGGATTCTAATATAAACTTGTGCAATATTCTCATAGATTTTTTCGTACCTAATGAGCTATGGATAAGATTCATGTATTCTATGGTTTAAAAATTCTCAAACCCTTGGGTAATAATCCATGATAGGTTTAAACGAATAAGAGTTTGTTCGTTTTGCTTTCAATTCACGTGAATTAGATAGAATTGCGTGAGTTTAAATTCAAAAAAGTTAAAATCTTTCATATTTTTTTTCTATTCTCATGAAATCCACATGGGATAGAAATCGAATAAGGCCTAAAAACTTAAGTAGGTGTAAATTATTTTAGGCCATAAACTGTAACATGAATTTAATTTTAATTTATACTAATCCAGAGCGACCGGCGTGGATTGCCTGAGAGCGACGCTGGCCCACAGCCCAAGAGCAACACTAGCCGAGAGTGGAGACAAGACAAAGAGTGCCTTATTATTCTCTCTGTTCTTATATTATGTTTTGAACCCGTACGTCTACTTATATCTGGGACAAGGAGCACCTCCAAACGAACTACTACTATGATCTGGGACAAGAAAAATGCATGATTCGTTAAATCGCTTCTAGGCTCCATTTAATTTATGATTCGTGATTGCATAGTCACTTATGCTCTTATGTTCTAGTTACCGTGAGAAAACTAACGGGAAAGATTTCCATTCAACCTCGTAATTATCTATCATTTTTCTATTTTGTAAAACCTTATCATTATATTTAAACTATTTTGATTCTTATGTGATTCAAACTTTATCATTATCTTGTGTCATTTGAAAACTATCTTGGCTTGTATTAGACTATTGTGGGATGAGAATCTTATTATTATATTTGAACCATTGTACTGGACTATTTCATGATATGAACTTATTACTATGTTGTCATATTGGTATTATCCAATAATTACATGTTATCCTCATGTATCCGACTAAATAAAATATTCTATCACTTATCGGCTCGAATAAATATATGGTCCAAATATTCGTATCCGTCCTGTTTCTAACAATCTGTATCCGGTCACGGTTCCAGTTAAAATACATTATGATAGGATATAAGATGACCTATTACCCGTCTGTATCCGCTCGTTTTCACCCTCTACACCTATTTTATAATAAATATAGTGTTATGTCATCAAAACTCCCATTAAGAATGGTCTTATAGTATATCAAACGACATCCTCCATGTTTCTCATCTATATCCCTCCTTTTCCATATTCTCTAAAAGGTTCTCATTTATGTCTCATTACTCTCTAACAGAATTCTCTATAACTTATATTAGATACATGTTTTGCTCTAATCTTGGTATGTATGTGTTTGTCACGTTCTCAAATATATATTGTTTAAATTATTAAAATAGATAGAGAAGAGGAGAGGAGAGGGAATCTCTATATATAATACGGATAAATGACCTCTAGATTAGGAAGACGAAGAAACATTATCTATATTTAGAGGACGTTTTATATGATGTCACTGAACAAAAAAGCGGATAGAATCCCCTATATTTAGTGCACCAGAGGGGATACCTCTCTACTAGAGGCAACCTTAGGCCATCTCCAGTAGGTCGTGTAAACGGACGTGTAAAGCATTGTTTTGCATTGTAGATTACACTGTTTACAGAGTTAAGTTTGAAATAAAAAATGAGATAAGGAGTGGGATGTAGAGTCAGCTGGAGATAGCCTTAACATGGTAGCCTATGATATCGAGATAATGTGTCTCGATATTGTAGACCATGATATCAACGATAAAGTTTGAGGTTGATATATTTGGCAACATGGTCACAATATAGCATTATGTCTACGGTGCCGAAACCTCGATGTTGATTGGGATTTAAATTAGTTAAGTCTGGATATTTATTATATCTTACTAGAATTTTACCATGATAAATTCTAAACTTCTAATAACACTTAGACATTGGGATTTTACCATGTCTAAGCAGCCAAATATGAATATTCACATTTTATAGTAAAATGTGACTGGAATTTTATATAATCATGTCATGGTAACGTTTTAGGATGTTCGAGTTATGATAACTTAGAAATGATCAAATTTAGAGTTCGATGTCATAAATCATGGCATCAAGCATTAGCTAAGTCAGCGCCACTATTGTCTTAACCTCCACCATCGAGGTCATGATATATGACACCAAGACATATTATTTTAACATCGTAGACTACGGCGCCGAGCCTAGCATCTTAAAATAACAGGGTTGCATCGTTCAATAATATAAAAATATTTTTTGACAGAAAAAGTTAAATTGAAAAAGTCAGTCTTGATCTAGGTTATAACTGCCACAGTTCTATACTTCTATGGAATTTGGTGTCATTTAGTTCACATGTTTATAACGTAATATGTAATTGATAACGTTAAATTATGTTTATTTAACTCCAATCGTAACCAGATATTAAACTAGAAATTGATACCGGCATATTTAAACTTATTACCGTTGGTAATCGAGTGTGAATCATTACTATTGTCATTTAAGTTACACTTCATGAACCAAACAACAACTTTGTTCTTTTCAGTGTTTTATGGAATCGGTTGTTGCTCTAGATTCTATGGAATTTAATTACTTTTATCATTAGTTGGAGGGGTTTTCTTTTTTGGGCGGCCACAAGATTGAGACGTGCTCACGCTGCTATTTCGGCCGTACCAATTGCTTAACTACGAATTTTCTATAGTAAAGTAGTCGCTTTTAGTGGCGGATCCAGCAGCCATAAAACTCTACGAGAGGAGGTGAAGTGTAGAGAAAAACAGAAGAGAAAGGAGAAAAGAGAAAAACGATACTATCAATTTATAACCCCCTATATCTATAAAATTTTATTGGAGAAAGAGGTGAAGATTATAAGAGAAATGAGAAGCTTGTGTTGTCTGTCTCTTGTCACTGGGAAGTCAGCCCCTCTTTTAATTGGATCCACCACTGGTCGCTCTCTTATGCCAGTTAGGTTGTGTAGCTAAATACTTGTATTTTTACTAATTGAAAATTGCTAGTATCGTGTTTAGTAGCTTTATTAGTTGAATAATACTACTGTGTTTAGTTATATTAGCTATACAGGTATGTGTAACTAAAATTACATAGATGAACTCGGCGTCTTTGTAAGATACTTACGAATATAGATTAAAAAACAGGATCTTGTTTGTAACATACTTAGACTGTCTCCAGTAACGTTAAACATTCGGTTGGTTAAATATAGCGTTTCTTGTTGTTTGTCCTTCTCGTCTACTAAACCTGACACAAGTCTATCCGTTCGCTAAAGCTTCTCTGCCTGGTCCCACTCGTGCCAGCTAGGACATACCTAAATTAAAATTGTATTTAAATGAATATTATAAAACAATCAATGTAATGTAGTGTATGAATTTTATTATCATTGTAGATATAAAAGGCCGAATTTAGAAGACATTGCTAATTGCTAGAGAAGATATAGATAGAAATTTTTTTAGAGTATCATGTATAGAATAGAAAATATTATTTTAGAGTATAAAATTTAGAGAACGTTACTAGAAACATGCTTAAGAATCTCTACTAACCATTAAGAGCGCTGTGTAGACCGCCCCCGCCCTCGGAAACCCCGCGCCCGCCTCCGCCCGCCCGCACGCCAGAAACCTCGCCGCAGGAAACCGCCGACCCTACCACCCGCCCACCCTACCGCCCTACCGCCCGCCCGCAAATCCTTCCGCCGCGAACCGCCCAACCACTCGCTCCCACGCCGCAATCCCACCGCGAAAGCCGCGAACCCGACGCCTTCCACCATCCCGCCGGCCGGGCGGCTTCTGGGGCCACCCCGAGGACGGCCACCGCTCGGGCGACGCGACCTTCAAGGGAGGGCCCCACGACGCGCGCCTCAAGGCCTTCTTCGTCTGCAACACCCACATGTAGCCGGCTCGACGTTCTCCGCTAATTCGCTTGGACGCCTCGCCGGCCGGAGGGAAAGGAAGAGTCGGAGTAGCCTGCCCGGCTGGGAACCGACAGCTTCTCCGTTTCAGAAGCACGCGGGCGGGGAGGTGGGGTCGGGAGATCGCGGGGTGCTCCTTTGTCTCCAGGGCAGAGGAGAAACGCGCACGGCTGGGGAAGAACCGAAGAAGGAAGAGGAAGGTGCCGGTGGACCAAACACGGATCTTTCAGTGGAGTTCGGGAAGAGTACTGGCACGCACGCCAAGGTTGCATCTCCGCCGTCCACCACGAAGCGCACGCGAACCCGACGCCTTCCACCATCCCGCCGGTCGGGCGGCTTCTGGGACCACCCCGAGGACGGCCACCGCCCGGGCGACGCGACCTTCAAGGGAGCTCGGCATGTTCGACGGGGACCCCGCGGCCGAGCCGTTCGGGCGCCTGGGCCCCGCGGACGTGTGCTCCAGGGAGCACCAGGACCTGGCGCTCGACGCGCCGCGCCAGGGCGTCGTGCTCCTCAAGAACCGGAGCGGTGGGTGGCTACACCCATACTTTGCAGCTACACCCATACTTTGCAGTTACTTAATTCGGAGCGGTGGGCGGCCGCTCCCTGCCCCGCTCCATCTCGCCAGAGAAGGCAAAGATCTAGCTGCCAAGTTCTGGCAGCTCTCTCTGTGTGAATCAAACGATACGTACAGGTATGGATCTGAGTCCCTAGATCTACATGTATAGGTTCAGAGGACTATGTTCTATATTACAGCCTCCGCTCAACGCCAGGTAGATGTATTGGTGGGCCTGCTTCTTCAACATCATCATCTCCTCCTCCGATGCTGCTTACCTCTCAGTCCTCACCACTCCCCTCATGGTGAATGACCCTTCTGGCAGTTTTCCCAAATCAAGTCTGAATCGAGCACTTCAGTTGAGAGTAGTCACTCTGGAGTAGAGCAATGGAGAATTCATTTGCACCTCTACATATTCAAGAAATCCCTTGTAAGTTCCTCAATATATGTACTATAGAGAGAAATAAGCCCATTGAGTTGATGCCTGCTTATGTTGTATCTGAAGAAAAAGACCAGATATTATTATGTGGCTCAAATAGAGTCCCTTTCTCTTTTCCTAAGATTGGGGGAGGGGTGTTCAGATTGAAATAGAGCAAGGGTGGATTTGGTTAGATACTTTAGACTTGTAATAATGTGAATTTGATTTCTGTTGTATCTGAAGGAGGCTTTGGATGCATGTCTATCTACGCAGCTGGTCATTGATATCTCCTGATGAAGTTAAACTAAGCCAATTTTCTTTCTCAATCTTATTAGGGGAAAGTGAGTACATCTGACGTGTTTGATGTCAAAGACTCTGATTTGGTCCCAGGAAAATATGAAGGTGAAGGCTAAATAAATACAGTTTGTTCTTTACGTCATATTTATTTTATTTGGCTCTTTGAACTTGAGCTCAACCACAGGTGTCAAGTGGGTTGAAGCTTTGGGAAGGTTCATTAGACTTGGTGAAGGCCCTGAATTCTGATATCAAAGAATATAAATTGCGTGTAGAAGGCAAACACGTATTAGAGGTGCGATGCTTGCTCTCATGTACGTTCATGGTTATGTATGTACCATGTGAATCTCTGTTTGTTAATTAAAATATTTTTTCTACTGAAATTTTGGAGCTTTGTTATTTTTGGTGCAACCTTTTCTCTTTGATGATGTAATAAGGGATGCAAACATCTTTTTGTCTGTGATCCTGCAAATGTGCCATTTTATGCAGGTTTCTGCATTTGCGGGCTCACAGACAAGCCTTGTATCCTGTAGTGTATATATACTTGTCAACAAATAAATCTTCACAGATAATCTTGCGGTAGAATGTTCAAGTGACCGAGTTTTTCTGCAAAGTTATTCAATGAATCAGTAGTAAAGTAGGAAAACCATGTATTATAAGCAAGCTACTTATGTTTGCTACTTTATTTTTATTTTTTTAGCTTGGATGTGGACATGGACTCCGTGGCATTTTTGCAGGTCTCAAGGTATCGCCTTGATCCTTACCTTTCTGTCATTTTTAAATAATTCCTCATGTATATTGATTTTCAGAAACTTGAACTGTCAGGGTGCCAACCTGATTCATTTGTGTTGGGACAACCTCTAGAAAATAGATCACACTGGATTATTTTGAATCACAACAATTTAGTTTCATTTGTCGATTGAGATAGAACCATTTTTCCATTGTAAAGATCGTGAATAATTCACATGTTTCGCTTTACTCAAATCATAATCTAACAATTATTTTAAAGCTTCACATTTATGAGTTGATGTAATTGCTGACGAATTAACCTCATTACTATGAGCAGGACCATTAGATGGTTCTTCTTCGCTTTCATTTTCATTGCTTCTATTTGTGTTATAAGGCAGGCAAGAGCGCTCCACATTCATTAAGGCATACATTCGTAGATGGAAGCATAAGTGAACTATTTGAGTATTGTGATTTAGTGCTTGCTCGTTCGGTCAGCTTAGTTCAAGCGCAACTCATCTGGTCTCAGACATTCAGAGGAGTATAGTGGCATGCATTTCATGCCTTTTAGCTCCTCTATTTTTTTATTCATGAATAGTTTGATTATGTCAAAGAGGCTCTAGATTTGTTCATTGGGCAAGATTGCCATGCTTTATGAAACGTCCCAATGATTTTGAGTGTCAAGATCTTCAATGCTTTCATTTTTGAGTCGACTAATTGCGCTGAATCTTGAACATGTCAGTTCCATTGTCACAAAGCTCAAACACTGGTGTTAGTGTCACTGACCCGAGATTCTAGGCTTGACAAATTGTGCTCGAACCTTTTGGCTCAGGAATCTGGTGTGAAAGGGATTTTAGTCCCTCGCCACTCGCTTGATGTGGACTGATACAGACATGATCGAGCAAGTGTCTCTTCTTATCCTTTCATTTTTTTAAAGAAAAAAAAATGATTCTTTCATTTGTTTTGGTTATGAATATTATCTATTCCATGAATTGAGCTGCTAAAAGTACACTCTCTTATTTCTCTGTAGTGGAGTATAGTGAACTACATCATAAGCTGTAGCATTCATCGATCCAGATCCAAACGTCCTTCGGACTCTTCCTTCTGCATTTGTGTGGAGTGGGGATTCATCCGGCCTTCTTCTCTTGCAGGTGAGGGAACCCTTGCGTGCTTGGACTATTTGAGTTTTGCTTTTTTGTCATCTGTCAGCCCTCGGCTCCAAGTGTTTGATCCTAGAATTGATAACCACCTAGGTTTCTTTGGATGTTTTTTATGCCAACAGATGAAAAGCGTCATGAGAAAGGCAAAGCTGAGTTTAAGAAGGTTGGTGTAACACTGTTAATAAATTTGATAGCCTATGATGCAGGATTTTCATGTTAAGCTCATTTCTCTGATTAATAATCTTGTCCTTGCAGGTTGTAGAATCACTGGGACATGTAATACTCGGGTGGCGTCTGGTTCCGACTGACAACTCAGACTTGGGTGAATCTGCACTCGAGACTGAGCCAGTCATTGAGCAGGTTTTCGTTACCAAGAGCTCAAGATCAGAGGCTGAGTTTGAGCAACAGGTAATTCCATACCACTTGAGATGAGGCAACCGACTTTTCTGGTCACCTTGTAATGCTGACACTATTAGGCACAAATGAGGGAAATGTACTGCCACATTAGGCACAAAGTAGTGTATATTGCTAGGTGCTTATTCCTAGACCATGCTCTGCTTTTAGTTTGTATTTCTCTTATTTTTCTTAGGGTGTGTCGTTAGCTGTTTCCTTCCTGTAATCCTGTGTAGCGTAGGAGGCTTACCTGCTCTGTAAGCTTCCTTGTATTGTTCTATAAATGCTTTAATACAGTCAGGTATTATCAAGAAAACAAAAAGAAAAGAAACAGATGGCTACTTTGAGGTAAATATTTCAGGGCCATTTGTATTTACTTATGAGGTTTAGATCAAATGATAGATGATGTCCTGCATGATTTTGGAATTGCATTTGTATTGTATAAACCTGAATATAAATGCCATTTTTGTGAAGTAGTCCGATAGCATCAAAAATTTGTGAAGTAGTCTGATAGCAACAGAAACTATAATTAATTGAGTCTTATTACTCACACTAGATCTTGTCCCCCACCGCCTGATCTGACTACTTTTGAGCTGATTTGGTCAGGAAAGGTGCCATTTTTACCCAGCGGCTGCCTCGCCACCAAATTAAAGGTTGCATTTTGTCTCCGGTCTCACCATTCCCATTTTATTCTCCGCGTGTTGCTGCCTGCTCCAGGGCGGCGGTGGGCATGCTGCTCGGCGGCGAGGACATGCACAGGTTCCCGGTGCGCTCCCCGCGGATGGACCGCGGCGACCTCATCTGCAGTCCCGCCGCGCGGCAGATCGTGTCCAACTACTTCAGGTACCCAGAGCACACGCTGCCATTATTGGCACCCCTGGTCCGCTCGTTCCGTTTCGTTTCCACTAGCTGTCCAATAATGTTGCCCCGCCATCGATGGACCGTGCAGCATGTTCGGGCCGGTGCAGGACGTGCGCATCCCGTACCAGCAGAAGCACATGTTCGGCTTCGTCACCTTCGTGTACGCCGAGACGGTGAAGGTCATCCCAAGCAAGGGCAACCCGCACTTCGTGTGCTACGCGCGCGTGCTCGTCAAGCCCTACAAGGAGAAGGGCAAGATCCCCGGCAGGTTCAGGTCCGTTCTCCCTTCTTCTCTGTTGCATTGCCCATTGCCTGCCTGCATGCATCGCATTCTCATCCACATCCGCGCTTCTCTTCAGTCATATTGCAATTGCACTGCACTGCACGTTGGGTTGCGTTGCTTGTTTGTTTCGATAGCTTCAGTTGCCATCTAAAAAGCTTCTTTTTCGGTTTTATCGTTTTGTCTGGTTGCAGGAAGCTGCAGCACGCGCACCATGGCGGAGCCGAGTTCGGCGATTGCGCGTCGCCCACCAGATTGCTGGATTTCAGGGACCCCTACGCCCTCCTGCTTCTTTCAGGTGCCCAGGTAAACGTTCTCAGCAGCTAGCTTAAATCTTTCCTAAATGCAGTTTCTCTTATTGCAAGCAATTCATGTGGGGTGAGCAAAAGAAATCAAAGATTATTGTTTTTTTGCTGTTACATCTGTTCGGAATTTCTCCAGGTTTTCTCCTGGGCATGAAGCCATTGGGCTATGATGTGTGAGGTGCATAGAGCAAAAAAAGGGGAAGGGGGGCCCTCCATTCCTCTAATCTGGGAGTAAGTGTCAACAATAGCTCTCCTTGTGCCTATCTTTCTGATAGTGCTGTAACCATTAATAATAAGCTAGCTGCTGCTTCCATGACCATGATGCATATATATGCCAGCATAGATCCTGAATCATGATGGTCATAATCTGTGTGTTGACGGGCTGTTGTGCGCAGGGGACTACTAATATGGCTACATGATGGCCGGCCCTATCAACCGAGCGTAGAGAAGCTTTGACAAAGAAAAAAGAAATACCTTTGGAGAGGTGTAATCTTAAGGAGGGGACAGTGAAGACAGCAACAGAGAAGAAACAAGTCCAGGTTGTTTTTTTAGCTCTTAGGCCTATGATAAGTATATGATAGTGAGTGAGTAGTAGGCATAAATAATAATAGTAGTAGTAGTTAATTAGTAGTCGTTTGTTAGTAGATGCTGCCAGTGTCAAGAAGGTGATGAAAAGGCACACTCCAGCTCTCTCCTATGCTCGTTTGTGGCATGGATGGATCTCTCACTGTTGCTATGATATGTTGTTTTATTTACAATATCGTGTGAATAAATATTTAATGTTTTTCACTTTGTTTGATTTGTAGTACCACACATAACGATTTCATGTGTTTTCCGTGGCAACGCACGGGCATAGATCTAGTATAGATAAAGAGCCGTAGTCTTGACTAGAGCAACTAACTAAATTCACATTTATTTCTGCTAGCAGACGCATTTAACTTTTTAAAACAAGATTAATCACCCCTATATACTCGACTCGATCCTAAAGTCGGCGCACATCATGTTTTAGCAAGCACCGCTTCCTCCTCTGGAAGTGGTAAAGATGGCCTCCAAGTTGTTCCGTCGGGGCCATCCATGAGGGCGATTCCAACAGCAGCCAATTCCTTCCGGATCTCGTCGGATTTTTCATACTGCTTCGCCTTCCTTGCTGCAGTCCTCTCTTCAATCTTCTGTACCACAAGCTCCTCAGTGATGGAAGCTCGTCTCAGTGCTTTATCCCGCAGCTGTTGCAAAGCCTGAGAGCAGAAGCCCATTAGTAGCATTAATGGAACAAGTTATGCAAATGAAAGGTGCCTATTATAGAAGTATCAGTTCAACTACATGATAGTGTACAAATTGGATGCAATTAGTTACTTGCTAGTCTGCAATCCAAATTACTTCTGAAAAGTTTCTTGGCTGCACTTGCATGCATAAAAGAGAATCTAATCTAAATAACTTCAGAAACAGCTACCAAAGGGCAGCTGAATTGGATGTTAAATTTAGGCGGACTCTGCGTGTTCAAAATTCAATACATCTAATAGGCAGGCCTTTGCCACATTTTTACTGTGACATATTCATCTTCCCTAATACCAGGAGTTCACAGAGTTGAGTCTCAAAATAGCCATCATGAATTACTACGATACAGAGGTTTGTTCTGCACCAAAACTAGCTGCAGAACAAATGCCAGGGCCAGGCCAGGCACTAGGAAAACTGGTCAGAAACCCCCAATGGCTGGACCCGACACCGAGCCAAAGTTTGAGGTTCAAGCCCGCCCGTAAATGCCATTTTTCCAGTTTGGGCCAGCCTTTTTCATGCTTCAGTGCCCACATGTTAAAACGGTAACCCAAGCCTGGGCTGCTGCCTGTCAAAACGGGACGAGCAGGCTTTGCGGCTGGACTGGAGTTCCCATGAACAGGTCTTCTGTAGACTTAGTGGCAGCATATACTGAAACTGATTTGGCAGTGTTAACAGAACATTGCACTCACCTCATGATAACTTGAAGGTAGCAATCCTAGAACAGAGAGAACTACTCTTATTTTCTCTTCTAAGGCGGAAAGCGATTCCAACCTCTTGTCCTGTTTCTTTCCCTATTTAAATGCCAGAGGTAGGTCAAAACAAGCTACATAGTTTTTGCCTTTTGCACGAGAATGGAGAATGGTACAGTTTACAGTCTGAATGTGAATGAAGTGTATCTCCATTTGTTCATCAATAAATTTACCTTGCGAGTGTGCAGCAGATCATTCATAACTTTCAATGGCTCAGACATAGCAGCCAATGCCACTGAAGTGTGAAGATCATCTGACATTGAGGTCTCAAATTCATCATGAAGTTTCTGGATGTAATTTAAGGTATTAGCAGGCAATGGATTTCCAGTGTTGCTTTGTTGATGCTGACAGATCTCTTCACAATCACGCAAGGTCTGTGTATACAAAAAGAATTCATGTGAACCTTTTGATTAGAAGTTATGGCACTGAAACGACCTCTTATGAAACAGAAATAACTGTGAAACACAACCCTCCGTTCCACCAAAACTAGAGTCTTAATTTCTGAGTCGTTAGGCAAACATAAGCAACTTCTCAGTCAACCGGCATGAATCAGAGCTATGCATTGTAAAAAAAATCTTATTTAGCAAAAATCTGTAGTAGGGTGCAATCCAGAAAAATCAGACCAAGTGTGCCACTATCACCGTAGTCCCATGTATTCTAAAAAAACTCGACGTGCGGAGGGTAAGATAGCCCCTGTGCATTGTATTAAGAAGAAGACCTTCTCATACAGGTCGAGAAAACCCCCGAACCCTTGTCCCACCCTTACACAACGGCACCGAGCCCATGTTACCGGGGCTGGGCCTTAGACTTGTGCTTTGGCGTGGGACAGACGAGAGGATTTTTTTAACCACAGCCTGAAATTCGCTCACACGGGAAGTCGAACCCAGAATCTGAGAAGTGCTATTCAGACCGCCTAACCAATTCAGCTAGAGGCCCTTTCGCAGTCCCATGTATTCTGAACCATCACTATCAGAAGTGGCATTGGAAAACATGTTTAGGAAGAAAATTGTGCCAGCATTACTAATTCTAAACGAGGTTACAAAAGGCGCTAGGCGCTCTCTACGTGGTGACCCTCTAGCCTCTGCCTAGCCTAGGCACCAAGCCGTTTTCTAGGCATTAGCATATACACACATATATGTTTAAAAAATAAAAAAGGAGATAAGTGGACCTCATTGAAGAGAAAGGGCCATCAAACAGCCCAAAGCTCAAGTTTGAAGTACTCCCACACCACCAACACATTATCCCTTTTCCTCAAAAATAAAACCAACATCTTATCCCTAGGTCCTCTATGTGCTCTGGTCAGTCTCTCCTGCATATCAGCCACCATCACTGGTTGCTCTCCCACATCCCTGTCTCCTCTAGTCATGCCTGCCGCCGCCCGTACGTGCCTATGTCCAACTCCGCTCAACGTTCCTACTCCCCCACCAGCAACCTCCACCCAACATCCCTTCCCCACACCTGCTCAGCGTCTGTGTTGCCTGCATGCGTCCCTGCCTTAGGTGGATCTGTGCGCAAACCGCCACCGCTGGGCCGGAACCGCCTAGGGTACTGCCTGCCCCCCAAGGCAAGGTGATATCCCTTCGCCTAGCGAAGAGTGCCTTGTTGAACACTGATTCTAAATCATGGACTAATATGTGAGCACTGGGAATCAACTAGGAGAAAGCAAGAGGTTCAATATAGATCAAAGAATTGATTATTCACATCTCAACCTTTCTTTGGTCCATGGAATCAGGCCAATATTAGCAGTCATTTATGACCACTGCTTTGCTTCCAGATGTTGCCAACAAACAACCCAGGCAGTCAGGGGCGAAGGTATATTATAAATAGGGGTTGCAGATGCACCCACAATCCAAATGCAAAATTAGTGGTTAGAATTAAATTTTCATCATGTATGCACCCTCCACAACCCAAGTCTATGCACCCACAAGGCAGGTGCACCCTCCTCTATATTTTGCTCTAGCTTCACCACTGCAGGCAACATTACTACTATCAACATCCGGGAAAAGACATACTCCCAGATGCTGCGCCCTCCAACACTTCAACAGTAGAAGACAGGCCCACAAAGGGCCTGGCTCGACGCCAGCCTAGCATCCCCAAGGCCCTACGCCTGAGGGGTCAAGCCTTAAGCCCTAAGAGCTAAGGGCCTTACACAAGAACCTCCCAACACTCCCCAAGATGCCCCCGTGGCAGGACAGCCTCGAGTGACACGACCCAAGCACCACGTGGCCCTCAACCAGGTTAACTGCATGTGGGGCCGAGCGATTAAGATAAGACTTCTGTCTGTCTCATTTATTACGAAAGGCAACATTGCGGTCAAAAAGTGTCACTATAGCCACGCCTCATGTCCTAGATATACCTGCAAGCACTATGTAGCGTGTGCGCCTTCTGCAGTTACCAACTACGCCATACTCAAAGGCGTCGGCACCATACTTGTCACTGTGACATGCCATACTCGCCACTGTGGCACGTCGAAGGCGTGCTCCTCATACGGTACAGCTACGACAAGATAGTAGTTTTACCTCTGCTGAGCAGGGCCCATTGTCCATGCAGGAATCTAACTCTCTCCTCCCTTGAGCTATAAAAGTGAGGGATGGAGCAATATAGAACAGGGTCTCTTTTGGAGGATTCAAGGATCTCTGGGCTGAAAAGAGGCTTGTCTTTGGCCTTCGAAGATCTTTTTGGTTCAAGCCAAGTTAGTACATGGTAAGAGCTCTCGCTTGGCTCAACAGTCGTAGGGGATAGCTAGGGCTCTCCTCACTCGCTAGCTCAGACATCATCTAAGCATGTAATTTCGCCCACTTTCATATAAACATCAACAAAAAAATAACTCGGCCGGGGAGGGAATGACCGCCCTCCCGATATTATATTAAGAGAGACCGAAACATTGGTCCTGGCCGAGAAAACCCCTGAACCTTGGCACCCCATCACTAACGGGCCGGCGTCAACCGTCCACTCTGCAACGGCCCAACCGGAGGGTGGTGAACAGGATATCGTAACCCGAGAGCGGATGGGGCACAACAAGGGGATTTTTTTAACCAAGCCCAAAAATTCGCCCCCGAGGGGAATCAGACCTGGAACTTGGAGGTGTTGCTCGAAAGCCTTAACCACTAGGCTATAGGCCCTTTCTCCTATAAACATCAACCATACAGATGATGTATGATATTACACTCAGGTGACCCAAACCTCTCGACATCATGTGGGTGCTTACGACCATGTCAACCCCCTGATCCAGCGGTCCCATGGCTACGTCCCTATCGGTCTCTAATTTTCTCTAGTGCCCTCGGTACTGTGGTGTCGTATCCTGCCGACAACTACACTTCACGCATGACAACATAAGGTCTAGTGGGGTTTTCCTTCTTTCCCCAGCATCATCACCTGGGATATGCAGAGATGTGCTTTAGCCTTGGGATCTCAACCACCAAAATAGCTATGTACTATGGTCTACTTGACATAGATAACACAAGAGTCTTGGACTTTTGGATTATCCATACACTACCCTAAGTCCCTAACCTATTTGCTTGCCAGGAAAAAAGGGACACATCAGAAAACAGTTGCCAAATAAGAAGTTTATGCAACATAGTTATATCAAACTAAGAGCTAGCATGATCGTATAGACATAGAGCATACCTGATACGTGTAGTACAATCTATCTGATGCAACATTGAGTTGTTCTATGGTGTAGTTAATTGGGGACCTATAGTGTGTGCCAAGTAAGAACATTCTCAAAGCCAGCGGGTGGTACATCTCTATAACCTGAGGAAAATGGCAGTCCTTGAGAAAGCAAAGGTACAGTCATTACTTGAGGAAGATTGGAGTGCTTCTTTTACCTTACGTATGGTAACAAAATTACCAAGTGATTTAGACATTTTTTGGCTGTTTACATTCACAAAACCGTTGTGTATCCAGTAATTTATGGTACTGTCACAACATGCCGCACGACTCTGAGCAATCTCATTCTCATGGTGTGGAAAGATGAGATCCTCCCCACCACCATGTATGTCAAAAGAATGACCCAAATAATGTGCACTCATGGCACTGCATTCTATGTGCCATCCTGGCCTTCCTGGGCCCCATGGGCTATCCCACCATGGCTCCCCATCTTTTGCAGCCTGCAGTTAACATGAAATAAACTAATTGCTGCTGAACGAAATCATTTCCACAGGAATAGAATACAAAAAAGTGTTGCATAATAAGATTTGGGACATCTTGTACCTTCCATAGAGCAAAATCAGCTGGATTTCTCTTCCTCTCATCAACAGCAACCCTCTCACCAGCTCTATTATCATCTAACTTTCTACCAGATAATTCTCCGTACTCAGGAAAATTGTCTACAGAGAAATAAACATCCCCACCCACTACATATGCGCAACGGTTATCAAGGATCTGCTCAGAAAAAAAAAAGTCAAGTTCCAAAGTGCAAAAGGACATTGTACCAAAAAAACAGGAATTCAATATTTGTACAATAGCACTTTGTGAGCTGTTTTAGGTATGTGAACAGAACAAAATGGCAATCAGGCAAAGTATGTGAAAACAATAAAGTCAAAATATTAAACATTAACAGTACATATCTTACATCAAGAGAATCAAACATGACATTCTTCATGTCCACAACTGCATACACATGGCATGATTACACTGAAAACTTGCATATAAACATGGACACAGCATTGTGCAGCTTTATCAACTTAGATATCACCACTTAACCACATAGCAAACTCCCAAATTGCATTAACAATGCTAATAAAACCTTGGGATTGGGTGTTATTTTTACATGAAACCTATCATGGATTGACATGTCAGCCACAGAAAAGCAAACATTTAACTATTTTCAGCTTAATATCATATTAATTCAATCTAAACTAAATTATGTGAAAGCAAGGACCTTCCAACCAATCTGAGATTAAACATCCAATCAAGCATGGTACAGAAATCAGTAAACAATTTTCACAAGAGGACAGAAAAAAGAAACTGCATAAGCATGTCACTAAGTACTGCACACAAAATCAAGTATAGGTACCTGTTTAATCATATTTATAATCTCATCAACATGATCTGAAACACGGGGCTCCACGGATGGTGGTAGACATTGAAGATTGGCCATGTCTGACAAGAAGTCATCAGAGAACCTTTTGCTTAAGCTAAAAGGATCTTCCCCCAGCTGATTTGCTCTTGCAATTATCTACATAATTCCAGAAGTGCAACTCAGGTTTCCTGTGCAAATTAGCAAATTGCGTTTAAATATTCCATTCTAGTTTTCCATGTAGAATAGCTTAATACAATTTCAGCAGAAAATAGTACAAATAAAGTTATCTAGTTAGATCCAAAAAAAAGAACATGACATCAAATGTTACATAATGTGTGAACATTCAAACAAGATTCTGTCTTGTCTAATTTAAATTCAGGACAATGCAATTTTTTTGTAGACAGTAAAGCTATGATTTTCAATATCTTGTAAACAGCAAAGATGTAAGAAAATAATAACTGCAACGTCATTTTTCAGTTTGGTTAATAGAAACAGGCAACTCAGCTTCACATATATATGAAGATAAATTTGCCTAAAAATCACCTTGTCATCAATGTCGGTGAAGTTCCGAACATAGCGAACTTCATAGTCCAAATAGCGCAAGTACCTATCAAAGCAGCACATATGCAATATTTTGTAAGAATGCAATGAAAATTAGCAAGGTGATAAGATAACAGAGGAAAGAATTTTGCTTTAGCCATGTCACTATGGTGTTTATCCTAAACCAAGCCCGTTAAAACACAAATAGGCAATTGCCAATTAGACAAATGTTCATGTGGACAGCCAACATCTTTAGAGCAGGAGTAACAAAAAAAATTGGAGCGTCTCAAGACAAATGTACATCGTTTTCAATGGAGATCATGTCAATCAATCATCAGTTCGCTCGGTAAATATATTATGGGCTTAGGCAGCCCCGCAAGTTTTTCAGACTACACCATAACTAGGAATCAGTCCCGTAGACTGGCAGGAGCAAGATGCACGGCTGCTCAGGGCCTCCAAATCTCCCTTTAACACTAATGAACCAAGCTTTATTTAAGTAAAAAGGAAAAAAATACTACACGAACTAAGGAAATATTTACCTTGCTTATGCTCAGACGCTAAGATGGGTATGAAATTGATGCAATAAACATACATTGAAGCTTTATTATGACGTGGAAGTATGATTTACTTATGTTGCGTTATAAATGAGGCCTGGTTACATATTTTTCACAGGGCCTCTAATTGCTAGGTACGGGCCTGCTAGGAATCTACAATACATCATCTCCACTGTGAATGAATCAAGTGCACCGTCAGATTGCCAGAGCTCGCAGTGGTTGCAGGAACTAACCGAATCACGAACAGACGGAACAGTAATAGGGGGAGGGAAACCTGTAGAGGACGTCAAAGGCTACGTATGCGCGGGCATGGCCGATGTGACTGTCATCGTAGGGGGTGACACCGCAGACGTACATGCCGACCTCCCTGCCTGGAATGCGCGGCCGAAACTGCTCCTTCTTCCGCGACTTGGTGTTGTACAGACGCAGCTCGCGGGTTCTGTCCGTAGCCGCGCCATTCGACGCGGAGGCGGAGAAGGGCTTGGTTTGCTGCGATAGTAGGCGACAGAAGCGAGGCGGAGGGATCTGGGATAGCGCCCGGTGGAGGGGCATGCGAGCACCGAACCGCGAGGAGAGGAGAGGGATAAGGCCAGCGGCACGCCTCACCACCACCGCCGCCGCCATCCTTCTGGGTAGTAGCGGCCTAGCGGGCCGACGGGCGTGGCTGTGTGTGTGGCACAGGCGCACAGAAGGCACATCCCGCGATCTAGCTGTGTACTAAGAGATTCGTGTTTTAAATCCCTAACTACTTTTAAGCGCGGATATGGTAGTGAAAAATGTTATCATGTTTAAAATGTGATCATGTTTAAATAAAAAATATTTTGTTTAATCAAGATCCACAATATATACTATATATACCGTAGCAATGTATAGGTAAGTAAATAAATAAATAGCAGGATGTGGGGAAAAAACTATAAGGATTTAGGGAACCATATAGATGTACATAAAGCACGAAACACGAAAGCTCAACTCGAAACACGTTTTTTTGCCGGTACGAGCTCGGTCCGGCCTGCTTTTATACGGGACCGGGCCGGATCCGGACAGGAAACTAAGCACGGTGGACTAGCCCAGCGAGGACCGTTTACCGCTAAACCCGTTAAACCCGCTTTTTTGCACTAAATCGTGCTTACCGACCCGTTTAGCCCGTTTTGGCTCGCTTTTTTCGTGCTTATCAGGCCGGCCCGACCTGTTTAGCTCCGCAACGGGCCCGCGGGCTTAGACGACTCGGCCCAGTTTTCTAACCGTGCCTAGTGGGTCGGGCAGGGTGGCCCGTTTGGCCATCTCTAGGGAACGGTCGAAACCTAGGGAGAAGAGAATGACAATGTGTGGTTCTCATGACTAAGTTTAATTTGTGTCACATTTTACAATTAGATTTCAATTACAGATATTAAATATAGTATAATTACAAAATTAATTATATAAACAAAGATTAAATGAGAAGACAAATTTATTAAACTTAACTAATCTATGATCAACTAATGTTTACTGTAGCATTGCATTAGTGAATCATGAAGTAATTAGACTTAATAGGTTGTCTTACTATTTAGTTCTTATTTATGTAATTAGTTCTATAGTTAAACTATACGTAATATTTTTGACTAGTATCTAAACGTGACAGGCTAAAATTTAGTCACTTGTATCAACCACCCTCGCCGCCAGCTCCGTGGAAAATGACACTAGAGCAGTTCATCGGGGCAGAGGAAATGGGCTTCGGGTATGGGGTGATTTATATTAGGCTATTGACAATGATAGTTTTATGAGGGTTTTATACACATCTAATAGTGTGTCATATCAACATTTTAGATGACATGTCACGTCATTTAAGACGAATGAGTTTCATGGGATGAAAATAGTTACATGGGGATAAAACCATGTCAACTTGTTTCCAAGATCTTAAAAACCGTGTGAAAACTCCATTGAAAGTGATTTATTTCATCTTCACATATTTTACTAACTTCTATTGGTTATTTAGTTACATCATTTAATTAATATGTTAGTTTATGAAATAATGAAGTGGAATTTTGCATTGAGAGATATCAATTTAATTCTTAGTTTTATACCACTCTTGATGATGTGGGCATGTTGAAAAGAGTGTTATGAAATATCCATTGAGAATAGCCTTAATTTCTACAAATTATGGTCTCTATTCATACGCGTGGATGAGGATTACTAGGTGGTGCCTAAGATAAAATTTGTTGTCAAATATCTTATAGCAGGGATGAAAAAGGATGAAAACAATAATTATTCATATATCATGTTTTTGTCTTTTTCATTTTATTGTGAATAAATATGATATAGAACTCGCTATGCAAAATTATATTTTTGTTTTTAGCATTAAACTTGTAAATATTCATAAAAGTAAACCTCAAATTTATCATATATTTCTCTCAAATGATAGATATAAAATTTGGTATGAATTTGGATACAGATTCAGTTTTTTTTCCCATTTTTTGTTGTAGGGAGCAAATTCTGCATAAAATAATTTATGCAAAAAAAATTTCTTATTTGTAATAATGTGTTTGATAACATAAGAAAAATATAACCATCAAATTCTGCACATATTTATTTTAAAATATAAAAATTTGTCATAACAATTAGTGAGATGTGCACAATTTTAGTTCTCAGAGTGAACTAATTTCCTCCTAGTTCCTAGGAGTCTGTAGAAATTTAGCTATAGAAATCTTGTAGAAATTTAAGCTATATTGTACTCTGTTTCCTGACCGAAGTCATGCGCTACACGGTACTCTGTTTCCCTAACCGGACACATATTGTTTGCTTCACAAAAATCTACAAAAAACATATTGATACATAAATGTTTTCTTCATTCATATTACAAGTACATGGATTTCTTTATCACTTAGGTGATTAGGTCCCCTTTGGTATGGCTCCTAAGCGGAGCTAAGACTTGTTTGGTTTGTGGCTAACTGTGCCCCACTTTGCCTAAGGTTGGTCGTTCGAATTGAATAACTAACCTTAGATAGAAAAGTTAGGCAAAGTGTGGCAATTGAAGTAACGAACCAAACATGCCCTAGTCCGAAAAATGAGCTAGGCAAAGAGAGCTACAAATTGTGGCTTCTCCGGCAAGGTGACTTCCAACGGCGCCCTGAACACCTCCTCCCTCACTTCCTTGTATACTTTCTTCCTCCTCCCCCTTCAATTGTTCCCCTTCCCCACCCCCTCTTTTGAGTGAGAGAAGAATTTCCACTTTGAGGTCTTGTTTGGATACATTGTATGCATCTTAATTTATATATATTGAGGTGGATTAAAGTGTAAATTAGATTAAATCTCACTCCAACCCACCCGAATACATGTGATTTAGGTGAATACCCCAATACATGTGATTTATGTGAACATGAGAGTATCCAAAAGTCGTCTACAGGGGTGAGCTCTAATCTCCTTTTGCTAATCAGGGATTATCTATGCAAAATTAATCTATTGTCTTGAGTTTAATTAACTGATAACAATGTGTATTACGTAACAAATATTATATATTTTTTAAAACTCTAAAAGCTGATGTATGAAAGTTAAATAGCTCAATTAAAGTGTATAAGTGAAGCTAAATAGGGGCGAATGGTTGACAAAAAGGTGAAATAGGAGAGGAATGAGAGTGAGGGATATTTAAAAATTAATAGAAAATACGAATGGGGAGAGTTGAGGGGGAAATCTCTACAACTATTAAGACCCATCTGTAGACTGTCCCGCCTGCGCGAACCGCCCGCCGCACGCCAGCCGCCGCGACTCCCGCACGCCAGCCGCTACCGAACTCCTCACCTACCACACGCACGCCGCCCGCCGCGAAGCGCCCGCGCGAAGCACTCCCCCCGCCGCGAATCCGGGTCGCAGGTCCGGGTCGCAGGTCCTGTTGCCCGCGGCCGCGGCGGAGGCGGCGCTGACGGCCGCAGCCGCGTCATCTTCATCCCGCACCGGGGCTGGGACGGCGGTGGAGGAGTTGAAATCCTCGCCGGTGGGGAGGAGCGAGTCGTCGGGGACGAGGAAGGTGGAGTTGGGGAGGACGCGGGAGAGCGAGGTGGTGATGGCGGCGGAGGACTGGAGCCAGGGGTCCGGCGGCTGGTATGTGACGGCGACGACGGTGACGACGAGGACGGCGAGCACGAAGAGGGAGAAGCACACGTTGCTTGCCGCCTTGATGAGCGACTGCGAGACGGGGACGTCGCCAACGGTGCCGCCGGAGGACGGCCCCCCGCTGCGACGGAAGAGGGGCGAGTCCTCGCCCCCGTCGGGGGCGTCGTCCGGGTCGGAGGAGGACATCCTGGGACTGGGAAGGAGCGGGGCTGAGATTTGGGGAGCGGGGCTGGGAGATGGAGGTGGGCGCTGCCGCCCTGCCGCTGCCTGTCTTCTCTGTTTGTTGTGTTGTGTCGGCGCAGCGCGAAATGTTAAGCGAGTTGCCTTGCTTAAGGAATTTCTTTTTACCTTTTTGTTTTATGGAAAGAAAGATCGCGCACGCACGGTAGTCTCCAATCTCCGTGCTCTCTGCTCTGTCCGAAAACGAAACTTTGTGAGCGGGTGAGCTACTGCCGACAGGTGTGTTTGTTTGAGTATTGAAAGAGAATAGAGTGACTATATTTCTATTTTTGAATTATATTTCTATTTTTGAATGTTTGATTTTTAATAAAAAAAAGAGGGGAGCGGCTTCTAAAGTCTTAATATAAAAACTAGGTGTATGCCCGTGCGTTGCTACGGAGTTAACATATAACGATAATTAATGTTTCTATACATCTCAATATATCTTATCATTATATGTTAACTCCGTAGCAACGCACGGACATACACCTAGTGGTTGGAAAGAAGGCTGAAGAGAGCTAGAAACTATGGCTTCTCCGGCAAAACGAATGGCTCTAAACAAAATAAACTTAGTGCAAAAAAGTGAACCAGGCGAAGAGAGCTGGAAACTGTGGAGTGTGGACAAGAGCTGGAAACTGTGGCTTTTCCGGTTCCGTTTCTTTTCATTTCATGGGCACGTTGAAAACCATGGCTGGTTGGAGGACTGTGATGTGTGTGAATGAATGCAAAAGGCAGTGAATTAAACAAAAGAAACATTCGGTAACTGTCTAGTTTGAGAATTCTGGTAGAACAATTGGACATTTTATGAAAAAAAGGAGAGAATTCTGCAGATCCTCACTGGCACAAGCCCACCAGCTGTTTGCTTTCAAGCCTTGAAGTCGTAAAGAATTTATGCTCATGACGGTGTGGAGTACCGTGACCAGGTCGCTGTAAAACGTCACGGAGGTGGTTAAACATGCTGATTGCTGACAATTGTTACATACAAAAAGAGCTAGCTGTAACTGTAAGCAAGACTGCAAGAGAACAAAGACATACAAGACTTTATAACCTTCCCTCACGCTCTAGAGTCTAGACATATATCTCCAAAACCGAAGAGTATACGCATTTTATCCGACATAATCCAAGAGGGGAAAACTGGCAATTTCAGCGACTTGTCAATTTTATGTGCAAAAAAGGGGAAACGAAAAGGAAACTGGTGCCGGAGGTTGTGCGCTTTTCACAACCGGTTGACCATGTCAGCTGACTCTGGATATGGCTGCCCGCAGGAGCTTGAATACCAGTGGGTGAACTAGCTCACTGTCAATAATCTAGGGCACATCTGATGGAGAGGGGTTGTCCCTGCGGAGCACCTTTCAATAATAGGTCATAGTTTATAAATAAGACGATGACAGTAATGTCATCATGGAAATGCCTGCGAACTTTCTTATCGATCTTTGTAAGATCCGAGTAACGCATCTCACGCTTCCGCGCTGCTTCTTGTAGAGCGGCTTTAATGAGTCTTCTTGCGCTTCCCTGAATAAGAAAAAAAAGGCAATCGTAGTAAATGCAACTCTTGTTTTTTAAAGTAACAAAAGTAATCCAATGTATTTGCAATGACATTGAACCATTTAACCAACGGCCTAGAAAACCACAGCAATACATGCATCAGTGACAGATAAACTAGCTTAAATTGAGCACGTTGGGACTAGCAGAGTAACTTAACGTGTCAAATTGGAGTATCTTACATGGTATTTCAGCGTATAAAGCAATAACATGTCCAGCCATGGCAGCTAAGTGAGTCATCAAGAGGCAGCAGACCAAACAAATACACAAAACTAATAAGACACCGGGACAAAGTAACTAGGTGAACATCAGTCATGGTACTGCATCCCCGGTACTTCGAAAATAACTCAGAACCGATATTCCTTTCAAACGAGTAGTACGTTTATTACGCTTAACCATAGGTCTAATAATCATGTACATAGAGCCCAACCCATGTGGCCTATTAGGTATAGATTCAAAGATGTAACTCTAGCCTATATAATGTACCCAATCCCCTAATTAATCAATTATCTAGCACACAGTTTGCATCATTTGACAATAAATATCATGACCACAATCCTCTTTGCAGCATTACTAGAGGGTAGGACACTGTTGACACAACAAACTTTTTCCCATAACTGATAACTAATAGATGACCCTAAATGCGAAGCAATCAAGGTTGTAACAGCTTGCTGGATCACAACAGAAGAACTGTGGGGTCTGGATACAGGTTGCATGCCAGCCACACATCCAGAATGAATTAATTGCTAGTATTATAGCAACTGCGCTGGCCATAGTGGACTACTCAATTTCATACTGATACTGGCAAAATGGTAAGGCTTGGATTCTAATGCAACCAAGTTGTATTCACTCTGGATGTGTTTGCCTGGATTTCAACACAGCCATGAGCTTAAAGGTGAATGCAATCTATGAGAACTGGAGACCATCACATTCCAAATTGATCACATTTGACTGATAATTCTAGTCCATGCCTCCATGGGCAGAATAATAGGTTCACAATGTGTTTAGCAGTTCCCTAGTTCTGATGATTCTTAGAACTTCTTTGTATAGTGAAAGTATTGCTAATTGCTACCATTGCAAAACAAAAACTTCATAGAGATATTGCAGCATTTCGTGTTAATATATAGCTGTAATCTCAGGCATTCTGGCCATTAACATTTTGCAAATTGTTTGTTTTTGTTTTAAGGTTGTCATATGAAATTACAGGACACCGGATTGATCAAGAAAATTACATGTGCAGTTCAAGTTATGGAACTTAAAAGAAAAGGGATCTTACAGCACGTTGATGGCTGTGAACAATCTCAACGGCTTCTTGATTGCTGAGGTGCTCCCACAATCCATCTGATGCGAATATGATGAAACAGTCATTTGGTTCAAGATCGCGGGAGATGATAGATGGATCGGCACTCAATAGTGGCTTGCTGAATGATTCGGGAAGCCTGAACTTGGGTTTGATCTGGTCTGTGTTATACTTTGCATGTTTCAGGTATACATCACCGATTGATCTAGACACCTGCACTGCCACCATATAATCATAAGCACCAGACATACTAGTCTACGATTCATGAATATACTATACAGGGGAGTCAGATAAGACCGACCTGTATGAGGCCCCTCACTCTCCAGACCCCATGCTTGAGCGCAACAATCTGAGCATCATCTGGGTGTTGCGCCATGAGCTCCTGCCTGACAGCCTCCTGGTTGGCATTGTGCTCGCTGGACAACTGCTCCGCGGCGATCTGGCCAGCGCGGCCCGCCTTCTTCCCGAGGACGGCCCGGGAGTCGCCGAGGTTGGCGACGAAAAGGGTCCTGTTGTGCACGACGCCGACAAGGCAGCATGTCCCGGCCGTGGCGATGTCCGGCTGGGCCTCCCAGAGGCTTGACACGAGCGCGAGGAATCCTTCCTCCGTGGCCAGGAAGGCCTCCCTGATGGCGTCTGCGGTGACGCCCCGCGGGCCGGAGGACGCCTCTGCGCGCAGATCAAGCGTCAGCTGCCAGGCTATTATACAGCCGCGCCGGCCGGGGTGAGGGGGGGGGGGGGGGGTGCATTCGGGCGTCGATTACCTCGGAGGTTGGGGACAAGGTGGTCGCAGGCGAAGCGGGCGGCGTCGGGGCCGCCGTGGCCGTCGAAGACGCCGACGACGGTGCCGATGGACGGGGCGGAGTCGAGGCGGCACTGGTCCTCGAGCACCTGGTTGGCCTGGGCGACGGCGACGGAGACGTCGCCGGCGTGGCAGCGCGCGAGGTCGCGCCACCAGAGAAGGCCGTCGCGGCCCTCAGAGTCGTCCCCGGAGGAGGCGGAAGAGGAGGCCGCGGCGCCGGGGGCCGGCGAGGTGGGCCAGACCCCGCCGCACGCCGAGAGGAGCCTGAGGAGCGGGCCTAGCATGCTCCCGCCACATCGCCGACCGGGGCGTCCCCGAGGCGGCGCGGGGAGGACGAGCGGGCGCGGGCGGCGGCTGCGGAGGCGGGGCAGTTTCGGTGCTGTGGTGGGGAAGCGAGGGCGAGCGAGGGTCGCAATCGGCCGCGTACGAGAAGAATGGGAAGGGAACGAAACGGAACGGAACGGCCCAGCCGGATGTGTGGGGGCCGTAGGCCGAGCCGTGTCGGGTTCGGTGCGACGCCGTTAGGGGTGAAAACGGGCGGATACGGACGGATAGTAGCTCATCCTGTATCCTACCCTAATGTATTTAAAACGGATTCGGGATCGGATACGGATAGTTAGAAACGGGACGGATACGGATACAGGGACCGGATATTTATCCGGGCGGATAAGTGACGGATACAAATATTATTTTATCGGATATCGGATACTTGTTGGATAATGCATTAATTGGTTATCATAAAATATTCTTGTTCGATCACGAAATTGCAAGTAAATTAATACTAATAAACATTTAATAGAAGATAATCTCAAGTTCCCACATAAAAACGGTAGAGTGAAGTATTGATTATGTTAAAACTTGGATACTTAGAGTGATTTCACGTGTAACTCACCTAATAAGTGGAAATAAAATAGAAAAAACGTTAACATCATATGGATTTTATGGTCCCATTCTATTCAAATAAAACCTCAAGTCGCCACATGAAAATGATAAATGAAATATTATATATGTTGAAACGTCGATACATAAAATGATTTTACGTGTAACTCACGCAATAAGTGGGAGTGGAATGGAAGGAACACCAACATATTGTGGATTTTATAATCCAAATGTTTTTTGAGAACTATATGTGGATATATGTTGTGTCCCAGTAAAAATTCATGAATTTTTTAGGCTATTTGGTGTATTATTAATTTCTTGTAGAAAATCATCAAAATACAATTAAATTCATAAAAATATTGTAGTGTCGACCGGAAATTGCGAATAAGTTACCAATATTAATAAATAGTTTATAAAAAGATAATTCTAAGTTTCCACGTGGAGATAATCTTAAGTCCCCACATGAAAATGTTAAAGTCTATTATTTTGATATAAATTTAGACATTATTTCAATGATTTTGGCCTAAAGATATGTTTAAACAAAAATGTGTTGTACTACAAAGTTATAGATCTCTTCGAGCTCTACAATTTTCATATAAACTTTATATTCATCCGATTTCATATGTAAAAGTTATGATTTTATAACTATATTATTATGCAGAAAAAGAAAAAACGGGTACCCGAATTCCGGGTACCCGTATCCGACCCGAATATCCGGGTATTTATCGGGTAGTACTCGTTCCGTATCCGACCCGAATCCGAAGCTGTACTATCCGGGTATTACCCGTATCCGTCCTGAATATAAAAATACCCGTATCCGTATCCGAAAAATGGTCCCGAATCAGTATCCGTATCCGGTACCCGTTTCGAGTACCCGTTTCGGGTACCCTACCCGTTTTCACCCCTAGACGCCGTGCGCGCCTGCCTCCTCGCTCACGTCGCGCTTGGTGCTGTGGGGAACCCTTTTTTAATAAAAAACAAAATACATAATCGTTTCCTTTTCGTGCGTGCTTTAGAATAAGCAGCCGCCGGGGCGGGCCGGCGGGCGGTCCGCGCGCTCCACCGCTCTCCAGTGTATGTTCTTGCATACCTCTATCGCAAAGCCTTCGATCCGTAATAATATGCGTACATCAAGATAATATACACATACATCCAGAACATACACTTTTGTATCACACATGTGGCCATCGCGGATTCTTTAGGTACTGTTGAACACCATATATAGCTGTTAAAAATTGGGTCGGGTCGGATAGGTCTAGCCCAGATCTATCGTGCTTCGAGTTAAACAAGTTCAGCCCAAAAAGACTCAAAAAAACTTTTGATCTGAGTCGTGCCAACCCAAATAGTAAAAACAGTGATCTAGCCTCGTCATAAAGCGCGTTGGGTCGTGCCTGCCCAAGTGCGGCTCATATATTTAAATCACATAAAGTTTAAATATTACAATCACATAAAGTTCATAACTTACTAAATTAAGAGATATTAAATAATGCGAGCATCATTTCACCATATAAAGTCTAAATATTACAATCGCATAAAGTTTATAGCTTACTAGATTAAGGAAATTAAATAATTTGGGTTTCATTGGGCCGTGACGGCCCAAGCCCGATCCATGTGTGTGGGCCATGTCAGGGGCCCAACGGGCCAAAATGTGAGGCTCGACCTAGGCTCGCTTCTGGGCCGTGCTAGTCTGGTCCATATTATTTAATGCTGGACCGTACTTTGAGCTCCTGTTTTGGGGGTCATACTCGTGCTGACCTAAAAAGCCCAGTCCATAGTCTCAACACTAGTCTGGCCAAGTAGTCGGAACAGTTTTTGCCCCAGACGGTCTGTGGATGTAGCCTGAACAGTCCACGATTAGATTAACTCATGTGGGACTCCTTGTCACATGCTTGGTTATGCTAACAAACTCATGATTATCCTAACAAACTCGTGGGAGATTATTGGATCTCGCCTAGGAACGGGTCCAAACCTCCCCCAATATATATGAAGGGGTATGGACGATTAATAGCACACACAATTGAATCGAATCAATCTATCTGCATTATCATGCCTTAGGAGTAGACATAGCGAAGCTCTAGTTATAGTTTCCCCATCTCAATCTTCACCTCCCTACGACTCTGCGTCGTCTAGAGGCGCTTTAGGTGGCATGCCGACACCAAAGCAACCCCTATAATCTCTCCTCCCTGACGAGGTTAATCTCGGGAAGTGAAATATAGGTTACCCAAGAGCTCTCTGCGCCATCATGGACAGTCTGTCGCCTACACGCGGACGGTCGGTCCGGTGACCTACCGCGGACAGTCCTGCTACCTTTCGTGGACGGTCCGACACATTATAGAGCCGAACCTAAGATCCAACACACCATGTGAAGGCCCTAGGGTTCATTGTTATTTGGCCCTGGAAGGTTGCCAACATAGAGGCGGAGTTCCATTACAGAGAGGGAGTTCCATTGCAGAGAGATTCTCTAAGGTCCCGTTCCACATGAGCGAGATATAGGGATCATTGGTGTTTGGTCCAAAAGGCGCCAACACACTTTTTGGCGATTCCGCCGGGGAGAGAAAGATTAGATCCACTAGATCGGCCATTATGGTTGATAGAAAATATTGCATCGATGCTTCCCGAGACAACATCCTTAAGACGACTTTTGAAAGTCTATCGATCGATGACTAGCAGGAATTTGAAGACTATATGAGGAAGCTAGAGAAGGAGGCGGAGAGATGGTACCTCTTGCACTTTAGGATATATCGCCACTAGAAGGTCATCCAGAAGAGGGAAGTGAAGCCCGCTTCCCTAATGGCCTCGCTATAGCTCCCCACTGTAAGTAACCCGTGTCATCCGACATTATTCAATCTCTTAAGAATTCTTTAGATGGTTGGATTGAATGTATAGTAGAGACTATAGATAAGATGACACATGCACTAGAAAAAATCATGTGCCTATTTTTCTGTTGCATAAATTGGGCACTTAAACAGTTGCGCCAAATACATCGACAATAAATGAGCTTTCTCAGTCACAGCCATATTATGGTATGCAGATGAATTCATATCCGAGACAATCACTGCTACCACTTGCAGTGTACGATGAGCCAGCACTGAGTACGACCGGATGGTTCGAGTATAATCTAGGCCCATCCGGGCCTCCCACGGACCGTCCGGCTCCATATACAGGACCATTCGGTGCAGCGCTAAGCCCGCCACATGGCACATAGGTGGTGCCAAACAATATCAAATAGTCCAAAAATATAACCACGAACCGCCCCGTTCCATAGCAAAGTATTATGTACCTTACGCCAGACAATCTGGTGCCACACCAGACTGTCTAACCACCTAGGCTAGACTGTCCGGGTACGCCTACGCAGGACAAGGTGTTGTACAAAACATAGTTTTCTACTCGGTGTAGCAGCACTACCTGCTCCACCTTCGATGCACCAAAGCCGAAGCATCCCTACACCTAGGGTCGAGCATCAGCCAACAAATAGGCAATTAGAGGGACTCAGGTCACCACACACGGATTGTCCTCATATTGATAAACAACATGATGTTGCCCAGCCACCAGAACTCCACGTCTCAGGATCCAGTCTTATACCACCGGCTATTATGGATAAAATTCAAGAAGAAATAGCCAAATTATTCCAAGATACGCTAAGAAGTAGTATGTCCGACGTAGGACAAACATATCAGAGATCATATGACCACCAATTTGACTTCATCCCATATCCGCAAGGGAATAGTGTGTCGTATTTCACCAAATTCTCATACGAAGGCAGTAGAGCCACTCATGAACAAGTGGGCCAATTCCTAGCACAATCGGTAGAATTGGCTGACACATAAGCTTTTCGTGTTCGCCTATTCTCATTATCCCTTACTGCCACTGCATTCGTTTGGTATGCTGCATTGCCTCCTAACTCGATTAGTTCCTAGGATGATCTAGAGCAAAAGTTTTATGAACACTTTTTCTCTAGGGATTACGAGTTAGATTTAGTTGATCTAGCATCGGACTATCAAGGGGATGATGAAGACTGGATAATTTTCTAAGGAATGCAAATTGACAGACAGTCGTTCCTCATCAATACACTTAATATAAACAACAAGAAGGTCCTAATCCAGTCGGATATGGCTGATAAAGGCAAAGGCAAGAACATTATCGTTGGTGATCCTCGCACACCGAATCCATCATGACAAGAAAGGCTCTAGACAAGAAAGGGACTATAAGGCTGCAACTTGCTATGGGCCCTAGACGAAGTCCTTAGCTCCATGCAGCGTTTTCAGGAATGTAAGGTTTCACTCAGGAGACTGTGAAATAAATCTGTTCAGTGCTGCTAGTCTTCCTGTCAACCGTTGGATGTCTCGGGTCGACTGTGGTGGAGCCATGTCCATTATAGCCTGTATCTTGCTTGGATTTTCTTCGATGTCTATGTGCGATACAAGGTAACCGAGTATCTTGCCTTGTCGAACTCCGAATATGCATTTCTTTGGGTTCAGGTGCATGTTGGTGAATGTCTCTGCGAGGTCGGAAAGATGGTCTTCTTTGTTTTTGCTCACAACGACTATGTCGTCAACATAAGTGAAAACGTTGCGACCCATCTGACTTTCAAGAATGCTTTTGGTGTGCCGTGAAAATGTTGAGCTGGCATTTTATAGGCCTTCAGGCATTCGCACAAAGCAATATGTGCCGAAGGGCATAATGAAACTTGTTTTCACCTTGTCTTCCTCTTTCATGTAGATTGGGTGGCCCAGAAAACAATCTAGCAGAGACATCACTTCGCGTCCTGCTACGGAATCAACAATTTTGTTGATTCTTGGTAAGGGGAAGTTGTCCTTTGGACAAGTTTTGTTGAGATTGGTGATGTCGATGCACATTCTATATTTTTTCGTTTTTCTTTTGCACCATGACAACATTGGCGAGTCACGTGGGGTAATCAATTGGTTCGATGAATTTTGCTTCCAGTAAGCGGTGGACTTTTGCCTTCGATGCTTCGTTTTTTCATTAGACATTTTTCACGTTTTTTGTTCTTGGAGCACACGGTGGGATCAATGCCCAAGTTGTGTTCAATGATGCTGCGACTGACACCGACGAGGTCTAGGGCGGACCACGCGAAGACGTCCTTGTTGCAATTGAGACAAGAGAGAAGCCTTTCTTCTTCTGCCGGCAAAAGGTCTTCGCTGACTAGGACTATTTGCTTGGGGGTGACGGAGTCAAGGGGGACTGTTTTGACTCCCTCATTACTGCATTGATCTTTTTCGCTTTGTTTGGGCAAGGGCTACTAGGGTCTTCGCGTTCGGTTGTGAGAAAATGCACATTGCGTTGGCCGGGGACGAAGTTTCTTTCTATATTCCTGACTACATGTTGATCTCCATATATGGTGATTGCGTCATGGGCCCCTAAGATTTTCATGCACATGTACAACTCGTGTATGACTGCCTCAAGTTTATTGATGGATCCTCACCCCATGACTGCATTGTAGGGATAGACCATGTCGACTATGTCGAAGGTGACTTGCTCACTTCGCGCATTCGTCGCAGTGTCGAATGATAGTGGTAGCTCGATTTTGCCGATTGGGAAGGTTCCTTTTCCTTCGAAACCGTAGAGAAGGTTATCTGCTGGTTTGAGTAGGTTGTGGCTTATGCCCATTCGATCAAAGGAGTGTAAGAAAATGATGTCTACCTGGCTGCCATTATAAACGAGTACCTTGTGCGGATCCCATCCTGCTACTCGGTAGTTTATCACCATTGCATCGACATGGGGTGCGCTGTGGAGGACGACGTCTCTTGCGTCGAAGGTGAGTGGTATGTGGGACCACTTCATTTGAACGACTGGCCTGGTGAGGGCTACATGATTGACCCTTCGATAGTGGTCTTCTTCTACCGCTTTGTGTCGAATTTGGAGCTGGATCCTCCGGTAATCATGTGAATGACCCCTCGAAAGGGTTGATCGGTGAAGTCCTCTTGCTTCGGGTGGAGGTGGTGGTGGTAACTGTTGGTTTGGATGCTATGGTGGTGGTGGAGGCGGTAGAGCTAGGCTTTCTTGGTGTTGCTGGTATATATTGTGGTTTTGTTGGTGAGGATGGAAATGTTCATTGTGGAATTGGTGCTGGTTGTACTGATGGGGATGGTAGGTGTGGGCGACAACTCTTTGGTTATCAGCCGATTGGTTTTTGGCCATTCAATCTTTTGTTTCTTTGGTTTCAGGGCAATCCTTGGTTGGGTGTGTTGAGTCTTCGCCGTGGAAAAGACAATAGAATCTTTGTTGCTGCGGGTCTCGGCCTCTGCCCCTGCCTCTGGTTGCATTACTGCCACGACCTTGCTGCGGAGGGTAATTGTGACGACGAGCGGTGTCCCCCATTTGCTGCTGATTGGTGATGTTGTGCACCTAGGACTGGGTGTGGTTTTGTCGGCCTGAGTCCGGTTGTGAAGGCCTGACCAATGTCTGGCTGAACTGTCCTTGGGCTTTCTTTGTGACTCAATTTTCCTTTGGTGGAGCTAATCTGACTGGGCGTACTTTTCAAAGAGATGATATAACTCTTGCAAGTTTTTGGGTGGGTCTCTTATGCAGTGGCTGTATAAAACACCTGTACGAAGGTCGCTAATTGCATAGCGAATAGCTATGTGGTCATCAACCGAAGGCAATTGCGACTTTAATAAGAGAAATTTCTTATAGTACTCTCGAAGGGTCTCTTTCTCCTGCTGCCTATAGAGTGATAATTCTGCTAGGGCATCTGTGTCTGGCCTATACCCTTGAAAATTTAACAAGAACTTGTCGTGAAGTGCTTTCCATGAGTCGATTGATAATGGTGGTAGTCTTATGTACCATGTGAGAGCTGGGCCTTCGACGACTATGATGAAGGATTTGGCCATGCTATCGTTGTCTCCTCCGGATGATGTGACCACAACTTGGTAGCTCATAATATACTGTGCTGGGTCGGTACTGCCATTGTACTAGGGGTAGGTACCTACCCTGAAGTTGTTAGGCCAAGGTTAAGCCTGGAGTTGTGGAGCGAGAAGGCTTCGTTCATCAAGATAGTTTAGTCCCTGAAATGTAGCTGGGGCCACAACTGATATGTGGAGGGGGTTCTGCTGGTGGTGGGGGGGACTTTGCCTTGCATATCTGCTATTTGTTGTTCCAGCTCTTTGGCTTTCTGTTCCTCATCTAATATCATCTTCCTGGCCTTGGCCTGCATGGTGATGCGCTAGCGCTTGGCTGCGAGTATTTCCTTTTGCTTTTGTAGGTGATTGTTCTTGATGCGAAGTGCGCGCAACTTGAGCTGGTCCTTGACTAAGATGCCTAGGACTTCACCGTCTTCGATGATATCGTCAACCTCTGGGGGTGAAGCCTGGCGGAGGGGCCCGAGGTAGTCCCTCAAAGCTACATGTGTGAACAGTGCCCTCTGAGGTGGGCGGGTTATCTTAGTGGTGTCGCTTGCTGTTGATTGTCCCATCCTCGAGGGCCTCATGAGGGATGTCGCCAAAAGGACTGCCTTGCCCTTCTTCTCGGCGAGAAAGGCCGCCTTCGCTGCGTCGTCGATGGAGGTGGTAGCCTTCGAAGTTGCTTTCTTGGGAGCCATCACGGGAATGATTTTTCAGAGCACGAATGGTGGACGCCAAATGTTGGACTCACTGACACATGTTCGAGTGGGTCCAAGCAATGGGAAAACGAGAATACTTTGATGCTTAATAACACAATGGATTATATCCATAATGTTTTCAGCCTGTCCCATCAGGATATAGTGTGGGTGTATTTATAGGTAACCAGGGACAACCTCGCCCTTGTAAATGCAATTATGCCCCTGGGACCTACGTTATCCCCGAATATTCCCCCTCAAGGATTATTACAGGTCATTACATTGTGGTTACGTACAACCTAGACGGACACACCATCAATCCTACCCTGTGTTGTGGCTTACAAGCGGGGTCAGGCGATCCAGGATGGCTCCTCACGGTCCCGCTTTAATAACATGTGTGGGTAGTGACAACAACCTTCATCTTGGGACACCGGGTCTTCAGGAGCCGACAAGTCCTTCGCCTGTTCTGGCCGGTCCAGTAGTTGGCAAGGCCTTCGCCTGTCCTGGTCGGTCCCTCTATCCCAAGGCTTCGCTTGGTTGAAGTAGACTTCGCTTTCCCTCCGTCGTGATTTATCTTGTTCACATTATAATAGAACCAAGCGAGGGGGCAGTCAACCTTCGCCCCAACAAATATCTCCATGCATCTCACCTTCTATCTCACTCTCTATTTCAACATATTCTACTAGAGTATCCCTTTGCCAACATGATTTGTTGCCATATTTGCTATGCTGGTTGTTAAGCCTTAAAATCGATGGTGACTTGACTTCTACACCACTTAAAAGGTCCAAGATGGATAGTGGATAATGAATGGTATATAAAAAATCTCTAAAACACAAATACTAGAGCAAAAGGTTGATTAGTACAGTATGAACACCTAATAGCAACTACTTGCTCTAACTCTATCTTATCCAAGAAAGCACCTACACAATTCTAGTACCATGGTTTGTAGTCTATAGCACACGACAAAAAAGACTACACTAACAAAAGCTATGCTATAGAGCTACCGAGGAAAGCAATTAAAACTAGCCACTATTACTAAAACCACACTTAAGCTACTCTGTTAGCAAGCAGACAACTACTACTCACAAGTAATGTATGAAAGTAATACCAAGTGAGAGTAGTGATCAAACCAATGAGGCAAGAGATGACACAAGACTTATCCATGAGGTCAATTTGCTTGTCGACAATCTATGTCCTCGTTGTGGTAAGTCCCCACTTGATAGTTCACGAGCTAACTAGTATGACAAGGTAGACCCACCGAGAGTTCCATAAGAATCACTCAAATACTACACTCTAACTAGCCCTGATTCTACTAGAGTATCTTTTTGCACTCTACAAAATGGGACCAAAACCACTCAATATCAATCGATAGGAGACGAAGAACAATCACCAACTCTTCCTCTACGACCATGAATTACTCCAAGCATCTAGGTGGCATCATCCACTAAGACTAACAAGAAAAACATAGCACAAATGAACACCTAGTATCACTTTATGCGATGCAAATGCACTAGATCTCTTACAATCTCTACCTAAACAAACCATAAGGAAAAGAGATGAGTGGGGGTGTGTTTGTATACTCAAAAGGGTGTTTGATCATTTAGAGGATCAAGATAGGTAGCCACAAACCGACCACCTTCTATTTATTACACCCCAAGTGATACTATCCATTGGGAGCATACAACCTACTAAAAATGTAGGCATCAAATGACCTAATGACCATCAGATTGCCCCCGCCGAACTATACTCTATGTTGTATTCACAACATAGCTTATAATCTGAGGCTTTTATGTATGCTTTGAAAAATGACATGGCAAAGTTTCTAAAGAACTAGCTATTACATGCCCTAACAACTACTAGAGCTCATGCACCTAGGGATGAAAACGGGACGGATACAGCCGGATAGAGGGTCATCCCATATCCTACCCTAATGTATTTCTCTCGGATATGGGACCGGATACGGGTAGTTAAGAATCGGGACAGATACAGGACGGGACCGGGTAATAATCCGGGCGGGTAAGAAATGGATAACAGATACTACGTGGGTATGTACCGGATAGTTGTCGGGTAGTTCGTACCGATGACATTAATTGCCCAACCAACCAACAAACACATAAATTAAGCAACACATAATCATGTATATGATAGAAATCGATAAAATTGATATCATGCAGTTCAAAGTTACTAATCACAAAGACATTGTGGAACCAACAACACAATATTAAAAAATTCGGCAACATGTCCCTAATTTTAGGCATAATCCACAAGGCCACAAGTATATAACAGATAGTAGATAGTTGACAACTTGACATTAATTAAAATGTTCAAGTGTTCAACACTTTCACATCACAAAATGAAACAACACAAATCACAATAGATAGAGTCATTTGATCATGTCCAGTTCAGAACAACACAAGAGAAGAAGTGCAAACAAGAAAATATAGTTCCAACAACCAAACAGCCAGCAAGCCTCCGCTCCACAACATTACAAATAAGTATCAAGTTCATTAGTTCAACATCATCCATGGTAACTTGAAGTTGAACATATCAAGTTCCAATTGCAAAATCATCCTCCAAGTCAACACCATCCATAGTTTCAGTTAAGGTTTAATTTCAATCTCCAAATCTGAAATTAATAGAAAACATGTTTATTAGTCATGATGATGCGGTGAATCATAAGTTCATAACGCTATAAATACAACAATAACTTTCTCTGAAGCAATCTTCCAATCTTTACAACAAACCAATGCCTCAATAATTTCTAGTTTGAGCCTTGAACGAAATGCATCAACAATGCGTCCACCAGAGCTAAATGTAGACTCTGAAGCAACAGTAGAAACTTGCATAGACAAAACATCACGAGCAAGGGTTGAAAGAATAGGAAAATTTGTGACTTGCCCTTTCCACCATGATAGGACATCAAATGTTGCTTCATTGTCATTGACCTTCACTAGGTCCTCACTCATGTACAAAACTAACTCTGACACCTTCTTGTCATTGCTTGTTGTTGCATACAACTCATCAAGATCAACCTCATCATCATCCTCATCCACCAAAGTATTTTTATGTGGAACAAACTCACTCTCTTTTGAACTAGCACCTTTTGAGGTTTTTGTGGTTGATTTTGCAGTGATGACTGATGAATAATATGTAAATAATTCGTTGATAACATTCATGAATACCAACTTCTCTAACTCAGCTTTATCAATGTCATACATCTTAGATATATATAGCTCAACCATCCTATGTTTGTATCTAGGATCAAGAAATGCTCCCACTGCCAAAGCTACATTATTCATTTCCCAATATTTATCAAACTTTTGTCTCATAGAAAATGTCATTGTGCAAATTGTTAGATCACTGCTATCACACCATCTTGTGCAAGTTGAAAAATATACAAACCGTTTGCAAATGATTTCACTAAAACAATAGCTCTATCCTTGCTTGATGCTACTGCCTTGGATGCCTTAAGCTTGCTTACAGGAGTAGTGGTTCACTATTTGACCGCACGTTTCTCTACACCCATGAATTTCTTCTTCTTTCCAAGAAGAGGGGTAGCAGCAGCATTAGCACCATCAGAAGGTGCACCGACAACTTGGTCATCGCTGCGAGCATTGCCATCCTCCATATTTGGGGCTTACACTTCAATCTCATTAGACCCATTCTCAATATCAACTATAACATCCACATCCATAGCACTACAAATCACAAATGAGTACAAAAGTAACAAATAACTTAGTATCGTGTTTGCTACCTCTACCTGCAACATTGTGAATTTGTGACAGTCTGAAGTGAAGTACCTGGTACACTTGCAGTCCTTGTCCTTGCTCATGTTTGCTATTGTCTGGTTAGCTTTTTTTACATGAAAATTTGCATACAGGTGACAGCTAGCGCTTTCTCAATGAACCACTCCAATAATGCCTCAATGAACAACACAATGTGTGAATGGCTGATTGCACCACCGGTTGCAGCAGAAGTTAAAATTTTCCCTGCAAAAAGGCTGCAACAACGTTATTATACTAGGGGCATTAATTCCACGCTGCTCATTATTCCTCTTTGCGGCATTGATAGAAAACAAGATCAGAAGTGTCACAACAGTCAGATCTATTTATCCTCGACAACAAAAAACACGATAAAAGTGACGGATTATGATGCACATACCATAGGAGGATCCAACCAGAAATGGCGGAGGAAGAGCCGACCAGAGAAGCTAGGAGCGCGTGGCAAAGGCGGGTGCGACGCGGTCAAGAAGCGGCCGGGAAGAGGAGGGGCCGCCGCTCCCTTGTTTCTCCCTCTCCCTCTCTGCTGGGCGTTGGCCGCCAGACGAGGGAGGGTGGGTGAGGGTGTGAGGTGCTGAGGACTGGCCGCCGGACGACGGGACGAGGGTGGCTCCGTGGCTGGGTGGGCGCGACGCTGAGGGAGTCAAGGCTGACGCCTGACGGGAGCGACCGAGCGGGACTCGGCGGGCGGCGGCTCTCACGAGACAGGAGAGTGAAGGATCAGGTTCACGGTTGGGCCTGTGACTGAGTTGGGTCGATGCGCCGATGGGACAATAAAGCAGAAGCAGGCCAACAGGGAGCAGGCCCAGTGCCGGGTACCCGCCCGAATAGTACTCGTATCCTATCTGGAATTTTCGGGTACTAACTAGGTATTAGTGATTCCGTATCCTACCCGTATCCGATGTTCAATATCCGGGTAATACCCGTATCCGTATCCGAAATTATGTCCCATTTTGGTACCTGTATCAGATACCCGTTCCGGGTACCCGTCCCGTTTTCATCCCTGCATGCACCAATGCCCTTGATTTTATGTTCATCACTTCAATGTCATCTCCACTTTGACGTCGAATAGAGAACTCATAAATTGGGTTTTCTACCATCAGTTACTACAATGATTTCCATCGAACTAATCAAATGCCACATTAGAACCTTATCTCACACTAACATGTGGGGCGACATCGATGGATTACTCTGATGCTACGATTGCATGACCCATCGGACTAACGTATCCAATTTGATGTTGTCTAGAGGCGTTCTAAAGTGGGCTAGAGACCATTTAATTGGTTTGATGTAGAACATCTCCTTCTGCGACGCTTAACCCCAAGCATTTAACATACAACAACACCTCTATACTTGGCTTATGGTCTGATGGACCCCATTGGATTAATCTGATTGTCCACAAAGACCTTGTTTTAGCTCCTTTTGTCCCCTTTTCAAATATGCTAATTCCACAAGTGTTCCACCATTTGCGCAAGTGAGGTAGCATTTTCACAAACATTTTGAAAGTGTTTTTTCATGTTGTACTAGTTTAAATGCATACGTAATAAACTCTCACACCTAGTGGCACTTAGATAATAAATCAAACTTTGGATTTCCCTATTACTGGTATGGCTATTTATCCTAAACTCGATCATACACTCTATTGTCTTGACTGAAAAATGCCATATCTTATACCTTTGTCTTCAATCTATGTGGTTTTCTTTTCTCTTTCTTCTTTTCTAAGAATTAGCATTTGATCAATTTGTGGACACCATAATTACCTCCATGAGTGCCAACTTACTTAGAATTGGTGTGGACATAACCTAGCTTATCAATAACTCAACATAAGTGTTAGTCCACTAGTTGTATTAGTTACTGAAATCAAATATAAGGCTTTCAATCTCTCTATTTTTGGTATTTGATGACAACCTCACAAATATAATAATTATATTTGAAATTCTAATCTAGCACTTCACACAAGTATAAATTACTAACTTGGTTGAGACCTTGTGCTGCTTATCTGACATGTATACCACCTGACGAACTTCTCAAAAATTTTCTTGTCGTAGATGCCTTGCTAGAACACTTCTTCCAAAACATAGGGCTTAGAGTGTTTTTAAATTATTGGACAAACCTTTCTTTGATCCTCCGATACTTTCGATCAAAACATAGGGCTTAGAGTGTTTTTAAATTATTGGAGAAATCTTTCTTTGGTCCTCTTGATACTTTTGATGGCTTAGAAAACTCAGTAATTTTGGGAAGAATTTTTATTAGGTACTTGAGTTGTTCCGAAGGAACAAGTTTCCCATGCCGCGAGGAGGACATGTGTCTGTGCGAGTCTGCATATTTTTTACACACGGGGTCAATTTTTCCAAGTGGCAAAAAAGAAGCTGTGTTGGAGAGTTGTTGCAGATCTTTTTTAGTCTTGCTAAATATCTTGGATTAATAAAATGTTTTCAAATTCGAGTTCCCTTTGTGTTGGGCTTAGTTATGCGGCAGCAAAATAGCGTTCTAAGGCCATCTCCAGCAGACCGTGTACTGTAAACGAACGTGCAAAGTATCATTTTGCATATGGAGTAAGATAGGAAGTAGGATATAGAGTCTGTTGGAGATAGTCTAAAACTATCTCTATTAAAGAGTATAGATGTGTATAATAATATTTAAACTTTGAAATCATCTAGGCCCCTAGTTGGTTTTAGTGTTAATGACAACGTAATATTATATGTGACTAACGTGTGTTTTGCAGAGACAAATGGTAAGTTAGGTCGCATTACAGGTAGATGTACTACAATGGTGAAAACAATCCCGGAGATAAGAACTTAAAGCGACAGCTAAAGCGACGAAACAAAAAGTGAAGGTCTTCGTATTCCGAGTGTCAAGGAGTTGAGGACACTCGTTATATAGTTAGGTCTTTTATTTTGTTTTAGCTGTACTATAAAGAGGGGTTGTCGATGAGTAGTTTGACCAAGAGAGTTCTAGTGTAGTGTTGGTGCATATTTACACTCACATATAGTGCTAGGTGTCACTCTAGAACATACTCACGAGTTAGAACGAAAACTGATTTGAAAAACAACATAAAATAGGAACTATGGTTTCTAGCTTTGGGGCACCGGATTGTCCGGTGTGCACCGGACTGTCCGGTGCACCCTCTGCCAGTGGGGCCAGCCTGGCCCAGGGAAGAGCTATTCCCTGCGCAGAAACCCGAGAGCTTAAAGTTCGTAAGCTGAATTATAGTGGCACACCAGACAGCGCATCAGACTGTCCAGTGCGCACCGAACAGTGATTTTCACTGTCCAGTGTGCCATCTGCCCAACGGCCATGCGCAGCAGAATTTGTGTAACGACCGTTGGAATCCTTGGAATCGACCGTTGGCGCACCGGACTGTCCGGTGCGCCCATGCGCAGCAGAATTTGTGTAACGACTAGTTGGTGGGTGAGGACTATTTATACCCCCTCCACCCACCATATTGATTGTCTTGTTGCCCACATTTACTCCTACATATTGGTAGAGCATTGCAAGCACCACAAAGCATAGTGAGGTGATTAGAGAATCTTAATCCCACATTTGGACCTCATTAGCACTAGCGAGAGCCACATAGAGCACACACCGCATGCATTAGGCTTCTCTTGGTCAAGTGAAAGTCTACGGCTTGTTACTCTTGGTGATCAGCATCACCTAGACGGCTTGGTGGTGTTGGGAGCTCGGTGATCACCTTGGAGATCTTGTTGGTGACCCGACTCAAGTTTGTAAGCGGTCGTGAGGGATCCACCGCGCCGGAATGGCAAAGGATCATCTCATAGTGAACACTTGGTTCTTGCGAGGACCAAGGGGGAGCGATACCCTTGCGCGGGTGCTCCAATGAGGACTAGGGGAGAGTGCCGACTCTTCGATACCTCAGGAAAAATTGGAGGAGTCTTCTGAACCTTGCTTTACATTCCACACTTAATTCAAGCATTTTACATTGTGTATTTGTTTAGCAAGTATTTGAAGTATTGTCTTAGCATTGTTGTATTTCTAGTATTATTCTTTTATTGCTAGTTGTCGGGGTGAAGTTGGGCTCTTGCTTAGGTTTTAATTAGTGTTGATTTTTAGAGAAGCCCAATTCACCCCCCTCTTGGGCATCGTGATCCTTTCAATTGGTATCAGAGCCTTGTTGCTCTTAGATTAGCTTAACCGCTAGAGTAACGATGTCCGGTAGGGATGGACCTCCTCCCGTTTTTGATGGTGACGATTTTCCATATTGGAAAATTTGTACGGAAGCTTATTTAGAGGCTATAGACATTGGTGTCTACAAAGCCACCACACAAGGTTTCCCCGAACCTAGAGATCCCACAAATCTTGTAGGAGAAGAGTTTAACTATGAAAAATGGAATGCTAAGGCCAAAAACACTCTCTTTAGAGGCCTTTGCAAAGATGTGTTTAATAGAGTTAGAAACCATAGAAATGCTCATGATTTGTGGATGGACATACGTGCTCTACATGAAGGAACTAGAAGTGAGTGTGAGGATTGATATCACATTGCTATGAGAAAATTAAATTCTTTTGATATGCTTGCTAATGAAAATGCCAATGCTATGTACTCACGTCTCAATATTCTTGTAGAGGAAGTAAATGGCTTGGGGCTTACACAAATTTCACAACCAGATGTTGTGAGGAAGATTCTCAGTGTCCTCTCAATTGACAAATATGGACACATTGTCACAGTGTTGCATCAGATGGATCTTTCAGTTGCCACTCCTACACAAATATTGGGAAAGATCAATGCTCATGAGATGTACATGCACATCAATGGCAAGGATGAGTCATCTTCCAAGAGAAAGGATTTGGCTCTCAAAGCAAATCAAGAAAGAAAAGGAAAAGCTAAAGTACAAATTGAGGAGGAATCCTCAAGTGATGATGATCTTGATGCTAACATTGCCTTGATGGTGAGGAAGACCACCAAGATTTTAAAGAAGCTCAACAGAGAAGGCATCAAGTTTGACTCAAGAAAGAAGAAATTCTTTTCTAGTAAAAGAAAGCCCATTTCTGAAATAGATTGCTACAACTGTGGAGAGCTTGGTCATCTTGCTCATCAATGCAACAAGTCCAAGAAGAACAAGTTCAAGGGCAAGAAAGAAGATGACAGTGATGACGAGAAAAAGGAAAAGAGATTCTTCAAGAGGAAGGATGGGAAGCACAAGAGGTTCCACAAAAAGAAAAATGGAAAGGCATACATTGTGGGTGACTGGCTCACTGACATTGAGTCATCAAGTGGGTCTTCTTCAAGTGAAGAAGAAAATGATGAAAATGTTGCCGCCATCGCTGGGGACTTCTCTTCACCACCACCATCACCCTCATCAATTTCTCACCTATGCCTCATGGCTAGAGGTGAACAGAAGGTACAAAATGATAATGATATTATTGATGATAGTGATAGTGATGAAGAATTTGCTTCACTTCCTATGATGAACTAGCTGACTTGCTTAAGGAATACACTCAAATCATTAGGAAGTCAAAAGCTAAATGTGATAAGTTGAAAGATGAAAATGAATTTTTTAAATGCCAAATATGACATAGTTATGAAAGCTAGTGATGAAATGAAAGAAGAAAACAAAACTATGTCATCCACTGTAAATGAGCTTACATCCTCCCTAAAAGATGCTAAGGATAAATGTGACAAGTTAAATGAAGCTAATAGGGAGTTGAAAGATAGACTAGTAAAAATCAAGGAAGACTATACTAAGATTAAATTTGATCATGATAATCTTCTTGTTGAAAATGAACTTTTATCTTGCAATACACATGAGGCTATTAACCCTGTTGTTAAGATTGATGTAGCAACCTCATGTGATGATTTGAGCCAAGATGATCAAACTAGTCTTCATGATGAACTGACCGAAAAAGTTGAAGTCTTGACATTAGACAACCAAAAATTGAAGAAATATTTGACTGATGCAACTACTAGAGGAAAGGTTGCCATTGAGAACAATGACTTCAATAATGAGTTGGCAGTGGATAATTAAAGGCTTAAAAATGAGGTCAAGAAACTTAAGAGTCAAGAAACTTAAGAGTGAAAATGAACATCTTGTAACAAGTGTGCAAAAGTTCAACAAGGGCCAATACCTCCAAAATGAATTGCTCATGAACACTGTCATGAAAAACAAAAAGAGTGGTATTGGATATAATTATTTTGTGCAAAAGAAAGCTACAACTCAATACAAGACAAATCATACTCATAAGCCTATCAAATGCTTTGAGTGTGGAAAAGAAGGCCATTTTGCCCACAACTGCAAAGCCAAACCACCAACTCCCTTGCCAAAGCACTCAAGACCGTTTGCCTTCAGTACTTAACTCGGGCTCAAACTTGATAAGTCATAGCTTTAAGCTTTCAGTACTTAAATTCTCATTTACTATGCCATTATTGGTTCTTGAGATATGCATGTGGTACCACACTTAGGGGGAGTATTCAAAACTCAAATTGTTCATGAAAACCCCTAGTGCAAAGCCAAAATGCAAATCTCACCATTTGATTATTTTCTCTAAAAAATAACTAGCCTATGGCACAATATTTTGAAAATTATGGAAAAATATATGAGGGTGCCAATACCTATCCCAACAGGTGTTCTTTTGTGTGATTATAAGTTAGGATTTGGTTGGTTAAAAACTAGATAGAAAATTTGAAAAATTTCAAAATTCCCTCTGTTTGGGCTCACCGGACTGTCCGGTGTGCACCAGACACTGCACTGTGCACTGTCCGGTGCACCGGCCGCATGCGCGCAGATCCCCTTTCTGCCGAGCGTTGTTCGGTGGTTCACCGGATAGCTACTATGCGATGTCTGGTGTGCACCGGACATGCACTGTAGACTATGCGGTGCGCCCATAATGCATTTTTTAAAAAGCTTTGCTCGCCTGAGCCCGAGGCCAGGACAATCTATTCACTACGCGCCTCTCCTCTCTGGCTCTCTCTTAGCCCCTGGCGATCCAGCTCTTCTCTGCTCGCCGTCGGCGATCACCGGCGAGGACCTCCGGCGTGGTGCTCCTGCTCGTGATCCCTCTGCTCCCCTCCTCTCTGGTGAGCACCCTCACTGATTCCCTCTCTCTGGTTATCTGCAGTGAAGATCCCATTGCCACCCTTTGACTAAATTTCAAACCCCTGTCAAAATTCCTGTGAATCAAATGCATGAATGTGTCCCTAGTGTTCTCATGAATCCCCCTACAGGTCTTGAGCTCCTTAGGGAGGGTTTCTCCACCTCAAATGGCCATTTCTCCTAAACCCTAAACCTCTGCACGCCACGTGCTCGGTGAAATGCCCAAACCAGCCAAAATTGCTCCAATCGATCCCAAATTTTTCAGGCACCTTGATGATACCTCCAATAACATATTCATTAAAGTTCACGTCAATGCGATATCCCAGGCTCCAAATTTCCACAAATCCCCATTTCTAGCGATCGATTCCGAGCCGAGTGCCTAAATTCCACTTTCTTCGCCTAATATCAAACCAAGCGCAAACTTCACTCATATTTACCCATATAAACCTATTCGTGAAGTATCGGCTCAATTCCAAGTGATTTCATGCCTCAATTCCAATTTCAAACCTCCTATGGCACTATTCCTCGTTCAAACGCCGTTTTCGCGTCGTTTGACCTCTTTATCGCCAAATGACTCGGTTTCTATGTCATAATTCTCTGTGTATGTATTTATTCACATTTCATATACTTATGACTATGTGACTAATACGTGCTCACCTCTTCTGTCATTTCAGTGACCTCGCCTGCCTGTGAGCCCGTCTCCTGTCCTGCCTAGATTCTTCCTCTCTCGTGAGATTTCTAGGTATTTATCACCTCAGTCATAATCATTTCGTCTGCTATCTTCTCGTGCTTAGTTTCTCTCTCTCATATGCAGTACTCAGGTCAGGATGGTGTGTGATACCCAGTTTGCAAAGAAGAGAAGTTGGAGTTTATTCTTTCTTGTTTTTTTGCTTCTCGTTTGGGTAGTGCGCTTTTGGAGTTTGGAATTGTTGGGTAGCATTCGCCAGTAAAACAGTAGAATTTTGGTTAGACTCGTGCGCCGGGGTCGGGAGTTGACGCGTGAGCGAGTTGGGCCGTGGTTCTTGATCCGGCCCACTAATCCCCCTAACCCTAGCCGCCCCTTCCCCTAATTCCCTTCCCCTTGTGCAGCCGCCCCCTCCCTCTCTAGCCTTTGGCCGCCATCCCCTCCCCTAATTCCCTCTCTCTTGTGCAGCAGCCCCCCATCCCCTCAATCCTAGCCGCCACCCCCCTCCCATCTCCTCCTCTCCAAGTGATGTCCTTCCTCGCCGGATCTTCTTCGTGTGGGTGCAAGTTCCGATTGGAGAATTGGTGGAAGGAAGGAAGGAGGAAAGGAGGAACCCAAGGTGATTTTGTGATTAACTCTTGTTTATTTGTGCTGCAATTCAATCAATTAGATGTTTACGTCGTGGTCATCAATTGATCTTCTTTCTTAGTATAGTTGCCCAAAATTTCATTGCACATAGCTTCAATCAGTTCCAACCATTCTTGGCAAGGCTCTTTGAAATGTTTCTTGAACTTGAAGTGATAGGGCAGTCGAACAAGTTCATTCTTCTTCTTTTCTCCTTTAAGCTTCGGCATATTCCATTCCTTTAACGTTGGAAATACTCTACTGGCTAAATATTCCTGCACCAAATCTCTAGTACCGATATGCTCAGACACAACTCGAAATTCGCCCATAGCTTCTCGGCATGGTGACCCTTGCAGCATGTCGCACAAGGGCCTAGTTAATCCGAAGGTTAGGTCCAGTGGGCTCTGAACTAGATTCTCCTTCTTCTCATCAACCTTAACATAAAACCACTCATTCTTCCAACTGGTTGGCCATTTGGTGTGATAGCTGATCACAGGAGTCTTCATGTCTTTGCGGTAGGCAAAGTTGTAACAACCGAAATTCTCGTGTAGCCCATCTTCTCTAGCCTTCGTCTGATAATGAAGCTCGTGCACCCGGCAGAAAGTTTCGGCTAGCGGGTCCACTCCTTGGCTTTGAAGAGCCCAGATAAAGACACTGGGCCTAACGATGGCGTTAGGAGTCAGCTAATGAAGATAAATTTTGAAATCTTCCAAAACATCCCCAATCATTTCATGTAGAGGAAACCTTAATCCTGCTTTGAAGAAACTTCTGAAAACTACCACCTCATCATTTTTTGGCTTCGGTGTGGTTTCTTCCTCGCCAAAACGAATCAGCTTCTTCTCGGCTTCCCCGAAGTAGCCTAGCTTTATCATCATGGGCATATCAGCCTCAGAGACAGTAGACTTTCCAAAATCCAAGTGGCTGGGCTTGGATGGCATGACAATGTTATAATCTATCTCTTCTTCATCAGCATCACCCTCTTCAATGTCAACATGTTCAGCTTCGACAGCAGGTGCACCTTCGTCACAGGCACCCTCCGTCACAACCAGTCCCGATTGCCTCATTACTAGGGATGGCAATCGGGTGGGTAGTACATGGATATATAGTTCGCGAATCCGTACCGGCGATACAAAACTCAAACCATACTCGTACCTATAAACGTTCGTGGGTATGGATCTCTACCCATACACGTACCCGCTGGGTATCCGCTATCCGGCGGATACCCGTTACCCGCCCACCAACTACAATTTTAGCATTCAACATCAAACAACAATTTTATCACATTTCAAAAACAATTATCATTCCATCATCATCAAATGATAATTTCAGCACCAATCAACATGTTATAGATAAAAATTGAAAAATTAGAATTTAGGATAATATATTAAATTTGGATGGCCCACATGTTAGATATCCATTGGGTAACGGGTATGGATACTGGATGTCCATACCCGTGAAAAAATTATCCGCGGATACTTTATTATATCCATAACCGTACCCGCGGATACCAAAATCTACCATACCCATATCCAATGGATAATTATCCGCGGTTATTTACCCATACCCGTATCCATTGCCATCCCTACCCATTACTTCGGAGATTGGGACAGTCTCGGCAGCTTCGGCCTCCTCTCCGTCGCGTGTGACTCTAGCAGTTGAACGCACTCTGGCCATTTGATACTGAATTTCTTACGGTTTTGATGAAGTTGTTGACTTTTTGCAATTTTGCCGAAGCTCCTCCTTATGACGAAGCTAAAACAAAGACAATGCTCTAATTGAGAATACGATGAATAAGCTTCAGTTATGCTCAAAAATTTTCAGCAGCACAACAGTGCAATAGTAATAAATGTTGTGGTAACTTCACACCTACTCGTCTGTTTATATAGTGCCGCAGGTGGGAAGGTGAATCGTCAAGCCGCCCGCACCCGCTGAACAGTCGCCCGCACCCACTAAACGGTGGACCACAGTGCGCAAGAAGGTGAATCACCAGATCGCGCATACCCGTCATATGGTGGGACCACCTCGCACTCGGAATATTTAATCGTTTCTCGATAACGAGCTCAGGGAAGGTGTTTTTCGGACCTTCGGCATTCCGAAGCCTAAGAGAATTTTTCACGGGTCGAGCTCGTTACGAAAAACGATCTGGCACCGTGAAGGGGCTATTGTTGGGGGTCTGCTTCATCGCTGAAGGTCCCATAAGAAGAAACACCTTCGGAAGGTCAACACAGAAGCAAAGCCGAAGCTACTATCCGGGGAGCTTCGGCATAGTGACACGCCTTGAGATGAAGGGTGGCACCGACTTAAAGATGAAAAGACCGATTGGTCCACGATAATTTGTGTCATGATTGTAATCATTTGTAAAGGACATGAATGTAAATCCACACAGGCTGCGTCCTGTGCCTATAAATAGATGAACAGTACCCCCATACTGTTCATGTTGACTGGTATTCACTCGCGCGTCTCACTTGGATCTTTTCCTTCTGTCAAGCCGAAGGTACAAATGTAATTCAATATTATTTATATTCATTCATGATTAAATAACAGGGAATGTATATTATAACATCATTCTATTATTCATGTTGTTTCCCATGTTTTGTATGTTTCGTCTTTCATCTGAGCATGCTATGATCATGAAGGTATGTCCTTCATGACCTTCGTCCGAAGATCGTTATATCCTCAGGGAAATAATGCTTCGAAGGACGAAGGGCCTTAACCTTTAACATCTTGTATTTCCTTGTTCTTAATTCATAGCATTTGAGAACAAGTCCCCAACACATACGGAAAGCATAATATCCGGTCGAGATGCACATAAATAGAGTAGAGATCCTATCATCGACCGGTATACCTTTTGATCTACGGATTTTCCTCCCGTGTCGAGGTCGAGATGCCCATTGGTTCCCATGGGTGTCTTGATGGGCTTGGCATCCTTCATTCCAAACTTGGTGAGTATATCTTGAATGTACTTAGTTTGGCTGATGAAGGTACCCTCTTGGAGTTGTTTGACTTGAAATCCTAAGAAATACTTCAACTCCCCCATCATAGACATCTCGAATTTTTGAATCATTATCCTACTAAACTCTTCACAAGTAGATTTGTTAGTAGACCCAAATATGATATCATCAACGTAAATTTGGCATACAAATAAATCATTTGCAATTGTTTTAGTAAAGAGAGTAGGATCGGCTTTTCCGACTTTGAAGCCATTAGTGATAAGAAAATCTCTTAGGCATTCATACCATGCTCTTGGGGCTTGCTTGAGCCCATAAAGCGCCTTTGAGAGTTTATAGACATGATTAGGGTACTCACTATCTTCAAAGCCAGAAGGTTGCTCAACATAGACCTCTTCCTTGATTGGTCCATTGAGGAAGGCACTTTTCACATCCATTTGATAAAGCTTGAAGCCATGGTAAGTAGCACAGGCAAGTAATATACGAATTGACTCAAGCCTAGCTACGGGTGCATAGGTTTCACCGAAATCCAAACCTTCGACTTGTGAATATCCCTTGGCTACAAGTCGGGCTTTGTTCCTTGTCACCACACCATGCTCATCTTGCTTGTTGCGGAAAACCCACTTGGTTCCTACAACATTTTGATTAGGACGTGGAACAAGATGTCATACCTCATTCCTCATGAAATTGTTGAGTTCCTCTTGCATTGCCAACACCCAATCTGAATCTCTTAATGCATCTTACACCCTGTATGGCTCAATAGAAGACACAAAAGAGTAATGTTCACAAAAATGAGCGACTCGAGATCGAGTTGTTACCCCCTTATGAATATCGCCGAGGATGGAGTTCACAGGGTGATCTCTTTGAATTGCTTGGTGGACTCTTGGGTGTGGCGGTCTTGGACCCTGATCATCTTCCTTGTCTTGATCAACTTCATCTCTCTCTTGATCGTTATCCTCCTCTTGAGGTGGCTCTTCTTGATCTTCATTTTCATCATCTTGAGCTTGATCCTCATCTTGAGTTGGTGGAGATGCTTGCATGGAAGATAACAGTTGATCTTGTGCTTGTGTGGGCTCTTCGGATTCCTTAGGACACATATCCCCAATGGACATGTTCCTTAGCGCGACGCATGGAGCCTCTTCATCATCTAGCTCATCAAGATCAACTTGCTCTACTTGAGAGACATTAGTCTCATAAAACACAATGTCACAAGAAACTTCAACTAGTCCAGTGGACTTGTTAAAGACTCTATATGCCCTTGTGTTTGAGTCATAACCAAGTAAAAAGCCTTCTACAGCCTTAGGAGCAAATTTAGTTTTTCTACCTCTTTTAACAAGAATAAAACATTTGCTTCCAAAGACTCTAAAATATGAAACATTGGGCTTTTTACCGGTGAGGAGTTCATAGGATGTCTTCTTGAGGATTCGGTGAAGGTAGAGCCGGTTGATGGAGTAGCAGGCGATGTTAATCGCCTCGGCCCAAAACCGGTCTGATGTCTTGTACTCATCAAGCATGGTCCTCGCCACGCCATGTCAAGTAGAGTTCTATTCTTCCTCTCCACTACACCATTTTGTTGTGGTGTGTAGGGAGAAGAGAACTCATGCTTGATGCCCTCCTCCTCAAGAAAAGCCTTCTATTTGAGAGTTCTTGAACTCCGTCCCATTGTCGCTTCTAATCTTTTTGATCCTTAAGCCGAACTCATTTTGAGCCCGTCTCAAGAATCCCCTTAAGGTCTCTTGGGTTTGAGATTTATCCTGCAAAAAGAACACCCAAGTGAAGCGAGAATAGTCATCCACAATTACAAGACAATACTTACTCCCGCCGATGCTTATGTAAGCGATCGAGCCGAATAGATCCACGTGGAGTAGCTCAAGCGGCTTGTCGGACGTCATGATGTTCTTGTGTGGATGGTGAGAACCAACTTTCTTCCCTGCTTGACATGCGCTACAAACCCTGTCTTTCTCAAAATGAACATTTGTTAGTCCCAAAATGTGTTCTCCCTTTAGAAGCTTGTGAAGATTCTTCATCCCAACATGGGCTAGTCGGCGATGCCAGAGCCAACCCATATTAGTCTTAGCAATTAAGCAAGTATCAAGTTCAGCTCTATTAAAATCAACTAAGTATAGCTGACCCTCTAGTACTCCCTTAAATGCTACTGAATCATCACTTCTTCTAAAGACATTAACACCTATATCCGTAAAAAGACAGTTGCAACCCATTTTGCATAATTGAGAAACAGAAATCAAATTGTAATCTAAAGAATCTACAAGAAAAACATTGGAAATAGAGTGGTCAGGCGATATAGCAATTTTACCAAGTCCTTTGACCAAACCTTGATTTCTATCCCCAAATGTGATAGCTCTTTGGGGATCATTGTTTTTCTCATAGGATGAGAACATCCTTTTCTCCCCAGTCATGTGGTTTGTGCACCAGCTATCAATTATCCAACTTGAGCCCCCGGATGCATAAACCTACAAAACAAGTTTAGGCCTTGTTCTTAGGTACCCAAACGGTCTTGGGTCCTTTCACATTAGAAACAAGCACCTTGGGTACCCAAACACAAGTCTTGGAGCCCTTGTATTTCCCCCAACATATTTGGCAACTACTTTGCCTGATTTGTTAGTTAGCACATAAGAAGCATCAAAAGCCTTAAATGAAACATTGGGTTCATTTGATGCAATAGGAGATTTCTTTTTAGGCAATTTAACATGGGTTGATTGCCTAGAGCTAGAAACCTCATTTTTATACATAAAAGCATGATGTGAAACATCATGAGGTTTCCTAGCATGAATTCTCCTAATTTTGTGCTCGGGATAACCAGTAGGATATAAAATATAGCCCTCGTTATCCTGAGCCATGGGAGCCTTACCCTTAACAAAATTAGACAATCTTTTAGTGGTATTAAGCTTTACATTGTCTCCCTGTTGGAAGCCAATGCCATCCTTAATGACAGTACGTCTCCCATTATAAAGCATGCTACGAGCAAATTTAATTTTTTCATTTTCTAGTTCATGCTCGGCAATTTTAGCATCTAGTTTAGTTATATGATCATTTTTTTGTTTAATCATAGCAATGTGATCATGGATAGCATCAACATTAATGTCTCTACATCTAGTACAAATAGTAACATGATCAACACTAGATGTAGAGCGTCTGCAAGCATTTAATTCATCAATCTTAGCATGTAAAATAGCATTCTCATTTCTAACATTGGAAATAGAAACATTGCAAACTTCTAATTCCTTAGTCTTAGCAATTAATTTATCATTCTCAATCTTAAGGCTAGCAATTGATTCATTCAACTTGTCAATCTTAGCAATCAAACTAGCATTATCATTTTTAAGGTTGACAAGAGAATCATCACAAACATTTAATTTCTCAACCTTAGCAATTAATTTGGCATTTTCAATTCTAAGGTTAGAGATAGTGTCATGGCAAATGCTAAGCTCACTAGTTAATTTTTCACATTTTTCTACTTCCTAAGCATAGGCATTTTTTACTTTAACATGCTTTTTGTTTTCCTTAATAAGGAATTCCTCTTGGCTATCCAAAACTTCATCCTTCTCATGAATAGCACTAATCAATTCATTTAACTTCTCCTTTTGTTGCATGTTAAGGTTGGCAAAAAGTGTAAGTAAATCATCCTCATCATCACGAGCTAGCCTCATCGCTAGATGTTGCATATTTAGTAGAAGCTCTAGATTTTACCTTCTTCTTCTTGCCGTCCTTTGCCATGAGGCACTTGTGGCCGACGTTGGGGAAGAGGAGACCCTTGTTGACGGCGATATTGGCGGCGTCCTCGTCGAAGGAGGTGTCGGTGGAGCTCTCATCGGAGTCTCACTCCCGACATACATGGGCATCGCCGCCCTTCTTCTTGTAGTATCTCTTCTTTTCCCTCTTCTTTCCCTTCTTGTCGTCGCCCCTGTCACTATCACTAGATAATGGACATTTAGCAATAAAATGACCGGGCTTACCACATTTGTAGCAAACTTTCTTGGAGCAAGGCTTGTAATCCTTCCACCTTCTTTGCTTGAGGATTTGGCAGAAACTCTTGATGATGAGTGCCATCTCCTCATTGTCGAGCTTGGAGGCGTCGATGGGGAGCCTACTTGATGTAGACTCTTCTTTCTTTTCTTCCGTCGCTTTGAATGCGATGGGTTGCACCTCGGGTGTGGAGGTGGCACCTCGCTCAATGATTTGTTTGGAGCCTTTGATCATTAACTCAAAGCTCACAAACTTTCCTATAACCTCCTCAGGAGACATTAGCTTATATCTAGGATCACCACGAATTAATTGAACTTGTGTAGGATTAAGAAAAACGAGTGATCTTAGAATAACCTTGACCATTTCATGGTCATCCCATTTTGTGCTCCCGAGGTTGCGCACTTGATTTACCAAGGTCTTGAGCCGGTTGTACATGGCTTGTGGCTCCTCCCCTTGGTTGAGCATGAATCGACCGAGCTCCCCCTCGATCGTTTCCCGCTTGGTGATCTTGGTCACCTCGTCTCCTTCGTGCGCGGTCTTGAGCATGTCCCAAATATCTTTGGCACTCTTCAACCCTTGCACTTTATTATACTCGTCTCGACTTAGAGAGGCGAGGAGTATAGTAGTGGCTTGGGAGTTGAAGTGTCGGATTTGGTCGACCTCCTCCGAATCATAGTCCTTGTCCCCTTCCTTCGGTACCTGTGCTCCATACTCAACAATATCCCATATGCTTTTGTGGAGTGAGGTTAGGTGATGCCTCATTTTATCACTCCACATAGAATAATCTTCACCGTAAAAAAACCGGTGGTTTGCCTAATGGGACGGAAACTAATGGAGTACGTTTGGAAATGCGAGGATAGCGGAGGGGCATCTTACTATACTTCTTGCGCTCATGGCGCTTAGAAGTGGCGGATGTCGATTCGGAGCCGGAGGTGGAGGGTGACGAAGAGTCGGTCTCATAGTAGACCACTTTCTTCATCTTCTTCTTCTTGTCACCTCTCCGTTGTGTCTTGATGGAGGAAGAGGATTCCTCCTTGTGCTTGTGACCGGACTCCCTCGAGTGGGTTCTCCCTGAGCTTGCGGACTTGTCGCCGCCAGTCCCAATCTCCCTCTTGGCGAATGCTCCCGACATCACTTCGAGTGGTTAAACTCTAAAAGTATCAGGCTTTGATACCAATTGAAAGTCTCCTAGAGGGAGGGTGAATAGGCAAATCTGAAATTTATGAACTTTAAGCACAATCTACAAGCCGGGTTAGCGTTAGAGATAAAGCCGAGTCCAAAAGAGAGGGTGAAAACAAATCAACCAAAGAAATAGAGCGGATGACACGGTGATTTGTTTTACCGAGGTTCGGTTCTTGCAAACCTACTCCCCGTTGAGGTGGTCACAAAGACCGGGTCTCTTTCAACCCTTTCCCCCTCTCAAACGGTCACCTAGACCGAGTGAGCTTTTCTCCTCAATCAATTGGGTCACTTGGACCCCACAAGGACCACCACAACTTGGTGTCTCTTGCTTTGATTACAAAGGTGTTGAGAACAAGAATGGGGAAGAAGAAAAGCGATCCAAGCGACAAGAACTCAAATGAACACAAATATCTCTCTCTCACTAGTCACTAATTGTTTGGAGTGATTCCGGACTTGGAAGAGGATTTGATCTCTTGTTTGTGTCTTGGAGTGAAGTCTAGAGTTCTTGTATTGAATGCAATGGCTGAAAACTTGGATGCCTTGAAGTGGTGGTGGTTGGGGGTATTTATAGCCCCAACCACCAAACCAACCGTTGGGGTTGGGCTGCTATCGATGGGCGCACCAGATAGTCCGGTGCGCCACCGGACACTGTCCGGTACGCTAGCCATGTCACCCAACCGTTAGGGTTCGACCGTTGGAGCTCTGACAGCCTGGGCCACCAGACAGTCCAGTGGTGCATCGGGCAGTCACTGTTCACTGTCCGGTGCGCCTTCTGGTGCTGCTCTGACTCTGCGCGCGCTGTACGCGCAATGTTCACGTTCACTGTTCACTTTTGCAGACGACCATTGGCGCAGTAGCCGTTGCTCCGCATGGCACACCGGACAGTCCGGTGAATTATAGCGGAGTGGCTTTTCCAGAAACCCGAAGGTGGCGAGTTCGAGTCGATCCACTCTGGTACACCGGACAGTCCGATGCGCCAGACCAGGGCAGCCTTCGGTTTCTTTTGCTCCTTTCTTTTTGAACCCTAACTTGGACCTTTTTATTGGTTTGTGTTGAACCTTTGTGTCGGGGACCATAATTAGGGGTACCCTCAAGACTCCTAATTCTCAGCTGGTAACCCCCATCAACATAAAGCTGCAAAGGCATGATGGGTGCGATTAAGTCAGGGATCAGTCCATTCGAGCGACTCGATCACGCCTCGCCCGAGCCTAGCCTCGGACAAGGGCAGCCGACCCCGGAGGATTTCTGTCTCGCCCGAGGCCCCCCTTCAACGGCGAACATATTTCCGGCTCGCCCGAGGCCCTGCCTTCGCTAAGAAGCAACCCTGACTAAATCGCCGCACCGACCGACCAAGTCGCAGGAGCATTTAATGCAAAGGTGGACTGACACCTTTATCCTGACGCGCCCCCCCGGCAGAGCCGAAGTGACCGCTGTCACTTCGCCGCTCCACTGACCGGCCTGACAGAAGGACAGCGCCGCCTGTGCCACTCCGACTGCGGTGCCACTTGACAGAGTGAGGCTGACAGGCAGTCAGGCCCTGCCGAAGGAACCATAGGAAGCTCCGCTTCGCCCGACCAGGGGCTCGGACTCGGGCTAAGTCCCGGAAGACGGCGAACTCCGCTCCGCCCGACCCAGAGCTCGGACTCGGGCTAAGTCCCGGAAGACGGCGAACTCCGCTCCGCCCGACCCAGGGCTCGGACTCGGGCTAAGTCCCGGAAGACGACGAATTCCGCTCCGCCCGACCCAGGGCTCGGACTCGGGCTAAGTCCCGGAAGACGACGAACTCCGCTCCGCCCGACCCAGGGCTCAGACTCGGGCTAAGTCCCGGAAGACGACGAACTCCGCTCCGCCCGACCCAGGGCTCGGACTTGGGCTCAGCCCCAGAAGACGGCGAACTCCGCTCCGCCCGACCCAGGGCTCGGACTCGGGCTCAGCCCAAGAAGACGACGAACTCCGCTCCGCCCGACCTAGGGCTCGGGCTCGGGCTCAGCCCCAGAAGACGACGAACTTCGCTTCGCCCGACCCCAGGGCTCGGACTCCGCCCTGGCCTCAGCCGACGGCCTCCGCCTCGCCCGACCCAGGGGCTCGGACTCGACCTCGGCCACGGAAGACAGACTCAACCTTGGCTTCGGAGGAGCTTCCACATCGCCCAACCTAGGGCGCAGGCCAGCCAGGTCAACAGGAGGCGCCATCATCACCCTACCCCGAGCTGACTCGGGCCGCAGGAAACAAGACCGGCGTCCCATCTAGCTAGCTCCGCCAGATAGGCAATGATGGCGCCCCGCGTACTCTATGACGACGGCGGCTCTCAGCCCCCTTACGGAAGCAAGAGGACATCAGCAAGGACCCAACTGCTCCGACAGCTGTCCCTCCGCCAGGCTCCATCGCTCCTCCGACGGCCACGACATCACACCAGCTGGGTGCCAAAATCTCTCCGGCTGCCACAACGACATGTACTTAGGGCGCTAGCTCTCCTCCGCTAGACACGTAGCACTCTGCTACACCCCCTATTGTACACCTGGATCCTCTCCTTACGCCTATAAAAGGAAGGACCAGGGCCCTCTTAGAGAGGGTTGGCCGCGTGGGGACGAGGACGAGACAGGCGCTCGCTTGGGAGCCGCTCGCTCCCTCTCCCGCGTGGACGCTTGTAACCCCCTACTGCAAGCGCACCCGACCTGGGCGCGGGACGAACACGAAGGCCGCGGGATTCCCACCTCTCTCACGCTGGTCTCCGGCCGCCTCGCTCTCCCCCCTTCGCGCTCGCCCTCGCGCTCGACCCATCTGGGCTGAGGCACGAGGCGACATTCACTCGTCGGCCTAGGGACCCCCCGGTCTCGAAACGACGACAGTTGGCGCGCCAGGTAGGGGCCTGCTGCGTGTTGACGAACAGCTTCCCGTCAAGCTCCAGATGGGCAGTCTCCAGCAACCTCTCCAACCCGGGACGGTGCTCCGTTTCGGGAGTCTTGAGTTCATGTCCCTCGACGGCGGCTACGACATGATACTCCTTCCATCGCCGCGCGACAACGACAATGGCGACCGACAACCCGCCCGTCGGCGGCGGAATCGACGACGTCTTCCCCGCGTGGTGGAAGAACAACCTTCGAGCTCGTCCCGCCTTCTTCCCCGCCGACGGAGGGGAAGGCAGGGCAACCAAGGCCAAGCAGGAGGCAACGCCTCGTCGGCTGTCGAGTGAGTCGACAGCATCGGCACCCCAACGGGGGGCACACCGGGTATCGACTTCGCGCTTGAGACGAAGACGAGCGCCGTCTCCTCGCGACACGCCAGTCCCGAGCAAGCGGACGACGCCAGCGCGCTCGCGAAAAGCTTGCTGGACGTCACCCTCATACCCGAGACGACGATGCAGTCAGTCCCCGACGTGACTTTATCGCCGCTCGTCGACCAAGAGGTACCGACCGACTCCCATCCCACGTCATTTGGATTCAGCCTCAACCCGCCTAGCGACCTCGCTTTGGCGGGCGCTCTCGTGTAGGCAAGTCCAAACCCTCTGGGGTTTCGCATGCGGTCGCCTTGGGACCGGCTGACGTGCGTCTCGACCTACGGGCCCTCTGGGTCCGAGGAAGACGACGACCCCAGCATCTGTTGGGATTTCTCTGAACTTGGCAACCCCAGTGCCATGCGGGACTTCATGACCGCATGTGACTACTGCCTCTCCGACTGTTCCGACGGTAGCCGCAGCCTCGACGACGAGGACTGCGGCCCAAGCCGCGAATGTTTCCACGTCGATCTAGGGGGTCCCTCCGAAGGCAATCATCTCGGCATGCCGGAGGACGGTGATCTCCCTAGGCCGGTGCCCCGCGTTGACATCCCACGGGAGCTAGTTGTGGTCCCCGTTCAGGCGGGGGGCCACGACCCACAACTCGAGCAAATCCGCGGGGTGCAGGCCAGGTTCGACGAGGGAGCAGGAGCGCTTGAGCCGATCCACCGGGACGTCGGGCAGGCATGGGCGGGCCAACCCCCGGCCGGAGAAATACGTCATCTGCCCCAGGGTTTCCAGCACCGTGTCGCCGACGACGTCAGGGTCAGGCCACCACCCGCATCTAGTGGGGTCGGCCAGAACCTGGCTGCAGCAGCGATGCTTCTTCGCGCGATGCCGGAGCCATCAACTACCGAGGGCCGGCGAATCCAGGGGGAGCTCAAGAATCTCCTGGAAGGCGCTGCGGTCCGACGGGCCGAGAGCTCTGCCTCCCGAAGGCAGGGGTACCCCTCGGAACCTCATGCCGTGACTTCCCGATTCATGCGGGAAGCCTCGGTCTACACCGGGCGCACGCGCAACACCGCGCCTGCGGCCCCGGGCCGCCTCGGCAACGAGCGCCATCATCGCGACCGTCGGGCCCACCTCGACGAGAGGGTGCGCCGAGGCTACCACCCCAGGCGTGGGGGACGCTACGACAGCGGGGAGGATCAGAGTCCCTCGCCCGAGCCACCCCGTCCGTAGGCCTTCAGCCGGGCCATCCGACGGGCACCGTTCCTGACCCGGTTCCGACCCCCGACTACTATCACAAAGTACTCGGGGGAGACGAGACCGGAACTGTGGCTCGCGGACTACCGTCTGGCCTGCCAACTAGGTGGAACGGACGATGACAACCTCATCATCCACAACCTCCCCCTGTTCCTCTCCGACACCGCTCGCGCCTGGTTGGAGCACCTGCCTCCGGGGCAGATCTCCAACTGGGACGACCTAGTCCAAGCTTTCGCCGGCAATTTCCAGGGCACGTACGTGCGCCCCGGGAATTCCTGGGATCTCCGAAGCTGCCGGCAGCAGCCAGGAGAGTCCCTCCGGGACTACATCCGGCGATTCTCGAAGCAGCGCACCGAGCTGCCCAACATCACCGACTCGGATGTCATCGGCGCGTTCCTCGCCGGCACCACCTGCCGCGACCTGGTGAGCAAGTTGGGTCGCAAGACCCCCACCAGGGCGAGCGAGCTGATGGACATCGCCACCAAGTTCGCCTCCGGCCAGGAGGCGGTCGAAACTATCTTCCGAAAGGACAAGCAGCCCCAGGGCCGCCCATCGAAAGATGCTCCCAAGGCGTCAACTCAGCGCGGCGCCAAGAAGAAAGGCAAGAAGAAGTCGCAAGCGAAACGCGACGCCACCGACGCGGACCTTGTCGCCGCCGCCGAGTACAAGAACCCTCGGAAACCCCCCAGAGGTGCCAACCTCTTCGACAAGATGCTCAAGGAGCCGTGCCCCTATCATCAGGGGCCCGTCAAGCACACCCTTGAGGAGTGCGTCATGCTTCGGCGCCACTTCCACAGGACCGGGCCACCCGCGGAGGGTGGCAGGGCCCGCGACGATGACAAGAAGGAAGATCACCAAGCAGGAGAGTTCCCCGAGGTCCGCGACTGCTTCATGATCTACAGTGGGCAAGCGGCGAATGCCTCGGCTCGGCACCGCAAGCAAGAGCGCCGGGAGGTCTGCTCGGTGGAGGTGGCGGTGCTAGTCTACCTAGACTGGTCCGACAAGCCCATCACCTTCGACCAAGCCGACCACCCCGACCACGTGCCGAGCCCGGGGAAATACCCGCTCGTCGTCGACCCCGTCATCGGCGACGTCAGGCTCACCAAGGTCCTTATAGACGGAGGCAGCAGCCTCAACATCATCTACGCCGAGACCCTTAGGCTCCTGCGTGTTGATCTGTCCTCCGTCCGAGCAGGCGCTGCGCCCTTCCATGGGATCATTCCCGGGAAGCGCGTCCAGCCCCTCGGACGACTCGACCTTCCCGTCTGCTTCGGAACACCCTCCAACTTCCGAAGGGAGACCCTGACGTTTGAGGTGGTCGGGTTCCGAGGTACCTACCACGCGGTACTGGGAAGGCCATGCTACGCGAAGTTCATGGTCGTCCCCAACTACACCTACCTGAAGCTCAAGATGCCGGGCCCCAACGGGGTCATCACCGTCGGCCCCACGTACAAACACGCGTTCGAATGCGACGTGGAGTGCGTGGAGTACGCCGAGGCCCTCGCCGAATCCGAGGCCCTCATCGCCGACCTGGAAAGCCTCTCTAAGGAGGTGCCAGACGTGAAACGTCATGCCGGCAATTTCGAGCCTGTGGAGACGGTTAAGGCCGTCCCCCTCGACCCCAGCGGCGACGCCTCCAAGCAGATCCGGATCGGCTCCGGGCTCGATCCCAAATAGGAAGCAGTGCTCGTCGACTTCCTCCGCGCGAACGCCGACGTCTTCGCGTGGAGTCCCTCGGACATGCCCGGCATACCGAGGGATGTCGCCGAGCACTCGCTGGATATTCGGGCCGGAGCCCAACCCGTCAAGCAGCCTCTGCGCCGATTCGACGAGGAGAAGCGCAGAGCGATAGGCGAGGAGATCCACAAGCTAATGGCGGCAGAGTCTATCAAAGAGGCGAAAGGCGCCAAGCTCAATCCTGGTCTTGGGGTTCATCATCTCCAGGCAGGGCATCGAAGCCCACCCGGAGAAGATCGCGACCATCGCACAGCACCCCGAGCCCTTGTTGGGGGCACCTGGGGGCTGCACGCCCCCCTGGGAGGGACCGTTCGTCATCGCCAAGGTTCTGAAGCCCGGAACGTACAAGCTGTCCAACAGTCAAGGCGAGGTCTACGACAACGCTTGGAACATCCAACAGCTACGTCGCTTCTACCCTTAAGATGTTTTCAAGTTGTTCATATACCTCACACCCACGCGAAGTTTAGTCATCAAGGAAGGGTCGGCCTCGCCTCGGCAAAGCCCGACCCTCCCTCGGGGGCTAAAAGGGGGAAACCCCTCTGCGTTGAAATTTTCCTCGAAAAAAGATCTCTTCTGCCAGAATATCTTTCGTGCTTTTTGACTACTTCGAAAAGTGGATCCTGAAAACGACGGAGTACACGTAAGCAGCCAAGGCTGACCGAGCCGAGGGACTCCTACGCCTCCGGGATACGGATACCTCACTCATCACCTTCTGCGATAAGTAACTCACGTTCGGATAAGTGATTCCGCGGACCGAACAAGTCTTCATGTTTGGAAGTTCTTCTGCCGAAGCGATCCTTCGAGCCTTCTCGACTGAGTCGGTGACAGAGCCTCATGGACGGGTAAAAGTGCGCGTAAGCGGCAAGGCCGACCGAGCCGAGGGACTCCTACGCCTCCGGGATACGGATACCTCACTCATCACCTTCCGCGAGAAGCAACTCTTGCTCGCACAAACATCCCTGCTACCGACAAAAAAAAGTCCAAATACTCGAAACAGGAGGAAAGGAGACGCAGCTTTACAACACAGCGAGGGTGTGTTCTGGCCTCGGCGGCCGCAGGAGACACACGCTGCAAGACAATCTGATCCTGCAGGCTCGGGTCTTGACGCTGGAAGGGGGCAGCAGCACCCTCGGCATCGACGACACCTTCGGCGAGGTCCGACCTAGCCTCGGACGGCGACGCGGTCCGAGGATCTCCGCTTTAAAGGACGACGTCATCACCACGCCCGGGCAATCGCTGCCAGGGTCTTCTCCGGGAATCCGGCCCGAGCAGGCGGCTCGGCCGGTCGCCCCGGGGCCTCGGCCAGCCGTCCTCCGAGGGCGCCAGCCCGACCCGAGGCGTCGGCTGGTCAACTCCAGCGTCGGTCCCGCTAACGGACAACCCGGCTAGGCTCCGGCCAACCAGGTTTCATTTTTGAGCCAACTCTGCCCCTGTTCATGCTGATATCGCTACCCTGGCCTCGGCTCATCCAAGAGCGGCCAAGGGGTCCCTTTAACTAAGCTAGAGGAGCCTCGGACAACAAGGCCGACCGAGCCGAGGGACTCCTACACCTCCGGGATACGGATACCTCACTCGTCACCTTGACACGGGGCGACTCACGCTTGGTGAAGCGGTTCAGACAACCAACAGGCGAGTCTTAGTGCTCGAAAATGAGGAAAAAACACGGCTCCGTGCCAAAATTACATACATGTTCAGGCCTCGACAGCCACAATGAACAAAAACACTGGCATTCAAAGTGCCATTACAAACGAAACTCCGGTTCCACCTCTGCAGGTACGAACAACCCCACCCGATGGGGGAGGGCCTGCGGAGCAACAGAAGACCGACGAACGGCGCGCCGTCGCCCGCTCCAGCAGCGGCGACGACGACGACTTCTGCTCCGGGGGGCCGAACAGCGGCAGCACTGACCTCAGGGCGGATGCTGCTGCCAAGAGGTCCCCGCCCATGCCCAAACTCGTGAGGCAAGAACGGGCAGAAGGCCGTAGAGTTGGAGGTCGGTCCATGGGCGGCCCTGGCTATCTCGTCGGCGGAAGAACCTCTTCCAGCTGTCGTGGCAGACGCTGGCGCCGCGAGCGGCTCCGAAGCCACTCGCGTCCGAGAGCCAGGCACGGTGCAGCTGCCGGCGCCACGGACGACGACCGCCCTTCCCTCCGATCACTGAGTGAAGGAGCAGGCCACCGCCCACGCAGGGGCCGACCCCGACTCGGCACACTCCCCTCCCCAGCCCTGGTGATGAAAATCCTTGAGGCTGAGGGAGGGGCAGAGGCCGCAGCCCGGCTCGCTTTCCCCCACCATCAAGCTGGAGGTCACCATCTTGGGTGACCGCCGGCGGAGGGGTGCAGCCGGGCTGCATGATGAAAATCCTTGAAGCCGAACGATGGCTGAAAGGTACCAACTCTCGCGGAGTTGCGTTCCCCCGACGACAAGGCAGAAAGACGGCGGGTATCCCCCATCCGGGGGCTTGGAAGGTGGAAAGACACGATGCATAAGGGAGCATGAAGACATGGTCGCCTTCCAAGGGGGTCACCCACCTTTTAAAGGCGACTATCCCTACTTGCGTCCCCAGCCGTCACAGGCTGAGTCTTCTCCAACACGCTCCAAGGCCCTCCCCTGCGGCGCAGGGGCTGGGTCCCACGTGTCATGCAAGCCGGCTCAGAGCAGAAGAAGCCAAACCGCCGCGCGCGGTGCGCACAACCGCCCAGCGGTTACAAGTGACCCTCCACTTTTGCCCAGACCAACGGGCGAAAGGGGCGGGCAGCCATGCAGGCAGCATGCAACCGCGCCAAGTGGGCATGCTTCTCCGACTCCCAACACGCCCAGCATGGAGGCCCAGGCCCACGCGTCATGCAACCGGCGCGCCGAATGCTTCGTGCATGCAACTGCACCGCCACTTGCGCCACCACCGCGCCTCCTCGACCGCGGAACCAATACCGCGACTCGAGGCGACCTAGCGCACGACCCAGCAGCGCCAGCCTGGCGCGGCGGTCAGTGCGGCCAAAAATGGGCCGGCAGTAATGACGGTGGCAGGCGAACAGGAGCAGCAGTTACGTCGTCAGCCAAGCTCACGTCCCATCCGGGGGCAGTGAGAGAACCCTCTCTCACGGCGTGAAGACAACGCGCCCATGTTCCGTTCCTCGAACGGCTCGCGCACGCGCAACGGCCGCCCCGCGAACCACTCGCCCCGTCGCATTAACTCCGCGGCGGGACAGGCGGCGCCTCTGGCAGGAGAAGCAGGCGACGCTTCGCCTTCGCTGTAATAATCGCGCCAAAAAAGGTACGCCGCGTCGTTCGATTTCGTATCCTTTTCCTTTTTTCCTCTTTCTCTCTCTCTTGCAACAGGGACCGGGAAAGGGGGATACCCCGAAAAGGATCCTTCCCCGTGAAGGAACCAGGCTCCGAGCCTCCCTACTGATCAGAGGTTCGAAGGCTGGCCCCCGGAAGGGTTCGACAGCCGCCTCAGATCGCGTGGGCCCTACACCCACTACTGGTCAGAGGTTCGAAGGCCGGCCCCTCAGAAGGGTTCCACGGCCGCCTCAGGCTACTCGGGCTCCGTGCCCATTACTGATCAGGGGTTCGAAGGCTGGCCCCCGAAGGGTTCACAGCCGCCTCAGACGCCGAGCGAGGGATGACCATGGGTACGTTCGATACATAACCAAGGCTCGGGCTGCGCTCCCGAGGTACCCTAGGACATTTCCGAGACCAGCGGGAGCGATCTTGTAACGGAATCCCATCAGAGGGAGGCATCGAGCCCTCGGACCCCGTCGCCAGGGGACCGGGTCCGGCAGATCACCCACAGGTACTTTTGGGCATGCCTCTGGGCCCCTAGCCGACCCCTAACGAACGGGGCACGGGCGTCCACTCGGATTACCCGCTTGCAGCTCACTGGAGACACCATGTTCGGCGCCCATCGAGGGCAACATGGCGCTTTCCCCCCTCCTCCTTGCAGAAAGGCGACGCAGGGGCGTATGTAAAAAAGCCGAGTCTGTCCCTGATCGCCCTCTCGCCCTGTGCAGAGGCTCGGGGGCTGCTCTCGCAAACCCGGCTCCGGCCGAACCGTTGACAGCGTCAACATACCAGCCCGAGAACTTGGGACCCGACCGTACAACCGGGCTACGGCCAGCTCGCATGAGGGAACAACCAGACCAGCCGAAGCATTACGCGAGGCATTAAGACCTCGAAGGAGTGAAACCACTCCTCCGAGGCCTCGGGGGCTACACCCGGCGGGTGCGCTCGCGCGCACCCACCGGAACAAAACGCAACCGAGAAAGGCTGGTCCCCTTGCAAAAAAGTGCGACAAAAGCCTCCAAGCGAGTGCTAACACTCCCTTCGAGGCTCGGGGGCTACTGTCGGGGTACCCTCAAGACTCCTAATTCTCTGCTGGTAACCCCCATCAGCATAAAGCTGCAAAGGCCTGATGGGTGCGATTAAGTCAGGGATCAGTCCATTCGAGCGACTCGATCACACCTCGCCCGAACCTAGCCTCGAACAAGGGCAGCCGACCCCGGAGGATTTCCGTCTCGCCCGAGGCCCCCCTTCAACGGCGAACATATTTCCGGCTCACCCGAGGCCCTGCCTTCGCTAAGAAGCAACCCTGACTAAATCGTCGCACCGACCGACCAAGTCGCAGGAGCATTTAATGCAAAGGTGGCCTGACACCTTTATCCTGACGCGCCCCCCCCGGCAGAGCCGAAGTGACCGCCGTCACTTCGCCGCTCCACTGACCGGCCTGATAGAAGGACAGCGCCGCCTGCGCCACTTCGACTGCGGTGCCACTTGACAGAGTGAGGCTGACAGGCAGTCAGGCCCTGCCGAAGGAACCATAGGAAGCTCCGCTTCGCCCGACCAGGGGCTCGGACTCGGGCTAAGTCCCGGAAGACGGCGAACTCCGCTCCGCCCGACCCAGGGCTCGGACTCGGGCTAAGTCCCGGAAGACGGCGAACTCCGCTCCGCCCGACCCAGGGCTCGGACTCGGGCTAAGTCCCGGAAGACGACGAACTCCGCTCCGCCCGACCCAGGGCTCGGACTCGGGCTAAGTCCCGGAAGACGACGAACTCCGCTCCGCCCGACCCAGGGCTCGGACTCGGGCTCAGCCCCAGAAGACGGCGAACTCCACTCCGCCCGACCCAGGGCTCGGACTCAGGCTCAGCCCCACAAGACGACGAACTCCGCTCCGCCCGACCCAGGGCTCGGACTCAGGCTCAGCCCCAGAAGACGACGAACTTCGCTTCGCCCGACCCCAGGGCTCGGACTCCGCCCTGGCCTCAGCCGACGGCCTCCGCCTCGCCCGACCCAGGGGCTCGGACTCGACCTCGGCCACGGAAGACAGACTCAACCTCGGCTTCGGAGGAGCTTCCACATCGCCCAACCTAGGGCACAGGCCAGCCACGTCAAAAGGAGGCGCCATCATCACCCTACCCCGAGATGACTCGGGCCGCAGGAAACAAGACCGGCGTCCCATCTGGCTAGCTCCGCCAGATAGGCAATGATGGCGCCCCGCATACTCTGTGACGACGGCGGCTCTCAGCCCCCTTACGGAAGCAAGAGGACGTCAGCAAGGACCCAACCGCTCCGACAGCTGTCCCTCCGCCATGCTCCATCGCTCCTCCGACGGCCACGACATCACACCAGCTGGGTGCCAAAATCTCTCTGACTGCCACAACGACATGTACTTAGGGCGCTAGCTCTCCTCCGCTAGACACGTAGCACTCTGCTACACCCCCCATTGTACACCTGGATCCTCTCCTTACGCCTATAAAAGGAAGGACCAGGGCCCTCTTAGAGAGGGTTGGCCGCGCGGGGACGAGGACGAGACAGGCGCTCGCTTGGGAGCCGCTCGCTCCCTCTCCCGCGTGGACGCTTGTAACCCCCTACTGCAAGCGCACCCGACCTGGGCGCGGGACGAACACGAAGGCCGCGGGATTCCCACCTCTCTCACGCTGGTCTCCGGCCGCCTCGCTCTCCCCCCTTCGCGCTCGCCCTCGCGCTCGACCCATCTGGGCTGGGGCACGCGACGACATTCACTCGTCGGCCCAGGGACCCCCCGGTCTCGAAACGCCGACACTTTGGCACCTGTAAAACTTATAATCTAGAGCAAACTAGTTAGTCAAATTATTTGTGTTGGGCAATTCAACCACCAAAATCATTTAGGAAAAGGTTTGACCCTATTTCCCTTTCAACATGTATATGCATCAACCCTAAGAGCCAGGCAAGTGAATACTGTACTCATTATTGATTAGTTAATAGTAGTAGACGACCTTAATCAGTTGACAAAATTAAGCTCATGCTAAATAGCAGTAGAAGACCTTAATCGGTAGAATACCTTCATGGAGACCGTTGAGGTGGTGCTGGCGAGCCGAGGTCGAGCTTGGGCGGCTGCGACGGGGCGACGAGCCGAGGTCGAGCTTGGGCAGTGGCGCGGCGGTGATGGCGAGCCGAGGCCGAGCTTGGGCGACGGCGGCGTCGAGGCTGAGCTTGGGCGGTGCTGGCGAGCCGAGGCCGAGCTTGGACGGTGGTGCGGCGGCGCGGTGTTCTAGCGGCGGCGCGGTGGGCGGGAACGAGTGAGAGGCTGGTGAGAGAGAGAGAGACTCATGGGCGGGTTAGGGATTTATGTATTTTAGGTTAAGTTCGACGGTGTCCAGTTGGCCCACGAACTTAATTTAAGAACGTGGGTACTCACGTTCCTAATACGTTAAGTTCGACGGTTTTAGCTAGGACGTACAAATTTAAACTAAGAACATCGGTACCCACGTTCTTAACCAAACCCATAAACTTAACTCAAGTAAGAACGTTGTACCCACGTTTTTAATTTTACCCACGAACATTTATCAGTTTCTTATAGTGATATGCAATCAGAGAATGCAATATGAACGTAACACGAAGCAATACAACTTTACAACAATAACATACAAGTTTATATAAATGTTTTGCGTAATACAATTCAAAGGTTCAAGATACATAGTACACACACAACTGAAATGACCTCCTCTATGCATGGTGACCACATATGCTATGTCGAATCCTACACATTGAAATAAATTAAATCATGGTAGAAAACATAAGGAAATAAACATTCTCATAAAGATGGTCACCTGTATTTTTAGCTCAAGTCATAATCTTCATGCACGGTTTAAGCATCCGGATATGAGCCCATTCCATATATATATATATATATATATTCCTATATATAGATTTGAAATAAAATGAGAGAGATAACATGAGTGGCAAATAAATAAGCATGAAATAAAAGAAACAAACCTGTATGGCTGTATGGATCAGTAATTAAAAATTTAAAGCACCATAAAATATTTCTCTATACGCCAACAAGAGTGATGGGGGATGCCATATATGCATACGAGGGCGGAGGGGGTGGTTGTCCTAGGCCATACAGGTGCAAGACGCAAGCTTTGTGTTGCATTAAGATTGTATTTTCTACTTGTATACATATTCTTTGCGAGTTCGATAAACTATTTGTGTTGAAACTATTAGCATTCATTGTACAACGTGAATTATACACATTACAATAAAACTATCAACAATTTTTTTATTTTTTCACACATAATCAACTATTTTCGATCCTAAATCTACAAAAAATCACCAAACCCCGCCCTACTGATTTCGTCCGGGAACAAATTTTAATGAATTAAGTACTTCTTAACGGGTCTAATGGTTTTTATTTTATTTTTTGATCTATCAAATACGCTTCAATTTAACGTCATCTACATCAGAATACTTCGAAAACATTTAGTTTCTTTTTATCATTTTTAATTTTTTACATTTTTTCAAAAATTTAATTTTCAAATGAAAATTTCCAAACTTTGAATTCCGGCCAGTACCGAGAACGAGAATTGTTTTTCTAAATTTTGCTGAAATTCGTCCGAGAAACATATTCCCGGGCGCAGATAACCTAAGCCCATCTCAAGTTCTCAACCTCATTTTCTTAAAAAAAATCTCAATCGCAACAACACAAAAAAGACCCGCAATATCGATTAGCGAGAGTCGTTCCTCCACCAAACCAACCAATTCGCTTCTCCGTCAACTTCACTTCCTCGTCGACGCCTCCGTCCCACCAACCATGCCGGCGGCCATGGCGGCTGCGGCGGCGCAGAGGCTCCTCGCGGCGAGCACGAAAATCATCGGCGTTGGGCGCAACTACATAGCCCACGCCAAGGAGCTCGGCAATCCGGTCCCCAAGGTGCGGTCTGCGGCTCCGCGCGCTTCCCGTCCTCGATCCCAAAACACTGCCGCGCCTCCAACTTCCCTCCCTCTCCTTCCTGCGCGGTCTCTGGTTTGATCCCCCGTGTGTTTGGGTGTGTTGCAGGAGCCCGTCCTGTTCCTGAAGCCGACCTCGTCGTTTCTCCACGCTGGTGTGGCCACCGCCGCCGTCGAGATCCCGGAGCCGCTCGAGTCGCTACACCACGAGGTCGAGCTCGCCGTCGTCATCTCCCGGCGTGGGCGCGACGTTCCCGAGGCGTCCGCCATGGACTTTGTTGGAGGTAATTTGAGAATTGCGTCACAACGATGAAGCCTCTGTTCATGCCCTGGAAAGTATTTAGGGTCATTGAGAGTTATTTTAGCCTTACTGCATTATTGCAACAATGATTGATGGCAGCTAGAAACAAATGGATTTTAGCAATTCTAGCTTCTTTTGACAAGCTTGGTGGGAAGTGCAAGCGAGGAATTTAAAAGTTAGAATTGGCAAGGCAGGCGCTCATTTGATAGTGGTTATTCCATAGGCAGGAATATGAAAGTATGTTTCATGGCAAGTATGAACAATATGAAAACACTGCTGAAGTCGTGAACTCAACTATGTTTTCTTGTACAATTGTGGTTTTATGGCCTGACTGATAACTATCTGTAGTCTGATCCTTTCATCATTAGTGAACTTGAGTTAATAGCTTACAATATGTAGTCTCCTTTGTGCTTACCTCATTCTTTTTAAGTATTTGTTGTTGACAATATGAGACTACTGCTTGCGCCATTGAATTTCCCAGGTTATGCACTTGCTTTGGACATGACAGCAAGGGACCTTCAGTCTGTTGCTAAGGTGAGTTCTACCTTCTGTAGTTTTCCTGAGTCTCAGTGCTAATTGTTCAACTGCTGTTGCTGTAGTGTCATCTGCATCTCTAGTGATTGTTGAATGTTATGCATGATCATACAAGCATTCAATTTAACTAGCTTTGAAATTCAGTCTCATGAGTGGATCTTCTCCATGGTTGTTATATCTCTTGATGAATAGCAAAGAGTCAGATGCTTTTAGTCGAGCTATCTACTGTCTTCATCTATCCAGTATATTTCATTCATTTCACTTAATGTTTTTTTCAATATATTTTGGTGTACAAATCTGGTAGCATTAATTGGCTGCCAAAACCTTAAGTAGACTCAATCTCTTGATGTTTTTTCATTCGATATTTTTCTTATCATACTCACCATCCACTAATTTGCAGTCTGCAGGCCTTCCATGGACTTTGGCTAAAGGACAAGACACCTTCACCCCAATTAGTGCAGTAGTAAGCAATGATTTTTCTTCCCTGTGCTTGGAGTTGGTTGGTGGTGGATAAGGACAATATGTTTTATTTATTTGTACTCGCTTGTTATAATTACACCTCAATGAATCAATGCCATAGTCAGGTTAGTCATGCAGAAGTGTTGTTAGATAGAAACACTTGATCTTTGTTGCCTTCCATGCTCTCCGCAGGCATCTAGTGACATGAAATGTGTAATCCCGTCATTATTACACACCATGTTTTTACTTAAGTTAACAATAATTTCTCCATCAACCAGGTTCCAAAATCAGCTGTCACTAATCCCGATGATCTCGAGCTCTGGCTGAAGGTCTCTCAAATGTGTACTGAATTTGTTTAATGTTACCTGAATTGCTAGAGCATATGGTGTACAATTGACTACCAACTGCATCCAGGTAGATGATGAACTAAGGCAGAAAGGACCGACAAGCGACATGCTATTCAAGATTCCTTTTCTGATAAGCTATATCAGTTCCATCATGACATTAATGGAGGGTGATGTGATACTAACAGGTAGTGACATCTTCTCTACGTGTAGCTTGTTTTTGCATCTGAGGTTTCTCTGTGGCTTATTCATTTGTTCCTCAACAGGTACTCCTGAGGGTGTGGGTCCTGTCCGAGTAGGTCAGAAGATTACAGCTGGTATAACTGACCTAATTGATGTTGAGTTCGATGTTCAGAGGCGCAATCGGTCATTTTCCACATGATGCAATAAGCAAGAAAGTAATGGTAAGCAACATAAGATAGTAAAGGTGCATGCTTTTATTTGTTGTGTGACTGAAAATAATATCAGGCAATTGATTTCATATAAGCAAAACCTGTTTACCCATAGCAAGACCAGTCTGATCAGAGAGGGCACCATCGTATCCATGTTCGAGGACATCCTTGAAGATGTACTACAATTGGACAGCCAGATGGTGTATATGTATAGGGTATAGGGCCAATATGCCAGAACTGTGTTATGGGGCATCATCATAACAAATTGTGCTAAAGCTACGTTGTCCTACTCCACATTCTCACATATACATATCAATCAAAACCTGAAGTACATGAACTACTTATCAGTTAGAAGCTGTGCTGTATGAACTATTGTTACCGTGATTTCTTTAAAAGAATATATGCTATTGTTGGATTAGTTATAATGATCTTAACAATTTCAATAGTAATTATTGATGCCTATGCGGGATTCAGCGACTTAATTATTTCTGGCTCGTGCTGTCTGCAGGTGAATACAAAGTGCAGTACTCGTCCTCGACCTTGAATCGCATTACTGGACCTGGAGCCATTGCAGATAGCTCTTGAGCCTTACCTTGATTTAATTTACCTGGGTTTTGAGAGACTATCTATGAATATGCTAACTCGTTCGTAAAGTATCTTTTTGTCCCAATTTTGATTGATGGAGCTTTAAGCTTGCTTTTCTGTATGCAATAAAAAAACTTATCACATTTTTCTTTCTTTCTTTCTTTCCAGCAGCGACTTGAAACAGCTTCCGAGTGGGGTGCACGGCCGATCTATGTAACGTACGCGCATAAGAAATGGTGTCCTACAAAATGCCTTCCACTTGCTTGAAACGATATGTAGATGGACAGCGACGACGAACACCTTAACTCCCTCTCGCTAGATATCGAGCCAGCTTAGTTCGGTTCGACTGAGCTTGAGCTGACTCGTTAAGGTAAAGAGATGACTTGGTTCGTTAAACAATTGAGTCAGAGAATTAGCTTGGCTCGTTTGCAAGTTTGGGCTGGCTCGTTTACCTCGCGAGTAAAAAAATACATGTATATATAAAATAGTATAGTCAATTGCTAGTTAATTTTATACAAATTTAACATTAGAAAAGAGTAATTATACTCATAATTTCATATATATTACATCTTTTAAACCCTATATTAACATTGTTTATCACTTATTACTTCATCCAATACAACTGTAGGCTTTATTTTGCTGATAAATGCTAGCTCATTCGAGCTAACGAGTTGGGTCGAGCTCGTGTCGAGCTGGCTTGTTAACGAACCGAGTTGAGATGTTAGCTCAGCTTGTGACAAAATTGGAATAAGCCGAGTCAAGACAAACCAATCTGACCACAAGTTGAGTGAGCTCACGAGCCATGAATATTTTGTCTAGTCCTACTCCTTCCTTCAATGTATCCACGTGCGGACTCAGCCTAACTTTTGTGTTGGGGCTTAATGTCTAAGTGGGAGTTTAAATAAAGACCTATTAACTAAGGGTACTAGCATATAGCTTTTGCTAACGCTACGATCCTATAGAGGGGAGGGGCGATGACGACGATGATAGCACGCGGGAAGAGGTTGACGGTGGAGGCGTCATGAGTGAGGAGGGAGAGGGGGCGATGGGGTCGTGGGGGAGGGATGAGCGATGAGGAATGATCTAAATAATATTGTCCATTTGATTTGAGTGAATAAAAAAGATGGAGTTATGCAATGATCTGAACCGTTGCTTTTGATGGTACGTTAAGTCTATGTGCAATTTATTTGATGGATTATATAGTGTTATATTATAGATATACAACCTAAATACTATATTGTGGTTCTCTAAACACTAGATACATCTAAAAGTACTTGTTCATATAACTCAATATATTTGAGTTTTGTGGGGCTTATTCACTAGATACCCTTAAAATACGGCTTATTTATATGGCTTGTATAGGTGGAACCGTATCTTGGAATTAGAGCAACTCTAAGAAACCACGCAAACAAATCCGAAAAATCATTTTAGGAAGAAAACTAGACTTTTCTCACTCCAACGGATCCCACGTCTTCTCCCAATATTTACAACATCCCGCATCTACTGCTCCATCTCACGTATATTAGCGGGAGGCGGGTCTTTCCCCAATCATTCCTGGACACGGTGGCCTACAGACTTGAGGGCGACAGGAGCAGCGTGCGAGAGCGCTAACTGGACAATGAAGCTGCATGCCTGCGTGTGTACTCATAGTCACAGCAAAGAATGCTTTTGAAATTGTGTTGCTACTTAAAGAATGTAGTGCTATTTGATCCTTTAGTTAACATTTAACTGGCGAAGTTTCAACTCCGTAAAATAGAAAACACAATACCACCGATGCAAGGTAAACCCACGATTTGTCACAAGTTTAAACTATTGGGAAGTTAATTATCAGGGAACTGTTGTGTGGAGATAATGTTTTAGGGAAAGAAAATTTACTGGAGCTCCCAATACATAGTTTTTAATACATAGTTTTTAGGAATAAATTTTTAGCAGTCTTTTAGAGTTGCTCTTAGAGAACCGTGCTAAAAACGTCCTTTAACCAATATACATATCCTGTTTTTTCACTTACCCTCTTAGATTTCATATGATACAAATTATTTTTTGGATTGTACATGCCCTAATGAACCTTTGTAGCTACATCAAATAAAATAAGATGTCCACTGAAACAAGAAAATTAAGTGGGGACCAGTGCCCCCCACACAGCACAACGCAACGTGGGTCCCTTGAATAGATCGTCAGTACTTCATACCATTCATAATATATAGATCTGCAGCACTACAAACAACTACAATAGCTCCCAGACCATTTGAGTTATGTACAGAAGCCATCAGGTCTCTCACAGCTTTGAAACTCTCAGTGGCGGCAGACCACAAGCTTCGAACTTCTTGATGTAGTCATGGATGTGCTCACTGATTTCCTGCGCTCTTTCCTGCTGGATGAAGTGCCCAGCGCCCTTGATGACCACCACCTCCTCAAGCATGGGCACGTCCCTCTTGAACCCGCCCTTGTGGATGTACCTCTTCACTCCAGGGTGATGGTACGCCAGGTCACCGTCCCCAACGATGAACTTGGTTGGAACTTGCACCTTTGCTCCTGTCCATGGCGCCATCAGTTCCCAGTTCCTGTATACACATGTCAGCCAGATGTAGCTACTTTCCGATGCATGCATGCATGATGCGGCGTGAAGATGATGCATGATACAATGCGTGATGTGGCCTGAAGATGATGCAATCAACCATTCTTGTTGGAGAATTTACAACTGTGATAATGAGTGATGTCAAAACAGTTCAAATTTAACCTAAGCTAGCACCGGAATGGTCTGTGGATCAAAAGGCTAAGCTATTCAAACCAGAGCTTAATGTTTCTCTCCACGAAATTCAACATCTAATTTTAGAACAATAAATGTTACCACTAAAAATAATATGTTGCAACCTGAAGATGTACACTGTATCTTAATTCTACTGTTGGCCTGTGAGTTATATGAAAAACTATATTCCATGTGGAAATTGGTGATGCTGATGGGGTTTAGATAGATATTTGGTTCAGAAAGTTTTTGGAAAACACGGCATAGTACGAATTCAGGAGATCATTACTTGATTACAGACCTATGAAATTTAATGAATTTTCATAAGCACCATGACTTGATTTCATGTTTATGAAATATAAATTAGTTGGGAGCTTACAGGTCCAAGCAGCGATAGTAATTTACTCCACCAGCAAATCCAGTTTTTGAGTACACACTTGCAAGGTAACTGACATCTTCCTCAGATAGCCAAGAAGGTAGCACCATTTGCTTACTGTAAGTTTGCATTTTTCGAAGGTCCATAGCTGAAGAACCTGTTGCCCGAAGAGTCAATGCCAATGTGAAGAAACTCTTCAAGTCAAACGTAGCAAATTCTGCTTCGAGTCCTGGTTCCTGCCAATCAACTTGACACTTAAAAAGGGATATGTATTCAAAATCAGTATCACTAGTCTGATTCTATATTAGGTTCAAAACATGTAGTTCATAGACATGTATGATCCCAACTTTTGCAACTAGTAACGCAGGTGTCATAAATTGCTGGTAAATAATCACATACCACAGAACAAGAGATTGGTTTATAACTCCAAGAAGAGTAATATCATTAGATAGACAACTAAGAGATCTCAAAGAAAGAACTAGTTGCAACAGAAGTATACCCCCAAAGAAGCAAAATTGTAGACACATTGTAGGCTACACTTGTAGAAGATCAATTGATGGGAAACTCGTGTGAACATAGAATTGTGCATAATCTTTTATGCATCAAACTAACTGAAGGACAACTGCAAGCACCACTTCCGGCTTTGGTTTGGACTGTTTTGAGCATCATCATATATATATAGCATTATCATTTACTAAATCGGCACAATGTGACTGATTGAACTCCACAGGCCTATGTGTTTGGGGGTGAGAACAGAGTAACCAATATGCAGTAGTAAGGTGCCCGTGCTAAAGATACGACAAAAGGGATCGAGATAACGAGTGGAAGCAAAAAATTTATATCTTTGTTTCTTATTCTAAGCTATGAAATCGTGCTAACGCTACGGCAAATCGAAATTAATTAAATATAGATTAAGAATAACGAGTTTATTAAAAAGTTGAATATCATTACAAATACCATCACATCTATTATATATATCTGGAAACGACCTAAACTCGATGTGCTCAATAATTTCTTGTATTTCTTCTAAAATGTTGTCTATAGATTCATTCTCGTTGTACTCCATCGATTCTACCAAGAATTTGGTCCTAAGTACATTCCCAGTCTGATTGCATATCATTGAACTCATTTAATAACTAATTATAAAATAATGATATTGACTAAATATTAGAACGATGAGGTTACTCGCGGTGGAAATGAATGATAACCTTTTACCGTTGCACGAGTGCATAAAGTTGGTAACTAGAAAGCATGTCAAACTTCTATAATCTATAAATTAAAATAACGTGTTTCATATATGCAGACAAAATTAATTAGTTGTCTCCAGTATATAAAAAATTCTCAGTCTAATGTTCTTGCAACCCATGTTAGTGATATACGACGCTACACATAAATATTACCATTCACGTAGAATTGACTAATTGCATGACGACTTTCATATTATTGGTAATATTATATATTTTGTGAATATAATACATGTTTAAATGATTATCCTTAAACCATGACGATATAGACATAGGATCCATTATATAGACGCTTTTAGTGTCCATGTTAAGTACAAATAAGCTGAAGTAACCCAAGAAAGAATAGGACAATAAAATCAAGTCAACCAAATCGTTCATGTAAAAGAATAAAAATGCAAGATTTAAAAAGAATAAAGTAATATAGCTTACATGACTGCAATCTGAATTATCGTATTCATGTCAGGCCAACCTTCAACTAATTTTGACAACATGTTGATATGTATCTTTGCACGAAAGTAAGGGTCTCAAGCGAAATCAGTATGGATTACTTTTTGTCAGTAAAATAGTGATATAATGGACATATTTATATGGATACAAAATAATTACTTTACGTTACACATAATTATAGGTCCATGTAGTGGTATTTTGTCTTCTAACCACAAGACATCATTGCATTCGAGAATCCGAACAACCATGTTTAAGTAATCAATATGCATTGGCTTATTTACGTTCAATATATTTTAAAACTTAAAGAATTTGGATAATATTTGGTGGTCTGAATCCAATGTTTCCTATTAAATGATTATTAATTTTCATAGTTAAAAGAATATCATGTGTTAAATATACACCATGCATATAATATATTAATAAAAATTAACTTACTCTAAATATTCAGCATTGTCTATCGACACAAAATTTGTGCATAATACACACATTAGTTCTTGTGTGTTTGTTGATGTTACTCTAGCGAGCATAACAAATGAAGATATATATGATTCAATTTGTATTTGATGGTTTGGCTAACTTACAGGGAGTATTGATTATTTTAACATCACCTGGACCCCCTTCATCTTAATCCACATGGTGGTCAGGCTCTTGATATCTTTTTTGTGTTTAATCTCGAGTCACACAATATTGCAGGTAGCTTAAATCTAAACATTGTTATATCATCCTGCAAGTAATATAATTTAAAAACAAAACAAATATTGTTCCTATAAAATGCAACTCTTCACATGAGTTACGTTATCAGACATAGAAGATCTTGTCCAATATTCTATATAGTTTATCATCAATACATCGCGAGATACACTAAACAAAGTTTAAAAAGACCAAGTGAGTTTTTATGTATATGAAAACGAACACAATATTTTTTTGTAAAATAACGGTTACATGAATTGTAACCATCGATTTGAATTTGCTTTGTGATCTTCTTTATAACTAGCCATTATGCAACATCAAAGTTCGACCAATTGCACCGGTTAAGCTCTTCTGCTACAAGTTTAAAAGAATAGAAATAAAAACTAAACTTGTAACAGAAAATGAAAAGTTTTATCGAGACAAATGGTCGAACCTTGATGTTGCATCATGACCAGATATAGAGAAGATCACAGAGCAAGTGCAAACCAATGGGTAGAATTCATACGACCACCACTTTACAAAATTAATTGTATTTGTTTACATGTAATAAAAACTCATTGGTCTTTTTAAATTATCTTTAGGATATTTTGCGGTCTATGGATGATAAACTATGAAATATTGGACAAGATCTTCTATGTCTGTCTGATAAAGTAACTTAGGTAAAAGAGTTGCATTTTATAGTAATAATGTTTGTTTTGTTATAATTTATACTACTTGCATGATGATATAATAATGTTCAGCTTTAAGCAACTTACAATATTGTGGGACTCGAGATTAAACATAAAGAAAAGACATCAAGAGTCTGACCACCGTATAGATGAAGATGGAGGGAGTCAAAGTGATGTTGAAATAATCGATACTCCAAGTGAGTTAATCAAACCGTTAAATACATCACAACAGGTTGATTCATATATATTTTTATGTGTTCTGTCCGATAGAGTAATATACACATATGTCACAACATAAGAACTAGTGTGTGTATTATACACATATGTCATATCTATAGAAAATACCGAATATTTGGAGTAAATTAATTCTTATTTAATATATTATATGTATAATAAATATTTAGCACCTATGGTCTTGCTTTAACTATAAAAATAAATAATTATTTAATATGAAACATTAGATTCAGAGCACCAAGGCTTATCCAATTTCTTTAAGTCTTTTCAAAATATTAAAAAATATTGGATGTAAATAAGCCAATAGATATTTATTGCTTCAACATGGATGTTCGGATGCTCGTATTCAATGATGTATTGTTGTGGTTAGAAACAAATGCTACTACATGGATCTATAATTATGTGTAAACTAAAATAATTATTCTATAGTTATATAAATACGTTCATTATATTACTATTTTACGAACAAAAAAATTGTCCATATCTAATTTTGCTCGACACCCTCACCTTCGTACAAAGTTAGATTTTAAAGTTGGCCTGACATGGAGTACGATATTTCAGATTACAACCACGTAAGCTACATTCCTTTATCCTTTTGTAATCTTGTATTTTGATTCTCTTACATAAACTATATGTTTAACTTGCAGATTTTATTGCCTATTCTTTTTGGGCCATGTATAGCTGGATATGATATAGATTTGGGGGAGAGAATTGTTAGTCAGGGTATTAGGGTTTAGGTCCTTACTATTTAGACCTTGTTCGGTTATTCCTATCCCATGTGGATTGGACGGGATTGAGATGGATTAAAAAAGATTTTGATTTGCTATAGATTTAAACTCACTCAATCCCCTCCAATCCACATGGATTGAGTGCTCACCAAACAGGCCCTTAGGAGGTTTCCTTTTACCTCACCTCCTCCTCCCTTATATATACATGTATTTTCTCTCAACCAATCCATCCATTATTCCTACCATTATCTAACATGGTAATCAGAGGCTAGAACCATTTTTTTCGCTTTCGCTTCTTGGCCGCACTCTATGCAGCAGCCGCCACCCCTGCCCATTGCCATCCTGTGGTTGTCGCTGTCCCTGGCCGCCCTCACCCCCTTCTGACTCGTCACCACCCGTCCTCGTCATCGTCATGGCACCGGAATTGGACGCCGCTGTTCTCAAGCAGTGACTCGTCACTCAACGCCCTGGGGTCAACTACGATGCAAATTTTAGCCCGTTGTAAAACTGGCCACCATATGCACGGTGCTTGCCCTGGCTACAGCTCATGACTGGCCTATTTAGCAACTTGATGTGAAGAATGCATTTCTGCACGAAACACTCAGTGAGACCGTCTGCAGTCAGCCTACAGGGTTCGTTGATCCTGCCTGTCTAGACCTGATCTACCGGCTCCACAAGTCCCTGTACGAAATCAAGCAGGCACCCCAGGCTTGGTACAGTCGGTTCGCCACCTATCTGACATCACTGGGATTTGTTGAAGCCAAGTCGGACACCTCGCTATTCATCTTTCGTTGCGGCTCTGACACGATATATCTGTTGCTTTATGTTGATGACATCGTTTTGACCGCATCAAGTGCCGAGCTCTTGCGCCGCACTATTACTGTCTTCCAGCAGAAATTTGCAATGAAGGACCTTCGGCCGCTTCACCATTTCCTTGCATCACCGTTGAGCGGCGTTCAGATGGATTATTTCTTCACCAGCGCACCCACACGCAGTCAATCTTCATGCGAAGCTTGCTGCCAATTTAGGGCCTCCGGTCCACGACGCCTCCCAGCTCCACGGCATAGCTGGTGCTCTTTAGTACCTGACATCCTCCTGGCCGAACATCACTTACGCCGTCCAGCAGATATGCCTTCATATGCACGATCCTCAGGAGCCTCATTTGATGACCATGAAGTGCATTTTGCGCTATCTTCAGGGCACCTCCGACTACGGTCTATGCCTCCGTCGTTCGTCCAGCTCCGACCTCGTCGTCTACACTGATGCTAACTGGGCAGGTTGTATGAACACTCATCGTTCTACATCAGGTTATGCGGTGTTCTTGGGTGACAACTTCATCTTATGGTCTACAAAGCGCCAAACGGTTGTCTCCCACTCCAGTGTTGAGATTGAATACCGTGTCATCGCTAATGGAGTTGCTGAAACGACTTGGCTGGGCTAGCTGCTTTACGAGCTCCATCGCCCATTGTCCAAGTGCACTCTTGTCTACTGCGACAAAATCAACGTCGTCTACGTATCCACCAACCCCGTTCAACATCAATGGACCAAGCATGTGGAGGTTGATTTTCACTTCGTCCACGGCAAGGTCGCCATCGAGCAAGTCCACATTCTCCATGTTTCGACAACATCGCAGTTCGCCGACATCTCACGAAGGGCCTCCCGTCCTTGGTGTTCCATGAGTTTAGATCCAGTCTTAACATTTGCACTCGCTAAGTTGTGACAGAGTGGGGTGGGGTGTTAGACAACCTGCTATACATGGCACATACGCCCAGGGTACTGCCATGTGTAGAGTTGTCTTAGTATAGCATAATAGGATATAGATTGATACATATAGATTTGGGGGAGAGGATTACTGGTCAGGATCAGTCAGGATCCTTACCATTTAGGAGGTTTCCTATTACCTCACCTCCTCCTCCGATATATATGTACATGTATTTTTCCTCTCAATCAATACATCCATTATTTCTACCATCATCTAACAACTAGAAGCATCTATATAATGAAACCCATGCCTATACCACCATAGTTTAAGGGTAGTCATTCAAGCATGTACTATATTCACAAAATACATAATATAGCCGATAATGTGAAAGTCGTCATGAAATTAGCAAATTCTACATGGAATGACAATATTTATATATGGCGTCGCATATTACCAACATGTGTTCTAAGAACATTAGACTACTAATTTCTTATATACTAGAGACAACTAATTAATTTTGTCTACATATATATAACAACGTGTTATTTTAATTTATAAGAATTTGACAAGCTTTCTTGTTATCAACTTTATGCGCTCGAACGGTGATACAAAATTATCATTCATTTGCACCGTGAGTAACCTTATTGTTCTAATACTTGATCCATATCATTCTTCTATAATTAATTATTAATTGAGTTCAATGATATGTAATAACGAATGTATAGTCTGGGAATGTACTGATGACCAAATTCTTAGTAGAATTGATGATGTACAAGGAAAAGAATCTAAAAACATTCCAAAAGAAATATAAGAAATTATTAAACATATCAGGGTTTAGGTGATTTCCAAATATACAATAGATGTGATGTTATTTGCAATGATACTCAACTTTTTGATAAACTTGTTATCATGAATGTATATTCACTTTATTTCGATTTGCGGTAGCATTAGCACGATTTCATATCTTAGAATAAGAAACAAAGATTCTGATTTTTTTCTTCCACTCATTGTCCCGATCCCTTTTGTTGTAGCGTTAGCACAGACACCTTACTAGTTATGATAGAAATGCATGCATAAACCTGTGATATTTTGGTTAGATATATCTGTAAACGCCGTCTGTTCCCTTGTTCCCATTTTGTTCCGCCAGCAGTAATGTTTTCAACCATAGAACATGCAACACGTTAGAAATTGAAGCATTTTTTGTTCTTTTGGTGTGTTTGGTTGCAATGACGGGACAACATAGGATGGGACGATCCCTCAGATGAGTTGTTTGGTTCAAGGTCATTCCGTCATTGTTAGGACAGGACCATCCCCAAAAAAATATTCTCCTTTCCCAGTTGCTCGTCAGGGATAGACGAACAGGAGAGGATACCGGAAGACGACCCAACCCCTAGTTGTCCCGCAACCAAACACATGGTTAAGTGATATATCTCAAGAACAGGCATCATGCATATACCTGTGATATTTTCAGTGATGTTAAAACAACAGGCAGTGTCGTCCAGTGTTGAGTGTGTCGGCACTCAGAGAGATCAGGGGGGCTGGGGGCGTTGATCGTTTAGCCGAGGCGGGTGGGGGAGATCACAGGGCTGGGGTAGCGTCGAGTCTGCTGACGCCAATGGAGATCACGCGAAGGCTAGGGCGGGGGTGGTGGTGATTGTTGTTGGAACCCACTGACACGTGGCCAAGTGTCCAAGCAATGGGAAACGGGAACACTTTGATGCTTAGCAACACGACACATTAGATAAACAATGTTTTTCAGCCTGTCCCATCAAGGTACAATGCATGGGTATTTATAGGTAACCAGGGGGCGGTCGGACCCTTATAAGTACAATTATACCCCTGGTTACCTACGTTATCCCCGGAATATTCCTCCTCGAGGGCCATTATAGGTCATTACAGTGTGGTTAAGTACAACCCGGACTGACATACTATCAATTTGACCCCATACTCACTCACTCACGGGTGGCTGAGGCGTTGGCGAGGACTGGGGTGGCGTTGATCGTCCATCCGAGCTAGAGGCGGGTGAGGGATGATCCTAAAAAAGCAATGACCGTTGGGTGCGATTGGGTAAGAGAGATGAGGTAAATGAAGCGATATGTAGCGTTGATTTTGATGGTAGGTTTTGGCTGAGGTTAATTTGATTGGTGGATCTAGGGGAGGTTATGTGTGTGGGGGTGTTTTGTTGTGTGTACATAGCGATGTTTCAACTAGTGGTTTATATAGGGGTAGATATTTAAATCACAACGAGTAATTTTATCACTTCCATATCCTCTTTGCATAAGCAAATTATATAGATATAGCCCCTTGCTATTAGAATTGCAGACCCAATGCCATCTCACACCTCATTCCACAGTGGGGAAACGACACATGGATCATACCAAAAATATGCACATGACAATAACTATTAGCAAAATATGTTTCAATTCAAACAAACTAGCAATCAATCGGTGGATACCTAAGATTCACAGAATCAACCTTTCTTCGGCTTCCGTCCATCGGTTACTAAAGATTAGGTTGCAGTGGCACATCCAAAGGAAAGGACGATAGGAGGAGCGATTGCTCACCTGGAATCGGCAGACGTAGTACTCATCCCCGTATGCGGCGCGGAAGTACTCAAGAGGCTTGACGCCGGGCCTCCGGGGCATGAAGGCAACGCTGAGGTTGACGAGCGCGCGCACCCGATCCGGCCGCAGCAGGCAGAGGTTCCACGACACGATGGCGCCCCAGTCGTGGCCGACAACGAACACCTGCACCCGCAGAGAGCGCAACACGCGTGAGGAATTTCTGACAAGCAGGCTTCGGTGGGGAGTTCGATTCGACGGGGAACGGAGCCGCGCGCAGGTACCTGCGGGAGGTGGAGGGCGTCGAGGAGCGCGACGATGTCGCCGACGATATGGAAGACGGTGTAGGAGTTCGGTTCCGGCGGCGCGGTGGTGCCGCCGTAGCCTCGGAGGTCGGGTGCCACGCAGCGGTAGCCGCGCGCGGCGAGGTAGCCCATCTGGTGGCGCCACGAGTACCAGAGCTCCGGGAAGCCGTGCACGAACAGCACCGCCGGCGCGGAGGCGTTCACGGGGCCGGCCTCCGCGACGTGCATCGTGATGCCGTTGGCCTCCAGCTGCCGGTGCCTCACCGCCGCCATGGCGCGTGTCGGTGTCGTGCTCTGCGCCGCTGCTGTTGACCGGGAGCGAGGAGGGTGATCGATGCGGAGTTATTTGAGATTGTAATAATCTCGTCGCGCGGCTTCGCTACTTTATTACTCCGCAGCTGGACCTCGTCATTTTGGTATTCTGGAGCTCACAGCCTCGCCATATTGGCACAGTTAATGCCCCGCGCTCTGTTAACGCCGGTTATATTGCTTTTTCTGCAGGTTGTATTCTTCTTCGGACTAATCTACCCCTGCCGGACTCCCCGTCTTCTTGCGCGAGAGAACTCTTGCCAACTCCCAGAAAACCAAGAACCGAGGGCGCGCCGCCGTCTGCCACCAGGGGTACTCGCCACCAGGTTATCCCCGCGCTCTCGCATTGTTCTGCCACCAGGGGGACTCACCACCAGGTACGCCCCGCGACGGCCCGCGCTCTCGCATTTTTGGCTACCACCTGATGCCCGCGACGCCGCCTGCATCCAGCTGCCAGCGCTGCCGTCTGCTAGCAGCTGCCCGCGACGCCGCCTGCATCCAGCTGCCAGCGCTGTCGTCTGCCAGCAGCTGCCCGCGACGCCGCCTGCATCCAGCTGCCCGCGCCTGCCAGCAGCTGCCAGCGCTGCCGTCTGCCACACATTCCTTGCCTCCCCATGGTTTCTCCTATGGAAAGAGTGGATCTACCTGTTAGGAGCTCGGATTTGTCGGATCCCCAAGATTTTCTGTTAGGGGACGAACATAGAATGGAGGTCTGATTCAAATATTCAGCAGTATATTGTCCAGTTAATTTTTGATGCACCTGCGCCTAGTACTTGATAGCTGTTGAAAGGGAATTAGGCTTACACCTAGTTCCTATATAATTTTGGTGGTTGAATTGCCCAACACAAATCCTTGGACTAACTAGTTTGCCCAAATGTATAGATTATACAGGTGTAAAAGGTTCACACTCAGCCAATAAAAAGACCAAGTTTTGGATTCAATAAAGGAGCAAAGGGGCAACCGAGGGCACCCCTGGTCTGGCGCACCGGACTGTCCGGTGTGCCACCGGACAGTGAACAGTACCTGTCCGGTGCACCAGGGGACTCAGACTCCAACTCTTCACTCTCGGGAATTCTCGGAAGCCGGCGCGCTATAATTCACCGGACTGTCCGGTGTGCACCGGACATGTCCGGTGCTCCAAGGAAGCTCGGCCTCCTGAACTCGCCAGCCTCGGGTTCACGCGGCAGCCGCTCCGCTATAATTCACCGGACTGTCCGGTGTGCACCGGACTGTCCGGTGTGCCAGCGGAGCAACGGCTCCCTGCGGCGCCAACGGCTCCCTGCGGTGCATTAAATGCGCGCGCAGCGCGCGCAGACGTCAGGGCTGCCCATACCGGTGCACCGGACATCAAACAGTGCATGTCCGGTGTGCACCGGACACCCAGGCGGGCCCACAAGTCAGAAGCTCCAACGGCTAGAATCCAACGGCAGTGATGACGTGGCAGGGGCACCGGACTGTCCGGTGTGCACCGGACTGTCCGGTGCGCCATCGAGCAGACGCCTCCAGCCAACGGTCACTTTTGGTGGTTGGGACTATAAATACCCCAACCACCCCACATTCATAGCCATCCAAGTTTTCCAACTTCTAACCACTTACAAGAGCTAGGCATTCAATTCTAGACACATACAAAGAGATCAAATCCTCTCCAATTCCACTCAAGCCTTTAGTGACTAGCGAGAGAGATTTGCCGTGTTCCTTTGAGCTCTTGCGCTTGGATCGCATTCTTTCTTTCTCTTTTGCTCTTGTGATCAACACTCAATTGTAACCGAGGCAAGAGGCACCGATTGTGTGGTGGCCCTTGCGGGGAAGTTTCGTTCCCGGTTGATTGAGAAGAAGGAAAGCTCACTCGGTCCGAGGGACCGTTTGAGAGAGGGAAGGGTTGAAAGAGACCCGGCCTTTGTGGCCTCCTCAACGGGGAGTAGGTTTGCAAGAACCGAACCTCGGTAAAACAAATCCACGTGTCACTCTCTTTATTTGCTTGCGATTTGTTTTGCGCCCTCTCTTGCGGACTCATTTATTATTACTAACGCTAACACCGGCTTGTAGTTGTGATTATTTTTGTAAATTTCAGTTTCGCCCTATTCACCCCCCCTCTAGGCGACTATCAATTGGTATCAGAGCCCGGTGCTTCATTAGAGCCTAACCGCTCGAAGTGATGTCGGGAGATCACGCCAAGAAGGAGATGGAGACCGGCGAAAAGCCCACTACAAGCTACGGGAGCACTTCATCGGAAGAGTCTCGCACCAAAAGGAGGGAGAAGAAGAAGAGCTCCTCCAACAAAGGGAAGGAGAAGAAATCCTCTTCTCACCACAAAGAGAAGAAGGAAAAATCTTCTTCCCACAAGCCGCATCGGAAAGGCGATAAGCACAAGAGGATGAGGAAGGTGGTCTACTACGAGACCGACACTTCATCAACTTCTACCTCCGACTCCGATGCGCCCTCCGTCACTTCTAAGCGCCAAGAGCGCAAGAAGTATAGTAAGATCCCCCTACGCTACCCTCGCATTCCTAAACATACACCCTTACTTTCCGTCCCATTAGGCAAACCACCAACTTTTAATGGTGAAGATTATGCTATGTGGAGTAATTTGATGCGATTTCATCTAACCTCTCTCCACAAAAGAATATGAGATGTTGTTGAGTATGGTGTACAGGTACCATCAATAGGGGATGAGGACTATGACACGGACGAAGTGGCCCAAATCGAGCACTTCAACTCCCAAGCCGCAACCATCCTCCTTGCCTCCCTAAGCAAGGAGGAATACAACAAAGTACAAGGATTGAAGAACGCCAAGGAGATTTGGGACCTACTCAAGACGGCGCACGAGGGTGATGAACTCACCAAGATCACCAAGCGGGAAACGATCGAGGGGGAGCTCGGTCGCTTCCGTCTTCGCCAAGGGGAGGAGCCACAAGACATGTACAACCGGCTCAAGACCTTGGTAAACCAAGTGCGCAACCTCGGGAGCACAAAATGGGATGACCACGAAGTGGTTAAGGTTATTCTAAGAGCTCTTATTTTCCTTAACCCCACTCAAGTACAATTAATTCGTGGGAATCCTAGATATCCACTAATGACCCCCGAGGAAGTTATCGGGAATTTTGTGAGTTTTGAATGCATGATTAAGGGCTCCAAGAAGATCAACGAGCTTGACGAGCCTTCCACATCCGAGGCGCAACCGGTGGCCTTTAAGGCAACGGAGGAGAAGAAGGAGGAGTCTACACCAAGTAGACAACCAATTGACGCCTCCAAGCTCGACAATGAGGAGATGGCCCTAATCATCAAAAGCTTTAGGCAAATCCTCAAGCAACGGAAGGGGAAGGACTACAAACCTCGTTCCAAGAAGGTTTGCTACAAGTGTGGTAAGCCCGGTCACTTTATTGCAAAATGTCCTATGTCTAGTGACAGTGACAGGGGCGACGACAAGAAGGGAAGAAGAAAGGAGAAGAAGAAGTATTACAAGAAGAAGGGCGGCGATGCCCATGTTTGTCGGGAGTGGGACTCCGACGAAAGCTCAAGCGACTCCTCCGACGACGAGGACGCCGCCAACATCGCCGTCACCAAAGGCCTTCTCTTCCCCAACGTCGGCCACAAGTGTCTCATGGCCAAGGACGGCAAAAAGAAGGTAAAATCAAGGTCCTCCACTAAATATGAAACATCTAGTGATGAGGATGATGATAAAAATGAGGAGGATAACTTGCGCATTCTTTTTGCTAACCTTAACATGGAACAAAAGGAAAAATTAAATGAACTAATTAGTGCCATCCATGAAAAGGATGATCTCTTGGACTCCCAAGAGGACTTCCTAATCAAGGAGAATAAGAAACATGTTAAGGTTAAAAATGCTTACGCTCTACAAGTTGAAAAATGTGAAAAACTGTCTAGTGAGCTAAGCACTTGCCGTGAGATAATTGACAACCTTAGAAATGAAAATGCTACTTTAAATGCTAAGGTTGATTCACATGTTTGTAATGTTTCAATTACCAATCTTAGAGATGATAACGTTGACTTGCTTGCTAAGATTGATGAATTGAATGCATCTCTTGCTAGCCTTAGATTAGAGAATGAAAATTTAATTGCTAAGGCTAAAGATTTTAATGTTTGCAATGCTACTATTTCCGACCTTAGAACTAAGAATGAAATGTTGCATGCTAAGGTTGTAGAACTTAAATCTTGCAAACCCTCTACATCTAATGTTGAGCATGTTTCTATTTGCACTAGATGTAGAGATATTAATGTTGATGCTATCCATGATCACCTAGCCTTAATTAAAAAACAAAATGATCATATAGCTAAACTAGATGCTAAAATTGCCGAGCACAACTTAGAAAATGAGAAATTTAAATTTGCTCGTAGCATGCTTTATAATGGGAGACGCCCTGGCATCAAGGATGGCATTGGCTTCCAAAGGGGAGACAATGTCAAACTTAATGCCCCTCCTAAGAACTTGTCTAACTTTGTTAAGGGCAAAGCTCCCATGCCTCAGGATAACGAGGGTTACATTTTATACCCTGCAGGCTATCCTGAGAGCAAAATTAGGAAGATTCATTCTAGGAAGTCTCACTCTGGCCCTAACCATGCTTTCATGTATAAGGGTGAGACATCTAGTTCTAGGCAACCAACCCGTGCCAAGTTGCCTAAGAAGAAAATTCCTAATGCATCAAATGATCATGCCATTTCATTTAAAACTTTTGATGCATCTTATGTGCTTACTAGCAAATCCGCCAAAGTAGTTGCCAAATTTGTTGGGGGCAAACACAAGGGCTCCAAGACTTGTGTTTGGGTACCCAAAGTTCTTGTATCTAATGCCAAAGGACCCAAAACAGTTTGGGTACCTAAAGTCAAGAACTAAATTTGTTTTGTAGGTTTATGCATCCGGGGGCTCAAGTTGGATACTCGACAGCGGGTGCACAAACCACATGACCGGGGAGAAAAGGATGTTCTCCTCATATGAGAAAAACAAAGACCCCCAACGAGCTATCACATTTGGGGATGGAAATCAAGGGTTGGTCAAAGGTTTGGGTAAAATTGCTATTTCACCTGACCATTCCATTTCCAATGTTTTTCTTGTTGATTCATTAGATTACAACTTGCTTTCTGTTTCCCAATTATGTCAAATGGGCTACAACTGTCTTTTTACTGATATAGGTGTCACTGTCTTTAGAAGAAGTGATGATTCAATAGCATTTAAGGGTGTGTTAGAGGGTCAGCTATACTTAGTAGATTTTGATAGAGCTGAGCTCGACACATGTTTAATTGCTAAGACTAACATGGGTTGGCTCTGGCACCGCCGACTAGCCCATGTTGGGATGAAGAATCTTCATAAGCTTCTAAAGGGAGAGCACATTTTAGGACTAACCAATGTTCATTTTGAGAAAGACAGGATTTGTAGCGCATGCCAAGCAGGGAAGCAAGTTGGCACTCATCATCCACACAAGAACATAATGACGACTGACAGGCCACTGGAGCTCCTACACATGGATCTATTCGGCCCGATCGCTTACATAAGCATCGGCGGGAGTAAGTACTGTCTAGTTATTGTGGATGATTATTCTCGCTTCACTTGGGTATTCTTTTTACAGGAAAAATCTCAAACCCAAGAGACTTTAAAAGGATTCTTGAGACGGGCTCAAAATGAGTTCGGCTTAAGGATCAAGAAAATAAGAAGCGACAATGGGACGGAGTTCAAGAACTCTCAAATTGAAAGCTTCCTTGAGGAGGAGGGCATCAAGCATGAGTTCTCTTCTCCCTACACGCCACAACAAAATGGTGTAGTGGAGAGGAAGAATCGAACTCTATTGGACATGGCAAGAACCATGCTTGATGAGTACAAGACACCGGACCGGTTTTGGGCCGAAGCGGTCAACACCGCCTGCTACGCCATCAACCGGTTATATCTTCACCGAATCCTCAAGAAGACATCATATGAACTCCTAACCGGTAAAAAGCCCAATATTTCATATTTTAGAGTTTTTGGTAGCAAATGCTTCATTCTTATTAAAAGAGGTAGAAAATCAAAATTTGCTCCTAAAACTGTAGAAGGTTTTTTACTTGGTTATGACTCAAACACAAGGGCATATAGGGTCTTTAACAAGTCCACTGGACTAGTTGAAGTCTCCTGTGACGTTGTGTTTGATGAAACTAACGGCTCTCAAGTGGAGCAAGTTGATCTTGATGAGATAGGTGAAGAACAGGCTCCATGTATCGCGCTAAGGAACATGTCCATCGGGGATGTGTGTCCTAAGGAATCCGAAGAGCCTCCAAGTACACAAGATCAACCATCCTCCTCCATGCAAGCATCTCCACCAACTCAAAATGAGGATGAGGCTCAAAATGATGAAGAGCAAAATCAAGAAGACGAGCCACCTCAAGATGATAGCAATGATCAAGGGGGAGATACAAATGATCAAGAAAAGGAGGATGAGGAAGAACCAAGACCGCCACACCCAAGAGTCCACCAAGCAATCCAACGAGATCACCCCGTCGACACCATCCTCGGCGACATTCATAAGGGGGTAACTACTCGATCTCGGGTTGCTCATTTTTGTGAACATTACTCTTTTGTTTCCTCCATTGAGCCACACAGGGTAGAGGAAGCTCTCCAAGATTCGGATTGGGTGGTGGCGATGCAAGAGGAGCTCAACAATTTCACGAGGAACGAGGTATGACATTTAGTTCCACGTCCTAACCAAAATGTTGTAGGAACCAAATGGGTCTTCCGCAACAAGCAAGATGAGCATGGTGTGGTGACAAGGAACAAAGCTCGACTCGTGGCCAAAGGGTATTCACAAGTCGAAGGTTTGGATTTTGGTGAAACCTATGCACCCGTAGCTAGGCTTGAGTCAATTCGCATATTATTGGCCTATGCTACTTACCATGGCTTTAAGCTCTATCAAATGGACGTGAAAAGTGCCTTCCTCAACGGACCAATCAAGGAAGAGGTCTATGTTGAGCAACCTCCCGGCTTTGAAGACAGTGAGTACCCTAACCATGTCTATAGGCTCTCTAAGGCGCTTTATGGGCTCAAGCAAGCCCCAAGAGCATGGTATGAATGCCTAAGAGATTTCCTTATTGCTAATGGCTTCAAAGTTGGCAAGGCCGATCCTACACTCTTTACTAAAACTCTTGAAAATGACTTGTTTGTATGCCAAATTTATGTTGATGATATTATATTTGGGTCTACTAACGAGTCTACATGTGAAGAGTTTAGTAGGATCATGACACAGAAATTCGAGATGTCGATGATGGGGGAGTTGAAGTATTTTCTAGGATTCCAAGTCAAGCAACTCCGAGAGGGCACCTTCATTAGCCAAACGAAGTACACTCAAGACATTCTTGCTAAGTTTGGGATGAAGGATGCCAAACCCATCAAGACACCCATGGGAACTAATGGGCATCTCGACCTCGACACGGGAGGTAAGTCCGTGGATCAAAAGGTATACCGGTCAATGATTGGTTCATTGCTTTATTTATGTGCATCTCGACCGGACATTATGCTTTCCGTTTGCATGTGTGCAAGATTCCAATCCGACCCTAAGGAATCACACCTTACGACCGTAAAACGAATCTTGAGATATTTGGCTTATACTCCTAAGTTTGGGCTTTGGTACCCTAGGGGATCCACATTTGATTTAATTGGTTATTCGGATGCCGATTGGGCGGGGTGCAAAATTAATAGGAAGAGCACATCAGGGACTTGCCAGTTCTTGGGAAGATCCTTGGTGTCTTGGGCTTCAAAGAAGCAAAATTCGGTCGCTCTTTCCACCGCCGAAGCCGAATACATTGCCGCAGGACATTGTTGCGCGCAATTGCTTTGGATGAGGCAAACCCTGCGGGACTACGGTTACAAATTAACCAAAGTCCCTTTGCTATGTGATAATGAGAGTGCAATTAAAATGGCCGACAATCCCGTCGAGCATAGCCGCACTAAGCACATAGCCATTCGGTATCATTTTCTTAGGGATCACCAACAAAAGGGGGATATCAAGATTTCTTACATTAATACTAAAGATCAATTAGCCGATATCTTTACCAAGCCACTTGATGAACAATCTTTTACCAGACTTAGGCATGAGCTCAATATTCTTGATTCTAGAAATTTCTTTTGCTAAGCTTGCACACATAGCTCTTTTGAATACCTTTGATCATATCTCTTTTATATGCTATGACTAATGTGCTTTCAAGTTTATTTCAAACCAAGTCATAGGTATATTGAAAGGGAATTGGAGTCTTCGGCGAAGACAAAGGCTTCCACTCCGTAACTCATACTTCGCCACCACTCCGAGCAACTCTCTCTTCTTCAGGGGAGAAATGAGCATCAAGGAAAAGGACTTCATCCTTGGGGGAGAGAGTAAAAGCTCAAACGCAAAAGGATTTCGTCTTTGGTATAATCTTAACTCACTTATTTATGACCAAAGGGGAAGATTGCACTTCGAGGGCTCTAATGATTCCGTTTTTGGCGATTCATGCCAAAAAGGGGGAGAAATGAGCCCAAAGCAAAAGGACCGCACCACCACCAAATTCAAAAACTTAGTGCTTTCCAAAAGTCTTTATCATTTGGTATCCTATTGTGTTCAAAAGGGGGAGAAAGTAGTATTTCAAAAATGGTATATCAAAACCCTCTTGAACACTAAGAGGTGGATCTCTTTTAGGGGGAGTTTTGTTTAGTCAAAGGAAAAGCATTTGAAATAGGGGGAGACAATTTCAAATCTTGAAAATGCTTTGCAAACTCTTATTCATATACCTTTGACTATTTGCAAAAGATCTTTGAAATGGATTTACAAAAAGTATTTGCAAAAAACAAAACATGTGGTGCAAACGTGGTCCAAAATGTTATATAAGAAAGAAACATTCCATGCATATCTTGTAAGTAGTTTTATTGGCTCAATTCCAAGCAACCTTTACACTTACATTATGCAAACTAGTTCAATTATGCACTTCTATATTTGCTTTGGTTTGTGTTGGCATCAATCACCAAAAAGGGGGAGATTGAAAGGGAATTAGGCTTACACCTAGTTCCTATATAATTTTGGTGGTTGAATTGCCCAACACAAATCCTTGGACTAACTAGTTTGCCCAAATGTATAGATTATACAGGTGTAAAAGGTTCACACTCAGCCAATAAAAAGACCAAGTTTTGGATTCAATAAAGGAGCAAAGGGGCAACCGAGGGCACCCCTGGTCTGGCGCACCGGACTGTCCGGTGTGCCACCGGACAGTGAACAGTACCTGTCCGGTGCACCAGGGGACTCAGACTCCAACTCTTCACTCTCGGGAATTCTCGGAAGCCGGCGCGCTATAATTCACCGGACTGTCCGGTGTGCACCGGACATGTCCGGTGCTCCAAGGAAGCTCGGCCTCCTGAACTCGCCAGCCTCGGGTTCACGCGGCAGCCGCTCCGCTATAATTCACCGGACTGTCCGGTGTGCACCGGACTGTCCGGTGTGCCAGCGGAGCAACGGCTCCCTGCGGCGCCAACGGCTCCCTGCGGTGCATTAAATGCGCGCGCAGCGCGCGCAGACGTCAGGGCTGCCCATACCGGTGCACCGGACATCAAACAGTGCATGTCCGGTGTGCACCGGACACCCAGGCGGGCCCACAAGTCAGAAGCTCCAACGGCTAGAATCCAACGGCAGTGATGACGTGGCAGGGGCACCGGACTGTCCGGTGTGCACCGGACTGTCCGGTGCGCCATCGAGCAGACGCCTCCAGCCAACGGTCACTTTTGGTGGTTGGGACTATAAATACCCCAACCACCCCACATTCATAGCCATCCAAGTTTTCCAACTTCTAACCACTTACAAGAGCTAGGCATTCAATTCTAGACACATACAAAGAGATCAAATCCTCTCCAATTCCACTCAAGCCTTTAGTGACTAGCGAGAGAGATTTGCCGTGTTCCTTTGAGCTCTTGCGCTTGGATCGCATTCTTTCTTTCTCTTTTGCTCTTGTGATCAACACTCAATTGTAACCGAGGCAAGAGGCACCGATTGTGTGGTGGCCCTTGCGGGGAAGTTTCGTTCCCGGTTGATTGAGAAGAAGGAAAGCTCACTCGGTCCGAGGGACCGTTTGAGAGAGGGAAGGGTTGAAAGAGACCCGGCCTTTGTGGCCTCCTCAACGGGGAGTAGGTTTGCAAGAACCGAACCTCGGTAAAACAAATCCACGTGTCACTCTCTTTATTTGCTTGCGATTTGTTTTGCGCCCTCTCTTGCGGACTCATTTATTATTACTAACGCTAACACCGGCTTGTAGTTGTGATTATTTTTGTAAATTTCAGTTTCGCCCTATTCACCCCCCCTCTAGGCGACTATCAGCTGTCTTAATTGGATGTTTACAGGTTTTAGAAATTGACTGGGGTTCAATACAAATTGATGATAGATGGGAGGAAGAAGGAGAACAAGAGACTGCCTCTGAGTCAGTGATGTATGATCGGTTAGGATTGTTAGCTGAGGATGAACGTGAAACTACTGAAAGGCAAGAGACTGTCCGCCAAAGCGATGAATTTAATGATGAAACTGCTGAATTGCCCTGCACTGATTGCATACCACAAGAAAGGGTATTTGAGTGCAACAGATCAAATCCAATAATGAAGATTGGTAGTTTGTACAAGGACATGAAAGAATTCAGACTGGCTATCAGGCAATATGCGATTAATAACGAGTTTGAGTTAGGGATTGAGTCAAGCTCACCTTTCAGATATCGAGCTTATTGCAAAGGAGGTGATTGTCCATGGAGAATCAATGCAAGGCTACAAAATGCCGGATCTCCCACAGTCGTTGTGAGTAATGTTGTATCACACATTGTTTCTACTTTGGATCATGAATGAAACTAGGGAAGGTCACATTGAATTTTATATTGTTTGCAGGTTACAGTTATCGTGGATAAGCACACATGCACTTCTAGTGGTCGTCGAAAAACAACAACACCCACCAGCTCATGGGTTGCTTCCCTTGCAATGCCATTCCTAACGAAGAAACCACATATGGGAGCTAAAGAATTGCAAAATACCTTGCAAGAGCAGCACAATTGCACAATTTCTTATGATACAGTGTGGAAAGGTAAAGAGAAGGCCCTTAGAGAGTTGTATGGAACATGGGAGGACAGCTTCAAATTACTTTTTAGATGGAGAGAAGCTGTTTTGGAGGTTATGCCAGACTCAGTGATTGAGTTTGATCTAGTAGTTGATGATGGAAAATTATATTTCAGCAGATTTTTTGTGCTTTTGGCCCTTGTCTTCAAGGTTTTCGTGAAGGTTGCAGGCCCTACTTAAGTGTGGATTCCACAGCTCTAAATGGTCGTTGGAATGGTCACCTTCCCCAGCTACAAGTGTTGATGGTCATAATTGGATGTTTCCAGTAGCTTTTGGTTTCTTCGAGTCAGAGACAAAAGACAGTTGGATTTGGTTCATGCAACAACTTTGTAAGGCCATAGGCGACCCTCCTGTTTTAGCCATTTGCTCTGATGCATGCAAAGGACTGACATCAGCAGTGAACGATGTATTTCCAAATGCTGAAAAAAGAGAATGCTTCCGCCACCTCATGCAAAACTACATTAAGCACTTCACTGGATCAGAGCACATGTATCCCGCAGCTAGAGCATATAGGAACACCATTTTCGAGCACCACTTCAGTAATGCCCGGGATATACCCGGTGTGAAGCAATGGATTGATGAGTGGCACCCTCTTTTATGGTACAGATGTGGTTTCAACACGGCTATAAAGTGTGACTACATAACCAACAACATTGCTGAGGTATTTACGAACAGATGTTACATAACCAACCAACAACATTGCTACAGATGTTGGGCAGCAGGAGTTTGAAGCTGTTGATGTCGGGCACTTAACCCCAACAAGGCACAAAAAAGAGCAGTAGGAAAGAAGTTGACGCCGAAGAAGAAAAATGTTTGAGTAGCTGTGTAGTTGTCTGTGATTGGGCAGCAGGAGTTTGAAGCTGTAGCTGTGTGTTTGTGTGAAACTGTCTTCTGTTTTCAGTGAAACCAGCTGTGTGTATGTGTGTATGTGTGTTTTCTGGACAATTGAAACTGTATTCTGTTTTCAGTGTGAAAACATCAGTGTTTTAGGCTTCAAATGTGTTTTCAGTGTGAAAACAGCAGCTTCTAATCTGTTTTCAGTGTGAAAACAGCAGCTTCTAATCTGTTTTCAGTGTACCATCATAATATTCTGTTTTAGGCTTCAAATGTGTTTTCAGCTCATGTGTTTTAGGCTTCAAATTTGGCACGGCAGTGTGAAAACAGCAGCTTCAAATTGTGGTGTCCATTTGCAAGCTGATTTCAGCATACCAAATGTCTTCTGTTACAGCAGTCCATTTGCAGGTTAAATCGTGGTGTCCATTTGCAAGCTGAAACCAAGCTGTTTCCATTTGAAGCTGAAATCTTCTGGACAACTGAAGTGCCCAGCGTCTGTCCGAATGTAGTACAAAAGGACAGAAAACAGCTTGGTGTCCAAATTCTGTTACAGCTGTCCAAATGCTGTCCACATGCTGAAATGCTCTCTTCTATTTTCTAGAATGCCCAGCTACTGTCCAAATGGACTGAAAACATGAAACTGAATGGACATACACAAATAAATTCAGAATTTTGAATGGACTGAATGGACTGAAAACATACTGAATGGAAATATTAAGATAACCATACAAAAGCTATCGAGTCCCATTCTACACTCGACAGAATGGACAACCCAGGTTCACAGATACCTTACACAAGTTCAGTTACCTTACACAAGGTAACTACTACACAGATACCTTACAGAAGCTAACTCTTACACAAATAACACATCCAGTGCCATTCAACACCACCCATATTACTCTACTTCATCTGACGATCCGAAAGCTCTTCAGAACTGACATCATCCAGTGCCCATTCCCCACCACCCATATCTTCATCTTCACCAAATTGGTTGTTGAACCACTCAGATAATGGTGGCGACGGACCAGCTTCGAGATCTTCTAAACGTTGTGCTTCGTCCTCAAGTGATTGAGCAAGCTCATACACGCGCCACATTGCGAAGTTCACTGACACATCTTTGGCAGTATCTGGCGAATCCATAATCTCGTCTCCGGCCAAATCTTTCAACTCCTTCCTAACTACATGCATCTTTGCAATGGCTTGGGCGAGGTCACTACAAACTGTTTCAAATCGTGTTATCTGCGAAACCACAAAAAATTCTGTTGGAATTGAACAAACTACTGCATTTTATTGAATTTAGTACAACCCTTACCGACACAGAACGAGGTGTCGAGCAATGATTGTCGACGGCTGTGAGTTCTGTTGGACAGAAAATATTTTACACTTAAAACAGACGCAGCTATATGATTTCAGTGATTGCAGAGCATTTCAGCGGACGCAGCAGTCTTCTGTTTTCAGTGGTATGCTGTTGGGGGAGTGCTCTTGACGAATGAAATAGGTACCTGATGTGGCCGCGCGGGTGTGCTCCTTGCCGGTGGGGTGCTCGTTGCCGGCGGTGTGCTCGTTGCCGGCGGTGTGCTCCAAGCCGCAACTGTCGCCTCTACGCTTGGCAACGATTGAAACAGACAGCCGGCTGAACGCGGAAGCCACTTCGACCTCACTGTCGACCTCGACATCGACGTCGATGACCAGCCGTTTCTTCCCTCTCACCGGAGTAGCCATCGGAGGAGGAGTGCTCTCGGAGGACGGAGCGAGCACAGAGAAGACAGAGCAGTGGCGGCGCCGTGGAAGAGGAGTAACTCGTGGAAGAGAAGAGAGACGAGGAGTTAGGTTTTCACCAGACTAGTGGTTACAGCATGGGCAAAATTGACTTTTACCATACCTAATGGAAGGTAACAGCGCGCTGGGCATTAACTGTGCCAATATGGCGAGGCTGTGAGCTACAGAATACCAAAATGGCGAGATCCAGCTGCGGAGTAATAAAGTAGCGAAGCCGCGCGACGAGATTATTACAATCTCAAATAACTCCGCATCGATCACCCTCCTCGATGCGTGTGCGGCGGGAGGCCCGAGAGGACCATATAGGTTGGTCCAGATGAAAATTGGGCCAGGCCCAATTGATCGGATTGCACAGCCTGTTTGTGTTTGCTGGCAGGCGCGTAGGGTACTTTGGTTGATTGATGTCAGTTGACTTACCTGTTTGGTTGTTTGGTTAGAGGGACTAATTTTTAATCCCTAGTTTTTAGTCCCGTTTAGTTTCTAGTTTGCCAAACGTAAGGATTAAAGTAGAGACTAATTGATTTTAGTCTCTAGTCCCTCACATGGGTGCTAAAAGGAACTAAAGGGTAACATTTACTCCAATTGCGCGTACTTAGAAAACTGACGTGAAACAAGAAAATGCGTATTTTGATCTTTATGTGTTGCATTTAATGTATTTAAAATCTGTTTAGTCCCTACAACTAAACAGTGTAGGGACTAAAGTTTAGTCCCTGGACTAGTCCATAAATATATGATTTGCTAGTTATAGCCTAAAGCCCCACAAAAATAAATATAAAATAGGACGGGAGGAGAGAGAGTTAGCGTGAGCTTTGGATAAACTATGGGCTTTAGGGACGGTTTGTTTCAGCTTATAGATTATATAATCTGGATTATAATCTAAATTATATAATCCAGATTATAATCTAGATATATTATAATATATATGTAGTTGTTTGGTAGTTTAGATTATACAAATATAGATTATTCACAAATACAACAATACCCTTGTTTGTTTATTTAAGGTGAGAAAGAAGGATGGTATATATTGTAATTTCTATTTACATAACTATGGGTAGTGGGTCTTTTGCCAAAATAATCTCAAATAAGCTACTCTTGAGGAGATTATGAGATATCATAATCTAGGCTTTAGATTATATAATATGAACCCATAATCCAGTTGTTTGTTTACCTAATAGATTATTTGCGCTAGATTATATAATCTGGAGAGATTATAATCTGAAACAAATAGAGCCCTAGTGTTGTTCGACGGAGTAGACTCATTGTTTTTTGGTCGGCCGCGTGGCCACAAGAGTACAAGACCACGATCAACACAATGCCTAATAATATGTTAAACCTAGGGTTTAAGATTAGATATATTTGATCGGTTTAGAAATATGTTTGATTTGTAGTTATAATTGTGACAATATTCTTCTCATGAATTGTTCCACTCGTCGATGATTTATAAAAGTGTAGCAAGATTCCTTTAGTCATGCAAGATGCGGCGAAAAAAATGAATGACTAGCCTTATTCAAGTGAGACAAAAAATATATGTCAATTTATGACATCTTAGGTATACAATAAAAAGCCCCTAGTGTCGCGCTATATCTGCCCCGTGTCAATCCAATATAGGCACAGCTAAGCATGACATGATTTTAATCGGACCAAGCACAACATGATTATTTGCCATGCCGTATTGGCACGTAGGTGGTGACGTTGCTTAGACATGACACAACTACTTTTACATGGGTCAAATATCAGTGTCAGAGGCACAACAACACGATAGTATGGTGTTGTGTTCGTACCATCAACACAAGCACCTAATTAAACTTTAAATAACATAACTGATAAACTGTCAAATTCAAACACCAGATCATAATTATAACTTGTATACCATATTTAAACTTGTCTAAATCATATTTATCTATACAAAGGTCACATTCACCCCATCACAAAGCAAAAGTCACAACACAATACATAACACAAGATTAGTCTCGAAATAAAGCGGAGCCTTGATACAATGCTACCTCTTTAAAAACATTTCTAGATAAAAACCCGCACCTCATTAGAAAACCCAGAAGAGAAAAAAATAAAACCAACTCCTTAAGAGTTAAATTTTAACAATTCATGTGTTCAAAGTCCATTACAGATAATAGAAAGGAGAAAAATAGGGGCTCAATTTAAGTTTCTATTGCACCTTCTAGCTCCTTGCCCCTTGCTCCTTGTTTAATTCCTTGTGCCTTATTCTTATTGGTCATTGAGGCTATTCAACTCCTTTTTGTGCCTTTCTCTTTCTCGTTGGTACTTATTCTTGCTCATCATCTAGGTACATAACTTCAATGGTTGCTTCAAGATCCTTGGTTTCCTTCTTTGTAGTGTGTTGCTTGTGCAAGTCTACCAACACTTAGTCTTTGATGTGTGAGAGAACCTCCACCATGTTTGTTGTGGCCACCATTGCCACTCCTTGTGCACCCTGCCAGCTAGACTAAAAGTATTTCTATACTATCTATAAAGCACCAGTTTCCCTCGTTTCCACGATCGTCCATTTGCAAAAAAGTCATTGGGCTCATTTCTATTCTAACCTGCAGTCCAAGCCTTTCACCTTTGTCATGTGACATAGGCCGTTACTTTCCAAATGGGCCATGAGAAAAACCCAAGCCCAACACGACGAAGCCGCACACAATGCAGCGCTCTCGGGTAGTACCACCTCGCTAGCTGAAGTAGAACGAGCAGCCGAGCGAGCTATATAAAAATGATAGGTTTTCTTTTCAACTCATACCTTTTTCAGTCTTTTGGCTGAGATAAAACATGGTATTTGCATTTTAATATCTGATACGTGGGCCATATGTCCCCTTTATTTTAAAATTTATTTTTATAGGGAGGATCTACTTTAGTTTTAAATTTATTTTTGTGGGTAGGACGTCAGTCGCATTGTACCGTCGATGCACTATACCATCAAATATGATTGGTGTCGTTGCAATGCCAGGGTATTGTGATAGTGTTGTATTAAAACACCAGTTTTCCTAGTTTCACGGTTTCTATCATCGTCGTGTCCCCCATTTAAATTGTAAAAATGCTAATATATATATAGGGATTTAACCATGGTTGTTGGATCCAAATCCACATTTACACTCATCTAGCCAATAGAACACATATGTCTTTATATTTTATACTTAAGCATAATTGGAATCGTAGCAATGTACGAGCACTTTGCTAGTTGTTTATGAAGACATAGTAGAAGCAGTGACATTCATAACATCTTTAGCAAGTATAGAAAAAATTGTATGTCTGATTATGACGCTTCCACTAACTTAGAATGTTGAAGTCAGTTCCAAAATGTGTTTCAATTTCTCTATTGAGGTATGAAGAGAGCTTAGATGGATTAAACACTATGAAAGGTACCTACACCCTTTCATAGGAAGTAGAATAAGACTCACCATCACCATAGATGTCATTCCAAGCCTTTATGACCTTATCGGAACCACCACCTATTAGTGAACGTGCACTCAAACACACTTCATCAAAATCTTAGTTAACTTGGTATGAATAGATGATGTAAGTCTAGTGTAATCAATACCGGTTGGAGAAGATAACCTCAAAAAATATGAAACTGCCTCATCTTAGCTCTAGGATTAGGAATGAAAGAAAGTGCATATAGAATGGGTATGTCCATACAATATTTTAGAAACTTTTATAGGAAGAACAACATGTATTTATTATTCTCATATGCATTTTGATGTCTGGTACTTTTCAAGATACGATGCAACATTTAGGGTGTTGTTGGGTAATAAACACCACATAATGCAGCAGTTGAATCATATAATAACTCAAGAAAAGATAACGATTTTTTAGCAATAGCCAAGTGATTATTATTTAGTGAAAAACTTGCCCTTTTTTGCATGGATGGTTTATTTTTATCTAGATAGAAAAGGTACTTTGGTAAGGAACTAGATGCTTAAGCATCAGATAAGTGGAGTTCCATATAACATCTATGTCCACTCCAAACTTGTAAGGATATGTTATGCTTAGAAGGGGAGGAGTGAACAAAAATATAAAAAAACAACACTCAAAATTCTATTAGTAATAGGTGTAGCACTGCCTCTTTGAGCTCGATAGTATTGCATGCATAGACCTACTGAAGATCATAATTTAAAATCTACCCAAAGAAAATTAGATCAAGTAAGTCACTGAGCTTTCTAGGGCAGAGTAGAGCCTAATTCAACACTTGAAAGTTATTGTAGAAGCATAAATTTGTAAATCAAAACAATACCCTAAATCATGTCATAAAAAGTAAGGCACAATATAAAGCAAGAACATATATAGTAGACATGAGGATTTACCCCCTGGTTTAGCTTGTCACAAAAGATTGATCTACCTTCACATTGGTGTGGAAGCCACAAAGGCTTGGGTTACTCAAACCCTATCCCCATTCTCAAGTCAAGAGGGCAAGTTCTTGAGATGAGTGGTTCTTACTAATTTGAAGAGGGTGATGACAAACTTCTGGGGCTGCCACATAAGATGGCAAGCTCCACGAGCGACACTCTAGCGGGCTAGAAGCAACACTCAAAAAACTAATTTACAAATAAATTGGTTTCAGAAAACCAGCAAAAATCTACCTAGTTGAATATGAAAGGTAGTGAATCAAATCCTCTCGCATCAGGTGTGCATATAACATCTGATACATATTTGTCTTCATAATAATATTACACAATCAAAAGAATTCATTGATGGAACTGTCAGGTACCCAACTAATGCCATAAGTTTTTCTATGCTTCAGTCCCTACTGAAAGTCCAACAACAATTCTTATCACAACACTTGTCATGTGTCCTAAGGCTGCATCTGAACCTTGTGATCTCTAGGAAGCATTATTAGATCTAAAGTGGAAGGAGGGAATTGGATCTTGAATATCTAACTCTCATGAATAACGAAACTTGGGGACCGACACCCCCAACAAAACACATAAGCCTCATAGACAACAAATGGGTGTACAAAGTCAAAACAAAAAACCAATGAGCCGGTAGACAGTTTTAAAGCAAGACTAGTGGCAATTGGATTCAAGCAAAGACATGGAGTTAATTACTTTGATACTTTTATTCCAATAGTCAAATCATCCACCATTTGGTTTTTGTCTTTTCTCTAGTTGTTACACATGAATGGAGCATAAGGCACATGACATTAAAAAGCCTTCTTAAATGGATTGTTGGAAGAAGAGGTATACATGAAACAACCACTCAACTATACAAAATGTGTGTTGACTGAAGAAGGGCCAACCCTTTATGGTCTCAAACATGCATCTAAGGTTTGACTCTCTTGGCTAGCTAGTAAACCTGATAGTATACATGTTGATTTATGTAGATGCATGGCATTGTTATTGTAAGCTCTTCTCATGACATCACTAATAAATTGACCAAGAATTTGAACAAGGATTTGCTATAAAGGATCTAAGCCATCTTAAGTACTTCCTCAGAATTGAATTCAAACAAGAAATAATGGGCTACTACTATCATAGAAGTGACGTATCTGCTAAAGAATGTTGGTATGGAGAAGTGTAAATCAATCACAATACCAGTAGCACCCACTAAGAAGCTATATAAGGATCAAGGAATACTACTTTCTAGAGAAGAACTGTGCAAGTATAGAACTATTGGTAGTTTGCAATATCTACCATGATTTGCCCATAACTTTTCTTTGTAGTAAATCGAGTCTACCAATTTATTCAAGCTCTCACAGGTGCACACTGGGCCACTGTGAAAAGGACCCGTCACTTTGTCAAGGGAGGGAAGCCTTGGGTTAGTCTTAAAAAAATCATAAATCAGTAATCTAAATCATGTTCGAGTTCTACGATGCAGATTGGGCTAGATGCTCTAATGATAGAAGGTGGACTAGTGGCTTTGCAGTGTCCTCGGGTACTAACCTTGTGTCATGGAGTTTCGGGAAGCAAGCAACACTCAAGAACTTAGGTGTATTCCAAGTTAAATTGCCTTAGCTCTGGTATTTCAAATTGAAAGGGAATTAGGCTTACACCTAGTCCCTAATTAATTTTGGTGGTTGAATCGCCCAACACAAACAATTGGACTAACTAGTTTGCTCTAGATTATATGTTACACAGGTGCCAAAGGTTCATCTATAACTATACTAAATCGACTGTCCGGAATACCGTAGATTATTCCGGACAGGAGAAGCTTTTTGGAAAAACAGGCCAAGCGCGGACCGTCCGGGCCCTTGCGGCGGACCGTCCGCGACACGAAGATGTCACTCGGCCAGAACCAATGCAAAAATCCAAGTCTGTGCTATGGACTGTCCGGAGGAAAAGCAAAGACCGTCCGAGCCCTTGCGCGGACCGTCCGAGCCCTTGCGCGGACCGTCCGGCCTCTGGCGCGGACCGTCCAGTAGGTGAGAAACCGGAAAACCCGAAGGTAACGGGTTCGGAGAAATGAATTATAGCGGCCTCGCGGACCGTCCGGACCAGGCGGGCGGACCGTCCGCGACTGGCTCTGTCTGACATCTGACGACGCATTAAATGCAATATAGCCGTTGATATAGCCGTTACTGCTGACCGTTGCATTTTCAGCCGTTGATCTACAGGGGCGGACCGTCCGCACCAGGAGGGCGAACCGTCCGCGCTCAGCAGAATGGCCCAACGGCTAGGAAGTGGTTGGTGGCTATAAATACAACCCCAACCACCTCCATTCACTTCACCCAAGCATTCCAACCTTCAACATTCAATACAAGAGCTAGCAATCCATTCCAAGACACATTCAAAGCCTCCATCTCTCCAAGTTTCACAATTGAGAAAAGAGATCATTAGTGATTAGTGGCTTGAGAGAGAAAGTGATCCGTGTGTTATTTGTCGCTCTTGTTGCTTGGCTTTTTCCAATCGTGCTTTCTTGATTCTTTCATTGCAATCAAACTCACTTGTAATTGAGGCAAGAGACACCAAACTTGTGGTGGTCCTTGTGGGAACTTTGTGTTCCAAGTGATTGAGAAGAGAAAGCTCACTCGATCCGAGAGATCGTTTGAGAGAGGGAAGGGTTGAGAGAGACCCGGTCTTTGTGGCCTCCTCAACGGGGAGTAGGTTTGCAAGAACCGAACCTCGGTAAAACAAATCCGCGTGTCACACTCTTTATTTGCTTGCGATTTGTTTTGCACCCTCTCTCGCGGACTCGTTTATATTTCTAACGCTAATCCGGCTTGTAGTTGTGTTTATATTTGTAAATTTCAGTTTCGCCCTATTCACCCCCCCTCTAGGCGACTTTCAATTGGTATCAGAGCCCGGTGCTTCATTAGAGCCTAACCGCTCGAAGTGATGTCGGGAGATCACGCCAAGAAGGAGATGGAGACCGGCGACAAGCCCACTACAAGCCAAGGGAGCACTTCATCGGAAGAGTCCCGCACCAAAAGGAAGGAGAAGAAGAAGGACTCCTCCAAACGAAAGGAGAAAAGATCTTCTTCCTCACACCACAAAGAGAAGAAGGAAAAATCTTCTTCTCACAAGCCGCATCGGAAAGGCGACAAGCACAAGAGGATGAGGAAGGTGGTCTACTACGAGACCGACACTTCATCAACACCAACCTCCGACTCCGATGCGCCCTCCGTAACTTCTAAACGCCAAGAGCGTAAGAAGTTTAGTAAGATCCCCTTACACTATCCTCGTACATCTAGACATACTCCATTACTTTCTGTTCCATTAGGCAAACCGCCAACCTTTGACGGTGAAGATTATGCTAGGTGGAGTGATTTAATGAAATTTCATCTAACCTCACTCCACAAAAGTATATGGAATGTTGTTGAGTTTGGAGCACAGGTACCATCCATAGGGGATGAGGATTATGATGAGGACGAGGTGGCCCAAATCGAGCACTTCAACTCCCAAGCCACAACCATACTCTTGGCCTCTCTAAATAGAGAGGAATACAACAAGGTGCAAGGGTTGAAAAATGCAAAGGAAATTTGGGATCTACTCAAGACCGCGCACGAAGGTGATGAACTCACCAAGATTACCAAGCGGGAAACGATCGAGGGGGAGCTCGGTCGCTTCCGTCTTCGCCAAGGGGAAGAGCCACAAGACATGTACAACCGGCTCAAGACTTTGGTGAACCAAGTGCGCAACCTCGGGAGCAAGAAGTGGGATGACCACGAGGTGGTTAAGGTTATTCTTAGATCACTCATTTTTCTTAACCCCACTCAAGTTCAATTAATTCGTGGTAATCCTAGATATACTCAAATGACCCCCGAGGAAGTTATCGGGAATTTTGTGAGCTTTGAATGCATGATCAAAGGCTCCAAGAAGATCAACGAGCTTGATGAACCCACCACATCCGAGGCACAACCGGTGGCATTTAAGGCGACGGAGGAGAAGAAGGAGGAGTCTACACCAAGTAGACAACCAATTGACGCCTCCAAGCTCGACAATGAGGAGATGGCTTTAATCATCAAAAGCTTTCGCCAAATCCTCAAGCAACGGAAGGGGAAGGATTACAAATCACGTTCCAAGAAAGTTTGCTACAAGTGTGGTAAGCCCGGTCATTTTATTGCTAAATGTCCATTATCAAGTGATAGTGACAGGGGCGACGACAAGAAAGGGAGAAGAAAGGAGAAGAAGAGATACTACAAGAAGAAGGGCGGCGATGCCCATGTTTGTCGGGAGTGGGACTCCGACGAAAGCTCAAGCGACTCCTCCGACGACGAGGACGCCGCCAACATCGCCGTCACCAAGGGACTTCTCTTCCCCAACGTCGGCCACAAGTGCCTCATGGCAAAGGACGGCAAACGGAAGAAGGTTAAATCCAACTCCTCCACTAAATATGAGTCTTCTAGTGATGATAATGCTAGTGATGAGGAGGATAATTTGCGTTCCCTTTTTGCCAACCTTAACATAGCTCAAAAAGAAAAATTAAATGAATTAGTTAGTGCTATTCATGAAAAGGATGATCTTTTAGATTCCCAAGAAGATTGTCTAATTAAAGAAAACAAGAAACATGTTAAGGTTAAAAAGGCTTATGCTCTTGAAATTGAAAAATGTGAAAAGTTATCTAGTGAGCTAAGCACTTACCGTGAGATGATTAACAACCTTAGAAATGAAAATGCTAGTTTAAATGCTAAGGTTGATTCACATGTTTGCAATATTTCAACTTCAAATCCTAGAGATGATAATGTTGATTTACTTGCTAGGATTGATGAGTTGAATGCTTCCCTCGCTAGCCTTAGAATTGAGAATGAAAAATTGCTTGCTAAGGCTAAAGATTTTGATGTTTGCAAAACTACAATTTCCGATCTTAGAGATAAAAATGATATTCTTCATGCTAAGATTGTTGAACTTAATTCTTGCAAACCCTCTACATCTATTGTTGAGCATGTATCTATTTGTACAAGATGTAGAGATGTTGATGTTAATGCTATTCATGATCATATGGCTCTAATTAAACAACAAAATGATCACATAGCAAAACTAAATGCTAAAATTGCCGAGCACAACTTAGAAAATGAGAAATTTAAATTTGCTCGTAGCATGCTTTATAATGGGAGACGCCCGGGCATTAAGGATGGCATTGGCTTCCAAAGGGGAGACAATGTCAAAATTAATGCCCCTCCTAAAAAATTGTCCAACTTTGTTAAGGGCAAGGCTCCCATGCCTCAGGATAACGAGGGTTACATTTTATACCCTGCCGGTTATCCCGAGAGCAAAATAAGGAAAATTCATTCTAGGAAGTCTCACTCTGGCCCTAATCATGCTTTTATGTATAAGGGTGAGACATCTAGCTCTAGGCAACCAACCCATGCTAAGTTGCCTAGAAAGAAAACTCCTAGTGCATCAAATGATCATAACATTTCATTTAAAACTTTTGATGCATCTTATGTTTTAACTAACAAATCCGGCAAGGTAGTTGCCAAATATGTTGGGGGCAAGCACAAGGGCTCCAAGACTTGTGTTTGGGTACCCAAAGTTCTTGTGTCTAATGCCAAAGGACCCAAAACCATTTGGGTACCTAAAGTCAAGAACTAAACTTGTTTTGTAGGTTTATGCATCCGGGGGCTCAAGTTGGATACTCGACAGCGGGTGCACAAACCACATGACTGGGGAGAAAAAGATGTTCTCCTCATATGAGAAAAACCAAGATCCCCAACGAGCTATCACATTCGGGGATGGAAATCAAGGTTTGGTCAAAGGTCTTGGTAAAATTGCTATATCTCCTGACCATTCCATTTCCAATGTTTTTCTTGTTGATTCCTTAGATTACAACTTGCTTTCTGTATCTCAATTATGTCAAATGGGCTACAACTGTCTATTCACTGATGTTGGTGTCACTGTCTTTAGAAGAAGTGATGATTCGATAGCATTTAAGGGAGTGTTAGAGGGTCAGCTATACTTGGTAGATTTTGATAGAGCTGAACTCGACACTTGCTTAATTGCTAAGACTAACATGGGTTGGCTCTGGCACCGCCGACTAGCCCATGTTGGGATGAAGAATCTTCACAAGCTTCTAAAGGGAGAACACATTTTAGGACTAACCAATGTTCATTTTGAGAAAGACAGGATTTGTAGCGCATGCCAGGCAGGAAAGCAAGTTGGCACTCATCATCCGCATAAGAACATAATGACTACTGACAGGCCACTAGAGCTCCTACACATGGATCTATTCGGCCCGATTGCTTACATAAGCATCGGCGGGAGTAAGTACTGTCTAGTTATTGTGGATGATTATTCTCGCTTCACTTGGGTATTCTTTTTGCAGGAAAAATCTCAAACCCAAGAGACCTTAAAGGGATTCTTGAGACGGGCTCAAAATGAGTTCGGCTTAAGGATCAAGAAAATAAGAAGCGACAACGGGACGGAGTTCAAGAACTCTCAAATCGAAGGCTTTCTTGAGGAGGAGGGCATCAAGCATGAGTTCTCTTCTCCCTACACACCTCAACAAAATGGTGTAGTGGAGAGGAAGAATAGAACTCTATTGGACATGGCAAGGACCATGCTTGATGAGTACAAGACTTCGGATCGGTTTTGGGCCGAGGCGGTCAACACCGCTTGCTACACCATCAACCGGTTATATCTACACCGAATCCTCAAGAAGACATCATATGAACTCCTCACCGGTAAAAAGCCAAACATTTCATATTTTAGAGTCTTTGGTAGCAAATGCTTTATTCTTGTTAAAAGAGGTAGAAAATCTAAATTTGCTCCTAAAACTGTAGAAGGCTTTTTACTTGGTTATGACTCAAACACAAGGGCATATAGGGTCTTTAACAAGTCCACTGGACTAGTTGAAGTCTCATGTGACGTTGTGTTTGATGAAACTAACGGCTCTCAAGTAGAGCAAGTTGATCTTGATGAGATAGGTGATGAAGAGGCTCCATGCATCGCATTAAGGAACATGTCCATTGGGGATGTGTGTCCTAAGGAATCCGAAGAGCCTCCCAATGCACAAGATCAACCATCCTCCTCCATGCAAGCATCTCCACCAACTCAAAATGAGGATGAGGCTCAAATTGATGGAGAAGAAGATCAATCAAATGAGCCACCTCAAGATGACGGCATAGATCAAGGGGGAGATGCAAATAATCAAGAAAAGGAGGATGAGCAAGAGCAAAGGCCGCCCCACCCAAGAGTCCACCAAGCAATCCAACGAGATCACCCCGTCGACACCATCCTCGGCGACATTCATAAGGGGGTAACTACTCGATCTCGTGTTGCACATTTTTGTGAACATTACTCGTTTGTTTCCTCTATTGAGCCACACAGGGTAGAGGAAGCACTCCAAGATTCGGATTGGGTGGTGGCGATGCAAGAGGAGCTCAACAACTTCACTAGAAATGAGGTATGGCATTTAGTTCCACGTCCTAACCAAAATGTTGTAGGAACCAAATGGGTCTTCCGCAACAAGCAAGATGAGCATGGTGTGGTGACAAGGAACAAAGCTCGACTTGTGGCCAAGGGATACTCCCAAGTCGAAGGTTTGGATTTCGGTGAAACCTATGCACCCGTAGCTAGGCTTGAGTCGATTCGCATATTATTGGCCTATGCTACTTACCATGGCTTTAAGCTTTATCAAATGGACGTGAAAAGTGCCTTCCTCAATGGACCAATCAAGGAAGAGGTCTATGTTGAGCAACCTCCCGGCTTTGAAGACAGTGAGTATCCTAACCATGTCTATAAGCTCTCTAAGGCGCTTTATGGGCTTAAGCAAGCCCCAAGAGCATGGTATGAATGCCTTAGAGATTTTCTTATTGCAAATGGATTCAAAGTCGGAAAGGCCGATCCTACACTCTTTACTAAAACTCTTGAAAATGACTTGTTTGTATGCCAAATTTATGTTGATGATATTATATTTGGATCTACTAACGAGTCTACATGTGAAGAGTTTAGTAGGATCATGACACAGAAATTCGAGATGTCAATGATGGGGGAATTGAAGTATTTTCTAGGATTTCAAGTAAAGCAACTCCAAGAGGGCACCTTCATCAGCCAAACGAAGTACACTCAAGACATTCTAACCAAGTTTGGGATGAAGGATGCCAAGCCCATCAAGACACCCATGGGAACTAATGGGCATCTCGACCTCGACACGGGAGGTAAGTCCGTGGATCAAAAGGTATACCGGTCGATGATAGGTTCATTACTTTATCTTTGTGCATCTCGACCGGATATTATGCTTTCCGTATGCATGTGTGCAAGATTCCAAGCCGACCCTAAGGAAGCTCACCTTACGGCCGTAAAACGAATCTTGAGATATTTGGCTTATACTCCTAAGTTTGGGCTTTGGTATCCTAGGGGATCCACATTTGATTTAATTGGTTATTCCGATGCCGATTGGGCAGGGTGTAAGATTAATAGGAAGAGCACATCGGGGACTTGCCAGTTCTTGGGAAGATCCTTGGTGTCTTGGGCTTCAAAGAAGCAAAATTCAGTCGCTCTTTCCACCGCCGAAGCCGAGTATATTGCCGCAGGCCATTGTTGCACGCAATTACTTTGGATGAGGCAAACCCTGCGGGACTACGGTTACAAATTAACTAAAGTCCCTTTGCTATGTGATAATGAGAGTGCAATCAAAATGGCGGATAATCCCGTCGAACATAGCCGCACTAAACACATAGCCATTCGGTATCATTTTCTTAGGGATCACCAACAAAAGGGAGATATCAAGATTTCATACATTAACACTAAAGATCAATTAGCCGATATCTTTACCAAGCCTCTTGATGAACAATCTTTTAACAAACTTAGGCATGAGCTAAATATTCTTGATTCTAGGAATTTCTTTTGTTAACTTGCACTCATAGCTCATTTGTATACCTTTGATCATATCTCTTTCCTATGCTATGACTAATGTGTTTTCAAGTCTATTTCAAACCAAGTCATAGGTGTATTGAAAGGGAATTGGAGTCTTCGGCAAAGACAAAGGCTTCCACTACGTAACTCATCCTTCGTCGTCGCTCCAAGCAACTCTCCGTTCTAAGGGGGAGAAAACATGAGCACCAAGCAAAAGGACTTCTTCTTTGGTATAATCTTAACTCATTTATTTATGACCAAAGAGGAAGATAGCACTTCAAGGGCTCTAATGACTCCGTTTTTGGCGATTCATGCCAAAGGGGGAGAGAGTAAGAGCCCAAAGCAAAAGGACCGCACCACCACCAATTTCAAAATCTTAAGTGTTGAATTTTCAATTGGTATCCTATTGTGTTCAAAAGGGGGAGAGTATTTCAAAATGATATATCAAAACCCTCTTGAACACTAAGAGGAGGATCTCATTTAGGGGGAGTTTTGTTTAGTTAAAGGAAAAGCATTTGAAACAGGGGGAGAAAATTTCAAATCTTGAAAATGCTTCTCAAAATCTTATTCATTTGCCTTTGACTATTTGCAAAAGAACTTTGAAAAGTATTTACAAAAGAGTTTGCAAAAACAAAACATGTGGTGCAAGCGTGGTCCAAAATGTTATAAGTAAGAAACAATCCATGCATATCTTGTAAGTATTTATATTGGCTCAATTCCAAGCAACCTTTGCACGTACATTATGCAAACTAGTTCAATTATGCACTTCCATATTTGCTTTGGTTTGTGTTGGCATCAATCACCAAAAAGGGGGAGATTGAAAGGGAATTAGGCTTACACCTAGTCCCTAATTAATTTTGGTGGTTGAATCGCCCAACACAAACAATTGGACTAACTAGTTTGCTCTAGATTATATGTTACACAGGTGCCAAAGGTTCATCTATAACTATACTAAATCGACTGTCCGGAATATCGTAGATTATTCCGGACAGGAGAAGCTTTTTGGAAAAACAGGCCAAGCGCGGACCGTCCGGGCCCTTGCGGCGGACCGTCCGCGACACGAAGATGTCACTCGGCCAGAACCAATGCAAAAATCCAAGTCTGTGCTATGGACTGTCCGGAGGAAAAGCAAAGACCGTCCGAGCCCTTGCGCGGACCGTCCGGCCTCTGGCGCGGACCGTCCGGTAGGTGAGAAACCGAAAAACCCGAAGGTAACGGGTTCGGAGAAATGAATTATAGCGGCCTCGCGGACCGTCCGGACCAGGCGGGCGGACCGTCCGCGACTGGCTCTGTCTGACATCTGACGACGCATTAAATGCAATATAGCCGTTGATATAGCCGTTACTGCTGACCGTTGCATTTTCAGCCGTTGATCTACAGGGGCGGACCGTCCGCACCAGGAGGGCGGACCGTCCGCGCTCAGCAGAATGGCCCAACGGCTAGGAAGTGGTTGGTGGCTATAAATACAACCCCAACCACCTCCATTCACTTCACCCAAGCATTCCAACCTTCAACATTCAATACAAGAGCTAGCAATCCATTCCAAGACACATTCAAAGCCTCCATCTCTCCAAGTTTCACAATTGAGAAAAGAGATCATTAGTGATTAGTGGCTTGAGAGAGAAAGTGATCCGTGTGTTATTTGTCGCTCTTGTTGCTTGGCTTTTTCCAATCGTGCTTTCTTGATTCTTTCATTGCAATCAAACTCACTTGTAATTGAGGCAAGAGACACCAAACTTGTGGTGGTCCTTGTGGGAACTTTGTGTTCCAAGTGATTGAGAAGAGAAAGCTCACTCGATCCGAGAGATCGTTTGAGAGAGGGAAGGGTTGAGAGAGACCCGGTCTTTGTGGCCTCCTCAACGGGGAGTAGGTTTGCAAGAACCGAACCTTGGTAAAACAAATCCGCGTGTCACACTCTTTATTTGCTTGCGATTTGTTTTGCACCCTCTCTCGTGGACTCGTTTATATTTCTAACGCTAATCCGGCTTGTAGTTGTGTTTATATTTGTAAATTTCAGTTTCGCCCTATTCACCCCCCTCTAGGCGACTTTCACAAATCCATGTCACGGACAAACAATTAGTGGGGCTAGCTTTTAACGAGTTGCATACATATTTAAGGGAAAAACTAGATGACACCCAATTTTTGTCACTAGCTCAATTACATCAACGGGCTTTGGCTTGTGAAAGCCAAAGCAAAGGAATACAAAAACCGACTCGTCATAACATGCACATGGTTTATTGTGATAATAATAGTTCTAATGACAAGTCAAAGGACATGTATGCTAACCGAGCTCATTTGGTCGGTCAAAGCCAAACCTCTAGCTTGTTCTTCTTTGCAACCAGTCCAAAAGAATCGACAAGAAGAAATTAAATTTACTTTTAATGTTGCCAAATATGATAAGTTATTTGATGATCTATTTAAAAGTGGCAACATTAAGATAACTCATACTATTCCACCTCTAGATGAACTAAAAAGACAAGCTTATTGTAAGTGGCACAATTAATTTTCTCATGCCACTAATGATTATAATGTTTTTCATCGACAGGTGCAATCGACCATTAATAAAGGTCGATTAAGTTTTCAAGAAATGCAAGTTGACAGACAACCATTTCATGTCGATATGATAGAACTAAAAGATAAGAAGGTCTTGGTTCGGTTAGATATGGCTGATAAAGACAAAGGAAAAAGCGTTATCATCAGTCACCCACGTGTAATAGATGAAAATAAGAAAATCATGTCTAGAGAAGTGGTTGCCCAAAGAACTTCTAGTGGAAGAGACACCGAGGATGACCATAAGATCCAAGGAAACTCGGGGAAAGCTCAATTGGCTACTAGGCCTATACCCCCTGTCCAGCACATGATAGACGGTCTAAAAGGCTATACGGACAATACATGACCAAAGCCGAACATTTCGCGTGCCCATTGGATGGTCCAGAGAGGCACAACAACAATGACAACCTTGGACCTTTAAACCGCGATAACCATAGATATGTATGTGGAAACAAAATATATCTAAGCTTTGGCCAGGCTATGAGCACTGGCCCTACTTTCGATCAACTTCTTTCCAAATATATTAATAAGAAGGTTGCTCTAAGTGATCGACCGACAAAGCAACCTCATTCACCAATATTAGAAAAACAAAGAAAAGAAACACGACCGATTAAAGGGTCTCAAAATGTAGTCCAGCTGGTTCCACCCACACCACCAACACCATGGACAACACCACATGTTCTCTAACCAGCCTACCCACCTGCATACCCACCACCTCCATATCCACCATCTGCATACCCAACTACATATTCGCTCACCTACCCAATTACCTACCCACCCACATAGGGAGGAGCAATGCCACACCCACAATTTCCATATGTGTTGCCATATCACCCAGCCTGGGGCACCACAAACATTAGTATTTGATAGGCTAGCTCCACCTAAGCAAGACCGATTGGCAACTCCACAATCCGATCCTTAGGCACAGGATTAGCAGGCATGCTGAAACTTTCAGCCTTAGGGTTGACAACTCTGGTAGGGGCATAAGTACAGGTGTACATTCGGGTCGCCCGGCCTGGCCCGACCCAAGCCCGAAAAGGCCCAACACGATTGAATTTCGGGCCAGCCCAGCCCGTAATTATTACGGGTCATGCGATGCTAGCCCATGGGCTTAGCCCTCGGCCCGTGGCCCGGCACGGTATTGGCTAAACGTGACGGGCTCATTTCGGGCAGCCCGAAATTATAAAAAACCTAAAATTCAAATTTTGGCCCAAACTTAACATATAGCCCAAATTTCATATCAAAGCCGAAAACTCACATCAAAGCCCGAAGTTCAAAACACATATATATCATTTAGTAGATATTAATATTTCAAGCTTTACAATTAAAAAAAATCAAAGAACACGAAAACAAGTGATGGTTGACGCCTCATTTCCATGATTAAGCATGCAACTAACCAAATTCGAGCGGATGTTTTCCATGATTAGAAGCATATGACCAAATGAATATGGGCCTTTTCGTGTCTCTGTAAATGGGACGTGCTCATGCCAGCCCGTGGGCCATGACCTCGGCTCAAGCCTGGCCTGATGCATAATTTCGGGTTGTGTCGTGCTTGGGACGTGCTTTTTTCGTGCTTCGGGCCAGCCTATCAGGCCTGACCCAAATGTACACCTCTGCGTAAGGGAAGAAAGCCCACAATTATAGCACCTGAGTTAGAGCCATCGGCTTCACCAAGTTCTATAAAGATTAGAAAGAACTATAGCTGATAACGTCATCAAAGTGGGCACAACTAATGTCATAATTAATGGAGAAGAAAACAATAAACTAATGATTTTTGGAACATTGGTGAAAACACAATTAGATAAGGATGTTGTTGTAGACAATAACCATAAGGCGAGTAGCCCACAAAAGACACCAGATCAGAAGTATTCCATTCCTCGATGGTGTCCGTCAAGTTTGACACATTCTCAAAAGCAAAATATTAAATGCTTGAGAGCTAAAGAAAATAGGGAAACGGAAATTGAGCAAGTGTTCAATGAGACACTTCCTATTTACCCTCAAAAGCAATGAAGACCTACGATCGTTTGTACACAAACAGCCATAGCGACAACAATTAGGTCATCGGACCATCCGATACCGGGAGCCAGAACGTTCGAGAGCACCACATACCGCCCAACAGTTCTAGAGACACTACCATAACTTCACATGATTTCCCTAGAGGTACGTTAGCCACCATGAACCACTTTGAGGCCCAAGGGAAAGGTTGCAGATGAAGAGGTACTTGAGGAGGAGATGGTGGACTACGAGGCATCCCTTGAACACCTAGGTATGGAAAATTAATGTTATTATTTTTTCTACCCATTATGATATAATCAATAATGATGAAATGTTATGGCTTAGTTTGATTTCAGACCTAAGGAAGCAGTTTTCACCAAAGCAAAAAAAATCAGTCAATCATCTAAAGTCAAATTGATGGGACATCGGTTTTAAGAATGCTAATTGATGGTGGGGGCAGCCGTTAACTTGATGCCATATTCTTTATACTGAAAGCTAGGGAAGCCAGATGATGAGTTGATCTTGACCAACATGACTCTCAATGGTGTTGGAATAAATAGTTCGATCGAAGGCAAGGGAGTAACATCAGTTGAGCTAACCATCAGGACCAAGAGCATGACCGCTGTATTCTTTGTTGCTGAGGTAGAAGGCAACTATAGTATAATCCTAGGAAGCGATTAGATACATGACAATCAATTCATACCTTCTACTTTACATCAAATGTTGATTCAATAGGTCGGTGATGATATTGAGACAATACATGTAGACGCATCAACTTGTATCGTTGTGGCTGATTGCCCTATACTTTGGGCTTATGATTCTATAAAATTCCTAACTGGGGTATATTTTTCAAATTATTAATTCATAAGCGTGTATAGAGAAGGATTCACTCATGTGATGCTATAGCCAATTAGGGATATCAATTTAACTCGCAAACCCAACGGGTACCGGACCCGATGGATGCAAGTACAAGTGAAAATTTTAACCCATAGGTGCAACCCGCACCCAGCCCGAAGTTTCATCGCTATGGGTGTGATTTCTATTTCAACCCGTGGGTGACCTGTGCTGGACTCAAAATTTAGTTTATCCATTATTTTGCACAATAATGATTAAGATACAATAGTAATTATTTTGAATAAGTAACTTGGCTAATGATTCATGAAGTGTTTTGTTCATGAAAATCTATAGATATAAACCAATTATCGCAAGTATTTAATTTCTTATAGCTAAACTATTATTTAAAAGTGTACAACGAGTAAAAACTCAAGGGTGACCTGAAACCTAACAGATTTGGGTGCGGGTTTAGAATTGCACCCACAAGTGCGATCGTGTGCAGGTCTAGGTAGACCTCATGGGTGTGATCATGGGCAAGTTTTCGCTCCACCCGACCCGAACCCGACCCATTGCCATCCCTAGAGCCGATAGAGAATCGACTAAATCATAAATGACATATAATGAATACATTAGAAAAAGGGAAACAAAAGAAACCAACCAGACGGTCCAAACACAAAGTTCGAACGGTCTGTAGTCGAGCATAGAGCATCTTGAGAGGATGTCGTCCATTCGGATAGTACGGTGATCAGCCAGATGGTCTAGACACAGAGTCCAGATGGTCCAAGGTCTAGCAAAGAGCACTTGAGAGGTTGTCATCCATCCGGACGGTCTGAACCCAATGGCCATACGGTTAGAGGTTCAATAGAAAGTGCCTTTTCTTCATGATTTATGTATGGTAGAGGAATTTAGAGATTTGGACATGTTAGGACATGGGTTTACTTCGACCGATATTTTCGAGAAAGTTGATATATGGGATGGTGATACACCAAGGCCTACTTTTGTAAGTAAAACCTGAAGTCCGATCCTAGGGAAAAATGATCGAATATTCGGATTATTACATGAGTTTGCTAATTGTTTTGCTTGGAGTTAACTAAAATGCTAGGTCTAAACTAAGAGTTAGTTGAACATTAGTTACCAATTAATCCTAGATTTAAGCCATTCAAGCAAATACTGAGATCATTCCGTCCCCACATATGGCTAAGGATTAAGGATGAAACTGATAGGTACGCTGATTGGGTCTCAAATATTGTGTCAATGGAAAATAAGGATTCCGACAAACTCAAGGTATGTATTGATTTTCGTAATTTGAATAGAGCAACTTCTAAAGGTGAATACCCTATATATGTAGCTGACATCTTAATTAATAACACATCAGGAATAGATTCATTAGCTTTCTTGATGGTAATATCAGATATAATCAAATCTTTATGTCTGAAGAAGATACATCTAAAATAGCCTTTGCATGTCCAAGCTTCATTGGTTTATTTGAATGTGTTGTCATGACTTTTAGGCTAAAGAATGCGAGCACAACTTATCAAAAGGCTATGAATTTGATTTTCTATGAGTTATTAGGGAACATTGTGGAGATCTACATTGATGATATAATAGTCATATTAGATGAGTTTGTTTCTCATCTAGTCGATTTGCGACAATCCTTTGAGAAGATGTGTCATTATGGTTTAAAAATGAACCCACACAAATGTGTTTTTGGGGTGTCGGCTGGAAAATACTTAGGATTCATAATTCATGAACATGGCATAGAAGTAGATCCTAATCGAATTAGAGCTATTTGGAAAGTAAGTTCTCCTACTTGTAAACTTGAGATGCAGAAGTTACTCAACAATGTAATTTATTTATGAAGGTTCATTTCTAACCTTGCTAGGAAAGTTGATGCTTTTACTCCTATTCTTCAGCTTAAAAACAATGTCAATTTCACTTGGGGAACATAATAGCAACATGCTTTTTACACAATTAAGGAATACCTGCCTTCGGTTCCAGTGCTTAGGGCACTAAGGAGTGGGTTTCTTTTCAAGTTATACATAGAAGCCGAAGATTAAGTCATCAAAGTTGTACTGACTCGGGAGTCCGAAGCGAAGGAGTACATCATAGTATATCTAAGTCGTCAACTGGTGGACATTGAGACAAGGTACACTTCTGTTGAGAAATTATGTTTATTCTTGTTTTATACATGCCCCAAGCTTAGGTATTATCTACGATCTAGCTCTTGTATTGTTTCCTGTCAAACCTATGTGATTAAATACATGTTGCCAAACCCAATTATGAGTGGTAGGATTGGTAAATGTGCTTATTGAAAGGGAAATGTGCCCTTGGGCCATTTCTATAAGTATTTTGGTGATTAGATGCCCAACACATTAATTGAGTTCTTATGTGCAAAATGTGTGAAGAGCGCAAATCAAAGCATAAGGTATGTTTCTAGACTTAGTATATTATTTTGTATACTAATGTGTTTGTCTAAGTGCTAGAAACAGCGACAAAAGAAGAAGAAAAGAAAAGGAAAAGAGTTGGTTGTGTGCAGCCAACACCAACTCTGGTCAGGTACACCGGACTGTCCGGTGGTGCACCAGACAGTGTCCAGTGCGCCAGGCTGGCCGACGGTGAACCGGCTGCTCTCGGGAAAACGCAGAGGCGTACGACTATAATTCACCGGACTGTCCGGTGGTGCACCAGACTGTCCAGTGAGCCAATGGTCGCTAGCGCCAACGGTCGGTTGCGCAATCCGCGGGCGACGCGTGGCCCGCAACAACGGTCGGTTGGGCACACCGGACTATCTGGTGTGCACCGGACAATGTCCGGTGCGCCAACCGACCCCGAGGACCAACGGTCGGACGTGCCAGATATGGAAGGAGATCGCGCACCGAACAGCTACAGTGACTGTCCGGTGGTGCACCGGACTGTCCGGTGCACTACCCGACAGAAGGCAAGTTTGGCCTTCCAAGTTGGCCTCCAACGGCTCCTAGCTGCCTTGGGGATATAAAAGGGACCCCTAGGCGCATGGAGGAGAACACCAAGTCTACAAGAAACATTCTAAGACTCCCAGACTCTGCTCCCACGCATTTGATTCGTTGTGTTAGTGATTTGAGCTCCGTTCGAGTTGTGAAGTCCCTGTGTTGTCCTGTGAGCTCAAGTCTTCACTTGTGTGTGTGGTTGTGCTGCGTAATTGAGTCTTGTGTGTTTTGCTCTCCCAACCTTACTCTCGTGCTTACTTTGTGATCTATATTGTAAGGGCGAGAGGCTCCAACTTGTGGAGATTCCTCGCAAACGGGAGAATACTCAAAAGAGAAAAGACCATGGTATTCAAGTTGATCATTGGATCACTTGAAAGGGGTTGAGTGCAACCCTCGTCCATTGGGACGCCACAACGTGGAAGTAGACAAGTGTTACTTGGTAGAACCATGGGATAAAAATCGCGTGTCTCTTGTGTTGCTTTTTCTGTGATTGTTTTGTTAACAAGAACTCGCTTCAAAGCTACTTAGTCACACTAACAATTTAATAATCAAGTTTGTGGCTATTTAGTATTTGATTTTACAAGATCATCTATTCACCCCCCTCTAGGTGCTCTCAGTTGGTATCAGAGCAGTACTCTTCATCTAAGGGACTAACCGCCCGAAGAGATGGATCCTAAGGGAAAGGGGATGGTGGTCAACGACAAGGAGAAGGAGTCCCTCTTCAATGAGCCAAGGGACGATAAGCCCACTGACTCAGGTTCGAGTCACAAGAAGAGGGACGAGAAGAAGAAGAGGCGCATCAAGAAGATCATCTACTATAACAGCGATGCCTCCTCTTCTTCACCAAGAGACGACGATGACTCTTCGTCGAAAAAGAAAACATTTAATCAAAACTATTCTTTTGATTACTCTCGCATTCCTTATAATTCAAATGCACATCTACTTTCAATTCCCCTTGGAAAACCTTCACACTTTGATGGAGAGGACTATTCATTTTGGAGCCATAAAATGCGTAGTCATCGATTTTCTCTCCATCCTAGTATTTGGGAAATTGTAGAGAATGGGATGCATTTCAATAGTACTGATAACCTTGTGATTATAAACGAGCAAATTCATAAAAATGCCCAAGCCACTACTGTTTTGCTAGCATCTCTTTGCAGGGATGAATACAATAAGGTGAGTGGCTTGGACAACGCCAAACAAATTTGGGACACCCTCAAGATATCTCATGAGGGAAACGATGCCACCATGATCACCAAGATGGAACTGGTGGAAGGCGAATTGGGAAGGTTCGCGATGATCTGGGGAGAGGAGCCAACACAAACCTACAACAGGCTCAAGACACTGGTCAGTAAGATCCGAAGCTACGGAAGCACAAGATGGACGGATCATGATGTCGTCCGACTCATGCTCAGGCCATTTACTTTTATTGACCCCCATCTTGTCAACCTTATTCATGAAAATCCCAGGTACACCAAAATGACGCCCGAGGAAATCCTCGGAAAATTCGTGAGTGGGCGCATGATGATGAAGGAGGCGCGATACGTGGACGATGCGCTAAATGGTCCACTACCCGTCTACGAGCCACAGCCCGTTGCTCTCAAAGCAACAAGCAGCAGGGAGGCGCTACCAAGCAAGGTGGCACAAGTGGAGGCTGCCGGGCTAAATGAAGATGAGATGACACTCATTATCAAACGTTTCAAGACTACGCTCAAAGGACACAAAGAGTACCCCACCAAGAATAAAACAAGGGGAAAACGCTCCTGCTTCAAATGCGGTAAGACTGGTCACTTTATTGCTCAATGTCCCGATAATGAAAATGACCAGGCACAAGAAAGACATGGGAAGAAGGAGAAGAAGAAGAATTACAGGAAGGCAAAGGGCGAGGCGCATCTTGGAAAGGAATGGGATTCTGACTGCTCTTCATCCGACTCCGACGATGAAGGACTGGCAACCTCGGCCTTCGACAAGTCTTCACTCTTCCCCAATGAACGTCATACATGTCTTATGGCTAAGGAGAAGAAGGTATGTTTTAAGTAGTATAAGGGGTGTCAAGTGTGTAAAAATTTGATGATCTACAAATGATTCCTGCCACCGAATTGCATCCTATCATCAATCGTAGGCCATTTAGAGGATAGGGTTTAGACTTTGTGGGTGAAATTCATCCACCATTGTCCAAGGGGCATCAGTTTGTCTTAGTCGCCACATATTAATTCACCAAGTGGACTTAAGTCGTTGCATTAAAATATATGACACATAAGGAGGTAATTGTGTTTTTATAGAGTATATTATTAATAGATTTAGCATTCCCCAAACTTTGACTACAGATCAAGGGACTTCTTTTATATCCAAAGAGGTACATGAGTTTGCTGAATCATACAAGATTAATTTACTCAATTTACCTCCATATATATTATGCTCAGGCCAATGGCCAGACCGAGTCAAGGAATAGGAAATTGATTAACCTTATCAAAAAGAAGATATTTGATTGTCCTAGGCATTGACATAAAGTTTTGTTTGAGGCTTTATGGGCTCATAGAATATCAAAACTTCATGCCACTAAAGTTTCTCCTTTTGAGCTTATGTATGGAAATGAAGCCATCTTGCCTATAGAAATAAATCTAACCACTATTAGGTTTGCCAGGCAAAATAATTTAGATGTCGATGAGTACCATGATTTAATGATGGACAATATTGACGAGGTGACCGATAAGAGGTTGATGGCTTTGAAGGAAATTGAAAAGGACAAACTTATAGTCGCCAAGGTCTACAATAAGAAGTTAAAGACTAAATCATTTCAGGTTGGAGATTTGGTGTGGAAGACAATGTTGCCATTGAAGATTAAGGATTACAAGTTTGACAAGTGGTCTCCAAGTTTGAAAGGGACTTATAAGGTTGTACATGTAATCCCTGGTAATGCTTATATGTTGGAAACATTACAAGGAAATAAGTTACATAAAGCATTGAATGGTCGTTTCCTAAAACAATACTATCCTAATACATGGTAAGATGTTTAGAAAGCTGGTGTTCTCAATCTCACATCAGGTTGTACTTTTAGAAAATATGTAAGGAACTAGGTGATTTTGGCTCACTAAACTCTGCCAGAAGTAGGGAGCATGTGTGGAGCACCAAATCTAGCACCTGGACGACTGAATGGTATGACCATGTGGCATAGACTGTTCGGACCTCAGACGGTCTGGTATGACGGCTTGGATGGTCCAGGATCAGTTTTTAATTTAGGCTAGAGTCCTTAACCTGTGTGTGGTTATCATAACAGGCTCACGAGAACTGTTTGATTTCACCTAGGAACGGGTTCAGACCTCCCCAATATATACAAAAGGGTACGACCGATTGAAGAACACAATAATCGAACCTAAACATCAATTTATCTTATTTATTTTATGCATTAGCCTTAGAAGTAGTTCTATTCCTAGTTGTAGCCTCCCAACTAGAAGTGTAATTAGACCGAATACGAACAAATATTGTTTTTACCATATTTATTTTCATATTTTCTCTAGTGATTTCGATCAGATACGAATATTATCGAGTTGTGTGGGATAAAACTAGAATGGATATCGACATCTTAAATATCCAACTTTGAGTATATGGATACAAATATAAATCGGATACAGATCATATACTGAATAGTAAAACTCGAATACAGATCGGATCTCAGCTCTCTTAGACTAATCGAATTCGATTACGGACGGATAATATACATACCATTTATACCCCTACTCCCAACCTCCAATATTTGCCTCATTTTGACTCTACATCTTCTAACAGAGCTTTGGGTGGCCTAACAACGGCAAAGCAACTCTAAAATCTTTTCTCCCCGACTGGGTCCCTATCGAGAGGTGAGATCTTGGTTCTTACCGAAGCCCTCTGCGCCATCACGGACGGTCCGCCGTCTACACGCGGACGGTCCATGCACATGAAAAAGGGAAGCAGAGCTCTCTGTGCACTTGCGGACAATCTGCGCTCTCGTAGAGAGGACCCCGAGGTCCTGTGTGCCACGAGAGTTCGTTTATAGGGTGTTTGGTTTGAGGAATGAGTTGGTCCATAATCTTCTCAATCCTCATTTTTGTTTGGTTTGTAGAATGAAATGAGTTGAACCATAACCACCTCATTCCTCATAGTTAGTTAGTACTAATATGGGGAATGAGATCATCCCACCAAATTTGAGGAATGGATCAACGATGCACTACCTTATTTTGGATGGTGTGATTCCTCAAACCAAACACCCCATAGTGTTTGGGCCAAAATGACGAGGATCCATCTGTTGCTACATAAAATCTTTTATGTTCTTTGCCATAAAGCGGTATCATTTTTTGTATAGTAAACTTATGGTGTGTTTGGTTAGTGGAATCAACCTATACTTCATAAGGTGATGCATCATAAGTTCATCCCATAAATTTTGGTGAAATCAACTCATTCATCATGTATATACTAATTATTACTTATGGGAATTGGGGTGGTGATTTCTATAAATCATTTGCATGCAAAATGACTGCATAAAATCCATTTCCCTCGTCTCTCTAACAAATTCTACGCACATAACAAAATTTGTTATGATGCGTCTAGAAAAGCCAAAACAGATTCACAATTTTTTCTTGAATCAGAAAGAAAACATGTAATCTCATTCTCAGGTTCACAACCAGAGCCAGGCACAATGGCCATGAAACCTGCATCTTATTTACAGAAGAGAGAACTCACACTAAAACAAAAAAAAAAACGGGGAAAAGGAACACACACCAAAACAAACGAAGAAAGGAACTCTAGAGAACGATGGCTAATTATTAGCGGCTTCAATTTCTTCTCGATCCCGCTCTCTTAGTTAGAAGAACCACGCTGCGCATATGTAGGTGATCATGGCGTGGCAGTTCGCGCTGGAGCTGACGGTGGAAGCGGCTTCATCTTGCTGATGAAGCTGACGGCGATCTGGAGCATCTTGGTGAACTCGGTGAGGCTCTGCACGACGATGAGGCGCACGTCGCCGTTGAGCTCCCTGCAGCTGACGGTGCAGGACGAGACGTCGGCGGCAGAGCGCATCGCGAGCGTCCTGGCCACCTGCGTGTCGCCCGAGTGCAGCGCGGCGGTGGCGCCGTGGAGCTTCTGCATGGCGCTGCGCATGGTGACGGTGCAGTTGCCGAGGCAGCGGCGGAAGTCGGGCACGCCGGTGTTGAACCCGGGGAGCTTGCCCTCGAAGATGGACACCGCGACGGCGCCGGCTTCCGAGGCCGCCTCCAGCGCCACGGCCACCAGCGCTCTGACGTCCACCTGCCCCGGGGCGCCCGCGATCCTGGCCGCGCGCTGATCGGGCGCCGCGGACGCGATCGACGTCTGCACGTCCAGCAGCCGCTGCCCCAGCTCCGCCACGCACAGCTCCGGGTACGGGCCCGTCATGCAGGTGGCCACGATCGGGCTGGCGCCGGGGGAGACCCGCGCGGCGGCGGCGCCACGGGAGGAGAGGGAGACGACGCAGAGGCACAGGACGACTGCTGCTAGCAGCGACGTCGTCGTCGTGCGCACGGACAGCACCGCCGCAGCCATCTTCGACTCCTTAGTCCTTCCTCGCAGGTACTTTTTAATTCTAGCTTCTCCGACCGAGAGATCCGGCTCTCTAATTTCCAGTAGTTGATGGATGAACGAACGAAGCAGTGAGTGACGATGTGATCGGTCTGTGCAGCATAACCTGATCGCACGCACGTAGATATATATACACGTTCACGGATGCTATTGCTGCCGGGAGTGGTTCTTGGTGTTCATCGATCGTCGGTGTGGCCGGGAGGTTTTTCCGAGACACGTGGACATGGTTCGCGCGCGCGACATGATGCATGGTCGATCGAGAGGCTGGGAGAGAAATGAGCTGAGGCAACGGATCGAGATCGAGCTCCAGCTCTGCAACATTCCCTGCCGCTTTTTCTTCATTGCTGTTGCATGCCTTGCGCTGCCGCTCGAGTTGTGTTCCCCGGTTTCTTGCGTCTTTGTATGTAAGTGGATTGGAGTTTGGGGTGAGGCTTGAGGATAGGCTATCTCTAACCATTCCCCCTCTCAAATCCCTCTATTCGTACTTTCTATTCATATTTAAATACCTCTTACTCTACCGTTCTTCCCCCTATTCAGCTCCTCATTTACTCTTTAACTAAGCTATTTGCCTTTTATATATTAGTTTTTGGAGTTTTAAAAAATACTACCATATTTGTAATACCGTAACACACATTGTTATCTGCTAATTATATTGAAAACACAATCAATTAATGGAGAGGGGAAAGATGATTTAGTTCTCTCACCCCCGCGAGGGGGCCACCAGGGGCGTCGTTGGAGGCGAGGGGGAGCCGCCGGGGCACCCCATGCCCGACATGGGGAGGGGGTCAGGGCTCTGTTGGAGTCCGCCTTAGATACAGTTAGTTTGCATAAAAATGATGATCACCAAAGATCAAACTTGGTTAATTTTCAAATGATACTTACACTACTAGAAAAGCAGGTCTTTAAATGCATTCTATTTTTTTGCAAACGATGCTTTTGCAGGGCAACCAACTGTATTGTTTCGAACAGTGGGACCCATCAAAACCGCCGCTTGCAGAAAAGATTATTGGAAGCAAACGCTTTAAGACAATTTACAGGAACATGGAAGACATCGAAGTCGAGACATTGGTATCATATTTCTGTCACTTCATATGACGTGAAGTGACACATGTAAAAGGACATTTCTTTGACCTTGATGGACCGTTGAAAATTCATTCGGAGCTCACTAATTTTGAGAGGCATAACATATGACCATTTTGAAACATTTGAACCGATTTTGTGAACATGAATGGATGAAAAAACTATTGTTGTGTTTATGTGTATGGATGAATGATATATTTGGGTTGTATTGTGAAAAACTTTGTGTCAGAGGCGAATATCATGGGTATGGCATGGTGCTCGTTTAGCAAGGAAAAGAAAATCTCTGGTCGCCCGAATTTGCCTACTGTTGCCCGAAGAGATTCCAACTTGACTGACCCTAGCTACGAGGGTCGAGGGCTTGGATATCCCCACAACATAGTTCCACCTCGCCCAACCACGAAGAGGCTAACACTTAGATGTTTCTAATTCAAAGTTCCACCTCGCCCGTCCCCCAACCACGGAGGGGGGGGGTCAAGGCTCAAATGTTCCCGCCTTGTCTGGCCCCAAAGTCAACAAGCCAGATCCTTCTTCAGAGAATACAAGCTCAGAAATAGAAAACCCAAGAGAAATCCTAACTCCTTCACTCTCTTTCCTTGATATAATGAAGCACACTCACTACACAAACTAAGGGTAGTTTCACTATATTTCTACACTCTGCAAATGAGAACTCGAGGGGGTATAATACAAAATGAGATAGGGGTACATATAGGTGATCTAAGTTGGTAAGGGGGTAAGGTCGGTGGCTGGGCGACCACGTGTCATGCTGGCTGGACATAGAGTGGATGGGTGGCAAAGGCACGTCTAACCCCTAGATGCACAACCTTGCTTCATCAATGCCTTACAAGTGCTCCAAAAGTCAGTTGACAATTAAATTGGTTATGTACTTTCTTTGGTGAGATCCATGTGAGGGTGATGTGGCTTTCTTTCGACCCTCGAATGTCCATGTGTTTGAATCCATGATATTATCTTGGCGCATCTCCTGACGCTCCTGTCGCATCTGCGCCTGCATATCTTGCATCATATTCGCCATCTATTGCAGCATCTACATATGAGTTGCAACCACTGGATCGGTCCCAGTCGGTGGAGGATTCAGAGGATTCATCTCGGCTTGCTGTTGTCTAAGCACCCTCCGGTTGAATGGGTTGGCAGGTAGATCGATTCCGCCTCCCTTCCTGGTATTGACCATCTGAGTTAGAAACACATGGTAAGAAAGAATTGTAGACAAGACGAGTAGTTACGAGACATGGTACTTTGGGGGTTTTATTAGCTAAGTAGATTAGTGTGTCACCTACTAAAGCTAATTCATTATCTTATGGTGGTACATGCTAAGATGCCCTACTATACTATTTCAATCAATCAAAGAAGCAAATCAGGCATTTATCATCAGAACAATCAACCAACATTTTACTAGAGAAAATAATTTTAATTTTGTCTTAGGTCTCCTATCTCTTTAGAAGGGGTCATAAATGTAGGATTCTAAGGTGTGAAATCCATCTTGTCTTAGAATAGAAAAGATAAGACTAATCAGAGTAGAACAACAAAAGGTGAGACAGAATCAAGATAAGTGTAGAAAGAATCAGAGTAAGGTAAGTAGGTAAGGGTTTTGTCAAGTTCTATCTAGGTTTCGTCCTACAGTCAACATTTCCTCTGATACCACTTCTGTCACACCCAGATTTAAGGGACAACACCGGCTGCGTCTCATATGTGTGCCAAACAAGAACAACACATATAATGACAAAGTGTATAGAGATAAATGTCACAAATATCATAATGCAACTATTACACAGCGGAAGTCTTACAAAAATAAATGATAAATATAAAGCGAACTAAATGTCCATCCATGGCGTCATAAAAGCTGACTAGGAGACACCACCTAGATCAAATCGTACTCCTCGTTGTACGGCTCCTCCTAGACGACCTGTTCTTCTCCTGTGGGGGTATATATATCGCAAGTGTGAGCTCACAAAAGATCATAGCTCAATAAGTTGTGGGGAATAATGCGCATGAACTCACCAAAGGTGGGAGTTCATGTGAAGTATAAGGTTGATCAACAATAGGGGTTAAAGCTGAGCATTGCTTTTAATAAGTTGGTCAAATTTTATTAGCAATTACTAGATGTAAGTAAATACCATACCAGAATAAAAATAGAACAAAACTAATAATAAATCCCATGCAATGCAAATGACAAATTGAATTTAGTTCCATAGTTTAATCATGCGAGAGTCCTGAGCTGCTCATGACCGTGGGCATGGCTAGTATACCAGTTTTACACTCTGCAGATGTTGTACCCTATACCCACAAGTCATGTTACCCATCTGTCAAGGGATCACGACTCTCATACACCTCTACCAAAGAAGCGAGGCAGGGTAATACTGCGAGGCCTTTACAAAGTTCCACTAGCTTTAGAAAACCTGCTACAGTTTCTAGGAAGAGCAATGCAGGAATCCCCAGTCTGACCGCCATCGCAACAAAATCAACCCGGGAACCTCCCTACACGCCTACTCTCCTACTGCCCTTGCCCCTATCGGGTAAGGTAGTCCTCCACTAGCTTTCCTAGTTAGTCAATCAAAGGCGTCTCATTCCACCTTTGTGGTGGCACGTGTTTCTCAAGTTAAGCTCCATGTTCCAATTAAAAATAATGATATTGACATGACCAATAAGTAAAACAATAGTATATTTGGAACATAAACAAAATCTAATATTAATCCCAAAACCATATAGAGCAATAGCAAAAACTACCCAAACAGTTTAGGGGTAAACAAGGTGAAAGGATAACTAGACTAGGGAGACCTATTGGGACCATCAAAATTAAGCCTATACATGAATAAGTGATTATAAAGAACATTGTTGGTAATAAAAGTGGTCAAGGGCACAATTTGCCTTCAATGAGCTCCGACTTAGCAACTTCTACCTACTGAACACCTGGATCCTCGGCCACTGGCTCTTCTACTCGCCACAATACAAACAAGCACGGTACAAGGAAGAAATTAACATCACACCAAACATGTATACATAATATATAATAATAATCTACGCATTAAAACGAGATCATAGGAAAAAGAATCACTAAATTCGGAGTTACGGATTTTAAGTTATGATTTTCCGAAGTATATATGTGCTTGGTACAAAATTCATTAAGTGATCAAATTTAATATGGGTTTCATGTTAAAACAACGTTACTGAGTGATAAACAATATTAAAAAAATTATAGGATCTGGAATGGATCAATTTGGACTTAAAATGAATTAAATATGAATTTCACAAGTTTCTAGAATTATTTTTGTATTAAAAATCAGTTTCTATAATTAATTATCTAATTCCTCTGTTCCTGGGTTGCGCGCAATAATACTCAAAAGTCCAGCTAACTCGCAAGATTCACCTAGACTCAGTTTGCAACAGCGCTGAACCGTGGGTTAAATCTCTAATCTTCCGAGGGTTCGTTTGTAAAACTCAGACCGAAGGGGTATCAGTTATTCTCGGTCGTCCGATCTAACCTCAATGCTACTGATTAGATTAAAACCGCCCAACCTCCCGGCTACTAGATCTTGGATCTACGGTCCCTATCATATCACCAACCCGCATGCAGTCCACACGTGGGATCACGATCCTACGGTTCAGGTGAAGAACTCCCATGATCGCACCCCGCCCGTACGATCATGATCCGACGCCCCCGAGTTACCCTGGTCGAAACGTTACGGTGTGATTAATCACAGCCGCCCGCGCCCGAATCCATGGCCAGACACCGTCATCCCCAACGCGACACACACAGCGGCGGCGACGGCGCCCCTGTACACGGTGGAGACATCGCTGTCCAGTTTCTAAGGCCTAGTTTCCGTCCGAAATTCCTACCCGACAGGTGCATACCCTAGTGGAGAAGATCGCGGGGCTAGGGAGGGTTGTCTCACCGGTTATTGGAGCACGTGTAGTTCTGGTCGCGATGAAGAGCGGCACCAGCGTCGGCCAAGAGCTCCGACGAGCAATCACCGAGTGCCGGAGCGCCCAATCGCCCCGATTCTCGACGCACACGAACTCGGGATCCCTGCCGCACTCCTAGACGCAGTATTGGGGCGGAGCGAGATTGAGAGGGTGCAGCGCGTCGTTTAAGATGTCAAATTTAAACTGCAAGTCATTCGAATAATGAAAAAGGTATAGTTACAAGACCACAAGCTGGACTTTGGAAGGTACTTAATATGATTTATGTTTCTTTATGCTAATTTTAATTTTTTATTGATGGATAGCATTGACAAAGCTCCTGGGCACATCTACTTGATGAAAATGCAGGAAACGACTTTCTAGGAACTATGTATACAATTTGTCACACTTCATTTGATGGGGGGATGGTGTACGCACATTTGTATCTTCAATTTTTTTTTGGAGTTGGAGGTGACCGGAATCCATGATATCTGGCCACAGCAGCATGACGTCATCTATTTGCTTCATGCAACCAATTGATCAATGGATTAAAATTATGTCTTGTGTAAAGAAGTTTGTCTTTCCCTTATACATTACGTGAGCTGTAAGCCTGACCCCAGCATCACTAGCTACCTCTAGTAAATGTATAATCATGTTTCCCTATTGTTATTTTCGTTGTTTTTTTCAGAATTATTAGGACATGTTTGGTATTTTGGTTATGCGCGTCAATTTGGTTGGAGATAGATAGATACAATTTGGTCGGATCCATCTGAGCTTGCAACTTCCCACCGTCATATGCATGCATGGTGTCCCACCCCATCCAGACTTCCAGAGTCCGTGGCCAACCGACCGCCTAAGGGCTTGTTCGGTTAGCTCTCAATCCATGTGGATTGAGTGGGATTGGATGGGTTTTAATCCCAAACTAGTTAAACTTCTTCTCAATTTTTTCCAATCTCATTCAATCCATGTGTATTGGGAATAACCGAACAAGCCATAAATAAAAAGGCTTGCCCATCAACTCAGCTGGTATCCCACCCCATCCAGACTTCCAGAGAGAGAAGCCGATCGACACGACATGGGGTGATGGGGTAGGGATGGCAGTGGTAAGGTAACCAGTGGGCACACGAAGCCATACCTATATCTACTAGAAAAAAATTGACTCATACACATACTCATACCCACTACCCATCATAGATACAAAATTACGCCATACCTATACCCACCATGGGTAGCGGATACCCATCGGGTATTCATACTTATTAACATTACGATAGACATGATTATTTGAATCGCAAAAATAAGTACCAGCATAACAAATGTATCGAACCCAACATAATTTTATCATAGGTTCAACAATATTCAACATTAAATGACAACATCATACCTTCAAATCACACAAAACATAGCATTGATTCTACAAAACTGTGGACAAAATCATGCCTTCAAATCTAATTGTTCAATACACAATACTTTATATTTGAATATATTAGCGGGTTCCCTATCGGGTAGCGGGTATGGGGCAACAGAGAACATACCCACGCCCACCATACCCGATGGGCATAACAAATGACCCAATAAAATACCCATGGGTATCAAAATCCGCCATACCCATGCCCTAATAGGGTTTTTACCCATCGGGTTTCGGGTTTCGGGTACCCATTGCCATCCCTACATGGGGGGCCTCGGCATTAGCGATCAGATTCTCATCGACGTGTACCTCCGCTCCAAGATTGCCAGCAAGGATGTTGGCGGCAACTGCATCCACGACGCCGACGTGAACAGCGATCACCCCTACGACCTCGTGCACAAGCACGCGCCTGGCAAGCTACGTCCACAACGTTGGGAACTCGAAGGCGAGTGCACCCTGCGGATCTCGGTACCGGGCGCGAAGCATCTTCGGCGCCGACGGCAAGAAGAAGGGGTCGTGGCACTCGGAGGGCAAGAAGAAGATGGTGAAAGGAAGCACTGGCGGGTATCTTGAAAGGCTGACGTACCACGAGGTGGCGCCGTCGGGGTCGGTCATCAAGCCGGGATGGCTGATGACCAAGTATGCTATCGAGGAAGAGCACGGCGGCGGCGCCATGGTCCTGTGCAAAGTGTACAGGTCACCACGTGGCCCGGGATCGGAGGTGTCGTCGTCGCGGTGCAAGAGGAAGGCGTGCGTCGTTGTGGAAGAAGAACAGCCCGCCGAACAGACGCAACGACCAATGAAGCGAATGAACGAGGAGGACATGTTTTTGACGGGCAATATAGTGCAACCGAGCGAGTTCACCATCGAAGAGTTGTTGATGGGCTCTTCATCTTCAACGCCCGGTGGTTGCAGCAGCATGGCAATCCCTGCAGCGTCCGCGGATGATCAAAACACAGAGAAGACAGACGATGAACGCCAACCGCTGAACCAAGAAGAGCAGCTGATGCTGCCATGCGCTCCTCAGGCAGAGAACGAAGACGACGTGATGGCGATAAGCTTTAAGGAATTAAGGGGTGCTTCTTCCTCTTCTTCTTCTTCACCATGCGCTGCTCAGTCGAACTCGCCGCTGCATGTGCAACCGAAGAACGTCGGTGATGAGATCGAGTTCACCCTTGAAGAGCTAATGGGCTCCTAAGTCCTAACCAACGCCGATGGATTACGCCATCTTGGAAGAAGATGATATCATCTACATGCGATCTCTAGATGTCAGTTTTATTTGATGGTTGAGACAGTAGCTTAGGTTTAGCGCGCTTGTCAGGGCAACAAGTTGCAGATATTTCACCATATGTTTTTAACATTTAGGTAATTATGAAAGCTTTAAACCATACACAATATTTCTTCCAAGACAATATACTTTAATCATTTCTTTGGCTAAGGGTAAAATGGTTTGTCATCGGCCGCTCCGCTCGTGATCAAAGGTTGTATTCATATTTGATGTATTATTACTAATAAATTTGACGTTTGTCAAGCAAAGGACTAACACTTGCTTTTTTTCCACTACCAATTTTCACTCGTGTCGTGCCTACGCGCAAAACGCATAGGTCATACATTATTTAGGAAAAAGAATATAATCGCTCAAGCTCCTCGTGCTTCTCCTGCGCGACATCGGCCGTCGTCGGCGTCTCCGGCTTCTTGGCGAAGGCAGCAGCCACGAAGGCCGTCGGGGCCTTCTTGTTCGAGCACGACGACGCGGCGGCAGACACGTACGCGACGGCCGAGAACACGGCGGCGGAGGCGGCGGCGCTGGCGGCCGCGACGTCCATGAGCGCGGCGGCCATCTCGGCCTCCTCGGCGGTTCCGCTCCCGCCGAGCCCAGCCCCAGCAGGCAGGCGCGCGACAGACCTGGCGTCGAGGCGGGCGAGCTCCCTGTGGAGCGCCACCGTCGCTCGTTCCTGGTGGAGCGCCACCGTCGGTCGCCTGCCTCGAGGCGACACCGCTGCTGGCCCCCAGGATCACCGCCGCTCGCACGCCCGAGGGAACCGCCGCCGCCGCTAAAACTAATCCTTGGCGGCGTGGGGGTGTTTTTATAGTGTCGGCGTGGGACTGAATAATTGTGAACGCGTGGGCCGGATCGTGGGCCTGATGCACGTAATATACGCAGACTATATTTGCATAAACTGATACACACATCAGCATAACTCGTATTATAATTTAGCGTAAGCACAGTTAGGTACAATAAGCCAAAAAGGGTCCGGTGCGGTCTGCGCACCTGGTCAGGGCTTCCTGTAGTTAAATAGAGCCCAGGGCTCTAAATACTATATATATATATATATATATATATATATATATATATATATATATATATATATATATATATATATATATATATATATATATATATATATATATATATATATATATTAGGTGTGTGCCCGTGCGTTGCAACGGGAGTACGCTAGGATGAGCATCGACACATATCTGATCAGATCTTATATTTTTTTGAGGGTCTGGAGAAAGTTTGCTCGGAAGCCAAACATGTTAATACCTGAGCATGTGTTCCCTTGTGCCTCATCAGCACACTGTTCCACGCATGTATGAGTCTTGTTAATTTGCATGCCTTGTTTATAGTCTCTCACCATCTATTCACTATAATATACAGAATCCATGTGACAAACATTATCAAATAGAAGTTTAATGGATGTAGGACAAGGAAGCTTTCAGGAGTAAGGAAAAAATTACTCGAGTTCTTGGGAGCTGATCAACCGTGGGGCAGGAACTGCAGCTTCTTTTAGTGAATCTGCACCACCCTGCAAAGACCGAAGTATGAAGATAAGTTAAGTAATAAGCAACACAGGGTAAGCTTGTTTTTTGCCGAGGAACACACCTAATCAAAAATAGTTGAGTCTAGCAAAAACACTGTTACAAGATTAAAACAAGAGCTGCCATCCACATATTTATTTCTCTTGGTGTTTTGATTAGTTCCTTTCACCTAAAATCATCCTAGGACCTATCAGACCAGTTAACATTTATTTTCTAAAAATTAGCACGCTTTTTATCAGGGTATCATAAGGAAATCAGTTTGACAGCGCGACCGTGTGGGCCGAGACCGCGCGTGGCCCAATTTGAAATATCCTTGCACTAACTGAATTGCCTAACTCTGAACTGACCATACTACACCACTCATTGTTCTCGAGTTCCAGCCCCCTTTGATCAGTATTCACGCACCAGTCTGCACTTCTTGCTAGTTTCTTGCACTTCCACTCCCAGTAAATGCAATTACTGTGTTTTGTACAAACAATTAGGTGGCGTATGATGACATATCAACCAAACATTTATATTTGAGAAGTTTTTTTGTCAGCCCCATTCTCCTCTAGGCTTCATCGATCTCCTAATTCTCATTGGCCGCAGTTCCAACCGTTGCAAAAATCTTAATGCCCCTATCAATGAAAAGTAGTCCCAAATTTGTACATGTCACTATCGAGAGTGCATTCAACCATTCGACATACAGGATGCCGATGTCATCCCAACCACTGCATTGCCAGTGCCTTTGGGCACCTTGCTCCTTTTGAGGATCTTACGCACAGAGGCCATGTCATCCCATCTATTCACAGAGCCATACAAGTTTGACAGCAGGATGTATCGGCTGCCATGGCGAGGCTCCAGTTCAATGAGCTTCTTGGCAACCTCCTCACCAAGCTCAACCTTGCCATGCATCTTGCAGGCGCTAGCTAGTGCGCCCCATAAACCAGGGTGTGGCTCCACGGGCATGCTCTTGACGAAATACAAGGCCTCCATGACACGACCAGAGCGACAGGGCCTATCGTTCGCCACCATTCATCGCGAGCCCAGCAATCATCGTGTTCCAGGAGTAGATGTTCCTCATGGGCATGGCAGCAAACACCCTGATGGCACTGTGGATACCCCCACATTTCCCGTACATGTCAACGATAGCGGAGGCGAGGACAACACTCATCGCCCCATGCAGCTCCTGTTCGGCGTACGCGTGCACCCACGTGCCATGTTCAAGTGACCGCAGCTGGGCGCACGCCGAGACCACACTCACCAGCGCGGGCTCATTCGGCACGATGCCGCTGCTGCGGACCATGTCACCGAAGAGCCCCTGATCATGCAGCGCCTCCCAGCAGCGTCCCGACAGCACGAGGCCACTGATCATGCAGCTCCAGGTGGCGGCGTTCCTGGTAGGCATTGCGTTGAACAGGCCCCGCGCCTCGGTGAGCATCTCGGCGCGGGCGTACGCGCGCAGCATCGTGTTCCAGGATATGACGTTCCTCTCGGGCATGGCGTCGAAGAAGTGCCTTGCCCGACCCAGGCCACCGGAACTGGCGTGGCCGGCGACCATGGTGGTCCAGGTGACGACGTCGGCGACGTCGGTGGAGACCTCCGCGAAGAGACGGTCGGCAGAGGCGACGTCGGAGGCGGCGAAGTAGGAGGATACGGTGGCGTTGGCGACGTAGACGTCGCGGGCGTCGGGAGACACGTCGTCATCATCCATGTACAGATTAAATAAACATGGGGATTGTGCGAGCGCGGAGGGTTGCTCGAGGAGGTTTGCGGGGGCGGTTCGCGGCGGCGGTTCGTGGAGGTCGCGGCGGCTGCAGAGGCCACGGCGGGATTGCGGCGTTCACGGAGGTTACAGCTTTAGCAGCTGCGGCGGGATTGCCGCATGGGGGTTCGCGGAGGTCGCGGCGGCTGCATAGGCCGTCGTGGGATTGCAGCGTGCGGGCGTTTGTTTGGCGGTTCACGCGGTGCAGCCTCCGCGGTTTCCGGTGTGCGGGCGCGCGGAGGCGGGCGCGTGATTTCAGGGGGCGGGGGCAGTCTACAATGAACCCTTAATAGTTAGTAGATATATATATATATATATATATATATATATATATATATATATATATATATATCGGTGTTTCGGACCCGAGGGGTCCGTAAGCCAACCAGTAAATTTAACGCTGCGTGCCCCTGTCCAGATGGGTTAACGCAAGATGGAACACAAGGAGAAACGCGACTTGTATTATCTCGCACCGGGGGTGCTGCTTGTAGTAGGGGTTACAAGCGTCGCGAGAGAGAGAGAGAGTGAGCATGTTCCTTTTGCTCGTTCTCCCCCGCGCGACCCCCTCCCCCCCCCCGCAAGAAGGCCCTGGACCTCCCTTTTATAGATGCAAGGAGAGGGTCCAGATGTACAATGGGGGTGTAGCTATGCGCTAACGTGTCTGGCAGAGAAGTGCCTGAGCCCTGTGTACATGCCAACGTGGCTCTCGGAGAAGCGCTTGAGCCCTGTGTACGCGATAACGTGGCCGTCGGAGAAGTGCCTGAGCCTTGTAGAAGCACAGCTGGCGGTGCGACTGGGATCCTGCTGACGTCTGCTTGCTTCCGTAGGAGGCTGAGAACTACCGACGTCATGGACGCACGCGGGGGACCATCATTACCTGTTACCAGGGAGAGCCAGATGGGACGTCGGTCTTGTTCCCTCGTAGCCTGAGCTAGCTAGGGGTAGGGTAATGATGTATCCCCTGTGGCGCGGTCAGTCCGAGCCCAAGGTCGGGCGAGGCGGAGACTTCTCCTGAGGCCGAGGCCGGGGTCGGGCGAGGACGCGATTCCTCCCGAGGCCGAGGCTGAGGCCGAACCCTAGGGTCGGGCGAGGCGGAGACCTCCTCCTGAGGCCGAGGCTGTGGCTGAGCCCTGGGGTCGGGGGAGGCGGAGACCTCCTCCCGAGGCCGAGGCCTAAGGTCGGGCGAGGCAGAGATCCTGTTGCGCCCGAGGCTGAACTCGGCTGTTGGCAGTCTTACCCCGATGGGTGGCACAACAGTCGGAGCGGTGCGAGCGGCGCTGTTTTCCTGTCAGATCGGACAGTGAAGGGGCGAAGTGACTGCGGTCACTTCGACCTTGCCGACTGCGGCGCGCGTGTCAGGATGAGGTGCCAGGCGATCTTCGCATTGAATGCGCCTGCGATACGGTCGGTTGGTGAGGCGATTTGGCCAAGGTAGCTTCTCGACGAAGCCTGCCCGAGCTGGGCTTCGGGCGAGCCGAGGGTGCGCCCACTACCTGAGGAGACCCTCAGGCGAAGCGTGAATTCGTCCGGGACTACTGTTCCTGCCCGAGGCCGAGCTCGGGCGAGGCGAGATTGTGTCCCTTGGTAGACGACGCCTTGACCTGAATCGTGCCCATCAGTCTTTGCAGTTTGTGCTGAGGGTGCTTACCAGCCGTGTTTAGGAGTGTTGGGGGTACCCCTAATTACGGTACCCGACAATATATATATATATATATATATATATATATATATATATATATATATATATATATATATTGTCGGTACCCTGAATCAGGGGTACCCCTTACTACAGTATGAAGACACGGTGACCGCGCGCTATCTCTAGTCGCGCGGTGAACAGCACCCGACCCCTCCACGTGGGCGGCTCCGGGGACGCCACGTGGCCAGAGGAGATGATATACTCCAAGGTGGCGGCAGTGGGTCCGACCCCACGCGAAAGTGCCGGACCCCTGGATGCACAGACCGGACTTCCTGGCGGGGTTCAAAACCTCCACAGGTACAAACCAGACCCCTGGGACGGGTCCCGGACCCCTCAGGATGGGTCCGGACCACTCACAGTAGGGTCCCGGGATTCCAAGGAAAAGAATACCCAGGCCTTAATCAAGGATAGGCGGGGGTCCGGTGCTGACACGTGTCCGAACCATACCGTGAGCGCTCCCACTCCCCACTCAGGCGGAGACCCGATGCTGCCACGTGGCCTACTGCCTGTGACGTAAGCCAGCGGCCGGAGCCAGACGTAAGGCCTCTTGGCCGCACATTTATTGCGGAGGAGGCGCGCCGCCTGTCAAGCTGGCAGGTGATGTGCCGCCTCAGCATTAAATGCGCCCTGTCTACTCCACTGACAAGCGATGCGCCGCCTCAGCATTTAATGTGCCCTGTCCACTCTGCTGACGGGCGACAACCAGGCCATCCTGCAAGCGACATGCCAGTCCGCTCCGGTGGCAGGCAGTACGCCCGTGCTGCGGCATACACTATGCTCATCATCACTCGTATGTTGCCAGTGAAACTTCCGTTGCACACCGATACTACGCAGGCTGCGGATAACAGGGCGTAAGGAGATTGCACTGGTGACCAGCATTAGTTGCTCCAAGTATTACATCCGTTATGTCCCTGGGCCTGCATGTCAGGGCTCAACACCCTTGTACGTGCCCTCCTTTCAGCTATAAAAGGGGAGGCACACAACGTTACAACCCAAGCTCACTTAAGCTCACTTAGACTTAGACCCAGCTCAGGCTCACAAGTTCATACAAGCTCTCGAGCTCAATACATCACACAGTGGAGTAGGGTATTACGCTCCGGCGGCCCGAACCACTCTAAACCCTTGTGTGTTCTTGTGTTCATTCATCGCTTGGCAGACAGGCAAAACGCTTAGGCCCCTCCTCATCTCAGGATTTAGGGCGGGTGCATTCCGCCACTCGGCCGGAGATTTCCTCTCCGACATTTGGCGCGCCAGGTAGGGGCAAAGCTTTGAGTTTTTGCTTGTTTTCTTGCTCAGCATGATGGTGCAAATCGTTGAGCACCACATCGAGACTTCGGTGGATTTCCTAGTGGAGGAAGAAGATGCCTCTTCCACGCCACAGGTTCCCAACCGCCCAGTGTCGGGCACTACTGTTGTGCACGCTACGCAGCACCATACAGCTTCGCAGACATCCCGGACTTCGTCAAGGGCAGCTCCGAGGGCATTGTCTGCGGCCAGGGAGTTGCTGCGCCACCCCCAAGCTCCACGGCCCCACCAGGGGCCATGAAGCAGTGGTGTGACGACATCGACCAACTAATCGGCATGGCACACTCCAGCTCGACCAGGTCGAGGCCGCGGTCATCCCGGCGCCAACATGAGGCGACAACGTCTGTGCGCTCACCCTCGGTGAGGGGTGCACAGACCGACAACCTCAGGGCATAGCTCAACCGCAGGCGTGCGGGAGAGGATGCCCGGGTCTCCCTGGAGAGGGCGCGGGAGCGCCGACGAAACATCGAGGGTCGCAACCTCGATCAAGATTTTGCTGCGGTAGCACCGCAGACCCCAGCGGGCACCCGGATCCAGGCAGGTGTCCCATTGGCCGGCGTGGGCTGCGTCGCGCTCGCGGATCATCTCCGCGCGGTGACCTGGCCACCCAAGTTCCGGTCGTACCTGCTGGAAAAGTACGACGGTACGTCCAACCCATCAGATTTCTTGCAGGTGTATGTCACCGCCATTACGACAGCAGGTGGAGACACCACCGTAATGGCAACATATTTTCATGTTGCCTTGTCTGGGTCTGCCCGGACTTGGCTCATGAACCCTACCCCAGGATCAATCTACTCCTGGGAAGAGCTCTGCGCGAGGTTCGCAGCGAACTTCGCCAGTGCTTATCAGCAGCATGGCGTGGAGGCTCACCTCCACGCAGTGAGGCAGGAGCCCGGAGAAACTCTTCGGACCTTCATCTCCCGCTTCACCAGGGTACGAGGGACTATACCCCATATCTCTGACGCTTCCATCATCACCGCCTTTTGCCAGGGGGTGCGTGACGAAAAAAATGCTGGAGAAGTTCACCACGCATGACGTGGAAACTGTCACCACGCTCTTCGCTTTGGCCGACAAGTGCGTCAGGGCTGCCAAGGGTCGTGCATGGCACTCGGCACCACAGACCGGGCTTGCCCAGACGGGTGGCTCGGGTGCCGTCTCTCAAGACGGCAAAAAGAAGAAAAAGAACTGTGGCTCCAAGAGGCCGTCGTCTGCTGCTCCGGTCACCGCAGCTGCGACTGGGGGACGAAATGAGCGCAACAAGCGCCCACGGCCGCAGAGGGGTAACAGTGGTTCATGCCCTATACACCCCAACAGTCGCCATAGCGCCGCGGAGTGTCGCAAGATCATCGAACTCGCGAAGCGCGTCAGCGAACGGTGCGAGCAGACCTCCAAGGACGGCTCCCCTCCTCGTCGCCGGCCCGGCAAGGAAAGGGCCGACAGCGGCGAGGTGGCCGCGGGAGAAACGGACCTCGGGTATCAGTCACCCGAGGGGGTCCTGAAGGACGTCTTCACCAGAGACTCCATCTCCGGCGATGACAACTAGTCGGGCCATCGGGGAGACCCCATCCTTCCTGGTCTACGGGGCTGAAGCCTGCCTTCCCCCGAAAACCCTTGTGGGCTCCTCACGGGTCCAGTATTCTAACGAGTCTATGCAAGAATAGTCGCGGCATAAGGACGTGGACTTCACCAACGAACGCAGATGGAAAGTGGCGACCTGAAATGCATGGTACAACAAAGCGCTCGGGCGCCACCGCCAGCGGACCGTGCATAGTAGGGACCCCGGGGTACGGGACCTAGTCCTACGGCGAGTACTGAACCGAGAAGGGCTCCGCAAACTCTCCCCCAGTTGGGAAGGACCCTTCAAGGTGACCGAAGTATGCCGACCCGGGGGTGCCCACCTCGCCACAACTGAAGGGGTGCCTCTTCCCAATCCCCAGAATATATAGTATTCCTGTAAGTCCTACCCACAGAAGCAAGTCCGAGGGGTTATGATTTCTTTTATAACTAGGTTGTGCATACGTGTACGCCAGCCTGGTGAGGTCCGCCCTCATAAGCCCGGCCTGTTGGCCTGCACCCATGCATGTCGATTTATAAAGAGAAGATTTACCCCCTCAGATGTGCTTCTATGACAGTTTTATCCTCCTGCCTCCATGGTTTTATCCTGCAGTATCTGGATATTATTTTTTATCTAACCCACCCGTGCAGTTCCCACAGCATGATGACATCCGAATTGAGTAGCCAGGCCTGCAGTTTAGGACCCCTCTACGAAAGTAGGGGGTCTGGTAGCCTGGGGGCCAGTTCTAAAGAACAGGAGCTTGTTCCATGGGGTGGTCCAGAGCAGTGTAGCCGCTTAGCCTGGTTCCGTACCCAAAGCCTGCACACTCCACCACTCTGTGACGGGCACCCTAGTATTTGGAACTATAGTCCTGTGGGTCCGACAACCTGGGGTCCGGTTCTAGAGAATGGATACTTGTCTCCTGGGGTGGTCCGGAGCCGTGTAGCCGCTTAGCCTGGTCCCGTACCGTAAGCCTGCACGCTCCACCACTCTGCGACGAGTGTCCTAGTATTTGGAACCACGGTCTAGGGGGTCCAGACACACAACTTGGCCTCCTAGACTAAAACCTGCAGGTCTTGTGCATGTATCAAAGGATGGCTAATGTCAAACGATGGGTCCTATGGATGTGCTACTAACGCTCCCTAACCGAAGCTGTGTTCAGGTCCAGGTCCCAGTCGAGGCTGCCTCCTGGGGGTCGTTGCCAACTCTTTTAGGTATGCTGGTATCCAGCCTCGACACGTCGAGCCTACATCCCAGGGGGGCCAGATACCAGGGAGGAGTCGGCAGCGCCACACACAACAGGGACAAATAGTATGCAGATAAGTGCTAATACTGCTCGATAAATAGTACTCAAAAAGTACCTTACAAAAACAAAGTTATTACATCCGCCTTCAAGCGGAGCCCTAGCCTTATGTCTACAGGTATGACCTACTCGACATCAGTAGGGTCACGCTGGAAGCGCGCGGCCGCCATCTCCACGGCGTACGACGTCTTGTACGACCTCCTGGGTGACGTCTTCAGCAACCGGGCCAGTGGTCACCGTCGGAGGCGGCACCAAAGCCATCAAAGCCAAAGAGATGGAGCCGCAGCACGGTTTGCTTCCCACCCCAAAGAGTTGGGGGCGCGTGGAGCTGCAGCTCAGCCCGTTGTCCACCTTCACAAGGCTGGTGAACATCCTTCCCTCCGAATGCTGGAGGAAGAAGCGGGAAGAAGCGTCGCCTCCACGGACATCTTGCAGAGGTAGGCGATGATGGTCGCATGAAGGATGAAGCAGGGTGTAAAGTGCTGAGTTTGGAGGCCAAGCTCCCCCAGCAGCAGCACGAAGAAAGATGAGATCTGCAGTGCCAACCCGCTGGGGAGGTTGGAGACTGAGAGCACCTAGAGGGGGGGGTGAATAGGTGATCCTGTAAAACTTAAAACTTAACACCACAACCTTGATTAAGAGTTAGAACAATGAAATCAAGTGAGTAGAAAGGAGAGCTCTTGTGAAGCACAATAGACACAATAAGGACAGGCACAAGAGACACGAGGATTTATCCCGTGGTTCGACCAAGTATAAAACTTGCCTACTCCACGTTGTGGCGTCCCAACGGACGAGAGTTGCACTCAACTCCTCTCAAGTGATCCAATGATCAACTTGAATACCACGATGTTCTTCTTTACTTTTACTCTTTCCCATTTGCGAGGAATCTCCACAACTTGGAGTCTCTCGCCCTTACAATAACAATCTCAATGAAGCACTAGAGTAAGGGAGGGAAGCAACACACTCAAAACCACAGCAAATACGCACACACAAGACCAAGACTTGAGCTCAAGACAATATCTCGAGGTTCTCACTAGAACGGAGCTCAAATCACTAAGAATGTCGAACAAGTGCGCAAGAATGAAGAGTGAGTGATCAACAATGCTCAAGGAATGCTTGGTGTACTCCACCATGCGCCTAGGGGTCCCTTTTATAGCCCCAAGGCAGCTAGGAGCCGTTGAGAGCATTCCTGGAAGGCAATTCTTGCCTTCTGTCGCTTGGCGCACTGGACAGTCCGGTGCACCACCGGACACTGTCCGGTGCGGATTTCTTTCCTTCTTTGGCGAAGACGACCGTTGGCGGTTCAGAGCCGTTGGCGCACCGGACACTGTCCGGTGCACACCGGACAGTCCGGTGCCCCCTTCTAACTGTTGGCTCTGCCACGCGTCACGCGCGGATTACGCGGCCGACCGTTGGCTGGGCCGACTATTGGCTCACCGGACAGTCCGGTGCACCACCGGACAGTCCGGTGATTTATAGCCGTACACCGCCGTCGAAGTCCCGAGAGCAGCTAGTTGACAGACGCCAGCCTGGCGCACCGGACACTATCCGGTGCACCACCCGACACTGTCCGGTGTACCACCGAACAGTCCGGTGCACCCAGACCGAGCAATCTTTTGGCTGTACACAGCCAACTTCTCCATAATTGTTTCTCCTATTTCTAGCACTTAGACACAATACATTAGTCTTCAAAACAATGTACTAAGTCTAGAAACATACCTTTAATCTTGATTTGCACTTCTTGAGTCTTTGGCACAATTTAACACTTAGGCACTTGTGTTGGACACTTAATCACCAAAATACTTAGAAATGGCCCAAGGGCACATTTCCCTTTCAATCTCCCCCTTTTTGGTGATTTATGCCAACACAATAAAAAGCAACTAAAAGAAGTGCAACATCAATGCAAATGAAAACTCAAATTTGTTTTTATTCAAATTTGGCATATTTGGATCATCCTTTGCCACCACTTGGTTTTGTTTTTGCAAATCAAACTCAATTCCCTATCTCTAAGTCGAACACACTTGTTGAGACATAAAGAGAGTTGTTCAAAGAGAATTTGAACAAAGATTTCAAAAACTCCCCCTATTTCCCATAATCAAATATTCTCCTCACAAGAGACCAACTTTTGACAATAAGAGACAAACAAGAGTATTTTGACAAACAAAAACTCTAACTCTACTTTTTCAGAATTCTCAAGTGGTAGCTGATCCATTTCTTGCTTTGGCCTTATTTTCTCCCCTTTGGCATCAAGCACAAAAACGGGATCAATCTTGGCCCTTTAACCCCATTGCCTCACCAAAATCTTCAACTTTAGAGTAAAAAGGCAATAAGAGTACAAAGATGAACTCGGAATCAGTTACTCTTTCATCGGAGTGCAGTGGAAGTCTTGCATGGTCCAAGTCCACCTTTTCCCTTTCAAACCTCCTTTGAGACTAGATTAAGCAAACTCAAGCACACAGTTAGTCTCAAAGGGTCAAGTTGTAGCACATCTCCCCCTAAATATGTGCATCACTTGCAAATGGACTTGTGAGGTCCAGGGAGTGCTTGTACAACTTGAGCACCATAAATAAACAACAAAATGCATTAAGGAACATGATCAAGGCATAAAACACATGTATGCTATAAATCAATCCAGGTTCCGCGAATCTAAGACATTTAGCTCACTACGCAGCTTGCAAAAGGTCGACTCATCTAGAGGCTTGGTAAAGATATCGGCTAGCTGGTTCTCGGTGCTAACATAAAACACTTCGATATCTCCCTTTTGCTGGTGGTCTCTCAAAAAGTGATGCCGGATGTCAATGTGCTTTGTGCGGCTGTGTTCAACAGGATTATCCGCCATGTGGATAGCACTCTCATTATCACATAAGAGTGGGACTTTGCTCAGATTGTAGCCAAAGTCCCTGAGGGTTTGCCTCATCCAAAGTAGTTGTGTGCAACACTGTCCTGCGACAACATACTCGGCCTCAGCGGTGGATAGGGCAACAGAAGTTTTTTTCTTAGAACTCCACGACACCAGGGACCTTCCTAAGAATTGGCACGTCCCCGATGTACTCTTCCTATCGACCTTACATCCAGCATAGTCGGAGTCTGAGTATCCAATTAAGTCAAAGGTAGACCCCTTTGGATACCAGATCCCGAAGCAAGGCGTAGCGACTAAATATCTAAGAATTCGCTTCACGGCCACTAAGTGACACTCCCTTGGATCGGATTGAAATCTAGCACACATGCATACACTAAGCATAATATCCGGTCTACTAGCACATAAATAAAGTAAAGATCCTATCATAGACCGGTATGCCTTTTGATCAACGGACTTACCTCCTTTGTTGAGGTCGGTGTGTCCGTCGGTTCCCATTGGAGTCTTTGCGGGCTTGGCGTCCTTCATCCCAAACCGCTTGATCAACTCTTGCGTGTACTTCGTTTAGGAGATGAAGGTCCCATCCTTGAGTTGCTTCACTTGGAACCCAAGGAAATAGCTTAACTCGCCCATCATCGACATCTCAAACTTTTGAGTCATCACCCTGCTAAACTCTTCACAAGACTTTTGGTTAGTAGAACCAAATATTATGTCATCGACATAAATTTGGCACACAAAAAGATCACCATCACAAGTCTTAGTAAAAAGAGTTGGATCGGCTTTCCCAACCTTGAAAGCATTAGCAATTAAAAAGTCTCTAAGGCATTCATACCATGCTCTTGGGGCTTGCTTAAGTCCATAGAGCGCCTTAGAGAGCTTACACACGTGGTCGGGGTACCGTTCATCCTTGAAGCCAGGGGGTTGCTCCACGTACACCTCCTCCTTGATTGGCCCGTTGAGGAAAGCGCTCTTCACATCCATTTGGAACAACCTGAAAGAATGGTGAGTAGCATAGGCTAACAATATGCGAATTGACTCTAGCCTAGCCACAGGAGCAAAAGTCTCCTCAAAGTCCAAACCTGCGACTTGGGCATAACCTTTTGCCACAAGTCGTGCCTTGTTCCTTGTCACCACCCCGTGCTCGTATTGTTTGTTGCGGAACACCCACTTGGTTCCCACAACATTTTGCTTGGGACGAGGCACCAGTGTCCAAACTTCATTTCTCTTGAAGTTGTTGAGCTCCTCTTGCATGGCCAACACCCAGTCCGGATCTAGCAAGGCCTCTTCTACCCTGAAAGGCTCAATAGAAGAGACAAAGGAGTAATGCTCACAAAAGTTAACTAATCTAGAATGAGTAGTTACTCCCTTGCTTATGTCACCCAATATTTGGTCGACGGGATGATTCCTTTGAATCGTCACTCGAACTTGGGTTGGAGGTGCCGGTTGTGCTTCTTCCTCCATTAAATGATCATCTTGTGCTCCCCCTTGATCACACGCCTCCTCTTGATGAACCTGTTCATCTTCTTGGGTTGGGGGATGCACCATTGTTGAGGAAGAAGGTTGATCTAGCTCCTTTTGTTCCAGTGGCCTCACATCTCCAATTGCCATGGTACGTATTGCGGCCGTTGGAACGTCTTCTTCATCTACATCATCAAGATCAACAACTTGCTCTCTTGGAGAGCCATTAGTCTCATCAAATAAAACGTCGCTAGAGACTTCAACCAAACCCGAAGATTTGTTGAAGACCCTATATGCCTTTGTATTTGAGTCATAACCTAACAAAAACCCTTCTACAACCTTGGGAGCAAACTTAGAATTTCTACCTCTCTTCACTAGAATGTAACATTTGCTCCCAAATACACGAAAGTAAGACACATTGGGTTTGTTACCGGTTAGAAGCTCATATGAAGTCTTCTTGAGGAGGCAATGAAGGTAGACCCGGTTTATGGCGTGGCAAGCTGTGCTCACGGCTTCCGTCCAAAACCGTTCGGGCGTCTTGAATTCACCAAGCATCGTCCTCGCCATGTCTAGTAGCGTCCTATTCTTCCTCTCTACCACACCATTTTGCTGTGGTGTGTAGGGAGCGGAGAACTCGTGCTTGATCCCTTCTTCCTCAAGATACTCCTCCACTTGAAGGTTCTTGAACTCGGACCCATTGTCGCTCCTTATCTTCTTCACTTTGAGCTCAAACTCATTTTGGGCTCTCCTTAGGAAGCGCTTGAGGGTCCCTTGGGTTTCAGATTTATCCTGCAAAAAGAATACCCAAGTGAAGCGGGAAAAATCATCAACTATAACAAGACCATACTTACTTCCTCCTATACTTAGATAGGCGACGGGTCCGAAGAGGTCCATATGAAGTAACTCCAGAGGTCTTGATGTTGTCATCACATTTTTGGCATGATGAGAGCTTCCCACCTGTTTACCTGTTTGACAAGTTGCACAAGGTCTATCTTTTTCGAAAGTTACATTAGTTAGACCTATCACGTGTTCTCCCTTTAGAAGCTTGTGAAGGTTCTTCATCCCCACATGTGCTAAACGACGATGCCAAAGCCAGCCCATGCTAGTCTTAGCAATTAAGCATGCATCTAGACCGACCTCCTCTTTTGCAAAATCGACTAAATAAAGTTTGTCGTCTAGTACACCCTTAAAAGCTAATGAACCATCACTTCTTCTAAAGACAGACACATCTACATTTGTGAATAAACAGTTATATCCCATATTACAAAGTTGACTCACAGACAACAAGTTATATCCAAGCGACTCAACTAAGAACACATTAGAAATAGAGTGCTCGGATGAAATAGCAATTTTTCCTAACCCTTTCACCTTGCCTTGGTTCCCATCACCGAATATGATTGAATCTTGGGGATCTTTGTTCTTGACGTAGGAAGAGAACATCCTCTTCTCCCCCGTCATGTGGTTTGTGCATCCCCTGTCGATAATCCAGCTTGAGCCCCCGGATGCATAAACCTGCAAGGCAATTTAGGCTTGGGTCTTAGGTACCCAACTCTTGTTGGGTCCTACAAGGTTAGTACAAATAGCCTTAGGGACCCAAATGCAAGTTTTATCTCCTTTGCATTTTGCCCCTAATTTTCTAGCAACCACCTTCTTATCCTTTCTACAAATAGCAAAGGAAGCATTTAAAGCATGATAAATTGTAGAAGGTTCATTCATTACTTTCCTAGAAACATGAACAATATTTCTTCTAGGCATATGATGAACAACATTTTTCCTAGCCATATTTCTATCATGCATAATAGAAGAACTAGAAGCAATCATGACATGAGAATCAAAAGCATCATAACTTCTATAAACATTCCTAGAATGTCTCCTATCATGATACATGAAAGCATGGTTCTTTTGAGCACTACTAGCCATAGGGGCCTTCCCTTTCTCCTTGGCGGAGATGGAAGCCTTATGGCTTGTTAAGTTCTTGACTTCCCTCTTGAAGCCAAGACCATCCTTAATTGAGGGGTGTCTACCAATCGTGTAGGCATCCCTTGCAAATTTTAGTTTTTCAAATTCACTCTTGCTAGTCTTAAGTTGGGCATTAAGACTAGCCACTTCATCATTCAATTTAAAAATTGAAACTAGGTGTTCACTACAAGCATCAACATTAAAATCTTTACACCTATTGCAAATTGCAACATGTTCTACACAAGATGTTGATTTATTAGCTATTTCTAACTTAGCATTCAAATCATCATTTATGCTCTTTAGGTTAGAAATAGAGTCATGGCATGTAGACAATTCACAAGAAAGCATTTCATTCTTTTTAATTTCTAAAGCAAGGGATTTTTGTGCCTCTACAAACTTATCATGTTCTTCATACAAAAGATCCTCTTGCTTTTCTAATAACCTATTTTTATCATTCAAGGCATCAATTAATTCATTAATTTTATCAACCTTAGTTCTATCTAGGCCCTTGAATAAACATGAATAGTCTATTTCATCATCACTAGATTCTTCATCACTTGAGGAAGCGTAAGTACTAGTATCATGAGTGCTTACCTTCCTTTCCCTTACCATGAGACAGGTGTGATACTCGTTGGGGAAGAGGGTCGACTTGTTGAAGGCGGTGGCGGCGAGTCCTTCGTTGTCGGAGTCGGACGACGAACAATCCGAGTCCCACTCCTTTCCAAGGTGTGTCTCGCCCTTAGTCTTCTTGTAAGCCTTCTTCTTTTCCCTCTTGTTCCCTTGTTCCTGGTCACTATCATTATCAGGACAGTTAGCGATAAAATGACCAATCTTACCACATTTGAAGCATGAGCGCTTCCCCTTCGTCTTGGTCTTGTTGGGATGCTCCTTGCGACCCCTTAGCGTCGTCTTGAAGCGCTTGATGATGAGGGCCATTTCTTCATCATTAAGTCCGGCCGCCTCAACTTGTGCCACCTTGCTAGGTAGCGCCTCCTTGCTCCTCGTTGCTTTGAGAGCAATGGTTTGAGGCTCTTGGATTGGGCCATTCAACGCATCATCAACGTATCTAGCCTCCTTGATCATCATCCGCCCGCTTACAAACTTTCCAAGTATCTCCTCGGGCGTCATATTGGTGTACCTAGGATTTTCACGAATATTGTTCACAAGATGTGGATCAAGAACAGTAAAAGACCTTAGCATTAGGCCGACGATGTCGTGGTCCGTTCATCGCGTGCTTCCATAGCTCCTTATTTTGTTGACGAGGGTCTTGAGCCGGTTGTATGTTTGGGTTGGCTCCTCGCCCCTGATCATTGCGAATCTACCATGTTCGCCCTCCACCAACTCCATCTTGGTGAGCATGGTGACGCCGTTCCCCTCATGTGAGATTTTGAGGGTGTCCTAAATCTGCTTGGCGTTATCCAAGCCGCTCACCTTATGGTATTCATCCCTGCACAATGAAGCTAGAAGAACAGTAGTAGCTTGTGCATTTTTGTGAATTTGCTCATTAATGAACATGGGACTATCCATACTATCAAAGTGCATTCCATTTTCTACTATCTCCCATATACTTGGATGGAGAGAGAACAAGTGGCTACGCATTTTGTGACTCCAAAATCCGTAGTCCTCTCCATCAAAGTGAGGAGGTTTACCAAGTGGAATGGAGAGTAAATGAGCATTTGTACTTTGCGGAATACGAGAATAATCAAAAGAGAAGTTTGAATTGACCGTTTTCTTTTTCTCGTAGTCGTTGTCGTCATCCTTTTGGGAAGAGGAAGATTCGTCGCTGTCGTAGTAGACTATCTCGTTGATACGCCTTGTTTTCTTCTTCCTCCCGTCTTTTCTTTTGTAGCTCGAGCCTGAGTCAGTAGGCTTGTCATCCTTTGGATCATTGACGAAGGATTCCTTCTCCTTATCATTGACCACCATCCCCTTGCCATTAGGATCCATCTCTTCGGGCGATTAGTCCCTTTCTTGAAGAGAACGGCTCCGATACCAATTGAGAGCACCTAGAGGGGGGGTGAATAGGTGATCCTGTAAAACTTAAAACTTAACACCATAACCTTGATTAAGAGTTAGAACAATGAAATCAAGTGAGTAGAAAGGAGAGCTCTTGTGAAGCACAATAGACACAATAAGGACAGGCACAAGAGACACAAGGATTTATCCCGTGGTTCGGCCAAGTATAAAACTTGCCTACTCCATGTTGTGGCGTCCCAACGGACGAGAGTTGCACTCAACTCCTCTCAAGTGATCCAATGATCAACTTGAATACCACGGTGTTCTTCTTTACTTTTACTCTTTCCCGTTTGCGAGGAATCTCCACAACTTGGAGTCTCTCGCCCTTACAATAAGAATCTCAATGAAGCACTAGAGTAAGGGAGGGAAGCAACACACTCAAAACCACAGCAAATACGCACACACAACACCAAGACTTGAGCTCAAGACAATATCTCGAGGTTCTCACTAGAACGGAGCTCAAATCACTAAGAATGTCGAACAAGTGCGCAAGAATGAAGAGTGAGTGATCAACAATGCTCAAGGAATGCTTGGTGTACTCCTCCATGCGCCTAGGGGTCCCTTTTATAGCCCCAAGGCAGCTAGGAGCCGTTGAGAGCATTCCTGGAAGACAATTCTTGCCTTCTGTCGCTTGGCGCACCGGAAAGTCCGGTGCACCACCGGACACTGTCCGGTGCGGATTTCTTTCCTTCTTTGGCGAAGCCGACCGTTGGCGGTTCAGAGCCGTTGGCGCACCGGACACTGTCCGGTGCACACCGGACAGTCCGGTGCCCCCTTCTGACCGTTGGCTCTACCACGCGTCGTGCGCGGATTACGCGGCCGACCGTTGGCTGGGCCGACTGTTGGCTCACCGGACAGTCCGGTGCACCACCAGACAGTCCGGTGCACCACCAGACAGTCCGGTGATTTATAGCCGTACACCGCCATCAAAGTCCCGAGAGCAGCCAGTTGACATACGCCTGCAGCCTGGCGCACCGTACACTGTCCGGTGCACCACCGGACAGTCCGGTGCACCCAGACCGAGCAGTCTTTTGGTTGTACACAGCCAACTTCTCCATAATTGTTTCTCCTGTTTCTAGCACTTAGATACAATACATTAGTCTTCAAAACAATGTACTAAGTCTAGAAACATACCTTTAATCTTGATTTGCACTTCTTGAGTCTTTGGCATAATTTAACACTTAGGCACTTGTGTTGGACACTTAATCACCAAAATACTTAGAAATGGCCCAAGGGCACATTTCCCTTTCAGAGACGAAGAACACAAATTCTCTGGCGGCGAGATCGCCGTGTGAAGAGGCACCGACACGGATCTTTCCGGCAAACGCCGGTACACCCCATCCGAGCAGGTTGCGCACCAAGTTGAGTGCCACCTCAGGCACTGGTTCCTAGGTGCAGAGAAGTCGAACCGCCGCTCGCGCCAGTACCGTGCCTCCTCGGGGCCACCGCAGAAGACAGAGAAGGTGAATTTTCAAAACCAATGCAGCGGTATCGAGGCAACCCGCGCATGGCCCAGTAAAGCCATCAAGTGCGGTGACCACATGTCAGTCAGCCGTGGGGACAGGCATGGCAGTTGACGTGACCGAAGACGGACTGGCATTAGTTACGACAGCAAGCACACGGAAACAGCGCGCCAATTGTCGGTCAAGCTTTGGCCCCACCTGCAGGCTCGTATCCTCCCCTGAGGCAGGCCCGGGGGCCACTGTCGGTACCCTGAATCAGGGGTACCCCATACTACAGTATGAAGACACGGTGACCGCGCGACCATCTCTAGTCGCGCGGTGAACAGCACCCGACCCCTCCACGTGGGCGGCTCCGGGGCCACCACGTGGCTAGAGGAGATGATATACTCCAACGTGGCGGCAGTGGGTCTGGACCCCCACGAGAAAGTGTCGGACCCCTGGATGCACAGCCCGGACTTCCTGGCGGGGTTCAAAACCTCCACAGGTACAAACCAGACCCCTGGGACGGGTCCTGGACCCCTCAGGATGGGTCCGGATCACTCACAGTAGGGTCTCGGGATTCCAAGGAAAAGAATACCCAGGCCTTAATCAAGGCCAGGCGGGGGTCCGGTGCTGACACGTGTTCGGACCATACCGCGAGCGCTCCCACTCCCCGCTCAGGCGGAGACCCGATGCTGCCACGTGGCCTACTACCCGTGACGTAAGCCAGCGGGCAGAGCTAGACGTAAGGCCTCTAGGCCGCGCATTTATTGCGGAGGAGGCGTGCCGCCTGTCAAGCTAGCAGATGATGTGCCGCCTCAGCATTAAATACGCCCTGTCTACTCCACTGACAAGCGATGTGCCGCCTCAGCATTTAATGTGCCCTATCCACTCTGCTGACGGGCGGCAACCAGGCCATCCTGCAAGCGGCGTTCCAGTCCGCTCCGGTGGCAGGCAGTACGCTCGTGCTGCGGCATACACTGTGCTCATCATCACTCGTACGTTGCCAGTGAAACTTCTGCTGCACGCCGATACTATGCAGGCTGCGGATATCAGGGCGCAAGGAGATTGCACTGGCGACCAGCATTAGTTGCTCCAAGTATTACATCCGTTATATCCCTGGGCCCGCATGTCGGGGCTCAGCACCCTTGTACGTGCCCCCCTTTCAGCTATAAAAGGGGAGGCACGCAACGTTACAACCCAAGCTCACTTAAGCTCACTTAGACTTAGACCCAGCTCAGGCTCACAAGTTCATACAAGCTCTCAAGCTCAATACATCACACAGCGGAGTAGGGTATTACGCTACGGCGGCCCGAACCACTCTAAACCCTTGTGTGTTCTTGTGTTCGTTCATCGCTTGGCAGACAGGCAAAACGCTTAGGCCCCTCCTCATCTCAGAATTTAGGGCGGGTGCATTCCGCCACCCGGCCGGATATATATATATATATATCGCACATTAATAGGCATAAGATATATATATATATATCTTATGCGTATTAATGTGAGATAGATTCGTATTAAATACAATTGATACCGGAGGAAGCTGAATCATGTTTTTAATTAAGGTACATTGTGCACTAAAATTTTATCGAATAATTTGTGTCATCGTAATACACGAACATTATAGGCTCCGATCGAGCATTATCCATGTGCCCCTAACAGATTAAATTCACAAAAGTATAGGATATATAACTTTCTATAGAAATAAAGTAATATTGTACATAAGTAGGAGTTTAAACTTTATTGTTGTCTCCATATTCTCGCACCTAAGCAACATGACACACATGTTTTTGTGTTTTATATTATATAACCAAATATAATATATTTATTTTAATGAAAAATAGGGGAAAATAATACTGAGTTGTACTGGACCTAGCCCGTCGTGCCGCACCTAAGGCCTAGGCGTGACACAATGACCGGGTTAGACCGGCACGGGACCGGTATGCAACGCCATCCCGCACCGGGCTGCACATTTTGTCCTTAGATACATCACCAAATGGATCCGACAAAGAAGTCCCATCTACCTTACCGGTTTATGCGACACCCAAGGGCACCCTATCCACACGAATCAGTGGCCTAGGGCTCGATATCGGCCAAGGGATCCTCACACGTACGGATGACTTAGGATCCTTCTAGGAAAACCTCGAGCGTTCATGGATAAGCCTACATGAATGTATTTAGGGATGGCAACAGGCACATTTTACCTGCGTGCCCATGGGTAAAAACCATATAGGGTGCGGATTTGGATGAGTTTATACCCACGAGTACGGGTGTAGGTTTGATTCTCAACCCGATGTTTTTTTCACGGGTATGAAAGTGTTATACCCGTGCCTGCAAACCCGCATATCCACAATGGATATATATAGCGCGGGGTTTGCCCAGTCGTGGGCCACACGGGTTGCAAGGCCGAGGTTGGAGCTGGACTCGGAAAGGAATTTCGGCCCACAACGCAGGTCGGGTAAGTCTTTTTCTTTTCTGTTTTTTTATTATGTTTTCTATTTCAATTCCAAATTCAAATCAAAATTCAAGTTTCAAATTCCAAATAAAAGCACAGCCAAAACTTCAACATGAATGCATGCATATATTTTTATTAATCTATTTATTATCTTAATTATGAAAATGCTTTTGAATATGTCACTTATATACTCCAAATTGTATTTTAAGAAAGTAATTTGTAATGTATAATATATTTTAATTTAGATATTTAAGGAGGTATTTATAAACATATCACTCATATAAGGATCTTTTATATAATCTCTTATTAAAACATTTATTTAAGATACAGGATAAATTTTCCTAAATTGTCCAAAATAGGATTTGGGACGTTACACATGAAGAGTTTGCTAGTTTGCTACGCATAGCACTGGTTTGTTGTGCTATAAACGGTCACGGTTGCACGATGGAGCAGTCAATGGCCGGATATGGATTAGCCTCCCGCGAGCGCACGCTGCCGCAGATTGCGCGGGGCCCATGATCTCCGTCCTTTGCAGGCGTTAGCGTGGGACACAACTCCGTTAACAAGTAAAACATCTCGTTCCCAACCAAATTTCCGTTTGGCTGCGCTTTTCATCTGCGGAGCTCGCTATCGTTGTTTCCATCCATGGTACAGACAAAGTGTTTCCTTCTTTATCATGCAGACATCCTTCTTTATTTGCAAAAATGTAAAAGGCTAGACGTTTGCCACAGTACAGAGGCAGCGTATCATACAGTTGTATTTGCAAGTGCACTCGGGTTCACAAGTTTTATTTATGAGGGCTATGTCGTCTCCTACAGAGAAGGCATATTTTGTCCTCTCGTACAGCCATCAGCTCTCAACTAAGAACAAGACACTGAAATACTAAACAAAAGGCAATAGTCTGAATCAAAAAATATATACGAACATCTTTAGAACTAGAGAATACCATTAGTATCAATATAGTGAAGCATCTTCAGAACACATAACCAATATTTTGCAGCAACCTGAATAAAAAATTACATGAGCACCTCCTAAAACACCGAACCAACAGACCGACATCTTCAGTATCATCGTCATCAAAATCTACACTGGCCTCTTCTGATAAATATTGTGCATTATCCTCTTCTATGTTAGTCTTGCCTTTTACATTCTTCAGCTACAAATTAAAAACAAGTAGTAAGTAACCCAAAATAGGAAAAAATAATTATGAATTAAATAATTACCCTTTCTGGGCATGTTCTAGCATTATGGTCTCCTTTCTTGCTGCCACAAATGCCACATGTTCGTGGTTTCTTCGCATTTGAACGTGGCTCTGAAGGTGGTTTAAATCTTTGTGGTTGCTTTCTCTTCCCCTTGCATTGTGACATCGGTGGATCAAATATCACTTTTGAAAGACCTGTTGTGCAAGCGAGACCTTCACATGTTTGTGTTTCATGATCAATATCCATCGATTCAATTTGTTGCTCAGCACCATCTAAGAATTCCTGAAAATAGGTAAAAGCTCCGCGGGACTTTGATGCCATCTTAAGTAACTTCATCACTCTAGGCTTTAGTGTAGCAAACCTTATGGTTTGTTGCTCTTCACTTCCCCTGAGCTCCATGCTCCTCTCTATTTTTGATCTTTTTGCCAATGCATTAGCATCTTTGCACCACCGTTTCATTATATATGTAGTTGGCAAGTGAACCATATTTACATGATGCATAACCTTAATGGCATGTGAACACAACAATCCCTCAAACTCATATCCTTTGCAGCTGCAAGAAATTAGTTCCTCAAATTTGTTGACATTTACTGTATATGTTTTCGGGATCATATTATCAATCATTGGGTGGTAACTAATTCTAACCTCATATAGGGTATCATTCTGAATCTCTGTAATTTCTCCAAGTTGGGAATTTTTTAAATGTAACTTGAACTCTTTCAGCACTTTGGTTGTGTAGCATTGAGAGGCATCTTTCTCAATTCGATGTAGTGATGATAAATTTGGTACAGCATTGAGACAAGCAATATCCTCATCACTTTCTCTTTGCCAAATACCATTAATCATCTTCTCCATGTGCTTGACAACTTCAAGTATACATGAATGATTGTTGGTCCACAATTTCAATGCAGAATTGGCACTTTCACTCCTTTGCGTTGTTGACATATTTGCAAAAAACACACCTCTAAAAAAATGCGGGAACCCATTCCGACCTTTTCTCAAACATAACCTTAAGGTGTTTGTTATTTTGTAGGCCGTAAGTTGCAAGCATGGTTGTCCAACCCTCCTCAAATTCAGACACTGACATGCTACGATCAATAACCCTCTTTAACTCACTTTCAAAACCTTGCTTCATGCCATAAAGGATCCCTAGATGATCTCTTGCTTTCCTCATTACATGCCATTGACAACATCGATGAACTGTATTTGGAAAGACGTCTATGATAGCAGCTCTCATTGCAGGATCTTGGTCAGTGATGATCGCTCTAGGTTGCTAACCATACATGGCTTTGACCCAAGTTTGAAAAAGCCAAATGAATGCATCTTTGTCCTCAGATTGTAGCATTGCAATCCCAAATATAATTGACATTCTATGATGGTTCACACCAATGAATGGTGCAAGAGGCATGCTATATATACATAAAAAATATTGTTACTATTGTACAAGAGGCATGCTATATGTCCACAAAAAATATTTATTTCTTTAGTGACTACTGCCATACCTATTTGTTTGGTAGGTTGTGTCAAAGGTCACAACGTCTCCAAATTCTCGGAATGCTCTTCTTGCTCTACCATCAACCCAGAATAAGTTCTTCAAGTGGCCATTGTCATCCACCTTGACCTCACAAAAAAATTCAGGATCCTCTTCTTGTTTCTTATGAAAATACACCAAAGTTGATTCCACATCCATACCAATGAGTTTTTGCCTTGCAGATGCTATCTCATTACTAACATCCTTTCTTTTGAACTTTAGGTTGTTCATACCACCATGCAAAGCACCCAAATACTGATGTATCTTTGAGGTCTCAATATTTTGGGCACGCGTATCTTCAATGACTTCCTTATCCACATCTTCCATTGATCGGTGAGAGCGAAGGTTTCTTATCTTTGAAGGAGATGTGACCATAAGATGGTTATGGTCATCATCAAAAACACTAACTCACCACACTCCATCCTTCAATGCCACTCTAAGACGTGCTTTGCAACCGGTTCGGGTGAGAGCAACCTCCTTTTGGGGGCTTTGTTGATTTCCTGTAGTCTGCATTAATTTTACAGCTTCCTTGACACCTTTAGAAAATCCTGCCTTGGAGCAAAACCACAATCTAGATGTGATTACCCCTGATTTCGATGTTGTATGTGTAGCGGCACGAATACTAAACCCTTTATTGAAGGCATATTTATTATAGAATTTCTTTGCTTCGTTCTGTGAAGAAAATTCTTTTCCCACAAATGGAGTCCACTGTAAATGCTCGTATGGATCAATTATGTCGTCGTTGCCATCAACTGTGTTGGCCATGTTCAGTCCTATTAAAAAGAATATCAAATTGATAGTCTCAAGTAGTAACAGGCTCAAGTAGTAACGCTGAAATATGCAACCTTACAGAAACAATATATATAATTATATACGGGAACCTAGAAGAAAATTTTCACGGACCCTACATAGGCTGCTTAAAAACAGAGGACTGAATCAACAACTAGACTAGGCTTACCTTGTTGTGGATGCGCCATATTGATATGATCCTGCTGTGCTACATCTTCACCGGCTTCCATGGAGTGGATGCTGCACCACGCCTGGATGTTCCTCCACTGCCTCAGTTGCCGTGGCTGCAGAGAAGAGGAAACAACGATCGCGAACAGAGCGGATGAAAAGCGCAGCCGGACGGATATTTGGTTGGGAACGGTGCCGTTTTACTTGTTAACGGAGTTGTGAGATCATGGGCCCCGCGCAGTCTGCGGCAGCGGCGGGAGGCTAATCCACGACCAGCCATCGACTGCTCCATCGTGCGGCTGTGACCGTTTATAGCACAACAGACCAGTGCTATGCGTAGCAAACTAGCAATTCTCTCTCTCTCTATATATATATATATTATGCCTATTAATGTGCGATAGATTCTTATTAAATACAATTGATACTGGAGGAAGCTGAATCATGTTTTTAAGGTACATTGTGCACTAAAATTTTATCGAATAATTTGTGTCATCGTAATACACGAACATTATAGGCTCCAATCGAGCATTATCCATGTGCCCCTAACAGATTAAATTCACAAAAATATAAGATATATAACTTTCTATAGAAATAAGGTAATATTGTACATAAGTAGGAGTTTAAACTTTATTGTTGTCTCCATATTCTCGCACCTAAGCAACATGACACACATGTTTTTGTGTTTTATATTATATAACCAAATATAATATATTTATTTTTATGAAAAATAGGGGAAAATAATACTGAGCTGTATTGGACCTAGCCCGTCGTGCCGCACCTAAGGCCTAGGCGTGACACAATGACCAGGTTAGACCGGCACGGGACCGGTATGCAACGCCATCCCGCACCGGGCTGCACATTTTGTCCTTAGATACATCACCAAATGGATCTGACAAAGAAGTCCCATCTACCTTACCGGTTTATACGACACCCAAGGGCACCCTATTCACACGAATCAATGGCCTAGGGCTCGATGTCGGCCAAGGGATCCTCACACGTACGGGGGTGACTCTAGGATCCTTCTAGGAACACCTCGAGCGTTCATAGATAAGCCTACATGAATGTATTTAGGGATGGCAACAGGCACATTTTACCTACGTGCCCATGGGTAAAAACCATATAGGGTGCGGATTTGGGTGAGTTTATACCCACGAGTACGGGTGTAGGTTTGATTCTCAACCCGATGGTTTTTTTCATGGGTATGAAAGTGTTATACCCATGCCTGCAAACCCGCGTACCCGCAATGGATATATATAGCGCGGGGTTTGCCCGTCGTGGGCCACACGGGTTGCAAGGTCGAGTGTTGGAGCTAGGCTCGGAAAGGAATTTCTGCCCACAGCAGGTCGGGTAAGTCTTTTCCTTTTCTGTTTTTTTATTATGTTTTTTATTTCAATTCCAAATTTAAATCAGAATTCAAGTTTCAAATTCCAAATAAAAGCACAGCCAAAACTTCAACATGAATGCATGAATATATTTTTATTAATCTATTTATTATCTTATTTATGAAAATGCTTTTGAATATGTCACTTATATACTCCAGATTGTATTTTTAAGAAAGTAATTTGTAATGTATAATATATTTTAATTTAGATATTTAAGGAGGTATTTATAAACATATCACTCATATAAGGATCTTTTATATAATCTCTTGTTAAAACATTTATTCCAGTTACAAGATATTTTTTTCTAAATTGTTCAAAATAGGATTTTGGGATGTTATACATGAAGAGTAAGAAAACTTTTGTGAGGAATGCTAGACTCAGCTAGAACACGTATACGATTTCTATACAAAATCAGGCCATCTTTGATCACTACAGGAAACGCCTAAATTTTCGTGGGCCAAAAACCCACGAAAATAAGCCTAAACCGACGAAAATATAGTATTTTCGTCGGCCTGCCGACGAAAATAGCCGCCGAAAATAAGTTCGACGAAAATAGGCGTCTATTTTCGTCGGTACCGACGAAAATAACCTATTTTCGTCGGCTTTCGCAAAACCGACGAAAATAGTGAGTCGCCCATTTATTTTCGTCGGCCGGGAGTGGCCGACGAAAATACGCCAGGATAGTTTCGTCAGCCTTGGTAGTGGCCGACGAAAATATCCTGGGAACATATTTTCGTCGGCCTAGGTGGTGGCCGACGAAAATAGCCTGGGAACATATTTTCGTCGGCCACCACTGAGGCCGACGAAAATTGATGGTTCCCCCCCCAAAACAGATTTTTCTGCACCTATTAATAATTCACAGCAATATACACAATATCACATATACAGATTCACAATTACATAATTCACAAAACACATTCACATATACATAAATAGTCCATTCACATAAGTTTAGAGTATCCATAAGTCCAAAAGTCCATTGTCCATTCAAATACACAATTCACAAAACTCTAGTCCATAAGTCTAGAGTCCATAAGTCCATAAGCTACTAACTACTCACTACTCACTCCTCACTGATCACTCCGGCGGGCTGTGGGAGTTTTGGCCACTCCCTCCTCCGCCACCAGGAAGGTGGCCACTCCCTCCAGCACCATGGACGAGGAAGTCTTGGACGTTGACACCACCCTCCGATCCATGAGCATGTGACGCTGAACCCTGCAATTCATCAATCATTCAAATAAGGCTGTATACATATACATTGCTGTGTTTGGTCAATATTTGCATAAAAGTAAACATGGAACGTCACCTGTGATCCATGGTGAGGAGGAGGCTGTGCATGCATCCACGGGTACTGTTGTGGTGGCCACCCCAGAGGTGGTGGCACCCACCCCGTCGGTGGCCACGCTTGAAATGGCTGAGAGCCCGCCGGTGGCTGGGAGACCGGTGGCACCCATCCCGGGACTGGCTGCGATCCTTGGGGTGGAGGCGTCCAAGTGCCTAGAGGTGCCTGCGTCCACCCAACACCAGTCCACTGTGGCTGCGACGCTGGAGCTTGTCCTGGCCACTGTCCCCATCCTTGTGCCTGCGAGCCATTTTTGATAATAAAGAAAGAGTTGCTATGGAATTGAAGTGTTCAGATAGTGTTACCTGGGGAGGGCGAAAAGCGGGCAAGTTCATATCAGGGCCGAGTCTAGTAGTCATTTCCTACAAATGGATGCAACGTTAGAATCACAACATTATACTTTGAATTCAATGACGACACGTGATGAGATAGACGAATTACCTGAAAATAAGAAGCCATATATTGCGTCAACTGCCCAACCTGCTCCTGCGCTGCTCGAGCCTGCTCCTGTGCTGCTCGAGCCTGCTCCTGTGCTGCCCGAGTCTCCTCCTCCAGCTGAGCCTCTCGAGCAGACCTGGAGGAGCGAGAACTCCCTCCCGAAGACGATGCCTTCCCTTGACCTAATGTCCTGTTGTACTCCACAACGCCGGTGCCAAAGGCAAACCTGCATGATGCACATAGTTGAGCCATTAAGTGGACACATTCTTGTTAATGAAATCGTCGAATCAAACACAAACACCTCACCTGCCATGCTTTCTACCCCCACCACTGTGGTACAACGCCGAGGCATCTAAGTCTGAATGCATCCAGTCGAAGTCAGGCCCATGGCGTTGAGTCATTTCCTCCCCATATGCATTCTGCAAAGAAAGTTAGAGTTGGAGTTAAACACAAAACATGCAATTTAATTCGTAAATACAAACTTGTTTACCATTTTCTCCCTTGCCGCCTCACTGCATAGCACATCAGGGTTCGCCGGATCAGGGCCACGGTGACCACGGACGTAAACCTCCATAAAACTTGGAGAAACGCCACTTTCAGCTTCCTGCATGAAAAACAAGAGTTAAACCATATAATTTTCATAGATGTAACATACAAGTTTGATTTATATACTTACCATGCGGCGTGCGGTACCAAGGTGTCCATCGGCGCCGTACCTGTGCCCCGGTCCTTCAGTGCCACGGTTGGCACGGTGCTTGTTGGACTCTGCAATCCACTCAGGCGACGCCCATCTCTTAGCCAACCATCTCCAGGCTTCCATGTCCTTCGACAGCCAATCCACAATGCTCTCCAGGTACTGCTCCTCTGTGAGGTAGGCGGCTCGGCGCGGCGAGGGTGCGGCACGCGGCGCGGCGGCGGGCGCGCGGCGCAGCGGGCGGCCGGACGGGCGCGCGGCGGCGGTTGCACGGCGGGCGGGCGGCGGCGGGCGGGCGGGCGCGCGGCGGCGGTTGCGCGACGGCGCGGCGGCGGGCGGCCGGGCGGGCGGGCGCGCGACGGCGCGACTGCGCTGCGGGCGCGCGGCGGCGCTGCTGCGTGCGTGCGTGCGCGCGGGCGGGCGGGCGCGCGGCGGCGCGGCTGCGGGCGGGCGCGTGGCGCGGTTGCGGCGGCGGCGGCGGCGGCGGCTTCGTGAGAGAGTGAGGTCGCGTGAGAGACGAGAGACAAGGCCGGGATGGAAGATAACGGCCTTTATTTTCGTCGGCCTCATTGGGGCCGACGAAAATAGTGGTCCGTTCAAAGTTTATTTTCGTCGGCCGAATGGAGCCCGACGAAAATAAACACCGTATATTCGTCGGCCGAGCGGAGACCGACGAAAATACAGATTATTTTCGTCGGTTTAGAGGCCGACGAAAATAACTTTCGTATTTTCGTCGGCAAGCTGACGAAAATACAGCCTGACCCACGAAAATAGACCTTATTTTCGTCGGTCCCAAAGGCCGACGAAAATAACCTTATATTTTCGTGGGCCGGCCGACGAAAATATATCGGCCTACGAAAATTTAGGCGTTTCCTGTAGTGGATGCTATAGTCTCTAGGAGAGCATACAGATAGAGCTCACAAAAGGGAGGCGGTAGCATCATGCTGAACGTGCTGATCAGAGATGGTTTGAAGCCAAGTAGGTTGCAAAACAGATAACGCAAACAGTTGGTCAGGGGATATTCGAGAGAGAGCAACGACCACTTTTTTTTTTATAAGACAGGAGGGGCGAGCCCCTACTGAAATTTTATTAAAACTTTAAAACGACAGAGTTAGTAGCATACAGGAAGATATATTACAGAAGGTTATAATCGGTGGTTTTCTACTGCCAATGTTGAAGCCATTCAGGGATTGCCGAATCGAATCTGCCTTTAGCTCTATGAGTGACCAGGTGTAATTCTTTTGTGAACTCATTTTTAAATTATTGCACTGTTGGGTCTTTGTCCTGAAAAAGCCAGGCATTATGGCACTTCCAAATGCTCCAAGTCATGAGAATGACGATTTTCATAGAGAAGGGAATATTGAGCTGCTGTTCTAGATTTGCTGCAGCATCCACATGATTAGTAATTCTTGGGGGCGTCAAACCAATTGAATTCCAGCAGGCCTTCGCGAAGTTACATCTGAGGAAAAGATGATAAAGAGTTTCCTCCTTTTGCCAGATACAGTTCTCACATGTGTAAGACTCAAGAGTGGTAAGCCTCTAATCGTCCAGGTGGACCAAGCTGCGATGATCAGTGCGAATTATGAACTCACCCCCAATTAAGTAGGAACACCAATGATCTACTGCCATGAGAACAGCTAACACTCTTTCTCTTAGTGGAAAGACCCAGATGATGCGGGCTTATTAAGGCTTTACTTACAAAGGCCAAAGGGTGCTCTGACTGATGAAGGACCGCACAAATTCCTTCTCTCTCCCTCTCTCTTTCTCTCTCCCTCTCTCTCTCACTGGTTTCTTTTTTTTTTGGCGTAATAAGTCATTGTATCAGTCAGTCAATGGCTTTAAGTACCTTTCTTCTTCTTATCGTCTGTGGAATACGTACTTATTATCTACTGAAGGACAAAATTAAGAGGCACACTAGTACATCATTATTATCTGCCTTTTCCAATGCAAGCGACGGCAGCAATAATTCGAGCCCCAAGTTGCTCATAGAGTACTCGTCTCGTCTCCAACCGCAGAATGGCCACCAGGATGTGGACTTTCATGGAACCATGCATACATACATACACTTGCAGCTTAGGCCATGTTTAGGAACACAGTTTTTTCAAACTACAGTTTTTCAAATACTAAAGTATACTTTAGTCATGACATTACTATAGTTTACAATGCTTCAGTTTTCGAATACAACAGTATCCAATACATCAAAGTATTTGAGAAAAACTTTGGTTAAGACCAATCAGCCAGAGCGGCACCAAGCTGACGCTCTCTTTACAGAGAAAAAACTTTGACTGAGACCAAAGTTTCCAAAACTGCAAAACAAGTGCAGTATTTACAATACTACAGTTTAGTATACAGAGATTTCAGATGAGTTTCCAAACACCTCAAAGTATATAATACCATAGTATTGCTCAATACTACAGTATTGCTTCAATACTGCAGAAAAACTTTGTTGCCAAACACCCCTTATCAGTAGACACGATGCAATTTGAGTCGTATAATAATCGCAAGCTGTTAAGTTTCTGTACTGATCTCCCCTAAACTAAACTAGTAGGCAGAGCGCCTGCTCACCAGCACTCACCACATGACGACAGAGCGGCATCACCGATCGAGATGGCTACCGAACAAGTAGGCAGCTGCCGTCTACATATCTGCTTCACATTTCATAAGAAACGACTATTATTTGCATCATTTGTTATGAAGGAAATCACGCTAATATAGCTTCAGATGTATTCAGCCAGCAGCAGGCAAAAGTTAAGATCCTTCTTTTATGTTTGAAAACCAAATTTAACCGGAGGACACTCAAAACTAATTAATCGGATGAAGTCTGACTTTTAAGACGTTCTAGGACAAGGATGTGTGGTAGTATGGCCGTTGCATACATCTTCGAGCCACAGTAATAAGTCGTCTAGTTATAGAGTGTTTGGTTTAAGGAATCAAACCATCCAAATTGAGGTGGTGCATCATGAGTTCATTCCTCAAATTTGGTGGAATGACTCAATTCCTCATATTAGTACTAACTAACTAACTATAAGGAATGAGGTGGTGATGGATCAACTCATTCTATTCCACAAACCAAACAAAAATAGTGAGGAGTGAGAAGATGATAGACTAGTTCATTCCTCAAACCAAACACCCCATTAGTTGACCGTACAACGAGTCGTGTGTATGAGGGTTACATCGGCATACAACATGCATATATACTACGACATGTTTGCTATTAAAACAAACATATGTTTAGTTTATTATGAGATGTTTGGTTTCTAGAGACTAATTTTTAATCTCTTCATTTTAACCTCTAAATTGTCAATCTAGAAACTAAAATAGAGTTTTAATTCTCGTATTCAGCAATTTAAGGACTAAAATATAATAAATGGAAGGACTAAAAATTAGCCTTTATAAACTAAACATCTCCCATTAATTGCTACTTATTAGTTCTAAGAAAAAAGAAAAAGGAAAAGAGAAAAGCACTAGAAAAAAAAATTCAGATTCAAGGAAAATGGTTTTCATTCGGATAGTGAGCAGACAGAAAGGACTTGAACGTGAAATATCTTGAAACACATGGGCATGCCGGTCCCTGACATTACATATCACAAGTATACCCGTACGTACGCGATGATCTGGCTGACACAACACAACAACATATGAGTTTACCGATGGAGCTGGTAGCGTAATTAGCGGCCCATCCCCTGCGCCGTCGGCGGGTACATCGTCATGCCGGCGCCGGCGTTATTATTGGCCGCCTTCTGGGCGTTGACGTCCCAGCCGAGCGCGGGGTCCAAGCCGCGTGCCCTGAGCTCCCTGTACTGCTGGCAGAGCGCGCACGGCTCGCAGCAGAAGTGGACGCAGCAGTCGCAGCAGCCGACGTCGGGGAGCCCCAGCTGCGCGCGCATCTTGGAGCGGTACGTGCAGGAGTAGATCCAGTGGCACTGGAACCCCGTGAAGCAGGCCAGCAGCGTGTAGATGGCCCCCGCGGCCGCGCACGACGTCGCGCCGCGGTCCACGACCTCCGCGATCCGCCCGAACGTCACGCACGGGCACCAGCACGTCATGCAGCCTAATAACGTTGCAGCAGGGCGGAGCAACAGCAACGGTTAGCAATTTAGCATGCATATGCTGATCTGCATGTACGAAGGAAATAATACAAGCTACGAACGACTCGCTAGCTAGCTAGGGTGGTGCTTACAGAGGCCGCAGTCGTCGAAGCAGGCGCAGAGGCCCGAGGACCACTGGCTGGCCGCGACGGCGGGGCCGGGGCTGCTGATGGGGATGCCGGTCACCGGCGGCGCCGCCATCCCGGTTACCGGCTCGCTGGCGGTCGCGACGGTGGGCTTGGCCGGATACATTCTTCTTCTTCTTCCTCCTCCTCCTCCTCCTTCTCTTCTTCGCGCGCACACTGAGACGGTCGGCTCTCGCGTTCACCTTGCCGACAGGAATGAGAGAGCTGGGCAGCGGCGGGTGCTCTTTACATAGGCGGGGCTGGGATGGGACGACCGGGTCCAATCCCAACCCAAAGGCGCGTCGCTGGCTCGCTGGTTACGCCTCGTTGACCGACTCAGCAGCGGCGACGCCCAGCGCGGGGTCTTCGCCAAGACTCCGCAGCTCTGCAGCCAACTCGGCGGCGGGGCTCACCGCGCACGGCACGGGCATGCATGTGCTCTTGGCGGATGCACTAGGGTGGGGCCCAGCTAGCGTTTGGCCTCCCACCACTTGTCACTTGAGTAACGTAGGGTTTGGTGATCGGGATGAAGTAGCTCCATGCCAGCGGTTTCATCCGAGAGATTTTAGAGAGCTGGATGATTGGAACTGAATTTTCCTTTTTAAAGTCACTCTATCCAATCCGAGATATGCTCCATCCCACTATACTTCAGATTCAAATACTACCTAACCTAACAGTCGTTAGTTGTCCCTCCTGTCTCTTCCATTATTTCTTAGCGTTCCACTCTGGAGAGATTATTTTGTCTATTTTGTATTCATGCATACAGCCAAAGACACACGCATTATTACGGTCCTTTTTTTCCCCAAAATAATGCAAACGAGATAGGAAGAGACATGGCAAATTATCTATTTTGTTTTATTCATAACCAAAGACACGCACACAATATTATAGTCCTTTTTTGCAACAATGCAAGCTACTCCCACAGCTCCTAAGTAATTCCCATTAAATTAACCCTTTAGGGCTGGTTTGGTGGACATAGAATTGGAGGGGATCCATGGGGAGTAATCCCCTCCTTATTCAAATTTGAATAGAGCGGGGATTCCTCCCACATAGATCCCCTCCAATTTCCTGTCCACCAAATCAGCTCTTAGAGTTGTCTTTAAGTCCAAATTTACGGCACCAAGTTCATAAGAAAACAACGTCAGAATTTATGACACTAAATTAGACTTAGGTTCATAAAAAAAATGCATTGTTGTAGTTTGTTCATTTGGGGATACAAACATTTTTTTTTTTTATAAATTCTGTTTTTTTAAATAGCTTAAGACAACTCTAAGGAATAATTCCTTTAGAGGCGGAGAAAGTGGAAGATGGCAAATAATCAAGATACAAGTTGCTCGTGTTTTGAGTTTTGACTATTCTAAGATTCTCCTTAAGAAAACGACATATTTGTGACCCACATAAGGTTGTCCCCCAACGGATTGGCCAAAATATGGATACCCATTTGATGGTTTGGGTCGTCGATGAATGAAGTGGGTGACCTACTTACTTTAGTGTCTCCAATGATGAACCTAAAATGGGTACTTGTCTCGGTGACCAATATATTACGTGGCAATGGGGAAATTTTCCCATTTCCCACATCTTGTTTGTCGCGCTCCCGTTCCAGAGGCTGGTCCTCATCGACGTGTGTCGGTGTCGCCAACAATGGGCATGGCGGCGAAACATAGGATGTAGGCTTGTGCTGGCATTGTTTGGCATTTCGGTATCCATGGAGGTAGCTCCATGACTGGATCTGCACCATGGTTAGGTAGAGAGCTATGATGCAGGGCTTTGATTCGTCGATGTCTTAGGTACAACAATAATCATAGATTTCTTCTTGCTTTGTTCTATTAATGAACTAGATGTGGATCTATTGTTGAAGTCCTTTCTTGGATACTCAGGTCCATAGGCATGCTAATGTGGTTCTTGCGCATTCAAGATCCAAGAGTTGTGCAATGACTCCAATACATAAGTGCAATATTCCCAAGTGATCAAAGTGCCTCTAGTGAGCAAAACAGTAAATAGGGCCTAGAGATAGCCATTCCTTAAGTGAATTGAGATGGAGCACTTGAATGAGCTGAAGCTAGAGTTGCATTATGATCTTGTGATCTGGAGCAAGGCTACCATTCATTGTAAAGCTAGCAAGAGCCTTCAAGTTGTGAAGCGCCTTGCGGAGACTCTGATCACTCGATTGAGAAAAGCGAAGGGACTCAAGTTTGATCTTTGTGATCACTTGAGTGAGGAAAGGGTTGAAAGAGACCCAGTCCTTAGGGGCCCCTCAACAGAGACGTAGGTTTTATTGTGAAACCGAACTCCGGTAAACAAACCGTCGTGTTCTTGTGTTGTTTTGTTTCCTCCTTTCCTCCCTATGTTATCTGACATTGATCTTCATCTCAATCATATATTGTTGCTCTGACACTTAATTTCTCACATACATAAGAGCAACATATTGCAAGTTGAACTTACCCTCACTCCGATTGACTTATACCTTGCCCTGACCTTAATATCGGGAACAAGTTTTGTTCTTAAGTGATAAATTTTAGGTTTCATCTATTCACCCCTATCAATGTTTCAAACTAGCAGTGACGAGTAAATTTGTGTATACGCGTTTTAGGCTCGGATGGTGTGCTTAGTGGACGCAAGGATTATACATGTTCGAGCAGAATGTCCCTACTCTAGTCTTCGATTGCTTGCGCTACCAGCACCTGGTTGCTTGTAGTAGGGGTTACAAGAAGGGGGGAGAGGGGAGGATCCCACATCTCTATGCGGCGTGTCTGTGGTTCTCTTTATCCTTGTGTCCTCGTGTCTCTATCGAGGTTGGTCCCTCCTTTTATAGACCAAGGAGGGGGTTATAGATGGCTTCTCCGCGTCGCTAGGGGGTTATAGATGGCTTTAGTCAAGTGCTTCGACAGTCATCCTGAATAGCGGTAGCCGCCGGGCCATGAGAGGAGCCACCCCCGGCAGAGGTAATTCTCGATCACACCCGCCAGCGTGACCCACGATCATGGAGAACTGACACTGTAGCAATGACCCCGACTGTCCTTTTATCCTGATCCTTCGGGATGCCCCATACCAAGCTTTGAGGGCCTCCAGGGGCACCTAGAGAAGGAAGGCAGGAAGGACATGACCAGCAGCAAACAGAGTCCTATGGTTACGCAAATAGAACCACAAGCCATGCCAACCCTTGTTGGATGAACATATTCACAACTGAATGTACCCCTCGCAGATGGATGGCCACACACCCGATTTGGGTCACCCTCTCCGGGGCGTCAGGCGTTGACCGCTTGCAGAGCAACTCGATCGAGAAAATGTAGCACCAAAGGCAGAAAACAGGGGGACATCCCGAGGTATCCTTCACATAGGGCAACAAAAGCGGCCATGTGCTGAACCCTGTTTGGGTTTAGATGATGCAACTGAACCTTGTAATGGTGAAGTAGCCCCACCAAGAAGGGGTGGAGAGGCATCGCGAGGCCGCGCTCATGGAAGTGCACGAATGAAACCACGAAGCCTGCAGGTGGATCCGAACATCTTCAAAGCTAGGGAGCAAATAGTGTCCCTCGTAGAGGAGCCCACAAGTAACGAGGGCATCCAGGCAGTTTTGGTTGGCCAAAGAGCGACTCCAGAACCTCATGGCTGCCCAGGACGACGTCGACGAGGGGGCAAATGAAACCCTAAGAAAAAAAATTAGGGGAAGAAGCCAGATAACGTCAAGCCAAGGATGGCCGACCCACCAGGCTACAGCCGCCCGACCAAGAGCCCGCACTAGTAAGCAGTAGAAGATAGCAACTGACATATTTCCATTTTCGATGTGTAGAGCTGGGACAAACGTAACGTATGCCCCGGAGCCATGTGACCCACGAGCCCGACCAGTGGGTCGGGTGATGGCCACACGATGTAGGAAGCGGTGTCGAGGTCCAACTACTCCTAAACCATGACAGGGTAAGATGACTTGACCCATCTTTTCAATATTCGATATTGTCTCCCACCTACCACAAAAGAAACGGTGGACCCTTGCCTACCCATGACTACGAGGCGGCCCAACCAATCCCATAAAGTTTGGAGTTTGAAGGTCAGCCCATAAAGGGTTTGCGCCCACTCCAAAAACCCTGGAGCAAGGGTGATTATGAAGTGGGCACCAAAGTGGCTAGTACCCTAGCGCATGAGTGCCAAGGGAACTTCTAAATCGTGTTCGAGTTTGAGGGAACGTCTGACTCATGGTTTATCGCGAAGAGAGGCAACGAGCCATCGAACCCAGTCAAACGGGGCTAGCAACTATATGAGTCAGAACCTGGAGTATGAGGATGGTCCCCAATGGACCCCGCGCTTGGATCCTATGAAGGGAGATGGGGCCTCACTCGAATCACCCATTTGAAGTTCGTCGAGTGCCATGATCTTGACCATTGAGGGAAGCATGGTACAACACACCCTTCCCCTTTTGGTGAATGAAATGTGTGGGAAGGAATGACGCATCTCCCTAGACAAATCCAATATTGCAAACGAAGAACCCAGAGTAGGCTCTGTACTACAGAAAACGATATGGCAGGCCACGGGTGGAAACACGCCCAGGCAGCAACACGACCGGACACCGCAAACCTGTATACAATACTCTCGATCCTCTCGAAGACACACAGGGTGCAAAAACTAAGGACGACTGGCCTAGCATCAGGGTGGGTCAGAGGTTCATGAGACTATCGGTTGGAGCTCGCGAATTGCTTCCAATGCCACCTAGTGCATGATCTGGAACCAGCAAGCGAAGTCCTTAAATGTGTACGTCCATGCCCGTTTTCCGTGCCAAACTCTAGGAAGACGTCGAAGACAGGGATAAAGAGGGGGGTCGCTTCCAAATCAGTCTAAAGAGATGTGACAACATTGCAAAAGTTCAGGGACAAACATGCCTAGACAATCTCATGACCAAAGCAGCCTGCGACTGCACCCTAGCTAGGGAGATCCGTTGATTACATCCTCTAGTGGGAGGATGTCAGCCACAGCCTCAACGACCATGCCAACTCAAAGTTCTCTAGGGCGTCACAGGTCACCGGTACCGAGCTCATAGCCCGACCGGAACTGCACGAAGGCTAGAGCCCCAGCAGCACCGTGACGAGTGCCACGATGGACGACCTGGTGCACCCAGTTGGCAACATCGAGAAGGCACTCTTCTCGATTGATGCCCTGGGCCCAAACGAAGGCAACCACCTCGTCCGCGCCCTCACGGAGGCCAACTCTAGTTTTGTAAAAGGTAAAAGAAAAAGGGGAAGGAAGGTCAAGAGAGCCAAATGAAAGTTGCCTAGAGGTGGGTGGATAGATGAAACCTAAAATTTATAAACTTAAGCACACACTACAAGTCGGGGTTAGCGAAATAATTAAATTCAAGTCCAAAAGAGAGGGAAAACAAATCAACCAAGAAATAAGGCGAATGGACACGGTGATTTGTTTTACCGAGGTTCGGTTCCAAAGAACCTAGTCCCCGTTGAGGAGGTCACAAAGACCGGGTCTATTTCAACCCTTTCCCTCTCTCGAACGATCACTTAGACCAAGTGAGCCTTCTTCCTTAATCTCACGGGTCACTAAGACCCCACAAGGACCACCACACACTTGGTGTCTCTTGCCTCGCTTACAAAGCACTTGAGAATAAGAGAAAGAAAAGAAGAAAGGCAATCCAAGAAGCAAGAGCTCAAAAGAACACAAAATCTCTCTCTCACAAGTCACTAAGTGCTTGAGTTGAATTGGGACTTGGAGAGACCTTGATCTTTTGAATTGTGTCTAGGAGTGAATGCTAGAGCTCTTGTATTGAATGTGATACTCAGAAATCTTGGATGCTTGGAGTTGTGGTGGTTGGGGGTATTTATAGCCTTCAACCACCAAAGAAGCCATTGGGGAGGCTGCTGTCGATGGGCGCACTGGACAGTCCGGTGCGCCACCGGACAGGTCCTGTTCACTGTCTGGTGCGCTGCCACGTCACCCAACCGTTAGGGTTCAGAGCGAAGTCGACTGTTGGAGCTTTGTCTTCTTGCGACATCGGACAGTCCGGTGCCCCTCTGACTTCTTGCTCTGACTTCTACGTTGCACTGTAGCTGCATTGTTCACCTTTGCAGAGTCGACCGTTGCATGCAGATAGCTGTTGCCCGCTGACTCACTGGATAGTCCAGTGGCACACTGGACAGTCCAGTGAATTAAAGAGGAGTGCGCCTCAGTTTTCCCGAGAGTGGCTGGTTCGTCTTCGTGCGGACATGGTGCACCGGACACTGTCCGGTGGCAAACCGGACAGTCCGGTGCGCCAGTCCACAACACACTCAAGTCTCTGCTCCTTTTAATTTTAGTCCCTAACTTGAATCTTTTATTGGTTTGTGTTGAACCTTATGCACCTGTAATACATGAGTTCTAGAGCAAACTAGTTAGTCCATATGTTTGAGTTGGACATTCAACCACCAAAATTAATTGTAGGAAAAGGTTAACCCTATTTCCCTTTCAATCTCCCCCTTTTTGGTGATTGATGCCAACACAAACTGAAAGTCGCCTAGAGGGGGGTGAATAGGGCGAAACTAAAAATCACAAAGTTAATCACAACTACAAGCCGGGTTAGCGTTAGAAATATAATCGAGTCCACGAGAGTGGATGCAAAACAAATCGCAAGCGAACAAAGAATGTGACACACGGATTTGTTTTACCGAGGTTCGGTTCTCGCAAACCTACTCCCCGTTGAGGAGGCCACAAAGGTCGGGTCTTTTTCAACCCCTTCCCTCTCTCAAACGGTCCCTCGGACCGAGTGAGCTTTCTCTTCTCAAATCAACCGGGAACAAAACTTCCCCGCAAGGACCACCACACAATTGGTGTCTCTTGCCTTGGTTGCAAGTGAGTATTGATCACAAGAAAGAATGAGAAAGAAGAAAGCGATCCAAGCGCAAGAGCTCAAGAGAACACAACAAATCACTCTCACTAGTCACTAAAGCTTTTGTGGAATTGGGAGAGGATTTGATCACTTTGGTGTGTCTTGTATTGAATGCCTAGCTCTTGTAAGTGGTTGGAAGGTTGAAAACTTGGATGACTTGAATGTGGGGTGGTTGGGGGTATTTATAGCCGTTTGGTGGGGCTGTCTGTCGCATGGTGCACCGGACAGTCCGGTGCACACCGGACAGTGTCCGGTGCGCCAGCCACGTCACCAGGCCGTTGGGTTCCGACCGTTGGAGTTCTGACTTCTGGGCCCGCCTGGATGTCCGGTGGCACACCGGACATGTACTGTAGAGTGTCCGGTGCGCCACATCGCGCGTGCCTGACTTCTGCGCGCTCTGGCGCGCAATAAATGCTGTTGCAGGTGACCGTTTGCGCGAAGTAGTCGTTGCTCCGCTGGCTCACCGGACAGTCCGGTGCACACCGGACATGTCCGGTGAATTATAGCGGAGTGAATTCCCGAAGCTGGCGAGTTCCTGAGACGCTCTTCCTTGGAGCACCGGACACTGTCCGGTATACACCGGACAGTCCGGTGAATTATAGCGGAGCGCCTCCGGATTTTCCCGAAGGTGAGGAGTTCAGCGTGAAGTCCCCTGGTGCACCGGACACTGTCCGGTGGCACACCGGACAGTCCGGTGCGCCAGACCAGGGCTGCCTTCGGTTATCCCTTGCTCTCTTTGTTGAACCCATTTCTTGGTCTTTTTATTGGCTAAGTGTGAACCTTTAGCACCTGTATAACTTATACACTAGAGCAAACTAGTTAGTCCAATTATTTGTGTTGGACAATTCAACCACCAAAATCAATTAGGAAATAGGTGTAAGCCTAATTCCCTTTCAATCTCCCCCTTTTTGGTGATTGATGCCAACACAAACCAAAACAAATATAGAAGTGCATAATTGAACTAGCTTGCATAATGTAAGTGCAAAGGTTGCTTGGAATTGAGCCAATATAAATATTTATAAGATACGCATGGATTGTTTCTTCATTTCTAACATTTTGGACCACTCTTGCACCACATGTTTTGTTTTTGCAAATTCTTTTGTGAATCTTTTTCAAAGTTCTTTTGCAAATAGTCAAAGGCAAATGAATAAGATTTTGCAAAGCATTTTCAAGATTTGAAATTTTCTCCCCTTGTTTCAAATGCTTTTCCTTTGACTAAACAAAACTCCCCCTAAATGAAATCCTCCTCTTAGTGTTCAAGAGGGTTTTGATATATCAATTTTGAAATACTACTTTCTCCCCCTTTTGAACATAATAGGATACAAATTTGAAATTTCCAATTGAAAATCATTTTAAAATTTAGGTGGTGGTGCGGTCCTTTTGCTTTGGGCTAATACATTCTCCCCCTTTGGCATGAATCGCCAAAAACGGAGTCATTAGAGCCCTTACAATTACTTTCTCCCCCTTTGGTCATGAATAAATGAGTGAAGATTATACCAAAGACGGAGTCCTTTCTCTCCCCTAAAGATGGAGAGTGGCTCGGAGCGACGGCGAAGGATGAGTTACGGAGTGGAAGCCTTTTGTTTTCGCCGAAGACTCCAATTCCCTTTCAATACACCTATGACTTGGTTTGAAATAGAATTGAAAACACATTAGTCATAGCATATATAAAAGAGACATGATCAAAGGTATATTAATGAGCTATTTGTGCAAATCAACAAAAGAAGTTTCTAGAATCAAGAATATTTTGCTCATGCCTAAGTTTGTTAAAGGTTTGTTCATCAAGAGGCTTGGTAAAGATATCGGCTAATTGATCTTTAGTATTAATGTATGAAATCTCGATATCTCCTTTTTGTTGGTGATCACTTAGAAAATGATACCGAATGGCTATGTGCTTAGTGCGGCTATGCTCAACGGGATTATCCGCCATGCGGATTGCACTCTCATTATCACATAGAAGAGGAACTTTGGTTAATTTGTAACCGTAGTCCCTAAGGGTTTGCCTCATCCAAAGTAGTTGCGCACAACAATGGCCTGCGGCAATATACTCGGCTTCGGCGGTAGAAAGAGCTACGAAATTTTGCTTCTTTGAAGCCCAAGACACCAAGGATCTTCCCAAGAACTGGCAAGTCCCCGATGTGCTCTTTCTATTGATTTTACACCCTGCCCAATCGGCATCCGAATAACCAATTAAATCGAAAGTGGATCCCCTAGGATACCAAAGCCCAAACTTAAGAGTATAAACTAAATATCTCAAGATTCGTTTTACGGCCGTAAGGTGAGATTCCTTAGGGTTGGCTTGGAATCTTGCACACATGCATACGGAAAGCATAATATCCGGTCGAGATGCACATAAATAGAGTAAAGATCCAATCATCGACCGGTATATCTTTTGATCGACGGATTTACCTCCCTCGTCGAGGTCGAGATGCCCATTGGTTCCCATGGGTGTCTTGATGGGCTTGGCATCCTTCATCCTAAACTTGCTTAGAATATCTTGAGTATACTTCGTTTGGCTTAGGAAGGTGCCCTCTTGGAGTTGCTTTACTTGAAATCCTAAGAAATACTTCAACTCTCCCATCATAGACATCTCGAATTTTTGTGTCATGATCCTACTAAATTCTTCACATGTAGACTCGTTAGTAGACCCAAATATAATATCATCAACATAAATTTGGCATACAAACAAGTCATTCTCAAGAGTTTTAGTAAATAAAGTAGGATCGACTTTTCCGACTTTGAACCCATTAGTGATAAGAAAATCTCTAAGGCATTCATACCATGCTCTTGGGGCTTGCATGAGCCCATAAAGCGCCTTAGAGAGTTTATAAACATGGTTAGGGTACTCACTATCTTTAAAGCCGGGAGGTTGCTCAACATAGACCTCTTCCTTGATTGGTCCATTGAGGAAGGCACTCTTTACGTCCATTTGATAAAGCTTGAAGCCATGGTAAGTAGCATAGGCCAATAATATACGAATTGACTCAAGCCTAGCTACGGGTGCATAGGTTTCACCGAAATCCAAACCTTCGACTTGGGAGTATCCTTTGGCCACAAGTCGGGCTTTGTTCCTTGTCACCACACCATGCTCATCTTGCTTGTTGCGGAAAACCCATTTGGTTCCTATAACATTTTGGTTAGGACGTGGAACTAAATGCCATACCTCATTCCTAGTGAAGTTGTTGAGCTCCTCTTGCATTGCCACCACCCAATCCGAATCTTGAAGAGCTTCCTCTACCCTGTGTGGCTCAATAGAGGAAACAAAAGAGTAATGCTCACAAAAATGTGCAACACGAGATCTAGTGGTTACCCCCTTATGAATGTCGCCGAGGATGGTGTCGATGGGGTGATCTCGTTGGATTGCTTGGTGGACTCTTGGGTGTGGCAGCCTTGGTTCTTCATCCTCCTTGTCTTGATCATTTGTATCTCCTCCTTGATCATTGCCGTCATCTTGAGGTGGCTCATCTTCTTGATCTTGTCCTTCATCAACTTGAGCCTCATCCTCATTTTGAGTTGGTGGAGATGCTTGTGTGGAGGAGGATGGTTGATCTTGTGCATTTGGAGGCTCTTCGAATTCCTTAGGACACACATCCCCAATGGACATGTTCCTTAGCGTGATGCATGGAGCCTCTTCATCACCTATCTCATCAAGATCAACTTGCTCTACTTGAGAGCCGTTAGTCTCATCAAACACAACGTCACAAGAAACTTCAACTTGTCCAGAGGACTTGTTAAAGACTCTATATGCCCTTGTGTTTGAATCATATCCTAGTAAAAAGCCTTCTATGGTCTTAGGAGCAAATTTAGATTTTCTACCTATTTTAACAAGTATAAAGCATTTGCTACCAAAGACTCTAAAATATGAAATATTGGGCTTTTTACCGGTTAGGAGTTCGTATGATGTCTTCTTGAGGATTCGGTGTAGATATAACCGGTTGATTGCGTAGCAGGCGGTGTTGACTGCCTCGGCCCAAAACCGATCGGATGTCTTGTACTCATCAAGCATGGTTCTTGCCATGTCCAATAGAGTTTTATTCTTCCTCTCTACTACACCATTTTGTTGTGGCGTGTAGGGAGAGGAGAACTCATGCTTGATGCCCTCCTCCTCAAGGAAGCCTTCTGTTTGTGAGTTCTTGAACTCCGTCCCGTTGTCGCTTCTAATTTTCTTGATCCTTAAGCCGAACTCGTTTTGAGCCCGTCTCAAGAACCCCTTTAAAGTTTCTTGGGTATGAGATTTTTCCTGCAAAAAGAATACCCAAGTAAAGCGAGAATAATCATCCACAATAACTAGACAGTACTTACTCCCGCCGATGCTTATGTAAGCTATCGGGCCGAATAGATCCATGTGTAGGAGCTCCAGTGGCCTGTCAGTCGTCATGATGTTCTTATGTGGATGGTGAGCACCAACTTGCTTCACTGCTTGGCATGCGCTACAAATTCTGTCTTTCTCAAAATGAACATTTGTTAATCCTAAAATGTGCTCTCCCTTTAGAAGCTTGTGAAGATTCTTCATCCCAACATGGGCTAGCCGGCGGTGCCATAGCCAACCCATGTTAGTCTTAGCAATTAAGCAAGTGTCGAGTTCAGCTCTATCAAAATCTACCAAGTATAGCTGACCCTCTAACACTCCCTTAAATGCTATTGAATCATGACTTCTTCTAAAGACAGTGACACCTACATCAGTGAATAGACAGTTGTAGCCCATTTTGCATAATTGAGAAACGGAAAGCAAATTGTAATCTAATGAATCTACAAGAAAAACATTGGAAATAGAATGGTCAGGAGATATAGCAATTTTACCCAATCCTTTGACCAAACCTTGATTTCCATCCCCGAATGTGATAGCTCGTTGGGGATCTTGGTTTTTCTCGTAGGAGGAGATCATCTTCTTCTCCCCTGTCATGTGGTTTGTGCACCCGCTGTCGATGATCCAACTTGAGCCCCCGGATGCATAAACCTACAAAACATGTTTAGTTCTTGACTTTAGGTACCCAAATGGTTTTGGGTCCTTTGGCATTAGATACAAGAACTTTGGGTACCCAAACACAAGTCTTTGACCCCTTGTGCTTGCCCCCAACATACTTGGCAACTACCTTGCCAGATTTGTTAGTTAAAACATAGGATGCATCAAAAGTTTTAAATGAAATGCTATGATCATTTGATGCACTAGGAGTTTTCTTCTTGGGCAACTTAGCATGGGTTGGTTGCCTAGAACTAGATGTCTCACCCTTATACATAAAAGCATGATTAGGGCCAGAGTGAGACTTCCTTGAGTGAATTCTCCTAATTTTACTCTCGGGATAACCGGTAGGGTACAAAATGTAACCCTCGTTATCCTGAGGCATGGGAGCCTTGCCCTTAACAAAATTAGACAATTTCTTAGGAGGGGCATTAAGTTTGACATTGCCTCCCTGTTGGAAGCAAATGCCATCCTTAATGCCAGGGTGTCTCCCACTATAAAGCATACTACGAGCAAATTTAAATTTTTCATTTTCAATTTCATGCTCGGCAATTTTTGCATCTAGTTTAGCTATATGATCATTTTGTTGTTTAATTAAAGCCATATGATCATGTATAGCATTAATATCAACATCTCTACATCTAGTGCAAATAGTAGTGTGCTCAACGGTAGATGTAGATGGTTTGCAAGATTTTAGTTCAACAATCTTAGAACGCAATATATCATTTTTATCTCTAAGATCGGAAATAGTAGTATTGCAAACATCAAAATTTTTAGCCCTAGCAAGCAATTTTTCATTTTCATTCCTAAGGCTAGCAAGAGATATGCTTAATTCTTCAATCTTAGCAAGCAAATCATCATTATCATTTCTAAGATTGGGAATTGAAACATTACAATCAATAGAATCAACCTTAGCTAACAAATTAGCATTCTCATCTCTAAGGTTGTCTATAGTTTCATGACAAGTGCTTAGTTCACTAGATAATTTTTCACATTTTTCAACTTCTAGAGAATAAACATTTTTTACTTTAACATGCTTTTTGTTTTCCTTGATTAGGAAGTCCTCTTGGGAGTCCAAGAGATCATCCTTCTCATGGATGACACTAATTAATTCATTTAATTTCTCTTTTTGTTGCATGTTTAAGTTGGCAAAAAGGGTACGCAAATTATCTTCCTCATCACTAGCATTATCATCACTAGAGGACTCATATCTAGTGGAGGATTTTGATTTAACCTTCTTCTTTTTGCCGTCCTTTGCCATGAGGCACTTATGGCCGACGTTGGGGAAGAGAAGTCCCTTGGTGACGGCGATGTTGGCGGCGTCCTCGTCGTCGGAGGAGTCGCTAGAGCTTTCGTCAGAGTCCCACTCACGACAAATATGGGCATCGCCGCCCTTCTTCTTGTAGTACTTCTTCTTCTCCTTTCTTCTCCCCTTCTTGTCGTCGCCCCTGTCACTGTCACTAGAAATAGGACATTTTGCTATAAAGTTACCGGGCTTACCACACTTGTAGCAAACCTTCTTGGAGCGGGGTTTGTAGTCTTTCCCCCTCCTTTGCTTGAGGATTTGGCGGAAGCTTTTGATGACAAGCGCCATTTCCTCGTTGTCGAGCTTGGAGGCATCGATGGGTGTTCTACTCGGTGTAGACTCCTCCTTCTTCTCCTCCGTCACCTTGAATGCGACCTGTTGTGCTTCGGACGTGGAGGGGCCGTCAAGCTCGTTGATCTTTCGTGAGCCCTTGATCATAAATTCAAAGCTCACAAAATTCCCGATTACTTCCTCGGGAGTCATTAGTGTATATCTTGGATTGCCACAAATTAATTGTACTTGAGTAGGGTTAAGGAAAATAAGTGATCTTAAAATAACCTTAACCACTTCGTGGTCATCCCATTTCTTGCTCCCGAGGTTGCGCACTTGATTCACCAAGGTTTTGAGCCGGTTATACATGTCTTGTGGCTCCTCCCCTTGGTGAAGACGGAAGCGACCGAGCTCCCCCTCGATCGTTTCCCGCTTGGTGATCTTGGTGAGTTCATCACCCTCGTGCACGGTCTTGAGCACGTCCCAAACTTCCTTGGCGCTCTTCAATCCTTGCACCTTGTTGTACTCCTCCCTACTTAGAGAGGCGAGGAGTATTGTTGTGGCTTGGGAGTTGAAGTGCTCGATTTGGGCCACTTCATCAATATCACAATCTTCATCCCTTACGGATGGTACCTGTACACCAAACTCAACGACATCCCATATACTTTTGTGGAGTGAGGTTAGATGAAATCGCATTAAATCACTCCACCTAGCATAATCTTCACCATCAAAAGTTGGTGGTTTGCCTAACGGGACGGAAAGTAAATGTGTATGTTTAGGAATGCGAGGGTAGCGTAGGGGGATCTTACTAAACTTCTTGCGCTCATGGCGCTTAGAAGTTACGGAGGGCGCGTCGGAGCCGGAGGTGGAAGGTGATGAAGTGTCGGTCTCGTAGTAGACCACCTTCCTCATCTTCTTTATCTTGTCACCACTCCGATGCGACTTGCGGGAAGAAGCTTTCTTCTCCTTCCCCTTTTCCTTTTTGCGGGACTCTTCTGATGAAGCCTTCCCGTGGCTTGTAGTGGGCTTTTCGCCGGTCTCCATCTCCTTTTTGGCGTGATCTCCCGACATCACTTCGAGCGGTTAGGCTCTAATGAAACACCGGGCTCCGATACCAATTGAAAGTCGCCTAGAGGGGGGGTGAATAGGGCGAAACTGAAAATCACAAAGTTAATCACAACTATAAGCCGGGTTAGCGTTAGAAATATAATCGAGTCCACGAGAGTGGATGCAAAACAAATCGCAAGCGAATAAAGAATGTGACACGCGGATTTGTTTTACCGAGGTTCGGTTCTCGCAAACCTACTCCCCGTTGAGGAGGCCACAAAGGCAGGGTCTTTTTCAACCCTTTCCCTCTCTCAAACGGTCCCTCGGACCGAGTGAGCTTTCTCTTCTCAAATCAACCGGGAACAAAACTTCCCTACAAGGACCACCACACAATTGGTGTCTCTTGCCTTGGTTACAAGTGAGTATTGATCACAAGAAAGAATGAGAAAGAAGAAAGCGATCCAAGCGCAAGAGCTCAAGAGAACACAACAAATCACTCTCACTAGTCACTAAAGCTTTTGTGGAATTGGGAGAGGATTTGATCACTTGGGTGTGTCTTGTATTGAATGCCTAGCTCTTGTAAGTGGTTGGAAGGTTGAAAACTTGGATGACTTGAATGTGGGGTGGTTGGGGGTATTTATAGCCCCAACCACCAAACTACCCGTTTGGTGGGGCTGTCTGTCGCATGGTGCACCGGACAGTCCGGTGCACACCGGACAGTGTCCGGTGCGCCAGCCACGTCACCAGGCCGTTGGGTTCCGACCGTTGGAGTTCTGACTTCTGGGCCCGCCTGGATGTCCGGTGGCACACCGGACATGTAATGTAGAGTGTCCGGTGCGCCACATCGCGCGTGCCTGACTTCTGCGCGCTCTGGCGCGCAATAAATGCTGTTGCAGGTGACCGTTGGCGCAAAGTAGTCGTTGCTTCGCTGGCTCACCGGACAGTCCGATGCACACCGGACATGTCCGGTGAATTATAGCGGAGCAAATTCCCGAAGCTGGCGAGTTCCTGAGACGCTCTTCCTTGGAGCACCGGACACTGTCCGGTGTACACCGGACAGTCCGGTGAATTATAGCGGAGCGCCTCCAGATTTTCCCGAAGGTGAGGAGTTCAGCGTGAAGTCCCCTGGTGCACCGGACACTGTCCGGTGCGCCAGACCAGGGCTGCCTTCGGTTATCCCTTGCTCTCTTTGTTGAACCCATTTCTTGGTCTTTTTATTGGCTAAGTGTGAACCTTTAGCACCTGTATAACTTATACACTAGAGCAAACTAGTTAGTCCAATTATTTGTGTTGGGCAATTCAACCACCAAAATCAATTAGGAAATAGGTGTAAGCCTAATTCCCTTTCACAAACCAAAGCAAATATATAAAGTGCAGAAATGAACTAGTTTGCATATGTTAAGTGCATAGGTTACTTGGTGTTAAACCAATTTGAAAGTCTTATTACATATGAATAAGAGTGAATGGATTGCTTTCTTTTATTTGACATTTTGGACCACTTTTGCACCACATGTTTTGTTTTTGCAAATCTTCAAAGTCTTTTCAAAATACTTTTGCAAATAGTCAAAGATATATGAATAAGATGGCGAGAAGCATTTTTCAAGATTTGAAATTTCTTCCCCCTGTTTCAAATGCTTTTCCTTTGACTAAACAAAAGCTCCCCCTGAATGAAATTCTCCCCTTAGCTTTCAAGAGGGTTTTGAAATAGATACTAATTTGAAATTGCCTTGAATACCAATTGAAAAACAAACATTTGTGAATAGCAATTAGATCTTTCATTTTGATTTTTTTTGAAATGGTGGTGGTGCGGTCCTTTTGCTTTGGGCTTAATATTTTCTCCCCCTTTGGCATGAATCGCCAAAAATGGAGAACTTTGGAGCCCTACTTATATTTTCTCCCCCATTGATCAAATAAATATGAGTGAAGGATTGTACTAATTTGGAGAGATGGCGGAATACCGGCAAAGGATAAATAATACCGATGAAGTTGATTGGAAGCGTTGTCTTTGCCGAATACTCCATTTCCCTTTCAATCTAAGACTAATACAAGAAATACTCATGGAAACACATTAGTCTTAGCCTTGGCACAATAAGAAATATGTATATGTACCAAATGAAAGAGATATGATCAAAGGTATATAGATGAGCTATGTGTGCAATGTTTCAATCAAAATTTCGAGAATCAAGTATATTTAGCTCATTACTAAGTTTGCTAAAGGTTTTCTCATCTAGTGGCTTGGTAAAGATATCGGCTAATTGATCTTTGGTGTTAACATAAACTATTTCGATATCCCCCCTTTGTTGGTGATCACTCAGAAAGTGATACCGAATGTCTATGTGCTTAGTGCGGCTGTGTTCAACGGGATTATCCGCCATGCGGATTGCACTCTCATTATCACATAGGAGAGGGACTTTGCTCAATTTGAAGCCATAGTCCCTGAGGGTTTGCCTCATCCAAAGTAATTGCACATAGCAATGGCCTGCGGCAATGTACTCGGCTTCAGCAATAGAAAGAGCTACGGAGTTTTGTTTCTTTGAAGCCCATGACACTAGGGATCTCCCCAGAAACTGACAAGTCCCTGATGTGCTCTTCCTATCAATTTTACACCCTGCCCAATCGACATCGGAATATCCTATTAAATCAAATGTGGATCCCTTGGGGTACCAAAGCCCAAACTTAGGAGTGTAAACTAAATATATCATGATTCTCTTCACGGCCCTAAGGTGAACTTCCTTAGGATTTGCCTAAAATCTTGCACACATGCATACAGAAAGCATAATATCCAGTCGAGATGCACATAAATAGAGTAAAGATCCTATCATCAACCGGTATACCTTTTGATCTACGGATTTACCTCCCGTGTCGAGGTCGAGATGCCCATTTGTTCCCATGGGTGTCTTGATTGGTTTGCCATCCTTCATCCCAAACTTCTTAAGAATGTCTTGAATGTACTTGGTTTGGCTGATGAAGGTGCCATCCTGGAGTTGCTTGATTTGAAATCCTAGGAAATATCTCAACTCCCCCATCATAGACATCTCAAATTTTTGAACCATGATCCTACTAAACTCTTCACAGGTAGACTTGTCAGTAGACCCAAATATGATATCATCAACATAAATTTGGCATATGAACAAGTCTTTTTCAACAGTTTTAGTAAAGAGTGTGGGATCAGCTTTACCGACTTTGAAGCCATTAGTGATAAGAAAGTCTCGCAGGCATTCATACCATGCTCTTGGGGCTTGCTTGAGCCCATAAAGCGCCTTTGAGAGTTTGTAAACATGATTAGGGTACTCACTATGTTCAAAACCCGGAGGTTGCTCAACATAGACCTCTTCCTTGATGGGTCCATTGAGGAAAGCACTTTTCACATCCATTTGATAGAGCTTAAAGCCATGGTAAGTAGCATAGGCAAGTAATATGTGAATTCACTCAAGCCTAGCTACGAGTGCATAAGTTTCATCGAAATCCAAACCTTCGATTTGTGAATAACCTTGGCCACAAGTCGGGCTTTGTTTCTTGTCGCCACACCATGCTCATCTTGCTTGTTGCGGAATACCCACTTGGTACCTACAACATTTTGGTTAGGACGTGGAACTAAATGCCATACCTCATTCCTTGTGAAGTTGTTGAGCTCCTCTTGCAATGCCAACACCCAATCCGGATCTCTTAGTGCATCCTCCACCCTATATGGCTCAATAGAGGACACAAAAGAGTAATGTTCACAAAAATGAGCAACTCGAGATCTAGTGGTTACCCCCTTATGAATGTCACCAAGGATGGAGTTGACGGGGTGATCTCGTTGAATTGCTTGGTGGACTCTTGGGTGTGGCGGTCTTTGACCCAGAACTTCTTGCTCATCTTCCTTGTCTTGATTATTTTCATCTCCCCTTGATCATTGACTTCTTCTTGAGGTGGCTCATCCTCTTGATCTTCATCTTCATCATCTTGAGCCTGATCCTCATCTTGGGTTGGTGGAGATGCTTGGTTGGAATGACGGTTGATCTTGTGCTTGTGTGGGCTCTTCGGATTCCTTAGGACACACATCCCCAATGGACATGTTCCTTAGCGCAACGCATGGAGCCACTTCATCGTCTAGCTCATCAAGATCAACTTGTTCCACTTGGGAGCCATTAGTCTCATCAAACACAATGTCACAAGAAACCTCAACTAATCTAGTGGATTTGTTGAAGACTCTATATGCCCTTGTGTTTGAGTCATAACCAAGTAAAAAGCCTTCTACAGCTTTAGGAGCAAATTTAGATTTTCTACCTCTCTTAACAAGAATAAAGCATTTACTCCCAAAGACTCTAAAATATGAAACATTGGGCTTTTTACCATGAGGAGTTCATATGATGTCTTCTTGAGGATTCGGTGAAGATATAACCGGTTGATGGAGTAGCAGGCGGCGTTAATAGCCTCGACCCAAAACTGGTCTGGTGTCTTGTACTCATCAAGCATGGTTCTTGCCATGTCCAGTAGAGTTCTATTTTTCCTCTCCACAACACCATTTTGTTGAGGTGTGTAGGGAGAAGAGAACTCATGCTTGATGCCCTCATCCTCAAGAAATCCTTCTATTTGAGAATTCTTGAACTCCGTTCCATTATCACTTCTTATCCTTTTGATCCTTATTCCGAACTCGTTTTGGGCCCATCTTAAGAATCCCTTTAAAGTATCTTGGGTCTGAGATTTTTCCTGTAAAAAGAATACCCAAGTGAATCGAGAATAATCATCCATAATTACTAGACAATACTTACTCCCGCCGATGCTTATGTAAGCTATCGGGCCGAATAAATCCATGTGGAGTAGCTCGAGCGGCCTGTCTGTTGTCATTATGTTCTTGTGTGGATGATGAGTGCTAACTTGCTTTCCTGCTTGGCATGCGCTACAAATCCTGTCTTTCTCAAATTGAACATTGGTTAGTCCTAAAATGTGCTCTCCCTTTAGAAGCTTGTGAAGATTCTTCATTCCAACATGGGCAAGTCGGCGATGCCAAAGCCAACCCACATTAGTCTTAGCAATTAAGCAAGTGTCGAGTTCAGCTTGGCTATCATTAAAATTAACTAAATATAGCTGACCATCTAACACTCCCTTAAATGCTATTGAATCATCACTTCTTCTAAAGACAGTAACACCTATATCAGTAAATAGACAGTTGTAGCCCATTTTACACAATTGAGAAACAGAAAGCAAATTGTAATCTAAAGAATCTACAAGAAAAACATTGGAAATAGAATGGTCAGGTGATATAGCAATTTTACCCAATCCTTTGACCAAACCTTGATTTCCATCCCCGAATGTGATAGCTCGTTGGGGATCTTCATTTTCTCGTAGGAGGAGAACATTCTCTTCTCCCCTATCATGTGGTTTGTGCATCCGCTATCAATTATCCAACTTGAACCACCGGATGCATAAACCTGCAAAAAAATTTAGGCCTTGTTCTTGGGTACCCAAACAGTCTTGGGTCCTTTGACGTTAGAAACAAGCACCTTGGGTACCCAAACACAAGTTTTGGAGCTCTTGTGTTTGCCCCCAACATATTTGGCAACTACTTTGCCTGATTTGTTAGTAAGAACATATGATGCATCAAAAGTCTTCAATGAAATATTATGCTCATTTGATGCAGCAGGAATTTTCTTTCTAGGCAATTTAATATGAGTGGTGTGCCTAGAGCTAGAAGCCTCATTCTTAAAAGCATGGTGAGAAACACTATGAGGTTTTCTAGCATGAATTTTCCTAATTTTGTACTCAGGATAATTAGCAGGATATAATATGTAGCCTTCATTATCCTGAACCATGGGAGCCTTGCCCTTAACAAAATTAGACAATCTTTTAGGGGCATTAAGCTTGACATTGCTTCCCTGTTGGAAACCAATGCCATCCTTAATACCAGGGCGTCTCCCATTATAGAGCATGCTTCTAGCAAATTTAAACTTTTCATTTTCAATTTCATGCTCATTAATTTTAGCAGTTAATTGAGCTATATGATCATTTTGTTGTTTAATTGGAGCAAGGTGATCATTAATAGCTTCAACATTAATATCTCTATATCTAGTGCAAATGGAAACATGATCAACAATAGATGTAGAGGGTTTGTAAACATTTAATTCTTCTATCTTAGCATGTAATATGGAATTCTCATCTCTAAGACAAGAAATAGAATCATTGCAAACATTCAATTTTTTAATCTCAGAAATTAAGCTAGCACTTTCAGTTTTAAGACTAGAGATTGAGTCATGGTAGACATTTAATTCATCAATCTTAGTATTTAGACTAGCATTTTCATTTCTAAGACTAGAAATTGAACCATGGCAAATGCTAAGCTCCTTAGTCAAGTTTTCACATTTTTCTACTTTCTGAGCATAAGCATTTTTCAATTTAACATGTTTTTTTGTTTTCTTTAATAAGGAAGTCCTCTTGACTTTCCAAGAGATCATCCTTCTCATGAATAGCTTCTATTAATTCATTTAATTTTTTCTTTTGTTCCATGTTGAGGTTGGCAAAAAGAGTAAGTAAATCATCTTCATTTTCACTAGAGCTACCCTCATCACTAGATGTTGTATATTTAGGGGTGAATCTAGAATGTACCTTCTTTTTCTTGCCGTCCTTAGCCGTGAAACATTTGTGGTCGACATTAGGGAAGAGGAGTCCCTTGTTGATGGCGATGTTGGCGGCATCCTCGTCGGAGGAGTCGGTGGAGCTCTCGTCGGAGTCCCATTCCTGACACACGTGGGCATCACTGCCCTTCTTCTTGTAATATCTCTTCTTCTCCTTCTTCTTCCCCTTCTTGTCGTCGCCCCTGTCACTATCACTAGAATTTGAACATTTAGCAATAAAATGATCGGGCTTACCACACTTGTAGCACACCCTCTTGGAGCGGGGTTTGTAGTCCTTCCCCCTCCTTTGCTTGAGGATTTGGCAGAAGCTCTTGATGACGAGTGCCATTTCCTCGTTGTCGAGCTTGGAGGCATCGATGGGAAGTCTACTTGGTGTAGACTCCTTTTCTTCTTCCGTCACTTTGAATGTGACGGGTTGCACCTCGGGTGTTGAGGTGGCGCCTTGCTCCAAGTTGACGATGTGTTTGGAGTCTTTGATCATTAGCTCAAAGATCACAAACTTACCAATCACTTCCTCGAGAGCCATTAGTTTGTATCTAGGATCCCCACATATTAATTGAACTTGAGTGGGATTACGAAATACGAGGGATCTAAGAATAACCTTGACCATTTCATAGTCGTCCCATTTGGTGCTCCCGAGGTTGCGCACTTGGTTCACCATGGTCTTTAGCCTGTTGTACATTGCTTGCGGCTCTTCTCCTTTGTTGAGGACGAATTGACCAAGTTTGCCCTCGATAATTACGCGCTTGGTGATCTTGGTCACCTCATCTCCTTCGTGCGCGATCTTGAGAACATCCCAAATTTCTTTGGCACTCTTCAACCCTTGCACCTTATTATACTCCTCTCGACATAAAGAGGCGAGGAGTATATAAGTTGCTTGGGAGTTAAAGTGCCATATTTGGGCGACCTCGTCCGAGTCATAGTCCTTATCCCCCACCTGTGGTACCTGCGCTCCAAACTCAACAATATCCCATATGCTCTCGTGGAGTGAGGTTAGATGATGCCTCATTTTATCACTCCACATAGAATAATCCTCACCATCAAAATATGGTGGTTTGCCTAAGGGAACAGAAAGTAGAGGAGCGCGCTTAGAAATGTGGGGATAGCGAAGTGGCATCTTACTATACTTCTTGCGTTCATGGCGCTTAGAAGCGACGGACGAGTCAGAGCTCGATGTGGAGGACGACGATGAGTCAGTCTCGTAGTAGACCACTTTCTTCATTTTCTTTTTCTTGTCACCTTTCCGATGGGACTTGATGGAGGAAGAGGATTCCTCCTTATGCTTGTTGTCGGACTCTCTTGAAAGAGTCCTCCTCGAGCTTGTGGGCTTGTCGCCGGTCACGATCTCCCTCTTGGCGTGATCTTGAAAGGGAAATGTGCCCTTGGGCAATTTCTATTATGTTTTGGTGATTAAGTGCCCAACACATGTAATTGAGTTCTTATGTGCTAAATGAAGAGAAAAGAGCAAATCAAGACATGAGGTATGTTTCTAGACTTAGTACATTGTTTTGAGTACTAACATATTTTGTCTAATTGCTAGGAATAGGAAAAGAAAGAATTGCAAAAGACTTGGCTGTGTGCAGCCAAAGTCCAGCTCGGCCTGGCACACCGGACTGTCCGGTGCACTAGGCTAGTCCGCTTGAACAGGCCGCTCTCGGGACTCGACGGCGGCGTACGGCTATAATTCACCGAACTGTCCGATGGTGCACTGGATTGTCCGGTGAGTTGTCCGCGGCGAACTCGTCGCTCTCGGGAAGAGGATCAGCGGCATATGGCTAAAATTCACCGGACTGTCCGGTGGAGCACCGGACTGTCCGATGAGCCAACGGTCGGTCGTGCAATCTTCACGCGACGCGTGGCAGCTCCAACAGTCGGCGGGGGGCACCGGACTGTCCGGTGTGCACCGGACACTTTCGCTCTCGGGAAGAGGATCAGCGGCATATGGCTAAAATTCACTGGACTGTCCGGTGGAGCACCGGACTGTCCGATGAGCCAACGGTCGGTCGCGCAATCTTCGCGTGACGCGTGGCAGCTCCAACGGTCGACGGGGGGCACTGGACTGTCCGGTGTGCACCGGACAGTGTCCGGTGCGCCAACCGGCCCGGCGCTGCAACGGTCGTCTGCGCTAGAAAAGGAAGGAGATCGGCACCGGACCATCTACAGTGAATGTCCGGTGGCGCACCGGACTGTCTGGTATGCCACTCGACAGAAGGCAAGGATGGCCTTCCTTGTTGGCCTCCAACGGCTCCTAGCTGCCTTGGGGCTATAAAAGGGACCCCTAGGCGCATGGAGGAGCTAACCCAAGCATTCACTAAGCATCCTAAGGCATCCAGACTTCGTTCCTGCGCATTCATTTCGTTGTGTTTGAGATTTGAGCTCTATTCAAGTCAAGGACTCCCTGTGTTGTCATTTGAGCTCAAGTCTTCTCTTGTGTGCGTGGGTGTGCTGCGATTTGTGTCTTGTGTGTGTTGCTCATCCCAACCTTACTCTGTGCTTTCTTTGTGATCATCATTGTAAGGGCGAGAGGCTCCAACTTGTGGAGATTCCTCACAAACGGGAAAAGGATATAAGGAAGAAAAACCGTGGTATTCAAGTTGATCATTGGATCACTTGAAAGGGGTTGAGTGCAACCCTCGTCCATTGGGACGCCACAACATGGAAGTAGGCAAGTGTTACTTGGCCGAACCACAGGATAAAATCGTGTGTCTCTTGTGTGCTTTCTCTTTGATTGTCTGTGGTCACAAGAGTTCGTTTCAAGCTACTTAGTCGTTCTAACTTTCATAACTAAGTTGTGTGGCTATTAGTGTTGAATTTTGTAGGATCACCTATTCACCCCCCCTCTAGGTGCTCTCAATTGGTATCAAAGTCGTTCTCTTCACACAAGGGACTAATCGCCCGAAGAGATGGATCCTAAGGGAAAAGGGATGGTGGTCAACGACAAGGAGAAGGAGTCCATCTTCAACGAGCCAAGAGATGATAAGCCCACTGACTCTGGCTCGAGTCACAAGAAGAAGGACGGGAAGAAGAAGAGGCGCATCAAGAAGATCGTCTACTACGACAGCGATGAATATTCTTCCTCACCAAGAGACGACGACGACGATGACTCGTCTAAAAAGAAATCAGTTAATCAAAACTATTTATTTGATTATTCTCATATTCCATTCAATTCTAATGCTCATTTGCTATCAATTCCACTTGGTAAACCTCCACACTTTGATGGAGAAGACTACTCTTTTTGGAGTCACAAAATGCGTAGTCACTTATTTTCTCTCCATCCTAGTATTTGGGAGATAGTTGAAAATGGAATGCATTTCGATAGTACAGATAACCCTGTGTATATTAATGAGCAAATTCATAAGAATGCACAAGCTACCACTGTTTTGCTAGCTTCCTTGTGCAGGGATGAATACAACAAGGTGAGCGGCTTGGACAACGCCAAGCAAATTTGGGACACCCTCAAGATATCTCATGAGGGTAACGATGTGACCATGATCACCAAAATGGAGTTGGTGGAAGGCGAGCTAGGGAGATTTGCGATGATCAGGGGAGAGGAGCCAACGCAAACCTACAACAGGCTCAAGACCCTGGTCAACAAGATTAGAAGCTATGGAAGCACAAGATGGACTGACCACGACGTCATCCGATTTATGCTAAGGTCATTCACGATAATTGACCCCCATCTTGTAAACCACATTCGTGAAAATCCCAGGTACACCAAAATGACGCCCGAGGAGATACTCGAAAAATTCATGAGCGGGCATATGATGGTAAAGAAAGTGCGATACGTGGATGATGCTCTTAATGGCCCTCTACCCATCTACGAGCCTCAACCCGTTGCTCTCAAAGCAACAAGCAACAGGAAGGCGCTACCAAACAAGGTGGCACAAGTTGAGGCTGACGGGCTAAATGAAGATGAGATGGCCCTAATCATCAAGCGCTTCAAGACCGCACTAAAAGGACGCAAGGAGTACCCCAACAAGAACAAAGCAAAGGGAAAGCGCTCCTGTTTTAAATGCGGTAAGACTGGTCATTTTATAGCACAATGCCTCGATAATGATAATGATCAGGAACAAGAAAAGCATGGGAAGAGGGAGAAGAAGAAGGCTTACAAGAAGGCGAAGGGTGAGGCGCACCTTGGCAAAGAATGGGATTCGGACTGCTCTTCATCTGACTCCGACGATGAAGGACTGGCAGCCTCGGCCTTCAATAAGTCTTCTCTCTTCCCCAACGAACGCCACACTTGCCTCATGGCCAAGGAGAAGAAGGTGAGTGTTCGAGATTCCCCTAAGTACTCTACTTCTAGTGATGAGGATTCCTCCGATGATGAAGTAGATTACTCTAGTCTATTTAAAGGATTAGATAGAGCTAAAGTAGAAAAGATTAATGAACTAATTGATGCTTTAAATGGAAAGGATAGACTTTTAGAAAAACAAGAGGATATTTTGTATGAAGAGCATGATAAATTTGTTAGCGTTCAAAAATCACTTGCTCCAGAAATTAAGAGAAATGAAATGTTATCCTCTGAATTGTCTGTGTGCCATGAATCAATCTCTAGTTTAAAGATTTTGAATGATGATCCAAATGCTAAGCTAGAGGAAGCTAATACTACTAGATCTTGTGTAGAACATGTAGTTATTTGCAATAGATGCAAGGATTTTGATATTGATGCTTGTGATGATCATCTAACGTCCATTTCTAAATTAAATGATGAGGTGGCAAGCCTTAATGCTCAACTTAAGACTTGCAAGATTGATTTTGATAAACTAAAGTTTGCTAGGGATGCCTATACAATTGGTAGACACCCCTCAATTAAGGATGGGCTTGGTTTTCGAAAGGAAGCCAAGAACTTAACAAGCCAAAAGGCTCCCATTCTCGCCAAGGAAAAGGGAAGGCCCCTATGGCTAGTAGTATTCAAAAGAATAATGTTTTATGTATAATAGAAAATATTCTAGGAATGCTCATAGGAGTTATGATCATAATGCTTTTGACTCACATGCTATGCTTGCCTCTAGCTCTACTTTTGTGCATGGTAGAAGTAGGCCTAGGAGAAGTGATGTTGTGCATCATGTGCCTAGGAGAGTATGTAATGAACCTTCTACCATTTACCATGCTTGTAATACTTTATTTGCGCTCTTATGTAAGAATGAAAAAGTAGTTGCTAGAAAGTTGGGATCCAAATGCAAGGGAGACAACACTTGTATTTGGGTTCCAAAGGCTATTGTGACTAACCTTGTAGGACCCAACAAGAGTTGGGTACCTAAAACCCAAGTGTAAATTGCCTTGCAGGTTTATGCATCCGGGGGCTCAAGCTAGATTATCGACAGCGGATGCACAAACTACATGACGGGGGAGAAGAAGATGTTCACCTCCTACGTCAAGAACAAGGATTCCCAGGATACGATCATCTTTGGAGATGGGAACCAAGGCAAGGTCAAAGGCTTGGGCAAGATAGCCATCACCAACAAGCACTCCATTTCAAACGTATTTCTAGTAGAGTCGCTTGGTTACAATCTCCTGTTTGTAAGTCAATTGTGCCACATGGGCTACAATTGTTTGTCTACAAATGTTGATGTTTTTGTCTTTAGAAGGAGTGATGGTTCATTAGCATTTAAGGGTGTATTAGACGGCAAACTCTACTTAGTTGATTTTTTGAAAGAGGAGGCCGATCTAGATGCATGCTTAATAGCTAAGACTAGCATGGGCTGGCTGTGGCATCGCCGTCTAGCACATGTTGGGATGAAGAACCTTCATAAACTTCTAAAGGGAGAACATGTGTTAGGACTAACCAATGTATGTTTCGAAAAAGATAGACCTTGTGCAGCTTGTCAGGCAGGGAAACAGGTGGGAAACACTCAACACAACAAGAATGTGATGACAACTTCAAGACCACTGGAGCTTCTTCACATGGACCTCTTCGGACCCGTCGCCTACCTTAGCATCGGGGGAAGTAAGTATGGTCTAGTAATTGTTGATGATTTTCCCCGCTTCACTTGGGTGTTCTTTTTGCAGGATAAAATAGAAACCCAAGGGACCCTAAAACGCTTTCTAAGGAGGGCTCAAAACGAATTTGAGCTCAAGGTGAAAAAGGTAAGAAGAGACAACGAGTCCGAGTTCAAGAATCTGCAAGTGGAGGAGTACCTTGAGGAAGAAGGCGTCAAGCACGAGTTCTCCGCTCCCTACACACCACAACAAAATGGTGTGGTAGAGAGGAAGAACAGAACGCTTATCGACATGGCGAGAACGATGCTTGGAGAATTCAAGACGACCGAGCGATTTTGGTCGGAAGCTGTGAACATAGCTTGCCACGCCATAAACCGGCTCTACCTACATCGCCTCCTCAAGAAGACTTCGTACAAACTTCTTACCGGTAACAAACCCAACGTCTCATACTTTCGTGTATTTGGGAGCAAATGTTACATTCTAGTGAAGAAAGGTAGAAATTCTAAATTGGCTCCCAAGGCAGTAGAAGGGTTTTTACTAGGATATGACTCAAATACAAGGGTGTATAGAGTCTTCAACAAATCATCGGGTTTGGTTGAAGTCTCTAGCGATGTTGTATTTGATGAGACTAATGGCTCTCCAAGAGAGCAAGTTGATCTTGATGATGTAGATGAAGATGATGTTCCAACGACCACAATACGCACGATGGCGATAGGTGATGTGCGACCACAGGAACAACAAGAGCAAGATCAGCCATCTTCCTCCACAATGGTGCATTCCTCAACTCAAGACGGTGAACAAGTACCTCAAGAAGAGGGACAGGATCAAGGGGGAGCACAGGAAGAACAAGTAATGGAGAAAGAAGCACCACATGCCCCTCCAACTCAAGTACGAGCAACGATCCAACGACATCACCCCGTCGATCAGATACTAGGTGACTGTTGGGGCGAAGGCGAAGACGTCGCCCTCCGCTCGAAGCCTTCGTCGTGGTCGTCGGTCCAACAGAGACAAGACAACGGGCGAAGACACCCTTCGCCACATACGACATCAGACGAAGACCTGCGACGAGGTCATCCCACCGTGCGGCCTCGTCCAGCACAGAGGCCCACGTGTGATCCGGCCCATTGTAACGGGCCCTGCGTGGCCGCTGCATGTTACAGGCCTAACTTATAAAGGCATCCCTATAATTACAGTCTGTAACCCTGCTTTATGGGAATATTCTGGGGATAACCTAGGTGTCTGAGGGCACATGCGTCCTTAACACAGGACGCAGGGCGCTCAGATACCTATAAATACCCCCGCACAGTGCCCGTGAGAGGCTAGGTTAACAGAGCTATTGCCATCTTGCGCGAGAACCCTGTTTACGTCATTATTCCCCCTGTTGGATCCCCTTGCGGCAGAGAGCAATTTCCAACATTTGGCGCCCACCGTTCGTGCTACGAAAAGACCACCCGCGATGGCACCCAAGAAAGCTAACTCGAAGGCTGACGAGGCTGCGAAGGCAGCGCTACTCGCCGCAAGAAAGGGCAAGGCCCTCGCCCTCACCCAATCCACCCACCAAGAAGCCACTGAAGACGACACTCGTCACACCTGCGAAGACGACACTCTCCGCACCTGCGGCCCTGAAGGACAATCGTAGCCACCCACAGGCTTCGCCCCACTGGAGGGCGCGGACCTCACCGAGGATGGTGAAGTCCTCGGCGTCTCAGCGGAAGAACAGCTACAGCTGCGTGCCCTGCGCTCCAAGAACCACAATCTCCAGAGGCAGAAAGAGATACTGGAGGCCAAGCGCCAGCGCGTGTCCGCACTAGCCAAGGTGCGGCAAATGATACGCGACGAAGAGCAGAAGGCCCAGGACCTCGAACGGGAGATCACGCTGATGCAGCGCGAAGGCCATCTTGGCCTACAGCACGGGCCACCCCTACAGCAGCGCGCACAACTGGAAGACACGCGCGAAGGCCACCTCGGCCTGCAGCATGGGCCACCCCTGCAACACCGCGCACAACCGGAAGACCCGCGTTTCCCCCAGCGCGACCACACCTTCCCGCACGCCGCGCCATTCCAAGGGGTCAACTACCTCGACGAGCGAAGTCCCCTGGTGCCACACCTGCAAGTGATGCCTTGGCCCGCTAACTTCCGGGCAGGGACCTATCCCAAGTACAACGGCAGCACCGACCCAGCGCAATACATAATGAGTTATCAGGTCGCCGTTGCATCTTTCGGAGGGGACGACGCCACAATGGCCAAGTCTTTCATCATCGCCCTCGAAGGCCCAGCTCTCACCTGGTTCACCAGGTTGCCTCCGCTGTCCATTGATTCCTGGAGAAGTCTCCGGGACAAGTTCCTGCTCAACTTCCAAGGGTACCGCCCAGACACCGACGCCTTGGTCGAACTCTCGCTCTGCAAGCAGCTGGAAAAGGAGACTCTGCGGGAGTATTACCGCAAATTTTTAACACTCAAGTCACAGCTGCCATCAGTCGATGACCAGATCGCTATCCACTACGCTATCAGTGGCCTTCGCGCCGGCGTCCTCTATAGCCACTGCATCAGAGATCCGCCCAAGAACCTCCAGGAGTTATATCAGCTGTTTGAAAAATACGCCAAATCCGAAGAGCTCCACCAGCGCAAGGTTGAGTCCCAAAGGAAGCCTAAAGATGCTCCACAGTCCAGCCGCACGTGGACGAGGACCCCGCAGCAAGACTCCGGTCGAGACGGCCGCAATCAACAGCAAGTGCACAACATCGCCAACCAGCACCCCGCTGCTGAGGCCCCTCGTCGCCAGGAATATCCCCCCCAGGGCCGCGGAAATGGAACTCGCGGTAGGGGTCGGGGGCGTGCACAGCCGCCGCGCCGATTCTACTTCCTCTTCCATGGCGAAGACTACGCCCACCAAACCAAAGACTGCCCAGAAACGAAGGCCACCAAAGACAGGATGGCACGGGCGCAGCCAGCCGACAACCCCAGAGTTGTCGCGCACACTTATCAGCAACCCCCTCCACCATATATCCACGCCCCCGCCCCGCATCCACCGCACCACGCTTACCAACATCATCAGGAAGTACAAATCGTACCTCCCCCACCCCCACCACCACACCAGCAACATAAAAACATCCCCCACGCCCCAAAGCAGGAAGACTTCGCCGATCAGCCGTATCGCGGAGTCATTCACATGATAACTGGGGCTCCAGCACTGACTTCGACACAAAGCGGCAGAAGCGGGACCACTACCGCAGCATCAACCACGTCGCCATCACTGGCCCATTCGTGCAGACAAAGTGGTCCCACATACCGCTAACCTTCGACGCACGAGACGTCGACCTGCGCAGCGCCCCCCACAGCGACGCCATGGTTATCAACTGCAGCGTGGCAGGCTGGGACCTGCACAAAGTCCTAGTCGACAATGGCAGTCAGGCGGACATCATCTTCCTCCACGCCTTCGATCGCATGGGCATAAGCCACAGCCTGCTCAAGCCTTCGGACAATCCGTTGTATGGCTTCGGTGGCAAGGGCACCTTTCCTGTCGGCAAAATAGAGCTACCTCTCTCCTTCGGTGTAGCACCCAACGCCCGAAGTGAGCAAGTGATCTTTGATATTGTGGATATGGTATATCCGTACAACGCCATCATGGGCCGAGGCTCCATCAATAAGTTCGAAGCAGCCATTCACGGACTGTACCTATGCATGAAGATACCAGGTCTGTTGGGCGTTATTACGGTCTACGGCAACCAGCAGACTGCGCGCAACATAGAGCGGGACTTCGTGCCCGGTCAAAGAAACGTGCACTGCCTCACAGCCCAGCGCGAGGTCCCCGCGCCCGCCAGCCCAACCGATAAACAGCACGACAAGGCACAGCTGCAGAGCAACGATGGGACCAAGACTGTCCCCCTCGACCAAGCCACGCCCAAGCAGACAGTCACTATCAGCGAAGACCTCACTTCGCAAGAAGAGGAGAAGCTCCTCGGCTGCCTGTCCAAGAACAAAGATGTCTTCGCCTAGTCATCCCTCGACCTGGTCGGGGTCAGCCGATCCATAATTGAGCACAGCATGGGAATCGACCCCTCGGTGAGGCCGAAAAAACAACGGCTTCGCAAGATGTCCGACGAGAAGACAGAGGCCGCCAAGGCAGAAGTGCACCGCCTCCTGGAAGCCAAATTCATCGAGCCGGTGGCTTACCCCACGTGGCTCTCCAACGTCGTGATGGTGTAGAAAAAGAGCGAGAAGTGGCAAATGTGCATCGACTTCACCAGTCTCAATAAAGCCTGCCCAAAAGACAACTTCTCGTTGCCGCGGATCGACAAAATAGTCGATAGCGCGGCCGGATGCGAAGTCATGTCACTCCTCGACTGCTTCTCCGGTTACCACCAGATATACATGAAGGAGGAAGACAAGGCCAGCACCAGTTTTATAACACCCTTCGGCACATATTGCTTCATCAGAATGCCGGAGGGACTCAAGAACGCCGGGTCCACCTTCTCCTGGCTTACCAAGACAGTGCTCGAAGGGCAAGTTGGCAGAAATATATTCACATATGTGGACGACATCGTCGTCGCCAGCAAGAGCAAGGCGGACCATCTCACTGACCTCGCCGAGACATTCGCGAACATGCGAGACGCACGACTCCGCCTAAACCCAGAAAAGTGCGTCTTCGGCGTTCGCCAAGGCAAAATATTGGGCTACCTGGTATCACACCGCGACATCGAGGCCAACCCAACCAAAATTCAAGCCATCATAAACATGATGCCTCCGCAGTCTGCCAGAGATGTCCAGCGCTTGACGGGGAGATTGGCCGCCCTCAACAGATTCATCTCCAGGTCCGCCGAGCGAAGTCTCCCTTTCCTCAAAACTCTCCGTGGTGCAAAAGACTTTGCTTGGGGACCAGAGCAGACAGCGGCCTTCGCCTCATTAAAATAGTACCTGTCGGAGTTGGCAGTCCTTACAAGCCCCGACTCTTCGTTACCTCTGCTGCTCTATGTTGCGGCTTCGCCGCATGCGGTCAGCGCGGCACTGGTGCAAAAGCAGGCAGTTGAGGGCGTGATCAGGCAGTGCCCAATTTATTATGTTTCCGAAGTGCTGACGTCGTCCAAATGTAACATGACAGAACTGGAGAAGATTGCCTACGCAGTCGTTATGTCTTCGCGCAAATTGCGCCATTATTTTGAAGCATTCAAGGTCCGGGTCACCTCAGACAGGGGACTCGGCGAATTGTTCAGAAACCCGGAAGCATCGGTGAGGATTGCCAAGTGGGCGGCCGAACTCTCCGGCTACCACATCAATTTCGAGCCCAGGACAGCCATCAAGTCACAAGTCCTGGCAGACTTCGTCGTCGACTGGACTGGGCCAATAACACAGCCGGACCCGTCCGCAGAAAGGGTTTGGACGATCCACTGCGACGGCGCATGGTGCCATGCGGGGGCAGGCGCCGCGGCAGTAATCACCTCGCCAACCGGAGTCAAGCACAGATATGCGGCTCGCCTCAGCTTCGCTCTAGAATCCGACAGATGCACAAATAACATAGCAGAATACAAAGCAGTCATCCTCGGTCTCCGCAAGCTGAGGGCCCTTGGGGTCACCACCTGCATCATTAGAACAGACTCCAAGGTAGTTGCCGGCCAGGTCGAGAAAGACTATGCAGCAAAGGACCCCGCACTCATGCAATACCTCGCGGCCATCCGAAGTCTCGAGAGACAGTTCAAGGGATTCACTTTGCAGCATGTGGACCGGGCCAAGAATTAAGAGGCCGATGCATTGGCCAAGGCTGCCGCCAGAGGCGAGTCCCTGCCCTCTGACGTGTTCTACCACGTCATTGGCACACCAGCCGTCCGGAGCCCCGAAGGGCTCCAAATAACCAATGACAGCGAGGGCCACCGAATAGTCAACCTTATCATGACCGAAGACTGGCGGGCACCAATAACTCTATTCCTACAGGGGTATTATCACCCAACCGACATCAACGAGGCCAAGCGTATCAAACATCGAAGCCGGGACTTCGCACTGATTGAGGGCCAACTCTACAAGAAGGGGGTCAGTCAGCCAATGCTCAAATGCGTCACCGAAACCGAAGGTGTCCAGATCCTCCGCGAGGTCCACAGTGGTACCTGCGGCTCTCACGCAGGGCCAAGGGCCCTAGCTGCTAAAGTGATCCGCCAAGGCTTCTACTGGCCCACAATGATCTGCGCCGCAAATCGGGTCACTAGATCCTGCGAAGCCTGCCAGAAGTTCTCCCCTCGATCAGGCAGCCCTTCGCAATTTACAAAGCTGATCGCCCACACATGGCCTCTCCAGCGCTGGGGCCTAGACATTGTCGGGCCCCTACCCACGACTCAGGGGAACCTTAAGTTCGCCTTCGTCGCCGTCGAATACTTCACCAAATGGATCGAGGCAAGGGCTGTCTCCACAATAACATCAAAGACTGCCCAAAAATTCTTCTGGCAAAACATTGTTTGCCGCTTCGGAGTACCGTCCGAACTAACAGTCGACAACGGCAAGCAGTTTGACAGCCAAGACTTCAAGGATTTTTGCTTCTCCATCGGCACCAAGCTCGCCTTCGCCTCAGTCTATCACCCGCAGTCCAACGGAGTTGTGGAGCGCGCCAATGGAAAAATCTTCACAGCTGTCAAAAAGATGCTCCTCGACGAAAAAAGGGCAGGTGGGCCGACTTGTTACCTGAGGCGGTCTGGGCACTAAACACGACTGAGTGCAGGGCGACCGGGTTCACTCCTTTCTGCCTTCTATACGGATCGGAGGCCATGACCCCACAAGAAATAAAACATGGGTCCCCGCGAACAGTTCCTTCAGCCGTCCCCGACGTGGACGAGCCCACTTCAAAGGATCTCATCGATGGAGACCGAGTCTTCGCCCTACAAGCTCTAAACAAATACCAAGCCCAGACAAAAGCATGGCGCGACCATGCAGTCATCCCAAGGGAATTCAACGAAGGGGACCTCGTACTCGTCCGTACAGCTCGGACAGAGTCCAGGGGCAAGCTAGAGCCCAGGTGGGAGGGCCCCTTCATAGTCAAGACGAAAGCTTCCCCCAGCGCTTACAGGCTCACAATGCCAAACGGCGAAGACCTGGAGCACTCCTGGAACATCGACAACCTCCGCAAATTTTTTGTTTGACTCATCAGGGCTGATTCGCCCTTGTAATTCGCAAAAACAATCTTACTCTGGCCCGCACTCTTTTCCTCCTGGGGGGTGAGGTTTTTAACGAGGCGGAGCCATGTAATATACAAGTGAAAAATCCCCCGCAAAACACATGCGTCAAAAAAAGACCGCGACGACGGTCTTCGCCATTCGACCAATACGAAGTCACCGCGAGGCTCAGCGCTAGCCACCCTCGCGTGCGACAACTCCGTGCAGAAGTCGCCTAAGGGTGCAGCCGGATTAGCACAATAAGTGCGAAACATCAAAGTCTACCGCGAAGACTTACCGTGCAGAAGTCGCCTAAGGGTGCAGCCGGATTAGCACAATAAGTGCGAAACATCAAAGTCTACCGTGAAGACTTACCGTGCAGAAGTCGCCTAAGGGTGCAGCCGGATTAGCACAACAAGTGCGAAAAACCGAAGTCTACCGCGAAGACTTACCATGCAGAAGTCGCCTAAGGGTGCAGCCGGATTAGCACAATAAGTGCGAAACATCGAAGTCTACCGCGAAGACTTACCGTGCAGAAGTCGCCTAAGGGTGCAGCCGGATTAGCACAATAAGTGTGAAACATCGAAGTCTACCGTGAAGACTTACCGTGCAGAAGTCGCCTAAGGGTGCAGCCGGATTAGCACAATAAGTGCGAAACATCGAAGTCTACCGCGAAGACTTACCGTGCAGAAGTCGCCTAAGGGTGCAGCCGGTTTAGCACAACAAGTGCGAAAAACTGAAGTCTACCGCGAAGACTTACCGTGCAGAAGTCGCCTAAGGGTGCAGCCGGACTAGCACAACAAGTGCGAAAAACCGAAGTCTACCGCGGAGACTATCCGTGCAAAAGTCGCCTACGGGCGCAGCCGGGCTAGCGCGATAACAATTACACCTATCCGTGCAACAGTCCGCGCAAAGACCGACTACACGCACACCAGTCCAGCATAGCAATTACACCCGACCAAGTGCGTAACGCCTTCGCTAGCATAACCAAATGTGCGAGGGCACACAACTTCATCATACAAGCCATTACACATGTACAAGCGAGGGCATCAAACTCTACATCGGCTCAGCCTTCGGAATAATTCCCATCTCCCTATAGTTGAATAACATTATTCTAAGCTCCTCACCCGCAAAAAGACTCCGCAATTCCCCCTCACCCGTACCCACGGCGCCGGCAAGGACAACAGTTCCTGCCGGCCAGCCCTACTCACACGAAGTCGACCGCCGTCCGCCCCACTCACTCTACGCTTCACAACCGCCCTTCGCCGCCTACGCCCAGTACTCGGACCAGGCACATCTGCTGCATCCGCAGCGCACGGTGACGCCTCCGCCGCTGCCGCATCCAAGGCCGCAAAGTAGTCCAAGTCCTCATCCGACGACTTCTCAGTCCACTCAACCGAGCTCCCGGAGTCACCAAAATCAGAAAACTTAGACGTAGACCCATCCGATTTATTAACATCATCCACGGTCGAAGCCGCCAAAAAATTAGCAGTGGCGGTTGCGTGCGCAGGCCCAAAATCTTGAACCTGCGCAGCAACCAAGATTCAGCAACATATCCAAAATTCCCTAACTACCCACACCCATTACGCCACCTGCGAGGACCCAGCCGTTGCGGGAGCCTCCGCCGTCGCCTCCACCGCCACCGTCGCAGGATCTTCAACCCTCGGCACAGCAGTTGGCGGCGGGCCTTCGCCGGCTGCAGCGGCTGCGGGGGCATCAGGAACGTTTTCGGCGGTATCCAGGGGTGGGCCTTCGCCGGCCGCGGTGGCTGCGGGGGCATTAGGAACGCCTTCGACAGTCTCCGGGGGCGGCTCCAGGGCGACCTCGGACACAGCCTCCGCCGGGTTCGACTCCGGGTCAGGCAGCGCGCTGTTCAACGCTCCGAAATCGTCCACCCTCTCGCCACGCGCCGCCTAAGACACAGCACACAAATTCAGCAAACTCACACATAGCCCACATCCAGCAAACGTCAAACAAAAGCCAAACGTTACCTGAGCCCTCGCCGTCTCCGCCCGCTCCCTGACCACCTCTCAACCGTGCGGGCCCCACATCCGGTCGTAGATGGCTCCGGCGGACTCCTTCACTATAGGGTCCTCAACCTTGTAGATATCTCGCTCAAAATCCTCATCGGCTTGGTCGAAGACCTCGAAGTGCCGGCACCCTTCGCGAGAGAGCGCGTTCATCGCCCCCTCGCAGGTGACCAGGGAGGCATACGACATAAACCCCTCCACGATAGTGGGGAGTGCCTGCAACTCCTCATGTACCCACTCCAGGCAGCGAAGTCTGGGCTCTCGGTCCGGCACTTCGAAGTCACCGGTCCGCGCGCCCAGCTCATGGTATGAATCCATAAGCTGTTTGCGCATCCGCTCAGCCTCCGTGCGCGTCGCGGCCTCAGTCCTCTCCACGCGGCCCTGCAGGGCGTTGAGCCGCTCCTCCAACTGCGCGGCGCGCTCCCTGGCAAGATTGCCCTCCGCCCGCGCCAAATTGGCCTCCGCTAGTGCAGCCTGCGCCTTGGCGAGGGCCTCATTGGCCTCCCTCCTCTCCTCCACCAATTGGCGCCGGAGGTCAGTCTTCTCCCCCTCCAGCGCGGCCACCTTGTCCGCCAGCTTGCGGCACTTACTGTCGGCGGCCGATTTCTCCCGGACGGCGTCTGCATGTTGCGTCTGAAGTCTCTCGACTTCGGCAGACACAACGGCCGTAAGGGCCCTCGAGGCCGCACGGCCGGCGAAGTCAGCCGCCTGCAAAACACACGTAAGACCACAGCCCCAACGAAAAAAAACAAACCGAAGTCTAGCTCAACGTACCTGACTTAGTGCCTCCTTCATCTCCTCCAGCCGGCGGGACACAGCGCCCGCCTCGTCCCTCACAGCAGCAAGTGCCGGCATCTCGCCGCCAGCACTAAGAGCTCCACCCTTCGCCTTTGGCATTACGGCAGCTGCGGTGGTCGCTGCGGCGGGCGAAACAACGACAAGTTGGCCTTCGTCCGACCCTGCGACGTATCAACAAATTTAAAAACAAAAAAAAAAGAGAAAAAGAAAGCCAAGCCAGCGCCTTACCAACAAGATAGTCGTCCACACTAATGTCGGTGGCGAAGTCAGCGACGCGCTTGCCCGGCGGCGGCAACCCTCGGGCCGACTTCACAGCCTCCGGCACCCTGCCGGACGCCGATGCGGCCTTCGCAGTCTTGGAACCACCGGCGGCAGCCGCAGCCTCCGGCGCCCTGCCGGATGCAGGGACGGCCGACTTCGCCGCCAACGGCGGCTGACCTCCGCCGGGGGCCGTAGCCTTCGCAGCCCCCCGCTGCCTCTTCGGCCTGGCTTCATGAAGCCTGACGACCGCCTGGCGCTTCTGCGCAGCTCCTTGGCGATCCTTGTCCATCACTGCCGACACAACAGCAGCAATATTCCGCCCGTAAGGAAACACTTTCCACTCACGAACCATGCGAGATGTAAAAAAGTCTTCGCCGGCCGCGCGGGGGATAGGAACATTCCTAGGCCACCAACCCCCGGTAACCCTCAGCATCCGCGCCAAAGACTCCCAGAGCTCGGGCCAAGACATCCTTCCCCCCGGGGCCGCGCATGTCCTCATCAGTTCTCTAGCAAAACCATCGGAAACCCCAAGTCCTCCCATAGCAGTACCTAGTTTCCTCTTCTTAGAGGACGGGGCGGCCGCCGGCGTGGGGTCGTCTCCAGACTCTACAACCGGTTTCTTCCCACGACGATCCACATCGTCCTGGCCGGGATAACCGCCATACGGCAGTCCATTCAATTCAAAAACCCTGTTCAAATGGTCATTCGACCCGCGGATATCCCAGCTACGCTGGCCCTCTGTCCTCGGCACGTACCGACCAACGATCCGCACCGCCCCATCCTCCGCCTCACGCACAAAGACGGCCGGATCGCGGCTATGCAGATCCAGCGCGAAGACAGGACTCCGCACAAGCTTCCCACCATGGGAAGGCATCCGGCGAGGGCACACTTCGCCCAGCGCCCAGCCATGCGCCAAAGGCCATACCCCGTACGCAATAAATTCCTCAACCAAATCCCGCCCACTGCTCAGGCCGGCGGCGCACCGAAGGGCCCCTTCGTCCGCATCCTCCTCCGCCACTTCAAAAGGCGGGTATGCTGAGTAGAAATGCGAGCACATCTCAGACACGGGTAGCCCCGGATGGTCTTCGACGGTACCCTCCGCAACGTAGAACCAGAAATCTTGCCAATTGCCCCACTTGTTGCGGGCACAGGGAACCAACTCCACTACCGCCATCATGGTCTTGCCGGTCTTCGGCGTAAATGTACAGGACCCAAACTGGGCAACTTCATCCTCAATCATCCTCTTCTGCCAGTGCAGGCAATAGTACTTCGCGAAGACTTCGACTGATGGCTGACCGCCATACGAAGTCGTCGCCCAGACATACTTCGACAGTGCCACCACGGCATTCGGAGTCAGCTGATGGATCTGAACGCTAAATCTGCGCAGGACTTCTCCAACAAATCGGTGCGTAGGTAGGCGGAGTCCGGCGGCGAAGAACGCCTCGAACACAACCAACTCACCTTCCGGCGCGGGGACTTCCTCCGTCCCCGGGACACGGGCGACTCCGTTGCCAAAGTAACCCAGCCGCTGCATATCTTGCACGCGGACCGACGACATCCGCGACACACCAAAATCCACCGTATCGCCGGCGCGCAACTCCTCCTCCGCCAAAGTGCTCAGCGTTTCCTCAGACGACGCGGCGGTCGGCGGCGTAGCGGCAGCGGAAGAAGAGGAGGTCGGCATCGCTACGTACCGTCGGCGGCGGCGGGCGGTTTGCTTCACTCGCGCCAGATCTCCGGCGAGCAGGAGCAAGGAGGGCAGACGAGCAGCAAGACGGTGGAAAAGGCGGCTAGGGTTTTCACGGAGCGCGAAAAGATGAAGTTCAAAACGCGCCGCCCCCCGCCCCCTTTTATACACAGGGTGTGGCGCTTCGGGAAACCCAAAGTCCAACAGTACGGTGTCAATCAACGGTCATGTCAAAAACCCCCGCGGAACCACTTCGAGCGAGGGCAGCGTCTCCACCATCTAGCGACGTCTTCGGCACCAGATGACTTAGTCGAACTGGTCCCTCGGAGGGCAAATGTTGGGGCGAAGGCGAAGACGTCACCCTCCGCTCAAAGCCTTCACCGTGGTCGTCGGTCCAACAGAGACAAGACAACGGGCGAAGACACCCTTCGCCACATACGACATCAGACGAAGACCTGCGACGAGGTCATCCCACCGTGCGGCCTCGTCCAGCATAGAGGCCCACGTGTGATCCGGCCCATTGTAACGGGCCCTGCGTGGCCGCTGCATGTTACAGGCCTAACTTGTAAAGGCATCCCTGTAATTACAGTCTGTAACCCTGCTTTATGGGAATATTCTGGGGATAACCTAGGTGTCTGAGGGCACATGCGTCCTTAACACAGGACGCAGGGCGCTCAGATACCTATAAATACCCCCGCACAGTGCCCGTGAGAGGCTAGGTTAACAGAGCTATTGCCATCTTGCGCGAGAACCCTGTTTACGTCATTATTCCCCCCGTTGGATCCCCTTGCGGCAGAGAGCAAGTTCCAACAGTGACATAAGCAAGGGAGTAACAACTCGCTCACGTCTAGCTAATTTCTGTGAGCATTACTCGTTTGTCTCTTCTATTGAGCCTTTCAGGGTAGAAGAGGCCTTGCAGGATCCGGACTGGGTGTTGGCCATGCAGGAAGAGCTCAACAACTTCAAGAGGAATGAAGTTTAGAGCCTGGTGCCACGTCCAAAGCAAAATGTTGTGGGAACCAAGTAGGTGTTCCGCAATAAGCAAGACGAGCACGGAGTGGTGACAAGAAACAAGGCTCGACTTGTGGCAAAAGGTTATGCCCAAGTTGCAGGTTTGGATTTCGAGGAGACTTTTGCTCCCGTGGCTAGGCTAGAGTCTATTCACATTCTATTAGCCTATGTCGCTCACCATTCCTTCAGGTTGTTTCAAATGGACGTGAAGAGCGCTTTCCTCAACAGGCCAATCAAGGAGGAGGTATACGTGGAACAACCCCCTATCTTTGAGGATGACAGGTATCCCAACCACGTTTTTAAGCTCTCTAAGGCGCTCTATGGACTTAAGCAAGCCCCAAGAGCATGGTATGAATGCCTTAGAGATTTCTTAATTGCTAATGCTTTCAAGGTTGGGAAAGCCGATCCCACTCTTTTCACTAAGACTTGTGACGGTGACCTTTTTTGTGTTCCAAATTTATGTCGATGACATAATATTTGGTTCTACTAACCAAAAGTCTTGTGAGGAGTTTAGCAGGGTGATGACTCAAATATTTGAAATGTCTATGATGGGCGAGTTGAGCTACTTCCTTGGATTCCAAGTGAAGCAACTCAAGGATGGCACCTTCCTCTCCCAAACGAAGTACACTCAAGACCTGTTGGGGACTTGTTCTCAAATGCTAAGAGTTGAGAACAAGGCAACATAAAAAGTGTTAAGTGTTAAAGTCCTTCGTCCTTCGAAGCATTATGTCCCCTTCGGGAAATAATGAGTCTGGGACGAAGGTCACAAGAGAAATACCTTCGCAAACATAACAGATAATGACGAAGGACTTATATAAAGCATGAAATATAATATAAGCATCATCGCAAAATCATTTCTATTTTATTAACATGGAAAAATAGAAATGATTTCAAATTACAAATGTACCTTCGGTCCTGAGAGAAGGTAGAAAGTACAAGCGTGACGCATAAGCAAATGCCAAGTCAGCCGTGAACAGTACGGGAGTACTGTTCATCTATTTATAGACGCGGGACGCAGCCCACGTAAAATTACATCCATGTCCATTACATCTGTTAACGGCTTATGGAAATCTGTCGAGGCCCCCGAAGTCTTTTCATCTTTAAGTCGGTTCCCCCTTCTGCCATCGCGCCGAAGCTTCCCTGCGCACAGCTTCGGCTACACTCGACCTTCGTCTGGTTCAGGCTTCGTCCTGGCCGTGCTCCATATTCATAATTCTGGATCCGAAAATACCTGTTCACATAATCCACTCGGAAAACATTGTCAAATCATGTTTTTGAGGACCTTCGGAGGACGAAGGCCCCCAACAGTAGCCCCTCGCAATATTAATTTGTAAATAATAAATTCAGATTGCGATATGGACGAAGGCCTTGAGCCGAAGGTCCGAAAAAACACCTTCCCTTTGCTAGAATAGCAACATCTACTGACAAGCGGGGCCTTTCAATTTTCAACGCCCTAGGCGTATAAATAAGATCACATCGCGAACTGATTTGGTACGCACACTTGCCCTCTGCTTCGGCCCACTAAAATTTTTAGCTCTTGTGCACTAAGATTTGCTGATCTTTTAGCTTTGAAGCTTCGGCTTTTAAAAACAGTTTTTAGCGCTTCCGAAGATGTCTGAAGCTGCTGAGAAGGCTGCTGCTGAGATGAAGCTGAGTCTTGATGAAGAGAAGAACCTAGGGTTTCTTATAGCGATGTCGAAGTCCAACACAGAAAAGATTACCAAGGAAATTCTGGAGGGGCTGTCTGAAGACACTGGTGACAGTGAAAGTTATGATATGGACAGTGGTGGCGAAGACTCCGAAGATCGCCCCTGGCGACCAAGCCATTCAGTTTATGGTAAATCGACTATCAAAGAGAATCATCTTGTTAATATGAGAGGAAGGTATTTCCGGGATCTGTCCATTGTGAGGGCGGACGAAGGGGAAAAAACTTGTCCACACCCTGAAGAAAATGAAGTTGTGGTGTACCGAAGCTTTTTGAAAGCTGGATTGCGATTCCCCTTGAGCAGCTTCGTCGTGGAGGTGTTGAAAATCTTCGAAGTCTATCTTCATCAACTTACTCCCGAGGCAATTATAAGGCTAAATATCTTCGTGTGGGCCGCGAGGAGCCAAGGTCTGAAGCCTGACGCAAGAAGCTTCTGTAATGTTCATGAATTATTATATGAAACAAAGCCTTGGGGCAAAGAACAGTACCATAACAACTTTGGCTGCTATAGCTTCGTTTCTCGGTCCGGGGCAAGCTGTCCCGTACCAACCTTTCGGAAGAGATGGCCCGGGGATTGGATGACAGAATGGTTTTATGTGAAAAATGACTTATCAGCACGAGAAGACATCAAAGGTATAATTATGCGTCCTATTTGGCAAAGCTTCGGCCTTCGGAGGCCGAAGGTTGAAATGAACGAAGCCGCCGAAGAGTGCCAAAGAGCCTTCGGCGTTGTCTGTTCTTTTATAGGAACAAGGGACTTAGTACAAGAACATATCGCCTTCAGGGTGTGGCCGCTTGTTGAGAAATGGGAAATGCCACAAGAAACCATAAAAGAGGCCAACGAAGGTGAGCTTGTGAGACTGAAGTACACCTTCAAATTTGGAGATAAATTTATTGAGCCAGATGATGAGTGGTTGAAAAGTATTGACAATTTAAGTGATGAGCTACTCGGGACCTACTCGAAGGCTGAAGATAATGCAATGTCAGCAGCCTTCGGAGGCCGAAAAAAGAAGAGACTGAATCGGGTATTTGATGCCATTGGGTTTGTCTATCCTGATTACTGCTATCCCATTCGAAGGCAGAAGAGAAAAAACACAATCTCTGCAAAAGAAGAAGCTGCAGCTGCTCCTAGCGAGCCAGAACCGAAAAGGAAAAAGATAAAGGTTCTTACGCATCGGCCGCGTTATATTGAACCAGCTTCGGTGCCTGAGTTCACTGAACAGCCAACCTTGCTGCCAGAAACTGCAGAGATGGCCGAAGCACCATCCACAGAAAAAATGGAAGAAGCGAAAAAGCCGACTAAGGAAAAAACATTAGAAGTTTTGAGTCCTGCAGTAAATATTGAAACAGCAAAAAACCAAAAGGGGCCATCAGTGACCCCAAAAAGGAAAAGAATGGTAAATGTACTAGACGTCTTGGAGACAATTAAGTCTTCAAGCACAATTCCAAAAAAGAGTGTTGAAGTTGCTGAAGCTTCTACTGAAGCTTCGGCTCAACAAGCTGAAGCTGAAGCTGGGCCTTCAGAGCCCTACAAGGAGCAACCTTTTGAAGCCGAAGCAATAAAAATTCCAGAACCAGTATTAGTTGAAGAAACTGACACCGCCATCCCCGAAGCACCTGCCAGCATGCATGATTACATGATACGACATGCTTCGGGGAAAAAGCTATCCGAAGAAGAAACTCATGAAGCCATCCATTATGCAAAGGAACTAAAATATCCGAAGGGGGCAGTAATATTCAATGGAACGAATGAAGATGACTTCTTATACTGCCTGCCTGACAACAAAGAGCTATCTGTCTGCCGAGAAATGGCCAGAAGTATTGGTTTCCCGAAGCTTGAATCTGGATTAAGCGCCATGACGAAAGAAGATCTCGCAGACAGTCTTGCGTACAACAGCCTGAAGGTATAGGAATTAAACACTTAAAAAAAACCCTTATTTTTACGCAACTCATTCCTTTTTTCTTATATGAATTCTTTTTCGTATAGGGCCTGATCCTAAGCAACGCACTAAGAGCCCAAAAGAGCGCCGAAGATGAAAGCTATGAAATTGCGTTTAATAATTTACGCTCCGAAGTTATCAGACTGAGAAACGAAGCTTTGGAAAAAGATAAAATTCTGCTTACACTGGTAGATAAAGTGAAAAAAGACGAAGCTGCTTCAAAGGCCCAGGCCGAAGCTCAAAAACGCGAGATTAAAGATCTTCAGAAACAGCTGGCTAGAGCTAAAGAGGAGCGCGCGCTTGAGGAAACGAAACGAGAACTTAGTGATTTTATGGTCAGCAAATTGGAATCAAAAGTTAAGGAGCTTCGCACATCTCAGGGGAAATGCTATGTCAAATCTGTAGAATGTGTGAATAAAATTAAATCCAGCTTCGCCAGCGTAGGCGCCTTTTCCAGCGAAGAGAATTTCTCTCGAGGCAATCCCGAAGGTCCGCTGGAATGGATTAGCCACGAAGCAGAGGCCTTCGAAGAGATTCTGAACAGTCGTGGCGACATATGCGCTTTTTCGGGCGCCAGAGGAATTGCTTCTGTCTTAGAGAAGAAAGGTTGCGGGCATGTAAAATTTTTAGCTCAATCCGAAGCTACCTTATCTTTCGAAGACGTCAAGGACCCCTCGGCCGAAGCAAGCGTGGTTGGTGGCAAATTTTTTACTGATATCTGGAACGACGGCGGCCGCGGAATGGCGCAAGAGATCATCCAAAGGAGCGAAAAAGGCATTCATGACGCCAGAAAAGTGGCAGAAGCTGCCGAAAGGAGTACAGAGCCCGAAAGGCAATTAGGTACCAATTAGTCGCTCTTATTGTGCTGTAATTTTTATTCCAAACTTTGCTCAAGGTTTGCAAAAGTAATGAAGAAGTGTTCTCTTCCCTCAGAAACTGCTGGATCAAATGTCGACGAAGAAATTAAACAAATGGCCGAAACTATCTTGGACAAGGTTGTTGACCAACTTCTAAATGAGACCGCCGAAGAAGTATTGAGAGAAAATTAGATGCTATTTGGAAAAATCATTTAAAGTGTAATCTATGTAACACTTTGTACATTTGAATGTAATATACAAATCTCCTTTCATTATTGAATTCTTTACGATGCATGAAACATTAAATACATACCATTTTTGAGCCTTTGGCGAAAAAACACCTTCCCTTCTTTTCATGCTTCGTGAAGAAGGCATTCTCCGTTAAAATTATTCTGATGAATCACATCCATGCTTCGTCAAAACATTCTTCGAAACTATACTCCGAAGCTATACAACTTCGATATTGATCTGATAAAGCTCGCCCATGTTTCGTAAAAATATTCTCCGAAGCTGTATTCCGAAGCTGTACAATTTCGATGTCACTTTCTCAAAGCATCCTTTCGAAGATTGAGAGTATCTCCTTCTCTTGCCAAATGCAATATGATGTATGATGCTTATGCTATGCAAAATGATGTGATGATGTTATGTTATGCATGTGACATTTGTTCCGGAGATACACATAAAATATATTCGTAAGCTCTGCATTCCCTTGGGAACGTCTTTGGAGCTTCTTCGTCTTTTACTTAGACGGTATCAGCGTTGACTTTTCGCTGTAAGCCTCCCTTAGGAGCTTCTTCGCCTTTTACTTAGGCGGTATCAGCGTTGACTTTTCGCTGTAAGCCTCCCTTAGGAGCTTCTTCGCCTTTCACTTAGGCGGTATCAGCGTTGACTTTTCGCTGTAGGCTCTGCATTCCTTTAGGAACGACTTCTGAGCAGAAAACTTACACTGCGCTCCCTTTGGAACGGCTTTTTGTGACTTCATAAACTTACTCTGCGTTCCTTAGAACGACTTTCTGTTACTCCGAAGGATTTTTAATCCGAAGGTCCTCCTTGGTAACGGAAAAAGTTTTAGGCTTCAGCAACTTAGGCCTGTGGAGCAAATAGATTTTCCTCGTGGGAAACAACGAAATTATTACATGAAAACTATCAATGTTTTTTGCTTCACAGAAAATAAAACTCAATAGAAAAGACTGCTATCAAAGGTAGGATATGTCAATAAATGTGCTTCGACTCTGGCACAGTGCTGTTGACTGTGCGAGCTTCGGACTGTTCTCTGAAGTCCCTCTGATGTGGAGCGTATTGACTCCCTTCTGGCTGTTGACCTTGCTGCAATGGAGGTGGAGGCGGAAGCTGCTGCCAGGAAGCTTGAGGTTGACTTGCCGAAGCTACAGAAGCCGCAGGGTGGTTGTCTATGTATTGTGGGACATAAGGCGGATGAAACGAAGCAGTATGCATAACCTGCTTCGACTGAGCTTGTTGAGATGCAGCTTCGGCTAGTTCCTTTTGCTTCTGGATTGTAACATGGCACGTCCTAGTGGTGTGGCCCTTGCCCTCTCCACAGAATAGGCAAAACAGTCTCCTTGGCTGATCTCCGAATCTTCCGCCGAAGCCCCTGGCGCCTCTGCCTCTTGGAGCTGGTGGCCGAAAGAAAGTTTGTTGTTGCCCCGAAGCCTGTGAGGAGCACTGCGGCCTGTTTTGCTGACTCCCCTTATCATCATTCTGAGTGTTGTGAATGGAACGGACATGCCTCGGGTAGTATCTTCCTCCGAAGCCCCTGGTCATCTCAGAAAATCTGAAGGCCTCCTCCCTTCTTTGGCGAAAGTCATTGTCAGCACGAATGTACTCATCCATCTTTTGGAGCAATTTCTCCAAGGTCTGAGGAGGCTTCCGAGCAAAGTATTGAGCTGCAGGTCCAGGACGGAGCCCCTTGATCATGGCTTCGATAACGATTTCATTGGGCACCGTTGGTGCCTGCGCCCTCAATCGTAAGAACCTTCGGACATACGCCTGAAGGTATTCTTCGTTATCCTGAATACACTGGAAGAGGGCTTGAGCTGTAACCGGCTTCGTTTGAAATCCTTGAAAGCTGGTCAATAACATATCCTTCAGCTTCTGCCATGAAGTGATTGTTCCTGGCCGAAGGGAGGAATACCAGGTCTGAGCAACATTCCTGACGGCCATGACGAAAGACTTCGCCATGATTGCAGCGTTGCCCCCGTACGAAGACACTGTTGCTTCGTAGCTCATCAAGAATTGCTTCGGGTCGGAGTGCCCGTCAAACATGGGGAGCTGGGGTGGCTTATAGGATGGAGGCCAAGGTGTAGCCTGCAGCTCAGCAGACAGAGGAGAAGCATCATCAAAAACAAAATTTCCCTGATGGAAATTATCATACCAGTCGTCTTCGTTGACGAAGCCCTCCTGATGGAGGTCTTTCTGATGAGGCCTTCTGTTCTGTTCATCGTGAGTGAGATGGCGAACTTCCTCAGAAGCTTCGTCAATTTGCCTTTGCAACTCAGCTAGGCGGGCCATCTTCTCCTTCTTCCTCTGCACTTGTTGATGCAGCATCTCCATTTCTCTGATTTCTTGGTCTAGCTCTTCTTCCTCAAGCGTCGGGCTAACAGCTTTTCTCTTCTGACTTCTGGCCTCCCGAAGAGAGACGGTCTCCTGGTTGTGGTCCAGCGGTTGTAGTGCTGCAGCCCCAGCCGCTGAAGCTTTCTTCGGCGCCATAGCGAAGGTCTATAGCTTCCGAGGGTGTTCACGAAGACTCGAGGTGGAAGTGAGTTCACCGGAGGTGGGCGCCAATGTTGGGGACTTGTTCTCAAATGCTAAGAGTTGAGAACAAGGCAACATAAAAAGTGTTAAGTGTTAAAGTCCTTCGTCCTTCGAAGCATTATGTCCCCTTCGGGAAATAATGAGTCTGGGACGAAGGTCACAAGAGAAATACCTTCGCAAACATAACAGATAATGACGAAGGACTTATATAAAGCATGAAATATAATATAAGCATCATCGCAAAATCATTTCTATTTTATTAACATGGAAAAATAGAAATGATTTCAAATTACAAATGTACCTTCGGTCCTGAGAGAAGGTAGAAAGTACAAGCGTGACGCATAAGCAAATGCCAAGTCAGCCGTGAACAGTACGGGAGTACTGTTCATCTATTTATAGACGCGGGACGCAGCCCACGTAAAATTACATCCATGTCCATTACATCTGTTAACGGCTTATGGAAATCTGTCGAGGCCCCCGAAGTCTTTTCATCTTTAAGTCGGTTCCCCCTTCTGCCATCGCGCCGAAGCTTCCCTGCGCACAGCTTCGGCTACACTCGACCTTCGTCTGGTTCAGGCTTCGTCCTGGCCGTGCTCCATATTCATAATTCTGGATCCGAAAATACCTGTTCACATAATCCACTCGGAAAACATTGTCAAATCATGTTTTTGAGGACCTTCGGAGGACGAAGGCCCCCAACAAGACCTTCTCAAGAGGTTTGGGATGAAGGACGCAAAGCCCGCGAAGACACCGATGGGAACCGACGGCCATGTCGACCTCAACAAAGGAGGTACGTCCGTTGACCAAAAGGCATACCGGTCTATGATAGGTTTCTTGCTTTATTTATGTGCTAGTAGACCAGACATTATGCTAAGTGTATGCATGTGTGATAGATTTCAATCCGACCCCAAGGAATGTCACCTTGTGGTCATTAAGCAAATTCTTAGGTATTTAGTTGCTACGCCTTGCTTCGGGATCTGGTATCCAAAGGGGTCTACCTTTGACTTAATTGGATATTCAGACTCCGATTACGTTGTATGCAAGGTTGATAGGAAGAGTACATCAGGGACGTGCCAATTCCTAGGAAGGTCCCTGGTGTCTTGGAGTTCAAAGAAACAAACATCAGTTGCCCTATCCACAGCTGAGGCCGAGTATGTTGCCGCAGGACAGTGTTGCGCGCAACTACTTTGGATGAGGCAAACCCTCCGGGACTTTGGCTACAATCTGAGCAAAGTCCCACTCCTATGTGACAATGAGAGTGCAATCCGCATGGCGGATAATCCTGTTGAACACAGCCACACTAAGCACATAGACATCCGACATCACTTCCTGAGAGACCACCAGCAAAAGGGAGATATCGAGGTGTACCATATTAACATCGAGAACCAGCTAGCCGATATCTTCACCAAGCCTTTAGATGAGAAAAGGTTTTGCAGGTTGCGTAGTGAGCTAAATGTCTTAGATTCGCGTAACTTGGATTGATCTATAGCATACATGTGTTCTATGCCTTTGATCATGTTACTCTTTGCATTTATGTAATTTGTTGCTTATTTATGGTGCTCAAGTTGTGCAAGGGATCCCCGGACCTCACAAGTCCATGTGTGAGTGATGCACATATTCAGGGGGAGATGTGCTACAACTTGACCCTTTGAGACTAATCCGTTTGTTTGAGTATACTTGATGTAGTCTCAAAGGTGGATTGAAAAGGAAAGATGAACTTGGACCATGCAAAGACTTCCACTGCACTCTGGTATTAGTGTACTTAATTCCACGTTCATTCGTATGCTCCTATTGCCTTTTTGCTCTTAATTGACATCTTTGGTGAGGCAATGGGGTTAAAGGGCCAAGAATGATCCCGTTTTGGTGCTTAATGCCAAAGGGGGAGAAATTAAGGCCAAAGCAAATGGATCAGTTACCGCTTGTGAATTTTGAAAACAATAGAGTTAGAACTTTTGATTTGTCCAAAATACTCTTATTGTAAAATTTGGTCTCTTGTGGGGGAGAATTTATGATTATGGGGAAAAGGGGGAGTTTTTGGCATTTGATCAATTTCACTCTTGGATTATCTCTCTTTATGCCCAAACAAGTGAGTTTGACTTAGAGATAGGAAAATGAATTTGATTTGCAAAAACAAACCAAGTGGTGGCAAAAAATGATCCAAATATGTCAAAACTTGTGCAAAGACAATTTTGGTCTCAATTGCATTGATGTTGCACTTCTTTTGGTTGCTTTTGGATGTGTTGGCATAAATCACCAAAAAGGGGGAGATTGAAAGGGAAATGTGCCCTTGGGCAATTTCTATTATGTTTTGGTGATTAAGTGCCCAACACATGTAATTGAGTTCTTATGTGCTAAATGAAGAGAAAAGTGCAAATCAAGACATGAGGTATGTTTCTAGACTTAGTACATTGTTTTGAGTATTAACATATTTTGTCTAAGTGCTAGGAACAGGAAAAGAAAGAATTGCAAAAGACTTGGCTGTGTGCAGCCAAAGTCCAGCTCGGCCTGGCACACCGGACTGTCCGGTGGCACACCAGATAGTGTCTGGTGTGCCAGGCTAGTCCGCGTGAACAGGCCACTCTTGGGACTCGATGGTGGCATACGGCTATAATTCACCGGACTGTCCGGTGGTGCACCGGACTGTCCGGTGAGTCGTCCGCGGCGAACTCATCGCTCTCGGGAAGAGGATCAGCGGCGTACGGCTAAAATTCACCAGACTGTCCGGTGGAGCACCGGACTGTCCGGTGAGCCAACGGTCGGCCGCGCAATCTTCGCGCGACGCGTGGCAGCTCCAATGGTCGGCGGGGGGCACCGGACTGTCCGGTGTGCACCGGACAGTGTCTGGTGCGCCAACCGGCTCGGCGCTGCAACGGTCGTCTGCGCCAGAAAAGGAAGGAGATCGGCACCGGACCGTCTACAGTGACTGTCCGGTGGCGCACCGGACTGTCTGGTATGCCACTCGACAGAAGGCAAGGATGGCCTTCCTTGTTGGCCTCCAACGGCTCCTAGCTGCCTTGGGGCTATAAAAGGGACCCCTAGGCGCATGGAGGAGCTAACCCAAGCATTCACTAAGCATCCTAAGGCATCCAGACTTCGTTCCTGCGCATTCGTTTTGTTGTGTTTGAGATTTGAGCTCTATTCGAGTCAAGGACTCCCTGTGTTGTCATTTGAGCTCAAGTCTTCTCTTGTGTGCGTGGGTGTGCTGCGATTTGCGTCTTGTGTGTGTTGCTCATCCCAACCTTACTCTGTGCTTTCTTTGTGATCATCATTGTAAGGGCGAGAGGCTCCAACTTGTGGAGATTCCTCACAAACAGGAAAAGGATATAAGGAAGAAAAACTGTGGTATTCAAGTTGATCATCGGATCACTTGAAAGGGGTTGAGTGCAACCCTCGTCCATTGGGACGCCACAACGTAGAAGTAGGCAAGTGTTACTTGGCCGAACCATGGGAAAAATCATGTGTCATTTGTGTGCTTTCTCTTTGATTGTCTGTGGTCACAAGAGTTCGTTTCAAGCTACTTAGCCGTTCTAACTTTCATAACTAAGTTGTGTGGCTATTAGTGTTGAATTTTGTAGGATCACCTATTCACCCCCTCTAGGTGCTCTTAGATCTCCCGACATCACTTCGAGTTGTTAGACTCTAATGAAGCACCGGGCTCTGATATCAATTGAAAGTTGCCTAGAGGGGGGGTGGATAGGTGAAACTTGAAATTTATAAACTTAAGCACACACTACAAGCCGGGGTTAGCATTAGAGATAAATTCAAGTCCGAAAGAGAGGGAAAACAAATCAACCAAGAAATAAGGCGAATGGACATGGTGATTTGTTTTACTGAGGTTCGGTTCCAAAGAACCTAGTCCCCGTTGAGGAGGTCACAAAGACCAAGTCTATTTCAACCCTTTCCCTCTCTCAAACGATCACTTAGACCGAGTGAGCCTTCTTCCTTAATCTCACGGGTCACTAAGACCCCACAAGGACCACCACACACTTGGTGTCTCTTGCCTCACTTACAAAGTTACAAAGCACTTGAGAATAAGAGAAAGAAAAGAAGAAAGGCAATCCAAGAAGCAAGAGCTCAAAAGAACACAAAATCTCTCTCTCACAAGTCACTAAGTGCTTGAGTTGAATTGAGACTTGGAGAGACTTTGATCTTTTGAATTGTGTCTAGGAGTGAATGCTGGAGCTCTTGTATTGAATGTGATACTCAGAAATCTTGGATGCTTAGAGTTGTGGTGGTTGGGGGTATTTATAGCCTTCAACCACCAAAGAAGCCGTTGGGGAGGCTACTGTCGATGGGCGCACCGGACAGTCCGGTGCACCACAGGACAGGTCCTGTTCACTGTCTGGTGTGCTGCCATGTCACCCAACCGTTAGGGTCCAGAGCAAAGGCGACTGTTGGAGCTTTGTCTTCTTGCGGCACCGGACAGTCCGGTGCCCCTCTGACTTCCTGCTCTGACTTCTGCGTTGCACTGTAGCTGCACTGTTCACCTTTGCAGAGTCGACCATTGCGCTCAGATAGTTGTTGCCCGCTGACTCACTAGACAGTCCGGTGGCACACCAAACAGTCCGATGAATTATAGCAGAGCGCGCCTCAGTTTTCCCGAGAGTGGCTGGTTCGTCTTCGTACGGGCATGGCACACCGAACTCTGTCCGGTGGCACACCGGACAGTCTGGTGCGCCAGTCGCAACACACTCAAGTCTTTGCTCCATTTAATTGTAGTCCCTAACTTGAATCTTTTATTGGTTTGTGTTGAACCTTATGCACCTGTAATACATGAGTTGTAGAGCAAACTAGTAAGTCCATATGTTTGAGTTGGACATTCAACCACCAAAATTAATTGTAGGAAAAGGTTAACCCTATTTCCCTTTCACCAAAGAAGGGCCTCTACGAAGGGAAAAGACACCACTGACCCGCAACATGGCGGCTTGCGTTCGCCAAGTGGGCACGAAGACCGGCCACCTCGTCATCGACAGCCCGAGCGTCGTATGGGTGGTGGCCAAGCTCTTTCGAAGATTCGAGGAGGTCTGCGACGACAGGATCGGGATCCCACCCTGGTAGAAAGGCATCCATAAGTCCTTCCTTTGACCCATCAAGATCATTTGGCTGCACAGAGTAAAAGATGAGGCAAGCACAATCTTGAGAATCTAGGAGCAGAAGGAAAAGGAGCCCACACCCTGAGTCAATCATATTGTTGGAGAGGACGAAACACCGGGGGGGTGCTCTTCTGCTGGACGCTTGCCTAAGTCCATGGGGGCATGAAGAAATCGTCCTTCAATAATGAAAGAAAGGAAGGATACAACGAAGACACTCGAGGGAATGACCATTTATAGAAAAATACAAGGCATTGCAAAATAGAACAGATACCAAACGCCACATGTGGAAAGAGGCGATGGTTTGATAACAAATACGAAAACTATGGATAAAAAGACAGCGCTTGACCCGAGACCAGCCCCCCAAGGGGAGATACCCTCTCCTCAGAGGCTCGGTGGCTACTGTCGGGGATACGATCCCTGGCCCCTAGGGTCCATTGGTTAGCTAGTGCACTAGGGAAAGGCTTCTGGCAACTAGGGCGTGCTGGTCAGCCGGAGGAGATAGGTAACCTTTGGCACTGAGCCCGGGGTTGGGCGTGGCGGAACCTGAAAGGGGGACCGGGCGCGCCGAAGGGAAACCACTCGAGTGGGTCCCATGCCTGGCCCGAGAATGACCTGTCATAAGTGACCAGCCGCATTAACTATACCTAGCGACGAGCTACGACTGCGGCACCGTTCGCCTCCCACTCATGACATACGAACCCCTCAGGCCGCAATGCACTCATGACGTATGAACCCCTCAGACTGCAACACATTTATAGCTTGCGCACCCCCGGCCTATGGCGCACTCATGACCTTTCGGACTAGGCCAGAGTGCGTAGACCGCTGGTAGGGCGCAACACGACAAGCCGCACCAAGCCCCAAGCTACGAAGGCCAGCGGTCGGCGTAGCCCAAATGATGGCACTTGGCCCCCATATTGCTCGTGTCGTCCGCCATAAAGAATACAAGACAGCTAGGCAACCCTAGGCTCACAAGCATGTGTGGCTTCACCCCGGGTAGAACGCTTGGTTTTACCATTGCCTGGTGGCTCGTTCTTGGGGAAGCCATCGTTGCCCGACCCCTCCCTCGGCCTATAAAAGGAAGGGGTTCGTCCTTAGACGAACACATGCACACACGCATAGACAAACCCTAGACGAGAAGGCACCCAAATAGACCAATGAATAGGAGTAGGATGCACCGATGTGGAGCCAGAGACTGGAGCCCCGCCGCCAAGCCAAAACTTAGCTATGACTCCACTCTGTAATCTTTAGCTCTACTTCCATCCCGATAAGAGACTTGGGAGCCTCGCCTCTCTCTCTTGCCTGCTTGTAATTGGTACTACGAGCTTTGATCATTAATGGTGTCGGTAGCGTAAGCCACCAATGACTAGAAGTAGGTACGTTATGCCCGAACCAATATAAAGTTTGCGCCCACTGTGCAAAATTTACTTGTCGGAGCGAGGTTCAAAACACCAATGGGAACCTTCTAGATCTCGACTTCTACCCACATGTCTCCCTTGCGTGATTTGCGATGTGCCACGAACTGCTCATGGCGCTACGCCTCGAGACGCTCACCACAGTCATTGCATCCTTTGTGGACACCACGCATGATGTCCTCCAACACCATGACACCACACCATAACACCACCTTCTCCATGTGCTCTGTCTTGAACACCGCATGGGTATAAGCGCACGACGACCACTCCATGGACTGGCTCCCACCAGGGAGCCTCTTGTAGCTCTCCGTATGTATTTTGTGTACGAGGAGGTAAATAGAATAAAATATTTTTCATATGTAATCAGTGGCAAATGTGGATAAATACTTTACAACTCTACAAGATATATAAAACCTCAATTTTGGAATATCTCTTTTGTTGCTTCACCTTTTGTTGCTTCACCAAATGAGTAGAGTTGGACTCAACTCTAGATTTTTTTAAGTGTAGAGTAGGTGGAGTTAAATATATTTGACAAATTATTTATAGAGGGAGGTAGCACCAAACACCCGTACGGTAGAGTCGCACTGAGAACAGTCCCTCGCATGCCGCATGCGTCTCTGTTTCCCTAATCTCTCGCTCCACACCAGTGCGCTCGTGTCTGCACTCCACCTCGTGTTATTTATCGTTTCAAACTCTATTCTATAAATAATAAAGTCTATATACTATATAAAATAATGTTTTGCACGACTCCACATGCAAGATACAGATCATGAGGTCGAGCACTAGTAGTAGATTTTTTTTTAAAAAAATGTCAAACATGAAGCTTAATCTTTTCTATTCGTTTCTATATAATCATTTTCTACACAATTGATATAGTAGATTAACATCAAACTCTACGTAGATGTGAAGATAAATACTGTGGTAAAAGTTTGCAACAACGTACCTAATCAAATGACAATGGCAGGTACATATAAACGTACCCCACATCGATATATACTATAAACAAACAAATACAATATGGATCGAGATATGTATGGCGCTCCGCGGATTAATCAACGAATTAATAATCAATTAATGAATCTTGGCGCGGGCGGCGGGCGCCGGCGCCGGCGCGTCACCGGCGCCACCGGTGGCCCGCTTGATGAGCGCGTGGGCGACGCGCATGAGCGCCTCGAAGTCCTTGTTCTTGGCGAGCAGCGTGGTTTTGACGGGCGTGGATGGGGCGTGCTTGCAGCAGACGTCGCAGGACCACGTGTCCTCCTCCGCCGTGTCCAGGAACAGCTTCACGTCGTGGAGCTTGCCGTCGTCGAGGCCGCCCTCGGTGTCGTCCAGGTGGTCCAGCGCCTCCTCGATCTCCCCGGCGCACTCGTTCAGGCACTGCCACATGTCGTTGTCCTTCACCACGTCCATCTCGTGCCGCGCGTAGTCGCCCGCCGCGCCGCCCGCGGTCGTCGCCGCGCGGAGCGCCGCCTCCGCCAGGTCCCGCGGGGTCTTGGAGTCGCTGTCCGCCTGGAGCGCGCGCAGGCACACGTCCGGGTCCGGCGTCGCTGCACACGACACCTTGATGTCAACGCCGGCGCCGGCGCCGGCGGCGCGCACGCCGAGGGACACGGACAGGAACAGCGCGATGGCCACGGCCAGAAGGGAGCCGCAGTACCAGCTCATGGCCGCTCTCGCCTCCATCGCCGTGGATATGCTCGCACGATGGATCGGATCGGAGACGCTTGCTACTCCGGGCGACCGGGCCGGTGGGAGAGGCGAGAAGAAATAGCTATAGCTAGCTATAGTAGCTAGAATGCACGGCTGACATGCGGGCATACGTATATAACGCGATGGTTGGGCATGGACGATGGAGCCGCCGAGGAGGCCGCGCCACCGTCTGGACGTACCTGCGGCCGAGAGCGTTTTGCGAGCCAACTGCATCTGGCATGCCATGCACGGGACGGCGGACGGCGTGCCAGCGGGTGTGTGATTGCCGACGTGTAATTTTGCTGGTAATTGGCTACTCCTAGTGTGTTATATCTATACTACTTCTTAAGATACTACTGTAATCGTCCACAGTCCGTGCGCCATGTTCTGCCGCGCCTGTGCTCCCACCGCGCGCCCGCCTCACATCCGCGCCTGCAATCCTCTCTCCGCGTCGGACGTCCTCTCGCCTGACGACACGCCCACACACCACGGACGCATCCGGACCCGAAACTTTTATCCAATCTAACTGTGCGCCCGTCGTCGTCTCTCTCCCTTTCCCTTTCTGCAGCAGCAGTCGGTAGAAGTGGTTCTGCATCCACCTCCACTGGTGACGAGCTTGTGGCGGCGACGACGACGCTGATGAGGCGCGCCCCCCGCAGCACGGTGGAGTGGGAGGCGGACTCGTCATCCTTGGTGCGGAGGAAGGCCTCCATCTTCGCCTGCAAGCGGTTGAGGTGCACGTACTTTTTCTCCAACGTGAGATTGGCGTCCGACAGCTTCATCTGCACGCGCTCCTCCCGCGGTCCCGCCACACCTCGGCCATCTACAGCATGTGGAGCTCCTCGTCCATCTCCCCGAAGAGCAGCTCTACCTCGGCCTGATCCTCCTCCGCCTCCCACGTGATTTCAGACCAGACGTCCTCCATCAGCTCCCCCGTCTTGCGCTCCATCTCATAGCTTTGCGCATCCTGCTTCGCCGCCTCCCACACCTCTGCCAGTCGCGCAGCAGCCTCGCGTTGGCTTGCTCCAGCTGCCGTCGGTGCCTCCGCTCCACATCGAGCTCATCCTAGAGGGCGGCCACGGTGTGGCAGGCCTTGGCCCGAACCCGGGACTTCCACGCCGCCTTCTTCTCGGCCAGCCTCCCCAGGAACCGCTCTAGTCGCTTGGTCATGAAGCGTCGCTCCTCCACCAGTTCCCTCACTTGGCCTCACGTCTTCTCCAGATCTGCCTTCATCAACAGCATCAGAGGGGAAGACATTGCTGATGGCGAGGCAGAGAAGATGTCGTCCAATCGGAGTCCCCGTGCTCTTCCCCTCAGGCCACAGGACACACCAAGCACACGTCGATATAATGCGGTGCAGTCCATGAGGATTCTTCAGAAATGACAACGGCAGACTGAGAAAGGATGTTACCTGCCCTTCGTACTGCTAGAACGTTGGCAATGGTAGAGGAGGTGGCTTCCTTCAGTGCTTACCTGGATTTGAGGTCCTCTAATGCGTGTTTATCTCAAGTAATCCTTTTGAGTCTTCATGTTTCATTCAAGAACATCATTACATGCACTGTCATATGACACGGATAGCTAACACGAGGCTCCTTCAGCTGGTCAACACCAACATCACGGTTCAATCACATTTGCATGTTTGAGTTTGATAATCACTTTTGAGTCTTCACATTCAAAAGAGTTCCCCTGATCAGAGTTCCTTGCCTTTTGCACACATGGATCTTCCAAACCTCAGGGCCTTATGAGGCCTTGTTCGTTTTATATTTAAACCATATGTATTTTAGAAGATTGGAGGGGATTGAGGGTTTTGAGGGAACTTAATCTCTCTCAATTTTCATAGATTTGGGGTGTAGAGGACTTAATCTCTCTCAATTTACATAGATTTGGGACAAATTGAATAGGGCCTAACATGTGCTTCCATCTATCGATGACACGACACAACGAGAGCATAAAAAATCTCTCCCCACCCAAGAAAAAACAAATGTTTCGGATTAGTTATTAACTATCTTGAGCATGAGTAGTGCTACTTTGAGCAGCTATGCCAGCTTGCTCGCACAGAGCATACCATCGTAATTAAACCAAGACAATGACACCGTACACACTCATAGATAATGCATGCTGATCACACCGTACAGTGTAATCATGGTTCCTGATTGGTTAATTAATCCCTCTTCCTTACATGAGTAATCATGCTCCTAATCAAGCTTAAACAAGAACCGGCCGACTCGCGCCGGGAAACATTCATAGATAGATAGTGGCAAAGATAATAGTATTCTGCCTTGCCGCGCTAGCTAACTAGCTTGCTAGCGACTTGGATCATCGTCTATGGTCATGGCTGCTTCCATGGCGATATATACCTTTCGCAAGCTGGGCAAGGTACCCGTACCCCTAGGCTTTGGGAGGCAGGGAAAGCGACGACCAACCAACGATGGATAATCACATTTGCAGGTTTGAATCAACACCGACATCATGGTTCAATCACTTTTGAGTCTTCAGATTCCGAGTCCTAGACTTGAAATGCAACTCATAGCAGTTGCTCACAAATTAAAATACAGAAGAAAAAAGTCTGGTTGCAACTGTTGATGGTTAGCACATGCTTTATCTTCAATTATTGGAAGAAACATTTGTGCGCCAATTACATGAAAGTGGTTGCCGTTTTAAGGGTATGTTCAATCCCTCTCCAAGATATTGTAGGTGTATGAAATCTTCTAAGCAAACTGTTAAATACATTGCACCTGATCAGATATATAAGCAAAGACTATATTCTCTCATTACTAGACAAAAAAATGAAAGGAAGCAGTTGTAACATATTTTTGTATGATGTAGAAGGGATGCCCTATAATGCAGCCTCGTAAACCTCCCTCCAAGGCCCAGTTGTCCTCTGCTTTCAGTGTGATTATCTTCGTAAGGGGTTCAAGTGTTGTGAAACTACTGATTTGGGTGTTGCTGATTTTCAACATGATTTTTTCAGTTTGTGTCATCATTTATCATGTAATTTGCTAAACCTTTGTGCACAATGTTCATCATTTATCATGCATATGCTATTTTCTATGGTATTGGTTTAGGGTGTGATCTCCATCTTTTTTCAGTTTGGTCAGGGAGCGACACTACTCTTTAAACTAATCAAATTTAATTTTAAATGATGAACATTCACATAAATCAATATCCCTAAGCAAGTCTTTAAACCCATGTTGTACACAAACAATTGGTGACTCAATATGCTCAAGCAATTATTTACATTGGGTATAGTCAATATAGGGGCAATATGGGATACTAATTGTTTTAGTTTTATTTGACTATGTGGAAATAATTATGTTCTTTTCACTGCATTTGTGTTTCCACTTACCAGTACTGCCTAAACCTTTTCTATCTTGATTTTGTTCCCTTATTTTAGGCAAATAAAATTTAGATATGATATTGTGCGAAATTGTAACACCCTGAATTTGGGGGTAGAATTTTTTTCTTTTTACTCACCAAATTCAGGCGTTACTCTCTTTTCTCTTCCCGTTTTGCTCCTTCTTCCAAATTTCAAAGCGGTGTAGCGACTGGTGTCCGTATTACGTGTAAACAAAAACCTAAGTTGTCATGGGTGTTGCATCATACCGAAGCATATTTCTTTTGTCTGATGTTGTGTTTAATCGCGTGTTCGTCTCGTCTCGTTTCGGATTTTGGTTCGCGATTGGAGTCCGATCTGTGGTCGCGTGTGTTGTGGGCTACTGTCCTGGCCCGCGACCCAGCCCTGCCCGGTCCGGCCTGGCCCGGCGTGCCCCTGGCGCCCGTGTCTCCCCTGCGTGCCCCCTCCCTTCTCTCCCTTTCTCTCATTTGATTTTCCCGCGCAACAACCTCCTCTCCTCCACCCCTCTCTCTCTCCCCGTGGTGCCCTAGGTTTTGGAGACGGTGATCGTCGGATTTGGACCTCAAGGTGAGCTCCCCTCTCCGTCTCTCTCTTCCCCTCCCCTTCTCCTCCCCTGCGCGCGACCCCTCCCCCGCCCCCTCGCGCGCGCAGCCCCTGCGCGCGGCTCCCCTGGCGCGCGGCGCGGCCCCCTCCCCCGGCCCCCTAGCGCGCGACAGCGCCCCTCCCCCGGCCCCCTGGCGTGCGGCGGCACCCCTCTCCCGCCCCCCAGCGCGCGGCGCGTGGCCCCTCCCCCGCCCCCTTGCACGGTGGCGGCCCTGTGGGGGACAGATATCCCCCGGGTCCACTAAAAGAGTAAAAGACCTCACGAAAGGCCCAAGGGCCCGATAAATCGTAAGGCCATTCTTTCGTGGGCCTGGGGAGGAACAATCAGCAAAGCAGGTTGACACGAGGCCGGATTGGTGCAAACCTGGACGACCCACAGCGTCGAGCGAGCGACCACAACAGAGATCCGACTTTCCCGCGCCGGAGCCCCCATGCAACGGAGCCATGCGAGGATAGGTCGGCGGAATTACAGGGAGATAAACTCAAACAATTGCTGATCCTTTAGCAACGCATTGTTATCATATCCACGTGTATTGCCCCACGGTCGAGTATATAAGGCCTAGGGGGCACCCCTTCAGATCGATCGACCCTATTACTTAGCCACCCACTTCAACTCTCGGCAGAGCTCTCTTGTAACCTCATTCACCAAGCATACTCACCAGGACGTAGGGTGTTACGCATCTCTAAGCGGCCCGAACCTGTAAACATTGTCCACTGTCCCTCGTGCAACTGGCACGAACCATTTTGCTACAGTCGTCGACATCGTCCTACTCCTAAAAACACCTTGAGGGGCAACCCTGGGTGTGCGGTCGGACCCAAAACACCGACAGCTGGCGTGCCAAGTAGGGGGGTGTCAACGATCTAAGCTAGCTCAATGGCCGTCACCATCAACAGCAGGATCACCTTCCGTCCTGGATCCATGTTCTGCTTTGGAACGATCTCATCCATAGCCGACGAAAAGGGAATTCTACACCGCGTTGCAGATCCGCCGGGAAGGAAGCCTCCTCCAACGAACTCCGAAAATACCGGGGAAGCATTACCCTCAGCTCTCTGAAAGAAGATCGCCACGACAGCCACGCCGTTCTACCCCGATGTTCTCTTCATCGGAAGAGCGGAGTCGCCTCTCGTCTCTGACGACGAGCCGGCCGCGCCTGGGGAAGAACCACCTCAGCGGGAATCCCGTCGACGAAGAAATCGGCGCCGAAACATCCGGAGACATCACCAAGCCGGAGAACGGGATCCGGAGCAGCCTGTCTCGCGAGACGAGGTCTCGGAGATGGGAGAAACTCCGGAAGAACGCGTCTTCAGGGAACAAAGGAACTCCCGACGACGTGATCGTCGACGAGCTCAGGAACAAGCCGAGCAAGACGCGAGGCAGCGCCGAGAAAATCCACTATTCGGCCGTAACCTAAACCCCGACTTCACTCGAGCCATGAACACGCCGAGTGAAATCGGAGGAGTGCTAGCTCGGATAGCTGACGGACTCCCTCGGACTCCAGACGCCGAGGGCTATCGACGCCTGCTCACCCAGGCAGCCAACCATCTTCTACCTCTCGCTCACCCACCGAACGACTTGCGGCACGCCATCAACAGTCGTCGGGACGCGCGGAGTTCTATCAACGCTTCGCGCGAACGACGGCATGAGAACGAGATACGCCGACGGGAGGAATACGACAGGGATCATGGCATCCCCACTCGGAGTCAAGCTACCAGAGCCGAATCAACGACGACCTCGACTGGCGGAACTACCCTGGGACGGTCGAGGAACCACAACAACTACTCCCCTCCCCGGGACAGACATCATCCCCGACGTCAGGAGGACACATGTGGAGTGTCTGCCCTTACTCCACGCCTTAGGGCCATTCAATGGCCCCCTAACTTCAAGGTATCCAATGTCGATAAATATGAACCTAAGCAGGACCCAGGAGGCTGGCTGGCCGTCTACACTACCGCCGCTCGAGCCACCGGAGCATCTGAAGACATGATGACTGCGTACTTACCCATTGTCCTCGGGCAAGACGCACTGCAATGGCTGCGACACCTACCTCGACACTGCATTGACGACTGGAGCGACTTCAGTCGGCGCTTCACTGCCAATTTTCAGTCCCTCTCTGTCGGTGTTTCGAGACAGGGGGGTCCCTAAGCCGACGAGTGAGTGTGCTGCGTGCCCCAGCCCAGATGGGTCGAGCGCGTGGGCGAGCGCGAAGGGGGGAGAGGCGAGGTGGCCGGAGCCGAGCGTGAGAGAGGTGGAAGTCCCGCGGCCTTCGTGTTCGTCCCGCGCCCAGGTCAGGTGCGCTTGCAGTAGGGGGGTTACAAGCGTCCACGCGGGTGAGGGAAGCGAGCGGCCCCAAGAGAGCGCCTGTCCCGTCCTCGGTCCCGCGCGGCCAACCTCTTCTGAGAAGGCCCTGGTCCTTCCTTTTATAGTCGTAAGGAGAGGATCCAGGTGTACAATGGGGATGTAGCAGAGTGCTACGTGTCTAGCGGAGGGAGAGCTAGCGCCCTAGGTACATGCCAATGTGGCAGCCGGAGAGATCTGGGCACCCTGCTGGCGTGATGTCGTGGCTGTCGGAGGTGCGGCGGAGCCTGATGGAGGGACAGCTGTTGGAGCGGTCGAGTCCCTGCTGACGTTGTCCTGCTTCCGTAAGAGAGATGGGGGCCGCCGTCGTCATAGAGCTCGTGGAGCGCCATCATTGCCTCTCTGGCGGAGCTGGCCGGATGAGACGTCGGTCTTGTTCTCCATGACCCGAGTCGATTCGGGGTGGGATGATGATGGCGCCTCCTGTTGACGTGGCGGTCTGTGCCCTAGGCAGGGCGACGTGGGGTTTCCTCCGAAGCCGAGGTTGAGTCTGCCTTCTGTTGCCGTGGCCGAGCCCGAGCCAAGGGGTCGGGCGAGGCGGAAGTCGTTCGGCCGAGGCCAGGGCGGAGTCCGAGCCCTGGGGTCGGGCGAGGCGGAGTTTCGTCGTCTTCCGGGTCTTAGCCCGAGTCCGAGCCCTGGGGTCGGGCGGAGCGGAGTTCGCCGTCTTCCGGGTCTTAGCTCGAGTCCGAGCCCTGGGGTCGGGCGGAGCGGAGTTCGCCGTCTTCCGGGTCTTAGCCCGAGTCCGAGCCCTGGGGTCGGGCGGAGCGGAGTTCGCCATCTTCCGGGTCTTAGCCCGAGTCCGAGCCCTGGGGTCGGGCGGAGCGGAGTTCGCCGTCTTCCGGGTCTTAGCCCGAGTCCGAGCCCTGGGGTCGGGCGGAGCGGAGTTCGCCGTCTTCCGGGTCTTAGCCCGAGTCCGAGCCCTGGGGTCGGGCGGAGCGGAGTTCGCCGTCTTCCGGGTCTTAGCCCGAGTCCGAGCCCTGGGGTCGGGCGGAGCGGAGTTCGCCGTCTTCCGGGTCTTAGCCCGAGTCCGAGCCCTGGGGTCGGGCGGAGCGGAGTTCGCCGTGGCGCCTTTGGCAAGGCCTGACTGCCTGTCAGACTTACTCTGTCGAGTGGCACTGCAGTCGGAGTGGCGCAGGCGGCGCTGTCCTTCTGTCAGACTGGCCAGTGGGGCGGTGGAGTGACGGCGGTCACCTCGGCTCTGCCGGGGGCGCGTGTCAGGATAGAGGTGTCAGGCCACCTTTGCGTTAAATGCCCCTGCAATTTGGTCAGTCGGTGTGGTGATTTGGTCAAGGTTGCTTCTGAGCGAAGCCAAGGCCTTGGGCGAGCCGATGATGTGTCCGCCATAAAAAGGGGGCCTCGGGCGAGACGGAAGTCTCTCGAGGTCGGCTGCCTTTGGCCGAGGCTAGGCTCGGATGAAGCGTGATCGAGTCACTCGTGTGGACTGATCCCTGACTTAATCGTGCCCATCAGGCCTTTGCAGCTTTATGCTGATGGGGGTTACCAGCTGAGAATTAGGCGCCTTGAGGGTACCCCTAATTATGGTCCCCGACAGTAGCCCCCGAGCCTCGAAGGGAGTGTTAGCACTCGCTTGGAGGCTTTTGTCGCACTTTTTTGCAAGGGGACCAGCCTTTCTCGGTTGCATTTCGTTCCGGTGGGTGCGCGCGAGCGCACCCGCCGGGTGTAGCCCCCGAGGCCTCGGAGGAGTGGTTACACTCCTTTGAGGTCTTAATACTTCGCTTAACGCTTCGGCTGGTCTGGTCGTTCCCTCATGCGAACTGGCCGTAGCCCGGGTGCACGGTCGGGGCCTAAGCTCTCGGGCTGGTATGTTGACGCTGTCAATGATTTGGCCGGAGCCGGTTTTTGCGAGAGCAGCCCCCGAGCCTCTGCACAGGGCGAGAGGACGATCAGGGACAGACTCGACTTTTTACATACGCCCCTACGTCGCCTTTCCACAAGGAGGAGGGGGGAGTGCGCCATGTTACCCTCGATGGGCACCGAACATGGTGTCTCCGGTGAGCTGCAAGCGGGTAATCCGAGTGGACGTCCGTGCCCCGTTCGTTGGGGGTCGGCTAGGGGCCCAGAGGCACGCCCAAAAGTACCTGCGGGTGATTTGTCGGACCCGGTCCCCTGGCGACGGGGTCCGAGGGCTCGATGCCTCCCTCCGATGGGATTCTGTTACAAGATCGTTCCCGCTGGTCTCGGAAATGTCCTAGGGTACCTCGGGAGCGCAGCCCGAGCCTCGGTTATGTATCGAACGTACCCCTGGTCATCCCTTGCTCGGTGTCTGAGGCGACTGTGAACCCTTCGGGGGCCAGCCTTCGAACCCCTGATCAGTAATGGGTGCGGAGCCCGAGTAGCCTGAGGCGGCCATGGAGCCCTTCGGGGGGCTGGCCTTCGAACCCCTGACCAGTAGTGGGTGTCGGGCCCACGCGATCTGAGGCGACTGTTGAACCCTCGGGGGCCAGCCTTCGAACCCCTGATCAGTAATGGGGGGCTCGGAGCCCGGTTCCTTCGCGGAGAAGGATCCCTTTCGGGGTATCCCCCTTTCCCGGTCCCTGTTGCAAGAGATAGGGAAAAAGGAAAACGGAAAAGGATACGAAATCGGACGACGTGGCGTACCTTTTCTGACGCGGTTATTACGGCGAAGGTGAAGCGTCGCGCGCTCCTCCTGCCAGAAGCGCCGCGTGTCCTGCCGCGGAGTTAATGCGACGGGGCGAGTGGTTGACGGGGCGGCCGTTGCGCGCGTGCGATCCGTTCGAGGAACGGGTCACGGGTGCACCGTCTTGTCGCAGCCGAAGCACCAGGTCGCCCACCTGGAGTTCTCGGGACCGGACCCCTCGGGCGTGGTAGCGTCGCAGGGACTGTTGGTACCGCGCCGAGTATAGCAAGGCCCTGTCCCGAGCTTCCTCCAGCTGGTCCAGCGATTCCTCTCGGCTGGCTTGGTTGCTTTGTTCAGTGTAGGCCCTCGCCCTCGGGGAGCCGTATTCCAGGTCAGTGGGTAAGATAGCTTCAGCCCCGTAGACCAGGAAAAACGGCGTGAAGCCCGTGGCACGACTCGGCGTCGTCCTTAGGCTCCAGACCACCGAGGGGAGTTCCTTCATCCATCGCCTGCCGAACTTGTTGAGGTCGTTGTAGATCCGAGGCTTGAGCCCTTGTAGAATCATGCCGTTGGCACGCTCTACCTGCCCATTCGACATGGGATGAGCCACGGCGGCCCAGTCCACCCGGATATGGTGATCTTCGCAAAAATCCAAGAATTTTTTGCCGGTGAACTGGGTGCCGTTGTCGGTGATGATGGAGTTCGGGACCCCGAAGCGATGGATGATGTTGGTGAAGAATGCCACCCCTGCTCGGACCTGATGCTGTTCAGAGGTCGGACCTCGATCCACTTGGAGAATTTGTCGATGGCGACCAGCAGGTGCGTGTAGCCCCCGGGCGCCTTCTGCAAGGGACCGACGAGGTCCAGACCCCATACAGCGAAGGGCCAGGTGATGGGTATTGTCTGCAGAGCCTGAGCGGGCAGGTGTGTCCGCTTCGCATAGAATTGGCACCCTTCGCAGGTGCGGACAATTCTAGTGGCGTCAGCCACCGCCGTTGGCCAGTAGAAGCCTTGCCGGAAAGCATTTCCAACAAGGGCTCGGGGTGCTGCGTGGTGGCCGCAAGCCCCCGAGTGTTCTTCTTGCAGCAGTTCCCGACCTTCGGCGATGGAGATGCATCGCTGGAGGATGCCCGAGGGGCTGCGATGGTAGAGCTCCTCTTCGTCGCCCAGCAAGATGAATGACTTGGCGCGTCGCGCTACCCGCCGAGCCTCGACTTGGTCGAGGGGTAGCTCTCCTCGACGGAGATATTGCAGGTACGGGGCCTGCCAATCCTGGTCTGGCGTGGCCCCGCTCTGCCCTTCCTCGACGTTCAATGCCCCGCCCTCGGGGGCCGAGGGTACCTCGGGCTGGGCCGAGGGTGCCTCGGGCTGAACCGAGGGTACCTCGGGCTGAGCCGAGGGTACCTCGGGCTGAACCGAGGGTACCTCGGGCTGAGCCGAGGGTACCTCGGGCTGAGCCGAGGGTACCTCGGGCTCGGACGCGTCGTCGAGCTTGACGGAGGGTTGATGCAGATCCCGGGAGAAGACGTCCGGGGGGACTGTCGTTCGCCCCGAGGCTATCTTTGCCAGCTCGTCTGCGGTTTCGTTGTAGCGCCGAGCGATGTGGTTGAGCTCGAGCCCGAAGAACTTGTCTTCCAGGCGCCGAACCTCGTCGCAGTAGGCCTCCATCTTCGGGTCGCGGCAGTGGGAGTTCTTCATGACTTGGTCGATGACGAGCTGCGAATCACCGCGGGCGTCGAGGCGTCTGACCCCTAGCTCGATGGCGATCCGCAACCCGTTGACCAGAGCTTCGTACTCGGCCACATTGTTGGACGCCGGGAAGTGGAGGCGCAGCACGTAGCGCAAGTGCTTTCCGAGGGGCGAGATGAAGAGCAGGCCCGCGCCGGCCCCCGTCTTCATCAGCGACCCGTCGAAAAACATGGTCCAGAGCTCCAGTTGGATCGGAGTCGTTGGCAGTTGGGTGTCGACCCATTCGGCCACGAAATCCGCCAACACTTGGGACTTGATGGCCTTCCGAGGGGCGAACGAGACCGTTTCGCCCATGATCTCCACCGCCCACTTTGCGATCCTGCCCGAGGCCTCTCGGCACTGGATGATCTCCCCCAGGGGGAAGGATGACACCACAGTTACCGGATGGGACTCGAAGTAGTGTCGTAGCTTCCGCCTTGTCAGGATCACAGCATACAGCAGCTTTTGAACTTGTGGGTAGCGGATCTTAGTCTCGGACAGCACTTCGCTGATGAAGTAGACCGGCCTCTGAACGGGCAATGTATGCCCTTCCTCCTGCCTTTCGACCACAATCGCGGCGCTAACCACCTGAGTGGTCGCGGCGACGTAAACCAAGAGGGTTTCCCCGTCCGCTGGCGGCACCAAGACTGGCGCCTTTGTAAGGAGCGCCTTCAGGTTACCGAGGGCTTCCTCGGCCTCAGGGGTCCAAACGAAACATTCGGCCTTCCTTAAGAGGCGGTACAGAGGCAGACCTCTTTCGCCGAGGCGTGAGATGAAACGGCTCAGGGCCGCGAGGCATCCCATGACCCTCTGTACCCCTTTTAAGTCCTTGATGGGTCCCATGCTGGTGATGGCCGCAATCTTCTCCGGGTTGGCTTCGATGCCTCGCTCAGAGACGATGAACCCTAGGAGCATGCCTCGGGGTACCCCGAAGACACACTTCTCAGGATTAAGCTTGACTCCTTTCGCCTTGAGACACCGGAATGTCACTTCAAGGTCGGAGAGGAGGTCGGAAGCCTTCCGTGTCTTGACTACGATGTCATCGACGTAGGCCTCGACTGTGCGTCCGATGTGTTCGCCGAACACATGGTTCATGCACCGCTGGTACGTCGCGCCTGCATTCCTCAAGCCGAACGGCATGGTGACATAGCAGTACATGCCGAACGGCGTGATGAAAGAAGTCGCGAGCTGGTCGGACTCTTTCATCCGGATCTGGTGATACCCCGAGTAGGCATCGAGGAAGGACAGGGTTTCGCACCCAGCAGTGGAATCCACGATTTGGTCGATGCGAGGCAGAGGGTAGGGAACCTTCGGACATGCTTTGTTGAGACCAGTGTAGTCCACGCACATCCGCCATTTCCCCCCTTTCTTCCTCACAAGCACAGGGTTGGCAAGCCATTCGGGATGGAATACCTCTTTGATGAACCCTGCCGCCATTAGCTTGTGGATCTCTTCGCCAATCGCTCTGCGCTTCTCCTCGTCGAATCGGCGCAGAGGCTGCCTGACGGGTCGGGCTCCGGCCCGAATATCCAGCGAGTGCTCGGCGACATCCCTCGGTATGCCGGGCATGTCCGAGGGACTCCACGCAAAGACGTCGGCGTTTGCGCGGAGAAAGTCGACGAGCACTGCTTCCTATTTGGGGTCGAGCCCGGAACCGATCCGGATCTGCTTGGTGGTGTCGCCACTGGGGTCGAGGGGGACGGCCTTGACCGTCTCCGCTGGCTCGAAGTTGCCGGCATGGCGCTTCACGTCTGGGACCTCCTTGGAGAGGTTCTCCAGGTCGGCGATGAGGGACTCGGACTCGGCGAGGGCCTCGGCGTACTCCACGCACTCCACGTCGCATTCGAACGCGTGTTTGTACGTGGGGCCGACGGTGATGACCCCGTTGGGGCCCGGCATCTTGAGCTTCAGGTAGGTGTAGTTGGGGACGGCCATGAACTTCGCGTAGCATGGCCTCCCTAGCACGGCGTGGTAGGTTCCTCGGAACCCGACCACTTCGAACGTCAGGGTCTCCCTTCGGAAGTTGGAGGGTGTCCCGAAGCAGACTGGGAGGTCGAGTCGCCCGAGGGGCTGGACGCGCTTCCCAGGGATGATCTCGTGGAAGGGCGCAGCGCCTGCTCGGACGGAGGACGGATCGACGCGCAGAAGCTTGAGGGTCTCGGCGTAGATGATGTTGAGGCAGCTGCCCCCGTCCATCAGGACCTTGGTGAGCCTGACATTGCCGACAACGGGGTCGACGACGAGCGGGTATTTCCCCGGGCTCGGCACATGGTCGGGGTGGTCAGCCCGGTCGAAAGTGATGGGCTTGTCGGACCAGTCTAGGTAGACTGGCGCCGCCACCTTCACCGAGCAGACCTCCCGGCGCTCTTGCTTGCGGTGCCGAGCCGAGGTATTCGCCGCATGCCCTCCATAGATCATGAAGCAGTCACGGACCTCGGGGAACCCCCCTGCTGGGTGATCTTCGTTCTTGTCGTCGTCGTGGGCCCTGCCACCCTCGGCGGGTGGCCCGGCCCTGTGGAAATGACGCCGAAGCATAACGCACTCCTCGAGGGTGTGCTTGACGGGCCCCTGATGGTAGGGGCACGGCTCCTTGAGCATCTTGTCGAAGAGGTTTGCACCTCCGGGGGGCTTCCGAGGGTTCTTATACTCGGCGGCGGCGACAAGGTCCGCGTCGGCGGCGTCGCGCTTCGATTGCGACTTCTTCTTGCCTTTCTTCTTGGCGCCGCGCGGAGCAGACGCCTCGGGAGCTTCTTCCGATGGGCGGCCCTGGGGCTGCTTGTCCTTTCGGAAGATAGCCTCGACCGCCTCCTGGCCGGAGGCGAACTTGGTGGCGATGTCCATCAGCTCGCTCGCCCTGGTGGGGGTTTTGCGACCCAGCTTGCTCACCAGGTCGCGGCAAGTGGTGCCGGCGAGGAACGCGCCGATGACATCCGAGTCGGTGATGTTGGGCAGCTCGGTGCGCTGCTTCGAGAATCGCCGGATGTAGTCCCGGAGCGACTCCCCCGGCTGTTGCCGGCAGCTTCGAAGGTCCCAGGAATTCTCGGGGCGCACGTATGTGCCTTGGAAATTGCCAGCGAAGGCTTGGACCAAGTCGTCCCAGTTGGAAATCTGCCCCGGAGGCAGGTGCTCCAACCAGGCGCGAGCAGTGTCGGAGAGGAACAGGGAGAGGTTGCGGATGATGAGGTTGTCGTCGTCCGTTCCACCCAGTTGGCAGGCAAGGCGGTAGTCTGCGAGCCACAGTTCCGGTCTCGTTTCCCCCGAGTACTTTGTGATAGTAGTCGGGGGTCGGAACCGGGTCGGGAATGGCGCCCGTCGGATGGCCCGACTGAAGGCCTGCGGACCGGGTGGTTCGGGCGAGGGACTCCGATCCTCCCCGCTGTCGTAGCGCCCCCCACGCCTGGGGTGGTAGCCTCGGCGCACCCTTTCGTCGAGGTGAGCCCGACGGTCGCGTCGATGGTGCTCGTTGCCGAGGTGGCCCGGGGCCGCAGGCGCGGTGTTGCGCGTGCACCCGGTGTAGACCGAGGCTTCCCGCATGAATCGGGAAGTCGCGGCATGAGGTTCCGAGGGATATCCTTGCCTCCGGGATGCAGTGCTCTCGGCCCGCCGGGCCGCAGCGCCTTCCAGGAGATTCTTGAGTTCTCCCTGGATTCGCCGACCCTCGGTGGTTGACGGCTCCGGCATCGCGCGGATGAGCATCGCTGCGGTTGCCAGGTTCTGACCGACCCCGCTGGATGCGGGCGGCGGCCTGATCCTGGCATCGTTGGCGACGCGGTGCTGGAGACCTTGGGGCAGATGACGTATTTCTCCGGCCAGGGGTTGGCCCACCCATGCCTGTCCGACGTCCCGACGGATCGGCTCAAGCGCTCCTGTTCCCTCGTTGAGCCTGGCCTGCGCCTCGCGGACTTGCTCGAGTTGTGGGTCGTAACCCCCCGCCGGAGCGGGGACCACAGCTAGCTCCCGTGGGATGTCGGCACGAGGCACCGGCCTAGGGAGATCACCATCTTCCGGCATGCCAAGATGGTTGCCTTCGGTGGGATCCCCTAGCTCGATGTGGAAACATTCGCGGCTTGGGCCGCAGCTCTCGTCGCCAAGGCTGCGGCTTCCATCGGAACAGTCGGATAGGCAGTAGTCACATGCGGTCATGAAGTCCCGCACGGCACTGGGGTTGCCAAGTCCGGAGAAATCCCAACCGATGCTGGGATCGTCATCTTCCTCGGACCCAGAGGGCCCGTAGGTCGAGACGTCCGTCAGTCGGTCCCAAGGCGACCGCATACAGAATCCTCAGTGGGGTTGCACTCGCCTCAATGAGAGCGCCCGCCAAAACGAGGTCGTTTGGCGGGTTGAGGCCGAGTCGAAATGACGCAAGATGGGAGTTAGTCGTTACCTTTTGGTCGACGAGGAGCGACGTAGTCACATCGGGGACTGGTTGCGCCGTCATCTCTGGTTCGAGGGCGACGTCCTGCAGGCTTTCCGCGAGCGCGCCGGCGTCGTCTTCTCGCTCAAGGTCAGCGTGCCGCGGGGGGACGGCGCTCGCCTCCGTCTCGAACGCGAGGTCGACGTCCGGCGTGCCTTCCGTCGGGGCGTCGGGGGCGTCGATTCGCTCGACGGCCGACGAAGCGCGGCCTCCCGTCTGGCCTTGACGGCTCCGCCTCCTCCTCCGTCGGCGGGGGAGAGAACGGAGCGAGCCCGAATATTGCTCTTCCACCACGCGGGGAAGACGTCGTCGATTCCGCCGCCGGCGGGCGGGTTGTCGGCCGCCGTTGTCGTAGTCGCGCGGCGGTGGAAGAAGTGTCATGTCGTAGCTGCCATCGAAGGACATGAACTCGAGAGTCCCGAAACGAAGCACCGTCCCGGGCCGGAGAGGTTGCTGGAGACTGCCCATCTGGAGCTTGACGGGGAGCTGTTCGTCAGCACGCAGCAGGCCCCTACCTGGCACGCCAACTGTCGGCGTTTCGAGACAGGGGGGTCCCTAAGCCGACGAGTGAGTGTGCTGCGTGCCCCAGCCCAGATGGGTCGAGCGCGTGGGCGAGCGCGAAGGGGGGAGAGGCGAGGTGGCCGGAGCCGAGCGTGAGAGAGGTGGAAGTCCCGCGGCCTTCGTGTTCGTCCCGCGCCCAGGTCAGGTGCGCTTGCAGTAGGGGGGTTACAAGCGTCCACGCGGGTGAGGGAAGCGAGCGGCCCCAAGAGAGCGCCTGTCCCGTCCTCGGTCCCGCGCGGCCAACCTCTTCTGAGAAGGCCCTGGTCCTTCCTTTTATAGTCGTAAGGAGAGGATCCAGGTGTACAATGGGGATGTAGCAGAGTGCTACGTGTCTAGCGGAGGGAGAGCTAGCGCCCTAGGTACATGCCAATGTGGCAGCCGGAGAGATCTGGGCACCCTGCTGGCGTGATGTCGTGGCTGTCGGAGGTGCGGCGGAGCCTGATGGAGGGACAGCTGTTGGAGCGGTCGAGTCCCTGCTGACGTTGTCCTGCTTCCGTAAGAGAGCTGGGGGCCGCCGTCGTCATAGAGCTCGTGGAGCGCCATCATTGCCTCTCTGGCGGAGCTGGCCGGATGAGACGTCGGTCTTGTTCTCCGTGACCCGAGTCGATTCGGGGTGGGATGATGATGGCGCCTCCTGTTGACGTGGCGGTCTGTGCCCTAGGCAGGGCGACGTGGGGTTTCCTCCGAAGCCGAGGTTGAGTCTGCCTTCTGTTGCCGTGGCCGAGCCCGAGCCAAGGGGTCGGGCGAGGCGGAAGTCGTTCGGCCGAGGCCAGGGCGGAGTCCGAGCCCTGGGGTCGGGCGAGGCGGAGTTTCGTCGTCTTCCGGGTCTTAGCCCGAGTCCGAGCCCTGGGGTCGGGCGGAGCGGAGTTCGCCGTCTTCCGGGTCTTAGCCCGAGTCCGAGCCCTGGGGTCGGGCGGAGCGGAGTTCGCCGTCTTCCGGGTCTTAGCCCGAGTCCGAGCCCTGGGGTCGGGCGGAGCGGAGTTCGCCGTCTTCCGGGTCTTAGCCCGAGTCCGAGCCCTGGGGTCGGGCGGAGCGGAGTTCGCCGTCTTCCGGGTCTTAGCCCGAGTCCGAGCCCTGGGGTCGGGCGGAGCGGAGTTCGCCGTCTTCCGGGTCTTAGCCCGAGTCCGAGCCCTGGGGTCGGGCGGAGCGGAGTTCGCCGTCTTCCGGGTCTTAGCCCGAGTCCGAGCCCTGGGGTCGGGCGGAGCGGAGTTCGCCGTGGCGCCTTTGGCAAGGCCTGACTGCCTGTCAGACTTACTCTGTCGAGTGGCACTGCAGTCGGAGTGGCGCAGGCGGCGCTGTCCTTCTGTCAGACTGGCCAGTGGGGCGGTGGAGTGACGGCGGTCACCTCGGCTCTGCCGGGGGCGCGTGTCAGGATAGAGGTGTCAGGCCACCTTTGCGTTAAATGCCCCTGCAATTTGGTCAGTCGGTGTGGTGATTTGGTCAAGGTTGCTTCTGAGCGAAGCCAAGGCCTTGGGCGAGCCGATGATGTGTCCGCCATAAAAAGGGGGCCTCGGGCGAGACGGAAGTCTCTCGAGGTCGGCTGCCTTTGGCCGAGGCTAGGCTCGGATGAAGCGTGATCGAGTCACTCGTGTGGACTGATCCCTGACTTAATCGTGCCCATCAGGCCTTTGCAGCTTTATGCTGATGGGGGTTACCAGCTGAGAATTAGGCGCCTTGAGGGTACCCCTAATTATGGTCCCCGACACTCTCCGATAAACCGGCGCAACCATGGGACCTCAAATCCATCAAGCGCCGGGGGATGAAACTCTCCGGTCGTACCTCAAACGGTTCCAGACCATGAGAAACTGTATCCCTGAGGTCATGGAGGCGGCCGTGATCGAGGACTTCTACAGAGGATCCAATGACTCGGCCTTCGTCCGAGCCATACTACAGAAGGCGCCAGCTACCTCCGAGGAGCTGTTCCGGGAAGCCGACCTCTACATCATCGCCGACGAGCGAGCCCAGGACCTCATCGGAGGAGCGAAGCCTGCACCGGCAGCACCACGACGCGACACGAACCAGCAACCTGACAAACGCTGGGAGAAGAGACCGCGCGAAGAGGTGCACGCCGCCGGACCACCTGCCTCTCGCGCCCGGTGAGGACCTCGCGGAGGCGAGCGCACGCTGGACGACATCCTCGACGCCCAGTGCCCGTACCACAAGGACATGCGCCATACTCTTCGGAACTGCTGGGACTTCAAGCATTCCGTTGGGCACGGCCGACCCTTCCAACCTCTACCCCCTCCTCCGCCGCGGGGAGGACCTGAAGAACCACGACAACCCCAGCAGCAGGAGGAGGGAGGAGGAGGAGCCTTCCCGCGCGTTGACAGGGAGGTCAATGTCATCTTCGGCGGACACGGATCACAGGAGAACAGAAGACAACAAAAGCTCAACGATCGCCAGATATTGGTGGCAACCACCAGCCCTCCCGCCCCATACCGGTGGTCAGAGCACCCGATCACCTTCACTCGGGCGGATCAATGGCTCAACTTCGACCATCCGGGCAAATACCCGCTCCTCGTCGATCCGGTGATCCGAGAGAGCAGGGTGAAGAAGGTGTTAGTGGACGGGGGGAGCAGCATCAACGTCACCTTCCCCCGGACACTCCGAGGCTTGGGAGTTCACCTCAAAGAGCTCCACGAGTTAGACACTCCCTTCTTTGGCATCGTGCCAACTGAGGGAGAATACCCGTTGGGCCACATCTACATGCCCGTCACCTTCGGGACTCCGGAAAACTACAGAACCGAGTTCCTGAGGTTCGAGGTGGCGAACTTCGACTGCGGGTACAACACCATCATCGGGAGGCCGGGAATGGCAAAATTCATGGCCATTCTGCATTACACGTACATGATATTGAAGATGTCGGGACCACAAGGAATCATAACTGTGCGTGCTGACCTCCAAGGCGCCGCAGAATGTTTCCGAGTGGCCATCCAGACGGCCCTCACCGCCAAACCGTTGGCGACTTCTTCGACCCAGGCAAACTCTAAGCCTGAGGAAGACCACACAGCACCGGCCAAGGAAGCTCAAGCCGCGACCTCTATGCGGCCGACTGAAGAAACTAAAAGGATCAATCTCGGGTTTGCTGATGAACGCAAAACTGCTATCATCAGCTCTAGCCTGGATGATAAATAGGAAAGCGCGCTCGTCCAGTTTCTGCAAGACAACCGAGACGTATTCGCATGGCAACCTGCGGATATGCCGGGAGTCTCGAGAGAGCTGGCCGAGCACAAACTGAAGGTCTATCCACAAGCAAGGCCGATCCGGCAAAAACTACGTCGTTTCACGCCCGACAAGAGAGAGGCCATTCGCGCTGAACTGGCCCGCTTGGTCGTGGCTGGGTTCATTAGAGAAGTGTTACATCCCGAGTGGTTAGCCAACCCTGTTCTTGTACTCAAAAAGAATAAAGTGGATTGGCGCATGTGCGTCGACTATACTGATCTCAACAAACATTGTCCGAAGGATCCCTTCGGGCTCCCAAGGATAGATCAGGTGGTAGACTCCACCGCTGGATGTTCTGTGCTATCTTTTCTGGATTGCTATTCCGGATACCATCAGATCAGCTTGCCAAAGGAAGAGGAGGAAAAAACGACGTTCATCACTCCATTTGGTGCTTTCTGTTATACCTCCATGTCGTTCGGCCTCAAGAACGCTGGAGTGACTTATCAGAGAGCCATCCAAACATGCTTAGCCGATCACCGGGGCAAGCGTGTGGAAGCCTACGTAGACGATGTGGTAATCAAAACGGAGAACTCGGAAAACTTCATCGAAGACTTGCAGCTGGTTTTCAACAGTCTACGGCGATATCGGTGGAAGCTTAATCCCGAAAAATGTGTTTTTGGGGTACCAGCAGGGAAGCTACTCGGATTTATTGTAAGCCACCGGGGAAATGAAGCTAATCCGGAAAAGATTGAAGCTATCATGAAAATGGAAGCTCCACGATCACAAAAAAAGGTTCAACGACTTACCGGATGTATGGCAGCTCTGAGCAGATTTATATCCAGGCTAGGAGAAAAAGGTTTACCGTTTTACAAGCTACTCAAGAAGGTGGACAAGTTTCAGTGGACTTTAGAAGCGCAGGAAGCCTTGGACGCACTGAAAAAATTCTTGACAACCCCACCAGTACTGAAACCACCACGGCGAGCCACGTCAACCCAACCAGCTGAAGATCTGCTGCTATATATCTCTTGCACGACTCACGTGGTAAGCACTGCGTTGGTAGTCGAGCGAGCAGAAGAAGGACATGCCTACCCTGTGCAACACCCCGTTTATTTCATCAGTGAAGTTCTGGGTCCCTCGAAGAAAAAGTATCCTCAAGTGCAGAAGCTGTTATACGCAGTACTTCTAACTACCCGCAAGCTGCGTCACTACTTTGATGACCACAAAGTCATAGTAGTCACCGGTTTTCCGATAGGGGATATTCTCCACAACAAGGAAGCCATTGGCCGAATAGCCAAGTGGGCCTGTGAACTGGGGTCTCATGACATCGAATTTCGACCTCGTACTGCCATTAAGTCTCAAGCATTGGTTGACTTCGTATCAGAATGGACTGAACAACAAATACCAGACAACCCAGAAACTGCAGAAGTATGGAAGATGTATTTTGATGGCTCGCTGAAGCTGCAGGGAGCAGGTGCAGGAATTCTCTTCATCGCACCCGGAGGCGAACACCTCAAATATGCCCTCCAACTGTTATTTCCAGCCTCTAACAATGCAACCGAGTATGAAGCCCTGATCCATGGACTAAACATCGCCATATCACTGGGCATCAAGAGATTAATGGTATATGGAGATTCTCTGGTGGTCATAAGTCAAATAAACAAAGAATGGGACTGTTCGAATGATTCAATGGGAAAATACTGCACTGCCGTCCGGAAACTAGAAGACAAGTTTGAAGGTCTAGAATTTCATCATGTGGAGAGAGATCGAAACACGGCAGCTGATGTATTGTCCAAGTTAGGATCCAGCCGAACTCAGGTCCCAGCCGGAGTCTTCGTGCAAGAAATACCACGACCGAGCATCTCAACAGATCAAACAGAAGAATGTAATATCGTGGATCAACCCGAGTTAGACTCTGACGACTAGAGAAGGCCGATCATCAGATACATAAAGAATGAAGAGGAACCAGATGACAAAAATGCAACCGAACGCATCGCCAGACAGTCGGCTCACTACACACTCATTGGGGAGACATTGTACAGAAGGGGTGCATCAGGCATCCTCATGAAGTGCATTCTCCCATCTAATGGGAAGCGACTTCTGGAGGAGGTCCATGCTGGGCAATGTGGAATACATGCAGCATCCAGAACACTAGTCGGGAAGGTCTTCAGGTCAGGATTCTATTGGCCAACAACGAAGAGTGATGCAGCCGAGTTAGTTCAGAGGTGCGAAGCTTGCCAATACCTGTCAAAACAACAACATCTACCAGCACAGCAACTGCAGACCATACCAGTAACTTGGCCTTTCGCATGCTGGGGACTGGATATGATTGGACCTTTCAAGAAAGCTCAAGGAGGATACACTCATGTATTGGTAGCAATCGACAAATTCACTAAATGGATAGAGTTCAAGCCCATTGCCTCTTTGACCTCAGCTAATGCCGTGGAATTCATACAAGACATAATATTCAGATTCGGGATACCAAACAACATCATAACTGACCTAGGATCCAACTTCACAAGTTCAGAGTTCTTCAACTTCTGCGAGCAAAAAAGCATTCAGATCAAGTATGCTTCTGTAGCACACCCGAGAGCCAACGGACAAGTTGAGCGAGCCAACGGGATGATACTGGAGGCACTCAGGAAAAAGGTCTTTGATAAGAATGAAAAGTTCGCAGGAAAATGGATAAGGGAATTGCCCTATGTCGTCTGGAGCCTAAGAACCCAACCTAGCCGAGCTCTGCATGGAAACACTCCTTTCTTCATGGTCTATGGGTCGGAGGCAGTGTTACCCGCCGATCTCAAATTCAGGGCGCCAAGGTTGATCTTCGAAAACATAGCAGAAGTCGAAGCCACTAGGCTAGAAGACATTGATATACTCGAAGAAGAACGGCTGAATGCGGTAATCCAATCAGCACGGTACCAGCAGACTCTAAGGCGCTATCACGACAAGGTCGTGCGACAGCGATCCTTCTCAGTAGGAGACCTCGTCCTCCGCCGAATTCTAACGGGGGAGGGACGACACAAGTTATCGCCCTTATGGGAAGGACCCTTCGTGGTAGCGGAAGTCACTCGGCCAGGATCATATCGTCTCACTCAGATGGATGGCACAGAAGTCGGGAACTCCTGGAACATAGAACACCTCAGGAAGTTTTATCCCTAGCTGTATTTCAAAAGCTATCGGGACGACGATGTACTCTGTAAAATGGAAATATGTCATCAATAAAGAAAGGCTTCAAAGATACTCAGCTTGTTCACGGTTGACTTGCATTCTTACTTAACTCGGGGTGACCACTATGCCCTGCTAACGGAGCAGTCGGCTTAAGTCGGCAACGACTTAAGGCGGTGCAACATGCTCACGCTTACTTAACTCGGGGTGACCACTATGCCCTGTTAATGGAGCAATCGGCTTAAGTCGGCAACGACTTAAGGTGGTGCAACATGCTCACGCTTACTTAACTCGGGGTGACCACTATGCCCTGCTAACGGAGCAATCGGCTTAAGTCGGCAACGATTTAAGGCGGTGCAACATGCTCACGCTTACTTAAATTGGGGTGACCACTATGCCCTGCTAACGGAGCAATCAGCTTAAGTCGGCAACGACTTAAGGCGGTGCAACATGCTCACGCTTACTTAACTCGGGGTGACCACTATATCCTGCTAAAGGAGCAATCGGCTTAAGTCGGCAGCGACTTAAGCCGGTGCAACATGCTCGCGCCTACGCAATTCAGGGTGACCACTACGCCCTATTAACAGAAGCAATCGACTTAAGTCAGCAGCGACTTAAGGCGATTCGACATGATTACAATTACTCATATAAGGATGGCTTCTATATCCCGCAAACAAATTTCAAAACCATCGCACATCATTTTACTACTACAAATTTATGAACTGATGAATTCTGAAACAATATGAAAATAACGATATCGTCCAAGTACTGAAATGACGCTCTCTAACAAATGTCTGACCATGCTAACCGCGCGTTCAAAGCACACAAAAATGTTTTTCTATTTCGTGATATTTTTCTCAGGAGCAATCGATGAGGAAGGACGACTCGAGGAATCAGGGGCAGCATTCACATCAGCCTTTATATCTTCGGGAACAACCACGCCGGGTCTCCTCATCAAGATTCACCCCGCCCGAATAGCCTTGTCCATGGCTTTATCACGCTGAGCCCTGAGAGTAACAGAAGTTTCTTCGGCAACCTTGGCAGCTAGCCGAGCAGTTTCTAACTCTTGGGCGATGGATTTCTTGGAAGCTCGGAGTTCTTTGATAGTAGCGTCCTTCGCTAATATCAACTGCTTGAGCCGGGTCACTTCATCCATGGATTCCTGCAGCTTACAGCGTTGGTTGTCTAACTCTTCCATGGTGAAGCGATGACTCCTCTCCAAGATAGTCAGTGAGTTGCTAGAATCACGATACAATCTTTCAAGACTGTCGCGAGAAGCAGCAAGGATACGTTTTTCTTCCTGCAAACAAAAGTCAACTCCCTCAAACACCAAGCAAGTAATAGGAGCACGACAAGGCAAAGCACAGTTTCATAAATCACCTTTTCAGAATTGAGCTGAGCATGAAGAGAAGAACTCAGTGCATTGGCGTCATCTAAGGCAGCGGAGACCTGACCCAGTTCAATCTGACTTTGAGAGTACTTTTCCTCAAAGTCAGTGCACCGCTGGGCCAATTCAGTCTGATCTCGTGAATGTTTTTCCTCAAGAGTGGAAATCTGTCGAGTCATACCTAGCAGGAGACAATCAAACAAAAAAGAGTCAGAATGTAAAGCAGTCTACAGTGAAGACAAAGAGAAGCAAAAAGGCACTAATCAGCGTTGGTCGCCTCCAATTCAAAGACACGATGTTGAAGTGACACTGGATTCCAACATGCAAGTGACGAAGCTACTTCTGGGACAGAAGCACCCTGTAACCTCAGCTGGCCAGCCATCCCATCCACCAAAGCCTGATGAGGAGAGCAGATGAATGTAATGACAGCAGTTCATGCAATGTAAAAAGCCAAGCTAAAATACATCACAGTACCTGGAGGTTGGAAAAGAACGAAGGGATCCCCAAATCAGGAGAGATCAATTGATAACCGGGCGTAAGGCCACCACCCGAAGCAGCTTGCAACGAACCAGCTGGAATCAACTCGGTGCCATCAACAGAGCCCAACACTCGGTCAGCGGGGACGCTACCCTCTAAAGCGACTCCCTGGTCCAAGGCTTGGGCTACCACTATACAGCCGGAGTGTGGAGGCGATCCCGCATGAACGTCCATGGAAGTACAAGAGAGAGACCCCGCTCGGACATCCTCGGGGGCTGGGTCATAGTTTGCACTGCCACCTGAGCCGGATCATCCCCGGCAGCACCCTCGGGGGCTGGGCAGTGGCTTGCACTTCCCACCCGAACCAAGTCACCCCCGACAACATTCTCGGGGGATGGGCACGTGTCAACACCATCCTTGGGGTCCAAGTTCTCTGCGGTAGCCACCTCTAAGGCTGATGGGCCCTCAGTTACGTCCATGGGACCAGGACGATCCAAGTCAGTCTCTCGACCCTCGAGATCGCACTCTAAGGTCGACGAGGCATGGGATGACCTCAACCCAGCATCAAGCACATCAGCACAAACCTTCATCACACCATCATCTGCTGGCTCCGATAACAAATCCTCTGGAACCATATCCTCAAGAGTCTGATCAAAATTAGCCAAGGACAGTTCTTGCAGACCCATGAGAGCAGACAAAGCAGGAGAAGGAACTCCACTACTTTCACCGCTAGCGATAAATTGCCGACTGTTTTTCCGAGTCAAAGGAACTTCATTTTCTTCCTCCTCGTCGTCCACATTAGCAACAGATGGAGCACACCCATTGGGATCAGCAACAGATGGAGCACTCACATTGGGATCAGCAACAGATTGGGTACACCCATTGGGGTCAGCGTCAGTAAATTCAGTCACAGGCACTTCTTCAGCATCAGGAACCGAGGTACCAACGTCCCGATCCAAACTGGGTACTCGCCGGAGGCGTCTCTTTTTCTTTTTCTGCTCATCAGCAGAAGGATCAGGTTGATTGGCTCGGCAAGGGCGCCTCGGGCGAGTACTAGCAGGCCTCTGAGCATCTAAAGTTGTATCAGCCTCTGGGAGGGGCGCCACTACCAATGCCCCAGCAGGAGCAGCGTCAGAAGAGTCTTCAGCCAGCAAATCAAGCATAGCACTTATCTCCGCATCATTAGGGTTCAGGGGCACCTCAAAATGGACCTGCCGTTCATCATCAGGAATCCCCCCGAGCGAGGCAACCAAGGCACTAACTTCTTCAGCAGAGGGCCGCACTCTAAGGCCCAAACTGCCATCAGTGACAGGAGGATTCGACACAAAAAGAGTGAAGGATTTGGGAGGAGGCAGGTTCCAGGCTGAGAATGCCACTGGGGCACCAACATTTGACACTTTGCCTCTAAGGATCATCTCAAGTCGTCTCACCAAGTCTGTAGAAGGAATTCTTCTGTTAGTGACCCGAGTTGAGCCGGCTAGGCCTCGATACAGATAAGCCGGGTATGCCCTGTCTTTCAACGGCTGAATATTCTTAAAAACAAAATCAGCAACCACAGCTTCAGCAGTCAGACCCTTCTCTTTCAGCAATCCAACTTCAGCCAGCAAAGCACCTGCCTCAGCTACCTCCTGATCTGTGGGAGACTCGGTCCAGCTTGGGGTGCGAACATCCAGCTGTCTTTCCGACCGGGGGGGAGAGAGTTTCCATAATTCTCAACTATGAACCACTCCAAGCGCCACCCCTTGATACTGTCTTTGAGAGGGATTTCGAGATACTCAGTCTTCCTCCCCCGGCGCATCTCCAAGCTAGCACCCCCAACCAATTGATGTTGTCCCCCGGCCATCCCAGGGCGACAGTGATACAAGTACTTCCACAACCCGAAATGTGGTAGCACGCCAAGAAAGGCTTCGCATAAATGAACGAAAATGGAGATTTGCAGGATAGAATTGGGATTCAGATGGGTCAAGTTAAGATGGTAGAAATCAAGGAGGCCGTGGAAAAAGGGAGAAATGGGAAGGCCAAGACCGTGGAGAAGGAAAGGAGCATAAATCACGGACTCATGGGTATCCTCAGTTGGGACAGTAACCTCGTGGCAAATCCGCCAAGAGCAGAGTTCCCTCGGAGGAAGAACCCCGATGGACACGAGGTGGAGAAGTTCGGGCTCAGAGATGACGGACATGTGGTTACCTGCGAAAGGCAACTGGCTGTTGGGGTCGATTGGAGGAATCACCACGGCAGACGAACTTGAGGCTTTCCTCTTGGGCGCCATCTCGATTCTACTGGCAAGCAGAGTAGGAGGCGAATTGCGGAGAGGATTCGGAAGCAAGAAAGCAAGAACTAGGGCACAGAAAGCAGAGGCGGCTAAAAGCGCAGCACTTATGGGATATTCCCGAGCCAGATACCGTTTCAAAAAGCGCCCAGTCAGCACCCAGCGGTTATTTCCAAAACACCAGCGTGCCACGTCATCACCCGGCAGTTATTTCCAAAACACCGGTGCGCCACATCATCACTCGGCTATTAACCTCAAAGTGGCCCACGTAGCCCGCTATTGCTCGGCATTTGACTCTAAAACCCCGACATCGTGTTCAGTCGCTCGGCGTTACCTCTAAAACACCGACGTCGTCTTCAAGTTACTCGGCAGTTAACTCTAAAACTCCGATATCGTGTTCAGTCGCTCGGCGTTACCTCTAAAACGCCGACGTCGCCTTCAAGTCACTCGGCATTACCTCTAAAACGCCGACGTCATCTTCAAGTTACTCGGCAGTTGACTCTAAAACCCTGACATCGTGTTCGGTCGCTCGGCGTTACCTCTAAAACACCGACGTCGTCTTCAAGGTACTCGGCAGTTGACTCTAAAACCCTGACATCGTGTTTAGTCGCTCGGCGTTACCTCTAAAACGCCGACGTCGTCTTCAAGTTACTCGACAGTTATCTCTAAAACTTCGACATCGTGTTCAGTCACTCGGCGTTACCTCTAAAACGCCGACATTGTCTTCAAGTCGCTCGGCGTTACATCTAAAACGCTGACATTGTCTTCAAGTCGCTCGGCAGTTAACTCTAAAACGCCGACATTGCGTTCAGTTGCTCGGCAGCTACTTCTAAAAGCATCGATATGATGTCCGAGTTATTCACTTACTATTCCAAAGGAATCAACTTCACGAAAAAGGCGGGAAGAGGAATGATTCAAGAACTTTGAGTTACGAATATCAACGAGCAATAATCACAGAGAAGCCAACATCATTTCTTCATTAAAAGGAAGACATCATACTTACAAATCAACTCATTATGAGTTGATACTTCCCTACTACTACTACTACACTACACTATACTACTCTACAATGCTAAATACTACTACATTATTCTAACTATACTATACTAACATCTAAAGGACTAGTGGCATCTAGCCACTGGCCCTGCTGCTGCCGCCGCTGCTGCCGCCCCTGTTGCTGCCGCCGCCGCTGCCGCCCCTGCTGCTACCCTTGCTGCCGCCGCCGTCACCGTCCTTGTTGCCGCTGCTGCCGCCCCTGCCGCTGCCGTCACCGTCACCGCCGCCACCGCCTTCGTCGTCGTCGTCGTCGTCGTCGTCGCCGCCGTCCTCGTCCTCGCCGCCACCGTCCGAGTTCTCCTCATCTGAGGAGTACTCCGACTCATCCGAGCCCTCGAGCCCGGAGCGCTCGACGGCCCGGATGTACGTCCAGACCTCCGCCGCGAGCCCCTGGGAGTCGTCTGAGTCGTTAGACGACTCACGCAGAGGGATGGGAGCCGGAGACCCCTCGGATTCAGAGAACTCCTCCTCTGAATACTCCGAGTCACCAAAATCCTCAGACGGAGGAGTTGGCTCGCGCTTGCGTTTCTTGCCCATGGTGGAAATGCAGGTAGAAGAAAGAAAGCAGGCAGTGGAGAACAGCGAGAGATGTGAAAAAACCAGGCAGGCAAAGGCACTATTTATAGGAAAAGAAGGCAACCGCTCACCTCCAACCGTGGCCACTGAACAGTCGCAAAGCATTCAATAAGCACTTCAACCCGTCTGAAGACACGTCAGGCGGCTGACGCCGTTTCACGCAACACAACACCCATTGGGACTCCAGTCAACAGCGCGGAGGATATGATTACACCCGCCGTCGCATCACATTACTACTCAGAAGCAGCCGGCTAAAACACTCAGCGTACCAAGCCGTCCCTTGCCCACACCCATTGGGGGGGACTCCCAGGAGTTATCAGTATATTTTTCAAAACGGTCACATCTGTGCAGGGCATGCAGTGAATACCTCAAGACAAAAATGAGATATCAGTGAGGATCAGAGAAAAGCCAAATATAGCCAGTGAAGTACAAAATATGGCCGACAGAAGCGACGTGAAGACTAGACAGAGAACGTCCATCAAATGTCCAATCAGTCGCAGAGCAAATAAATTACACTACCTAGCAAGATATGGATGGATTGCGAACTCGGCTGCAAAAGACAAAATACATGCTGACCTCTGAAGCATAATATTGATGACATAATGCTGACCTCCAAAGCATAATGTGGATGACTTCATGCCGATTTTTACAAGCAGAAAGGATAATCTTCAGCAAAAAGACACAAAAGGAAGACCTTCGAATGGATTATCCTCAAAAATCCACTTGAAGGTCGGGGGCTACACCCATTGGGTGCACCTTCGATGCACCCCATGGATCATCATTCCAAGCCAAGATAGTGACGACTTCTAAGGCATGGGACAAGATTAAAGACAAGGCTGGTCCTCAACCAAAACGCAGGAGTAAAAGTGGAAATAATTTCTGGTAAAGACCTTCGAGTAGATTATTTTCTAAAATCTACTCGAAGCTCGGGGGCTACACCCATTGGGTGCACCTCCGGTGCACCCAATGAAGTTCAGGGTCCTACAAAACGAAATGCCGATTTCTAAGGCACGAGCACGAAACAAAGCTTCGGTTTACGAGAGATCAAAGCAGGAGGAGACAGTAAGAAGTCGTTCTCTTCAAATCGCCTGCAAGCTGGACCTGGGATCTTTGGGCTGATTACCTCTAAATTAACCCAAAGATCGGGGGCTTGTGGGGGACAGATATCCCCCGGGTCCACTAAAAGAGTAAAAGACCTCACGAAAGGCCCAAGGGCCCGATAAATCGTAAGGCCATTCTTTCGTGGGCCTGGGGAGGAACAATCAGCAAAGCAGGTTGACACGAGGGCGGATTGGTGCAAACCTGGACGACCCACAGCGTCGAGCGAGCGACCACAACAGAGATCCGACTTTCCCGCGCCGGAGCCCCCATGCAACAGAGCCATGCGAGGATAGGTCGGCGGAATTACAGGGAGATAAACTCAAACAATTGATGATCCTTTAGCAACGCATTGTTATCATATCTACGTGTATTGCCCCACGGTCGAGTATATAAGGCCTAGGGGGCACCCCTTCAGATCGATCGACCCTATTACTTAGCCACCCACTTCAACTCTCGGCAGAGCTCTCTTGTAACCTGATTCACCAAGCATACTCACTAGGACGTAGGGTGTTACGCATCTCTAAGCGGCCCAAACCTGTAAACATTGTCCACTGTCCCTCGTGCAACTGGCACGAACCATTTTGCTACAGTCGTCGACACCGTCCTACTCCTAAAAACACCTTGAGGGGCAACCCCGGGTGTGCAGTCGGACCCAAAACACCGACAGGCCCCCTCCCCCAGCCCCCTGGCGCGGCGCGGCCCCTCCCCCTGCTCCCCTCGCGCGACGCGGCCCCACCCGACCCTGCGCGACGGCGCGGCCCCGCTCGGCCCCTGGCCCAGCGCTTTCCCGCGCGCGCAACGATCGAATCTCGGCCTAATTAGTTTTTAAATTTAGTTTAATGAACGTGCTGCGTCGCGTGCTTCGTCGCGCGGCGAATTACTTGATTTCAGATTCTATTGACGTGTTGCGTCGTGCGCTTCGTCACGCGACGATTCATCCTAATTTCATAATTATTTAATGTGTGGTGTCGCGCGATGTTTCGTTTTAAATTCAGTTTAGATGGAGTATGTCGTCGTGCGTTTTGTCGCGCGACGCTTATCATCTCTTTATAATTAATGCAAGTGTCTCGTTGCGCGCTCCGTCGCGCGACGAGTCGTTTATTTCTTAATTCAATTTAAATGTTGTGTCGCGCGTTTCACCGCGCGACAATCCTTTTAATTTACCTTTATCTGTTCATAATAATTAAACATGGAACGTTACTTTACCCTATGCTAAACGCGATGGCTAAATTAATACCGTTCTGTTTAGACGAGTATTTTAATTTATAATCGTGTGACGTGATCGCTCATCGGCCGTAGCCTCGACCGTTACTTTCCCTTCCTCGCGTAGTCGTAGGTGTGAGCCCTGCGTCGAACGTCTGTTTATTTACTACATTCTATTGTTTGGTGTACTGTTCTTTTGTATTAAATTTGTGGAATGTATGTTTGAAACTCGTATAGATAACGGTCAATTGGTAGAGTCCGAAGGAGTTGCAGGTGAAGACCCTGAGCAGCAGTCGGTTGGTGAAGGCAAGTGTCCCTTGACCCATCTATGTCCTACTTATTCTTATAATTCATTCCCCGCATTTACACAGTTTATACCTAAGGATTGACTAGCTTTTGTTTATCTTGTCCTTATTTACCTATTCTGGTTGGGTTATTCTGGTTTAGCTATATGCTAGTACTTCACATTAATCAATGAACATGATAAGATTATCTATGATACGCTATTTTCCCTTTTGACTATGATGGTGGTACTGTGACATTTAAGGGGGCTCGAGCTGTTTCTCGAGTGCCTCTCCGTAAGGACTGGTTCGTTGGATGACCGCCCGCGAAAACAGTGCAACCATGAGGGTGGAGTGGGACGCCCTTAGCTGAGTAATTAGAGGAACTGGGGTGTAGTTTGCTTCGCCGTCATGCCGTTAATGGGGCTCGGTGTATGCGGCTCGCTCTGCCAAGGTTGGTTCGCCCCTTGGGGAGGAGTGCGGTGCATTTAGGAAACCTAACGGGCGGCTACAGCTCCAGGAAATCTTTGTAAAGGCTACATAGTGAGACCCTGCCTATTCACCTTGGTAGTGTTTAAGGGTTTGATCAGCCCGAGGCAAGAGGGAATCACGGCTTGTGGGTAAAGTGCACAACCTCTGCAGAGTGTTATGAAACTGATATATCAGCTGTGCTCGCGGTTATGAGCCGCCAAGGGAGCTCCATTGATTAGTATCGATCAGAGATGGTTGGTTTACAGGTGGTGATGAGGATGATGGTTTTGGTTATGCCTATGGTAATGGTAAGTGATATTCTTTCCGTTTGGAAAGGGTACATTGGGTTAATAACTTGGGTTAATACTAAAACCTGGCTTTCTACTAGTAATAATAACCTGACCAACTAAAAGCAATTGCTTGGCTTAACTCCACATAAAGCTAGTCCACTACAGCCAAACGGGACATTTTGCTAAGTATGTTGATGTGTACCCCCCCCCCCCCACCAGGTTGTACGTGTTGCAACCACTGCTCAGGTGAAGATGAAGTCGTGGAGGAGGACTTCCAGGAGTTCCAAGAGTACGATGAGTTCTAGGCGTGGGTTAGCGGCAAACCCCTAGTCGGCTGCCTGTGTAGGCCGTGTGTATCTACGTTTCTTTTCCGCACTTTGATTATTGTTAAAGACTATGTGGATGTCTCGTACATCATGATGTAATCGACTATTATACCCTCTTTTTTATGTCATTATTTTAGCATTGTGTGATGATGTCCAGTTATGTAACTGTTGTGTACATGAATTGCTGACCCTGGCACGTACATGGTTCGCATTCGGTTTGCCTTCTAAAACCAGGTGTGACAGAAATGCAGGCTGACCTTGGAGGAAATGCTATGCTGGCAGTGCAACTATAGCTTGCAAAGCTGGTGCTTCTAAAAAAGAGCTGTCGCTTTTCTTCTAAAATCATCATGATTTGATAAATGTGTCATGCCACCGCACATAATTCTCATTCTCGGGTCATTGGACACTTGTTGCTGTGCAGGTTCCACTCTACAAGCATATAGTCGATCTTGTTGGCAAAACATATTAAGGCAGTTTGTTGTTCATGTATATCAACCATATCAACATGCATAATATTTTAGGTTATTTTTCTGTAATTGTAGTTAGAACCTTAGGCACATAAGGCTAGCCTATGAACCTGCAATTTAAGGTTTTTGCATTCTGTAAGCTTGAAACCCTTTTTGGGCTATCCCACATTCAACGTAGGCATACTGTGATACAGTTCAGTGATTAGTTGATATCGAATGGCATATCTGAGATTGGCTTATCTTTCCATTATCTTTTCTAAATTGGTACGTTCACTGCAGAACATAAGGGATACAACTTTTGTGCTTCACAAGCTATCTATGGCCAAGGCTAAGCGATACCTTGAGGATATTATTGCTCACAGGCAGTCAATTGTCTTCCGGAGATACCGTGGTGTTGTTGGTCGCACCGCACAAGCATAGTTTCGACATTCCAATGGTTAGGGCCACTGGCCTGTTAAATCAGCTAGGTTCATTTGGACTTGCTGAAGAATGCTGAGAGTAACACTGATGTATAGCTTATTTCTCTTTTCTTTTTAAATGTGCACGAGATTTTCTACTGTTTGGTTTGTTTTGCATTTCTGTTATTTTCTGGTGAAAGGCTTGGCTGTGGACAACCTCTATGTTTCACTTATCCAGGTGAACCTAGCCCAGAAGCAGCACAAACACATAGATAGTATGTATTTGAAGGATGGGCATTCATTCATGTAATGATGTTGAATAACATATTTAACTTTGCTGTTTTGCAGCGTACATGTCCTCACCTTGCCACATTGAGTTGTTCCTGTTAGAGAAGGAAGATCCCATGAAGTGTTCCTGTAAGGATGGGCATTCATTCATGTAATGGCGGAGGGAGTATTGCTCTTGAGTGCACGGTCAGTTAGTAATACAATAGCTTTAAGATATTTGGTCACTTTAGTCAGTGTGGACTAATTTCGTCTACTTGAATATGGTCAGTGAGATTATTTCAACAATGAAAATTGAGAACAACTATCTTATTTAAACAAGTCTACCTATACGATATATAAAATCGTAACAATGAACGAGCACCTAACTATGTATGAAAAAATGCTTAACTTTTAAAATATGTTAACAAGAACATAAAATGGTAATTAGTAATTTTGAATTTCAATGTATCATATCATAACATGTACATCACGTAGCAACGCACAGGCGTTCACCTAGTCATTCATATATATTCAATAGACATCACAAGGTTTTTTTTTGGCGTGCCACATATATATAGAGTTAAAATATAATTGGTCCACTCTCCTAAAAATTCTAAAGATTTTCAAATTCGGACGTTTTATTTATGAAGGTGGCTAAAAACTGTTGAGTAAATAGACAGTTTCCATATTAAATTTCGAATCTATGTCATGAATAACATAAAAGAAACTAACATGTTGTTTCCTAACACAAAAGTAATCAGTATGCAGAATAAATCTACAACAACAGATAAACTGAAATATAAGATTACATCAGATGACACATATTGTTTAGACATACTGGATGGCAGCGTGATGCAGCAGGGAAGATGACGGCGACGGACATTGGGAAGAACATGAGCAGTCGCGAGAAGTCGCTTTCCAAAAACCTTGTTCGCCATATCCCGGCGCAGGATCTCGATGATGAAGCGTTTCAGAGTCGTGCTCTCCAATCGCATATGCATGGTGCTCGGGATGAAGACTACAGTGGCAGCATGGCAACGAGAGAGGCAAAACCTAGATTTCGCAAGTTGGGATAATTTTGGATGCGACTGTTAGGCTCTATAAGCTATGCTACTCACGATCCGATTTGATCATGATTTGGTAAGGGTTGAGATCCTTATCTGATCATGATATAAGATCTAAACTTAATAGCCAAAAAATCATGACAAAAAATAAAAATAAAAAATAGCAAAAGGAAGTCGCGCCTCAACAAAGCGACGTGCTAGATTTTGGTGGACCATTCATGCGCTCGTCGCGCGCCCGTGCCAGCCGATTGAGTGTGTGCGCGTGTGTGGTGTTCCATCCTCTCCCTCTCATCCATGACTTGGAGGGAGAGATGCTTCCACATATAAACTAGTCTCACTCAACTTAGACTAGCAATGTGGTACTATGGTTCCCACCATCTCTAGCATACATGGGTTTTTTCAGATTTTCTGAAATTTAATTGAATTTCTCAATTTAGGCCAAGCCCATTAGTCCAACAATATCCATCTACAGTTTTGCCACTGTTCCATATTGTTTAATACACTAGTGTTTCAGTAGAGACTGCTAAGTTGAACTTCTGCCTGAAACTTCAAGCTACAACAATTCACAACTTGAACAATGGACATGCCTTGAATTACAAGTTTTGTGTGAATGAGTGTCACTCAAAGCCATAACTAGTACCTGGCTACCAGTAGTCCCCTCCGTGGGTGGAGTATATACGTCGTTCTCTAAGGTCTCTACATGGGTTTACTAGAGATCACCCAAATCTCATAGATTGCGACGTTAGACGGTCGAACCCATATAGGTGTGTTCTTTCAAGAATGTTTTGCAGGACAACATCTTCGCTAATAAAAGCAAACAAAAAAACATTAAGGCTCAAAGACAACTTGTCTTACAACATTTAAGAGTATTGCATCTCCACTTAGAGAGGATCAATAAGTTACTCTCTTCAATTCATCAATGGCTTGTTCTTCCAAGGACCTAATTCACAGGATCTCTGATCACATAGACTGAGTTTCCACCGTGGCAACTTATATGGGTCTCATACCCATCTCTCTCGATGCAATTTCTACCACATTACATGGTAGCCCCTTTTGTAAAGGGATCTGCCCAATTTTCATTTGTTGAAATATAAGTTACACTAATAACTTCAGAGTTTCTCAACTTCCTAACATACTTCAATCATCTTTTGACATGTCTTGTTGACTTCCCATTATCCTGATAACTAGTCACTTTAGCAATCACAGTCTAATTGTCACAGTTCATAAGGATAGCTGGTATTGATTTTTCAACCACCGGCAAGTCTATTAAGAGTTCACACAATCATTCTACCTCAATAATTGTTGTGTCAAGTACAGCAAGCTTGGCTTCCATGGTTGACCATGTCAAAATGGTCTGCTTGCATGACCTCCATGATACCACGCCACCACCATTAGTAAAGACATAACCAATGGTGGCATAAAGCTCATCTACATGAGATATCTATTTTGAATCACTATATCCTTCAAGTACAGCATGCTGACCAAAATAGTGAATTCCATAGCTAATTGTACCATGCAAGTAGCGCATAACCCACTCAAGTGCATGTCAATGATCAGTCCCGGGGTTTGACATGAACCTGCTCAATTTGCTCACAGCAAACGAGATATCGGGTCTTTTGCACTAGCAAGATATATGAGTGAACAGATAATATGAGAATTATCTCAATTGGTCTAAACCAGTTCTCTTGTTTTTTCGCATTGTCACACTAGGATCATAAGATGTTGGAGAAGGTTTGCAATTAATGAAGCTAATTCGCTTCAAAAACCTTTCCAACATACTGAGACTGTGAGGGAGTAATTGCACCATCTGCCTTAATCAGCTTGATGTTTAGAATCACACCAGCTTCTCCTAGATTTTTCATATCAAACATCTTTGGTAGAAAAGACTTGAATTCATTGATCACATCAATGTTTGTGTCAAATATCAATATATCATCAACATATAGGCATAATATAACTCCTTCGCCCCCACCATAGTGATAATACACACACCTGTCTGCCTCATCAATATGGTAAAGCCTACATATGCTAGTGTCGTGTCAAACTTCTAATGCCACACTACTTTGGTTCTTGCTTCAGACCATATAAAGATTTTAATAACTTGGACACCTTGGTCTCTTAGCCCTTTCTACAAATCCATCATAAGCATTGTATTACACTTGCCTAGTAATTGATGCCATTGTGTACCAAGGGCCACAACACATCAACACTCATCACAAAGAAGCAAATCAGTCATAACATAAAGACAAACAACACAAGCATACTACAACAAACATCGCATTTCTATAAGTTCCTTTTAATTAGATGGTGGTCTTTCTTGAAAAGGGAATAACTACTCTCCAAGGTCGTTGAAAGACGAGGAGAAGAACAAGACGTACGGGACAGGAGCATGAGCACAACAAAGGATGTAGTTGAAGCAAGACTTGCAAAGCGGCAAAGGAGGGGAACAACCATGGACGGGATAGGTAAAACAACACTCTCAAACTGAAGTGGGAGAGAGAAGGCTTTAAAATGCAGGTACAAGATAAGCATCAATGTAAATATCAAGAGATGACAAGGGTTAAAGGTAATAGCAGATAAACACACGACAAAGGATGCAGTTGAGATAAAACTTGCAAGGCGACAAAAGGGAAAAGCAATCAAGGGATAGATAGGTAAAACACCACTCTCGAACTGGGTTGGAAAGAGGAGGCTCTAAAGGGTAAGTTGAAACTAAGCATCTAGGTAAATACATAAATATCACAAGGGTCAAAGGCAATGACAGACAAGGGTGTAAGAGAAAAGATAAAGGCACAGAAGAACCAAGGGTACAAGTACAACAAAAAATGGAGTTAAGACAAGGCTTGCACATGGCAAAGAAGAGGATACAGCCAAGGGTGAGATAAGTAAAACACCATTCTCAAATCGAGATGGGAGAGAGGAGATTTTTAAATAGCAGGCATATTGTTGTCAAGTACTCGGGAACCAGGTACCCAAAATAGACCATTCAAAAACGACCAAATCCACTGACCAACTCTGTGAGGCAGACCGGATGACCAACTCTCAGACCAGATGACCAACTCTCCGATGATGACCAAGTCTCCAATGATGACCAACTCTCTAGTGATGACCAACTATCGGATGATGACCAACTTTGCCGACCAACTCTGCGAGACAGACCGAATGACCAACTATTCGATGATGACCAACTCTCCGGCTATGACCAACTCTCTGATGATGACCAACTTTCTAGTGATGACCAACTCCGCCGACCAACTCTACGAGACAGACCGAATGACCAACTCTTCGATGATGACCAACTCTCATATGATGACCAACTCTTCGATGATGACCAACTCTCTCTGGTGATGACCAACTCTTCGATGATGACCAATTCTCGGATGATGACCAACTCTGATGACCAACTCTCCACCAATCAGCTTCGGTCGACCAATCCTCCGTCGAGCAACCCAGCGAGGCAGCGATCTAAGTCCAGCGTTACTAATCCATGTCAGCTATGATGGGACACATCACCATCAAGACATGTCTGGATATGCGCACATCACACCGAATGGGCACCAGGATCTCTACAGTGACCCATACATCGGAAGGACGGGATAACACGCTATATCGAGCGTGCGCCTGCACGAGCTGGCAGGTGGCGAAGGGCCCATGACGACAGGAGAAGCCATGCCCCATACGACAACACTTTGATATTGATTCGTGGAACCCATTATGAAGACGTCAGCGATGGACTCGCTACAAGAGCCAAAGCAGCGGGAAAGGACGACGTCGAGCCAGGAGTACGGCTACGCATGACCCTACGAAGGACCCACCACGCCAACCCGGGGAGTAGATCTATCTCCCTATCTCTTGCTTTCTCTCTCCAGTAGAATACAAGTCCCACTGTAAGGTTCTACACTTGAGATACAAAAGGATAGGGCCCCTCCTTCTTCCTACACAAACACACCAGTTGTAACACGCTCCACAGCAATACTATGATTAGCACTACACTAGACTAGGGCGCAAGCCTAAACTAATATAATCCCCCGTTTCAGATCCATCGTTGAGTCCTAGCGATTCACCATTCAGAGTGAGTCCGCACTAGCATCCCCCACCGAACACAAATCTTATTGCCCCCTGGATTCCGAAACCACGACACTATGCTACACGAAACATACCCAAGAAAGACACAATCACTATCATTGGTCCAAGCTTGCACTTTTTATTAATCGGCACATTGACTTTCGCCATGCACTCCCAAGTGTGCAAGTATGAAAGTGATGGTTTTCTTCCAACCCACTTCCCATAAGAGGTTTTTATCTTCTTTGCCCATAGGAATTCTATTCAGAACATGACACGAAGTCATACTGCCTCCCCCACCATACCTTAGATAAACCACATGTGTCTAACATGACATTTACCAAGTCAGACAACGTACAATTTTCCTCTCAGCAATCCCGTTTGATTCAGATGAATAGGAAAGTGTCCTCTCATGAATAATGTCATGTTCTGCACAAAAAGCATCATAACTTTGATTCGGATGAATAGGAAAGTATTCACCGCCGAGGAGGATCCTCTGTGGTCGGACATCTCTCGAGTCGATTACCTAGGTGAACATGTAGCATCAAAATTTTAAACATGTAAATTTTAGTTAAAATACTAACAAAGACTAGGAAATTATCAACTCACCGTCCATGCTTCTTTCCACCACCACCGACATGCGTTGCCACCGGATCAATTGGTCCATGCCGCCAATCGACGTCGTCGCTATATGGCGTCACATCATCTCCTACCCTTATTTCTCCTACAATTAAGAAAACAAATTTAGAATTGGATGTTTCAAGACTAACTCTAAATTGTAAATAACTATTCAATCATTCAGACATCTGCTGACTGCAAAGGACCTTAATCTATGTCGGGTCTGATCCCCTATGACCCTAGATGTATTGTCAATAGGAGATGGATCAACACCAACTTCAACTTTCTGTATATAGCAATTAGTAACAGAAAAGGGAAAATATGTTCTTGAAACGGTATTTGACATATCTCGCTATAAGTCGACACATACGAATGTACCTATCACCGCCAAACGTATACTCCTAACCCTTATTAGCGAAGCTACTCTTCTTCGTGGACTTCTCTTGAAATTCTTGAGAATACCATAATCGACAAATGGTCCAAGGACAATCTTCTAGCCACGAGAGTTGTACATGCACATATGTTGATGTATCAAAACAATAGTAATACATTAATATTTAATTTCTTGATAAAACAATTGCACTAGTGATAATTGCAAGGGCACAATAACCTAAAGTAAGCAGATCAATGGAAATCCTAGATATGACATAGAATTATTGTTTGAACTAGCATAATGTTTCGTGAATTTGTATTATCCCCATTGTAGTGTTACTTATACCATAACAAGAGTGGAATACTATAGAACCGTACCAGACACCCGAGCAGGCGAAGTAGTGGCCAGGGATGGGGATGATGGTGGCACCGGGGAGCCAAAACCGAGACACTAACTAGGAAATGCGGGTGTCACATGCGCGAGTGCAGGGGGTTGTGGGCGCGTGCGTCGCTCGTGTAGGCGGCGCGAGAGAGGCGGTGCAGGCATGGCTCGACTGTGGACTGAGGGCGACGATGGAGTGTGGCGGCGTTCAGGATCGGTGCAAGAAAACACGATAAAAGTGATGGACGACGATTGTAGGAGGAAGAAAGTTGAGCCACCTCTAAAAACACTTAATTTTCGACGGGCTCTGGTTGCCATCGAAAATAAACTCATAATTTTTAGCAGTTTATAATCAGTCGTAAAAAATAGCAACATTATTTTCGACAGATAAGTGACAACATTACCAGAATCCGGCTCTTTATCGAGTGCTCGGTTCTTTGTCGAGTACATTTTGTCTTGCATTCGGCACAGTCGGCTCTGCCGAGTGCCGCACTCGGCAAAATAGTACTCTCGGCAAAGACAACGTTTATCGAGCGTGCGACACTCGGCAAAGACTAACACTCGGCAAATCAGCCTTTACCGAGTGTCGGCGAAATGCAACTCTCGGCAAAGGACCGTCAGCAGCAGTCTATAGCTGACGGCCGTTAACTTTGCCAAGAACCAATTGTTGACACTCGATAAATGTTGCTTCTTTGCTGAGTGCGCAACTTTTAGCACTCGGCACAATGTACTTTGTCGAGTGTCTCCCGTTGACACTCGACAAAATATATTTTCATTTTTTTTCACCAAACTTTTTGTGGTATGTTTCTACACTATGTAGATCTACATGTTCGATTTTGGCACAATTATCTAAGTGTTTGCTATAGTTATTTGATTTAGTTTGTTTAATTGAATTTCTTTGGATGATTCAGATTTAAAATGCAAGTCACTCGAAAAATGGAAAAAGGTGAATGCAAAAATGGTATCCATGTTATTTAGCATAAGTTACGGCCTATTTCAGTAACATACCGGAATTTTCGATCACCATGCTCATGAAACATGGCCGTGAACATGCCATTCAGTTGTTTTAAAAATGTATAAAACATAAACAAAGTCAAAAAAATCATGAAACTTGTCGAATTTGAGAATGTTGTCACGCACTATGTGTAGAAATCTAAGTGTCCTTCTCATGGAATCATAGAACTTCAATGTCCATATAGAACCGCTTCTCAGTATTAATTAAAAAACCCTTTTCAAATCGGATTTGTGGACATTATATTTGTATAGCCAGTGTAACTTTGTTCTCACAGATAGAAAGATCCCCCTCCATCCTTATTCCTTAACAACATGTATAAGTATATTGTGACTCTAGACTGAGGGAGTACGCAAAGACACAGACACTCCAATCCGTTCAAGAAATGCAACAACGGGAGCATATAACAGATTATTAAGCATGCGCCGGCCGGGCGATCCGATCCAGCACATCTTGCACGTCTTAATTATCCTCTCAGGCGGCGGCGGCGGACGCGGTGTGGTTACGATGAGAAGCATCGGCGAGGGACATGGCGACGGAGCACATCTTGCCGAGGTCACCGATCTTGTCGACGATGCGCATCTCGCCGCCGCCCTCCACCTTCTGGCAGTCGCTCAGGCACGAGTCGCCGTCGAGTTTCGCCGCCGTGAGCCACGTGTCGACGGCGGCCTCGTCCTTGGCCTTCTGCACCGCCACCTTGGACCGCTGCAGGTCGACCAGCGCGCCCTGGAACTTGGCCACGCACTCGTTCAGGCACACGGGCGGCATGCCCCCCGGCATTTTCTCCAGGCCCTTGACGAACGCCACCGTCTCGGCGCCGCACTGCGCCGCCTGCGCCAGCGCCAGCCCGGCCAGCCCCGCCAGCCCTCCCCGCTCCGCCTTCGCCTTCGCCTCCGGCGCCGCGGACGACAGGGACTTGACGCACAGCTCCGGGTACTTGGTGTACTGCTTGCACGCCTCGTCGACGACGGTGGGGACCGTGGCCGCCGTGGCGCGCCGGAGAGAGACCGAGACGACCGCGAGGACGGCGATGAGGACACGGAGGGCTGCTGCCATGTTGACGCGATCCGGGCGAGCGATGGCGGTGACGGTGGTGGTGGCGTTACAGGGAACGCGATCGAGGTCGTCGTCTCGTAGAGGGCTGGGACCATTGGAGGTGTCGTTCTTCTCGGTCTTGTAGCGTGACGTGAGGCCAGGGAGGTTTGCAGAGCTGCATGCATGCATGCATGCACGCACGTCGAGGCCGAGCGTACGGACGACGTCCACGGCAAAACGGTCAACGCAGACGGTTTCAAACTTTGAGCGGCCAAAATTTACTCCGTTGGTGCTACGGTTGGGGGTGGCATACTGGCATCGCAAGGAGAACGCCATCGTCATCTGCGGGGCAACAGTAGTACAGGTACAGGACATCTCAACGCTGGACGTGCCATGCCATGGCGGCGGTGTCCCCGCCGAGGATGACGGAAGTGAGTCATCGTTGGGAAACGGTGGCCATGCCCGGCCCCTATGGCCGCGCGCAGACTAGACACAGCTCGAAGCTGGACATGATGCATGCTGCCGAGGTGGTCGTTGTCAGGTCCTTTAAAAACTTGCAGTGGTGGCCGCAGACTAGCTAGACAGCTCGAAGCCGGACATGCTGCTGCCGAGGTGGTATGTCAGGTAAAACCTTGCCATGGCAACCATTTGCTCACAGAACAAACAAACTCAGGTGACTCAGAAAAAAAAAACACCATCTCTGGTGATACAAAGCTTGACTGCATTTTCAAGTTCTACTACATAGAAAATAAATTACAGTCCTCACGTACAGACTAATTTCCTAACATGAGTAGCATATCAAACTTATTAGCAACAAATTTAGCACTAATTACATACCAAACACGTAAAGGCTAATTTCCTAATATGAGCAACATACTAAACTAGCATTATTTAAGGTTTATTTTCAACAGTCCTCTTAAGCCTTGTGGTGCGAGCAGCTACATCATCAATCACATCAATCTTGGAGCCAATTTTCTAAAACTTTGTCTTCACATGCCCCTTAACTAAGCAACACCCCACTTAACCCTTTTTCACTTCAATGCTGAGGTAACAGTTAAGTACTCCGATACCACTCATCTTGAATGTAGGCGACATCTTCCCTTGAACGTCTTGATGTCTTTGTAGCTTGAGCTAGTGATTTTCGGTAGGTTTACATAAGTGAAGATACGGTTTATATGAGTGAGGACATATACACCGAGGGTGATCCCCCTCTTTTGAGGGAGCCATGAGAAGTCCTGACTCATCTAAATTGATCGTGACTATGGAAGATGAAATGGCATCAATGAGTATCAACCATGTTTAAAACATAGTAGAAATTACTAAGAGAGACAAAATAGTAGGCTGCAGATGGATGTATAAGACGAAATATGAATCCATAGAGAATGTGGAAAGACTTTGAAGCCAGGCTTGTAGCTAATGGCTTCACTCGGAAAGAGTGAATCACTTATAATGAGACCTTCTACCTGTTTTGATAAAAAACTTTTAAAATAATTATAGCGCTTATCACCATTATGATTTAGAATTACATCAAATAGATATGAAGATTATTTTTAATGGAGATTTAGTTTAAATGTCTACATGGTTCAACCTAAAGATTATGTCATGGAAGACAAAGATAATATGGGATGTTGTCTAACTAAATCCATTTATAAATTGAAACGAGTGTTGATGCAGTGATATCTCAAGTTTAATAAGAACACTAGCATTTTTTGTTTAAGGAAAATATGGAGGAAAGTTGTATGTATGCTAAGTTTAAGAATGGATGGTTCATCTTTCTTGTGCTATATGTGGATGATATCCTATCAGCGAGTAGTGATAAAAATCTACTATTAGAAACCAAAATATTTTTGTCCTCATATTTCGATATGAAAGATCTTAGGGAGGCATCTTATGTTCTAGAAAGTGAGATTCACCGAGATAGAGAGAAAGGGGTATTAGGTCTATTGCAAAAGGCATACATACAAAATTTCCTTATGAAATCTAGTATGCATGTGTGTAACTGTACACCTGCTCTACTAATAAAGGGCAATAAGTTGAGGAGTGATCAAGGCCTATACACTTCAGCTATCATGAGCACAATGCATGCTTAAATATGTAATCATCCTAACTTGGTATTCATAATTAGGATGCTTGACAAATTTAAGAAGAATCCATGAATAGAACACCGGAAAGACCTTAAGAAAGTCTTGTAGTATTTACAAAGTACAAAAGGACACATCTTATAATATAGAAAGTCAAGTAGCCTTGAGATTATGTGGGATGTGAAGATAGAAAATCTATGCCATGTTACATATTCACACTCGCACGAGGAGCTATATTGTGAAAAAGCTCAAAACAAACTATCACCGCATCATCACAACGTATGTTGAGTTGTTGAATGTATCAATGGGGTAGACTATGTGGTTAAAGAAGTTTGTACCTCGTTTAGAAGTGATATACAACATGACAAAACCAATGAAGTTATATTGTGATAATAGAGTGACAGTAGTTTACTCCTGTAACAAGTCAAGTGCTATTGTCAAATACATTGGTATTAAGTAGTACATTGTAAAGGAGAAATTCTAGGATAAAAAAACTCAACTTGAGCATATAAAAACAGAGCAAACTCTTGTGGATTCGCTCACTAAAAGGCTTCCACCTAGTATGTTCATATAACACATAACTGACATGAGTTTAATGAAGTGTCTATGATTCTAGATTAAGGGGGCATCAATGCAATCATCTCTTGAGAGAATAAGTTATCTCCTTTTGAAATAGAAATGTGTGTACTATGGTCATTAAGTTCAGTGGCACATAACTGGTCATTGTGGTACATTGGTCTTAGTGTACTAATCTACCAAGGAGTAGTGATTATAAGCTAAGAGATTAAGTCATTAACAAATTAAGTTCTAAGTATAATCGGATAAGCACAAGATCAAGAAGGAGAATATTGGGTTGATCTCATATGGAATTGGTCAGGAGACCCAGCCAAACACTACACCAAAATAGTAAACTTCCTAGAGCCTAAACCCTAGGAAGTTAGGCCTAAACTCTAGGAAGTTAACGAAACTCTCGGAAGTTAAGCCATCCCGTCGGAAGTTTGGCTCTCGAAAATTTTTTGTCGGAAGTTAGCTGAACTTCCTAGAGGGCTCTAGGAAGTTAGCTAACTTCCTACGGCCTGCTAAGCCTCTCGGAAGTTAGTAGATTCTCGGAAGTTAGTAGTTTCACGCCGTCAGCGCCGTCAGCTGGCTAACTTCCTACGAGTAACTTCCTACGGCTTACTGTAGCCTCTAGGAAGTTAATTGGCTAACTTCCTACGGCTGACTGTAGCCCCTAGGAAGTTAGCTGGCTAACTTCCTACGGCTTACTGTAGCCTCTAGGAAGTTAGCTGGCTAACTTCCTACGGCTGACTGTAGCCCCTAGGAAGTTAGCTGGCTAACTTCCTACGGCTTACTGTAGCCTCTAGGAAGTTAGCTGTCTAACTTCCTACGGCTTTCTGTAGCCTCTAGGAAGTTAATTTGGCCAGCATTACAAATGTTGTTTATATTTTACACCACATTTCACAAAATAACAAATATATCAACAACTATATAACACAACAGATTATCACATAAAACATCTCACACACAATCACATAACAATATTTAAATCCATAGTCTCATCAATTATTACATCACAAAAGTCTCATCCATAGTCTCATCATCACAAAAGTCTCACAAATATCATCATCCAGTACTAATAAAAGACAATATCTCATACATAGTCATAATAAAAGTCTCAAGTATCAGAACACAATAACATGGAAGCTCACGGTCGCCGATCACCATCGATACCTCCACTATTCAAGAGGGTATCGACAAAGTCTAACCCGTCCTCTTGTTCATGCGTCGGCAAGGTAGCTGGAGGGGTCTAATATACATGTACAAATGACATTTGCTCAGTTACATCAAAATATACTAACAACAACTAAATGATGATAAATATGCATACCTGATGTTCGGTAGATGGAGATGTAGGTATAGGTGGAGGTGAAGACCAAGGATAATGGACGGGAGGTGGGGGGGCACCGGGACATGTATCCCTTGGGCCTGTGCTAGTTGCTACAAATTTGTCGAACTCATTCACATCAGCGTTTTAAATCAATACATATCTTAAAGTGAAAGCTATTATCTTTTGAACTTACTTGTATGAGTGTTTGCTGTTGCTGAATCTGTGTAGCATAATATTCATGTTGTGCAGCTTGTTGCTTCAAGTAATCCTGATGTCGCCTAAGTTCTTCTCGCAGTTGCTCCACTTCTACTGGATCTTGAGTGGAGCGACGGGAGCTACGAGCAGCAGACCTCGATGAACCTCCACGCTGAACCCTAACCTGGCTCGAGTCGATGACGTTAGCAAACATTGTGTACCTACAAAACAAGTAACATCACGACAGGATTAAGAATACATGTATTGCACTCAACCAATGAAACAATATAAGATATGTAGAGTCCTCACCTTCCATGAGCTTTTCCACCACTTGCATACACAGCCTGAGGATCAATAGGTGAGGTCCTCCAGTCATAGTCTGGTCCGTGCTGACTAGTCATCGCCTCGCCATATGCAGCCTCATACAAAAGAACAATGCAATCTTACATACAAAAATCCATATAAACAGAACCTACCAAACATTTCCAAACACTCACCACGCGATCTGTTGCCTTTTGGCTGCACAACACATCTGGATTTGCAGGATCTGGTCCTCTGTGCCCCCTAAGGTATATTTGAACATCACTGGGCACTGCACCAGTGCTAGCTTCCTGTATGTACATTTGACAAACACTATAACCAGAAATTACAGCAAGTCAACTACAATCAACGAAAATGGCTTAAACTGTACTTACCATTCGTTTTGCCAAACGAAAGTGATCATCACCTCCATACCTATGATACGACTCGGTTCCACGATTGGAACTGTGTCGCATAGACTTTGCCTTGAATTCAGCCGAAGCCCAGTAACGACATAACGCATGCCAAGCAGCATCATTGGCAGCTATCCATGGAATCGAATGCTACATGAACACAATTCATTTATAAGTAACTGTAATATCTAGAAGCAATGGAAATTATTTCAACACAAGCAAAAACATCCATTACCTCAAGATATTGTTGCTCAGTCATATCGAGTCCATACTGTGTCGCCTCATTCTTACTCTCTGGACGTCGCCCTTCACTACCAAACATGGCTTGACTAATCACCTGGATTCGAGCATAGTACATCATATCCCCAACAACACTTGCCGCATTCCTATGGAACACGGAGTGTGCGTGTTCCGTATGAGTATCTCCTTCAGGCAACTTGTAATGTTTCTAAAAAAGAAGCATAGTCAAAATCAATAATATGATAGCTTAACAAAAAATTACAACTTGTCGCATTCCTATCGAGATTACAACTTAACAAAAAAATTTAACATACCCAGAAGTCGAGCCAAACTGCAGCTTGTGCATTCCCATGTTGAGCATTTATTGCAAGGGCATATTGATCCCATCTTGTGACAGGGACCTCCTTACCATCCTCTATCACCAATCCAGGCCATTTCATACGACATATGTTGCCCAACACTTTCTTTACTTGCCTTCGACGACCTGTGCCCAACACTTTCTTTACTTGCCTCCTCAGGGCCGGGCCGGCTGGCGCGGCTGGCGGCGGCGCTCCTCGGGGCTGGGCCGGCTGGCGCGTCTGGCGTGGCGGTGGAGCTCCTCGGGGCCGGGCCGGCGGGCGCGGCTGGCGAGGCTGGGACGGCGGGCGTGGCCGGCGGGGCCGGGACGGCAGGCGCGGCCGGCGGCGGCCGGGGCGGGCGGCGGCCGGGAAGCAGGGCGGGGGCGGCGCGGCCGTAAAAGTAGAATGGCGCGCGGGCGTATGAGATAGATATTTTCTGAAAGGTGAGAGAAGAGGGAGCTAAAAGCTAAAAACGTAACTTCCGAGAGGAAAGCCGTAGGAAGTTAGGTAACTTCCTAGAGTTTATGCTTTGCCTCTAGGAAGTTAATTAACTTCCTACAGCCGGCTGTAGGAAGTTAGATTTTCGTTTGACCGGTCAACAGATGAATCCTAACTTTCTAGAGGAGGCCGTAGGAAGTTAGCTGGGCAGCTAACTTCCTAGAGCCAGCCGTAGGAAGTTATGTTTTCGGTTGACTGGTCAACAGCTCAAAGCTAACTCCCTAGAGGAGGCCGTAGGAAGTTAGCTATTCTATTGGCTTGTGAACGGATGAAACCTAACTTCCTAGAGGTGGCCGTAGGAAGTTAGTTAAGTTTCTACGGTTTTGTAACTTCCGACAGCTTTTATAAAAAACTGTAGGAAGTTCTGTTTATTTCCTAGAGGTATCAGTTGCCTCTCGGAAGTTATGTATTCCCTACGGTTTTATATAAAAGCTGTAGAAAGTTACAAAACCGTAGGAAGTGTATGATTTTGGTGTAGTGAAAACTCTCATGTCCTAATCGGTGACACAACAACCACCTTGGTTCCGCCCTTCTTCACACCGCAGGACCACGCATGAACCAATGTTTGTTGGTACCTTCTCATCCTATACAATCCTAAACGAGATCCGATCTATCTCTATACGATTAGTGAAGGGAAGATTGTCGTGCTATCGAGACACAATCTCTGACACCAACGTCTGGATTCCTATCTTCCTATGACAGCTTCCCTTAATCATGAAGACATATATGCACCTAAGTTTCATATATTCTAGTGGCTGAGATTATAGAGTTAAGACCATAGAACTCTAACGTGTATGTCTTCTGTACTCTTTTATGTCTATATTTAAATTATTAGTATATTTTTAGAATTATTTATAATGTATTTAGTTGATCAATTCTCTATTTATATATATACATAATTATAAAATCACACATGTTTTATAAAACCTACTCCGCCTGCCTCCCTCTGAAAGCCGCCGAGTTAGGACTTGAACTAAGGTAGTGTTTGGTTCCAGAGTATAGTAGAATGGAACCGCTCTGTTCTAGTACTAAGACTGTTTGGTTCGAAACAAAGTGGAACAGAGCCGCTCTAATATAGGATTATTCTCTCAAGATGCTGGATCTCTGGGCTCCAAAAAACAGTCGGACCCGAGCGCTCCAAAAAAACAGACGCCTCTCACGGCTATATATATATATATATATATATATATATATATAATTTATTTATTTAATATTTGACAAGAACGCATGTTTCCAAATGTAATATATATATTGTCGGCGTTTCGAGACAGGGGGGTCCCTAAGCCGACGAGTGAGTGTGCTGCGTGCCCCAGCCCAGATGGGTCGAGCGCGTGGGCGAGCGCGGAGGGGGGAGAGGCGAGGCGGCCGGAGCCGAGCGTGAGAGAGGTGGAAGTCCCGCGGCCTTCGTGTTCGTCCCGCGCCCAGGTCAGGTGCGCTTGCAGTAGGGGGGTTACAAGCGTCCACGCGGGTGAGGGAAGCGAGCGGCCCCAAGAGAGCGCATGTCCCGTCCTCGGTCCCGCGCGGCCAACCTTTTCTGAGAAGGCCCTGGTCCTTCCTTTTATAGTCGTAAGGAGAGGACCCAGGTGTACAATGGGGATGTAGCAGAGTGCTACGTGTCTAGCGGAGGGAGAGCTAGTGCCCTAGGTACATGCCGATGTGGCAGCCGGAGAGATCTGGGCATCCTGCTGGCGTGATGTCGTGGCTATCGGTGGTGCGGCGGAGCCTGATGGAGGGACAGCTGTTGGAGCGGTCGAGTCCCTGCTGACGTTGTCCTGCTGCCGTAAGAGAGCTGGGGGCCGCCGTCGTCATAGAGCTCGTGGAGCGCCATCATTGCCCCTCTGGCGGAGCTGGCCGGACGAGACGCCGGTCTTGTTCTCCGTGACCCGAGTCGATTCGGGGTAGGGCGATGATGACGTTTCCTGTTGACGTGGCGGTCTGTGCTCTAGGCAGGGCGACGTGGGGTTTCCTCCGAAGCCGAGGTTGAGTCTTGCCTTCAGTCGCCGTGGCCGAACCCGAGCCAGGGGGTCGGGCGAGGCGGAAGTCGTCCGGCCGAGGCCAGGGCGGAGTCCGAGCCCTGGGGTCGGGCGAGGCGGAGTTTCGTCGTCTTCCGGGTCTTAGCCTGAGTCCGAGCCCTGGGGTCGGGCGGAGCGGAGTTCGCCGTCTTCCGGGTCTTAGCCCGAGTCCGAGCCCTGGGGTCGGGCGGAGCGGAGTTCGCCGTCTTCCGGGTCTTAGCCCGAGTCCGAGCCCTGGGGTCGGGCGGAGCGGAGTTCGCCGTCTTCCGGGTCTTAGCCCGAGTCCGAGCCCTGGGGTCGGGCGGAGCGGAGTTCGCCGTCTTCCGGGTCTTAGCCCGAGTCCGAGCCCTGGGGTCGGGCGGAGCGGAGTTCGCCGTCTTCCGGGTCTTAGCCCGAGTCCGAGCCCTGGGGTCGGGCGGAGCGGAGTTCGCCGTCTTCCGGGTCTTAGCCCGAGTCCGAGCCCTGGGGTCGGGCGGAGCGGAGTTCGCCGTGGCGCCTTTGGCAAGGCCTAATTGCCTGTCAGACTCACTCTGTCGAGTGGCACTGCAGTCGGAGTGGCGCAGGCGGCGCTGTCCTTCTGTCAGACTGGCCAGTGGAGCGGTGGAGTGACGGCGGTCACCTCGGCTCTGCCGGGGGCGCGTGTCAGGATAGAGGTGTCAGGCCACCTTTGCGTTAAATGCCCCTGCAATTTGGTCAGTCGGTGTGGTGATTTAGTCAAGGTTGCTTCTGAGCGAAGCCAAGGCCTTGGGCAAGCCGGTGATGTGTCCGCCATAAAAAGGGGGGCCTCGGGCGAGACGGAAGTCTCTCGAGGTCGGCTGCCTTCGGCCGAGGCTGGGCTCGGGTGAAGCGCGATCGAGTCACTCGTGTGGACTGATCCCTGACTTAATCGTGCCCATCAGGCCTTTGCAGCTTTATGCTGATGGGGGTTACCAGCTGAGAATTAGGCGTCTTGAGGGTACCCCTAATTATGGTCCCCGACAGTAGCCCCCGAGCCTCGAAGGGAGTGTTAGCACTCGCTTGGAGGCTTTTGTCGCACTTTTTTGCAAGGGGACCAGCCTTTCTCGGTTGCATTTCGTTCCGGTGGGTGCGCGCGAGCGCACCCGCCGGGTGTAGCCCCCGAGGCCTCGGAGGAGTGGTTACACTCCTTCGAGGTCTTAATACTTCGCTTAACGCTTCGGCTGGTCTGGTCGTTCCCTCATGCGAACTGGCCGTAGCCCGGGTGCACGGTCGGGGCCCAAGCTCTCGGGCTGGTATGTTGACGCTGTCAACGATTTGGCCGGAGCCGGTTTTTGCGAGAGCAGCCCCCGAGCCTCTGCACAGGGCGAGAGGACGATCAGGGACAGACTCGGCTTTTTACATACGCCCCTACGTCGCCTTTCCGCAAGGAGGAGGGGGGGAGTGCGCCATGTTACCCTCGATGGGCACCGAACATGGTGTCTCCGGTGAGCTGCAAGCGGGTAATCCGAGTGGACGTCCGTGCCCCGTTCGTTGGGGGTCGGCTAGGGGCCCAGAGGCACGCCCAAAAGTACCTGCGGGTGACTTGCCGGACCCGGTCCCCTGGCGACGGGGTCCGAGGGCTCGATGCCTCCCTCCGATGGGATTCCGTTACAAGATCGTTCCCGCTGGTCTCGGATATGTCCTAGGGTACCTCGGGAGCGCAGCCCGAGCCTCGGTTATGTATCGAACGTACCCCTGGTCATCCCTCGCTCGGTGTCTGAGGCGACTGTGAACCCTTCGGGGGCCAGCCTTCGAACCCCTGATCAGTAATGGGCGCGGAGCCCGAGTAGCCTGAGGCGGCCGTGGAACCCTTCGGAGGGCCGGCCTTCGAACCCCTGACCAGTAGTGGGTGTCGGGCCCACGCGATCTGAGGCGGCTGTTGAACCCTCGGGGGGCCAGCCTTCGAACCCCTGATCAGTAATGGGGGGCGCGGAGCCCGGTTCCTTCGCGGAGGAGGATCCCTCTCGGGGTATCCCCCTTCCCCGGTCCCTGTTGCAAGAGATAGAGAAAGAGGAAAACGGAAAAGGATACGAAATCAGACGACGTGGCGTACCTTTTCTGACGCGGTTATTAAGGCGAAGGTGAAGCGTCGCGCGCTCCTTCTGCCAGAAGCGCCGCGTGTCCCGCCGCGGAGTTAATGCGACGGGGCGAGTGGTTGGCGGGGCGGCCGCTACGCGTGTGCGAGCCGTTTCGAGGAACGGCTGTGCCGCTTCGCGTTTTTCGAATCCTGTTTCCGGCCCAGGCGGCGTGCTGGAAACGGTTTCGCCCTGGCCTTCATATACTCGAGAGGGGGCCCGGTGACGGTTCTTCACTCTGCTCCCTTCTTTTCCCTTCAGGTTTTCGCCACCCGGGAAACTTTAGCCGGAGGAGAGGGAAACCGCCTTCCCTGCCCCCCGCGCCGCCATCTTCTCCATCTTTGGTGATGGCGGACCGAGTGACCATAATCCCCCTGCGCGATCCGTGGCCCTTCTCCACGGTGACGGCGAGCGATCTGGAGGAGCTGGTCGGCGAAGGTCTGCTCCGCCCCCTCACCGACAAGCAGCGGCCAGAGTGGATTCCTCCCGAGGGCGGAGCCGCTCCGTCCCCACCGCCGGGGTATGTTGTGAGCTTCGTCTCCTTCCATGAGCGGGGATTTGGTGCGCCGGCGGGCCGCTTTATGCGGGCCATCTTGTTCCACTACGGGGTGGAGTTGCACAACCTCTCCCCCAACTCCATCTCGCAGGCCGCTATTTTCGTAGCGCTATGCGAAGGGTACTTGGGGATTGCTCCCCATTGGGATTTGTGGACTTACTTCTTCTTCGCCGAGCCTTTCGCCTTGTCGACGGGGGAGAGGAGGATCCGCGCAGCGGTGCGGGCCGGCGGCTGCATTCTCTTGTTGAGGCAGTCGCGGGCGTTGCAGTACATTCCTGCCATCCTCGCGTCTTCGAACAAGGGGTGGCAGCGCCGGTGGTTCTACCTCCGGAACGACGGTGAGTTGCTCCCACCGTTTTCCCAGCGAGTAGTTACAGCTGCCACCGACGCCTGGCGCCACGGGACCCCGCACGAGAGGCAAAAAAATCTCGAGCCCCTTCTCCAGGCCCTGAAGGAGTTGCGGGAGGGGGGACTTACTGCTGCGGGAGTGATCGCCGCCATTCACCGTCGGAGGGTGCTCCCATTGGCGGAGCGGCGGCTGTCGCTCTGGGAGATGACCCCGGGAGCCGACTGGGAGGGCTCACGGATGTCCCCGGATCCTCTTTCTTCCGACGCCCTCTAATGGCGGGTGTCGGCCGCGATGGGGAAGCCGGACCCCCACGCATACTCCCAGCTTCGGATGCGCCCCGATCAGGGGTGCGTGACTTTGGTGAGCGTCCGCTCCTCCTTTCTTCGTATGTCTGGTTGCTCCAGGTCCTTATGATCGGGTTCCTTTCTCCCCTCCTTTTAGGATGTGGGGTGTCACAAACCCTCCCTGCCACGGGTTCCGGAGGACGCGGTGGACCGTGCAGCGCGGCGGGTTGCCGCGGAGGAGAAGAAGAAAAAGAAGGACGCGGAGAAGGCCCGGGCCCGCGAGCGGAGGCGGGCTCGGGACGCCTTAGAGAAGCGCCGCCGCCAGCAGGAGAGGGACGGACTCCCGAGGGAGCCGTCGCCGGAGACGCCCGACGACGATGACGACGACGACGATGATGATGATGATGATGTGGCCGCCCGTCTCGGCCTCAGCCTCGGCCTGGGGTGTGGCCCAGAGCCGTCGGTCCAGCCCCCGAGCGAACCGACTCCGTCAGCCCCCGAAGTCGGGGCGTCGGGCTCCCGACCCGAGGCGCGGGGGCGAACCGAGAGGCCACCTGACACCTCCGCCGGAGGAGCTGAAGTAGTTCCGGGGGTCCAGACCAAGGCGTCTGTTCCCCAGAGGCCGCCGCTTGTGCTGGGGGTGGCCGGGAGTGACCCTCAGGTCGTCGCTGCCGTGCCCGAGGAACCTGTTTCCCAGGCGCCCCAAGCGCCGGCGAAGCGGACCTCGGTGGCCGTTTCGAGAGCTGGGATCCAAGAAGGCTCTCCCCAGGCGCGGTGGATCATGGCCCGGAGTGGGTGAGTACCTCGGAATGTCTTCGTCTTGGCCTCCCATTCGTATGTTTTGGTTGTGATTCCCTTCCTTTTCTATCCAGCAAGCGAAGTCACGGCCAGACCGACCTGGCACCCCGGAAGGCCCTCAAGACGGCGCCGAGCTGTGCGGCCAGCGCCACTCAGCCGACCCTCTCGCGGGGCACCCCGACATCGGGGGTTCGGGCGTCGCTAATCTCGGAGGAGCGGGCTCCCGAGGCCGGCTCTTCAGCCGGAGCGGCGATCGTGGTTGAGGAGGCGGCTGACGCCCACACGGCTCTGAGCTCGCCTGTCGGGCCGGTCATGCCGGCGCCCGCCACCGTCGAGGCTGCCGCCGTCCTTGTCGAAGGGTGCCCAGCCGCCGCCAGTGCCGGGATGACTGATGCGTCGGTGCCCAAGACCTCAGAAGAGGTGGGCGCGGTCGCGCAACCTGTCCCGCCGGGCGACAGCCTCATCGCCGTGCGGCGGAGCCCCGAGGCCCGGCGCCCGTTGCTCCGATTCCGGACCCGCGAGGCCTCGGACCCCGTCTTCGTTCTTGATGATGAGCAGGAGGACCAGTCCTGGGGTGAGCTCCGCGAGTGCGCAGAGACGACGATGGGGTCGCTCCGGGCGTCGCTGGAGGTCTTCTGCAGAGACGTCCCCAAAATCCTCCAGGTAGCGGGTTCGGGCATCCCTTTCTTCCTTCTGTATGATACTCGCTGTGACACCCTGTTTCCTTTTCCCAGGATCTGACGGACCGGAGCGCCGCTAAGTCGTCATTCATCCGCCGTGAGGTTGATGTCTGGGGCTCACTGCGATCCCTGAGGTCTTCGCTTGCCGGGGCTACCACGCGCCTTTCTCAGCAAGATGCCAAGGTGGCGGATCTCCAGCTGTTATGCGCCGACCTGAGAGCCGAGGCGGCAGCGGCGCGTGCGGAGGCGCAACAGCAGCGATCGGAGCTCGTCCGGGTCGTCGAGGAATGGAACCGGCTTCAAGACCGGGCTGCCGAGGCCGAAAGCCGAGCCGAGACCCTTGCGGCCGACTTAGCTGCAACCCAGGTCGCGGCCTCGGAGCATCGTGCCCGAGCCGGGAGTACGTCTCGGTCCTCCCTAGTTCTTTTTCTTGTCCGTTTCCCTTGCTTGTACTTGAGGTATCTCTCCTGGCTATTTGCAGAGCTTGAGTCCGCCCTTGATGAGTCCGCCAAGGCGCTTGCTGAGGCGCTTGCCGGAGCCGCTGAGCAGAGGGAGGCGGACCTCGCGGTCATGTCCGAGGCCGTCTCGGACTTTTACCGTGCCCTCGGCTCTGATGACGTCCCTTCAGGAAGCTCCCCTCAGAGTCGCCTTCGGGCCTTGAGTGGTCACGCCCGCGGCAGAGTCCGCGAAGCGCTACACCACGGCGTCAGGCGGGCCTTCGCCGTGCTCGCCTCTCACTACGTTGTGGATCTGGAGCGGGTTAGTGAGGGGTACTGCCTTCCTGACGAAGACGATGCTGCTTTGGCGGAGGTGCAGCGGCTTGACGCGGTTGCCGCTGGCCCAAGCGCGGTGCTGGCGACCACCTTTGAGGCGGAGGTCCTTCCTCCTGCGACGTCACCGGAGGCCGAGATGGATCTCACCGATGGCGGGGGTGTAGTTGAAGGCGCGGCTCCTTCCCAAGGCGGCACCTGATTCTCGTTTGAACAGTTTCTTGTTGAACGTGTGTCTTACCACGGCCGCTGAGGCCTGAACACTTTTGTCTTTCTTGCATGGAGTCGTACTCTCCTCTCTTTCCGTCTGCGTGTTCGTCCTAGCTCGTCGATAATAGAGTGGCTTCTCGAGTTGGGCCATTCTCCGCGGCAGGTGATGAGTGAGGTATCCCTAACCCGGAGGTACGGGAGTTCCTCGGCTCAATCGGCCTTGCCATTTTCATGAACCCGCGTTCGCTCCTCGAGACCCGGCTTCTAACATAGCCAGGAGAACGTAGCTGGGAGGACGCAAGAGGCTCCCGAGGGAGGGTCGGGCCCCGCTATGGCGAGGCCGACCCTTCCTTGATGATCAAGGCGCAGAGGCTGCCTAACGAGTCGGGCCCCGGCCCAAATATCCAGCGAGTGTTCGGCGGCATCCCTCGGTATGCCGGGCGTGTCCGAGGGACTCCACGCAAAGACGTCGGCGTTTTGCGCGGAGGAAGTCGACGAGCACTGCTTCCTATTTGGGGTCGAGCCCGGGACCGATTCGGATCTGCTCGGTGGTGTCGCCACTGGGGCCGAGGGGGACGGCCTTGACCGTCTCCGCTGGCTCGAAGCTGCCGGCATGGCGCTTCACGTCTGGGACCTCCTTGGAGAGGTTCTCCGGGTCGGCGATGAGGGCCTCGGACTCGGCGAGGGCCTCGGCGTACTCCACGCACTCCACGTCGCATTCGAACGCGTGTTTGTACGTGGGGCCGACGGTGATGACCCCGTTGGGGCCCGGCATCTTGAGCTTCAGGTAGGTGTAGTTGGGGACGGCCATGAACTTCGCGTAGCATGGCCTCCCTAACACGGCGTGGTAGGTTCCTCGGAACCCGACCACTTCGAACGTCAGGGTCTCCCTTCGGAAGTTGGAGGGTGTCCCGAAGCAGACTGGGAGGTCGAGTCGCCCGAGGGGCTGGACGCGCTTCCCAGGGATGATCCCGTGGAAGGGCGCAGCGCCTGCTCGGACGGTGGACGGATCGACGCGCAGGAGCTTGAGGGTCTCGGCGTAGATGATGTTGAGGCAGCTGCCCCCGTCCATCAGGACCTTGGTGAGCCTGACATCGCCGACAACGGGGTCGACGACGAGCGGGTATTTCCCCGGGCTCGGCACATGGTCGGGGTGGTCGGCTCGGTCGAAAGTGATGGGCTTGTCGGACCAGTCTAGGTAGACTGGCGCCGCCACCTTCACCGAGCAGACCTCCCGGCGCTCTTGCTTGCGGTGCCGAGCCGAGGCATTCGCCGCATGCCCTCCGTAGATCATGAAGCAGTCGCGGACCTCGGGGAATTCTCCTGCTTGGTGATCTTCGTTCTTGTCGTCGTCGCGGGCCCTGCCACCCTCGGCGGGTGGCCCGGCCCTGTGGAAATGACGCCGAAGCATAACGCACTCCTCGAGGGTGTGCTTGACGGGCCCCTGATGGTAGGGGCACGGCTCCTTGAGCATCTTGTCGAAGAGGTTTGCACCTCCGGGGGGCTTCCGAGGGTTCTTATACTCGGCGGCGGCGACAAGGTCCGCGTCTGCGGCGTCGCGTTTCGATTGCGACTTCTTCTTGCCTTTCTTCTTGGCGCCGCGCGGAGCAGACGTCTCGGGAGCTTCTTCCGACGGGCGGCCCTGGGGCTGCTTGTCCTTTCGGAAGATAGCCTCGACCGCCTCCTGGCCGGAGGCGAACTTGGTGGCGATGTCCATCAGCTCGCTCGCCCTGGTGGGGGTTTTGCGACCCAGCTTGCTCACCAGGTCGCGGCAAGTGGTGCCGGCGAGGAACGCGCCGATGACATCCGAGTCGGTGATGTTGGGCAGCTCGGTGCGCTGCTTCGAGAATCGCCGGATGTAGTCCCGGAGCGACTCCCCCGGCTGTTGCCGGCAGCTTCGAAGGTCCCAGGAATTCCCGGGGCGCACGTATGTGCCCTGGAAATTGCCAGCGAAGGCTTGGACCAAGTCGTCCCAGTTGGAAATCTGCCCCGGAGGCAGGTGCTCCAACCAGGCACGAGCAGTGTCGGAGAGGAACAGGGGAAGGTTGCGGATGATGAGGTTGTCGTCGTCCGTTCCACCCAGTTGGCAGGCAAGGCGGTAGTCCGCGAGCCACAGCTCCGGTCTCGTTTCCCCCGAGTACTTTACGATAGTAGTCGGGGGTCGGAACCGGGTCGGGAATGGCGCCCGTCGGATGGCCCGACTGAAAGCCTGCGGACCGGGTGGTTCGGGCGAAGGACTCCGATCCTCCCCGCTGTCGTAACGTCCCCCACGCCTGGGGTGATAGCCTCGGCGCACCCTTTCGTCGAGGTGAGCCCGACGGTCGCGTCGATGGTGCTCGTTGCCGAGGTGGCCCGGGGCCGCAGGCGCGGTGTTGCGCGTGTGCCCGGTGTAGACCGAGGCTTCCCGCATGAATCGGGAAGTCGCGGCATGAGGTTCCGAGGGATATCCTTGCCTTCGGGATGCAGTGCTCTCGGCCCGCCGGGCCGCGGCGCCTTCCAGGAGATTCTTGAGTTCTCCCTGGATCCGCCGACCCTCGGTGGTTGACGGCTCCGGCATCGCGCGGATGAGCATTGCTGCGGTTGCCAGGTTCTGACCGACCCCGCTGGATGCGGGCGGCGGCCTGATCCTGACATCGTTGGCGACGCGGTGCTGGAGACCTTGGGGCAGATGACGTATTTCTCCGGCCAGGGGTTGGCCCACCCATGCCTGTCCGACGTCCCGACGGATCGGCTCAAGCGCTCCCGTTCCCTCGTTGAGCCTGGCCTGCGCCTCGCGGACTTGCTCGAGTTGTGGGTCGTAACCCCCCGCCGGAGCGGGGACCACAGCTAGCTCCCGTGGGATGTCGGCGCGAGGCACCGGCCTAGGGAGATCACCATCCTCCGGCATGCCAAGATGGTTGCCTTCGGTGGGATTCCCTAGCTCGATGTGGAAACATTCGCGGCTTGGGCCGCAGCTCTCGTCGCCAAGGCTGCGGCTTGCATCGGAACAGTCGGACAGACAGTAGTCACATGCGGCCATGAAGTCCCGCACGGCACTGGGGTTGCCAAGTCCGGAGAAATCCCAACCGATGCTGGGATCGTCATCTTCCTCGGACCCAGAGGGCCCGTAGGTCGAGACGTCCGTCAGTCGGTCCCAAGGCGATCGCATACAGAACCTCAGTGGGGTTGCACTCGCCTCAATGAGAGCGCCCGCCAAATCGAGGTCGTTTGGCGGGTGGAGGCCGAGTCGAAATGACGCAAGATGGGAGTTAGTCGTTACCTTTTGGTCGACGAGGAGCGACGTAGTCACATCGGGGACTGGTTGCGCCGTCATCTCTGGTTCGAGGGCGACGTCCTGCAGGCTTTCCGCGAGCGCGCCGGCGTCGTCTTCTTGCTCGGGGTCGTCGTGCCGCGGGGGGACGGCGCTTGCCTCCGTCTTGAACGCGAGGTCGATGTCCGGCGTGCCTTCCGTCGGGACGTCGGGGGCGTCGATTCGCTCGACGGCCGGCGAAGCGCGGCCTCCCGTCTGGCCTTGACGGCCCCGCCTCCTCCTCCGTTGGCGGGGGAGAGAACGGAGCGAGCCCGAATGTTGCTTTTCCACCACGCGGGGTAGACGTCGTCGATTCCGCCGCCGGCGGGCGGGTTGTCGGCCGCCATTGTCGTGGTCGCACGGCGGTGGAAGAAGTATCATGTCGTTGCTGCCGTCGAAGGACATGAACTCGAGAGCCCCGAAACGAAGCACCGTCCCGGGCCGGAGAGGTTGCTGGAGACTGCCCATCTGGAGCTTGACGGGGAGCTATTCGTCAGCACGCAGCAGGCCCCTACCTGGCACGCCAACTGTCGGCGTTTCGAGACAGGGGGGTCCCTAAGCCGACGAGTGAGTGTGCTGCGTGCCCCAGCCCAGATGGGTCGAGCGCGTGGGCGAGCGCGGAGGGGGGAGAGGCGAGGCGGCCGGAGCCGAGCGTGAGAGAGGTGGAAGTCCCGCGGCCTTCGTGTTCGTCCTGCGCCCAGGTCAGGTGCGCTTGCAGTAGGGGGGTTACAAGCGTCCACGCGGGTGAGGGAAGCGAGCGGCCCCAAGAGAGCGCCTGTCCCGTCCTCGGTCCCGCGCGGCCAACCTTTTCTGAGAAGGCCCTGGTCCTTCCTTTTATAGTCGTAAGGAGAGGACCCAGGTGTACAATGGGGATGTAGCAGAGTGCTACGTGTCTAGCGGAGGGAGAGCTAGTGCCCTAGGTACATGCCGATGTGGCAGCCAGAGAGATCTGGGCATCCTGCTGGCGTGATGTCGTGGCTATCGGTGGTGCGGCGGAGCCTGATGGAGGGACAACTGTTGGACCGGTCGAGTCCCTGCTGACGTTGTCCTGCTGCCGTAAGAGAGCTGGGGGCCGCCGTCGTCATAGAGCTCGTGGAGCGCCATCATTGCCCCTCTGGCGGAGCTGGCCGGACGAGACGCCGGTCTTGTTCTCCGTGACCCGAGTCGATTCGGGGTAGGGCGATGATGACGTTTCCTGTTGACGTGGCGGTCTGTGCTCTAGGCAGGGCGACGTGGGGTTTCCTCCGAAGCCGAGGTTGAGTCTTGCCTTCAGTCGCCGTGGCCGAGCCCGAGCCAGGGGGTCGGGCGAGGCGGAAGTCGTCCGGCCGAGGCCAGGGCGGAGTCCGAGCCCTGGGGTCGGGCGAGGCGGAGTTTCGTCGTCTTCCGGGTCTTAGCCTGAGTCCGAGCCCTGGGGTCGGGCGGAGCGGAGTTCGCCGTCTTCCGGGTCTTAGCCCGAGTCCGAGCCCTGGGGTCGGGCAGAGCGGAGTTCGCCGTCTTCCGGGTCTTAGCCCGAGTCCGAGCCCTGGGGTCGGGCGGAGCGGAGTTCGCCGTCTTCCGGGTCTTAGCCCGAGTCCGAGCCCTGGGGTCGGGCGGAGCGGAGTTCGCCGTCTTCCGGGTCTTAGCCCGAGTCCGAGCCCTGGGGTCGGGCGGAGCGGAGTTCGCCGTCTTCCGGGTCTTAGCCCGAGTCCGAGCCCTGGGGTCGGGCGGAGCGGAGTTCGCCGTCTTCCGGGTCTTAGCCCGAGTCCGAGCCCTGGGGTCGGGCGGAGCGGAGTTCGCCGTGGCGCCTTTGGCAAGGCCTAATTGCCTGTCAGACTCACTCTGTCGAGTGGCACTGCAGTCGGAGTGGCGCAGGCGGCGCTGTCCTTCTGTCAGACTGGCCAGTGGAGCGGTGGAGTGACGGCGGTCACCTCGGCTCTGCCGGGGGCGCGTGTCAGGATAGAGGTGTCAGGCCACCTTTGCGTTAAATGCCCCTGCAATTTGGTCAGTCGGTGTGGTGATTTAGTCAAGGTTGCTTCTGAGCGAAGCCAAGGCCTTGGGCAAGCCGGTGATGTGTCCGCCATAAAAAGGGGGGCCTCGGGCGAGACGGAAGTCTCTCGAGGTCGGCTGCCTTCGGCCGAGGCTGGGCTCGGGTGAAGCGCGATCGAGTCACTCGTGTGGACTGATCCCTGACTTAATCGTGCCCATCAGGCCTTTGCAGCTTTATGCTGATGGGGGTTACCAGCTGAGAATTAGGCGTCTTGAGGGTACCCCTAATTATGGTCCCCGACATATATGGTTATATTTAATATAATTATATTTGATATATATATATATATATAATATGGTGCCAAACATAGGATAGAGTATTCGTACTAGAACCAAACAGAAAAACAGAACGGCTCTGTTCTGATTGCCAAACAGAGAATGAAGTCATTTTATACTCAGAATCTGGAATAGAGTCATTTCGTCAAAATAGGCTCTCAAACCAAACACTACCTAAAGCACCGCACCTGCTCGTTGCTTTGCCTTCTCGGTTAGCGCGTCCTGCACCTCGATGCTAGCCTGGTCCGCAAGAGTTGACTAACCCACTAAATTTACATATTTTCTCCGCGCAGACACCGGCTTTTCTGCGTCGATAAAGCCCACGATGGTGGTTTCCACAAGCCATCGCATTTAGCCGTGGACTCCTGCCCCGAGCGAGCCCATTTGCCCCCACGGAAACACTCCCGGCCTACAAAAGGTTGGTGAACGAGCCACTGAAAGAGCCAACAAACGAGCCGGTGATCCGACTCCTTTTCAACACATACTTTTATATGTCTTTTAGCTAAGCTAAAGTATAATATTTATTCTTATCAATTTAATATCTAATATCTGGACCATATCTTCACTTTGATATTTCATATTACTATAAACTTAATGCATGACTTTCAACATGTTAACATAGCGGATATATACTGAATCATGTTGTCAGTTTTATAATTATTATGGAATTGTTAAAATAAATACTAAATTGAAAATAAACATTTTTCGACAGCACATCTTTAGCTAAAATCCTGATTACTGCAGCCATACCATCCATAAGCATTGCTGCGTCTAGGCGCATGGGATCCGGCCTAAGGGGCGCGAGGATTGAGCTAGCGACCGTGGTACTCATCATCAGGTCGACGGCAACGCATGCGATCACAAACGACGACCTCGACGAACACAACACTAGACCTGGACGCTCTCTTGTCGCCGTAACGCCGAGCGGACGTACGGCCAAAGCTGAGGTGATGATCCAGGTGAGATCTTGATTAATCAAAAATAAATGAAATTCTAGTACAGAGAAGTTCTATAGTGGCGGTTGTAAACCTATTTATAGTGGCGTTTTTCGTAACCGCCAGTGGTAGGGCCAGTAGAAATCATCATTTTTACAGGCGGGTAACTGAGGACCGCCAGTGAAAATCGATTTTTTCTACTAGTGAAACTCTCACGACAACGAAACTTGCAATCGATCCTCCATCATCTCACTCTCAGGTGGACGATCAAACACGGCAGGGCACACCAATAATGTTACAGCACACTAGATATCGCGAAGGCGAATGCATGCAGCATGCATGAGCTAATCGATCTCAGGCCGACGTCTCCGGAGCCGCCGGCGCCGACGTGGGCACGCCGTTCTGCCCCATCAGCTTGGTCATGGCCTTCTCGCACAGGTTCGGGTGCGCCGTGAAGGAGCACGTATCCTTGACGTTGATCGTGGCCACCGCGCCCCACGTGGAGACGGAGAGGACGGCGAGGACGACCACGAGGCCGCGGAGAGCAGCGGCAGAGGCGGCGGCCATGTCGATCCTCTTGCGAGAGATGCCTTGCGGGCTGCAGAGCGGAAGGTGACGGACGGACGCTCTCTGGATTGTTTCATGTATGGAAAGCATGGAGGTGCTCTCTTGTAGCGTACTAGCGTGAGGCCGAGAGGGAGAGAGTCGCAAGCTCTCGGCATGCATGCATGCCAGAGCGTGGCGAGGGCGAGCCGGAGGCGAGCGTACGGACAGGCAACGTCCATGTCACTCCGTCATCAACGGGAAGAAAAATGTCTCAATAATGAGAGCAAACAAAACATAGTAGTCTTAAAAGCGAAGCGAGAAGATTCAAGCCAAGGAGGGGCACAGTAGAAGTTAGAGCATGAACAACATTGAGACACCAGTTTAGTTTTCCAAATATAAGAGACTACTAAAAGTTTACATGATACAATCTTGATAATTAAACCTAGATCATAAATACAGTTAAAAGACAAAATGTATGGAGAATCGTATAGAGGCAGATTCTTCACGAAGAGTCCGTCTCTTATATTTTTTAATTAGCTCTTCAGATACTCCGAGTATATCCCATATTAAATGAGGTCATGTACAACCCTAATTCGTTTTTTGAGACGACTAAAAGATTGCATAGTACAACCTTAGAATTTGGATCGTCAATGTAGCTAAGAGAACGTGTATAGAAAGTCATGAAACTGTATTCTTTTTATTTAGTCCAATAAAGACCCCTCAAAAGACCACATGTAATATATATTACATGTCCTAATAAACATTTCACGGAACATTTCTTTAGCGCCTTCGGTGTCAGTGTAAAGGATAACACCTAGTTGGATTATATCACATTTAGACCTGTAAACCTTATTATCAGTGCCCAGCACTAATGGCTAGCTTTGTACAACGATTTGAAGCAAATCACAATACGCGGACGCATAAGCTTAAAAGGTACATACCCAACAACAGTAGATGTCTAAAAGCTCTGTCAAAATTGAAAAGCACAGCTACATGGCACTACCGAAAACAGGTGCTTTGCATCTATAGAAAATAAAGTAGAGACCATTCTCGAATTTGAAATCTCCACACAAAATAACCAATGAAAGTGCAAGTTTCCATCTATAGTTAGTTGCACGTACATTGCTATAGTAGGTAGACCTTGCTTAAATAAAATATTTATTCAAACACAACTGTATTTTTTTAAAATTTCAAATTATTAGTATATTTATATATTTACAACATCTCTATTTTATATAACACAAATATACATGGGTTGCAGTAGTAGAAGCCATGTGCTTTATATCAAGTGAGTAGGGTTTGAATCCTCCACACCCTATTTTTCTGATATTCCGCGCCTGAGGGGAAATTTGGATATTCTGCACAGGATGGAAAATTTATTGGCTCGTTGCACTCCCTGGAGTAATCGATGCACGAAGAAACTCACGCTTAAATATAAAACTAGTCGGCTACCCGTGCGTTGCAACGGCTCACAACAATACCCACGTAAACTGTCCACCAAAAAGATCTCAAGGTTTTTTATTGGTTGTCTCCACTCTTCACATAATATTTTTTATGAACGCGCGGGTACCATAGGCAACAAATCAGAGACCCTCATCCCTCGCCTCTCCCACTTCCAAGGTTTCGTAGAGCAAGAGGGGAAGGAAAGACGAGGGCATACCTGTTCGTTACCGGAGAAGGACACGACGAAGACCAGGGCATCTGGAGGCGACATAGGTAGTATAGCGCTAGATATATAGGGAGAGAGCACGCAAGCAGAGAAAGAAGCCCAACCAGAGTAGCTCCAAACCAAGAGGCACCTGCACCAGGCGTCAGTCCGAGAAGGGCGAGAGAATGCGAGTGTTTTCCCAGCCCTGGACCCGCCGAAGCGACACAACACCACTACCAACTCCGTAGCATATGCCGAATGCTGCCACGCTACGGGTCTTAGTTGTCCAATATCTCAGACCTTGACTCCTCATCGCTAAGATAACCTAAGCGTGCCAGGCGCCACCATGTTCTCCTCGACGGCACACACGGAGAAAGGCCAGGAGCATGACCGACTCGCCCTGTACCTGTGTCGACGAGTGTCGGTCGGCTCGCGGCTGCGACTGTGGGCGGGGGCAGCAGATTGGGGTGAAAGAACAGGGCGAAGACAGGGAAGACGAACGGGACGTCTGACGACAGCGAAAACGATGGTGCGCGCATGTTGTGAAACGTCCTTGTGGACGTGCAATAGCCACTGCGCGAGTCGGTGTCGGGGCTGGTGTCAGACAAATACGGGGAGGAGGCGCCTACTCCTACGCCCTCTGCCGATAATGGGGTGTGAAAGTTGCCTAGAGGGGGGGAATAGGCAAGTTAAAACTTTTTCAACAAAAACTAGAAGCAAACTGGGTAAAACTGAATTGATCTCGAAATTCACCCAGTTAACTTTGGAAATGAGATGTTCTAGTTGATCCACAGGGTTCAAAGTAGTAGATATGAGAAGGGCACTTCTCAAAATCCACACACCAAAAATATATAAACAAATCTTCCACGCAATGGTGAGAGAACGAAGAACACAAACAAACACAATGAGCAAGAACACAAGAGACACAAGATTTATCCCGAGGTTCGGTCACACCACCAAGGTGCCCTACTTCCTCGTTGAGGCGCCCACAAAGAGCCGGGTCTCTTTCAACCCTAATCCTCCCTTTGCCGACCACAAAGGTCAAGCCCACACAATAATCTTTGCTCAAACGAGCGGGTAATACAAACTTTTTTATGGTCTTCCACAAGATTTGGAGGCTCACAAGAGACACCTAGTCGTCTAGGAGCTAGAAGCTCCAAGAGTAATGAATCCACAAAGAACTCGATGTAGTACCAAAGCTCGAATCAAGAAGAGCAAGAGAGATTTGGAGATGAAACCCAAAAACCGCAGCTCTCAAACTCACTCAAAGATTCCTCTCCAAAGATTTGAAATGGGAGAGGCAAGAGGTGTGTGAGAGAGAGTGGGAGGTGTTTCTCAGGTTAGAAATGGAGTTTTGTGCGTGCTATACTGTGGGGGAAGAGTGTGGGAGGTGTATATAAAGGTGCTCCCAAAAGCTGGTGGCCGTTGGGGAAATCTGACTGAAATTCGGTTGAACCGGTTTCAAATTCGGTTGAACCGGATTCCACCAGTCGGTTTTCGGTTCACTGGCGGACTCAGCCGGAGACTGAACCGGACTCAAATTCGGTTGAACCGGTTTCAAAATTCGGTTCAACCGGCTTCAAATTCGGTTGAACCGGATTCAAAATTCGGTTGAACCGGTTTTCCAAAAATCTGCACATGACTTTTTCTGACAGGACTGACTGGCAGACTGGCAGTGATAGAGGGGAATAGTGCAGAAACCGGTTGAACCGGTTTTAGGTCTGGTTGAACCGGTTTTTGAACTGTTGCACAGATTTTGAGAAAACCGAAGTGAATCCAGGGTAAAATGGAAGTTTTAGATCAAGGATTTTGAGCTTTAGTACCAACACCAACCTTCTTTATGGATCCCCCTTTATAGTACGACGATTCCTATACTCAAGTCAAATAAAATATAATTAAGTAAACTCCTTGAGTCATTGGTGTCTCAAGTGTGATTTCTCCATGATGTTGCTTCATAAGGATCACAAACATCTTTGTCTCACCTTTTGAAGCAAACACAAATCGAGTCTGTGACTTGTGCCATTTCACCATATATGAGTTCAAATCATGGCTTCAAGTCACCTTACTGATGCATCAACATGTTGTAACTCTTCATAGCTGATTAGTTCATCGACTTAGTGCAAGTACTCTCTTCTTCACCTTAGCCATGGTACCTCGGTCTACAAGCCGTCGCTTGGCCTTCACCTTCGCTTAGTTCCTCGAAGCCCTTTCCTTGCTATCTTCACCCTATCAAGCCATTCTTGAGTCACATCCTATTGAGCATCCATTGAGAGAATCATTTCTTCAATATTGTGAACCTTGCTTGAATGTCATCTAGATATAACTGCTAAGATCAATCAATCTCTAGTTTGATTCTCATATATTCATATATGGAGTAATAGTAATATGGTCAAGCCAATTCACGATTCCTCATATCTTATTCACTTTGGCTTGACCAATCCTCTTAATCACTTCAACCTCTATTATGATCATATTTATGCATAGTGATTTCTCAGGACTTGTCCATATATTCAAACCAATATAGAGACCATATTATATCCATTTGCATTATCTCATTGGTTATTTGACCTTGTGTTGAACCTTGTTCACTGATCATTATACACTATTCAAGTATGTTCATCATACTGAATTTCCTGTTCAACACTTAGCAAACTTGTTAGACCTTTAAATGTGTTGTGTGTTGTTATCCAAATCACCAAAACTCACAAAAGGGATGAATGCACTTTCAATCTCCCCCTTTTTGGTGATTGATGACAACACATTTAAAGCTTACATAAGATTTGATAAATAAGATTTTGAATCCTATGATATAGTTTCCTCCCCCTAAATATGTGCATTTCATAAAATACCAATTTTGTACTCAAATGCCAAAACCACATATTTGGGTCAAAGAGTGAAGACAACTTATATCATACTATTCATAGGGTGCTTTGTGTCATAAATAAACGTGATGCTCATGACATATTATGCACTCATCAATTTCCTTCATCTTATGTTTTACTTATGATTCAACCCCCTTTTGTCAATTATTTCTCCCCCTTTTCAAAAGTCTTCTTACACTTAGTTACATAAGACTAAAGGTAAGCTTTAATGCACAATTTCTCCCCCTTTGTCATAAATCTCCAAAAAAAGATATAAAGAATTTAAAGGGTAGAAATTATGATTAATCAAGATTTGAACACACTATCATGAAAAGGGTCCTTATATGGCACAAAGGTAATGGAGAAGTGTCATAAGTGATGTACCTTTGCGTTTTACCTTTTTCAAAGGGGTGTTCCACACTTGTGTTGTATTTAGAGTTCATTTTGCAATCTCTTGTTGGCATAATTGTGACATAGGTCCAAGATATCAAATGAATATTGTCATACTAATTGAAAGATAAATCTTGATACCTTGAGTCTAGATGTCACTGTCACACCCGGTTTTAGAAGGCAAACCGAATGCGAACCATGTACGTGTCAGGATCAGTTATTCACGTACACAGCAGTTACATAACATGGACATCATCACACAGTGCTCAAAATAGTATTAAGAAGGGAAATAGTCGATTACATCATACGCCTGAGACGTCCATATAGTCTTTACAATAAATCAAAGTGCGGAAAAGAAACGTAGATAAATGCGGCCTTCACAGGCAGCCGACTGGGGGTTGCCGCTAACCCACACCTAGAACTCGTCGTAGTCTTGGAACTCCTGGAAGTCTCCTTCCACAGCTTCATCTTCTCCTGAGCAGTGGTTGCAATGCTGACAACCTGGGGATGGGGGGGGGGTTTGGTGTGTAGAGCAAGGGTGAGTACACATCAACATACTCAACAAGTATCCTGTTTGGCTGTAGTGGACTAGCTTTATGTGGGGATAAGTCAAGCAGTTGCTTTTAGTTGGTCAGATTATTATTTACTAATAGAAAGCCAGGTTTTAGCATTAACCCAAGTTATTAGCCCGATGTACCCTTTCCAAACGGAAAGAATACCACTTACCAACACCATAGTCATAACCAAAACCATCGATCTCATAACCACCTGTACCGAAGTATCTCTGATCAAGTACCACTAATCACTGGAGCTCCCTTGGTCGCTCATAACCGCGAGCACGACTGATATATCAGTTTTCAAACACTCTGCAGAGGTTGTGCACTTTACCCACAAGCCGTGATTCCCTTTCTGCCCGGAGATCATGACTCTCCATTGATCACTACCAAGGTGACCCAGCAGGGCATCACTACGTAGCCTTTACAAAGATTCCCCGGGACTGTAGCCACCCGTTAGGTTTCCTAAATGCACCGCACTCCTCCCCAAGGGGCGAACCCAAACTTGGCAGAGCGAGCCGCATACACCGAGCCCCATTGACGGCACGACGGCTAAGTGAACTACACCCCGGATCCTCTAATTATTCAGCTAAGGGCACCCCATTCCACCCTCATGGTTGCACTGTTTTCCCGGGCGGTCATCCATAGAACAGGTCCTTACGGAGAGGCACTCGAGAAACCGCTCGAGCCCCCTTGATGACCACAAGTACAACATTATAATAAGAGAAGGGAGAACAGCGTATCATAGATAATCTCATCATGTTCATTGATTAGAGTTTGAGCAATAGCATAAAGCTAAACAATAATAATCCAACCCAAATAGGTAGACAAGGACATGGATAACAAAAGCTAGTCAATCCTTAGGCATAAATGTGTAATGCGGGAGGTGAATTAAAGAATGTATAGGACAGAGATAGGTCAAGGGACACTTGCCTCCACCAACCGACTACTGCTCAGGGGCTTCTCCTACGAGTTCCTCGGGCTCTTCAACCGGATCGTTCTCTAAGCGGGTGCAAACATACATACATCCATCCATTAAAATTAGGAAACCAACAGTACACCATACAAGAGAACAAGTAAAGCAAATATGCATAGAATACCACATACGATAATGGATTTACCTTGGTTAGAAAGAAACGAGGGAAGGTCTCGCAGGGGTTAAGGCTTATGCTCGAGGGGCACTACGGGTTGGTGAATAACTAGACGTCACGTGTTCTAGTCCCAATTGGTTCTAACAAAAGAATTAGCTACATGCACTAATGTAAACGCGATCACTTTTAGTAGATTAACATTGAATAAGATAGACGATTGGCTATACAAATTAACTAACGTAACCAATTTCCAAATTGAGACTCCTGTCTTATTAATATAAACGACGTGATTAGCGCATATAGGATACGGGGGGGTTAGGGGGGTAGACGAGGCACGACGGGTCGTGCCAAGGCACGCGCACTACGCGGGCACGCGCGCGAGGCCGCACGCACACACCACGGACTAGTCGTGCGCACGTCGGGTCCGAGCGCTAGCCGAGCTCAAAGCCGCGCGCCATAGGCACGCTGGGCCAAGCTCGAGACCACGCAGGGGCCGACACGACGCGAGCAAGGCACGGCGGGGCGAGCGGGCAAGCAGACGGGGAAAACGAGCGCGGGCGAGCGAGGATACGGCCGGACGAGGCCGAGCGCGGGAACAGGCGGCCGAGCCGGGGCACGGGGGCGGTTGAACCGGGGGGGCGGCCGAGCTCGCCGGGAGGCGGGCGGGTCGCCGAGGCGGGGACAGGGGACGGCTCACCGGAGCGGGCGCGGGGCGGCTCGCTGGAGCGGGCGCGAGGGCGGGGCCGAGCCGGACACGGGAGGGGGAGGGGCGGCTCGCCGGAGGGGCGGCTCGCCGGAGGGGCGGCTCGCCGGAGGGGCGGCCGGGCGCGGGGGCGGGCTGGTCGCCGGAGGCGGGGCCGAGGGGCGCGGCCAAGCCGGGACGGGTTCACCGGAGCGGGGCCGAGGCGGCCGAGCTCGGGGCGCGGGCGCGGGGGAGGGCGGGGCGCGGCCGGGCGGGCGGCGCGGGGTGGCCGGGCCGGGCGGGGTCGGCCGGGCGGGCGGCGCGGGGTGGCCGGACGCGGGCGGGGTGGCCGAGCCGGGCAGCGAGGGGGCGCGAGCGGCCGGGCCGGGGGCCGAGCCGGGCGGCGCGGGTGAGGGGAGGGCGCCGGAGGGAGGAGAGGGAGGGAGGAGAGGGGGGAAGCCTCACCGGAGGGGGGCGGCGCGGGGCGGCGCGCAGGGGCGGCGGCGGCGGCGCACAGGGGCGGTGGCGGCGGCGCACAGGGGCGGCGGCGGCGCGCAGGGCAAGGGGCGGCGCGGTTAGGGTTTGGGGGAAGAGAGAGAGGGTGAGAGAATGACGGGCGGGGCCCGCGGGAGGGATTTTTGGAAAAAAGAAAAGGGAGGGGGGCGGCTGGGCCGGCCATGGGCCAAAAGGGGGGGAAGGGGGGCGCGCGGCTGGGCCGGCCGGGAGGCCCACGCGGGAGGGGAGGGGGGAGGCGCGGCTGGGCCGGCGCGCAAGGGGGGGCGGCTGGGCCGAAATGGGAAAGGGAGAGAGGGAGAGAATTTTCTTTTTCTAAAATCTAATTTTCTTTGGATGAATGCTTTTACATTTTTAAACAATCAAAAGTATGCATGGTTCGGCATGGTGCACCATCCAAAATAAAGTATTTTAAGGTTTTGCTTTACACGGGGTCTAAAGCCAAAACCCGCTATAACTTTGGAAAAGATCAAGGTTTAGCGAGGGAACGAGAAAAAAGAAAAGGGTAACGCCTGAATTTGGTGAGAGAAAAGAAGAAAAAATTCTACCCCCAAATTCAGGGCGTTACAAACCTACCCCCCTTAAAAGAATCTCGCCCTCGAGATTCAGGGTTGGCTAGCAAAGAGCTCAGGGTATTTAGCCATCAGATCATTTTCACGCTCCCAGGTTGCTTCTTTCTCAGAGTGATGATTCCATCTGACCTTGCACATTCTGATGGTCTTCTTTCGGGTGACTCTGTCTGCAACCTCAAGGATCTGCACTGGCTTCTCAACGTAGGTCAAGTCCTCCTGGACTTCGAGACCTTCCACTGGCAACTGCTCTTCTGGCACACGCAAGCACTTCTTCAACTGAGACACATGAAAGACATCATGCACAGCGGACAAATTCTCTGGCAGACTGAGCTGATAGGCCACTTCTCCACGTCTTGCAAGAATTTGGTACGGACCAATGTAGCGGGGTGCTAGCTTGCCTTTGACTCCGAGTCTCTTGACTCCTCTGATCGGGGACACTTTCAGATAGACAAAGTCTTCGACTTCGAAACTCAGCTCTCTTCTTCTTGTGTCTGCATAGCTTCGCTGTCTTGATTGCGCTATCTTCAGATTCTCTCGGACCATCTTTATGTTCTCTTCGGCTTCAAGCAAAGTGTCTGGCCCAAACACTTGCTTTTCTCCAGGCTGATCCCATTGCAACGGAGTTCTACAACTCCTTCTATAGAGCGCCTGAAATGGTGACATCTTCAAACTGGCCTGGTAACTGTTGTTATAGGAAAACTCTGCATAAGGCAATCGCTTGTCCCATCCGGACTGATCTTGCAACGCACAGGCTCTCAACATGTCTTCAAGAATTTGGTTGGTCCTTTCGGTCTGGCCATCTGTCTGTGGATGATAAGCTGAACTGAAATTCAGATGCGTGCCCAAAGCTTCATGCAACTGCTGCCAGAAATGAGAGGTGAACTGCGTTCCTCTGTCTGACACTATCTTCTTTGGCACACCATGAAGACAAACGATCCGAGACATGTACAATTCTGCCAATACGGCACTGCTATAGTTGGTCTTGACAGGTATGAAGTGGGCTGACTTGGTCAAGCGGTCCACTACTACCCAAATGGAATCGTAGCCGGCTCGAGTGCGAGGCAATCCGACTATGAAATCCATACCAATTTCATCCCATTTCCACTGAGGGATCTGCAACGATTGCAACAATCCAGCTGGTCTCTGGTGCTCTGCCTTAATTCTTCGACAACTATCACACATAGCCACATGCTCTGCGATTTCCCTCTTCATTCCGTACCACCAGAATTTCTTCTTCAGATCCTGATACATCTTCTCACTGCCAGGGTGAATCGAATAGGCTGTCTCATGAGCTTCCTTGAGAATCAACTCCCGAATGGACTGGACATTGGGAACACACAAGCGGTCTTTGAACCATATCACGCCTTCTGCATCCTCTCGAAAATCCTTGCCTCTGCCATCTAGAATCAGTCGCCGGATCTCACCGATTTTCTCATCATTCTTCTACGCTTCTTTAATTTCTCGCTCCAAGGTAGGTTCCAACTCAACTGTGACTCCTCGCGAATTGTTCAAAAATCCGAGACTCAACCTGTCGAACTCCTTGGCCAACTCATAAGGCATCGGACGAGCGACCATCAGATTGACTTGACTCTTTCTGCTCAAAGCATCTGCCACTACGTTTGCTTTGCCTGGATGGTAATGAATCTCCAACTCATAATCTTTGATCAACTCTAACCATCTTCGTTGCCTCATATTCAACTCTGACTGAGTGAATATGTACTTCAGACTCTTGTGGTCTGTGTAAACATCGCATTTCTGTCCATACAAATAGTGCCTCCATGTCTTCAGTGCGTGAACCACTGCTGCCAACTCTAGATCATGGATTGGGTAGTTCTTCTCATGAACCTTCAGCTGTCGGGACGAGTAAGCCACAACTCTTCCCTCTTGCATCAACACGCATCCCAAACCTGTGTAACAAGCATCGCAATACACCGAGAAGGGCTTGTGCACATCAGGCAAGACTAGGACAGGCGCTGTAGTCAACTTCTCTTTCAGAGCATCAAAGGCCTCTTGACATTTCTGGGTCCACTTGAACTCAACCTTGTTGCCTAGCAACGCTATCATTGGTTTCGCAATCTTCGAAAACCCTTCAATGAATCGCCGATAGTATCCGGCCATTCCAATGAAACTCTTGATTCCTCGAGCATCTGTTGGCGCTTTCCAGTTCAAAATGTCTGCCACTTTCTTCGGATCCACAGCCAACCCTTCCTTGTTGATTATGTGACCCAAGAACAGGACTTCACTGATCCAGAACTCACACTTGCTCAACTTTGCATACAGCTGGTGCTCTCGCAATCTCTGCAATACCATCTTCAAATGATCTGCGTGCTCTTCTTCGCTTTGAGAATAAATCAGAATGTCATCAATGAATACCACCACAAACTTATCGAGGTAATCCATGAATACACTGTTCATCAAGTTCATGAAGAACGCCGGCGCATTGGTCAAACCAAAAGACATCACTGTGAACTCATACAACCCATACTTGGTAATGAATGCCGTCTTCAGAATGTCCGAAGGTCGGATCCTGAGCTGATGATAACCTGACCTCAGATCAATCTTGGAGAACACACTGGCTCCTCTCAACTGGTCGAACAGATCTTCTATTCTGGGCAAGGGATACTTGTTCTTGATCGTGACTTCATTCAAAGCTCGATAATCAATACACATCCTCTTGGTGCCATCTTTCTTCTCCACAAATAGGACAGGGGCGGCCCAAGGCGAGGTGCTTGGCCGAATGTAACCTTTCTCTGACAGCTCATCAATCTGCTTCTTAAGCTCAACCAACTCTGGTCCAGATATTCTGTAAGCTCTCTTGAAGATAGGGGCGGTTCCAGGCAGAAGCTCTATAGCAAACTCAACTTTCCGCTCTGGTGGCATACCCGGTAAGTCCTTTGGAAACACATCTGGGAACTCAGACACAACCCTGATACTCTTAATTGGGTCTGCCTCACTGCTATCGACAGCTAGCTGATAACAACTTCCTTTCTTTGGCTCAGGCGGGACTAACTCGGTCACCACTTCCTCTCCTAGTGGGGACACCAACTTGATTGTCCTCTTATCACAACTGATAACTGCCTGATACTTATCTAGCCAATTCATCCCTAGGATGACATTTATTCCCTGAGTACCCATTACTATAAGGTTGGCGGGAAACGCTATCCCCCTTATTTCCACACTTATATTCAAACAAATGCTATCGGCTCGAATTCTACCACCGGCTGAGTCAATTTGAATGGGGGTTGACATGGTAGTAATTGGAAGATTATGTGCTTCTACCCATGATGCAGTAATGAAAGAATGTGTTGCTCCAGTATCAAATAACACTTCTGCAATATGGGAGTCGACTGGGAACATACCTACTATCATGCCGGGGGTCTCCTGAACTGCTTCAGCCTCCAAGTGATTCAGTCTTCCATGATTGTAACGCGGCTGAGAGCGATTGCCTGCTCCAGACTGAGGCACATTCTGCTTTGCGGGGGCATTGGGGCCTGACTGCTGCTGGGCTGCCTTCTTCGGACATTGCATCACCCAGTGGCCTTGCTCTCCACAGTGGAAACATGCTTTGTTTCCCACCTGAGCTGGTGCTGCCTGATTGCTTTGCTGGTTTGCTGGGGCAGGAAGACGAGGTGCTTGCTGATTCTGCCTCTGAAACTGACCTCCTGACTGATTGCTCTGACGGTTCTGGTACTGGTGCTGAGGATACTGCCTCTGGAATTGCTGATGCTGCTGAGGTGGACGCTGGTTCTGCCTGAACTGCTGAGGTTGATTGCCTGAGAAACAAGGACGATTGCTGCTTCCAGGCTGGGGTCCACTGATCTTGCGCTTACGATCCTCCATCTCCTTACGCTTCCTCTCTGTCATGATTGCTCTGTCAATCAGGTGCTGGAATGTCGGGAAGGTGTGATTCATCAGTTGGTACTGCAGAGGGTCAACCAAGCCTCTCAGGAAACGGTACTGTCGCTTGGCGTCGGTGTTGACATCTTCAGGAGCATAGCGAGACAGTTGCAGAAACCTGTCTCGGTACTCGCTGACAGACGATGGCCCTTGCTTGAGGGCCAGGAACTCCTCCTTCTTCACTGTCATCAGACCTGCAGGAACATGGTACTGACAAAAGCTACCTCTGAACTCTTCCCAGGTGATGGCGTCAGGGTGGGCATGGGTGGCGAGGTAAGACTCCCACCATGATTGGGCTGCTCCTCTCAACAGACGGGGACCATACAGGACTTTCTCCCTGTCATCGCACTGAGCGGTATGCAACTCCCGCTCCACAGTGCGCAGCCAGTCTTCAGCATCCATGGGGTCAGAAGAGTGAGCGAACGTTGGTGGATGACCTCTCATGAATTCAGCACGCTTGTCTCTGGGCATCTGAGGCATCTGAGGCTGAGGTGGGGCCTGCTGCTGCTGCTGAATGGCGGCCAAAGTCTGACCGATGGCTTGAACTGCCTGAGTCTGCATCAGAAACATCTGCTCGATCGACATCGGGGGCGGGGGCGGCAGATGCTGCTGCTGGGGCACCTCCTCCTGTTGAGCGGCTCGCTCCTGCTGAGCACGCCTTCCTCCTCTGCGCCTATTCTCTGACATCTGCAGAATGCAACCACACATCAGAACTGATCTGGCAAATCTTGCAGCATAAGAAAAGAGTATAGAATTCTTCAACAGCACTGAACAGATGAGCATCTTCACTGATCTCCAACACAGACCACACAACTTCTCAGATAAAGAGGAAAGTGGAATAAAAGGTTTCCCAACTATATAACTAACTTTATTAACATAATAGGTAAACCAAAATGCAGGAGATACCCACACTCTGGTGACAGTCATTACAAAGATCCAAACCAAACATAGTTCATCATAACAAGCATAAATGCACAAGATATAGCAAACTACCCTGTCTAACTAAGACTAACTAAAAGCGAGACTAACGCTAAGACTGTAGCTTCTACGTATGTATATTTCGTATTAATTACAAGATCCAACTCTAACGAGCTATGGTTCTAGAGTTATCTTGGTCTTGCAGTCGGGATTGCCATAAGACCGGTGTCCACGCCGAGGTGAGCGGTACGGGTGCTGAGTCCCGACGGGAGCGGGGGAACCATCTTCCAGGTGACAACGTTCCGCGCGCTCAGCCCGCAGCAGGGCGATCTCAGCACGAGCCCTACTCAGCTCGTCTAATGCATGGTCCAGCTTCGTGTTTAGCACGATGGCTAGGTTGACTGTGCTGCTCAACCTAGGACTGCCCTCACCGACAGGTGATACAATCACGCCTCCTGTGCTGCCAGATGGACGGCGAGGGTAATACTTCAGGTCAAGGCCGTCAGCTACCCCACCGAAAACCGAGCAGTAGTGCGAAAGCGCACGCCGTGCAGCATCTTGCATGGCTGCCTCAGATGAGTCCCGCTCAGAGATAGAATAGTGCTCTGAGCAGGCCTCCGCACCCTGGAGACTGTTCTCCGGGCGGCGCACCAAGCAGGTTGCCTCCCAGCGGTCCGGGTAGACCCCGCGACTATGCTGGTAGACCACACAGCGATACTCGATGGACCAAGTATGCCTGAGAGCACCTAGAGGGGGGGGTGAATAGGTGATCCTGTAAAACTTCAAAACTTAAGCCACAAAAACTTGTTAAGTGTTAGCACAATTATGGCCAAGTGGCTAGAGAGGAGTCAAAACACAATAACCACAAGAAATCAATCACAGAGATGACACGGTGGTTATCCCGTGGTTCGGCCAAGTACAAAACTTGCCTACTCCACGTTGTGGCGTCCCAACGGACGAGAGTTGCACTCAACTCCTCTCAAGTGATCCAATGATCAACTTGAATACCACGGTGTTCTTGCTTTTCTTTTCTCAATCCCGTTTGCGAGGAATCTCCACAACTTGGAGCCTCTCGCCCTTACAAAAGATGTTCACAGAGAATCACAGAGCAAAGGAGGGATTAGCAACTCACACACGACACAAAGATCACAGCGAATACGCACACACAAGACCCAGACTTGAGCTCAAAAGACTAGCACACTAGAACGGAGCTCAAATCACTAGAATGTCGAACAAGTGCGCGAGATTGATGTGTGAGTGATCAAGAGTGCTCAAGGAATGCTTGTGTATTCTCCTCCATGCGCCTAGGGGTCCCTTTTATAGCCCCAAGGCAGCTAGGAGCCGTTGAGAACACATCTGGAAGGCTATCCTTGCCTTCTGTCGTCGGGCGCACCGGACAGTCCGGTGCACACCGGACACTGTCCGGTGCCCGATTTATTTCCATAAACAGCGCATCCGACCGTTGCTGTCTGTTGCAGATCTGGGCGCCGTTGGCGCACCGGACATGTCCGGTGCACACCGGACAGTCCGGTGCCCCATTCCGACCGTTGGCTCGGCCACGTGTCGCGCGCCGATCGCGCGGCCGACCGTTGGCCCGGCCGACCGTTGGCTCACCGGACAGTCCGGTGCACACCGGACAGTCCGGTGAATTTTAGCCGAAGTCGCCGGAGAAAAACCCGAGAGCGGCTGGTTTGCTCCGCGCTGGTCTGGCGCACCGGACACTGTCCGGTGCACACCGGACAGTCCGGTGCCCCAGCCCGAAGCAGCCCTCCACTCCTCTTCTTCTTCCTGTTTCTAACACTTAGACAAGAATATTAGTACACAAAACCAATGTACTAAGGCTTAGAAACATACCTTAACTTGTGATTTGCACTTTGTTCATCCATGGGCATATTTTCACATTTAAGCACTTGTGTTTGCACTCAATCACCAAAATACTTAGAAATGGCCCAAAGGCACATTTCCCTTTCAATCTCCCCCTTTTTGGTGATTTATGCCAACACAACATAAAGCAAGTGGAACAAGTGCAAAACTACTTCAAATAAAAACTAACTTTGAGTTTTATTCAATTTTGGCATATATGGATCATCCTTTGCCACCACTTGGTTTGTTTTTGCAAATCAAACTCAAATCTCTATCTCTAAGTCAAACACACATGTTGAGGCATAAAGAGAGTCATTCCAAAAGAGATTGATCAAGGATTTCAAAAACTCCCCCTATTTCCCATAATCACCACTTCTCCCCACAAGAAGCCAACTTTTGACAATAGAGACAATAAGAGATAATAAAAGCTTTTGACAAATAAGAGATAATAAAAGCTTTTGACAAAAACTCACAAAAACTCTATTCTACTATTTTCAAAATCTCTCAAGTGGTAGCTGATCCATTTATTACTTTGGCCTTTATTTTCTCCCCCTTTGGCATCAAGCACCAAAACGGGATTAATCTTGGCCTTTTAACCCCATTGCCTCACCAAAGTCTTCAATTAAGAGCAAATGGCAATAAGATTTCATGAGATGAACTTGGAATTAGTTACCCTCTCATCGGAGTGCAGTGGAAGTCTTTCATGGTCCAAGTCCACCTTTTCCCTTTCAATCCTCCTTCGAGACTAAATCATCAAACTCAAGCACATGGTTAGTCTCAAAGGGTCAAGTTGTAACACATCTCCCCCTAAACATGTGCATCACTTTGCAACGGACTTGTGAGGTCCAGGGAGTGTTTGTACAACTTGAGCATAATAAGCAACAAAATGCAAAAAGGAACATGATCAAAAGCATAAGTACATGTATGCTACAATTCAATCCAGGTTCCGCGAATCTATGACATTTAGCTCACTACGCAACCTGCAAAAGGTCTTCTCATCTAGAGGCTTAGTGAAGATATCGGCTAGCTGGTTCTCGGTGCTAACATGAAACACTTCGATATCTCCCTTTTGCTGGTGGTCTCTCAAAAAGTGATGCCGGATGTCTATGTGCTTTGTGCGGCTGTGCTCAACAGGATTCTCCGCCATGCGGATAGCACTCTCATTGTCACATAGGAGTGGGACTTTACTCAGATTGTAGCCAAAGTCCCGGAGGGTTTGCCTCATCCAAAGTAGTTGCGCGCAACACTGACCTGCGGCAACGTACTCGGCCTCAGCGGTGGATAGGGCAACGGATGTTTGTTTCTTAGAGTTCCATGACACCAGGGACCTTCCTAAGAATTGGCACGTCCCCGATGTACTCTTCCTATCGACCTTACATCCAGCATAGTCGGAGTCTGAGTATCCAACTAAGTCAAAGGTAGACCCCTTTGGATACCAGAGCCCGAAGCAAGGCGTAGCAACCAAATATCTAAGAATTCGCTTCACCGCCACTAAGTGACACTCCTTAGGGTCGGATTGAAATCTAGCACACATGCATACGCTAAGCATAATGTCCGGTCTACTAGCACATAAATAAAGCAAAGAACCTATCATTGACCGGTATGCTTTTTGATCAACGGACTTACCTCCTTTGTTGAGGTCGGTGTGTCCGTCGGTTCCCATCGGCGTCTTTGCGGGCTTGGCGTCCTTCATCCCAAACCGCTTTAGTAGATCTTGCGTGTACTTCGTTTGGGAGATGAAGGTGCCGTCCTTGAGTTGCTTCACTTGGAACCCAAGGAAGTAGTTCAACTCGCCCATCATCGACATCTCGAATTTCTGCGTCATCACCCTACTAAACTCTTCACAAGACTTTTGGTTAGTTGAACCAAATATTATGTCGTCGACATAAATTTGGCACACAAACAAATCACCATCACATGTCTTTGTAAAAAGAGTTGGATCGGCCTTCCCAACCTTGAAAGCATTAGCAAGTAAAAAGTCTCTAAGGCATTCATACCATGCTCTTGGGGCTTGCTTAAGTCCATAGAGCGCCTTAGAGAGCTTACACACATGGTCGGGGTACCGTTCATCCTCGAAGCCAGGGGGTTGCTCCACGTACACTTCCTCCTTGATTGGCCCGTTGAGGAAAGCGCTTTTCACATCCATTTGGTACAACCTGAACGAATGGTGAGCGGCATATGCTAGCAAGATACGAATGGACTCTAGCCTAGCCACAGGAGCGAAAGTCTCCTCAAAGTCCAAACCTGCGACTTGGGCATAACCTTTTGCCACAAGTCGAGCCTTGTTCCTCGTCACCACCCCGTGCTCGTCCTGTTTGTTGCGGAACACCCACTTGGTTCCCACAACATTTTGCTTCGGACGAGGCACCAGTGTCCAAACTTCATTGCGCTTGAAGTTGTTGAGCTCCTCCTGCATGGCCAATACCCAATCCGGATCTAGCAAGGCCTCCTCTACCCTGAAAGGCTCAATAGAAGAGACAAAGGAGTAATGCTCACAAAAATTAACTAATCGAGATCGAGTAGTTACTCCCTTGCTAATGTCACCCAGAATTTGATCGACGGGATGATCCCTTTGAATCATCGCTCGAACTTGGGTTGGAGGTGCCGGTTGCGCTTCTTCCTCCATCACTTGATCATCTTGTGCTCCCCCTTGATCAAGCGCCTCCACTTGAGGTACCTGTTCGTCATCTTCGGTTGGGGAATGCACCATAGTTGAGGAAGAAGGTTGATCTCGTTCATCTTGTTCCTGTGGCCGTACTTCTTCTTTTCCCTCTTGTTTCCCTTTTCCTGGTCACTATCATTATCGGGGCAGTTAGCGATAAAATGACCAATCTTACCGCACTTGAAGCATGAGCGCTTCCCCTTCGTCTTGGTCTTGCTTGGCTGCCCCTTGTGACCTTTTAGCACCGTCTTGAAGCGTTTGATGATGAGAGCCATCTCTTCATCATTAAGTCCGACCGCCTCAATTTGTGCCACCTTGCTAGGTAGCACCTCCTTGCTTCTTGTAGCTTTGAGAGCAAAAGGTTGTGGTTCGTTGATCGGTCCATTCAAGGCGTCGTCCACGTACCTTGCTTCCTTGATCATCATTCGCCCGCTGACGAATTTTCCTAAGACTTCTTCGGGCGACATTTTGGTGTACCTGGGATTCTCACGAATATTATTCACCAAATGAGGATCAAGAACGGTAAAGGACCTTAGCATTAGTCGGACGACGTCGTGGTCCGTCCATCGCGTGCTTCCGTAGCTCCTTATTTTGTTGATAAGGGTCTTGAGCCGGTTGTATGTTTGAGTTGGCTCCTCGCCCCTTATCATCGTGAACCGTCCAAGCTCGCCCTCCACCAACTCCATTTTGGTGAGCAAGGTAGCGTCATTTCCCTCATGAGAGATCTTGAGGGTATCCCAGATTTGCTTGGCGTTATCCAAGCCACTCACTTTGTTATATTCATCCCTGCACAATGAAGCTAGAAGAACAGTAGTAGCTTGTGCATTCTTATGGATTTGCTCATTAATGAATATAGGACTATCCGAACTATTAAAGTGCATTCCACTATCTACAATCTCCCATATACTAGGATGGAGAGAGAATAGGTGACTACGCATTTTGTGGCTCCAAAATCCGTAGTCCTCCCCATCAAAGTGTGGGGCTTGCCGAGTGGAATGGAAAGCAAATGTGAATTTGAGCTTTGCGGAATACGAGAGTAGTCAAAGGAAAAGTTAGAATTAACCGGTTTCCTTTGCTCGTAGTCGTTGTGGTCGTCGTCCTTTTGGGAAGAAGTAGACTCATCACTGTCGTCGTAGTAGACGATCTCCTTGATGCGCCTCGTCTTCTTCTTCTTCCCTTCCTTTCGTCTATGACCCGAGCCGGAGTCGGTAGGCTTGTCATCTTTGAGCTCATTGACGAAGGACTCCTTCTCCTTATCATTGATCACGATTCCCTTCCCCTTAGGATCCATCTCTTCGGGCGGCTAGTCCCTTTCTTGAAGAGAACGGCTCTGATACCAATTGAGAGCACCTAGAGGGGGGGGTGAATAGGTGATCCTGTAAAACTTCAAAACTTAAGCCACAAAAACTTGTTAAGTGTTAGCACAATTATGGCCAAGTGGCTAGAGAGGAGTCAAAACACAATAACCACAAGAAATCAATCACAGAGATGACACGGTGGTTATCCCGTGGTTCGGCCAAGTACAAAACTTGCCTACTCCACGTTGTGGCGTCCCAACGGACGAGAGTTGCACTCAACTCCTCTCAAGTGATCCAATGATCAACTTGAATACCACGGTGTTCTTGCTTTTCTTTTCTCAATCCCGTTTGCGAGGAATCTCCACAACTTGGAGCCTCTCGCCCTTACAAAAGATGTTCACAGAGAATCACAGAGCAAAGGAGGGATTAGCAACTCACACACGACACAAAGATCACAGCGAATACGCACACACAAGACCCAGACTTGAGCTCAAAAGACTAGCACACTAGAACGGAGCTCAAATCACTAGAATGTCGAACAAGTGCGCGAGATTGATGTGTGAGTGATCAAGAGTGCTCAAGGAATGCTTGTGTATTCTCCTCCATGCGCCTAGGGGTCCCTTTTATAGCCCCAAGGCAGCTAGGAGCCGTTGAGAACACATCTGGAAGGCTATCCTTGCCTTCTGTCGTCGGGCGCACCGGACAGTCCGGTGCACACCGGACACTGTCCGGTGCCCGATTTATTTCCATAAACAGCGCATCCGACCGTTGCTGTCTGTTGCAGATCTGGGCGCCGTTGGCGCACCAGACATGTCCGGTGCACACCGGACAGTCCGGTGCCCCATTCCGACCGTTGGCTCGGCCACGTGTCGCGCGCCGATCGTGCGGCCGACCGTTGGCCCGGCCGACCGTTGGCTCACCGGACAGTCCGGTGCACACCGGACAGTCCGGTGAATTTTAGCCGAAGTCGCCGGAGAAAAACCCGAGAGCGGCTGGTTTGCTCCGCGCTGGTCTGGCGCACCGGACACTGTCCGGTGCACACCGGACAGTCCGGTGCCCCAGCCCGAAGCAGCCCTCCACTCCTCTTCTTCTTCCTGTTTCTAACACTTAGACAAGAATATTAGTACACAACCAATGTACTAAGGCTTAGAAACATACCTTAACTTGTGATTTGCACTTTGTTCATCCATGGGCATATTTTCACATTTAAGCACTTGTGTTTGCACTCAATCACCAAAATACTTAGAAATGGCCCAAAGGCACATTTCCCTTTCAATGCCGGTTAAGTGCCCGACGTAGCAGGGTGTCGAGCGCATCGTGGAAGTGACACCCGCGAGCAGCGTCGCGAGTGATGGGTCGAGCAACCCATCCTTCCGGCTCAAGGTTAGCAGAAAGGTCGGTGTCGTGGCTCGAGCTGTCGTCGCCACCTCTGTCGTCTGGGTCTCCTCCAGCAGCTACTCCAGAAGCTGGGGCGCCCAGTGGTGGTGCAGAGGGCGCCTCCAGAGGAAGCACGGGGGAGTAGCTCCTCACGGACTCTATCTCCTGCTGGAGCGAGAAGGAAGAGCCCTGCTGCTCCTGTCGTCGACGTTCCTGCTCCTCATGCAGGCGGTGGTGTAGTCTCTCCAAGTGGCTGGACTGTCCGGCCACGGGACGGCGAAGCGGACGCTCAGCAAGGCGGGAGGGTAAGAAGGGGATGACAGACTTTCGTGCAGTGTGTCTAAGTCGAGCCATCTACAAAAGACATCGCAAGCAAAAGGGTGAGAATAGAATCAATATGACCAGCAAATAATGAATCATAAGTAAATGAAGAATTAGAATAAAACATGATTTTCAGCAAGGTATATTATATAGTAGAACATAGGTTTGGCCGGTATGACCAACTTTTGAAGGGATATCAAAGTCAAGGCAGGGACAGAGGTCTATAGTCCTTAGAACGACCATTCTACTCTAGGTTAGCGGTCCTACAGTCTGCACGGCTTTGATACCACTTATGTCACACCCGATTTTAGAAGGCAAACCGAATGCGAACCATGTACGTGCCAGGATCAGTTATTCACGTACACAACAGTTACATAACATGGACATCATCACACAATGCTCAAAATAGTATTAAGAAGGGAAATAGTCGATTACATCATACGTCTGAGACGTCCATATAGTCTTTACAATAAATCAAAGTGCGGAAAAGAAACGTAGATAAACGCGGCCTTCACAGGCAGCCGACTGGGGGTTGCCGCTAACCCACACCTAGAACTCGTCGTAGTCTTGGAACTCTTGGAAGTCTCCTTCCACAGCTTCATCTTCTCCTGAGCAGTGGTTGCAATGCTGACAACCTGGGGATGGGGGGGGTTTGGTGTGTAGAGCAAGGGTGAGTACAGATCAACATACTCAGCAAGTATCCTGTTTGGCTGTAGTGGACTAGCTTTATGTGGGGATAAGTCAAGCAGTTGCTTTTAGTTGGTCAGATTATTATTTACTAATAGAAAGCCAGGTTTTAGCATTAACCCAAGTTATTAGCCCGATGTACCCTTTCCAAACGGAAAGAATACCACTTACCAACACCATAGTCATAACCAAAACCATCGATCTCATAACCACCTGTACCAAAGTATCTCTGATCAAGTACCACTAATCACTGGAGCTCCCTTGGCCGCTCATAACCGCGAGCACGGCTGATATATCAGTTTTCAAACACTCTGCAGAGGTTGTGCACTTTACCCACAAGCCGTGATTCCCTTTCTGCCCGGAGATCATGACTCTCCATTGATCACTACCAAGGTGACCCAGCAGGGCATCACTACGTAGCCTTTACAAAGATTCCCCGGGACTGTAGCCACCAGTTAGGTTTCCTAAATGCACCGCACTCCTCCCCAAGGGGCGAACCCAAACTTGGCAGAGCGAGCCGCATACACCGAGCCCCATTGACGGCACGACGGCTAAGTGAACTACACCCCGGATCCTCTAATTATTCAGCTAAGGGCACCCCATTCCACCCTCATGGTTGCACTGTTTTCCCGAGCGGTCATCCATAGAACAGGTCCTTACAGAGAGGCACTCGAGAAACCGCTCGAGCCCCCTTGATGACCACAAGTACAACATTATAATAAGAGAAGGGAGAACAGCGTATCATAGATAATCTCATCATGTTCATTGATTAGAGTTTGAGCAATAGCATAAAGCTAAACAATAATAATCCAACCCAAATAGGTAGACAAGGACATGGATAACAAAAGCTAGTCAATCCTTAGGCATAAATGTGTAATGCAGGAGGTGAATTAAAGAATGTATAGGACAGAGATAGGTCAAGGGACACTTGCCTCCACCAACCGACTGCTGCTCAGGGGCTTCTCCTGCGAGTTCCTCGGGCTCTTCAACCGGATCGTTCTCTAAGCGGGTGCAAACATACATACATCCATCCATTGAAATTAGGAAACCAACAGTACACCATACAAGAGAACAAGTAAAGCAAATATGCATAGAATACCACATACGATAATGGATTTACCTTGGTTAGAAAGAAACGAGGGAAGGTCTCGCAGGGGTTAAGGCTTATGCTCGAGGGGCACTATGGGTTGGTGAATAACTAGACGTCACGTGTTCTAGTTCCAATTGGTTCTAACAAAAGAATTAGCTACATGCACTAATGTAAACGCGATCACTTTTAGTAGATTAACATTGAATAAGATAGACGATTGGCTATACAAATTAACTAACGTAACCAATTTCCAAATTGAGACTCCTATCTTATTAATATAAACGACGTGATTAGCGCATATAGGATACCGGGGGGGTAGACGGGGGGTTAGGGGGGTAGACGAGGCACGACGGGTCGTGCCAAGGCACGCGCACTACGCGGGCACGCGCGCGAGGCCGCACGCACACACCACGGACTAGCCGTGCGCACGTCGGGGCCGAGCGCTAGCCGAGCTCAAAGCCGCGCGCCATAGGCACGCTGGGCCAAGCTCGAGACCACGCAGGGGCCGACACGACGCGAGCAAGGCACGGCGGGGCGAGCGGGCAAGCAGCCGGGGAAAACGAGCGCGGGCGAGCGAGGATACGGTCGGACGAGGCCGAGCGCGGGAACAGGCGGCCGAGCCGGGGCACGGGGGCGGTTGAACCGGGGGGGGGCGGCCGAGCTCGCCGGGAGGCGGGCGGGTCGCCGAGGCGGGGACGGGGGACGGCTCACCGGAGCGGGCGCGGGGCGGCTCGCCGGAGCGGGCGCGAGGGCGGGGCCGAGCGGGCGCGGCCGGGCTCGCCGGGGGCGGGGCCGAGCCGGACACGGGAGGGGGAGGGGCGGCTCGCCGGAGGGGCGGCCGGGCGCGGGGGCGGGCTGGTCGCCGGAGGCGGGGCCGAGGGGCGCGGCCAAGCCGGGACGGGCTCGCCGGAGCGGGGCCGAGGCGGTAGGCCTGCTAATGGCAAAAAATCCAATCCACTCCCACCCATACCCAAATCTAATTACTTTGATATCCATCCCACACCCAACCAAAAATACTATAGGGAAGTTAAACCTAACCCATCCAATAACATTATTAATCCCAAACCAACCCGTAATTGGGTGGAAACCCATGGAAAACCCGTGGGTTTAGCTTATTGTCTCACATCAAGCCAACTGCATACACATTTTAAAAATCACATTTTAAAGCAGTAAATTAATTCAAATGAAAAAGTTTTCAACTACAAATTTGTATAACTCATCATGATGTACATTTTATATTTTGAACATTTCTTCATATGATAAACTAAAAATAAATTTGTTCATAAAACTTATCTCTCTCTCATAGTTTATGGAACTACGAGAGATATGTATAGAATTTGTGCATATTGTTAGAACTATCATGTGAGATGAACAAATGATCAAACAACCAAAATAAACTTTGTAGATCTTGAAAAGTTATAGAAGTTTGTAGTTGACAACTTTTTCATTTGAAGTCATATTGTCAACGAAAACTATGCCTGAATTTAAAAAATTTAAAATTTGAATTTTGAAAACAACCTCGAAAGAAAAAACCACCAACATGAAAGTTGTAGGTATTGAAGGGTTATGAAACTTTATAGTTGACAATGTTTTGGTTTGAAATCATCTTGCCATGCAAAACTATGTTTGAATTTTGAATTTTAAATTTTTCAAACTACCTCGGATGAAAAACCACCAAAATAAAAGTTGTAGGTCTTGAAATGTTATGAAACTTTGTAATTGTCAACTTTTTTATTTGAAATCATCTTATCATTGAAAAATTCGTGTGAAGTTTTCAAATTTAAAATTCAAATTTTGTAAACGGTCTCGGATGTAGAAACTATTAAAATAGAATTTGTAGATATTAAAAAGTTATACAACTTTATAGTTGGTCACATTTTTAAATAAAATGGTACTGATAAAATGGTATAGTATAGTGTGTTGTGTGTGACTAAAGAAATCAAAGACTTCTCTAAACCTAAAATAAAATGGTACTGATTAAGGTGGTAGTCTGATTGGTGAATACCCATGGAAACCCATACCTATACAAATCCATTTATACCCATGGGTATCCACCATTTTGACCCGCAATATAAAATAAACCCACCCAACCCAACCCGTTAATAATTAAAACCCATTACAACCCACCAAAACAAAACTATTTCTTAAACCCACCTAAAATACCCATTTACACCCACCCCATTTGCAGCCCTACGAGGCAGCCGAGCTCGGGGCGCGGGGGAGGGCGGGGCGCGGCCGGGCGGGCGGCGCGGGGTGGCCGGGCCGGGCGGGGTCGGCCGGGCGGGCGGCGCGGGGTGGCCGGACGCGGGCGGGGTGGCCGAGCCGAGCGGCGCGGGGGCGCGAGCGGCCGGGCCGGGGGCCGAGCCGGGCGGCGCGGGTGAGGAGAGGGCGCCGGAGGGAGGAGAGGGAGGGAGGAGAGGGGGGAAGCCTCACCGGAGGGGGGCGGCACGGGGCGGCGCGCAGGGGCGGCGGCGGCGGCGCACAGGGGCGGCGGCGGTGCGCAGGGCAAGGGGCGGCGCGGTTAGGGTTTGGGGAAGAGAGAGAGGGTGAGAGAATGACAGGCGGGGCCCGCGGGAGGGATTTTTGGAAAAAAGAAAAGGGAGGGGGGCGGCTGGGCCGGCCATGGGCCGAAAGGGGGGAAGGGGGGCGCGCGGCTGGGCCGGCCAGGAGGCCCACGCGGGAGGGGAGGGGGGAGGCGCGGCTGGGCCGGCGCGCAAGGGGGGGGGGCGGCTGGGCCGAAATGGGAAAGGGAGAGAGGGGGTTTTCTTTTTCTAAAATCTAATTTTCTTTGGATGAATGCTTTTACATTTTTAAACAATCAAAAGTATGCATGGTTCGGCATGGTGCACCATCCAAAATAAAGTATTTTAAGGTTTTGCTTTACACGGGGTCTAAAGCCAAAACCCGCTATAACTTTGGAAAAGATCAAGGTTTAGCGAGGGAACGAGAAAAAAGAAAAGGGTAACGCCTGAATTTGGTGAGAGAAAAGAAGAAAAAAATTCTACCCCCAAATTCAGGGCGTTACAGTCACCTATCATTTTCTTATCATAACAAGAGGCATCATGAAGATTGCACAAGTATGAATTATACAACTAGTGATCATGTACGAAAAATATCAATTGAAAACCACCAATTGATACAGTTTGATAGATAATCAGATCACTAATTGCATATTACACTAAGTTCTCCTCAAGTTTTAGTGCACACATATATATGAATTCAATTGATACCTGTTGAGAGTACTTATTTGCAACTTAAAGTACCATTGGCATAAAAGGAGTATCAATTGAACATAATCATGCAACATAAGAAACATGTGCACTATTTAATCAATTAAGTTCTAGACAGGAGAATCTATAAGCTATGCTACTTCAGATATTTGTAATCCAAAAAGATGTGATACATATTTACCAATTTTAGATGACGTTGGAGTAGCATATACAAGAGAAACTCATTCTCTTATGAAATGTATAGAAGATACATTTATTGGAGCAAAGAATCTTTGATACCCATCAAAATTTGCAGTGGAAGCGATTGTCTTTACTTGAAGATTCTTTTCTAATTTGAGACTACACACATAATAGACTTGAAAATGAAGTTAGTCTCAAAGTTTCAAATTATAGACCATTCTCCCCCTAAATGTATGCATACAAGTGATGAATACTTGTTTAGCTTATGCACTTGGACTTGTGAGGCCAGGGGATTAAGTTCTACCATTTGAACCTTGGTACAAATAAAGTATGAAAATATGAAATTGCACCAATTTAAGGAATTACTCATAATCAAACGGTATACTAATAGACATGATATGCAATATTTTAAGCCAAGATTCAAGTGCAACCTTATGATGTGACTTAAGATATTGCATATACATGCATACACTAACTTGTAAGAGCCTAGATACACAAATGTAATACAATAGTTCATGGAGTGACACACCTTTGTTCCATGCCATATGGTCTTCATTATAATCATGAATTTCTATCTTAGCTTTTGATAGGCTTGACATTTCAAAGAGAAACTTATCCTCTTTAAACGATCAAGAGAAACTCATTCTCTTCAAAGAACTACACAAATTCACTAAAAGAAAATGTTAGTCTTTAAGGACACAAGATATAGAATGAGCTCCCCCTAAATGTATGCATCAAGTACTCGAATTACTTGTAACATGCACTTGATTCAATTAAGATTCTTAGAGGAGTTCACCATATATCTTGGTCAAGGCATAATATATTTGAAACAATTGAATTTATGCTAGAGAACACATATCGTTCCCCAATAGAACTAATCCATGGGTGACATGTGGTAAATATTTGATCATTTCCTTGGAACCACTCATCCTCATTTGATGTTCTCCAAGGTGTGAGACTACACAACATGAACTTAAAAGAAATCATTAGTCTCACAAGATATAGGTTAAACTCTCCCTCAATTTGTGCATGCAAGAGTACACAAAGTACACTTATGCACATCAAAAATACGAGGTTAAAGGAGATGTTTGCACTATATCTTGGTTTAACATAACATGCTTTACATAGATGATGAAAATTAAGCCAATTGAAGTTTAAGAACTGAAAGTATATCAATTGAAATCCTAAAGGGCAAAGCATGCTAATATGAACCTCAAACCTCATAATGACGGATATCATATAAATATGTCACTACATCTCCATTATTTGGTTGACAAAAAGTGTAACTCCCTTCTTGAATCACTGTGATTTCTTTTCTCTTTATGATTTCATCCAACCAGGCGATCTTGAACTTCATTCATCTTGGCTTGGTTCAATCATACTTGATATGAGACCCATTGAAACTCAATGATTGAAACAACCAAGACTCTTATATCCGTAGATTTTGAATCCATCTTGAAAGCACTTGGAAAGAGCTTACTGAAACACTTAGAAAAGAGAGCATTAGAGACACAAGGGAGGGTTTCACAAATGATAATCCTTATATGTGGATGGAGAATAAATCATCATTCTTGAAACCCAAAAGGATAGATTAAATTCTTTTAAATTAGTGCACACATATAGTTGATGTCAAATTTATATGCACTATTGAACATTTTATATTGCAAGGAAATTAACCTATACTATGGTACATCCCACTAAGGATAGAATACTAAAACAACTGAAGGAGAGGAAGTTTTCATACCTTGGCCTCTTATCAACTTCATCTTACTTTAGTTGAATAGTATCCTTTAAGCTTGTGATTTATCCAATTTAAAACAAGCACCATCTCTTAACATAGATTTTCTATGGATAAACTCAACACAAGAGATGACATTAGTAGCACAAGCACTAGTTTCTTGTTTAGCAACCTTTTATATGTGGAAGACAAGCGTGTTGCTAAAATAAAGAAACATCATAATATGGACTAAATTTCTTTGAACCCTCATGCACAATATATTTTGAATGACATGGATAATATGCATGGTTATTCAATGAAGTCTAAAGGGATGACTTAATCCATATTATGGTGAGTGTCTAATATAGAAGAATCAAATCCAAATTAACTAGATAGAGAATACGTCACATAATTTTGGATTGTTCACCATATGATAATATTCATTCAACTTCCAATTAGACCTTTATTTCATAATCAACATCTGATGTATATCCTCAAGTGCTTCTTTTTCCTTAGTGGCTACACAAGTCACAAAAAGATAAGATTTGAAAATAATATGCACTTGAGATTCAGTTGTTACCATCCTAGCTACTATCTCCAAAGATGATTTATACATTCATTATCGAGCACCCAACTTGATCCATTGAAGCAGTGATCATCATTGTGTTGCCTTCTTGATGATGAACCTAGCTTGACCTTGGGTGCACCTAGCTTATCAAGGTTAGTCGCACAAACATTCATATCATAAAGACAAGTTATGCATGGAATTTTCAACTTAGTGATCCAATTGAATGTGAAGCATATGGATACCGATTGAAATAAATTTATAAGATATCAAAATATAGGTTTACAAGATTTAGAGAGTATGGATCACTAATTGTACCTTTTACAGTTTAAAAATCATATCCATGTTAGTGCATATGTATGTCATAAATATCAACAAAAAGGATTCTTATGCACTTTTAGATTTAATGATAAGGGAATTTTAAACTGCCTCAAGAGTAGCTATTTAGAAAACAAAGATTACAATCCATATGAATGAGATACAAATTTACCATTTTAGATTGTCTTAGTATAACTTACTCAAGGGAAACTTATTTTCTACGACACAAGATATATAATGTTCTCCCACTAGATATGTGCATCAAGTATTTGAATGACTTGCCACATGCACTTTCAATTCAGTTAAGAGTCTCATGAGGAGTACATTACATATCATGGTCAAGGCATGAAAAATTTGCAATGAATTGACTTATCCTTAAGAATACTTACCACAAAGTAGAGCGTACCAATTGTTGTACCAATTTGAAAGATCTTACTATCGGTGGTGGTGTCACCTTAGTATTCTTCTTTTCATCATTTGTGGAGACTTCCTTCTTTGTTATCTCTTTTTCCTTTTAAAACTAGTCGATAAAACACTTTGAAAAGAGGTATTAGTAGTACAAGGAAGTATTTAATGAATGATGATATATATATATATATGAATGGCAAACAAATCATCATTTATGAGGAGTAAAGGCATAAATTAAATTCCTTTTAAGTTAATGCACATGAAGCAGTGAATTCACAATATGCACTAATTTAGAAATTTAAGCCAAAAGGAATTTAACCTTCATATTGACATTCCTTTCCATAAAATATATTATTACCAATTGAAAGAATGCCAATTGGAAGGAACTACTATTGATCAACTACCAATTGAAGCAATTTGTTCCATACCTTTGCCTTGAGCATTCCTAATCTTTCTTTTAGGTGAAGATTAACCTTTAAAGCTTGTGATTTTATCAATTGAAAGATCACAATCTCTACTTATGAATTTCCACAAAATATCTTAAAAGAGATTGTATTAGTAACACAAGCAATAGTTTCCTATTTAGCAACCTCTAGTATATGAATGACAAGAAGGTTACTAAAACAAGGAAACCTCATGATATGAACTAAATTACCCTTACAAGCATCATGCATAACATCAATTGCAAAAAAAGATGAAAGTAGTATTATTATTTAATTAAGTTTTACATGGCAAGTTTAATTCATAGCATGGTGAGTGATTAATGTAGAAGACTCAAAACCAATTTAAACAAGAATGAATACATCACATAGTATTGGTTCGATCTTCTTTGAATGTTTAATGGCACACTCCATTTGGGAAACACATTCTCATGTTGTGAGACTACATAAACACTTGGATAGAAACATTAGTCTCACAACTCTAGTCATATAGAGAATTCTCTTTTGGTAAGTGCTTTAATAATTTGAATTTCTTACTTAGCACTCTATTCATTTAAGAACATGGGATAATACTTTTTATGTCTAGGTCATGGCAATAATATGATGATTAACTTGAAATATGCCACAAGATACATACAATTAATTTAAAGCATGTAGATTGTCACAATATAAAAATATGAACTTGCAATCTACCATATAATTAGATCCTTTCCAAAGCAAGGTAAAATCTTTTAAGTTCATTCTCAAGTGCTTCATTTTTCCTATGTGGCTACAAAAGACACAAAGGAATATACCAATTAAAAGCAATGTGCACTTAAGAATTAATTGTTACCATCCTTTGGATATCACTTGGTTGTAGGCCTTCTGCTTGATTCCCACAAAGGTTAATCATTATTCCCTACAACACAAGTTCTTGCTAGAGATGAATATGAAGTTAGTGATATAACAACTCAATTCATCTTTGGGTCAATCTTAAAGGATAGACAATGTAAGATTGATAGCTTGAGATAAGAATTGAGTTAAACCGCTCAAGCACCCCAAAGCTTCATATCATCTCTGGGTACCTGCAAAACTTATTAAGTACATTTTGGTACCCATTTTTGGATGGGTCCACCAAGGTTAGCCAATAAGGACTTAGGCACCCAAATAGCCTTGGTCCTAGAATTTGGTGAACTCATCACCTTTCTAGCACAAGAGTCAAATTTAGGTCTCCTAAGCATATCTGAATGTATTGACAAGTTAGGCTTAAGAGTTTTACCCTTTGGACAAACCTTGAATAGATGACCTTTTTCACGGCAATTGTAGCAAATGCGGTGCTTATCCTTGCAATGCATTTGTCTTTTGTTTTCATCCTTTTTTATGGTCATCTTTCTTGATCGTGCAAGATCTTGGTTCTTCATGTGGGGGCATGAATCAATTTCATGACCCTTCTCCTTGCATCCATAGCACCTTCTATCGCTTCTCTTTGATCTTTCTTTGTTGAAGCACATAGGTACATTGTTAGAGCAAATAGTATGAGCATTAATTTTCTTACCATGAATTTTGCTCATGCCCTTCTTGGAAAGCTTGGTATTCTTTTGAAGGGGTTTTGTGCATGCTACGGTTGTCCCCTTCTCAAGCTTTTTCACCATATTATCATGGTTATCTTGAAAAGGTTGAGCATGACACTTTCCCTTCAAAAGAGTGAAGCTCCTTCTTAGCCTTCCAACTTCTTCCTTGAGCTCTTTATTTTCTTGTGTGATAGAAATATCACTAATTCCTGAAATTTCTAGCTCAATGGAAGATTGGCTTTCTTCAGAGCAACATTTGTTAGCACATGATAATATAGTTTCTACTTGAGTACATGTGCATATGTGAGGTTGGTATGATTTCAAATTAGTTAACACAACCTCATGAGCCATTTCTAACATGATATGTGAATCCATAAATTTATTATGAGAGCACACAAGCATATCATGTTTTTCTTGCAAAGCTAGATTTTCAATATTTAGCCTTTCTATCATGTTCTTGAACATAGCATTTTTATTTTCTAATTGAGCAATATATGATGAATGATTAACAACTTTAATTTGCTCAATTGAAATGTCTTCATACCTTTGGACCAAATCATCATGAGAGCACTTTAGCTTCTCATGCTCTTTGGTCAACTTCTCTAAGTTTGAGCATTTCTTTTTGTTCTTCCGCTCTTTTCATGAGTTTGAGCAAGCTCATCCGATGTTTCTTGCTTAGCTGAGCGAAGAATTGTTGAAGATCATCCTCATCTTCACTATCACTTTCTTGCTCCTCCTCATCCTCACTTTCGCTTTCACTGTCACTCCCATTAGCAATAAAGCACATATGAGAAGTGGATTTGAAAGACGAACCTTGTGAAGAGGTGGATTCGTCGTTTGGTCTCCATCAATCATTTTCTTCTTCAATTTTGATCTTCGCCTCATCTTCCTTCATTTTTAGGAACATCCTTTCGGCGATTCTCATGGCAAGATCTATTGCCCTAGGATCAACATCTGCAACAAAAGATGAAGTCGAGGCAACCTCAACTTTTTCAAGCTTAGAAGCACTTTCGTTTCTTAGTCCCCCCGACATGATCTTTTCCTCACGCGGTTAAGCGTTAGAACGAGGATTAGGTTCTGAAACCAATTGAAAGTTTCCTAGAGGGGGGTGAATAGGCAAGTTAAAACTTTTTCAACAAAAACTAGAAGCAAACTGGGTAAAACTGAATTGATCTCGAAATTCACCCAGTTAACTTTGGAAATGAGATGTTCTAGTTGATCCACAGTGTTCAAAGTAGTAGATCTGAGAAGGGCACTTCTCAAAATCCACACACCAAAAATATATAAACAAATCTTCCACGCAATGGTGAGAGAACGAAGAACACAAACAAACACAATGAGCAAGAACACAAGAGACACAAGATTTATCCTGAGGTTCGGTCACACCACCAAGGTGCCCTACTTCCTCGTTGAGGCGCCCACAAAGAGCCGGGTCTCTTTCAACCCTAAACCTCCCTTTGCCGACCACAAAGGTCAAGCCCACACAATAATCTTTGCTCAAACGAGCGGGTAATACAAACTTTCTTGTGGTCTTCCACAAGATTTGGAGACTCACAAGAGACACCTAGTCGTCTAAGAGCTAGAAGCTCCAAGAGTAATGAATCCACAAAGAACTCGATGTAGTACCAAAGCTCGAATCAAGAAGAGCAAGAGAGATTTGGAAATGAAGCACAAAAACCGCAGCTCTCAAACTCACTCAAAGATTTCTCTCCAAAGATTTGAAATGGGAGAGGCAAGAGGTGTGTGAGAGAGAGTGGGAGGTGTTTCTCAGGTTAGAAATGGAGTTTTGTGCGTGCTATACTGTGGGGAAGAGTGTGGGAGGTGTATATAAAGGTGCTCCCAAAAGCTGGTGGCCGTTGGGGAAATCTGACTGAAATTCGGTTGAACCGGTTTCAAATTCGGTTGAACCGGATTCCACCAGTCGGTTTTCGGTTCACTGGCAGACTCAGCCGGAGACTGAACCGGACTCAAATTCGGTTGAACCGGTTTCAAATTCGGTTCAACCGGTTTCAAATTCGGTTGAACCAGATTCAAAATTCGGTTCAACCGGTTTCAAATTCAGTTGAACCGGTTTTCCAAAAATCTGCACATGACTTTTTCTGACAGGACTGACTGGCAGACTGGCAGTGACAGAGGGGAATAGTGCAGAAACCGGTTGAACCGGTTTTAGGTCCGGTTGAACCGGTTTTTGAACTGTTGCACAGATTTTGAGAAAACCGAAGTGAATCCAGGGTAAAATGGAAGTTTTAGATCAAGGATTTTGAGCTTTAGTACCAACACCAACCTTCTTTATGGATCCCCCTTTATAGTATGACGATTCCTATACTCAAGTCAAATAAAATATAATTAAGTAAACTCCTTGAGTCATTGGTGTCTCAAGTGTGATTTCTCCATGATGTTGCTTCATAAGGATCACAAACATCTTTGTCTCACCTTTTGAAGCAAACACAAATCGAGCCTGTGACTTGTTCCATTTCACCATATATGAGTTCAAATCATGGCTTCAAGTCACCTTACTGATGCATCAACATGTTGTAACTCTTCATAGCTGATTAGTTCATCAACTTAGTGCAAGTACTCTCTTCTTCACCTTAGCCATGGTACCTCGGTCTACAAGCCATCGCTTGGCCTTCACCTTCGCTTAGTTCCTCGAAGCCCTTTCCTTGCTATCTTCACCCTATCAAGCCATTCTTGAGTCACATCCTATTGAGCATCCATTGAGAGAATTATTTCTTCAATATTGTGAACCTTGCTTGAATGTCATCTAGATATAATTGCTAAGATCAATCAAGCTCTAGTTTGATTCTCATATATTCATATATGGAGTAATAGTAATATGGTCAAGTCAATTCACGATTCCTCATATCTTATTCACTTTGGCTTGACCAATCCTCTTAATCACTTCAACCTCTATTATGATCATATTTATGCATAGTGATTTCTCAGGACTTGTCCATATATTCAAACCAATATAGAGACCATATTATATCCATTTGCATTGTCTCACTGGTTATTTGACCTTGTGTTGAACCTTGTTCACTGATCATTATACACTATTCAAGTATGTTCATCATACTGAATTTCCTGTTCAACACTTAGCAAACTTGTTAGACCTTTAAATGTGTTGTTATCCAAATTACCAAAACTCACAAAAGGGATGAATGCACTTTCAGGGTGGCGCGGAGGTGGAGGCATGAGGAGAGAGAGAAAAGAAGTAGAATGGGTGATATTGACAACATGATAACTTTGATATCAGTAATTTTAATATGCATACAACATGTCGATCATCAAAATAACAGTTAATATTCTCAAGCAGCACTTTTCAACTTCAAGAAAACTAGACAAAATGGAAGGGGTTGTATTTTAGGTATAATAAATTGTGTTGAAGTTCACTTTACAATAAATTCTAGAATAAATCTCAAAGACTCACTCAGAAATCAAACTTTGCCTTGCGCGATAGTTTGGACTAAATGCATCAGACCGTGGAGATTGTAACTAAGTTAGTTTCTTACTTTGCCTTGCATGACAAATTTTGAATTGAATCCATCAGATCATAAAGATCGTAACATAGGGCTTTAGTTTGATATGTGGTTATTCTGAGCCTAATCGATCCCCGTATATAATAGAGAGGGTGTTTCCTCCAAAAGGCATGAAAAACAACCAATCTACTAGGGGTTATGATTTTAGATGCGGGAGTTATTGGTGATGCGTGATCTTAGACACCTCTATCCCTATCCCTGACGTCCGATGTAACGAGGACAAGGAGAATAGTGTCTTTAAAACCTCGCTTCATTGAAGAACCTACATAAATTGGGGTGAATCATGTTTTTGCACGACAACCATATGATTGTCCATCGAACTTTAATGACACCATGAACTCATCTTTAACTAGGTTAGAGCAATCTCTGATGTGAGTAATGATGAGTCCATCACTCTTGTTGCTGCTAGATATGTTCAAGATAGATTTAATCTACAAGGTGGACATGTTTTTATTTGCTATGTGTGGTTTGTTGAGATATTATGGTAAGAGATAATAGTAGTAGATTAATCTATATGCTTTTATCATCATACCCATCCCATTGGTTGCATGCACCCAATCATAATCATTGTAATCTTTCCTCATGTTCAGCTTATCAAGATCTCTAGTAATATGGTCTGTGGACTGTCAGCGTACCATGGCGTGTCTCTGTTGTATGAGGCCACAATGGTTGAAGCTGTCTTCTTAGGGCCATTCACGGGTGGATCTAGGACCAAGGACGCGGGGCTACAGCCCCAGTCCAGCAGTCCAAGTAACACTTAGTATTATGTAGTAGTTTTAGCAAAGTCATAAAAAGAAGGCTTCAACGTTACAAGATGTGAACGCATAACAACAGGTTGCAGGCCCATCAGACCATCACCCATGTGCACAGCACGCAGAACCACACATGTTTGCAAGTTAGACATCCTCTTCGTGACGGCTCCATTCATTCGTATTGTGGCCATCTCCAGTCCAATCCATAATTCGGTCCTCCTTTGATCTGTTTCTGGGACCACTGAAGTTTTTGTGGAACTTCTTTCAACACCGAAGAGCAATGTGACCATGCTCATTGTAAACTTGGTATCAGTGATCCTAATGGGGATTAATTTGTGCAACAAATACCAAACGAGAAAACATTGTATTGCCATCTGGTCCACGTAGCCATAGATCCGAAGTGTCCAGTGCGAGTGCCAATACGTGACCATTTTGTGAAATCGTCCTCGAATAAATCTACAAATTAATGGATGGGGATCCATGGCCACCATAGCACTCACAATGTTTGTCTGGAAGCCCTTCTCCATATAATATAGCCCAAAATAAGGCTTGCACAGTAGCAGATGTACTAGATGCCACTGCACCAAAATCACATGTCCATGTGACCTAATTGGACACAAATTAGATGCGTGGAATGATCTCTTACCACATGTTACTAAAGTAGTGCTAAGCCAAACTGAGGACAAATTTCATTGAAATTTACTTCCAAATGGTCGTTTCTCAGTGAAATCCCAATATTTGTCTTTAATCCATAGTAATGTCCCTAACTTGAATAAAAATTTTGGAAAATGAGAGCACCTCTAAAAATCAAGATTTTTATTTGGTACCTACATAAAGGCATCATCTTAACGAAAGATAATCTAGGTAAACGAATTGGTAAGGTAGTAAACAATGTTGTTTGTGTTATAAAGAAGAGGCAATTAACCATCTGTTTTTAGTGTCATTTTGCTAGAGCGGTATGGACAATCATATATGTGGCATCAGGTTTAACACCACCTCGCAATGTCGCTAGTATGTTTTGGACCTGGTTGGATGAATTGCTTATAATCTTAAGCCATTTTTTCTCCTTGGAGTCGCATCTTTTTGTTGTTCAATACAGTTATGCAGGAATGATTTGGTTTTTGAAAAAAAAAGTTGTTGCTACTCCTTTGCATGTTATCTATTTGGTTATCCGTTGGCTTAGTTCGATGGCTATCATGCAGAAGGATCGTATGCAGGATTTGGTTGCAGTGGTGTGTCAACTTTTGGCATAGGTGGTCGAGGATTTTTTTACCTGGGCATATGGGTGACAATCTAGCTTTTGGATTCAAAATTTTAGTGTGTTTTTCTCTTATCTTTTTTTCTTTTTAAGGTGGTGTGCTCGCCAGATGGGCAGAGATGTCTCACGATTATTGTATCACCTTGATGTAACAATTTTTAGGTCAAAACGGGTCGGATATACCCGCCGGATACCGATATTGTAAATACCCGAGTTTTTTTATACGGATTCAGGTATTTTTTATTTTATATTCGGGGCGAATACAGGTAATACCCTGATAGTGCAGCTTCGGATTCGGATCGGATACGAAGCAAGGACTACCCGCTAAATACTTGGATATTCGAGTCAGATACGGGTACCTAGAATTCGGGTACCCGTTTTTATTTTTCTGCATAATGTAGTTACAAAATCATAACTTTTACATATGAAATTAGATGAAGATAAAGTTTATATGAAAATTGTAGAGCTCGAAGAGATCTATAACTTTGTAGCACATAATATTTTTGTTTAAACACATTTAGGCCAAAATGATTGAAATACTATCTAAATTTATATCAAATTAGTAGACTCTATCATTTTCATGTGGGGATATAAGGTTATCTCCATGTGGGAACTTAAGATTATATTTTTATAGACTATTTATTAGTGTTGGTAACTTATTTGTAATTTTCGGTCGACGCTACGATATTTTATTAATTTAATTGTATTTTGATGAATTTTCTACAACAAGAAGCTAATAATACACAAATAGTCTAAAAAATTCATGAAATTTTGCAGAGACACAACATATGTCCATATATAACCATAAAATATGTTTGGATCATAAGATCTATAAGATGGCCGTATTTTTTCCATTTCACTTTCAGTTATTTATGCCCGCATGGGTACGAGTATAAGTAAAATTTTATACCCGGGAGTATATATGCGTAATCCGACAGATAAATTGTTTTTATCTGTATAGGTATAGAATGGTACTGTCCGACAGTCCGTTGGCATCCCTAACACGGCATGATGAGCAACAGGGCGGCTGTCGGCTGGCCAACAACACTTGTGGGTCCGCGTCATGTGGGACTCGAGTGGGCGCTGGTGGGTACCGTTGGGCCGGCACCGTGTGCTTTTGGTGGTAGGAACGCACACTGCCCTATTGGGCTGGAGTGGGCCGCATCCAAATTGATTCGATCTTCTTGTTGGAAGGAAAGGCCGCAAAGTTCTTAGGGTGTGTTTGGTTTGACTTTTGGCTTTGGCTTTTGCCCCCTAAAAGCCAAAAGCCAACCAAAGGGCTGGATCCAGGAAGCAGCTTTTTCTAAAAGCCGACTTTCTCGTAGTGCAAATCTGAAAGCACCCTTGGACCTGCTTTTAGTGACTTTTCGGATGGAACTGTGAAAACATATATCGAAGAATTTTTAACGACTTTTAGTGATTTCTACCAAACGGTTTTTAGCTTTTTAACAACTTACAGCATACAGCAGCTTTTTCTACAGCTCACAGCCCACAGCAACTTTTTTCACAGCCACAGCCCAACCAAACAGACCCTTAAAATCACCTTGTTTTTGGAGGATGTATTTTTATATATAAAAAAGAAGTTAAATAAAGGTAATTTTTAAAAAATAAAATCGCAGTGGAGGCATCTATGGCTGGTCTAAGAGTAGCTCCATAGTTATGTAAATTTCAGTTCTCTAAATTACATATTTAAGGAGTTGTTAAATAACTTTGAGAATAAAAAATTATGGGTTCTTCAATAGCTCTTTAGATATAGGTTGTAGCTTTATTTTGAATCTATCCATGTCAAAAAAAGTCACGATGTTCTTTTAGGGTAGTTGATAAATGGTTATCAAATGTAGAGATAAAATCAGTTTAGATAAGTTGTAGCTAAATTTAGGAATTTTATTTAGAAAGCTATCGAGAGCAGTTTTTAGATTAACTATCTAAATTATTAATTTAAAGAGTCTTTAGAGCTACTGGAGTTGCTCTGACCGTCCACAGGAGTACTAGTTGGTAGTCTCAAGTCTCTCAGCTCTCAAGGCATTTTCTTTGACTGTGGTTTTCTTTTGTTCTTGCTTGCTTGTCAGGTAGCACGGCTGCTGAGACATTACTGTCAGGGTCTCACGGCTCAAGGAGTTACAAGTTCAACGCCGGTGCTGTTTTCTTAGCAGTGCTCGTAGCCATAGTAGATTCCTACCACATCTACACCTGGCTTATTTCTTGGCATGGAGAATTCCAAGAGAGCCGCCTAGATAGGCGTAAGGTGTAGTGGTGTACTCTGTCTCACGTGCGCTTTGCATTTTTAGAGTTCAAATTTTGTCATAAAAACTACATGGTAAACAAGACAAGCAAAGCAAGCAACCTGTAGATAGCCTTGGCAAGTGCAGGCATTGGAACAGGGTATACCATCTCGCCTTCCATCTAAATCCCGATGATGAGCTAAGTCGAAAAACCGCTCAAATATCACCGGAATTCGTAAATCTTGAACGGTTTTTACTTCAAATTTAAAAAAATGAAATTTGCTATTCTCGGGCGGTATTCGATGAATCCCAAGCGCTTTTTGGTGATTTACCACCGATAAATGCTGATTAGTTTTGAAAAAAAAATATGACATACTTTATAGGATTTTTTTCCCATTTTTATAGATTTTTTGAAACTCAAAATTTTAAACGAATTTTCTGATAATATCGTCGGGGTCTATTTTCGTTTAGTACCGCACGCTAATGAGAAATTTTAATAGTAACCAACTGTTACCGTGCGGGATTTGAAACCATGCATTGGAGCAGCCGTGGGAAGTGCAGCGCAGGAAGAAGGAACAACTCCGATGATGAGGGATATTTGTTTTTTTTTTAGTTAGAGAATGTGTATCATGGCTTTGTTCCACTCTAGAGTAGATTTACTCCAAAATTCTTAATGAAACAGTTCTGCTCAAAAGTCTAGATTTATTTCTTATAATCAGTGACAACATAGATAAATATATTTATACTTTATATCTACATTGTCTTTAAAGAATTTCAGAGCACTAAAAGAACTAAAAGAGGTACTCTAAAAATTATACTACATGTTGTAGTAGGGTTCTTGTTTGACTGTCTATTGTCAGCTTGTCTTCAAGTTTTGCTCTAGAAATCATTCCAAACATCCCCTTAGTTAATTAATTAGTTATAAAAAACTTAAAAAAATCAATGCCTCATTTATTTGAGAAATCTGCAACTCTAAATATCTTTTTAATAAAAAATTCTCAACTACAGATTCGTAGACCTATGTATAGCATTTTTACCATTTTTAACTTCTCTCCCCATCTACTCGTAGATAACCTTATTTTAATAGCCATAATGTCTAAGAACCTATTACCATAATCAGAAGTGTCATGTAGGAAAGACAACATTAGTTACTATCCATGAGAAAATACCACTACAAAGAGTACCTACTATTACAACAAACTAGTACAATATCAGTGCATTAAGACGACACAATTGTTATATTCTGCACAATAAACAATGCAAATTGTATATACTTTTTTGACTAAAACATTGAGTAGATGGCCACCTTAGGATCAACTACTTAATTTGTACCAAACCAACCAATTCAAAAGTTAGCTACCCTAAGATTATCTCCAACAGATCGTGTATATAATTGTGCAAAACACTATTTTTCACTAAAGAATATAGACCAGACTGTTCACAGAGTGAAATTTGAAATATGAGATAGAATGAGAGATATGATGGGTAAGGTTTGGAGACAACCTAAGAATGATACTAATTATGATTGATGCCAAAATTTGTCAAGCAATTGCTACCATGGCGGTATACGTATATCAGGCCTGTTTGGTTCACTGCCTAACTTGCCACACTTTGTAACTTTTCTGCCTAAGTTTAGTTCTTCAATTCGAACACCTAACCTTAGTCAAAGTGTGACGTAGTTAGCCACGAACCAAACAGGTCCATCATCCATTTGTTGTCGTGATTTGGTATCAAAGTCTACTGTGTGACTCTTTCGCAAGAGGGACTATGGTGAAAACTAGAAAAACCGGTGATTGCGGGTTAGATTAGAAAGAAATATAATAACTTTTTTTTTTAAAAAAAAGGAACGACGGTGGATATCAGAAAAGCTGATGTTTTATAGGAGCAAAGATTTCTGCGTGGAATAATCGACCCTTTCCATTCTAGAAAGAACATGATTACAGAATAAATTTATTTATGTATAAAAAAACTATTTACTATAGCAAATAAGCACAGTACTAGATTCATTGCAAAATATATCCCTATAGTATTTCTATTTGGAGCCATTCATGTTGTTGACAGTGTTTTAGTATTTCTATTTATAGCCATTCATTATAAAAATATTTATATTTAGAATCGTTTGACTTTGGCTACAGCTAGAATTTAATCTCTTCGGAAATGAAAGGAGGTGGTGGTAGATGATTAATCGAAAAAACACCCAACTGAATTGCATCTCTTTGGGTTGGAAACGGCTGCCCCCGCAATCCCCGCAGACCCGGCGTATGGATCCAAACCCAACTCAACCGCACGCATTTCTCTTTCGTCGCACTCGCACGCACGCACGCACGGCGTCCCAAGCCAAGCAACCGCCCGCGGCCCCGTGCCGAGTACACCCGATCCGATCCTCCTACTCGCTTGCTGTTGCTAGGTCATGGCCACGACCACGCACGGCGCGCGTACGTGACGTGCATGCGCTCTCGCCCTCGACCGGTCACTATTACTGTCGCCGCCGTGCCACCACTGGGGTGGGGAGGAGCGGAGTTGTGGGGTTGCAAGTGTTGCCGCGCTGCTCGTGCACGGCCGGCACCCCCCGCCGATCGAGGATCGTCGTTGTTCTAGTCTAGCTACTAACCAGTCAGGCGGGCGGGCGGCCGATCGATCTAGCAACAATGGTGGGCGCTGGCGCGGCGACGGACGCGGCCAGGGCGCTGGCGGCACGGGAGGTGTGCGCTGCGTCGGCGGCGTTCGCGTCCTGCACGCACCGCCGCCGCCGCCGGTCGTCCCCGCGCGGCCCGCACTTCGTCGACTGGTACCTCGTCCTCTCCGTGAGCACCTCGTTCCACTCCCGCCGCCGCCGCCGCCTCCCTCCGATCCATTCACCCATTCTGACTCGTACCTGTTCGTGGCGCCGTGCGCAGATCGGCGAGGCCGCGTCGGAGGACGCCGTGCGGAGGCGGTACCGGCAGCTCGGTGAGCACGCGATCTCGCCGCGCCGTTCACGCAGATGGACGTCTGATTCGTTTTTGCTAACAGCTTATGTTTGGTTCCGTGGTTTTGGACGCACACGCACGCAGCGCTGCAGCTGCACCCGGACAAGAACAGGCACCCCAAGGCGGAGGTCGCGTTCAAGATCGTCTCCGAGGTACGGCGGACCACCCGCGTTCCTGCATTGCCGTCCCCTCCTCAATCAGACTCCTCTTGTTCGAACCACAAAGTCAATTCTTTCTTAAAATGTATCCAAATCTAAGGATATTTATTTGATAATACAGTATTGTATTTTTTTTGAAATAGTAGAATACATGGTCAATTATCGCCATACCATTCAGAATCACATATGTTACTACCACCACCCCCTAGCATTTAACAGCAGTTGTCATTCATAACTCATCTCACGCAGGCGCACGCGTGCCTGACGGACCAGGCGAGGCGGCGGGCCTTCGACCTGGAGCGGCGGGGCAGCTTCTGCGCCGCGTGCCACGACCGCTACGCCGCCAGGTGGTCCCAGCCGGCGTCCGGCCACCAGGCGCCGGCGCCGGCGGCGTCCAGGAGCAAGGCGGCGCGGGAGACGATCCAGAGCCGGCTGCGGGACGAGTGCCGGGTCATCGACGGCTGCCTGCGGGCCAACGACGCCGCGGCCTGCGCGCGCCGCCGCCAGTCGTTCCCGCTCTTCGATCCCTCTGACGGCCGTCGCTTCCCAGACTACCCGCACGTCCGCCCGCCGCCGTTTGAGCTCCGGCACTCCGAGGACTGGCTTGGCCGCGCAGCAGTGGATCGGCAAGCCCTGAACCGGAGGTGGTGCAGGGGCGGCGGCGAGTCGCCAGTGTACCAGATCAGGACGGTGGCGACAGAGTGCACCGATAGGCGTGCATGGTGAACTCGGCACGCCATCAGCAATCAGCATATGAGCAGCAGAGCTCTCTCTCTCTAGTTTTTCAGCTCGAAAAGGAAAGGATGTACCGAACAATCTTTAGATCAGAAATTCTCCTTAGGATACAGAACAAGCAAGAAAAGTATGGCATCCTTCACTTGTTGGCATGAACAGATTATCTGGTCATCACCACCTTATTGCTCATAAAAATAGATCAATGTTAGTTACTTCAGGGCAGAATATCTGATTTCTTAGGTTAGCAGGTTAAATAGATCAACATTAATAATTTATCATATATTATAACAACATTTAGAAATAGCATCATAATTCGCAAATGTATCAGATCTAAACAAAGTTTTAAAAACCGTCATCGTTTTTCCATTTAATTCATTAATTCGGCTTTCAGCAAACAGAGTCGAGAACAATTGAGTGCAAGTTTAATAATAGAACCAATGGCTAGCTGAGTATGATTGTAGCCTGCCATTTAGTTAAGAGAACATATCTGATGCACATAATCTGTATAGAAGTTAGCTCTTTATTAGTATTAATAATGTAGGACCCCTCTCGTAATGCTTCTTGTGTCCAAGCAAGCTCTCATGTTTCTTAGTTGACCGTAAGTTAACTGCTCGCTTCTCCTCTTCTCATATCTCTCTTCCACTTCAACGTTTAGTGAGCTTACAAGAACCTCGGATTTTTTTAAAAAAAAACAAGAGTAAAATAATTTTTGGCCTTCCAAAGCAGGACAAGAACACAAATCTCCTAAAAAAATTTATAGATAAAAAGGAGCATTCCGAGTTTAAAACAAAATAACGTATCCGATTCACCATATATCCAGGGTATGTGTACAACGGACTGGCGTACACACGAACGAGTGATTTAACAATTTTTATCGGCAGAACGAGCTTCAAAAAACCTATCCGTATCCCTTAAACAAGGGATGGTCCTCGAGTCATTTACTGGCGCAAAAAGGCCCCCGCGCACGAGTCATTTTTGAACAACCTTAGGGTCTGGCACTTTAAGGATGCCAGCATCAACCAGCGGCTGCAACTCAGGTTTTGCAAGATCCTTGACCTCCGTACTTGGCGACTCCAGGAAACTCGCAACCACCTTCGAACTGCAGCCAGACGTCCAAAAAATAATTTGCTATCAGGGAGAGATCCTATAACAGCATGTAATCTATGCAGGTGCGGAATATGATGAATCGTTACAAGTTCACAATCAACAATAGAAAAAGGGTTAAAGAAGCCATAACTACACAAACATGCCACAGATGCAAGAGTTTTGGAAGCACGAGTACATGGCGACATGGCATCATATTGAGAAGTAAAGCATAGTACCTGTGTCCTTCAGCCCATATCTTGCACTTCCCCTGAAGAGCCTTTCTCCAGAGAGTGACTGCAAACGCTGGGCAATCGATTACCATTCTTCTGATTACACGGCTGGAAAAGAAGTTTTCAAATGCATGTTCCGTATCTTCAGTCTTCGGTTGGGCCGCATCAGACGCTATTGCATCGTGCAACATGTGGATCCTATCGGTGAGGCCATCCAGAACGTTGTCTTTACCACCAACAGCCATCTTCATGTTTCAAAATAGCACCACGCCATTCAAGTCAGGATAGTCGTGAAATTTTTACAAATGATAACAAGAAAAAGGAACTATATATGTCTGTATGGAGCATTATGTACATAGTTATTCTTCTCATCGACTCAACACTTCAAGAAACTAGGAACATACAAATTTATATATGTTAGATAGAGAATCAATAGCCAAATAAACATAACGGTCCACAAAATTCATTTTTCGATCCAATTTTTCTACTTAAATATAACTTTAATTTGGAATGGACTATGGTCATTATTAGAAAAAAAATGGTTATCTTTCAAAACCAATGCTACAAGGAATTTTGGCCTTCTACATTAAAATTACAAGGCATGAACAATGAGCAATTGTCATTATTGAGTAAAAAACGGTTACTATACAAATCGATGTTGTAAGGAATAGCTTTGGTGGAAAATTACGACAAAAAGGTTTACGCCATACTAAGGACAAATTGAATATAGAGGCCATGATGGAAAAAAGAGTTGCACATGGAAAAAAAACTAAAACAGTAAAGGGCAGGTGTCTCATCTCCATGGATCCATAGATAACAGCAGATTACCTCATACAATACTTCTTTGCCAAAATTTGTTCGAAGTAATTCTCCAACATTTTCAATGCATGACTGAACGAGAGCCTACAAACAAATTAAAAATATATATTAGGAGGACAATCCAATCGTTTAACTGCATGAGATGCTTATAAGGAGGATACTATGTTTTTGTTTACTCCAGGTGCTTGAAGTGTACTACTAGCAAGTTAGTTGAGCTTATTTAAGAATCCGTTTGTATTGTTGGGACTAACTTTTATAAGGGCATGCTTAATGTAGTATTCTCTCTTTAAGCACTAATGCTTTAAGCATCTTGCATTATATGTGCCCTAAGCTCAGAGCCAGATTGCAAACAGGTGTGAATATAACCTCCAATATATCAATATCCATCCACAACATATTTCATATTTCAAGTACATAGAAAATAGAATTCCATCAAGATAAGTACAACCACAAAAAGATGGGCCAAGGCACAGAAATATAATCAGAATCAATGGTAACATCAGAAACAGAAGGGCAATAACCTATCTTATTTCAAAGGATACATAATAGTCAGTACGCAGACAAAAAGGGTGGGTACACAAGAAATCCTGCACGTGACCTACTACTCCACAGATTTATCTCCCACTTAATTTGCTTCCTTTCTATATCCATGGCTGTTCACACAAAACATTGTGCATTGAGATTAGCAGCCTGGAACTAGAGTTTCTGTGATTAAACTATATCTACCCATGTTGCAAGAATTAGCACGCTCTTAAAAGAGTGATATGGGCCACTTTTATAAAATAGGAACGGGCATCACCTCGGCAAGCTCACTTTTTATCAACAGTTCATGTCGCCTTTGTAATGGATCCTTCTTGCTCTCAAACACAATTTGCTTGCCTTCTAAGCCATTGGGATCTTGAGCAGTCACATCATCTAATTTATTTTCTGTTATAACTCCTATAGCACTCTCTGATGTCTCAACCTGAACCAAAAACATCAACTATTTAGGATGTCTTTCTCTATAGAATACTTGTAGATAAAAGAGTAGCTAACTTACCTCTGTTGAACTAAGAGAAGGCACATTGTAGTTCAGACAAGCTAGATCATTCGGAGAAAGATAGCGTGAGCAAAAAGGGTGAAGTAGTTGCAGCAATGGCCGTCTCCCATTCTGTTTCAGCAAGTAGATCAATTAGTAACAGTCTTAAGTGCACAAGTATACAAAAAAAAATAGACTATTCAAACAAGGGAAACTATTACCTTGTCAAAAATGAGCTGCTTTAAATGTTTTACCAGCTCTTGAATGACAATCTACCAGGCCAAAGATAAACTGTTAGTATCGCCCATTTCTTACTGCTTGCAACAAGAGGAATGATTCTCACAGAAAGCAAACAGTACGTGCTAACCAACCTTATTAACAAGCTTTGTGTCATCAACAATAGAAATAATGCAGATAAGAAACTGGATAAGAAAGTGATGTGTTAGCAGAGGACTGAGGGTAAATCGAATCCATTCACAAGAACTTGAATCTTGTCTAGAAAAGGGAGAAATGCAACAGGTAACAATATTACCAATTTAAGAGCCAAAATAAT